>NC_080096.1:39235000-41635000 GCF_950005125.1 Chionomys nivalis | reverse complement strand
AGATGAACTCAAAGTCAAATTCAGGTCTATTTAACACATTGCTACGTGCCGGGCTCTGAAGTAAGATGTAGATTTCTCTGGTTCATCATCAGAGCTGGTCTTAGGATTCGAGACACTTGTAACTGAGGATACAGAGGTCTCACCCATTTGTGCTTAGCACAGCGATATCCCACAGGTATTATTCTGTGCCCTTTTAGAATTGAGCCTCTAGAGCCCTGGGCAGCCAGGATTCCCAGCCTCTGTGGGGAGGAAGCTGAGAGAACCTGTCATACAACAGATGAAAGAAGTCAGAGGCCAGGAGAAGCCGAGCATCCTGGATGAAGAAAGGGAGGTAGATTTCAGCCCTTAGGACCAGATGGCGTGGGTGTGGCCCAGGAGAAAGCAGTCTTGGGAGTGAAACCCCCTAGTCCCGCCCCACCCCAAGCTCACACCTCAGCCAAATCCAGTTACTCCGTCTTCAGCGAGGACTCAGTCGATGTCTGGAAATGATCTAGCAAGTATTAAATAATCACAAATCACAACAGCGTTCAGACACGGGGCTTCCTACAGGCCAGGAGCTACTCTATGAATGCTGTGCCTAGCTCCTCTATCTAATCATGCCAACTCTAAAGCAGTAAAAAGCAGCGGCACTACACAGATAAGGATGCTCAGGCCCAAAAGATACACTAATAGTCACGTGATTGGGGTGAGGGGCTGGGATCTGAACACTGGCTCTAGGCAGGGCTCTTGACCAGACACTATGGTTTTCTCCTTACGTAACTCACAAGGCTCCAGGAAAATAGAACTATACTTTAATTTCCATACAATGGACTTCAGCAAAGAATCTTCTGAGAGAACCCCAAAGGCTTGGTATTACAGATGTTAGTATTTCCTTGATTTTTTTTTACCCCAAAGTTTCACTTCCCACAACAGAAGATGCTGGTGGCCCAGGCCCATGGCTCAGCTTTCCCAGACTGGTACAGACGCCCAGCATCCGCCTGCCTAGTTTCTATTTAAACATTCTTCTCTGCAGCAAAGATAATACAGGCACTTCACAGAGCCAGGGACAGGTACAAGTTTACCCCAAATGTCCAAAGACAAGACAAATGGGTGACCCCTGAGGGACTATTGTGCCTCCCAGGAGCTGGCCACCCACCTTCAGCCCTCTGGCTCTGGCCCCTCTCCAGGCCTCACCCCCACCGGTTTTCTCTCACTCTTCAGACAATCATTTCTCATTCCTCACCCTGGGAAGGGGAAAAGGCTGGCACTGGGTTAGAAGATAAGCTTCCATGTGGCATCTCCATCAATCAGATGCCTGTGCCCGCCCAGAGACCTGCAGGAGTTGGATGCTAGCACATCTCTGAGAGAGCTGGTCTCTAGGGTGGTTTGTGAACGTGCTCGGTGCTCTCAGGCACAGAATGGCTATGGGGCTGTGGCAGTCAGGAGCCTGATCAGAAAAAAAAAAAAACGCTTTTTGTGAAAAGAAAAAATGGTTGGTCACTGCTCTCCTCAGATAAAATGCTTCCTGTCGTTTTCCTTGAGCTAACTTGGAATCCACTCTCTAGGAGTGAAGAAAGCCAGAGCTCCCCTGAGTCTGCCTCAATCTGGGACCCATTCAGCCTGTCACTGCATGTGCAAGGGCGCGAGTCCCCGGTCCTCGCCAGGCCTCTGCCTCTTCCCCTGTAGTCGTGACAGTTCTGATAACGGGACTAGCCAACACCCCCCTAGCACCTGCCGTGTCCGAGGCACAGCCCCAAGGGCCCTCATATACCGATATATCTAAATAAATAAAATAAGTCAACTCGGACGGAGCCTGGATCCCTGCTCTGCAGATCTGTGATTTGAGGTCTGCTTTGGGGTTTCAATAATTAAGCGAGGTATTAATGACCCTTATCTGGCCCAGATCATCAGACAAGCAGGCTTTGTGATGCTGGCACTGAGTGGTGAGCCTCCCTGGCAGGGTGATCAGCGTTTGTATGAGCTCAGGGTGACTGATGAGGTGTGGGGACAGTGAGTGAACACAAAACAAACGATAAAGCAAGTGGGACAGGGTGCCTGGAGGTGAGGAGCTGCAGGCCCCTTGCCTTGCAGCCTCCGAGGAAGACCTCCTTGGACACCTTCCAGACCTGACACGGGATCCTCCCGGAGCAGGGAACCATCTGGACCCTTTCATGGAAGCCTGGTTTAAAAGGGGTGTGCGCTCTCCAGTGGCTTCCCTCTCCTCATTTGTGGATTACAGGGAGACAATGGACTGGCTCCAGGAAATGATAACCGATTTGGCCTGTTTTAAATTGGCTCCAGTCACTACTGTGTATGCTGTGTCCCGTCCTCTCCCCCTCCCCCGCAACCCCCGCCTCCATTTCCTCGCTCTGCAGTGGAGACCACTGACTCTAAATGTGACACATGTCTGTTCTTTCCAAAGCCTAGAAGCCCCCTTTCAGCCCATTTTCACCTGGCCAACAGCTCCTTGATTTTCAGAATCTGAATCAAGAATCATTTGGTCACTCTTCTTGAACAGTCTGGGGCCCCTCCCAGACCTCCTGTGCCTGCTCACTGGGCCAGGGATTTGGGGTGAAAGTTCTTTCCGCACCGTATCCTAATCACCAAGGTATATGCTAGACCTCAAATTTCTCTGTCAATCAGAAGCCAGGACTGGCACCCTGACTCCATGCTTGCTACTTCTTTGAACTTACAAACTAGTCAACCTCCACCGGCTCTAGCGTGAAGACAGACTAGGCCTGCTGGTTTGCCTTCAGAGCGCTTGCCAGGGAGCTGGTGTTCACTGTAAACCTGTCAATCCGCTCACCCAAAGCGAACCTAAGGGTCTTGTGCCTAGGAAGCAGGTTTCTAAATGCTCAGCTCAGGCGGGAATAGAGAACACACTGAACGTGTCGATGTAGTTAGGTGCTTAGCTGTGGCCGAGGCATGTGTGTGCAGGCTAAAGCCAATAACATTAAAACCCAATGTCAGGCCCTCCCCACCCAATCGTCACCCTAAAGTCACTGCCTTATGTTGTGAGCAGTGAACCCCCAGATCCCTCCCTGCTTACAGTCTTCTCAAGTTCCCATCACCTGCTGGTCTAACTGACCTTGCAAAAATCCCTAGTCCCTGGGCCCCCAGTTACCTTGTGGTGGGTGCTACTATGATACTGTATGTAGGCAACACACACCCCTTCGGGAGCCCCAACAGGGAGCATGGCTTTCTGTTTGCCCACACTAGGAGGCAGAAGGCAGGAGGATTGAAACTGAGGTCCGATTCATAGGTCGGAGGTCACAGTCAGAGGTGTGCTGGCTTAGTACAGAGACTTAGTGTACAACCTAAGAGACATGGTTTGAGAAATTCTCTAACGGAGTCTGGTGCTCTTACCACGTAAACTAAAGGTAACTGTGTGAGGTCACTGGGTGTGTGCGTTTGCTTGACCATGGTAACCACTTCTCTGTCATATCTGTGTATCAAAACATGCTATCCACCCTAAATGTGGCCAGCAAAAGGGGGGTTTAATAGCAAGCAGCCCCCGGGTTCTGGGGACAAGCTTGTTTATGAATCCTGGCACCTGGTCCAGTGCACCATGCATGAGTGTGTTCCCACAGCCCGTGTCTTTGTGTGGCTTTGAAATGAGTACTGTGTTGAGATGAACAGACAGAGGAAGAGACGGGAGCGCAGCTGGAGGGAGGGGAGGGCCAAGAGGACAACATCTGCTTTCTATTCCCCAGGCTCGGGGCCAGGCGCCCTCCCGGTGTAACGTTTCTTCATTCTGTATAAACAGAGAGGATGATTCTCGTAATCTCGGCAACAAAATACACAGGCATAAAAACGGGTCATATTTTACTCTAATGAGAGAAACGAGGGACGATTTCCTTCACACAGAGAAGCCTGGGTTGCTCTAATTAACACCAAATGGTCCTGCGGCCAGTCGCAAACATGATGAAGAGGTTGTTGGGATTGGAAGAAACCTGGGGCTTGAGGAGTGGCTGAACCTTTGCCAGCCTCCTTTATACCATCCCCAGCCACTGCCGCCACCACCCCAGCCACTGCTACCACCACCCCAGCCACTGCCTCCACCCCAGCCACTGCCACCACCACCCCAGCCACTGCCTCCACCCCAGCCACTGCTGCCACCCCAGCCACTGCCTCCACCACCCCAGCCACTGCCTCCACCCCAGCCACTGCCGCCACCCCAGCCCTCCAGTGCTGGCTCCTGAAAATAAGGGGAAGAAATTAACATCTTTAGCACTTCCTATATGATTTACATGCATACTTGTTCACCTAAACAATAAGAACATCCATAGAGCATACAGCACATTATACATACTGTACCTTACTCACACACTGCACATATACCACACACAGAAACACTACACACACACCACATATATACCATATACATAGTCACACACATCCTCTGCATATATACCATATACATACACAGTCACATACACACTGCATATATAACATAAACATCACCTATATACCATATAAATACACACATACAGTCACATACATTTTACCATATACATACACACATGCAGTCACACACATCACATATACCATATACATACAGACACACCACATGTATATCATATGTACACACAGTCACACGCATATCACACATACACAGTCACAAAGCACACTGCACCCTGATTTTTGAAGGCCAGAACACTAAGGTTCAGACAAGTAATATAATCTCAACAAAGATCTCACAGCGTGAAAGTTATAGGAGAAGAGCCTTAACCCTTGACATAAATTTGACTTTCAAATTTCACCTGTGATAATAAGGTGCGTATGTACAGTTTTATGATCCAGTCACAGGTACCTCTCCTTTCCCGTTGATGCTTGCCTCCCTATCTGTTCAGGTGCTGGTGCCTCCAATTTAGATAGTCCACATTGGCTATTTGGTTGTGGCCCCTTCAAAATCTAGCGCACAAGACAACAGGCAGCTGGGCAGGAGCTTAGCTCCTGCAGCACACCCGTGGATCACCCATTCCAATCAAGTCTCCTTCTGATTCGGCTTCTCTTTGAGCCAGTCACCCATGTGGGAGATGAGAATCACTGAGGGCCCTGCAAGGAAAGGCTGAGAGAACACACAGAAGGGGCTTGCACACAGAGCGTGGCCCAGAGTTTGCCTGTCGAAAAGCTGCATTCCTGTCAAGACCCAAAGTTGAGCCTGTCTCCTCCAGAGGAGACTGCTGCCGACTGTACTCTCCCTTCACCCCTGAAAACATATTACCCCATTATGTGTGACTGCCTGCCAGGGATGATCGACTTACAGCCAGCTCCTGGGGTTAGCCTGGACTACTGAACTTAGACACTTTAGACCCCGTTACCAGCACCACAGCCCTGTCCCCTGCAGGTGACAGTGACAGGATAAACTGTGTTTGGCTAATAAATAAATAAAGATAAAAACCATTTTAAATGAGGACTCAGGGAGACACCCGGGACACACATATTCCCAATTCTTTGCCTTCCAGTATGAGAGTAGTGACGTTGCTCCCTGTGCAGTTTGGTAAGGTCATATGACTTTCTTTGACCAAGGACACATGAATGAAGGTAAACGTCACTTCAGAAACAGTTAATGGTGGTAGCAGACTTTCCGGAACTTTCTCCTCTTGCTGTTGATGCGGGAAATTCGTAATGACACACACAGTCAGTTTCACTGATGAGTCTCTAGGGTTCAGCCACAAACTGTGCACATATAGAATGAAGCGTTCCTTTTTTAAAAAAAAAAAAAAAAAAACCTTGAAATTGCAGAGGGTGAAAGGCTAATTTCTGAAACATAAAGTGGCCTATTTCACAAGTACAAAGCCAGAAGAAAAGCGTGAGCCAACTGAGAGCAGGATCTGACCATCCTGCCACATCTGTGCCTGGGACTAGCATGGAATCTCCGCTAATGATAATGTTATTACTGAAGACGTTGCCGGACACTGGAGAACTCAGAGTACGTGTGCCCATACCCTGAGCTGAGGAAATTACAGAACAAAGAGCCCTTAAAATGCAAATTAAATTAAAACAAGAATCAAGGTGAGGAAGCTGTCACGTGTGAGAGAGGCTAGTGAGCACCAAATCCTGCAGTCTGTTAGAGTTAAATGGAAGCAGCTGATGACTGCCGAGCCGGGAACTGTAATATGAGTGAAGTAAGGATTATTGAAACACGGAGGTATACGCTAAGAAGATAGAGGCTAATATGACGACCGTCTTATGTTTATTCAGCCAAACCCAGGAGGCACATGTATGACAGAGAGATGTGGGTAGGCTGTCAAGGGGAGATCCCACGAGAGAGTAGAAAAGTGAAGAAATTAAAACGTTTAAATTCTTCATCACTGTAGAGAGCACAAAGCCAAATAAAACAAAACCGAGGGAGGAAAAAATTAAGAAGAGTTATTAAATTTTTATAGAGCAACAGAGAAGCATTCTTACTATGAAGATAGCTAACAGCCTCGATGATTGCGATATCCGTTGTTTATTCAACAAATAGGTATTGGGTAGCAGCTCTCTTCCAGGTGTGTTTCTAAGAGTTTGGAGCTGCAGGAGTGGGTAGGTCAGTACATAAAACTCTTCCTCTCAAGGGGAAAACAGGCATGGGACAGATATACAAACCAGATGATTTCAGACACGGATCGCCACCACTTCTGTTCCTTGGGAGAGAATAGAAACTAGCCGTGTTATGATAAGGAGAGAATTCTAGGCACAAATAAAAGTCACAGAATTCTAAGGTGGCCATAAACTCGTTACGTCCAAGCAATGAGAAGAAGGTGAAAATGGCCAGGGATGCATAGAGACCACTAAACCAGTTCACAAAGGTTCTATGGCTAAGAATGTGAGCTGCTTATGAGAAATGTCAGGGGAGTTCTAAGCGGAGGTTGTATTATGTTGTGATTTCTTTTGGAGACCAGTAGCAGATGTAGGGGAAGGGGTGTGAAGGGCATAGTGAGAGGGAATGTGGAACACCAAGTGGAAGAAGAAGTGACTGGGACAGGATGATGGCAATGTGCATGGGGAGCAGAGACAGTCTGGGATTCTTTCTCAGAGACAGATGCCAATGGGCTCCTGATCCTACATGAGAAGGATGAATCTGAGTTGGTTTGATTTTTTTTTTTTAACTTAAGCACTTGAATAGGTGTTAAATGAAGACTGAGAAAGCCAGGAAGGCGGGTTATAAGTGAAGTTACAGGGCGGGCAAGTTCCATTTGAGACACTTAAACATCTGGTGGGGAAGTCAAGCATGCACCTGAACACGTGAGCTTAGGAAGAAGTCATGGATGAACACAAACCTTCACTAAAGAGAAGGTTTCGGAAGCCAAAGGAGTTACTGAGTCTACTGTCCAAACAGAGCTCTAGATTACATGTACAAAGCACCTGGAAATATAACACACGGTGAGTATCTAACCGATGGTACTCTCTTCCATTTGAGAAGGACTGAAGGGGGTCTCCCAGCATGAACCTGGAATGAGTTTCAAGATGCGAGGTGTCATGAATTCAATGAGTCATCTTATGTTTCTAAACACTATGTCTCCAGTTGGTGGCTCTGTTTGGGGAGGTTATGGAAGAGGTAGTGCCTTGCTGGAGGAAGAGCATCACTGTGGGAGGGTTTGGAGGGACTATGGCTTTCCTCACTTCCTGCTCTCTGTGTCTGCTTCCTGTGTTTGGATGGAAATGTGATCTGCCGGTTTCCTACTCTGGCTGCCTGCTTCCATGCCCTGCTGCTACTATGGACTCTCCCTCTAGACCCATAAGTCAAAATAAACACTCTTCAGTAAACTGCTTTTGTTCGTGGTATTTTATCACAGTTCAGAAAAGGAACTATTGTGTTGTGTATCAACTTTGACATGGGCAAGACATACACATCACTCTCTCTGGTCCCTGGTCATCTCTACTATGAGACAGGAAGCAGATCAGTCGCGGTCACCTAAAAATAAGGCGAGACTGGAAACGGGAATGATTAGCAAGTGATGAATCATGAGACAATTTAGATGGAGATGGGCAGGTTCTTTACAATCATTGTGTTGAGAGCTCAGAGGTGTGTGCACATCTTAAGATGCCAAATTGTGTGTTTCAAGCACATAGGTTTTATATGTCACTCATACCTCGTGACACTCACTGTTCATTATAAAAAGGAACAATCTATGCTTTTATTGTTGTTGTTGTTGTTTGGTTGGTGGGTTAGAGTTTTTGTTTAGTTGGTTGGTTTTTTGGTTAGAATTTTTGTTGTTTGAGATAGGGTTTCTCTTTGTAGCCCTGGCTGGTCTGGAACTCACTATGTTAACCAAGCTGACCTCCAACTCACAAACAGCCTCCTGCCTCTGCCTCCTGAGTGTTGGAATTAAAAGTTCGCACCACCACCCTCAGCTCATACTTTATTTATGTGAGAAATTGTGTCCTTATGATTTATATAATAACTAAGGATACCTGAAATAGGGAAAATAACAGACAAGTGAGATGCATCCCATTTCTAGAGATGCTTGTCCTATTGAAATTGTCATTGCTTTGAGAGCAGCATGAAAGGAAAATGTGAAGATATTCCTGACAATATAATAATGCAGATAGGGAGGAGTTGGTGCTAGCCAAGGTGATAGTAGACATACATACATACATACATACATACATACATACATACATACCAGAGATAGATAGATAGATAGATAGATAGATAGATAGATAGATAGATAGATAGATTGATAGAAAGGATATGTTTTTCTACATCAATACAGACAGTGTATGTGGCAGGTATTTTGTTCCTGTTTTAAGTGCTGTGGGAGTTTCAATGTAATTGGAGCAAAATACCTTTCATAAACAATTGAAGGAGGAAGAACTTATTCTTCTCATAGTTTCAAAGGGTTCAGTCTACGGATGCTTGGCCCCAGGCGCTTGGGCAGAACTGATGTAGGAAGAGAAGATGGAGGAGTTTCTCTATTTCATGGCAAACAGGAAACAGGGAAGGGGCAGATGAGAACCAGATACAACATTCAAAGGCATGTCCCAGTGACATACTTACTGCAGCAGATCCCCACCTCCCAAAGTTTCCACTACCTCCCAAAATAGTGCCACCAACTCAGGACCAAGTGTTCAACACATGGGCTCATGGGTGACAGCTCACATTCAAACCATTAAACAGACACAGAGAAACCAATCAATAGTCATTTAGTATAAGGAACAGGCTGAAATGACTGTGGCTGACAAGTCCCATGTTCCACAGTTGACAGTCTAGAGACCAAGAGGGGTCCATGGTACGGTTCCAGTCCAAAGGCCTGGAGGCTCAAGAACCAGCTCAAGTCAAAGGTCAATAAAATCTGGTAGTCAAGTGAAAGGCAGGCAAACAAGAGTATCTAGTATCACAAGAGGTGGAGCTTGAGGCTTTATGGAGTGCACTTCCTGTAATCAACTAGCCTCCTGTTCCTGGTTCAATGCCTTTCTATGCTAGAAAGCATTCCCTGGACCTATAAGCCAGAATTAACCTTTCTTACCTTAAACTACTTCAGTATCTTGTTGTAGCAATAAAAAAAGTGACTGACATATTCTCCATAGAGTCCCAAAATGCAGAGCAGAATGAGCCCTTCTGAGGATCTGCTCCTTCCTTGGGCTTTCTGATCTAGAGAATCATAGCAACAAGGCCAGAGACTGAATACGGCAGATACCCTTCCCTCTAGCCTAGTACTTCTGCCTCCCCTTCACCTTGGTGGGTTTTGTCTTTAGTTGAAACCTGATTCTGTCTCTCACCACCTCAGCTACCATGCGTGCAGGTTAGAAAAGCCTACCCTAAGATCCTGTTCCACTTAGAATGTTTACACGGGTGACTCCCATCCTGCCCTCTGGCCAGTTGCAGCCTTCCCTCCCAGCTGCTCTTGTAGAAGCTCAGATAGAACTAACAAACACCTCCTTCCTCCTCTCCTGGAAAAACTGGTGCTCAGACTTCCCGAACTCAAGGGTGGGGGCGCCTGGCAGGGTCATCTCCTTGGTAGGAAAAACTTACCTCTTTAAGGCTATGAATAATACCTAGATCCCGGGATGCCCCTGAGAGCCAGAGAAAAGAAAAAGAAGTGGAAAGATATGCTTAAAGATGCTGTCCAGAGATCACTTTCGCCATGTAATCCTATCTGATGTGCTCGGCACCCTGCCAGCCAGTATTCCAAGTCAGAGCATCTCAGATGTCATATGCCCCCAGTGAGGTAGGCTCTGTCTTCATTTCACCAATAAACTGAGGTGCAGGCAGTAAGTCAGTGTGGAGGTCACATGGGAGATGCTTGGTTTTCACCTCTATCAATCCAACTCCAGGACTTGGGCATAGGCATAAACTCAAACAATGGTTTTCAAAGTATATTTCTAAGTTATCTTATTAGATTTGCACTCTTGAGCTAAAGTTGAGGATTTGCCTTGATTTTGTGCACTATAGACGTTCGTGGGGTGGAGTCTAAATCATGTCTACCCAACAGATCAGTAGTAAACTAGATACATAAAGGTTCCTTAATGCCCCCAAATGTTTACTGAATAGTCACTTAATGCCAGGAATAATAACTTTTTTAAGTTATAGCCTCCTGAATAACAAAATAACAAAAAGTCGGTGTTTTCTGTAATTGCCTGCATGCCCTGCTAACATGGAGCTTTCTCTTACTGGCGGATGGGCCCACATTTTGTTCCTGTTCAGACCTTCAACCACTGTAAGAGCCTCCCCCACACCCCCGTTAGAAAGGATGATATAAAGTTCTTATCAAATCAAAGTTAATCGGTTGTGCAACTATTGCCTCCAAATTAAACATTCCTTCCGGGGGAGGGAGGGAGGGGAAGTTCATAAGATTCAGGAAGCCAATGAAATTTACAAGGCAAGGCAAACTTACAAGAGTCAGGAAGCTCGGAAAGTCACAAGACTCATGAGGCCCCTCCCCACCATTAAAATAAGCAGTTAAGACTTGCTGGGGAGAACAGACTGCAGTAGCGCTGCCTAGGAGGTGTTCAGAGAGCTGGGGGAATGCAGCGTTCCTGAGCGACCACCCGTGCTGGGCAGGCTCTTCATTGATATAGCTGCCTTTGAATCACCCTTGCTCCTGTAAGTAGGCCCTTACAGTAAACTCATGGGTTCACTTCCCAAGCTGAACATGGATGAAATCTTCTCTTTAGTCTATTTTAAGTACCCTATAAAGGGTGAACAGATATTTTTGTTCATGTTGTTCTAGAAAAGGTCATACAACATAATCTCCTTGGGCACCCTCACAGACAAACCCA
Source organism: Chionomys nivalis (assembly GCF_950005125.1). Classification (NCBI taxonomy): domain Eukaryota; kingdom Metazoa; phylum Chordata; class Mammalia; order Rodentia; family Cricetidae; genus Chionomys; species Chionomys nivalis. Next base: position 41,623,810 of record NC_080096.1, on the reverse strand, counting down.
GATTAATCCATATTATGTATGAAATACTACAAACTCGCAAGACAGAGACAGCAATATACAATCTGATTGTTTTCATTTTCATTTTAAAGGTTTATTATTTTTAAGGTATAGAAATATAGCCAAGTATACAAAACACAATTACAGTTCGATACATGTTAAATATGGATATACGGATGTGGATGCAGATAGGATAAAGGGGTGACTACTCTTTCAGTCAGGTTTTAGACAATTCCCTGCACCTTGGAAGTCTCCCCGACTCCAGTGGTCACTGTTGTTCTGTCTTCCTTACCACAGATCTGCTTTGCCAGCTTTGACCTTCGTCTGAAGGGAACTGTGTGATGTGTAGTTTTCTTGTAGGCACTCACCCACATTGCCTACAGAAGAGCTTCATGGCAAACCAAGGAACCATTGACTCTGATCACATGAAGAGGTCTGGAGCTTACAGGGCCTGTCTCTGTGGTCCTGGGGGAAACAGTTTCCCTGGGCAGGGCGGCCCTTAAGCAATGTAGCTAAGGACGTCCTGGAATGGGCTGAGAGCCTGAGAACCATCTGCTGCAGACAGCTTTCCTGTCAGCGTAGCAACAATTCCACTTTGAAGGGGATCAGGACAGCAAACTGGCCATACCATAGTTCAGTGTGTTCAGCCATAGAGGTCAATTCCAGGACAGGCGATTAGGAACATCTCTACAGACATTGTTGAAGATATTTTATCATGGGTATAACCACTTGTTGCTGGTAGGTGTGGAGTTTCAATCCTAGGCTATATATCAGTTTATATTCTCGCCAACAATGTATGAGAGTTTGGTTGTTTCAATTTTTCTCTTTTATTTAAAATAAAAAATCTATTTTTTTCATTATACATACCAATCCCAGTTCCCACTCCCTTCCCTCCTCCTTTTCCCTCCACACACCCTCCCACCTCACCACTCCTCAGAGAAAGTAAGGCACATTGCTTTGAGGAAGGTCCTCCCTACAATATCTAGGCTGAGCAAGGTATCCTTCCAAAGAGAATGGATTCCAAAAGCCAGTACAAGCAGTAGGGATAAGTCCTGGTGCCTCTGCCAGTGGCCCCACAGTCTGCCCGAGCCACACAACTGTCACACACATTCTGAGGGCCTAGTTTGGTCCTATGTACAGCCAGAGTTGGTGAGCTCCCATTAGCTCATGTAGACTGTTTCACTGGATATCCCCATCATGGTCTTGACCTCTTTGCTCATATTCTCACTCCTCGCACTGGACTTTGAGAGCTCAGCCCAGTGTTCCGCTATGGATCTCTGCCTCTGCTTCCATCAGTTGCTGGATGAAGTTTCTGTGACGACATTTAAGATGGTCATCAATCTGACTACAGGACAAGGCCAGTTCCGGCACCCTCTCCTCTATTGCTTAGGGTCTTAGCTGGGGTCACCCTTGTGAATTACTTGGAATTTCTCTAGTGCCAGGTTTCTTGCTAGCCCCATAATGGCTCCCTCAGTCAAGATATCTCTTTCCTTGCTCTCCCTCTCTGTTACCCCCATCTTGATTATCTCATTCCCTCAAGTTCTTCTCCCCTCTTTCCTTCTCCCCTTCTCCTCCCCTTCCACCCTCCTTTCTCCCCCTCACTTCTATGTTCCCAATTTTGTCAGGAGATCTTATCTATTTCCCCTTCCCAGAGGGATCTATATATGTTTCTCTTAGAGTTCTCCTCGTTACTTAGCGTCTCTGGGGTTGTGGACTATAGGCTAGCTATCTTTTGCTTTACAGCTAGTATTCACTTATGAGTAAATACATACCATGCTCATCTTTCTGGGTCTGGGTTAACTCAGTCAGGATGGTTTTTTTTTCTAGTTTTATCCATTTGTATGCAAATTTCAAGATTTCATTGTTTTTTATCACTGAGTAGTAATCCATTGTGTAAATGTATATTTTCTTTATCCATTCTTCAGTTGAGGGGCATCTACGTTGTTTCCAGGTTCTGGCTATTATAAATAATGTTACTATGAACATAGTTGAACAAATGTCCTTATAGTATGATTGAGCATCCTTTGGGTATATGCCCAAGAGTGGTATTGCTGGGTCCTGAGGTAGGTTGATTCCCAGTTTTCTGAGAAACCGCCATACTGATTGCCAGAATGATTGTACAAGTTTGCATTCCCACCAGCGATGGAGGAGAGGTCTCCTTAGTCTGCATCCTCTCCAGCATAAGCTATCATTGGTGTTTTTGATCTTAGTCATTCTAACAAGTATAAAATGGTATCTCAGAATCGTTTTGATTTGCATTTCCCTGACGGCTAAGGATGTTGAAATTTCCTTAAGTGTCTTTCAGCCATTTGAGATTCTTCTCTTAAGAATTCCCTGTTTAGTTCTAGAGCCCATTTTTAATTGGATTATTTGTTATTTTGATGTTTAATTTCTTGAGTTCTTTATATATTTTGGAGATTAGTCCTCAGTCTGATGTGGGGTTAGTGAAGACCTTTTCCCCATTCAGTAGGCTGCCCTTTTGTTTTATTGACTGTGTCCTTTGCTTTAAAAAATTTTCAGTTTCAATAGGCCCCATTTATTTATTGTTGCTCTCAGTGTCTGTGTTACTGGTGTTATATTTAGGAAGTGGTCTCCTGTGTCCATGCATTGAAGGCTACTTCCCACTTTCTCTTCTATCAGGTTCAGTGTGGTCAAATTTATATTGAGGTTGTTCTAGCTTTTATAGGTGAATATGTAGATGAACTTATTAGCTTATCTGTTTGTATTTATTTGACTGGCTAAACAAATATTAACAAATGCCTGCCTAAATTCTTATGTCTAGCCAAGGTGCAGCCCCTTTGAACTCAAGGTCATTGCTCTAAAGATGCTGTGTTTCTCTCTGGACATCTTTATGTTACTCCATTTCCCATGGTCCTGACAAATAACTGAGAAAACCAAGCTAAGTGGGGAAGACGTTGTTATGGCTCATAGCTTCAGAGGTTCAGTCTGCTTTTAGCTGACTCTCCTACTTTCAGGCTGTGGTGAGGCAGAAAACAGGTCAGAAAGGCATGAAGAAAGAAAGCTGTTCACCTGTGACAGTCAGGAACCAGAGAACACGCCAAAGGCGACTATATCTTCACAAGGCAAATGCCTAGTAACCTACTTCTTCCTAATAAGTCCTACTTCCAAAAGCCCATTCAGCCAGGAACTCAACAGTGGGTCTTTGAACACATGAGCCTTTGTGGGGGTGGATATCCAAACTGAATATTCAAACTACTAAGATAATGTTCCTTGTGTACCAGAAGTGTCTATACCAAACACTGAAATATTTCTGATAGAGTCACTGCTATCTATATGGCACCTCTGACTTCCTCAAAGGTGAGGCCAGTCCTCACTACCTACTGCCATTCATTCACGTCACCTGTGTAGTATCTACATGCTAAGAAGGAGGGTCCAACACCAAAGGAAACCAGGATTACTACCTACTGCTAGGAATTGAGAGAAGAGAACTTATTAGGGGTGCTACTGAGAAGCATCTGGGGTTCCAGGATAACACTGAAGCACTGAACTAAGAGCCCTGGAACCTTCCTTCATTCAGACATCTGGATCAGTGCACTGGTACATTTCTTTCATCCTTTAAACATCTTGAGTTCTAACTTCTATTGTTTACAGACTAAGGTGTTCTAACTCCGTCTCCCACACCTGGAACTGACCAGGCTGGAACTTTTGCTCCTAGCTGCTAGAAAATGCAGCGATCCAGTCCTCAGGTTGTTTCATTCTTCCGCAGCCCTTATCCACAGCACCGCAGTGGATGAGAGTGTTGACTCCTTACGGATGAGCGTGCTGCACTTGATCCGCAGGCCGGCAGACAAGTGTTCACTGAGTTCTTCTCAGCAGCAACCTCGTGTTCAGGGACCCTCACTCAAACCTAGGAGAAGAAAGCCTTCTGTTTGTAGTTGGACGCCTGTGAACTGAACTCCTGGAAGCTGGTGGGTTCTGAAGTCTGTGCTCTTTCTCTCCTACAGATCTCTGTGCAGATAGCTCAGTCTCTTAAGAAAAAAAAAAAAAGCAAGCAAGCATGTGTGCATTTTTAATAGGTTCTTTGGAAAGCCCCAGCACACCACCACCCCAGATTTTAACTGCTCTTTAAAGGCACTGAGCTGCTTAAGTGGATGTAACCCCCAGTGTCCCCCATGTATCTTACAGAGGACGGATGTTCTGACACCAAACAGCAAATGAAGGCAGCTCCCTGCCAAGACTCATAAAGTTTGCACCTTTCGCATCCATGGATGGTGTTTAGTGAAGCCGAGGACTCACTGAAAGTCAGGCTGTGCGAAGGAAATAGAGCTGGGCTCCACTGAGCTCCATCCTCCCTGCCTCCCTGCCTCTGGGGCAGGTCAGAAGAGTCCAGCTCCTTTGAAGCTACACATTTCAGCGGTCCCGAGGTCCGCTGAGAGGCAGCAGGCCTTTCTCATGCTCTCAAGACTGAGTCTCCTGAAGGGTCCTGTCCCTCCTGACCAGAGTTCCAGAAACCAGCCCGCTTCCTCCTCTTCTTTCAGGCTACCAGTGTCCACGCTCTCTGCAGGGTTCTGAGGCTGCATACTCCATGCTGTGGAATAGATGGGCTCAGCCTTCCAAGGCCACAGCATGCTGCCACTTGCTGCCCTCAAGTGGAGTCTTTGGTCCTTCTCTTAAAGGTGTTTCCTACCAAGTTTAATGCAAAAGAAACAGGGGTGTGCTGGAGTTGGGATCTGAAATGCCCACCACCCCTGAAGGTTTTGTATGCTAAAGGCTCAACCATAGCTGGCACTACAAGGTGACTCTGTCATTAAGAGGTGGGGCCTGGTGGGAGGCCTACTGGTCACTGAGAGTATGGCATTAAAAAGGGAAGTGGCACTCTACCCACCATCTCTTTCTCTTTGACTTTCCTGCCATGAAACGAATGTTGGCTCTGCCACACACACACCCGGTCGCTATGCACTGGCCCAAAAGCGAAAGTTCATTCACTGTGGGCCCGAATCTTCTAAACCGTAAGTCAAAGGGAACCCTTCAAGTTCTTTCCCACTGATTGAGTATGTCATCGCAGTCACAGAAAGTCTACAAGGTGACAGGAGCAGCCTGGCACTGTAGAGAGAAGAACAAAGAGAGAAGCAGCCACTGCAGCCCAATGGAGACAAGGAGGAGGGGCAGTCTGTGCAAGGGCCCACACAGGACCTTGCAGGGTTCACAGAGGAGTGTGCATTTCTTGAGGAAGCAAAGGAAAGCCATTTAGTAATTAAAAAAAAAAAAAAGAAAAGAAAAGAAATGTACTAACAGTGCATCTAAGGTTTCTTGAAAATCATTCTGTGTCCAAAGGGAAGGTGGAGAGGAGAGGGAGGGTAGAGTAGAGATGGAGAAAGGGTGGCAATTATCTGGGCTGCGTTGTCAACCAGGGAGACCCTGTCCCTGGAGCATGCAAACAAAAGTAGGGATTCTGTGGAGAAATGGCCCATAAAGGCAAAAAACCAAAACAGGTCACTCCTAGGAGAAAATTTACCTGACGCAGTGTGATGTCCACTCCCCCTCAGGACTCCAAGTCCAAGGCTGTGACACCAAGAAGCACCAAGAACTAGAGGCCAGAGGTTACATTCCCTGCAGCCAAGCCTGCGTGGGCTGCTGTCTCTGTCGCACACTTGAGGTCCCCTGCCAGTGCCCCCCAGGGGAACAAGGGGCAGTCCCATTTTGTTGTGCAACAGCTCATAAATCCAGGAATTACAAACAAAGGGATTCTGTTACAGGTAAATACCATTTGAAATCCAATCTCTGTGAGGACTTTATGTTTGTCGTGAATTTATAAATTGTGCGGTAATTAACAGGGCATAAAACAGGCTTCCTACCCCCATTGGGAAAAGCCTTCCTGAATGCTCCATTGTCAACTGTGCCCTGGGGATCTCAGCAGCGGTGCCCTGGGTGACGCTGGGTGTGGGAGAGGGCTGGGGCCATGGAAAGCTAGGAAAAAGCGCCTCCATTCATAGGTGGTGGTTTAATGGGCTTATTTTGGGTGGCTCAGAAAATGACATACAGATTTACCTCCTTGGCCCTCCCCTCCATAAATTAGATTGGGGCCCAGGGCCTGGAGGACAATTAGGACCTTCCCCTGCCTTTAAAATCTCAGATGTTGCATGAGAACGCTTTTTCCTTTTGAAGGAACTGCAAGTGTTCGGGGCATTTTCCCACTTTTTTTCCCATTTGTTTCCTTTCTCTGTGAGAGCTTGTCCAGCACTATATAGAAAATAAAGACCCCAATTCATGAACAGAAGTTTGAGTTCTTTCTGCTACAGAATACTTTCTTGAAGTCTCATTTGACCCAGGGAATTAATCTTTGGCATACCAGTTCCTAGCACCATGGAGATGCTGTCTCCTTCCACACAGTTTGCAGGCTGCCCAGAGAGTCGGTAAGCACTATATCCTTGCTGTGCCTTCCTCGTGTGCTTTTTAATTAAGAAATATTCCAGGTGGACAAAAACATTTAACTAGTATAAATAATGCATGAACTCACTTCCTAGCTGAAAGTGTAGAACATTATAGGTCAAGCTGAAACTCTGGCTCCCCTCCCATTCTCTAGAAAATGAACAGACTTTTATTAGACTAGACTTTGACTTCCATGTGGGCTGGAAGAACAAGGTCACCTATAGAGTCCAAACTGTATTTCTCCTGCCTCAGCTTTCCAGGTATGTGCCACCATTCCTGGCTAAAACTCTTTATTTTTCTTAAAATCCCAGCTTCAGGTCTTTTGAGCTAATACCATTACTATGGTCTGGAAAATATTCAAGATACTCACCGAATCATGGACTAAGATAAGGAACTGAATACAGTAGTAATAAAATAAGCACTTTCTAAACAGCTACTGTTTAGGGGCAGGCACTGTTAGGATAATTTACACATACCATCTCACTCCCTTTGGCTTTCTCTATCACCCTACAAAAATTCAGGTATTATCCCATTTTACAAGCAAGTAGATCAAAGCTCAGAGAAAGTAAATGATGAAGGTGGGATTTCCATTCCATAGTCTGTAATCTTACACACTGAACTCAAGAGCAAATGTCAAAAGAACTAAATAAAATGGCAGTTCAGATATTTATAATCCTCATGGTAATTTTTTAATTGTAGGAGAAGTATATTTATTAAGAATAATTCTAGACTAAGAACCTGTGGCCAGGTAGCTCATAGGTTGAGATTGCACTCCTCATTATTTTGCTAAATGCATATAGTATTAAACTGCCCACAAAATACATAACTCTATAGCCATAGATTGGTGAAGCTCTCAGACCTCATAAGCGTCTCTTTGTGCAGTGGATGGTGCTTAACTCTGAAACTCAACATTAATGGATGTGAAAAGGGTAAACACTCTCAGTCATAAATAGGACATCTCTACCATATCCCCTCTTTCCAAGGCTCAGGGACCAATGCAGAAGAGGGGACAGAAAGATTCTAAGAGCTACAGGGCAGGGAGGGCAGGTGGGAAAGTGTGTCATCTAGATTAGACAGGACCGCTGTGCTCATGAATCCACAGCAGCCGGCTGTGTTTGCCTGCACAAGACCGGCATAAAAATCAAGCCAATCAACATTCCAGCATGGAAGTGGGAGGGACTCAAGAGTCTCACTCCTAGCGGGGAGCTGTTGACAACTGATGGTTGCTGGGGAAAGAAGAGTCCTTTTTTTTTGTGAGTACAGCACCTCATAGGTCACTCAATAGACGGTCCTGCACTCATGGACAACACAAACTGGTTTCAGTGGGGGAAGGTTTGGGGGAGGATGGAAGGATCCTGGAGGAGCTGGAGGGGGAGGATTATATTGTGAATATAATCAAAATATGTTGTGCACATATATGAAATTCTCAAATAATTAACAAAATAACAATTACTCTAGCAAGTATCCACCCTCATATTAATCATCTGGGTCACCTTCTAACAAAAACAGCCACCCATAAACAAGGCAGAGAGTTAATTTTCCAGTCCCACTGAATAAAGCTCGGCCTTAAGAAAAAAGCAACGGATGGAAAAGGAACAACAGTGCATTTTACGGTCCATCCATTCTCATCGCTTTCCCTTTCTTGGCTTTAGCTCCTTCTCAAGACAAAACAGATCTGGAATCTCTGGTTCAGATGGAGTCCTACAATGGTCTAGCCAATGCATTCAGTGCAGAAATCTCAGTCACAGAGTCCTTGAGTTTCCTGGTGCTAGTGAGCATTTCTCCAAGGCCCTCTCACACCTCTTATAAACAGGTGCCAGGCATCTTTTCAATGGCAAAGCACCCTTGGGAGACAGAGATGCTGCCTCCCCGAGGAGCCGAGGCTTGTCTTGTTTGCTGCCATGTTTAGTAAAGATAATGACTTTTCCCAGAAAAAAAAAAAAAAAAAAAAGCATTATTGATCTGCTCTAACAAACCCCTGCTACAAACTGCACCTACCTGGGCTATTTTATGTCACCTCATGGACTGGAGGGACTGAAGGAAAGCAACATGAAACAAGTATATACTATTAACTCCCATCCATGAGCAGGGAAGCAGCACTTCACCCTGAACCTGAATCACCCAGCTTCCACCAGGAGTCAGCCAGTTCACTTACCAGCTGAGGAGTAGAATAAAGTCGCCGTCCTCACAGCTCTTTCGTCCTTTGCTTTCCCATGTGTTCCTGTGCTATTTGTAGATGCCAAGAACAGCGCTCCTTCTTTCAACTCTGTCTTACTGTTCTAAGAATAGATTTAAGGCAGAAGAGAGTGAAAAGTTTAAGGACCTCCTCTGGCTGAATGGTGACCATATGAGCTGGAGTGCCCTGTGCCGTCATTTCGCTGTGTCTGTTGCCCCAATGTAACTATTAATAATGCCCCTTCTACTCTCAAAAGTGTCCACATTTGAATAATGCATTAGTACGTGGGTATCTTCATTCAAGGGAGCTGTGGCAGCCTATTTAGCGAGCAGAAGGCAAGCCTAAGAACTGGAGACTCCAGATCCCTGCAGCATTGTTCTGTCCCAGCAATAGGGTACAAAGTAAGGCTTTATGGGCCAATATGGAAATGCTATGCCTTGGGCAAGTGACTCAAATAATTATGCCTTTATTCCCATATCTATAAAATAGGAGAAATGTATAGTATAGTAGCTATATAATAATTAAGTTATTACAAAGATTAAAGCAATTGCTATACATAATATAAGCCATCCATGTTATGCCTGGATTCTAAGATATCCCATGCTCTTTCATACGCAGAATGACGGCTCTTGCATTTTCCTGAGGGTCACTAAAGGCCTTTCTACTGCAGTATCACAGAACCATGCCATGACAATCATGACAGTGTTAAAGCAAGCTAATTTCTACAACTTTGTAGCGAGCTGTGTTTATAAACTGCCTCTACTGTGTGTGTGAAGGTTATGCACATGTCTAGGCCTCCTCAGGGACTCTGTTGGCATTAGCAGAGTAAATAGCCCTCAACAGATCGTATGCTGAAGACTTCTTGGTCGCACCAAAGCAGCACTTAGAGTTTGAGGAGGTGACCTCATAAATGGGTTCATCCATTGGTAGATTTATAACTTAATGGATACTGAGATTGAGTAGAAACAGAGGAGGAGGGACCTAGTAAAAGGAAGCAGGTCATTGAGGACGTGCATCTGGGAGCATTGTTCCGTTTTCTTTTTCTCTGCTTCTTGGCCACCATTAAATGTTTTCCCATCATGATATTCTGCCCCAATTCAGGCCCAGAAATTATTCTGTGAACCAAAAGCTCTGAAAGCGCTCAAGCCAAAATAACCCCTTCTCTTTTGTTGTCTCAAATATTTTCATCACACAGACCCTCTTTGACCTGTTGAAGGATTAGCGTTTGCATTCACGAAAAAGACACAGGCTGGGTAGAACCCTGAATGGCAAATCAGGCTGTGCAGTCATCCTACCCTTAATCCTGCTTCTGAGGAAGTGAAAAGCAATTTTAATGGAAATATGTTGCTCACGTGTCAGCTATGAAGAGCACACACAGGCCTGAAGCCCCGGGCTAGCCCCGGAGCTAGTACCTTTGCTCATGTTGGTGTTTCATAGACTGTATCTGGTTGTGGGCAGAGAAGAGGCTTTCTCGTTGTAGCTTTCCAGGCCAAACAACTTAATAGCAGACTTGTGTTTCAGTCACAAATCAAGAACGTGAACCTTCACTGAGGTCCCTTCAAATGCCTGTGAGTTGGTGGGCCCAGGAGCTCTGAGTCCATGTACTCTGTAAAATGCAAGACATTTTTATGGCCTTGGGGGATAATAAATGTTAAAACACCAAAGGTGGCAATATAACAAATATGCAAACCATCCTGAAGGGTATTAAATCTTGGAGCAGGGCAGCTTGCATTTAGATTGTCTTCGAGTCCTGGCAAGTATAATGAATTGTCCAATCCGCTCTGCGCACGCGCATCGGGGAGGAAGCGCTGCCTTTACAATCCGCTTGTTTCCTGTGGAAACCTAGCCTGCCTCCTCTCCACTCCGAATGCACACTCCTTACTGTGCGAAAACCATAGGAACGTTTGTAAACAGGGGTATTCTCGGGTCGGCCCCTGGGCTTGATCTGCAGGCCACAGCTACCTCAGAAGAAAAATTTCTTTCCTCCTAATTCTGGTCAGATCCAAAAACTGATATTCTGTGAACATGTCACTTTGGGTTTCCCTTGGCCACAGAAACTGCAGGGTTTTTCTTAATAAGAAGAAATAGTGGGCAGTAATAAGATCGGCAAGACAGCTGTGTCCTCTTGGAGTTCCTACCGGTCTACCCGGTGGAGGTGCCATGTGTCAGGAAGCAGTCACCAAGATGCCTTAGGACACACCCTGTAGGAAATTGGAGAAGATGCTTATAAAAGTTTAAAGGCCAAGCAGGCGAAACAGTCCCAGTCCCGGAAAGACAAGTAGACGGCTGTGCCTCCCGGGGAAGGACAGTGGGGAGAAGGGGGTGCTTCTTCGGAGGTCATGAATAAGAAGTCACTTTTATCCCCTCTTCATGATTTTCCCACCGTTCACTCACAACCCCACAGTCAAGGCAAACCCCTCATAACATACTTAGATTCTGGTCCCTGGTGGCTCTCACGTTTGTGGTTTTCTGAGTTTCGACTCCCCTAACTTAGGTCTTCTCACCATCGCAGTCTATGGTTCCGATTCAGGAGTCTCTCATTCCCTGGCCACTCCAGCTGTGAAATGAGGGTAATTCACACCTGCTACTTGAAGGTGACGCTGAAAACAGGGTCCAAGTCAGAGAGGCAGAGGCAGGGATAGGAGCATGGCGCTATACGGGCCAGGATGGCACCTGCCACACTGAGCTTCTGCATGAGAAAAGGCTTAGATCCCGTGTACTGGGGCTTCCTGGGCTGCTGTTGAAGAAGGCTGGCATGCACTTGTGTGGCGAGTGACCTGCTACATGTCCGAGCCTCGGCCCCGTTTGTGATGTCCACACTGTGAGCTCCCTGCCCAGGCCACAAGGGCAGACACTCAGGGTTGCTTTGGACACACTCCCCTGGGGTCACTTTAAACTGGGCTCTTGACAGCTCCACAGATCTTTACACTAGATAAAGACAAGTGTAAATCAGGATTTCCCCATAGTTTACCCAGAAAACAGCTCTTCAGGGGAAGTCCGAGGACTGTCTCTCACAAGCTTCTCACTGACTTGTACAGTTTGCAAATCTCTGGCTACTCATGCTTTTCTTTACAAAGAAAGTAAGGCTTTCTGGTGCTACACTCTTACACACTCTTACCCACTCACACTTTGACACACTCACCCTGATACATTCACACTCTGACAAGATACTCTGACACACTCACACTGACATACTCTGACACACACTTTCTCTGACACACTCACCCTGTTACACTCACACTCTGACATGATCATATTTACTCTAACCCACTCACACTCTAACACACTCACAGTGACATACTCTACCACACTCTGATACACTCATACTCTGACACAAAAATACTTATTCTGACACACATTCTAATATGCTTACACTCTGACACAATCATTCTTACTCAGACACACACTCTGACACACTCACACTCTGACATAATCATACCTACTCTAAGACACACTCTGATACACTCACGCTCTGACACAATCATACCTACTCTAAGACACACTCTGATACACTCATGCTCTGACACAATCATACCTACTCTAAGACACACTCTGATACACTCACGCTCTGACACAATCATACCTACTCTAAGACACTCTGATATACTCACGCTCTGACACAATCATACCTACTCTAAGACACACTCTGATACACTCACTCTGACACAATCATACCTACTCTAAGACACACTCTGATACACTCACGCTCTGACACAATCATATCTACTCTAACACACTCTGATACAATCATTCTTACTCTAACACACACTCTGATACACTCACACTCTGACACAATCTCTCACTCTGACACACTGCACTTGTTCTGTATCCATGGAGTCCAGGAAGGAGACAGAAACATGAATGATTAAAGAATGCTAACCTTGAATAATTGTTCACTAGTATAGTGACGTCAGGTAAGCTAAATGCATTTCATGTTCTGAGTCACATTTACTAAGGGATTAGAAAGTCATTTGACAATCATTCTGGTGCAGCTCCTTCCCTCACAGAGTTCCATGTGTGGAGAAAATGACCCTATATATTTGGAAGAACTGAAGAACACTGACAGTCAAACTAAGTGGAGACCGTTATAATCTCCCAGGATTTCTGTTAGAAAGAAACAGGCATGTTGAATTCCCAAACCAAACCAAATGAATCAGGACTTCCTTAGCCACGTACAAAGTTCTAACACAAACACTGTAATTCTCCTAGATCAATGGGGTGGGACCAAGAAAAGCCTTCTTTGGAAGCACCAAGAAGAGCCTGCACTCTTGGCACATACTAACCAGATGTGGGACTCGGGGCTGAGCGCTCTGCAGCTTCCCTACTTTTAACCCTCCAACAGCCAGGTTGCCTTTGAGTGTCTTAGCACTTTCGTTCCCCCAAGCAATCTTCTGTGTTCCTATTATCTGATATACAAGTCAGGAAAAGGAGGCAAAGAACAGGTAAGTCACTTGCCAAGGTCTCAGAAAAAGATCTCTTCATTATTCAACTGATTGCTGGTACGGTTGCATATCAAGTGTACTCCGCTCAAGGCTCATGTGTAGAAGGCTTGGTCCCCTGCTACTAAGAGGTGACTGGATCATATGGGCCTCACTTAATTAGCATGCTAATCTATTGAGTTCACAGGTGAATGGACTACCAGGAGGAAGAGACTAGTTGCAAGAGGCAGATAATGGAGAGTGTGTATTTAAAGGACATTTCTTGTCTCTGGCTCTTTTGGTGTCTCTGCCGCTTGCCTATTACAAAGTGAGCCACCTTGCTCTGCCCTGTGCTCTCACCCGGACTCTCTGCCTTAGTCCTCATGAGCCTAGAAACAACAGAGCCAAGTGGCCACCATGAGCCAAAATAAACCTTTTAAGTTGTGTTCTTGGGTGTTTTATCAGGGTAATAGAAAGGTCAACGCCTCAAGAGTTGGTGGAAATTTCTCAGAGCAGCTTGCTTCCCTCTATTCTGCCCATTTGCCACCTCTACCTGGTTGAATAAACTGTATGGAAAGGCCCAGCCATAAGAAAGAACAGACCACTTAAGCAAAAGATAATACCAATAGAAAAGGTCAAACAATAAGTGCTTAAAGTATAAACAAACAAACAAACACCAACTATAGACCATAAACTCAATCAAACCCCAACAAGTTAATGCTTTGAATGCTAGTTCAGCCCTTTGACCTGCAGAAACAAGTGCCATTCTATGTCCTGTGCCGAGTGAGCTCAATCCTGGTTCAACTGGTCACAACATGAGGTGTCTAAGAACTCAAAGAGATGAAACTGGCAGCCACCTCTACTGCATTTTCATTCCCTCAGTCCCATGGACACCCAACCTCCAACCACTGATGTCCAGCCCCTTGCCTGCCTTCTCTTTCAAGTCCAGTTTGCTCCCTGCCCTTCTGTACTCCAAATCCTTTTGTCCTATATCCTCATTTTGTTCACTGATCTATCATTGTGATTAATAATCATGTACCTAATTTATTTATGGGCAGTGGAAAAGACCATAATGAAACAGACAAATCTTGTTTTAGGATAGAAGAAATGGAGTCAAACTTTGGATCAGCTGACTTTGCTGCTTTTGTTGTTGTTGCTCTTAGCTTTAGCAGTCTTATCCAAAAAAATGGGACAAACCTTCTTGTGTGACAAGATCTCACTATGTAGCCCCAGCTAACCTGGAATTTGCTATGTAGACCAGGCTGGCCTTGAACTCACAGAGACCCACCATCCTCTATCTTTCAAGTGCTGGGATCAAAGTCTTGTGCCACCAGACCTTTGTCATATTTCATCCATGGCTATCAGCATATACTTGTTTCATCTCCAGGAGTACATTTGACTTTGAGTGTGTATATGAACCATTTGCTTCTGATGCTGACAATACAGGTCTACAGTCAAACCTGAGATTCTGCCATCCAGACAAAATCCCTGCTGCTTCATCCCAAGATCCCATTTGGAAGAACAAGGCTCCCCAAAACACCCAGCTCTTTGCAACCTGGGTTTTGTATAAAGCTCAATCACCTTTTGCTTCTTTTTGTTGTCAAACATCAGTTGTCTGTCAGGGAACAGTGCAGGTAGCTCTCCTGCACGAAGTTTTTCCTGGCTGCTCAGGTCAGTCAGGCCGAAGCCTAGGCTCTCGCAACCCTTTGTTATACCCTGTGAAACAAGGAAATAAATGACTATACTAAGCCTAAGCCTAACCCTAACCCCCTAACCTTGAGGGAGTACACTTGATAGCCCAACTATAGCAGCAATCAGTCGAATAACACACAGTGGTGTCTTCTCTAGTCAACCATTGGGACTCTGTTAATCTTGTGTTCTTATCACACAGTATGAGGACGTGATGGTCACCTTAAGATAGCTGTATAGGTAAGACTCTGTGCAACCAGCTTCCATACTCATTAAAGTGTCCCCTTGGATGGGAATGTCAGAGACCCTGGTGACAAGTACAAAGACCTGGCATTGGACTCAAGTCCTTACCCAGAGGTACACATATGTAACCTTGGCACTTTGAACCTGGTTTTCTATTGTGTGTGCCTGTTCTGTGTGAAATGAAGGGAACAGTGTGTGCATTTCACACATCCTTTGACTATGAGATTAGCCACACACCTAGCCCAGCAGCCAGCACACAGTAGGCAGCAAGTAAGGGGTCAATACAGCTCACTGACTGGCTTGTGGGCCCCGGGCATGGCAAGACTGAGAAAAACCAGAGCCTGTTGGAAGAGGCCTGTGATCTGACAGACTAGAGGGGTTTATGAATCATGTGGCCTTCCTATGGATGCTTCACACCATGTCCTCCTCTGCTCACAGACAGGACCTAACACAGCGGGAACACCAATGGCTGGCACTTGGCCTTCTCATTTCTGCATCTTTTAGATGTGTAAGGCCAGCTGTCCCTTTTCCCAGCCTCTCATCGCTTAGCAACGGAGGGCCATTTTTCCACTCCCTCTTCTGTCCCCTCCTGTATATCTCACCACCATCATCTGTGTAAAAGCTGGTCTTGATTCAGATGATGGGGTATGCCAGAAAGAACTGAGAAGTCAGACATGGAGGCATCGAGCTAGCACTGTCCCTTGGGATCTGTATGTCCTCGACTTCTCCAAGCCTTGGTGTTCATTACCTATCACTCAGTAATGAACAACTCCAAATTTAGCAGCTTTCAAACAAGCGTTCACTGTCTCGCAGAGTTTGTGGTCCACAGCCCAGCAGAGCTGTGCCACGTGGGGCAGCTCAGGGTCACTTGTGAGGTGCCAATGAATGCTTGGCTGTCACTGAAAGGCCTGCTTTCCTGATGGCTCTTGGCAGGAGACTTGGGGACCTGGCAACATGAGTCTCCCAATATGGCAGCTGACTTTCCCAAGAGGAAGTGGCTCACTGAAAAGCCAGGATGATTAACAGAAGCATAGCCCTTCTATAACCTCGGGGGGGGGGGGTGACATATATCACCACCCTTCTGCCAAGCATCACCGATCACACAGACCAGCTCTGGTACACTGTGGAAGGGATTGAACTTGGGAGTAAATATCAGGAGGCAGAATTATTGGGGCCTTCTTAGAGGCTGCCTTTCTGTTATAGACTGAATTGTACCCTAATCTCCATATTCCTAGGTCAACGATCTCGCCTTTACTACCTCCAAATGCAACCATAATTGGAGATCAAGCCCTTAAGTGGGGTTATGGTAAAATGAAGTCATCACGGTGGTCACTAATTCAGTGTGATCATCATTCACCAAGAACACACAGATGGGCAAATAGGAAAAAAAAAGCCACCTATGAACACAGAAGGGAGAGTTCAGGAGAAACTGACTCTGACAATACCTTGATCTTGGACATCTAGCCTCTAAGACTGTGTGGAAATGTATTTCTGTGAAGACCCCTAGTTTTTTATACTTGGTATGGCAGCCAGAGCAAGCTATTTCTCTACCAGATCTCATTCACTTTGTCTCCTGCATGGAGACCACATGCTAACCACAACCAGCGTTGTAACCTTGATGTATACAGCAGGGACCTAGCACTGAACTCATTCAACAAGTCTCAATGAACAGCCATATCACACCTCCTTCCTTTCCTCCTCCATAGCTATAAATGGGGTGGAGTGTCTGTCCTAAGCAGATCTCATTCCATCCCAGTGGGAATAATTCTAGTCCTGAGCTTTGGAAGGAAAGAAACAGGTCATAGTTAACAGTGGACATTTTTATCTTTCCGGGCTCTCTTCAGTCAGATCATAGGAAGCCTGTAACTGGAGACTGTTCTCTGTCCCACCCAGTCCCTGGGACCAGTTTCTTTCCCTCCTGCCAGTCCCCACAGCTGCTTATTAAATAATCATTCCGAGGCTTAATATTAACTATAATTGTTTGGCTGATGGCTCAGGCTTATTATTAGCTAGTTCTTACATTTAAATTAACCCATTTCTATTAATCTGTGTATTGCCACATGACCCGTGGCTTACCAGTAATGTTCTGGCATCTTACTCCTCCAGTAGCTGCTGGTATCTCTCTTGACTCCACCTTCTTTCTTCCTATTTTCAGTTTGGCTTTCCCACCTAGCTATATTCTGCCCCGCCATAGGCCAAACTAGCTTTATTCATCAACCAATAAAAACAACATATATTCAACAGTATACAGAAGGACATCCCACATCAGAAGTCCATTTTTTATCCTGGGACAAGACAGGAAGGACTCACATCACAAGAGTTCCTCCTTCTCCATAGACAATACTTCACAGGTGCTAGTGAGGTCATTCTTCCCAGGTGAAGCTAAGCTATGACTGGTAACTTCTGTAACCCTAAGAGGGCTCAAGTGTGGCCTTGATTCTGTTAGGTTTCAAAGAAACCCAGGACAAATGGCTAACTGAAGTGCCTACTTAACATAGCAAAGCAGACAGACATGGGCCACCATGTTCTCTCAGCACCTGTTCTCTTAGTAAGGTTACAGAGTCCTGGCTCCTCTCTGCCCTTCTCACCCCTACCCCTTGCCCTAAACCTCTCCAGTCCTTGAACTTTGCTTCCCTTCCCCCAGCATCTGATCACTATAAAACTCAACCATTTTAGCTACACACTCTTAGTTCTCTTTCTCTTGGCTCTGCTCTTGGTCCTCTCTTGGCTCTTCTCGCTCTCCTAGTCCCTTCTCTTGTCCCTCTTTCTTCTCTCTCTCTCTCTCTCTCTCTCTCTCTCTCTCTCTCTCTCTCTCTCTTCCTATCCTCTCCTCTCCTTCCATGGTCTGATCTGTTCTGCTGACCCTATCCAGTCTGGATTCTTCCAGATGCTTCTGGAGGTTCTCTCCCTCATATCTACAATAAAAACCTTCTCCTCAGCCATACCTAGGAATGGTTATATCTTCATTTTCATTCAGATTCCAGGTTTGCCTACTCTGATGCCTGACCTCTGGCCCCACTGTCATTGAAAGGTGCCAGGCAGTGGGAACAGCTTAGACTGATTTATGTTTTGGGAGAACCATTGTGGCAAAGAACAGACATGATTGGAAATAGAAAAAAAAAACAAAAACAAAAACAAAAAAAAACCTAGATTAGTATTTCCCAAAGGATGGTCTGATATTCCCTAGAGTGGAAGCCCCTGTGGACTGGAGTCACATGACCAAGCTAGACTCTTGTTTACATACTCTGGAGAAAACAATACGGAAGCCTAAGCTAGAGCAAGGCTAATATTAGAGTACCAGTCCTTACGCCTATTTTAAACTTTTATGTTAACCGCATTTGGTTAGCAGTAACAATCCTGCAATCTACTGTTGCAGGGAGAGGGCCCGCTTGTTCTTTCTGGCCGCCTGGCCAGCTTAGCCCCGAAATAACCACACAGAAACTGTGTTCATTAAATCACTGCTTGGCTAACTCTTACACCTTGATTTAGCCCATTTCTATTAATCTATGTTTCACCATGTTTACCAGGAAAGATTCTGCATGTCTGATTCTGGAGCTCCATGATGTCTCTCACTCTGCCTTTCTTCCTCCCAGCATTCAGTTCTGTATTCCCTGCCTACCTAAGTTCTGCCCTATCAACTAGGCCAAGGCAGCTTCTTTATTCATTAACCAATGAAAGCAACACATAGACAGAAGGAACTCCTACACCAGTCTACAAACACAGACTTCCATTTTTCAGGAGTGGAAATGAGGTTCAAAGAAGTCAGAGCAGAAAGCAAACCCACAGAATGATCTTCCAACATGGTGTCCACAGGGGGACATTTTTGAAAGGGGTGAAGTTAACAACCTGCCACACAGAATCGGGTTAATAGATCTGCACAGGACTATCCTGGGCTAACCAGGACATATGGCGAGCCTTCAGATCTAAAATAGGATGAACTGGAGTCCAAATTCAGAAGTGGAGAATCCCATCTCTATATCTCTCCTCAGCCCACCTCTGGTGATTTACTGTCTCATATCAGTCTGGGGGGTGCAGTGAGCTGAGTCTGCAGCTCTGTGACCCTGCTGGCCAGTCTTACAGATGGGCAGCCATAGTGTGGTTTTGCCCTACTGCTCTTCCTCAGGGCTGGGCGGATGACCTGTCTTACGTCCAGTCCAGAGCAAGTGTAACATGTCCTGGTCCTACTGGGACATAGTGCGAAGGTCAGATCAAAGGAATCACAGGAGGCATCTTGGGTTCTTCTAGAACCCTCTTCCAGGGGTTCTGGGGTCTGTTCTCCCACAGTCTCACTCGGTGGCCTTGAAGAACTTTGCCGCACAGGCACCCAGAGTTCTCATTGAGACACAGGCTGTTCCCACCATACTGGGTGCTTGTGAGCTCACTACAGTGTGCAAAATGATTGCCTTCAGCGGCTTCTGCTAGGCCTCACACCTGCCCTGTGAGGAGGGGCTCGCAGGTGCTCTCACTGGGCAGATAAGCATCTGCATCTGGGCTTGAGCAGGAACAGAGCAATTTTCAGTGTCACCAGCCTGTACATCTTGGCCCAGTTTGCCTTTCTTTCGTAATTGCCCACTCTACCATGTATGGATTTAGAAATAGAAAACCTTGCCAAATTGCTTCAATAAAGGAAAGCTGAACTCATAAAATCTCTTCTTCTGTTTTTAAGAGAGGAAAACCAAGTCTTTAAATGATTAGTTTAAGTCAATTTGTTGAAGTACAGAAATGGAAAATTTATCCAGTTCAATTTTTTTTCTGACTTCAAGGACACTGTACAATCTGATGGGATAAGGCAGCGGCTTTATCTGCCTGCTCTGGCCCCTTCTGTGTCACCTCATGCGGTCCCCACCTTCCAGATAGGGAAACTGAAGCAAAGAGGGTGTGATCGCTTCCTGGAGATCACTCATCTAAAGGGGGTGCAGCTGAAATTTCAAAGTCACCATCAGTGTTGGGGTGTAACACCAGAGCATCCGGTGCAGCTGACGCCTGTTTGGTTTTCTTCTGTGCCAAGTCCAGTGCAAGGGACCGGAAGCAAAATGAGATTCAGCACCGCCTTTCCCTCTCCTCCAGTCTGCAGCACCTCCTCTCTCACACACACTCCTAGCCTTGGTCTTGTTTCTCTTCCTTGAGAAAATCGATGCATCTAGAGATAATTTACGGGCACCCGGCTCCCTCAGACCGTCCTGTCTCCTGCCTATGAGTCATGCTTCCTTTCTGTCACCAGAAATCACCTGTCCTGCTGTCACCTACTGTTTCTTTCCTACAGGTGACTTCTACCAACCTATCTCAATTTAAAAGGACGGGGAAGAAACAATTATTTCCTGGCTACCCAATGACTCCACTTCAATATGTAATGGAGAGTCAACTCAACACGCCCAAAGTTCCTGTCTTCCCATCGGCTGCAGTCACAATTCCTTTCTCCTCAGCTAAGGGCACTTCTGCCCCTCAAGTGAGACAAATCATGGTTTAGTCCTTGGCTTCTCACTTTTGCTCCTGTTTGTCACACAACACATTACCTCTTGGGCTTAGCCAGCATATGCAGATCACAGATCTCTCAGAGTGAAAAGAACCCATTTGGAGACAGGGCTCTCAGCAGTTAAAAGTATTTCCTATTCCTGCAGAGGGTCTAGGTTTTGTTCCCTGAACCCACATGACAGCTCACAATTGTCTATAACCCTAGTTCCAGGAGATCTAATACCCTCATCTGTCCTCCAAAAGCACCAAACATACACACATAGATGCAGACAAAACAGCTATCCACGTAAGATAAATGAGAAGAAGGAGAAGGAGGAGGAGAAGAAGGGGAGAGGAGGGGAGGGGGAGGAACCAACATAATAATGGTGGTGAAAACAGAGGTGGGAAAACCAAGTACTAGACTGCTAGATTAGGTGATAAGCTCAGGGAACTGTGGTTGAGGGACCTTGATGCTAATTTCCTGGTCCTCTGGTCTGCTTGTGGGACTGTTAGTCTCTGCTTCTGCACATTCTCAAGGGACCCACAACTGCTCATCCTCAGGCCCCAGGCCTGGCAGACCTGACCAGGTCACATTTAGCATCTGAACCTCTGCTAAGCTAACAATGAAAGCTAAGGGAGCCTCTTCTGCAGTCTCTCTGGGCAAGGACAGGTACCCCGACTATGAATGCAGTATAATCAGTTGTCCCTTGCCCTCACACCAGGACTTCTTTGCTGTGATGGGCAGTGATGGCACCCCCAAACTGTGTGAGCCAGAATAATCCTTCACTTTCTCATCGAGCTGCCTTTGCCAGGCATTTTGTCACAGCCAGAAAAATAACTAACACAACAACCGAGTCAACCAGCCAGGACAGGAACTAGGAAGCCATGGTCCAAGAAACAGTTCCCTCTTTTAAGTTGTCTGCCCTGGGCATTTCATCATAGCAAAGGAAATCTAACACGAGGGCTTTCCCACAATTTGGTCATGGTGTCCTAAGAAAAAAATGAGAGAGAGAGAGAGAGAGAGAGAGAGAGAGAGATTGGGAGAAATAAAGACAAAATGAATTACGGGGAGACTGACTTTCTCAAGACTGACAGCATCTGACTGTTAAGTCTCAGACCCGGGACAAATGACCAACTGAGGTAGCCATTAACATATCAAAGCAGATGCTGGCCCCTTCATCTCTCAGGGAACCTGTTACAGGGTATAGTTGGCATATCCCGCCCCTACCCTAAACTTCTCCAGCCTAGGGACTGGGCTTCCCGTACCCTGTTCCTCCGGCCCCTAGTTATATAAGGCATATAGGGGCCTTTCTGCCTATGCCAGTCTCTTGACCCAAGCTACCCATCTTGGTTAGCACCTCCTCTCTTGCCCCTCCTCCCCCACCTCACGTGGCCCAGTTCAGTCTGGTCATGTTCACTCTGGACTCTCCCAGATGTCCCTGTCTCTGGTTGTGCTCTTCCTTTTATCTACAGCAAATCCTCTCCTCTACCATACCTAGAACAGTCATATCCTTCCTGTTTATTTATTCATTCATTCTCTGACTAGTTATCCAAACTCCAAACCGTGAATACCTGGAAAACCTTCTTTGAGGCATCAGTTGAAAGATACTCCATGAGCTCACGAAGGCTGAGTCTGTCCTGTCATAGACACCAGGAGTCGGCTAGGGCAGGAAGATTATTATGAATGCGCATTTCGTCTTCAGCACAACCGGAGAACGTCAATGTGATGCCTACCACCCTTTCCAGATAAAGAAAGTGAAAGCAGCGGGCAGTATAGCCAGGCTCACACCTCTCTTGACCTTGGACCCGCAAGGACTGGCTTGTGGCAAAGGTTCAGTGATCAAGCTGATGAATGGAATATGATTTCGGAAAGAGTCTTGTGGTGTTGTACGGTCTCTCTAAAACATATGGTTTGCGGGCCAGAAGGGTCCTTTCCCACCACTCCATACTTCCGTAGTAAACGGCTCTATAAGATTTTTAGCTTCCTGGAATTTTGCCTACACTTTCCTTATAATTGCAGTCCCGTTGTTTCCTATTTGTTTGACACCTCGTAATCCCCTTCCTTCTTCCTTGACTAATAATTACAGGCTGTTACCCCTGATCCCTGTTGTCAGATGAGTCGGGCCCAGATCTGCTTCCTCTCAGCAGACAGGACCCAGGACCAATACTTGCATTTTGGGACAGGATACACTTGGCCTGGGGCTGTGGGTTCTGTCTCACATTTGCTCAAGGAGCCTATTACTCAACTTCCCAAAACTGTTGTTTCTCTGTCTGCAAATTAAAAACATTCACGCCTTCTGTGGAATGCCGTGGATTCAGTGAGTGATAAGTGAGGGACTGGAATACAGCAGGTGCTCAATAAAGGCGCTAGCCTTTCCTTCCCCCTGCAGGTAAGATCTATTGATCTTTCCTCCTGTGATATGACAATAAATGCATTGTCCATAGACATGCATGAGAAACCTCACTGTGCACAGATACAGAAAGCAAAGTATCTAGAAGCCACTCGAGTACCGCTTGATGCTTCCCCTTGCAGCCTTTCCCCCATCACATCTTTAAGCAGAAATCCACAATGCAGCTCATGTTTCCCTGTGGCTCAGACCACCCTGCACTGCATCTCCTCCTGTTACACAGAAGAACACAGTATCCGCAAGCGCTATGGGAACAAGTGTGGAGAAAGAGGGAAGGGCGTTCTAGAGGAAGCAGCAAGGAAGGCCCGGGGGCTGACATTTGCAGGGAAAAACTGGTGGGGAACAGGCAGCATTGCAGGATGAGAGAGGAGGCAAGTGGAGACTCAAAACCAGCCCTGCCTAGAGGGAGAAAATTTATGACAATAGAGAGAGAACTTGGGGGTCAGAAAACCAAGGGTGTGACCTGGCAAGGCTGCTGTCTAGCTGGTCCACCTTGGGTGAATTTCTGAGGCTTTTTCTCATCTGGATAACGGGCTGGAAAACTCAGGTCATCCAGTAGCTGAACTCTGCCTAGGGGCATAAAATTTACAGCACAACGTGGCGTGCCATGGGAAGGGGCTTTTATACTCATAAACTTGCAAGTTTGTTTCAGTCTCCAAATGTCTGGCTTCTCTGTCAAACCACTTTGCCAAGGGACCCTTGAGATGTCATCTTAAATGCTTTTCCCAACTCCACAACTCCAGAAGGCTTTGGAAAGATTGGCAAGATTTGCTCGTGCTAACCGGGGGAGAATTTAATCCTTAGCCACCTTGGCTATTCCTTCCAAAGGGCTGTGCATGCATGGTCAAAAGGAGAAAGCAATAAAATAATTAACGTGCTACCTAATTAACACACTCATTATCATGAATTCTCACCACTTCAAGCTGAACTATTGTCAAAGTACTATTGTCGCATCCGGAGGGCTGATAACGTGTTTTCCTCATGTGGATGCTGCTCCGGACAGGTGGGGTCAAGAGCAAACAAAATTGATCTCAAACATCTACACATGTTGCATGCAGAACCTTGGATCGGTGCCCAGGCGAGTCTTTCATGTGCTGCCATCCGAGAGGAGGCCTCATTTAAACACTCACCACTGATACTCCTTCATTGTCCAAGCGTAAACAGAGCTGGGATCCGAGAATTCACCAATGCACACATCTCTGGTGGGCATTAGCTGGTCCTGAATAATTCATGAGCGGCGATCGTAGTGTTAGAAAGGCTCCTTCTCCTGTCCCCAGACCCTCGTAGGAAGAGCAGACTTGTGATAAATGAAATCAACAGCGATAGTATACACTTCGCCAATGTGTTCCCTACTCTCACGGAGCCACAGACTAGGTGTCTCCCCCGTTTTACCCATCAGCCTGGCTATGGGATACTTGAAATCTTTCCTAAGTGTCTACCATGTGGAAGACACACTTCCTTAAAATTCTTCAATCTCCTAACTTCATAGAAGGATGAGAAAGATAGGTTCAGTCATTGCCCTGTGGAGCTCACAGCTTAGAGAGAAGAGAGAAGACAGTCATCAGAATTACAATCACTGTGTCCTCGATGTGAGGCAACACAGGGTTGGAGGATTTGATCTGGTTTGGGGAGGGCGAGGGAAGGAGTGGTAAGCAATGGATGTTCTCAAAGGAAGCTGTGAATGGCCTGAACCTTCAGAGAAAAGACTAGACAGTTTGGGGCCAGTCAGAGAAAAAGTGTCTTCAGGCAAGAGAAGCAGAAAAACCACATTGGCAGCTAGGGAGGCAGTACCAGAAGCAGGTAGGGGCAGGTCTTGGTGAAGCAGAGCCAGGCCGAGATGCACAGGGGCTTAGACACCGCCCTGAGGCTAAGATGGGCCTCCCTGAGGTCTGACATAGAAAAGGATGGCCTAGGTTTGTATGTCCCTGTATGCTTCCTGCCTCCACCCATCCTGTGCTGCAGCCCCAACAGACACACGGTGGGTGATTCATGGCAAAGAGGCTCATGGTCCAGGAGAAGGATGATGGTGGCAGGGATGCTGGTGACTGGGACACAGAGATGGGGAAGTGTTAAAGCCTGAGGAGGCCCCAAGACTCTGGAGCCAGGTAAATCCCAGCTGACTACAGTAGGGGTGTCATGAAAATAAAAGGGGGCCAAGGGCTTCCCCAGAGAGGGTGTGAGACCCTATTGTTTGCCAGTGAGTTCCTTTTCCGTTTCTTTTCCAATCATATGCATGAAGATATAAACTGAGTCATTCTCTTTTAAAAGCTTATATGGGATCATAACCCTGTTTTATATACGGGAAAAGGCTGGCTCCCCGCGGGTTTTCTGTATTTTCATATTGCCATAATTTAAACAACGTGATGAATCTACTTGCTGTAAATTCTGAAGCGGGACTCAGAGAAACTGAGTTTTATGGGGACTTTATTGAACTGTGCCCCCAGGGCTGGATGGCAGTTTGTGAAGGAAAATGGTATTTGGGGGCGGGGCAGAAGAAGGAGCGAAGATTTATGGGGTACTCACTGTGTACCAGGTCATTCACCCCTTGGGAAATTAAAGTGAGTGGTGTTTGGTGCTTGATGGGAGCTTAGGGGTTAAGTGAGTCGCCCACAGCAGTTAAGTGGCAGCCATGCTAACTGCTATCTTCTGCTAACAGCATCCCCATCCCTCTCAGGTAGAAGACACATCTCAGCAGGACAGGCTATGAGGGATGGGGCTTCCTGGTTATCCCTGTCTGTTCGGCTTTTCCAGATTACACTATGTGACCAGAACAGGAAGCAAGCAGGCACTTTCATGTTCCGTCTCAAACTCCCCAAAGTGGTGAAGACCGTGTGTGTCTTTCGGCCACAGGCCCAGGCCCAGTACTCAATCTCCTACCTCTACTCTCTGGTGAAAATCCCACAGATGAACAGAAGAATTGCAGATTCTATCTAGTTTCATTCACACCTCAGCAGGAGAGGGCTTCCTCTAACCAGATTCGCAAAGGCAGCTAGTCAAGGCATTTGATCGTCCTTCTCTGGAGCAGGCCAGATCCACTTTACATGCAATGAAACTGAGCATTAGCAAATTTGAGCAAACTGTCCAGGGTATTTCATGGTAGTCAGATTTGAACCCCAATTTCAAGTGCTCATGCCTAGTGTGATCTTCAGCAATGGTGGACTCAAATATGCTGGTTTCCTGCTAGCTCCAAACCCCTCAGCATGGCCTAGCCCCTTGATCTGAAAAGTGAATACCCACTGTACTCTTCCCCTGGGCATCGGCATGCACATAACTAAGGTGTGACCCTTCAAGGAATTAACAGGACCGTGTGCAGGACAGAACCAGCAGCCTCTGCAAGGAGTCCAAAGACTTTTCAGAGAACAACATGGGGGTGATCCCTCAACAGAAAAGGGATGGAGAGCGTGGGGAGCAGAGCTGAGCAGGCCTTGGGTATAGAAAACATCCTGAGGGAGGAAGAGGGGCTCAGTAAAAGTCACAGACTCATAGAGGGTGTGAGACGCAGCTGGGCCTTCTGACATGCTGGGACCCACAAGGGTTTCCCACCTCCTGGGGATGGTCTGCCCACTCGTGACTCTGGGGATCTGAAATCTTCTAAAAGCAAAAATGACAGTGTGCGGATGGACAAGGAGGACAAGGAACATGGCTTTCCCTCATCTCCTCTCCCTGCAGTCTTCTCCTGCTGAGAACTGCGACTGGACCCTCTTGTGCCCTCGCTGTTCATGTCCACGCAATAGGAATTCGACTTTCTCTCTTCACTGCCTAGAAAATTTGGAAGCCGTTTTTTTAGGCTCCAAGTCCCACCCCCTCCTCTATGAAGTTCTCCCTGTCCCCTCTCTCTCGTATCCACTCACCCTATGTCATGGCATCCACACCTTTGAGTTTTTGCAGCATGTGACTTACCCAAAGGATGGCATTGTGACATTGTCAAGATCGTAGCCATACTAGTACAAGTGGGACAAAGCTACTATGCAAGGCTCTCTCTCTCTCTCCTTCCCCTCTGCGATTCCCATCCTTTCTCTCTCTGTCTTTCTGTGTCTCTCTCTCTTTGTCTCTCTCTGTGTACGTGTGTGTGCCTATCTGTCTGTCTGTCTTCCTCTCTCCCTCCCTCTCTCTCCTCTATCTTTAAGGTCATTTTACATTTTTACAAATTACATCATTTCTATTTTATCACTCTGCCAAAAGTCAGTATCAGTTTCCCACTTTAAAAATGAGAAAGGGGATAGAGAACTGGCTCAGTGGGTAAGGGCGGGCACTTGCTGTCAAGTGCAGCTACCTAAGTTCAGTCCCGGATCCATATAGTGAAAGGAGGAGAGAGAGAGAGAGAGAGAGAGAGAGAGAGAGAGAGAGAGAGAAATAAATAATATCTTATGAAGCAATTGAGGCTCCAAGAGGTAGGGAGCTCTTACTGCTGTAAGTCCTGTGTCCCTCATAGTCCCCAGCAATGGAAGATACTGAATGCAATAGTAAGCGCTGCCATTCACACTGACTGAAGAGGTGAAAAAGGCTCATGTGCAAGGAAAAGCTTTAAATGATAGCTTCATTTTGCTGCAACTATCTCAGACAATCCCTGCACAAGCCCATAAACAGACCCTAAGGATTCTGAGAGTTAATCACAGGGGCATGAAGACCCGGAAGAAGTGTGGCTTTGGCCTTTGGTACCCACATGGGTACATTTCCCTGAGCCTGGTAGGTATTCCTCTCTACATCCCTACTGATTCTGGGGACTGGCCCATTTTCTTCCCTGCCACAGAAGCTTCTCTGTGCCTGTCCTCAGAGACAAACAAGCACCAAACCTCTGTGTTTCTGTTGCTCTCTCCCAATTAAGCAAAGAAGCCAACCGCAGCCTCCTTGAGTCAAACTAATTGCATCCTGGAAGGCTGCTGCCTGCCAGCTTTCGCCTAGAGTATGGTTTTATAGGCACTGAGCCCCACACCCAGGTTTATGATGGAAACACTGACAAAGCTTCGCTGATAAGGCGATAGAGCACCCCGGAGATCAGAAACCTAGTTGTTTTCCAGATTCCAAATCCAGGCAGGATCCTGAGATGTGAGCCAGCAAGGCCCTGGCCAGGACCGTTTGTTTCCCTTCCAACATGCTCTGGAAATGCGGCATGATGCCTTGCCAGCTGGGGTTTCAACCACAAGTTTCTCCATCAGCATCCCCGGTACCCACTTAGCTTGATCATTCTTTGCACTGTCCAAAATTCATTCATTTGTCCAATCAATCATTGAATTGTGAGCTCCTGTGTGGATTCTGCTGAATGCTGAGGAGAAAAACTAACCTATTCAATTACTGCTAGCTCAGTTCATCCACCAGGTATTCACTGAGTGTGGGATTCCCCTCTCAGCTGTGAATATCATTGTTAATAAAGAAACTATCTTGTGCCTGCGCAGGGAATCGAGGTAGGTAGGGAAAACCAAATTGAATGCTGGGAGAAGGAAGATAGAGTCAGAGAGAAGCCATGTAGCCCCACTGAAGACAGACACCGGAACTTTACCCTGTAAGTCACTGCCACGTGGCGAAGCAGATTAATAGAAATAGGTTAAATTAGTATGTAAGAGTTAGCCAATAAGAAGCAGAGCTAATGGGCTAGGCAGTGCTTTAAATAATATAGTTTCTGTGTGGTTATTTCCGGTCAGCTGGGAACTAACTAGCCTCCTTACCACAATGGAGTAAGGCATGTGGAAGCCAGGTGCAGGAGAAGAGCCCTACAGATGTAGACTGGATTTCTGGGAATCTCATAAGGACCAGGACTTGACTGCATATTTCGACAGTTTCTCAAAAACTTGAATAGTGTAGAGCTAGGAATGCAGTCCCATGATAGAGTCCTTGCCTTGCATGCACAAGGCCCTGAGTTCAACCCTTGGCGCCCCTGAAAAATAGACATGCAAATAACTTGCTGCACTTTGTGCTTCTTATGACTTAGAAAGGATCATTGGCAGGCTTCAGCACTCTGAAGCAACATACACTACACTTTAACACACCACATTAGATCATTTTGGCTCAAACAATCAGCTCTGAGTAGAAGACACGGGTGTAGTGTATAAGTCTAGAGTGTAAGTCCAAAGTGTCCCCCCAAAAACCCATATTCTGAGGTGTAACCCCTGGTCTATGGTGCTGTTGGTTGCTGAAACCCATAGGAGGTGGAGCTTAATGGAAGGAAGCTAGATCACTGTGTTCCATCTGAGACAGGATACTGGGTTTCCTGCCGTGATGGAAACATCTTGATCCAGAACACACTCCTCTCCATGAATTTTGGCCTGCCGCAGGCCCAGAGGAAAGAGAGCAAGGGACTATGAACTGAAACTTCAAATGCCATGGACCAAAGTAAGCTCTTCCCCTTTAAAGATTTTTTTCCCTCTCTCTAGTATTTAGTACAACAATTAGAAGATGATCGCCTCAAACAATGGAGTGCGGATTCTCTGTCAATCAAACCATGTTGTAGTTACTTCTTCGCCTTCTCCGTGATGACCCAGTGGAGCCAGGAATATTTATGGTGCCTAAGCCGGACTGGAACAATGGGCGCCACACTAGCAAACCTCCACATGAAAATCACAGTAATAAAACCTTGAAGTCTAGGGGCAAATCCGGGCCCTGTGTGTCAAGTCATTACATTCTCCTAAAAGGCACCATTTGGGTTGCTACTGGACCCTGTTAGAGACCAAATGACTGAAAATCAGACTCCAAGATAAATTCTACCCCAAGCTGAGCCTCCCAGACTGTTAGCATAATCCAGCCCATAAAGCTTGCCATGCCCAACAAAGTTCAGTCACCCAGCAAAAGTAAGCTCATGGGGATTGAACGCATAGTGTGAGTGGCTGGGCTAAGAAGCCTGCACCCCTCAAATGCCATTTCAGCATCCAACACCTATAAGTTTCATGCCAGCAAGATGAAACCTCACAAGATGGTACACTCTCCTGAACACAGGGCTAAACATTTTGAATAGGGAGGTAATTTGTCCTGGCCGGAACAAGATGTCCAGAGTCCAGGGGCGTAGGACTGTGTGTCTCATGCAGCACTTGCGTTCCCTCCCCATCCACACAGCTCTGAATTCTGATGATTTGGGGATCGGGAAGGGATGGTGTTTGGGGGATGATGGCACCTAGCATTGTAAATAGAAAGTAGTGAAAAACGTAAGGAAGCTGTGACTCAGAGAGGTTG
The DNA here is from genome assembly GCF_950005125.1 of Chionomys nivalis. Classification (NCBI taxonomy): domain Eukaryota; kingdom Metazoa; phylum Chordata; class Mammalia; order Rodentia; family Cricetidae; genus Chionomys; species Chionomys nivalis. Next base: position 41,593,877 of record NC_080096.1, on the reverse strand, counting down.
ATTAACTTCCTCTAGTCATGTAAAGCATCAAGAATGTGAATGCAATTGTGCAGGAAAGAGCACGGGCATCAAGGAAACCATGCAGGTCTCCAGACTGCCATCCTAGTGTCTCAGCTGACCTGCGCTCTCTTTCCCCTCCTCTTGAGTATGCTTTCTCCCAGCAGCAGTTTCCATGGCAACATGAGCATAAGGACCAGTGATAGGATTCAGCCCAACAGCCCTAGGGGCTGGAATATGAGTTCTTTCATGTTCACAGATGTCAGGCACTCACCATGGCTGAACACCTGACCTGTCTGCGAGTTCAGAGCATCCCCCATGAAATGGGACCAGCCATCTCCATATGGGCTCTCCAGCCCCTAAAACCACCACATCCACCCCCTCCACCTTCTCTCCCCAGCAGACCAATGGGGTGGCCTCCTTCAGTATCCTCATGACTAGAGGAAGTTAATTACCCTCTCTGAGTCACAGCTGTCTCGTCTTTATCACTTACTTTCTACTTATTTGCAATGCTAGGAATTGAACCCAGGCCAGTATCCTTGGGGTTGGCCCTACAGGAGAGAAGAAAGGCCATGTATGCCGCTCCATTGAGTGGCTGGGCAAGGACATATGTGGGTCTTTAAGTCTACCTCTAGGGTGGCAGTTCTCTGCCCCTATGTGTCAGGAAGCTTGCCCAGGGTTTTACAGCCCAGAGCTGAGGCTGAGCCTCGAGGCTTCCCTAACTCTTCACCATGAAAAGAGGCCAAGAACTTCAAAGCGGCTTTCTTGTTGCTAATCTAACAGACTGGAAACATTTGGAACACCCATGCTGAGCCACCAGATCTGCAATACATCTGGAACTTTCCAGCACTTCCCAGCTCTCCTGGATGTTTCCTCTTCACAAGTTCACCCAAGGACTTGCTAAGTCAAGAGAACAGGATCTGTCTGGATGCTCCTTACCCTTCGGCACCCTCTCCTGAGCCATCACAACTCCAGGAAGCCTCCCTTATACAATTTGAGTAGGTATTTCCCAAAGGCCTACATGGCACTATTGGGAGGGGGTGGAGCCTCTTTACGGAAGTTAAGGTCATTAGAATGTACCTTTGAAGGTGACATTGGGATTGAGACCCCTTTTGTCTCTCCTTGCTCCTGTCTACCATGAGGCAGGCAGTTTTGTTCCAGTACTATGATGTACTGTTTCTCCACATGCCCAAAAGGAACAGGCCTCTTGGACTGTGAACCTCCAAGTCAGGGTAAACATTGTCTACGCACAAGGCATTTATTTCAAGTATTTTGTTACAGTGGCGGAAAGCTAATATCTCCCTACAGTTGAATGGCAACCTCACAGCACTTTGTTCTCACCTCTAACAGAGCACAGGAAACTCAAGGACCTACCCTGAGTGCCTGAAGTCTTCCAAGTCAGTGATCATCATCAGGGGAAGCATGCAATCCTTTCCCCCCTGATGTGGGATTCCCCTAGGTATGCTATGAATATGTTTTATTAGCATTGGTTATTAAAGAAGTTGTTTTGGCCAATGGCTTAGTAGAGTAAAGCCAGGCAGGAAATCCAAACAGAGATAGAGTGAGAGCAGGCAGAGTCAAAGAGACACCATGTAGCTGCGGAAGGAAGAAGACGCCAGACACCAGCCAGAACCTTACAGGTAGGCCACAACCTTGTGGTGACTCACATATTAATAGAAATGGGTTAATTTAAGATGCAAGAGTTATCTAGAAATATGCCTAAGCTATGGGTCAAGCAGTGTTGTAATTAATATAGTTTCTGTGTTATTATTCAGGTCTGAGCAGCTGGGAAATGAACCCACACCCCCAAAATCTAGTCTTTTGGTACTATCTGAAGACATTTCTGGCTATCATCACTAAGAAGTACAACTAGCATCTAGTAGATGGCTGCTAATGGTGATAAACATCCAGCAATTCTCAGGAGCGTTCTACAACACAAAGTTATCGGACCTGAAATGTCGATAGCAGGGTTGGTTTTCCAGGCACTGAGCCTGCTCAGCCAACTCTTAGAAGAGCTTTGCACCTATTTAGTGCTCTCCTGCAGCCACAAGGACAATCTTAGTCACTTGTGAACAAGAAAGAGGCTAGGTGTGTTCACTTTGACCTGATCACACACCCTGTGGGCAATCTGGTCGGTAGTATGGAGGCTGAAGAGCCCTGTATAGCCTTGGCAATATGGATGCAGAGACAGAGATGCTATCAATGTCCTAGAAAGGCATGCTCCACAGGTGGAAGCAGATCCTGAGTTTCTTGGCCATGTGCTGTGTTATGATAAAAGACTGGAGAAGAAACTGGCCCAGCCTAGGGAATTAGCGGAGGCTGTTTGGGTCAAGTGTCTCTTTAGAAATCAGTTTCATGGAGGAGAGGGGATGGAGAGGGGTCTTTCCACGGATGGAAAGAGCATGGCCCTCAGAAGGTAGGCTGTGCCAGAAACTCCAGGCCATTCTTTGTGTCTAGAAGACAGACTGAGAAGAAATGAGAGATGAACTGGAAGGCTGGGCTGAGCCACATCACAGTCATTTGAATAATCTCAGGAAAGATTTTCAGTAAAATAGTGGTTTGATCATTGTCTTAATTTGGGTTTTATTACTGTGAAGCTTTTATAAAGACCATGACAGCTTTTATATTGTGCCTGGCTTACAGTTTCGGAGGTTTAGTCCATTATCATCATGATGAGAAGCTTGGCAGCATGCAAGCCGAAACAGAGCTGGAAAAGGAGCTGAAAATTCTACATTTTGATCAATAGGCAGCAGGAAGTGAACTATGTGCCACACTGGACATAGCTTGAGCATATATAAGACCTCAAAGCCAACCTCCATAATGACACACATCCTCCAGCAAGGCCACACCTACTCCAACAAGGCCATACCTCCTAATAGTGCCACTCCTTATGAGCTAAGCATTCAAACACATGAGCATAGAGGAACCACACCTCATCAAACCACCATAATGATAGTTCCTCCTGAAAGGTGATTGGAGGTACTGAATGTTGGTGAACAGATTAGAAGGACAGCAACTCAGGGATGGGTCATTCTAAAAGCTCAGGAATGACAGGATCTCAATGAAGTAAGACAATGGCAACACCATGGGTGTAAAAACACGCCCAAAAGCTTATGGGATAGGAGAGGATTTGGTGACATTGGAGGATATGATGTGTGAGCTGTGTGTGTTTATTCTGAAAGAAGACACACCCAAGGGGAGGGGGGACATTGTCTTCCTACAAGGCCATATGGTACCATGTCCAGTGCACTAAGAGGGTCTTTCTGAGTGACAAAGAGCATGTTCAGGCTTCCAGGCCAGGTACCCTGCTAATCTTATCTGGCCCTCTGGCTATGCAGTCCTCTCACAAAGCCCATGGGAAGACATACCAAACCCCTCACTTCCTCATTTCAAGTTGATTTCTTGGCATATAATAGATAATTAATGATGAGTAAGTTAAAAACAAGAAGAATTGCCTTAAAATGTAAAAGGAAGAAAATATTCTTTAATCGACACAACTAAGAATCATAGCAATGCACAGTAGAGTCATGGTGAGATCATCTTTGCTAGCAAGTTGACTGGTGGAAGTTTGGTAGACTTTTTCTAAAAAGACATATTATATATGAGGTGACTTTTGAAAATGTCACACTATCCACAGACAGGCTGAATACTTCCAAAAGAACCACAATAAACTTTTATGAGCAAAGACACTTATGTCCTCTTAATTCATTTATTTATTTTTTAATTTAAGGTGGGGGAAAAAAGAAAACAAGAGAGTAAAATAGTCCAAAAACTGACAAGTGAGTATAAATTTAGATGATGGAAATTTTACCGTCATCTAAATTTAAATGTTATAATTTTTAATGGCATGAAAAATTTATCATAGTATGACTGTAAATGTAAAAATAATTTAGTAAGTGAATATCATTGTTCTTACAAGCTCCTCATTTCACCTACGGACTTCCCAGGTGGGGCTTCCGCTATATTTACCCTTGGGGTGAGATATGTCTAGAAATGCCCAGAGGAATGATGGGATGGATCAAAAGGGATTACCTGGGGAGCTGTCTCACTCACGGGAGGCTCAGAACAGCAGGGGGGGGGAGAGAGGAGCCCCCAGATTAGATAAAAAGGGAGAGCCTTCTCAGGATCAAGTTGTGGAGGTCATAGGATGTTCATCTGGATGCACTGTGTTAGTAAAGAGAGGTCATTAGACTATCCCAAGGTCAAAGGGTAGATGACTAGGGTCCAACTCTCAGTGGGGCGGAGGCAGCAGGCATGTGCTGGAAAGAACTGATGGGAGCCATCATTCCGGTTTATACAGCAGAGCTCTACAAAACACCTTCCAGAAGACCTAAAGCAGGCTCTGTGCACTCCAAAGCGTGACTCCCCAGCCTGGCTAGGATCAGCTGTGTGTGGTTCTGTATCTGGAGGAAGGCTCCAAAGTACCTGGGTGCAAAGGTTCCAGGCAGCTGCAAGACTTAAAACGGTGGCCAGAAGATAGAGTTTCACGTTGTGTCTTGGCAGTACTGGGGACAGTCACAGAGGCCTCCATTGTACAGTGTCAAGGCCACACTTCTGAAAGTACAGAAAATGGAGTCATAGCTCTTAAGTTATTTAAAAACCTCTTAGGACAACTAAGAAGGATTTTTTTTTGGGAGGCCCTTTTAAGCTGATGGGGATGGAGACCCTGTAATTCCAGACAGAAGGGAAATCCAATAAAATACACATTAGCTATTAATATCACACCTAGTTTTTCATGCCCTCCTGTGTAAAAGCCAGGTAGCATGACTTTAATACATGAATGCTGTGTGTCTAGGAATGAATGTAAACATCCACCAAACATGTGCTTACAAAAATAAAATGACTAGGAGAAACCTGTCAAACTTCTAACATTGTTTCTGTTATCTGTGATGTCAAGTATGTTTGAAAGCAGGGTAATGTTTTTAATTTTTCAAAAGTCATTTTCCTGTATGCTCTTAATTTTTCTATTCAAAATATATTATATATATTGTTACAAATAAGTACATTTTTAAAAGGGGATCACACATCTCATCTTTAAGGACAGTATTTATTCAATGAGGTACAAGAAAAGGAGCACCTCACTGGCTAGGCTGATAGTCTAGCACATCTCCCATGACTTCACCTTCAGAGGCACCCAGGGGAGTCGTGAGTTTACCAGTTTGGGAATCACAGGGTAAGGATGTCCAGAGGGGATCCCAGGAGAATAGCTACTGTGCCTGCCACCCCCAGGTCTCCTTCCACAATTCCTCAGAAGTTGTTTCGTTTCCATGCCTTGCCCACTGTCTTTCATTCCATTGCCTGTCTCAAACTCCGTGCCCAGGAGGCTACACAGGAAGTTAGGTTCGGTCCTACCCTCGCTGTAGACAGCATCACGACTGCCCTCCAATCTGAGAGTGTTTCTTTTATCCATGACTCCCTCTGCATCTCCACTCAGTTCTGATGACTTCCCCCACACCTGGGAAGTCAGCACCTGCATCTTCATTGCCTACCATTGAAACCCCTCTCCATCCCCCTCCCCAGATAATCCAGTCCTGGTTCCTCAAATGACCTTGAATGAGCCCTGCCCCTGAGCCTATTTAAGCACCCCTTCCTCAGTGTGTTGTCATCACTACATCCTCATGGTCTCATTTATTACTAATCAGTGTGAAAGCCTTATAGATTCATCCCACGCTCCTGGTCCCTGCTTGCTTGCTTCCCTTGCTCTGCATACCCTGCTTCTTGCTTAGATTCAGATTGAGAGGGGAATGTGTGTGTGTTTAGGGAGCTGGGAGCTGTTGAGCAAGATAACAAGTTACCAAGAAAACTACAGTGAACCACAGACTGGGAAGTGGCTGCTGGAGAATATCCTCCAAGAACCACACCCCCCCCGCCACACACACACATACACACACATACACACATACACACACACACACACACACACACATCCCAGGACGTTTCTAAAGAGACTGGAGTTTGCTAGGGGTGTTTGTATACAATGTCTCCAATAGTGTCTGATAGCCTCAACTGGGGCTCTATAAGTAAAGAAAGTTGGGGAATAAAACAGATTAGGACTGACTGCCCTGGGAACCTGTGCCTGTCCCTCCACCTGGGGCACATCTGTGGGCTCCAGAAAGACCTTCCATTACCCACATGGGAGGGGTATAGGGAAGGAGGTTCTGGTTCTAAAGCACTTGGACCGATTTCTTTGATTTTTGTTTGCTATCATGCCTCCTGCAGACTGAACTATGCCTCTCCCAAGTTTGCATTTGAGACCACAGACCTCATGATTATATCTAGAGACTGGGCTTTGAAAAGATACCTCAAGTTAAATAAGGCCACAAAGGGACCCTAACTCAATGGGACTACTATTGTGTAAGAGAAAGAGGCGTCAGGTAGCTGTTAGCTAACCCTAATACTCCCTCCCCTCCAAACACATCACACACTCACACACAGACAGAAACGCACACACACATATGCACACGCACACACACACTGGGGCACAGGTATGACACCACTTTGTAAGGACAACAGAAAGAAAGAAGGAAGCCATTTGTTCGGTCCTGAACCTTTTCCTTGGCGGACACATTAAAATGAGGGAGGAGAGGCCTAGGGCATCTCTGTTGAGTATACCTACCTTCCTGCACCAGGTTGTGGGCACTTAACACATTCCAGACATTCCATTTTACCATCCTTGCATCTCCAGAGCCACCTGTGAGAAATAAATACCACCATGCTTCCCTAGGAGACAGGCTGAGGAATGTTTGAGGGTTTAGACTCTGTCAGACCAACCTGGGATTAGACCTTGAGCCTGCTACTCCTTGTCTTTTTATTTACATCCGCAGAGGGGAGCCTGGATGTAGACCCCATTTCCTTGGGTGCTGTTAAAATCAAATGAAGTGATTCACAGGAAGACAAGAACAAATCTCTGCTTGATACATTGCCATGATATGATTCTATTTATTAGCAATCATCATGATGTTGATCAAATAGCAGTTCTCAGAGAAGGAAGCAGGGGTTAGTTCTCTCTAAAGAGTCCGTGGGCTCGAGTCTGAGATGGAAAGATGAGTAGGTCCTCCAGGGAGAAGGGCAGCATGGGCAGGACAGGGAAGCAAGAAGGGGCCTGCTTGTTGGGTAACTGGTCCATACTTCACTGTGATTGACGTACAAACAGGATGAAACCCTGAGAGAGAGGAACTAGCTAGCATAGGATGGGGCCAGAGAAATAACCAAACCCAGTCTGTCTTTTAAAACTCCAGGCAAACATCTGATGGTACCATCCCTCCACTCTCTGAATTTCAATGATGCCTCTAAACCCTACACCCTTCTAGCTCTTTTAATAGTGTGTTCCTCTCAGGATTATTTCTTCAGTGTTTCTCTCTCAAAGCTCTTCTTTTGTCTCTATATTAATACATAAAATTATTTTCTCCAGCTTTCTGGCTTCGATGCATTACTTTGACAGATACTGTCCACTCTCTGTGTGGCATAATGAATTCCCCTACAGCCCATGGTGAATGATAATCTAGCTTTCAAAGTGGCCGTTGTAGCTCCAGGCTCCTGGTGACCAAGCTTGAGTCCTAGCCAGACTGACTCTGCCACTGCCTGTACCCTTCACAGAGACACAGGGGCTAGGTGTGTAGTTCCGCAGTGGTGTGGTGAGTCCTCCTCACTCTGCAACAGCCCTTAGGTTCAATCCCCAGCATCTGATTTAAAGATAGAGAAAAAAAGACAAAGTAGGACTCCTCATTAGACTGACACACTGTAACAGCAACCAATAATATTTCATTTTTTTAAAAAAAATGTTTCTACATATATGTGTCTATGTGAGTATATTCTTCATGTGTGCAGGTGCCTATGGAGGCCAGAAGAGGGCGCTGGATACCCTAGAGTCACAAGCAGTTGTGAGCCTTCCGAAATGGGTGCTGGGAACCAAATTCAGCTTCTCTAGAAGAGCAACAAGTGCTCTTAAACACCACGCCAGCTCTCTAGCTCCAATATTTTAATTTTTACTATCAACTGCTTCACTTTAGGTCCTCAAGCTTCAATCAGTTCCCCTAACAGCATCTCCTGACCTCATCTCTCTAGTCACTAAGGTGAAAAGGTATTGGAGCTATAGATCCCTTTCCTTCTAACGAGCTGCAAAAGCATGAGGCTGTGGAGATGGCTCATTTTGTAAACTGCCTACCTTGCAAGCATGAGGACCCAAGTTCAGATCCCCAGCTCCCACCTAGAAATCTGGTGCAATAGCTAGCAGCTGTAACCCCAACACTGGTCAGAAAGCTGGTGGTAACATGAAGATCCTTGGGCTCGTCAATTGGCTGGTCAGGCTAGCCAATTGGTGAGCTCTAGTTCAGTGAAGACGCTGTCTCAAAAACCTAGAATGGGGAATGATTGAGGAAGATGCTTAATGTTGACCACCAGCCTCCACCTGACGGTCACTACAGTCCAGTCAACACCGGCTTCAGGTCAGTGAGCGAACACCAGGAAGAGGAGCTAGCTCTTCACCTGAAAAGAGCTCCTGCCACCTGAAGGCCAACTGTCTTGCCTTAAGTACTTGTTACAGTCAGAAGCTGTGGGTCCCCCCCACCCCGAGAAAGTACGGGTGCTGGGAAAGAACAAGCTGGAATTAGAACATCTGCAACCTAATGTCACCATTCACAAAAGCCCACAGCCCAGGTCAACTGCTTACTGAAAGCTGACATTTCCTGGGAAAAAAAGAGTTCCAAGATGGATGGTAGTGAATATTCTTCACAGGATGTAAGAAAGTATCTACTCAGATACTCACTCATTCATAAATTCATATAATGTGTAGGAGATTCTGACAGGGATGTTCTGGGTTTCACACTCATAAAACCATAGTCCAGATTGTAGTCACAGTTCTCTCTGACTAACCAGAGGGCTCAGAGGTCTGACCAGTAGCCCTCTCTGGGACACCAGCTCCAGCCTCCTCTCTCCAAGATCCAATCTTAGCCTTTTGGCATTTGGTGTGACAACACCTGCCTCGCCTGTTACCCTCAGACAGGCAGCAAGCTCTAGGAATGCTAAAGTTTTCATGGCTCGCTGTGGACCTGCATGCTATGATGTGCACATTAGTTAAATAACAAACCTTTGTCAAATGATCAGATGAAAGAGCTATACAGTGCAGACTCGTTCATGCCTTGCTTCATTAAGCCTCTTGAAACACCGGGGAGAGACCACTATCTAGAATTTTTATGAGGAAACTAGAATTAATGAGCAGAGAGTTTCTGATTTCACGCATGAGGATGGGATTGGCATTGCCAAGTCGACTTGAAGAACCCTGTAGATCCTTGTGTGTGAGAGATGGAGCCTAGAAGAATGGTCACGTAAATGGACAAACAGACTACAAAGACATGACAGAATGATTTTCTGCCTCGGACTGGGAGAATTATCTCATCCTGCTATGGATGTGTGTGTGTGTGTGTGTGTGTGTGTGTGTGTGTGTGTGTGTGTAGGCAAGTATTTCTGTGTGGAGGTCAGAGGACATCAGATGTTCCTCCTCAGATACCACCCCTCCACCTTTTTGTTGTTATTTGAGATAAGTTCTCCCACTGGCCTGAAACTCATGATCTAGGTGGGGCTGGCTGGTCAGTGAGCCCCAAGGAACCCTTCTGTCTCCATCAATCAGTGCTGGAATTAGTTATTTTTTTTTTGTTTGGTTTTTCGGTGTAAGTTTCTTGATCAAACTCAGGTCCTTGTTCTTGCAGGGCCAGTGCCAGCTGAGTTGCCCCTCTGCTCTGGTTTTGATTCTCCATTGTCTTAGGGCAGAACCACCTCTTCTGGTGATGTCTCCTCCAGCCACTGCATCTGTCTCCACTCGCTAAGCTGTCTGCATTCAGATCCGCTCTCCATCTCGTCTTCAGCCTTTCCTCTCTTTGTTCGCTGCAATCCCATTAACCTTGGCCCACACTCCCGGATGCTATTTGGCTTGATTCCGCCTTCCCAGAGAGGTGCACGTTAAATCTCTCCTTTCCTTCATACCCAAGTTTCCTATGAAATCACCTTCACTTGCCATATTCACTTCAATTATTTCTTTTTTTCAAGCCATTAAAATGGATCTTCTACATCCAGAGACTCAGAGAAATAGGTCTCGGCAATGCGTCTTACTAAAACTGATAGATACACCTGAGTCCTTATTTTCCATAAACTCCACAGCCTCTTCCGCCTCTGCTGAGCAAAACTCTGTAAGGCTCTCCCCTAGGATCCAATGACGGCCTAGGGATTTTTCTCCCTCTCTTTTGAATTCCACTTCTCAGGTCTTTTCCTTAAACTGTTGAGGTTTCCTTCTATTCCCAGATTCTCTCTCTTCAGTCTTTAGTCCAAGTTTGATTTATTTAATTGACATCTGTGATAATCATCACGACAGTTGTTTAAAAAACAAACAAGCAAAAAAACTCTACCTCAAAGCTTAGTGTGGCTGTGTGTATGTTTCAAAGCCTGGTGGGGCACTGTGTTAGGATTCAGGCATTATGCTGGCCTGCCCTTGTCATCTGGCAGGATGCACCCAGGCAGTACCCTGGCCAGCCCAGGGTCCTGGTATGTACACAAGTGCAAAGGTCCCTTTAAGAGATAAGTTCTACCTACTCCTAGTTTCTCTTTCCCACTGTTCCTCTGAAGGGGTAGACAGGAATTTTCCTGTCTCTTCTTCTCTTCTCTCTCTCTCTGTCTCTGTCTCTGTCTCTGTCTCTGTTTCTCTCTCTGTCTCTGTCTCTCTCTGTCTCTGTCTCTCTCTCTCCCATTCTCTCATCCCCTTCCCATTCCCTTTATCTTAAATAAACTGTACACTTAAGCTCTGTCTACATGGCATATTCTCTCACCTACTGTGGTTTGGACCCACCCTCAAGCTCTTAACATGAGACAAAAACTTGGCATCTTGAAACAAAGGCTTTGTTGGCTTTTGTCTTCCACTAGGACACCCCTGCTGATATATTGGCTCATCAAGTTTAAGGCCTAATCAAGACATGTCACACAACAGTTGTCCAATCAACCATTCTACCTTTCTTCAAACCAATCCAACTCTAAATTAGCAGATGAAGATCTCAGAGACTTAAAACCCAAACCCTCAAAAAAGACACTGGATTTTTGGCTTCTGGAATCCCTCTGCTTTGCAGAGAGTCTTTTTCTCCATGTATCTGCTCTGTATGCTTCTCTTCACCCCCAATAAATGCCTTCCTTCAAATAATAATTCCATCTGCTCCCTTTTTGCAGTGTCTGAGATTTCTCCACTGCTACCTGTTTCACTTGACATTTTTTTCCTGCCTTTTAATTCTTTAGTTACCAGACAAAACAAATCTGATCAAGACATTAGACAGTATCACATCTACTCAGGCTAAAACCAGAGACCTGTTAATCAGTGTTGATTCCTTTGTCTCCATTTGGCCTGTCCTTAAGTCCCTTTGTCCTACTCCCTTAAGTCCTTTGATGCTGGGTTCTAAAGGGTCCTATGCCCAGCCTTTTCTCTGGAAACAAATCATGGAACAAAGACTGACAGAGGAGATTGCTTTATTCAAGCTCAGCCTGGAGAAAATGGGGTAGCGACTGTGCACCTCACAGAGAAGTGTGCTCCTAGTCAAAGGGGGGGGGGGCACTATCGAGATTTATGAAACAATAAATGCAAGAGGTTCTATGTTTGAAGAAGTTGATTCTTCTTCATGTCTGTGAAGGGTAGAATGATAAACCATCCTCCCTCCATCTTAGTCTTGAAAGCCATCTTATAGTAAAACCTAACTAAATTCATTCCTATTTATGATTAAGTCTGTTTCTCAAGGATTGGACTATTCTCCACCTATGATATTAACCAGAAATGGTTCTGTACTGCCTGTTCAAGGAAATGGCAACCATGCCTTTTTTCCCAAACGTTGTTATGACCACCTTGTTATAAACACATTGTTTTAACCACCTTGCAACCATGTCTTTGTTTCAGGAGGTTGTTAAAAGTTATGTTTATATTCTGCTTCTGAAGCCATGCCTATTTTCCTGTCAAATTCCCTCATTTGGAAACCCTCTACTCCTGAACTATAAAAACCCTTGTCTTCCCCCCATCCAATGCTGATCTCTTTAATCCCACCTTAAGGAGAGATTTGGATCAGTGGTCTTTCTCCTCACATCTGTGGGATTCGCAATAGAAATGCCCTCTTTATTTCTTCAACATTCTTTTTCAGGACAGACTTCCAATTTCCTTATTAACATTCAGTTTTTGTTTTTGTTTGTTGTTTTTGCTGTTGTTTCAAGACAGGGTTTCTCTGTAGCTTTGGAGCCTGTCCTGGAACTCACTCTTGTAGACCAGTCTGGCCTTGAACTCACAGAGATCTGCCTGCCTCTGCCTTCTGAGTGCTGGAATTAAAGGTATGCGCCATCACCACTGGGGGCTGGAGAGATGGCTCAGAGGTTAAGAGCACTGGCTGCTCTTCCAGAGGTCCTGAGTTCAATTCCCAGCAACCACACAGTGGCTCATAACTTCCAATTTTGCAGACTGCGAACATGTCTGTCAAAAGGAGGTTAACACATTACTGGGTGTCTCTCCTTGCACTTTAAAGCACTTTGGGATAGAGGGCTTAATCTTGCAAGAAAATAATAGAGATTGGAAGATGAAGTACCGCTGAGCATCTCCCCCAGTAACTTAGAAGGATTCCTTCAAAGTGAGTAGTGATAGGGAAAGGGAGGGATATGAGTTGGACAACATTCTTAATTCATTTGTTATATATCAATACATGCAAAGGAAAGGCTCTTGCTTCTTGGTAAGGCAAAGCTCCATCTTTATACATTTATTTTTATTTTCTCCTTGTAATTTTTAGTAAGATTGTTCTATCACGCTTTTAAATTGACCTCCATTGAGCCTCCATCTGTGTATCTGCTGCATAGCCCAAACCACCATCACCTCTGGTCTGGATTAATACAGGCTTGGAGCTGCTTGACCTCCAGTTTTTCATTCCCTTCCTTGAAACTGACTTTGAATCAGCAACAAACACCTAGGAAATTAACCTCATGTATTTGTCTCTAGAGGCAACCAGATATTCATTTCCAGGAGCAACCAGTTTGCTTTGAATATGTTCTGAAGTCTAAAATTAGCTGTCTTTGTGACTAAAACTACTATTACTTTCCTATGTCAGTTTGAATAATAAAAGATATTCTAGTATTATATCCATTCATCAAAATACAGGTTAAGCATAAATCATCTTCCTAACCATCCACAGCTATATGTGTGCCCAATTGATGGGCTATTTACATGAGATCTACACATAAGCAGTGGGGAAACACCCATAGCAGTTCTTAGGTAAGAAATGAAGTGGCACATGAGAAAATTACAGACAGGAGTAACTGGTCATTTACAGTCAGTAACTCCATGGCCTTTCTAGGTGGGGCTCCCCATCAGAGAGTCATTTGTCTGGTGGGTCAACCTGCTGAACATAGTTGTCACTTGTTGTATACTGTCAGTTCTCAGCAACTGTACCTAGTTCAGTGCCTGATAAATTCATCCTCGTGTTCTGAGGACCAACTCAATCACCAGTTTCTCCTTGAGTGTCTAGATTGGTTGTCCCTCATTGTTGATCCAAACACTACATTCAGACCTCTTTGTTACCATTTTCTGGTTACCATTTTGTACTGTTTGACTCTGATTTTACCAAGGGAAGAATCATTTATCTGATGTTGAATCATCTAGTATTTTTATAGAGCCCCAACCTCAGCACATGCTCCATAAAGGACGCAGGACTAACTAGAACGTAAATTCCAGATAGTCACTTTAACATCTTTTCCTGATTACTGATACAGTCCTGTTTGCTCACACCCATCTGAAGTTGTTTCCACTGTGATGACTGGGGTGTAGCTGTCTAGAAGAAGGATCTTTTGATTGGCCTGTTTCTACTGTGAGGTGCTGAATGCTAAGAAAGAATCATAGCCAAAACAGTATGGCCAGAGAAAATGGAGCCAGCACAACAGTCAAAATCAAGGATATACATAAGACTATATGACAAGTGTTTCTCTCTTTCCCTCTTTTCCTCCCTCCTTCTCTCTATCTTTTCCCTCCCTCCCTTGCTCCCTCCCTCTCTCCATAGCTCTCTCTCTCTCTCTCTCTCTCTCTCTCTCTCTCTCTCTCTCATTGCTCATCTCTGTGTGTATGTAAAATGTGTACATGTTACTATGTGTGCACATGTATGTGGGTGTGCTTGTGGTGGTCAGAATTTGTCACCAGATGTCTTGCTGGTCTGGTCTCTGATTTATTTTCAGAGACAAGGTTTCTCACTGAATCTGGAACTCATCAATTCAGTTAGTCCAGGGAACTCCCACACATCCACCTGTCTCCACCTGTCTCCATCTTCAAAGTACTAAGGTAAGCCACATGCATGTCACTTGGCCTGGCTTTCTGTGTGAGCACTAGAGACTCAAACTCAGGTCTTCATTCTTGTGTGGCATGCATCATACCAACCTATCTATCTCCCCAGTACCACCCAGTATGTGCCTTTAAGCCTTTTGTACAGGAACTACCATGAGCTAGATGTACTTTTAGGTTCCTAATACGGTAACTCAACTCATACAGCTGCTATGTGAGGCAATTCTATGTTACCTTCATCCTACATGTGGGAAGAACTGAAGCACGAGGAGGTCAAGTAGATCTCCCAGGGACACAAAGCTAGTAATTGATGCAGATTTTGTGAAGGTTCAGAAGCACAACAAGACCTCTTTGGAAAAGCAAAAATCAACCAAGAGCAAGGAGAGCAGTGACAGTGTGAAGGAAGAGTGGGGCAGGCCAAGCAGCCTGGCTGCCACTAATTCCTTCAGAAGCAACATCAGGCATCTGTGTCTAGCTCTGGGATGGGAGTGGCCACCAGGGTTCAGCCCACAGACTCAGTGCTCAGAGTGCAGTAGAGGAACCAGGCAAATGTGCATACATCGTGGAAAGAACCAGAAGGGAGAAGTCTATGGCACTATCAACCTGAACAGAAGCAGGGAGCTAAAATCAGGTTCAGGAAGTGTTCCTTGTGCCGGAACAAAAGGATGAGTTAGCTAAAAGAGGGGATAAGAGAAAAGAGTCCAAGATGAGGCACTGGAGTACCGACAAATCTTGGGATGGGATGGAGTTGGGCCAGTGTGGAGTAAGACTATAAAGTCCTGCTGGCAAGATAGTCATAATCCGAATTGCCTAGACTTTGAAGCGATGCCTGTGGGGAGGAAAATGAGAGGAGGGGGAAATAGGTCTGATGCAAATCTTTAAGGAAGCACTTCAACTTCTTTGCTCTATCTTTGCAATTCAGCAGAGCCAGGGCAGGGCCTTGTGAGTATCACTTCAGAGACGCAAAATAAAAGCAACCAAAACTGTATGTGTTTGATGGTGGGAGGTTAGGGAGACAGGGTGAAATGTTCAGAAGGAGAACAACAGTCAAATGGGCTCAGCCAAGAAGCAGTTAACCCCTTCCTGTCCTTGATATCTTCATCAGCCCAGGCACTTTGCAAAATAATAAGCCAGCGTTTATCGGCCTTCTGCAAGGTAGCACTTACAACTGAACTCGGGCAATAAATCAGGCACATATAATTTGAGCCCTGAAGTATAGTAATTCTTCTTTTAATGCAACATCTGGTATAGATAATGGAGTTTGCAGGGGAGAGGGAGCAGGGAACGCTGTGCCCAACTCTTGTGACCATGCGTGCTGAGTTTGAAGGCCCATTTCCCTCCCACCTTCTCGGCAGCCCCGAGACTTGAAAAGGAATGTTGGTTACTATTACTCCCTCAGCTGGCCAAGAGCGGGGTGAGTTCATTGTAGACTTGGTTTTTGGTTATTAATTACACTCAGCTAAACATGAAATCTCAGGGGGGCGGGCGCGCGGAGAGGGGAGTGCCATTTCCCTGCTCCCTGCCTTCAGCCTCAGGGAGCACCAGAGTTGCCCCTCCTGTCTCTGCTGCCCACCAGGTCCATCCCGCTTCCTGCTTCCTCTGCAAACTTCCTCAAGAGGGTCCCAGAACCTTTGCTCTGTGGGCAAACAAAATCTTCTGTTTATTTGGGGAGGAGCACCTGGTTGACCACTCTGGAGCAGCAGGAAATAATGGGAGGAAACTCGCAGACACCAACTGCTCAGAAACAGTAGGGCTGGCGGGGTACCACTCCCTCCTGCTCCTGGGCTTCCAAGTCCTCAGTAGGGTGTGTGTGTGTGTGTGTGTGTGTGTGTGTGTGTGTCCCCGCTTCTCTTCACACTTCCTGGAAGGCAGCTCCACCACAAGAATAGAAGGGCAAGCAAGTTTCATGGCTGGGGTGCGGGGGCGACCCCAGAGATGACAGTGTACCCCTCTTTCTATTTCCATGATGATGGGTGTGGCACTGCTTTAGTTCCCTTGTGCCAGTTGTGCCTGCCAGTGCCCATGTCCCAGGCATGTGATGGGCATTAAAGGGGATGAGTTTTGTCAAGGACTAAGCAGGGATCCTGGTACATGTTTGTTTCTAAATAATAGTTTCTTTGTCCTCAGTCTTCCATAACTGCGAAGACAGACTCCACGTGCATATCTTCCAATTGGACATCCCATTCTAGGGCGCCTGGAACTTTGGTGCATCTCAAAATGTTTTTTAAATGCAGTTTTTCAGTTTTGAAAGGAGAGACCAGAGACCACCGAGGAAGATTCTTGGACAATGAAATGACCAGTGAATTCATAAATGTTAGTGACTGAATTCTCTGGAAATTGGCCTCCGTGTGATTACAGAAGGGATTATGGGAGATAGTAAAGTACCTGATCAAGGGGCTGAAGGGATAGTTCTGAGGTTAAGAACACTGGCCGCGCTTGCAGAGGACCCGGGTTCAATTCTCAGCATCCACATGATGGTTCACAGCTGTCTATAACTCTATTCCCAGGAGTCTGATGCCCTTTTTGGACTTCCATGGACACTACATGAACATGGCATACAGACACAAGTGCAGGCAAAATACCTACGCACAAGAAGGAAGAAAGGAGAGACAGAGAGACAGAGAGCAAGAGTGCATCCCATATCAAGGTCATACAGGCATACCAGATTTCTTGGTGAAACCTAGCTAGACTCAATTTAGCCTCCTCTAAAGTTTCCAGTGTACAGGTTCTGTCTTAGTTGAGAAAGAGCAGAGGTCACTCCTGTCTGATTAGCACCAACCAGACCGTGACTTGAACAAGAAGAACCAGGGGCAGAATTCTGAGTGACTCCCTTCAAAAGCCATGAGGATTTTTCGGCGCTGCTAGTCGCATGGAAGAAATAGGAATTTGGACAAGGAAATGTAAATACAACTTGTGAGAATCATGCATGTACCTGGCTTACAACTCCCAAGCATGATATTCTTCACACATCCTTGTACCAAAAACTAAACACTTGAGACAGCGTGAAGATGTCTCAGTCGGCCATTAGAGATGCCTGTCAAAGCCTAGACTGGTATCAACCTTGCAATTCAACTTTGTAACTATCGATTCCATTCAGCTGGTCTCCCTTTTTATTGTTTTTGATATATTGTTTCCACTTCCACTCATCTCCCAGTCACTCTAAGATTGAGTGGGAGTTACCCCACTAAAATCCCTGTAACACAGAGATACTCACTCTCCTGAGGAAGAGCTGACCCACACCCACAGGGGAGACAGCTGCTGAACACAGAATGACACAAATACTTTATTGCAATTTCACTGAGCACTGGATCCTAAAAAGAATTTACAGCCAAGGAGCCTGCATGTCTTGGTCTCCTCCAGTTCTGCTCCAGAGTAATTAAACTGTTGCACCCATTTTGAAAGGGAAGGGGACTAAACAACAAACCCCAAAACACAGACAGTATAGAAGAGAAGAAAGGAGGAAGGGAGCGAAAGACGCGCAAGCCCTAAAGTGCTAGATCCAAACGCTAGGGCAAATTTCATTGCTGTAGCCTGGGGTACCAAGCTTCATCCTGCTTTGAGGATCGGCTGACTGTGATGCTAGTGTTTCCTTCTTGTTTGCCTTTGTCTTGCCTTCTGTAAGACGGGAAGCGGGAAGGAGTGAGAGGCAGGTGTCTGTGTCCTTTCGCTGGTCAAGAAAAAGTCCTCATACACCAACAAGTAAATTGAAAACATTAACTATTCTAGTTTGCAGTGTGGAAATAAGAACAGTGAAAAGTGCACTAAATGAAACAACCCTGCATTTACATGTATGCGTATGCATGCAGGTATGCATCCACACACACCATACCAGGTGCTTGGGAAATAACAAGTTCCCCCCTCCTTTTTCCTCTCTTTCCTCTTCCTTGCAGTCCCTTCTTTTCCCTCCCTTCTCTTCTCTCCCTCTAGAGAGCTCTTCATTTCCTAAGAAGATGAATCAGCATTCTAGTATCCTTGGCAGGAGGTTGCTGTCGGGGTGTACCCTGGCCTGTCAGTCTGTGGCTTTAGCTTTGGCTCTAGGGATTTAAATCCCTTTTTTTAAAGGCAAAATAACTAGCATACCCTCCACTCCTAATTTTCCACTTGTTGTTCATGCTTTACCCATTGTATGCAGGGTGGAGTGCATCTAAGCAAGCGGAAGTGGAAGGGGGGGAAGACGAGCATGGGAGGGAGTCATGGTTTTTATTTGCAGCGCTGAGAGCTTGTAACTTGTTTAATAAGAACATACCTTCTCCCCATTCTCTGGGAGTTGAGCAACGGGGCCTTTGCAGTCCTCCTTCAACACAGAGAAGTGTGGGGCAAGCGTCCAAAGTGGGACTTGACTGTGGCATGCTAGCATTTTAAAGATCCAAAGTCTACAGAACCGCTTGCATCTCCAGGGACCTCCTCATGCAGAACAGCTTGTGAGATTTACTCTAGAAGCTTTGTTTCCCTCTGAAGATCTGGGATGCTTCCTCCTGTTGATGTGAAAACCATGGCCAGTCCCTACCCTGGACTCAGGCTTATGTTACATGTCTTGAGACTGAGGACAGAGAAAATAAGGCAGTGGCAAGATTGTCCATGTAGCTCAGAGAAGACCCTCTGAAGACTAGGGCTGTGGGCCAAACTGTAGAAAATCTATAGAGCGAGAAGCAAACCCACTCACTGGGAAGCAGTTCCGTGTCCTGAGAGGCAAGGTTCACAGTAATGCATCTCCTCTTTCATTGTGTATCTCATCTTTCCATTGATGGTAGGGGACTGAACTTTCCAGACAGTGGCAGCTCACTTGGACACATACTACACAAAAAGACACTGGAGCCCAGGGGACATAAGAGTGGAATTAGGATCTGCACGTAGCTCTGACATCAGGGTACTTTTTGGCTGTCTATCATACAATACCCAAAAAGCATGAAGAAATGAGGAGGTGAATATAATTATTAAAGAAGGCAGAAGAACTGAAAACCCAAAGCACAGATGGGGAAAGTCATTATTGGTGAAAATAGCACCTTATTTTTCTTAATTTATAGCCTGGTGAATTAATGGTTCCTGTGTCCTCAAGGAAAGGTTAGAGAATGAGTGGCCTCCCCCACTGCAATAGGCAAGGAGCATGTAATTAGTTTTAGAAGGCCTTCCATCCAAAATGATTAAATCAAGTTTTGGCACATGAAAGGGTAAGCTTCAGTTATTGGAAAATGTACTTAGGTGACACAGCTCATTTCCTGATGAAGCCAGATTAATGGGACATTACCGAACCTAATTCCTCTCGAAGTAAATGACTCACCTCTTCTCCTGCTGGGCTGCCTGGAGCTTGCCATGTGTTTGGCTTCCTTTCATGAAAACCCAAGAGCTGGGATGGGAAATTCAGCTGTGGGGAGAAGTAAACAAATCAATCCCTCCTTGGATTCCTGATTCTCCACTAATTAGGCCTTAAACTTGATGCATTTGAAGAGCCAGGCTAGCTCCCTACCCACCAGGTTCCAGAGAGAGAGAGAGAGCTGATTGGTAAGGTCTAGCGTGATCTCAATGGCCATATGGACAGGGCTTTGGAAAGAACAAGACTGAAGGACAAACTCTATGAACAAGATGTGGTAGAGGACCTTGCAGAAAGGTAGATGAAAAAAATTAAAAAAAAAA
Organism: Chionomys nivalis; assembly: GCF_950005125.1. Classification (NCBI taxonomy): domain Eukaryota; kingdom Metazoa; phylum Chordata; class Mammalia; order Rodentia; family Cricetidae; genus Chionomys; species Chionomys nivalis. The sequence goes on along the minus strand of NC_080096.1, from coordinate 41,573,923 downwards.
AAAAGAAAGGTAGATGTGGGAACACAAAGCTATTTGTGTTTGTGCAGAAGTTCACAAACAAATTACCCACTGCAACATGACACCAAAGTACCAGCGCGTCCTACTTCCTCTTCCTCCCTCAGCCACCATCATGCTTGCTCAACAGGGCCATGAACGGAGTGGTCATAGGTAGGTATACAGAGATAGGTTAACAGTGTCGCGGCAGATAAGCTTAGGTGAGATTGAACACGTATCTGAGTGTTGCCCAACTCACACCAACAAAGACCAGTGCTGACCCCATGGGACACACCACTTACAGGAAGCACAATCAGTCACTGGTCTAATCAGAACCATGAATCCTTTAGGGGCAAATAATCACTACCCCACCCACTGGGTCAGATTTCATCATGTATTTTGGGTTGACTTCTTTGCCTCCAATGTTTCTGACAATTCCACTGCCTTAGTTTGCTTCCTGTTGTTGAAATAAAGGCCATGACCGAAAGAAACTTGGGGAAGAAAGAATTTAGTTGCCTTGTCCATCCCTATCACAGACCATCACTGAGGGAAGCCAAGGCAGGAACTGAAGGAGGACAAGAACCTGGAAGCAGGAACTGAAGCAGAGATTGTGGAGGAGTGCTTCTTGTTGACTTGCTCTCCATGACTCCCACAGCTGGCCCAGGATTACCTGCCTGCCTAGGGGTGGCATCACACATGATTAATTATTAATCAAGAAAATGTCGCAGTGGTTTGTCTATGGGCTAATCTGTTGGAGACATGTTTTCAACTGATGCTGCCTCTCCCTCAATGACTCTAGGTTGTATCAAGTTGACGTAAAACTAATCAGCACACACACCAGCTATAGATAAAACAATATCACATTCCCCATGGTTCCTTCACACTCTGCCTTTGATAAAGGAACCCATTTGACAAGAAAGGGGTAGTACAATGAGCTCATGACCAACCATGATGTTTCAGCATTCAGAAGCAGTCTACTAGAATCACTGGTGGGACGAGCTAATGAAGACTCAGCTACATGGGCTTGCTAGATGACAGTACTTGCTAGGCTGGGGTCTTATGCTACAAAATGCGAGTAAGTATTCTGAATTATCAGTTCACATTTGATGCTGAGATGTGACACCAACATGTGAGAGGAACCTCATCCATCATATCCTGTAGCAAACCGATCACAAAAGTTTTACTCCTACCCTGAAAAATGTAGCTGTAATGATTGACAGGTCCTTGTTTCCAAGAACACACACACACACATACAACTGTCATTTGACTTCTGGATGCTCATTTGAACCAACATAGCGAAATGTAAAAATTTATGGAAGACTGTAGGAACCCAACACATTCAGACCTACTATGAGTCAGGTGCTGTGTGAGTAGAGATCAGAGTCACACAACCAGGCAAAGAACTAAGACCAGTGGAGGGACCTGAGTTAGATCAGAAAACAAACAAATGTCACCAGGAATAATGAAGGCCTTAGTTCGACTATGCCTTTGTAGTCAGTTGCTGAAATGAGCAAGGCTGTAGCTATGTAAGCCACCATCTTTAGCTGCCTCAACTCCTGCTAGCTTCTGAATAAAGCATACACGCTCTCTCCTAGAGATTGTCTTTCTAGCTTTTCTGGTGGGAGACAACTCTGCTTTCCATTGAGATTTCTGAGCTATGCTGTAAGGGAGTTAAGGTTCTGAGTATCTAGGAAAAATGGTAACTGTATCCTACAAAGAAGTACATGAGCATCAGGTACTCTCCTTACTGCCCAGCCCACAGCCCTTTGCATTATACTAAATGAGCCTATTTTCTTTATACACTGGTCTGAAGGAGAATTTATTTGCCACTGCAAAACCCCTTCTTTCCCAAAGGTGAGCAGCTAACCACAGTAAATCAAACAAAGAAAGAAATACGTTGGACACTGCCCATGAAACAGATGGCATTTGATGTGAGACCTGAAGTTTGCATGAGGAGGTCTGTAGTTGGCAGGAGGAAAATGCTATATTCCACAGAGTCCCCGTGCCATGGCTCACAACCATCTTGAGAGGACCAGTCCTTCCCTGAAATTGAGATGGGTGTTCAGAACAAATATTTGTCTATGGACAAATTAAGTAACTTGTTGAACATCAAGTCAGTTGGAAGGGCTATAAAAGTCTGGGGGCCACCCGTGAGGATCTCTGCAGCCACCAAGGCTGACAGAGTAATGATTCACATGCGATAAGGAGGTAGTCCCACTCAACAGGACTCAGTAGCCGGTGTCGGTTCAAACTTCGAGAGTCTGACACCAAGGAGTTTATTGTAGGCATGTTTAAGCCCAACACAACTTGGTGAAAAAAGTTTCTGATGATAATGAATAGTGTACACACAATTTCATGTGTAAAATAAAGCTTAAGACATGACATCAAAACTCTTTGTAAATACATGTGACATTTTCCAGAAAGATGGGTTCTATAGATTGGCGACATGTTACATCTTAAGGGTCTGGGAGAGGACGTAGCGTGGTCACCATCCTACAAATAGCACAAAAATCATCAGGTTATTAACTACCTCTGCTAGCAGTCTTCTGGGAAGAAAACAGGCTATACATCTCTTTTTGAAGAGACAACCCTGTGTGTTTAACATTCCTGGTTTCCCCAGCGCTTATCTGTGAATACACGGTCTGTACTTCTCTGTGCCTTCCACAGCTATGCTCAAGGTTACCACCAGCCACGTCCCCTTCCTCTTTGCCAAAGGACAGTGAAACACTCAACCAGAGAGCAAAAGCTGGACTTCCTAAGTCCACACCACTGTAAATCACAGTCAGCTGTGCTCATCAGTCCAGACTCGATGCCATGACTTTTCCTGAGATGGCAGAGTAGAGCCCACCGAACCCCCACTTGCTCACCAGGGGGAGACTCAGTCTACTTGGCAGCCGGCCTTGACGGTTCTTCTGTCCCACTTTTTAGATGAGCCCCTGCCACATCCCTCTTCTAAGCCCCAAGCCAAACTTTAATTTCCTTTGTGGGAATCAGGAATGGTCCACATAAGAATCAAACTGCTACTGACCACAGGCAAGGGGAAGAAAATAATCCGGGGAGAAAAGTCCACAGCTGCCTCCCCAGGAAGTGCTAGTAATGAAGACAATGGCTGAATTGTTCTCCCTGCACAAAGAAACCTTGCAGTCCCCAACCTGGAAGCCACTCACCGTCTTTTTCTATTTCTTTCCTTGAAACACAATTTATTGGACGCTCTGCCAGATCTCTTGGGAGAGGGGAGGGGACAACGGGCTGGCAGTAAAATGAAACACCTCATTAATGGAGAAGGTTATTCTTCCTGGTGGCCAGAGAGCTTTCTGCACGACCCAGGGAGCCGGGGAAGGAGCCTCCAGGAGCTTGGAGCACCTGCAGCTGTCACACTTGGGAAGGCTGTGGCCAAGGCTGGATGTGTAGCTAACCCAGCTGCCTGGCGAAGTGCACATGGAGTCACGTAAGCCTCAGCTACGGGCGTACACCAGTCAGTGCACTGTGATCCACGTCTCCCCATGTCATCCTCACCACACTAGGGCACCAGCCACCAGCCCACATCTACGTAGTTGAGCACAGTGGGACAAGGACTAAGGCGCACAGGTCTGATATTTTAAACCCGAGATGGAAGGGCGCTCTCATAATGATGTTTACTTGCAACTGTTAACAGTCCAGGAGCAAAGGAAGGTGTTCCAAAGAGGCACATGCACTCCTTCCTTTGGTTATCAGACTATTGAAGCCACAGTGTATTAGACTATTGACGCTAGTCCAGGAAATTGGAATTTACCCAAGATTCTCATGCTGGGAGAAGGCAAAAGCTGGGAGTCTGTTTCCAGCCAGGAGCTCATTGCTCAGAAAGAAATCAGTACTGACCCCTTGATAATCACCTTGTAGGAAGGGCTAAAACCAAGATGATGATGGAGGGCAGTACCATACCCTGACAGTAGCTACCTAGTCTTACATACCTTTTGCCCTCTGTTTAAACCCAGCTTCATGTCAGGCTCCCAGATGTGGACTGGGGGGAAGGTATCACTGGCCCTCTTTGTTCCTCTTCCTTCCTCTGCTTCCCACTGTTACTTGTCTTTTTATTTGGTCTGTTCTTTTGGGTTTTTTGCTTGCTTGTTTGTTTGTTTGTTTTTCTTAAGTGGCCTATTGAGGACAGGTAGATGGGTTTAGCTTGTTAGGGCTTCTGGCCCCATTCTCTGATGCTAATAGCCTCAGATTCTCCATTGTCTTCCACGGTTTCCCCAAGGGTCCGTGGTCTTCTGCCTCTGTGCTAACCAACAGATAGAGGTCGGTGAGGGGAAAGATTGGTCACTGTTGCAGGACGAGCAAACCTTTGCATTGTCCTTAGGATCACTGTATCAATCAAGAGATGCAGGGAAAGAGCTAGGAGGAGAGAGATACAGGCAGAAAAGGGTGCCAGAGAAAGAAAGCCGCTGCTTGCAGTTTATCTGTTTGTTTAGACATTTGTTCCACCCTTCCAGAGGGCTCAGGAAGATAACCATGCATCCTGTTTGAAGCCACAAGTTTCCGAGGAGTCTCCTTAAGTCTCACCCCTGTGACTTTTTCAACTTCAATTTGTCTTTTATTTTGGAAGAGTGTAAGTCCTTGGCAACCAGCCTAGTCCTTCCTCCAGCACCTGGCTTTTAAGAAAGCCGTGGGGGAGAGCATCCAGCAAAGTGTTTCGTGCATAGTAGGGTGGTCAGAACTGTAAGACGGCTGCCAGCATGCCACCTCAGCCGGTTCCTGGAGGGTTTATTAAACTTCTAGAAATAGCTGCCAGTCAGAGGTCTGAGAAACACACTATACCGCCCCCTTCCCTTCCTTGATTTCCTTGGCGACTAGGAAACCCATTCCTACCCAGGAGCTAACAGTGCTGGCACAAGGAAGATGGTCTGAAGGGGCACTTCCTTTGGCTCTCGGGCTGTTGAAACCACAGTCCCCAAGGCACCAGAGAGCTTGTGTCATTTGCATGCGTTTGAGAGCCTTTTTGTGACTTCCCCAGGGGAGGCCAGCACGTGAATTCTCGCCACTCCACTCGCGGGTCAGCCCCAAATTGAAACAAGCTGGCTGCAATTGTGAGCGAGCCCAGCTTGGAGTTGGGCTCTGCTCTCTGCTTCAGAGAACACTGCCTGCGCGCATTCAGATGCAAACGACAGTTTCCTCTCCAGCGCTCTGCCTGTACTGTGTTCTGAGCTGAATGGGGGAGCAGCGGCTCAGGGCTCTGCAGAAACATTGGGCCCTGCTGTCAGGATGAATTATGCGGCCCTGAAGCCTTCCCTGGAAGCAGAGGCTGGCCAGCGTTCAATGAGAAGGGGATGCTCCCCAAGCCCCAAGCAGCTGTTTCATGCTCTGTCCCCCCTTGCAATTCCCAAGGACCATCCTCCATGGTCTGATCCTATGGGATTGCCACAGCCTCTTGGCTCCAGAGGTGACTCTCTAATCCATCCTAGATGCCTGCCATTAGGGATGGGACTGTCATTTGATAGTGGGATCATTATCCTGCCCTGTGCCCAATCCTCTTTGGGGCCTGGGAGTAGAGCAGGATGCACCAGGATACAAATGCCTGTCCTCCAGAGGTTTCCAACCTAATGATCTCATTCTGTCACACGGAAGTCCTCAGAGGTTCCCTATGGTCAGCTGAATACAACAGGCCAGGCTCTCCAGGCTCAGAGACACATCTGCTCGTCCAGCCTTGAGGTTTATTCTTCACTTCTTATGGTCCAGTCATAAGACCGTTCAAAACCAACTTTTCCTGCAAAGTCCAGCTCCCTGCCTCCTCTTTAGAGCTGTCCAGGCCTCCTTCCTCCCTTATGTTCTCACAGTGGGGGGAAGTGGCAAAAGTTACCAAAATTCCTAACTCATCTGTTATCACTCCTCCTGTACCCAACACTGTGACATGACACACGTGGTGACAGTGACGAATCAGGTCATTCATGGGATGTAACTCAATCAGCTGAAGACCTAAAAGGTCCTAAGTGCTGCAATCTGTGCTTGTAGACACTAAATCTCATATTCTCAGATAAGGAAAGCAAACTCACAAAGGGGAAGTAACTTACCCAAAGTAACACAGCTCGGAGGTAAGGAAGGGCCTCCCAACTCAAAGCCATCCTAACAGCTAGTTGGACTCCTTCCCCACCTGAGACGTGAACCCTCAAGTCCGCAGTTGTAGCTTAGAGGCGCTGGCATGAAGTTGAAAGGTAATCGCTGGAGCATCTACCTGGAGCATCTCTCACTGGTAAGTCAATTAAATACTAGCTGATGTCAAGAGTATCTACATTCAAACAATCCAGATGTTGCACAGCATGAAGCAGAATTTCAAAATTGCATACATTTTAAAGATGAATGCAGGTCACCCAGCCCCCTGTGTGCCAGAGGAGGGCTGTTTTGGGCAACGTGCCAAACTTCCCAGCTGGTACCCATTCAGTCTCCAGTGCCATACAGTCCTCTCATATGGAAAGGGCTTCTTAATATTCCAACCTCCACTGAACTGTCTGTGCATCCCCCTACGGGCTGGGCCCTGGATTGGCAGGTGACTGATTGATGCTGTTGGAACCATGTACCAAGGATGAGCTGAACCCTTTTCTCTGGTAGCATCCTTCCTTCCATGGGACCTCAGCTACCCTGCCCTCCTACCCTAAAGAAGACTCAAGGATAGAATGGCAACCACCATGCCAGGTATGAAGAGGGTTTTGTATTATAGAGAACTCAAGGCAGAAAGACTCCAGGTCCATCAAATAACTGTCACCCACATAATGCAGACCTGATTCTAGCTAGTACTGATTCTAGCTAGGCGCAAATGGGCTCTGGAGAGCATGTGGTTTTGTTTGTGTTTGTGTTTCGTTTTGTTTTCAGCATCTGGCAGGAATCACCCAAATATAATATGTAGCACATGAGCCACTACCCCCACTCTCTGCCTCCCATGTTCCGGGCAAATTTGATTAATTAGTCACAAATCTCAGATTCCAGCCGAATGGCCCTGAGGCAGCAGCTACCCATAAGTTCAAGTGGGCACGAAAGAATTCTAGTTGCCGTCCCTGAGCCAGCCAGGGACGAGGGGGCGATAACAGATCTTTCCAGGGTGGGGGCAGGGAAGAGAGCCATTGATTGCCCAGAGTACACTGTAACGAGAAGTCAGAGCGCACAACTTCTATAAAACCTTTCAGTGGCTTCAAATCCCTACAGAATAATGTCACATGCTTTCACGGTCTCTGGGTCTCTCCCGTCTCTGCCCCAGCCAGATGTCTAGACTGCTCTTACAGCCCACAGATACTGTGAGCGTGCATTCCAGTCAGTGAGACCCACCTAGCCATCTTCCTCCTGGTCCTTCCCATTGTCCCTGCATCCTTCGGGAACCACCCCCCCCCCAGGTCAGTGGTACTCAAACTTAAGGAAACAGGAAAGGACTTGTTAAAACCAGATTTCTGGGCCCCATACCCACAGCTGGAGCATATCTGGGTGGAACCCCAAGAATTTGTACTTCTTGGAAATTCCTTGTGTTGCTGGTGTTGTTGGTCAGGAGGCCATGTTCTGAGAACTATGCCCCTGCAGGACTCCACATGTCAAATTCAACTCAGGTGTCACTTCCTCCAGGAAGCCCACTCATGTGACTAGGTACTTCCTCTGGGTGCCCCCTCCTTTTGTATACACACACACACACACACACACACATTCCTTCAGGGCTTGTTGGGGACTGCGGACCACCAGACCCTGAATCTCTTGTAAACAACTTGTTTTCCTCTGCTCTGAGCAGCCTGCAGCTGCTCTGAGCACGAGACCCTGATGGCAGGGGAGTGGGTTCTGATGAGCCTGCAGCTGAAAGATCCCGAGAGCTGGGGTGTGGCCAGAGCCCTATAGAAGCTGCCCCTGAGCACAATAAAGTGGGAATTCTTGTCTAAAAATTGTCTCCATGGCCTCGTCTGTCTGTCTGTCTGTCTGTCTCTGTCTGTGTTTGTGTGTTTTTAAATCTTCTGCCTAGCTCCTGTAGCGCGGAGCGAGCAGAGCGTGGACCGGAAGCGGTGTAGTTTTACAAGGGCTCCCACTCAGCTGTACCTCAACACATCTCTTCCCGAGCCTCCTGAGGGTCTTCAACATAAGACAGCTTGCCCCACGTCACTCCGTGAATGTGAAACCTCTTATAAACACAGGGGCAGTGGTTCTCAAGCTGTGGGCCACGACCATTTGGCAAACCTCCATCTCCAGAAATAGTTTCATTATGGTTGATAACAGTAGCAAAATTAGTTATGATGCAGCAATGGAAATAATTTTATGGTTGGGGAGGGGAGGGTCAGGGAAGACTGACATAGGTAGGCCTTGTTATGAAGATACCATGCTGAGATGAGCGGTCCATGGTAGGAAGTGATGCGTGTGTCCTGATCAGGATTTTGTCAACTTGACACAAGTTAGAGCCATCTGGGAAGAGGAAACCTCAAGTGAGAAAATGCCTCCACCAGTCCCTACTGTTTTAAAGGTGGCAGCATTAGGAAGGTTGAGAAGCACTGCCTTGAGGGAGGAATGCTGTAACTGGAGGAGCACCTCCTTCACTCACCCTCCTCCCTTGCCTCGAGCACGGCTGCAGCTCCTCCCCTGTCTCCAAAGGCTGAGCAGCTCCTTTTACTGACTGCTACACTCCCACACTCATACCCTCCCTCAAACCTCTTCTGTAACTCGTGTGGCCAATAGGAAAACGGTCAAGCTCCCAGTAGAGTACTCAAGTGCCCAGGTTGCCACCCCAACATAACTCCCTGGCCACGTCTCCATCATGCTGCATGTCCTTGATAAGCCCAAGCAGGGATAAAAAGAAACTCAGAAGGTCTCTGCAGCATCCCCTCTACCCCGGCGCACACACAGTTTGCACACAGATGCACAGTCTAGAAGAGAGTAGGAAAGCTGGGAAGACTGACACAGCAATAGAGAGTCCAGCAAAAGAAACAAGAAACAAAAGCAAAAGACAGAACCACGAGAGAACAGAGAAATAGAGAGTAAATTCAATAAGGGATAAGGTAAGGTAGAAATAGAGAACATGATACCAAAGAAGGAGGAGGCTGGAGAGAGAAGGGAGAGGAAATGAGACAGGACAGACCATGAGAAATGAGAAAGAAAGACAGCAGAGACTAACATAGGTAAGTCTTGTTGCTAGGATACCATCCTGCGATGAGTGGTCCATGGTAGGAAGAAATGCATGTGTCCTGATTAGGTCTTTGTCAACTTGACACAAGCTAGTGTCATCTGGGAAAAGGAAACTTCAATTAAGAAATTGAGAAATCTGATACCTCCACCAGATTTCTGTGGTTTGTAGGGCATTTTCTTTTCTAAAGACTGAGGTAGGAGGACCAACACATTGTGGGTGGTGCCACCCCAGGAAGGTGGTCCCGGGTGCTACAAGAAAGCAGGCTGAATGCATCGTGAGAAGTGAGTCTGTTCGTAGTGTTAGTTCATGGCTTCTGCTTTGGTTCCTGCCTCCAGGTTCCTGCCTTGAGTTACTGCCCTGATTCTTCTTCATGATGAAAGCTGTAAGGGAGCACAAATCCTTTTCTCCCCAGGCTGCCTTTGATCGTGGTATTCACCACAGCAACAGAAAGCAAACCAAGACAGCATGTCTTTGAGTGAGTACAGAAGGAAAATGGCGGGAGGAGATCACACAGTGGACTGGAGAGGGCTCACTCGGTGCCTACTAGTATACCTTACCAAGTAATAAACAAGGGGGAATGTCTGGTCAGTCACAAGCCAGGACAACTCAAGGAGGAGGCTGGATGATCACTGAACTCTGCTCTTGGATCAGCACAGAAAGAGCCTGCGTATGGTACTGCCATTGCCTCCACAGGCAAGAAAATCACAATGCATCGCACCAGGGATCTGAGTGTTGGCTTTCTGACAGGGCCTCCAGCCTCAGGATGGCTAACTGTCCTTTCCAAGGCCCCAAGTAGTCAGTGGCAACTACACCAAATCTCATTTTCCACTCTATAATCAAATCCAATTTTGCTAATCCCTCCAGCAAAATTATGGGAAGAAGTGCAAAATATAAAATGGAATTTAAAATGTAAATATAATTTCTCTGGTTCAAATTAGATACAAGCTCAGAGCTTTGTCCATGCCGTCTTCTCTGCCCATAAAGATAGCTTCCTTGAACTCCAAGGAAATAAAATGATGAAGAACCTAAACCTAGCCTGTGAAAGGAGCTCTGACCTTCACTGTGTTTCTTCGAGAGTGGCTTCTATCATGTCTAGACAAAAGAGGCCACCATGGTTTCTCTGCCCAGAGTCACTCCTAGACCTGGGGAAGAAGGATCCCCTCAATGGGCTATATGTCATGAGCACATGTGAAATAAAACATGCGGGCATCTCTCTTGAGTTGTGTAAGACACATACACACATACAAACATACACACATATATACATACATGCATACATACATGCATACATACATAGTGCAACCTATAACCACAGCCTTGTTCTGAAGCAAGCTATTCAGCCCAGGAAGGGGCCTGGAATTCCCTTCCACCTCGTTCTGTGTATCCGTCAGAGGCAAATTCGCACTAAGTACCCAGCATCAGAGATCACACCAAGAATGGGAAGGCAGAAGAGACAAGGTAAGGAAACAGCAGAGGTAGCATCAGTCATGCTTAGCAAGAAGCCGCTTTCCAGTAGTGCTAGAGGCTGGCTTTGGCTCCTTTGATGTCATTCCAATTCCTAATTCCAAAGGTATTACAAATGAGCGCAACATGCACAGCATCAAGAAACACTCTGGGATATGAAGCAATCCCTCTGCCCGGCTGCATATATATATAGGTCCAGATGAAGTCTGTGTGAAGGGAGCAACACCTCTGTGGGAGGACAGCTAGACAGCCCCTGACAGCTGGGACATTAGGGTGTTTTATTTTCCTAGAAGGATTTTATATATTTAATTAAAATTCTTTTTAAATTAAGTAACATTCTGACTTTATTTAAATCTTTGGAAGATTTTATGCCCCATCGAAAACAAATCTTAACAAATTATGCTTTTAGAGCATGAGGACACATGATGACTTCAATTCCTGACTTCCTGCTAAGTAGCAACGCCAGGCACCTGTTGGCCAGTGATGGGCCTTTTCTGCGATGACTATGCAGAGCTGTCTCCTGGTTTTCATTGGGAAGTTTGATTTGCTATTAATTGCTGAAGATTGTTCGAGATGTCTCATAGCCAGTCTTGATTAGGTCAATGTGTCATCCATTGTCTTAATGTTTTATTGTAAAGAGCAAAGGCTTTGCATTTTATCAAGAGAACATGCTGACTATTTTCTTTTGTGGTTTATGGTCTTATCCTGATTTTGGTTCTCTTACTTTTCACACACAGTGCTAACGTCCACATGGAGGTAAGAGGTGACTTGAGGCTCGGGCACTTTCAATGTGTGCCCCCTCCCTCCCACCTGCCAGCTCAGTTCACAGTGAACACCATTCTTTAACCACTAGACTAGGCAGCACCTTAGGAAAAAGCAACTGACCATACACTCTCTGATCTCTTTGTGGGCTTTGCTATCTTGCATTAACCTAGACATCCGTCTTTACACTAAGCCATTGCCTTTTGTTGTTGTTGTCGTTGTTTTTGTGTTTGGAGACAGGGTTTTTCCACGTAAGAGCCCTGTCTGTCCTAGAACTCACTCTGTAGACCAGGCTGACCTCAGACTCACAGAGATCCACCTGCCTCTGCCTCCTGAGTGCTGGGATTAAAGGTGTGTGCCCAGCGCCACTGCCTTTTCATCTGTAGTTTATCATAAACCTTGATACCAGAGGCCAAGTGTGGTGGCTCAGGCCTACCAGCATCCGCACCCTGGAAATCTGAAACAAGAGGATCAAAAGTGGGGGTCCAGCCTGAGCTTCACAGTGAGGTCCTGGCTCAAAAACAAAGAGGGAAAGAACATGAAATCAGGTGGGAAGGATCTGGAGGAGAAGAAAGACTATGATTGAAAAAACATTTGTATGAAAAATTTTAAATAATCTAGAAAACAGAAGAGAAAAAGGAAAAGAAAGCTTGGTATCAGATTGTATAAGTCCTGTAACTGTCCTTTTTCAAAGTAGTTTGATTTTTAGGTTTTATATGTTTGCATGTAAATTTGAGAGCTGTCTATAAATTTCTAAAAAGTCTTCCGGAAGTATCTTTTTGAATTTCACTGCATCTATATAATATATTTAATTAATAAAAAATTTAATATATTTAATAATTTAGAAGAGAAATGACATCTTTTATTTCACTTATTTATTGTTATAAGTTATTATACTTATTTATGGCATGGATGTCTGTGTATGTACACGTGCATGAGTCGTGTGTGTACATGTGTGTACGTGTGTGCATGTAAACATGTGTGTGTGTGTGTGTGTGTGTGTGTGTGTGTGTGTGGTGCTGCATATACCCTAGTGCTTATGTTGAGGTCAGAGTACAGCTTGCAGAAGTCCGTTCTCTCATTCCACCATGCAAATTGCAGGAATCTAACTCAAGCTGCCAGGCTCCGTAGTAAGTGCCTTTACCCACTGACCCATCCTGTCAACCAAAGATGGTATCTTAAATATATTGAGTCTTTTGATTCTAAAGTCTACTCTACCAGAGTAGTAATTCAAGTCATCTTTCACTAATGTTTTCTAAAATTCACATCTAAATAAGCTTAGCCTCTTCCATGTTTTTGATACTACCCTCACACTGCATTAACTACATTTTCTAACCAACCCTCACTACATAAAAAATTACAACTGACTTTGGGATTTTGAACTTAGATTCAAAGACCTTGCTCCATTACTTAGGCCCAGCAGCTCCTTGTAGCTTCCTTGGGATTTCCTACACTACAATCGAGCCACGTACAAATCAAGACAATGTCACTTCTTTCCCATCAGAGTACCTTTGTCCCATGTGCTACTGACTGCCCAGGAGCTCCTGTGTATTAAGGGGCAGAACTGGTCACGTGGGCACCCATGAACACAGGGAAGGATCCGCTATTGACATTATGTGTGAAGCCAGTCAAAGGCTATTGTAAATGACCCCCCCACCCTCTTAGGGAGGTCCCCTGCGCCTCCTTGTCTGCGGATTCTATTTTTGGGAACTATTTCTATAGCTTGTTACTATTCCTAGCTTGAGAGAAATTTTATGAGTGGCTGTGTCATGATATCAGCTGCTTTATCTCTGTCGATATGATCATATTGTTTTCTCCTTTCTTCTATTAATATTTTATTGCATAACCGAGTTTCAGATGTTGAACCAAACTTACATTCCTGAGACAAGCACAGGATATTGCTGGATAAGACTTGCTAATGTTTTGCCAGTATTTTGTGTCTATATTCATGAGGGATTTTAATCTTGGCTTTCTTTTCTCTTAATATCTAGGATTGGGGTAATGTTAGGCTCATAAAATGGGAGAATATTCTCTTATCCAAAAAGATTTTATGTGCTATTGGTATTATTTCTTAAATCTTTGATAAAAGCCAGCTACATATTAAAATGTTTGTGATTTATTTGGTGAGGAAATTATTTTTAGCTTTTTAATTTTGAAATAATTTTAAACTTACAGAACATTTACAAATATGGAACAAAGACTTCTCAGGCATCTTTATGGGCATCTCCTAAGGTTAACATCTCACATGACCTTAGTAAAATGGTTGGATTTCTCTAATGATGTTGGACTGACGCTGCTAAGTAGCCAGCAGACTTCATTAGGATTCGCTGGTATTTTTCAGGAATGTCCTAATGCCCTAATTCCTAGCTAGGCCCTAACATCTCTTCTTCATCATCATGTCTTCTTCATCATCCTGTCTTCCACAGCTCATCTAATGTGCCGCAGATTCTCACATGATTCTAACCTCTCATTGACCATGACCTTGAGACTTTGAAGGTACTGGCCAGTTCTTTTATTGATTTGTCCTCATTTGGGTCTGGTGCAGTGTCTACTGAGTAGATTGCAGTTGTGCGTTCCTGGGGAGAACCCCTCACAGATGGTGCCTCTTGGTACCCCTGACCTGGGGCCACCACACCAGCTTTCCTTTTCAGTGGTGTTGATCTTGATTATCTTGCGCAGGTTATCTTTAAGTTTCTGCCTTACGTTTTTTATTTATTTTTACTACACATTAATAATTTTTAAAAAATTACTTTGAGGTCATAAGTATATCTTCTACCTCTTTATAAAATGTACCATTTGTTAGACATGTCTGTAGAACTTATGACTGCCTTTCTATAATGGGCCTCCTCTGATTCTTTTTGTTGCTTTTAGAATTTCTATCTGTTTTCCATTAATTTGATTACAACATGTCCCAGAGGCAGGTGTGGGTGGGTGGCTGTGACTGTGGGTGTATCCTGTGTGCCCTACTTGAAATCCATTGACTTTCCTGAATTTGCAAGCTGAATTTTCTATCACATTTAGAAAACTTTTCAGCCTTTAAATACATTAGTGCTCTAAATACCTTCCTATTCTTTCCCATATCTTTTCTGGAGTATTAGTCATGGCTAAGGGCTGCTTGTTTGCTTCCAGGAATCACTGAAGCTCTGGGCTATGGTTTTAGGTTTGTTATTTGTTTGTTCTGTTTTTGTTTGCTCTCGCTGTGTTTTGGGGGATAAAGACTAAATAGTGTCTTCCCAACTCTGATTTGTGCTGAAAGTCTGTGCCCTGATGTGACTCTGTGTGGGGGTCTGACTATTAGATTAATGAAGTCATGAAAGTAGAACTCCAGTCCCACAAGTCGTGTGACCTTATAGGAACAGAAGAGACCCTCACAGACCTACAGATGTGTGTATAGGTTGGATACCACAGTAGGAAGATGGCCATCCGAGAAAAGGAGAGGAGGCTAAATGATGTGATTATATTATAATCTTATTTTTTTAATTATAATTAAAAAAACACAATAAAACTTATATTGATAATATTAAGTCTTGATCCAGGACAGCAGAGTTTCTCCAAGTTAGAATTAGGTTTTAAAGACATTTATTCAATATAATGACCAAGGCAATGCTACATTGTTTATAGTTCTGTCAAGAGATCATAAACTATCTGGAAATATTAATAATAGCAGAAAAATTTCAAAAATGAATGAATTACATATATTTTCACTTCATCATTCATTCAGATATTAGTATCTCACCCACAGGATATGAATCATAATAGAATCATAATAACAGTCATGTTTATATTTTGTAACCTTTATGCATCTAAGAATTACAATGTAATTTTTTAATTTTATCAAAATATGTTATATAGCATTTTATTAGGTTTGTTGGCAACTTTGAAAGATATTTAGTCTTCTGTCATACCGGTTCCATTTGAAAGCCTGCCCTGGGCTCTGCTGGGATTAGAGCTAGGCCTACTCTTGCCATTAGACAAATGCTCAGTGGCGGTGTTTTCCACTCCTCTGCCTCCGCCCTGGGAACCTGCTGAGAATCAGTCTCTAGCAGTCACCCTGAATCATACCAATGTGTGCAGACCGTGGCTCACCTGCTGGTCCAAGACGAGTCCTGCGCTCCCTGGCTGGTTACTCTGGACTCAGATTCCCTCCCTTGGGGCTCTTGCATATTGGCTAGTCCAGGTTCAACACACTTTCTTGAGCTTCGTGAGCCAATGTTACACCTGCCATTAATGCCACCAGCCAAATGAGAGGCTCGGGCTGCGCAAATGTGTGCCCTGCCTCTGCAAAGCCAAGAGCATTTCATCATCCTCCAAGCTCCCATAACTGATTCCCAGCAGCTGCCCCAGTGTAGGTACCACGAACACGGTGGCATAACACCACTGCGATGGACCCTCTTACAGATCAGGAGGCCAGAAGTAGCACTTTGGTTTCCTCAGACTGAAACCAGGCTGTTGGCAGCTACATTCCCTCTTGAGGTTATAGGGAACTGACAATCTGCCCCTCATCCTTCCAGCTCCTCATGGCTGCTGGTGTTTCTTGGCTTGAGGCTGCATTTCCAATATCTGCCTCACTGGTCACGTTGCTTCCTCAATCTGCTTCACGGCATCAAATCTCCTGTGACGTCCTCTTCTGAATCCGTACTACTATGTTTAAATCCACCTATGTAACCCAGGATCATCTATCACAAGACCCTTCACTGAACTACAGCTACAACATCCCTTTTCCCACATAAGATCATAGCAACGGGATCCAGGAACGGGGACTTTGCTCATACTACCATCAGAATTGTCTCTGTAGCTTCTCTTTTAACTCAAAATCTAGAGCCAAAATTTCTTTGAGGAAGGTCAGAACGTCACTGATGTCCAAAATGTCGTATCTCAGCTCCCAGAATGACTTTTCCTCAAAAGAAAGTTCTACCCTGCTCCGTGATATATCTTTGTCTCTTTTTTAGTTCTAAAAACAAAATAATCAAATAGACTTATGGAACCAAACATTGGAACATGGGTGAGTCTTTGCTATCCTTACTTTGTTAGATGAATGTAATTTGATTTTTAAATTTCTCTTTCTCCTATAGATGCCACAGTGAGCATTATATTGAGTCATTTTGTAGAACAGCATGTCAGAATATTACCACTCTTCCATATTCATCACTTCACCCTATCACAGACCTGAAGGGTTGCTTGTTAGTAAAAACGCACTACATAAATGGAGGTGTCTTTGGAAATGGAAGATAGAAATCCTTTCTTTCAGCCATTCATGTATTTGTTTGTTCATTTGTTTTGTAATTCACTGTCTAGCTATGAAGCCCAGACTACTCTTGAATTCATAATCCTTCTGCCTTAGCCTTCTTGGTACTTTGGGTACGGAAGCCTAAACCATGTAGCTGGAAATCCCCCCTTTGAAGCTGTGTTCCCCTGTGTTAAATGGTGGGTAACAACTGCCTTTCAGAACAGAGTAGGTTTAAGGGAGGAAAGCTGGGCACTCGCCCCTGCTTTGTCATCAGCCAGTGATTCAGCCAGAGAGACAGAAGCTCATCCCCAGGTCTGCCATTCCTCGCTGGTTCCATGTGGACCCAGACACCAATAGATGACATAGGACTGGTGGAGAACTAGGTACACACGCAAACACACGGTACGTGACCCAGAACCATGAACATTCTGGATGTTTTCATTACCAGCAACCCTACAAGATGGGTACCATTACCACCAGCTTTAAAAAGAGACACATTCTCCTAGGAAACAGTAGAGCCACGATTCACACCTAAGTCCAGTTTAGATTCCAACCCTAGCAATGAAAGATCACTATCAGCCATTCGGGGTGGGAGGCTTGAAACAAGCCCACTTTTCCCCTTAGAAGGGGATCTGCTACTTCTGCCTGCTTTGACTACCCCAGTACAAAGCATGTTGGAGCTGTGTATGTGATTTTTTTTTAAAGGCTGTCAACAAGAGCCATTTGTTTGAATTTGCTTTCTATTTACAGATTGTTTATCGCTTATCCCCCAAGTTCTACATATTTATCCCAAAATATTTATGTGATAGTTAAGTGCTAGCCATCACTATAACAGTGATAGTCATTATTTTAGTTATTGCTTCAACAATATCACTCTCTTGTGCTATTTAGAATAACTCCCACTGAGAAGAGCCAGCAGTGGTTTGTTTGTTATAATAGTGCCCAGCAGTTGGACAGCTTCTTCATGTTTACATGGTCCTTCTCACAGTCCTCTCGGCTCAGTCTCTATCAACAACACAGGACCCTTCCCACAGTCCTCTCGGCTCAGTCTCTACAACAACACACCACACAAGAGGAGCATGAGTCCTAGTGATCCTGGGGTTCACACAGGGCCACATATTTCCAGCATTTAACCTTCTTGTAGTTAAAAAAGAAGTAGGTTGGCTTATGGAAGACCTTCTGCACAGAAATTCTCCAGTAACAACAGTCTAAGAAAACACTAGCAAAACAAGTGTTAAAATAGGGCATTACCAGAGGAAAGAGGGGCATAAGAAAATTCTGGAACGCCTAGCTTTCCATAGCCGGGTTTGATTCCCAAGGCTTAGAGGTGCAGGGTTTCTGTCTGTTTGAATTCCGTTCTGTCCTGTCAGACATTAACTTCATGGGGGCAGGAGCCCTGTTCTTCACGCTCACCACCAGATTCCCAGTGTTCAGTCCCCGGTCTGTGGAATATGTGCTCAAGCAAAGCCATTGAGCTCCTCCTGTGAACCACGGCTTTAACAGCTCACGGACTGGGCCAAATGAGACTAAGCGGGAAGGATGCAAGGCTGGAACTAAAGCAGAGATACTAGCTTCCCAGGAACAAGTGGCGCCATGCCCATCTCCTGCTTTGCAGTGGCACCAGACCCTTCACAGAGCGTGCTGCCCTGCACAGGCGAGCCACAGTGCAGACAGGAAGGGGCGTTCGGCTGGACCTGTCGTTTCCAAGCATTGTAGACACAGGTGACATGGAAATGAAAGATAGCATAGCTATTTTCCATAGCAATTGACTCTCAACCAGCATGTCTCATTTTTAAGATCTGAGTGTCCCATCCATATTGCTCCACTTAGAAGATGTGTTTTTAAAAAGAACAAACATCTCGATTTGTTTAGCAAAAGAAAAAGGGGTTTAATAAATACACAATCATTTGCATCTCATCAATGGAAGGTTCCCAGCAGACTGCTCTGGAAAGACATTATGAACAACAACAACAAATACAATACCCAGACCCTCCCTTGCCTGACTCTTCTTTATCTGTTCAGTGTAAAGACGAGGCCCATTGGGCAGAAGGGCCTTGTCTACAAGATCAGTCAGCCCTGTGTACACAGTGCTCTGGCCACTCAGAGTGGAAGCTAAATTCCTAGGGCTCCCTATCTCTAGGCCTTTGGAGGCATACTTGCAATCAAGAGTCACTCTGGCACCCAGTGCCTCTGACAGATGTTGCCAACTGCCATAAGCACGAGAGAGGCCCTGATGGGGTACTGAAGGGGCAGGGCGAGGCCTGGACAGGATGGGGGCTCTAAACACATCGGGTCCTTCTGTGCACATGCTGAGAAGATCTTCCTCCCTGAGCACCAGCTCACAGCAGGAGGACTTAGACACAGACTCCCAGAGCTAAAAGAAACCCCAGAGACCAGCTGGTCCTATCCCTCAGGGATACAGATATATGGGCTAAGGGACCAGGGCAATGAGTCCTAGCATACTACAGCTAGAGTTTAGAGTATCCACTCGCTTTTTGCAGCCCTCTGTGGTCTTCACTAATTCATCCCCATCCCCCCCCCCCCAGTCAGTGAAGATCTGCTGAACACCTGCCGTGTGCAGGGAACCAGGATGAGAAAAAAGTGTCCATGCCATATGAGCCAAGAGAGGCTTTATGTTGTCTTCCCAGAGCCCACCGCTAACCCTCATCATGACTTTGCAAGTTGCACTCAGCTCTTGAAGACCAAGCAATGCAACCTACACACCACTCTTGCTTAAACCGCAAAGGATGGTCCTCTGTGCATGCAAGGCCTTAGTCACAGGCAGCACGAAGATTCTGACGTTTCTGAAGAGAAAACTGTATTCCTCTGAAGGAGGCAGAGCTGGGCCTAGAGAAGGCCAGTAGCTAATACCTCTAGAGAGACTTTCTTTATTAAAGTTTTGCATAGGGAACCCCAACTCTCCTGTGATTTTCTTGAAGAAAATATAGAGGAAATACCTGTTTTGCTTCACATTTGTGGGAAATTGGATTTTCTTTTGCAAACTGGTTCTCTGCCACTGGAAGGATGCTAACCATCAGAAGGTCTGCATGCATTCAGCCTGTAGTAGGCCTAACCTGTGACCCATACTGCCTTCCAATTCAGGCCCACTGTAGAAGGGCTGTCCAACCAAAAGCCTCATACCATCCACGTGAGAAGCATCTGCCAGTGAATTTCAGCCATGAAGAACAGAGCCACCATGCTAAACAATCCATATTCAAGTAGAGGTTCCACAAGGTGAGGCTCTAAGTCTTTTGTTAGCAAGCTGCTTACTCAGATGGGGTCTTAGTTTCCACATTTATACAGCAAAAGTGGTTGCAGTCCTTGCTGGAATTCTATGAGGCAGGAGGGATTTGTATTACAATTTGAAATGTTTAGTCGAGGGCCTTGCACAGAGACAGCATTGATGATTGCTCTGATGGATAATATCACATGTGCTCAGCACTGAACGCTGTCTGGTCACATTAATAATGAGCTGTCACCTCATTGTTCAATCGCTTTACAATCATAAAATTGGGACTTTTGCTGGATAGCATTGTTTCAAATTAACTTTAATTTTTTTTCTTAATCTTATAAAGAAATATACATTCTTCATTCCTTGGGATGGGAGACAAGCAGAAGAGTATAATTAAAAACACTCATAACCTCACAATCTAGAAATTACCATTGTTAACATAATGTGGTCCTCTCCAGAGTGCCCTTGTGTGTTTGTAAACAGGTAAGTTTTATATAATGAGATCATGCCTCACACGTATGACCACTGTCAAAGAAAATGGTTTTATGCTAGTCTGTGTACCATCATTTGCAATAATTGTTCTCTTACAATAGGTTTTAGAGGGATTCCCCCCAAAAAAAATTTTTCCACCATGACTCATTCTGTCATGGGATTGGTTGTATAGAAATATTTCCCATGCTTTTCACATGGACTTCCTAAGGATAAAATACTCCTGTTGGAGGTTTTGGATCAAGGATGTAAAGCATGTTAAGCCCACAATATTTTTATCAAATTAATTTCCAATAGAGTTTACTAAATTGCCCTGCCTTCAACATCATATGTATTCTCATTTTTAAGTCTTTCATCTCAAGAGTAAGAAAGGTTTTTAAATATCTCCATTCTGTTATTCTGAGTAAACTTGGTAGTCGTTTGGGGTGTTTCTCTAGAAATTGCCTGTGCATACCTTTTCTCTGACATTTGGTGACTTTTCTTATCATCGTGCATAGCTATTTATAAAATAAAGCCACTGTTTTAAGTTTTATATCTGACAATCAAATTTCATGGCTGATTATTTGCCTTTTAATTTTTAAAGATTTGTTGACATGTGGGTTTTTAATTGTATGTAACTTGAGAGCAGAATATATTATAATTAATACTGCTTTATATACACAGCGGACTCAAGCTACAATGTTTTCCTTTTATCAAAAATACATTTTTACATGCTATATGCTGATTATGGTTTCCCCTCCCTCCCTCTGCTCTTCCCAGCCCCTCCTCAACTCCCTCCCATCCAGACCCACCCCTGCCTCTCATTAAAAAAACAAGCAAGCTTCTAAGGGATAATAATAAAATATACGATAGTAAGATAAAACAGGATGAACACATCAGAGCCAGACAAAAGAAACAAACGGAGGGAGAAGAAACCAAGAGAAGGCACAAGAAACAGAAACCCACTTGCTGGCAAACTCGGGATTCCCCTACGTACACCAAACTGGAGTCATAATACAGACACAAATGGCCTTGAGGGGTAAAAAGAGAAGAAAATATTCGTATATGAGTGAAATAAAATAAAGATAGTAAGATAAATTTAAAAAAGAAAAGAAAAATCCTAATACAACATTATGAGCAAAGGAACCTCCAACGATGCCATTTAGTTTATTTTCTGTGGTCGCCTACTGCTGGACATACAGCCTACCCTAAATTCTAATATGCAAGTCGTTATTAGTTGGAGACAGCTTCTGGGTTAGGGATAGGGGTGTGAATCCTCTTCCCTTTTCGGCTATAGGACCACATTCTGGCGCAGACCCATGCAGACCCTGTACCTGCTGCCTCGGTCATGGTAACTTACTCTTGTTGATTTACAGGACTTTGTTTTCTTCAGATCCTCCAGCACTTCTGTTTAAATTTGGTTTTATCATGGAATATCTTATTTTCTCCTTCTATGGTGATTGTAAATTTTGCTGGGTATAGAAGTCTCGTCTTTTAGAGCCTACAGTACATTTGTCCAGGCCCTTTAGGCTTTTAGAGTCTCCATTGAGAAATCAGGTGTAATTTTAAAAGGTCTGCCTTTATATGTTACTTGGTCTTTTTCCCTTGCAGCTTTTAATATTATTTATTTGTTCTATGTGTTTAGTGTTTTGATTACTATGTTCCAAGAGGATTTTCTTTCTTTGGTCCAGTCTATTTGGTGTTCTGTATGCTTCTTGTATCTTGATACGTGCCTCCCTCTTTAGGTTAGGAAAATTTTTCTCTATGATTTTGTTGAAAATATTTTCTGTGCCTTTGACCTCTGTTTTCCCTCCTTCCTCTCTTCTATTATTCTTAGATTTGATCTTTTTATAGTGTCCCAGATTTCCTGGATGTTTTGTTCCAGGATTATTTTTTTTCTTTTTGATGTAGCATTTTCTTTGACTGAGGTATCCATTTCTGCTATCATGTCTTCAGTGCCTGAGATTCTTTCTTCCACGTCTTGTGTTCTGTTGCTGAGATTTGCCTCCAAGGTTCCTGTTTGAGCTCCTAAATTTTTCATTTCCTCAGTTTAAGTTTTCTTTATTGATTCTATTTCCACTTTCCCGTCTTCAGCCGGTTTATTTGTTTCCTTCCACTGTTTGTTTTTGTTTCCATGGATCCCCTTAAGGAATTTAATCATTTCCTCTTTAAGGACCTTCATCATATTCCTAAGCGCTATTGCGAGGACTTTGTTTTAGGCTTCAGCTGTGTTGTAATACTCAGGGCCTCTGTGGTAGGGTTGCTGGGCTCTAGTAGAGACATATTCTCCTGGCTGTTACTGGTTGTATTTTTACCATGGCATCTAGGCATCTGGGTTTGGGAGGATTGTAATTCTAGGTGTTGATTCTTCGTCTTGTCTTTGTTTGGTGGGTGTTTTTTCCCTTGGTTTCTGTTACCCTCGCTGGTTCCTAAGAGGGTATGTCTGGTGGTTGTGTTTTGCCTGGAAGGAAATTCTTACAGGATCCTGATAGGTGTGGCCACTGGAAGTTTTAGATAAGATGTGTTTCTAGGTATTGGAAGCTGACACTTAGGAATGAAGATGGATTAGGAGGTGTGGGGGCGGTGGCTGAGGGGTTCCACAATGAGAACAGTAGAGTATTCCACCAAGATCTGTTTAGACCCCTGGGAATCGGGGATGAGAGTGGGGACTTGGACTTGTTAGCCCAACAGCTTCCCTGGCTAGAGTGTATGGTGACTCACACCTGTAATTCCAGCAATCCAAAAGTTGAGGCAGGAGGATCAAAAGCTAAAGGTTAGCCTAGGTGACCATATGAGACTCTGTCTCATTTTTTTTATTTAAAAAGTAATTTCTACAAATAGAGGATTAAATTGTAGAGATCTGCCCCATGCTTGCCATTGATGCCTGCTCTCTATCACTGAGAGAAACTGCTCTCTGGACCAGAGCACAGGCTATATCCTCAGGACAGACAGAACTCCAACTGGCGACCTGGTCCTGTGAATTAATTGTCAACCACTTTGACATTCTTGAAGATCAGGGGCTATGTGCCCAATCCTTTAGGAACTTGGATTTCTCAGTGTCATTTCATAAGTACCTAATCTGTTCGAGTAATTTATTTATAATGGAAATAGTTCCTCAATTAAATTGTCAGCCTTGAAATTTTAGGGCAAATTCTAGAGGTAAAAGTCCCTGGCGACATTGAAGCTGAGAAGCAGATTCCCATCTGGAGAAGGCTTTTCCCAGAATCACAGTCAAGCCGTGCCCTGACTCAGGAGACCACTGTCCTGCCAAACAGTCAGAACATTGGGTAGGAGAGCCCCCTAAAAGCCACTAAGTGTAGAGTGGGCAATTCAGGAACAGAATTCTGGAGTCTTACATTTAAACTCTGACAGTTCTGTACCCCATGGCCCTGCAGCCCTACTTGACTGAGGAGGACACGGGATTACACAAAGATGCTGGACCGTGAACCTTTATCTTCAAGCCTCAAGGAAAAAGGTGTATTCCCACACCTAACTGGGAATTCGCTGGTACTTGGAGTTCAAGAGAAAAGCTGACTCTCTTCCCTGTAAACATGCAGACCTGTCTTGAGGATGGAAGTAAGGATATGTCACACAGTAGCATTCAGTAGATGTGTGTTCCATCATCCTGGGGTGAGTAGGTAAGTGTTAATGTAGACATTTTACTAACAGAGCAACTGTGCCTCAAAGAGGTTCAACCATATGGTAATGGGGACACAGCTAGGGCAGAAGAACAGCTGTGTTGGGAACTGATCTCAACCTTCTGGCACTCCAACCGAGATGAACTGGGCTCACTACTTCCCAAGACACTCAGCCTCAGCCTGGCTGTACTCACCCCGCTTACTGACATTTCACACAGTCTGAGTCATGGCTCTCCCCTCGCCTGCCTCCCTTTGGCTGTGTCAGCACCACTGCGCTCTCTCTCTCTCTCTCTCTCTCTCTCTCTCTCTCTCTCTCTCTCTCTCTCTCTCTCACGGGCTTGGCACACCCACCCTCTTCCGCATCCCCTTATGGAAAAGCACAAGGCTAAAGCTGCCAGGAACAGAGAAAGTAGGAGTAGGTAAGATGTGTTTGCTGACCTAGCCTGCTTACAGCAAATGACCCAGCCCCAGCGAGCCGGAGGGATCTGTGATGTTGCCAAGGATCACATCAGAAAGATAATATTTGAAGGGTGAAAGGGTCTCCAAAGAATGCCAAGCCCTCAGAGTGAGCAAGTGCCTTGCATTCTTGAGGCATGACTTGGGCTGGGTGGACCAGGGGATGAGTTGGAGATATGGAGAAAATAGGTAGCAGGATGGCAGAGATGGGTAGACTCTCAGATGAACGTTTCCTTTAGCAGTGAAGAAGCTGTGGTTCGGGGAAGACAGTGCTCTTTGGAAAGCACAGCTAAGAAGGACAAGAATGGGCTTGAACTTGGGGGTTATTATCCTTCATGCAGTCTTTGTTGAATACTTTCTATGGGTCTGCCAGGAAACCAAGTGCTCAGGACACAACAATAAACACAGCAGAACCTTCGTCTTCCCAGAGCTGACTTTCTAATGAGAAGGAGAGACAATTAAACAAACAATTCTGGAAGTTGACGGGAAATGCTATGGAGTGGTGGGGGAGGGGGGTGGGGTGAGGTGAAGAAACTCATCTACTTCAGCAAATACATTTTCAAAGCAGTGCTAAAGCCCAGCACAGGGAATAGCCAAGTGTGCAGTTCCAGGGATGCATAGAGGGTGTTGCTTACAACTCAAAGTTCCACTTGCTTCCACAAGACTGAGCTGAAGTCTGGAGCCATATGTCCTACTCCCATGCCTTTAATCCCAGAACTAAGGAGGAAGAGACAAGAGCTCAGTGGAGCCTATGGTTTGGTGGAGACACAGCGCAGTCTAGACAGTCAGAGGATCTCACTTTCAATAAAGATTTGTATTTTACTGAAGACTTTTTTTTTTAACTGAAAGTTCTTATTTTGCCGAGGGTTAGTTGTATTCAGGTACTGTATAGCATGTATCCTGCACTGTGAATTCTCTGTGTTACAGGTGAAGCCTAGCGAGGTTCTCTCTAGTCCTGAAGACCAAATCCTTTCCATCAAGTAGTACAGGACAAGAGCATGGATGTGTCTGTGACACAGGGTATTGTCAGCTTAGATGACATATGGCACCAAGGAGGAACAGACACGAACATATGTAAGAAGGATTGGGAAGCCGATCCAGACCACAAAGGCAGACGCAGGACCTGACCCCAAAGAGCCACCAGACTCAAACAGAAAGATGAGGTACCCAATACCTACTTCCCAGCCGCAGCTAAGCACGTCTTCATGGGAAAGGCACACAGATTCCTCTCCTGAGGTTGGTCCTGCAGAGACAGTTCATGCCATGACGGGTGGGCTGGGCCCCCCCAGCTCTGAGTTTCCCACATTATTTCCAGCCTGAGACTTCCTCAGAATCCCAAGTAGCTCTTGCCCCGTGGGCCATGCTTCTTCCACCTGTTCCTCTCTGTGTCACAGACAGCCAACATCAGGTGTGTGACCCTGTAGCCTCAGCCACCTCCTCTGTGTCAGATGACAGGCTTGGTTCTAGCATGTTCTTCCAGCTGTGCCCCCTTTTGGTTATGCATGTACATCTCTAGATTGTGTGAACTGGGGGAGCATACCTTTCTGTCTGGGAGGAGGGAGAAAAGAGGGAGTAGCAACTAATCAGCACCTGCCACGTAGTGGAAAATGACTGCGACATTGTATCCTTCAGGATCCTGCAACATTGTATCCTTCAGGATCCTGCGACATTGTATCCTTCAGGATCCTGCAACATTGTATCCTTCAGGATCCTGCAACGTTGTGTCCTTCAGGATCCTGCAACATTGTATCCTTCAGGATCCTGCGACATTGTATCCTTCAGGATCCTGCAACGTTGTTTCCTTCGGGATCCTGCAACATTGTATCCTTCGGGATCCTGCAACATTGTATCCTTCAGGATCCGCCCAAGCACTGACAGGCCGGACCCCACGTGAGAACCATGCTGCGCTCTGCATGGAGTTGTCCCTGTCTCTTCTGCATCATTTGTGGTGCCTTACCTTCTGCTGGACACATGGGCACAGGGCAAGCATCTGCAGTAGCCAAGGCTAACCCACTTCCCTTCTTCCCAGCAAGCCAAGTTCCCCACCCAGAGTCTACAACCCCAGGGCTCTCCCCCTTTGAAACACCAGCAGCTGCAGCCCCACTTCTGCTGACCTTGACTGAGTTACCACGTATGTAAGCACAGGTTAGTACATGTGGCGTGCATGTAAGAGATAAGTATATAAAATGAGTGTGTAAGCCGGGCGGTGGTGGCGCACGCCTTTAATCCCAGCACTCAGGAGGCAGAGGCAGGCGGATCTCTGTGAGTTCGAGACCAGCCTGGTCTACAAGAGCTAGTTCCAGGACAGGCTCCAAAACCACAGAGAAACCCTGTCTCGAAAAACCAAAAAAAAAAAAAGAGTGTGTAAGCACATTTATGTATTTGTGAGCACATGTAAATACATATGGAGGCACAAGAGAGTACATGCACCATGCCTAGGAGCCCTAGAGGTGCACATAATAAATAGGCTTTTAAGTGCTATGTAGACCAGTCTGGCCTTGGGCTTACCGCATCTTCCTGCCTCTGCCTCTAGAGTACTGGGATTACAGATGTGGTCCACTATACTCAGCTCCGAAATTTGTGGTGTAGCCAGGCTGCTGCTCCAGTTTCCTCCTCAGCTGGTTCTCACCGCCTTCAAAACACATTGCTAAAGGGGCTTCTGGTCCTATTAGGCAATGCAGTAAAGCACACCCTGATTCATCTAGTGCTTCCTCGGGTATATAGGGCAGTGTATGGGAGGGGGATGTTCCTAAAGTTAACATCCTGGCCTGGTAGAATTCCAAACAACCAATTGGCTGTTGAGCCATGGCATAGCCACCGCCAGTATAAAGGAAGCTGCTCCCCAAGCTGTCTCCCCACCATGGTCCCCTAGAAGAGCCTCCAAGGCTCACACTGGCTCCTATTGCCACATCAGCTGCCATTGTAGGCCATGACTCTCAAAGGGCCTGAACCTCTGCCTATTACTGTATCCTCAGTTTCCAATTCTAGGCCTACACTAAGGGGATACCTAAGAAACGTGTGTGCAATGGGATGGAATATTCGCCCCAATCATCAACCAAAATCAGCTTCTCTGAAACCTGTACTTTTTTCGACCACATAAGAAAACCCTTCCACATGTCAGCCATTGCCGGCAGAGGGAAAGAAGGGGTGGAATTAAATATATATTGAGCACTTACTAAGTGTCAGGCTTATGGCTTCCAAATGCTCTTTTATTTAATCCTCCGAGCAGCTCCATGAAGCCGTTCTTGTTCCCCCTTTTATGGATGCAGGAATAAATCCCAACCAGCCCCTGTTGGGACTCGGGCTCTGCCATTCATTAACTGTGCGCCTTTGGGGTCGCTCCGTTTCTGTCCCTTCGGTTATTTTAGTTTGTCCCTCTGCCTCCCAGGGATTTGAGGACAGCAGCTGCGTCTTATGAATCCTTATTCCTCCTCTCAAAGAGAAAGCATCTTCCAGTCATAAACAATTCAAACATCTCCAAGGCCCCAGTCTGTTGTGGTTCGGCTCTGAAACATTCCCTACAATCCATGCATTGGGCACTTAGCTCCTGGCCGGTGGTGCTGTTTTAGAGGCTGTAGACTCTTCAAGAGGTGTGGCCTGCCTGGCAGGTCAGGGTAGGCTTTGAAGGTTAAAGCCTAGCCCTGGTGCTGTTAATTCTCTTTCCCGTTGACCATGATATGAGGGGTCTCTGTCATATGCTCGCACCACCGTGAACTCTGCCCTACCTTCCTCACCATGGCGGTAACTCTCAGAAGTTGTGAGCCCAATTCTTCCCTCCTAGAAACTGTCCCTGTCACTTATTTGTCACAGCAGCAATAACTAACCATGGTGCAAGACCAAAGACTCAGGAGCTCCTTCAGAATCCAAAGGACCCTAGCTCGAGTTAAACCTCAGCCTCATAACTACAGGAGAAAATCAAACTCCACCCATAGTGGTGCTAGGAACTCCTGAGGCTCAACGGGAAGCTTCCACACCTCCGGTGGCCTCCTCTGATCTTTGCACCCATGCATGTTGGCCCTGCCTTCATTTTCTGAAGTATGGGTGATATTAAAGCATGCTGTTTAAGCAGTTCTCACTAAGTTCTGAGGCTACTACAAGGGTACTACCATCTAGAAAGCCAAAATAAAACTTAGAGACGGATAGCAGATAGTACCGATCCAGGCGAGCAAGAAGCTTTGTACCTGCATCTTTGGCCCCAGCGAGGCATCATTCTGCTCAGTTCTTGCCACCTTCACCCCAGAATCTACTCCTCACCTCTTCTCCCCATTCATTTAAAACCCTCAATCCCCAGAGCTCTCCTGAGGGAGCCCGGGATCTGGTATTCTGTTAATTATTCATTCTAACAATGACTGCTGTAAGAGACAAACTACAAAGCTCATTGGAAAGTTTTGTTCATATAAAATCTAGTCAGCAGGAGAGCAGGGGCCCATGAATACTCCACATGGACACTCGTGGGCCCAGAGCTCACGGCGGATCTGCTCTCACCTTGTGCTTCCCAGCTTATCCTGGGTATTGTTATGGTCTGTGCCTTGGGCTTGTATGTTTGAACACTTGTTCCCCCCAGGTGATGGTGCTGTTTGGAGATCTTAGGGCTGCTGGGGAAGTGGGTTGTTGGGAGGCTGGTGTTGAGGAGTACAGTCCTGCTTCACTTCCAGCCCAGGACCTTTCTGCCACCTGCCCGCCTCTGACGTGTGACCAGCTGCCTCGTACTCTCTCCATGCGACAAGAACTGGTCCCACCTCCGTGTTTTGACCACCATGAAGAACTGCACCCCCCTAAAGGAGTCGAAACAAGCCCTTCTTCTCTAAGCTTGAGTCTGTCAGGTGTTTAGTCATAATGATGGAGAGGCAATGAACCCACGTGCCAGCATCCAGCAGACAAGAGGGTCACAGAAGGTGACTGTAAGTGGCACTTGAAGTTCCTACCTACAGGGCATGCTGGGGCATATGGCTGAGCCCCACTTTGTACAAGCTAGGAAAAGACAATGGTTCATGCCCCAGAGTAAAGGGAAGCAGACTGGTGAGGAACCAGCCCCTCTCTGCCACAGGCAGCTCATGATTTACTGGTACCCAGGGACACAGCACCTTTTTCAGCTGATCGTGCACAACAGTTTAGTATCCAACTCTGCCTCAACCTCTCCTTCTGAAACAGCTTCTGGCCATGGACTCCTGAAGTCAAGATCCCGTTTCAATAATTTTCTTAAATGATAAAGAAGTCTCCCTCTGATGGAGAAAGGTCATTGGTTAAATAATAAAGAAACTGCCTAGGTCCATTGGATAGGCCAACCCTTAGGTGGGTGGAGTAAACAGAACAGAATGTTGGGAGAAAGAAGCCGAGTGGGGGGTCGCCATGATTCTCCCTCTCCAGACAGACGCAGGTTAAGATCTTCCCTGGTAAGCCAGCTCATGGTGCTACATGAAATATTAAAAATGGGTTAGATCAATATGTAAGAGCTAGCCAATAAGAGGCTGGAACTAATGGGCCAGGCAGTGATTAAAAGAATACAGTTTCTGTGTAATTATTTCGGGGCATAAGGTAGCCATGCGGGTGGCTGGGTGCCGGGGATGCAGCCCTGCCGCTCTTATTTCAACATCCCTCAAATTTAAAAAAGAAAATCAGTTCTACTGCTGACTGTAGAATTTACAATGCTTCGGGGGGGACGGGGAAGAAGAGGTGGTGTGTATTTTTTTCTCCTGTGTAGAAGAAATACTTAAATAAGTCATTCATAATCTGTGACTTCACTCATTGTGACCTGTTTCTTCCATGTTCAGATGCTCTCCCATCTTGTGCAACCTGGGCAATCTTGCCTAAGGTCACATGTCTGGACATAGTAGAGGGAGATTTCTAACCATGACATAACCCCAGAACCAAGACCCTCATCAATACCAGCCTGCCTCCCCAAAGCCCTGTCATTGTTCCTGGCCTCTTGCACCTGTGCTCTGCAATGATCTGTATCTAGAAGGTAAAGTGACAATCCATGGTGTGCCTTATCTTCCTCATGAAACATCAGTTCCCACGTGTGTTGGGAGCCATAGGCAACTCATCATTGTTACCATAGGACCAGGGTCATAATCCTGCATAAGCAAGCATTGGCTGGGTCATGAAATTGGACGAGGCCTGGAGGGTTTCTGGTCTAAACCACGGCCCAAGACTCAGTGCCTCTTCCTATTTCACACAGTGACCAAATCAGACTTTGAGGCCTAAGTCCCACGTCTCCTCCATCACTACGGAGCTTGGGACAACTTACTGAGCATCTTCCGTGAGACGTGAGTTGGCATGCTACGTTCATGAGCAGCGTTGATTTTATCCAGATCGTTGCCCTTATGGCTTCTCCAAAGTGTCCATCACGGGAATGAGCAAAACCTCTAAGGCCTGGGAATGACCAGGAAGTGGGATTTTATGTGGCTTCTCATGACCGTCAGAGAGCTGAGTGGGGTAAGCAGTGTTTAGGGGAATTTTTGACCCTTCTAAAAATCCCATTAAAGCTAAGCACACATCTGTTAGCACACGCTGAGCATGCGGTCTCAGCTTGCACCAGAATGGAGTGGTGCAAGGAGGAATATTATACCCAGTAACTCATATGGAACTGTTTATCCCCAATCACTTCATGCCTCCCCTTGAACTTTTCCACAGTCTTTAGTTTCAAAGGCCATTTTGGACCAACTGAATTTCCTTGCAAACTAAGCCCCACCCCCATTTTACAAAAAAAAAAAAAAAGGATTGTTTTAGGAAAATATCCTCCGGGCATAGAGACTATGAGTTTCCAAACCTGCTTTTACCCTCTCTTCCCTTTTTCTTTTAAATAAAAATTGCCTAGAAAACCAAGATTCATTAACAGTGATGGAGGAAAAAAAATACCACCGAGTTGAAAGGAGCTTGAGGCTTATGAGTTAACGGGAAATATTTGGGGGTCTTTTAGGGAGCTCATAGCTCCAGAGAACATGAACACACTGAGAAGGCCCTAAGCAATCCTACTTCCAACTCCTAGTTCGGAGGTGGAAAAACTGAGACCCAGATGAAATAAATTAATTATCTAAAGCAACACAGGAATTCAACTGAAAAACTGGGACTTGAGCTTGGGTGACAAAAACTCCTTGTTGAATTAGGCCAGTCTTCTCAAAAGTAGAGCCAAGGCAGAGACAGGAGGTAGGAGGCCAGGCTGTAAGAGTGGAGAGAGCATGACCGGTGGGGGGGGGGGGATTGGCAGGAGAAGCATCTTCACCTGATGCCTCTTCGCAGAGATTCAGCCCCACCAGCAACAGGCTGTGACCTAGAGCCCAGGGTTTCTCAGGAGCTCCGGGAGAAAACTGGATCTCAAGAACTGTGTCACCTCTAATCAAAGATGGGGAACTGGTGGAGCGTCCAGTTTCCCCTCTGCAAGTCCCGGCCGAGACAGATTGAGGCATACACTTTACATTAACTACCGTGCATCCCACTTTGCCTGGGCCTTCCCTGTTTTCCACGCCCACAAAACCCCTCAGTTCAAGGAAAACTAGCAGAGTTGGCCAGTCTACCCCCAAGACCTCACCATGACTTGCTGGGTAGCATACTTGAAATCACATGCCATGGAGACGTCCTTCTCTTTTCCGGGCCACTTCCCGAGGGCATCTCCTGGAGACATGACCCTATTCAATGACTAATACAGCCACCTCGCTCTCTGAGTCTGCTTAAGAGGAATCTGAGAGCCTAGTGCATAGCCTGTCAGACAATTGCTGTGAATGTTACGTCAGCATCTTCTCCCCTATACTCCCCGTCACTCTGAAAAGTTGATCCCAGAGTTGTATAATCTCTGTCTCCATGACACCTCTGTGAGAGAGCAATTTAAAGAAGTCGAATCTGGGCAGCAGAATGATGCCCAATGTTTGAATTGGGTTTGCGCATATTTCCTAGACTCTGTATGTCAGAAACTTGGTTCTTAGTGCGACAATGTGGGGAAGCAAAGAGCCACTGAGAGGTAAGGCCTGATAGAACCGATTGAGTCATTGGGACACTACTCTTGAGAGAGGCTGAGGGAGCTCTCATAGGCCCCAGTTAATTTTTGTAAGAGTAATTTTACAGAAGAGCAAATCTGGCCCCTCTTCCACTTTGGGGCCTTCTGGCCCCACTGTGCAACTCTCCCCTCACACATGTACCCTGCTCTGATGTCATCTGCAATGAGCCCCTTTATTAGACAGCAAGCAAATAGCTTCCCTAATCTTAGACTTTCCGTCTATGCTAAATAAACCTCTTAACTTTATACATTACCTAGCCTCGGGCATTTTTTTTTTTTTACAGCAACAGAAAATAGTCTAAGATAAACGGTAACGAAGCTACTGAGGCTGGCCTACCTGGTTCAAGAGCATGTGTGTAAAAGTGTTTTCATAGCTGCTTTGACCAGGAACCTATACAAATGAATTAGCTGAGGACGGCTTAAACTATTCACAGCCTAAGAAGCTACGTGAAATTCATCATAGTTCATTTAAATTCTGGTTTAGGTATTTTTGAGACAAGTCTCTACTATAACTCAGACCATTCTGGAACACACAGTGACGCTCAGGCTGATTTCCAACCCATGGCAATCCTCCTGCTTCTGCTGGGATTATAGGTACAAGCTACCACATCTGGATCCAGTTCGTTTGTAAAGCTGAAGTGAGGCTCGGAAAAATGCTTCCCTTGCAAACCTCAGGACCTGAGCTGGACCCCCAGAACCCTTGTGGAAAGGGTCAGGAACAGCAGTGCACTTATAATCTCAGCACTGGGGAGGTGGAGACAGGCAGAATCCTGGCCACTGGCTAGCCAGCCTTACTTTCTTGGGAAACTCCAAGTTAGTAAAAGACCCTGTCTCAAAAAACAAGATGGGTGAGTCCTGTGCATGCTGGTTTTATGTTAACGACACAAGCTGGAATTATCAGAAAGAAGGGAGCTTCAGTCGAGAAAATGTCTCGATAAGATCGGGCTGTAGGCTGGCACGCTTGTAGGTCATTTTCTTCATAAGTGATTGATGGGGAAGAGGCCAGCCCAGTGTGGGTGGGGCCATCCCTAGGCTGGTGGTCCTGGATTCTATAAAAAGGCAGGCTGAGTAAGTCATGTGGAGCAAATCAGTAAGCAGCACCCCATGGCCTCTGCATCAGCTCCTGCCTCCAGGTTCCTGCCCTCACCACTTTTGATGGTGAGGTGAACTTTCTATGGAACTATATGAAAAATAAACTCTGGCCTCCCTGATTTACTTTTGCTTATTGTGTTTCAACACAGCAATAGTAATCCTAAGAAAGATCCCAAGGAACAACATTTGAGGCTGTCCTTTGGGGTGCATGTGTGTGTGTGTGCTCGCGTGTGCGCACATGCACACACACACACACACAATATTTGTTAAAAATGCTTACAGAGCACTGACAAAAAGAGGCTGTTTCTCTGTGCTCAGTAGATTCTCTGAGTGACTCAGGCACATTCCACTCAGGAACCAAACAAAGTCTTATGCCGCTGACGGAAGGGCTACACTGGGCCCCATCCTCTCCCCGTCACTGACCCAGGTAGAGTTCCTAAAGTTCAGTTTGACCAGCTGAAGTCTTCCCTTGCACCTGTGGGTGCTTTGCCAGTCTCCTCTGGCCTTAGTCTCTGTGCCCAGTTGTCCTGGGGTGGAGAGAAAGGTTAGAACACAAGGCCTTAAGTTCAGGTTACCGTGCTATGATCTCTCGGATGATGAGAGAAGCTTGTCCCAAGAGTCAAAAGTGGAAATCAGTTTTCACTGGTGGACAGAGGCTGGTGGCTCCTGATCACATTGCCAGGCATCTGTCCCACCTCTGTGCTCAGCTGAGCGGCTCCAGCATTCCTGATTAACCACAGGCTCTGACTGTGCGATCTCCTCCAGTATTGCCTGTGTGCATACGGTTTACTTGACCACCCTGCCACTGTGGCAAGATGAAGATCTGCTGGACGTTTGACCCCCAGTAATCAACACAAATCCTGGCTCAAATATTGTTCTTCCAACAACGTTTGCTGTGAGCTCAGTTCCTCTGTTGTCGTCTTTATTTTATTTTCTCCCCAGAACCAGCCATAATTGGAAATTATCAGATTTGTTTATATAGGAATTTATTGCATGCATGCATGCACACATACGCACACATACACACACACATAAAGAGAGCTACCCACATACACACACAAAAATATAAACCCCTTATTAATATTAAGAGATGACTTAAAATCTTTATGGGTCAGGTCCTAACTCCTAGTACCCCTAACTGCAACTACATTTGGAAATCACATTTTTATTTTTTGTTTTGTCTTTTATATTTATTGATTGGCTGACTGGTTCATGCTGGCAGATGAATACAGGTCCTTATGCATGCTGAGCAAGCTCTACCTCCAGCCTCAAGAGACAGAATTTAGAAAGAGATAATTATATAAATGAAACTGGTCTCCTTGTAAGAAGAAAAACCATGTCACAGCAAGGTACATTCACGGGCCCAGACATGCGACCTGTTAAGCCTTTCCTAGACAGACCCCGGAGCACACCAAGACTCTGGAAGGCAGCAACCACGAAGCCCTTTCCCACCTAGGGTGACCCAACCTGGGAGGACAACCACTGAGCCCCAGGGTTCAGGGCAAGCAATCCTGAGAATCCACAGCCCACATTTTGCTTTAAGAAACAAAAATCTGCAAGTAAAAACCCCTGACTGGAACCATCTGCCCTCCCCCAAAGCTTGAAAGAAGCTGCATGTGGACTCCCTAAGCCTCTGCACTCCCTTCTGCCACGAAGGAATTTCATTTGGAGGCAAAACCAGGGGGCTGGCGGGGACGGGAAGCAGAGAGGTAGGCCAGGCACATCTGGACCACTTTCCTTTGTAAATTCAGAAGACTGCGGGGAATCACTTTCTCCCCCTGACAAAGGAAATGGCCCATGGTCAGAAACTGATGACTTGCAAACCTCACACAGGCAGAGAGGTTATTGTGTTGGAGGTCCATGGGGCTTGGGAAAAATAAAGAGCAAATTGGTTAACGGAGTTGAGACAGCTGCTGGTGGGACCAGAATCCCCAGCACCAGCCAGCAGAGACAGCTTGTATGAGGCATCTGTATGGTTCAGGGTCCCTAAGGCCCATTTACCTATTCAGGTACTCAGTATTCAGTGCCAGTGTTGTGTGTGTGTGTGTGTGCGCGCGCATGAGTGTTTTACATGAGCTGTGTGCATGAGTATATGTACATGAACTATGTGCATGGGTTATGTACATGAGTAGGCATGTGTTTTCACATACCTGTGAAAGCTGGAGATCAGTGTCAAGCTCTCCACCTAGTGTTTTGAGACCAGGTCTTTCAAGGAACCCAGAGCTCCACGGTAGCTAGACTGGCTGGCCAATGAGCCCTTAAGGTTCGTCTGTCTCTGGCCACCCATTAACAGGGTCCCAGGCACTCACCTCCCCGACACAGCTTCCATGTGGGTTCTAAGAATCACAACTCAGGCTTTTCTGCTTGCACAGCACATAGTCTACCCACCAAGCCCCCTCTGCAGCCCCACTATCAACCGTGAGAGGAGAGGTGGTAAGATTTCCCTTGCCCACACTGTGGCCGGCCTCCTCTCCAAGGTCACCTCAGCCAGGGTCTTCGTGTTTACGCTTTCCGAGTCTGGACATGCCGAGGGTCCTGCTAAGAGTCTCACTGTTGATATGTAATCACCCTCAATCGCTTGACAAATTTCTAATCCGCCTTCCCTCACCTCTGGCCTGCCTTAAGCTACAATCGTGTCGGGCTAGCCACATGGCTGTCCTCTCGCTGCACTCCTGGGCTCTGCATTCTCAGTTCTCATTATTATATTCTATCCTCTGATCTCTTTTCTCCTCTTCTAATATGTCCTGAATAACATATGTTTTTACAATTTTAGTTCCTGTCTATCATTTAGCCATGGTGTTAAAAGATAAGCTTAAATTCTTCGATTTCTTTCTCTGATGCCTTAATGTCTCTCCCTTGCACGGTCAGAGTTATCCCAAGACATTTTGAAAGGTACTGTTTCCCTAATTCCATTCTCAGTATGTTTGCCATTTGTCTATAGAAAAGCTGCTCACTTTAATTTTTGTGCTGTTCGTACCCATAGATCAGCACCTCACTCAACCCGCAGCAGCAAAGCTGCTTCTTAGTAGATGGTAAACAAGACAGAGGCCCTCAGCTGGACAGTGTGCAGACCATGAGAAACTTGGGGCACTCAGTCCCAAAGGTATGTCTTCATCAAACCCCTCCCCTCAAGCCTTAGAAAGCCATGCGGAAGAGGAGACAGAAACATTGGAAGAGGTGACGGGCGGATTCCATGAGAACAGTGTCTTCCAGACACAACAGGACCAACAGTCGTATGAACTCCCAGAGACTATGGCAGCATGCACAGGGCCTGCACAAGTTCAGGTCAGATGGGGTGTCAGCACCGAGAGGGAGACGGGGGAACAGGGTCCCACCCCTAACCAAGAAACTATTTGCAATTGACACCAGCTGCAAAGGGCAAAGCAGTTTTCTGCAATGGATATATAATAACCACACACCAGGGCAGGCCCCCTGTTGAAGAGCAGTTGGCCACACAAAACAAACTCCATGGTTTTGGTTTTAGTTGTTTGTTTTGATATTTTTCAACTTCTTGGGGTTTTCTTTGTTTTGATTGTGTGTGTGTGTGTGTGTGTGTGTGTGTGTGTGTGTGTGGTGTTTAAGAGAAAGAATATAAAGTTAGGTGAGTAAGGGGTGGGGGGGGATCTGGGAAGAGTCGGGGAAGGAGAAGAACGTGGTCAAAATATATCTTATGAAAAAAAATTCAAAGATAAGTTTAGGTGACTTGACACTTTTAAAGAATTGGAGATTCAATGCCCATGAGCTGGGAAGGAGTTTCTTTTTACTGTCTCCATGGGGTTGGACTTTGGTTTGCTTATGTGGGAGTCCTAGAGGTGTGCCAGACTAATGAATGCCCAGCTAAGTGCTCTTCCAGGTATATGAAGCGAAGCCTGGAGAAGAAGGCACAAGGCTAAAGCCTCAGGACTGTCACTTTTCCTAAAGATCAAAGTTTCTAGCTAGGCATGGTGTGTGCACCAGCAGTTTTAGCGCTCAGGAAGCTGAGGCAGTGGGGTTATTATAAGTTCAAAGCTTGCCTGTGACACATAGTAAGACCTTGCCAAAGAAAATGGGGAGGAGGAGAAGGGGGAGGAAGAGAAAGTGGAGGAGGAAAGAAATACCTCCTAACAGGGAGCACAAAGACACAGGAGCGTGACTGTCTGTGGCATATTGGGGGAAGAAAACAACTAGGTGACTGGGTGGCATCTAAACTTAGGAAACACAACAGAGAGCGGCAAGTGAGGCCTATAGAGGCCAAGGCCAAGCCCTGGACTGCGCAATCCACATGAGACCACATGTCAGCACTCGGCCGTCTTCTGCGTGTGTGTTACCAGTGAGAACTAGTATGGTCATAGACTGTAAGGAAATGGGGGAGGATTTAATCTCATAAAATTCATTGGAAAGTTCATGTTTTTGGCTTATAAAAAAAATCATGATCAAGCTGCATCTGCTTCATAAAGCAATCTTGTCTTTACTATAAAAAAATGTTATTTTTCACAAGCTCTCTAGTAGACTCGGTGCCCAGCAGCTGACCATATGTCCTCTACCACATGGCCCCACAGCCAGAGCAAGAGGGAAACTCAGCCTAGAGAGCCGAGCTTACTGGTGAGGAGAAGAAGATGTGAAGCTACAAAGATGTGTTGGCTCTGCCCTGCACAGTCCCTGACACCTTCCTCCAGTACGCAAGATAACATGATTTCCTTTTCTCCCGAGGGATGTAGATTCGCAGTGGTGACTGTGTGACTACGGACATTCAGTTACTGGGATACAGTAGCGCTACTCTTTGTCCGTGCACAATCATCGTAGGCCTTCACTTCCTCTGTGGCCCCAACCCTACGAGGGCATACCAGTTTTCTGTAAGCCTTAAAACATAACGCTGCAATGTGATTAAACCAGGGAAGAACCAGGACCCCATCCAAATTGTTCTTTACACCTTCATTCTCCAGGCCACACTAACTAACCCTGCTTGCTTGGCTTCTGGAGCCCAAGTGGACAAGGAGTCACGGTGACTTCCAGTTCACCCTAATTTCTATCTCCTGCAGGAGGATCACTCCTGCCTGGATACTTCCCAGGGTTATACAGTTTCTACCCCCCACAATAGGATCACTCCAGCCTGGATACTTCCCAGAGTTACACAGTTTCTACCCCCCACAATTGGATCACTCCAGCCTGGATACTTCCCAGGGTTACACAGTTTCTACCCCCACAATAGCATCATTCCAGCCTGGATACTTCTCAGGGTTACACAGTTTCTACCCCCCACAATAGGATCATTCCCGCCTGGGTACTTCCTAGGGTTACAGATATACAGAGGACAACTCGGGTAGAAACATCTTAAGCAGAGACAGGAAGTGCAGTCACAAGAGGCAGGATCCAACTTCTACCTCTTGGTTCCACTGTCCATTGGTCCCAATTCAGAAATCATATGAATGACTGAAGAAAACACTCAAAACCTACACCTGGTCACCTATTTATCTAGCGATATTCCTTTGTCCTTCAAGGTCAGCTACAAAATGGAGATATGGCACAGTGAGTAGCTGCCATGGTGACCAACCTACTGCCTTTGTATTGCATTCTATATGCCAGAGACTTAGAACTGGCCAGTCAAGCTGATAGCTGAGTGTTAGCAGAAAGACCAACCTTAAAGGGGAAAGTTCATAAGGTCCATGCTATACAGTGTGTTGTCACCTCTTCTGTTTATCTAAGCTCATCCCATTCTATCTTCAATTCCACTTGCTACTGAGACAATGATTCTACAAGGTTTAGCCTTCTGATTACTCAGCTGCACTTCCTATCTTTGACTTTCTGAACTGGGACTTCTCTGACACTGCGATGTGACCTTCGGGAGGCCATATGGTAAAATCAGACAAATCGAGAAATAAGAGGGAACAGTATCCCATGAGATGACGCACAGGCAATGGGCAATGCTTCCCTTTTCCATCACTTGGGTGAGCTGTTTGGGCTTTCAGACTGCCTCTGCATTAGTCCACTTTCTGTTGCTGTAACAGAACACCCGAGGCTGAGTGTTTCATAAAGATGTCCTTTAGTCCATAATTTTGATGGCTGGAGAATCCAGACAGCATGGTTCCAACCCTGTGGCTTAATTACAGCATGACAGAGAAATGAAAATAAAGCTAGCTACGTGCAGGAAGGTGCCAAATCTCAGAGGTAGGTAGATTTGTTTATAATAACCTGTTCCCAAGAACTTAGTCCATGAGAGCAGTATGAGTCCTTCTGTGGGCAGTACCTTAGACAACCTAACCCTTCCCGTTAGACCCCGCCTCCTTAAGGTTTCGCTACCTCTCAACATCCCCACAGTCGTACTTCTGACACAGAACAAACTTTAACAGTCCCAACAGGATGAGACCCCACCTGCCCCCAGACTGGTGGCCAGCTCAAGACAGATGAGTTACGTTGGCTTGACTTCCCTCTATTTCCCTTTTCCCAGATCTCTAGCGCTTTCTTGGGACTCACATGCCCACATCGGTAAGCTCTTGTCAGTGCCCCACCATGGTGGAGAATCTAGGGTAGCTCTAAAGCTAAGTCAAGGGAACTTCGGAGGCCCACCCTAGCTACACAAAGACCCCTAAATGTTTAGAGATTGTGAGATGAGAGCTGACTCACTGAGCTGGCATTTTTTTCTTTGTTGGTATTTTTCTTTGTGGTGTCTGTGGAGGTCAGGGTGAGAAATGCCCCTCATGATATCATGTAGTTGAACACTTCGGCCCCAGTTGGTGGTACCATTTGGAAAGATTATGGACCCCTTAGAAGGTGGAGTCTTCCTGGAGGAAGTATGTCACTGTGGATGGCCTCACTTCCTGTTCTAGCTGCTTCCTGTGTGTGGATAAAATGTGATCTTTTTACTTCCTGACTGCCAAGTCTGCCTCATGCTCCAGCTGCCGCATCCTTGCCGCCATGATGGACTCTAGCCTTTTGGAACTTGAAGCCAAAATAAGCCCTTCCTTCCTGAGGCGGCTGTTGTCAGGGTGTTTTATCATAGCAACAAGAAGTGAGTAGCACTGTGTCTCCACAGCACACTACCCAGCCTCTTAGTTTATGCAAACGCACTAGTTTAAAGGAGCCCAATGAAGAGCCTCCTGGACTGTGGATAGGAAGAACCAAAAGTCCTTCACCTGGGCATTTTATAAAATATAATGCTGCCTGTTTCTCAGGTCCCTGGCACACGTGTGACAACTGTATGCCTAAGTGTGACTTCAACAGACCTGGACTTTCTGAAAATCCTGCTGTTGTGGACTGTTGGCATTGCTCCTAAATTCACATGGTGAAGTCCTAGGCCTCCCTGGGAGGAGACATTAGAGGGTGGGACCTTAGGAACTAACTAGAGGTGCTGGGGTAAACAGAGCTGCCACACCTGAGGTTGCTGCCCTTCTGAAAGGCCCTGCAGCTCTCAACATTTCCTCCTACTGTGGGAGCAGGGGATGAAAAGGCACAGCCATTGGCCTGGAAGACGACCCTCATCCAGAGCCAAACATGCTGGCACCCAGCTCCCTGACCTACAGCCTCTTAATTTATGAAAACTCACTGTTAACTGTATAATAATACAGCTTATAGCAACTGGATACAAAACCCAATCTGAGACCATGTCACTTTGTTAGTGGGCAGAAACACAGAAAAGACGACTTGGCCATCTTTAGAGGAAATGTTTGACATTTTCCAGATCAGGGGTCTGCAAACTAAGCACTGCCCAAAGTCCTTTTGGATAATAAAATTTTATTGGAAAACAGCCACGCTCACTGGTTGACATTTTGTCTATGGCTGCGTTTTCTTTATAGCTGCAGAGCTGAGCACTGGCAGATGAGACCATATTCTCAATGTTAAAATTATCCCCTCTGTGGCCTTTTACGGGAAAAGTTGGCCAGGCCTGCTCTAGATCACCAAAACTAGAGATCAGTCTCACAGTATGTGAAGCTCGCCCTTTGCACATAGACATCTTGACGAACTTTTAGGAAACCTGGCGTTTCCAGGTCTCGCTTACATAATGTCCTCAATCTACTGGGTAAGTGTGCCACCTAGGAAGACAGCGAGGCCACCAACATCCCATAGAACAGCTTGTAGCACAAGTTAGGAGAAGTTACGGATCCTAAATGAGGGTGGTAGAGGTCCCTTCTCCCTCTGTCTCTCATGTCTGTTACAACTGAGAATGTATAAAAGGGCCTTTGTCTGCCCCACGTCTGCATGTCCAGAGCTGCAGGCTGCATTGTTTAGATCAAGTCCCAGGAGAGACCACCTGAAACCATCGCCGCTGTAGGAGTCTCCACCTAGTCAGACTCATAATAAGCCTTATGGAATGAAGAATCCGCTTATTCTGACAAATGAATGGGATTAAAGGAAGCTGAGCTCTGGAACTTTCTGACTATATCCTTTAAGTTTCTGTGAGAAATAACAGTGCCCTGCTGTCCATCCAGTGTGGCACTGGTTCCTGTAGATGACTTCCCAAGACACTTTCCCCTGGCCGGTCTCCATCATGGGTCAGAAAGCTATATAGAAACTCAGTTGCCAAAGAAATTTGTACCCCCTACACATGTGACTCGGGTCATGGCATGGCCATTGGTACCTCTTTGTCCTTCTCTTAAGGGAAATCATGTGAGAGCTCTATGTATCTCCTGGTCTATGAAGGTCTCCCTCACTTCTCATCTTATCTGATGAACAAGAGTGTGATTCCCTGTCCTCACTTTGGGGCCAGTATCAGATGGAATTCCAGAAAGCTATCCATGCATTCTTCCTTAGGTTTTATTCAGTAGCTGGGTCCCCTGGGGAAGACTGAAGGCCTTCACAGAGGTGCATTTAACCAGCAGGGCCTTTGTCACAGGCTTTGACTGCACTCTGCGGGTCAGAGACGTGGACTGTAGGGAAGTGATGGCAGTATGGGGTGCAAGCAGCCATAGCCCCAACCTTACAGTTACAGCCAAGCAGGAAATACAAGAGTGACACACGGACATGTTGTAACATCCGAGCGCATGAGGGACACACTCAGATACGAATGCCAGACCCATTGAGAACACATCCCAGGGGATCCGGCTTTGCTCCTTCCAAGAATGCATATGTGAAATAAGAAGGACGAATGCCAAAAAAAAAAAAAAAAATATCAGAGTACAAAAGGCATGACATTACACTCTTAATTTTAGTTTAAATTTTTGAAATTCTCCTGTGTAAGTGGAGTCTCCCTCGGCTGAATTCAGGATACAACATTTACATTCTCAAACTTGCCAGGGTCCGATGCAACTGTTTATAGGTAACATGTGCATAGCCATTCACAGGACACTAGCTGGAAGGATAAAAAAAAAAAATTGTGGTTAATTGTCCAAGGTGGGTATACGGGTTAAAAATGAACACAAACGTAGGCATGCCTGGGAAGAGGGAATCTCAGCCGAGGAATTACCTCCATCTCGCGGGCATACCTATGGAGTATTTGCTTAAATTGCTCATTGCTGGAGGAGCATCCAGCCTACTGTGGGCAGTTTGGCCCCTGTGCAGATGGTTCTAGTTTGTGTAAGGAAGGTAGTGGAGCGAGCCAGAGGGAACCAGCCAATCAGCAGCATTCTTCTGTGGTCTCTGCTTCCCTTTCAGCCTCCAGGATCCGGCTTCAGTTCCTGCCATGACTTCCCTCAGTAACGGGCAGCGGCCTGAACGTGTTGGGCAAACAAACGTCCTCCCCAGTTTGGTTTTACTCAGTGTTTTATCTCAGTAACAGAAAAGCAAATTGAAACAGTGTATGATAAGTAGTTTTTTTCTCCTTATAACTAGCCTCCCTGATATTATTTTCCACATTCACCAAAAGGACGCATTATTTGGACCCCACTGCTGACTGTCACAGCACTCCTCCAGCTTAGCCCCTTGCCAGGAAACAGCCATTAAATGGAAAGCCAATACCACCACCCTACACCTACCGGCCTCCTGGCTCCTGGTTCCCAGCTAGCCCTTCTGCAGATTTTGAGCCGACTGCGGCTTGGCTTCCCCCCATGCAAAGAGAAAGTGATTACCCTATCAAAATCCCATGAAAAGACTTGCCTGGCTCTCAACAACAGCACCGGGGCTCTGAAAATGGGAAGCTGTAAAAACACTGCAATGCATTTTGAAGAATGTGGTGATTTACAAAGAAGTGGCCCCCATGGGCTCCTTAAAGATCTGGTCATTAGGGAGTGGCAGGGATTAGGGGGTGTGGTCTTGTTGATGTAGGTGTGGCCTTGTTAGAGGAAGTCTGTCTCAAAAGCTCAACCCAAGCCCAGTGTCTCTCTCTTCCTACTGCCTTTAGATTCTGATGTAGAACTCTTGGCTACCTCTCCAGCACCATGTGTGTCCATGCACCACCATGCTTCCTGCCATGGTGATAATGGACCAAACCTCTGAACGGTAAGCCACTCAATTAAATGTTTTCCTTTATGGGAGTTGCTATGGCCATGGTGTCTCTTCCCAGCAGTAGACACTCTCTAAGACAAAGGAGTTACTCTCTAAGAAGCATGCTGCCCATGCCTTTTTATAAACCAGTGACCGCTTCTGTCTTGGCCCTCATGATTACCATGTCATTACTAAGTACCCAATGGACCTAAGCAATGTCAAGATACCACTGGACACATGGGGTGTTCAGGCAGTGCTTGGAGCCTAGGGATCAATAAAGCAATATCCATGTCTCAGAAAATAAAGCAGGCATTGATTTTTATATAAGAAGCATGAGATTCACTTGTTGTCTCAAGGACACAGAAGTCCGGGCATCGAAGAATAAGACCTTTGACCTCTATATTCTCAGAATTTGACTGTACAAAAATCTCTGTATGCCTCATATGGTTACCAACTTACAGGAGCTACAGCATCTATAAGGAGCCATCTCCAGGACCAGGGACATCAAGGTAGACTGGGCAGATACTAGAGCTCTATCTATCTCCCATCCAGCACAGGTTTCTTCCTGGGCAACACAAACCCTGAGATAAATCCAAGCAGGTGTCCCTGTAGAGTGCAGTTGCCAAAGTCCCTGTACCCAAAAGCAATCACTTCTTAGCCCAATGCTGACTGTGTTTCTCAGAGCCCTAATTTTACCCAGAGCAAATAGTGGGCCAACAGCTTGACTACCTTTGCCCTGAAGATCATCAAAACAT
Organism: Chionomys nivalis; assembly: GCF_950005125.1. Taxonomy (NCBI): domain Eukaryota; kingdom Metazoa; phylum Chordata; class Mammalia; order Rodentia; family Cricetidae; genus Chionomys; species Chionomys nivalis. Next base: position 41,529,395 of record NC_080096.1, on the reverse strand, counting down.
CTTGAATGTTTTTCTCAATACTTTGGGTTTGTCAAAACTCTCAGTCATGCTTGGCTAGTTAATTCTAAAAGCACATGGCTTAAAAAGAAGCCGAGGGAGAGCAAATGGGATCCTTATGTTTCTGATTCGTTCACACCTAATTCTGCCATATGTGGGGGAAGGGGTGGAGGAGGGGTACCAGATGCCCTACATTTGACCATGATAATGGAGGATGCCATGAAGGCAGGAGACTATCCAGGAACCAGGTGCCAACAGGGACCTGGAGACAGATCCTCCTTCCAATCTTTATCAAACACTGTATCTATGCCAGACCTGGACTGGGCACTACAGATACCCAGGTGGCCTGCCTGATGCCAGTCCTTTAAGCATTCTAAAGCCAGTGCCATCTCTAGACTCGAGTGTCAGGCTGGGACAGAAGCTGTGCTGGGTACAAGGGGACATCAGACACAGGGTTGTGATATACAGGTGGTAGGATGCTGGCTTCCCTGGCCTGCCTCTTCTAATCCCATCTCCCAGGAGCTCCTGGTGTCTTGTGCCAGTAACTCCTTTTGAACCACTCTAGCCTTCCTCTGGGTTGTTTCTCTTGCTATTTCTTGTGCTAAAAGTGCCAGGAGATAGTTAAATATTATTTCACATCTGGGGTGTGAATACTCTCAGATCAGATGGGAACCATTCAGGAAACACATTCCTCCTCTCAAGCTCCAACTGTCTCCTACCTGGGTTTTATGTCCCAGTATCTCGTCTGATGTTGAAACATTAACAAGATGAACGTAGTGGACCTTCTGGAAATGCAGGAATGGCCTCTGGACCCGCCTGCCTGTGTGTTGGCCACTATTGATCTGATTTTCAATTTCATCCATTTTGAGCTAAACTCAGTCTCATAGCCTGTGACAACCTTTCCAGTAGAGATGATGGCACACTGGTCATTCACTGGTCAACAATCAGAGGACCCTTGGACTCGACTCAAACACAAAGTTGAACTCCAAGATCTCCCCTCAAAGAACTCCTACTCAAGTGGGAGCAAAAGACAAGAGAATAATATTCAAAATGAAGAGTTGTCCAGAGTGAAATCAAAAGAACTCCCCCTGAAAGGAGCAGGGAAGGACGGGCACAAGTAGGAGGTCCCCAAAAAGGGGGATAGTGCCAGACTTAACATCTTAAGGCTTCCTCACTAAGACAATAGCTGAGCTTCAATTTTAAGCTTTTACAAAAATATAGGGGTTGACACTGTTTTAGAACCAGACCTCTGGGTCTCCGGGAAGCGTCAGAAAGTATGATAAGCTCTATGAATCTCCCACCACCACCTGCAATTTAATGTTTCTAGAGGCACAGATGACCTTTTCCAGAAAGTTCTTCAGCAGCTGCCTAGGGTTCTGCTGCCCCCGAGAAGAGTATAACTTGAGTCCCACACTCAGAACTTCTTTTCTTGGTCATGTTTCTCATTTTTAGCTACTTCAAAAAGCTAGACCAGGATGTCGCTCAGTCATTGAGATTTTTTTGCCTAGCTTGCATGAGGGTCCAAGATCTATTCCCAACACTGCAAAAGAATTTTGTAAAAGACCCAGGTGCAGAGTCTTAGGCAGCCACTACTCTACACTTGAGGATGAGCACAGGAGGAAGACACGAAAGTTCAGTTCAATTCTAGGTGTATAACTTGGGGAAAACCCTTCGGGCTAGCCTCTGGATCCGGGCAGGTAAAAGAAGGGCAACCGTCAGCTTTGCTTTATGTTGTTCAGAATGAAGTAAGGTCACCTACATGAACCTCATCATTTGAGCCTCTAGCAAATCTCATGCATCACACTCTGGTGTCTGTCCTGATGTGTCACCACCTTCCTTTCCTAGACATTCCATCCAGTCTGTCTGGAAAGTGTCACTCTTCAGAAAAGCCTCCCTGGACACCTTAGACCTTTGTCTCTTGCTTATAGATGTTCCTAGTATCCAGAATTTAGTCATTGTTTCATTTTTATTTCGGTAAAGAGTTTTGGGGCTTTATTCTGCAATATAGAGTATAGACGGAAGCTGCTTTTCGTTCCCGGCTGCCCAGAGCAGGAATAATCACACAGAAATTGTATTAATTACAATACTGTTTGGTCAATAGCTTAAGCTATTACATTTTACAATATTTACAATAGCTAGCTCTTACATTTTAAATTAACCCGTTTCCATTATTTTATATTTTACCACAAGGCTCGTGGCTTATCGGTAAGGTTCCTGGGCGTCTGTCTCCTTTGCTTCTACATGGTGTCTCCCTGACTCTTGCCTACTCTCTCTCTACTTCTCTCTTCAGATTTCCCTCCTGGCTTTACTCTGTTAAGCCACTGACCAAAAGTAGCTTCCTTATTAACCAATGGCAATAAAACATATTCACAGCATACAGAGGGGAATCCCACATCAACGGAGGACCACACCTTTGCCTGCTCACTCCCAGATTTCCAGTTGTCATTACACTGCGATCCCCCTTTGTTTCCTCCAGCCATGCCTACTTTTGAAGACAGCAGAACACAGAAATTTCTACATTTCCTTCTCCTAAACACCCTTACCATCACTTGTACGCTGATAGTAAAAGTTAAATTAGAATTTATCACTTTATTAACTATTTCCCTCTTAAATGATTTACTAAGTATCATATGCCCCAGTGACTTATTCTGAAGTTCTTGGTGCAGGCAATACCTTTATTCTTCTTTGGGTTTTTGGCACCTCTTTGGTGCCTTGAGTTACCCATTTATACCAGACTGGATGCCTTTGAACAAGAATCTGTTACATCTGTGCCAGCCCACAACAAGGCCAGCACCTTCTCTATCTTGTTTAATTCCTTCTCTTCAGTTTAACCCATGTGGCTGACACACAGCCATGCTCAGCTACTCTGTGCAATGAACACAGAAAGGGAATACACACAGGAGCACTCTGGGTAGTTATTCTTGATACGTGGGGTTTTCTGGGTCTATCACTCACTGGCTCTGTGCCTCTTTCCCTCGCCTATAGAGTGGAATGAATATTCAAAATAACTTTCACACGTAAGTGCTGACCCAAGGTCTCCCAAAAGAGACTCAGCACGTGACAGTGACCACAGTGACCGCTCTCATCATAAAGACAAAGCGGATCCTGGGCCTCTGTTTCTGAACCCAGAGATAGACCCAAAGTTGAAAAGTTATGTGTTCCTCACCCCGCGTCACCTCGTACTCCCAGGAGATGTTCAAAGGACAAGTCTGGTCATGGCTTGGCTAGGCCTGGATGGACATGAGAACTCCCCAGCGTGGGCCGCGTGGCTGGCCCGCCCAGCCCCACTCTGACCAGCGGGGAAAAGTCGAGGGGAGCATCGTCAGTGGCTTCTGCAGATTCATCGTTTGCATCTCCATTCTCCACATATGTTTTCGATCCCATGCAAAACATGGATTTCTGGTTTCCATTACCTTTGTTTCGTTTTAGAATATAATGTTTTTTTATAGCCTGGGGACATGAGGGAGAAAGCAAGCAAGGGAGTGTGTGAGCTTAGAAGTTTGTATTTTTCAAGCAGAAGAAAGGGGGATGAGAGAGCCAAGAAAGCAGGCACAGATAGCTGCCCCTGGACCCCTGAGGTCAACCTTCAATTCCCAAGCATTTATTGAGCACCTATAGTGTGCACATACAGCAGGTTAAAGCCAGGGTCCCTGCCTGGCCCTGCGGCTGAGGGAAGCAGAAAAGCTAGCACATACTACATGGTTAAAACAGACTTCCCTTCTAGAAAGAAAGAGAGCATGAGAGAAAGAAAAAAAAAAGAATAGCTAGCTCTGGATGTGAGTCAGGTGGTGAGCACTTGCTTAGCAAGCTCGTGGTCCCGGGTTCAGTCCTCAGCACTTCACAAACTGCGTGTGGTGGTGTGCACCTTTTATCACAGCACTTGGAAGATGGACACAGGATCAGAAGTTCAAGGTCACCCTCCGAGACAGCTAGTTAGCACCCAATCTGGAATATCATACTCTCTCTCAACAAAGCAGAAACAAAGAATGAAGAGAGTAGGCTGAAGGTGTCGAAGAAGTGAGGGAAGGAAGGAAGACGATGTGGGCTATTCACTCCCCATGCTTTAAGAGCCTGGGGCTTCTATTTGATTTATTCTTGCCACAGCCATGTGAGAAAAGCCCGTCCGCCGCTGTACAGTGAGAAACGCTGATTCAGGCCATACCTGAAATATCACAGCCTGCAAAACACATACCATCCAGATCCTGCCCTGGCCTCCTGGTGCAGACATGGCCACCCTGGGTCTGCTCTATGGAAGATTCCCTCCCAGCGTGCCCAGGGCCCAAAGCTCAGCTACTCCATCACCTCTTCCATGGCCGTCCAGAACCAGATCCAGCGTCAAGCAGCCAAATCCATCGGGAAAATAAGCTCACAAGCAGATGGAGGCCAGCCTGGGATCTGTGGAGAGTGTCTAGGCGACCCTGGCCCAGTCCTTCCCCTCCAGAACCCCAGGGAAGTCGGCAACACCGACCACTAGGGTATTTAATTGCTTGCAGACTGTGGAAGGTGCAGTCCACCCTTTTCGCCCAGCCCCAGCCGGGCTGAACCTTCCCCAGGTCACTGAACAGAAAGGTTAGTTTGGGCAGGAAGCTGGGTACCGTCCAGCTCAATAATCGCCCGTGTTAACACGCCATTATGCATGTCGTTAACGGACTTGGCGACCGGAGCGCAGCTTTCTACCCGCTCCTTGCATTTTCATTTTCTAAAAAGGAAAAGAAGAAAATACAACTCGTGTGTGAGAGGAAAAAAAAAAAAAAAAAACAAGATCCCAGCCACACAGGTGCTCCCTACCTCTGCCCAAAGAAACAGCTTTGCCCAAAGCACCTCATGTCTGCCAGGAAGCACCGTGGGCCTTTGTTCTTGAACTAGGATCATGGGATTGCCTTGGGTGGGGTTGGTGGCTCCTGACCAGGGCCCACACATCCAAGCTTTCCTCCTACCCTCCACTACACCAGCCAAAAACGATGAGATGGGAAAGGACTGGGATGTGAGTCAGTCAGGCTCACCTCAAAAGTTGGCTTTACCATCATCGAGTGACTTTGGAGAACCTCATCTGGAATCACTCTGAACCTCAGTTTCCCCATCAGAAAGGGGGAATAATGAAGAGATGGTGTGCTTAATTCTTCCCACTGCACATGTCATGCTTGGGGAAGAGAGGGAGCTACTTGCTGTTTCCAGAGAACACCTGGAAAGGCCTCAGATTCTTTGTTCTTGCCTAGACTGCCCTCCCACCCAGATACCTGCACGTCCCTTCCTCCGAGTCTCCACTGCCCTGTCCCCTCGCCAGAGAAGCCCCCTGCTCGGTGCCTGCGTGTGGCCGTTCACTGCTCTGGTTTCTACATATGCACCACCTTCTAAACCACCTTGTAATTCTGCTTGCTTTCAGATTCTTTCACCAGAATGCAAACTCTCGTGTTTTGGTAACAATGCCTTGCACATACCGTGTGCTCTGAACGTATTCATTGGATGGGTGAAATGCAGGAAATAACATGTGCAACATACCAGGTGAAACCAACTGGGCAGCCCAACGGCCCAGTCTAAATGGGGAATTGTAGACGGTAGATCAGTGAGGAGGCCCTGGTTCAACTACAGAAGATCAGAGCTGAGATGTCCTTTATGTCCAAACTGAGTCCTGAAGAAAGAACTGGAGGAATCAGGTACAGATAGGAATGCTGGGAGTGGTGGGCAAGATACATTCCAGACCCAGGAAACACTACTTAGAAAAGGCAAAGAGGGAGGAGACTTCTTGATTTGGTTCTGATGGAACAATAGGAGACAAAGAATAATTAGACAAAGATCCAGAAGCACAGTAACAAGTCATGGAAGGCCTTCTATGTCAGTCAAAGGAAGCAGATTTCCCCTTACACGCCATGAAAAAAAAAATCACTGAAAGAGAGAGTGAGCTAGGTCCAAGGACTTAGCTCGGTGATCGACAGCTTGCTTAGCATACAGGAGGCCCTCCGTTCAAGCTTCAGCACTTCTAAAGGAGAGTAACCAGTTTGAAAAAATTACTCTGGCCACTGGCAGAGAATAGATTTGAGAGAGGTCTAGGTATGAGACATGAGTTCATCAATAACACAACAATGACTCTAAACATTAAAAGAAGAAAAAGGCTTCCTATAACTGCAGCTGTCTTCCAAGGGGGGCAAGTCCTGTTAAACAGGAAAACAGGAAAGGGAGTCTCAGTTTAAAAAGTATCATGACTTTGGCTATTGACATTTTAGGCCAGATCTTCTGTGTGATACAGGAAAAGAATTCAGGGGTCCCCAGAGAGGGAGGAAAGAAGGTGGGGGAGGGGGGAAGAGCTACCAGCAAAGCATTGCAGTGCGGCCCACGGTCAAGGTGAATTTCCAATGAGAAAATCCAGCAGCAGAGGAATTTCTATCTCGCTGCAGATTTGGGTGCTGGGGTGGACCCAGGACCTCACACGTGCTTGGCATGTGCTCTCACTAAGCTGCAGCCACAGCCCTGCAAAGCAAAGTTCGTGATTCTTTATTTTAAACTGTTTACCAATTAATTATGCTCTACTTCAGGCTACAGTGATCACTGGTGTGAACTCCCAGCATTAAACAAAGCCCAGAACATGTGAAACCGAGCAAGATATAGCTAGCGGGCAGTAGTTTTCCAGTATTGGCCAGCGGGCAGCATAAGTCTAGATCCTTGTTTCTTTTTATAAGATTTATTTTTATTTTATGCATATGGGTGTTCTGCCTTCATGTACGTCTGTGCACCACATGCATGCCTGGTGCCTCCAGAGGCCAGAAGAGGGCACTGGATCCTCCATGAGCCACCATGTGGATTTTGGGATAGGGGGTCCTCTGGGAAAAAAACAGCCAGAGCTCTTAACCCCTTAGCCATCTTTCCAACCCCACCAATCTAGATCCTGACCAGAGCTGAGTCTCATAGTTGCCCAGTTCCTTGTTTGGGACTAACTTCCTGTGCTGCAGAAGGAGCAGATGTGACACCCTGATGAGATACAGCAGGGATACTGCTGAGAGAGCTGGGATCTCAGAGCAAAGCCTCGGGGAGTACTGAATTATGCAGAGGGAGCCCCGGGTGTCTGTGCTGTGATGGTCCTCGGGAAGAGATCCATTATTCATGTTTAGAAGGACTACATACAGGCTTGCCATGGAGCAACTGCAAAGAGAGAACAGTGTAGAAAGATCTGGAAGTCAAGCAATGCTAGAGGTCAGCAGAAACATGGGCACAGACACCATGTAACTATTACTCGTATATTCCCAGGTCGTCAGCTGAGACACCAAGGTGGTGACAACTTAGAGTAAGATGTACTCTCCTGTTTTGTTTTGATTTTGCGTGGAATGGTTTGGTGTAGTTTGGTTTTAAGATTGGGTTTCACAGTCCAGACTAACTTCAAACTCACTCTGACCTTGAGCTCTTAATTCTCTTGTCTTAACCTCTCAAATGCTAAGATTATAGGCATATATACTACTATCACTCTATTTGTGGGAGAAACGAGGTCTCGCTGCAGAACTAAGACCATCCTGGAACTCGCTTTGTAGGCCAATTCGGTCTCAGATTTGTAACAATTCTACTTCTGCCTGCCAGGGGCTGGAATTACAGGCATGTGCCACGAAGTCCAGCATAAGGCATTCTGCTGATAAGCGCCATCCAATATAACTCTTTACAGTGATATTAAGGTCATTTGCATTGTCCAAAGCGATAAGCATGTGTGACTATTGAGCCCTTGAATTATGGCTAATGCAACTAAGGAAATGACTTGTTAATTTACCTCATTTTACACAATATAAATTCAAATTTTAATAGTTACATATGGCTACCATATTGTACAGCCCAGCTTTAGATCACCCCGAACAAATGCTTCATAAGATCCACATGGAACACAGAGTGGGGAGAACTCGTTAAGTTAGAAGGACACAGAAAGACACGGGGCACTCCACAGATCCTGCCTACGAACACATAAAAGTGAGCCTAAAACCTCAAGTTGATAGTCTCATAATTATCTATTTCTATTACACAATGAAATTAACATTTTTCAAAAGAAGATAACAGAATTCAAGGTCTCTCTATATAGAAACAGCAATATCTAGTTCATAATAAAAAGGTTTGAGATATGAAAAAATAGAGAAAAGCAATGCTTGCATAATCAAAAAACCAATCCCAAGACATTCAAAATACTGGATTTAGCAATTACTTTAAAGTAATGCTTACATTTTTCAAATAATTAAGGGATGGTGTTTTTAATTAGTGAATAAAGGTATCCAGTCAATGGCTCAGACAATAAAGAGCTTGTTACATAAGCATGAGGAAAAGGGAGTTTGGACCCCTAGCACTTGCGTAAAAGGCATGGTGGCATGTACCTGTAACTGCGGCACTCTTGGTAGTTAGAAATATAAGGATCCCTGAGGCTTGCTGAACGAATCTAGTTGAATCAGTGAGCTCCAGGTCCACTGAGAGACCCTGTCTCAAAAGAAAAGTCAGTAAACAGAAGAGCTCAGTGGAGATATTGAAACCATTTTCAAAGAAGAAATAAAAACTAGGTCTGAAAAGTACAAGCAAAACACCAGAAATTAAGTTAAATGGTAGATTTTGAGTCATAATTATAACGATTGTTTTCAATTAATTTATTTATGTGTATAGTTGTTTTGCCTGCATGTATGTCTGTGCACCCCATGCATGTAGTACCCTCAAAGGCTAGAAGAGAGACTTTGTAGTTACAGATGGCTGTGAGCCACCATGTGGGAGCTGAGAACTGAACCAGGTCTTCCGGAAGAGCAGCAAGTGCTCTCAACCCCTGAGTCATCTCTCCAGCCCTAAGATTGTAATGATTTTAAAGATAAAACAATAGAAATCTGAAGAAAAAAAGTAAAAAAGTTAAAGAAAATTAAGAACCACTCAAAAATCTTTAGAGCGACATCAGCCAAATTGCATGTGCTAGGAATTTCAGAAGGAAAAATAATGAAACTAAATAAGAAAAGTATTAAAAATCATAATAGCTGAAATGTTTCCATATTTAGAAAGTCATAAATGTATAGATTTAAAATACTCAATGAATGCTACATGGAATAAACACAAAGAAAACCACATCTGCCTATGAAAATCAGGAACTCTTATAAGTAATCAGAAAGAAAAAATACAATATACAGATGCCCCTGGGCTTACTGTGAAGTCACATCTTTAAACACCCATCGTAGGTTAAAAATATTGCTGACTGCTGTTGCCCAGCTTCACAAGAAAATATTGCACCATGCACTGCTAGGCCAGGAAAAGATCAACTTTCAAAATGTAAAATCAATTTCTACTGAATGCATAGTATCTTTGTACCATCACAAAGTTTGGCAAGACAAATCAGCAGACACTTGGGAAGCTGAGGCAGGAGGATCACAAGTTCAGTGTCAGCCTGTGCTGCATAGGAAGGTCCTGTCTCAAAGAAGAGTTTTGAAAACTTGTGGATAAAACTATCGTGTGGGGGCCGTCTGTATAAGGAAGCCATGACAAGCATCACTAGTGACTTCTCATGAGAAATCCTGGAGTCACAGAGACAATGGAAGAACATTTCAGTGTGCTAGAAAAAAATGTCACACTGATAAAGAATCCTTTATCAGACAATAATATTCTTCAAAAACCAGCATGAAATGAAGATATTTTTGTTAAACTTTTTACTAAATAAGAGCTGAGAGGCTGTAATGTCAATAGATCTACTACAAGAACTGCTAGACATTCTTTAGGCTGATGGGTATTAACATTAGTGAACATGGGAGTCTGTAGGCAGGAGAAAAAAGATACAGAAAAAAATCAATGAGACATAAAAGAACTTCTGTAAGCCGGGTGATGGTGGCACACACCTTTAATCCCGGCACTCGGGAGGCAGAGGCAGGCAGATCTCTGTGAGTTCGAGACCAGCCTGGTCTACAAGAGCTAGTTCCAGGACAGGCTCGAAAAAGCAAAGAAAGAAAGAAAGAAAGAAAGAAAGAAAGAAAGAAAGAAAGAAAGAAAGAAAGAAAGAAAGAAAAGAAAAGAAAAGAAAAGAAAAGAAAAGAAAAGAAAAGAAAAGAAAAGAAAAGAAAAGAACTTCTGTAGAGAGTTTCCTCGAAAGACAAGTGACCAGGATTGCACTGGGCATGTGGCAGCCACATATTTCAGAGAAGGTCGGAGCCACGAAGGGCAGACCCTCATTGCAACCACAAGCCCCAAGCCACCTGCCTATGTCAATGCTGCCCCCCAAGCTAGTGCCAGGTTAGAAAGACAAGATAAAAGTAGGCTCTAAATCCTAGGATCTCTGCATAACTTCTCACAGGGACCACTCAGCCCCTCAGCTTCCATCAATCACAAAACAGCTTCCAATCTGGTTATCGACAGTAGTCATTGATATAAACACTGCCAATAACTCCAGGATGTTTGCAATGCTGGCATAGACAGGCTCTGCCACAGATCATTCTGGGAATCTGGAAAGGGTGGGTCCATAGTGGGACAAGGGACTGTATAGGCTAGGGACGCGATGATGAAGTGGAGGAAGATGCTGTCTGTCCCCGCTGAGGAAAGCATGCCAAGGAGTTAAGCAGAAGGGAGCGTGTTTATGAGGCTCCCTCCTGGCTTGTGCCTCACAGGTATCATCTCACAGTCCTCAGAGGCATATTTTTAGTCTTCATTTTACCAGTGGTCCCATTAAAAACTAGAATGTTAAAGGGTTTGCCTTCACTTACATGGGCATTAGATTGCATGCCTAGGTCAGACCCAGGTGCCTTGAATCCAAAATCTACTCATTCATTACTCATTGTTCATTCAGAAAAAAAATCCTGAAGACCTACTATGTCCCAGACACTGTATCAGATACAGAAATATCAGAGAGAAATTGTGCAGACCCCACCACCTTGTTAATAAATGGACAAGGCAACTTCAGATGGTGATAAATTGCGAAGCAGAAATGGCAGGGTGAGCCGATCAGAGAAAGGGATTTTCAGATTAACCCTGGAGTCCATATTCTGACCGTAGTCTGTCTGCATGGAGCTGCAACCTGGAATGTGCTTTGAGGTTTGCAAAAGACAAGAAGAATGTGCAGCAGTCTGTGTCCCACAAAGTCTAAAATTGTCACTCTCTGCTGTCCCCTACCCCAGAGAAGCATGGAGGAGCATACTTGCTAGTGCCCAGGATGAGTGTTGTTGGAGGCTGCTCATTTGTTCCCAGCTACTTAGAACTGAGATAATCACTCAGAAACTTTATTATTTGAGTGACTGTTTGGCCAATAGCTTAAGTATATTTCTGGCTAATTCTTATATCTTAAATTAACCCATTTCTATTAATCTATGATTCACCACATGGCTGTTGCTTATCGGCAAGGTTCTGGGGCATCTGTCTCCTGTGAGCAGCTACATGACTTCTCATTGACTCCACCTTCTTTCTCCCAGCATTCAGTTTAGTTTTCTTGCCTAGCTCTATATGGAGTCGACTTTCAATTGTTTTAGCAATGGAGAAGAAACACCACCTACCACCCCCCACACACCCCATACACACCCCAGAAAAGAGACCAGGACAAGACTCTCGCAGAGGAAACAGCAAATGAATGGCCCAGGGGAAAAAGTGAGCTCAGCATGTTGGGAAACAAAAAGACCCGTGTTGCTGAGTAGGAAATAAGAGGAAATGCGGTACCAGATGAATTAAAGATGAGGCAAAGTAAGAGACAGATGCAAGACGGTTTTCTGGGACAAACGACGGGAGTCCTTTAATCTGGAACCTGCTTTGTCAGGGTCTTGTTAGAATCTGAAAGATGTCAGTACTGGGCCACCAAGACTCATCTCTGCACATAGAACACCAAGACCACGATCATGTGACTTTTGCCAGCCTCCCAATACTCTTAATTCTCCCTGCAGATGAGGCCAAACTCAGGAAATAAGAAGGGCCACTTGTTGAGATCAGTAAAGAAGCTTGTGAGGGTGACTGGCAGGACGGTGTGAAAGCTAGTCTGTGCGGTCTGTGTGGTCAGCATCACCGCACAAGGCAGCAAGCACGCTGGCACAAAGATCAAGCCAGGGGTCCAACCAGGGACAGAAGAGACTAGTACCCAATCTGCTGTAACATTTTGTACTTTGGTGACCATTAGTTGCAAATTGGCTGTTCTCCTAAGCATGTTTCCAGGCAGCATGTACCCTGTAATTTGAATTTTTGAAAAACGTCTTTTATTGGCTTTTGTTGTTGTTATGAGAGCAACACATGTTCCTTCTGGAGAAATCAGAAAACACAGAGCAACCAAAAAGAAGAAACTAGAAACCACTCACCTACCACCCAGGGCCGTCACAGCTGGTTGCTCTCAGTCTGTTTTTCCAGTCTGTGCATCTGTCTTTGTTTGGCTCAAGTTTACTGTGTCACCTCTTTGTTGTTCGGCATGGGTGTTGCCTCATTGTAGGAGGCACAGAGGTTTTTATGCTCACAGATAAGCGCTAGGGAAACTGGGAATGTTAAATTCTTCAGGTTGTCTTTTCAGAAGGAGACAGAAAGCCTGTTTACTTCCCAGAAGCTAGGAGTGGAGGTGGTTAAAAGCCTGGTGACCTTTGTGCTCTCTGTATGATGGAGATCGTACCAAATCCTCCCTGAGACCCTTAAGATGTCACATGTAGCCAATCTATAGAACCCATCTTTATGGAAGATGTTACATATATTTTATAAAGAGTTTTGATGTAGTCATGTCTCAAGCTTTACTGTGCACATGGAACTGAGTTAATAATCACCAGGCAACTTTTTCCCAATTGTTACTCGTTTAAATATGCATAAAATAAACTGCCCATTGTCAGACTCTTGAAGTTTGAACCAACAGTAGCCACTGAATTGTGTTGAACCGCATTTCCTGCTTGCCTCCCCTGGATCAACACTCCGCTGGCCATGATGTTTGCACACACACACACACACACACACACACACACACCTACCTCACAGTGTCACCCCATGCCCACCATCCAGCTCCCATGTCTCCCACTGCTCATGACCCAGTGCCTGAACTCCCTTGCTGCCTTGGGATGTGTCTGCTTTGTCACTCTGACACCCAACCACTGATACTTCCTTAGGCCATGTGGATGTTCTAGTCACCTCACAGGAAAAAATCCATCCCTGCCTTCCTCTTCCAGGGAGTCCCAGGGTTTGATATAGCATTCTCATCCTGGGACTGAAAGGATCTCTAGGGTCTGTATTAGGTCCATGGGAATTCTGGGAACATTCTTCACTAAATCTTTCAAATGCAGTCAGAGTGGAGGGACTTTATAATCTCCTTTGTAACCTCTCATTCCTCCTGAATTGGCCCTGGCCCTGGACGTGGCCCTCCAGATATGCCTAGATATTCCCAAATTACCTGAAGAAAAGGGAACTAACCTCTAATCATTTACCAGTGTATTCAACAATATATCACCCAAAAGAAGGAATATATAGTACATGCAAAATATTATTTTTTATTTTATTTTGTGTGTATGGGTGTTTTGCCTGCATGTATGTGAGTTACCACTGTAAAGGGCAAAAAGTCTTTGTGTACAGAGATAAGCGCTGGAGAAGTCAGGAATGTTAAACTCGCAGGCATTCTTCAAAGGGAGGAGCTGTTTAACCTGTCCTCCTCCTGGAATGCTGGGAATGGATGTAGTTTGCAACCTGGCAACTCTTTGCTGTCTGATGAGCCAGGCTCTGCCCATATCTTCCAGAATTTATGTTTTCCTTACCCCAGACCATTTCCCTCTAAACTCTGAACAGTACTTCCAGGCCAGAAGACTCATCCCTGAGAGAGATGGCATTTGTACAACAGCCTAAGTGACGCCTGTGGTATCCTGGGGCCAGGCCAAATCCTGGTTCCCATGGGGGTTATGTTTACCTCAGTCATTCTTCCTTATCTCGAGCATTGTTTATAAATCAACAAGAACCCATCTTACAGATGAAGCCCTATGTACTCTGCAAAGAGCTTCAATGCAAACATGTCTTAAGCTTTGCTGCTATCACGGAGCTAAGTTAATTGTTATCTGAAACTTTTTTTCCCAAAACTGTGCTGTGCTTAAATATGGCAAAAAAAAATACACGAGCTGATGTCTAACGTTAGAAGTCCTGGTCCAGCACTAGTACCAAAATTGGGATCCACCCAGCTTCTTTCTTGTCTTTTTTCAGATGGCCCACAGGGACATTGCACACACCTCTTACATGCCTGATGCCCGAAAAAGCCGGAGGAGAGTGTTGGGCCTCCTGGAATTGTGGTTGCCAATGATTGCGAGCCACCACCGTGTGGGTGGTGGAGATAAAGCCTGGGTCTTCTGGAAGAGCAGCCAGTGCTTTTAACCACTCAGCCATCTCTCCAGCCCTGGAAACTTTTTTTTAATTATTATTAAATGGTTTTAATTTTTTATTTATTTACTTTAAATGTTGGGGCAACTAGGGTATAGTAAATTCATGCCACTGTGTGCATGTATTGTGGGGGGGTGTCATAACAACTTTCAGAAGTCAGTCTTATTCTTTCGCCATGGGTTCTGGGGGTCCCATTCAGGTCATCGGGCTCTCACAGCCAGTGCTCTTATCTGCTGAGCTGCTTCCTTGACGGCGGGCCTTGTCACCTTCTTTTTCCCTTGTCAGTAAATTGTGAACATGGTTTTTAGCAAAAAAAAAAAAAAAAAAAAAAACAAACAAACAAAAAAAAAAAAAACCTGGGCTTCTGCAGCAAGCCTAACAGTTGTATAGTATTCCACTACATTTGTCTGGCTAACTTTATATAGACAATCTAGACTTGCAGACTGTACCCAGCATGTTTAATCCTAATACATCAAGCATTTCCAGTTTCAAGTGGAAAATCATTTCTCTGCAGCAACTTCTCACCAACTCTAGAACTTGGAGGTTCTCCCGAATTCAGCTGGAATTGACCCACACTAGTGCAACACAATGTGATTTACGCTAGTGTAACACAGCGTGACCCACGCTATAATATGGCTCAAAAGTGGAAACAAAGACTCAAATGTATGCAGCCCATGTCCTAAGGAATGGGCTTGGGACACCGGGTGGGCTTTGAGGACAAGGCTGGTGGCTACTGGGACTGTACTCAACAGGAAGGAGAAAGATAAACAAGCAACGTAGGTGCTCCATCAGAGCAAACATGGGAGTGAGAGGAGGCACGGAGCTGGGAGGAGCAGGCAGGAGCCTGATTATGGGGAGGGATAGAGTGGACAAGAGAAAACAGCAGGAAACATCCGGAAAAATAAACTGAGACCAGGCCAGGAAGCATGCAGAGCTACTGAAGACATCAGGACCGGCAGGGCCAGAGTACAAACTTCAGGAGAAAAGCTTGGCTCTGGTGGTGTAGCCCCTGATCATTGCTCCTGAAAACGCACATGTATACACCACCCTTTCTCTTTATGTCACTTATCATCAATACAGGAGCGTGAAAAGTCCATTAGACACGTGATGACCCAAAAGCTGGCTTTCCAGTTTCCTCCAGACACGGTTTGGGTCTCCTTGTTTGTGCTCTTAGGAGAGCCAGTCCTTATCAGCATGCTTCATAACTAAAATGAAGTGACCGGTACGCATGCTCACTCACACAGTCAAGACTAAGGACTTCTGGTAGACAGTCTTCATGAGAATGGGCTTTCTGTGCCTAAAGAGCCTTCACACCGAGGTGTAACCAGTTGTAAAGTGAACAGAAATCACTGTCTAACCACAATTCTAGGAAGCTTTCAGTTTTTGGTTTTTTGGGTTTTTTTTTTTTTTTTTTTGAGGCAGGGTTTCTCTGTGTTGCTTTGGAGCCAGCCCTGGAACTAGCTCTTGTAGACCAGGCTGGCCTCAAACTCACAGAGATCCACCTGCCTCTGCCTCCCGAGGCATTAAAGGTGTGCGCCACCACCATCCAGCCTCTGTTATTTTTTTTTTTTTAGGATAAAATGTTCCTCAGAACTTTCAAGCAAAATTACACATCGTTCTTATTGTTCTGCATTTCTGCTGCTTCATAGCTTTGAAGGAAATTCACATAAAACACAACAGGCTAGAGACGAACTCAAGTTTAGCTAGATGTACAAAGTGAGGGTTTTTCCTGAGTTGGGAATATTATCCCTGAGTGAATGAGGAAAGCGAGGTCACAAAAGTGAATGAGCTCACCCAAATCACAAACCGAAGCAGCTGCCTTAGATAGGTTTCTATTACTGTGCTAAACACCATGACTGAAAGCAGCGTGGGGAGGAAATGGGTGTATTGTGTCTTGTAGCTTGTAAATCTATCACTGAGGGAAACCAGGACAGGAACTCAAGGCAGGAACTGAAGTGGAGGCCATGAGAAACCTACTCACTGGCTTTCTTCTCAGGGCTTGTTCAGCCTGCTTTCTCCTACCACTCAGGACCACTTGTCCAAGGTTGGCACTGCCCCTACTAAACTGGGCCCACCCACATCAATCATTAATCAAGAAAATATACCACCAGGTTGCCCACGGGCCATTGTCGGGGTAGTTCTCCATTGAAGTTCCCTCTTTCTGAATGGTTCTCGTTTGTGTCAAATTGACAAAATACTAGCCGGTGCATGGATGAGCCCTGGACCTTGCTGGAGATTCAGGCCAGACATATGCTGCTCTCTGCTGCCGTCTGTTGGTGAGAAGAGGAAAGAGCAGCTTCTCTGCCCCATCCAGCAGGCCTGCCCCACAGACATTCCATCGGCTCCACCAGAGTCTCCGGACTTCTAGTTACTCTGACAGACTGGCAACCAGAACCCAGGAACAGGAGCTATGGACCCAGAGTCTCAGAGGCAGCTGAGCTCACTGGGCCTGCTGTGTGGGTTCAGCTCGTCTATCTGGTTTATCATCTGCTTCAAGGTTCCAGGTGCAGCCCTGGAATGTACACTGAGGCAGCTGAGATTCAGAACTAACCCATGCCATGGTTTCTGGCAGCTGTGTATCTTCAAGCAAGAGCCTCCCTCCCCTCCCCACCCGTCTCCTTCCTTTCAGCAGGTTGGCTCTGTGTGGCTTCACGCAGACACTGTGAGACTGAAATGAGATTCTGCGTTAGGCACTCAGAAAATGTCCATGTCCTCCTCTCCTTTGTGTTTTGCTGGCAGGCGCAGCAGCGATTGCTCTCCTGACCTGTTCCTTGGCCCGGGACTGGAGCTGATTCTCCAGCAGTGAAGTCACTCAGGGCTGAGCCAGGAGGACACAGAACTGCCACTCTCTTAGCTTGAACTTTACCCTATTCAGGTGTCCAGGGTAGCGGGGCCAGAACCTCTGCTGTTTGGTCCCAAGCTGGGCCGCTGTGCGCAGCACGTGCAATGAGACAACCCGGCAATGGTGCCGATCATGGCTCAAAACCAGGACACTGACAGCATCTCTATGTCCCTCTAAACTCCAGTAACCCCAAGCCCCGTGAACTGGAAAAGACAAACGGCAATTGTTTACTCGTGACACCCACATTCTTCAGAGGAATAGGACAGGACCCAGATGTCACCCAGCAAACATCAGCTTCTAGGGAAGGGTTGCCGTAGGTAAAAACACTAATCAAATCTGCTATTGATGGGGTAAAGGGCAAGGCAAGGATGAAGGGGCGTGTGGGAACAAAACTTGGCTATCAGGACCAACACAGAGACTTTTTTTCTCCCTACACTGTTGGCCGATGAGAGGCTCTGGGGTAGATATTCAGACTGGATCGCCTATAGGTGACATAAGGAAGGGACAGGGCTGTAGAATGCCTAGCCCAGGAAGTTAAAAAGCAGTGAGTTGGAACCATGGGGATAGCTCACTCACAGTGAAGACAGAGAAAGCAAAGTTGTCTATCTAGTGGACCCGAGGGCCAGGACAGGAGCAGGCTGGGGCTGCAGGGGACTCTCTTCACATCCACTGGCTGGCGGGTGGTTGAGCAATCTGACTCAAGAATGACCTCCAGATAGGCAGAGATAGAAGGAATTCTGCTTCTAAAGCATGGCTGTGCTGTCACAGCGATGAGAAACGTGACTGACATAAATGGCGGCCAAGGGCAAGTACCCAAAATTCTCCATCCTCTTAAGAGCATCTGTCTGTTTCCCTGAATCCTCAATTCAGTCTCGTTCTCTGTGAACAGCAGTAGTGATGTTTTGGATGTTTGAAATATTAAATGGGATGCCATATAAAAAAACACATCCCACTGTTTCTGATTGTTCCGGCTTGCTTTCTGTTCCCGTGAAAACACACTGACTAAAACCAACTTGGGGAGGAAAGGGTTACCATCTACCGTTGAAGGAGGCCAGGATAGGAACTCGAGGTAGAACCTAGAGGCAGAAACTGAAGCAAAAGTCATAGAGGAACCTGGCACGCTCATCCTTGCTTGCTCAGCCTGCTTTATAATACCACCTGGGACAATCTACACAGGAATGGCACTACCCACAGTAGACGAGACCTGCCAGCATCAGTCACCAATCAAGAAAATGACCCACAGTCTTACCTATAGCCCATCCTGATGGAGACAATTCCTCAAGAGAAGTTTCCTCTTCCGGGGTGACCTTGGTTTGTGTCAAACTCACAAAAACTACCCAGCACATTGGTGGAGAACAGGTGCCCATCAAACAGGAGCTGTTCTTGCTGGGGTGCTCACACGGTGTTTAGATTTACAGATCTGGAGTGACTCTCCCCTGAGCCTTGCTCGCACCCATTTATGTCTTTCATTTGTCAATCTTTTTCCAGCTGGCATGTTTTTTTACATATATTGTCAGTCTGCTTTTCAAATGTGGAATTTGTGTATCCGTACCTACATTTTGACTTATACCTAACCTCCGAAGACAGCGCCCTTCTCTAAGTTTCAAAGCCTTTGTTTGTGGGCACCTCTTCAACAAAACCACAGAGCTGCCTAACAAGTCTCAGGAGAAGAAACCCCACAGCTTCTCCACCCAATCCCAGAGAAACTAGTTCCACATGGCTTCTTACAACTGACCATGAGGCACTGCACTAGGTTTGATTGTGCGTGCACATGCATGTGTGTGCTTACATGCACATGCGCGCACACACACACACAAGGGCTGACTATGGCTATGTGTGCTGCATTCACCAAAGTCAGACTGAACGTTGTACTCTTACTGGGTGCACATCCAAATAGCCACAGCTCATAGAGTACCGAGCCGCAGCAGCAGCCACTCAAGCCCTGCGTATTTTAATTCTGATCACTGTTTTCTGGGACATGAGCTCAGAAGCCTTTCAATGTGGCACAACACTGCAGGTTGTCCCATCTCCACCCTCACATGTGCAGATGAAGACCCAAAGAGTCACGAGCCCAGCCAGGCAAGTGTGGGAGGTTGCCCTGAAGGCAACAGGGTGATGCTGGCGAACATGGGTGTCCAACCTCGCCTCTCACTGACAACAAGCAGAAAGCTGAAGACGTGGCACACAGAAACCACACAGCTAGGTGATGCTAACCTGAAATGCTTTCTGATTCAGAGTGCCTAGAAGACACTGGCATGGCTGCAAAAATTATTTACCCTATTTCTTGAGCTCACGTCAAATGTCCAGTGCAGTCTCCATAGCACCTGTACCACACTATGAAACAATGTCTTTATAAGCCTACATATTGTCTCCAAACACTTTAATCACTGGAATATCACTACATATCACTCAACCAATTTAATTGGTTACTATCATTTGATTCACTTTTGAACGTTTTGTATGTGCACACAAAGTCTAAAACGCTCCCTCAGCCCAAATACTGGGATCATTATACATTTTCCAGACTGAGATGCTAAGGATCTATTGAAATATGACTTGAGCATAAAAGATGCTAATTGGCCACATGAAACCATTTAAAATAGATATTTTTGTCACCCTGTCTTGGTGGTGGTTCTTCAGGCTTTAATACACCATAAATCACAAAACACAAAAGGAGTCTACTTTCTCCTCCGCCACTAAGGGTCCTTGGAGAGAAGTGTTCCCTACAGGTGATGGTGGAAATGGAGGAGGCAAGCTTGGGGTAGGACTGGAATAGGCTGGGGAATTATTGTGTTTTAGTTCTAGAGTTAAAGACATTAACTACATTATAGTAGGGTGTTGTGATGGCAAACACTCACTGTCAACTTGACTGGATTCAGAATCACCTGGAAGACACACCCCTGGGCTTGCCTGGGCACTTCCAGGCAGGTTTGCCTGAGAATAGATGACTCACAGTGACTCTGGGTGGTATCGTCCCATGAACTGAGGTCTCAGAGTGTGTGAACAAAAGGGCAAGCTGAGCACCAGTGCTCATCCTGACTGCAGACACAGTATGGCCGCCCAGCTGCCTCACACAGCTGCCACCACCGTCTGAAGCCATACCCGTTGCCATAGCTTCCCAATGATGTGCTATACCTCCAACATATGAGCCAGACTAAGTTTTTTCTCCCTTAACTTGATTTTTTTGTCAGGTGTTTTTCCACAGACAGGAGGAAAGGAAGTGAAGTATGAGGAGTGAGTCGCCATGGTTAGCCTGGCCCTGCAGCCTATCGGCCTTTGGAACTGCTCTGTGGCAGTGATGGAAGGGAGTTTGCAGTGTAGACTAGAGAAGCCCTGGACTGTTATAAGCTGGATTTACTGGGCCGTTTTAATGTGGAAGGCCAGAATGCTAGCAGAAAGACAAGTGGTAAAGATTGCCATGAACTGGACTGGAGGCTAGTCATATCACACCCTGACATAAAAGAAAAAGAGAAAAAAAGAAAAAGAAAAGAGTTGCATTTTGCTCGTGGCCTGAAGACTTGAGTGAAACTTACTTTGTTTGGCAAATGAAATTTCAGGACAATAAAACATCCAAGCTGTGACACGGTTATTGCTTACTGCTCTCAGGTTTACAGGGAAAGAGCACAGAAACACAAGGAAAATGTGCACTTTGGGAAGGAAAAAGCGTGAGCAAGTGTCCTAGTTACTTTTCTATTGCGGTTAAGAGACACCATGACCTGATGTTTGGGCCTGATCTGCTGCCAAGGGCATGTCTGAGTCTGCGTTCCTGCTGCAGCTGGGGTCCGTGATGATGTCCAGGTCCCGTGATACCACAGAGGTAACAGGAACCAATGTGGGTTGAAATCAGAGGGCTGTGCTGAGCCAGCCCTGCCTTTCACTGGCATGGGACAGACGGCCCTACCTTTCCCTAGACACTGCAAGGAGAGCTGGTCCCCCACCCCATGGGAGAGCTGGCACCCTGCACACAGGAGGGATGGCCCCACCTCTCACTACAAGAATATGAGAACTGGCCCCCAATGGCATAGACCCAGGAGAGCTGGCTCTGCCCCTTACCTCAAGGGGCAATCCCAGCGGCTCAAATAGACCAGCTCAGCTACAACCCAGACCCACACCCAGGGCTTTGGGTTGGCCCACCCTAACATCTACCTCCTCTGTGAACTGCTGGCATATATGAAGGGGCTGGTACTGCTAAACAATAATCATAGGATCTCGATGACACAGGAAAGAGCAGATATCCAAGAGGAGTTTCAATGAGGGTCCAGTGATGATAGTATGACCTTGAACCAGACCAGTGACTCACTGCAATGTCGTTTGCAGGTAGCCACACCTGCTAATCCTTCCCAAACAGTGCCACCAACTGGAGACCAGACATTCAATTATATGAGCCTGTGGGGGCCATTCTTATTCTAAGCACCATAGCAAGTTTTGAGTTACAAAGTGGGTGCAGAGAATCTTTATTACAAAGTAATAAAGTGTAATCTTTATTACAAAGATTAGCACCATTCAAGAGAAACCTGCTTTGCGCTGGGACAATAAGAAAGGTGCCCAGAGAGTGAGATCCCACCTATAAAAGCCTCTCTGTTTCAACAACGCAAATTCATTCGAAAGGAAAGAGGCTGAACTGAGATTGCCCCCAAAGGGGATTCCTTACCCCCAAGTAATCTCAGATTCAGCCACCAAAGCATACAGAGCCATGACAGGAAGGAGACAAGACCGGGTCCCAATCTGACAGCATAACTTGGGAGCCTGTCAGTTTAAAAGCATGAAATATATAAGTGTTACAGCACTATGGAATCTTGCACTGAAGTTCCGGAATATCCCTGAAGCAGGCTATGTGGAGCAGGATCTGATTCCCTGCAAGAATGCCTAAGCAGACCTTTGCACAAAGTTGTAAAGTTTGTTACCATACGGACCTCAGATGCTGGAGATGCTAATAACATAGAATGGTCACCACAGAGAGCTACAGGAATAGACTAGAGTCATTCCAGAAGAAGCTACATATACTACAAGCAAGCGAGACTAGGAGAGTGGGGCTACCCAAGGTCACTGTAGCCCAGATCATGCCACCAAGAGCCTCCAGTGCTGGGCATGGGGCTAGAGGGCTGATATTTCTCATGCTAGGTTCTGGTCTTGCTTTAACTGCGCCCTTTCTTTGCTATGTATCATTCCTCCCCATTGAAGTGTAAATGCTTATTCCATACTAGTGTCGACTTAATTGGATTTGGAAGTCCATCTCTGGGCAGGTCAGTAAAGACATTTCCTGCGAGTTTTGGCAGAACAGAAGTCTGACTCTGAATGTGGGTAATACTATCCCTTGAGCTGGAATCCTGCCTACAAAGGTAAAAAAGAATGCTGGAGAGGTGGCTTAGAGGTTAAGAGTCCTTGCTGTTCAAGTGTGAGGACCAAAGTTCATACCAACACTAATGTAACAAGCCAGGCAATCTGCACATGCCTGTAAACCCCAGCTCTGAGTGGGACAGAGGGCCATTCCTACAGCTTCAGATATTGAAACCTAATTTAGCATTTGCCCCCAGACAACTGTTTCTGTTTCTAAACTGTTTTCCCCCTGAGCCTGTTTATCAAACAGATGGAGAAAGAGAAGCACAAGCAGGTAGTAGAAAGAATTTGAAGCGACCTGTTTATCTAGAAAATTAACCAAAGCAACAGGACACACAATATTCTGCTATGCAAGTGGTTCTTGTTTTTTAGGTCAACAGCACTCATTTCTTAATCCTATCCCATCAGCTCTGTGGCAGGAGAAGTTCCTCCCAGAGATCTGCAAACGAGAAGCCATTCCTTCCAGATTGTTCATCTTCACCTCTTTTTTTTATATCATGGGGATCATTTCAGTGGGAGGGAGGGAGATTAAATACAGCGGGAAAGCCACCAGCACAATCCAAAACCCAATCCTCAACCATTAAAACCTCTACCAGGCCTTTTCCTGGCTTGAATTTGGATGGTACTCTGGAGCTGGTATGTCAGCTCGGCCAGTCCGATGTCAAAAGCTTTCATAAGAATTTTGTATTTCGCCACCAACTCTCTTTCAAACCAGACGCAGAAGTGACTTTGAGACTTTTTCCAGTCATGCGATTTCACCAGATCTCATCCATTCAGTCGGCAAATCTTGGTAAAAAACCTACCACATCCCAGACCCTGGGCTGGCACTGAGATTTGAAATAATTAGACAAAACCCTCTGCATTTCTCCTAATGCCGTGTCTTGTTTATGGCCTGCATCTTGTTCAGCCTTCTAATGATGAACACCTGGTCAGCATCATCCAGATGACAATTCGTCATTCGGTTCTCTTGTTTCGTTCAGAAGTCTGTCCCTAGATGGTCCTCAAGGATGAATTTCTTTTGGGATTCAATCCAATATCCAGATGTGTGAGTGCGCTTAGAAGGGTCGTGAGACCCTTGGAACCAAACCTGCTCTAACTTGATTGAACTACAAAGCCCTTTCTCTGACTCTGCGCAGGGTTAATATTGCTTTCCTGAGGCCCATCTGTTCTCTTAGAGCCTCTTATCGTGGGTGTGTCCAAGCCACCTGCTCCAGAGGGCCCAGTTTCACTGCCTCAGGACCCAAGAGTCATTTCCTGTTTCCAGCATTGGATGATTTTTTAACAAGATGACAAGAGGCAGCTGTTTTCTCAAGCCACAGAGGGTGGAAGAAAAGGAAGTGCAGTGGCCAAGAATGAAGAGTCTTGGGTTCTTGTCCATCCAGGCCCCACGGTGCTGAGTGACTGTGGAAAGTCTCTTGGGTCCAGATCCATTGTAATCCCCTTCAGAGCTGCTTACAAGCCTTCCATCCTATTCCCTCTTCCCTCTCCCTTCCAAGGTCATATAAAGGATAACAGAAACATCTTCACACTGAGATGAGATTTGGTAACCATGGGAACCATTACTAGACACCCGCAGTGCTGGGGAGGACTAGGTGGAACTTGGTTTGCAATCTCTTGTTCTAAAAGTGCTTCCCTTTCCCCAATGCCTCTGCTGACCCATATGTTGCCAGGGACTGGAAAGACAAAGATTAAACTGTTTGGGGCTTCGATATTCAAGTGATGCTCAGAGGGAAAGCTAACTTTTCCTCAGGGGAGAGGGCATTCTCATTCATAGCAGGAGCTGGCAAGAATGTGACCAGCCAACGTGAGGGTAAGATGCCCGAGCAGAGAACTGAGAACAACTGTGCACTTGGAGGTGTGAAGTAGTGTGAGATGCCTGGATCGGTACCAGAACTGTGAAGTTACTAGAAGAAAAGCCCTAAAGTGAAGACAGGCAGATGAAGATGGGGAAGGAGAAGAGCCAAGTCCCCAAAGTCTTTGCAAGTCAAAATAAAATGTTTCAGTTACAAATTTAGATGACTTCCTCCTTATCCAAATTAAGTTCTGTATTCTATCTAAAACTGTGTGTGTCGGGCTCATTCTTAAAAGGGGCCAGGTATTTACATGGGTGCCTTTATCTCAGAAGCTGCTCATAGAAGCACAGCTTTTCGGGGCTGGCAAGATGTCCCAGAGGTTAGGAGGACTGCCTGCTTTTGCAGGGGACATAGGTTTGGTTCCCAGCACCACACAGTGGCTCACAACTGACCAGTTCCTAGAAACCCATGTTCCAGCTTCCCCCCGGCATCAGGCACACACATGGGTGCACATACATACAAGTTGACAAAATGTTCATATGTATAAAATAAAAATAAATCATTTTTAAAAGAGAGAGAAGCAGAACTTTTTCTAACTAGGGGTGGTTTTCTCTGTTAAACTCCAGACAAGTGATATGCTAGTACATTGTTTATTATTCCAAACATATAAATATTGATGATATGGGCTAGAGAGATGCTCAGTGGTCAAGAGCACTGGCTCCTATTCCAGAGGACCCAGGTTCAATTCCCAGTACTCACACAATAGCTCAAAACTGTAACTCTAGTTTCAGGGGATCTGACACTCACACAGTCGTGCATGCAGGCTTGACACCAATGCACATAAAAACTTTTTAAAAAGAAAGAAAAGAAAAACCAGATCCATAGTCATAAAAAAATAAATCTCTAATCACAAAAAATGATGTTATAACTAAACCATGAATACCCCTCATTTATATAGAGAATTAAAATATTAGAAAGTTGAAATATCTTTCTCAGTATCATTCCTTCCCCACCCCCCTGAATTCCAGAGGAAACCACAGCCCGAAAGCTTACAGACGTCATTCTCTTTCACAGTTTTACACTTCTAGACATATGTTCCTATAAGACAGCACTATTGGTTTTGCATGTTTGAAAACTTTTAACAAGTTGCATTTACGCTTCTACAACTTGATCCTTTCTCTCAACACAGTTCTTCAGAGGTACCCGGCACTACTTCATCTGAATGCTACAGAGTATCCACTTATTTTAATGTTATTAAGAGTGCAAGGATACAAAAATACACGACAGTATATTTTGGCACTCCGGCACTCCTCCGGGGATGGACATCAGAGTTCTTCCCAGTGTTCGCTATCACTGACCAGCTGCCGTGAACGAACATGTCTGCTCTTTATCATAACCTAAGAACAAGAAGAGGTAGCAACACTGTCAGCTCTCTATGCATGCATGTTAAGGTTCTCTAGGAAGTGTTCTCGAAAGAAGAGTAAGTGTCTGGCTGTAGGATGCACATAGCTCTGACCTTATCAGCTGTTTTTGTTTGGAATGTCACTTAAATTACCATTGACTGGGTGGCTGAAACAATAAACGCTCATTTCTCACAGGTCTAGAGTCTAGATATCCAAGATCAGAGATCCAGCATGGTCAGGTTCTGGCAAGGACCCTCCTTCAGGCAGCAAACAGCCAACCTCTCACAGCTGCACCTGCCAATAAGAAAACGAGCTAGCTGCCAAGTCTAGTCCTATAAAGTCATTAGCTGCATTCATGAGGGCTCCATTCTTGTGGCCTAGTCACGTATCTCCAAAAGAAAAGAAAAAAAAATCCATGATGCTAAATTAAATAAGTAACTTAAAGGGACTCAGATACTCACTCCGTTTCTCTACTAAATTTCTCTTCCTAGTCATTCTACCAATGACAGCTACAATAAGTAACATGTGTGACTTCCCATGACTCCATGTTTGTTACTACATGTAATTACCAGACCTGCAAATATTTATAAATTTTACCTGGTGCATGTGAAGTGGTTCTCATTGTCATTTTCACTTACAGTTCTTGGAGTAGCTAAGAAATGAGCATCTTTTTGCTTTATTGGATATTAGAGAGGCATGTGTCTAACACTGTTCCCATTTTCCATGGAGTTGGCTGTCTCCTTCTTAGGTTTGTAATGGAATTCTATATAGCTCATGAGAAAAATCCTTCCAGATTGTGTGTATTTTATGTAGCTTTGTCTTCCTTTTTTTTTTTTTTGTTTTTGTTTTTGTTTTTTTTTGTTTGTTTGTTTATGGTGCTGGAAATCAAACCCCAGGGTCTTGTACCTGCTGGGTGAACATGCCATCTCTCTCATCTCCAGCTCTGTGCATTTATAAAAATATATTTATTGTATTTTAACCGTGTGTGAATATAGCTGTGTATGGGTGTGTGTACGTGTGAGTGCAGTGCCCACGGAATCCAGAAGAGGGCAGCAGATTCCCTGAAGTTGGAACTACATGGGCGCTAGGAACTGAACTTGGGTCCTCTGGGAGCAGACAGGCTCTGAGTCATGGAGCCATCACTCCAATGCCATGTTGTTTGTATATTTGTTTGTTTGTTAGTGTAATAGGAAATTTTGTCAGAAACTAGAAATATACAAAGGGAGTACTGGGAATTCTTTCAATTCTGAGCTGATACTACTTCCAAGGTTGTCAGGTTTCAATCTTTGATTGACCAAGCTATTTTAATACTCAGTGAAAGACAATTTAATTTGTAGAAAATTAGCGACAATACAAATCTCCTGCCCATGGTGATACAAATGACTCTTGCTCACAGCGATGGTGATGAATTTTTGTAATCGAGAATATAAGACTGAGCCAAACTCTCACTTAACCTATTTGTTCCTTTGTTTATAAGTTAAAATTAAATCTTTGACACAAATGTATGACATATTTTCATGAGAATCTTGTTTTGGCCACACTGAAGAGATTTAGCAAAGGAGATATTTTCAAAAGTAATAAAATATAGTCAGAGAAAGCTGGCCTTTCAAGACAGCGCCAACCTGTCATATGGGACTGACTATAAGGCTTCGGCACATTTACTGAAAGAGAGTTGTAACGAAAAGTCCCGAGGAACGACACAAAACCAGGACTATTTCACAAGCCAGTTACACTTTTATTATTATTTAGATGGTTTGAGCAATATGTCAAATTTCTTTGAACCTCGCACTCCATTAATTAATCTGGATTAAGAACATTTACCTCAGATCTGGCAAGATAGTTCAATGCATAGAAGTGCTTCACCCCCAGAACCACCTAGAAAAGCCTGGCAAGCTGGTGCACTCTTATAATCCCAGTACTGGGGAGGTGGAGACAGGCGGATTCCTGGCCAGCCAGTCTAGACAAATCAGTGAAGTCCAGGTTCAATGAGAGATGCTGTCTCAAAAAATACATGATGAACAACTTCCGGGAGACAACATCCAAGGTTGACATCTGACCTCTACATGCACGTATGTACACACTCCATGTGTGTGCACATGTGCACACACACACACACATACACACACTTTTTTTTCCAATTAAATAAAATGAAATGGTAGAGAAAGAGGCCATGAGACCTTTGATCTCTGAGGGGCTGTGCTTCTCTCTCAGAAAATGCAATCCAACTCTCGAAACTTTATAGGAAGTATTTGCCTCTTCAAAATATTACTCGAGGATCCCAAAAGGGAAGGGAGCCAGCATTTTTGTTTAGAGTTTCCTCTGTGTCAAGCCATATGTGAAAGAACTTCAAAACACCATCTCTTTCAAGCCTCATGACAATGCTGCCTTTAGGAACTCCATTTGATGGATGAGTCTCTGAGAAGGTAACTGGATGTTTCCCAAGTCCATAGTTAAAGAATGGTACCATGACTTCAGCTCAGGTTTATCTGAGACAACCAAGTATATAATCTTTGCATGCACTGTTATCTCCTATCAGGGAATATATGGGAAAACTTGAAGCATTATATCTGGCCAACAGAGGTGGTCATTATGCATGTAAATCCTTCCTTCTTCCTCAGAATGCTTCCAGATTGGATGATAGTTTATAAAGATACGACACCATTTGATTCTTCCACCCTCGTGTGAGCTTGAACATAACATATGGGGCTTTATTTTCCTGTCTCAAGTGGGACTTTTTCCCTTCCTTGCTTCTTTTCCTTATCCCATAGCTTGCCCCGGAGAGAAAGAGTAGGATCCATTCCAGCTTCCAGTCCCTCTACCCTGTCTCTGATACTGGTCTGGTTCAAAGTAGATGGTCAATATTAATCTACAGAGTGCACAAGCTGAAACCCCAACACAGCAGCATTGGTTAGAGATCCATGTGACCTACCAGTCTCCCCAGGAAATATACAAAGAATTCTGAGCTGGACTCAGGCAGGCTCCAGGGCTGGTGCCGACACTAACCTCTTAGCAAACTGGGTCTCCATGTCGTTCCTCTCTGATTGAGTTCATGAAGGACATACTGTTATCTTGAGTGCTCTTCTGACACAGCAGATTTGATCACAGTGTCCTTCAAAGTGAAGAGGACTCCCAGACATCACAGGTGCAGGGACAGACAGTGCTTTCTCAGATTCCAGTGTGCAGCATTTGGGCATACTGAAAATGTCCTCTTGATAGTGCCAGGTAAAACCTCTCCAAAGACAGCTCGAATAAAGAACCAAGTGCTTGTAACCAGAGGTTCCTTGTCCAGTAGCAGTACCCCAGGGGCCACGGACAATGCCAAGGCCTTAATCCAAGGGCTCGTCCTTAAGACACACAGAACCGACAGCCCTTCCAGGAAGGAGCTCTAATGGTGACAGTTAGTGCTGGGTGTGCACAAACAGTTTGCCCTGTGCTCTGCAAGCCGCTCGTGGGCTCTCCGTGCATTTGGTCCTCATGTGCAGCATGTCCAGTTCATAACTGACATGCAATAATATAAATCTCTAGCCAAGCAAGTCCTCTCTTTTCCGCTCAGTGTATATGCTTACCTGCTTCAGAGTTGACTGTGTATTTAGCTTTTTTGTTTTTCTCATTATCTTGACAAAACACCTCCAAGAGGCAAACTTACATAAGGAAAGATGTTTTGGCTCACTGTTCCGGGACCGAAGTCTTCCAAAGGGGAAGGACCCCCTCAGACCATGGCAGTGGGAGCATGCCATGGAGATGGTCTCATGGAGGATCAAGAAGCAGGGAGCACAAACAGCACCAGGGACAGGTGTGACATTAAAAGCTCACCCCTAGTGACCTGTGCCCAGCAGCCAGGCCTACTTCCTGCAGACCCCACTGCCTTCAAATCAGCACCGCCAACTGGGAACCGAACATTCAAAGCATAAGCCTTTGGGACACGCTCTACATTCAACCACAGCATTCTACCTCTATGTGCCATGAAGGGAAAAGCCTGTGAGGCCTCCAAGCACGATGCCTGCTGCCTTAGATGTGAATGAATCAGGGCATGTGGTCCCATGACCTTTCTCACACGCATGGATTTTTAAAAGTAATGTGTGCTGGCAACAGAGGAAGAAGAATAAGAGAGAAGTGGGCTATCACAATAACCCTCCATTCATTCCACTCAAAGAAGCTTTCATGGCCAGTTCTGGGTACTTATGTGAACTAGAACTTCCTGCATTTACTAGGTACCTTGCTGAGTGCTCCACACCCTGTGTATGCTCCCCCTACACACCCTGTGCATGCACTGCCCACACCCTGTGAATGTTCTCTCCACACCCTGTGTATGCTCCCCCTACATGCCCTGTGCATGTTTCCCCCAAGCCCTGTGCATGCTCCCTCCACGCCTTGTGCATGCTCTGCTCATGCCTTGTGCATGCTCCCCCACGCCCTGTGCATGCTCTGCCCACGTCCTGTGTATATTCCTCCCACGCCTTGTGCATGCTCCCCCCACACCCTGTGCATGTTTCCCCCACGCCTTTTGCATGCTCTGCCCATGCCCTATGTATGCTCCGCCCACGCCCATGTCCTGTGCATGCTTCCCCCACAACCCTGTGCATGCTCTGCCCCCACGCCCTGTACATGCTCCCCCACACCCTGTGCATGCTCTGCCCCCACGCCCTGTACATGCTCCCCCACACCCTGTGCATGCTCTGCCCACTCCCTGTGCATGCTCCCTCACACCCTATGCATGTTCCCCCCACACCCTGTGTATGCTCCCATGTGAGTGCTCCCTCCACACCCTGTGTGTGCTCCCTCCATGCCCTGTATGTGCTCCCTCCACACCCTGTGAGTGCTCCCTCCATGCCCTGTGTGTGCTCCCCCCACACCCTGTCTATGTCTGCAGCAGCCCCTGGCACTCTCACACTTGAGGAATTAGAAGAATTGGAATTCCTGCTCAGTACTGCACAACCAATAAGTGGCAGAACTGGGGTTAGATCCCATAATTATTGGCTGTTGTGCTCAGGATCTGTACCCAAGAACACAAAGAACCTCTCGCAGTGCTGTCAACATAAAATACACAGACAGAATTCTAAGTCCCATGGGACCCATTCCATTTAATTAGACTACTCAAATGACCAACTCCACTAACTTATTTTTTTCCTCAATTTTTGAATTGGGTACTTACACAACCATAGTCTGTCAGAGATTAAAATGATCCCATAGTTAAACCTCTCTATTGTACAGAAGACCAAAAAGCACAGGCTCCTTGCCCAGCATCAGACAGACAGCTAATACCCTGGTTGGGAGTTGAACAGTGTACGGGGATTGAAAACTCCAGTTATTTCCACACCCCTGTGTTCAGTGTCTACTCTGAGCCTTGGAAATTTTGTATTCTTGAAACCAGCGTCTGCTTGATGCAGGTACCAGTCGTAGGCAGTTCATGCTTATGTTTCCAATGTCTGGTAGACAAAATAATTCCTTTGATGAATGTGTGACCGTTTTATGAAAAAATAAACAGTAATTATTACCAATATACAGAAGAAGGAACTGACACTCAGATGCATGAGATTATCAACCCAAGGTTCTATGGCTCCAGAATAGCCAAGTCAAAATTCAACCCAGGTCTTCCTGGCTTTGAGAGCCATACTCACCAACTCCACAAAGGACCAAGCCCATAGAGGTATCTAGCCTCAAACAGGCACCCTGCTACTTCCATTTAGGTTGGAAAGAGCCCGAGATGCAGGGGTCTTGTGTGAGAATGGGGGCGGGGCTTGGCTAGAACCCTTAAGTGTGTGCAGTAGGGACAGGAAGGCCCTTCCCTATGAGGCCCAGCGCACAGAGTGCCTCTGGCCCAGATGGCCAAACCAGCCACACATGTTTGGAAGTCAGTAAGCAGCTTTGCTGGGGGCCAGGAGAAAGATCCGTTCTGGGGGTTCTGCCAGACCTGGAGCTGAGTCTGCCAGAGGGAGGTCAGGCCAGAGGGGAGGACAGATGTGACCGTGGCTCTGCCAAAGGCCATGCTGGCCCCAGTGAGACCATCTTCCAACCAAAGCCATAACTCCACTCCAAGCTCACCACGTTCAGCTTCCCAGATCAGAGCATGGAAAAGTGGTTCCGTGTGGGGCTTGCAGCCTGTTGCTTACTCACCCCCCCCCACGCACACACACCCAGCATGGCCACCTCCCACCTCCAGTTCAGAATCTCAGGGCATCCATTTCGTGTCAGCACAAGGATGCTGCCCCCTATTCCCTCCCCTGCCTTCTTGAGCAGATAAAAATAATTCTGTCAGACTCAAATATCCTGTGAGCGCTCGAGAAGTTGGCCTTAAACATGTTTGCATGTCAGAATGAAAGCGATCCCACATGCGGCCTCTGGGCTGAGGTGTCCTCCACGTGGCAAGTGGCTGCTTTGTGAGGCTCTGAGACCCCGAGGGAAGGCGGAGCCTAATACAGATGTTGCCTCCCCCTGAGCCAGCCTGCACGGGACTTCTCATCTAATTAGCCATTTTCATTGTGCAGGTGAAAAATCTCAGGCTCTGAGAAATGCAACTGTTTCAAAGCCTTTTGTTCAGCAAATGTTTCCTGAAGTGCCTGACATAGACTTCTACAAAAAAACAATCCAGTGTCTAAGAGGATTTACTGATGGAGTCCCTTGGGATTCTGTGTAAAGCTTCTCAGGGGCAGGGAAAAAAATGATAACTGAGAACTGAGGAGACATCTGGGGGACAAAAAAAAAGTTCTATGCACAGATTGTCCTGGAAACTACTGACTAAACCAGGGTTCCTTAGGAAATCACTGATGAAAGGAACTAAATAATATAGGATTTTTTTTTTCTGAAACACGGGAGTTTTCAGGGCTCATAATGACTAAAACATATTTGGCTGTCCCCGAAGAGCAGAGTGTATGAGGCATTCTCCCAGTTAGGAGCCAGAGTTCTCGGAAAACCATTTTTGGAAGCCCTTCCCTGATGAATTATTAGGCTGAATCACATGAAATTGGCAGCATTTGACAGGTCTTCCTACAAAACAGCAATTCCGTATGGTTCAACTTAATGTGAACAATCGTGGGTTTTTTTGTTTTTTGTCATGTTTTGTTCCTCCTTTATTATATTCCAGAGTGCGGGGCAGCTACTGTGGAACCTTGAAAGGGTGCTTGGGATGTAGTCTTTATGTACCAATTGTCAGGACAGGAACTAGACTGCAGTAAAGGTGGCCTGGTTAGCCATGTTTGTCCTTATAGAACACAGAACTGTCAGAGAGCAGCCTTCCCACTAGAGGCCACGCCCCCTAGCCCTCTTAGGTCTCAGTGGGTTTGTAGCACGAGTGTCCATTGTGAGATATAAGTGACATATGCCATTGGTAGGTAACACAGGAAAGCTGTGCCTCATCCATTGCTTTCCTGTTTTTTGTCTAAATACTGAGGACCCAATGCCCCGGAGGTGGCAGATGCACAAGGCAGAAGGGGATGCAGTCCCAGACTCCCCCACATGACAGAAAGCTACTTACCCA
Source organism: Chionomys nivalis (assembly GCF_950005125.1). NCBI lineage: Eukaryota > Metazoa > Chordata > Mammalia > Rodentia > Cricetidae > Chionomys > Chionomys nivalis. Next base: position 41,496,269 of record NC_080096.1, on the reverse strand, counting down.
CCAGAAAAACCCACTCTGAACCATAAGGTGAAAATATTAAGACAGAAACTGGTTACCTTATGCCTCTGAAACTGGGGGTTTTTGTTGCTAGTGTTTTCATTAACACTGTCATAGAAGAAAGCGTTTCCCTAAAAACTATGGCAAAGCTGGGAGCAGCAGTGACATGATTTCCTAGCCCTGCAGGTATGACAATATGGAGCTAACAAAAGGATCGGGGTTCAGGGTGGCCTTACCAGGTCATTGTGTTAGGAAGTCAATGTCATTTGTATGTAGGGAGCTGTGAAAGCCATGCTGGTTATAAGGATGTCTTGGTCATTTTGGTGGGGGATCCTTGGCACCTCCTTCACCCCACTGTCTAATCAACCCTCATTGGGTGCTCTTCATTCTGGGTTCCTGACCCACCGCTTTTATCTCTAGGCGGTTCTGTCCTGACCACATCATCTCCAACTTCCCCAACATGAGACTCATACCAATCCACCTGGAATCCACCAATGAGGATTTTAAAGGGACTTGCTAAGGCCTGAAGAGTTATTACCTCTGCCCGTCTAAAACTGTACATCAGGAAGCCCATCTAAAACTGTACATCTATCAGGATGCCCGTCTAAAACTGTGTGTCTATCAGCTTCTACTGAAAATTTAAACCCAGAAGGTTCTCACTAGAGACTCGGAGACACAAGCACTTGTCCTCTGAGCTGAGAATGTTTTAGCAAAGTGAAGAAGAGGAAGCACTGCAGAGGATAATATGGGTATTAGTGCCGATTTCCCACCTGTGGCTGTGATTACAGATGAATATGAGCCAAACATGTTCACCTTCCAGTTCTCTACAACTAGAACAGGAACAATGCAATGCCTTGCTAAAGACCATGCTCAGTAGGAATCCTCCTCAAATAACCATTCCAAGGGACCTGAATGGGGAGACATGAGTCTGCTTCTTCGACCAGACTAACACTGAGCATCGTGCTGGACCGAGTGGGAGCTCCATGGAGGGCAGCTGACAAGGAACACCAGCATCTGCTTCTGGTCAGGTGCTCACTCTATTGTCATCAAAATGCTGGGCCCAACTCCGGGTGTGAACAGGCAGTCCTTGTAAAGAGAGCTGGCTGCAGGTTGCTGCCCCGCACTAAGTCGTGATAACGGAGCTTTCATTGGGAGTAGAAGATACTCTCCCCTGCACTCTACCAGATCTCTAAGAGGGCAACTTTGCTCATCAGAAAGATAGGAGGTACTGTTGTGTAGCAATTCCCTCTAAGACAAAATGTCCCATAAGGTTCAGGATTTTCCAAAGGGATGGTCATTAAGACTCAGGAAGCAAACGACTCCAAAGATTCCTCCCCGAAACTGACCAAAATGCATTAGTTTCCTACTTCCCCAAGCTTATATAAGCAATAACTGCAAAGAGACACTTTCAGATAGACAAGCTGCCTAGAAGAGAGATCATTTGAGTTGCCTAGAAGAGCCAGAGACTAGCCAAGACGCCTATGAAAGGCTGAGACACTCTCCAACATTCCAGACTACCTGAAGGCTGTGCAGCAGGCTCCAAGACGTCATCTTCTGAGTCCCATCACCCATGCTGGGGTGGGTTTTGGGGATCCAATCGTCTTCGAGTCATCTCTGCTCCCGTAACTGTTCACCCATACTCCTGTAAGTAACCCCCCAAAAATTCATGGTTCCCCAAGGTAAACTTCAGTGGTATCCTTACTTTTGGTCCATCATTTGGTTCCCTATATGAGGTCAGTAGACATTTGTGGGCCACGGGAACCATGCAAATTATACCTGTGTCCTTTCTAAGACGCCACCCTCTAGTTTCCAAGTCTGGCCTTTTTTGTGTTGTCTTCCCGTCATCTGCTTTGAAAAGAGCAATTGCAGTTCATTTGTGCAGCGTGACACAGCAGCCCACCAGCAAACTGACTCCAGATCCAGCAAGCAACACAGCTGACCTTGCGGGCCTGTCTGCTGGTCTTTGAAACGAGGGCAGGAAGGGAAACATTTCACTCCTCAAAGCAAGCATCTGAGTTCGTTTCTGAGAATGAGCACACAGAGAGAGCACAGTACCACCACCTGGGATCCCAAGAGACAGCAACAGTACATGAAGACCCTTCCCAGGAAGGAAAGGCTGACTTCCTAGGCTGTCCCCAGACACCTCTGCTGGACCCACTTTACACACCTGCTTCTTCCTGCTTTGGCCCTAGGAAGAGGATGGTCTCATTGTTGAAAATGAGTCTCGTTTCGTTTATTTCAGTCTGAGTTCTAGAACTACCTCACTGTAACCCTTTATCCTCTCTTCAGCTGAAAGTGTAAGATAAGGGGACGGGAAAGATGTGGTATTCACACACTTGTTCACTGATGGGAAGATATGGTACTCACACACTCGTTCACTGATGGGAAGATATGGTACTCACACACTCATCCCCTGATGGGAAGATATGGTACTCACACACTCATCCACTGATGGGAAGATATGGTACTCACACACTCGTCCCCTGATGGGAAGATATGGTACTCACACACTCATCCCCTGATGGGAAGATATGGTACTCACACACTAGTCCACTGATGGGAAGATATGGTACTCACACACTCGTCCCCTGATGGGAAGATATGGTACTCACACACTCGTCCACTGATGGGAAGATATGGTACTTACACACTCATCCCCTGATGGGAAGTGCACCGTGCATATTCATTCAAATCACAAAATTGTGACCTCTCTGTGTTCAAAGTAACCATGTTTAACTCATCACCTTCTTCCATTTAATGCAACAGACTTTCCGGGCCTTTGGGAGAATTAAATAAATGGCATCCCAGATTACCCACAAAAGAGCACATCAAGAGAAAATCACCCACTAACAATCTACCGTGCATGGCAGAAGCTGTTGGGTCACTGCCACTTAGCTACTCAGCACCATTTCCCCCTCATGAGGACAGTTAGTGAGGTGGGAAGAGAGAGCTGAAAATGCCAGGTTCATGTTTTCTGAGCCTTCCTTGCAACCAAGAAGTTTCCATGTGACCTGATTTAAGTACATGATCTATACTGCAGGGCCTCTTGGGCAAGAACTCACCCATAATAAAAAGAGAGACACAACGATGAGGCTTGGGCATCTCTCACCACCCCTTAGATTCCTGTTTTTTGAGAATAGCAACCTGAGCCTAAAACTGAGGTCCGTCTATTTAAATCACCAGCCTGCAGGCAAGACCCAGTATGCTGAGGAAAGAGGAGGGGAAAGGCAGGAGCCTAGGTAATGGTTGTTGTTGAAATACTGAACCAGCCTGCTTCCTAAGCCACTGCTATCCAAGTGCTCTACTAGAGCCAAAAACCATCTTAACGGATAGCCAATGCTTTATCAAACCATCACATGGTAACATCTTGGGACATGAAGACCTGTACAGAATGCCAATGAGTCAAGGGTTAAACAGGAAAAATAAACCTTTACAAAACCTGGAAAATATGTGAGGGAATATTTAATATTATCAATCTATTCCCTCATGAATACATCTGTTTATAAAGTAGAAATGATGCTAATATGTACCTCGAGGGATTTTTCTAAGGATTAGATGAGTTAATAAGTGAAAAGTGAAGTTAACATTGCCAGGCACAAAGCAAGCATGACCTAATTATAGCTATCATACTAATCGGTTTAAAAAAATGACATTCTTTGACAAAGAATATGTGTTGGATAGGGCATTGGGCTCAAAATTGGAAAACCTGGCTCCTAGACAAACACATCTCCTCTTTGATCACATATCAACTGTTGTAGCTGATTTAGGACAATGAAAACCTCAGCACAATATATACCCCGTGTCAAAGGGTGTTGAAAGTTTGATGACTCGGATGAATTCTGAATGACTGTATGTTGCCAGTTCTGTAATGAAATAAACGTATCACTGAACATCTAAAAAGACTTTTAAAAAAGAAAAAGAAACTCTGCTTGTAAATAAAATGGAACATTTCAGTTATGCAATTGAGAGCCTGGATGTTTTTCAAGCTTTTCATATGAAATTAGTTTTCCTTTCTTAAAACAATAGTCATACGGCAAAGCAGCGTGAATGGCAAGACAGGATGCTGGAGAACTGTCCAGTTTGGGTCCTACACTGACCTCCCGTGTGCCTCTGGAAAAGTCTTCTCCGGTCTCTGGACCTCAGTTTTATCATTTGCACACTGAGAGGAAGAACCCAGAACTAATAAAAGACAACAACTCCACTCCTCCCTCTCCCGTATGGTGAAGAAAAAAGCATTTCTCTTCTTCATCACCCTATGCACCACTTCTAAATGTATGAGGAATATGCAACACCAAAGCAAACAAAATTACAACGTCATATACCAAGACACTGTAAGTCACAGTGCGATTGGAAGAGTTAGTAAAGAAGCCAGGCCTGGACAGAGGAGGCTGAAATGGAAGGAAGGAAAGTTCAACTTTTGAATTGTCAAATAACCAGCTCCACCCACCTCTGACGAGTGGCTAGGAGTCTGAGAATCTCTCAACACCACATACAAAAGCAAAAAGATATTACTGTGTTTGTTTTAAGAGTTGTTTCCACCTAGCAGGATGATGCACGCCTTCAATCCCAGTACTTGGGAGGCAGAGGCAAGTGGATCTCTATGAGTTTGGGACTAGCCTATTCTACATAGTGAGTTCCAGGCCAGTCAGAGCTACATAGTGAGACTTTGTCTCAAACAATAAAACAAATTAAAAGTGGTTTCCTACCCATGGGTACACGGGAGCATTTTTTTTTAACCTATTAAAAGAACAGTCTCCCACAGAAGCTCAACTGTGTGCAAGTACTCTAAAAAATATAACTTTGTGGGATTCACGAATATCCAAGATCTGTTTATGACCTACAGAGCGAGAACCCTGTTAGGGATTGACCTAGATTCTGCTGTGCCTAAGGAAAAGATTGCTTTCATTTTAGGCGTTCAAAAATGTCATGTATTCATTTTTAAAGTGCCTCCTTCATATCTCCAACATGCCAGACCCTGCCCTTAGGTGGTAGCTGTAGCAATGCTAGATTCTATACATCCATGCCTGGCTTGGTAACTTTGTAGTGTCCTTCACTCTGGCCCTGGGCATGGTCACATACACTGGCCAATGAGGCAACAGAAAACAGAAGGAGGGACTGATGAAAATTTTTGCATATTTCCCTTCTCTGAGACTCTTCACCTCCCTGTAACTATATACCACCTGTACCACCAAGCCACCGGGACCCCTGAGCTAACTTAGCCAATCAAGTCTTCCTAGCTAGTGACCTTCTTAGCTGTCTGTCAATCTTCAGACCCGTGTGGCACGTGACCACTATAGAAGCTGATCCAGTCAAAATCACTCAAGGCTGTCCAGACTGACAGGTTCATCCAGCTGACTTGGGGGTCCAGGAAAGTGGCTATTGTCTTAAGCGCTGGGTATTTAGAGAGAGGTTTTCACCAGAGCCGTAAATAATTAATAGATAAGCAATGTGACTAGGGCAGTGGAGGCAGCAAATAATATCCTGGCTCTCAAGAAATGTGCTTTCTGGCAGACAAAAAAACGTGCAAAGAGTGGAGAAAAAAGAAAAGCGGAGAAAGGTAAAGTGAACCACGGACACCAGGGAGATCTTACAAAAGACCTTGGCCGCACATCAAGAGGCAATGAGGGACATCTGAGAGGGCTTAAGCAGCACGGTAGTATAAACAAATTGTTATTCTAGAAAGGTCTTTGCACAGCTGTGTGTGAAGCAAGACCTGCGGTGTAGTTAGCATTGGAAATGTGCTTTAGTGGTGTCCTTGGGAAACTCGGGAAGTCTAGATCGTGTGGACAGCAGAACGAATAGAGAGAATGGGAGACTGGAGAAATCCATGGTATGTGGGCTTAAAGGAAGTTGGTAGTCATTTTTGTTTGGAGGGTGAAAAGGAAGAGCTGTATCTGAACACAAATCACTTGTTCATCCATTTAATGGCTATTTACTGAGTGCCCATTACACATCAAGCACACGGTGCAGGTACAGGAGAACCCATGCGTCTAAAGTGTAGCTGTCATGGTTTGAAGGTGAAATGTCCTCTACAGACTTGTATGTTTGAATATTTGCTCCCCAACTAACGGTGCTGTTTTGGTAGGTTACACAAACTTTGGGACACAGGATCTAGCCAGATGGTATAGGCCACTAGGGTAGGCCTGGAGGGTTATAGCCCCGCCCCGGTTCCTGCTAGAACTCCCTGCTTCCGGGTCAATGCCACGTGAGGAGTTGTAGCACGTTCCTGCTACCGTGACTGACTCTCTCCAGCCACCATGCCTCCCTTGCCACGATAGACTGAAACCCTGTCAACTGTGAGCCTAAAGGAGCCCTTCCTCCCTCTAGTTACTTCTGTCAGAATGTGAATGCAGCTATTTAAAGGGCTCCGAGTAAGCATAGCACAGAGACACCTGCACCTGTTGTTTACTGCAGCCATTGCTACTCATGGTCACTCTGTATTCATCAACAGGGAATGGATAATGGGGATGTTGTGTATGTACACAGTGGAGCTTGTTTTAACCATAACATAGAACAAAGTTCTAACGTTTGCAGGAAAGGGAAGGCAACTGGTGATATTCACCTAGGAAATTAACCCAGTCTCAGAAAGACAAACATCCTGTTTTCTCTAATTTGTGTTTCACATATATATTATCTAATTTGTATTTCATGTTCATAGATAGATAGATATAGATATAGATATCTGTATATAAACTCAATCATATATATACAGCATGGAAGTCGGAGTGAAGGTGGCAATGTGAAAGAAAATAACAGTGCAGAAGGGAAGAAGAGAGAGAGAGAGAGAGAGAGAGAGAGAGAGAGAGAGAGAGAGAGAGAGAGGAGGAGGAGGAGGATGTGGTGGGAGACCATGTTCAATTTGTATAAAAATCTGTATTTCTATGAAAACGCCTTTATGTAACACAGTACCATGTGTCATTAATATTCTCAAAAAAAAAGTTATATAAAAAATAAATACCAGTGAAGATAGTCACATAGGCATCTAGACAAACATGCAATCACAACTTGGGGTGTGTGGCAAGAAAAAGTAATAGGAAAAATCCTAATTGCAGTAGTGCAGAAGTCTTTAGCAGGGGATCATCCCTAAGACCCAAGAGATGACACAGTATTAGCTAGACACAGAGCCGGAGAAGGAATATGTCAAAGGAAACAATCCATAAGAACACCTGGGGCTTTCAAAGATGTAAATGAAGATGTGAGATGAACAGAAGGAAGAGTGGGAAAACATGAGTGAGAGAGGGCAGCGTGAATCAAGCCAGGCAGCGCTGCATCCAAACAGGCAACGCCCGTGGTCCACGTCAGAGAATCTGAATAAAAACACCAAGTGTGCTTGGAAAGTGGCAAAAGACGTTCAAGTGACTTTTCTGCCTGACCCTTTTGTGGACGGGGTTACCACTTCAGATGTCTGTCATCAGGAACAGCCGATCCGGAAGATGTCAACTCCCTGTGGCATAGAGTGGTAGGATGAAGGTCTCTGAAGACCATCCCGTGGACCTGTCCAGGAAACCCTGGAAACGGAAGTTAAAGGTGACCAGAGAGAGCTGACCTGGAGACAGAGGTTTGGCAACTGCCAGTTTGAAACCAGCCTTACGGATCCAATTCCCCAGGGAGGACACGAAAATGAGAAGAGAAACCCACAAGTGGAAAGTCCTGCAAGAGCTGAGAGAAAGCCCAATTGACTCAGACAGGAATGACACGCCAGATCCCCAGGGTGGGGAACACATGAGGAAGCCGTGGACGGACAGGAGTCCAAGAGAACACTTTATAGCAGTGGGATATTTATGCCCGTGCCCTCTCCTTGTCAGGAGATGAATATTATCCATAAACTTGACTCGTCACAAACTGCGAAGTCAGTAATAAAGAAAAACACTAACTGGTCCTCTAAGGGAAATTTTGAACTGGTCAAAATAACCTTTTCTTCTGGTAAACAGAACCAAGTCCTAGCACTGAGCAACCAAGAGAGTGGCCAGCCAGCGGGAAATGATTTCACATGGTCCCCACCGCTGTAACTGCTACAAAGATATCAAACAGTAGAGTGATGTGTGAAATAGGAATTGGTGGTCTAGGCCTAATTTCCCCCACTATGTCCAGTTGGTGTGGGGACCTTAGTCACCCATCTCCATAACTTGACTTTTCCACCTGCAAAATTAGAAATAGAGTCCCTTGGATTAATTTTCTAACATTTTTTATTGAAAATAAATTTTTTCATACAGTAGATCCTGATCACAATTTCCCCTCCCCCAACTGCCCCCGGGACTCCCTACCTTCCCACTCACCTCTTCTTTCTCTCTTTGGAAAACAAACTAGCTGCCTGCCAGGCGTGCTGGTACATGTCTTTAAGCCCAGCACTTGGGAGGCAGAAGCAGGTGGATCTCAGTGAGCTCAAGGCCAGCATGGTCTACAAGTGAGTTCTAGGACAGCCAGAGCTGCTACACAGAGAAACACTGTCTTAAAAGGAAGGAAGGAAGAAGAGAGGAAGAAAGGGAGGGAGGGAGGGAGGGAGGGAGGGAGGGAGGGAGGGAGGGAGAGAGAGAGGGAGAGAGGGAAAGAAAGGAAAGAAGGAAGAAAGAAACAAAGAGAGAAAGAAAATAAACAGGAAAGAAATCAAATCAGAATAAAACAAAAAATAAGCAAACAACTTCAGAATAAAAAAATAAAGAAAAGCACAAGAAACAGAGAAAGAGAAGTCATAAAAACACAATAGACAAGCAGAAGATCAGTAAGATAAAAAAAAAAAAAGAAAGAAAGAAAAAGAAAGCTCCCTCATAGCCAAGCTGTATAAGACAAAATGCCTACAAAAATACCATCAAGTTTATTGTGTGGTGGTCATCTTCTGCTGGCCATGGGATCGGCCCTGAAGTATGGATTGCATACCCAGTGAGTCTCAGTTGGAAAAAACTAACTTTTTCTTTACAAGCAGTTATGAACTGGAGATAGTTTCAGAGTTAGGGATGGAGGCTTATGTCTACTTCCCTCCCAGCCCCGGGGCCACAGCTGGCTTAGACCTGTGCAGACCCAATGCGTGCTGGCTCAGTCACCATGAGTTCCTATGTGTGGCAGTCCTGTTGTGTCTGGAAGCGACTGTTTCCCTGCTGTCTCCCATCCCCTCTGACTCTTGTGGTCCTCCCACCTCCTCTTTCACATAGCTCCTAGCCCTGTCCCTTGGATCTCTTGCGTTGGTTGGTTGACAGCTGGTTGGTGAAAAATTAATTCTCAGGACTCTTCTGTAATGTCTCAACCACACACACGTATTAATCTTATTTAATACACACAGAAAGCTACTTCCCTTGGAAAGTATCATTGCCATTTTAGAGACAGGAAAACCAAAGTTCAAACGTTTGTTATTGCAGTAGAATTGATTTGGTGCTTTGCCACCTAATCCTGGTTTCAGGGTGCCCATCAATCAACTCTTTGTCTCAGCTCGGTCATCTTCCACTGTTCTGCTTTGGATGCTGGAGCAGAACCTCTGGAGAATTCTTCCCCAGCACACTGTTGACAGAGGACCCTTTATTCATTGTATGTATGTGTGAGGGTATATGTGTGTGAAAGTGTGTGATACATGTGCACGTGTGTGAGGGTGCACATGCGGATAGGTAAGCGCAGAAGCCAGATGAGGCTGTCAGATGTCCTGCTAATATCTCTCCTTATCAATGCGTCAGGGGTTGTGATAAAGGCTGGATGTATATGCATTCATTTCATTCTTCCAGTGTCCGTGCCAGAATAATCATTCTTCCTCCATCTGGATTAGATGAAGCTTTAGAAACTTGCCCAAGATCACCAACAGGCAAGCAAACTGGCAATAACCAACCATATGACTCTCAAGCCCACGGGCAGCAGGGTCGCCTGCCTTCACCATTTCACGTGTCCCTTGCTTTTGGATTTCAGTCCTGGCCCCACCACTGGCTGCCTGCGAGACTCTAGGCATGCTCTTTCATTTCTCTGGCCTCCTGAAATGAAGAGAACACATCTGTTTGGCAGGGCGGCTGTAAAGATGACAAAGGGTTTACCTAAAGCACTTAGCACATTGCCCGCCCCCCGAGAGGTCGTTAATACATGTCTTCTCTTTGGCTCCCTATAAAATCATGGGGGTGCCTTCAAAGGCCAAACCGAGTCCACAGGTAACAGCGCAAGCCAGGACAGCAGATTTGGCAAAGGCCGGCCAGGGGTGAAGCTTTTTCTAATGTACTGGGGAATTTTTCTTGTGTTTCTTTGGGGGGGGAGGGGCATAAAAAATTAAAAGATAATAGTCTTCGTTCCACCTCAGGGCTCAGGCACATGGAACTCATTTGTCCGTGAAGCAGTGCAGACTAAAACTAAGAGCAGTTTGAAGCAGAGTTAAGATGCTCTGATGGATGAGAGCCAGAGCCCATCACCGAGCAGAACACCACCACCTCTCATATGTCTTATGTGCTACAATTTTCAAAAGCACATCCACGAGTGCTTGTTTGGTTCTTGCACCATATCGTGGATGGGTGCCGTGGTCAAGGGTGTCAGGATGAGGTCATCTCCATTTGACAAATGAAAGAATAGAGGGCCAGGAAGGGAGCAGGCTTTACCCACTATGAGACTAGGGCTCAGGGAGACCAAGGCCAGTCAACACAACCCCAGAAACTTGTCTATGAGGAAGAATTTCCTAGACAGAGAAGGAGACTTCCCTTTAATGGTGGCAGAGCTGGGTCAGGGAAGATGGCTTTGTGGTTAAAGGGCTTGCCACAGAAGCACAGGGACCAGAGTTTGGATCCCCAGGTAAGTATGACAGTCCAGCTGTCATCCCAGCCTCAGAAAGCAGAGACAAGGGTGATGGAGGTGGGTCTTGTATTAATCTGTTGTCTTTATTGGTTAATTAATAAAGAAACTGCCTAGGCCCATTTGATAGGCCAACCCTTAGGTGGGTGGAGTAAACAGAACAGAATGCTGGGAGAAAGAAGCTGAGTCAAGGAGTCACCATGATTCTCCCACTCCAGACAGACACAGGTTAAGATCTTTCCTGGTAAGCCAGCTCGTGGTACTACACAGAATATTAAAAATGGGTTAGATCAATATGTAAGAGCTAGCCAATAAGAGGCTGGAACTAATGGGCCAGACAGTGATTAAAAGAATACAGTTTCCGTGTAATTATTTTGGGTATAAAGCTAGCCATGCGGGCGGCCGGGTGCTAGGAACTTAGTCCGCCGCTCTTATTACAACACAAGGGTCCTGGAGCAAGCTGCTTAGTGAGACTAACTGTGTTAGCAAGCTCTGGGTCTGGTTGAGAGACTCTGCCTCAAAGAACCAATAGAAGAGGATTTGAGGATGATTTCCAACATCAGCTTTGGGCCTCATGTGCACACACATGTTCAAAAAGACACACCAAAAAAGAAAGAGGGAGGGGGACAAACAAGGGTGAAACAATTAGTGCTCATTTGCCAGCAAGAACAGGACAAGGATGACCCAGGGAAGACACAGACTTCAAGGAGCCACACACGACAGGGCAATGTCCCCATACACACTGCACCTCAGGACCTCACTACAGCCTTGGCTCTGTTTTACAGACTGTGTTCTCAGCATCAATACACATTAACTTACCTAAGCCTCAGCATAAATCATCAGTTAGGTACCATGTCATCACTTTTTACAGATGTGGACAACAGAGGCACCTCTTGTAGACACAGGAAAAGAAAGCAGGAAGGAGATGGGTCAGGTCTCATAGGGAAAGCCCATAGTTATATATTTTACTACAGACCTGCTCTTCCTTCCTGCTGCCTCTGACCCTGGCCCTGCTCGCTGGGGCTCATCAGGAAAGGCCAGTGAGAAAGGAGCTGGCATCCAATGTCTCTGAAATCAGTTGGTTCCTGTTATCTGCAGCACTGATGTTAAATAAAGCCACCACAAGCACTGACCGTCACTCCTGAGCCACTTCTTCCAGGGGAGGTGCAGGGCGTAGTGTCTTCGGGAGCCTCTAGTCACGGCATTTTCATTGACTGGTCAAGATGCACCCTTGTTTTGCACGTTTGTTCAAAGGCCCCATGCGTCACATTTCCAGTTGATTGTTAGCAGTGAATTCACCCCCAGCAGCCCTGTGAGTCTGTGCACGCACAAAGCACGTATGTTGGTTTTTCCAGAAGACCCGCCTCGCACTTAGGTACACCAGCATTATGTTTGGTAATTATTTAAACAGCAAACTGGCATCAAAAAGCACAACATGCAAATTTTAAACTAGAAATTCATGAAAAGGCCACTTGTTTCCAGGATAAGAACAGAAGCAACAAGGCAAGGTGGCACCTTGTTCAATCTTAGGTAGGAACAGGGGTACGGAGTGACCTCCCTTCCCAGGTCCACCAATGGTCTCCTGCTAAGGCATCCTGTGGGTTGAGGCAGTGGCACACATGAAACCCTGGTTTTGATCTTCAAAAAGAAAAAAAAGGCACCAAAACTAAACAAACAAACAGTACACATGTTGATTTGGAAGTTACAAAGAAGTTTTGGTGAGAAATTGTGCTAGTTGGCTTTGGTTTTTTTGTTTGTTTGTTTTGTTTTTTGTTGTCTTTTTGTTTGTTTTGTTTTTGTCTATTTGACAAGATGAAGTCAACAGGGAAGAGGGATCCTCAACTGGGAAAATGGCTCCATCAGATTGGCCTGTGGACAAGTCTGTGGGGCATTTTCTTGACTGATGATTGGTTTGGGGTGGGGGTGTCCATCCCACTGTGGACAGTGACACCACTGGGCGTGTGGTCCATGGTTGGATGGAAAACCAAGCCGAGCAAACCATAGAGAGCAGGCCAATAGTGACCAGTGCTCTTTCACGACCTCTGTTTCGGTTCTTGCCTCCAGATTCCTGCCTTGACTTCCTACCCCAATTTCCTTTGAAGATGGACTATAGTCAGGACATGTAAATCAAATAAACCTCTCCCTGCCCAAGTCGATTTTGATCATGGTCTTTATTATAGCAATAGAAGACGAACTAGAACAGCCAGCATATTCACTAACAGGGAATCTACAAATCCATCGTTGATATAAATTTTTTCACCAACACATACTACTGCACCTGTTACATAGACACTGGCGCCCGGTGTCTGCTCACAACCAAACGCCTCTTAAGTTAGAATTGAACCAAAGGATTCTCCACCAGATTCCCTCCTTCAAAAACATGTTTGGACCTTCCCCAGACCCTCCTCTATGGACCCCAAAAAACTCAGTGTTGTGTCGTGTGGGGTCCAGAAGGAGTAGGTTTGCAAACTAGGCTGGCCCTCTGGTTCCCAAGTGCACAGAGCAGGCTGGCCCTGCCTCACAGGAAGGGGTCAAATGCACTGATGGCCTGCAAGCACTTGAGTTGTGAGCTATTGTCTTTGCTTCCCTCTGCACACAGGCCTTTCCCATTAAGACTAATGTTTCCATTCCATTGGTGTCCCACTGAGCACAGGGGGACCTGCCAGGTCCTCCCCCAGCTGGAACGGAGAGCCCTTTGCTGCAGGCTTGGGGCCTGGAAGGGAGCAAGCCAGCACAGCACGTTCCGGAAAAGGACATCCTCTCCAGCGGCCAGTCATCCCTGGTGACCCTTTCTACGGAGCCAGCACACAGCCCGAGGCTGGATTTCAGAAACAGAGCTCATAGTCTCTTCCTCTGCTTTCCGAGTCCAGAGGTGAGGAGGCAGCCCCTGAAAGAAGCCCTTTGGCAAGTGTGGCACTTTAAGAAGGCCCTGCATTTTGGAATTAGGCACACCAAGTACAAACAGCCACAGGGACTAAATGTGTGACTCTCACCCGCCTGCTGGGAACCTGATCTCGTATCCCAGATGCAGCCTGCCCGCCTGGCACGACTCCAGAATTAATGCTCACCATCCTTTGCGCTTTGCTCTTCCAAGACTTCCCTGGGACCAGCAGCCTAGGTACGACCTTGGGAAAAATGCAGCAACTTATCCCCACACCCAGGCCTACTCTAAATCTGTCCAAGAAAGGGCGGGCGCTCAACCTGCTCTGGCACCTGCCCAGCGTGTGGGAAGCGCCTGATGAACAGCAGTTATGAGCAGTCCCATCATCTGGAGCCAACCCTCAGATTGGATATAAATAACTGATAACTAATGGAGGGCTGGGGGCATTCTAGAAAGGCGAGCAAAACACTCAGGGAGCTAGTGGGAGAGAGCCCAAAGGTGGAGGAGACTTGGACGGGGTATTTGGCCCCAGCTTCCCTCGTTAGCTTCTTGCCTTAAGCACCACCGCCACCACCCAACACACACACACACACACACACACACACACACTCATCAATCCTACACTACACTAAGCCCCAGGCTATTCTTCTCTGGGCCCTGGGGAAAGAAAGCCAAATAAAGGTATTAGCCCCTCACTCCCCATGCAAAGACACATATGCCAATGCTCCTCCCACACTACCCTGGGAATGGGATGGAAGCCAGCGGAGCAGAGAAAGTGTTCGTAAATATAGCTGGGGGACAGGGTGGTCAGAAGATGAGGCAGCCTGCAGGCCTTCCTTTCTGGGGAAAAGAAAAACTCTGACCGGTCTACACTTCCCTACTACACCCTCTTCTTCTCTCACTATCACCCCGTGTGTGTGGTATGTGTGTGTATCTGAAATGTGTGAGTATGTATGTGTGATGTGTAGTGTGTGGGCTGCATGTGGTAAATGTGTATGTGTGTGTATGTGTGTATATGTGTGTGGTGTAGTGTATGGTATACGTATATGTGGTATGTATATGCGGTGTGTATGTATGTCTGTGAGTGGTATATGTGGTATGTGTATGTGTGGTGTATAGTTTGTATGTGTGATATTGTGTAGTGTGTGTGGTGTGTGTATGTCTGTGAGTGGTATATATGATATGTGATGTGTGGCATGTTTGTTTTTACATAGATGTATGTTATTATATAAATCCTGGTGTTGTTTTGTAGCTAATATTATTAGAGAAAAATTGTCCTGTGTGTGATAGGCATGACGGACAGCACTCACAGGATCTAGGCCTTTACTTTAAACATTTTTATTGCATTTTACAGTGTGCGGCATGCACGCTCCGATGTGCATATGGCGGGCAGGATGAGAACAGGAGGTAGACGCTAATAGGTAGGTTTGGAGAAGGGACCCTGTACTAGTTTGAATGTAATTGGCCCCCATAAGCTCATAAGGAGTGACAACATTAGGAGGTGTGGCTTTGTTGCAATAGGTGTGGCCTTATTGGAGGAAATGTGTCACTGTGGAGGTGGGCTTTGAGGTCTCATATGTGCTCAAGCCACGCCCAGTGTCCCACTGTCCCAGTTCAACTCCTGTTGAGACCGCTCAGCTCCTTCTCCAGCACCATGTCTGCCTGCATGCCGTTGAGTCCCACCGTGGTGATAATGGGCTGAACCTCTGAACTGTAAGTGAGCCCCACCATGAAATATTTTCCTAAGAGCTGCTGCAGTCATGGTGTCTCTTCACAGCAATAGAAACCCTAACTAAGACAGATCCTGAGCTGGATAACTTTCACCCTTCAGCCAAGAAGCAAGAACTGTCCTTGATTCTATCCTAGCCAGGACTGACTGCCCGGAAAGAGCTCCTTATTTCTTACTATCTCTGGTCCCCAGCAAGCACCCTGCTTAGAGGCTGGCATGAGGTGTAACTGGTGCTCCAGTCCAGATGCCCATCCCTCCTTCTGACAGCTTTGGAGTTGGATGTCTGAATTTTCATGGTGGAAACGGGTTATACCTATTTCCCAATCTCGAGCAGTCTTCCAATGATTTGAGGGTCTCAGTTCTTGAAGGGGGATGTTACAGCAGTCGTAGAGGCCACAAAGGGTGGACCCCTACCTCAGACCCCCATCCCACTTCCCTGGCAATACTAAAAAGGTCAAATCAGCTTGCCCACTCCTCAGGCTTTAAAATACCAGGAGAAATGGTAGAGACGTTGGGGCTTTGTGGAGGCCTTTATTAAGGGAAAGCGCGTGGTCAAAAGATCCAGCTCCGAAGGCTAGAACACTACATGCTATTGCCGCATTAAGAGTTAATCAGGCTGGGCCTGTCAATCGATTGTGGAACCCACCCCACTGGAAAACTGAGTAACAAGAAAACATGCTAAGGATGTGGGAGAAATAATTATCCCCTTAACAAGTATGATACTTAACCTTCGCAAAACCCCCTCCACAGTACTGCGATTCACAGTTCCATCAGGTAGCATTGCAGAGCCTACCTAGAAAACTGTAACTTTTCCTTCTTTTTTTTCTTTTTTAGATACTAGCCAAAATCCCCAGCATGCTTTTCTAAACACCTGGGTCTTCCCACCTGTTCTCTAAAGCTTCTCCCCTGTTCCAAGCAACTGCTTGTCTACCATGTGACTGCTGGCTGATCGCCATTGCTAACCGCCATGCCTAATTCAAAGGGCGTGGCTTTCTCTTTCTCTTCTCCATCTCCCTTCTGGCAGCGGCTCAGATTTATGGTTTGCCCGCCCTGTTGTTTCCCTTCAAACTCTAATATACTTGAACTTAAGCTTCCTTTCTAGTCTTTATTATTACCATCATCATCATCATCATCATCATCATTATTTTCAATGAAATTTCAAAAGAGAACTCCCCAAGTTCCGGAGGACTGAGAGGAC
Source organism: Chionomys nivalis (assembly GCF_950005125.1). Classification (NCBI taxonomy): domain Eukaryota; kingdom Metazoa; phylum Chordata; class Mammalia; order Rodentia; family Cricetidae; genus Chionomys; species Chionomys nivalis. Next base: position 41,479,718 of record NC_080096.1, on the reverse strand, counting down.
ACCCTGAAAGGGTCTATTTTCTCCTTCTATGTGGGCCCTGAAGATCAAACTCAGGTCATCAGGCTTGGTGGTAAGCATCTTTACCCCCTGAGCCACCATGCCACCCTTCGGCCTTTTATCTTTGTCACCTGATAGTCTTTAAAACATATTCCGTAGAGAAACCCTTCCAATTTCTATGAAAAAAAAAAAAAAGTCCTCTGACTTCACGCTCATATAAGTTAAGGAAAATTTGCCCCTTCTACCTTTGAAATCATCAATGCAGTCTTGAGCCAATCCTTAAGACTTCCGTCTTAAGAGCTCTAGTCTATACATTTAGTTAGGGACCTGCTAAAAGCAAGCGGCTTTCTCAGCTCCGACTAGACATGCAGAAAGAACATGCTTCATGCCTCTGCGTGATGCCCCACAGTCCTTCACCCCTCTTCCTGGTTAGATATCCGGGCCCCTACTAGGGAGGGGGACATCATCTAACTATAACAAAGTTCAGAGTGAGCAAATGTATGTGGCCCCTTTGTTTAGTCTATAATATTTTTTTCTACTAACTTGTAGGATGTGGTTTCCCCTGATGTTTGTAATTGTCAAAGAAGGTGGTATGGAATAGCCACCTTTGTTCCCAATTGGGTGGACAATTAATAAACTTAAGGTTTTCTTGTCCTCAGCTTCCCAGGATATTATAGAAGTAATGGCCAGTCTTTGTCCTCTGAGAACATGGTGGCTAGGGCGGCTCCGTATTAGTCGTGAGTGTTGACTAGAAGCCCTTCATCTGTTGGCAGAGCAGGAAGCAGAGAACTCAAACCAGAACCAGAACTGGGTATCACCTTCAAGCTCCACCCCCAGAAATCTATTTCTACCAGCTGGGCCACAGCTCCAGAGGGCCTACTGTCCCCTAAAACAGAACCACCAGCTGCAGATGGAGTGTTCAAACACAGGAGCCAATGGCACTTGGAGACAAGTGTTTGCGAATGCCTATGAGGGGCTGTCTAGGTTAGGGTAACAGGTATGAAGACAGCCTGGATGCAGAGACACCATCCTGTGTTCTAGGATCCTGGACTGAGTAAAAAGAAGAACGGGTGCTGAGCAGCAACATTCTCATATTCATTCTCTCTCTCTTTCTCTTTCTCTCTCTCTCTCTCTCTCTCTCTCTCTCTCTCTCCCCCCCCCCATCCCCAGGAGGTCAGATTTCTCCTGACTCCTCCATCTTCCAATCCACTTCTTAGATATGACTTCCAGTATTTTCTCCATCACTACAAGTCCACACACTGCTTCAGACTGCACTCTTGAAAGCTAAGAGACAGTAGACACTTTTGAAGGTGACGCCTGGGTTATGAGGGACTTGAGAGGGTGCTTGATTCATTATTCTTTTCTTTGTTTCCTAATTGCTCTTTTTCCCTCCCTTCTGTAAGAAACCCTGGTCTTCTCCATAGGATCGCTGAATCAAGCCACTAAGGGCAAAGGTCACAAAAGGAAGGAAGCAAAATAGGAAAATGCATTCACAGGTTGAAAACATTGCTTCCATTAAGCCATCGTGATTGACCCTAATTTTGCTATCCTTTCCTTCCTTACTGGAATCCTAATCCTGAGAACCCAACTGTAAAAGATACAGTTTGGACAGGAAAGGTAAGCTAGTGTTCACAGCATCGATAAGTTACTGTCGGTTCCGTTAGGTGTGAAAATGGCACTGAGCCATTCGCCTTTGCCTGTTTAACATACAATTGAATATTTTGAGCATAATGGCTTGTCTGTGATTTGCTTTAAAGTATTTCAACAAAATAAAAGAGGGAATTTTAAAGTAACTGACCCTTCCTGAAGGTCACTTCCTGTGTCTTTCCCTGGTAGTCTCAGTTCTAAAGAAAGGTCATGCATAAATAATTAAGATACAAACTAAATCATCTTTCTCTAAGTTTATAAAACTCGGAACCTAGTGACCTTGCGACAACATCAGAGCGTTTAATTTCCACCCCCTTTATTCCATCCCTGTGCTCAAGCTAACACAAAGCAAGCACATCGCTGGGAGGCTTAATTTGCAGAAAATTGGTGTGTTTGTCTAAAGAATTACAGGGACTGCGTGTGTTGCTGCATGCCTATGATCCTAGCATCCGGGATGATGCAGCAAGGGATTCATGGGTCTCAGGCCAACCTGAGCTACATAGCAAGACCCTGTCTCCAAAAAGTATGGGAGCTAGCTCTAGCAGGGTGAGGTCAGGTATGATGTTCCCACCTGAAAGTAATTATAAGGCAGATAAAGACAGGAAGCCTGGATGATAAAGACCCACATTCAGCACAGAGCCTACCCATTTACTCTATTGCAGCTTCCCCAGAATAGCGGTTTCCGTACGTGAGTTCCCAAAGATGCCTTTTCTCAGGAGAGAGGGGGACACACACACACACACACACACACACGCACGCACGCACATGCACACATCTTCCCAAGGTGCTAGACCTTGAAAAAGCTTTCTTTTCCTCCCACTGTTTCTCAGCTCTATGACTTTTGAGCACACAGAATAGATGAACTTGGGGTTTGGTAACAGGGAAACTGACTGATGGATGAGCCAAGCAAGACAAATGTCAGTGGCAGGAGTTCTTTGAGGACCATGGGGAGATTTTTCCACACATAATTTATTTGTCTCTGTGAGAAAATTTTTCCAAAAATATTTTTAAACCAGTATGAGGAACTATAAAGCACAAAATTGGATGTGTTGTACTTTTTATTTTATTCTTTTGGTTGTTTGAGACAGTGTCTCTCTACATAGCCCAGGCTGGCCTTGAACCCACAAAGATCCACCTGCCTCTGCTTCCCAAGTGCTGGGATTAAAGACACGTGCACATCTTCTGTAATTCATGGTCAGTTCAAGAGTGATATCATATGTAATTTTTACCTTCTGAGATCAGATACAATTCAGCCCTGAGTCAATGCCCATCTCACCAGATCATTGTCAATACAGAGTGCTACTGTTTCCTAGCAATGACTAATAGCGTATGGTTGGATGTTTGTGTTTTCATTTAGGGAGAATTTAGTAGCATCATTTTCATATACTTATTACCCAGCACATTTATAGGCGCTTTCTCAAGGTTACTGAGCTTACTCTCCTAGAGCAGGTTGGATTCTTAGAAATCACTGAAAGACATTCATAGCCCATTTTTTAACTTCCAGGGACCTCGTCAGATTTTCCTCTCCACCTTAAGAGCAACTTCAAAACATTTTTCCTGTCAAGAAGATGCAGATCCCTGCTGGTAGCAACAGCTCATCAGAAGAGAGCAGCTTCTCAAAAGCGACAGGCATTGCGCTCCTTAGTATGATGTTAACCATGTTGATGATGACAGGGCCGATGTACTTTGAGCCATCTGCATACCAAGTTTTTCAGAGAAGTACCCATTTCTATAGAGAACGCACTGGCACACCCAGGCGACTGTAGTCTTTTCCTGTGAAACTAGAGCCATCCTTCTACCTCCAGTCTGCAGGTAAGAAAACCGAGGAACAATGATATTCAAGTAGCTTATCTGAAGTCGTACAGCAGCAAGTACTGGCAGACAGATCTTCAGCTCCAGAGACCATGCCCTTAACCACCAATGATGTATTTCCTCCACAACATGTTTGTGCTCCTTTCAAATAAAAAAAACATCAATTGCACCAGGCAGTGGTGGCACACATCTTTAATCTCAGCACTCCGGAGGCAGAGGCAGGCCAATCTCAGTAAGTTTGAGGCCAACATGGTCTACTAGGCAAGTTCCAGGATAGCCAGAGCTATTACACAGAGAAACCCTGTCTCGAAATACAAAAAAAAAAAAAAAAAAAAAAAAAAATCAATTGCATCTTCTAATATTACCATCTTGTTTACTAAGATTAGAGGTTACTCTCCTCTCAGTAATATACCTTACTCTAATTCTTTGTCTATAAAAAACCAAAAATCTAATTAAACACAAAGTAGGGTTGGGAAAAATCTCAACAACCAAAGCTTCATTTCACTGGCTCCAACTGGCAAACTTTTACTCATGGCAAACCTCAACATGGTTGCTTCTCAGGCCTCCTGGATTCGAGTATCCAACACAGACACACCTTACACACACAGGCCCTATATACACACATTGAACACTTACCTACCACATGTTCACATTCATGTGCACACACAAACATATACATTTGTTTGGATCTAAGAGCAAGTTTGGTCATGTTCAGAGCAAACCAAGACTTTCTCTTAAGTGTCTAATCTCATAATTTAGCATTGGAAATTGCTAAAGTGTGGCTAAGTATCCTCAAAGATCACAGGTTTAGATAGCTTGGTCCCCAGCCTACGGCACTGTTAGGAGGTAACAGAATCTTTTAAAAAATGGGCCTGAGATCTCTGCACAGCTAGGGCTACGCCTTTGAAGGAGACATTAGGACATAGCCTCTTCCTCTTCCTCTTCCTCTGCTCAGCTTCCTGCCATAGGCGAGGGCTTCTTCTATCTTCACCTTACCAACACAGACCCCAAAGCAACAAGACCAAACAACCATCTATTGAAATTCTCAAAAGTATAAACCAAAATAAATCTTTGTCTTCTGAGGGTGATCGCCTTGAGTATTTTGATACAGTAATGAAAACCAAATACAAGAACAGATAGTAGATGTTCTGAAGCTGAATCAGGAAATTCATCCAAAGTATTTTCCCAGTTAATGTTTGAGAAGCAGCATAAAATGGTAGGAAGTGAAGACACTTTGAGTCAGGCAGACTTAATGGGATTGCCAGCTACCTTTGACTTCAAGGACAAACTATATATCCTCCCCACCAAGCCACTCATGCAGATGCCCTGTGTTTGCTGTCAAAGCATACACACCAGGTTGTTACAACATGCGATAAGACAGGTTAGAAGGCCGAGCGCTGTGAGTACTCGCTAAAGAGAATAGCATATATACATACACACACTTCTACAGGACCACTCCCCTTGCCTCCCTCCACTTGCTAAGGAAATGAAATCAATAGGCTATAATCACACACATAAGTAAATGCAGCTCTAGAGGGTGTGGGTTACACCTCCATATTAGAAACAAGAATTGATATTAAAGATGCAGCCATTGTATACCCACTGAGGCAGAAAACTGAAGAGCACAGGACAGAGAGGGGGCAGTCAGTTCTCCCCATTCCCAAAGCTTGGCTCAGATCTAAGCGCGGGGGGGGGGGTGGCGGAGAGTGGGAACTAATTTCAAATTAGAAGCAAGATTCAGGTTTTGAAAGACTAGCTGGCCAGAAAATGTTCAGATCTTCCATAAAAGAATACTCCGTCCCACACATGTGAAGGTAATGATTAAAGGAAAAAGAATATGGTTTCATGCTTATATCTCACCCCGACCAACCGAGTCAATGTACCAATTATAACAGCATGGGCCCATTATAAGGAGAGAAGCAGGGGGTCTAGGGAGGAATCAGCAAAGATGAAAGGCTAACCCTGTGGGGTCACAAACGACCTCCCAGAGGGGACCCACAGAATGAACAATCTTCCAGGCAGAGACCTTGAATAAAACCCAGAGACATCCAGTGTGGAACAGCAGAAGTGCACCTGAAAAGGCAGAGAGGCCAAGCAGGTAGAGAGGATCACAAGGGCCTTTGTTGTTCAAGGGCAGGCCTTTGACTAAAGACAAGGAAAGCCTTGGCAGGGTTTCGTGCATGAGAATAGCAATCTGGTGTGCATTAAATCGATCTGGTCGTGATATGGAATAGAGATTGGAGAAGTGAAAATGCCGATTTAAAGACTTTGAACCCAGGTGTAGGCATCGAAGCCTGAAACCCCAGCGCTCAGGAAGCTGAAGCAAGGGGACGGTGAGTTCAAGGCTAACCTGCATAGCTGACGTGTAAGAAGAAATCCAAGAGATGCCGGTGGCTCAGGCCAGCAGCAGTGGACATAAGAGTCCTGGGAGTGTCCAGCTGTGGCCTGCGGTTAAAGGCTGTCATCCTAACTTCTCAGAGGAAATTCAGGCCTTTAAGATGAACTTGCATCACTTGGAGAATCCTTTATTGGCAGGCCTGTCCTTCTCCCGGGCCAGCAATGCTAGTGGCTTTAGAATGTAGAGCCAGAGGAGGAGGAAGTGGTTCACTGACTGAGCCAGCAGGCTGGCAGAGGCCAAACCGAGTGACAAATATATAAAAGCGTAAAGCAAAATGCACTATAAGCCTTGCTTAGCCACAGCCCCCATTTTCCCACTGCGGATACTGGAGCAAGAGCTGAGGCATGGTCTCTCCCAGCAGACGTGAATACTACCCTAACTCTAACTCTGCCAAGCCACTGAAAGCCCTGATATTTCCATCTAGAAAATGGGTGTGATCGCAGTCTCTCCCTTGCAAGTCTTACAAGGGTCTGAGAATGCTTTTTTTTCACCATCACTTAAGTAAGTAAGCATGCTCCATTCACTTAGTCAGCGATGATGAAGAGACATTCAAAGACATCCAACAATACCTGGAAGATACCGGAGAAGAGGTGAGGGTTTAGGTGGAAGGGTAAGGAGGAAGGGCAGAGGCCGGATGAGTGTCCAGATTTCCTTCCAAGCACTCAAGCAGAGGTCAGGATGTGAGACCCCGTCTACATGCGCCCTCCCATACACCTTTGCATAGCAGTCTCAAGTGAAAGAGCTAAGTAACATTCTACTTCTCCCTTCCTCAGGTCCAAGACATTCCCAGAACACCTAACTCCCACAAAAGAGAAAAAAAATGAAGGAAAGTATTAAACATTCATAAAGTAAGTCTTAAACGCCAGCTGAGGGCGATACATGCGTCATTTAAACCTCCCGGCAAGCTGAGACCCTGCAAGCAATGTTGGCCCACTTTGTGAGCAAGGAGACTAAGACTCTGAGAGCGGAACTAACTAGCTCACCACAGTTGCGGTGGATGAGAAGCAGCAGATCCTCACAGCAAACCAATTTTGTCTCTGTGACCCACCCACGCAGTCAGGACTGCGATGCTGCAGGTGCCTCTGCTGGGAGCCACCGCAAGCCCCGTTACAGTGTGTTCCTTCACTCCTGGAGGCTTAAGCCAGTTCCCTCAGGTGACTGATTTAGTGGAGGAGCTGAGTTAGAAACAGCAGGGCTACCGAGTGAACTCATAAGCCCACAGCTATTCCTGGTGCCTGACAACAGCACAGGGATTGCATGCAGCAGAAAGAAGCACAGGCCCTGGCCACTCAATCCCAGAGAGCAACACCTTCGTACTTTGACTCTCAGGTGGTTGCAATCCATAATCCTTTGCTCCTCAAAAGGTGGTCCATAGCCCTGGGGCAGCCCATCCACACTCCCAGAAACTCACTGGGAATGAAGAACCATGGCCCCACCAGGCACCTTCTGAGACATACCTGCACTTGAACAAGACCTCTCAGTGGAGCTTAGATGGACACTCTACCAAGAATACTGGCCCAAGTCCAAACCTAGAATACACTGGGTGGCTCTGACTTTGGGCAAGTCCCTCTCCTCCTGTAACCTTGATCTTCGTGATTGGAAAATAAGATACTTAGACCATGTACTTGCAAAGAAGGGCCATCAAACAGCCAAGCCAGCAGAGGGAACAAAGACCCGGGATGTCACATTCCTATCTCTGTGATACTTAGCTGGGTGGATTCATGGTATGGTTTCTTGAGACAAAGTTTCATTGTGTAGCCCAGACTGGCCTCAAACCCCCAATTCTGTTCTTTTGACCTCCCAAATGCTGGGATTATAGGTGTGTGCTACCATACCCAGATCCATGAATGTTTTAGTGAGATCAGTAACTCCTATTGGTTTTTCCAAAGCATTTACAATGTGCTAGGCATTATAAGGACTGCAGTTAGAAGCTCCTGCTCTCACGAAGTTTAGATTAATGAATTCTCCTGCTAACAAAAAGAGGCGACGCTGCACCTCTTCTTCCCGGCAGTACTTTGGCTTCGCTGGCACAATTTGACTTCACCAATATCTACTCTCCCCACCTGTAAAATAATAACAACAGGAGAAGCTAGCGCTTATTGAGTATCTGCTAATGCCAGCCATTTATCTAGACACGTAGAAGGGGGCTGGAGATTTAGCTCAGTGGTAGATCATGCACAGAGCTCAGGTTTCTCTCCCCAGCACCGGAAAAATAATTCACCTGCAAAGGTTGGCAAGGTGGTTCAGTGAATAAGGGTGCTTGCCACTAAGCCTGAGGACCCAAGTTCAATCCCCGGGACCCACATAGTAGTGGGAAAGGATCGACTCCTGCAAGTCATCCTCTGACCTCCACATACACACATGGCAAATATGCATACCAAATAAATGAATGCAATATTCTAAGAGAGAAGCCCACATAAAATGATTCCCTATAAAAACACATGATGTGAATTTTCTTATATCCTCCTGTCACCCACTCTCTTTCTCGTTCTTCCCCTCCCTCTTCCTCTCCCCTTGACCTCTCTACGCCTTCGTTCCTGTGTTGATGCTGGGATGTGCCCTCCATTCTCCTTCAGGAAGGAAAATCTTGTCCCCAGCGGCTAGGAGTACTGCTGCTAGACAGTCACACTCAGCTCACCCAAGTTCACACTCACATCTGAGGTCTGGGCAGCACAAAGTCTAGCCACTCACCCTCACCTGAACCCGTCACAGGCCCAGGCAGACTCCAGAGCACCCTATGGAGTCAACTAAAATCTTGGCTACGACCACAACATGACCCAACACTTCCCCGGGCCACTGCTCCGTGCCCAGATGCCAGCCCCATCATTCACTCCTGAGTAGCCATAGACCCATCCCCCACCCCCACCCCTATATTCACTATTGGTTCCTAGAATGGACTGCTCCAGCTTAGAGTCCTTGGATCTAGAATTTTCCCCATATTTATTACTCTTTCCTGAAGGCATTCTTTAGGCTATTTCTTTAGAACTTCAACCTTTTGTGAGTCTTCCAATGCACATATAAGATTAATGAAACCTGTATGTCTTTCTACCACTAATTTGATTGTGACCCAGACAGGCCTCCTAATCTAAGATGGTATTAATAAAATTTACAGTAGGCCTTTTGGACTAAACTCCTGACAGACCAGGCTGAAAGGTCAAAATGGAGTCACGAAAGGATTGTATCGCCAAATTCATCTGAATTTCTGGGCAATTAAAGATACAACAGACAAATTCCCCCCAAAGACTAGTTTCAGTAGACATGATGGTGAGGCTCACGCTGCTTTAATTCTGCACTGAAAGGAAAAGAGAACCAGCTCTGCTGGAAATCTGAACCACGCTGCCTCTGCCCTCAGCTGAAAACCGCACCTGCTTACAGAGCCTGTCAGAGACAGCGTGATGACTCGACATCACCACAGAGAAGGAGGGTGTCCTAGCGTTTGTACAGCTGTGATACAAAACTATGACCAAAAGCAACCTGGGAAGGAAAGAGTTCACTTCAGTTTACAGCTACAGTCCGCCATGAAGGGAAGTCGAGGCAGGAACCTGGAGGCAGGAACTGAAGCAAGCCATGGAGGAACGCTGTTTACTGGCTCACTCCTCTTGATTTGCTCAGATTGTTTTCTGATACACCCGGGGATCACCTACCCAAGGACAACACCATCCACCTTGGCCTGGGCCCTTCTACATCAGTCATTAACCAAACACTACCCCACAAACGTGCCTACAGGCCAGTCTGAGGGAGGCATTTTCTCAGTTAAGACTCCCTCTCTCGAATGACTCAGTTTGTGTCACAATGACAGAAAAAAATCAGAGAGGGGTTGGGAAGGACAATGGCCCCTCACCTGAGCACTGGCCACCCTTCACAGCTGTTTGCCACTCTGCGCTTGCTGCGTGTGGCCTCGGGAGTGGCTAGCGTATCTCAGCTGGGAGATTAGAGGAAGTGAACTTCACCTGTGCAACTCCAGCAAAGCCCATTATCCTTGCTGGGGAGGACGGTCCAGTGCAGTGCCTGTGAGGAAACCTAATAAAGCCATTTGCTCCCCAGGGTGGACCCCAGGCAGAATCAGACCTTGGTTTGTCTCTGGGACCTTAGGAGAAGGGGTAGACATCACTCATGTCTCCTTCAGAGAAAGAATTTTGCTAATAAGCCAGGTGTTGACAAATCAGCTGTCCTCCTGTTGTTTATCCTCTCATCACCTCTTCATGAAGAGAGGAACCCGGAAATGACCAGTCCTGGCTTTTTGTCACCAGGTTCATGAGTCTTCAGCGTTCTCTCTCTGAAACCAAACTCTTCCACACACCTCAATCAGAATACTTATTCTGTTACATAAACTTGAAAGCAAAGCCACGTAAGACTGTCACACTGAACTGTAACTTTGTCCTGTGACGGTGAGGGTAAAGGCGGGGGTTGACAGTCCATTGGCAGGAGCATAAATTAAGTGCAAGCTGTTTTCAGGCACAAAATTAGGACTAGGGCAAGTGGCTGATGTTGAGTAAGTGCGGGCCCTGACACAGGAGCAGAATTGAATGCAATTTGTGTTCCCAACGGGGAAGACTGGGGAGGTCTCAGAGATGGAAAGACCTTCGCTCAGTGTTTCTGTGTCCTTGCTACCATCAGAGAGGTAAAAGAGCATGTTTAGGGGAAAGGGAGGGCCTTCTCAGAGTCATATCCCCAGGACTTCAATAGCTCATTCTATGGGTAAGCTTCAATGGAGAGGAAGTTGTTCATAAAAAGCTAAGAAGTTCCAAGAATACATTAGGCTTTTCTCAAGGTGGGGTCTGTCTGAGCTTGTATTTGGGCTGTTGAATGTCTGGCATCAGGTGAAGGGTGGGAACAGGCAATTCTGTGAGGATGTGGAGACCCTCTACGATGAAGAAAAGGATGGTTCGGGGAGTTGCAGATGGTCTCGTCTGAGCAGTCACGAGAGGGCCAGCTGCAGTATAGCTCTGCAGCTGCATCAGCTGTTGATCACCCTGAAGTCTCTCTCATCCCCATCCCACAATGAAGAAATACCTTATGGTTTTGTCTGTCTTGCCCCCCTCAATTGGGCAGAAATCTATGCCTTCTGGACCTGATAGAGGAGATAGCTCACATCTGCCATTACTTGTCACCCCAGAGTCTGGGTAAAGGTCTTTCTGGTGAGATTTGAGAAATGATCAGATAACAGCTTTGGAAGAAAGGTAGAGAGGGTTCCAGAGAAAGTGGCCTGAGGCAGAGAGAGAGGGGGGGGGGGGAGGGGAGGGGAGGGGAGGGGAGGGGAGAGGGGAGGGGAGGGGAGAGGGGAGGGGAGGGGAGGGGAGGGGAGGGGAGGAGAGGAGAGGAGAGGAGAGGAGAGGAGAGGAGAGGAGAGGAGAGGAGAGGAGAGGAGAGGAGAGGAGAGGAGAGGAGAGGAGAGAGGCTGAGGAGGTGGTCTTGTTGGCCTCTTTGACCCAGAAATTCCCTTCCACAACAGAGACCAGCAACTTTGCAGAAACTGAGAAAATAAATCATTTGCCTAGCTTGACTTGAGACAAGGTCTTCTGTTGACAAGGTCTTCTGTTAGGCTAGCCCCACATTTGCAATCCTCCTGCCTCAGCCTCGCAAGTACGAAGGGCACAGGCCTGTGCCACAGCATCTGGAAAAATGAACAATCTTCAGTCTGATGGTGGCTCTCTGTCCAGCTTTCTCTCGTGTGTTTTCAGAGGCCCATGCCTCTCACCAACCTCCAGATTTTGTTCTCTTTCTGCTTCTGGTCCTTGGGCAGGTTCTAAGAACTCGTTGATGATATTAATGACCAACATTTGTGTTAGTCCCTTACAATTTCAAACTAGCTTCTTCTTCGTGGCTTCCCTGGGCCTGATGTTAATGGGACCCTGTAGGAATGATAGAGTAACTGGAACTGGCCCCTCCCTCCGTGGCTTGATTCATTGTCCCATCGTGATCTTGTATTTCTGCAAGCATGGGGACGGCTTCTTCTTGCCCAAGTAATGCTTTTGCTCGAGTTTAAAGAAGTCCTGCGTGTAGATTTTACTAAGCCTGATTATTTCGCAACTGTAACAACAAACTAGATGTTCTCCGGTTTATTTATTTATTTACTTATTTAGTTTGTCAGCAAATCATCTGTAAAAACTTAGGCAAGATAGGAGAAATCAGGCTTAGGTCTATGTGGGATGAAAAATCCATAGCAATTTTAAAAAGAAAAAAAAATGAGCCCAGGCTGGTGAGATGGCTCAGCAGGTGAGAGCAGCTGCTGACAAGCCCATTGACCTGAGTTCAATCCCTGGGACCCGCATGGTGGAAGGAGAGAACCAACTCCCACAAGATGTCTTCTGGCCTCTCCATCCTCATGCCATCGCACAGCCCCCTACCCACAGAGCCTGCTGCAATAAATGCATTTCTTTCAATGATCCTCATTAAAGAAGCTATTTCTGACCCAGGCCAGACTCTATAAACAAAACCACATGAACATTCAGACACACTGGACAGGTAGCTGAAGAGAAAATTCACTGAGTCTTCCAAATACTCTCCTCTTGGGGGAGTCTGTGATTAAAAAGCCCAAGAAGGTCAGCACAGAGAATGGCAAGTGGGAAGAGGATCACCTTGAGAGGTCACTGGCACAGATACAGGGAACTTGGAGCTGGCCAACATACTGGGCATTTCTTAACATCCCCCAAGTGTGAACTCACGCATGAGCTGGCTGTCAGAAGGCTGCCTGCAGAAGATGGCCAGGCCCTAGTGAATTCTGCACCCATGGCCTCCCCACCATCTCCAGCTATAAGACTGGGGCTGAGGTGTGAAAGGTAGAAAACCATTGGCTGGATATGAAACCTTCCGAAAGGAGAGTCTGGAGGGCCTGGTACCAAAAGGAATTATCTTGTTGGGGTGTCCTAGCTTAGGTGTGCCCTGGCCATCAGCCAACCTTGAGGAACAAAGCTGAGGCTGAAGGAGCCACCCAGGCCTCCCAGGCTACACCCTGCCTACACCCTAAGAAAGGGGTGTTCTTTGGAGCAGGACTTTCATGAGCTCTTGGTCATCCCCAGGATTCAGTGGTGGCCTGTTTCTCATCTTCCAAGCCTCTTCAGCTCCTCTTTGAGGTTCTTTAAACTCTCTCTCTCCCTCCCTCTCCCTCTCCCTCTCTCTCTCTCTCTCTCTCTCTCTCTCTCTCTCTCTCTCTCTTTCTCTCCCTCCCTCCCTCCCTCCCTCCCTTTCTCGGCTCCCCCACCACTGTACATACCCCAAACTCTGTCAATTGTGTGCTTCAGTAACATAATACTTGATACTGAGTAGTTAAGAAGGAACAGAGACGAAGTGCTTACAACTCTGGAGGTTAGCAAGCCCATGGTCTCAGGGAGGAATTTAATGAGGACATTGCTTGTGGGGCCATCCCCTGGCAAAAGACAGAACATCAAGAAGAGAATACAGACAATTAAAGTGCTTTTGTCACCAGCATTAATCCATCCCTGAGGACACAGCCCTCAGGCTCCAACTGCCCCTCCAAAGGGTCCCACATCTCAACTCTGTTGCACTGGATTAAGTTTCCAAGACATGTATTTTAGGGACATGTTTGAAGCCTAGCACACATACATTTGGTATAATCTGTGACAATATTTCTCCAGACACCCCTAAAAACCAGAGTCCATTTTGACAATACAAAACACAAGTATCAAACAAAAAGCATTTGATCAGAATACAGGACCGAAGGCTAACTGTCCACTCCTTTGAGGACAGAGTGACTAACCCAGTTGAGGACAGAGTGACTAACCCAGTTGAGAACAGAGTGACTAACCCAGTTCTCGTGAGCCAGAGCAAAGCTGCCACAGACATGGTGCTTCCCACGGACATTCCCTTTTCTCTGCTTCAACCGAGATTTGCAGTGATAGTTGCTGTTTCTATGATACAACGGTCTTTGTGAGAATCAGCTGTTTCACATAATTTCACAAGTCCGATTAAATCTCTACAGAGCCACACAAAGTCTGCTGCTGGACCAAAGGGATGCTGTCAGGTCCCTTCCCTGACCACTGTGGACAAGGAATACAGAGGAGAACAGGCTTGGCCCAGGGTGGGTTCTAACTTGCCCAGAGTCACTTACTCTAGATCCAAGACTAAAAACAGACACCAAAGGTTCTAGAGAGTTTACTCTGAAAACGTCCTTACTGGGCAGGAGTTAGGGGGTTAAAAAAAAATGGGAAAGATGATTCTAGTCTGTCAACTAGTGCCAAGAGAGACCCTGATGACCCCCAGACATTCACACTCAGCCCCGACACTAACGGGTAGAACAGACAACCTCTTCTTATCAGTTCAGTCCCCTGCCTGACTAGTATGACGAACTGTGGGAGCTCGCGGGAGAAAACGGGGCTCCTGAACCTGTGGGAAAAGGGCTATTCTTAAAGGTGGGGCAGAGTGTCAGGAAGCCACCAAGGGGTGAAGCAGCAGTAGCAGCAGCAGCAGTAGCAGAGCCGCTGCCTAGGACTCAGCTAGTCGAGGTCTCAGGGCTGAAAGAATGCTTCCACTCACCTGTGCTCCTGTGACTGCCTCAGAGAAACCAGAGACAATGGGACCTGTGAGCATCCTACTAGGGTGAATTTAGGTTGTCTTTAAAACCCAGTTTCACTCAGTTACTCATTTTCAAGGGAAGAAACAGGCTCAGTAGACTGAGATTTGACCCAAACCCTTAGAGGTGTCCTCTGGGGCTCACTGTTCAACTTCAGAAAATAACTTTTATTTCCCGGGATTTTTATGTGAGAATCTAATGAGCTCACAGACACAAACAATCCTTATAAAGAAGAAAACAGCACATAGATGCCACACCATCTGATAGGGTATGAAGAGCTGGAACACACAGGAATAACCCAGCCACCCCAGAGCCATCACAGCCTATGCACTGCTTAGCTGGAGACCAGGCAAGCATCCAGATCCCAGCGCAGCCTTTGCTCTGACCTGTGAAGCCAGAGAGGAGTTGAGGCAGGCCCTGTGGTGTCAATTACTGCCTGCCTGAGCATGGAGAAGCTGTTCCCATGTCAGCCTGACTAGGGAGATTTTCACTCAGCAATATGCTTTTCTCCAGAAAGGCCCTATGGGAATGTCTACAACCACATGGTCCGTGATCAGGGGTCTGTGCAGTCAGGCAACAATGCCAAAGAGAACATTTCCTCCAGGGACAGCCTGGCAGGAGACGCTGGTCAGTCAACTGGGCCAAAGGCTGTCCTTCAGCATCTTCACAGGCCCCTCACCAAGCTCTAGACAAGAGGGACTCTGAAATTTACAAGGCCAAGAAGAGGCCCTTAAATAACTTTTCATTTATTTTCAAAAGAAAATGGAAGGGCTTGGGGGTAGGAAGGTGGCTGTGACATGCACCTTTCCAAAGAGGGTGAGGCAGTGGAAGAGCTCATGCCAGACACACAGCAGTGGCCATGCAGGCATCTACTGAAAGCAGAGTCATTCTGGGAGAGAAGGGAGTGTGTCGCGGTCCCCCTCAGCCAGCAAGAAGGACGCGCAACACTGGAGCTCTTCTTGCTAAGCAGTTTATTCAGGACCTTGTTAACAATTGTAAAATCTCCCTCTCTCCCTCAGCCCTTAAGTAGGCCTGGGCCGCCAACCCCAGATTGCCAGGTGGGCACTGCCCATAGGTCCACGCATATGCAAGCAGCTGACAATCATTGCGTGATAATAGCATAAGTCAGGCCTAGTTGATAGTAGGAGTTGATTATCACAGAGAGCACTCGCTTTCAGGATCGCGGAGGGCGGGAGCCAGCACCATCAGGTGCAGCTCCACGCAGCTCTCTGCATCGCCATCAGGTGTGACTCCACGTGGCTTTCTACAGGAGTGCCTTCCATGGCCCACAGGATCAGACCCAAGCTCAATAATCTGCTCTGTGAGAGCCTCCCCTCGTGGCATCGAGCAACCTTCATACATTCATTCCTCCACACATGAATGAGCTCCCACGCAGCACAGTGGTCATACATACCAGAATGTGTGTCTTTGGGCAAGTTGTACATGTAACTTCTCTGTCCTAACTTGGAGTCCACAGCCTAAAATAATAGCCTATATTATGAATTAAATGAGATTATACATCTAAAGCCAGCAGCACCTTGCCTGACTCAGAGCAAAACTCCAGATACCACAAGTAGCTGCAACCAAGTCAGTTGCCTGCCAATGCCACCTCTTGCCTGAACTCTTGCTTTCCCAGCCCCCACCATGCGAGTCTAGCCCGAAATTCCCAGCTCTAGCTATTCCAGACCTCTTCTCTCCTCCTCCAACCTGACCTGCATTCCTCCCTCCTCACTCCAGGGAGCCATGTTCACCCGAGGTTGATGGCCATGGGTAGAAATCCTGGATTCAAGTCTGAGCCTCGGGCTCACACCTCGCTATCTACCAGCCCCTTGGCCTCCCTGGGCCTTCTGCTTCTGAAACATCAACTGGATGATATATGTGAAAGGATTTATAGATTCTTAATGCTGCAGTATGTTCGGGGGAAAAAGAACTATTTGATTTTACGGTGATGTTTCTACTAAGTCATAAAAATTCCCTTTTCTTGTGCTCTGGTTCTGCAGTAGCAGTCTGTAATACTTCTGTTAGAAAATGCAGTGAGCTCTTCAGTGACGCTGGAGCCATGTTGTTGAGAAGTAGGATGGTCATGGACTCCTTAGCCACACCCCTCTTCCGCACACACCAGACTTTTTCTAAAAAGTGCAAAATTAACGCATGCCATTTCTAAGTCAGTGCAGTACTACGGTTCTTCGAATTTGCAAGGTGCTCTGTAAGTTACAAAGCAGTCCTACGTCCTTATGTCAGCCTGCGTCACAAGGTACCCAAGGCTTCAATCCCTGGGAACCCGAGGGCAGCCCAGCTTCATTCACAAAGGGCTCGTGAGGAGTGGGACTCCTTCAAATGCCAGATCCCAAAGAGCCTCGGTTCTGCAGCCTCACAGCTAAAATGCTCGCTTCTTCTGGTTTTGTCTTGGTTTTGTTTGTTAGTTTTGGTGTGTGTGTGTGTGTGTGTGTGTGTGTGTGTGTGTGTGTGTTTTGAGATGAAGTTTCTTTGTTTAACAGTCCTTGCTGTTCTGGAACTCGCTTGTAGACCAGGCTGACCTCAAACTCATAGAGATCTACCTGCCTCGGCCTCTCAAGTGCTGGGATCAAAGGTGTTAGCCACCACCACCTGGTGCTTTTGTTTTATTTCCAGAAAGAAAAAAAAATCTAACTCTATCCCCTCTTCTCTTACAACCACACACTAGCATTTATCACACAAGCAGCCCGCCCAGAGCTGAGGGTGTCCTCTGCCAATGTGTTTGTCATATCTTCACTGTCTTGACTGACATTTCTTAGACAAGTTACAGACACTCACAGTGCCTCAACTATCCAGTTTTGTTGAGATAGGGAGAGAGGTCTAAGACAAGATTCATCTGTAATCACAAAACGCCTAGCTGAGACCAGAAACTATAGCCTTTTATGTCCAGATTGCCTCTAGGATTCCATTTAAGCAATAAAAAGTCTACCAAGGTTAAAAGGGGGGGGGGACTGAGAACCAGTAAGATGATCCGATGATCCAGCGGGTAAGGGTGTTTGTTGCCAACCTTGACGACTTGAGTTCCATCCCCAGGACACACATGGAAGGAGAGAACTAGTTTCACATGCCAGTAGTCCTCTGACTTCCACATGTGTGCCACAGTATGTGGTGCACACATACACACACATGTTAATTAACTAATTAATTAACGTGAAATTTTTAATGGAGGCTAAAATATCTAGTACAACCTTTGATGATGGGAGTTGATCTGTAAACAAGAAAAAAAAAAAACATTACCCCCATTATGTCCCAGGTTCAGGTGTGGCTTTAAGTCAGATCTATGCTCAGAAATCCAGTTTCCTTAGAGAATGCCAAGGTGATGTATGTAGCAAGAACATGCCACACATGCGGCCAGAGAAGAGATGCCGTGGAGCAGCATGCGCACACTGTGGACCTAGGATACAGGCACAGCACAGCTCTACGGGCAATCGCCACTAGGAACAGGAAGTATGCAACACCTAGTGCTGTTTCCAGGTTAGACATCTCAAAGAGCTCTGGCCTGCTTTATCATTCCACATCTGAGCGCCAGCAGAGCAGGGAAAGGGGCCACAGCAGACATGGGAAACCTTTCCAAGGCCTAGTCACCACCCTGCCAAGGGTTCTCAGTGTCACCAGGAACATAACTCCCAATCTGGGGCTCTGCTTGCTGACTAAATCGAATGGAGTCAGGGCTGTCTTGTTAGTTTCAGGTTCCTTGCGAAGATGAAAACCACGTGGACGTCTCACATTTGCCTGTCCTCTGACGACTGCGGTGAAATAGCATGTATAAAGTAAGAAGTGTGCTAGGTAGCCTGCATCTGTTTCCTGTCTCAATCCACCAAGCACCACTGCAAAGACGGCTTTCTGGCCCTTACAGCCCACAAAGATCCAATTAACACAGACCGTGGAGCCTCCCGCGCAGTGTGGCTTCATTCCTGTCTTCAGCTCCGTGCTCAGCCTGGAGCCTGGGGCATCCAGTAAATATTTGTTGGTTTAATGTGGTGCTGTGGAGGAAGTTGTATAACTGGGAACATGTTTTAGAAGGTGAAGTGAGACATTAAGGTTAAGGTCCTTGTTGGGCTGTCTTAAGAGTGCTTTCAAGTCAAAAGGAAAACTGAAAGACTAAAGCTTAGACTCGGTGCCCAGAACAGCCTCACCTGTAGACTTCGTACTCTAAAGGTGGATCCAGAGTCATTTTGACAGGACTAGGTAGGTGGGGCAGGGGGGAGGGGGGAGGAGAATCAAGGTAGCAAAAGAAGCTCTCATTGAATACTTTTCTTCTTTTATCAAGTGGGGAGAATCTTTTCCCAACTGATTTTCCTTAGGACTCCTTAGGCCATCCCAATGTGCAAAGGTACCTTGGCAATAAGGGTACTTGGGAAACAGACAAAAGGAGGGGATATTAGGGGTGACCTTACAGTAGACCAGCAGTGATGCAATTTCAAATATTCCTCGTGTGTAAGTGGCCCATGGCTGCTAGAACAAATTATCATGAAGTCAATGGTGAAACATCTAAGGTTAGGAATGTATAATCTCGTTACCCCAGAGGTCCTAAATCCAAAATGAGCTTCTCTCCCTGGGCTAACTCAAGGCATTAACTGCTCTAGAAATACTAGGAAGAAATCAGTTTTCCTTTTTCTGAAGCCTTGTTCTTCATTCCATCATTCATGGGCTCAGTCTTGCCAGCCAGATGTACATCTTCACATGCCACTGTGACCCTGCCTCCGGCCTCCATGCTCACATCTTTCTCTAGCCTCCCTCCCTCACCCAGCTGTCAAAAACCCTAGTGCTTGCTTGCAGCTCTGCTGGAAACACCCAGATCCTTAGTCACATCTACAGAGTCCCATAGTCTCGAGTTCCAGGGGCTAGGGAGGGGACATCCCTGGGGACCATTATTCTACCTCGCACACCGTGCCTTTTATGCCAGCCTAACTCCAGGTACAGTAGGCAAAGCTATCTCAAGACACTATGGGAAAGATAGACTGGGACACCCAGTGTCCTCCTCTGGCCTCTACAGGTGTGCACTTGCACACACACAAATATAACACACACGCACACACACAAAGAGGAGGAGGACATTCAGACTCTCCAAAAAACTGTGCCTTCCTGATTCAACAACAGTGATTAATATTGGGGAGGGGGGCAAGGAGGAGACTAGGAAAGACTGGTTTAGGTCTCAGATCGCTGTGGATCACAGTAGCCTTCCACTGAGTTCTTGGGAAGAAACACACACGACAAATTTGAAAACAAAAACACCAAACCTAGGCTTGGAGAAACGCTGCTTCTTAGACGAGCCGACAGCACTCCCTAGTGCCCGGTAGCAGAAGAGGACTAAGAGCTGCAGCTACCGGGAGAAGGAAGAACACAGAACTCTGTGCCCTGTGGTCTGAGCCTTGCCTCCAAGGCAACAGACGAGTCAGCATAGGTTCTGGCGCTGGCACCAGGCATGCGTGGCGTTTTCACACTTCCCAAGTGAGTCTATGCTTAACTCGAACCACTCAGTTCAACAACACCACAGACATGACTGGAAGGCCCTTTGGGCCCTGAGGATTTAAAAATCCCTAAGGTAGGGGACAACTCTGCTCAGAAAGCTTCTAGACTAGGCTATGAAAGCTAAAAAGAAGAGTAGCCCCCAACTAACTGCTGTGTGCTGCCAGGCACAACACTTGCTCTCTCTGTGCCAAGTTTCTCGTCAGGGCAAACCTACCCAGCACAAGAGGGGAGGCCAGGGAGCAAAATGTAAAACCCAGATGAATTAAAGTCCCTGGGTTAAGAGACAGTATATAATTCATGTAGAGCCCTCAAACGGGTATGTGGTATGCAATTACAATGGTTGATCTGAGTGTCACCTTGCCACACATTAGAATTGCCTGTGTAGGAAGCCTCATCAAAGGTGTCCAAATGGCCTTGATTGATGGGAAGACCCACTCGTGCTTACAGCACCTCCTAGTGGCGTCTTGGATATGGCAGAAGGAAGAGCACCTCTGCTTTTGTTCCTTGGCCTTCGCTCTCACGCTGAGTAGACTTGCCCTGCTGCTGCTGATCCCTTCGCTGACCTCTGAACTGGCATTTTCCAAGCTCTCATGGACTAGAACCGGCTGTTCCCCAGGAACCTTTTGCACTTCCAGCACCAGACTGGGGACCACTGAGGCACCCAGCCTTGTGGGCTGAGCAACTACCGGCTGTCCTCCCCACACTCAGTGAGAAAGACACGGCCACTGTGGGGCTACTCCAACTGCCGTGGCGCCAGCCTTACTGACAGAGGAACTACCAGGTTCTCGGCTCTCCAGCGCGAGTCTTCTGATGGTACTGTTTTTAAAGCTGACTTAATAAAATCCACAGTTTTCATCCCATCCATCTGCTCCTCCAGAGAGTCCTGATTACAATTATGACTGCGGAAAGAGTTAGGGGCTGACTGGGGATACAGATGGCATACCTGCTGCCACTCCCCTGTCGCTACTTGCTAGTCCCAGGGAGTGATCTGCCAGATTGGGACAACCCTTCTGAATTCTCCTTAATGCCCTCCATTAATGAAGAAGGGGACATGGGCCCACGCAAACTCTCTTTGCATTTTCCCTTTAACATTCTTGAGACAGGAAGGTCCCCATTGGCTGAGCCCATGCAGAGTTGGGAACAGGTGCCCTTCGCATTGACTCTTTAGCTACCACAAGCTTGTTTGCCTGTTACTCAGCACAGTGAGCTGTGTTCATGGACTTCTCTAGCCAATGTTCCTGAATGTCCTTGTCCTTCTTGTCACCTGCTGCCCTTGTGGTCCTTTGTGAGCCAGATAACCAGTGTGACATTGTAAGAAACCACACCCAAGGATCAAACCAGTCCCATTTATGGAGCCCTGACACCTGCTTATCTCAGACAGCCCCATAGCTGTTGTATAAGGCAAGGATGTTTAACCTCACTGCTCAGACAAGAATGAGGTTTAGGGAACTTTCCCATCTTTCCCAAGGAGAGACCGATATTAGGAGAAGGAAGAGAATTCAGACAGGTACCAATAAGGTGGACCAGTGAGGCTGCTGTTTAACTTTACATGCCTGTAACTTTGAGAAGCAGATCTCACTCTCAAGTCCTCCTCCATGACAGCCATTTGCAAAATGACTGAGCTTTCCTGGGTCTCAGCACCGAGGCAGGGATTCTCTGGCCACCGTCTGCTGGCAAACTCACGCAGATGGGTACATAGCTTCTCTGCCTTCGAGCTTCACGTTTCTAAGCCATTCCTGCAGGAAAACCCACCATGCTCCTGCTCCTTGAAGCAGCGTTAGCATGTGCCTTCCCCTGTCTAGCACTGGGCAGTAGTGTGCCGCTGGCACGTGTGTAAGGGAAAACAAAACGACCAAACACAGAATGGGAAAAACACTACTTCTTAGACCCGCCAACAGCAGCTCCCAGTGCCAAGGATCAGGAAGGGGGTAAGCATGTAATAATCTCCAAGTCCACATCAAATGTGCAAATTGAGAAACAGTGAAATATCCTTAGGAAGGAAAAACAAGATTTATTATGCTTTGTACCAAGAGGGATTATGGGTAACCAACAATCACTGCAAACAGTGAACCAAACATGGCACAAAATTTTACTTCATGAATATATCTAATTTTGGAACACATTCGTATATCTTTCCCATCAAAACGAATGTCTTTCCTTTTACGTCATTGCTAACTATCGTATGACCTCAAGTAGACAGATCATTAAAGCACACTGTATATAAATGAATGAAATTGGCTGGTAGGTTTGCTACCGTTCTTGTAAAGGAGCTACTGAAAGTTAGTTTCTTAAAAAATAAATAAATAAATAAAAATTAAAAAAAAAAAAGGTGCTGAACAAAGGCAAGGAACAGGTGTGTGGTGAGAAATGGCCAGCAGGGGGAAACTGAGGACCTGACTCAGAAGACAGGACAAAAGGAGACCAAAGCCACAGGAAAAAATTACACAAGGGATTCAGAAAAGACACAGGAGGGGGAGCAGCTGGTGGGGTCATTCTCTGTCTCAGGGGGACACAGGAACCTTTGCTCCCTTGTCCTTGAAATCCTCCAGCTTTCCACTCTGCGGTGCTGAGTGCTGGTGTGTGTGTGTGTGTGTGTGTGTGTGTGTGTGTGTGTGTGTGTGTTTTGGGAGGATTGTCTTAAATTAGCTACCTAATTTTTAATTAGGTTTATTCTGCAAGGCAATTAATCCACCTGGTCCCCTCATTGTGGAGAGCTAATTCTAAACCAATTAAACAACTCTTGAAATGAATGGCTGAGAAATAGGGCATCTTCCTTTGCCAAGGACTGTTAAGGAAAAGGAAATGGTTGTCCTCTGGGAGAGGCTAGGCACAGCCTTTGCTGTGCTTGACTAAATCGCTCTTTGAAACCTCATTTGGCCCTAGGGTTTGACGACAATGAAGAACACGTAGGCCGCCATCACAGCTTAGCATGTGTCCACGAGAGGGCAGTAGTGTATACAGTCAGAACCTACATTCTCCTCTAGGCCTCAGCCCCTAGAATCAGGGGAGTTGGGAGTGGCTTGGGAAGGCTTCACCCACTCTTTCTAGACACTTCAGAGCTATTTACACAAGCCCCTTCCCCCATCACAGGTTTCCTCTGAAGCCCCTGGCATCAGAGACCCGGGGCCACCCAGGCCCAGACTGTGAGGCTCTGTAAGTGGGGCTCAGGCCTTAGTGGTTTTCCAAGCTCCCCAGGGGTAAGAAGTCCTGCTTTATCATCATTGCCTGTCGACACACAGGATGCAAAAGAGAGGAATGTGAGTCTTGTAGCCTCTAATAGGCCTCACAATACTGAGCAGAGTAAAAGACAATAAACTATCCAAAGCTGTGAGAAGATGCATGGGAAACAGTATAAACCTCAAGACCTGGCAAACAGATGTTCTACTCAAATGCTTATAAATGAATTAGAAAAGTACAGTCAGAGCCAGGTGTGGTGGCACTCACCTTTAATCCCAGCACACTCAGGACGCAGACATGAGGATCCCAGCCTGGTCTACAGAGTGGTTCCAGGATAGGGCTGCATAGAGAAACCCTGTCTCTGGGGCGAGGGAGGGGGGGAGGAAGAAAAGAAAGAAAGAGAGAGAGGGAGGGAGGGATGGAGGAAGGAGAAAGGAAGGAAGAAAGAAAGGAAGGGAGGGAGAGAAGGAGGGAGGGAGGGAGAGAGGGAGGGAGGGAGGGAGGGAGGGAGGGAGGGAGGGAGGGAGGGAGGGAGGAAGGGAGGAAGGAAGGAAGGAAGGAAGGAAGGAAGGAAGTCAGGAAGGAAGGAAGGAAGGAAGGAAGGAAGGAAGTCAGGATGCAGAGAAACCACCACACCTTCGGAAACAGCCAATCCCAGAGGAGGAAGTGGTCATGGAAACCTAGATACAGGGCAGGCTAGGTAGCAAATACCATCTGCCAGGAGCTGGTACCTGGTAGATACACCAAAACCTACTCCCCAGCCTTCTCAGCTATAGCCAAAAGAGAAGCCAACCATGGAGGAAGTCCCCAGAGATCACCTTCCTAAGACACAGAGCAAGGTGGCAAAGGACAGAAAGTGGATTCCGTTCCCATAATAGCTGTCAAGCACTTGACCACTAACAGAAGTTGGACCAATGATAACAGATACTATTGCATGTTATGGCAGTTTGAATAAGAATGACCCCCATAGACTCATATCTTTGGACACTGATCATCAAGGAATGACACTTGAGAAGGATTAGGAGGTGTGGTCTTGTTGGAGGAAGTGTGTCCCTGGGGTAGGCTCTGAGGTTTCAAAAGCCTAAGCCAAGCCCAATGGTGCTCTTTTCCTTCTGCCTGCAGATCCAGCTGTAGAACTCTCAGCTCCTTCTCCAGCACGGTGTCTGCCGGTGTGCCACCAGGCTTCCCACCATGAGGATAATAGATTAAATCTCTGAAACTGTAAGCAAGCCCCAATTAAATGCTTTCTTTCATAAAAGTTGACATGGTCATGGTATCTCTTCACAGCAATAGAACACTAAGATACATGTCAAAAAAATAAACTTCAGTTTAAAAGCTATGACTAGGGACTGGAGAGATGGTTCGGAAGTTAAGAGCACTGGTTGTACCTCCAGAGGACCTAGGTTCAATTCCTAGCATCTACATGGCAGCTCACAATCATCTATAACTCCAGTTTCAGGGGATCTGATGTCCTCTTTTGGCCTTCAAGGGCACTGTATACACATGACGCAGACAACCATGACTAAACACCCATATATGCAAACTATTAAAAACGATTTTTTTAAATGTCTGTGGGTGGAAGCCAGGTATAGTGATATCAGCACATAATCCCAACATGAGAGGCTGAAGAAGAAGATCATAAATTTAAGCTTCTGCTTCATGATGAGTTCAAAAATAGCCTAAGCTACACAACTCCAGTTTAGAAATAGCTCAGTGTGATACGGTACTTTTCTTGCATCTCCAACATCCTGGGTTTGATGTTTACCACTGCAAAATAATTGTAGATAAACAAATACTCATCTTTATACAAGATAAGTACACTTTTTGCTGACTTGAACTTGAAGGGAAACAATAATAGAGTTTCAACTACAAAACGAGGTAATTTCTAGACAGTTTTAACTTCTTGAGTTGGTTTGTTTAATAGTACAATGAGCAGCTTTTCTTAGAAGTAGACAGTGGGAAAAAGTCTTCATTAGGTGACAAAACAGAAAGATTGATAAATTTTTTCATAAAAACTAGAATTTCTATTCTGAAGTATAGGAGAAGAATATGTTCCCACACAATGTCTTCTTTTTTATTTATTTTTTAATCTTAATTTTTGAGGTGGGGTCTATGTAGCCCTGACTATCTTGGAATTCTCTATGTAGACCAGACTAGCCTGGAATGCAACAGAGGTCCTCCTGCTTCTGTCTCCCAAGTGGTAGGGTTGAAAGTATGCACCACCATTCCTGGCAAATGGAGTTTCAAATATATATATTTCTCTATATATATTTCTCAAAGGAGTTTCATATATATATATATATTTCCTACTCTCTTGCCTTTTCACTTGACTCTCTGGAAGAGCTATAGGTTATAAGAATAAATACAACAAGCCTGGGCCCCAGCACTACCATCTCCTCTTTAGGGACATAGGCTCAACCATCTCCCTTCGCTGAGGTTAGTCTCCCCAGTCATAACATGAGAGAGTTAGACTAGACTTTTAGATTCCAAATGTTTTTAGTAGATTTTTTTTCTCAACAGAATTCTTACCATGGCAAACAATCATGTAACAGATGCAATAGCATTCCTGTTGAAGCAGAGCTCGTGTTCCGGACAGCTAAAACCCTTAAGGAGACCTCCCCCCTGCAGCCCAGAGGCTGCCTTTGGGTCTCCACGACACAAATAAACTGATCCCTCCTAGGGCTGAAATCAACAGAGGCTTTTGCGCCTCTCCTCACAGCTGAGTATGGCTAGGGCCCAGAAGAAAGCTGGCACTGTTTGTCTAGGGGGTATTCTGAGAACAAAGAGGGAGTTTGTCCCAGGGCCTGCCAATCCAGCCTGGTTTCACAGGCGCTAAATTCATTCAGCATCGCTGCCCTGCAGGCTACCCCGTTAGCCTGGTGGGCCTGCCAGCCTCTTCCACAAGGAGTTAGTGTCGGATCTGGGCAGCTCTCTCTGCCTGACGCAATGGACATTCAGCTCGCCTGTGAGAATCGGAAATGGGGGCTCCTGTCTCTTGAAAAATAAGGACCCAGGAAATCAACAGCTCTCCAGATGTGAGCCAGTGTGGGAAGGGTGCTGGGGTTTTTCCCTCTCCTTTCCAATCTACTATCCTTATCATCTCTTTCTTGTTCATCAACAGAGGCTTTCTCACAGTCCACTTCCTCTAAGGAATGCAAGAAAAAGAAGACAAATTGCTGCATAGGAAAGCTACTCTTACACCTTACACAAGAAATTTGGCACATTTTTAATACATTTTTCCATTCTCTTTATCTTACTCTTCTAGCTTTGTATATGGGGGTGGATTGGAGGTCAAGGACAGCTTTACAGAGGCAGTCCTCTCCTTCTGCCTTTACAAGGGTTCCAGGGTTCAAAGTCAGGTCATCAGGATGACATGGTGTGTGCTTACCTGCTGGGCCATCTTACTGGTTCCCAGATCCCCATTTCAGTACTGATAAGGAAAATGAGACTTAGGGAAATTGTCACTCAAGTCTATCTGGCTCCCAGTTCAAAGCCTACTAAGTCCCTAGATAAAACTTGAGTAACTCCAGAATAGCCCCAGGCTTAGGCAACATGGCCAGTGTGTCACAGGATGAGAAGCAAGAGGCCGCTGAATGGAAATGCAGGCAGTGTGTGTCTGAGTTGACGTGCAGTGACAGGGTCCCTGGGAAGAGTACCTTTTTGTCATGCAGGCTCAGTTACCATCATTGTCCAAGTCAATGGACTTCACTTGGTAGTGGAATTTTAGTTGCATGGCAAAATTAGCAAAATTGGGTTAATGTACCCCAACACACACACAGCCTTCTCCCACCCCAACCTCTCAAGGGAGTGATTCCTTTGTTAAATCAGTGTAGACACACAGCCATCACCCAACGTCCACAGCATACATTAGGATTCATGCTTTATATTGTACACTTTGGTTTAGTAGATACATATACAATGGCTACCCCTGTAGTAATACATCAAACTGTTTCCCTGCCTTAAAAAAAATGCCTTTTGCAGGCTGGAGAGATGGCTCAGAGGTTAAGAGCATTGTCTTCTCTTCCAAAGGTCCTGAGTTCAATTCCCAGCAACCACATGGTGGCCCACAACTATCTGTAATGGGGTCTGGTGCCCTCTTCTGGCCTGCAGGCATATACACAGACCGAATATTGTATACATAATAAATAAATATTGTTTTTTTAAAAAAAGGCCTTTTGCTTCATCTATTCATCTTCTCTCTCCCTCCCCTGTCCGATTCCTGGAAGCCACCTTTCCTGTCTCCATAGTTTTCTCTTGTCCAAAGCTCCATAGAGTTGGCTTCAGGTAATAGTAGTCTTTATGGATTACTGATACCCCATTTATTAACCATTCCAGAAATATATGTGAGGCTGGTGAGATGGTTCAGCAGATAAAGGTCCTTGCCACTAAGACTGACAAACTGAGTTCAATTCCCAGGACCCACATGGTGGAAGGAGAAAGCTGACTCCCACAAGTCATCCGCTGGCCCCCACAGGTACACCCTGGCACATGCACACACATGCACACTCACACACGTGTCACAAGTAATTATATAAACACACTTTTTAAAAATTAAAAGAAAAACAAAAACAACAACATTGTGTGTGTGTGTGTGTGTGTGTGTATGATGCCTCCTTATGGGATGGTGAAATAGATATTATTTTCCTTACTTTTTCTTATTCCTTTTAGTAAAATTAGAAATCAAACTAAAACCTCTCTCTGCCCCCCTCCACCTTCACATGGATTAGGGATGCGTGGTGTGGGAAGTCCTTCTGTATATGTTTGTTTTTATTGGTTAATGAATAAAACTGTTTCTGCCAGTGGCTTAGCAGAATAAAACTAGGCAGGAAAACTAAACTGAGTGCTGAGAGAAAAAAGGCAGAGTCACTGAGAAGCCATGTAGCCGCCTGCAGGAGACAGACACACTGGAACCTTGCTGGTAAGCCACAGCCATGTGACAATACACAGATTAATAGAAATGGGTTAACCAAAGATATAAGAGCTAGCTAGCAATATGCTTAAGTCATTGGCCAAATAGTGTTGTAATTAATACAGTTTCTGTGTGAATATTTTGGGTCAGGGCAGCCAGGAACGAACAAACAGCCTCCAACAACAGGTGGGGGCTGGGAATGAAGCAAATTTAGGTGACTCTGAAAGGTGAAGTGAAGACGGAGCAAAGACGGAGCAGCGAGGGACCAAATGTGATGGTGGCTCCGACAGGAAAGGACATATCCTACAGAGATACTGTGCTCCTTCCTTCTGCTTTCAAGCTATAGAAACAATGGACCCCAAAGAATCAAATCCCCAGGAATCCCATGCTGGCTGGAGGACTTGGTGCTGGCCAGAGGAGGAACCTGCCTCCCAGGAGGGGATTTGGGAGGGGATTCTGACAACTTTTCTCAAAGGTAAATTAGCATGTGCTTGTCTTCTAGCCTTTGTTTCCTGTATTTCGTAAAATTGTAACACCTCTAGAGAGAGGTGGACATGCCACCTCCGTGAGTACTCGGGGTTTCTTTTTTTGCCTCATGTAGCCCAGAGATGGTGTCAAAAGAGACTTTGTTCTGAAAACATCAATGGATGTGGGGCAGAAAATTCCTGGCGAAGCTGCATCCAGCCAAAGGAGCAGCAGGGGGCCAGGTTAGAAAGCTTTTAAGCTGGAGAGATGATTCAGGCAGTAGCTCCAGTGCTGGGGAAGTAACACAGTGACCCCTGGGACTTGATGGTCAGACAGTGGCTCACAACCTTCCTAATGCTGTGACCCTGCCAGACAGTTCCTCATGTTGTGGTGACCCCAACGAGAAAACTATTTTTTTTTTTTTTTTTGGTTTTTCGAGACAGGGTTTCTCTGTAGCTTTGGTGCCCGTCCCGGAACTAGCTCTTGTAGACCAGGCTGGCCTCGAACTCCCAGAGATCCGCCTGTCTCTGCCTCCTGTCTCTGCCTCCCGAGTGCTGGGATTAAAGGCGTGCGCCACCACCGCCTGGCTGAAAAAACTATTTTCATTGCTACTTCATAACCGGAATTGTGCTACTGCAATGAATCATAATATAAATGCCTGTTTTCTGATGGTTGTAGGTGCTCCTGTGAAAGGGTCATTTGACCCGAACCCCAAAGGGGGAACCACTGGTTGGGTTCATTAAGGAGCTCTGTCCTTTTAAAAAAAAAAAAAATGTGCACTCGGGAAGCAGAGGCAGGCGGATCTCTGGGAGTTCGAGGCCAGCCTGGTTTACAAGAGCTAGTTCCAGGACAGGCTCCAAAGGTACAGAGAAACTCTGGATCAAAAAACAAAAATAGAGATAAGTAGGTAGATAGATAGATAGATAGATAGATAGATAGATAGATAGATAGATAGATAGATAGATAGATAGATTTCTGACCTCTACATGCTTAGCCTATACTCAGGTTTACCTTATTTATCCTTCTGGGATCTCTGATAGTATTGATGGCTAGGCTAGCTATACCTTTGTTAGCTTAGTTTAGCTTAGCTTAGCATAGCAGCAGAAGCATCCAAATCCTTCCACAAGGCTATACCCAGCTTGTTAGCTGATTTTATAAATATAAAAATCAAGCCTTGCTTTTTCTAAGATAGTAGGTCTCTAGATTTAAAAAAAAATGCTTTAAGATATATAAAGGTCTGAGGATATAAAAGTTCCTAAAGTTTGGGGGTCTAAAAAAAAACAATTTAAGATGTAAATACAGGTTACAATGGGATAGATGGCTAAGATATAAAAAATGTTTCTGATGTCTTTCATCTTCTATGATATAATCCTGATAAGCTGATAGAGCAGTGACTACTTACTGTTTGGGTCATTTATTTTGGTTGTCATCTAGGTATAGACTTTAAGGTGTTTCTCATCAGGCCAAAGATATCTCTGTCCAATTCATACCTGGCTCTCTGGACAGCAGAAAAAGATACATGCTTCTAATGAAAATCTGTAGTTTCAACGAGGACTCAAAGGTGTGAGTCTATTCCTGCTGTCTTACAGACACCCGTTATCTGCTTATTTCTATGATATGGACTTCAATATGGGCCTAAAAGTTTCAAATGTATTATTTTCCTTTAGTACATAAATTCTAACTTCTGTTCCTAGTTTAAACTTATCTCAATAGGTTTCCACTTGGCTGGCAGACACATCTAAGCATCATTTGCTGCCTACAACCTGCTCTGAATGACTGTGAGCCCTGGACTTGCTGAAAGCTGATGTGGACCAGTCCAGCTGATGTGAACGCTCCCTGTCCCTTCAAAAGAGTCTGAGAACCAGATGCTTCTGATGAGTGCCCCATTGTCCAAATTCCCTTCTTACCTTTGGCTAGCCTTTCAACCTTCCTGGGCCTGGATAACAATGCCCCAATGTCAGCTCGAAGTAGTTACAAAAAAGAACACATCCCGTCCCGTGCTCCCTGCCAAAATAGGTTGACATGATGAGACAAGGGGGAACTCCCTGGCATGGGGAACAAAAATGGCTACTTATAGTGCCATTGACATACCAGAAAAAGACCCAAAATTGTCAATTGATAGATTTATTAACTAAAGCAACTCTGCCATAAGATAAGACATTTGACTTTCTTTATACAGAACCAAAGAAGTATTTTATGGCCTTAAAAAACTATTATTTCAATATAAATCATTCAGGATTATAACCTAGCTGTACTCAAAGATCAAAGCTACTGGGCTTTAAGAATGGTGATAGATACAAATGTCACTACCCTAAAGAATCTGTAAGCTAATGGTGCTGAGGTCCCAATACCACCTCCTAGAGCCCCTAGGCAAACAGGACCCATGGGTGGGTCCTGTCATTGGTACTTGTGAAAATGGGGGGGGGTGGGACCTATGGAAGACTTGCCACACATGTGGGGTCCAGAGCAGCCTGGCCACACATGATGAGGCCCAGGCCACAGAGCTGCCATAGGAGGCAGCACTGGGTTCCAAAAAAAGCCATAAATTGGCACTTCCCCGGGAACAGACCATTCAAAGGAAATTCCTAACATTCCAACCATTGTAGGTAGGATCACCTACCAGCAAACACCCATCAGTTTTCACCAGGATACCCCTAGACAAATGTCAGTCAATTGGGGGTCCTGAACCTTAGAAATCTCTCACCCTACTTTTGCTACTATAAAAATCCAACCTCAACTGAGCTTGAGGCTCTCCCACCCATATGTTGGACACACAGAGAGACCGAGTTGAACATGGTTGAACAAATGTCCTTGTGGTATGAATGTTTCCTTTGGGTATATACCCAAAAGTGATATTGCTGGGTCTTCTTTTTTTCTTTTTTCGTTTTTTTTTTTTTTTTTCGGTTTTTCAAGACAGGGTTTCTCTGTGGCTTTGGAGCCTGTCCTGGAACTAGCTCTTGTAGACCAGGCTGGCCTCGAACTCACAGAGATCTGCCTGTTTCTGCCCCCCGAGTGCTGGGATTAAAGGCGTGTGCCACCACCGCCCAGCATTGCTGGGTCTTGAGGTAGATTGATTCCCAATTTTCTGAGAAACTGCCATACTGATTTCCAAAGTGGCTGTACAAGTCTGCACTCCCACCAGCAATGGAGGAGTGTTCCCCTTATTCTGCATCCTCTCCAGCATAAGCTGTCATCAGTGTGTTTGATCTTAGCCGTTCTGACAGGTGTAAGATGGTATGTCGGAATTGTTTTGATTTGCATTTCCCTGATGGCTAAGGATGTTGAGCAATTCCTGAGTGTCTTTAGGCCATTGAGATTCTTCTGTTGAGAATTCTCTGTTTAGATCTGTACCCCATTTTTAATTGGAATATTTGATATTTTAATGTCTAGTTTCTTGAATTCTTTATATATTTTGGAGTAGACTATACATCTTTACTTGAAATGTTCATTGTAATGAATCATTGATCTGGTTTGAGGCCTCTAGCTTCAGCTACACTATCAATGCCGGGCCCTCACTGGGACTCCTCTTGGATATCCTGTTGCTGCCCTGTGTCATTGAGATTCTGAAGCTTCGGATCTGCATAATGGACTCCTTCATGTCCTACAGCAGATCATAGATGAGGTGGATGTTGAGGTGAGTCAACTCATAGCCCTAATTGTGAGCCTGGGTGGCCACCACCAGGGTGAGCTCTCCAGTACTGCTCTGGCTAGCTCACCCAATGCAGCAGGCAGCAAGGGGTGGGACCAGTTCTGTTCTCACACCCTCGGGGCCAGCTCACCCACCTATACCACCAATGCTAGTTCTACCATGTTGCCTAGGTGACGTGCAGGGCCTGCTCTTCCAAGTGATGCAGCTGATGAGGGACACAGACAGCTCTCCCACTCACATGACCTCAGGGTCAGCCCTCCCACTCTTATGACCTCAAGGTCAGCTCTCCCACCTGCCACAGGAGGTGAGGGGCAGTTGGGGGGAGGAGCATATCTCCCTCGCCCATGTCATTGAATGTCACAGTCAGATCTCATAGAGGCATTTTCTTAATAAAGGGTTCCTCCTTTCAGATAACTCTAGTTTGTATGCCCAGTTGACATATGAATAGCCAGCATAATACTTTCCCACTCTTGAGCTTTCTAAACTATGTTCGATGCCCGAGGAAAAGATTATAACCTAATCTGATGTGTTATTGAATGTATAACCTAATCTGATGTGTTATTGAATGTATAAAGAGGAAAGGTTTTACATAATTATATGTAACACATGGGAGGCAAAGCAGGGACATCGCTGTGAGTTCAAGGCCAGCCTGGTCTATATAGTGAGTTTCAGAACAGTCAGGATTACATAATGAGACCTTGTCTCAAAAAGAAAAAAAGGAACAAAAAAAATCCTATTCTAAAATATATGGAAGGTCAGAGCCAGGGATGTAGCTCGGTGGGTCAAATGCAAAGCCCTGAGTTCAATCCCAGCACCACATACACAACATAAGCCCAAATAAGTCTCTATACTCTTTTTACTCTCACGCATCACCCCCATTTCTCCCCACTGTGTGGGGTGTGTGTGTGTGTGTGTGTGTGTGTGTGTGTGTGTGTGTGTGTGTTGAACAAAAATCTCATACATGCTAGGCAGACGCTTTACCACTGGACTACACACCCAGTCTAGACAGTAAAATTTTTATATGAAAGAAAATGAACTACACTACCTCAATTTTGAAAGGGGGAAATAAGACGAGTAAAACCCGAATACATGTTTCAAAATTTATCTGAAGCCATCGCAGGCCAGACTGACATTTGTGAAGGGACATCAACAAAGCAGAGTACAAAGCACAGAAAGAGATCCACAAAAATATGTCCAAAGGCAAATCAATGCAAAGGAGGAAAAACTGCCCTTCAGCAAGCAGTGCCGGAACAGAGTGTCCCCAGGGAAAGACAGACCTCAGCCTAACACCTGCATCCTAACCTTAAGTCAACTCAAAACAGAATGAGAACTTTACTGCAGAACTGTAATACTTTCAGAAAAGGTAGAAAATCTTTACGATTTGTGAAAGAAAAAATTGGATAAAATGGACTTCATAATTATTCTTTTTTTTTTTTTTTTGAGACAGGGTTTCTCTGTAGCTTTGGAGCCTGTCCTGGAACTCCCTTTGTAGACCAGGCTGGCCTCGAACTCATAGAGATCCGCCTGCCTCTGCCTCCCAAGTTCTGGGATTAAAGGCATGCGCCACCACGGCCCGGCTTCATAATTATTCTTAAAAGAAGAAAACAAACAAATAATTTTGATGTTTGAAAACTCCTGTTAAAGCAGGGAGTGGTGGTGCACACCATGATACCAGCACTCAAGAGGTGGAGGCAGGCAAATCTCTGAGTTCGAGTCCAGCCTGTCTACAGAGTGAGTTCCAGGACACCCAGGACTGCACAGAGAAACCCCGTCTAGAAAACAAAGGAAGGAAGAATCCCTATTAGAATGAAAAGATAAATTATAGGTATGGTGGTTTGAAAGAAAATGACCCCCAAAGAGTGTGGCACTATTAGGAGGTGTGACCCTGTTGTAGGGTGTGTGTCACTGTGAACTCGGGCTTTGGCATCTCATATATGCTCAAGTCTCATCCAATGTCTCAGATCACTTCTGCCAAATCAAAGATGTGGAAGTTTCAGCTCCTTCTCCAGCACCATGTCTGCCTGCATGCCACCATGTCCCACCATTATGATAATGGACTGAACCTCTGAACTGTAAGCCCCCCATTAAATGTTTTCCTTTGTAAGAGTTGTCTTGGTCATGGTGTCTCTTTACAGCAACAGAAACCCTCACTAAGACAATAGACAAGGAGGAAAGTGTTTGCAGTCACATATCAGCCAAGAAGTATACCATATAAACATTGTTGAAAAGGCAACAATAAGAAAATACTAAACTGTGTAATTAAAAAACCAGGGAGAAACTCACAAGTAAAATTCAGCAAAAAGGATGTATTGGTAGTGAAAAGCACATGATAATATGTTCAGTATCTTCATTAGGAGATGCAACTTAAAACCACAATGAGATAAGACTGTACATCCATAAGGATGACTCAAATAGGGCTCAGATGTAGCTCACTTGAGGCCCTGGGTGCAATCACTGCACTTTATAAACAGGGCAAGGCCCTGCTTGCCTGTGGTTCCTGCGTGTGAGAGATTGAGGCACAAGAATCAGAAGTTCAAGGACAACCTCAACTACACATCAAGTCTGAAGTCAGCCTGGGATGCACAAGATCATATCTCAAAGATAAAATAAAAAATGAAAGACTAAAACAGAAAACAAAAAATAGTAAGTGCTCTGGAGAACTTAGAAAAATTGAATCAGAAAATTCATCTGCTATGGAAAATAGTTTGGAAATTTCTTTCTTTTGGGGGTGGGGGTGGGGTTAAGACAGGCTTTCTCTTTGTAACAGTTCTAGACATCCTGGAACTCGCTTTGTAGAACAGGCTGGCCTCTAACTCACAGATATCCACCTGCCTCTGCCTTCCGAGCACTGGGATTAAAGGTGTGTGCTTACTCACCTGGTTTGGCAATTTCTTTTTTTTTTTTTTTTTGGTTTTTTTTTTTTTGTTTGTTTTTTTCAAGACAGGGTTTCTCTGTGGTTTTGGAGCCTGTCCTGGAACTAGCTCTTGTAGACCAGGCTGGCCTCGAACTCACAGAGATCCGCCTGCCTCTGCCTCCCGAGTGCTGGGATTAAAGGCGTGCGCCACCACCGCCCGGTGGCAATTTCTTAAGAAAATGAAATATACGACTACCACACCAACTAGCAGTAGCACACTAGGACATTTATTACAGAGAAATGAAAATATATGTTCATTTAAAAACTATATTGTACAAACATAGTTTTAGTAATAATAGTCAAAAACTACAAACAACCCAGATAAATGTTCTGCCAATAACAAGGTCACTATCAAGACCACTTTCCTAACTTGTCTTCCTGTACAGATCTGAGAGTCTGGAAGACCCTGATGCAGGCTAGTTGAAACAGAATTAATAAAAACTCAGAGACAGATATTGGGGTTCAACCTGAAAATCAAAAGAACAAAGCAACCACCCTCCAGCTCTTACCTCAACCTCAGTCCAAAAATGGTGATCCTGTCTCCAGGAAATCTCAGAATGAGACTGAGACTGAGAGCTGTCTCCTTCTGTTTTATAATTTTCTCTAGTTCTGGGATTAAGGGCGTGCACCACTACCTCCTGGTTTCTATGGCAAACTAGAGTGGCTACTGAGATTAAAGGTGTGTGTCATTGTGGTTCCTGGGATTAAAGGTGTGTGTCATTGCTGCCTAGTCTGTAAGGCTGACCAGTGTGGCTATTTTACTTTTCTGTTCTTCAGGCAAGCTTTGTTTATTAAAATACAAATGAAATGCCACTGTAGTCTCATCCGTTCTCATCTGGTACACAGTTACTTTCATAAATGAAACAGATGTGACCTCTACTGCCTCCCAGCTCACAGTTTGGAGGATGGATATGCAACCAAATGCTTGCTGCTGATTGTCATGGTGATGTGGGATTCCCCTCTATATGCTGTGAATACTATTGGTTAATAAGGAAATTGGCTTGGCCTGATAGGGCAGGGTAACTAAACTGAATGCTAAGAGGAAGGCCAAGTCTGAAGAAGTCGTGTAGCCAGAACTTTACCCGCTAAGCCACAGCCTCGTGGCCATACACAGATTAATAGAGATGGGTTAAATTAAGATATAAGAGTTAACCAGAAATAAACTCCTTGGTGAGACTAACTGCACACAACTTATGCACCAGAGTTTCCCATGTGGACAGAGAGAAGCAGGGCTTGAACATGTCTTCAGTCCAGCTCGGCCCTTCCCAGTGTTTTATCCTGCCTACCTCCCCTAACCCCTCTACACACACACACACACACACACACACACACACACTGATACATCTCTAGAACAAGAGCCCGCATTGGCTTCTGCTCCTGGGTCCTGGGAAACCCAACCTGAGGCAACAGCTTTCCCAAAAAGAACCATTTCCGTGTGTACCTCTACCCCTGCCACCATTCTATCCCTACTTCTGCATGGCCACCCTGGGTTCTCGCAGCATGCTTCTCACTGGTGGGAGAGTTAACCTAGCTGGTGAAAGGTTCCCTTAGCTTGTCCAAGGTCATCGGTGCTGGTTAATATTTACTGAGCCCCCTCAGGCAAAATCATCAAAATGGGAACTTCAAGCTGAGGCCTGGAACTCCAGCTTGGCACCTGGCCTTGTTGAATTGAAAACTCTTGTCTCGTTCCCCAGGGCTGCTCCCTTCTGAACAGAAAATGAATGATTCACACCAGCTCAGTATAAAAGGTACAGAAAGTGCTTTGCCCAGAGGCTCGAGAGTCCAGGACGTACTGGCTTATACTAACACACATCATGGGGGGGGGGGGGGGGGGGAATAACACAGCAGTTGTGTAATGTTCCTGGGGGTGAGGGAAGAACCAAGGTCTCCAACAGGAAATGGCTTGTTCAAGGCAGAGTAACAGGGCAGTCCTACCCCTGAGGCCACCTGTCCTGGGGCAATACCTGTCTACTCTTTGCCTTGAATCCCCTATTACCTTTAATTCAGCAACTCCCTTTCTGCTCCCTCCTTGTTACTCAGCCCGGGGTTGGTTTGTCTAAGCCATGCTCCCCTCTACCTCCCCACCAGCCCTGCTCCCCTGCCTCGCTGGCTTCAGTATCTGGCTGTTTCTGTGCCCAGCTCCCCAAGGACCGCTGGCAAGGTGGAACATTCCCTCGATTGACACAAGCTGATAGTCTTCTCATACGTGGGGGGCACCCCTAGCTCCTGTCACCTATTTCCAGGACACACACTGACCAGTGTTTAAAGCAAACAGAGACAACAACGTAAGTGTCCCTAAGCTTTCTCTCCTGGTACGAGACAGCGGACATCAGTATCCAGGCTCATTATCTCCCCTCAATCTACATACTTGTTAACCCATTAACTTCTCCTCCTTGGGGTCCAAGTCCATAGCAAGGCCTCTTCCCTCCAGTATTCAACCTTGCTGTCTTACCTGTCTGCTGGGTGCCTATAAAAATTTAAGTTCTCCAGGTGGTGGTGGCGCACACCTTTAATCCCACCACTCAGGAGGCAGAGATAGGTGGATCTCCATAAATTGGAGAGCAACCTGGTCTACCGGAGTGGGGGGGGGGGGGTCCCAGGACATACTCCAAAGCTACAGAGAAACACTGTCTCGAAATAAAACAAAAAACAAAAAGAAACCTTAAGTTCCTCCCAGTCTTAAAAATAAAATCAACAAAATGCCCTCTGACCCTGAATTTCCCAACATCAGGAGGCTCCAAGGACTCTGTGACCCCCTCAGTGAACCCTCTTAAATAAGCTGCTAGCACGCTCCACTGCTTCCTCCTCCCTGGCCCTTACCTTCCACTCTCGCAGTCTAGCCACAGCCTCTACCACCCTGCAGGAGAGCTCTGCTCATAGCTCCCTGTGTTCCATGTGCACACTGCACTCCCTATTACGTATGACTCTCCATACCACTGACTCCAGGGGACTAAATACCCCACTTTCTCCAAGAAGAACAGCATGTCTAAGAGAAGGACTTTCAGAGCTAAAACTGGGATAGCTAGCATCTTGCAAACTGAGAGTTATCACTGTACCTGACTTCCATGACTTGAAAGTCTACTCTCACTCTCTTCTCAAAGCCATACTTCTCAGATTCGAAACCAAAAATGTACCCTTTCTTCTCTGCCTAGCGGGTATTTATTTCTACAAGGATCAGTCAAGTCTCTGTTCATCCTTTTCTTTAGATGCAATCCCTAGCCGGGTGGTGGTGGCACACGCCTTTAATCCCAGCGCTAGAGAACCAGAGGCAGAGCTAGCTCCAGAACAGCTAGGACTGTTACACAGAGAAAACCTGTCTCGATGAAAAACAAATATATAGAAGCTGTCCCCGGAGCCCAATATTCTTATCCCTTGTCAACGGATAAACTCCGTTTGTACACCCCTCTGCTATTTTTGTTGTGAACTCAACAGTCTGTATTACATGTCCACAAGACACACTCAGCAAAGTTCATCACAGAAGCTTTCATGCAGCCCCTTCTAGTCAGTGGAGAACTGGGCGAGTGGAGGTGCCTGGTGTTATGCCAATGAGGAGGAGGGTGACCATGGGGACTCCCGTTTCTCTTCCATCTCATGTCTGTTCCCATTCTCCTCCTTTTCTTCTGGAGACTTCTTTCTCCCCCAAATGTTCCATCCATCGTACTGTGTGGGCAAAACTCATCAAAATCAGCTATGACAGTTTTATGTCAGCTTGGCACAGCTGCAGCTGTCTGGCACTAGGGAACCTCAGCTGAGAAAAATGCCCCCGCCAGATTGGCCTATGGGTAATGGTATATTTTCTTGATTTATAATTAATGTGGAAGGGTCCAGTTCACTGTTTGCGGTACCATCCTGGGCAGGTGGTTCAAGGAGCCAAGAAAGCAGGCTGAGTAAGCCATGAGGTACCCATCAGTAAGCAGAACTCCTCCATGGTATCTGCTTTAGTTCCTGCCCCAAGTCTCCTCAGTGACAGAGTGTGACCTGAGATATGTAAGATGAAATAAACCCTTACCTAACTAAGTTGCTTTTGACCATTACATTCCTCACAGCAATAGAAACCCTAACTAAGGGCTGGAGATGTCTCGGAGCTTGAGAGCACTGGCTGCTTTTCCAGAGGTCCTGAGTTCAATTCCCAGTCAACCACATGGTGGCTCCCAACCACCTATAATGAGATCTGGTACCCTCTTCTGGCCTTCAGGCATGCGTGCAGACAGAATACTGTATACATACAAATAAACAAATAAATAAATTCTAAAAAAAGAAAGAAAGAAGCCCTAACTAAGACATAGCAGATTCTTGGGCTTTTCCTGTTCCCACTCCCATGTATTCCCACCATCTTCCACTGAGACACCTACAGTGTTTCCTGTAATTTCTCTAAAGCATAATCCCCCTTCTACAGCCCTGTCCACCACTTCCTTACTTTTGGCATTGTCATCTCAAGTTGTCACAATAATTCCCATTTCCAAGTGTCTACTCTGAGTTAACCACTTAACAATTTTTCTTCCAAAATTTTTCGAGGTTTTACTATCTCCTCTCTCAAACTAGGAAAACTGCAGCTTGGGGATGCAGAGTTAAGGGCCCAAGGATGCAAGCCAGTCAGGCTGGAAGCAGCTGTGCTTTTCAGCATTTCCCAGATGACAGCTCGGGCTAGTTTCCCTCCCTGCCCAGCACTGTCCTCCAGAACAAGTTATTAAAAGATACATCTGAGCCAGGGGTGACTGTGCAACCCCGTTACCGCAGCCCGTGGGAAATGGAGACACGGGGATCAGGACTTTATGGCTATTCTCAAATACCAATGAACCTGAGGACAATCTGTCTCAAAGATAGATTATAGATAGATGAGAGATAGATAGATAGATAGATAGATAGATAGATAGATAGATAGATAGATGAAATTATTATTTATGTGAAGGTTAGCCCTTCTGGGGCTATAGTGACCCATGGCACGCCAACCCCATCAGCTTTAGTAGCTGCCTCACTTCTGGTCATATTAACCTGCTTGTAGTTATCAACTAGGTTCTTCAAAAGAAATTGAGATTTTATTTTTATGCATTTGCCTAAATGTACATACTGTGTGTGGTGCTTTTGGGAGCCAGAAGAAGGTTCAGATCTCCTGGGGCTAAAGTAACAGAAAACTGTGAGTTGCCATGTGGGTGCTGGGAATTGAACCTGGGTTCTCAGGGAGAACAGTCAGTGCTCTTAACCCCTGAGCCATCCCTCCAGCCCTTTTTACTTTGACATCATTGTCTCTCCAGGTCCCTCCCTGGAGTGTCTTCCCCCTCCAACTTTTCTCTTCCCTGGAGACTTGGTTCAGCTGCTTTTCCCACCAGGGAAGCTTGAGAGCCTAAGCCTCTTCATCAAGCCGTACAGAGTCCATGCACATCTGGAGATTTCCTCAAGGCATTGCAGTGAGGTTGTAGCAGCTATCTGTCACCTCCACTAAGCCA
This sequence comes from Chionomys nivalis, assembly GCF_950005125.1. Lineage (NCBI taxonomy): Eukaryota > Metazoa > Chordata > Mammalia > Rodentia > Cricetidae > Chionomys > Chionomys nivalis. The sequence goes on along the minus strand of NC_080096.1, from coordinate 41,439,289 downwards.
GAGGCCCCTGGAGGCCTGGGAGGTAGCTTGCCCTGTTTGTGTGGGCGCTAGCACCTGGAGTATGGTAAATTCTCTGCTCTGGTGAAGTCCCTTACCCTTTCTGGTCTTAGGCCCCATCTGCCTGGATGCTGTGTCGCTCCACACGGTACCCTGCTGGGAACTGAACCTGTATTCTGAACTGAAGGTTCACACCACAAGAAACGTTTTGTTTTAAACAAACAGAGTTCATTTTTCAATCTAAGGTTTTCACTGTAATACTGTCTGAAATTCTCTATGTAAACTAGCCTGAACTTGAACTCAGGACAATCCTCCTGCCTCTGCCTCACAAGTCCTGGGATTTGTGGGTATGTACACACACTCAGCCTGAGGAATGTTTTGGAAGATTTCCCCTTTCTCTTGTCTATGTCTTGGCTACTCAGTGCGGTGTCATCAGAACCCTGGTCTGTCTCTGTTCCCACTCTCTTGTCTTGATACCACGGCCCTAAGAGAACAAGACTGGTTCAATGGGGGGCTTCTGCACGTGGCAGAGAAAGAGGTCTAGCCTTCTCTCTGGGTAAGGAGCACACCAGCTCCTCAGCCTGTGTGATCCGAGTGTAGGTGATGGTGCTTCTCCTCTTACGAGGTGTTTGATGCTTGGCTCTTTGACTTTCTGTAGAGTTCCCTATCCTCTCTCAGCCTATGTCCTCAGCTGTACCGGAGATATGAGTCCTTATCTCTGCAGCTTGCTCTGGAGATCAAATGAGAGCAAAAATTCAACAGGCAGGGCCAGTGAGTTGACTCAGGGGATTAAGGTGCCTGCCGTCAAGCCTGAAGACCTGGGTTTGATCCCTAGGACCCACGTGGTCAAGGAGAGAACTGATTCCCACAAGCTGTCCTCTGCCCTCCACATACACACAGTGGCACACACACACGTACAATCACAGACACACACACGTACAATCACAGATACACACACACATATACAATCACAGACACACACATACACATTAAAGTTAATATTGAAATCAACATAACCAGAGCACTCGTAGCTCATAGTGACTGCTCCCTAATCTTGACCATTTTGCTAAGTGGTGGCTGAGGTTGTCAGCTTGTGATTATGAAGCCTGTGTCCACTGGCTTGACCTCTCTTCTGACCACCTGTCTGGAATCCTGACACAAGAACAAAGAATAATACATTAAAATTGAAAATACAGTTAAAAAATACTTCTACATGTCGCAGACACACATCTAGGCCCAGGCTTGCTGTGAAGAGCGGGATGAAAGGGTGGATTTAGGAGGGGTGGCTTTAGAGGAGTTAGTGACCTTAAGTGTCTCTGACACACTTTATATAAGATTGGGTTATCACTAAACTCCACCCCTACCCCACTTGCCGTGTATGTTGCTTTTGGTGGAATTTGAATTTTTATTTGACACGTGGTAATTATAGACTTAGCAGGTACAGCAAGCTAACTCGACGTCTGTATCCAATGGGGATGAAGAGAGGGCTAATTAGCAGTTCTAGCATCCTCCACGTTGGAACCTTCAAATTCTCGTTTTCCAATAAAAAATTGCTAACAAATTGCTATAAACGGTAGCCACACCACCCCTACCACCTTGCTGTGAAGCCAGAGAACTTATTCTTCTTATCCACCTATGCTTGGTACCCACCACCCAAGCATCTCTCTCCCTTATGCACTTCATCTTGATGATTGGCATTGGCAGCCTGCACTCTTCTCAGGTCCTAAAGCAGAAGACCCACCATTCCGGTGTCGCTGAGACTGAGGAGTTTCGCAGGACAAATGACTCCGGTTTTCAACCAACAAAGTTCTAGGACAAATTATGCAAACTAGGGCAAGTTGTCCTGCAGTGCTTTCTCTTTTAATGTTCCTTGAGATTATAGTTTATTTGTATTCTCTATCTCCCCGCCTCTTTCCTCTTCCCAGACTCCTCACCCAACCATACGCTCACCCACCTTTCTCTAAAATTCCTGGCTTGCTTTTTTTTTCTTTAATTGGTGGTGTTGATGTTGGTGGTAGTGTTATGTCCAAGTTTCTGGTCCCCAGATGAATTCACGGTGCCGGATTTCTAATGCAAATTACATGAAGGTTTTAAATTCAAACTCAAGTTTGGACCAATATCTTTCCAGCACCCCAGCAAGATGGGTGTAAAAAGTGTGGCAGGAAGCCCTGGGAGGATAGGACTTTTAAAGGGGAAATGCCATTTTCAGGGGTGTTCATGTCCTGTCATCTTGGGATTGGGTAAGGTAGTTTCTGAAACCAGTGCTCAGTTTTTGGGCACAAAAACCTAACAAAGAGCCGTTAATAACTGACAAGGTATCTTCAAGAACAGGATACCTCCCAAGAACATCTGGACCTTGTTAAATTTTATAGCCCTGCTCCCTATCTTCTTAATTGGCCATTTTTAGGGCATCTGTTCAAATTTCTGCTATGGCAGCACATTTCTGGAGCTGAGATCTGCCCACTCCCCAGTTCATTATATGGCTTAAGATGAAGCCCCTTCTTTAAAATGGAGTTTGCAAAGTCAGGTCCTCACAGTAGTGTGGTGTGCGTGTGTGTGTGTGCGTGTGTGTGTGTGTTCCTAAATACATAAATACAATATGCTCAGTCTGTATAACATTATCTGTTCCCCTAGTTCTTGATGGCCTCCCTGACTGCCTATGCTCATTGGTCACCACTATAAACTCAGCCTCCAAATCCATCCCTCATCCCACTCTTTCCAACAAGCCTAATATTATAGTGTCTGTCTGTGACATGTAGAAATATTTTTACTATATTTTACTATATTTTCTTTATTTTGGAGAATTTCATACATGTATACAGTGAAATATGATCATAACCATCTCCATCTTCCCCTTCACCTCCCCAGATATCCTCCTTAACACATTCCCCAGCCATGTTCATTCATTTATTCTCTCTCCCTTCCCCCCTCTCTCTCTGTCTCTCTCCCTCTCTCTCTGTCTCTCTCTCTCTCTCCCTCCCTCCCTCTCTCATCTACTAAAGCCAATTAATGCTGTCCACAGTGCATGGGTGTGGGGTCATCCACTCTTCAGTGGGAAACTTCCCAGGATCCACACCCTCAAAAACAAAAAGTGCTTCTCCATCCCCTAGAAGCTATCAACTGACAGTAACTCCTCAGTAATGGGTGGAACTTGGAGATCATCTCCCCCATCTGCGGAATTTGACTGGCTTGATCCCCATTGCTGAAAACACCACACCCTTTGGCTGCAGGACACAGAGAACTGAACTTCAACCTGACTTGGAAATTTCCTCCCTGGCAGCCAGTTTTCATACTGCTTTGCAAGCTGCTAGAAGAGAAAAGTATCTATGGACTTGCCCAGTGCTAGATCCCACATGCTACAACAGTGACCTGCTGGACAGTGCCTGCCCACTGGTGTAATAGCAGGATGGCTGTTAATAGATAACCACTTTCTGATTGGATTTGAGATACTGCTGATACTACAAACCTGGTCAGAAGCCCAGGCAGGGCTGAGGAAATCATAGACCCTAGGGTAGAGCCTGCTATTGTTACTTTGCTGATACAAGTCAGTTGTCTTCCTCTGTCTTACATAATTGTCCTCAGAGAAGGACCCCTGATACTTCACCCCACTCTCTTTCTCACCCATATTTTTGAAAAATGTTATTGAGAAATGTGATGGTTTGAATGATGGCCCCCATAGGTTCATATCTTTGAATGCTTAGTCCCCAACTGTTTGGGAAGGATTAGGAAGTGTGGCATTTGTTTGTTGGTTGGTTGGTTTGTTGGTTTATTTTTTGAGACAGGGTTTTGTAATAGTACTTTCTATTAGGACCACCAGCTCACACACACACACACACACACACAAAAAAAAAAAAAAACCCCGGAGACTTCTTATTAATTATGAAAATTTGACCTTAGTTTAGGCTTATTCCTAGCTAGTTTTTGTTTTGGTTTAGTTTGGTTTGGTTTTGGTTTTTCGAGGCAGGGTTTCCCTAACTGTACTGGAACTAGCTCTTGTAGACCAGGCTGGGCTTGAACTCACAGGGATTCATCTGCCTCTGCCTCCCAAGTGCTGGACTAAAGGCGTGTGCCACCACCACCCGACCCTAGCTAGTTCTTATAACTTAAATAAGCTCATATCTTTTAATATGTGTTCTTTTACATGGCTTAGTTACATTTGACTCTGTACTGCCCATCCTGCTTTCTCCAAATCTGGCTGGCTAACTCTACCTTTCTTCTTCCCCCCATCTATTCAGCTTTTTATCACATAGTATACAAATATCCCACAACATTTTTCCATTTTTGTCTAAATAAAAAGGAAAGGTTTTAACTCTAACACAGTAAAACTATATACAATAAGGACAATTATCAGGTAAGAATTACATTCATAATGTCCAGTTCATTTGCATTTGCCAAATTCAGAGAAAATATTTTATCTTATCTTGGCAAGTCAAAAGTTTTATACCTAATTTACTTTCTATCTTAACTTATAGTAAGAACTTAAGCTTTTATGTCTGTCAATCTTATATACTTTACAACTCTTTTGTGAGTTTCTTTTCTGGATTTGGTAACAAGAATAACTGTAATTATAACTATCTAGTCTTTAACCCATCGAAGACTCAAGGATATAGTATTACCTGAGTAAACAGGAAGTACAAACCAAGCAATTTCTAAAACTATAGAAATGACAAAGACATCTGGCTGTCTGAACAGTTACCCAAGTTTTCTCTGCAACGCTGGGGCATCCATCTTTAGCCAAAAGGCCTAGAATATCTGACAAACTCTTTTGAGAAGTAGGAATTTTGAAGGGATTTTCAAAGTTTAGCAGTCTCCTTTTGTATCCCACTTGTCCAATTTGGACAGTATACTGTAAGCAGTCCTTATGTTATTAACATATTTTAAATGCCATATTCTGTAGGTCTTTGAAGTGTTTGAAGACATCTATCTAATTAAAATATATCTTTTGACCTTGAAAATATACGTAACATGACTATACACTTTGTATAGATGACTAACTACTAGCCTGTATTCCCAATTATCCTAGTTACTAGCTTTTAAGAACTAAAAATTTATATTACATTGTTAAATGAGTTGCATAACTACAATACCTTAGACAAGAGTAGGAACATATATACAGTATAACAAAAGATAACCTTAAATTTGCATCAATATAAAAAATCCATGCCAATGTAAAATACTTGAGACTAGCAGTTGCCTTTTTAGGTTGAAAGTAGATTCAATAATCTACCCTTATATCCTATCATTTCTATATCCCCCGTTTTCTTTTCAGAATGAGATTCTTGAATCTAATCCCTTTGCTTAGCTCCCTCCCTAATCATGACCAATAACAACTTGCACTCAACCCCCCTAAATGATGATAAAATCCATAATCTACCAAAATGCCCAAAAATCACCCACCCTACTTCTTGGGAATGTGAGCATTGTCTTCTTAAAATTGCTTCCTGTTGTCTGAGGGTGACAGCATCTTTAGAGGACCCTGAGAAAATTGAAATAATGAACAAATCCAGGGAGAACCAGCTTTTGTCCAGTCTCAATGTGATAGGAGAATGCAGGGCTTATCTGAAGTCCTGGCTGGAGTAGTCTGTGAAGTTAAACCATCCCAGCTAGCAACTTCAAAGGTTTTTTGGATGTCGAATTTAGAGGAAACTGTAACAGAGGCATTCTGAGTGTCCGAATCACCTAGACTACTTGTCTTTACTAGTGATGATCTTTTTGTTCTGAAAACATACAAACTTTTAAGGGTAACATACATATACACATACATACATACATACATACATATATGCATTAACACAAGTATGGAATGTGTGTGTGGTATGCACAAGCCATCTAAAGATAATTTTTTATTCTATTTTTGAGCAGATATAAGGCATCTGCCAATTTTATAAGTCCGTTTGGACTATATACAACCAAACTGTCATGAGGACTCTGTAGCCAAGATTTATCGTGTCTCATCCAGTCTCAGAGATGTTCTCATGTAGAGGGATCAGCATATATGTCTTCTGCCTTGTAGTCTTTCTTGGCTTTTTCCCTCAGGAAGTTTTTCCCAATCAAAGCTGACCTTTATTAATTTTGAAGGGAAAAGCATAGCTTTTTATTACCTGTTTAAACAAAGGCATAAATTCTTCCCCAATTCAACATTGTTTCTGACTTCCATTTTGAAGTTAAGACATTCTTCAATATATAGGTTGGGTTTATTTGGCAGTTTTCACAATTCAGTGTCTCTCAGCAGCTACTGTTTTCTGTACATTAGCATTTAAAAAATTCAAAGTCAACAAAACACCATACAAGATACAGACACCTTATATATTTTCCATCTTTACGTGGCTTATTTTTATATTACTTGATTCTTTCTTTAAAGACTTTATTATTTTTAAACTATTATTTTTTCTATGACTATCTATACCCATTTTATTTTCTTCCATTAGCATCTAGCACATTTTTAAACACACTGTACCTTTTTTAAGGCTTTGTGTGTCTGGATCTGCCTTTCTACATGCCTGCAGCATTCTCCAACTTCATGAGCCAAGCCTTAAAGGGCCAGGCAACCCACCACACAGTTCTGTGATGGCAGCTGGCTCTAGCCCATAGGCAATGGCCAAGAGTGGTGCCTCTGTACACCGAGTATCAGTCCATCCGAGAAACTGCAGGAATAGGAAGCCACATCCAGATTCTTGTCCAGAACTTTTTTTTTTAGCTTTCTCAGGCTCTATGTTTGGATAGTCAAGCCCCACATTGGGTCCATAGCAGCACTTTCTACTCAGCCTGACAGTTCACAAGTAACTACACTTCTTATTAATTATGAAAACTTGGCCTTAGCTTAGGCTTATTCCCAACTAGCTCTTATCTTTTAGATGAACCAACATCTTTTAGTCTATGTCCTTTTACATGGTTCAGTTACCTTTACTCTGCACTGCCCATCCTGTTTCCTCCGCATATAGCTGGTGACTCTGCCTTTCTTCTTCCCCACGATCTTTCTCTGCCCAGAAGTCCTACCCGTCTCTCCTGCCTAGCTATTGGCTGTTCAGCTTTTTATTACAGCAATCACAGCAATACATCTTCACACAGTGTACAAATATCCCACCATAGTTTCTCTGCGTAACCACCATGGCTGTTGTGGTACCTGCTCTGTAGACCAGGCTGACCTCGAACTCACAGAGACTCACCTACCTCTGCCTCCCAGTTTCTGGGATTAAAGGTGTGATCCACCACTGACCAACTTGCAGTCATTGCCTTCATTATAGGAAATGGGTCACTGGGGATGGGCTTTGATGCTTCAAAAACCCATGCCATTCCCAGTTCTCACTGCTTTCTATTATCAGAGAAGGATGTGAGCTCTCAGATCCTGCTCCAGTGCCATGCCTGCCTGCCGATTTCCATGCTCCCCATCACGATGGCCATGGATTCACCCTCTGAAACTGTAAGCACCAATAAACTCTTCCTTCTATAAACAACCTCAATCATGGTGTCCTCACGGCAATAGAAAAGTAACTGAGATAATAAACATGAATTTTATTAGTAGTTAATCTATTTCAGCAGTCCAAGCCTTACACAAGTATCAGTGGACACTTCCGATTTGCATGAAAAGAAACAAAATGAATGCTGACTTTATATAGTCCAGATAAAAGCAATGCCATGGTTATTAACAGCTAATGCCATGGAAGGCTTATGACGTGCTTCCTAGGCAGGAGGCATAATTATTCATCTGTTTTACACATGCAGTGACTAAAAGAGTCACCTTGCCCAGCATTATGGAGCAAGTAGGTCACACATACAGTTTGGGTGTAAAATGTCCCCTGCAGGATCATGTCTTGGAACACTTGGTCCCCAGCTGGTGATGCTGTTTTGGAAGGCTATGACATAAACTATTAGGAGCCAGCCTTTGAGGCTTACGGCAGCTCTCTGGTTCTGCTCTAGCTCTCTGCTTCCCTGTTGGGAGCACCCGAGGACCTGTGCTGGAAGCTACAATCTTTCAGGGACTGCCCCACTCCATCCACCAAGACTTCCCCACCATGGTGGACCATTCCTCTTAGCTGTGAGCCAAAACAGACTACTTAAGTTCCTTCTATGTTGTATTCGGTCACAGGGACAGTCGGGATGCTGAGACCTACACCGAAGGTCTGGCTGGCATCCTTAGCTATTATCAAGGTGGTGGAATATGTGCTCAAGATATACAATGTCCATTCTGGTTTGTGAAAACGTGGACCCCCTCTGTCCCTCTCCTCAATATACCCAGGAAAATCTTCACCTAGGTAAGGAAGCACCATGCTAAATTCCTCCACAGACAGTAGTGATTCTACTGTCAAGTGTTTTGAAGATCTAGCTTTACTATTTAAATCTAGACAGTTTAAAATATGGATCCTTCCTCTTTTTAACTCAATTTAATATGGTTTTCTTTTTATAATTGAATACAATATTTACACCAATCTGCCCACTATTATAGCATCCAAGAAATTCCATAACTAAACATTTGTATAGCTCTAGAAATAAATTATTCCCTTTTTTGTTTTGAGTCTCATGTAGCCTATGCTGACGACTTGAATTCTTGATCCTTCTGCCTCCACCTCCACCTCTCAAGTATGTATGTTCCCCACTCCACCTGGTTGATGTGGTACCAGGATTCAAACTCAGGGCGTTGGGCATACTACACAGCACTCTCCCAACTGAGCAGCATCCCCAGCCCAGAAATACATTTCTTCTCTTATTCTCATCATTGTCTAACATTGACAACTGCTTGCCTACTCTGTGATCCTATCTTGAATGCTATTCTTTAGCTGAAGAGGGTTTGGGGTTCTCTCTGTTGTTTAATTCACGTAGTCTATTTTAATGTCTGTGTGAGGGTCTGCCTCTTGATCATCTAACTTCAGATCAAAGGGTTAGATGAAGAACTAATGTATCACTATTGTTGTGGCTTTCTGTTTTGTTTTAGCAAATGTATTTTGCTTTTGTATTATCATCTACTGGGAATGTTTTCCCAAAAGTGGGCTGTCCAGGCCCAGGAGTGGAAACATTCACCAGGTGCGCTGGTTAGTTTTCTATCAACTTGACATTAAACTGGAGTCATCTAGGAAGAGAGCATCTCAATTAAGCAAATGCCTCCATCCTATTGGCCTGTATGCATGTCTGTGGGGTACTTTCTTAATTAATAACTAATGATTGATGTAGGAGGGCCCAGGCCACTATGGACAGTGCTACCCCTGGGCAGGTGATCCTGGATTATATAAGGAAAAAGGCTAAATGAGTCATGGAGTACAAGGCTGTAAGAAGTGTTCCTCCATGGTCTCTGCTCCAGTTCCCACCTTCCAGGTTCCTGCCTTGAGTTTCTGTCCTGACTTCCTTCCACAATGAACTGTAAGCTGTAAGATGAACTAAACCATTTCCTCCCCAAGCTTCTTAGGTTAGTGTTTTATCATGGCCACAGAGGCAAACCAGGACACTGGGCAAAGCATGAATCCTGTAGTAAGCCTTGAAAGAAAATCCATTCTCCACCACTTACGCTTGGGTGCCTTTAGAATTGCCCTTAACCTGTTCCTAAGCCTCATAAGTCAAAAGACAATAATAGCATCCCCCCCCAGGGTGCTCTAATGATTCACAGAATAAAGACCTTTGGCTGCAGTGGATCAAACGGAGGTAGCAGTTAGCAGTATACCAAATTGAAGGCAATTTTACAAGTAACCATCTTACTTTCTAGGAGGCTTGCACAATACATAGCTAGGTTATCAATTAAGGTAGTAACATAGAATGAGCGTAGTTTAGTGATCATAGTGATTTCCCTATAAGGTGTTTTCTTTTTAAGTAGACCTCCCAGAGAAAGCATACCTTAGTGCAAATGTTGAGGGTGGAGTTATCAGCTGATGGCAGAATAAGGAAGACAGGCTGACGACAGCACTCTAGGTATCCCTTTATGTTTGTATTATCTTCATCCTATATTGTCATCTATTAGTCACGGTCCATGTGCCAGACACAGGGACAGAAACCTCACTGTCCTTCCTGACTTAGTCTCTATAGTATGAGAGTCAGTCACACTGTCATTTCAAAGACGAGAAAACAGAGTTGGGAGAGACGTGAACACCCAGGAAGTATTGAAGTTTGGGGGTGGCTCAATCTAGAATCTGTTGCTTTGGTAAACTGTCTTTGCTACACTCTTGCACTGAAAACCATACGTAGTTGGATAGTCTCATCTCCAAAGCAAAAACTCTGAAGGACTCGTCTGCATGCAGATAGGAGCCAGCTCTACTGTGTACTAAACTTAGGCAACTTATTTAATGTCCCACCCTCAACTTTCTAATTTATAGAGTGGGGGTGGTAACATGTAAGGTGGTATTTAAGAAAAATAAATGAGTTACTATATACATAAAAATTCTTGGTGCAGTTCTTAGGATCTAGTAAATGCTTCATAAATATTACCTGTTACCATAAAATTTAAACATCATTATTAGATGAAAAGCTAACCTATTTCTGAGTATAGTGGTATATTATCTGTGTTTTAATAAATAAAGCTTACCTAAAGATCAGAGGGCAAAGCAGTCATACTAGTCAGCCAGACAGGCCAGGGAGTGATGGCACATACCTTTAATCCCGGGACTCAGGAAACAGAGGCAGACAGATCTTTGTGAGTTCAAGGCCACCATGGGTTACACAAGATTAAACCTATCTAAAAGACAACAGCTAACAGAAAGGTGATCTCAGCACTTGGGATCTCACGCCTTTAATCCCAGCATTAGGGAGGTAGAGACAGGAGCATTATGGAATTATGGAGAGAGGAATATAAGGTGTGAGGAGACAGGAACTCAGTGGAGTGTGGACTTTGAAGATTTGTGCAGACAGGATCCCACCCGCTTTGGTCTGAAGATTTAGTAGAGGTAAAAGGTCTCTCTAATGGTTAGATGCTTTGCTTTTCTGTTCTTCAACTTGAACTCCAATATCTGTGTCTGGGTTGTTGTTATTGGTGCTGCCGCTGGGTGCACTTACCTTGATATTTTTCCTGCCTGCCCAAATACCCCATCTTTAAGCCAACACATCATAGAAGCTATTTGAGTTTTATTTCACCCTAAAATTAGGAATTTGGCAATACATTAAAAATATAATAACCAGGCTATACAAATTCCTCTTTGCTAAGGTGGCTGTGAGCCAGGCCTGCTGGCAGTCAGCATGCACAAGCCAAGGGGAGATGAAGGGTACACGTCCCTTCAGAAAATGCCACTGCCAGGATCAATCTCTGGCCTGAAGTCAGAGCTTGCCTTGTCTATAGCAGGGCCAGCTGAACTAGACAAGAGAGCTCTGTTGCCGCAAGGGTCAACTGGCCTGGCTTTCCTACCAAAACAACAAGGGTCCCCTAGGTTTTTCCCTCTTACAGAGTTGGGTGGGTCTGGCCAGAATTTAACCCAGCTGTTCTCAGGCAGATAAGGGATCCCAGAGGCAAGGTAACAGGGGGTTGGTCAACAAAATAGTCTTGACAAAAGTTAAGGTAAGGTGACAAAGAGTGTTGGTTATTAGACTCTTTTTATTCCCTTTCTCTTTGGGGCTCTTTGTTCTTTCGGCTCTTTTGGGGGTCTACATCCCTGCTCCCAAATAAATTACACACGGAGCTTTATTCTTAATTATCGATGCCCAGCCTTAGCTTGACTTGTTTCTAGCCAGTTTTTCTTAAATTATTCCATCTATCTTTTGCCTCTGTGCTTTTATCTTTCTCTATTTCTGTCTACCTTTTATTTCTTACTCTGTGACTGGCTGTGTAGCTGGGTGACTGGTCCCTGATGTCTTCCTCTTCTTGTTCTCTTGCACCTTCTCCTCCTCCCCAGATTTCTCCTTCTATGTATCCTCTCTGCCTTCCAGCCCCTCCTATCCTTGCTCCTGCCTTGTTATTGGCCATTCAGCTCTTTATTAGACATCAGGTGTTTTAGACAGGCAACGAATCACAGCTTCACAGAGTTATACAAATGCAGCGTAAACAAAAGAAACACATCTTTACATCGTTAAACAAACATTCCAGAGCATAAACAAAGGTAACACACCTTAAAATAATATTCCTCAGGAAAAGGGAGCCCTGCCTTCCAGGGAGAGGGAAAGCAAAGGAAAAGTCCTGAGAAGTAAACAGGAGTCAATGTTGCCCAGACTGTAGAGAACTAGCAGCCACGGTCCCAGTGAGCCCAGCAAGGTCAGGGGGCTTCACTGCTTAGCACCTGCCAGCTATGCTGAGGATTTTAGTTTTTACTGTAAAATAGATGGAACCTTCTCTGCAGAGGGAAGACAAAGTCGCATTCACATTTTAAAGCCATTTACTTGACAAATACCTCGAGCACCCACAGTAAATGATGCGAAGTAGCTGAGTATCCTGGATAAAGTAATCCTCACCTGCTTGGAAAGCAGCCCCAGGACATACAGAAGCAGTTCAGGGACCAAATTCTGGTGATGCTTCGTCATCCAGTCACATCCAGCCCGCTGCTGCTGCTGCTGCTGCTGCTGCTGCTGCTGCTGCTGCTGCTGCTGCTGCTGCTATAAAATTTGCAGAAAACAAACCATTGCAGGTTCCAAAACAACAGCACAGGGGTTAAAACTGGCTGCTGAGTCATATCATCAAAATAAAGACATCTTCAGGGTGTAGGGAAAGCAGTGGGCAAAGTCTGTCATAATAAGAGAGCCGTAATATCCACTAAAGTGGCTATCTGATTAAAGCTATGCAGACAAGTACAGATACTCACAGCAGGGGAGCCAGGAGACAGCTCTGAAAGAACCTGTGTCTGCCAATAGAAACATGGACTGGCATGCAGACTACTGTATAAGACATTGTCAAGATATCTACAGACCACGCCCTCACCCATCGCCACCTGTGGCAGTTGGGGGAGCTGACCCAGCCCCTGATCAGCTGTAGCACTAGGGAGAGTGGGCCCTGCATCTCACCTGGGCAGTCCAGTAGAGCTGGCCCTGGTGGTGTAGGTGTGGGTGAGCCTGCCCTGGGAACACGAAAGCAGGAGAGCCAACCCTGCCCCTTACTCCTAGCTGCATAGGGTGAACTAGCTGGGGCAGTGCTGGGGAGTCCACCCTGGTGGTGAGGATGGAGAGAGCCGGCAGGCTGGCCAACCCAGCCACCACCTAGGCTCAGAACCAGGGCTCTGTGTTGGCCCATCCCACTATCCACTTCATCTATGATCTGCTGGAGTACATAAATGGGTCTGTCCTTCAGATCCAAGGATGGAGCATTTCCACGACATAGGGCAACAACGGGAGATCCAAGAGGAGCCCCAGTAAGAGCCCAGGATCAATAGCATAGCAGAAACCAGAGGCTTCAAACCATACCACTAACACTTTGCAATGAACACTTGAGAGTAAAGATACACAGACTAAGGTAAACTGTGTGACTCATTGTGTCACAGCTTCCACACCGAGATTCTTTTCTTTTCTCTTTATTTTATTTTATTTTATTTGAGGGTGGTTCAAGGACAGAGGGCAGATACAGAGGGATGGGGAAATGAATGGGATGGAGATGTGTGATGTGAAAGACACAAAGAATCAATAAAAAGTTAAAAATAAAGAAATAAAGATATCTACAGACTCAGCATACACCATAACTGAAAAACATGCATAACTGTTTGACAAAATTATTTTTTATTGTAGGGTATAATGTTTTCTAAATACAGATGTGCATTGCAACTGCTATATCTAAACCCCACCCCCAATAAAACAAATTGGGGGGAAGGGGCGGGAGGAAGTAACCCTTTCTGGGCTTAGCAGAGAAATAAAACTAAACAATACAGTGTCATTGGGAAAAGAGACATGTTTCACTAGGCAAGCTTAAATGAAGTATGTGAAATTCAAAGGCAGAAAAAAGTTATTTTTTTAATTGAAAGTGATTTTTTTTCACACAATATATTTTGATCATGGCTTTCTCTCCCTTATCTATGTCCCAGATGTTCCAAATAGCAACATTCATCCAACTCCAGATCTTCTTTCTCACTCTTTAGAAAACAAACAGGAACCGCTGGGCTGGAGAGATGGCTGAGAGGTTAAGAGCACTGGCTGCTCTTCCAAAGGTCCTGAGTTCAATTCCCAGCAACCACATGGTGGCTCACAACCATCTGTAATGAGGTCTGGTGCCCTCTTCTGGCCTACAAACAGAATATTGTATACATAATAAATAAATAAATATTAAAAAAAGAAAAAAGAAAGAAAGAAAACTTCCTCATGAAGGTGGGTGTGATGGTTTGAATGGTCTTTTTGTTTGTTTTTTGAGACAGAGTTTCTCTGTAGCTTTGGAGCCTGTCCTGGAACTAGCTCTCATAGTCCAGAGCTGGCCTCGAACTCACAGAGATCCACCTTCCTCTGCCTACTGGGATTAAAGGCGTGCGCCACCACTGCCCAGCTCGAATGGTCAGGTTTTTAACATTTGGTCCTCAGTTGACGATGCTGTTTGGGGAAACTTAGGAGGTGTAGCCTTGCTGGAGGAAGTACTTCACTGGGGTGGACTCTGAGAACTTCAGGTCTCCCTTTGTTCCCCGTTTTGTTCTCTCTGCTGAGAGTTTACAGTTCAGGAGAAGAGTTCTGAGTTTTCTGCCCCAGCCTCCATACTTGCATGCTGCCAGGCCTCCCCTCTATGATGGCCATAGATTCCCACCCCCTGGAACTGTAAGCCCAAACAGACCCTTTGGCCGTGGTGTTTCAGCACACCAATAGAAAAGTAACTAGCACAGTGGACCTTGAACGCAATGGCCTAAGGGTTACACAAGGCTAACACAGTGTAGACCTTGTGAAGCGCAGACACTGGCATCTGGTAGTCTAGGCTTAAAACACAACCTTAGCACTTGCTTAAGAGATGTAAAGCCTTGGGCAATGCTTAACCTTTCTGTTTGTTTTTTGAAACACAGTCGCTGGTAGTTCAGGCTAGCCTCAGACATTCATACACTTTTGTTCAAGCCAAATTCAAAATTGGATTTGAACATGCCAAGGAGGGAGAAGTGATAATAAATATGAGGAACAGGACAGGAAGAACATCAGTAAAGGCACACAGAAGAGTTGAGCTTGAGTGTGGTAACACTTGCCTGAAATCCAGTTCCGGAAGCTGAGGCAGGAGAATAAAGGATTCAAGGCCAGCCTAGGCCACTAGGAAGACCGTGCACATCTCAAACAAATAAGACAAAAAGATACAAGGAGTGCTTGAACGCACAAGAGCAAAGCAGCTTCACTGGGTGGAGACAGTACAGAGAAGGGCGTTAGCATCTTCTGGATTCTTCTGGGGTATCTGCACTCAGCACATTAATTCCTGTGACATTCACAACAGCGAAAGTGTAATCTCCGTTTCACTCCTGAGGAGTCTGGTGCCCTGAGCCCTAGAGCAACATGACCAAGTTTGAAAGTGGAGAAGAACTTAACTCTCCTGGCTCTGAAGCTCACATTCTTCCCGGGTTTGCCTTCCCTGCAGCTAGAGCCAAACAGCAGCTACCATGGGGTGATTCGTGTGGTCAGTTTAGCAGAATCTAGACTGACAGGGAGAGGGAACTCTGGCCCTGTCTGAGGGAGATTATCTTGATTTCTTTCAATGAGGTGGAAAGACACTGTGGGTGTCACTGTGTCTTGGCTGGGATCTCCAATTGTATTAAATGGAGAAAAGCAACTGAGAAGCAGCATCTGTTCACTGCTCTCTGCTTCTTCTTTCCTTTGTTTTTGTTTTGAGACAGCGTCTCTCCCTACGCAACCCTGACTGTCCTGGACCCCGCAGCTTAGGTTAGACTGGCCTTGAACTCACAGAGATCCACCTGCCTCTGCCTTCTGAGTGCAGAGAATAAAAGCAAGTGCCACCACACCTAGCAAGGGTCTTGGCTTCTTGACTATTACTGTCCTGCAGCCATCTGCTCCCAGCTCCTGCTGTCCCATTGTCCCTGCCCTGGCATGCCCCTTAGCTGTGGGCTAGAATGAACCCCCTTAACTTGGAGCTGCTTGGTCAAGATTTTGTCAAAGCCACAAAGGGGCACTAAAACATGCCCCCTCTCCTGAGCTAACTCCTCAGGCTCCCAAAGCACAGAAACTTGCTGTCATTTCAGGCATCCAAGATCCACAGTTGGGACGCTCACTCCAAATCAGCTCTAAGCAGCCGGAGTTAAATGCCTTTCAAAGGGGACTCCTGGAGTTCAGTTTTATATTGAAATGTCAGCTCTGGGGTGGGGGAGGGAAACGCATCAGTCACACGACTTTTGATTCACACCTCTGTGTTACCTTGGAGTAGTAACAAATTAAGCTGAAGGCAGCTCTTTGCGCTGAATGATTTTAGAAAGCTTGCTTTGCTTCTGCAGCCTGAATATTTTAAATGCTGAGGGGCGGGGGGAGGAAGCAGATATGGTGAGAACCGCATGTAAAGAAGGTGCATAAATTACTGTGAAATCCTGCATCCTGTGTTCTTTTTTCATCCATCTTTCCCGGATTTTTGTCAAATAAAAGGAAGACAATAAGGGTAACACTAAAAATTCTTTAAAAGCTATTTCTATCAAAAAAAAACATTAGTAATAAGTGTGTCTTTTACATTGCATGGTAATTTCTACTAAGAAAACAAACAAACCCACTTGCTTTGAGAATGGGAATTGACATTTGAGAGAGAATTGGCACTTAGCAAGTTTGAAAATAGAAACTCCAGTAGATACAGCATCTGCCCATTAAACATACGAATCAACATTCAGGCTCCCTGCAGTGGGAAAACTCTGCCCAGGTTTTTTGGGCTATTCAATAATGCCCTATTTTTAGGTCTGGGGAGTCAGGAAAACAAGCTGGTTTCAGTGGCTCATTCAACATAGAGTATAAGAGCTTCCACAATACTTCCCTGTAGCACCCAGAAATAAGAACCCAGAGGGCAAAGCACACTTTCCCATAACAAACAACTATGTTACAGCTTTTATAGGCAGCTGGGACGAACAGGATGAGGGGTAGAGCGACCGCTGTGCCCTTTCTCATTGAGCTAGTAGAGACACGGATGGCCATTACTGAGAGGGGGGGTTGGTCTGGTACAGGACATGTGATGTTTACTGTCTGCCCAGTGTTGGTGCCCTCCGATTCCTACTCCAGGAGACTAAACTCTCCACTATAGGAATGTAGCTGGGGGTCACAGTCGGTCTCTTCCCTCAGACACTGCTTCCTTAGTAACCCTGGCAGTCTGGGACTCAACCCTACCACCCAGCTGGGGAATTCACTTGCATCTGCTCAGGTTTTGGAATGAGGAGTTGGAGAGCCAGGAAAAGGAGATGGGGGGTGGGGTGGAGAATTCTTTCCGAGTGTAGCAGCAAAACCCTAAGCATCCATTCGCTGAGGGCAATGAGGTCAATGTTGCCAGCAGAGGTGCCTGGTGCCTATTCCTGGCACAGGTAAGTTGAGATGTTCCACATGCAACAGCTAAATGTCTATGGTGACCTTTCTAGAATCTGGTCCTGGCTCGCCTGTGCCGTCTTCACTGGTCCTCCCTTTCTCTAGGTCCAGTCGTCCTGTAAGTTAGTCAATAGCCTTTTATTTATTTTATTTTTTTTTACTTTCTTCTTGCTTATTCTTTGTGTCTTTCACATTAGGTATCTCCATCCCATTCACTTCCCAGTCCCTTTGTATTCACCCTCTGCCCTTGCAACCTCTCCCCAAAATAAAATAAAATAAAATTTAAGAGGAAAAGAAGTCAATTCCATCATGGAAGCTGCAGTGTGACACAGCAAGTCATATGGTACACCCTTTTATCCTCATGGCTTCACTTGCGAGTGTTCTTTGCATAGAGCCATTGGTCTGGTTGGAGGCTTCTGGTTTCTGCTACACTCTCGATGCTGGGCCCTCACTGGGACTCACTCCTCTTGATTATCCTGCGGTTGCCCCCCCTGTGTTGCATGACTGGGGCAGTGGGGTTTTTGGTTATCGTCTATGATGTCTGCAGCAGGTATTGTCTGAGCTCGTTAACGCCCTTTAAGCTCTGTGTATCTATGTATATGTACTTATTTCAGGACTCTCCCACAGAAGTAAGACCTTACAAAGGTCTTTACTGTTAGTTATGCCTCCTTAGACTCTCTCCTCCACCCTGACTTCCCATCCTCCACCCTGCCTGGTTTTTCCTGCTCCATCATCTCCCATTCCCTCCTCATACTTTTGAGTCCCCCTCCTTTGAAAGCACCTCCACAGACGTTTACTCATTTCCTGACTTCTATGGGTACTCCAATTTAACACACATATCTGAAGATTCAGAGTTAGCGTCTACATAGGAGAGAGAACATTCGCCTCTAGTAGTCTTTCTAGAGTCTGGGTTACCTCACTCAGAAACATTATTTCCAGATTATTTACCTGAAATTTTCATAATTTCACTTTTCTTAAGCTTAATCATATTCCATTGTGAGAGTATACACCTGTTCATTATCCCTTCATCAGTTGATGGACATCTGACTGTTTCCATTTCCTGGCTATTGTGAAAAAGGAGCAATGAATATAAATAAACAGGTATCTCTGCAATAGGACATAGAGCCCCTTGGGTATATGCTTAGCCGTGGTGCATGTGGATCATACGGTAGATCTATCTATAGTAGTTGAGGAAGCTAGTGGCTGCGCTCCTAACGGTGTTCTCCTTCTCCCACCCCCACTCCAGCATTTGTCCTCATTTGTTTGTTTTACTTTGTTTGTTTGTTTGACCTTAGGCATTCTGATTGGGGTAAGATGAAACTTCAAATTCGTTTTTGTTTGCATTTCCCTGATGTCTAAGGATTTTGAACATTTTTCTTTTTTTTTTGTTGTTGTTGTTGTTTGTTTGTTTTGTTTTGTTTTGTTTTTCCAAGACAGGGTTTCTCTGTAGCTTTGGAGCCTGTCCTGGAACTAGCTCTTGTAGACCAGGCTGGTCTCGAACTCCCAGAGATCCGCCTGCCTCTGCCTCCCGAGTGCTGCGATTAAAGGCGTGCGCCACCATCGCCCAGCTTTGAACAGTTCTCAAAATGTTTCTCAGCCATTTGTTTTGACTCTTTTGAGAACTTGCCTAGTTCCATGACTAAATCTTTAATTGGGTTGCTTATCTTCTTGATATTTATTATTTTTAGTTCTGTGTATTTTCTAGACAATAATCCTTGAAAAATGTCTAGCTAGTAAAGACATTTTTTCTCAATTCTGTAGGTTGTCTCTTCAGTGGATTGATAGTGTCCCTTACAGTACAGAAGCATTTTAGTTTCATGAAGTCCTGTTTGTCAATAGTTGATCTTAATTGCTGCTCTACCAGGGTCCTATTATAAACTACTTTCCTGTGCCTAGACGTTGAAGTATATTCCCTGCTTTCTCCTCTAACAGACTGATTCGTCTGACATTGTGTTTTGTGCAGAGTCAGAGATAAGGAGTTAGTCTTATTCTTCTACATGTAGACGTCCATTTTGGCCAGCATGATTTATTGAAGATGCTGTCTTATGATGGTGAACATTATGTTTAAAAGTTTAAAATTACTGTGTTTAAGAGAAACAAAATAACTGGGCGGTGGAGGTGCACTCCTTTAATCCCAACACTTGGGAGGCAGAGGCAGGTGAATCTCTGTGAGTTTAAGGTCAGCCTGGTCTACAGAGTGAGTTCCAGGACTGCTCCTACATAGCTCCTGAGAAACCCTGTCTTGAAAAATGACAGAGAGAGAGAGAGAGAGAGAGAGAGAGAGAGAGAGAGAGAGAGAGAGAGAGAGAGAGAGAGAGAGGAGGAAGAAGAAGAAGGAGGAGGGGGGGGAGGGGAGGGGAGGAGAGGAGAGGAGAGGAGAGGAGAGGAGAGGAGAGGAGAGGAGAGGAGAGGAGAGGAGAGCCCTCTTCTGACTTCCATGGGCACCAGGCACACAAGAGATGTACATGCATACACAGAGAAAACACTCATAAGACAAAAAAAATTCTAAAAAAAAAAAAAAGAATGAAGTTACACTTTTACATAGATGAATTTTTCTACCAAAGAAAGACCAGTTTTGAGATAGGACTCCATAGATTTTACTTTTTAACTAAGTTGAATTTGGGGTACCTTTTAGACCATTTCAAGGAGGGTTTTAATATATACGAGTCTGAGACTCAAAAGAGAGAATTGGTCTGAAGACCTGGTTTTGAGTGTTAAAGTCCAGATGATCACTGAGGTTGCACGTGCAGCCTACTGAGGAACAAGAGAACGAGACTTAGGAAAAACCCTCTAGGAATCACATTGTGAAGTCACAAGAGGAGGGTGATTTTGCAAGCAATGCTAAGGAGTAACCACAGAAAGGGGAAGAAAAGCAGGAGCAGGTCATACGGGGGGCCAAGGGCAGCAAGTGTTTGGAAGCGGAGCTAATGTTGACAGTCTCCAAGACACGCTGCTGAGAACTGAGCAAGCCAAGGACAGAAAAGTTGCTGGTTGCTCTAGCAACCTGGAGCATTAATGTTCATGCTCATGGGGCGCATCAGGGAGGGTGAGGCGAGCAGGAAGAGGAGGAGGAATCGGGGGTGACTCCCTTGAGAAGTTTTGCTGTGCTGAGAAAGGGGAAAGAGAAGTGTGGGAGGAGCTGAGTTCAGAGAAGCTGGTTTGGATGACACAAGCTTTGAGCATTCTTAGATGTTTGGAAAGCACTCACAGGAAGAAACTGGATGAATATTTTCTATAAAATGGGTCTGAACTGCCAACCTTCAATCCTAGCACTTGGGAGGCAAAGACAGGTGGATCTCTGAGTTCGAGGCCAGCCTCGAAGCATAGTGAATACCAGGACAGCCAGAGCTACACAAAGAAAGCCTGTCTCTAAAGCAAGCAAACAAACAAACAAACAACAACAAAAAAAAAAAAACAGGTCTTAAAATTGTTATACAGTTACAGCAATTATACGAATAAAGTTGACAATGCCCACTTCCAAGGACACATTAATGTTTTTAAATGAGTATTTGATGATTTAGCCCAAGTAATAGATGCTGTGGGACCATCTAGCCTTCCTACACTACCAGAGGCCCCGTTCATGCTCTCTCCCCTGAGCACTCGGACTGCATCTGTTGAGGACTCCCAGGATTGAACGGGGTATGTCACACATTTGCCCTCTTCTTCAAATATTTTCAGAGGGTATAAACAATATCGCATTCATCTCTATGTGGGTTGGGCCAAGTGTAGAGCCTAACCACAGTATGGCATCATATATGTTACAACGTGCTGGATCTGATCCACGTGGTGTACTCATAAAAATAAACATTACAAAATGAATTAATGTATAAGAAACAGCAAGAATAATTTAGGAAAGGGACTTTTGAAAGAGACTTCCAGAATACATTAAGGAACTTTCACCTTTCCATCAAACCTCACTCACTTCTCCATCGCCCATAAACTCATGGGGCAGAGCAGGGAGGTGGTGTGAGGTAAACCATATCTCTCTGGCAGGAAGGCTTCTGAAAACCTAGAAGTAAGTATTGTGTAATGGGTCCTGGCTGAAGCATCCAGATGGAAGGTGGGTACCTGTGATAAAGTCTCACTCTTGAGAGTGGGAGACTCAGTGGGTGAAGTCAGCTCCTTGGCCAATGGAATTTCTCCAACAATGAAGACCTTTCACTTAGTCAATCTTAGCTTTTCAAAGAGGAAAAGTCCTCATGAAATAGAGCAGTGTTGAGGCAGGAATGGGCCACAAACTGCCAGACTGGGCAGTTGCTTTAGAGTTGGGCTCTCTGCTGTCCCGAGACCAGTAAGCAGTATGTGTAATCTTCTATACGCTTATTTCTCAAATAGTCTAGGTCTGGATGATCGTGCTGGATAGTTTTATGTCAACTTAACACAAGCTAGAGTTACCTGAAAGAAAATGTCTCTGTCTTAGTTAAGGTTGCTATTGATAGGATGAAATGCCATGACCGAAAAGTAAGTAGGGGAATAAGGGGTTATTTGGCTTATAGGTCCACATTGTAGTCCATCACTGAAGGAAGCCAGGATGGGAACTAAAACAGGGCAGGAACCTGGAGGCAGGAGCTGATGCAGAGGCCATGGGGGAGTATTGCTTACTGGCTTGCTCCTAATTGTCTACCTTGTTTTCTTATAGACCACCAGCCCAGGGATGGCATCACCCACAATAGGATAAACCCTCCCCCTGAACACTAATGCCTTACTGCCAAATCTTTATGAAGACATTTTCTCAATTGAGGTTTCCTCCTTTCAGATAGCTCTAATTTGTGTCAAGTGGGCATAAAACTAGCCAAGACAGTCTCTATAAGATCCAACTTGTTGACTGAGGTTTTTCTGTCCCACCCGGTCCTGCAGATGTTAAGTCCCAAAGAAATCCACACAGAAGTCTGAATTAGTTATAAACTGATTGCCCTAGCAGCTTAGACTTCTTATTAATTCTTATAACTCATATTAACCCATAATTCTTGCCTGAGTTAGCCATGTGGCTTGGTACCTTATTTGGTGAGGCAGTCACATCTTGTTTCTTCTGTGGCTGGGTCATGACTCCAGAATGAGCTTTCTTCTTCCCAGAATTCTCCTGTTCTCGTTGCCCTGCCTCTACTTCCTGCCTGGTTGTGCCGCCTATACTTCCTGCCTGGCTACTAACCAATCAGCGTTTTATTAAAATACAATTGACAGGGTACAAACCATTGTCCCACAGTACCAACTCTAGGACATTTTCTTAATTAGTAATTGCTGGGGGAGAGTCAAGCCCATTGAGGGTGGTGCCATCCCTGGGATGGTGGTTTTGGGTTAAGGTAGAAAGCAGGCTAAGCAAGCCACAGGGAGCAAGCCAGTAAAGAGCACCCCTCTATGACCTCTGCATCAGCTCCTGCTTCCAGGTTCTTGCTCTGCTTGAGTTCCTGTCCTCACTGCTTTTGCTAACAAACTGTAAGTGAAATAAGCCCTTTCCTCTCCAAGTTGCTTTTGATCGTGGTATTTCATCACAGCAATAGAAACCTTGACTAAGACAGTGATTTCATTGACCTTTACCAAAAAAAGGAGTAATCCCATCGTTTCTCATCTGAATGAAAATTTCCTCTTACCTGGAACATCGAGTTCACCGATGCTAAGTGACAAGAATCTCTTCTTCTGTTATCCTCTCTACCCTCTGTACCTTGATCAGAATTCCAAAGCACTAACTAGTAGGGGTCATATCCCCTGCGCTCTCTTGAGGGAAGGCACTAACAGGCTATGGAGCAACACCCCCTCCCCGGGCCTGTTCTTCACTACCAGTACTCTGACAAGAACATGGTCTTAGAAACTATTCTGGGATCTTAGTCCCTGCTGGGTGACCCCTCCATGACTCCAGTTCCCATGGGCCAGCAGGTGGTAGAGACTTCTCCCTGTGACCTTGAGGGACTAAGAATTAGATTCCCTCATTGACAGACAGAGAAAGGGGTAATAAAGACAGAGAAAGTAGGTAATAAAGATGGTGAAATTTCAAGATGGTTGGTTTCTTCCTCGCCTTCTTGACCTGAGACCCTGGTAGCTCAAAATAAAGGCCTGTGTACCAGTCCTATCAGCTTCCATGTCTTTGTTCAAACGAACCAACCCTAAATTGGGGCAGGGTAACACCCTCAAAGACCCCTAAAGCCCTTTGCCCTCAAAGAAAGAATGGGGTTCAGCTTCCAAAGTCACCCCCCTGCTTTGCAGAGGGTCTTTCTCTCTGTATGCCACGCTTTTTGTGTGAATCTTCCCATTTCCTAATAAAAACCTTTCTTCAATGGCTGGTTTTGTTTGCTGTGCCTGAGATTTCCTCTGTCGCTGCCTGTTGGGCTTTTTCATCCTTTCACAGGAGGAAAGTCCAGCCAAGGCCTCTAGATGGTGACACCTTGTCCTTGGATCCCCCCACAGCTTTTCCCTTAGGTTCATCCTCACTCCTAACAAAGCTTTCTCCCATGAGCTGAGATGTAGGACCTTGACTGGTGCACCATCTCCTCCCGTCCTAGCTGAGATGCAGGACCCTGATTGATGTACAAATTCTTCCGATCCTAGCTGAGATACAGGAGCCTGACTGAGGCACCAGCTCTTCCCTGCCCCCACTTTCACTCAGGGAACAAAGGAGGGGACAGTCAAAAGGCTAACTGGCCATATGAATCAAGCAACAATAAATGCATTAGAAGAAGGCTGAGTCCAGGCCCAGCAAGACTCATATTTAAAGTCCTTTAACTTTAAACTCTTTAAAAGGGTTTGTTGTTATTTTGCTTTTCTGTTTTGTTTTTAATTGTTGTCGTTTGTTATGTTGGCTGTTGTTTTGGTTTTGGGGGGGTTTTGTTTTTTGGGTTTTTTTTTTTTTTTTGCTTTCATTTTGTTTTGAGGGAGGTTCCCAGGGTGGTTCAGAACCTACAATATAGCCTAGGCCATCCTTTAATAAGCAATCCTCCTGTCTCAACCTCCCGCATGCTGTGGGATTCCAGAGGTGAGGCATCATACCTGGATTTGACCTTTAAACACTTCCTTGTAGGTTAGAGGATGACAGCCATGAGTTTTTATCACTGTGGCAAATTCTTGACTAAAACCCGGTTTCAAAAAGCTTGGTTAAAACCTTTTCTGCCACCCTGAGCATCATAGACAAACATAGAAGCATGTCATTTAAATGAGTTGGTTTCTACAGACAGGTTTTAGATCAAATCTTGAGGTGAACAATTAAAGCAAACAAACAGTGTCTCTGGTTTTACAGACAGCAAGCTCTCATATCATTATGCCCCACCCCATCCACATGTAGGGGGGCTTAACTTTGCCTTGTGGGAATGAACCAAACCAGAGGGACAGAAAAAAAGGGGAGGGGGAATAGGTAGCTAGGTAGATGTAGACAGATAACTTGGGAAAGCTGGAGAATGGGGAATCATTAAGGAAAATTGGATCTAGATATCAAATAATATTGGGTCAAGGTTTTAACCTGGTGGTGGAAACAGTACTACATCTTCCTTGAAAGTCAGTTTCTCGGGTTCAGCAGTTTGGAGACTGCCAAAGTTCAGTTTCCAGAACCCACATCAGGTGCCTCACAACTGCCAGCAACTGCAGCTTCAGGGAGATTCAATGCCTCTAGCCTCTCCCCATGCTGGTGACTGCTCACGTATATGTGTGTGCACACACACACCTAAAAATAATTATCAAAACAAGAAAGAAGGAAGATTCTTCTTGGGATTGCTGTGCAGAGCTGTGTCGTCTCCCCCTGGAACTCTGGTATGACCCATATACTACCTTGGCCAGGTCCTGTGCTCTCCGCTGAGTCTGCAGACAGTGTCCCTTATTTTTATCTCTTATTCACAACTGTGGCCAGATTGCTCCAGACAATCTTGTTGCTCTTGAAACTTTGATTTTCTGTTCAAGGAAACGCCTGGTTTGTAACTCATGACCCAGCATTTTTTAAATTCCACGCGAGTAGACACGTGTGGTGTGGTTTTATCATTTTTGACAAAAGGCAGTGTGGTAGAGACACAGACTCCACTAAGGCTGACGGATTGCTTCCTACTATATCGTGTTCCATAGTGAAGTGAGCTTAGTCATAGAAAACGCCATCGCCCACACCTCCCCCAAATAATAAAAATAGCACCAGGTGAATGAGCAGAAGGAGGTGTAAGACAGTGTGCTGGTTCCTCCATTCCCCTGGCCAGCTGCCAGGGCCAGGCTCTGGGGATGCTCTCCAGGCACCTCCTCCCTGTATCTCCACCCTTTCCGATCCACATTCTGCAGGGAGACCTGTCTCTTTAAATCAGCAGGCCTACTTCTGTACCTTTCTCTGGAGCCCCACATAGGTGAATGCTGCTCAGAAGTTCATCACAGCTGCTGTCCTGCCCTCTTTCATCTGCAGAGCAGAGCGATGAACACAGCCCTGCCGAGATCCAGGTACTAGAGAAGGCGATGGTAATGGGATCCAGAGATGCTCTGTGGCTAAGGCTGCCTGGCTTGCCAATGAGCCTGATGAAAAATACATTTATAAACTAGCCCCTACCATAATCATGGTGGTGCTTTCTCTTGGGCTTTTGCCCTTTTGTTATGTGTATGAGATTGTTCTGACTCAAGAGAGGTTGGAGACTAATGGTTGTTTTACAATTGGGAAACATTCTCTGGATCCCAGTATAAGGCATGGTCTAACCCACTGGAGATAAATAAGACAGTGTGGTCAAAAAAGGGGGAAGAGGCAGGCGTGGTGGCACTCACCTTTAGTCTCAACACTCAGGAGACAGAGGCAGGCAAATCTCCATGAGTTTGAAGCCAACCTGGTCTACATTGTGGGTTCCAGGTCAGCCAGGGCTATATAGAGAGACCCTGCTTCAAATAAACCGAAGAAATAAAGGCAGTACAGCCCAGTTCTAACAGGGTCTACATTTCCATGGAAGAAAGAAAACAATGCCTGGCAAAAAGAAAACTATACTCAAATAGGCACTAGGGAGCAAATGAACTCTGACTGACTAGGATAGTGAGGACTTTGAAAGCTTTCGGTAGGGACTCAGGGGAAGTTGTTCTGAAGCAACATCACTGTGGGCCTGAATAGCTAACAGGATATGGGAGTGAGACAGACAAAAGGCTTTTCTGTAAGGATCAGTCGGGACAACCTCCCCACGGTGGGAATGAGCATGGTGAGTACAGACTGTGTGTGCGCGAGGTGGTGGCATAAGCTAACAAACAAGATGAGAAGGGAGCAGGATGTAAACTGAGGGATGTGAGGTTTTCCTAATTGTAATGGGGAGCTTTGAAGTAATTATGGAAAAAAGACTGGACATAGTCTGATTGGCATTTCTTAAACTTCTATTTATATTCACAGGAAGTACAAAAAAATGAGACTGGTCTTAAAACTCTTTACCTTAGCCGGGCAGTGATGGAATACACACCTTTAATTCTAGCACTTGGGAGGCAGAGGCAGGTAGATCTCTGTGAGTTCAAGGCCAGCCTGGTCTACAAAGAGAGTTTCAGGACAGCCAGGGCTACACAAAAAAACCCTGTCTCAACTGAACAAACCAAAAAAACCCTTGCTCCAGTGTTAACAGCTCATTGTCATTATAGAGGTGTAACAGCAACACTGTTGGACATGGCTATGGTCTGCAGAGTTTATCAGATCTCACAGGTTCTACCTGCACTCATGTGTATGTGTGTGTGTGTGTGCGTGCGTGTGTGTGTGTATGTGTGTGTGTGTGTGTGTAAGAGAGAAGGGGCTGTTGCCGACAATTTTATAACATGCATAGCTTTCCACAACCGCCACCAAAATCAAGAGGCCAGCCAAGCCGTCACCACAAGGCTCCGTCGTGTTGCCCGACTGTAATCACTCCTGTTCCCTCCCCTCAAATCCCAATCCCAAGAAAACGGTGATCTGGTCCCCAACTCTGTAATTACAACATTCCAAAGATGTTGTATAAATGGATTCACATAGAGTGTGCCTTTCTGAAACCAGCCTTTTCGCTATGCAGAATTTCCCCGAGGTCCATCCAACACGCTGCTCTATTTTATTGCTGAGTAGTACTCCCTGATAAGAAAGACCATTGTTTATCTGCTACTCACCCACCGAAGAAGGTCTAGTTTCCACCAGGTTCTTGCTTATGATGAATAATAAGAACATCTGCACACATGTTTTTGATTAAAAATAGTTTTTTCTCTCTGGAATAAATGTCCAAGAATACAGTCACTACACTGTATAGTGAGTGCATTTTTAGTTTTAAAAGAAATTGATAGGGCTGGGGAGATAGCTTAGCAGAGAAAGTGTTTGTAATCCCAGCATCGAGAAAGCAGAGACGGGTGTCCCTGGGGCTCTCTGGTCATTCTGTTTATTCTAACTGGCCAGCGCCAAGCCTTTGGATGAGCCCTTGTTTCAAAAGCCAGGTTAATGGCATCTGAGGAACAATCCTACGTTGACCTATAGCCTACAGCGAGCCTTTCTCTGTCCACCAGCCAGTTCCCAAACCACAACACAGACATTTATTATTAATTATGAAAGCTTGGCCGGTAGCTTAGGCTTGTTTTCAGCTAGCTCTTATAACATAAATTAACCCATTTCTATTTACCTGTGTGCTGCTCCGAGGCTTGTTTACCTTTTCTACGTACTGTCTATCCTGCTTCCCTGCTTCCTCCATCTCTCCTCTTCTCAACCCTTATTCTTCCAGTGTCCTCTCCACCCCAAAAATCCTGCCTACCTATTGGCCATTCAGCTTTATATTAAACCAATCCAAGTGACGTTGGCAAAGGCTGCTTATTCGTTCCTGGCAGCCCAGACCCAAAATAATCACAGAAACTGTATAAATTAAAACACTGCTTGGCCAATGACTCTAGCATATTCCTAGCAAGCTCTTGCATCTTAAATTAACTCATTCCTATTATTTTATATTTTACCACAAGGCTCATGGCCTGCAAGGTTCCAGTTGGCAGCTTGGGTCTTTCTCCTCTGGCGGCTACATGGCGTCTCTTGGCTCTGCCTACTCTCTTCCTCTATCTGCTTGGAATCTCCACCTTGCATTATTCTGTGCTGCAATAGGCCCAAGTCAGATTCTTTATTAACCAATGATATTCACAGCATACAGAGGGGAACCCCACATCAGAGTGGCACATCTTCATAGTGTATAAAAAAATTATTCCACAACAAGCCCTTGTTTCAAAAACAAGGTGATGGTATCTGAGGAACAATACCAGGATTGACCTCTAACCTCCACACACACACATGTGCTCCTGCATACCTACTGTCTTAGACACTGTGACCATAGTAATACTTATAAAGGAAAAACTTTTAATTGGGATGGCTTATATTTTCAGAGATTTAGTTCATTGTCATCATGGTAGAAGATGGTGGCATGTAGGCAGATATAGTGCTGGATACATCTTGATTGGAAGACAACAGTAAATGGGCTGAGATACTGGGTGTGACTTGAGCGTATCAGAGACCTCAAAGCCTGCCTCCACAGTGACACACTTCCTCAAGCAAGATCATACCTACTCCAACAAAGCCATACTTCCTAACAGTGCCACTCCCTTTGGGGGTTATTTTCTTTCAAACTACTATATTCTACTCTCTAGACCACAAATGCTTGTAGCTATAACATAATGCAAAATACATTTGGTCCAACTTCAAAAGTCCCCATAGTTTGTCACAGTCTCAACAAGGTTTTAAAGTTCAAAGCTTAAAGTCTCTTCTGAAATTCATGCAATCTCTTAACTATAATTCCATGTAAAATCAAAATTAAAAAGGGGATCATGGCCGGGCGGTGGTGGCGCACACCTTTAATCCCAGCACTTGGGAGGCAGAGGCAGGCGGATCTCTGTGAGTTCGAGACCAGCCTGGTCTACAGAGCTAGTTCCAGGACAGGCTCCAAAACCACAGAGAAACCCTGTCTCGAAAAACCAAAAAAAAAAGGGGAGGAGGGGATCATGTACTGCCAACATATTCTGGCTCAAGATATACATTATCATTCCAAAACACAGGAAAGGGAGCATAGTTAGTAAGGAAATGTTGGACCAAAAACCATCTGGGCAAACTCCAAACTCTGCATCTCCATGTATGACATTAAAATGCTCTTCAGATCTCCAGTTCCATTCAGCTTTGTTGACTGAAACATACTTCTTTCCCTGTTAACAGCTCTCCTCACCTGGTATCTTGTGACTATGGCATCTCTAACATCTTGAGTTCATCAAGTCTATCCAGGCTTCAACTACACAACTTCACACAATTGCCTTTATGTTGTAAAATGATAAGAGAGACTTTGGCAGGCCAAGGGGCCGCACATCTGCTGAAAGCCCACAGCAGGTGAGGGACAGACATACTATACAGGCAGAGCTTATGTGGGAGTTCTATTGAGAGAAAAGAAGTATGGAAGGGAAGAGGGAAAGAGAAATACAGAGAGGAAGAAGAAAAGAGGCAAGCATGTGCCACCACTGCCCTGCTGTCTTAGTTACTTTTCTATCGTTGTGACAAAACATTATGACAAAGGAAATTTATGAAAGAGAGAGAGAGAGAGAGAGAGAGAGAGAGAGAGAGAGAGAGAGAGAGAAAGAAAGAAAGAAAGAAAGAAAGAAAGAAAGAAAGAAAGAAAGAAAGAAAGAAGCCGGGCGGTGGTGGCACACGCCTTTAATCCCAGCACTCGGGAGGCAGAGGCAGGCGAATCTCTGTGAGTTTGAGACCAGCCTGGTCTACAAGAACTAGTTCCAGGACAGGCTACAAAACCACAGAGAAACCCTGTCTCGAAAAACCAAAAAAAGAAAAAAGAAAAAGAAAAAGAAAAGAAAGAAAGAAAGAAAGAAAGAAAGAAAGAAAGAAAGAAAGAAAGAAAGAAAGAAAGCAATTATAGGGCATACATTTCCAGAGGGTTTGAATCTGTGACCATCATGGTGGGAGCACGGCAGCAGGGAGGCAGGTATGGCAGTAGATGAGAGCTTGCCTCTGATCCAGAAGCATGAAGCAGGGAGAGATAACTGAGAATGGAATGGGCTTTTGAAATTCAAAGCCTGAGTCCAGGGAGGCACCTCCTCCAACAAGGCAACACCTTCCCAAACAGTTCCACCAACAAGCGGAACTTGTTCAAACATACGAGCCTATAGCAATCGTTCTCATACAAATCACCACAATATCTTTCTCCCATTTTCTACTTAGGTCTTCTTTACTGTTGAATTCTAAAAGGGTCTTCCTGTGGTGATTTCTGTCAGATATCTTATCACAGCAACAAAGAAAGTTACTAAGACATAGAGGGAAAGTCTTTCGCCACTTAGTATAATGTTATCAATGAATAATTTTATAGGTTCTTTTTAACAAATTAAGTCATTTCTGTCTACTCCCATTTTTGTAAGTATTTTGAGGAATGAAAACAGAATTTTATAAAAAATACAACAGTCTATAATTTTCAAACATTGACCAGCTTTTTATACCTGAAATAAACCCATTTCTGTATGGTTATGGTATATATCTTTTTTATACAATGCTAGATTAAAATAGCTAATTTAAAAGGGTAGAGCTGAAGAGATGGTTCAGTGGTTAAGAGCTTTGGCTGCTCACCAGAGGACCAAGATTCAGTTCCCCGTGCCTACTTGGTAGCTCACAACCATCTGTAATTCCATTTTCAAGGCATCTGGTGCACCCTTCTGAACTCTTCAGGTACCTTCAGGTACCAGGCTATGTGCATATGCAAACACTCATAACATAGAAAGAAAGAAAGAGAGAGAGAGAGAGAGAGGGAGAGAGAGAGAGAGAGAGAGAGAGAGAGAGAGAGAGAGAATTTAACTTGCATTGTTAAAAGACCATTCTGGTTTCCTTGTACGGAGTATATTGATAAAAAAGCATGCCAGATGAGAAGCTATTTAGAAAGCTACCTGAAGTTGTTCAGATGTTAAAGACATGTCAGCCAAACACCATCAGATTCAGGATGGATAAACCGGGTCAGACGAGACTGCTGTTGGATCAGGTGTGGTTTGCAGGAAAAGAGAACTAGTGTCGGCCCAAGAATGGTGAGCCCAGTACTAGGGAGAACAGAGATTCTGCTCACTAAGATGGAAAAGACCAGAGTGGGAGGAGCAGGATGGGATAAAATGGAATACAAAACCAAGAGCTCTGTTGGAGGCATAGTAAGTTTGGAGCATCTTTTAGAACTCACAAGACAATGTTAAGCAGTTAGATGTTAAGTGTGGGCCCAAGAGAAGAGGTGCTTCAAGTCATAGAATTGGTTAACGTCACCTAGGGAGGACATGACAGCTAATCTTGGTTGTCAACTTGACTACATCTGGAATCAAGTAAAGCCCAAGCTACTGGGCACTCATGTGAGGACTTTTCTTTTCTTTTTTTCTTTTTTTTCTGTTTTAGCTTTTTCAAGGCAGGGTTTCTCAGTGAAGCCCTGGCTGTCCTGGAACTCATTCTGTAAACCAAGCTGTCCTTGAACTCAGAGGTTTGCCTGCCTCTGCCTCCCAAGTGCTAGCTTTAAAGGCATGTGCACCACCACTTCTTCTGGATTCCAACATAAACTGAAGACCAACAGCTCTCCAATAACTCTCCAGGTTTCCAGCACCAGTCTTGGACTGCTGAGACATCCAGATTCATGGACTAAGTAGGTAGTAGATTTTCTGTTGTGGGACAGCCATGGTTAGACTACCTTGGATCACAGCTTGTAAGCCACGACAATAAATTTTCTTTTAAGATATATTATTAATATTTATGTAACATATAATAGAAATTATATATTCATTCTATCAGTTCTGTTCCTTTAGAGAACCCTGGCTGATCCAGAAGGAGAGTTGATGAAAAGAGGAAAGACTCGAGGCCCAGGGTCTACTCTACCCCATCCAGACTCCCGCACCATCCTGACTCCCACACCATCCAGACTCCTGCACTATCCTAACTTTCTACTTCCCTAGTCTCAAGGTTACAACCTCAGAATTGTCCCTTAGATCTCAGAGCAGCTATTGTTCTTTTCATGTAGTCTTGAGTTCCCTTCCCAGCTTCCATCTGCATTTGCTTCCTGTACTAGCAGCTTTTCATGTTGCTGTAGCCAGCTGCCTGAGGAAAAGCAGCGTGATGAGGAAAGGGTGGATTCTGGCTGACAGTTCAAAAGTAAAGTCCACCATGGTTGGGGAGGCATGACCCTCACTGTGACTCCCCACCACCTCACAGCTCAGAGGACTGACACAAAGACAGCAGAAAGTGGGGCTAAGATTTAGAAGACGTCTAAATCTCAAGGCTTGTTCCCAGAAACCCACATCACCCTGCTAGGCTCCACCCACAGAAGGTTCCACAACCTCACAAAACAGTGCGATGAGCTGAGAACCAAGTATTCAGCTCTTTGAGCTTGTTGGGAACATTTCTGTTAACCCTAGAACTCCTCACATTGCCTTTGGCTGATTAGGGTCTAGGTGACAGCACAGTTTACGTGGCTGTCGTCCTGGTGACCCCAACCCAACAGCTACACTCCCGCTGCTTGCTCTAGCTTCAGTCAAAGGGCACCTCATTTACATCCTACCCTTCCTTCAAGGTCCTACTCAAGTCCTAGCGCCTCTTAAAGCATTTCTAATTACTTCACTCACTGGTGTTTCTCCCTCCCACCTCCCACTCCTCTTATTGACCATTCCACTCATCTCATTTATACATCCAATTAACACCAGCTGTGTGCCTATTTATTATCTGTCAGACCTTGAAAAGATAAGGATACAGCTGGGGACAAAAGAGAGGTAGATGCTGCCATTAATGGAACTCAGTCTCGAAAGATGGAACGTTAACCAAAATTTTATATAATTATGTGTATACACATACAGATAAGTACATACATTATATACACGTATATATACATGTATTTAATATAAATCAGGATAAGCACTGCGAAGAGAAAATATGGAGCATCTAGAATAAACTACTCTTGTTTTTTTATGTTCCTAATCCAGTGTAACTGAATGTTTCCTGAGCAAACAGACGGTATTTTACATAACTGAACGAAAACCGGAAGCTGAGTCATTGATATTCAGCAGATGTTTATTAATGATGGTAGTGGCAATAGAGAAGGACAAGGTTATGTGGGGATAATTTATTAGTGCCAGAGGCTGAAGAAATTGCACCTCTCTTTGCATCCCTGCAGAAAGAAGGCAACATATAGAACATATTCGATGTGCTTGCGTGAACACAGGAACCTTTTTTTTTTTCTG
The DNA here is from genome assembly GCF_950005125.1 of Chionomys nivalis. NCBI lineage: Eukaryota > Metazoa > Chordata > Mammalia > Rodentia > Cricetidae > Chionomys > Chionomys nivalis. The sequence continues at coordinate 41,405,806 of NC_080096.1, read as the reverse complement.
TGGTTTCTCTGGAAGGAATCTGAAGGTTGTTTTGTAATGCCTACATGCTTGCTCCAAATGTTCGTGTGTCTTCAGTCCAAGTCATTGTCTTCTAGAACTGGACATAGTCGTATGCTGGTGAATGCTTACCAACTGACTTTCAAATAAGGGAAAAGACAGATGTGTAGCATTTACTGATCTCTTTGGAGTAAATGCTTTCATGGCCAAGGTAAAGCTATCAACAAAGCAATGGGAAGGCATACAGAACAGACGGGGACAGCAGACACAAATAACAGAGCAGGAGCAATAAGGAGATATTAGGAGGTGGCAAATTTTAAACATTTACCTTTTGGAATGTGTATACTTTACTTGATTATAATTTTTAATACTGACTGAGTTTATAAGCTGGTTTATTCACAAATTTCTTCATTTATTTTATTCCACCAAGATGATATAAGCCACCTCCAGTACCTCGCTGACTCCAATATACAAGACCCATACATCTCTCAGATAGGAAGCAACTATAATAAACACAGTCTTTAGTTAGATTAAAGGAAGAAAGTAAAGTCATATTCTGCTAAGTGATCCCCTACTCCCTTCTCCAGCTCTGCAGAACAAATCAAGTTCATACTGAAAGCTTTGCAGTAGTAAGGTTGATTACTAAGCAGCTGATTCAAGAGCCACCCCTTACCATTGTCTCCCATGTCTACCTCTACTAGACAGTGGAAAAAGAAGCACTCGTTTCTCCACTTTTTATGAGGTTGAGTTGCTAACAGGGGCAGTCTTGATGGCAGAGGCCTGTAACACTTGCCATTACAGAGGCAGAGGCGAGAGGATTGTAAGTTCAAGAACTGCCTGGGCTACAGAGCAAGTTCAAGTGAGAACTTGTCCCAAAACAAAAAGTAAGAAGGATGGGCATGCTGAGGAGATTGCTCAATTCCTGAAATGCTTTCTGTGCAAGATGAGGCTCTGAGCGCATGCTCCAACTCTCACATTTTAAAAAGCAGGAGGCTGTGAGCTTAAGATCAATCAGTCTTGTGTGCATAGTGAGGTCCAGGACAGCTACACAGTGAGATGTAGATAGATGAATAAAGAGATAGACAAATAAATAAATAAACAAAATGAAAATAACAAGTAAGGCACTGTTATATGTGCCTAGAATTCAACTCTGGGGCAAAGGAGATAGGAAGACCCATGGGTCTTGCTGGCTAGCCAGAGGAGCCAAATCTGTGAATTCCAGGTTCAGTGAGACTCTATCTCAAACAAAAGGTGGAGGGTTATTAAATAAGACAGCCAATGTCCACCTCCTCCACATGTACCTGCACACACACACACACACACGCACACGCACACGCACACACACACACAAGGCTGGCGAGGATATAGATCAATGGCAGAATGCTAGTCTAGCAAAGTGCTGCCCTGGAATCAATCTGTAGAACCACTAACACCATCACCACCCCAATTTAATGAATCTCTTGCCCTACCTCCCCATCTTGAATGTGATTACTGGAGTCACAGTAACCATTTTGAAACTGTGAAGCAACAGGCACGGGGGCAAAGGCAAGAACATTGAAAATCTATCAGCCATGAGTTGAGTAGGCTCCTAAACTAAAACAAATAAAGCTCTCGCCTTTTTTCATGTCTTATGTTGAGGTTTCTGTTGTTTACTGCCAAAGCCTCCCTCACTCCATACACACACGAGCTTCATTTGTTCTGGCTGCTTCTGCCCTCAGATCTGGGAAGGGAGTGAGAGCAAAGACGACTTTCTGAGCACGGTACTGGGTGTCTTTCCCACTTCACTCCCTGCAAGTCTCACAGTAGCATTGGGAGGAAAGACATCTACAAATCTGTATAGCCCATCGCCCCTCATCTCACTTTATGTTTCCAAGGAGGATTTGATAGCCTATACTGATGTAAACCTTGAAAAATTAATTTCAAGGTACATCTTCAAAGGTCTGAGCACTTGCCCCTCTACAGGATATTAAAAGTACATCACACCGCACAGACTTCCTGTTTGAAGAAGCTGCGAGTTGAAAGATGTGGCGTTTATTTCTGCCTGCTGCCAAGCAACTGAGAACTTTCAGTTTGATTGACAAATACCAGGGAGAACCTTCCGTTTTGCTAAAGCTGTTCTATGTCCTTCAGCACAGGGTGGTGGAGTCTGCTAAGGGCTGGGATGGCACGACCTTGGGTGGGATTGATCCTCAACCAACCAAGGTACTCTAGCGTGTTTCTCTGAGACCATACTAGGTACGGTGGCTCAGATGAAAATGGCCCTTTATAGACTTATATATTTGAATCTTAGTCCAGTTGGTGGAATTGTTTGGAAAAGATTAGGAGGTACGACCTTATTGGAGGAGGAAGTGTGTAAGTGGATTCTGACTTTGAGGTTTCAACATCCCATGGCATTTCCAGCTAACCCCCACCTCTCTCGCCCCTAACTCCCTCTTTCATGCTTGTGGATCAGCATATAGCTCTCAGCTACTGCTCCAGCACCATTCCACCATTCCTGCCTGCCTGCTGCTCCCTACCATAGTGATCTTGGACTCCAACTCTCTGGAACTGGGAGCCCCAATAAACACTGTCTTTTACAAGTTGCCTTGCCGTGGTGTCTCTCCATAGCAACAGAAAAGTAACCAAGACACTAGGCCTCTCCCGATGAGCATCTAGAGAGGAAGGAGGAAATAACAGTGTTCCCAGCCCCACTTAACCAACACCAACACAAACAGGAGTTAAATCAGTGGGTCTTTGCCCCATGTGGAAGATGGAGGCTTCCCTGATGTGAATCGAGAAGACAACGAAAGCACAGAAAGTGGTAAGGGAGAAAAGAAGGGGTGAGGTGACAAGCCACAGCGTAGAAATTTCTAAACCAGCAAACAGTACATTGTGTGCAGAAGTGGAACGCCTTTAACTGTTATCTTTAGTCACCCCAGGGAGGGGAGTGCTTACTGAGTGTCAGCTGTGAGCTAGTTACAGAAATGGGGTAGAGACATTTTCTTTTGTGACCCAAGTTGATATAAAATTCACAATTCATAATAATAATAACTAATTAATATTATTAATAGTTATTTATAGTAAACTAACAAACAACATAATATTTATTATTATAATAACTATAATTATAATAATAATTATTATTACTATTTTTGCCTCAACTTCTGTGTGCTAAGGTTACAAGCATACTGGCTGTGGCAGTGATTTTAGAAACAGGTATATTTTCCATTCTCATGAAGTTTTTAGTCTGGTAGAGAAAGCAAACAGTCAAGACGGGTTACAGGGAGTGAGGCGAGCATCACAAGGGAGGAGTAGTATTCACATCTGCCCTGCTCTCTGTTTGCAGTGTTATTACTATGTGACGAGGTAGAACAAAAAAGCATAGGACAGTTCCATCCGATGGCCCTTGTTCAAATCAGGTTAATTTGCTCTTGGGTAAATCTCTTTAGCCTTTCGCTATTTTTCTCTTTTTGTTGTTGTTGGTTTTATTTTGGTTTGGTTTTGTTTTGGTTTTCACTACAAGCTTTCTCTGTGTAACAGTCGTGACTGTCCTGACTGGCCTTGAACTCACAGAGATTAACTGCGTCTGCTTCTCAAGTATGACACCGCCACCTGGCTTTTGTTTTTGTTTTTGTTTTTTTAATACTTCTTTTTCTTTAAAACAAAATTAGATCAGAACACTATGACTCTATTACTTACATTAAAAAGGGCAGGGATAACTGGCAGCTTCTACAAATAACTCATGCTGTTGCAATCGCCCGTTTTAGCATTTGTGAAATAGCACATTCTAAAGAGTGCCCTGGGGAAGTCATAATTTCTTTAGCCCACACGGTTTGGACTTCCTAGACCCTCTGTGCTAATCCTGGGATGTTCACACCTGAGACTGGCCATGTAGCTGCTAGCACCAATATTCCATAAGAGGGCTAGATCTCTGGATCTAGATATCTAGGTTCTTCTAGCTAAGTATATTTTCAGAACACCGTTTTTTAGTCTGAAATCTTAAGTACCTTGGAGAAGTAATGGTGAACAACCTTAAATGTAGGCCCCCAAAAAACCCTCAAGAAAAATTTAAAGCATGGGGTGTGTATGTGTGTGTGTGTGTGTGTGTATGGATGGATGGATGGGTGGGGGTGGGATATTGTGAGTATATTCAGAAATAAAGAAAAGTCCATGGGGCTCAGTAGATTTGTAAAGATACCCATAATCCCCAAAGAATATGATATAATATGATATTCTAAATCCCATGGTTCTTGTGTTCTTCACCCATCCTCCTACAGGGCTTTCCAATGGTTCTACCAGACTATTACTTCCTCAAGGGTGAAGGCTATAGCTTATTGACTCAATAAACTACAGAGAAAATTAAATGGAGTTTAGAGCCATTTAGACTCCTCCTCCTCCTTCTCCTCCTCCTCCTCCTCCTCTTCTTCTCCCCCCTTCCCCTCCCCTTCCCCCTCCTCTTCCTCTTCTTCCCCCTTTCCCTCCCCTTCCTCCTCCCCTTCTCCCTCCCCTTCTTCCTCTTCCTCTTCTTCTCTTCTTCTTACTGTGTAACCTGAGACATGGTGCTGGCACTAGACTTTCACATCACTGGGAACAACTTTCCCAGTGATAGAGGTGAATGGCAGAGGCTAGACTTTCTGGACCATCATAAGCCCTCTCCAGATTTTGGTAAGTGAGGTTGGCAAAAACAAGCCTTTTGTCTCTGGCCGCGGAGTGGTGAAGAAGTGAATACAAACCGCAGTAGTGCCCTCCGTCTTTGGAGGACATTTGTCTGTAAAAGGGATGAATGGACCTAGTAAACATGGAAGCAGAGATAAGGAAAAGACCTGTCACTTTCAACGTTTCTAAACTTCCCAGTTACATGAATAAAACACCTCCTCTCTTTCATGCGTGTGGGTATTTTTGCTTGCATGCGTGTCTGTCCAGCATTTGTGTGCTTGGTGCTGCATGTGGGGGGGCAGCCATGAAAGCTAAGTCTGGGCAGGTCACCCAGGGGAAGTTCTTTACTTCCAACCGTTATTACCTGGGACTCTGGCCATGGGTAAATTTAAATAAGAGGCCTGAGTCTCAGTAGTTTACCCTGAAGCAACACCTGGTATCAGGAAAATACCACAAGCTGAGATTACCCGACCCCCACCCAAGAGCAGACCATTCAAAGAAAATGCCTGACATTCCAACCGCTGTAGATAGGATCATCTGCCAGAGCACTTCACCAGGACACCCTAGACAAATGTCAGCCACTTAGGGGTCCTGAACCTCAGAGACCCCTCACCCCCACCTTTACTACTATAAAAACCCAATTCTAATTGAGCTGGGGCTCTCTGGTTATCCCAATACATTGGACATGCGGAGAGACCAAGTTTGCAAACTTGTTTAAAATAAAGACTCTTTGCTTTTGCATATGGGACTTGGCCTCCTTTGTTGGCTTTTGTGGGGACCTACAAATTTGGGCATAACACTGCACATGTGTGCCTGGTGCCCGCAGAAGCCAGAAGGAACTGGAGTTGCAGATGAGTAGCCATGTGTGTTCTGGGAATCAAACCTGGGTCCTCTAGAAGAGCAGTCAGTGCTCTTAACCACTGAACCATCTCTCCAGCCCCTTTTCTTCAAATAAGTTTCAGTTCAAATTTGGCCACCAGAGTGCCAAACTCATCTATTGAGTAGGGATAGGAATGCTGAGCTATATCAGAGACCCAGCTCTCCCTAAGGGTGTGTGGGAAAGAGTTAGGGCACTACCCAGCTCTCCCTAAAGGTATGTGGGAAAGAGTTAGGGCACTACCCAGCTCTGCCTATATGTGGGAAAGAGCTAGGCACTACCCAACTCTCCCTAAAGGTATGTGAGAAAGAGTTAGGCAACTCCCCAGTGCACCCTAAGGGTATATGGGGAAAGAGTTGGGCACTATTCAACTCTCTCTGAGGCTATGTGGGAAAGAGGCACTACCCAGCTGTGCCTAAGGGTATTTGGGTAAGAGTTAGGCACTACCCAGCTGTGCCTAAGGGTATTTGGGTAAGAGTTAGGCACTATCCAGTTCTCCCTGAGGGTGTTTGGGGGAAGTTAGGCACTATTAAGTACTACTGAGAATATCAATTTCCTACTAGATCCATTATAAGAACCCTTTAATGTTTTAAATTACAAAACTATTCAGAGTAAGTCAATAGGCATTTGATCAACAGTTGGAAGACCCTTCCCTTGACTCTTGCCTCAAGTGGAGAGCTGTCAACCCAGCAGCATCTCTTTGGCAAACTGGCTGGACTGTCATCACAACAACCAGGCTTCTTGGAATACTCTATGATAGTCACTCTGAGAAAAGAGCCTGAAATTATCCCAGTGAAGAAGCCACAACTTCAGCTTTGAGGCCATGCTCTATCACAACTGTTCCAGACATCCTCACTGACTTCTGAAGACTTTACATTTGCTATGACAAGCTTCCAGGGACTCCAGGGGACACACCGTAAGCAGAGACTACTTGTTCATTTCCTGGCCACCCAGATCCAAGTAATCAGACCGAATTATATTAATTACAATATTCTTTGGTCAGTGATGCAGAGTTTTTCCTACATAGCTCTTACATCTTAAATTAACCCATTTCTATTCATATGTGTATATCCACGAGGCTATGGCCTAATGGCAAGGTTCCAGGGTCTGTCTCCTTCAGCAGCTACATGGTGTCTGACTGACTCAACCTTCTTTCTCCCTGCATTCAGTTTCATTTTCCCTGCCTAGCTCTATTCTGCCTTGTCATAAGCCAAAGCGGCTTCTTTATTAGTCAATGGTAATAAAACATATTCATAGTATACAGAGGAAAATCCCACATCAACACCAACCCCACCAAACCCAGGAAGAGGAACTTAGTCACTCAGCAAAAAGCTTGTGATTGGTGGAACTCAAAGCTGTGCACAGGCAAACCATTTTTGTGTCTCTATAAGCAGGCAGGTTTTTTTTTTCTCTTTCTGGATGAATCTGGAAGGTTCCCTTCCTCTATACTGTCCCCAAGGGCTACAACAGTTGACTCTATTAAAAGTCTCTTCTGGGTGGTCTTTTATTGCTTCCTTGTGATCTTTATCATAAGTAGGAGTCATCTAAATTGGTAACACCTTAGGTACCTCGTGGCAACAGCTAGAAGCAGCAACCGGAAAGTGACTCCCAAAGTCATAAACCCACAAAGACTTGTCCAAAGCATGCTATGCCAGAGACTTAAATGAACACATTTGTGTTTTCCACAATGTCGGAATTTACTAAATAAAAATTAATTCATAGCGCCTTTAATCCCAGCACTCGGGAGGCAGAGGCAGGCGGATCTCTGTGAGTTCGAGACCAGCCTGGTCTACAAGAGCTAGTTCCAGGACAGGCTCCAAAACCACAGAGAAACCCTGTCTCGAAAAACCAAAAAAAAAAAAAAAAAAAAAAAAAAAAAAAAATTAATTCATAGGCTGGAGAAATGATTTAGCAGTTAATAACATGTACTGCTCTTGCAGAGGACCCAAGTTCAATTCTCAACACCCATACTGGGCAGCTCACGACTTTCTGTAACTCCAGCTACAGGGAGATCTAATGCCTCTGGTCTCTGTGAGAGCTGATATCTACACACAGATACACATGAACACACATCACTAAATTAATAAAAATAAAGCATTAAAAAATAAATTCATAAGGTGCAATAGTTTGTTTGCCAGATCATCTTATCTCCTGTAACCTTGCCAAGGCAAATACAGGTTCTTTTATTCCTAATTACTAATATTAACTTGTATCACACAACACCTAATATATTTGTCTCTATCTCTCCATGTCTGTCTGTCAGTCTATATATCATCTATCTCTATGTGAGTTGCAGAATGAATACAAGTTAAAGAGGCTACTGTAGAATTCCAGAGATCTCAGAAGCGGGCTGACAGAAATGCATGTAGAGTCTTTATTCATAAACTAACAGACCCAAACCAGCTTCCAAGAAGAAGCTACTGTCAGGCTGCAAAAGACTGAGAGTTGACAAAGAAGACATAGTCAGCTTCAGAGATGAAGGGGTGGGACCGGGTTCAGAGCAGAATCAACCAGTTCAGGTCCAGATGGTCAAGTAGGTAGATGGATAGATACCAGGCGAGCAGGACATATCAACAGCAGGGGACTGAGACAAGCTGAAGCTCTAGGAAGATCCAAGAGTTCTCTATCAGTCCTTACACACATGCACACACACACACACACACACACACACACACGCACGCACGCACGCACGCATGGTGTCAGATGACAGGTTAGGGCAGCCATGCTATTACAGTGCTAAGTATCGACTGTCTTATGGGGTCCAATGGAGGGAGTTATACTCTTTACTCAGTCTGGCAAGTCCAGTAAGTTCTCAGGCCTGGCTGCCCCGATATGATTTCTTACATGCTCGAGTGCCCCTAAAGTCTCAATTTATTCTGATAAGTTACATACGGGGCTCAGGGCATCCTGGCCACACATATGGGGCTCAGGTCACACAGCTGATAGAGACCAGCCAAGAGAGTAGGCCTGCATTTCTATTTACTGACAGGCAGCACCGGATTCCAGGAACAGCTATAAGCTGATACCACCCAGGGACTGGTCAGCATCTAAGGACACTCCAAATATCCCAACTGTTAGATAAGATTAAATAGGGTCACCAGATGTCCTTGAACGCAACACGCACCTGTTTCCTTCCTCCAAGACACCCCTAGACAAGTCAGCCAATCAGGGTCTTGAACCCTGAAAATCCCCTCACCTTCAACCTCTACTATAATATAAAACCCTACCATGTCTGGACTGGGCACCCTCTGTCCATACTGTTGTGTTGGATGCACAGAGGGCCCAAGTCTAAGTTTTTGCCTACGAATTCTGACTCCTTGGTGGACTTTGGGGATCTGGGCATAACGTTTATCTTGCATATGGATTCGGACTCCTAGGTGGACTTTAGGGGACTCTGCTATCTGGGCATAACACGTTTATCAGGTAGCACCCTTTCTATTTCCAGAAATAAGTCTGTGCTCCATGGTACAGACAGATGGTTTGTTGTAATCTGCTGGCCTAGTCTGTCACCTGGGTAATCTGTCCCTTTAAGAGACAAGCTCCACCCACTCCCAACACCCCCTTCAAGTGGATCTCCTACCTCCTCTTTAGCCTGCTCTCTCTTTCTCTCTCTCTCTCTCTCTCTCTCTCTCTCTCTCTCTCTCTCTCTCTCCCTCTCTCTCTCTCTCTCTCCTGAGGGGGTAACTACTGCCTCCTTCCCGCTCCCTTCTTTGTCTGCCCTTCTGGAGAGGTAGCTTCTGCCTCTCTGTCTCTCCTCCTCCCCTCACCTTCCCCCTTCTCTTCTTCCCTTCCCCCTCCATAACCCAGTAAATAAACTCTATACTCCAGTTCTCTCTGCATGGCATATCTGTCTCCTGCTGTCATCCCTCGTGGGGCCTGGGGCCGGCCTCCAGTCACCTCTTTATGAAAGTTAACAATAATGCTGTTCGCCTGTCCACCTAGGCATGCAATCATTCTCCACCTTCAAAACGGAGTTTTTAAAAAAAGTTTGTAAAATGGAGTCTCCCATGACAAAGCAGAACCTGAAAATCCACTGTTTACACAAATGGAGAAACTCAGCATAGGGTGTAGCTTGATGGTAACGAGGCCTGGGTTTTACACTTTTGGCTCATGCAGCAGCTAAGCTTCAGCTAGCAGCTGAAGAGCTCCAGAGAGTGGTTGGGGGTGATGAGATTATGGAAACTCTGAAGGATATCAGAAGTGCCAAGAAGGTGAGAAGGAAAGACTAAGATTACCAGAAAGCAGGAGCGTGTAAAGAGCCAAGACCTCTGTAAAAGGCAAAAATACATAGAGAGCCGGTGATCCATATCCCCGCTGTCAGAAACCTTCAGAACTACTGAAAGTTAAAAACTGCGAGCCTTGTTACCACAGGAACTTCAGAGCAATGGCATTAGCTGCCAGGTACTGGGCTGTTGAGACTCAAAGCCTAGAGCTACAGGCTTCTTACTTGAACATCTAGGGCCATACAACCCTGGCTTTGAAAGTTCGGAACCATACGCTAGAACCATAAGCCTCTGACTTTGGGAGCCCAAAGCAATAAACTTCTAACTAGGAGTTTGGAGTCAGAAGTGTGACTCTGGGGGCCTGTATATAAGGGCCCATACCATAAGCTTCCCAAGCGCAGGGCTGCCAGCTCCAAAAGAACGTTTACATACTTATTCGTTATTTCCATTTGAATAGAAAAATGGGACCTTGAACCAACCTTTCTAATTATCTTATTTTTAGGCTGACCTCAAACTTCCTATATGGCTGATAGGAGAAGATGAGCTGAAGCTCATCTGATCCTCCTGCCTCCACCTCCAGGATGTTTGGATTACAGATCATGTACTACCACACCTGGTTTAAACCAGCCCCCTTTGACAATACCTATTCTAAGGTCATGTAAAAAAAATAACTGGTAGCAGAGGGCTTGACTTGTGACTGCCCCATTTCAAAAGACAACATTTATTTGTCCGTCAATGTGTCATTATCACCACAGAACACTAATTTCATAGGCTGTAATTAGACTTCCTATGAGGAGGGGGGGAAATGACGAAGTATTTTGAGAAATGCTTGGTTAAACAGATTCTTTCCCGAGGAACTTTCCAGAGTCTCCAATTTTCTAATTTGCATCATGAATTTCGAACTAAGTCAAATAATATGACCACAAAGCCCTATGCTGAGGCAGCCCTATGAGTATGAACACATCTTGGAAATGTTTTGTGTGTGCCTTGTCAGTCACTGTGCTGGACAAACACTGCCACACCATCCTTCTCCACTTCAGCAAACATCTAGAGGGTTCTTGACTCTGGTCTGACTATTGCTAGCTGGGAGACTTGGAAGGCAACTATTTGAGCCCCACTTTTTTCATTTATAAAAGGCATAGATGCCATGTCTTTTAAAAAATGCAGTTCTTGCCGGGCGGTGGTGGTGCACACCTTTAATCCCAGCACTCAGGAGGCAGAGGTAGGCAGATCTCTGTGAGTTTGAGGCCAGCCTGATCTACAGAGCGAGTTCCAGGACAGGCTCCAATGCTACAGAGAAATCCTGTCTCGAAAAACAAAAATGCAGTTTTTTGTTGTGAGCAGTTCTAGGATTGAGTGGGGAGTGTGGATGCTGGGTCTACAAAGGTAGACCTAGGTGTTGAGAAACCATGGGTAGTACTGAGTGTAATGGTCTGCTCTGTCCCTTTAAGAGACAAGCCATGCCCACTCCCCCTCCCTGAGGCAGCTGATTTTTAGCTTCCAGCTTGAGTTCCTTTCTTTTCCTTCTCCCTCTTGAAGAGGCAGCTTCTGTCTCCCCCTGCTTCTCCCCTTCCCCCTTCTCTCTTTCTCTCTCTCTCTCTCTCTCTCTCTCTCTCTCTCTTTCTCTGCCCTTCTCTCTGCTCTTCTTCCTTCTCCCCTTCCCTTCCATAACCCACTAAATAAATATCCAACCTCACTCTGCATGACGTGCCTATCCATGTCTCTGTCTTTTGCCCACCATGTGGCTCCCTGCCCAGGACCAGCCACCTTTGGAGATGTGCCCATCCATCCGTCTCTCCTCATGGAACTCACTGCCCCTCATGGCCCACTGCAGCCACTTGGGTACTGCAGCATTTTACTTAATCCATTTCACTGGGCATAATGGCTCATGACAAAAATCTCAGCATTTTGGAGTTGAGGGCAGGAAGATCAAGAGTTCAAGGCCAGCCTGGGCTATATAAAGAGTTTGAATTAGCCTGAACTATTTGAAACCCTTGTCTCAAACAGAAGATAAAAGAAGGGAGTTAGGTAATGAGGAAGGGAGAGAGTATGGGAACAAAGAAAGAGAAAGAGAGGAGAAATGGAATACTCAGTACAAGTAGGCCATAGCAGTCCATAGCAGTCGTGAGATACTCAGATTTCCAGAGATTTATTTCAACATTCCAGCATGAGCAGTCTTTGAACTAACTCAACTTTATCTAACTGAGTTGTGCTTGCTTGAGACAGGATCTTGCTATACAGTTCCAGCTTACTCAGCACTTAATTTACAGTCCAGGCTGATCTCAAACTCATAGAAATCTTCTGTTTCGGTTTCCTGAGAGCTGAGGTCACAGACTTGTGCCACCAGGCCAGGCTCTTAATCTAGGTTTCTGTAGACATCGAATCCTGGGAATTTACACACTATCAGGTCTGATAAAAACAAAATGAAAGCCTTACAAAATACAAAGTGCATATTGACTAAATGTTTGCTCTGTAGATCCTGGAAAACCTGGAAGCCTACCAAGGTGAAATTCCTACAGTACAGACCTCAGGCACAAGAATGTTCAGATCCTTTCTTAGTTCCCGTTTCACCAGGACAGCTGTCTTCAGCTACTCAACAGGAAACCTACCCAGGAGGCTTAGTAAGCACCAGCAAAATAATGAGGGAGGAAGTCCTTTGAGAACTGTGAAGTACAACACAGACACTTCATTTTTATTATTATTCATGCCATTTAAAGTATAATTGTGGCCTCACCACAGACATGACTTCAGGCAAGCAATTCTGTCAACTCCGCCCTTCGTGTAAAGTGAACGCAGTAATGGTTGGGAAAGAGTAACTAACTAGAAAATGACTGTGGACACTTCAGAAAATTGAGGGTCCCTATGATGCTTACTAATTAATAGTAACCATACAATTGCGAGGCTATAAATAGCCCTGTGCTGGAGAAGACGCCAGGATGCCCTGCTACTTTTTCAACTCGTTGCCATTTTTATTTAATCCATTAGCTCCTGTAACATATAATTAGCACAACACCCTAGAAAATTAATCCAGCCTGGTGACTCAGCATCAGGGAAACGAAACAGACTTCTAGATCGTGTTGGAATTAAGGTGAAGTGGGCCAAGTCCTTTAAAAGTCTTAAACCCTGATTTTTCAGTCAGACATAGGGGTGTCCACCTTTCTATTTCGACACTGCTACCAGGGTAAATGTATTTCTAATAGGCTTGTCTGTCTGTCCTAGAACAGGGAAGGGAACTGTAAGCTCTTTCATTAAGACTGAATTACTTATAGGAATGCGGGTGGGAAGCTAGGGATCAATGGAGAGAGCTTGCCCTGCAGGTCTGAGGAGCTCAGTTAAAGCCTGGTGCAGCTCGCTCTCAAGTGAGTGAGCCTGGCTATGAGAAATTCTATGTGAAACAAGGTGCAGTGTGAGGCCTGACATCAAATGTTGCCCTCTGACCTCCACACATGTGCCATGGTACTGGCCTTTTGTTTCTCGATATCTGACTGAGGGACACAGAACAGCTTGGCCACCTTGCTGCCATGACACTTAATAAAAACTAGCTAACGCGGAGGCCTGAGTTTCAGCTTACTGTCAGGCAGCACCCGGTTCCAGGAAAAGCCCCAAACTGACACCACCCAGGGAGGGCCAGCATCTACAGGAAAGTATCTGACATTCCACCATTAGATAAGATTAGATACGATCACCAGAGGTCTCTGAGCCTAGGACTCAACTATTGCCCTTCTACCAAGATACCCCTAGACAAATGTCAGTCATTCAGGGTCCTGAACTCTTAAAACCCCCTCACCCCCAACCTCTACTATGCTAAAAACCCTACCCAACCCAGACTGGGTGCTCTCTGCTCTTAACTGCTGCATCGGACAGAGTCCAAGCTTGAGCTTGAATAAAGGCTCATTGATTTTACATATGAGCGCGGACTCCCTGGTGGTTTTTGAGGGACCCCACGATCTGAGCCTAACGCTGACTAAAGGGTATTTAAAGGAGGGTCAGACATTACATTAATGAGCATAATGCTTAATGTGCTCAAGTTCATTGGGACAGATAGAACTGTGTTTATGGGAGGATTAAATTTTAATTTTAATTAAACAGGTTGATCCTGAGTCCAGATCCTCAGAACACACATAAAAAGTTAGCTGTGGAGATGCGCACCCAGCACTAGAACTTATGAACAGAGACAGGCAGACCTATGGAGCTCATTAGCCAGCCAGCCTAGTTGAACTGGTGAGTTACAGGTTCAGTGGGGGGCCCTGTCTCAAAAACTAAGGTGGAGAGCAACTGAGGTAGGCATGCAGCGCTGACTCTGGCATCCACGTGCATTCATATACATGTCTACCTCCCCTCACCCCCACCGCCACACACACACATACCAAACACAAACGGCATACATATAAAACCCAAATTCAGTGTCTGTGAACCTCTGGAAGGCTTTAAAGCTGGAGCAAGAGCAGAAGTTTTAGGAGGTATAAATGACAGGACAGTGTGGGTGAAGGCCAAGGCTTGTCCCAGGGTGGATGGTGATTGCTCAGATTAAGCTGTATACATTTCTCTCCTGAGGAAAGTGTCCCGGGGCTTGGAAGATGTTCACTTAGCTCAGCACAGACATTTGGAGAAGCAGCAGCAAGCCACAGCTCGGGGCCTAGAGCCTGTCAAAGCCAGGACGCCTGTGCAGGTACAGCAGGTGAGATCAGGGGCCAAGGCCCGGCGCCTCCTTGCCTTTGGGCCATTTATAGCAAAGTTGGAGGTGGGGAGAGGCGTGTAGCCCTGTGGCAGTGCCTCAGGATGAAGAGGCAAAATGGCAAATGACTGAGATTGTGGGAAGTAAGTACGTGGCTCCCATTCAACTGCTGCATCCACGCTGGTCTTTCGAGGGAGCAATGCATGTGATAGAATCATTTCGTGCTGTGAAAGTTGGACCTTGTCAACTTTTTTCTTTTTTCTGTTTTTTGTTTTTTTTTTTTTTTTTTTTTTAAGATTTATTTATTTAGACAATGAGGACTACTGAGAACTCAAGAACAATGGCACTGGGTTTTTGATCCTACTACACATACTGGCTTTGTGGGAGCCTAGGCAGTTTGGATGCTCACCTTACTAGACCTGGATGGAGGTGGGTGGTCCTTGGACTTCCCACAGGGCAGGGAACCCTGATTGCTCTTAGGGCTGATGAGGGAGGGGTACTTGATTGGGGGAGGGGGAGGGAAATGGGAGGCGGTGGCGGGGAGGAGGCAGAAATCTTTAATAAAGAAATAAATTAATTAATTAAAAAAAGATTTATTTATTTATTTATTTATGTATACAACTTTCTGCCTCCATGTATACCCACATGCCAGAGGAGGGCGCCAGATCTCATTACAGATGGTTTGGAGCCATCATGTGGTTGCTGGGAATTGAACTCAGGACCTCTGGAAGAACAAACAGTGCTCTTAACCACTGAGCCATCTCTCCAGCCCCCTGCAAGATTGTTTTTAAAGTCTGTAAACCAAAGAGAGCAACATACCATACCCACATAACTTTTTAAAAATTGCATGCTTTCTGGGCATAGTGACCTGTGCACATAGGCTCAGTTACTCAAAAGACTGGCAAGAGGATTGCTTGAGGCCAGGAATGTGAGGCTAGCTTGAACAACATAACAAGACCCTGGCCCAAAAGAAATGAAGATCCCACATGATCATCTTACTAGATGAGGGGGGAAAACATTTGATATGCTAATTTGATATGATGAAAAGAAAAAGGGAAAGGGAGAGAAACTCCTTCAACTTGGTAATGAACAACAATGAATTGTTGACATTTTTAATGGTAAAGATTAGATAGATGCATTTCCTCTGAAATCGGAAGCAGGAGATAAGACAAAAAGGGCTGCTTTATCCAACACTGTTCTGAGGGGTCCAGGGTAAGTAGGCAAGAGAAATAAGCAAGAGGTATGCAGCTTAGAAGGGAAGAAGTAAAACCACCTCTGTTCATAGATCATAAGACCTTACATTCACAAACTAAAAAATCCACTACAGGAACTGTTAGATCTAATCAATAAGTTCAACAAGGTCACAGGTTACAACAAAATAAATACAAAATTCTACTGCATTTTTTATAATAAAAAACTCAAAATAATATTTACAAAATAGTTTTTTGTTTTTGGTTTTTGGTTTTTGGTTTTTCGAGACAGGGTTTCTCTGTGGTTTTGGAGCCTGTCCTGGAACTAGCTCTTGTAGACCAGGCTGGTCTCGAACTAACAGAGATCCGCCTGCCTCTGCCTCCCAAGTGCTGGGATTAAAGGCGTGCGCCACCACCGCCCGGCCCAAAATAGTTTTTATTTACAAAAACATCAAAGAAGGCAAAGTATTTGGAAACTAATTTAGCAAAAGAAATATAAAATTTGCACTCTGAAAACAATAGAACCAATGAAAGGAAACCTAAATAGATGGGGAAATGTTTGATACTCATGAGTTAAATGAGTTATTATCATTAAAGTGCAAAAACTTCCTGTAAATTCCAAGTAATCTTGTGGGATCCACAGATGACTTACTCACTGAAATTGAGAGGCTGATTATAAAATTCATATATAATTCCCAGAGATTCAGATGGCCAAAACAATCTTTAAAGTAAAGAACAAAATTGGAGAATTCACACTTATAAATTATTCACACTTATAAAATATAAATGTACTTATTGGTGAGTCATGGAGACAGTGTAGTACAGACATAAACATACACAGCCATGAGTAGCTTGGAAATTCCAGAAATAAATCATGTGTTTATGTTTAATTGGTGCTGGACAAGAGTATGAAGACCAAACAGTTGGGAATGCTGTCTTTTGAACAGTGTGCTGTGTCAACTAGATAGCCACATGTAAATGAATGAAGTCAGGTTTTATCTCATGCCACTCATGTCCGCCATGAACGGTTATTTTCTCCTACTTACTAACTGGTTCTCTAAAAGTATTATCACCTTGCTGGTACATAAAAGAGTTCCACAATAGCCCAGAATGGAGTATATTTATTTGGGGACAAATTCACAGAAAGGGTAGCAATCCAGAGTCCTCTGCATGTGCTGGGAACTGGAACTGAATCCAGCAGCCAAGAGGCCCGCTTTTTTCCATCGGCATTTATAGTATGTGAGACCACGCCCCAAATGGACTGGTATCTTAAAGGCTGAAGGAGTTCCCACAGCATCACCTTGATTAAAAAAAGATTCTAGAGATTGATGGATCTCTAGAATCCATCCGGCTTCTCCTCAGTTCTCAGTATAAAAGATAGCCGGGCGGTGGTGACGCACGCCTTTAATCCCAGCACTTGGGAAGCAGAGGCAGGCGGATCTCTGAGTTCGAGGCCAGCCTGGTCTACAAGAGCTAGTTCCAGGACAGGCACCAAAGCTTCAGAGAAACCCTGCCTCGAAAAACCAAAAAAAAAAAAAAAAAAAAAAGGATAATTTGCTTATCATACACCTGACAAGATGACAAGATAGCTGGCTCCAGAATGAAAAGACAAATCTACTAGTTCAAAAATGGATGAGAGACCTGAAGAGGACTACTTTCCTCAGAGGAGACAGAGAAGCAGGTGATAAGCACCCGAACAGACGCTGACATCACCAGGCATCAGAGAAGAGCAAACCAAAGAAACCCACAATGTGAGACCACTTGACAGCCTCTCTAATCTGAAGCAGTAAGAAAACAGGAAGTAGAAAACATACACACACACACACCACACACACCCACAAAAATTTAAATCCCAAAACACTGCTAGAAGGAAGGGCTGTTGAGGCCCTTTTGGCAAACAATTTGGCGATCCCTAAAAACATCCAGCGGAATTAGCATTAACAATTCAACCCCGAGGTACATACCTAAGAGAACTGCAAACATTTATCCACACGAAAACTCGAGTGTTTGCTGAGGCACCAGTTATAATCCCCCAAAGGTGGCTGAACACTCACATTCACTGTGAATGGATAAATAAAGTTTAGCATGTCCATGCATAATTCAGTTCCATTCAACCGTATGCAGTGAAGTGCTAAACATGGGACAACATTCTCTCAGACTTGAAAGGAAAAATGAAAGGCAGCCAGAGAGAAAAGGCCAGGTCTTATTAGAACATGCAGGAACGTGTAGGGACAGAAAGTAGGTTGATGGTACTTAGGGAGTTGGGGGAAGGGAGTGGGGAGTGAGGAGATAGAACCATTGTCTACTGAGGCTTCTCTCAACCTTGCCCTCCCCACTTTCTCTCATTTAGACTTTGGAGTTGAAGATAAATTATTTAGAAATATGTTTCTATTAAACTAACTTCAAATCTAAGCGCAGAGTTGGAATGTGTTTCTTTTAATTCCCAGAAGAGATCACCTTAAACGCTTTCTAGCCTAAGATTTTTTTTTCCGCTCAGCTTACACTACTTATAGCTTATTGTTCCTTGAAACCAAGTTTTATCAAAAACTGAAAAATTAAGTAGATTAAGTAGATAACACCATGAAAACTGTTACTTCAGTGGTCATTGTTAAACCTGACTCTGAATAGACTTAATCAAAGGGCACCTAGGTGAGTTGGTTCAAATTTTGCTTTTAAAAAAGCTGTTTTGAAATTACAGACTTACCTACAATTTCCAAAGACTTAAAATGTAGGCACCTAGAGCTCAGCATTGGCAGAAACATTTATAGTCATATTTTTTAAAGTAGCACTTTAAAATTCTCCATCTTAAATGGTCCCTAACATACATGCAGGGACGAAGGAAAAGGGAAAAGCAATAACAAAAATGTTCTAAATTATAGTAATAGCAGCATATAAAATTGTACATGGTTTAAAGCTTATTTACTGACATATGTGACTATTACTATAATTTAGATTTATATAAATTTAATTTTATTATTATAAATTAGTTGTGTGGCATGTGAATCACATTTTAATAAAGTTGTAACCTTGTCCTTTGCCCCCAGTCAATGCTATATTAGTGCAACAATGATATCAGCTTTCTAGTCATTGTTTATCCTTTCTAACATGTAAAATGGGCATGGTCTCTGAATTGAACAAACTCTAGTAGATTGAGTATTATTCTACTTTTTTTTTCTTGTGGTGGTTTAAATAAAAAGTGGTCCTCATAGTTCATGTATTTGAATTTTTAGTCACCAAGGAGTGACACAGTTTGAAAGGATTAGAAGGATTAGGAGGTGTGGCTTGTTGGAGGAAGTGTGTCACTGGGGATGGATGGGCTTTGAGGTTTCAAAAGCCCAGGTCAGGTCCAGGTTTTCTCTCTCTCTCTCTCTCTCTCTCTCTCTCTCTCTCTCTCTCTGCCTACCAATCAGGATGAAGCTTTCAGCTACTGCTCTAGTGCCTGTCTGCATGCTGCCATGCTCCTCACCATGATGATAATGTACTAAACCTCTGAAACTGTAAGCCAGCCCCTAATTAAATGCTTTCTTTCATAAGAGTTGCCTTCATCATGGTGTCTCTTCACAGCAATAGAACAGTGATTATGACATTTCTAAAGTAAAATTCTTCTGAAAACTATTTTCCAAAGAATCACAACACTGGATTCTAGACATAATCTGGGTTCCCTTCCTAATGCCACAGGGATTTATTCTGGGCATAGGGGACTTCTGCAGCAGCATCACAAAACGGCTCTCTGGTCCTTGGTTAGCACTAAAAGGCTCTTAGTCTAAAGCTGTATAGGTGGGGGTTCTCCAAGAGGAGGTGGTGATGCTTCCCTGTCTTGCTAGAGATTGGGAAATTTGAGGAAAACCAGAGAACCCGGAGCTCAGTCATCTTTCTTTGAACTCTCTCAACTTCCTGGACACTGTGTCAGCAGAAAAGGCTTCTTCCTCCACAGGAGCTTCTTGCTAGTCTTGGAAAGTCTCCTCTGTCAGGAGCCTTCCCTATTGTGTTGCCTCCATCACTTTTATTGAAAAAGAATTCTCATTTCATGAGTGTGTATACATGTATGGGTACACAAATGCCCTGGAACCTTGTGTGAAGACCAGAGGAAAAGCTGAGGATGTCTGATCTCTCCGTCCACCTTGTGGGTTCTGGGGATCAAACTAAGGTAATCAAGTTTGGGTAGCAATCACCCTTACTCACTGAATCATCTCACCCACATGGCCTGGTGTTTTTAGCCTCTACTCAAAGTTCTCTTTTCCATCTTCTCTCCTCGATGGGATTTCTGCTTCCAGGGGTGGCAGACCTGCTCATCTAAGCTAAGACCGTCTGTGGAGGACAACTAGAAAATCTGGGCAGAATGCAAGAACGAGGTTTGAAGAATCTGCAAAGTTTCCAAGAGACTGAGAACTTGAGGGGCCAAACCCTGGAGAGAAAAAAGGTCCATGGGAATGAGCCTGTCAACCACTTGACAGGGCTTTGAAGTATTTATTGACTCTCAATATGCAACTCAGAGGACATTGGGTGGTCTTACTGAGCTAAGATGACAAATTGGAGATCAAAGGCCACTAAAGAGGATGCCTAAAATTTCATAGGCTATAGGAATATGTCATTTTGGTGGGGCGTCCTGTCCACCCTCGCCCAATGAACCAGGTATTCTAGTATTTGTACCTTTGGACGGTCCTCTTCACAGGGTGTGACCATGTGATCTGTCTTTATAACTAGTACACCAGTAAAGGCCACATAAAGAGAGATTTGATGGGCTAGCAAGTTAGTTCAGTGGTTAAGCATGCTCACTGTTCTTCCAGAGCACCCAAGTGTGGTTTATAACAGCCAATCCAGCTTATAACCTTGTATTCCAGCTCTTAGGGCCTGACACCGTCTTCTGGCCTCCACTGACATCCACACTAATGTCACATTCACACAGACACACAAATAAGAACAATATACAATAAATCTATTCCACACGCTCTTGCTCATTGAGGTTGCATTTAGGACCCAGCCTTCAGAACTTTTTTTTTTTTTTTTTTTTTTTGATTTTCGAGACAGGGTTTCTCTGTGATTTTTGGAACCTGTCCTGGAACTAGCTCTTGTAGACCAGGCTGGTCTCGAACTCACAGAGATCCGCCTGCCTATGCCTCCCAAGTGCTGGGATTAAAGGCGTGCGCCACCACCGCTGCCCAGCCCAGCCTTCAGACTTAAGCCAAGGTTAGTCCAAGGGAGCGACAGGCCTCAAGGCCTGCAAGATGCGACATTATGCTGAGGAAGAGGTCGAGGTCATGTGGAAAGCAGTA
This sequence comes from Chionomys nivalis, assembly GCF_950005125.1. Lineage (NCBI taxonomy): Eukaryota > Metazoa > Chordata > Mammalia > Rodentia > Cricetidae > Chionomys > Chionomys nivalis. The sequence continues at coordinate 41,384,936 of NC_080096.1, read as the reverse complement.
TAATATCCCAGTCGAGCTCACAGCTGAATGGATCTTTAAGAGGGGTCCAGTCAAGACCAAAAGCGTTTCTACTGTACGATTTTCCTCTTGTCTCTTCTTGTATTTTTATAAGCACAGTGGAGTTCTTGTTTGTTTTAGAAATAGGCATTATGTCTTAAAAACCACAGGGCTGATTTTGCGTGTTTACTTTACTTCTGGCTGGTAACTGGAAGTAGAGGTGGTTTTAAAAAAAGATTTATGTTTATTTTTATTTTATGTGTATCTGTGTGGGTACAACACCAATTGGGGCAGAAAATTGTTCCACCAACCCAGAGAATTAGAGGAAGTAATAAGTCAATGTTTTAAGACACAAATATTGAGGTGTTTTGAGATGATAAACAATTGAAACAGTTGGGAACCAAAAAAAAAACCTTAGGTGAATTGAAAATAGGTCCATATTTTAAGAAATATTATCACTGGACTCAGCAGTTAAAAGCATGGGAAGTTCCTTTAGAAGATCTGAGTTTAGTTCCCAGCACCCACATCAGGAGGCTCACAGCCACTTACATCTGACATCTCTGGTCTCCAAGTGAACCTGAACTCACGTGAACATTTTCCACCCACTCCCCCACATACATACACATAATTAAAAATAATAAGTGTGCATCTTTTTAAAATCACCTCTACTTCCAATTACCTGCTGTCTTAGTCAGGGTTTTATTGCTGTGATGAGAAACCATGACCACAGCAATTCTTATAAAGAAAGCATTTAATTGGGGTTGGTTTACAGTTCAGAGGTTCAGTCCATTATCATCATGGTGAGAAGTACTGCAGCACACAGGCCGATATGGTGCTGGTGAAGGAGCTGAGAGTTTTACATCTGGATCCAGGGACAGCAGGAAGAGACTGTGACACACTGGCCAGGCTGGAGCATGTGAGATCTCAAAGTCCACTCCCTGTGACACACTTCCTCCAACAGGCCACACCTCCTAATACTCTGAGTCTATGGGGGGCATTCTTTTTTTTAATATTTATTTATTTATTTATTTATTTATTTATTATGTATACAATATTCTGTCTGTGTGTATGTCTGCAGGCCAGAAGAGGGCACCAGACCTCATTACAGATGGTTGTGAGCCACCATGTGGTTGCTGGGAATTGAACTCAGAACCTTTGGAAGAGCAGGCAATGCTCTTAACCTCTGAGCCATCTCTCCAGCCCTATGGGGGGCATTCTTATTCAAACCACCACATTCCACTCCCTGGTCCCCATAGGCTTGTAGCTTTATCATAATGCAAAATGCATTTAGTCCAACTTTAAAAGTCGCCATAGTCTACAGAAGTCCAAAGTCTCTTTGGGGACTCATGGCAATCTCTTAACTATAATCCCCTATAAGATCAAAATCAAAAAGCAGATCATATACTTCCAATATACAACAGCACAGGATATATAATATCATTCTAAAAGGGAAGAAAGGGAATAGAGTGAGGAGATTCTGGACCAAAGCAAAACCAAAAATAGCTGGGCAAATCTGCTTTAACTAGGCTGCACTTTCACCAATAGCCTCTCCTAGGCTCTCCTCATGGTGCCAAGCCTCAACTTCTGTGCATGACCCTTTCAGTCCTGGGCCTTCGAATGCTTTTGAGACTGCACCTTCATTAATGGCCTCTCACAGTACCAAGCCTCAGCTGTTCTCCCTGACCACTTTATGCATTCAAAACCAGTACCCCCTGGGTGACTCTTACACATTACTAAGTCTGGCTGCCAGCATGAGGTACAACCTTGACCACCTCTGGAACACAGCTTCTGTGTGCTGAGTCTCAGGAAACACCTCCCAGAAGATTTCGCTTCAATGACTCTGGTCTCTTCTCAATCACCACTAAAGTCTCAGCTACAAGTCAACCAGCATTGAGTGTCCCAGTAAAGCAAAGGTTTGCTTTAGCAGTTCTGATAGCTTGTTAATTACAGATGATCCTTCAGCCCCAGCTAACCAGAACAACAGGACCTTAAATCAAAATAGTATAAACACATAAAATCATCCTTAAGTATTTTTTTTTAAAAGATACAAGGCCCAGTTTTAAAAGAAACAAACAAAAACTCCACTCTGCTTACAGACATACAAGAAGTGACAAGAGAAAAATCAGACCATAGAAAGAGACCTAAGGGCCGGGCGGTGGTGGCGCACGCCTTTAATCCCAGCACTCAGGAGACAGAGGCAGGCGGATCTCTGTGAGTTCGAGACCACCCTGGTCTACAAGAGCTAGTTCTAGGACAGGCTCCAAAAACCACAGAGAAACCCTGTCTCGAAAAACCAAAAAAAAAAAAAAAAAAAGAAAGAGACCTAAGGGAGACCCAGCTATGGATATTACCAGGATATAAAAGAGCTGTGACTAATAGTTCAAGGAATTAAATATTGAAATAGTTTTAGCATAGATACAGAAGCCATAAAAAGAACTAAAGTGAAATTTAAGAACTTATGTATTGCACACCTTTATTTTTTTTTATTTGTTTGTTTTTTTTTTTGTTTTGTTTTGTTTTGTTTTGGTTTTTCGAGACAGGGTTTCTCTGTGGTTTTGGAGCCTGTCCTGGAACTAGCTCTTGTAGACCAGGCTGGTCTCGAACTCACAGAGATCCGCCTGCCTCTGCCTCCCAAGTGTTGGGATTAAAGGCGTGCGGCGCCACCATCGCCCGGCTTTATTGCACACCTTTAAGCCCAGCACTGGGAAGGCAGAAACAGGAGAATCAAAGGGGCTTACATATTCAGTAACTGAACAAAGAACTCAGTAAAGAGTTTAACAGAAGAGATACAATTGAAGAGAAAATCTGTGAACTGGACTTCAAAGGAAGTCTCTAGGCTGAGGTGGGGAGTGACAAAGGAATAGATAGTAAGGACGGAGAGAATGTGTATGGAGTTGAAATCTCGTGTGTGTGGGTGGGGAGGATGAAACAGAAATATGTGAAGAAATAACAGCTGTGTGTAGTGATGAATTCCAATGTTAGTCCTCAGGAGGCTGAGGCTGCAGGTTCGCAAGCTTGAGATTATCCTGGGCTACACAATGAGACTGTGTCTTAGTACAGTGATAGCGAAGAACAATTTCCTGAGATCTCGAGCCACGAAGAAGCTCTACCATCTTCACTAAAGATAGACCCAGAGAAAGGCATGTTTTCCTACATCAAAGTAAAAGTCCTACAAAGAATGAGCATAAGGACCAGCTTGAGTTCTCCTACAGAGCACTTGCTGTGTGTGAGGCTCTGGCTTTGACCCCCACTATGGGGGCAGGGACAAAAATCAAAAGTTGTATATTAACTGAGAGCAAGACTCAACTCTTTGTTTCGAAGGTTGCTCTTGCTAACGCCCAGACAGCAGCACCCCTCTTCTCTCCACACATGTTTAAAGGGTTCCTATTCTGTCAGGTGAAATTCAAACTCTCATTGCAGTTCACATGGCCTTCTAGGCTCTTGTGTCTGAGTATTTTTGTAGCTTCCTTTCTCCTGTCTCTAGAACCAGCACTTCAGCCATAGTCCCCTGACTTTCAATTCCTCTAAATATCTATTTCTTCTCTCAGTATTTGCACATGCTATTTCTATCACGTGGAACTTTCTCTTCTCACATTCCTGTTCTGGGCTTCCCTACTTTCGTCCACACTAGAGTTAAAACACCACTTCCTTTCTAGGTGCCCTGGTCTTGGTAATTTCTCTTTGCCCCTTATCCCACGAAATTCTATCAAGACCTTTATCATAGTTTATTTACAGCTATCTCCCTCTATAAACAATAAGTTCAAGAGAACAGAAGCTGTGCGTTGGCTCACAACTGTCCTCAGCTCAGAATGAACACTGAGTGGAAATGACTGATGTCAGAGTCCTTCACGCCTTGCCCTCAAGGTGGTCCATCACATGCCACGTCTAGCCTTCTTAGCTTCCTCTTCTTTAGGTTTCTTTTTTGCTTGCTTGTTTTTTGAGACAGGGTTTCTCAGTGTAACTGCCCTAGCTGCCCAGGAACTAGCTCTGTAGACCAGGCTGGCCTCGAACTCACAGAGATCCACCTGCCTCTGCCTCCTGAGTGCTGAGATTAAAGGTGTGTGACCCCTAGGCTTCTTTAGGTTTCTAAAGAAGACATCTGTAAAATGGGTGTAATTTTTTTTTTTTTTTTTTTTTTTTGGTTTTTCGCAACAGGGTTTCTCTGTGGTTTTGGAGCCTGTCCTGGAACTAGCTCTGTAGACCAGGCTGGTCTCGAACTCACAGAGATCCGCCTGCCTCTGCCTCCCAAGTGCTGGGATTAAAGGCGTGCGCCACCACCGCCCGGCTAAATGGGTGTAATCTAAATATCTTTACTTTTTTAAAACTTTCTGGATTTGGGGGCAATTAAAATAAAAATGTAAATGAAAACATGAATATTCATACCACAGGACCCACTTATAACCCCCAATTTAGCAGGATATGTATGTATGTATTTTATGACTAGGACTCCTGTAGCCTAGAATGGCTTCAGACTATGTAGCTGAGGATGATCTTGAACTCTTGATCCTCCTGTCTCAGCCTGCAGGCTGGTATGACAGGCATGAGCTACCACACCCGGCTTACTCAACAAGATTTGCTTTTTTTTTTTTTAAATGCAAAAAAAAGCCCGGTGTTACTCTTTCATCCTCAAATGACACTCTGGCTTTTCAGTCACTCCAGGATCTGATTCAAAACTGGCCTTCCTTGTTTTTTTGTAGGCTTTTGTGGCTCTTTTCCAGTTTTCATCACAGACTTTGTTTTTCTCTGCTTCCTCCTCTCAGCCAAGTGCAGCTTCCTCTGTCGTGTTCTGTAAGCCTGCCACTGTTGATGAGTCCTTTTATGTGCCATCTGAATGGCTCGGCTCTGTCTCATTACCTCTGCAGTTCTAGCTCCAGTCTTAGTGGCAAATGTTTTGTTGTTGCTGTTACTATCTCTGCTCATCTAATTCATTTAGTAATTCAGCTGCTGGTTTAACTCTGCAAACACAGGGTAGAATGCTAAGGGTTCACTTAGCCTTTGATCATCAAATGGTCTTTTTGCACCCCAGGGCATCACAAGCCATCACAGACTTGACTTGGTAACTGGTACACTTGGTTTTGTGACAAGGTTTTGCTCTGTAGTTCAGTATACTCTTGAACTGAGATCCTCCCTGGCTCAGCTTCCTGAGTGCTGGGATTTCAGGTGTCCTGACCTGCGGTATATCCTCTATGACAGGTTGCTTACCTCAAAGTACTTTTGTTCTTCTTTTTAAATGTGCATTGGTATTTGACCTACATGTATATCTGTGTCAGTTCCCCTGGAACTGGTGTTACAGACAGTTGTGAGCTGCCATGTGGAAGCTGGGAATTGAACGGGATCCTAGTGCTCTTAGCCACTGAGCCATCTCTCCAGCCTCACTACTTTTATTCTTTATCTACTATAAGTACTTAAAACTTCATTGAATCGCCGCCCCGCCCCCAGAACTTGTTATCCCTTAATTAAACTTTATGTAGGTGTCCACTCTGTGACCAAATCCAATACCTAGACTTTAATAAGAAAAACAGAAATAGTGCATTTCTTTACAATGATAAATTCGCCCATCCAGCAAGTCAAATCGCTGGTGTTGGTAAACTAAGCGTCAGGTTACTAGGCAAGAAATCATCACGGTCTAAGGAAAAAGATACTGGCAGACAGAACGCAGATAAAAGTTCTGAGTATTTTCCACAATTTTAGATTTGGGGTATGTGGAGAAATGGTTTAACGGCGTGAGAAGGAAAGGCTGGGGGAACTTTGGGTTCAAGAATAAACCAGTGAAGAGGATCATAGGCGATGAACTAAACAATTAATGCGGAGAGAAGGAAAAGAACCAGGCTCTCAGAAGAGAACCTAGAAGAAACGGGATTTAGAGGAAACTGAGGTGGGTAAAAGGGCAGAGGGAACTAGCAAAAAATGACTCGGCAATGCCAATGGTGAAGTGGAAATAGGAGACAAAACGCTAGACAAAAGCCGGAAGACAGAAACAGAGGTGAGTCCAAAGACAGAAAACGCCCTGGGCTGAAGAGTGAAGTAGAAAGGCGGGTTGGTGGTCAGAACCAGGATGGGACAGACGCCCAGCATGTTTCGGAGGACGACAATGCAGTTTGCATTTTCAGATGTTTTCATACAGAGCACCGAGATTTCTATTTCGGATTGGGGTGATGGTGGGTGGTGTATTTTAGATTTTTCATGGATTTCAGCTAAAAAGTCTGGTAAAGTTTAGTCAGGTTTGGTGGGACAGGTGGTCAGTGTCGTTAAGAAGATCCGGTCAGGAGAGGGAGTTCAGGGTCTGAGGGTCTCCGGAGAAGAAGGCTGGAGGGTGGGAGGCCCATGGTGTGTGGAGGTGCTCGTCGCGCGGAGCCGGGCACCGGTGTCCGTGGGCGGCGAGAAGGGCTTCGGCGGCGCGTGGGATCACTTTCCTCGGACCGCAGAACACTTCAGGAGGACCGAGCAGGGCTCCGGGAGCGGCTGCTGGAGTCGCCCGCTATGAGACGCGAGTGGCATCAGGCCACGGAGGCCCGAGCGGTGGCGGATCTCAGCGCCGCCGCTAGCGAGCCGCTCGGCGTCCGCCCCTCCCGTCCCAGAGGGGACCTGTTGCCGGGGAAGGGGCGGGCGGAGGCGCCGGCGGAGGACTCTCGCTCTCGCCCGGCGCGCCGCGGCCTCTCACCTCAGCCACGCTCCGCGCGCGCCCCTCCTTGGCCCTCGCCTTGGAGAAGCACACCCCCACACACACACACTCACACCCACACACGCGCACACACACGCCGCGCCGCGCAGCCCGCGCCCGGGAACGGCCCGCCGAACGCCGCTAGTGCTGCTTCCGGGAGCGGAGGCGCGGTCCCGCGAGGAGGAGGAGCAGGCCAACATGGCGGCGCGCAGGGCTGGGCCGGCCGGTTGCTCCTGAGAGCCTCACAACTCCGGCTCGGCTCGAGGCGCCCACGCACGCGTCCAACCCTGGCCCCGCGGCCGCGGAGCGCGCGGGGCAGGAGCGTAGGGGCCCCCGCCCGGGTGCGGGGCAGGCGCCGAAGCAGCGCGGTGCGGTCCACCAGGCCCGGGAGCCGTAGCTTTGCCGCCCGCCCGCCGGCCGGCGCGGCTCTGAAGCCGGAGCCATGGAATCGGAGGAGGAGCAGCACATGACCACGCTGCTGTGCATGGGCTTCTCGGACCCGGCCACCATCCGCAAGGCCCTGCGCCTGGCCAAGAACGACATCAACGAGGCCGTGGCGCTGCTCACCAACGAGCGGCCGGGCCTGGACTACGGCGGCTACGAGCCCATGGATAGCGGGGGCCCCAGCCCGGGGCCGGGCGGCGGCCCACGGGGCGACGGCAGCGGGGACGGCGGCGGGCCTTCCCGCGGCGGGAGCAGCGGAGGTGGCGGCGGCTTCGACCCCCCACCAGCCTACCACGAGGTGGTGGACGCGGAGGTGAGTGGCGCTGGTTGTCCTGACCTCGCGGGAGAGGCGACTGCGCTCGAGTCCCGTGGGCAGGGAGCGCAGCCCGCCCGGCTCGCAGCGGGACTCTTGGGCGGGGACTGTAACAAAACTGGGGGAGGGGGTTACAGAGATAGCAGCCCGGCCTCTGGTCAGAGACGGGGTCACTAGACCGGGGTCAGATGGGGAGAAGGGCTTTGGGGGAGAAGTCTGCCGGCATGGAGTTAGGTACACGGACCTGGGCTGTGGAGGGGTCTCCTGGGCTATCTGCTGAGTAGGGGTACGGCCCCTAGAAGCATGCGAAGGAGGGTCCACATTTCCACTTTCTCCTGGCTTGGGAGATGGGAAGGGCATGAATATCAGGTGTCAAAACGGGGGACTTGGTGGACGGGTATTTGTGGCACTTGATTTCCTTGAAGGATTCGGGTAGGTACCAGGTTCAGAGTCAGAAATAGTGCAATAGGCCAGCCAGAGTAGAGGCCTTTGCCGGGTCACACAGGAGAGTTGTTTGGGGTCAGAAAAAGGGTTTGGGTTTTTAAGCCAACCTTCAGAAAGAGGACAGTGCCCCCCAAAATGAGGAGGGCCTAGACAGGACCAGCGCTGGTGGGAATGAATGCAAGGCGAAGTAGCAGGTCTGTCTGTTACAAGGTCTGCCTTGAAGGGATGGGCTTCTCTAAGGTCAGGTGTGTGCTGACAGGTAGCGGAGCTGGATGGAGAAAAAGAGTGATGAGAAGCTTGGGCAGAAGAGGAGCAAAGGAAGGACCAGAAGGTCAGGAATGGGAGGTTGAAGCTGGGACCCGGCGTGGGTAAGGGGAGTACAGACACAGATGAGGGGAAGTTAGAGTTGAGGAAAGGATGTACCTAGGGAGGTTGATGGAGGGGGGGGGGGCGTGGACCCGAGAGGAGAAGGGGAAGGACTGAAGAGCCTAGAGAAGGGAGAGACTCTGGTGCGTTTGATCAGACACCTCAAAACTTACGTAGTGAAAACTAGGCCTTTTAGTGCTTTGGTTTACAATGTGATCAAGGAATGTGGGAGAGGATGACAAGCTTGCCAAAACAAGGAAGCCGTGGTGTTTATGATTAATTTGCAGAAAAATGGCTGGCCTCTAACACAGAGATCCGCCTGCCTCTGCCTCTCAGGTGCTGGGATTAAGTGTGCGCCACCACCGCCTTGAATGAAAGTGACAATTCTTAAGTCACTCTTACTGCCAGCCCCCAGCACTCCTCCCCTTGCTCTTTCCAGACTTGACCTATTTTGAAATCAAGAAGCAAGCTATCACCTTTTCTGAACATGTTTGTACGAGTCTGCAAAGCTCGGTGTTTTCATCATGTGAGAAATTTTATTTTCTGTTCCTGCTTTTAATCGCCTATGATTGAAAGTCAACACAAGTTAGAGTACTTGCAGCACGTTAAATTAGCTTACTTCCTGTCCATTTAAGTTAGAAGATTCTCGAGTGGCTTCTTTGAAGTGAACAGCAGACGACAAGTTTGCTTTCAGGTAAAATCCAGAGACTCTCTCTGTCTTTAATTTCCCCCGCCATGTGGTTTGGGGCTCTGGGAGGCTGGAGCACTGAGTTGTGAGAGCCCCTGAGGACTAACTAGTTTTGATGAGGGCTGCTCTACTCGTGTGATACACTGGCAGGGTAAGGCTGACTTCTGATACCATAGGTACCACCAGTGTGGTAAGAGTAAGCTCAGTTTTAAAGCCATCACCCGTGCCACCCGTGCAGCTTGTGCGTCCTTGTCACATAAGTAGTTGGGAAATGTGGCTTCTGAAAGGCCTGTCAGTTTCTGGTCTAGGTATTCCGTACATTTTACTAATCCTCAGTAAAAATAGTTACTGCATCACTGTTTTAGGTATGGAATTAGTTAGTAGCAGAACCTACATTCCAGTCCAGGTCTCTGTCATCAAAAGCCAGGAGCTTCTCACTGCATCCATTTAATAGTTTCAGGATTGAATTCATTTAGTCTGGTACAGATAGCAAGGGACAGTAAAGAGTTTGGAGAGAGGCGAATTGTGAGGCTATTCTTTGATTCCAGGAGGGGTGAGCACCAATCCAAGGCATCAGGACATCTACGTTCGTGGGTAGGATGAAAGCAGAATTATACTTTTTTTTTTTTTTTTTTTTAGCAGAGACTTTACAGAAATGACCTTTCAGGTCCCAAAGGGGAAGTTGTCCGCATAGAAGCAGCTAATAGGACCAGAAGCTTCCCTTACACAGGAAAAAGAAACTGGGTACAGGGGTACAAGAATGGATCAAAGGTAGAGAATTAGAGTAAAAAACAGTGATGTGGCCAGCTATAAATAATTTACCCCTATTTTTTAAAACCTGAGTCTCATTTTAAATATATTTCTGCTTTTTTGCATAAGAAATTTTATTTTTAGGGTCCTTTAAATTTTTTTTTTTTTTTTTTTTGGTTTTTCGAGACAGGGTTTCTCTGTGGCTTTGGAGCCTGTCCTGGAACTAGCTCTGTAGACCAGGCTGGTCTCGAACTCACAGAAATCTGCCTGTCTCTGCCTCCCGAGTGCTGGGATTAAAGGCGTGCGCCACCATTGCCCGGCTAAATTTTTTTGAGGTAATGCAGACTAAAATTTAATTAGTTAAAAAGGAAGAAAATGAGGCCAGGGATGCAGCTCAGTGGTGGGATGTGTCTAGTGTACATGAAGCCCTGGGTTCCAGGGATGCAGCTCAGTGATGGGATGTGTTTAGTGTACATGAAACCCTGGGTTCCATTAGATAAAAAATAATGGGGGGGGGGGGGAAAGCTAAAAAAGAAAATGGTTGTATTTAGTTGACATATATTTTGGGATGATTCAATGATTCTGTCAGTCAGTAAGCATTTCATGCCTGCCTGTCCCACTGGCAGGGGGTGGAGTGACCAACAGAACATAGAGTTTACATTCTAATGGTCTTACTTTCATTTCGGGTTCTCGGTTTACGGTTTACAAGAAGAGACTTTCCAAGGTCATGTAGCTAGAATCAGTTTGGTAATTTGGGGCCCTTCTGTAATTAGGATTTGCTTTAAAAATTAATATTTTGAAAAGTAAAAGTTGCATTTCAGTAAGAGCAAGAGAATTTATTGGATTTAGAGAGACCCAGATAACGCGCAAAACACATGGACTTCATAGAAAGTCTTTGTAATGTCCTCCAATTAAGTAAAGTACTGCTTTGGAAAGGAGGCTGTTTATTCTTGCTAGTTTTGTTGGGTGTAAATGTAGATGCGCTTCTTGGTCTTTGGGTCTGGAAGGGTCTCTAAGAACCTTTCTAATTTTGAATTTGAACGGTCTTACTTCAGAACCATTCCATGGCAAAAAAGGAGTCTGTTCTATTATTAAAGAGTGTGAGATCTCACAACTGCTCTAAATAACTTCTGAGCTTTAAAACCCCCACTGTAGGAAGCCTTCACAGTTTTCTGTGGCCAGAGTCAACTTTGTGCCCCTTTGCCACTGCTGAGAGCTGGTCCCCTAGTTCTGCTCTCCTTAGAGCTTTGGAGTTGGTCTTTTTTTTTTTTTTTTTTTTTTTTTTAATTTATTTTTCGAGACAGGGTTTCTCCGTGGCTTTTGGTTCCTGTCCTGGAACTAGCTCTTCTAGACCAGGCTGGCTCGAACTCACAGAGATCCGCCTGCCTCTGCCTCCCGAGTGCTGGGATTAAAGGTGTGCGCCACCACCGGCCGGCTGGAGTTGGTCTTCATAATCTTGCCCAAAGATCTGTAAAGTCTGAGCGGGTATCCTGGGCATCTTAGACATTTTAATAATTATGAAATATACCTTTCCTTTTTTAATTTTGTCCTCAGAAAATGCTAAAAGTTTTTAACAGGGACTTTCACATTAACTAATGAAGTAACTTCTTAGCTGTCCATTTCTATTTGTTAATACTCTGAATGTCATTTCATATTCTCATCAGATGAGTAATTGTGAACTTGTTTTGTTTTTATTGAATGTGCACAGTCCTTTGGTAGTAATATGTCAGAAATATTTGCAAGAGTTCCTAAATTTGTTTGGTTTTGTTTCTTAGGTTAAGGGCCTCATAGTTGGGCCTGTCATATAGCACATGTAAAACACATGGGAATTAAAGTCACCGTGATGTGTAGTTCTTTTAATTTATCATATTTCCCTCTCCCCCAGTTATAAATGAGGCTCCTATTAAAATCATTTTATTTTTTCCTAAAATATAACAGTCCTAGTGTGTTTTAGTATAAATATCAAATGAGTATACATTTTGACTAATGTGATCTGAAAATATGATCTGTTGTTTGCTTTACTATGGTTTGATAATTTCTTTCACAAAAATCATTTAGGAAAAAAGAATCCTCAGATCAGTTGAAAGTAAATGAAATAAAAATGTCTGAAAAATTAGTCAGCATAGCCTAGTGTTTTTTTTTTTTAAACTTTATTTAATTTTATGTATGAGTACTCTGCATGTACACCTGCATGTCAGAAGAGGGCATCAGATCCCGTTGTAGATGGTCATGAGCCACCATGTGGGTGCTGAGAATTGAACTCAGGACCTCTAGAAGAGCAGCCGGTGCTCTTAACTGCTGAGCCATCTCTCCAGCCCCTAGCCTAGTTTTTAAAGTAAACATTTCTCTACGATCATTATGTAGTTCCTTTGGGAATTAGGTGTATGAGTTCGCATAAGGGTTGGATTCTCATTTTTCAATTGCCCTGTCATTTGCTTCAAGATTTTATTTAGTGGGATGTGTGTGAGATTGTTTTTGTCTACACTTTTTTGAAACGGTTCTGCTGTTGAAGAGATTTGCCTGTCTCTGCCATCCATGCTGCCGTAGGAATTCAGAGATCTATAGGCAGACTTTTTTATCCCACCCGCCAGTTCCCACATAATCACACAGAGACTTATTACTAATAATGACTATTATAATAGTCATAATACTATAACTAATCATATTGTAACCAATTATAGCTGCTCAACCAATAGCTTAGGCTTGTCTCTAGCCAGCTCTTACAAGTTAAATTAACAAATTTCTGTTATCTGTGTGCTTCCCTGAGGCACATTTACCTCATCTATGAACTTCTCATGTTTATTAATCTATGTACTCCCCCAAGGATCATTTACCTCATCTGTGAACTTCCCATGTTGTTCTTCGTCTTGTTCGATAACTAGGTGACTCTGCCCTTCTTCCCAGTGTCTCTCTGCCCCCCCAAATCCGGCCTAGCTATTGGCCAGTCAGTTCTTTATTAACTGTGAGAGCAATACATATTTATAGTGTACAAAGATTGTTCTGCAGCATAGATTAGAAGTGTATACTACCATGTTCAGCTTTTTTTATTCACTTGTTTTTATGTGTATGAATGAATGTTTTGCTTGTATATGTTTTTTTAAATTTTATTTTATTTTTTAATTTTTTTTTTTTTTTATTTTCGAGACAGGGTTTCTCCGTGGCTTTTTGGTTCCTGTCCTGGAACTAGCTCTTCTAGACCAGGCTGGCCTTGAACTCACTAGACCAGGCTGGCCTTGAACTCACAGAGATCCGCCTGCCTCTGCTGGGATTAAAGGCGTGCGCCACCACTGCCTGGCTTGCTTGTGTGTATGTTTGAGCACTGCATGTATGCCTATTACCCACAGAGGCCAGAAAAAGGCACCAGATTCCTTGGAATTGGAGTTACAGGTGATGGTGAGCCACCATGTAGAAACCAAACCTAGGTCTCCTGCAAGAATAATGGAATGCTCCTAACTGTAAGCCATCTCTCCAGCTTTTTATGTGAGTTCTGGCAATTAAACCCTTGAGGCTTTTATCATTATGGCCTTTATCTGCTAAGCAATCTCCCTACTCCTCATTTGCTTTTAGAATATTTGTAATTGGTATGAAGGAACTTCCTTCACTGTGAATTGGGTGTATGTTTTAGTCTATCATAATAGACCAGGACAGCATCATACAACTTATTAGTTTAGGATTTGAAATCAGTTTCAATATTAGAAAAATAAATATCATACTGCTTTGATAATTTAAAGAGATTGCAGGGTTTTGTGGACTTTGTTTTTGTTTTCATTTTTGTAAAGACAGGGTCTTTCAGTGTAGCCCAGGCTGGCCTGGAGCTCACTGTGTAGACCAGGCTGGCCTAAACTCCTGGAGATCCTCTTGCCTCTGCCTCCTAAGTGCTAGGGTTAAAGGCCTGTGCCACCAGGCCTGGCAAGGTTTCAACTTTTAATAGGAAAATATATTAATGTACTCAAATTTTTAGATTAGTTTAATAGGTGAATTCTTTAATCCCAGCACTCAGGAGGCAGAGGCAGGCAGATCTCTGAGTTCAGAGCTAGCCTGATCCATAGAGGAAGTTCCAAGACAGCCAGGGCCACAAGAGAAACTCCGTCTCAAAATTTAAAAAAGGGGAAAAGTTTTAATAGAATTTTTCAAAGTCAAAATTAGGTTTTCTAATTCTGAGTAAGAATGAACCATTTCAAAACATCCTCATAATTAATACACTGAAGCACCTAGACTTACTCATTTGTGTTTAAGCTTTGTTGTTTTAATTTTTGATTAGCATAAAGGAAATGAGTTTCTCCATGACATTTTCATAGGCCTGCATCATTATACGTTGTGCTTGTCAGTCCCCGCACCGCCTTCACCAACCTGCCTCTTTCCTTCTTGCTGTACCTCACCCCCCACTTCACATACAGATTTTCCCCTTTTTATTGGAGGAGTTTGTACGAATGGGTTTTGGTTTTGAGACAGGGTTTAATGTAACCCAGGCTGGCCTCCACCTCTGGAGCACTGCATATACCCCATGGCTGGCTTATTTCCCCACCCTGCATTTGTGACGTGTATGTTCCATTGCCTCCTCTTGTTCCCGTTCCCCTGTATTTAAACATACTTTCACATGAGGTGGTATGCTCTTAGGAATAGGTACCTTTGACTGCATAGTGTTGGTAGCAGCTTGGTGATGGGAGAGAGGAGCCTTGAGAGCCGACTCATTCAGGCTTTATAGGGTGATTGGTAACACCTTTGTGTGCACGGTAACCTAAGAGGATGTCTGCATTTGTAATGATGTCACAAACTAGAATGATGTCTCTGTGCTTTGTTTAAAAAGGACCAGGAATGGCTAATATATTTTAACTGAGTTTTGGTTTGTTTGCTTTTATTTATTATTATTTTCAAGACAGGTTTTCTTTAGCTTTGGAGCCTGTCCTGGAACTAGCTCTTGTAGACCAGGCTGGACAGAGATCCTCCTGCCTCTGCCTCTGAGTGCTTGGATTAAAGACGTGCGCTGCCTCTGCTGCCACCACCACCACCCGGCAGTTTGTTTGTTTTTAAAGGGAAGTTGGGGCTGGAGAGATGACCCAGTGGTTTCTGAGCACAACTCCCAGCACCCTTATGGTGACTCAAAAACAGCTGCCATTGACTCTACTTGCAGGGGGTCTAACACCCTCTTCCTGTCTCTACAAGTGGTGTGCACACATACATGCAGACAAACACACGTATGCATAAAATAAAGTTAAATCTTTAAAAAAATTAGAACATCCAACAGATAAATAAGCTTCCAGATACCTGGTGAAATTAGATAAGAGGGCTCAGGCTGGGTAAGGTAGATTGCAGGTATGTAACTTAGAAAATCATTATTTTCAGAACAAGAAGGTGTTTTCTGCTTTTTTGGGAGCATTCATTTTGTTTTAAAGCTTATTGTATTTCTCATTGTTTGCATAGGAATTTTTTTTTTTCTTCTGGGTTTTTTCGAGACAGGGTTTCTCTGTGGTTTTGGAGCCTGTCCTGGAACTAGCTCTTGTAGACCAGGCTGGTCTCGAACTCACAGAGATCCGCCTGCCTCTGCCTCCCGAGTGCTGGGATTAAAGGCGTGCGCCACCACCGCCCGGCTTGCATAGGAATTTTTATTGTTGACTTTTTTTGCAGACTTTTTGTTATGCTCACAGTGGTGGTGGGTGACATTGTTTATAACATCTGTGGTGAGTTTTTAAGATATGAGCATTTTGTTTTTGTGTTTATGGTGTTTCCCAATAGTGAAAATCCTTGTCCCCACCATTGGTAGTTTACAATTTTCGCTCTGTCTTTGTGTGAGGGGGATTGATTGACTTGCTTTTAGAGATCGCTTTAATCGAATTTATGGATTATAAAGCTATAGTCTTTGTTGTTTTTATTGTTCTGAAGAGCTAAACTCAAGTAAATCAAAATTTTAGTTAGGTAATCTTTTTAGAAATGAAAATGTTTGTGGTTGTGGTGGCACATGCCTTTAATCCCAGTACTCCAGAGACAGTGACAAGTGGATCTCTGAGTTTGAAGCTAGCCTGGTCTATAGAGTGAGTTCTGGGAGAGCTAGAGCTACACAGAGAACTCCAGTTTTGAAAAACAAGGGAAAAAAAAAGGTAAAGAAAGTGCTCTGGCCATGGTGTAAAGGTTTGTGGACCGTTTTTCCAGGGCTAGTCTCAAACTTGACTGTTCTCTTACAGAGAAGCAGATCTTAGTTGCTTCCCACTTCTAATGTAAACTCAATTGTTCTGTTAACGTTTGCTGTCCCATAATATCGATCCATTTATTTGTGTTGTGAAATTCAGTTGGCATTATTTAATATGCTTTCACATGAGTTTATATCAGAAATACGTTTTGAAACAACATGATGCTTATAGTCTTTATCAGTAGGTCTTTAAAGTGACTTCAGAAATTAAAGCAAGATTGGTCAGACATTTCATGGCAGAAATTCACAGCTTCTGGGATGTGTGCTTTCAGATCCCAGCTTGCAGTGAGTTTGTGTTTTACACTGTATATTGTCAGTTTCCGCTGGAAATTAAATTGCACTTTAAAATTTATACTTGGAAATCAACAGCAAGGCACTTAAAAACTATTTAAAATATGTTTTGGTATCTCAAAAATAGAAATGTATTCCCTCTGTCTTTTATCTCAGTTATGATAGAAAATCCCCTCCCTTCTATTGAAGTCTTTTGTCAGAGCTGGAGTGATGGCTTACATCTGCTTAGTCTTGAGAACTAGAATTTAGATCCCAGCACCCATATTGCGAGGCCCACAAATACCTGTAAGAACCAAGACCCTCAAGATAAAAAACTGATGACAACTTATGCTGGAGAGGATGTGGGGCAAAGGGAACACTCCTGCATTTCTGGTGGGAGTATAAGCTGGTACGACCCCTTTGGATGTCAGTGTGGTGATTTCTCAGAAAATTAGGAAACAACCTTCCTCAAGACCCAGTAATACCACTTTTGAGTATATATCCAAAGGTTGCTCAACTGTACCACAAGGACATGTGCTCAACTATGTTCATAGCAGCATTGTTAGTCATAGCCAGAACCTGGAAACAACCTAAATGCCCCTTGACTGAAGAATGGATAAGGAAAATGTGGTACATTTACTCAATGGAGTACTACACAGCAGAAAAAAATAATGACATCTTGAATTTTGCAGGCAATTGGATAGAGCTAGAAAACATCATATTGAGTAAGGTAACCCAAACCCAGAAAGACAATTATCACATGTACTCACTCATAGGTTGTTTTTAAATATAAAGCAAAGAAAACCAGCCTAGAAATCACAATCCTAGAGAACCTAGACAACAGAGAACATACATGGATCTAATCTACATGGGAAGTAGAAAAAGACAAGATCTCCTGAGTAAATTGGGAGCATGGGGACCATGGGAGAAGGTTGAAGGGGAGGAGAGAAGAAGGGAGGGGAGCAGAGAAAAATGTAGAGCTCAATAAAAAAGGAAGGGAAATGCAATAAATGCTGAATCCTTTCAAACTTAACAACAACAACAACAACAAAAGGCCCTCTTCTGGCCCCAAAGGCCATGCGTGTGTATGTACGCATGCTCCTTTTCTGGCTCTGTTCTAGTTTCCATGCCTGGCTCTTCATGTTTCTCTGTATCACTGTTTATGGCACTAGAATGATCTTTCTAACGTGCAAGCAAGCTTTAATCATGGGATAACCTTGGTCATAAATATCTATAATTCTTCATTTCCTCTGGGTAAATTCTTTTATTACAGGGTTTCCATATTTTACCTGATCTTGTCTCTCACCTTCCTGTTCCCTTATAGGTTACTGCCATCTGCTTTCGCAATCCTTGTTTTTCGCTACCTGGCTAGCACTGATCTATTCCTCAAGGTTAGCTAATATACCATTTTTTTTTTTTTTTTTTTTTTTTTTGGTTTTTCGAGACAGGGTTTCTCTGTAGCTTTGGAGCCTGTCCTGGAACTCGCTCTGTAGACCAGGCTGGTCTCGAACTCCCAGAGATCCGCCTGCCTCTGCCTCTAATATACCATTTTTTACGAAGTACACAAATATCTGTATTCCTCCACTGCATATTGTGCATCCATCAAGTAAAGCCCTGATGGTGATGATGAGATTTTAGTTTAAAGAGGTGTTTATATCTGTGTGTTGTGACTGTAGTGTTCCTGGCTTGTGTTGATTGATAGAGAAATTACTTAGTGGATGAATGGATGGCTAGAAGGAGACTCCGAAACTAAAGGGCAAGTGATACTTGAAGGAATGTTAAACCAGGGTTTTGGGGAGACTGTACATTCCTATTCAGGGTTTGTGCTTGCTAGCTACGTTACTGGGCAAGTCAGTTTACGTTTCTGAGCCTCATTTCTCTCCAAAATGAGTACCTTAGAATGAGGAGCTGGCTTAACCTGTAAAGTGTGTGCCATGTGTGGTGGTTTGAGTAAGAAATGTCCCCATAGTCTCAGGTCTGTGTCACACTAGTGAGGCTGAGAGATTGTAATGCTAGAAGATCTACAGTCTCAGTCTGGCGCTGAAGGCTGGGGGAGTCCTGGAGCGCTCTTGGTCTTCAGTCTGTATTGGAAGCCCCAGGAATCTGGCTTTGATAGCAGGGAGAAATGCTGCCACAGCAGTAGGACAGGTAACTCACCAGGAATGAAAACAGGCACGCACAAATCACTTTCCTTCTTCGTGTGCTCTTGTGTCTGCTGTCATCAAATGTTTAGGCTAGGCCTTCCATCCAGATAGTTCATGAGATGGTACCTCACAGACATGCTCAGCAGCTTACCTTTTGGTTAATTCCAGATCTAGTCAAGTTGAAAACCAAGGTTATCTGTCACAGGAATTATTATATAAAAACTAGAATTCACATTGGTTATCTAGCTATTTGATCTGGTCTTATTCCTAATTATAAGAAAACTGTGATTCCACAGGTTGAGTCTGGGTGTGAGCAGCATTTTTAGTTTCTCTTCCTGCCCTGCCCACTTCTTTTCTGTGCCCCCCCATGCATCCTCCCCAGTATCTCACAGCATTTTGTTCTCCTAACTATGGCTGTCTGTATTGACTGATCTGTGATTTCTAACTGCCAGCTTTGGAAAGATCTGTGACTGTATTTTGAAGCAGCTAATAAGAGGCTTTGTTTTTAGGTAAAAGGGATAGAATACAGAGGAATTCAGGTAGAATTGTTGACACAGTGGTGTTTCTTTGTTCCTGTGTTCCATAGCAGTGTTAGAATTGTTAGGCCATTGATAGGGTCCTATCTCCCTGCAGTTTTTAAGGATTCCACTCACCTGATTCTGTCTTTTATATGCAGAAATTATACATTCTTAAAAGAACAGAACGGCAATTTCTTATTTTTATTAAATGGAAAGAGTTTACTGAAGAAAAACTCTGAAAAAAATCTAAGCAGTTATTTAGATGAAACTTTATTAGTAACAACACACAAAATACTGAACTATCAGAGTGGCAAAATAGTTAATGGAACTAGCATTCAGATTAGCTAGTTTTTGTCAAGAATTTACTGTGTATGCTAGGCACTGAGGTAGGTGTTGAGAATAAGTACAAGGATGAAGAAATCAGACATTGCCCCTTAGTTCTTTTTTCCTGACAAAGATCTGATAGCTTAAAGAGGAAGGATTTATTTTGTCTTGGGTTAGAGAGGACACAGTCTGTCTTGTAGGGAGGGCATGGCAGCAGGAGGGCTCACAGCTTGTTTTAATCTGAGCAAATCAGGAAGCAGAGAAAGGACAGAATTGCTTTTCTCCTGTTTACCTTCTTTTCAGTTCCAGACCCCAGCCAGGGGTGCTGTGACCCACATTCAGACCAGGTCTTCTCATCTCAGTTTATTCTCCCTAGAAACAGACACAAAGCTGTGCCCTAGAAATTTCTTAATCCAATTAAGCTGACACCAGAACCACCATACTTCTTTCTTACAGCCTTGAGCCTAGTAGATTTCTTATGTCTGAAGTGTAATAAACTATGTTTGATGTTTAGAAGCTGGAGACTTTAAAATTATCAGTTAAATATGAAGAAGCATAGAAGTATATATACATATTATATATAGTTAACTATGAAGAAGTGTAGTATAGAAATATAGATGTATAGATTTCAGTAGTGCCTTGGGAATTTTTTTGTGATGCATTTTATCTGTAGTAGTATCAATTGCCAGGAAACCAAATATCTTTTAAGAGAAATTTTTTTTTGGTGCCACAGAATGTACAGAATTTATATTTACTTGTTGAATGTTTAATATTCATGAGTTGATAATGTCTCAACCACTGTCTCTAAAGAATGATGCTATTTTTTTTGTTCTAAAAGCATAAATGTAAAAAAAAGAAATTGCTTAATATTTTAAAGCAGGGCTTATTTAGCCCTGGCTGTCCTGGAACTCTGTAGACCATGCTGATCTCAAACTAGGAGATCCACCTGCCACTGTCTCCCAGAGTGCTGGGATTAAAGGTGTGTACCACCATTCCCTGCTTCCTTTTTTTTTTTTTTTTAAGATGGGTTCTCATATTGTGGCCATCTGCCTGCCTAACTTTCCAAGTGCTGGATTACAGTGTCAACCACCATATCTGGACAGGAACTAATTTGTTTCTATGTTAAAAGTCTCTTTATGATTGTTAATACAAAAGTCATTTAGAGCTGGGTGGATGTTGGGATGTTGGGAACATTTGAAAGACTTACTAGAGATGGAAGTAGCAGCAGTCCTATAAAATGAAAACCCCTTCAACTGGCCTCTGCCTTATTCCTACTTTGATTTTTGTGGTGTGTTTTATGTTGGGGTACTAAAATTATTGACAATGTTATTTTCATTTTGTGAGATTTTTCATGGTATCTGCCTTATTTTGAAATATTCTGGTGAATTATAGTAGCAACAGATTATTGATGCTTCAGCCTTAAACACACAGAAACAAGGGTATTTTGTTTTTGATGAATATGGTGAGTAACACTCAGTTCCTATCGAAATGATGCAGGCCAAATATATGTAATTTGTACCATAAAAACAATAGTTTACAGTATGTGCACAGAGAGGCCACAAGATTTGTAGGGAATAACAAGCAAGTCCTGTATTTTTTTATCACTCCGAACTTCATTTGGTTGAAGTCTAGAACGGGTCTGTAGTAAAGGAATTCAAAACATTCACTCAGGTCAAAGATCAGAAATGATGCAACGTGCAGTGCAGCAGTGCATATGATTATTATCTGGGGAGGTGTCAAGGCTACAGAGCAAGTGTCTCTTACAAAATGGAACACTTATCTACAGAACTCACTGTTATCTGCTGTTCCTTCCCATTATTCCAGCAAACAAAGTTAAGCCCTATAACTTTAGGGATTAAAATAGAAGATTTATCTCAGGGTTAGAAGGAACCTTGCAGATGTGTCCCTTGGTATGTCAAATCTTGTCACTTAGAAGAATGTGACTTTTGGCTCATTATCAAAATCAGGAAAAAAATTCTTCCTCATGTTTCCTCAGGTGGATTTTGTTTACTTTGTCTTATGTCTTCTTCTTCTTTTTTTTTTAAGGCAAAGTCTCAAATGTACAATAATCTTTCTGCCTTAGCCTCCCAAGTACTGGGGTTAAAGCATATACCATCACACTCAAGTTGTCTGATTGAGAGAGGATCTCACTCTGTAGACCAGGCTGGCTAGAACTCACTATGTTGCCCAGGCTGTCCTTCAGTTGCAGTAGTCCTCCTGCTGTAGCCTCTTGAGTAGTCAAGTGTTGTACAACCATGTATTTCTTTGTAACATAAGGAAGTATTTGACTGTAGGTCATCTTATTAAGTGTGTCTTCCTCACGAAGTTTCTGTTCTTTAGGCATCATGGTTCCCTTTGTTAAGCACTGTTTGGGTTAGAAGGTCAGAGTTATTATGGAACCCCAACCCCTTGTTTTCTTCTTTAGGAATTTTCCATCTCTAATTCTAATTTCCCATCTCTAGTTAATGAAGGGTGGTGGGTGTCAGGAGGAGGCCAAGCAGTTGCTGTCACTTCCCAAGGTGCTATGTCAGCCAGCCTATATCACTTTAACACTCCTGGGCACTTGGCTGAATGTACCCAGTCAGCATGGGTACTGAGTACTTGAAAAGAAGCTGTAAAGTCTTCAACCAATATGTGGCCTGGCTTAAAAACTGTTTCAGATGTCTATGTATTAAACACAATGGTTATCAAAAATACCATCAGGGAGATAGTGTACATTTGTAGATTTGAAATTAAGCATTTTGAAAGATAACTTTGAACAATGTTAGTATGTTGAAAACAACACTTGACCTAGATTCTGTGTTTTAATAACTGCAGAAATGAAATTACAAATTAACGAACTCTTAGAGGATACTTTAAAAAGTCAACTTTAAGCCGGGCGGTGGTGGCGCACGCCTTTAATCCCAGCACTCGGGAGGCAGAGGCAGGCGGATCTCTGTGAGTTTGAGGCCAGCCTGGTCTACAAGAGCTAGTTCCAGGACAGGAACCAAAAAAGCTACAGAGAAACCCTGTCTCGGGAAAAAAAAAAAAAGTCAACTTTAAAATCACGGATTGCATTGTGACTCCTTGTCTCTGCAAAAGGCTTTTCTCCCCTCTGTCCTGCCTTGCCTGTGCCTTTCTCCTACTCTTTTGTATTGGACTGTAAGAGTTAATCCATACACCTGTGTGTGTCGTCAGTTTGGTCCTGTACTTATTCTTTTCTACAAGTAGACTTAACACATGTTATGGCATTTATCTCATTATAGTGATACTATGATTTTTCACTCATACTGAATTGTGAGTGCTTTGAGGATTGGGTTGGTTTTTGGTATTTCTCCTAAAGTCTAAGGTTGCATTTCATATTGGAGGTACAAAGCTAAATGGCAGAATCCGCTCTGGAAAATATTTATTGCCATCACCATTTTGAAATATTTGTTCCATTTATGTCTGTCACTTAACTCCCTAAAGTTATGTTGCTTAAAGCTTCATTTTTATTTTTGTTTTTTGAGACAGAATCTCAAGAATCTCACTAGGTAGCTCTAGCCGTCTTGGAATTCACCTTTTAATCTAGGCTAGTTGCCTAAGACTTTAAACAGTAGCTGAAGGCCATTTAAATTTTAGACTTGGATAAGATTCCTGTCAGGGTGTTTACTTTCTATTACAGTTTGTGGGAATGAACTTTTTGAACTCTTGCCATGTTTTTATAATGAACCAGTTTTGGACTTAACACATTAAATATGATCTTGGGTATTCTGTATCACTTCCTTTGCTTTGTATTCTTCTTTAGCTCATAGAATAGCATTGTACATGGGAAAGAACACAATAGATGCTTTAAAAACAATCTTCACTTTTAGAAGTACTCACCAGTCCATTTCTGTATAGCTTTATTGCATGGTTTAGTTGGGACTTCAGTATGGAGATTATTTGCAGAGATTATCATTTCTAATATGGGGAAAGAGAAAACTTCTACTGTACAATTAAACTAGGAAAACTGAGGATGTAATTCACTTGGTAGAGTGCTTTCCTAGTATGAATTTGCTCTGGGTTTGTCCCCAGTACTACATAAACTTGGTATAGTGGTGCATATCAGTAGGACATTGTTTTCGGCAATGTATAGAGTCTCCTTGGCTATCAGAACTCAAAATTTGAATTCTTGATACCTCAGTGTTAATCATCCTTCAGTGTACAAGACAGTTTTTTTTTTTTTTTTTTTGGTTTCTTTTTTTTTTTTTGGTTTTTCGAGACAGAGTTTCTCTGTGGCTTTGGAGCCTATCCTGGAACTAGCTCTGTAGACCAGGCTGGTCTCGAACTCACAGAGATCCGCCTGCCTCTGCCTCCCAAGTGCTGGGATTAAAGGCGTGCGCCACCATCACCCGGCTATGTACAAGACAGTTTTACCAACAAATAAATATCCAGCCTAAAATATTATTTGAGCCAGGGTTAAAAAATCTCTGTCTAAAAATCATACAACTAATGGTGAGACTTCACCCCATATTTGTTTGCTTTTTTGATGTTTTAAATAATTTCACACATGTATATATTTGGATTTTTTTTTACACAAATGCACAAATCCATCACTTTCTTTTTTTTATATTTATTTATTATTATACAATGTTCTGTCTATGTGTATGCCTGCAGGCCAGAAGAGGGCACCAGACCTCTTTACAGATGGTTGTGAGCCACCATGTGGTTGCTGGGAATTGAACTCAGGACCTTTGGAAGAGCAGGCAATGCTCTTAACCGCTGAGCCTTCTCTCCAGCCCCCTCCGTCACTCTTTCTTAACTTTGTCTTTTTCCTGAATCCCTCCTTCCTGACGAGTCCCCTAATTATTTTAGTGTCTTTGTTTATTTGGTTTTTGTTGTTGTTTGTTTTTTGTGAGCCATTGTTAAAATAGGGTTACACGCAGCATAGGTGCACATTAATTGGAGCAAGGTCATGTTAACAGTGGCTATTCCTCTGATGAAAAGAGTGACTCCTCTCCCTAGCAACCACCAACTGTCAGCAGGTCCTCAGGGAGAAGCAGTCATCATGAGCCCCTTTCCTCCTTCTGTGCAGGAATGTTGAGGGACCCCATCTTTTGTGGATGTGAATGGTAACACAGCAGCGATGCTGCGCCAGAAGACAGCATTTTACAGTAGTCTCCCCATCCTCGGGGTCTGTATTCTTTCCACCCTCTCTTGAGCAGTGTTTCTTGATCCTTTTAACGGTTGGGGTAGATGCCCTGTTTATGACTGAGCATCCTCACCAGTCACTTTTTCTCAGCACCTTGAGCAGTTGTGAGTCTCTGCAATTACCACCACCCCCTCTAAACAAAAGCCACTCTGACAGCGCAGCACTGACTTGTGTTGCCACACCAAAAATGATAGTGCCTTGTTTTCTTCTGTTTGTGTTTTACTCACCTTTGTCCTCAGGTTTCACTTTTTCTTAAGGATCTTCAGGATTTTTTTTCTTAAGTCTAATGAATTATTTAGCAGCTGTGAACATTAGGGCAAATTAGGATGCACTGCTTAAGTGAACATTAAATCTCTAGATAAAAGGACCAATATAAAGGAACCTTTAGTAGAGTTGTATTCCTATAAATGAAATATTTGTATAGCTAACTCTCTGCCCGCCCCCAGGGTTTCTCTGTGTAACAGCCCTAGATGTCCTGGAACTAGCTCTTGTAGATGAAGCTGGACTCAAAGTCCAACCCCATTAGGCCACACCCCCTAATCCTTCCTAAATAATCTCCTAACTGGGAATCAAACATTCAAATATGAGCCTGTGGAGACTGTTCTCATTCAGACCACCATAGAGGGAAGGAGGGAGTGTAGTGATGAGGCGAGCAGGCCTGCTTTTTGTCCCGTCCGGCTCCCGCATGGTTAGCTTTACACCTAAAATAACAACACACAGATTGTATTCATTTAAACACTGCCTGGCCCATTAGCTCTAGCCCCTTACTGGCTAACTCTCACATCTTGATTAACCCATTTTTATTAATGTGTGTAGCACCACCAGGTGGTGGCTTACCAGGAATATTCTAACCTACGTCCATCTTGGGCTGGAGCTTCTTGGCGTCTGCCTGACTCTGCTTTCTTTCTCCCAGAATTCTGTTCTGTCTTCCCTGCCTACCTATGTTCTGACCTATCAAGCTAAGCAGTTTTCTTTATTAATTAACCAATGAAAGCAACAGATAGATAGAAGACACTCCTGCATCAAGGAAGGAATGAAGCAGATTCCAGGCGGCACTATTAGTGCCTGTAGAATAGGGGACATTTGAAGTGACTTTAGGACACCAGGCCTAAGAGTCCAGCTGAGAGAGGCACTTACCAGCAGCCTGCAGAAAGGCTGGGCTGCTGTACGATGTGCTCCTGTAGGCTCCTCAGCTTGCTGCCTGGAGTCTCTTCTGCATGTTTATCCTACTCCTCGTTTCTCAATGAGGAAAACTAAGGCACACAGGACAGGTTCAGGGCCTTGTTTAGAGTCACAAAGTTAGCAAGTGGTGGGGACAGAATCCACATTTTAGGAATACCTAGAAAGTGAAGTTACACCAAAATTAAGAACAAGTGCCAGCTGCCTATGCTAGATAACCTCTTATCCAGAATATTATATTAGCCGGGCAGTGGTGGCGCATGCCAGGAGGCAGAGGCGGGTGGATCTATGTGAGTTCAAGGCCAGCCTCATCTACAAGAGCGAGTTCTGGAACAGGCCCTAACGCTACAGAGAAACCCTGTCTCAAAAAAAAAAAAAAAAAAATAAGTTTTAGGTTTTGTGGGTTTTTTTTTTGTTGTTGTTGTTGTTTTTTTGTTTTTAACTGGTGCTTTGGAAGAAATGAGATTTTAATTGGTAATTTTCTCATGCCCAGATCTTGGTTGTAGCATCATTTTATAAATTCCAGTTTATTGTTTGTGGGGTTTTTTTGGTTTGTTTTGGTTTTGACACAAGGTCTCACTCTGTACACCAGGCTGACCTGAAACTCACTGTATGTATGAGCCACCATGTCCATCTTGTTTGCACATTAAACTTTTTTTTTTTTAAGTATTTTATTTTGCATGTATGAGTGTTTTACTGCATTTATGTCTGTGTACTACCTGCTTGTTTGGTGCCTGTGGAGGCCAGGAGAGGGCATCATATCCCTGGAGCAGGAGTTGTAGAAGGTTGTGGGCTGCTACTATGTAAATGCTCAGAATCAAATCCAGGTACTCAGCAGTGTTGTTAACCACTGAGCCATCTCTTGAGCACTTTGTTTGCTCCTTGTAAAGACATTTACCTGGGTTCTAGAGTGGTACTTTGGAAACTTCACCTTCTCATCTGTCCAGGGAGGAACTTGTTATGTATGCCTTAGGTCTGAGGGGACTGGACTTAAGCTTTTTGTTTTTAATTAAAGTTTTCTTTATTATATC
This sequence comes from Chionomys nivalis, assembly GCF_950005125.1. NCBI lineage: Eukaryota > Metazoa > Chordata > Mammalia > Rodentia > Cricetidae > Chionomys > Chionomys nivalis. Next base: position 41,358,471 of record NC_080096.1, on the reverse strand, counting down.
TATTCTCTCTCTGTCTCTCTGTCTCTCTGTCTCTCTCTCTCTCTCTCTCTCTCTCTCTCTCTCTCCTCTCTTTCTCCACATGCTCTCACATGCTACAACATGTGTGGAGGACAGAAGACAGCTTGGAAGAGTGAATTCTCTCCTTCCACTTTGTGGGACCTGGGAATCAAGCTCAGATTGTCAAGCTTGGCAGCATCTTCACCCACTGAGCCATTTCACTGGCCATAACTTTTTTTTTTTGGGAGGGGGAGGTTAAATTTTTCAAGATTTTATTTTTTTTATAGCCCTGGCTGTGCTGGAACTTGCTCTGTAGATCATGCTGGCATCGAACTTAGAGATCCACCTGCCTCTGCTTCCCATGCTGGGATTAAAGACATGGACCACTACTCCTAGCCATAACAGTATTTTGTATACTCTAAACACTGAATGACTTATTAGGCAAATAACTGTAAGAAGTGAGAGTCTGGGTGAGTAGCTTGTCTGATTTGATCCCTGTTTGTTTGCTCAGAATTAGGGTGTGTCTGTAACTCTCTGGATATGCTACTTTTACTTGCTGCTTGCTCATTTTGCTCTCATCTCAGTTGGTCTCAGTCTCCTTTGACATATTGTTCCTCTTCCTGCCAACTTCAAACTGAGGGTCCATCAATTCCAGGCACTAACGCAACTATTGTGAGCTGCTTTATCCCCGAGCTTGCTTTTTTAAAATTATTTTCCTTTTTTAAAAAATATTTATTTATTTATTATGTATACAATATTCTGGTGCCAGAAGAGAGCACCAGACCTCATTACAGATGGTTGTGAGCCACCATGTGGTTGCTGGGAATTGAACTCAGGACCTTTGGAAGAGTAGCCAATGCTCTTAACAGCTGAGCCATCTCTCCAACCCCTATTCCCGAGCTTTTAAAGGTTAAATTACATATGTGACTTTGGCCGGGTAAGGTGGCGCACACCTTTAATTCCAGCACTCAGGAGTCAGAGGCAGGTGGATCTCTGTGAGTTTGAGACCAGCCTGGTCTACAAGAGCTAGTTCCCCGACAGCTAGGACTGTTGTTATACAGAGAAACATTGTCTCAAAAAAAAGAAAGAAATTATATGTATGTACTTTTGAATTAGATAACTTCTGAGTACATAGATAACCATCAGGGGTTAATGCAGGGACCAGAAAAAAATGTCAGTGTTTGTAGGAAACTTACTGAATATAACACTGAGTGAAAAGGCATTCTGGGAAAACAGTTTTAAACCAACCTGAGACAGTGTGCTGGCTTGGGGGCTACCTGTCCTGATTTGTCCATCCACTTCATTTTTCCCTGAAGAGGTATTTCAGGAATTATTTCTGTAGCCGGAAATAGCAGATAGTAGATCTATAAGGAAAATATTTTATAAATAAAGTGGACAACCTCAAGATTTTATGAAAGTTTTTGTAAATCAGTGACTTGAAATCAAAGGTTAATGGTTTTCATGTTTTAAGCCATTGACATGTAGTAGTCTTTGAGTTATAGATAAATTATTTAAAGTCATAGAAAAATTTTGCCACTTTTCTATATGTGGTTAGAAATTTGTTTTTTTTTCTACGTTGCTTGTTAATAGGATAGCTTAATAAGTGAATTTAAGGGGCTGAAGAGATGGCTCGGAGGTTAAAAGCTCTGACTGCTCTTCCAGAGGTCCTGAGTTCAATTCTCATAAGCCACATGGTGACTCACAACCATCTGTAATGAGACCTGACGTGTCCCTCTTCTGCCTGTTCATGCCAGCGTAACATTGAATGCATAATTGTAGTGAGCTGTGTGAAGCCACACCTGATGGCGATAATGGCTAAGACCTGACTTATGCTATTATCGCGCAATGGTCGTCAGCTGCTTGCATATGCGTGGACCTATGAGCAGTGCCCACCTGGCAATCCAGGATTGGTAGCCCATGCCTCCTTAAGGGCTGGGAGAGGTTTGCCCAGAGAGAAAGGAGGAGAGAGAGGGAGAGAGAAGGAGAGAGAGAAGGAGAACAAGGTCCTGAATAAAACTGCAGCAGGAAGAGCTCCGGTGTGTCGCGTGTCATCCTTGCGGGACGAGGTAGAGCTGCGACACATAATAAATAAATCTTTAAAAAAATGAATGAACTTAATATTAAAATAAACTTTGAGCAACATTTTCAGTCTTTTCTCCATTAATACAAGTAATCTTCATATGTGTTTCAGTGACTGGTCAGATGGAAGCTTATCTCTTTACTAGCAGGTGTCGGGGTGGAAGAGTCATACTACACAGTGGCAGCATAAGAAAGAAAATAGTGTATTTTGGTCTGGACAGTTTATAAACAGATGAAATTGTAATCACAACTTTTTTTTCATTGCCTTAGTGTTTGATTCTAACAAATATGGGGATGAGACCTTGTTTATATTTTCGTATCTATAGTAATGAGCTAGTTGCGAGTTCAGGAAACAGTTTAAGATGTATGTGTGTGCAGCAGTGTCAATCGCTTTGGTTTTAATTCCAAACTGGCCAGTTTAGAAGCACATTTATAATGTATACATGAGCTCATCTGCACTTGATTCTACTAGACAACTGAATACAGATTTAATATCATTAATGCTTTTTGTCAGTTAAAGGGGTCATTCAGTTGTTGGGAGGCTATTCCCCTCTGCCTTAGTATTAGAACTGTGCATCTCTACCAAATGCTGGGCTTATTAAACATTGGAAAACTATTTTTTTAAATAAATGATTTTCAGTTTTAATGGAATTAAGGAAATGTGTTTAAAAATGAGGTATCTCTTCATGTCATATAAAAACTAAAAAGCTAAAAACACTGAGATGTTGCTACTTCTGAAAAACAAAGTATTCCTGGTTTGAAATGTGCTCTGTGTCTTCTGCCCGGCAGACCCCGAGTTCTTAGGCTTGCTTACCCCACCTTTAGTCCATTTCCTCAACTTGTATGTTTCCTGCTCTGTAAAGAAGGAATTGCTTTTGTGTCTGCTCCCTCCTATTAAGCACCTTAATATAACAGGCTTTCAGTAAAGTATTTCTAATTAACTTAGAATGAATGGTAACTAATTGTTACTTTTATCATTTATATTTGCTGTCTAATAAGAAAATAATATATTACATTCCTGAGTTTTTCTTAAATGCCTCTCATATTTTTGTATTTTAGTAACTGTGTTAGGTAGGACAATTCTAAGCTCCTTTGTGTGTTTTCTTTTGCTCAATATCTCATTTTTGCCAAAACAGGCTCAATGATGACTCAGAATGTTAAACCAACCTAGATGCGGGTCTCTGCATGGTTTCCTCCCCCAGAAACTCCTGTCTCCGTGTTGGTGGCAGCCACCTCAAAGCGCGGAGCTGCACTCATGCATTGCATAGCTTTTCTCTCCCTTTTAAGAGTATCTTTTATTCTTTGACAATTTCATACACATATATCATATATCTTGATCATATGCACACATCTTAACTCTCCTTAATCCCTTCTTTTTTATAACCAAAAATGTTAACTGCTTAGAAGACTGTCTGCTATTTTCACTAGTCAGACCCTAATCACTGTTTTTAAAATACTGTTTTAAAACTGTCTTATGGCCATAGGCATTATAGTTTATTACAGGTCATAAAGTTCAACTCTGTTTTGAAATTCTTCCTTGAGCGACTATAATCACTACTCTTAATTTATTAGTTCTGCTAATGATTTTATTGAGATATAGTTCACATGCCATAAATTTTGCCCTCTAAAGCATCTGTGCACACAGCTGTATATACCATCACAACCACTTCAGAATATTTTCATCACCCAAAAGAGAAACATCAATAATACCCATTGTCAGTTACCACCCTCCTTCCTCTTCATCTGCTACCAGTCACGAACTTGTCCTGTATGGGAATGGATTTGCCTCTTGTGGACATTTCATAGAAGCAGTATGTGTACTTACATGTCAGACTTCTCTGACTTAGCATAATGTTTTGAAATTCATTCCTATTGTGACAATATCCATGTCTTTATTTCTAGGGGGACTACTCCTCTAGTGGATATAACTTTGTAATATAATATTAAATTATGAGTTTTGATGCACATTTAGAAAATTCCCACTTTTAATAATCCTCCTGTGAACATTTGTGTTGTTTTTGTATGAATGTTTCCATTTCTCTTAGATATATAACAAGGGGAGGAGTTATTGAGTCTTTTGGTAATAACAGTTGATCTTTGAGAAAATTCCAGATTATCTTGCAAAAGTGACCATTTTATAATATTTCCAGCAATATATGATGGTTCCAGTTTTCTACATCCTCACCAATACTGACTTTTACCTCTTTTTTGGCTACCCTAAGGCTTGTGGAACAATAATATCTTTTAATTTTTATTTGCATTTTTCTAATGACTAATGATGGTGAATATATTTTTATGTACCATTCATCAATATTCTTTGGAGAAATGTCCACTTAAATCCTTTGCCTTTTTAAAAATTGCATAATGAGTTGTAAGTTCTTTTGTATTCTAGAATTAAGTACCTTTTCATATTTTCAAATACTTCTCCCATTCTGTAGATTTCTTTTTTTATTATGCCTGCCAAAACAGGGTATTTCTATGTAGTCTGGGCAGTCCTGGAACTCCCTTCTGTAGACCAAGTTGGCCTTGAGCTCAGAAATCTGCCTGTCTCTGCCTCCTAAATGCTGGGAATAAGGTGTGCGCCACCACGCAGAGCTCTTTTCACTTTGATAACAGTGACCTCATCCATGGAATCAACCATGCACAGACCAAAAGTATTTAAAATGAATTGTGTCTGTACTGAACATGTACAGGCTTATTTTCTTGTCATTAGTCTCTAAACAATGCAAAATAACAAATGTTAATATAGTATGAGCATTGTATCAGGTATTGTAAATAACCTAGAGATGATTTCAGGTTTATGGGAAGGTGTGTGTGGATTATATGCAAGTAGAACACTATTTTCTATAAAAGTCTTGAGCTCCATGGTGGTGGGGTTTCTTGGTGTTAATTCCTGGTGATACTGAGGCCCAGCTGTATTAGAGTGAGGACTTGACTGTGCACTTGAGAATACCACTTATCCTACAATGCTGAAGACATTGGAGAGGTTCTTTTTAAGTTTTCCCCAACTCAGCTCAGGTACATTATGTGATTTCATCTATGATTTTATATAGTTAGGTTTCTTTAAGAAAAAAAATATTTCTTTACAATACTTATAGATTGTGTATTATACAACATAAATAGTATTCCCCCTCGTATCTCCCTCCCTCCCTCCTCTTCCTCCTCCTCCTCCTCCTCTCTCTCTTTCTCTCTCTCTGACAAAGTCTCTATCTCTCCCTGGCCATCCTGGAGCTCACTGTGTAGACCAGGATGACTGTGAACTCACAGAGATCCACCACCTTCTTTCCAGAGTGCTGCTGGGATTATAACTGTGCACCATTACGCCTAGCTTTTTTAAATTATGATTCTCATCTGTTTAACTCACCGCCCTCATTTTTCACTGCCCAATTTACATTTTTTATACTTAATTGCCTTTCTGCTTACTGCCATACTAGTTCAGCTCTAAACCTGGAAAACACTATTAGATTCCTTTAGATATTATTGATAAGGAATTGAAAATAATTTTCTTGTGCTTTATCATTTTTGTCTTATAATTGTGGGATTTTTCCTTTATTGAGGTTATAGTGTTTTTAATGGAATGGTTTTATTATTTGTAATTAGTGAATTATGGAGTGATTGAAACTAGGTTTTAAAAAACCTAGTAGGTTTTAGACAGTTGGGGTTCTGATTGCTTACAGGTTAACCTGGTGAAAATTAAAGGCATGTTAAGGGTTCTGTCTTTGTTTGCATGGGCTAATTCCCACTTAACAGTATTTATTGTGGCCGGCTTTGACTTAGGTGCTAGTCTCTGGAGATGAAACATGATCAAAAGTAAGTAATGAGTAAGGTCTGTGCTGTCATGGGGCTTGGTCTTGGTGGGAACTAACAATTCATAAATCAGCCTGGCATGTGGTGACATCTTCAATCCCAGCACTTGGGAGGCAGAGACAAGTGGATGGATGTCTGTGAGTTCAAGGACAGTCAGAACTGCCTAGTGAGACTCTGTCTCAAAACAAATCAAACAAAAGACCATAAATAAATGTCAGATTACACTCGTGAGTAGTGCTCCAAGGAAAGGCTTCAGAATGGCAAGAGGAAATTTTGGGTGAATTTTAGCCTCATTTAGAACTTTCAGAGAGTCTTCTGTAAAAGAATTAAGCAGTATGGGAGTCAAGTAGGCTTAAGAGGACAAAGATGAATTAGGAGATAGTAGCATAAAACAGCGTTGTGCACATTGGTTCTGCAGAAAATAGCCTTAGGCTTCTCCCCATGGAACAGTTTATCTCTGTCCTGTGACATCTGGGACTTCAGCTGAAAGACTAAAGACTGACGGTGACCAGAAATTGGAATCTGGAAGCTCCTTCCCTGGCTTTTGAGGCCTGGCTCTCTGGTGGGCCCAAATGAAGCTATAGGACAGGGCACATGTAGGTTACCTCTTCCTGGAATTTCTCAGTACATAGTATCTTGGGAACAAAAGAGTCCAGGGGATTATTCCCTTTTCCTGACTTAGGCTTGAACATGAAGCCAGGAATACAAAGCCTCACTCAACTTCAAGGCCAAGGGAAATAACTGTCAACTTTTAATCAAGAAAATAACACATTGGTGAGACCAGAAGTGTTAACTGTATTATGCCTCTCAAGAAGCTGGTAGGTTCTAGAGAAACTAGAGTACAGAAAGCTGGAGAGGGAGAGAGGAGATTGGTCATTCACAAGGCCTTGTAGAACATTTCAGAACTGATTTTAAGGATGTTAAATATTTTGGGGTTAACATTAGATTTTTGCTTTTTTAAGATCAGTGTGGCTCTTGAGGATGGGATTAGAAAACAAAGTGTTAAGTATGGTTTCCTGGATTCTGATTTGCTGCCAGACAGATGTGCCATTTACCAGGATGGAAAACCAGAGAAGTGGACTGGAATTAAGGAGAAACACATCAATTTGGTTTAGGACACATATTGGATTGTAATAGATGCCTGCAGGTCAGAAGAGTGATCGATCTGTGCTGGGGATAGAAATTTATGAAGCATCTGGGGATGGGGAGAAAATGCAGCTGTTAGAGAGTACTTGCTGCCCTTGCAAAAGACCAGGCTTCAGTTCCTGCCACCCGCATTGGGAGTACCATGAGTTACAACTTGTAACTTCAGGGGAATCCAGTGTCCTCTTCTGTCTTCCTTGGGCACGCACATGGACATGCATATAATCAACACATACACACACGTTTAAAACTGTATAAACCAAAAGAAGTTTATGAGTTATCTGTGGGTCGTAATTGAGATTTGGATAGCAGATAAATCACCCAGATTGGCATAAAAGAGGGCCCAACACTGAGACTTGAGGGACTCACATAGTTGGTGGCTAAGAAGGGGAGGATGTACAGAAGGAGGGGCCCAATAGGAGGAACCAGACCTATAGATGGGCATGGGTAAGGGAAGAAAATCTATTTTTTTTTTTTAAAGAGGAGGATTAGGCAGAAGATCTACTATTCCTAAGAAGTATTGGGTAAAGATTGAAACATGGTCATTTGTTTAAAGCTGTGTAAATGTAAAGTTCAGTCATGACCATAAGAGCAGTCATTTTGGGGAGTAAGGACTCTGAGATTCCAGTTGTGGCATTAGTAGTAATTTTTGTCAGGCAGGGAGATGAAAATAGATTAGATGCTTCCCTCCAGCTTATCCTCGACATTAGAAAAGTTAAGCAGCGTGGCTGACAATGATGGTAGTTTTAATATTTTATAATGAGAAAATGGGAATTTACTTTTGAAGAGAATGATAACCGTTGAGAGGGAGAGGCGATATCAGAATGATAAGTTGAGAATTTCTGCTGCTTGGTGAAGTTGTCGTTTTGAGAAAGATGAGTCCACACTATTGGTATGCATAATTACCATGGACCAAGTGTCTGTTCCATGTTAAATTTTGAGTATTTGGAGAGGTCACTAACTGGAGTATTTGTTTTTATACTCATCCCTTTTTTTCAGAAGAATGATGAAAATGGAAATTGCTCAGGGGAAGGAATTGAATTCCCTACAACAAATTTGTATGAATTGGAAAGCCGCGTTTTGACTGACCATTGGTCTATCCCATACAAGCGAGAAGAATCACTAGGCAAATGTCTGTTGGCATCTACATACTTAGCAAGACTTGGTAAGATTTCACTTTCGTACCTCAGATGTTGTTATTTTGAAACACAAAAATTTCATCTTTGTGTTTGCCGTTGTCTGTGTGATTTTGGTGAGACCATTTATTTTCTCAGTCTCTGTCATTCCCTGTGGGGTAAGAGCTTTAACTAAGTCAGCTGTTTGTTTTCAATTCTAGTAGAGTATAAGATTATATGTAATACAATTGAAGAGCTTTGTGGAGGCTAAAATTAACTTCTCCCTAGAAGCTTGGAGCACTTTCAATTTGGGCTCAATCAGGGCTTTTTTTTTTTTTTTTTTTAAATAGGAAGAATTCTGATAGTGTACTTCATTAGCATATGTGAAGCCAGGTCCCTGAGAAAGGGAAGGAAGGGGCAAAGGAGATGGGAAGAATGCATAGTTTACTAAACATGATTAAATGTAAGATGCATCAAAGGAAATATTTTGACTAGTCTTGGATTTAATCTCAACAGACATCTATGGTCCATTTAGTATTGATTTCCCAACACTGTTAGGATGCTGGCCGGAGTTCTGAAAAATAGAACTGCTTATCAGTATTCCCAGTGATAAAATTCATTACTAAGTTTAAGAGAGAAAAGCATTTTGGACCCAAGGGAGATAGTTGCCTCAGTGGGTAAACGCCCTCCAAATCTAACAACCCGAGTTCAAATCCCGAGACCCAGATGGTTGAAGGAGAAAACCTATTCCTCTGAGTTTTCCCCCCAACCTCCATATACATGCATCACTCCACCCCCACAGAAAATAAATGTAAACAGAAATTTATTTATTTTTATTTATTTATTTATTTATTTTGGATTTTCGAGACAGAGTTTCTCCGTAGCTTTTGGTTCCTGTCCTGGAACTAGCTCTTGTAGACCAGGCTGGCCTCAAACTCACAGAGATACGCCTGCCTCTGCCTCCCGAGGACTGGGATTAAAGGCGTGCGCCACCACTGCCCGGCGTAAACAGAAATTTAAAAAGCAATGCATTCTTCTTATGAATAACTTTTACAGTAGGCTCTTCCAATCACTTAGCACTCATTACTTGCTGTATGTGTTTTATTTACATAGAGTTCATTTACATGCTTTAGAAAAGAGTAACTTGGGCATTTGTTTCAAATATCTGTGCTTTTATAAATAGCTGTTTAGGCAATTAATGACTAGAAAGTAACTGCTGCTGTGTTATCATGTCACAAGTTATTGTGCCGTGGAGACATAAGACCGTCCATTTCAGTTCTAATTAGTGTCTGAGTGCTGTGGTTATTTCTCAGCCTGCTACTTTAGCAAATGTCTGCATCTGCTTTTAATAATTGCTTAAGAAACATGATTTTGTGATAAAGATCTTTGATTGAATTTGAATAAACATACAGTGTCTACAAAAAGCACTTTAAATCTACACAAATCATATCCTCTTATTTATCTAACCAAGGTCTTTCAGAGTCTGATGAGAACTGCAAAAGATTTATGGAGCGGTGTATGCCTGAGGCATTTAAGAAGGTAAGGAAATGTGCTGATTTGATTGCTAGTAGAAGCAAAGGTGGCTGAACTTTTGGTTTTAGTTTTAGATGTTTATACATAAAATCAGTTCATGAATATTCTTTAACTGAGGAATTCTCTAATATGAAATAAGCTTTGAATTTGAAAGTTACCAGTAATTTACTTATATTTGTTTATATTTACCTTTGGTTAATTCTTCCTAATATTTAATGGTTAAAGAATAGATTAATTAATTTAATTATAATAGGATATTGTAAAATAAAGGTTGTGGCATTTAGAATATTTAGTATTCATTACACAAATAGGAGCTACTTCATTTTTTTAATTCTTATTTTTTTGAGATTATAATATAATTATATCATTTCCCTTCTTTTTTCCTCCCTCCAAATCTCCCTTATACTTTATCCAAACCCTCTCATTTCTTTCAAATTCATGGCCTCTTTTTAAAATTATTATATACATATGTGTATGTGTGTAGATGGATGGATGGACGGGTGGACGGACTTGCTCAGTCTATATGTTTTCAGGGCTGACCATTTGGTACTAGGTAACCAATTAATGTGCTGTTCCCTGATGAAGACTTATTTCTCCTGCTCTTAGCATTCTGTAGTTGTCTGTAGTCTTTGTGCAGGGTTGCAGCCTTGTGAGTTTCCACCTTCTTCATGTTTGCTTGTCTGTTGTCGCCAGCCTTGTTCAGCTCCAGTTTATGCAGCCACGTGGTGAGACTCTATGGTGTAACTTCTGACATTTCTAGGAGACACAGTCTTACAGCTATCTCCCTGTTCACTGACTCTTAGAATCTTTCTGACCCCTCTAATTATGGAGGTGGAGGAAAGAGATACAGAAGAAAGAGGGAAGAGAGTAAGGATGTCTGAAAAGTATACTCTCAACCTACCCAAAAAAAAAAAAAAAACTGTAATAGACAGGAATTGGTATATAAATATGCACATATAGTTTAAATGATAATTTGTCATGTGAGTTGACAGTGCTCCCCTCAAAAGCCCTAGACAATCTAACAGAAATCCCAACACCAGACATAAGAAACCCAGGGTTGTTCAAAACATCATAGGCTATTCTGTTACCCTTGGTAGCATCCTACACAGATGGAGCTAAGTCCTTATTGTAGAAAACAGTATGTACTTCAGATACAGGGCTCAAAGGCCCCCTGAATGCCTCTTCCCTAAAGACTAGCTCTTATTCTAGTGGAAGGCTCCATGCAAGCTTCCTAAGGAGGGAAGCAATCAGCTATGATACTTATAACCCACAACAATGACCAGCATGGCATTATAACCCTAAGGGTTGTAGTAGTTGTTCATGCATTTTGATGGTAACCAACAATACTCTAATACTCAAGAGGGATATCATGCCCGGTCCTGGAAACCTAGCCAGATATCCAGAGCTAGTGATATCATGGTTCTTAGAGGAGAACCTACAACTACCGCTTTACTAAGCCAGCATAATCCCTAACTACATTCTACATATTTGTTCTTAGACCTACAGATGAGTGCAGACTTCACCCCTTCTCTTTGCAGCAGATGGAGACCGTTACAGAAAACCAATCAAAATGCGGTTATAGAGCCCCGCACACACCTAAGGCTCAGGCATCATTATGCTTATTGTTTTATTAAGATAGAAATGTATTTTAAACTACTGAAAGTTTGTTCTTCCTGAAAAAAAAAATGACACGAATGAGAACATCTCTTGTCAAAACGAGGGTGATAGGTTTGTTCCTCATTCTGTCACATCTCTCAGACAGCAGTTTTCTTCAAAGTGCAAATAGGAGACGACAGGCTAGCATTTCTAAAAAGCAGTCTGACTCAGCCTTATTTCTCAGTTCAGGACCTGAGTCTTATTCCTCACAAGAGAAAGGACTGTGCTGTAGATATTGCTGCTTCCCTAGCAGAAAAACAAGTGCTCGTGCCCTTAGCTAAATAGATGAATGAGTGTCCCAGTGCCTTGTACTTAGCATTCTGCATTCATTTTTGTCTAATAAGCAAATTAAGTCACTAGATCTACAGATGGATGAAGTTTGTATTTATCTTAAAACTCAATGACACAAATGATCTATTTGTAAAACAGTTATTCCCATCTGCACTTTGGTATAAACATTCCTTGATTCAAGGCTTAAATAATAACAGTATTAATTTAAGAAACAAAAATGGTTTAATCATTGAAAGAAAGGAATAAATCTCTTTTAAGATATCATTTGGGTGGAGATTATTTAAATTAAGGTCTGTCTTTAGATGAATTTGTTCACCATTTTATAATTTTGAATAGAACATGCTCTTAATATAACTTTAAAAGTAGCAGACTTCCTTAGCATACATTGACTTGTGTCATAGTATGATCTTATGTTTACAGAGAAAGAAATGCATGTTTATTTAGTCATGGGAAATATCTTAATAGTTTAAAAAACAACCTTTAGGAGCCAGAGTTTGCTCAGCTGCTTAAATGCTCTTGCTGCTCTTGCAGAGGACCAGAGTTTGGTTCCTAGCACCCATGTCAGGCAAATATTTGTAACTCTAGCTCCAGGGGACATGACACCCTCTTCTGGCCTCCACAGGTACCCACACACACCTGCAGATATACACACAGGCACACACATGCACATAAATAAAACTTTCAACAAATCTTTAAGAAAGAAAGCAGACTTTTGGTCAAGGAGCTCCAGATCCAGGAAGTTCTGAGCGAGTTTCATATTCAGTGTGTAATAATCTTAACTCAAAATAGAGCTGCTTGGGAGAGCTGATGTATTATGCCCTTAGCTGATAATGGCACTTTAATGAACAGTCAAATCTGGTTGGTTGTTTTTGTCTGAAATCATGAGCACAGATATGCTGAATTGTGTGATTCTATTGTATGAATTTCCAAAAGTTAAATTTTCTCATGGTTTAGAACTGCAGAGAAGACTCTCCTTCCTAACATTAGGAGTGCTTTCTTTGATTAAGTCAGAAGAGTAGTAGAGTTGTGTGTGCCTCCAGAAAACTTGGCAAGATTTAATCCACTTGGTGCTGCTTCCTCTAGTACTTCCTAGTGTGAGGCTTTCCTGCCTCTAGTGTTTCTAGATGATAGGGTGCTGATAGCCTGCCTGGAGAAGGGACCGGAAAGGGGCTTTGTTGTCTTCTGTAGTCTTGGCCTATCACCTTCCAGCCAACTTCTTCTGCCAGAGGAAATGCAGTTGAGGTTGGCTACAGGGTGCTGCTTGTCTCTCTTTCAGACGGTAGAAGAACTTCATGTTAGAATGGAAAGATGACAATAGAGTGGTATATTTTAATGTTGAAATCATATTTTAATGTGTAATTTTTAGGTATAGGAACACTATATATCCAATCTTGGGGAAAAAAAAGATAATGCCTCACCAGTTTATATAGATGTAGTCTTTGGATTTTTGCTCATTTGAACCAACAGTGAAGGTGGTTGGTGTTTTGAAAATGTAGAACTGAAGTCCCTCTCTGTAACTACTGAAATCTGGGTTTGTCCAGGCTGCTTTTTTTTTTTCTTTCAGGTTTCAGTGTGACCAAGTTAGTTTTTATTGCACAGTATTTTCCTTCTAAAGGAAAGTCTTCCAGAAACATGGAACTAGGGAGAGCTTGGTGGCACACACCTGTAACTCCAGCGTTTGGGAAGCTAAGTTGGAGGATTTGAAGTTGGAGGCTATCATGACCTGATACATCCAGTTTCAAAAATCAAACACCAGATCCCCAAAACATCAACAATGAAAAAAGAAAGCACTAGTTAACTAAACAAACAAATACCTATGGAGCCATTCTAGACATTTAAGGGCAGCCCTTGGTTTTTTCCATTCCCTGATCTGGCAGTTAGTCTTGAACTAGACATCCTGAGGACTGAAGAATTGAAGGGTCCAGTTTCTCTTATTTTTAATGAATCTAAGAAATGGTCTGATTATATGATAGACCATTAAAACATATTTGATATTGATTATATGATAGACCAAATAAAACATATTTGATATTTATGCCTAAAAACAGTAGATTGCAATATCTTATTATTTTGAGCTGTTTTAGATTTCCTTAGCCATTTAAAAAGTTAACTATTACTTTTGCACATGCCAAAAAAGGAAATAAAGGTCCAGCAAATTAACTATTTATAAATTTGTTCATGTTGAGGGTTATTGTTTAGCCAACCAATGGGAAGATACAGTCCCATTTCTGAGATGTGAAAAAATGTGAATTAAATATATGTCTGAATCCTTGAAATATCATCCATATCTTAGATTCCAGTTCCATTGATAAATATTGACCACTTATCGACATTTTATAATACTACCTACATTTATTTATTTTATTTATTTATTTATTTTGGTTTTTCGAGACAGGGTTTCTCTGTGGCTTTGGAGCCTGTCCTGGAACTAGCTCTTGTAGACCAGGCTGGTCTCGAACTCACAGAGATCCGCCTGCCTCTGGCACTACCTACATTTATAAAGTGCTTCCATGTTTGTTAAATCTTATGATCTTTGTAACATTTGAATGAGCTGAGCAGAAACATCACTCATTCGAGATGTTTTTATTATTTGTAATATAATAATAGAAACAGTGTCTCTGAGAATTTGAAACTTTGTTGAAGATCACAGCAGTTAGGAACCAGTAGTTTCCACAATAGATGTCAAACTTCTGCTTGATTGTGTTACTTAGTCTAACAAAGAACAGAAGAGCAAATTAAAAATTGTCTTTTTAATCCTGGGCATGAGAGAGCACGTCTTTAGTCCCAGCACTCAAGAGACAGAGGCAGATAGATCTCTTTGACCTTGAGGCCAGCCTGGTCTACATAGTGAGTTCTAGGACAGCCAGGACTACATAGAGACACCATGAAAAAAAATGCTTTTGAACAAGCTGTTTTGATATAAAGAATTTAAAGTTCAAAACAAAACTTTGTAATGACTTTGAGATACTAAGGAAACTGGATCTTGATTACTGGTCTTAAAGCTATCTGCATTCAAAAGGGTATTTTGGTCACTTGAAATTTACTTGATAAACTGTGTTTCTTGTCTATTGTCCATGTGAAACTCTAGATTCCCCCTTTCTTTTTGTAGCTTCTAACATCAAGTGCTGTTCACAAGTGGGGTACTGAAATTCATGAAGGAATCTACAACATGTTGATGCTACTGATAGAATTGGTTGCAGAGAGAATAAAGCAGGATCCAATTCCCATTGGTCTCCTAGGCGTGCTTACAATGGTATAGTATCTTGAAAATGAAGTGCTAATCTCTTTGTTTTGATTTAACTGATGATAATTTGCTATTCTTCCACTTGTAATTAATAACAAATGATATTTTATTATGAACAATATGAATTTAGCCACCAGAGTCCTTGCCTTTTAGCTTAAAAGCAGAGCAGGCATCGTGTTCGGAAGAAATGCTTCTCTAGTTTTAACGAACTTTCAGAAGCTTTCCCTGATGACCCCAATTAGTCCCATTTTAAATATATTTACAGAGGGTTGTGCGTTTTCTTAAGCTTTCTCCTCAACTTCATGGTCTCCCCTTCTGTCATCTGACTGTACCTGAGGCAGCTCTTGCCACTCAGGGATGCTGGTGTTGCCTGAAGTCAGAGCTCTCACCCTGCTAGCGCCATGCCAGTCCTTCACTCCTGAACTACCCAGAGCCTGAGTTTTGCCAGTGTTATATTTTTATCTTCTTTTCTAATGCTAATATGTTGCTATAAAAGTAGGTAATGTTTTCCTGTTCTCTTTGAATCTAGGCTTTCAATCCTGATAATGAATACCACTTTAAAAACAGAATGAAAGTGTCTCAGAGGAATTGGGCAGAGGTGTTTGGAGAGGGAAACATGTTTGCTATTTCACCTGTATCTACGTTCCAAAAGGTAAATTCAGTTTCTTTTCACCCTTTTAATCATAAATATATTGAAATTTTTTCTGTGCTATAAAACTGACAATTTGCATAGAAGAGTTAAATTCATCTGGAAATACAGATAATATTTTTATGTGATTTATAGAACTGAGAATTCTTAAAAATGACTTATGTTTTCATATAGCTGTTAAGTAATGTTATGAAGAATTTTTTTTATCTGAAATTATATTTGGTGAAAGAGATTGCTTCAGTGCCTTACATACTGGATTATCAGAACTACAGTTTAATTGATATCCCACTTTTCTAGAGGTATTTCAGAGTAAAGCGTCCGAAATTACTTGAAATAACTAATTCTACCTGAAAAAAAACCAAACAACTTGTCATCAGTGTTATCTAGAATTTTCTTGCAAACACCACAAGCATTAAAACTTTTGTTTTTATAGTTCCAGATCCATTGTCTTTTTGATATAAAAAGGTCTGCAGTGTGACAGTAACGTTATACCAACAAGAAGTGCATAATCTAAATAGTCCTCTAATTCAAAAAGTTGAAAGAAGTCCATTTTAGTTGTTAGGAAAGGTATCTTTTACCAAAAAAAAAAAAAGGGGGGGGGGGGAAGGTGTCTTTCCTTAAAAAAAAATAATTAATTTTTTTAAAGAAGGAAACAATCTATCTTTTTCATTATATATACCAATCTAAGTTCCCACTCCCTGCCCTCCTCCGATCCCTTCCACAAACCCTCCCACCCCATCCCCTTCCAATCCTCAGAGAGGGTAAGGCACATTGCTTTGGGGAAAGTCCAAGGCCCTCCCTACTATATCTATGCTGAGCAAGGTATCCGTCCAAAGAGAATAGGTTCCCAAAAAGCCAGTACATGCTGGAAAGGTGTCTATTATCCTAATAGAATAGAAGTTTGATTTGAGCTATACTTTTTCTCTTCTCCCTTCCTTTCCTTCCCTCTCCCTTTCTACTCTCTCCTGTGACTCCCACACTCCCAATTTACTCAGGATATCTTGTCTCTGTCTTCTTCCTCTGTAGATCCATGTATGTCTCTCTTAGGGTCGTTTTGTCTAGGTTCTGTGGGATTGTAAATTGTAGGTTGGTTTTTTTTTTGCTTTATGTCTAAAAGACACTTATGAGCGAGTACATATTATGTTTGTCTTTCTGGGTCTGGGTTATCTCATGCAATATGGTTTTTTTCTAGATCCATCCATTTGCCTGCAAATTTCAAGATATCATTATTTTTTCCGCTGAGTAGTACTTACTCCATTGTGTAAATGTACCACATCTTACTTATCCATTCTTCAGTTGAGGGGCATCTAGGTTGTTTCCAGGTTCTGGCTACTACAAATAATGCTGCTATGAACATAGTTGAGCACATGTCCTTGTGGCGCAATTGAGCATCCTTTGGGTATATACCCAGAAGTGGTATTGCTGGGTCTTGTGATAAATTGTTTCCTAATTTTCTGAGAAATTGCTGTACTGATTTCCAAAGTGGTTGTACAAGTTTACCCTCCCACCAGCAATGCAGGAGTGTTTCCTTTACACTACATCCTCTTCAGCATAAGCTGTCATCAGTGTTTTTGATCTTGGCCATTCTTACAGGTATAAGATGGAATCTCAGAGTTGATTTGATTTACATTTCTCTGATGACTAAGAATGTTGAGCATTTCCTTAAGTATCTTTCAACCATTTGAGATTTGTCTGTTGCGAGTTCTCTGTTTAGGTCTACACCACATTTTTTTGTTGGATTATTTATTCTTTTGATGCCAAGTTTCTTGAGTTCTTTGTATATTTTGGAGATCAGATCTCTGTCTGATATGGGGTTGGTGAAGATCTTTTCCCATCCTGTAGGCTGTCGTTTTGTCTTGTTGACCGTGTCCTTTGCTTCTCAGTTTCAGGAGGTCCCATTTATTAATTGTTGCTCTCAGTGTTTGTGCTGCTGGGGTTATATTTAGAAAGTGGTCTTCTGTGCCAGTGAATCAAGTGTATTTCCTATTTTCTCTTCTATGAGATTTAGTGTGGTTGGTTTTATGTTGAGGTCTTTGATTCATTTGGACTTGAGTTTTATGCATGATGATAGATAAGGATCTATTTTCATTCTTCTACATGTTGATATCCAGTTATGCCAGCACCACTTGTTAAATATGCTTTCTTTTTTCCATTTTATAATTTTAGCTTCTTTGTCAAAAATCAAATTGATAGCTGGGTCTTCGATTCAATTCTATTGATCCTCCTGTCTTTTTTTTAAATGCCAATATCAGGCTGTTTTCATAACTGTAACTCTATAGTAGAGTTTGAAGTCAGGATGCCTCCAGAAGTTTCTTGATTGTATAGGATTGTTTTGGCTATCCTGGGTTTTTGTTTTTTCCATATGATGTTGTATATTGTTCTTTCGAGGTCTGTAAAGAATTTTACTGGGATTTTGAGGGGCATTGCATTGAATCTGTAGATTGCTTTTGGTAAGATTGCCATTTTTCCTATGTTAATTCTACCTACCCAAGAGCATGGGAGATCTTTCTATTTTCTGGTGTCTTCTTCAATTTCTTTCTTCAAAGATTTAAAGTTCCTGTAATGCAGGCCTTCCACTTGTTTGGTTAGAGTTACTCCAAGATACTTTATGTTATTTGTGGCTATTGTGAAGGGTGATGTTTCTCTGATTTCTTTCTCAGCCCATTTATCATCTGTGTAAAAGAGGGCTACTAATTTTTTTTTTTGAGTTAATCTTGTATCCTGCTAAATTACTAAAGGTGTTTATGAGTTGTAGCAGCTTCCTGATAGAGTTTGAGTCAGTTACATATACTATCACATCATCAGCAAATAGTGAGAGTTTGACTTCTTTTCTGATTTGTATTCTCTTGATCTCCTTTTGTTGTCTCACTGCTCTAGCTAGGATTTCAAGTACTATATTGAATAGATATGGAGAGAGTGGACAACCTTGTCTTGTTCTTGATTTCAGTGGGTCCACTTCGAGTTTCTCTCCATTTAGTTAGATGTTGGCTGTTGGCTTGCTGTATATTGCCTTTATTATATTTAGGTATGTCCTTTGTATCCCCGCTCTCTTCAAGACTTGTATCATGAAGGGATGTTGTATCTTTGTTGAAGGCTTTTTCAGCATCTAATGAGATGATCATGTGCTTTTATTTTTCAGTTTGTTTATATGGTGGATTACATTAATAGATTACCATACCTGCATCTCTGGGATGAAGCCTACTTGGTCATGGTGGATGATTTTTCTGATTGTTCTTAGTATTTTTTGACTATTTTTGCATCAATGTTCATGAGTGAGATTAGTCTGTAATTTTTTTTTCTTAGTAGGATCTTTGTGTGGTTTGGTTGTCAGAGTAACTGTAACCTTGTAAAAAGAGTTAGGCAATGCTTCTTTTCTTCTGTTTCTATTGTGTGGAACAATTTGAGGAGTATTGGTATTAGCTCTAGAAGTCTGATTTTTAACAGCCATTTATTGATCACTTGCCGTTTACCAGGATTAATCTAAGTTTGGGAGATAATGAACCATTACTCCTTGCCTTTATCAAATAGTGTAGTATAATGGGCTGGAGAGATGGCTCAGTGGTTAAGAGCACTGCCTGCCCTTCTGAAGGTCCTGAGTTTAGTTCCCAGCAATCACATGGCAGCTCACAACCATCTGCAATGAGATCTTGTGCCCTCTTCTGGCCTGCAGGCACACATGCAGACAGAATACCAAGAATACTGTATACATAATAAATAAATCTTTAAAAAAAAAAAAAGGTGTAGTATTATGCAGTTTTTGGCTCATGATTGTTCTATACAGTGTAGAAAACTATTTTTGATAATTTTGCTTTTGGTTTGGAATGACCGAGTTTTTAAATATATAGCAAACAAAAGTGAAACAGTACCCAGGGAGCTACAGATGCAAAACATCATCAGTATGGACCCTTACAGCATCCATCAGCGATGCTTGGAGTAACCCAATTGAGAGAGCAAACAGAAGATAACATCAAACCAGGGCTGGTAGACATCTAGCAGAAATCCACTGGGGAAGCCTCCACTGCTTTCCCAATGCAGTGTCCTAGGCAGAGCAGAGTGTCTCCCTAGGTGAGGCTTCTAAGTAAAAGAAGAAATAGCAAATCAGCCATTTATAATCACCCAACAAAAACTGACTGGGAAAACCTTGAACAGTTTATGCTGAGGTTCCTGATCGAAAGTCCCAGGCTGAGTAGAGTTCATCTCCAGGGATGAGCTTTTTACCTTCTCTTTCCTACTGTAGGCATTTTTATACTGTAGGATAAATAGAGCAATCAGGCTTGGAAGTAATTTACTTTCTAGTTGTTGTCAAGGACACAGCGATTTTAATACCATTAGTTGTTTGCTGCTTTCCTTTCTTACAAAGTGAAAGGACCAGCCTGCTCCAGAACAGGAAACTGGGGGAGACGAGCTCCTTGTTCCCAGAGTCAGCTTTCAACAGGCTTAAGGTATAACAGTTTACCAGTCTAATGTACACTACTTCACAGTAGTGTAGCAGAGACAATGTAAAACAAAACATGCAATGAAATTAGCATTTGTTGTAATTCTAGCCTATGTGTGGAATGTGGAGGAGGGATTAGCTAGTACAGTGCTGCTTTCAACACACTTCTAACACTGTGTGGCAAGATGGTGATTTAATCCCACAGTAATCTTGTAAGTTAGGTACTCTTTTGTTCTGATTTACAAATGAGAATAAAAACTACTTAAGTACTTCACCAGGGGCAAGTACCAAGGTATAAGAAGAATTTATGCAGTCAAGAAATTTAAACTTACACAGTCTGTTTTTCTTAAATACTAAACAGGCGAGAAGTCAACAGATATTCTCCTTTTCATTTCTGCTACTGAGACAGAAAAGTTTAGTCTTCCTTTGTCCTCTTTTTCCCACAGGGGAATTAGTTCTCCCATCAAGGCTCTGGCCTCCTGCCCTTCTACCTTTTCCAGCATTTGCTCCTTAGAGTTCCTATTCCTTCTTTGATGACTTAGTCTTTCCCGCACTGTTGGGTTATTTTCATTTAGCGTGCTCTGGTGTTTTCCATCTCTGAGTGTTCTGCCCCTTATATCACATCCTTTGCAGCTTCAGCATGGATTCCCTTCACACTCAAACCCCATGAAAAATTCCAGGTTTCCCCTGTTAGTCACAGTGGCTACTCTAAACTTTTAACTTCCTAACTAAACAAAACCTGAATTTCATTATTCTCCTCTAAACAATACGTATAAACCTTAGTTTGTTTCTTGGTGTGGTTCCCCCAACTTTTAATTTCTACCTTGTTATCTTTAGTGTCCAATCTCTTAGTCTTTTCCTGACTTTTTTCAAGCATGTGAAAGAGGTAGCTCATTCATAAAATATGCTGTAATTAAGTGTCCATTGGTGCTTGACTTTGTTTTTAATGGCCAGAACCTTTATTTCATGCTTCTTAATATTTTTGTTGACTTTTAAATTCTGGGCTGAGCCGGGCGATGGTGGCGCACGCCTTTAATCCCAGCACTCGGGAGGCAGAGGCAGGCGGATCTCTGTGAGTTCGAGACCAGCCTGGTCTACGGAGCTAGTTCCAGGACAGGCTCCAAAGCCACAGAGAAACCCTGTCTCAAAAAACCAAAAAAAAAAAAAAAAAATAAATAAATAAATAAATAAATTCTGGGCTGATAGCTATTTTTTGTCAGAATAATAAATTATCGTTACAGTAGCTTTGACTGGGTTGGTTGAAAAGTTGACTGCTGGTCTGATTCCTTATGAGAAATGTGTCTTTCTTGACTGGCTTCATTTTTAGACGCTTCTTCTTCATTGATGCATATCTCTTTAACTTTCACAGGGTTGATCAAGATATTTTTAGTTGGGTAGGGGTGGCACGTGCCTTTAATCCCAGCACCCAGGGACAGAGGCAGGTGGGCCTCTGTGAGTTCAAGGTCAGCCTGGTCTGCAGATCTAGTTCTAGGACAACCAGGGCTACACTGAGAAATCCTGTCTCAAAACAAACAAAAACAACAAAAAAAAATACCCCTATTGTTTCTTTTGTTGAGATTCATTGGACTTCTGAATCTAGTGGTAATACCTTGTATGCATTTACACACACAAGGGAAGTGTGCACGGAGAGGGGTTAGGTATGTGGTATATGTTCTTGTGAGTTTGCACACAAGCAGGTCTTTGTGGTGCATTTGTGTGTATGTAGGCCAGAGGTTGATGTCATGGTCATGCTCCGTGTTGTTGAGATAGCAGGCACCTTACCAAGTGAGTCCTTTAATGGCCTCTCATGATTAATGTTTTATATCACTTCTGGCACTTTTCAGCCATTATCTTTTAGTGAATTACTTTTTCTCTGTCAGTCTTTTTTGTTTGAAACTTTGATTGGATATGTTAGACTGTCTCATTCTGTCTTCCATGTTACTTCATCTTTTCCATCTTTTTGTCTCTTTGTGCTTTGTGATTTTTTTTCTTGTGTCTATAATTTAGTTTCCTTTTATTTTTCCTATTTGTATTTAGTTTGCAGATTTAAATCTTTAACTTCAATACATGCATGTATTTTGTTTATTTTGTTTTTAGACAGGCCCTCATAGGCTGGCCCTGTATTCCTGATTTCCTGCCTCTGCTTCCCATCTATTAGGATTTCAGGGATTACTTATCACTTACTATTATTGGGTCCTTCACTGCTACCCAGCTTTGGTCCAGACCCTCTTCTCTTGGTACTATACTCTCTTGTCAAGAATGTCCTCTCTTCTCATTGCTGTAAATGTCACTTTAATGATGATAGCTTCAGTTTATCTTTGTGGTTCAAACTGTTTTATGAGCATACCTGATAAGAAGTCAACCATCTCCTCTTAACTGCCACACAGTTCTCAGGAGTCACAAGCCTACAGGGGCCCTGCTGCCTGCCCTGCCTCTCTTTTTCCTCTGAGTAAATAACATCACTATCTATCTCAGGGTTCAAGCTAAACCAGAGTTGCCAAAATCATCCTGTTTTCTTAGCTTCTGTATTAATTCATAAGCACATACTTTTATTTAAAGCCCAGTCATGCCTTCAGAGACCACTCTGTCTTCTGTAGCCATTCTGTTCAACACACCACCTGTCCTATTTTGTACACTGCATTAGTCTTCTACCTGGGAGGTCTGAATTCCTCCCAATCTTCTCTTCTTTCATGCCGTTGTTTTCTCATCAGAACTGCAAATGGCTGTCTTAGAATGTAAAACCCACACTACCATTTCTTAAAACACTTTGTTGCTGTCCTGGCCTTTACTTCTGTATGCAGTTTCCCCTGTGTCCTCCCCACAGCTCCTTCACCTGTGTCCTCCCCACAGCTCCTTCACCTGTGTACTCTCCACAGCTCCTTCACCTGTGTCCTCCCCACAGCTCCTTCACCTGTGTACTCTCCTCAGCTCCTTCACCTGTGTACTCTCCACAGCTCCTTCACCTGTGTCCTCCCCACAGCTCCTTCACCTGTGTCCTCCCCACAGCTCCTTCACCTGTGTACTCTCCACAGCTCCTTCACCTGTGTACTCTCCACAGCTCCTTCACCTGTGTCCTCCCCACAGCTCCTTCACCTGTGTCCTCCCCACAGCTCCTTCACCTGTGTACTCTCCACAGCTCCTTCACCTGTGTCCTCTCCACAGCTCCTTCACCTGTGTCCTCTCCACAGCTCCTTCACCTGTGTACTCCCCACAGCTCCTTCACCTGTGTCCTCCCCACAGCTCCTTCACCTGTGTCCTCTCCACAGCTCCTTCACCTGTGTCCTCCCCACAGCTCCTTCACCTGTGTACTCTCCACAGCTCCTTCACCCGTGTCCTCTCCACAGCTCCTTCACCTGTGTATTCTCCACAGCTCCTTCACCTGTGTCCTCTCCACAGCTCCTTCACCTGTGTCCTCCCCACAGCTCCTTCACCTGTGTACTCTCCACAGCTCCTTCACCTGTGTACTCTCCACAGCTCCTTCACCTGTGTCCTCTCCACAGCTCCTTCACCTGTGTCCTCTCCACAGCTCCTTCACCTGTGTCCTCTCCACAGCTCCTTCACCTGTGTCCTCTCCACAGCTCCTTCACCTGTGTACTCTCCACAGCTCCTTCACCTGTGTCCTTCTGCACAGCTCCTTCACCTGTGCAG
This sequence comes from Chionomys nivalis, assembly GCF_950005125.1. Taxonomy (NCBI): domain Eukaryota; kingdom Metazoa; phylum Chordata; class Mammalia; order Rodentia; family Cricetidae; genus Chionomys; species Chionomys nivalis. The sequence goes on along the minus strand of NC_080096.1, from coordinate 41,334,874 downwards.
CCTAGTTGAAATTTCTCATAGTGTTTTACACAGTGAAATCTTCTGCCTTCTCCAAATAGACTTGGCCATTTCAGCCTCTCTGCTCAGACTATCCTTTATTGTCTCGTACAGCTCTTTCATGAGCCCCACTCAGCTAAGCAAATCTATTCTTTAAATGACCCTTTGCCTTTGTTTTACAAGATGATTTAGCACAGTTTAAATTGCTTGTATATGTGGTAATTTTTCATTTTTTAACTGCTGAAATATGAGCTCTGTGAAATAGGTGTGACATCTCTTCCCGTCTAAACCTAAGACACAAGTGTCGAGATAATGAAAAGAGAGAAAACAAGAGAAAAGAAAGAGCTTGTTTAAGGGCATTAATGATAAAGCTGGGACTTAACTTTACTCTCTGAATTCTAGTTGTCTATTTTTTAGGTAATAATTTTTAATTTAAAATAAAATTTTTAGCCATGTGTTGTGATGTGCTCTTGAAATCTCCAGCACTTGGGAAGTAGAAACAGGAGTGTAAGGAATTTTAAGCTAGTCTCAATTGCCTAGCAAATTTAAGGGCAATCTGGGCTACTTGAGACCCTGTTTAGAAAACCAACGTAAATAAAATAATTTTCTTAGAGAATTTAACTTGAGTTATTCTATTCCTTGGAGAACTCAAACAACAAATTCCAACTGCTCCCAGATGCATGAATGTTCCTGATATGAGAATCCCATAAAGGTCTAGATTTGTTGCTTCAAAATTATAATATCAGAGACTTTGAAAATCTAAATGTATATGCTTCAAAGATTGTTATATACAGTAATGTCAAAGACTTATATTAAGAAACATTTCTGAGAGACTTTTAAATTATGTTTTAGATTTTAATGCTTTCTTATTTTCAGATTTCTCATTTAGGAAATAAAAAAACCGCCAAGATTAATAATGAGAAAACTTTTATATTACCATATTAATTTTGACCTTATTTTCTCACAGGAGCCTCATGGATGGGTTGTGGACTTGGTAAATAAGGTATATATACTTTATTATTACTTTGGTTTTGAGATACTATTCCCATTTTCTAATGTGATTCCTGGTAGCTGGGTATTTTAAACAAATGATAATTACTGAGAATAATCAAATATTATTTTTCTGTTGCTGTGATGAAATGCCATGATCAAAAGCAGCATATAGAAAAGAGTTAGTTTTGGTTCACAGTTGAGGGACAGAGTCTATAAGGCTGCAGAAGGCATGGCAGCAGGAGACAGAAGTAGGAAGCTGACTGATTACATCTTAGGCACATACAGGAACCAGCGGGTAAGAACAGGAAGTGGGATGAGGCTGTAAATCCTTAAAGCCTGCTTCCAGTGACACACTTTTTCTTTCTTTTTTTTTTTTAAATTATTTATTTATTTATTTATTTATTTTTTTTTTTTGCGAGACCGGGTTTCTCCGTAGGTTTTTGGAGCCTGTCCTGGAACTAGGTCTTCTAGACCAGGCTAGCCTCGAACTCACAGAGATCCACCTGCCTCTGCCTCCTGAGTGCTGGGATTAAAGGCGTGCGCCACCACCACCCGGCTGACACACTTTTTCTAGCAAGGCTGCACCTCCTAAAGGTTTCATAGCCTCTTCAAACAGTGCCACCGACTGGGGACCAAGTGTTCAAATGTGTGAGCTTATGGGGGATATTTCTCATTCAAACACCACACATCAGAACGTTTAACTGAGGAGGAATGTGGTGTGGCTCTTTCTCCATTTATGTATGTGATATACAGAACTGAACGTCAGGTTTGGGGTACACCTTAGGAACCTTAGAATTAAATTCCTAGTGTTCCAAGAGCAATCTCACAGAGCGTGGTGGTAAAGTAAAATATTAGCCTTAATTCTTTGCTGAAATTATTACTGTAGAGTATTTCTAAATTAATTCATGCCTGTTTCTTTTCAGTTTGGAGAATTAGGTGGATTTGCAGCAATCCAAGCCAAACTCCATTCAGAAGATATAGAACTTGGGGTGAGTTAAATCACTCACTACAGTTAATGTGTAGGAACACTTTATTTGGGTTGATACACAGCTAGGAGACATGATCTGAATACAGCAAGTTAAATATTAAGGTTGATCAGGCTGGGGAGAAGCTATCATTATAGTGCTTGTTGTGCAAGTGTGAGAACCCGTGTTTGATCCGAACACCCACATAAAAAGTCAAGCATGCTTGAAATAACAGCACTGGGAGACACACAGGCAGATGACTGGGACACACTGTTCACCGTAATTGGATTGATGCAGAAATGATGTCCTGAAGTACCATCTTTAAGTGTTAAAAATTGGGCAGTTCCTATAGGACAAGTAATCAACTCCCCTGGTCCCTCTTTGGAAGAAGGCAGAGTGTTAATCAGGAAGAGAAACTGATAGTGTGGAAAGAGACTGGCCTTGCTGCCACAAGTCGGAAGCCTTGTCTTGAGAAGCCTTGAGAGTCACTGAGGCTGTTGGATTGTCATTTGATCCTTATTGAGTATTAATTATGATGAAAATGGCTTTTGACATGAAAGATAATAGTGATTTGAAAAAGAGAAGAAAACAAATCTCTTCAGAGACAGTTTTGTCTAGTTTATTTGTTTCTCAAGAACTTGCATTGAGTGATGTTAGAAATTAACTTCATTTCTCCAGAGTGTTGAAAATATTAAATAATTCCTAGTCTTTAAACACCAAAGAACACCCCCAAATTTCTACCATACCTGAATGAACACTGGGGATGGATACATATAGGATTGAAGATTTATTCTCTATTATATTAAATGTTCTGGAGTTAACAGCCCTCTCCAAATCGTCCTTTAGGTCAGACCATTTTCCAAAATAACTCTTCATGGTTACGGGGGTGGGGGCTGGGTGATGGGGAGTAGGAGGGGAATTGTACATTGAGGAGCTAGTGCACTCAGCTCTTATTTCCAAAATAAGTATAATTAAAATTTCATGATAAGTTCCTGATTTCTGACCAGTTAAGGTGATTGTGTCCCAGAATAAATTTAGGTCATATGATAAGACTGTTTAAGTCATATTTTTTTAACTTGAAAAATATCGGGAAAAATAGTCTCATCCCCACCAGTTAAAAACATCTACAGTAAAAATGAAACTAGTCTGTCCTATACATACGCCTACACCCTGTGTTCTCATCCCACGCCTTCTGTTTTCTCTTCCTTTTCTCTTTCTCTAAAACAAGTGTTGCCAGGCTGTACACAGTAGTACATTTTCATTTATGTTATAGACCATTAATGTTCTTAGTGCTCCAGGCTACTTTTACAAAGGCTGTACTGTGATGCACTTGCTTGTTAAAGTCATTGGACTGTTTGTTGGTTTTTATTACTGTAGAAAATGTTCTTTATATATGTCTTCACATACATGTTTTTAAAGGATCAGTTCTTTTAAAGACTATACATTTTTAAAATTGCAGTTGATGGCTAAATCTCCTTCCAAAAAACTAACAACACGAGTTCATGCTCATACAAACCCATTTTATACTATGACTGATAATGCTAAATAGTTATTTAATTTGTGATTTTCTAATATAATTGACAAAAATGGTATTTTGTTATTTAGTATGCAGTGCTCTGGTATTCGTTAACTAGTGCATTTCTCCATGTGATTAATGTCTGTTTGCATTTCATCTGTTAATTGATGTTTTAGATCTCAAGTAGTACGTTATTAATTTTAGAAATTTTAATAAACTAATTTTTCTGTGAGTGTACATGTATGTATGCACATGGTCAGAGGAAATCTTGGTAATACCTGGATCTTGAGGATTGAACTCAGTTAGTCAGGTTGGGTTGCAGGGACCTTTACCTCTCTCTAAGCCACCTTGCCAGCCTTATTTGTATTCATGATGTCAGAAATTACAAAATTCTGCAGAATCATACTTTTCCATAATGGTTTAAAAGTTTTTCAGACTTACTTAGGAAACATTCTCCTACTTCAAAGTTTATTTTTCTTTCTTTTTATGCTTTTTTTAATTTTTAAAACGTGATTCTTGATTTAACAAGTTTTTGTTTTGTTTTGGTTTGGTTTTTCGAGACAGGGTTTATCTGTAATTTTAGAGCCTGTCCTGGAACTAGCCCTTGTAGACCAGGCTGACCTCGAACTCACAGAGATCCACCTGCCTCTGCCTCCCAAGTGCTGGGATTAAAGGTGTGCGCCACCTTTGCCTGGCTTAACGAGTTTATTTTTATATATTGCATGACGAGTATCCAATACTTTTCTTTCAGTAAATAACCAGCCAAAACAAGATCCTCTGTGACTAATTCTTGTTTTCATTACCATTGGTATTTGCTAGTTTTGTCTCCCCTCAAAGTTCGAAGAGTGTGATTTGTCCCTGGACACCTGTTGCTTCATTCAGTGCTAATGCACCCATCTTTCATTACTGGCTGTGCTACTATTGCCCATTGGCATTGTTTTCTAAAATATAGTTTATTTTAATATTTTCCACTCTTCTGCATATAGTCAACATGACAGGGGGGAAAAAGTCACCAAGACCATGTTTGGAATAGCATTAAATATGTAGACTGGTAAACGGAGAATTTAATATCTTTTATTATTTATTTATTTATTTATTTATTTATTTATTTATTTATTTAGAGACAGGGTTTCTCTGTGTAACAGTCCTGGCTGTCCTGAAATTCACTCTGTAGACCAGGCAAGCCTCAAACTCATTGAGATCTGTCTGCCTCTTCCTCCCAAGTGCTATAATTAAAGCATATGCCACCACCCAGGAAGAATTTACATTTTACATTTTCATAATTGATATTTCCCACTCAGAAACACAGCGTCTCCCTCATTATTTGGACTTCCTTTCACATAATACTTTTTTTTCCTTCAAATAAGCCTTAACTTTTTTTTTTTTTTTTTTTTTTGGTTAGAGGATATTACCTCCTCCTCAAGTATTCTCTCCTTTTAAAAAGAAAATGGTCTGGGCTGGAGAGACGGCTCAGAGGTTAAGAGCTTCAAAAGAAAATGTTCTGGGCTGGAGAGATGGCTCAGAGGTTAAGAGCATTGCCTGCTCTTCCAAAGGTCCTGAGTTCAATTCCCAGCAACCACATGGTGGCTCACAACCATCTGTAATGAGGTTTGGTGCCCTCTTCTGGCCTGCAGGCATACACACAGACAGAATATTGTATCCATAATAAATAAATAAATAAAAAAGTTTCAAATGAAATTGTTCTAATATTGATCATTATAAACTTTAGATTCATTTCATTCAATGCTTCAAAGGAGTTTTGTTGACATTCTCATTTAAATGTCTATATTAATTTAAGTGTGTTGTCTTTCTATCCATGAAATTAGGTTATCTAACCATTACATTTTTCTCAGGTATTTGAAAAGGATTTGCTTAATCTTATTTTATTCATTTATTTATTTATTTATTTAGTTAGTTTTTCGAGACAGGGTTTCTCTGTGGCTTTTGGGCCTGTCCTGGAACTCTTGTAGACCAGGCTGGCTTTGAACTCACAGAGATCCGCCTGCCTCTGCCTCCCAAGGGCTGGGATTAAAGGTATGCGCCACCACCGCCCGGCTTGGATTTGCTTAATTTTAAAAGATTAAATGCTTGCATTTCACTCTAGTCTTTACTGTTCTCTCGCAGGCTGTCTCAGCTCTGGTGCAGCCCTTAGGGGTGTGTGCAGAATACTTGAACTCCTCCGTGGTACAGGTATGATTAAGCCATTTATATCATGGTCAAAGACATGGCAAATATTAACTTTTGTTATTGGGTTGTTCAGAATGGTGCTTAATGTAGAATAACTTCTGGTTTTCAAAATGATTGCCCTTTTAGTAAAAATATTGTCAGAAAGTAAGTTTTCTAAGTGTAGGATGCTCTCTAACTTTGGGGCTTTTCTAAAAAGACTGATTTTTATCAAATGTGATTTCTTAGTGTTGTCTTTTTTATAAAGAAGGAGTGTGTGTAGACGGAGGCCACTTGTTTGTTCCCAGCTGCCCAGACCTGAAATAATCACACAGAAACTATATTAATTACAACACTGTTTGGCCAATAGCTTAAGCATATTTCTAGCTAGCTCTTACATCTTAAATTAACGCATTCCTGTTATTTTGTATTTTACCATGGGGCTTATGGTTTACCAGTACAGTTTGTATGTGTCTATCTCCTTCAGTGGCTACATAGCGTCTCTCTGACTCCACCTACCCTCTCTGTATATCTCTTCTAGCCTGGCCATATTCTGCTCTGCTATACGCCAAAGCAGCTTCTTTATTAACCAATGGTAATAAAAAATATTCACAAAATACAGAGGGGAAACCCACATCAGAAACCCTGTCTTCTTCACAGGATTGTTTCTGGGTTTGTTGCCTTATGGGTTCTACTAGATTAGTTTTGATTGTCAGTTAGGTATGCTTACTGCCTGGTCTCTCTTTTGAATAATCACTTAGCAACATATCATGTTTGACTTCCTTCCTTTGAGAATTATAATTCATCAAGTCATAAAGTAGTCAAAACTGTGAGTGTTCAGTTTTGTGTGTATGCATGCAAGTGTACACGCACTGCCCTGGAGGCCAAGGAGTCAACATTAGCATTCTTACTCTATTGCTCTCCATTCATTCATTATCCATTTATCTGTCTATCCACCTGTCTGTCCGTCCATCTACTTATTTATTTATTTACTTATTTATTATTTATTTATTTATTTGCTAGAGACAGGGTCACTCACAGAACCTGGAGCTCACTGAGTGGCTGTCTAGCTGGCAGTGAGCTCCAGGATTTTCTGGATTGCAGGGATACACTACCACTTTAAGAGGGGAGGGTCCTGCGTGTCTGAAACCAGGTCCTTATAATTGTATAACAAGCACTTTACTCATTAATGCATCTTTCTTGCACTTTGAGTATTCAGTTTTCTAATGCTGAAGACCTATTATACTTTCTTGTTTCCCTCTGTTTCAGTTAATAAGTTATCAAATAAAATGTCTTATCAGAATACCTCCATTTTTAATTTTGTTTCTAAGTAAGTTTGTAAACGCTTGCATAGATTGTTGAAGTCGCATCAAGCATAGTGCACCTTGGGGTCCCTGTTTCTACTATTCATTTTTGCAAGTACACCATTCTTTTTTTTTTTAAAAAAAATATTTATTTATTATGTATACAATATTCTGTCTGTGTGTATGCCTGCTGGCCAGAAGAGGGCACCAGACCCCATTACAGATGGTTGTGAGCCACCATGTGGTTGCTGGGAATTGAACTCAGGACCTTTGGTAGAGCAGGCAGTGCTCTTAACCTCTGAGCCATCTCTCCAGCCTGCAAGTACACCATTCTTTGGAGGACATTTTAACTGGAATGATACCATTTTCTTTAGTATGTGTGAGAAATTGCTGCCATTTCTAAATGTTAAGTGCTTTCTTTAGATATAATAATAATATGTAAAGATTTTTAAGGAAATAAGGTAATGTTTAGATATTTTCTTAATTCTATATATTAAGTTCTTTAGAAATGTCTAATGTCAGTTTATTAAGCATATCAACATAAAGTTTTTTGTTATGCTTTCATTTTTGAGTGTGGGTGTCATGTAGTTCAGGCTAGCCTCAAATTTACAACGTAGTCAAGGATCTTCCTGCTTCCACTTCCTGAGTGATAGGATTACAGGTATATACCACCACATCAAATTTATTCAGTACTGGGCTCAATCCTAGGACTTCATGCTTACCTGGCAAGTATTCTTATCAGCTCTAATCAGTAGTTTAGTAGCTGAAAGATGTAAAAGACAAAGTAAATTGAGTTTTTGAAATGATTGTTAGTTATAATTAGTAATAATTTAATGATTCAAACTCAGGAGTGGAATTTAAATGTATGTATTCCGTGGAAGAAAATTTATCATAAATACTCTAAATGCTAATTAGTTGAATTCTTCAGAATTTGAGTTCTTCAATATTTGCACGCACATATTAGGGCAGAGTATACTTAGAAAAATTAACTGGAGGAGTAGAAGATAGATCTACTATCATCTTTAGTTCTGCTGCTATGTCTAGACCTAAGTTCGGTCATTTGTACACACACCGTGGACTGTGTTAGCTGCTAATGTGTCTAGACCTAAGTTCAGTCATTTGTACACACACCATGGACTATGTCAGCTGGCATAGATTGTCTCCATCACTTGCTCTTTAGTGTGACTTTAGAAGACAGTGCTCCTGTTCTCCCTCCTGCAGAATGGTGACATGAGCAGCACCTATCTTATAGAGTTGCAGTGAGGATTACGTGGCCTGGCACATGCTGACAAGAATACTGACTCACACAGCCCACAGCCCTTCCTGAACTGTTGGCATCTGTGTGAAGGAAGAGATTCTGTCTAGATTATTGTCTGATGTCATTTTCATTCACTGGCTATATAGTCTTGCCTCTGACAGCCAAATACTGTTTTTCTTACCTAATTTTTAAATTTTCTTATTTCATTGGAAGGGTCAGTTTACCTCTAGTTAATAATTTACTGTTTCTCCTAAAAAAATTTTAGAGGTTCCCATTCTGTAGCTGTGTGTCATGTATCTCATTCATAACAATACTAGTCTGTATGTAGCACGTTTTGTATAGTCTCTGCTTGCTTGTATCCATTTTTAAAAGTTACGTATAAAATATTTACTTTGTTATAAAAATAATCATACCAGGCCTGGGATTCAGAGACAGGCAGATTTCTGAGTTAGAGACCAGACTAGTTCCAGGCCAGCCAAGTCTACATAGTGACACCTGTCTCCGACAAACAGACAAACAAACAGAGGGTATCTGTACCTATCACTGTTTTAAAAGGGCAGTCTGTGTATCTTGAGTTGTTCTTCAGATGACTTTTAGATATAGTGAGAAGAACTGTGCTCACTTTACACTCATTTTAACTGAAGAGACAAGTTAAGGGCACTTGGGATGGTCAGCTAGTTAGTGGTGACCCTGATGGCTAGAAGTCACACCTGTCTCTGTGCCCTCTCCTTTGTGAATGGCAGATAAGGAAATAACTACTCTAGCACAAATTCAGGAGTTCTTTTTAACTAGTGTTTTATGTTTACAGCCTATGCTAGACCCAGTCATCCTTACCACAATTCAGGATGTGCGGAGTGTTGAGGAGAAAGACCTCAAAGACAAGGTAATTACTCCCTAGCCAGGTAGAGCCTAGTGCTGGTTAGTCCGTGATAACAAAGCCAAGTCTTGGCAAGTTTCAATGACATTGCTTTCTGGATCCTGATGACATACTGGTCATATCAAATTAACTTGAAGTTTCCTGACCCTATCCAAAAAAGCAATTTTCAAAACAACTGAGGATAGTGTCATCTAACTAAAGAGAATGAATATTATATTCTCATGAGTGAAACTAAACAGTTTTTTTTAACCTGATTTTGATGGAATTAAAATCAGAATAGATTAAAATAATATTGATTTTTTTTTTAGATGTATCTGAAGTTGTTTAGAGGTATTTTAACACTGATGAAGACTTTTCTACTTTGAATCCCTTCTACAACAATTGCCTTTTCTTTTTCTTACTTCTCACAATGAGGAACTTTTGCTTAGAAGCAAATATAGTTCATTGGTCATGTAAAATACAAGCTGTCTCCTGACCCTTGTACCCTATGTGTGTCATGAGAATTAATAGCTAGATGTTTTACAGTTTTTGTTTGTTGTCTGTTTGTTTGTTTTTCCGTTTTTATTAAATGAAAGAGATTGGTTAGCATCCCCGAGCTCTTGTCTGCCATTAAGTTACTTTGCATGCGCTTTCAACCGGATCTGGTGACGATTGTTGATGACCTTCGCCTCGACATCCTGCTGCGCATGCTGAAGTCACCACATTTTAGTGCTAAGATGAATTCCCTCAAAGAAGTAAGTTTGTACCCGTTTCTCAGACTTGACTCAGATGTGGTTAGTAATATAAAGGAGATAGGAGAAAGAATAGTTTCTCTTGACCATGTAAGACAGAGATAACAGTGGTACTGTGTGTGAATTGTCTGTTAGTAAGGTCATATGTGTATTTTCAAGATTTACTCCCTGAAAACATCATGAAATGTCCCGCAGTATCACCCTTAGACTTTCCTAAGGGACAGTTGTTTTTATTTCAGATGTAACTCTATCTTCTCGCTGATGTTAGGACCAAAAACGAAGTGACTAATAATAGTGTGAGTCTAAGCAACATGCTGAAAATACTTTCCTCAGGCTCCTAGAGTTCACTTAGAACTGCACAAACAGTATGCTTGGCTCCAGGAAATGGCAGGTTAAACCAGTGCCATTCTGCCATGATTCCAGTCACTTTTCCCTTAGTTTGGGATTTTTGGCTCTATCCTACACCATTTTAAGTTGAAAGAAGAATTTATTGAAAAGCTGATATATTTCACATATGTGAAGAATTTAATAACTAGACCATGAACTCAGTAAAGACATGTGAACATGTAGAATTTGACTGGGCCACTGTCTGTAAAGAGGTTATGGCATGGATAGTTCACAAGCTGAATAACTTGAAGTTCCCATCTCCAGAGAGGGATTGCTGCCTCTTTACTTCAGTTATAAAATGGGGAGGACAGTTGTGCTTGCAGTTTGGGTTAGAGCCAGTCATGGGTGGTCTAAGGATTAAGAAGAGTTGGTAATGATTCCATGTTTTTTTAAAGAGACCCCACCATTAGTAGTCTGTTAACCTTGAAGAAGTAAGTTGGTTTCAAAGTATTTGATTATCAAACTGAGCTATATATGTCTGTAAAATTGCTATGCATATATGAGAGATGTTGATTATGCACATTTGATTCAGTCATGTAAATGCTATCATTTTAGGTAACCAAATTAATAGAAGATAGTACCTTATCCAAGTCTGTGAAGAATGCTATAGATACAGACAGATTACTGGATTGGCTAGTTGAAAACTCAGTTCTGTCAATTGCACTGGAAGGTAAGTTGCTTTTGAAAAATAAAAATTTTCATGTATTGCAAGCCGTGCCATGTTGGGCTGCCGTGTTTGGAGTCACCTTTTTGGGCAACCCTGGTTGTAATTTTGTACCTCCCAGGGTAGGAGTGTGAGGATTAGAAATGTTAGGTAGGGCCGGGTGGCGGTGGTGCACGCCTTTAATCCTAGCTCTCCGGAGGCAGAAGCAGGAGGATCTCTGTGAGTTTGAGACCAGCCTGGTCTACAAGAACTAGTTCTAGGACAGGCTCCAAAGCTACAGAGAAACCCTGTCTCAAAAAACAAAAAAAAGAAAGAAATGTTAACTAGGAGAAACAGAGATAAAGAAAGAAACACAGAGACATAGGGTAGTATCGAGAGGGCCACTCAGTCTCTCCTGCTTACTGAGTTCTGAGTTCGCCCATATTTAATTTTCCATATACTTTTATTCCCCAATACAAAAGGGGGAAGAAGGCAAAAGGCTGCTTTAACGTGATACAAAAGGCAACCAGAACAGTCACTTGCACCAATACTTGAAAATCAAGTCATAATTTCTTGAGAAAAGCATTCTGTTGTTGAGGCAGTGAACCCCCCCTCTTGACCAAGTATCCTGAAGGCGGCCACTCCCAAAGTCAAACCTCCTATTTCAAAGGAAGGAACAGAAGTACTTGAATTTTCGGATCTTAGGTCAGGGTGGAATGGATCTACTTGTCTAGGCCATCTTAATGTCCAAAACACCAAGTAACCACACTGTAGGTCAGGGTGTGAAGCCATAGTTGTCAACAACTTTGAGCAAACTCATACTCGCTGACCTTCAGACAAGATGGAATAGGCTCAAAATTTTGGGCCTCCACAGACATGTAAATTGTTTTTAATTTTAAAAGGTATAAAAATTTTGTTTCTTTTATTAGCCTTTAGATAATCTTAGAAAATTATAACTGCTTTGAATTAATAGAGTCATAGAGTCATTATTCACTGTATCTGGTTTCCCCTCGAATGTTTTCTCCATTAGGCAACATAGACCAAGCACAATATTGTGATCGCATAAAGGGAATTATTGAACTCTTGGGCAGTAAATTGTCATTGGATGAACTCACTAAAATTTGGAAAATACAAGTAAGTTGAGAAGAATTATCTTTGCCTTTTTCTGATTTTTTTAACCATAGGAAAGGGGGTAGGGTGGTGAGGAGTCTGGGAAATTGAACCTCATCTGGTTTTAACTAGAAGAGCTATACCTAATCTGGTTTACGGTTTATTGAAATTTAATATATAAAAGTGGTTGAGGACTTAGGGGATTTAGTTCAGTGATAGGGCATTTGCCTAGCAAATACAGTGTCCTAAGTTCCACCCTCAGTTCTAGAAAAAATAAATTTACATATATAAAGTGAATGTCTGACATAAGAACAGACAGGAGGACCAATGGAACCAAATAGAAGACCCAAATATCAATCCACACATCTTTGAACACCTGATCTTTGATAAAGAAGCAAAAAATATCAAATGGAAAAAAGAAAGCATATTTAACAAGTGGTGTTGGCATAATTGGATATCAACATGTAGAAAAATGAAAATAGAAAATGAAAAATGCACAACATTCAAGTCCAAATGGATCAAAGACCTCAACATAAAGCCAGCCACACTGAACCTCATAGAAGAGAAAGTGGGAACACTTGAATGCATTGGTATAGGGAATCACTTCCTAAATAGAACCCCAGCAGCACAGACACTGAGAGAACCAATTAATAAATGGGACTTCCTGAAACTGAAAAGCTTCTGTAAAGCAAAGGACAGGTCCATCAAGACAAAATGACAGCCTACAGAATGGGAAAAGATCTTCACTAACCCCACATCAGACAGAGGTCTGATCTCCAAAATATACAAAGAACTCAAGAAATTGGACACCAAAAGATCACATAATCCAATAAAAAAAATGGAGTACAGACCTAAACATAGAGCTCTCAACAGAGGAATCTAAAATGGCTGAAAGACACTTAAGGAAATGTTCAACATCCTTAGTCATCAGAGAAATGCAAATCAAAACAACTCTGAGATTCCATCTTACACCTGTAAGACTAGCCAAGATCAAAAACACTGATGACAACTTATGCTGGAGAGGTTGTAGGAAAAGGGAACACTTCTGCATTTCTGGTGGGAATGCAAGCTGGTACAACCCCTTTGGATGTCAGTGTGGCGATTTCTCAGAAAATTAGGAAACAACCTTCCTCAAGACCCAGGAATACCACTTTTGGGTTTATATCCAAAGGATGCTCAATCGTGCCACAAGGACATGTACTCAACTATGTTCATAGCAGCTTTGTTTGTCATAGCCAGAACCTGGAAACAACCTAAATGCCCCCTCGATCGAAGAATGAATAAGAAAAATGTGGTACATTTACACAATGGAGTACTACACAGCAGAAAAAAATGACGACAGCTTGAATTTTGCAGGAAAATGGATGGAGCTAGAAAACATTATTTTGAGTGAGATAACCCAGACACAGAAAGACAATTATCACATGTACTCACTCATAGGTGGTTTTTAAACATAAAGCAAAGAAAGCCAGTTTACAAACCACAATCCCAGAGAATTTAGACAACAATGCAGACATTAAGAGAGATTTATGTAGATATAATCTACATGGGAAGTAGAAAGTAGAAAAAGACAAAATCTCCTGAGTAAATTGGGAGCATGGGGACCTTGGGGGAGGATCAAAGGGGGAAGGGGAGAGGCAGGGAGGGGAGCAGAGAAAAATGTAGACCTCAATAAATATCAATAAAATAAAAAAAGTGAATGTCATATTCACAAGACATTTCAGACTTTAGTCTTATTTCTTCAGTTAAAAAAAAAATGTCAGAATCTTCCCAAAAGCTGTGTATCAGCTAGTACAGAGCTAGGAATCGGTGTGCATCTTCTGTTTATCCACCCAGTTATTTTCCCTTCAATGTTAATGTTCATTATTAATTTTTCCTGATAAATGGGAATGATAGTAGCAGCAGGGTTTTAGATTCTTGCTTACTAGGACTCTCATGTATGGCAAACCCCAACATGCCCTTCCTTTTTTGTTTGCTTTCCCATATGCTGGCTGCCCTCTTTTCCCCCCTAAAGACAAGATCTCACTATATAGTTCATGCTGGACTTGAAATTGCAATCCTCTGTCTTAGTTTCCTGTTTGTTGGGATTATAGGTGTGTTTTATCATGCACAGCTAGTATTCCTTCTGAAATTTCCCATTAAATTATTCTTTTCTACTTTGCTTTTTTCCCCCCTCAAACCTTAATCTTTTGCTCTTTTCTCACTCAAGAGCTTTCACTAGCCAGTTTCCTCCACTCCAGTGGCTTTAATTACATTTGTACATTGTGTCCATGAATCATTCCTCTAATTCAGACCAAGCAGTGCAGCGCGTGTCTCACCTAATTGCTAAACCAGAGTGAAATCTGGAGCTTTCCTTAACTGTGCCCACTTAATCTGTCTCAGTCAAAATCTCAGAAACAAATTGCTAGGCCTTCAGTCACATGGAATTTGCCCTGGGGAATTATTTACAAAGTAATTATACACATGGTACACAGACATACATGCATATATACAACAAAACACCCATACACATAATATAAAACATTTTTTTAAAATTTTAAACAAAAAATAAGAACAAAAATGGTGTTGCTAAGCTGGAAGAATGCTAGGAGGAATAGATAGAAAGGAGCACCAGGTCCAAGGAGAGGCACTTTGAGTACCGGTGCTGAAGCTGGAAAGTGCCTCTCCAGCTCGCACTGCCAGAACACCTGCTGCCTCCATTCTCTCCATTCTCTGAGCCTGACCCTCTCCCAGGACTGCCCCTCACTGACAGTATTTCAGGAAGCTAACTGGCAGAGAACTGTTGGAATACTGATTCCTTTCCCAGCATTACTGAGCAGACCACAGTTAGGGACTAGATTAAAGAAAAGCTGTCCTAGGTAAAAGACTTTACTTTCCATATCTTGGCTTTGGCTGAATACCCTCATATAATGTTGTTTTCAGAGTATACATTTTGAACCCACATGAGGTTGAAGATTAGGGGTATGTGTATGTAATGTGTGTATTCATGTAATCCTACATTTGATGGACAACTGTATATGTGTAGTGGATATGGGGGAAATTAACTGAATCTACAAAGACTCCCCTGCTTTTCGAGTTTCTTTCCAAACAAGATAAACACTGAGGCATGACTGTCTTATGACTGAGATTATAAAGTGAGTGTCAGTCATCTACAGTAGGGTCTACAGCTCTCTGCTGATACTTACTGCCCATAAGATCAATAAGTAAGCTGGGCGGTGGTGGCACACGTCTTTAAGGAGGCAGAGGCAGGCGGATCTCTGGGAGTTCGAGGCCAGCCTGGTCTACAAGAGCTAGTTCCAGGACAGTCTCCAAAGCTATAGAGAAACCCTGTCTCGGGAAGGAAGGAAGGAAGGAAGGAAGGAAAGAAGGAAGGAAGGAAGGAAGGAAGGAAGGAAGGAAGGAAGGAAGGAAGGAAGGAAGGAAGGAAGGAAGGAAGGAAGGAGAGAAAGAAATAATAAGAAGAAAGAAAGAAAGAAAAGAAAGATTTTTAAGTATCAGTTGAAGTCACAAAGAATTTGAATCAACATTTAATGTGGGGCCGATAATACTCTCAACTATGATCACCATCTGTAAAAACACTGAAAATGTATTTGCCTTGTAATTTATCAGTTCACAATAATTCAATATAATTTTTTTGTTGAAAATATTTTATTCTCTTCCTAAAGTAAATGTCAGATCGTGATTCTTGTGCTTTTTTACATGTAAAAGATAATACTGCTGAAAGTTGAAATGCTGATAAACATTAGTAATAGTTGCTTCCCACAACCCTGCCAGTGTTATCATGGAAGTGAATGTCATGGAAGTGAATGCTGATGAGACTAGAGTCTAATTAATTTTTGGTGCGTGTCGCTTGTATTAGATTGTCACGAAGAAGACTTAGGTTTTGCCAGGTCCCAGGACTTAACTTGCTCCTGATTTCCCCTTTCTTCTAGTCAGGACAGTCATCTACAGTAATTGAGAACATTCACACCATTATTGCTGCGGCAGCTGTGAAGTTTAATGCGGATCAGCTTAATCATTTGTTTGTTCTCATTCAAAAGGTAAGATTTGAACCCAGCCCATCCCCCAACAGCTCTGTTTAAATGTGCTCTTCTTTTCTTACCTTATTAGCCCACCCCCCTACTCCCCATTCCCCCCTTCACCACCCCCCCTCCTCAAATTTAAAAGTGTTTACTAACTTCACCACCCTGTGTCTTGTCTGTTCTTTTGTCTAGAGCTGGGAGAGCGAGAGTGACCGAGTAAGACAGAAACTGTTGAGTCTGATTGGACGGATTGGCCGTGAAGCTCGATTTGAGGCTACTTCTGGAAAGGCAGGAAAATCAAATGGAATTTACTAGCTACAGATGCCTAAAACAGTCGTCTATGCTTATGAGATGGCTCATCATAATGGTGCTATTGCAGGTGTTAGACGTGCTCTGGGAACTGGCTCACCTTCCAACCTTGCCCAGTAGCCTTATTCAGCAAGCCTTGGAGGAGCACCTGACAATCCTTAGCGATGCCTATGCAGTGAAGGAAGCAATCAAGAGGAGCTACATCATTAAATGCATAGAAGACATTAAAAGGGTTGGTTTTAGTTTTGCTCAAATTTTGTTGTCAGAGCAATAATAATATTGTCTGAATGATTAGAGCCAAGAAATTTTCTTCCCCCATTACGTAAACTAAGAGAAATGTCTTGTTTGGAAGCTGTTACCTTAGAGTCCAAATGTGGGAGCTTGGGTTTTGTTTTGTTATCAAGTCACTTAATATTTCTCTTAAAATGAATTTTCAGCCTGGAGAATGGTCAGGTTTGGAAAAAAACAAGAAAGATGGATTCAAGGTAAGTATTTCCATATGGAATCAACTAAGGTATTCTAATTTTAAAATTACCTTTAATTAATTGCATCATACTTTTAAATATTTTAGGGCTTATTAGACTGATATTATTATATAAATGTGATCTTTATGAGATATGATTTATTTAGGAGTTGGTATCTGTTTACCCTTAAAAGGAAAAAATTAAAATTCCATTGAAAAGGTAATTTTTAGAACTTTTATGAAATTGTATAACTTTCAGCTTTATTTTCCTTTTAAGTTAGATCTAAAGTATATATACAATTTTTAAAGTAATTGAATTCTAAATAAATTCTGTCCCCACTTTTCTCTCATAAGGGAAAGATAAATATTTGTGGATGAAAAAGAAGGGAGATGCTAGCATACAGGAGATTTTAAGTATTTGGTGCACATGCTTTCCTTCTCATGGCATTCAGGACCCGAGCCACAGGCAGCTCTCCAGGTAGCCCAGACTTAAAGCCCAGTCAGTGATAGAAAGGATTTTGGTTTTGAAGTTTCATATTAATAACATATAAATGTTTATGGTAAAAATAGATAGAGGGCTAGTATTTCATCAGCCAGACTGTTCCATGGTTTCCATTGGTGATTCTTCAAAGGAGCTGGGACACTGCTGGCTTTCATCTGTGTGTCCACAGACACATAGCTCTTGCTAAGAAGCTTTGACAATTTACTGAGCTTTTGTGCACTTTAGTTTATCTGGCTATAAAGTTTAGGTGGGGGTATAATAATATGGTATTTCATATTTCTAACACTGAAACTTGATCAGCAGAATTTTTTGCATGCGATCTAGCTTTAGTGATTTTCAAAAGCATTCACAAGCTGGAGCTAGTAATGCTGGGGTTAAAGGAATGACGGATGTTTAATTCAGGAACCTTGCTTGCTTTCGACTCAGATGGAATTGAAATTTTCCAGTTCCCTCAGCACAGTGACTCAGACAATTTAGCAGTCTCTCTTCTTATGATTGAATGATTTTCACTGAGTTATTGAAATGTATATCCTTTAATAGTATCAGTAAAAGAAAAGGAGACTCTAGAAAATGCTCTTTTCTTATAGGCAACAGACTTTTTTTTTCTTTATGCAGGTCGAAGCTGAAGGGATATCTCCCTTCCTCCAGGGAAATAGCTTTTAAATCCAGAGACTCCTTTGGACCTTTGTTCCTCCCTTGTCACAGCTAAGCATCACCTAGCTCTCCTAGGCAGTTGCATCGTTGTGTCTTTATTGCTTCTCTTTGCAGTCACTTCATTCATGTCTGTTGCTTTATAGCAAAACAACAGCAAAAAGGGAACTACTGGTCATTTTGCAGATTCAAAAGGAATATTCTTCCTTTTTACCTCCCCTTCCCCCACTGCTCTCAGAAAGGAAATCCTAGTGCACTGTTGCTCTTTCCGAGTAACAATAGCTTGTATTTTATTTTATGTAGCCCTTGCCAGTTCACAGATACTCAAAGTACACATTGCTAAAGGGGGGCAGTGGGAAGATCAAAGCCCCCTGGCAGGGGAGTGAAGTATTTACTGCCACTAAAGGTGTTTTTCTATGCTATGCCCTTTCCTGCCAGGCAGCAAGGTGGGCTGACTGGGGATTATGTCTCCCTGCCAGGCTACACAGAAACTAAGCGAAGGGTAAGACAAGCTCACCCACCTCTTCTTACTCCCCTCCTGCCCTCAGCAACCTCTTCTCCCCAACTGATTCCCCTTCCTGCTGCTTTTGACACTCCAAGTTCCCAAATTCCACTGCCCTGTTCAGAAATTCTGGCCTTTATTTCTGTAGATTCTGCCAAGGTACCCTCAGCTCCCCTTTGGTCCTTTTTCCTTTGCTTCTTTTATACCCTCCACTGTCCACCCCCAACCCTTTGTCTCTTATATCACTTCTTATTTCCTTCAGTTAAAAATTTTAAATGTTCTCATCCAAAAAATAATTACTAAACCAAAAAAAAATTATGTTTACTCCAGTAGTAGTGTTTGCATATTCCATAGGCTATCTTTTGGTCTCCTAACAGCACCTGGCAGGCTTCTGGTAAATACAGTTCTCTTCCTCTTCCTCCGCTGCACTGTCTGAAGACACATAAAGCTGTTCTTAACCAGGTTGAATATCCCTTCTCTGAAACACTTGGGACCTATGGTGTTTCCAATTTCGGAGCCTTTTGGATTTTAGAATATTTGCATAAACTTTACTGGTTGAGCATCCCAAATTAAAACACTCAAAAAAGCTTTCAATTTTAGAATTCAGATTTTTGGATTGAGAACAATCGACCTGTATATTAGTGAGTTGTCTCTGTTTGCTGAAACATAATAAAGCTAGCAAGATGCCCTCAGTACAAATAATCTCACAGTGGTGTGGTTAGTGAGGAGAAAAGTCTTCTTAAAGACTTTCTTCCTGTACATAAAATTTTATGTTGTTTCTAAATTAAAATCTAAAGCTGAAAAAGCAAAACATAAAAATTGGGGGCTATTCAGCCCTAAGAAGAGAGAACTCAAAAAATATGAGTGGTTTCTTTAGGTCTTTAGTGGGTAAAAGCAGAGAAATGGCATGGGTTTAGTTTTATATCTCCTAAGATACTGCATAGAAACATGTTCACATGGGAGAAGTGAGTGACCGTTCTAGTGAAGTGTCTGAACACAGTGCCTGCCTGTTGAGGAAGTGACCGTGTGATGAGTTTCATGAAAGTGAAGAGAACAGAATAATAAACCTAGGTTTGCAGACATCCAAGTTGGGATTTGTAGCTTCCTCTAACATCATTCTAATTTGGACAATACACTAAATTCAGTGAAATTATCAAATATATTCAGTTTATTTTCAACCATCTTTAGCAATCAGGAGAGTAATTTTCAATTTTTCTTATAACTTCATAATATAATACCATAGATAACAGTGATTAACATTCTTTTCCTGGTTGCTAACCTTCAGAGAGACTGTATCAGCAATGAATCTTAAATTCCAATTTATATAATTTTTCTTTTAATTTTATTGTATAAGGAGTAACATTCAAAGTATAATTGCTTTAGCCATAATTTACCTAATTAGTCATAATGCTGCTTTTTACATGTATCTACTTATTGCTAAAGTGTGTGTGTGTGTGTGTGTGTACTCGCGTGCGCATGTATAAACCCTTTTTTTCTTTCTGTAATCCTTTTGGAAGATGTCAGTTCAAAATAAAGCCTCACAATTTTCATCATTGTCTTTTACAATCTTGTTTTAGCAAAAAAATATTCTGGCTAATTTTAGAACTATTTGGCCTTTAATATATACCTTATTTCTATGATTTGAAGATGCCAGAGATTGCAGCCTGCATTACAGAGACACTAAATTTGTAAAGAACAGAAACTACCTTTTGGTATTGAAATTTAGCTCAGTTAGTACATTGCTTACTTAGCATGGACAAGGTCTGGGGTTGCATTCCTAGCACCCCACAAGCCAAGTGTGGTGACACATGCCTGTAATCCTAGCACTCAAGAAATGGAGGCAAGAGAATCAGACATTTAATATCATCACCTTCTACTATGTAATTAGTTTGTGGCCAAACATGGTACCCTGAGACTCTGCCCCCATCCCAAGAAAAGAAAAAAAGGTCATTTTATGTTTATTGGCCATTATTTAGACTCATAGCCAGAGACTAAATGTAAACATGTATTTGTTTTTTTTTTTTTATCAATTATGTGGGATTTCATCTTAAAACTCTAATAATCATTATCTGTAGTAGTGTTTTGGACCACTCAAATCTTTGGTACTGGGGCTACTAGGAATTGAGTCTGGGCCTTGCACATGTAGGCAAGTATGTTAAATCCCAGCAGTCCTTGGGGCATACTGAAACATGTGGAGTTTGTGTACTCTTCCTCTTTCAGAAAGTAACTGTTTACAGGTTGAGCAGCTTCTTGTGAATTAGAGTGTAGCTTAAGGCAGAGAGGCCCCAGTGTGAGTGATAGAACCCTGTGCCAAGGAAGGGTCTGCATGCCAGCTTCTGGCTTTGAAAATGATTTGAATTGTTTTGAGTCACAACAGGCTAGTTAGTGCTGATATAATGTTTCTGATAACACTTAATCAGAAAATTAGTAGCCCAAATTGAGACTTAAAGGTCATCCTTGTTTGGTAGTACGTATAATAAATAACAGCTTAATTCAGATAGCCTTTTGTGTCTAGGTAAGTTTGTATATAAAAGATATGGACAGTTAAAAAGCTTACACTTAATGCTTAGTGGCTGGTAAGTGTCTTTTGAGTAGTATCAATTTGAGAAATGTTAAAGGTCATAGAAATGTGTCTTAGAATCCAGGAAATATGGTATTTTGTAATTATTGGCTTATTTGGCTCATGTATTTGAGATGAGGAAAAAGTATTGTTTGGCAGTAACTTGCACACAGTAACCTACAGTAGATGTGTTTCTTTAAAAGACTACAATACTATTCTATCAATTAGGATCTTCATTTTGCAGAAAAATTTGATAAAATTGCTTAAAACAAAAGAATTCAGCCTTTCAAATAAGTACTAAGGCTTTAGTTGATGTTTTGGCTAATAATCAGTTGATTAATAGCACTTAATCTGATACCAAATTTTTAATGAAATTTTATAATTCCAAAGATGCTATTGATTAAAGGCCAATTCTCTTTAAGGAGAATTGCATGCACGTCAGGTTTCTTTGATCTGCAACACAAAAATCTGATTGTTGTACCAGTTTCAGAAATCATATATTTGAAATGCTTTGAAATTCAAGTGTAGTCTGAGTAAAACATCCATAATAGTTAATAAAAATAGTAATGGGGTTGGGTGGAGGAAGGGAAGCACTAGGAGTTGAACCCAGGACTTCATACATGCTAAACTCATGCTCTACCTCTGAGCTCTACCCAAGCCCCTTAATAATTAAACAGAATTACCTTTTATGAAATTATCTTAAATAGAAATATAATCATTGTCAGTATCTTGATCAGATCACTGATACCTTAATCACATAATTAAAGGCATTCTTAGTCTGTTTTCCTTGCTGGCTAGTTGAGTGTTAAGCTTTGCCATCAGTTTACTTTATGGAGTCAACATGTCTTAGCAGCTCTGTACTACTTATCTATCCTCTGAATTGGCTAATCCCTTGCCGTCTGTATTTTGCTGATGTCCCCTGTACATTTACTGTCATTTCACATCCACTCCTGTTTGCAGTTCTTGGCCTTAGGAAATTGCATGCAGAATAAGAAGTTGAAGACTGAATTATGATTGCATGGAGATATGCTAAAAATAAGTAACATGAAAAGGAAAATTGTAGAATGTGTAACAATGAAATAATTGACCTGGAAATTTTTTATAGCTAATAAATGACTGCCATTTACTTCTAAACTTAATTAATGTAACTTCTTTTTAACTCTAGTCATCTCAACTTAATAATCCGCAGTTTGTATGGGTGGTACCAGCTTTGCGCCAGCTCCATGAAATCACTCGCTCCTTTATAAAACAGACCTATCAAAAGCAAGACAAGGTAGGAGCAGACTTACTTTTGATTCTTCCATGCATCACCTTTTGTAGTCACTGTAGTAACAGGCAAGCCTGGCTAAGGTTGTTGCATTGATAATAGCTGACTGGCTTATGTTTATTGATGTCATTGATTCTTATCATTTGGAACTCTTGAATTTAAATCACTCTATCTTCATGTCTGAGGAGATTTTTCTTTTTGATTGCTTAATTTATAAACATAACTAGGCCAACTTTTTTAAAAAGTGACTATAAAATTTGAAAAAATTCCGGACTATTCCAAAAGGATTACTTTGTTTAAGAGCTAGGTAGAGCTTTCTCGATGTCATGGATTTGGGGGTAAGATCCAGAAAACCTCATAAAGTGCAATTGTAGTGGTGATATCAAAGAGTTCCACAATAGTCCGGAATGGAGTGTAACAAAGGTTTATTTATTTGGGCTAAACCCACAGTAAGAGTAGCAATCCACAGTAAGAGTAGCAATCCACAGTCCTCTGTGTTCACTGGGAACTGGAACCGAATCCAGGGGAAAAGAGGGCCAGGTAGGCTTTTCGCCTGCACTTATAGTACACGAGACCACACCCATAGTGGGTCAGTATCTTAAAGGCTATTGACTGAAGGAGTTCCCACAACATGCAGTAGCTCTCTTCCAGTGTTCATTTCACTTTAAGATGCAAAGTAATAGCAATGATTTAGTTCCCTGGGAGGAGGGCAGTTATTAATAAGAGAGAGTAATAAGAAATCAATTTTAAATAAAATACCAGATTGTGTTAACTGTCATTCAAAGTCTCATCCATGTTGTCTCTTTCATCTGGAGCTACCTTCTAAAATAAAAGCTATAGTAAACAACCAAATGACGGTAGAGTCTCATGCCACTTTCACTTCTGTTGTTTTTGTTAAGAGCATTATTCAAGACCTGAAGAAGAATTTTGAAATAGTCAAATTGGTAACAGGAAGTTTACTAGCTTGTCATCGACTTGCAGCAGCTGTGGCTGGGCCTGGAGGTTTAACTGGCTTGACACTGGTGGATGGCCGCTACACTTACCGGGAGGTATCAGGCACTGTGTTTTTGTTTCATGGTTTTCAACATTCATGTAACTTTTCTATTTGAGTTGTAAAGTAAATATTTGTTGGGTACAACTGTAAAAGAGTACTGTGAACTATCTTTGTAATGAGGGAACACTTTTGGATCTTAACTATAATTGCACTTTTTCTTCCTTTTTTTCCCCTTAGATTTACTAATTTGTGGTTTCACTTGCGTGTGTGTGTGTGTGTGTGTACCACAGAGGGGCCTGGTGTTCACAGAGGTCAGAAGAAGGTATCAGATTCCCTGGAACTGGAGTTACAGATGGTTGTGAACCACCATGTTGGTGCTGGGAATTGAACTCAGGTCTTCTGCAAGAGCAATAAGTGCTCTTAACCACCATGCCATCTTTCCAATACTTAGCTATAATTTCAGATTGAAGTTCAGAAAAGTAGTATTGTTAGCAACAATTGCTAACTGTGTAGATCATGCACTTTTTTCAAATCAGTTGATTGCTAATGGTGTTTTTAAAACTGGGTACAGTGCCTCACACCTGTAATCCAAGAATCCTCAGTCCAGTGGCTTTCTCTCTACCTTCCTAATGCTGCAATCCTTTAATACAGTTCCTCATATGTTGTGGTCACCCCCAACCGTAAAATTATTTTGTTGCTACTTCATAAGTGCAATTTTGCTGCTTTTATGAATCATAATGTGGAGTTCCAGTGGTGCATCGATACTTATGAATCATAATGTAAATAATCTGCTATGCAGGGTATTTGATGTGTGAACTCTATGAAAGGGTCATTTGGCACCTCCACCAAGGGGTTGTGACTCACAGGTGAGAACTGCTGCTGTAGACTGAGGCAGTATGATTTTTGTGAACTCATAGCATGGGCTATAGTTTGAATTCTATGCTATTCTGGAATTCAGAGTGAGACCTTGTTTTATACAAAACAAAACAACAGCAAAAAACTGCCAGAAATAAAACTAAATTCACCACTTGTAAGCATGGTGGATCCTTTGGAGATTACCGAAATTGAATTTGCTCTACATATAAAATCAACTGACTTTGTAATTAATTTGAGGTTGCTTCTGCTGCATTGTATTATTGGCTGCTAAGTCCATTTTCCACATTTGCTTTATCTTAAATTACAGAAGTGTTCTGTGTAAGCCTTTTTTGGTAAAGTTTTGTTGTGATGTTCCTTATAGGTATGAATGCCTCAAATGAATTAACTGGTTGCATTATTGCTTTTTTTTTTTTTTTTCAGTATTTAGAGGCACATCTGAAATTTTTGGCATTTTTCTTACAAGAAGCTACACTGTATCTCGGGTGGAACCGAGCCAAAGAAATCTGGGAGTGCCTTGTGACTGGCCAGGATGTCTGCGAGTTAGATCGAGAGGTGTGTAAGACAGTGTTGCACTCTGCTCTGTGTCTTATCTTCTTTCCAGGTTTCGGATCCTCTGTTTGTATTGTTTCCGTGAACAATAATAGCAGAGTAGGAACTGTAAATACTAGAAGAAATGTCCTAAAAAAATTTATGATGTATGTAAATATGTGAGCTCTTTAATCATTTTGATTCAGTTCTGGGTCAAATACTAAAGTCTAGAAAATGAATTTCGATAAAGAATTATGGGTATAATTTAGTTATTTTCATTTCCTGTGAAATAATTTTGTTTGTTCGTGAAATTCATTTTAAATCACTACTAAAAATGTTCGTTCCTAAAAATGATGATGTATCCCCAGAAATGATAGCATGAGTCAAGAACAACTAAAGCAGAATAGGAACATTTATTGTGACATTTGCAGTTGCTAACAGTGACTCTCAGTTTACTCTCACTTTACAGAATAGTAATAACTTCTTCCTAGCCATGTTGGAAGGCCTGAGTTTGTGACAGTTCTTAGCAATGTGCCTGGCATACAGCAAGACTTAATTACATGCTGGTGGGAAGACTTAAGTATAAGATCCAGTGAAAAGTGTGAGTGCGTAGTCACCCGGGAGAGACCTGCCAGCCGTTCCCATTGCTCCAGAGTCCAGACGTTCCAGTGTGGAGTGTCATTTTAGCAGTTACAGAAATGATGAAAGTGTTAAAAATAGTTTCTTCACTGTCTAGATGTCCGTGTTTTTTATCTGTAGTGGGTTGTGGTTGGCCTTAGGGCAGTTCTGTCTTGATCCACAGATGTGCTTTGAGTGGTTTACCAAGGGGCAGCACGATCTCGAGAGTGACGTTCAGCAGCAGCTCTTCAAGGAGAAAATTCTGAAACTGGAATCATATGAGATCACTATGAATGGTAGGAAAGCTTACAACTATTTGTTTTAGATTTTTTTTTAAGAGTAGGAGATTTTCTTCTTTTTTTTTATTAAAAATTTCCGCCTCCTCCCCACCTCCCATTTCCCTCCCCCTCCCCCCACTCTTCTCCCCCTCCCTTTCCAGTCCAAAGAGCAGTCAGGGTTCCCTGCCCTGTGGGAAGTCCAAGGTCCTCCCCCCTCCATCCAGGTCTAGGAAGGTGAGCATCCAAACAGGCTAGGCTCCCACAAAGCCAGTACATGCAGTAGGATCAAAACCCAGTGCCATTGTTTTTGGCTTCTCATCAGCTCTCATTGTCCACCATGTTCAGAGAGTCCAGTTTTATTCCATGCTTTTTCAGTCCCAGTCCAGCTGGCATTGGTGAGCTCCCAATAGATCAGCCCCACTGTCTCAGTGGGTGGGTGCACCCCTCGTGGTCCTGACTTCCTTTCTCATGTTCTCCCTCCTTCTGCTCCTCATTTGAACCTTGGGAGCTCAGTCTGGTGCTCCAGTGTGGGTCTTTGTCTCTATCTCCATCCATCGCCAGATGAAGGTTCCCACTAATGGATCTTCTGGTACCAAGGTCAGATCTCTTTGCTGGCCAAGGAGCTCGCAGATCTTCATTCTTATCTTTATCCTACTTCTCAGAAGCAGCTGAATGTTTTGGAATATTTTTGCATACATATCCACATGGTACCTTACTGAATTTTAAAGTTATATAGCCTAATAGATTAATTTCCCAAATTATCTTTCTGGTATTCCCTAATAAGTAAGATTTATTAGGTAAAAATATATCAAAGTACATAATGCTTCCTTCCTTTCAGTTATTTCTTTTGACTAAGTTATTTTATTGAGATTAATTTCCTGTGCTATAGAACTCATTTGTAAATACACAGTCAGCAGCTTTTAATCTGCACTCACTTGTGAGGCCTTGACTGCTTTCTGACATATAAACATCATCACCCCAAAGGGAGCCCCGTACCCGTACTCATTGGCCACCACTCTCCAGCCTTCCCTTGCCCAGCCTCTAATCTTTTTCCTTTTTGGATTGGCCCAGTCCAAACATTTGGTGTGTGTATATATATATACATACACACACACACACACACTATTTGAGATCTTCTGTAGCTGTTTTCTATGATTGTAATTGAGGCTTAATGTTTTCAAGACACTCCCAGGTTGTTGAATGAATCACTTTAGGAGTATAATATTTCACCAGAGCTGTCCCTTATTTTGTTAATTCATCATTCTATGAACATTTATTGCTACCACTTTGAGAAACATGATCATGTAGCAGTTTTGTGTTTTTATTTCTTTTGGTTATGAATTTTAGAGTCACATTGCCATGAAGTCTAACTGTAGGATCTATCAAACTTTTTGCAAAGGCGCTACACTATTTTATAATCCCACCAGCAGTGTATGAGGGTTCCAATTTTCAATATTGTCAATACTAATTATTGTCTCCTTTTTAAAAGATGTCCTGGTGGGTAGTGAATTATGTCCTGTAGTTATGACTTACTTTTTCCTGATAACTAATGATACTGAGCATCTATTCAGATTGGTTTTCTTCTCTATGAATTAGTTCTTTGGAAGAATGTCTAGTTGTGCTTTTGACTATATTTTGCTTAGGCTATTGTGATGTAAGGGTTCTTTATATGCTCTGGGTATTAGCTCTTTAGAAACATAGTTTGTCAAAATTCCTATTTTGTATGTTCTGTTCCTTTTTTGATGGTGTCCTTTGAAGCACAAAATTTTAAATTTTGATGAAGTCTAGTTTACATGTTGCCGCTTGTGGGTTTTTGTTACTGTTCTGGTTTGTCTGGTTTTTTTAGGTCAGGGTTTCATCATGTATCCCTGGCTGATCTGGAACTTGCTGTGTAAACCAGTCTGATCTTGAACCCACAGAGGTCTACCTCTACCTCCTGGGTGCTGCGATTAAGGTGTATGATTCGCTTGTGCATTTTTAAAGGTGCCTATGGTTTTTTGAGATGAGATTGAGCTGTGCTGCCCGGGCTGGTCTGGAGCTTCTGGACTTAATTAAAGCAGTCCTCACACTTCTGCACCTTGAATAGGTGTGATTGCAGGCCTGCATCACACACAGCCTGCACTACACACAGCCTACACCACCCAAAAGCCTGCACCGCACACAGCCTATACCACCCAAAAGCCTGTACTACACACAGCCTACACCACACACAGCCTGCACCACACACAGCCTGCACACAGCCTACACCACACACAGCCTACACCACACACAGCCTACACACAGTCTACACCACACACAGCCTACAGTATGCACAGCCACTGCACTTTTGAAACCTATTCAAGAAACCATTGCCAGGAGCATTTAGCCTTCACTTCTGATTCACTTTAGTCTTTTCACTTTAATCTTTTTATCTTGTCTTTGAGTTCATGGATTTTATTGTCATTCTATAATTATAGGTTTCAACTTATTTAAGACTTTTTTTGAAAATGTGAATCTCTGTGATCATCGATTAAAAAGACAAGGAGCTCAATTGGTATGTACCATACTTTAAATTATTTGATATAGGTTAATATTAAGAGGGGAATAAAAAGGGGGAGCCTGTCTTCTAATGGAAAGAAAACATAAACAAGTTTGTTTAAATACGGTCCTTATCCCTGCCTACTTAGACAGTGGCAGAGGCTCCATTTTGAAGGCACTGGTAGATGCATGCCCAACACTATCACCTAGGAAGTTTGTTCACTCTTCACCTCTCATTTAGGAGTAGCCCTGAACTTGTGGTTATCAGGTGGATTTCCAGGGGAATTAATCCAGTGACTTCTTTATTTATTCATTCAATTAATTAATTTTTTTTTTTTTTTTTTTTTTTGGTTTTCAAGACAGGGTTTCCCTGTAGCTTTTGGAGCCTTTCCTGGAACTAGCTCTTGTAGACCAGGCTGGTCTCGAATTCACAGAGATCCGCCTGTCTCTGCCTCCCAAGTGCTGGGATTAAAGGTGTGCGCCACCACTGCCCAGCAATCCAGTGACTTCTACATAACAATTCAGTTGTACCTGAGAATGACAAAATCTTCTTCCTAGGTTGTCATTGCAAGGATTGCAGGGGGAAATGTGGGAATAGACTATTAAGTAGAAAAATGGAACCCATAGAATACTCATATTCACATGTGTCTTTAAGACACGAAAGCACTGATCTTTCTAAGTCCCTGTTGTTTAGGTCCTGTACCCGAGGTGGTCAGCATGTTTCCATGATACTTTAAAGTGCAGCACCCTGCTATTTCTAACCAAGCTTTGGGAAGCTGCACCGAGTTCCCAGAATTAGTAGCCACTTCAGTGTTGATTCGCTTTTTTCGAGGAGCAGTCCGTAAAGATGATATCTGTCTCACTTTCGTTTCTTTTGACTAGCATTATAAAGATGATATCTGTCTCACTTTTCGGTTTCTGATTGACTAGCTTCTTTGGGTAGTTGTCTCCCTTGGGCTAGGAATTTCTAGAGAAACATCTCTGCCCCTAATCTGATTGCTATGAAGGGTGCCTGTTGTTTCTGTGACTGGTTGGTTGGTTTTCATGTGAGAGTTCCACTACAGTAGTGGTTTTTGATAAAGAATCTTTATTTTGTTAAGCAGAGGTTCAGACTCAATGGTTTAACAGAAAATAGTTACCAGAAGTGTTATAATAATCGTCTACTGTTTAATTTATATATATTTTAATTTTACACAGTATGTAGAAAAGCTGGAATTGATAGGAATGGATTTCATTTGGAAAATAGCCATGGAATCACCTGATGAAGAAATTGCTAATGAAGCTATTCAATTAATCATAAACTACAGTTACATTAACTTAAATCCTAGGTTAAAGAAGGTGAGTATCCAAGGAAAAATGCTACTCAAACACAAAAATGTGAAAGTTATGTATTTGTTATTGGTAAGTTGTGGTCCTTGTATCACAATTTGACTTATTTTGATATTTTGTCTTGACTAATGTTTACAACTAAATGCCAAAGTGTAATTTTAATTTCCATATACTTCCTATTTTCAGGACTCAGTGTCTTTACATAAAAAATTTATTGCTGATTGCTACACAAGACTAGAAGTGAGTAACAATTTCTTGTCTTTTAAATTAGTTCTTTTCCCCTATAAGTTTATAGTTTTGAATAATGCATAATGCTGGTATTTGTGGTTAGGTACTATTGGAGAAGTGATCAGAAGTACAGTGTTATGGCATGGGAACAGGCATTTGCATTTATGTCTGTCAGGGATTAAGTACTTGCTGCAAAGCATGAGGACCTATATTCAGATCTAGGTGTTGGCGTTGCTATTGGTGTCAGTAACTCCAGTTACTGGAGGTGTATCCCAGGGGCTCACTTGGTCAGCAAGTCTAACCCAAAATATTGACTTCAGGTTCAATGAAGAGATCTTATATCAAAAAAACAAGGTGTAGAGAAAATAGAAGAAGACACCTAATATTTACCTCTGGCCTCCACACACATGTACTCATGAATGTGAGCATGCATGCATGCGTGCTCACACTACAACTACACTGAGAAAATCTTACCTTCTATCTCATCCCTTTGTTCTCCTATCTATCTTTTTACCTCTCTGTCACATCTGCTGCTGATGTATTCCACATTGGTAGTAGAGTATCTGTGTTTTACATATTTTATACAACAAATGCCATTTAAAACAGCAGTAGGAGACTTGGAAGGAAGTAAACAATGTTGGCTCTCTTTGTTCATTAGAAGCCTATGGTTTAATATTATATCATATTTATTTTGACCACTTTAGTTCCATCATGGTGACTAAAGCACTGAAGATTAACGTTCAGTTGAAATCTGTGCTTGAAGTTTTATAGCTAATGGAGTATTCCAAAAGTATAAAATGCCACTGTCCCCCATGTTGTAAGGAGCAGGCCCCTTGTTTGTCCCGGCCGCCCAGCTAGCTTACACCTGAAATAACCACACAGAAACTATTAATTAAAACACTCCATGGCCATTAGCTCTAACTTCTTATTGGCTAACTCCTACATATTAGTTTAACCCATCTCCATTAATCTGTGTATCTCCATGTGGCAGTGACTTACTGGAGATTCTAACCGGTGTCCATCTCAGGCAGAGGATCCATGGCTTCTCCCTGACTCTGCCCTTCCTCCCAGTATCCAGTTCTGTTTTCTCTGCCTACCTAAGTTCTGCCGTATCAGGCCCAAAGCAGTTTCTTTATTCATTAACCAATGAAAGCAACACATGAACAGAAGAACCTCCTACATCATCCCCAGAAGTTATTAATAAGTTAATCTTCACCGTGGCAAGCAAATACTCTGTAAAATATTCCCCAAATTGTTATTTCCATACAAATATATCATCATTAAAAAACACTCATATTCAAATTCTTCTATATGCGGTACAATATAGGTATTAACATATCTTAACTAGCTCTTTTTAATTTTTTTATTACTTGTGTGTAGTATGTGTATGATAGCACAAAAGGGATATTCTCATGCTGTGTTGCATACGTGTATGTCAAAAGACTCAATTTTATGGAATGAGTTCTCCTTCTCTCTTTATGTGGGTCCCAGGGATTCACCTCAGGTCATCAGTCTTTCTTGGCAAGTGCTTTACCTGCTGAGCCATCTCACAGCCCTCAGCCAGTTCTTATTTTGCCTCCCAGGGATTATTTGGTACAGACTTTCATTGTCACAACTGGAAGGAGTCTTCCTGGCACCTAGTGGCACCAGGGATCCTGCTAAGCATGTCCAGAGCAGCTTCTGCAACAAGAAGTTAGCCCCAGGTTGAGAAACCCAGATATGAAATGAATAATGATTATTTTGTACTTTACAGGCAGCTAGTTCAGCACTTGGTGGCCCCACTCTAACACATGCTGTGACCCGAGCAACAAAAATGCTCACTGCAACGGCAATGCCAACTGTAGCAACATCGGTTCAGTCTCCGTATAGGTAAGTGGTTTCAAAAATAAATACAATCACATAACACAAAAGTGTATATTTCTAAAAAAATGTTGATGTTATGCCATTCCCAACATCCTTTCACTGGTGTCCTCATTTTATGTCATAGCTTCTGCTATGGAGAATTGTATGTCCTAATGTCGACCTTCTTCAGTGTCCTAAAGATCTATAGGTGCTCACCAGAGTCACCCTAGTATCCCTTCTTCCACCATCTGCCCTTTGGACACATTCTTTTGTTTTTACTTTATTTTCTACTACTTTGGTTATGTGTAACTGAGTAATTGAGTAGCCTAATCTTAAGGATTTAATAAAGATATATTCACTGGGTAAATATTTCACCCAGGTTTGAAATATTTGTATTTCAAATATAAATATGCTGGTAAAGATTTTCTCCTTGAGTAGTCCCAGAACATGGGAGAAAGAAAAGGAAATGAACAATACTGATTTAAATTATGCACTGTAATACAATCACAGCCCACTAAAATATTCACCTAAAGTTATTTTTTTTTAAAAAAAAAAAATTAGGCAGAGCTTTACCATCAAATAATATTTGTGTGACAACTTTGAATCGACATTTACACTGCTGCTTAGAGTTTAAAGTGTTAGTAGAGTCTGAGTTTAGTGTTTGCTGTGGAGCCTTAAATTGAGCACTCATAAGAAGCTAGACATCGTTGGTGCTCTGCATCCTTGGTAGCACAGAGAAGAGCTTGCTCTGAGTATCACTCTGCTGCCCTTTACAGATAGCTTCATATTCAGTCCTTTTCTGCTGGAACAGTTGTGTGTGTTTTCCCTTGTTGAGATACTTTTTTCTCTCTCTAAACCTTCCTTAAGAAAGGTAATCAAGGCAGTGTCTTTTCCCAAATTCTACTAAACTGAGAATAATGAGCTGAGTATTAGATGTTATACTTTATTGATACAATGGAATGGAACAAAACTCATCCCCCTAAGGCTTCATTTTTAAATGGTAGAAGTGATTATAGAGTTAGTTCATAACAAGAACAAATGCTTTTCCCATCTCATGTGTGTATGTGTGTATTTCAAATAGAATATATATTAAGAATTCTCAGTACAATGTTCTAAGGGTTAGTTCAGGTCTGTTGCTTGGTTCCTTAACAGTTCATCTTACCAAGTAAGTCATTTATGAATTGAATTGGATTTTCAAACTGCTACTTCAAATGAATCTATTTTTTTACCCGTTTACCAAGTGCTTTTTATTCTGAATCTTTTCACATTTAGCTAGTTAGAGTCCATATAATTTTTTAAATATCCTTATTTAAGTATTGTTAATAAAATGTATTTTAGAGTTGAATTTGAGCAAGAGTGTTGTATTTTGTCTCATTTCAGTAGTTTTAAAAGAATTTTTTGGAATCTACATTTGTTGTAATCTAAAGAGTGTGGGTTTTTCTACCATATTCTCAACATCACAATGCTTTCTGTAGTTCATTTAATTATTGAGATGTATCAGAACAGGTTGCTTGGTTCTGTTATACTTTTCATCTGACTTCTAATTCTCGTTCTTGCCCATACAGATTGGAAGGTTAGAGAATGCAGTTGTATAGATTTGACAGAACTGTTAAAATGTTCTTAACCAATGGTTACAAAAGTGAACATTTGCATACTGCTAATCAGTGTGCTAGTCCAATCACCGGGAAATGGTAGTACCTCTTCTCGGGTTAAAGTTATTCAAGCCTGGCGGTGGTAGTGCACACCCTTAATCCCAGCACTCAGGAGGTAGAGGCACGCGGATCTCTGTGAGTTCAAGACCAGCCTGGTCTACAGAGCTAGTTCCAGGACTCCAAAGCTACAGAGAAACTGTTCCCCTTTCCCCCCAAAAAGTCATTCATAGTCTGATTTCATTTTCAATTAATAACTTGTATTAATGGTATATTTGTTTGCACCTGTCTTCAGATTTTCCAGTCAACACAAAACTTTGTCAGATTCCATCTATTTGAAGAATTTTGTGGCATATTTTAGTTTTAAGATTATGAGAGTCAAGTTCTCTGATTGTTCAGTCTTGGTGAATTGGCGAACACAGACACCTGGAGACCTAGATCCTGTTTTTATGGAATGACTGTTTAAAGAGTAAAGGAAACACGGGAAGGGACAGGCTTCTCCTGTATTTCATCTGAGCATTGCAGCTCTAAGTGGGTGAAAGGAAAATCTAATCTTTGTATGTTTCAGTTTTGACCAGTGAGTGCTGATTGAGGTTGTGGCCTTAGTGAAACAGAACTGAGCTGAAGCCACTGACTCATTTCCAATATGTTTAAAGACTTTTTTTTAAATTCATAGATCAACAAAACTTGTGATAATCGAGAGATTGCTTCTCCTAGCAGAACGCTATGTGATCACAATAGAGGTGTGTTCTCTTCTTTATAGAGCAACTTTATTCATGTTGTGAGATGAGGTGGGTGAAGCATGTGTTTTGACCCGTTTGGTTGTGCCACAGTGCATCTGACGCAGTTGGCTTATCTCTTTGAAGGATTTTTACTCTGTTCCACGAACTATTCTACCTCACGGTGCCTCATTTCATGGACATCTTTTAACTCTTAATGTTACCTATGAGTCTACCAAAGATACCTTCGCTGTAGAGGTAAGTTTATACTAAGCTCAGTAGCTTTTTCATGTCTTGTTTCATAAGAATGATGCTGATGGAGATGAAGGATGTTCTCAGAGGTATTTGATAAACAAATTGAAAATAAAGACTGAGGTGTCTGGGGAGATGGCTCAGTTAGTGCTTACCATACAAGCATGAGGACCTGTTTGGGTCCCTAGAACCTAGGTAAAAAGCTGGCATGGTGTATGTACCTATGTAATCCTAGACCTAGGGTGGGATCTAGGAAGATCCCTAGAGATCACTTAGCCAGTCAGTGAGCTCTAGGTTTAATGAGTGTCCCAAAAATAAGGTGGAGAGTAGTAGAAGACACTCGACATCAGTTATTTTGTTTTCACGCGCATACACACCACAAATGTACACATAAAGTAAGCCTGAAATGAAAGGAAACCATGGAGTATAAGCAGATGTATAAGTAAATATGTAATGCCAAGTAAAGATAAGTGTTATAAAGAATAAATAATAATAAAGAATAATAAGTTGGTAGAAGATGATGGTATTCATGAAATATCTTGGATAAAGATGGATCCCTGAGGTGGGTAGTATTTGAACAGGGATTTGAAAAGCAACAGAGTAATTGCTTTTATTGGTAGTCTTTCAGACAGAGAGCAGCAGGTATAAAGGCTCACAAGGTGGCTGTTGAGAGTGGGTATGATGAGAAAGTTAGGAATAGAAGACATTTCCAGGGAGTGGCTTGAGATCTTATTCCATACATAAAGGGGAGGAATACATAAATGGCATCAGGCATTTAACACTTGATAAAGGGAGTGACCCAAGGGCAGGGTCTTGCCAAGATTCTGCTGTATTCCTGGCTTTTAGAAAAGGGTCCAGTATATAGTAGATGCTCAGGACTGTGGTTTGAAGGACTAAGTAATGAAAGGCTGGAGAGATGGCTCAACATTTAAGAGCACTGCTCTTCCAGAGAATAATGAAATGAAATGAATAAATGAATGATCTCACCCCAGTGTTGGTTTTTATTTTCTAGGCACACAGTAATGAAACCATAGGCAGTGTCCGGTGGAAGATAGCCAAACAGCTGTGCTCTCCTGTGGACAACATACAGATATTTACGAATGATAGTCTGGTGGGTTTAAGCAGCTGTTGGCATGTTAGCCCAGTTTGAGTAGTTTCCTCCTCTTTTCTCCCAGTAACTAAGAAACCTCCTTTTGCAGCTGACAGTGAATAAAGATCAAAAGCTCCTCCACCAGCTGGGATTTTCTGATGAGCAAGTTCTCACAGTGAAGACCTCTGGCAGCGGGACCCCCTCTGGGAGCTCTGCAGATTCCTCAACAAGCTCCAGTAGCAGCAGCAGTGGGGTTTTTAGTTCATCATATGCCATGGAACAGGTACAGAGAGCAACTTCAGAGTAGAAACAGAGATTTAATAACTACTGCCTTTCCTTCTGCCTTTGGTCCATACAGATTCGGGTGATCACATCTCTTTAGTCTGGCCAAATCTGAGTAAAGAAAACTGTAATTGAGAACTGATTCAGGGCAGAGAAGATATATAACTTACCAGTCTTCTGGGTTCTGAAGCACTGGCTCGGTCATTCCATCTGACTTTTTTTTTCCTCTCCTACATCTCTCTTTATTGATTACTGGGTCATTCATTCCTCAGTACTCAGGTGTGGTGTACAGGCAGGAGGGTAAAGTGTTTGCCATACAAGCATGAGGAACTGAGTTCAATCCTCGCACCCACATAGAACAGAGAGAAGGTGAGAACATGTTTGTAATCCTATCACTTGGGAAGCAGAGGCAGATGCTATGGTCCTACTCAGCCACCTAGCATGGTCAGCGAACTCCAGACCAGTAAGACACCCTATCGCAAATAACAGGGTAAATGTCTCCTGAAGTGGATGCCTGGCCTATATGTGTATATTTACCTGCACACACATGCACTTGCACACACCTCCATCCCAAAATAATCAGTTTCACTACCATTTATGAGCCTGTTTTCTCCTCAGATCAACAAAGCTCCTGAAAAGAGTGATTTAAACTCAACTTCTAACTTCTGTCCATCCTTTCTTGCTCTCCTCGAGTCTTTCTCAGGTTCATGTGTCTGCCTCTCAATTCTCATCTTCTTGACGCTTCAGGGGGGTATTTTCTCTTTGGTCATTGTGTTTTAAAGTTCCTTTATTGAGTACTCACCTCTGCCTCTGCACTATTTTTTAATAAACCTAGTTCTTGGAGCTTCCTTTTCTCTGTATTCATTCCCAAACTGCATAGAGTGCAGAGACATGCTCTGTCTACTAACCCGGTGTCCCTTCACTGACTACTAGACACCCAAAGCGGAGCTCCTCCCCCAATACCCTTCTCTTGTTGTCGTCGGGCCCTCAGTCCTGAATTTCTCATTTTATAGTCTTGTTCCATCTCAGATCAAGGCATCTCTGTTCTTGTAAGTTGTTCATACCTGAGTGTTTCTCAACCTTTCTAATGCTCTGACTCTTTAATATATATAGTTTCTCATGTTGTGGTGATTCTCATTCACAAAATAATTTTGATTGCTACTTTATAACTGTCATTTTTCTCTAAAATATTTGTGTCTGATGGTTTTAGACAACCCCTGTGAAAGATTAGATCAGCCTCCAAAGGAGTTGCAATCTACAAGTTGAGACCTGCTGCCTTAGATCCATCCTCTCACACCCATATCCATTTGCAAGTCTTTGGCTCTACCTTTAAAATATGTTCAGCACCCAGCTACTTCCCTCCACCTCCACGGCTTCTATACAGCCACCACCTTCACTTGAATGTTACCACTGTTCAGAGTTGGGAATCTCTGTGTGGCTCTCAGCAGTCCTGAATCACACTGTATCACCCCTCAAATCACTCTACTCGCCACCGTCACACACGGAGCAAAAGTTAGGGCTTTTCCTGAGAACCCCGGAGCGTCTCTAAGGCCCTCTCTATGACCCTCTCCACACACCTTTAGAGCTGCACTGCTTCTCTGTATGTCCTCAAATATGGTTCGGTTTGCACTTTCTCTTGCATGCACCAAAAACGTTGTTTCCTAACGCGTTCAATAGAGTGTCTGACTCTCACGCCAGCTTTTGCTCAAATACCAGCTACTCTGTGAGCCTTTTTTGACATCCTGTTTAATTTGTCAACCCCATTTCTACCTTCTCTGATTTATTTTTTCATTAATATACTTCACATTTTATTTATGTACTCTGTCTTCTAGTAAAACATTAAGCTCCCTGAGAGTAAACTGGGTTTGTTGTTGTTATTGTTTACTGCACACCCCAATACCCTGAAACAGCACCTGGAACAGAATGGGTCAGTCAGTACTTGAGTGACTTCATGAAGTAATAGATCTGTTTATATTTCTCTGGGTTAAGACCAAGGCTGGCTTCAGGGTCACAGAACTGAACACAGCCGTTCTGTTCTTTAGGGTATTACTGTCTAGAGAGGAAACTCGTGTGAAGTGAAGGTATTTGTAATGTGTGTTTATTGCATTTAAGTCCTTTACTTCTCTATGTAAACTCTTTGACTCTCTTTCTACTTGACAACATTATTGCACTACTTCATACAAGAATTTAGAAGGTCTCACTCAGTGTATCAAGAAAGTTAGCAAACACGGTATACATGGCTGCTTTCAAATTCCAACAACTTAAAACTATGTAATATATTCAGGTACATATCCTGAATTTATTAAAGTCATTTATATAAATACATTTATGATATCATTTCTTGTACCCTAGACCAGGTATCTGCACTTATATCTGAATCTCTCTCTCTCTTTTGGTGGTTTTGTTCACATTGTCTTCCCTGATCTTTAGCAAAACCAGGGTAACCTTTTTTCAGCTTGAGTTGCACCTACCTGTGTGTTGGATGTGAGTGGACACATATAGATACTACTTTAATTTTGTTTTCAGGTCATTCATTTCCTTCCTTATGTTTTCTAAAAGTCACTGATGAGCTTATTGGTGCCTGTTCTCTGTTGTGGTGCCTACGCATGCTCCTTACTTTACATCACTTCTGCTGCCTTCTTCTTGGGCCTTAACCCAAGCCGGTAGCCAGGGGAAGTGTTGACTGAATAACATGTTTCCAGTCTCCCCCAAACTGTGTAGTCCCAACCTTCCAGTAATATTTTTTATTGTTTGTAAGTTTGGTTAGAAAAAGAAATTTCTGTTCTTAGTATGTATTTATAGTTGGCTGTTTTTGTTTTTCCCTCAGGAGAAATCTCTCCCTGGTGTGGTGATGGCACTTGTATGTAATGTGTTTGACATGCTGTATCAGCTTGCCAATCTAGAGGAGCCAAGGTAAATGCATGTATTTGTGAGGCTTGAGAGCAAGTTATTAAAAGTTGATGACCCAAGTAAATGTTGCTTGAAATGTGTTTTATTTTATTTATACATACATACATAACATACATATATGTGTATATGTATTATATATACCAAAAGACTTATTGCTGAAGCTATAGCTTATATGCAAGAAATTTATTTTATTTTTGAAAATTTCTCAGGATAACTCTACGAGTACGGAAGCTTCTGCTCTTGATACCCACTGATCCAGCCATTCAGGAAGCTCTTGATCAGCTGGATTCTTTAGGCAGAAAGGTATTCATATTTTTGATAGTTATTTAACTAGCTTAAGATTTTGTGTTATGATTCATTGAAAACATTATCTGAATCCTACAAAGGTCACATGATAGCATCTTTCTATAATACTTTTCCCTTTTTAAAAATACCCTTGCCATAAGTTAAAATCAGAACTTTGGGGGCCCTGTAAAAGATCCAAACAGATCTGATAATGAGATAAAGTTTTAGGAAGAGCCTGTGCCTGGTATAAAAGAAGTGACTGGTGCACAGAGATATGTACTTGCTGCGGGGATCAGGCAGTTCTGATGGTGTTGAGATGTTTTCCTTTTCAAGATGCTGTGGGGGTTCTCTGTAGATGTCAGTGCAGGCAGTATTCCAAGAAGAGGTGAGAATGGGAAGTCTATTCAGATTGACTTCATCAACCTGTATTAAACCTTGGGGAGTCTGATGCCACATGGTTTATTCCCAACAAATTTAAATAGTATAACTTGGAAAAAAGTTTCCCAGTGTAATACAATACACAAGGAAGCATAACTACATCAAAACTCAACTCAAAGTACATGTCATTTCTTCTATGAAGATGGGTTCAGAAGATTGGCTACCTTTACTAGCTTAAGGGCCTAGGGGAGGATCTGGCCTGGTCTCAGTCATACAGATAGCATAGAGGTCATTTGGACTGTTAGTCATCTCTGGTTCTGGTTGTGGGAGTTTGGGGAGCGCCTGACCATATAAATAATGTAAGGGCCATTTAGATTACTAATCACTTCCGGGCCTGGACTTGACCTACAGATAACGCAGACACCAGGCTATTAATCACTTCCAACTCCCAGCTTCCTGGATGGAAGAACAGATTATGTGTTCATTCTTGATTTTCCTGTAGATCTGTGAGTGTAGGGACCTTTGAGAGGGCAATTCAGTGTGCTTAAAATTCTTGATTTTCCTGTAGCTCTGTGAGTGTAGGGACCTTTGAGAGGGCAATTCAGTATGCTTAAAATTCTTGATTTTCCTGTAGATCTGTGAGTGTAGGGACCTTTGCACTCCCAACAAGATGCCTCCCTGGATCTGATTATTCTGTCTAAAGTCTTTGTATAAGTGAATCATTATTACTTTTTTCACAAGTAACACTTCCGTTCTTTTTGACTGAGCATTTTGGTGTCTGCCTGTAACTCCAACTTTCAGGAGACAGAGGCAGAAAGATCTAAGTTTAAGGTCAACCTGAACTACATATTAAGACCCTGTCTCAAAAAGAAAAGGGTTGGGTATTGTAACATTTGCCCTCATACAAAGACCTGTCTTCAGTCCCTATCAATGCAAAGAAAAAAGTAGAAATAGTGGTTTATTTTGTTTAATTTTCAGAATATTGTTCCCCAAGATATTTACATATAAACTATTTTATACATTTATGACAAAGTTGTTGAAACCAAGTTTTGTATTTAATATTTTAGTAGTTGGAAATTGGATCTGCTCATTTGTGTCATCTGTGGCTTAGGTATTAATCTGAAAGAACTGTTGTAACTGTGAAACAGTGTCAGCCGGAAGCAGTCCTCAATACTCTGCTAGCAGTCTTACAGTTCATTAAAAGCACAAAAGTTAAACATGGGAGAAAATGAAGATGACTTCCCTAGTATTTCGTAGAATGCAGTCTCAAAGCATTCATGAAGTGTTTGGCCATCTTTCATTAAACTCATTGTGTGCTTTGTTAGTAGAGAATTAGGTGGTTTTATGAAGTAGGTTTGTTCAATCGTTTATTCATTTTTTTTCCTGAGAACTTAGTGTGGCTTATAATAAAGAGGAAAAAAGCACAAAGCATAGAGATCTGCTTCTCCTTAGAGTATGATTTTAAGACACTTTAAGATTTTAAAAAGTGTTTCTTCTCTACCCTTTAAACACAGAAAACCTTGCTCTCTGAAACAAGCTCCCAGTCTTCAAAGTCTCCGTCCCTGTCATCAAAGCAACAGCATCAGCCCAGCGCCAGCTCCATCTTGGAGAGTTTGTTCCGCTCTTTTGCTCCTGGCATGTCAACCTTCAGGGTGCTCTACAACTTGGAAGTAAGAAAGATTTTTTTCCTCGCATTTCCTTTGACAGGCCTATTTTGTCATGACTCTTCCAACCAAAGATTTTATTATGGGATGATCTGCTGGAAAATTAATGTAGAGAAAAAGAGATAAATTGAAACTTTTTTCACCTTTGGAAATTCTTAATTTTTTTCCCATTTATACCTCTTGTTTACTCACAAAATAAGATTTAAGTGAAGAATTAGGAAATCTTACATGTCCTGTGTCTCATTGCTTTCCTCTGTAAGCTTTGCAAGTCTATAATGTGAATTATCTTTAGGTTTCTTGGTTAAATACATTATATTTTTTTTAAGTTGTAGTTAACGTTAATACAGATTTATGAAGAATTTGTCAAGAAGCACACTAACATTACTATTTTAAGTTCTGAGAAGACTATTAAATGAATTAGAGCAATTATTTTTAATTATCTTTTATCTTACTATGTTTTATTTAGTCATTTAGGGTTTTATAATAAATGCATAGACTGAGGTAGCTTAAGCCACAATTTATTATTGCTCATAGTTGTGGAGACTGGACAACCCCAGATCAAAACGTCAGCTGATTCAGTGTCTGATGTGGCCTATTTCCTGGTTCATAGACAACTGTGCTCTCCCTGTCTCTTCACTTGGTAGACAGTGGGTGAAAGGGCTCTTTGAGGTCACTTAGAGCACTAATCCCCCTCGTGAAAGTGTCACCTTCATGACTTAATTACTTCCAATAGCCTCCACCCTGTAGTGCATACTGGGGATTTAAATTTCAAAAAGTGATTTTAGGGGGTGTCTCAGTTAGGATTTTTGTTGCTGTGAAGACACCATGACCATGGCAACTCTTTTAATTGGAGTGGTTAGCTTGCAGTTTTAGAGGTTAAGTCCATTATCATCATGATAGGGAGCATGGCAACATGCAGGTAGACATGGTGCTAGATTAGCTGAGAGTCCTACATCTTGTAGACAGCAGGAATTCGACTGAGACACTGGGCAGTATCCTGAACATAGGAATCCTCAAAGCCCACAGTGACACACTTCTTCCAATAATGCCATACACACTCTAATAAAGCCACACCTCCTAATAGTGCCACTCTCTATAAGATTTTGGGGGCCAGTTGCATTCAAACTACCACAAGGGACATATAATCAGTTGCCCAATGCAATTATTTATCTCATTAAAAATAGCTTTAAATGAATATATTTAACTCACCAAACACTGCTTGTTTTCTGTTTACAAATCATTACAGTGGCTAAAAAGACAAAGTAATTGCATCTTGGTTTATATGAGGCACACAGGACTCTGGATGCACTTAATCAGGAAAGGAAAGTATAAACAAAGTGGGAAGTATCTGGGTACAAACACTCCTGCTCCCAGGATGTCCTGGATCACAATATTTGTAAAAGCCTTGAATGAATTTGCTTTGTCCTAGAGAGATATATCCACATCATTAACTAAGTAGCCTTAAGTGTATCATGAAGCCTAATAGATAACAGATATCTTGGTTAGTATGCATTTTAAGTAGATTTTGATTCATAACGAATGTCATAATTAGTAAGGGGAAACCTGTATTTTCCCTAAGGTTTACTCGTCTAATCTTATTTGGAGTATATAATCATACACTTTTTTATATGTTCAAAGTATGATGATATTACATATTAGCCTTAAAGTATTCATTTTTGTGAAAAGACACATTAGTTTATTTAAAAGGAAAATATTTAGTAAAACATTTTTAAAATGAAATATGACCTTATATAGCACGGACATTTAAAAATAAGTACAATATTCTAAGACAAAGTTGGTTTTGGCCTACTTAAACTTAAAATTTTTTATCTTTTGATTCCTATTAGATTAACTGCTTTTGAGATGATATTTCTGAAAAGTTAAGGTGTAATTTCATCATCTTTATTTGAGATCACCTAGCAAAGCAAGACCAGCAGTGGGATGTAGCTCATCACCAATGACTTACATTTCACTGTCATATAACCCAAAAAAGTGTGGTTATAAAGTATCTCCAGTGTAATTTTAGGGCTGCAAAGGGACTGTGAATTTCTTTAATAGATCTGTTTTGCTTCAGATGTACAAAATAAGTGGAAAACCTAATTCTCCTCAAAGCTGGTGCCTAAAATGATAATTTCCTTGAATTTTGCTCATTAACTTACATTGGTCCACCAGGAAACCCCAAACCTAATACTATAAATACCTCTTCCT
Organism: Chionomys nivalis; assembly: GCF_950005125.1. Lineage (NCBI taxonomy): Eukaryota > Metazoa > Chordata > Mammalia > Rodentia > Cricetidae > Chionomys > Chionomys nivalis. The sequence goes on along the minus strand of NC_080096.1, from coordinate 41,292,007 downwards.
TTCAAGAAAACTGATTTTCCCTAAACTGTGGCTCACTGAGAATGGGGTGTGAGCAGATAACTGGACTCCCTATCTCCCTTGTATTTACTCTGAAACTGAGGAGCTCTTTCCCAAAGAGAATCTAGGAAGAAGGTGTCTCTAGTCAAAACCCCACATTAAGCGCATAAGCTTAAAATGCCCATACCGTTACAGAAGTACAATTTTTAGAATAGAAAGTAATTAGAGTTCAAAATATCTAGTTTAAAACTATGATTGTGAGATTTTTAAATCGTAACAACTCAATGAGTTGTTGTTTCCTGAATACTTGTTTGTACTGCTACTCACCTTAAAATTGTATTTCTCTTAGTTTGACAGTCTGCTGGTGTGTAGAATCATTATCCTCCTTTAGCTGATGAGGAAAGTGAGGCAATGGAAAAATTAGCTAGTAAAATTAGAACATGAACTGGTGCTAGAAATTGGTACTGGGTTATGGTGATTTGTGTAATAGAATGCTCCACTCACCACAATATTCAGTTAAGCTTTAGGTAGGTGTTGCAGTATCAGAAAAGGGTGGAGATATTAGAGTAAAACCACTTAGACTTGAAATCTTACCATGTGACCTTTAGCCCCCTTCCTTACAAAATAAAATGCACGTACCTAATGCCGAGCACCTGTCTAGTGAATAGGAGCTGTGTTCTTTAGGGGCTTCAGCTCGCGGTTTTTATTTTTGAACTGTTTATAAAACTCTAGCCTCTGTGTTTAAAGAATGTATTTTGCTTATTAAATAAATTTATTTGTTGTTATCTAAACTTGAAGGCATTTCATGAAAAAACATGGTTCAAAACTTGAAAAAGAAATCCTAATTAAATGCAGTATGGAAAAATGTGATTGTCTTTGTTGGAGAGAAATCAGACTTCATAGACTTCTGGGGAAACTAAGATGTGGCATTAAAGAAATTCTGACTTGAGTTGTTTCTACAGAAAATGTTAGGGTGATTAACTTTGCTTGCTTGCTCCCCAGGTTCTAAGCTCTAAACTCATGCCAACAGCTGATGATGACATGGCAAGAAGCTGTGCAAAGTCCTTCTGTGAGAACTTCCTCAAAGCAGGAGGTTTGAGGTTTGTGAGTTGCAAAACCAGTTCTGTATGGTCATATTAGTTTATTTCTCTCCCAGAAGCCTTGCTTATCCTCCAGTGTATTGTGTGAAGCATTATGAGGGTTAAAATGAATAGGAATGATGCTGGATCCTTTAGGATATTTCTCTTCATTTTCTGACTTTTGACTACTTGGGAAAACTTAATGAAGTATGTCTGTCTCCCCTCTGGTAGTGGGAGAATGAATGTGGAAGGTCTGAGACACACAAGAAATTTTTTATTGTCTTTCTTTCCCCCACTTTCTCCCTTGCCGCCCTATCCCCACCCCACAACCCATTTCCTTGAGACAGGATCTTTCTCTGTAGCCCAGGTTAGCCTAGAATTAACTTTCTAACACAGGCCTGCCTTGGTTACATCAATTCTCCCGCCTTGTTACAGCCACTATATCCAGTTTCAAGCTGCATTTTAGAAGTAGTCTTCTTTAAAAACTCGTTTCAAAAGCCAGGCATAATGGCACATGCCTCTAATCCCAGCACTCAGGGTGGCAGAGGCAGGTGGATCTCTGTGAGTTCAAGGCCAGCCTGGTCTACAGAGTGAGTTCCAGGATAGCTAGGACTGTTACACACAGAAACTCTGTCTCGAAAAAAGAAAAAAAAGAAACAAAAGCTTATTTACCCAAGAGTTTGCATGTCTGTGATGGTCAGGCATTATGCTTGGACTTTCTTGTGTGTGTTTGTTAGCTCGTGTCTCACACATTGTTTTAAGCAGTGGGAACAGAGCAGTGAGTAAAGTAGACAAAACCCGTGTCCCTATAAAGCTTACAGCCTCCTAGGGAGGGCAAGCGGTAGGCCAGCGAGTAAAGGTTTATGTTAGAGGGTGATAAGAGCTAAAGAGCGAGTTAAAATGAGAAAATGTCCACTTGATTAAGTGACATTTTACAAAAATTTGAGAACTATAGCTGGAAACCAGTCTCCAGAAGAGTAGCTAGTGTCTACTCTTATATGGTAACCTATATAGGACACCAGAAGCCAGAGTGGTTGAGGCCAAATGAGTGGGGAAGAGAAGTTGGGTGTGGCATTCTGGGGACATTTGAGAGCAGGGTATGGAGCCCCTTACACTGCTGTGCACACTCTATCTTTTCCTTCCACGTGGAAAGCCATTGAACAGCTTTGTGCAGGCAGGTACCATGATCTGGTCTCTATGTTAAATAAATCAATCTGGTTGACCTTCTGAGAATAGATTTGGAGGGTAGAGACGTAAGAATAGAAACAGGAAAAATTAGGAAGCTTTTGTATAATGAAGTGTCTAGTGGAGATGGAAAACAAGTTTGACTGAATATAGCAATTCTTGATATATTTTTGAATTGCTAGTTCCACTAATACCATGATGTGAATTATTTAGTGACGGCAAACCAGTTTGTGAGAAAGGCTGCCACCTGAACACACGACCTTGCTTGTCTATTAGGCTAAACCACAAGTCCAATTCTTACAGAAGTCCTTGTGGAAAAAAATATGGAAGTCCCTATTTTTATCAAAAGAATACTAATGTAGATAGTTTATTTATATGTAGAAACTTGGTTACTAAGAACATTTATGGGTTATTACATTAGTTACAGACAGTTTTCTATTTTAAAAAATTGATGTCTTTAATATATTTCCTTTGTTCTTTCTTTTGAAGTTTGGTTGTAAATGTCATGCAGAGAGATTCCATCCCATCAGAAGTAGACTATGAGACAAGGCAGGGTGTTTATTCTATCTGTCTACAACTTGCAAGGTATGAAAATGTATTACATTATTCTCACAAGGCAATATTTTACTTTTTTTTTTTTTTTTACAAATTTTACCATTTTAAAATAGTATGAAATAACTTTGAGTGTTATTTTTTTATTTTTAAGGTTTTTACTTGTTGGACAGACAATGCCAACATCATTAGATGAAGACCTCACCAAAGATGGCATAGAAGCACTTTCTTCCCGTCCTTTTCGAAATGTCAGCCGGCAGACAAGCAGACAGATGTCCCTATGTGGGACCCCAGAAAAGTCATCCTACAGACAGTTGTCAGTATCTGACAGGTCTTCCATTAGGGTTGAGGAAATTATCCCTGCTGCTCGAGTTGCAATACAAGTAAGTGGCTGCTAATTATAGAAGTGTAAGTACCTCCTACTCGGGAGAGGGAACTGTGGGTATGGAACAGCTCCTGTGTGAATACTGCTTTCAAGCAGTTTAGCATGAATGGGAAAGACAGTGACTGCAAGTACAAAAGTAGCTTAATCAAGGTGAAACTGCAGAAGCAAAGCGTTCTGGGAGCCTCAGCAGTAAGGGGTCTTTCACCAGGGCTGTCCTGTGTTCTTTAATTTGAAAGTGGTGCCTGAGCTAGGTCTTAAGGACCAAATAGGGAACAGAGTGAGGGAGTTGGAGAGGAGACTTATTCAAAAAAAAAAAAAAAAAAAAAAAAAAGAACAAAACCAGAGCTCACGTGCTAAGTCACAAGGACATTCATGGAAGCTGAAGTGTACTGTGCACACTTTAGGAGAGGAAATGGCAAAAAAACAAATTGAGGAATGATTGGGTAAAACCAAAACATGGAGCTTAGAGACTCCAGTTAACAGGTCTTAAAACTGAACAGTGTGGTAGTGTGAGAGGGCAGTCCTGGGTGACGTGGGAGGGAAGAGCTGTAACCTACGGCCACAGGTCAAAGAAGTCAGTGGATGTCTTCAGGAGCACTGCCTTCCCATACCGCCCTTTCTGTCCCTCCTCAGACTATGGAAGCAAATGACTTCACTGCCACTGTCGCTTGTTTCATGAGACTCTCATGGGCTGCAGCTGCAGGACGGCTCGACCTTGTCGGAAGTAGCCAGCCAATTAAAGAGAGTAATTCTCTGTTTCCTGCTGGAATTAGAAACAGACTCAGCAGTTCAGGTACTGTTTTAAAATAGGACAGTGCTTTTAAGTAAACACAGATCAGTATGTTTCCCTATGGCTTTTCAGTCCTTGGTGAGTGAGTGAGCATGTGTGTGTGTCAACATCTATATACGTATGTGTATATGTACTTATAACAATAATAATTAAAGAGGAAGAGCCCATAAATTTGGGAGGGAGTGGGGGTATTGGATGGCAGATAGAAATGATGTGAATACAGTACTCATGTAGAAAAATCAATAATAAAACATTAGGCAAGAAGTAGCTATAAGAATAATTCATGTGCACGTTTATCAAATTATAAAAAGTTTTTTTCTCTTTTGAACATGAGTAAAAATTCATAGTCTTGATACCTTATTTAAGAGAAAGGGCATTTATTTTAATGCAGAGAATAAATAGAGATGTCAAGTTCAACCATCTTTAGTTTTGCTGAGCCATGAAAGTGTGGCTGAAACATGAATTCTTCAGAAGTCTAATGTAGTAAACAGTTCCTTTCTTGGTTTAGAATGGCTCCATGCCCACCCATGTCTGTCTGTCTGTCTGTCTCACTGTGTGTGTGTGGGGGGGGGGCTTATACATAATGTGTATGTGAACTAGGAATCAACCTAAGACTATTGTTTCAGGCATTTCTCTTTTTGTTCTGGGGTGAGGGGACTGTTTGGAGACAAGGTATCTCATTGCCAGAAGTCATCCAGTTGGCTGGACTGTCTCAGCAAGCCCTAGGAATGTGCCTGTCTCCACCTCCCCAGCACAAGTGTGTGCCACCATGCCCAGCTTTACATGAATTATGCGTATTGAGTTCAAGTTCTCATAATAAGCATTTTACCAACTGAGTTATCCTTCTAGGCCCTGTCATATTATTTTCTATTAGGCCTTTTTATGTGGTTTTATTTTTTAACTTTGTTTGGTTTTCCTGCTCTGTATGTTAATAAATACATCAATAGTAAGAGGTTTTTCTAGTTTGTTTTTGTTGTTGTTGTTGTTTGTTTGTTGTTTTTTGTGATAGGGTCTCATTGTAAACCTTGGCTGGGCAGGTACTTGCTATATAGAGTAGGCTGATTCAAACTCACGGAGATCTGTCTACTTCTACTTCTTTGTTACTGGCATTGAAGGTCTGTATAACGACACCCAGCTTAATAATAAAAGTCTTTTTTAATTATGGCATATAATATGCAGAAATGTTAGGTGAATGATATTTTTATATTCATGTAGTCCATCAAGATTGTCTTACAAGATATAAGACATTCTCCCATCTGAAAGTAGTTTTATCTTGTGAAAACGTTTTGAAATCGTGCAAATGTGTTTAAGGACAAAGCAGTTAACATGTATCGAACATGGAGATTACGTTTCTTTTCCCTAGCAATGCTTTCTTACAGTATTTACTGTGCACAAGGACTCTGAATCTTACTGTGTGATCCTAGGAGCCACACAAACTTGTGTTCTCTACTTTCAGGAAGCAATTGCAGCTCTGGCAGTGAAGGAGAACCAGCAGCTCTGCATGCTGGAATCTGTGTCCGGCAGCAATCTGTGTCCACCAAAGATGCCCTAATTGCTGGAGAGGCTTTGTCTCTTCTTGTTACGTGCCTGCAGCTTCGGAGTCAGCAACTGGGTAAGGAGATGGCTTATTAGTAATTTGTTTCTTTGGGAGAAAAACTAGATTTGTCAGGAATTGACATTGCTTTAGAAAAAGCTTCTTTTAGTGAGAGAAGGGGTAGAGAGAATAAGGATGTAGCAAAGCTGAAAATGGTGCTGGAGTGATGTATCCTACAGGAATAGTTGAGTGCTTTATGAGCCTTTTGTGTACATAGATACATACATACATACATACATACATACATACATGCATGCATTTGTGTCAACACACAAAACTCTACATCAGTTGTTATAGGACTCTATGTCTGCCCTGTGGGAAATTATTATAACTAAGGAATTGAAGCCCCCAGGCTACTAGTTTACAATAAATTAGATGTTCCTGGTAATAACTCCATCATTAAAATTTATGAAACCTAGTCCTGGCTCCATAATCTTTCTGACTTCAAGTGGGTGGTGATGCTGGGCCTTAGTCTTGCGGTATCTCTGCTCTGTCCTCTCTTTTTCCTGGTAATTCTATCCAGTTTCATAGCCTTAACTCCACATAGATGCTAACATCCAACACATTAGTTTCAATCTGGGGCTTGGACCACTCTTCTCGTAGCTCTACATGAGGTATCTCACACCTAACCTGTCCAGGATGAACTTTGATTTTGTCCATAGCTCTCAAAAATTCTCCCAAATTATGGGCAATCCCAGCCTTCTGCATACTCTGGCTAAGAATCTTGGAATAACTATTACATTTTATTGTATCTGTATTTATTCTGGGAGTGCAACCTTCTTCAGATTGTATTTGTAACCCTGCTGTGGTTAGTACTTTCAAACTGCTGTCATTTCTTAATTAGACTGTACCAATGTTGACCTAATTTATCTCCCTACTTCTGCCCTTGCAGTTTATTCTTTGTGCATAACCAGAGAGGGCCATTTAATGTATTGGTCAGATTATACCATTCCTTCTTCAGAACTTTCAAGCTTCTCTGTTCATCTACAGTAAAAACCAAGTCTTTACTAAGCTTCCAAAACCCACTCAATCCACTATACCAGTGATTCTGTTTTCCCCTTCTTCTGCTTTGTCCCTGACTCACAGACAGCTCTGCTATTTCCTCAGCACACAAGCTATGTTCCCTCCATAGGCTTTTCCACTGGTTGTTCCCCCTTTCTCTTAATGCTCTTTCTTCATCTACAAGTCTTTGCATACATAATACTCTGGTTAGACATTCCCTGACCATCTTTCCAAAAGTTAAAGCCTTCCCTGTGCCCTCACACAACCCAAGTCCCTCAACTTACTCTTTCAACATCATTTCTTTTTATAGCCTTCAATATAATACACTTATTTATCATGGCATTGCCACCATCCCCTTTCTGCCAACTATGTCGTGAGCTCTACTAAGCCAGAGACGTGTTCATTTTTTTCCCTGCTGAATTGCTGAATCTTCAGCACCCAAACTCTGCCTAAGGATGCTCTCAGGAAATACTTAGCAACAATGTATTAGCAGTTCAGTTTCAGATGTGTACTAATTGTCTAGTCTTAGCTGTAATTATTTCAGACCACCAGAGATACAGAATTAATGGTCATGGTGTATTTTTTATAGTTTATTTTTATTTCATGTATAATTAGTGTTTTACCTACATGCATGTCTAGTTACAGACAGTTGTGAGCTGCCATGTGGGTGCTGGGGATTGAACCTAGGTCCTCTGGAAGAGCAGCCAGTGCTCTTGACCACTGAGCCACCTCTTCAATCCCAATGGTGTATTTTTTTAACATTCAAACTAATTGTATAATTAATTAATTAAAGTAGTATCCGCAGAGATTTTCTTTGAGAACAAATGCATTTGAAGAGTTTTATATGAGAAGCATAAATCATTATGAAATAGCTTTTTAAACCTGTACCATACTTTTTAAAAATATTTTTCCTGGAATTGTTTGATTTAGAGATTTTTCAAGTTGAAAAAATACAGCTTCTCCACGTTTTTATCATGTTTTCTTTTATCATGTATAAACTTAGTTTAGGTTGTATTTTTTATTATTAGCACTGGTAATTTATAGAGATAAGACTTCCTTATTCTGTAACTGGTACATACGAGATAGTGGTGCTAAGATGTGCAATGCTACACATTCAGTTCCTTGGGATTTCTGGACAGACATGGGATGATCCTAGGGTTTGACTCTGTTTAGAAAGGAGAAAAATTTCTGCTTAAGTTTGAGCTTAGGAAATTACTCACAAATACCAACATTTTGTAGGTACACCACCTAATTAACTCTTTCTCCTCCCTCATTCTCCTTAGCATCTTTCTATAATTTGCCATGTGTTGCTGATTTTATCATTGACATTTTGCTTGGATCACCAAGTGCTGAGGTAAGGATTTCTGTTCCTTAGAAAACCTTTTGCTGGTATTGTTACGGGCTTTCATAAATGCCACCACTCTGAAGGAAAAGTGACCATTTGGACTACTGCCTGCCTTCTGTCTCTTCCTCCACAGTCCAACAGGACTTTGAGCTGGTGGTGGAGCTAATTGAGGTTTGATTTTGTTGTTGTCGTTGTTGTTGATAATGACCAAAGAGCAGCCTCTGGTGTTGATCATCTGTGACCTCAAGGGCAGCAGGAATTAAGCTTTAACATGTTGGTTAGAGTCTGGAGAGATCACCTTCAAACCATGAACTTTAATTATGTTTTATTTCTTTCATATGTGACCATGAACATGAACTTTTTAAATATTTGAAAATGGCATTTTCTGACTTTTATTTTCATTGACTCAAAGTAGTGATTAGTTTCCAAAGCACTCACCACCCCCCCCCCCCACACACACACACACACCTGGTTTTTCAAGACAGGATTTCTCTGTGTAACCCTGGCTGTCCTGGAGCTATCTCTGTAGACCAGGCTGGCCTTGAACTCACTGAGATCCATCTAACTCTGCCTCCCAAATGCTGGGCTGAGATTAAAGGTGTGTGCCACCACCACCCAGCAACACATTTATTTTTAATTAATCCATTTATTCATCAGAGTCTTTAGCATTCAAACTTAGAGTGGTTACACCTTTCTAACATCTCTCAGTCACTCGAATGAGTAAATGGTGTGAATTTCCAGAATGTCGCTTTTTAAGCGGTCTGGAATGTTGACGATCCGTCCTTGACCACTGATCACATTTCAGATCCGCCGTGTTGCCTGTGATCAGCTGTACACACTCAGTCAGACAGATACTTCAGCCCATCCAGAAGTACAGAAGCCAAATCAGTTCCTCTTAGGAGTCATTCTCACAGCTCAGCTGCCTCTCTGGTCCCCAACCAGTATCATGAGAGGAGTCAACCAGAGGTATGTAATACAAAGAGAATCTGGAAAGGTGATTGTTTATACTACTCCTGTGGAGATCATACGGTTCTTGAGACAGAGGATTTCTTTCCTCATCTAGCTCCAGGCTCTGCATATTTTCTCCCACACAGGACAAGAGAGCTAAGTACCACCAGGCTCCTTTCTCCATCATCCTTTTTCTCACCTTACTCTCCCTAATTGGTGCAGTCCTGAGGTTATTTGAGCCAGTTTCTTGGGTCGAGGTCACACTTCTGTCGTCTTACATGTTGCTTCCTCAGCACAGATATCTTATGGAGTCTGTAGATGATTCTGGGTAGTTTGGTCATCTTAAGAAGACTTTGTTTTCTAATCTATAGACATGAGATGACTCATGTTTAATTTCTCCAGCAGTGTTTATCACTTTACTGCATAAGACTTCTCTTCTTAAGTTGAACCTCAAGTAGTTTATTATTCTTGGTACCATTGTAAAATTGTCTTCTTAATTTACTTCTCAGGTTTTGTACTTTATAAAAAAATTTATTTAAAAGGTTTTTTTTGTTTGTTTGTTTTCATTTTACATACCAACCATGGTTTCCCTTCCCTCCCCTCCTCTCACTCCCCCTCCCCGTATCCCACCCCACTTCCCATCCACTGAACAGAAAGGGTAATACCTCCCATGGGGAGTCAACAAAGTCTGACATATCAGGCTGTTCAGGACCAAGCCTCTACTGCCTGTATCAAGGCTGAGCAAGATAGCCCACCATAGAGAATGGGCTCCAAAAAGCTAGTTCAAATACTAGGGACAAATCTTGGTCCCACTGCCAGTGAGCTCACAGACTACCCAAGCCACAGAACTGTCACCCACATTCAGAGGGCCTAGTTTGTTCCTGTGCAGGTTCCCTCGCTGTCAGTCCAGAGTCAGTGAGCTCCCACTAGCTTGCATCAGCTCTCTCTGTGTGTTTCCCCAACATGATCTCGACCCCTTCACTTTTATAATCTCTCTTCCCTCTCTTCCACTGAACTCCAGGAGCTCATCCCAGTGCTTAGCGGTGAATCTCTTCATCTGTTTCCTTCAGTTACTGGATAAAGGTTCTATGATGACAGTTAGGGTAGTCACCAATCTTACTACAGGAGAAGGCCAGTTCAGGCACCCTCTCCACTATTGCTAGGAGTCTTAGCTGGGGTCTTCCTTGTGGATTCTTGGGAGTTTCCCTCACACCAGATTTCTCCCTAATCCCATAATGACTCCCTCTATCAAGATATCTCTTTCCAGGATATTCTCTCCCTCTCTGTCCCTCCCCCAACTTAGCCATCCCATTCCCTCATGTTCTCCTTCACCCTTCCCTCCGCTTTACCCCCCACTTCCCCTCCCATTTTGCTCAGGAGATCTTACCTATTTCACTGTAATGCATTCTGGTTCTAGATACTGTGTCCCTATCCATTGTAATACAGTCTGGTTCTAGAACTGGTGCTCTTGTCCACTTTAATACAGTCTGGTTCTAGAACCTGTGCTCCTATCCACTTTGATACACCCTGGTTCTAGAACCTGTGTTCCTGTCTACTAATACAGTCTGGTTCTAGAACCTGTGCTCCTATCCACTGTAATACAGTCTGGTTCTAGAACCTGTGCTCCTATCCACTTTGATACAGTCTGGTTCTAGAACCTGTGTTCCTGTCTACTAATACAGTTTGATTCTAGAGCCTGTGCTTCTGTCCACTTTAATACAGTCTGGTTCTAGAACTTGTGCTCCTGTCTAATACATTTTGGTTCTAGAAACGGTGCTCCTATCCACTGTTAATACAGTCTGATTCTAGAACCTGTCTTCCTACCCACTATGATAGAGTTGTAGAAGTACCCTGTAATCTACATAATTTCTGTTTCTCCTTTTACTCTGTTTTATTCTTCTTCTTCATGCTTGTTTGATATTTAATTGTCATCAGTCTTTCTTGTTCTTTTATTCATATGTTTTAAAATAGCTCCATGTGGTTAATTGGTATGTAATGGTTCATATTTGAATGAACAAATGCAATCAGTGCTTATGTTTTTCTAAAACATGATACATTTAGTGATTTTCCTTCTCTTTACACAGTTATTCCTAGACTACAATTTGACAAAATTATTAATTTATTTCATGCTAAAATAGATATTTAATGTAAGTAATTATATGTTTGGGAAAATTATCTTGTTCAACTGCTTTGTGGTCTTATTTTTAAAAGAAAAATATGGTATTTTTTAAAATCAGCCTCTTTTTAGTAACTGGAATCTATCTGATTTATAGACTGCTGTCTCAGTGTATGGAGTATTTTGATTTGCGGTGCCAGTTATTAGATGATCTGACAAGTAAGTAAACATCTCACTGGGACTGGGGGCGAGATTAGACCATATGTGACCTGCCTGTGACAAAGCAGGAAGACAGTCATTTTGTTGTTTTGATTTGTTTTGTTTAATATTTTTTTTATAGACATGGTTTCTCGTAAAATAGCCCTGGCTGTCCTGAAACTCACTTAGTAGACCAGGCTGGCCTTGAACTCACAGAGATCCACCTACCTCTGCCTCCCCACCTACCTCTGCCTCCCCACCTACCTCTGCCTCCCCACCTACCTCTGCCTCCCCACCTACCTCTGCCTCCGGAGTGCTGGGATTTTAAAGGCGTGCACCACCACTGCCCAGCTGACATTTTGAATGTTGTATTTTGTTTTCTTGGAAATAGCATATAAATCCATATGCCATTGATGTCTACTTCTCTTCCATACCCAACCAGTGTATAGAGAAAATTGGTTAACTCTACAGTCTGTCAGTTTGTAGTTGAACTGAGAGAATTAACATGAGGAATCTTGCTCTCTAGTATAATTTATTCTGTCACATTTTATTTTTTAAGGTTTATTTTTACTTTATTTTTGTGTACATGTTTGCATTTGTGTGGGCGCCTGCAGAGGCCAGAAAGAGGGTATTAGATCCCTAAGACTGGAGTTAATTGGCTGTTGTAAGCTACTTGACGTGAACACTGGAAACTGAACGTAGGTCCTCTGGGAGAGAAGTCAGTGCCTTTAACCACTGAGCACCTCTTCAGCCCCTATTCTATCAGTCAGGGCGATTATTTAAGAGCTGATGGAATTGGGCGAAGCATGTTGATAGTGACAGAGGTCAGTCAGTGTCTAAAGTAGCAGTGTTAGAACTTGCATTTTAGAATGTGGAGATTTTACCCATCTGTACTCTTAAATAATGTAAATATATTATAAAGAATGCAAATGTCCTTTGTAAATTTTAGCTCTTCAGACCAAGTGTTTAATATATTCCCTACTGTTTACTCCCAAATTCACTTCAGATTACAAGAAATAAAATTCAGGATCAATAAAAATATTGATTGGAGTAGAACATCAAAGCGAGATGAAATAAACACCCCCTCTCTATTGACAAGTTGTACTTCCCACCCAGAATTTGGTGATGAGGTTCCTAGAGGACTAAAGGGACAGCACATGGTTCTCTGTGCCCTAGAAAAAGAAACAGAATGGTTTCTCAAAAGAAAGAAATCTTTCCAGAACTTCATTCTAAGAGAAATTTCATGTAAAAAGTATTTCTTCTTGCAAATGGTCACAAAACTCTGGTATCTGGTGACTGACATACCTCAGCAACAGCCCTGCAAGCAGATGCTTTCATGACATTCAGATCAGATCTCAGTCTCTAAGCAATGTGATGGAATTGGCTTGTTGGAGACTGGGGAAACATAGTTGGACTGTGTGCCTTGACTCAAGTATGGGGTGTTTATATGTAGAGATTGGGACCATGTCCAAGTAACTACCTAACCTAATAGATACTTTTCAGCCATGCTTCCAGTGCAGAACTTGGTTGTCAGTCCTTGTTTGGCAGGGTAAGGGAGAGTTTTGCTACAAAAACAAAATTATTCTCTGGAGTTTGATTCATTGTTTAGAGATGTAGGATTATAATGCTTGACCTTTCTCTTGAGTAGATCTTCCTCTTTGGTTTAGAAAGCACAGTGAAGAACCTTAGTTGTCATTACTGGCCATTCCTCCCTTTTCTTGGGAGGTCTTGTTTCCTAAACCAGGTGCTTTGTTAGAGCAATGATTGTCTCCATTGTCTCATACTTAATGTATAAGTTGGTAGCCCACACAGCAGGTGCAGTCGAGTGTTTAGTTTATGCAGGACCTAGCCTTGATAGTATCTGCACCAGAAGGTTATTAATAATAAGGTTTGTGAGTTCTGTAAAGTTAAAGATTAGGACTTGACTCTGCTTCTTATTCAGGACTTTGATTTCATGAATAAAAAATGTTTCTTTGTGATAGATATCTACCTCCTCACTTTTACCCTCTTCTCAGCCTCAGAAATGGAACAGTTACGAATCAGCCCAGCTACTATGCTTGAAGATGAGATTACATGGCTGGATAACTTTGAACCTAATCGAACGGCAGAATGTGAGACCAGTGAAGCAGACAACATCTTATTGGCAGGACATTTGCGGCTCATTAAGACCCTGCTTTCACTCTGTGGGGCAGAAAAGGAAATGCTTGGTAATTATTGCTTCGTTTTATTGTGTAGAAGAGTATACCTTAGTTCTCAGTTATTGCCAGTGTTGTGTGTAATTGGGACAATATGTTAATTGCTAAATGTTCCATGAAAAATTGACCTTTTAGGAGTAGGGAATTGTCTGCAATTTTAGTAACTAGCAAACCATAGGGTGTTTTTACCTGTGTCATTAAATTACGTAGAGAATTTTACATTGTTCAAAATAGTCATATCATATAACTTTTAATATCAAGTAAAAGTTATAATTCAGACTAGGTTTATCTCTTTTGCTGTTACATAGTTTATAACATATCTTCATTCTTATAAGGATGATTCTTATCTGAGGAGGTAATCACCAGCCATTACCTCCTCAATGTTGGAGAAAATGTTAAGATTTCCCCTGAAGTACAGTTATAATTTGAAAATATATATCCAGATGCTATAAATTATATTCAGAAAGCAAACTGGAATATAACTTCCACAGTTAATGCACTAACTTGACTCTCTACAATCTCCCTGGATATTGAGGATACATAGAAAAGAGTGATCTTAACCAGAAAGAAGGAGTATCATTTTGCCTGAAGGAGATAGGCTTAAAAGTTTCATTAGCCCTTGTGTGGAGGACTTCTGTTGTCCAGAGTAAGCCTTACTCATTCAGAACATTCTACTTGTGGTGTTCTCGGCACTTGTGTTTCTGGGGTGAGAGCATAGACTCCTAAAAGAAAGCACATCACCTGACTGCTTTTGACTTTGATCCTGGTCCCACCGCTCCACAGATCTGTGCCACACAGTAAGCTCTCAACAAGTTAGCTTTAACTTGAACCGGATGCATTACTGTTGGGTGGCCTTGGGGGCCTGTGCTGCTCTGATAGGAAAATACAATAGGATCTTTGAATTAAAATCTGTGTTCATCTTCAATGTGGTATTATGCTCTGTTCCAGGTTCATCACTCATTAAACCATTGTTAGATGACTTCCTTTTCCGAGCTTCTAGAATTATTTTAAATAGTCATTCTCCAGCCGGCAGTGCCGCCATCAGTCAACAGGACTTTCATCCAAAGTATGGAAAATGCACGTTGTGTTCAGTTTTGGTAAAATCTCTTAATTCACAACTGTAGTCAAAAGATTTTCTTAACTCGGAGTTTGTCTTCCATCATGTGAGTTTGTTTGTCCTGTGTTTTCTACCACATTGCACGCAAGTGCACGCAAATGAGCTTTGTGTAACATGTGCCTAGCACGTAGTGAGCACAGAGAAAGTGCTGGTAAGCTCTCATCATCAAGGCGGGATAGTAAGTAACTATGGTCAGTAACAAGTTCCAAGTGAAATAGAGGTGGTAGGAATTATGTATAGGGGTTGGGAGGATAGCTCAGTGGTAAAGCACACACTTAGCTATGTGGGAGGTCTTGAGTTCAAGCCCCAGCACCAAAGGGAGAATAAAGAACTACCTCTAACTAAACAGACTCCAAGTATAGGCTTCAGGATTTTTTAGAAGAAGGTTCTAGAACCTTGTCATTTGTTGGGTCATACTCTGTTCTCATATCTGCAATTGCTAATAATTTATTACAGTTCTGATTTTGGAATCAAGGTTTTATATTAATCTTTGAGGATATAAATGTGAAATATCCATGTATTTTGTTGACCCTGCTCAAGCTATATTCAGACTTTAGTCCATAGAAAAGGCAGCAATAAGCTTTAACTTAACTTGTTACGAGCTGAACTTAATTTTCATAAGAACAGTGTTACCTGACTAACCCTGAAGAGACTCTTAATTTCAGAGATAGCTGGTACAGGCAAGGCATACTAAGCACTATGAGGAGTCACGTGAAGTGTCATGTGTAAAGACTTTTCTAGCTAGAGATTCCCTTGTTAGCAGAATAGATTGGAAGGCAAGGAGAGGAAATTATTAGAGCTCTTGGATTATTATCCTTAGGACTGTGGCTTCCATCTTCATCCCTGTCTGGTCTTGTCTTGGAATATTTAGCACTAGATCTCTGGGGCTCAAATTAAAGTTCCAGAAATTATTAGAATTTTGATTTTTCAGTAAACATAAAGATTTAATGAAAATTTTTATTGGTGAATCCTTCCCTTTTTTATTAAAAATAATAAAATCCTGTATAATGCCTGGAATAGAAAAGCAGACATTTTCCACCCTCCCCAGTGTACTAAGCTTGTTCATTCATTACAGTGACCTTTCCACGAAAACCTTGAGACAAAAAACATATGAATCCTCTTTCTGAAAGTCAGTGCATGCTTGTCACAGTAACAACAGCTGCTCGCACATGTGCCTCCTGTCCATTTCTTGCCATCCTTTTCAATCCATACATCTAGACAAGGATTAAAGGTTAATGCCACCTCTGTGGCCCTTGTCCTTAATGTCAGGTACAGTGCTGACCCTAGAGCCCCTGAGTCCCATGCACTTTTGTAAGTGGTCCCATGCAGAGGTTGGATGTCCTCTTTTCTGTGTATCCATTTTAATCTGTTATCACTTGAATAATGCACCACTGGCTTTGATGATAGTTGAATTACTGCCCAGGCTGAGAGGCAGGCAGCAGAGGAAATCTGTTTTCCTGCATGTTGCTTTCACACATTGATTTGACAGGCTGTTTCTGTCTTCATTTTCTGTAACAGAGTAGAAGATTTGTTAGTGTCATTAGAGAATTATTGACCATCTGGCATACTTGAAATGTTTGTAGGCATCTATTCTTATTTTCATAGCTTCTTTTTTCTTAATTGAGAGAATTTTGTTGATTGTTATCAGGCTAAGAATTAATAGCTCTGAAATATCTTCCTGCTGCCTGTATTTAGGGCATATATATATGACTCAATTTCCAGCATAGGCCTAACTGAACTGTTAAAGCGATTGTAGTGTTTACATTCTGATTTTGGCTGTTGATTTTGAAGGTAGCTTGTGCTTTTGTTCTTAGGTGTAGTACAATAAATAGCCGATTGGCAGCCTATGAAGTTCTTGTGATGTTAGCTGACAGCTCACCTTCAAATCTTCAGATTATTACAAAAGAACTACTGTCAATGCATCATCAGCCTGACCCTGCTCTCACCAAGGAATTTGATGTAAGTTTTTAGACCTAATAATATACTTAGTTGTCTGTATTCCTATAAGTGGAGGCTTGAGGTTGATATTAGTGTCTTCTGTCATTGTTTGCTTGGTTTTGCTGAAGCAAAGGATCACTTGTACCCAGAACTGATAGACTAGTTAGCCAGCTTGCTTTGGGAACCCAAACTCCAGTCTTCACTTTACCTACAAAGCCATCACCCAAGCTTTTATTTAACTTTTTAGAGTGGTCTCTTAAATATATAATTTATATTTACTTTTTTGGCAGAAATGTGTATGACAGGGAGTATGTATGGAGGCTAGGACAAGTTGCAGGAGTTGGTTCCCACCTTCCACTACTATATGAGACCTGGGGGTTAAACTCGGGTTTTCAGGCTTTACAGCAATTGTCTTTACTCAGTGAGATACTTCTCTAGTTCCTAAATATATAAATTTAAGACTGAATTTGCATTATCCTAACCACAACCAAGTCCATCTTTTTTTTTTTTTTTTTTTTTTGGGCATGGCACGTTTACATACTAAAATCAACTTTAACCATTGTTCATCATTATTATGAAATAGCCTTTCAGTTAGGGGTGAGCTATTTTCAAACTGACCAATAGTTAACCTCAATTAAAAAGTAGCCTTCTAACCATTTTTGTTAATTTATTTTTATATTTTTGTGTTTTGAGTAAGTGTATGTTAGCACAGTGCCAGGCACTTGAATTATAAAGCCGGATAAACTGAATAAGATTCATAGAGTTTAGCATATGTTAAGAAAGGTTTTAGACTTTTGAATTTGAAAAATGAGCATACTACTCAGCTGTCAGGCAGTGGAATGGACAGACCCATCAACAGATTGTCTCAGCACTGTGAGGTATGGTGTGAGTTGGAGGTGTGTCCTGAGTGCTATACTAACACAGAGAAGCACTTGATTGTGTATCTTAAAATGCTTCTAGAGAAGTTGAAACTTGAAATAGCGGCTTAAAGACAAGGAATGCTCGTTGAAGCAAAAAAGGCATTCATTACACTCCAACAATGAGAAGACTGAGGGAAAGCTGTGGAGCCTCTTGCTGTATATTAGTATGTGCGGAAAGGAAATAAGGTGCAGGGGCCCTGGACGCCTGGCTAGGGATAAGAAGACACTGTCAAAGCTGTGTTTGCTTTCTGCTCTTACATAAGGGAAATTCAGACTCCCTCTTAGGAAGTGTCTCTAAGACACAAGTTAAAACCGTAGGGATAGTTGTTCTGGTGAGAGGAGATAACACCTGTGAAGAAGTAGAAATTTATGTGAACATTGAATTGGGGGAAAAAAAGCTCACTTCTCTTGCTTTAGTTTGCAATGTTTATTTTATGATGTGCTTTAGCCATATATGTGTTTGCTTCAAGTCAGGGATGATACCAGCGTAAGAATGAAGCAGTCTTAGATAAATACTTTTTAAGCACTTAAAATGTTCTTTTGTGACTTAAAATAATCTGTGCTTTGTCCTACAAATGTAAGTACGTGTTAGCTCCTAGAAAGTACCTGCTGTCTGTTACTTCTGATGTTAATGAAAAGCATGTGAGACCCAGTGATGCCTTGCGGTCCAAAAGATGTACATGTTTTTGTCAGCTGTTTGCTTATCACGTGGATGCAGACACTGCATATAGTGATACGGCACTCTCATTTCCATGTGTAATCACACTACCCTTTGCACATGGAGAGGTGCTGTGTTAACATTAGTCAAGGTGCTGCATCTGGATTGTTTTTACCCAGAAAAGCACTGTGTTAGGATCTGCATTATTTGATAACATTTGTAAGTAAAACGATGGGGTGTTTTTCTGTCATTTTAATTGTATGCTTACTAGAAAAAGTTTAATAGAAGAACATTACCTTGTATAAAAAAGAATACAAGCCTTCCTTGACTGTAGAGTTCCTCATGATAAATACTTCCTAGAACATTGTTCCTTTATTTAGAAAACTATGTCAGTTGTTATAGGCATCTAATGTACCTGCTTGATTAATGCCATAAAGCTTACACAACTAGATTGTAAGCTCTTGGAGATCAGGGACCATGAACATAACATTTCTGTTCTCTCTTACTCCCTGGTACAGTGCCTGGCACATGGTAGGTCCTTAATAAACACTCATTGATGATAAGTGAATGAATGCAGGTCTACATAGATGAGCTAACACGGGCTTTGTGCCACATATTTTATGAACAGAAGAGAAACATTAAGACCATTACATTTTGTCTTCTCACCAGCGCCTAACACAGGTACTTGAGGAACATAGGTTCTGTTGGTTTAGTTTCATACCCTGCTAGATGGATAAATTTGAGTCTACTCCTTTTTCTTCTCCATCATTCTAAATGACTGTTTGGAAGTGTGCTAAAGTACTCATTCTCCTCCCCACTGTGTGTTCCTTTCTTTCCCAGTACCTTCCCCCAGTGGACAGCAGATCCAGTTCAGGGTTTGTGGGGCTCAGGAATGGTGGAGCCACTTGTTACATGAATGCAGTCTTCCAGCAGCTGTACATGCAGCCCGGACTTCCTGAGGTGATTTCTTGTCCTGTTTGTCAAGAGAGAGGATGGATGGATTGTCTGCAAATTGTTCCATGCTTAATTATTGTTTCTTGGGTTTGTAGCTGTGTTTAAAAATTCTTTATTAGCTTCTGGAGTTGGTAAAGATGTTACAGTCACACATTTTTGTAAATCTGTTATTTTAATTGTTTATTTGATCAATGTAATTTTTTACATACAAAATTTTCAACCATTCTATGAAGTTGTACTTAATATTTTAGAATATGTGACTATTTTCAGTGCTTTTTATTAGTATAGTCTCAACTTGTGGGGTAACATGCAATATTTTAAGAATATTCCATAATTATCATGTAGCATTTGTGTCTAAAGATCCTCATCAGCTCCAGTTTTTCATAATAAAATAGAACTTAAAGAGGAACTTTACCCTTGATCACACCAACTAGGAAATGATGAAACTAAACCTCTACAGGGCTGTCTCCACATCAGACTCCTTAGCATACTTCAGCAGCAGAGTGGGTACTCGTGTGTGCATGTTTGGGATTCATGTGAAGCAGTTAAGCTTCTCATTTATCATGCTTCTCTTTGTAGTCTCTTCTCTCAGTGGATGATGATACAGACAATCCAGATGACAGTGTATTTTACCAAGTACAGTCTCTCTTTGGACATTTGATGGAAAGCAAGCTGCAGTATTATGTGCCTGAGAACTTCTGGAAGGTATAGCTGTAGATTGGGTGTTAGGTAATATTTAGACTTTGGCTCTACTTCCTTCTCTAGTGATAATAGTTTCTTGTCAAAGATTTGAGTGTTCAACACATTGGTACTTTCAAATGATTAGAACATTAAAAACCAGTCATTCCTAATTCCTAAGGGTCTGCTTATTTGTTTTGACTGTTTCTTAAGATTCTTATTTTAGTTCTTTAAAGCATTGTATAAGGGGCTAACGAGAGGGCTCAGCAGTTATACTATACTGCTTTTGCAGAAACGCAGGTTTGGTTCCCAGAACCCACACCGGGCAGCTCACTACCACCTACATCTCTAGCAGCAGGGGGGTCTGATACCTCTGAGCTCTGCACTCACCTGCATGCGTTCACACATATGCATTGATACAGACATATAATTTAAAATAATAATGAAAATACATCTTAAAATAGTGATTCAGGTCATCTCTGAACCTGTGCCTCTTATCACTAGTGCCTCCAAATAAAGGACGCTGCTGCACTCTGCCTCCCAGAGCAATGGTCACGTCTAAGAGAGACACTTGCTATTGTGCAGTCTAAGGACGCACTGAACCCACTTCTGGTTTCAGAAACTTGCTGTGATGTGAAGAACCAAGAAAATGCACAGGTGGCAGAATACAAGCCTGTCTATACCAATAAAAACATCCTCATCCTAATAGCAAACTCGCTTTTCAAAAGCACTTATGTGATTCTGTGTGTTATGTTGAGCGTGCTGCTTTCCCTTTAAGGACCTATTTAATTCTTGCCGTACAGATCTTCAAGATGTGGAACAAGGAGCTCTATGTGAGAGAGCAGCAGGATGCATATGAGTTCTTCACTAGTCTCATTGATCAGATGGATGAGTATCTCAAGGTAATGAAGATCTCCATTGCCCTCTGTTTCCTTCAGCTATTTATAATATAGGAACGGTGCCTTAAGGTTCACAGTGACTGAAACTCACACACCAGAAAGTCGTCATCTTGAGCATCACAGCTGCTATTCATTCTTTCAGCATTTAAAGTGAATGCATACATGTTATTGGAGTAGTATTCTTAATCTATACTACAGAATAAATGCCCTTTCATGCATGTGTATTTTTTTTTTATATTTATTTATTTATTATGTATACAGTATTCTTCCTATGTGTATGCCTGAAGACCAGAAGAGGCCACCAGACCTCACTACAGATGGTTGTGAGCCACCATGTGGTTGCTGGGAATTGAACTCAGGACCTTTGGAAGAGCAAGGCAATGCTCTTAACCGCTGAGCCATCTCTCCAGCCCCGCATGTGTATTTTTTTGCAATGTCTCTAGAGGTAGTCTGGCTGCAGAGTGCCCAGTGAAGTGATGGTCCCCTGGAGGCAGTTCTGGGGACTGGGAGACTTCTCTGGCAAAAGGACAAAAGGACTAGATAGAATATTATTTATGGTGATGCTTACATTAAAAGCTTTCTGTCTTTCCCAATAAAACATGTGACAGACTTGCCCAGAGGTGCCACTGTACATACTATCAATAAGCACAATTATTATATTAAAATAACTTAGAGCTATATAGTATCAGTTTTTGAGGGAAAAAAAAGCAAAGATTGCCAGAGTTGCTGCTACCTTGCAATTTACAGCACAGAAAGAAACATCAGAATTATAATGGAGGACTTCTCATGATCAGCTCTCATGGACCCATCTCTCTTTCTCCTCTTAGTGGTGGTTACTAGCATCTTTTGTTTTCTAGCTGAAACTACCATTGTAACTCATTCTATTGTGATGTAAAATTTTTAAGTAAAATATTAATGCGAACCAACCTGTACATTCAGTTAAAATTTGAATTTTTTTTTCCAACAGAAAATGGGACGAGAACAAATTTTTAAGAATACTTTCCAGGGCATCTATTCTGATCAAAAGATCTGTAAAGATTGTCCTCACAGGTTAGTGAAGATGTCACTGCTATGTTAAACAATGGCTGTTAGGGATAGGGCTGTAGGTCAGTGGTACAGCTTTGTCTAGCAGCTATAAAACTCTGGCTTTGATGTTAGCACTGTGGGGGAAAATATCTTTAAATGATGTTTTAGGAAGTTATTAAATGTTAATTTGTTGACTGACTTGTAGATTTATTTCTTAGTGAATCTATAAATGTTCAATGAACTACATTCCTTCGGTTTCCATAATTGCTATGTAGCCTTAAAGTATTGGTTGAAAATCATGTTTTGGTTAGTGTGCTTTTAAAATGTGGAGGTCCATCTAATTCTCGTGTCTATTGGGGAGTGTGTTAGAGTTCAGGCGTTGTGACAGCTGCAGTGCTTCTCCATTCATGGGTGTCTGTCTTTTCCCAATCAGATACGAGCGTGAGGAAGCTTTCATGGCTCTCAATCTAGGAGTTACTTCTTGCCAAAGCTTGGAAATCTCTTTGGACCAGTTTGTTAGAGGTGAAGTTTTAGAAGGAAGTAATGCATACTACTGTGAAAAGTGTAAAGAAAAGGTATTGCATCTGCCTTTTACAGGAGACAGTATTAGTGTTGCTTGTTACTGCATACAGCTCATTATTAAGCCCTGGTTGCTGCTTCCAGTTATTGTGCTATTATTTGTTTTACTTGGGTACCAAGAGCTTTTACATTCATTACATTGATTTTCTCCAGGGAGTTAATTGGTTTTTGCTTTTTCTTAGAGAATAACAGTGAAAAGAACATGCATTAAGTCTTTACCTAGTGTGCTGGTGATTCACCTGATGAGATTTGGCTTTGACTGGGAGAGTGGACGATCCATTAAATACGATGAACAAATACGGGTAACTTCTTTCCCCCTGAAATTTCTCTCAACCATGACCCTCCTTTCCCTCTTTTTTTTTTTTTTTTTTTTTCCTTTTTCTTCCTCTACATCCTGTCTGTCTGTCCCTGAAAAGCAGCATGAGGAATCTGCAGCCCTTGTTTGAAAAGCTGCTACTCATAGGACAGGCAGATCAAAAAATGGTGCCTTCATTTCTGAAGGCATCCCAGCCGTGGCTGTGAAATGAAATGCTTCTGTGACACAGGCCTGTGAATGGGGCAGGCGTCAGCCCTTGTTTGGGAAGCACAACTCTTACTTTGACTTTCCTAGGTACTGCTGTGTATATTCCCACTTAACATCAAAGTATTCTTTTTACTTTTACATAGTTTCCATGGATGCTAAATATGGAGCCTTACACAGTCTCTGGAATGGCTCGCCAGGATTCATCTTCTGAAGTTGGTGAAAATGGAAGAAATATGGATCAAGTAGGTGGAGGATCCCCACGAAAAAAAGTTGCCCTCACAGAAAACTACGAGCTTGTTGGTGTCATTGTACACAGTGGGCAGGCACATGCAGGCCATTACTACTCCTTCATCAAGGACAGGCGGTAAGGTCTCTTCCAGAACACTCACGCATGCTCTGCTTCTCTACTGAACTCTAGCATCCATGCCACTAGGGAGAAACTTTTGGGGAGGAGTAGTGGGTTAGGAAGGGTTTTATAGCCTAGGCTGACCTCAAATTCTCAATCCTGCTTCTGTCTCCGAAGTGCTGGGATTATAGAAATGTAACATAATGCCCAGCTATAAAGAAATTCACATTATCCTTTGTTCTGCATTTCAAATTTTTTAAACTTAGGATAACTATTTTTACTCCTTTGATTTGAGAAATTTTAGAGACTAAAATCACTACACCTATGTTGCTAAATTTTTCCTGGATGTTTTTACGTAACCATCATTACATTTATCTGTGCATAATACATATTAATAAGTGCAAGGGATGAAGATAATTGTTTTTAAATCTTATGTTTATCTGATCTTTGGTCCTAGGGGGTATGGAAAAGGAAAGTGGTATAAATTTAATGACACTGTTATAGAAGAGTTTGACCTAAATGATGAGACCCTGGAGTATGAATGCTTTGGAGGAGAATATAGACCAAAAGTTTATGATCAAAGTAAGTACTTATAAGTAGATAGTTTCCATTCATTTTATTTTTTAATATATAGTTCTCTACCAAATTAGAAACTATATTCTTTATAAAAAATATATCTGTTCTTTTTGTTTATATTCTCCCAGCTATAGAACCACAACTATTATTTTCCTTTTTTTTTTTAATATTTTTCCCAAATAGAATTGTATTACATTTCCTCCTCCCTTTCCTCCCTCGATCCCTCCCATGCCTCTGCACACTCAAGTTGCCTCTTTTTCTTTATAATTGTGATATATGTGTATATATGTATATATGTCAATACAACCTACTGCGTCTGTTTTTGTTGGTGTTGTGTATATGGTTTCAAGACAGACCACTCTGCATTGGACAACTCTTTTGATAGCCAAATGTGATATACTCAAGCTGCTTAGGGGAAAAAAGTCTAAAATAATGGGAATTAACATATAGCAAGAGGATGAAATAACATTAGGGAGAACTAATGAGTAAAGTATTTCAACATTAAAAATAGTTTCAGAACTAATTGGACAATAAAATTATATGTCCATTTGACTTACACAGAAGTATAATCACTTGCAGAAGACAGTTCTAGCACCCATGCTTACCTAACTGTTATTTATTATGCAGTGTCGTGAATATGTCTGCCCTCCTCAAGGGGAAGTACCTTAACTTGCATTCTAGGCAACACTCTAAAAGACCCATGTTTTGCTTACGATTTGTTCTCTGCAAATTTAGTAAATAGATTGAGTTTGTAGTCCCTTTTTTATAGATAATCATGCGAAGAAACAGCTTTTTTACCGAGGCTTCTTTCTTAATGTCTTGCGAAATAGCTAACCCATACACTGATGTACGTCGAAGATACTGGAATGCCTACATGCTCTTCTACCAAAGGGTGTCTGATCAGAACTCCCCTGTATTGCCAAAGAAAAGTCGAGTCAGCGTTGTAAGACAGGAAGCTGAGGATCTCTCTCTGTAAGTTCTCTGCCATGTTAACTTGCTGTGTTGTTTTAGTAGATATTGGTAGAATCTTTATAATATAATGCTTAGTTTTTAAAAATAATTAGCTAAGCTTAAGAAAAATTCTAAAATGTGATTAAGTCCTTCTTTTTCCAGGACTTTACTGCCCTGGCAAGAAGTTACTTTGTATATAGAAACATGTATATAAATTATTTATGATAGAGTTGAGATTTTTTTATCTTTAATCTAGAATTGAGGTATATATATATATGTATACTAAATGTATTTTTGTCCAAATCATAATAGTATAACCAGAAATATGTTTTTTTAATGGTCTTATTTTTAGTGAATTTGCCTTTACGTATTGGATCAGAAAAGTATGCAGTTTATGTTTAAGTACAGTACCCAGTATATAAATGTGGCTAGTTTTTAAAACTGCTAAAACAAAAACCCCTTTGTGTTCAATAGTTCTTTGATTCTGTCTCTCAGGTCAGCTCCATCTTCACCTGAGATTTCACCTCAGTCCTCTCCTCGGCCCCACAGGCCTAATAATGACAGGCTTTCTATTCTAACCAAGCTGGTAAAAAAGGGTGAGAAGAAAGGACTGTTTGTGGAGAAAATGCCTGCTCGGATATACCAGGTAAGAACCATAGAAACAGGGAGAAAGAGAGCTGTCTT
This sequence comes from Chionomys nivalis, assembly GCF_950005125.1. Taxonomy (NCBI): domain Eukaryota; kingdom Metazoa; phylum Chordata; class Mammalia; order Rodentia; family Cricetidae; genus Chionomys; species Chionomys nivalis. Next base: position 41,266,772 of record NC_080096.1, on the reverse strand, counting down.
AGCTGTTAAGAGCACTTAACTGCTCTTGCAGGGGACCTGGGTTTAGTTCCTAGCACCTACTTGGTGGCTCACAGCAAGTAACTCCAGTTCCAGGGATTCAATACCCTCTTCTGACCTCCTAGAACCAGGCACACATAGTGTACATACATAGATGGAGGTAAAATACAGATACACAAAATGAAAATAAATAAACATTTAAATGGAGAGCAGGGAAATAATTCTCTAGGGGAGAAAATCAAGATGAATGTCAGAGTCCATATTGTAAGTCTAATGTACTTCTGACTGCCTTCTCTGTTATTGTCCTCATGTGCCACTTCATCACCCTCACTTGTCCTTGTGTTTTCTATAACAGATATTGAGGCTGTAAGATAGTGCCACGGTCACTAGGTTTCGATCCTAATACATGAACTGGCTTTGTGGGAGCGTAGCCTGTTTGGATGCTCACCTTCCTGGACCTAGATAGAAGTGGGAGGACCTTGGTCTTCATGTAGAGCAGGGAATTTGGACTGCTCTTCAGTATCGAGAGGGAGGGGGAGTGGACTAGGGGGAGGAGAAGTGGAGTGGGGATAGGGGGAGGGGAACGGGGGAGGGGGCAATATGTGGGAGGAGGGGGAGGGAAATGGGAAACGGGGAGCAGTTGGAAATTTTAAGTAAAAAAGAATAAAAAAATAAATAAATAAATAAATAAATAAAAAAGATAGTGCCACAGTGTGAGAACACAAAACATACACTCAAGATTGCCAGCATCATCCTTGAGTAGAGAAACACACTGTTAAAATAATTTATTTATCAGAGAGAAAACGAGTTAAGACTCAGACCCTTCAGTTAAGACTAAACTGACAGTAATTGCCATCATTTACTGAATACTTGCTCTGTCCTACAGACCATAAGCAAGTGTTAATTTGATTTGGTTTTTGAGACTGGTTTTCAGCTATATAGACCTGACTGGCCTAGAATTTACTGTGTAGATCAAGCCAGCCTCAGACTCAACAGAGATCCACCCACCTTTGCCTCCCAAGTGCTGAGATTAAAGGCATGCAACCATTACACCCGGCTAAACAGGTTTTTACAAAGTAATTAAACTTCCTAAACCTCTTGTAGAGTAGGGGGTCTTACTCCTATTTTTATATAAACAGGACTTATTTAAAAAGGAAATGGCCTGGGATCTCACAAGGCAAGGGTTTGAAATCAAGACCATTGCCAGGTCCAGACCTTACACACTAGACAGCCCAAGCTAGATAGGAAAGTGTGCAGTCTCCTTGGGAAGGAAGAGCTGTGCAGGGAAGGGCAGGAATTAATGGAAATGCTGTGTGTAGGGTGTTGTGTTTGGCCCTTCACACAGCTTGCTGAGTTCGCCAAAGGATAAGCGAGTAAGTAGGTAGTAGCTTACCTTTTTACAGTGTCTTAAATTTAAAGGGAGATTTCTCTCACTCGTTTTTCAAAATTCAAAGCTTGAAAAAGGGTTATTATAAATTATAATTTTTTTACAAACTCTTATTACCTAAACATTTTGGTAGAAATAACTCTCCACATTATTTTAACTGTTTGTTAAAAGTCACTGATTTTGTTTTGTAGATGGTGAGAGATGAAAACCTCAAGTTTATGAAGAATAGAGACGTGTACAGTAGTGACTATTTCAGTTTTGTTTTGTCTTTAGCGTCATTGAATGCTGTAAGTAGCTAATTGTAACTGAAGAACTGAAAAAAGTGATGCCCTTGTTTCAGGTGTTAGCATTCAGCTAGATGCCAAAGCCCATTTCCTATAGTGAGTTACACTAACATACAGGCAGCTTTGGGGCTGTTGAGTATGGGTTATGAGTGCTGTAGTTACACACGCCGAATGTTAAGATTCTGAGGGACTATGAGGTTGAGTGGCTGTGGGTCTTATCATTTGTTCCTGTGCTCTATGGCTTAACCTTTTCTAATCTCTGGTCATATACTGTCAGACTCAAAAATGGCATTCCAGTACTTTCTTGTCGAGAGTACAGTTACAGTTTGCCAAAAAAGGGCAAAGACTCTATTTTAAAAGGGCTTCATGTAAAAATGAAGATATCTTAACTTTTAGAAATGCAGATGAGTGTTTATTATTACTAGCTGGCAAGACTTTGTTTGTTTGAGACAGGATTTCACTTAGCCCAGGCTGTCTCCCAGGATTTGCCATGTAGTTGAGAATGGCTTTGAACATCTTACCTTTCTGCCTTCACTTCCTAAGTGCCAAGATTAGGTTTTTCATATTAATATTACTGTGTCATTATTACATTCTATATAAATATGTAATGATCTGTAAGACTTGTGAAAAATATCTCCCTTTCCCCTCTCAGACTAAACTAAAGCACCCATATTATCCTTGTATGGCGAAGGTGAGCTTGCAGCTTGCCATTCAGTTCCTTTTCCAAACTTATCTACGAACAAAGAAAAAACTCAGGTAAGAGTGATATGTTTTACTAGTCTGTTACAGAAAATACCGGTTAATTCAATGAGAAAATAAATTTTTAAATTCAGCTTTTCAAAACACTGCAGTATTACCTGATGTGTCCAGTTTACAAGACACAGCCTCTATCTTTAAGAAAGGTTTAATGAGAAGGACTGATAAAGAAATTGCTGTGCTACAAGACATAAATTTCATATCTTTGAAAACTGAGCAAAATCATACCTATTGGTGCCTTCAGAGTATTTTGAAACGAAGAATTCTAGACGACATCATCCTAGGCAGAAGGGAAGAATCTAGAGTAGCAAGCAGAATTTGCTTAAGGCACCCATGAGTGACTGGTTAATTGTATTTTTCTAGTTGTATACTTACTTGTAAGGGACTCATTAAGACCAGTCACTAGGTGCCACACTAGGAAATCTAGGCTGTGGTCATGATGGAGGAGTTTGCACCAGGACGTATTCGAGCTCCAGATATCCGTTTGCATCTTATTTATCACTGACTTTTATCTCCAGCACCTGATAAGGTGCCTGGATCATTATAGATTCTGGTTAGTAATTGTTGGTCCTTGTGTATGACTGAGACAGAGCCGAGGGGTGGTTTGTAGAAAAATATCTGGAAAAAAAGAGGATACTTGGGTTGCAACTGGTTGAAGTTGGAAGTCCATAGAGCTCTCACTAGCAAAGTGAGTACTCTTCTCAAGTCTGGGTTTGAGGAAAGATTTTTCAGCCAGACTCTTGAAGAAAAATAATTACGGATGGCAGCCTCATTATGTGTAGCAACCAGAAGAACATTGAGTGATAGCAATATTACATGATGCTAAAAAGGAGAACATGTTTCTGTCCTTTAAGGTCTGCATGGGGTTGAGTAGAGAAATTCGATTGCTACTTTCATTTGTGAAATTTACTCATGGTATCTACATGTACTGTTTCCATTTTGTCTGTATTTACTGTTTGGAGGGCACTGGGGTCTCAGGAGTGTATGAGATTGTGGGTAGCACAGTCAGGCCACCTTTTCTCTGGCCAAATCTTTAACTATTATTATACTTCAAGCATATTAATGATTTTAGCAATATGACATAAAACATAAGCTATTTTAAAGGTGAGCCTTTGGTAACACAGGCTTAGTTATGCCAGACAAAATGTCTTCATCAGTTGAAGATAAAGATATAAAAGATAAAAGTAAAATCATAGATGTAGGCACCTGCACATGTTTTTGCCTGGTGGGAGGAGGCGGGAGGGGGGGAATTATACTGTGAATAACCTAAACATGGAAACACTGAGTAATGTGAGTTGGTCGTCACTGATTATTTAATCTGCCCTTCGTTCCTGTCCACACTGGAGCAGGTAGTGTACAGGTAGATGTGTCACACTGTGGAACGTCGCTCTGAGGTTACTTTTTGGAGTCTAACATTGCTCTTTCTCTTCTAAAGGGTTGACACTGAAGAATGGATTGCTACTATTGAAGCATTGCTTTCAAAGAGTTTGGATGCTTGTCAGTGGCTTGTTGAGTATTTTATTAGCTCTGAAGGACGAGAATTGGTAAAGTAAGTTTCAGGATCTCTAAATTAAAAAGAATTTATGTCCTTTCCTATCATTTAGAAGTAGTGGTTCTTATAAACCCTTTACATTTCAGCTTGAAATTGTTTATCAGGCTAGAGTCCATTTTAAGCTTTTCGCTAAAGCAGGAAATTAAGCCTCTCCAAAATCATCTGTTGGACTAGATGCTGGTAAGGCTTCAGGGACTGCTGGGAGAGTGTGAGGTGATGGTTGACAGGTGCTCACAGCATGCAGCCCCTTAGTGCTTGCTCTGGCTCAGGAGGAGCATGCAAGTCCCTTTCCTCAGGTACTCAGTCTGAGGCTGCTAGTACAGCCCTATTGCTATACAGTCTATCTATTCTCCGATTCTGGCCCCAAAAGAGTTAGCTCTGATAGTGCATTACCTATGAACCTATGAGTAGAATAAGCTGCCTTTTTGGATAACAGTTCAAGAGTTCGCAATCACTTTATTGTTTACTTCTTACTCTCAGTTGAACTTATTGAGTCAACTTCCCTTATCCTTGGCGACTTTATCATTATATGAGGAGCCTAGCACGACCCCTTCAATGTTAACAAGAACTTATCCTGTTTCCTTGGCCCCGGTAGGCTCTTCTTTCCTTCTGATTTGGCTCTAAACTTCTTATGTGAGCTCATCCTAGCCTGGGGGTGTCACTAAGAAAGTGATTATAATGGTCACTCATCACACATGCCACACACCTACCATAGTCTTTTTCCGTCTCCAGGTTATAAAACGCCCTTGCCTCTCAAAATGAATCTGTATTTGCAAGCCCCTCTAAGGAACTTGGCCTTTCAGTTAACTCCTGTCTTTCTTGTCGACCTCTTCTGTCAGCATACAAATGTGTTCTGGTATTTCTGTGTTAAAACAGACGCACAGCAGGAAAGTGAGAAATACAGGTTCCTTCCTACTAAGGGAGCACAGTCTGGTGATAAGTTAGAAATTTGATTGAATATTTATTTTAGTTTTCAATGTTACTGGGATAAAACTGAGGGCCTACACATGGAGGTGCTGAGTGAGCTACCAACCCTGACCAGAGTTCTTAATCTCAGACATGTTTCCTTTACCTCTGTCTCTGTCCAGATACCATTTGCCTACTTGATATATCTCCATTTCTCCCTGCTGCCCCATAAAGACTAAGTGTTGATTTTGGAGCAGCTGTATCACATTACTTCCATCCTGAAAGCTCTTTAGTAGGTTCCCCTCCACTATAATAAAATTTAAAAGCTTTGCTTGGTCTTCACTTTATATTCAGGCTTGTAGTGTTCACTTTCTCCTTGATGTCAGTCACCTCTTAAGGCCAGCTTAAATTAACAGGTTCAATGAACATGCTGAGTTTTGTTTTGTTTTGTTTTATTGTTGTTTGTTTTTTGGTTTTTGGGTTTTTTTTTTAACCTACTTTAAGCCTCTTATGCCTGATACTCCTGTCTGAAACATTGTTCCCTCTGCTTTTGGCATAGTAATTGTCTTTTGCTCTTTCAAATGTCAGCTTAGATCACACATACTCAAAGACTGATACAGACCTGTCCTGTTTCTGTGTACTCCTTAGGGATTTGTGTGTGTCTTCTACTGAGCTTCAGCTTTTTCAGGACAGAATCAAGTCTGCTTGTTCCACACGGGACACAGAGTGCCTGCCATATAACACATGCTGAAATATTTGTTCACACATCACACAATGCATTTGGTCATGAAGAGAGAACTAATAAACATTTCTTGGAAGAGTTATTACGTACCTGCCTCCTTAAAGTGTACAGTAAAGATAACTTTACCCGATTTTATAATTGAGTTTTAAAATATTTTCCCAATCGGTCCCCCAAGCACTGTGTCAAAGAATGATTATATGTTTGAAAGGTGCATAGAAAATATTTCATTCAGCACCTTATTTATACAAAGGCAGACTTGATTTGAGTGTCTCCTGAGAAATTGTCTTCCTTTGTTCTTAGTATTCCTAATGCCAAGCATCCCAGTTGATTACCTGATCTTTTCTATGCGGTCTGATTACTTTCAGTTGCCGTGAGTTGTAAGCAGTTAATAACAGGTGCTGCACAGATGACTCAGCAGTTAGAGCACTGGCTGCTCTTGGCGAGAACCTAGTTCATTTCCCAGCACCCACACGGCAGCTCACAGCCATCTTTAACTGCAGTTCCAGGAATTCATTGCCCTCCTCTGGCTTCTTAAGGCACCAGACATGTGTGGTGCACATAGGCGCAGGCAAAACATCCATCCACATAAAACAAAAATAAATAAATCTTTTTTAAAATCTAAAAAATGAGTAAGTGAAAGGAATGGTTTTTATCTAGTTCTTTCTTTAGAACCTCCAGGATATTTATTTTATGTATGTGTGTGCATAAATATATGTATGGGTGGATGTACCTGGCTGCCCTTGTGTATGGAGGCAGTGAACATACTCAGGAGAAGAGCCTCTCACCTTTAAAACAAAAAACAAAAACTAGGTGTCCCATTTGCCTGAGGATTCACCTGTTTCCTCATTTTAATCCTAACACAGGAATTAGGTGTGTATTACCATGCCTGTTTTTTTTTTTTAAAACCAGTCTGGGGATTCTAGGGAGTGAACTCATATTTGCAGGGCAAATACTTCACTAAGCTATCTCCTCAGCCCATAAAGCCTTAAAGATAGTTTATCATTACTCCAATTAAAATGTCCTCGCTAGTACACACGGGAGGGAGGGAGGGAGGGAGGGAGGGAGGGAGGGAGAGAGAGAGAGAGAGAGAGAGAGAGAGAGAGAGAGAGAGAGAGAGAGAGAGAGAGAGCGCACATGCATAAGGTGAATGTTGCTTTTCTAAAATGCTTAGGACCAGACTGTTTTGGAAAATTTTTGAGTTGAGGGATATTTGCATTTATAGTGATGTGTCATAGAATGGAACACAAATATAAACATTAACTCACTTTGTTTTATGTAAACATATACATAATTTAGAGGTAATTTTATGCAGTATTGTTCCTCTTTTTATATGTTAACCGGTTTGATGGCATAGAATTTTTCCAATAGTGACATCATATTGTCTATTGTCACCTGAAAATTTCAGACTTTACGCATTTTTGAGTGAGGATGGATAGTTAGCCTATATCTCTGTAATTGAGATGTGAAGATGCTGATGGCCTCTTTCACATCAATACCCCATACTGCTTCTTTATGCAAGTTTTTAATGTATGATTTTGTGGGTTTTGTAATAGTGAATGCTTGCCAGCTGACCTAAAGAAATGTAAACCACTCACATAAAGGACACATTATCTCCTGTAAGGACTTTTTATTGTCGACATTTATAAACAGACATCAAAGTTAGGCAGAAGGACCTTGCAGAGCTTATTCTTACCTATCCCAGTCTCTGTTTTTCTCTCTATTTTAAAGCTTGTTTCAGACACAGAATTCACTGTGATTTTTCAACATGTGTCTTTATCAATTGAAGGATTTTGGCTTTTTCCAACATAAGCACCTTAACATTTTCAAACCAAACAAAAATTAAGAATTTTTTCATATTTTCTTATACTCCACTCAGACTCTTCCCCTTCCCCAAATATCTCAGAATGTAGTCTGGCGATAACGTTTGTACAGACCCTGCCTTACAGAGTTTGGGCATTGGCTTTGGTATATGTGTCTCTTGTGACTGTTGACCTTCAATACTTACATCCCCTAGTCACCCGTTCTTTGTCTTCGTTTTTATTTTGGAGGAGACTGGTCACTTGCCCGCTACCACTAGACCTCCTCCCCAATTCTAGGTATACTTTCAGTTTTTTAGTGTTACACAGTATTCCTCAAGAGTTTATGCAGTTGGTTAAGCCTTCGTGCAATATCATGTGGGCATTTGTTGTCTTTTCAGCATTTGAGTTACTACTTAGAATCTTGGACTTTCGGCAGAACTCATCTGTCTGGTTCCCATGTCTTATTAACAGCATATGGAGTGACCTGGGGAAGCCACACTTCCTGTGACTGAGTCTGGAAGCTCTTGGGACTCCTACCTCTGAGTCATTTTACTTCGTGGCTGTTAGACTGGAAATATGCAGGGCAGCTTAGAGTTACATACTTGTGTCCTTCTTTATATCATGTTTCTCTTTATTTTAGGGTTTTCTTGTTGGAATGCAGTGTGAGAGAAGTACGCGTTGCTGTGGCCACCATTCTGGAGAAGACCTTAGACAGTGCCTTGTTTTATCAGGATAAGGTCAGTCTCATTGTAAACTTTATGTATTCTGTTTTATCAGCTGTTCTCAGTTGTACATAATAAAAAGGAGACCTAAAATTGGTGGCTGGGCCTATGTGTGCGTGTGTGCATGTGTGTGTATGTGGTGACTTTCTGATACATGCTCAGATAGAAGGCATTCTGTCCATCCCTCTTTATGTTCCAGATACCAAGATAGAGACTGAAAAAAAGTTGAGGTCTGCTTTTGTCTGCTTTAGGATTTTCATCCCTGGCCAGTCTTCTCTCAAGAATTTGTGTTAGACTCTGAAATGAGACTAACTATTGTCTAGACACACTAACCTAGACATTCTGAGTCACCCTTGGCTGTTTCCTCAAAAGCTGCTTTCCTGATCCGACTGCTTTTGATAGCCAAACCAGTGTCATTCATCCCGGGGCACGGTAGCCTACACAGTCTTCATCATTCCCTGAGTGTTGTTTCTATCCTTCAGGAATATTCTCTTTTTCCTAACCCTATTCTCTGCAGTTATATCTTCAGAATCTTAATTCAACATACACACGATAAACCAAACTATGGTGTTTATTCCCATCTTCGGTTCCCAAAGGTTTTAAGCCTGTGGGGAAGTCTGTGGTGTATATTATCAGTCTGGTTGTTCAGTCCGTTACTAAGTCTTCTCAAGTACAACAGTTACTCCCCAAGTTTGCTGTTTCAAACAGCTGATACTAAATGGAAAACTTTGAAAAATAGTTTCAAAATAAATTGGCTCCTTACAAATATTGACTCCAGGCATTTTGTGCATCCATGTACTACAGGACAGAATGCTTCAAATTTAGATGTTGACTTCACTATGCAGCCTTGAGCACATTCTTGAAGGAGAATGTTCTGGATCCAGTGTCGGGGCACCCAGACCCTTAGTTCTCCAGTACCACCTATTCTCGCAAGCTCTGTTAGACCACGCACTCAGCCAGAGGAACAGGAAGCCAAATGTGCCCTTTAGAAAGGTCTTGAAAGTCCTTCTCTCAATTCCAGGAGTCATTAGACTTACGTGTCCTATAAAGTGATAGTTTTCCATCAGCGTAAGCAGCAGAACTTTTCATCAAGCAAAAAATCATACCTGGCTTCAGGCAGACTAAAGAAAGTCACTGGAGCTGCTTAGAAAGCTTGAATACCATTGCTCCATGACACTCCTGTGGGAGCCGTCTAAGGTGTTTCAAGAATGCTACCCTAAGGACTACCTTGCCCTCCTTCTTCCACTGTATACTCCAGAGAAAAAAGACAGAATTAGTGCAGTCTCCTTACAGATAGGGTTAGGCCATAGAACATCACCAACCTTTTAAAGACAGAAGAACAGATAGTAGAAGAGGAAGGAGTAGAGGGTATAAGCATGGAAGCTACTTCCTGAAGTCAATTCTATTTGATATCCAACTAATGTATTTTTGTGTTTGTTTTTCCCACAATGGAAATTATGCCTCTTGCCACCCACTATATCTATACTGTAAAGTACTTTGAAAATGAAGTGCTATGTAAGTGCTAACTTGTATTTATAATGGGTGTGACAGGATGATTGGGGTATTCCAGAAGTCGATGGATACCATCTTCAGAGGAATAGAAGAGTAGTGAGCCTGGTCTTAATGCTTGGATAACAGATGAATTTCTAGGGAGTTGTCCAGAAACATTTGGGGTGGGAGGGAAAACAGAAGCAATGTCATACCCAAATGGTTTCTAAACAAATAAAATGTTTTTCAAAGCTTTCCATGAGGCGTCAGCGGGCTTTCAAGTAAGTTCCTAGTTGAGTCGGTATTGCCGTGTCATCTGTCAGGCTGTTGCTCTCCATTTGCTCCATCGGCTTGGTTTCTAGCCCTTCTGCCTGTGTCTGTGTTTTATTCTCTGCATCTGTGACTGTGAAGAGCAGCCTAGTGGAGGGAGGGACTCAGAAATCCATCTCCCCTTGGTGCCCACCTCTCTGTAAGACAGAAAAAAGAGAAATTAGCTCTGGAGAAAATGTGACCTGGACTCCGGTACCTAGGAAATAAAATAGACTCTCCCTTAGTTCTCCAACAATACTGACACTCTTCCAGAAGGTAAAAGGATAATTCTGTTTTGCTCTCCAAAGCATAAATCCATCTAACTCTGAGACTGGATTGTAATTTCCCTCTTTTCTTATGGTGGTTTACTTCAAGTTAATCCTGTGACAAGCGTTTGTCTTGTCTCTTTCTTTATATAATTTCCTCTTTCCTCTTGCCAGTTAAAAAGCCTTCATCAGTTATTGGAAGTCCTGCTTGCTCTGTTGGATAAAGATGTCCCAGAAAATTGTAAAAATTGTGCTCAATACTTTTCCCTATTCAACACTTTTGTACAAAAGGTAAGTTATTGTTTTCTAATATATTTTCCTAATGCAGTAGATTTATATTCTAAAAATATTTTATATATGCAAAAATATTAGATTCCATTTTGTGTAGTGGATTCATGAGTGTTTGTAAATAAATCCAAATTAATGGATTATTTTACTTCAGGAATTATGACCCAAGTAGGTGTAGTTACTGACAACAGTGGAAGGCAGCATCATTGGTTTTTCCATAGCAGCCATCAGGAGGCAGTGTAAGACTCAAGAGGTGTGTAAGATGTTAACAAGTATTCCCTACATAGAAGGTGCAACACTTAACATAGTGATGTCTTGAAATGTCTGAATGTATTTTTAAAATAACTTTTTTCTGGCTGGGAGTATAATTTGTCATTCTACTGCCTTGTGGCAGCAAGGTATTAGGGCTGGAGACCTTCTTCTGCGGCACTCAGCACTGCGACACATGATCAGCTTCCTCCTCGGAGTCAGTCGACAGAACAGTCAGGTAAGAACTGCCTTCCTGTTCTCAGTGAGGTGCTGTTGGGCTTCATTTTGTTTCTTTTTGTGGCTGATAAATGTTTTTTAGTTCTGGGTAGTATATACTATGAAGACCTTAAAAGTCTTTGGCGATTAGGGGAAGAGGAAGTTCAATAGGAAAAGGAATCAGTGCCCTTAGAGCCCTCTTCTTCCTTCCCTAGAGCCGTGAATGTTTTGAGGGTTGGTTGAAATCCATCTGTGAAGTTATACTGTTAAAAACTGAATTATACTGCAGCATGATGTTCTCAGTCAAATGCTCGGAGCATTTTCCCAGAACATTACTATTATATGGCTGGATGTGTCCATATATAACCTGTTAGAAATTCCTATATAGCTCTGTTTTCTCCATTCATTAATTTTTGTTTGATAAAGATTTTTAAAATACATAAAATGCTAGGATCCAGGAATGATAGAGTGCTTCTTGTGGACCAAGTACACCTGGTCTTTCTGTGGTGATAGTTTGGACACACAGCTCAGTAAAATAGGCAGTGTTTCTCCTATTCTGTGACAAGAATTTAAGCACAGCTGTGCTAAGTAACTTACGCAAGGTCACAGAGCACATGTGTTGGTGAAACGGGTCTATGCCTAGCTCTTAGGATTTCAGAGTCTGAGCCTCTTAAGCTCCTAAACTTCTCTCAACTCCCCATCCCATCACCTTGTTGTTATACTTAAGTGGTGAGAAACAAGCACTGATACTATAACGTGCCGTGGTTGTTGGCTATTGAGATCTGCCGTACTTGTCTTTCGTTTCAATCTCATCACAGGGACTGGTGATGGACTTGGGTCTCTGTATTTGCACTATTTGTGCAGTTAATATTGTCTTGCATTTGTAGAATACACTAGTTTTCATTCTTAATATTTCACTTGGTCCTCAAAACCACAAAGTGGGCAGAGCAGGTAGCATTATCTCTGCCATTGCATAAAGCATTGTTATGAATGTGCCCATTTATACAACACACTATTAGCTGCCTGCCATAGGGCCAGGCCTCCTGTCCTCCAGCTTCATGGGTTTGCCCATTACACTAAGTCTCCGGAAAATTACCTGGCATGTCATGAGTGTACCCAACCTAAACTGCATACTTTGAATGGGTTGATTTTAGAGTTAATGTTTTAATGAGTTCATGTTTTCAGGGGAGCAAATCCTTTGAGATACCTTTATTAGACCAGTGATTTTATATGTTGACCTCTTTACTGTGGGCATCGAGACAGACCATGGTTTAGTAAACTACCAGCCAGCAGATACTTTCCCCACACAGAATAGTGGCATTCTTCAATCTTCTCTAATGATAGATACGCCGATGGAGTTCAGCACAAGCACGGGAATTTGGGAATCTTCACAACACTGTGGCATTGCTGGTCTTGCATACAGATGTCTCTTCCCAGAGGAATGTTGGTAAGTTTGACCATACATCAGAAGCATGGAGAGAAGTACTGATCTTAGGACTGAATGGTTAGTGTTTGTTTCTCAGTTGACTTTTGATCTTTGAGGAGCACTTAAAAGTTTTTTTGTTTTAATTAATGCTAAGCCGCACTTTATTTAACTAGTTTATCAATAACTAGAGAAATCAAGTTAATCATTGATTTGATGCAAAAAGTTTATTTTAAATGGCTCTAGGATTAAAGACTAATTCAGAGCTCACTCATCACCACAGTATGAACAACTGATGTAGTAAGAAGAATAGACAAGGCACAGGCTGTTGTCTTCAAGCTGTGTAAACTTAACCAAGCCACCTGACCTTTATGATTTTCCATACAAAATGAAAATATTAATAAATAACTTTCTAGATATAGTAAGGATTAATTAAATAAAATACCAAAGTGCTTTGTGAAAGCAAAGGGGATTCAGATATAAATTAGTAAAATATCAGTTAGAAACAGTAGCATTTCCTGTTTTGTCACCTACCAATAAGAGTCACAGATGCACTTTTGTACTATGATTATCCATTATCCTAATCACACAACGTGTGTTGTGCCTGTATACTGTACATAGGCTTTGTCCTGACAATCACACAATAGTACTACAAAGCATATATGATTTAGTGTCCTATGCTATGACATAGTGCTTGTATTTACTGTGTTCGTTCCCCATAGCACACTGGAGAGGTGCTATCCCCCTCTGTAGATGAGACAACATAAAAACACAGCTAATAAGTTCATAGCTATTAAGTGATAGAGCTCAAGTATGGTGGTAATGTGTAAAGTAAAATCTAAAGGCAGAAAATAAGAAAAACCCCACAGTGCATCATTCTAACTTATAAACAAACACCTTATAGAGGCACATTGAAGGACACATGAATGGAGTTCTGGTTTGCTTTCTGTTGCTGTGATAAGCACCATGACTTAAAGCAACTTAGTGAGGGAAAAGTTTATTTGGCATACAGGTTATAGTCCATCATCAAGGGAAGCCAAGGCAGAAACTCAAGGCAGTAGCTTGAAGCATGAACAACAGAAGAATGCTGCTTGCTGGTTTCCCCCTTCAACTTGCTCAGCCACCTTTCTCATACAGCCCAGGTTCATTTCTGTCCCTAGAGAAAGTACTGCCCACAGTGGGATGGGCCCTTCTACATAAATTAGCAATTAAAAAAATACCCCACAGGCCAGTTTGATCTGGGCAATTCTTTTTGTTTTTTGAGACAGGGTTTCTCTAGCTTTGGAGCCTGTCCTGGAACTAGCTCATATAGACAAGACTGGCCTGGAACTCACAGAGATCCCGCCTGCCTCAGCCTCCCAAATTGCTGGGATTAAAGGCCTCTGGGCGGTTTTTAGTTGAGGTTCCTTCTTTCAGGTGACATTGTTTTGTGTCAAGCTGACAGCTGAGGCTGACTGGGACACTTGGTTGTGAGTGCAGTTTATTTCCTACACCTGACTCATTCCTCTCAAAAGACAAAAGACTGCTGGTTGTGATAGTTCAGTTTACAAAAGATGGAGTATATACCTATCTGCTTAGCATAATTGTTTTTTTTGCAAACAATTGCTTGAAGAACAGTGACTTGTCCAGTGTCTCTCTGGTTGCAGCTTTTAGTACTTTTTCATAGCTATAGCTGAGATAAAATTTGAGGAAAAAAATAAAGGAAATTATCTGCCTAGCTCATTGGTCCAGTAGACTGAAGGATTGAGTTGTAAGAACCCAGCAATTGTGTGTGTGAACCTGAGAGTTTCACTTTTTTGTGGACATGTGTTTCATGGAACATTTCCAAGTGAGACAAGTTGTGCTTTGTGTTTTTTTTCTTGGGTCTCCTAAAGCTCCTGGCATATTTAAACAACGGCCACCTATCAGTGTTGCTCCCTCAAGCCCTTTGCTGCCCCTCCACGAGGAAGTAGAAGCCTTATTGTTCTTGTCTGAAGGGAAACCTTATTTGTTAGAGGTATGTAATTGCTGTGCTGAGGACATTTACTTATGTTATTTTCTCCTATTTGAGCAAAATCCTTTTGTTGATATATTTTTCAAGTTACTCTGGTGAAAGGAAATACTGTTACGAGGAGAAATGCTTATTTTTTTTTTTATATGCATTTCAAAACACTAGGCATGGCTGGATGGTAGAGCACTTGCCCAGTGTATTCCATGTCCAGCACTGCATGGATAGATGGTTGAATTTGTCAAGTGGGCACTATTCATCTTCTCTCCATCCAAGAACTAGACTTCCATTCCGGCCCCACCAGCTCTCCTTAAGGCCTAGGAGAAGCTGAATGAGAGTTCACCTTTGAAGTAACTTCATTATCAAAAAGTTTGTCCTCAGTCTGTCTGTCCCTGGTCCTAAAACACTGCAGCCTAAAAGCATGTGTATGTGAACCTTCCAAGTGTGCTTGTCCCCGTGCCTGCACAGGGCACACACAGGCTGTACTGTCCCCGTGCCTGCACAGGGCACACACAGGCTGGGCTTTCCCCGTGTCTGCACAGGCCATACACAGGCTGGGTTGTCCCCATGTCTGCATGAGGCACATGTTGTGTGCCTTATTCTTGGCCAGCTCTCCTTTTACCCAGTTACCTTCCTATGAATTCTGACTTCCATAATCTGATTTTCAATGGAGATGAGAACAACATATTGTTGTAGTTTTTTCATCTTTTTGTTTAACTTTATTTTCTTATCGTCAGCTATTACTTTAACCTCTCATGAGAATGCTAGCATTTGAAAATTGTTGAAGGTTAGTCCTCAGGAAATAAAAAGTGCATGTTTGTACAAGTCTGTATAAAATGACAGAGAGATCCAGATACGCTGAAGTCCTTCCTTAGGCCTCAAGCAAGAAACCCTGTTTTAGGACAATGTCATTGTTCTTAATTTCTGAAAAATCTGATGAAAGAACAGACCGCTGACTGTGGCTGTAGCTTACTCCTTTGTGTCCTCCCACCAGGTCATGTTTGCTCTGCGAGAGCTGACTGGTTCCCTCCTGGCACTCATGGAGATGGTGGTGTACTGCTGTTTCTGTAATGAGCACTTTTCCTTCACAATGCTGCATTTCATTAAGGTACAACTCAATCACCCTGGCCATCCCTGGTAGCATCCAATCACCCTGGCCATCCCTGGTAGCATCCAGTCACCGTAGCCATCCCTGGTAGCATCCAGTCACCGTAGCCATCCCTGGTAGCATCCAGTCACCGTAGCCATCCCTGGTAGCATCCAGTCACCGTAGCCATCCCTGGTAGCATTCTGTGAGACCCTGGGAGAGCATTTTCTGGCTCCCAGGCAATTTGGATACATTTTTCTTAATTGTAAAGATAGTAAGTATTGTGCTGATTTTTAAAGAATTAAGAAAAGAATTCCTAACTCCAATATTTAGTGCTGACTACTACCAGGAACATCCTTTTAATTTATCCTCTGTTATATCTTTTTATTTTCTGTCTTTGTATTTTAATGTAATTGAGAGTTTTATGATTCTGTCTTCTTTGACTTGGTCATGTAATTTCCCATACTTCATCCTTTCATGTACCAAAATTCACTTAGCGCTTTTCCTAGTGGTAAACATTTGCATATGGTTCAATTTTTAACTAATTAAGAATAATGTTTTAATAATATTAATGTTCTGGTGATCATTAGTGGATGAAATTGTTTCACAGCTGTAATTTCTTTACCTGCATTGTCTTAAAAATCAAAAATAGGTGTCATATCTTCTTGAACAGTGATATAATTAATTATAAGGCATTGATCAATATAGTAATCACTATCTCACCCACTACACCTACTAATCACAAAAGCTATGCCAAATGTACTACATTTAACTCGCATGATTCTCACGTAGTCCTATGAAATCGATATGGCTCCCAAAACATGAAGCTGAGGCAGAGTAAGGAGCGTCATACAGTTAGCCAGTGACAGAGTAAGGCTTTGGGACTAAGAAGGTAGCTTTTATCTGTGTCTTTACCACATCGCTCACTGTTTTTCTAGATGTTACTAGAAAAGTGTTAAAGTCTACATGTCATTTTACTAGTTTTTGAATCTTTGAGTAATTATGCTTATAATTCTCTTGGTGAAAAAAATGCAAGTACACAAATAAGGCCAAAGTCTACTTTGACATGTCCTGCTGGTCATCCATAGGCCACTTCCACCCTGCCCCGAGGAGCATGTTTTCCTTTCAGGTTCTGTATGTGAAATCCACGTGTATCTACTATTCCTACCCACAGAAGTTCTTTTGTGTAGTAGAATTGCACACTCGTGTTTGTAATAGTGATCCACGTAGTGTTAACAAGGAGCGGGTACTTAGTAAGGCGTAGTTGTAGCTCTTAGTAAAGGGTGTTCTGCCCTCCTCTTGTGTCTGCTTACTACTTGTATGGCTGTGAACCCAAGCATCTTCCTCTTCTACAAAACAGGAAGAAATAGAACTTGACTTCAAAGTTGTTGTAATCTGTGCAGCACTAGGCAAAGTGTTTTATAAATACCATTCCTGCCTCCTTGGAAGTCTGTTAATACTTCCAATATTGCAATATTCTTTCCCAACTTTCTTCTGCACAGGCTGAGGACCAAATATCAGTTTCCAGCACCTACACCAGGCGGTTTACAACTGCCTGTACTCCAGCTCCATGGAATTTTCAATGCCTCCTCCTAACCTCTGTGGACACCCGCACACATATGTGCATACATACACATAAATAAAAATAAAATTTAAAATGCATAAAGAGGTTTTATAAACCTTGTTTTCTTAGTGCATTTTAGCAGAGTTTTTTTTCTGTTTCATACGCTGCCTTTTTAATATACTTCACTGAGAGCTCACCTCAGAGGTTTCCCTTTATTCTCTTTGCTGCCAACATCCTTTAGGAAACGAGCAGAGTGTGGATGGAACTGTGTAAGATCAGGGCTGCTTGTGACTTAGAATGCTCCATTTCGCTTTCTCCCTCACTTTCCTAATAACATAAGTGTCACAGGATACTGAACTGAAAGAGCCTTAGGGGTTTATTTGGCCTCAGCTAAGGATCTGGGAATTGAGGCCCTGAGAGGAGCTGACTTGACTAGTGACAGGCAGACAGTGGTAGAACTGGAGCTTGATTCCAGAACTGTGCTCTCCGCTGAGAAGTCACCAGAATGTTTGTCCTGTCACAAAATTGTTTTCAGAACCAGCTAGACACTGCTCCACCCCACGAGTTAAAGAATACATTCCAGCTACTGCATGAGATATTGGTAAGTCTCACATTTCTCTGCTGACTCGCTTGCGTTTACATGTTTAAAATTAGCATGTGTTCATAAGCCACTAGTTCCTTACTGGGTTTTGTTCAGTTTGCCTGCGTTTACTGATTCTTCTTCATATCAGTCATGTGTCACATGCATTAGTGACTTGGAAAGGACCAGCGATGAAAGTCTTGGAGCTTTCAGTATCTTGAAAAAGCCGGGCAAAACCACAGGCAATTATAATCAGAGGAGTAATGGATGACAATTAACCTTTATTGAGGTCTCAGTTGTGTGATTCACTGTGCTTAACCCTGAGGGCAACACTCAGAAGTTAGCTGATGGGTTTGCAGGCATGATGACATTGTTGGTCATATCCTTTCTGTTATGACAGAGGGTCTCTATGGATTTAACTGTGTGACTAAAGAATAGAATGGAACCATGTAGTAGAGCTTGGAGTGGGGGTGAAGTGGGAGAGAATGACAAAGACAGATTACAAAAGGCTTCTACTACCAATGCCAGGATACAGCAACTTCTTCCTGTAGGGCACAGGTTGGATTTAGTCAATTAATATGAATGGAAGTGATCAAACCATATTAGCTCCATTTCTTGCAAACACCAGTCATTAAGAGAAGTAACCATATGCTTCCTTGGATGTGTATGTAGCCTCCAGTTTCCCTTCACTCCTGCTTCCTGAAACATGCCTTTTTGCTCATCACCACATCTCCCAGCCTCTGCTGTCAGTCATGGTGAGCCATGAAAATGCTTTAAGCAAAAAAAAGGAAATGACTCATTTGCATAGCAAGACACCTTTGGCTATTATTTTGAAGGAAGAACTAAAACAAGCAGGATTGGATATTGGGAGAACATCCAGGATCCTGGCAAAGAAAAGAGGCAGATGGTAGAAGGCCAAGAAGGAGCAGATCAGCTGGAAAGAGAGCTAATAAAATTTAATGATTTGAATGAGTTGATGAGAGAGACTAGTCCAGGGCCTCCTAGGAAAGATTGTATCCCTTTAAAAACCTAGTGCAGAGGTTTGAAATGGCTTAAAATATAAAAATATATCATTGAAAATACATGATGGGTGTCATCTACTTTTAAAAAAAAATTGTCTTTCTGATCTTTTTCTTCCTTTTGACCCCAGTCCTTCTTTATAGACTTTGGGAAATGCTGTAGAGCTATGTATCATTGAACTGGGCTCAGCAGACCCAAGCAGTGGGCTATAGTGCACAGGACTTAGTGCCAATAACTAAAGATATAGCAACATCCTGAAGCAAAAATGCATTTTTGCTAAATAAATTAAAAATGATCCTGTGTCCTTAGGATCACAAACCATCTGTCCTCAGCCCTCAGCATAAAGTTGTTAGAAACACATATATAGGAAATGAATAGCTCTTTAAAAATTTTATATTTTGGTTTTGAATTAGAGATGTGTTTGAGATGCATAGTGATATCATAACATCCCTTAGTGTTTGGGCTCTGCTGTAGAAACTAGCTTCTTGAGTAGAGCTGTGGGGAACACCAGTAACTTCTGCGCAGGCTGCTGCTCTCAGTTGCTAACTTTGTCTCCTTCCTCTGACAGGTCATTGAAGATCCCATACAAGTAGAGCGAATCAAATTTGTATTTGAGACAGAAAATGGATTACTAGGCAAGTATGCCAGCTAAGGAACAAGTGCCTTATTTATAAATTTATAAATAAGCTCTGTTCCAGCAGGCATGGCCCCTCTGCTCTCCCTGACTTAGATGACCTCTCCATTAGAAGTCTTCTTATTGTCACTGGACTCCTCATCCTGACCAGGAGACTGTCCTTCCACTCAGTATGGTAGAATCTAGGGTTTGTTCCCAAGTCGGAAGATTCAGGAATACCATAAAGTTTTCTAAGAGCTAAAGAGGTTTTTCTGGTGACAGAAATCTTTTCCTTCCCCAGCAGCCATGGAAAGAAAAACTAACACCTTAGACTTAAGTATTGTCAGATATATGAAGTATGATTGTCATTTGACCCACATGTCCATTGTCTACCATGTTGTATGTCTGGACTTTGTTTTGTAAAAATCTGAGTTAGCTTTAATACACTGCCTTAGAAATAGTTCAGTAAAATTGTCCTTCATCACAGATACTTTGAATTCTGTTGTATACCATCATGGCACACATAACATATCTGTCACTGATTATATCTAACATGGGGTTACATAAGATATGTCGCTATGGCTGGTATAGCTATTCTCCTTTGTATAAGTTCCCTGATCTTTACAACAATGACCCCACCTATAAAACATTTCTCAGAATATATCCCCATCCTCAAGCAGCACATGGCAGCATTAATAGGAACCTAAGAGCCACCATTTAAGGCAGAAAAGAGCTACAAGCTCAAAGGTTTCTAAGCCCCAGTTTGGGGTAGTGTACTGTAATCATAGCATCAGCCATACCAGGTCCTCTGGAACCTAAAAGCATAAACACATGACAAGTAAGAATAAGTATTTATTTTTAAATTGCTAAAAGAAAAAGTAGGAAACATTTATTACATAGAACTAATATAAATTTCCATTATCAAATGATAAATAGTTGTAACTGTTCTTATCTGGGTAGCCGTATGGGGGAGTTTTGAATACCATCCGGCTGAAGTTGTAGTTCTTCCAGTTCTACTACACACAGCTGTGTTCTTAACACAGTAAAACACTAGAATCTGCATGGTTCTGTTGAATAGGTAGTTGTCCCCTACCCACTTATCAAACTTATTTCCAGAACAAGAGCATCACTATTACTTGAGCCTCTCCGGGCCTTCCTGTTAAAGTGTCTTGTCTTCCTCTAGCCCTGATGCACCACAGCAACCATGTGGACAGCAGCCGTTGCTACCAGTGTGTCAAATTCCTCGTCACTCTTGCTCAGAAGTGAGTACAGACTTAGAGTGCAGAGGACATGGGTTTGACTGTGGTGTGGGAACTGCCTTGTTTTGGGGCCTGAGAGGATCTGACAGATTTGGGGTCATGCTTGCTTAGGAGCTTGCTTAGGAACTACGGGACCCTATTCAGATTGTCTCCCCAAAGGAAATGAAGTGGGAATGTTAGAAAAGTAATAGATGGTCCAGAATTTCAAAAAGGAGGAAAGGGACGATCCCCTGGCCTTATGTCAGAAGGGTAAGAATCGGGTGGGTTTGAAAACCTCGGGAACATTTGGTGAGCTTTCCCAAAGTTGCTTTCATCAACCAGCGGCTCCTTGAGCCCAAAGTCCCTAATTTAAACGTCTCTCAAGAGACAAAATCTTGTCACCTGAATCAGAGCACCTATAAACCTCGATTCTATGCCAGGTGTTCATGATCCTTAAAACAGCCTGGATTTGGGGAGATGCTGGATCACAGATGGTTTGAGTAGCATAGTCACCATCTTAGACCTAAACTTACACTTGGAGGTTGACCTCACAGCAAAGGTACTTTCTAACCATGACACGATAGACAGTACATGTTACCTTGACCTTGCTGAATATACACAGTCCATGCAGTTCAGTGATGGAGGCTCCTCTGTGTTGGGGAAGGAACGAACCAACTCCCACAAGTTGTTTTCAGGCCTATACATGTGTGCCATGGCACATACATAGTAAATAAATAATTATAAAAATTTTAAAGAAAACTTGTACTTTTCACCATCCATCTCTAGATCCCTTCATCTTCCAAAACTAAAACTCCGAACCCCCACTGAATACTGGCTCCCCATTTCCTTCTTCCCTGAGCCACTGGCAGTCATTCTAATTTCTACCTTCATGAATTCGGCCACTCTGGGTACCTCATAACTACCTTGCTTGACTTAGTGCAATATCTTCAAGGTTTGTCCGTGCTCTAGTTAGAACTTCCTTCCTTTTACTTCCTTTTAAAGACTGTTACTGTAGTCATGTGCCACATCCCATGTGTCATTCTTTAGTTGATGTTGGGAACTTACGGTGGTGCTAATCTAACCTGGTGTACTCCATAGTCAAACAAGGTCAGTGACTTTAGTAACTGTATTGTATATGCACTGAATCATCATTTTTTTGTGGGCATAGAAATATTCTTAGACTTATATCAGAATAAGACTTAGACTTGTATCAGAATAAGAATGAGAAGTTTATGGGGCTTAATCTGTTGTGCTTGAACTTCCTAAACAGAGAATTAGGGTAATTTGAAATAGTGTATTTTTCTAGAGGACATAATATTCTGGATACAAGTGTTATCCTACCACAACTGCAGGTCCCTTGATTAGACTTGATATCAGCATGTCAAAATGGTTGTTTCCAAGTAGTGCTGGGACCAATGGCATGTCCCTACCAGCAGCTACATGCTGTCAGTGTCCTCACATGTCCTGTCTGCACACACCAGCAGCAACGTCATCTTCAGGGCTGTCTTCAAAGAAGGACAGTGATAGAAGAAGCCAAGTAGAGTGGAGATGAGGAGAAGTGCTCCCAAGCATGCTTTAAAAGTATTCCCCCCAAAAATCTCATTCTCCCTTCTTCTAACACAAAATTAAAGTTTAGTTTGATTATATAAAAAGATTACTTATTAAATATACAGTTTATTAATAGTTGGGTGGGTTTGTTTAGTTTTCCAGCTCTGAACTTTAGCAGGGCTGTTGATAAGAGTTAGAGATAGTGAGATTAGGCACTGTATTTGCCTTTGCTGCCTTTTGGAGTTCAAACATATGATGGTCTTTACTGTCCAGTCATAAAGGGAAAATTTAGTTTTAGTAAAAGTGGCATTCATGTTTCAAGTACAAATGTAGCTGAACAAGAATATTTTCAAAGAAGTATTTTGACTTGTAATAATATGCTTGGTCACCAGGTGTCCTGCTGCTAAAGAATACTTCAAGGAGAATTCCCATCACTGGAGTTGGGCTGTGCAGTGGTTGCAGAAGAAGGTACTAGAATTCTGAGCTTTCCCAGCTCTATAGCATAGGCTCTAAAACGACACCTTACCTGGAAAAAGATTTTTTTTTCTTAAACTAACTCATAGAATGATCTCAAGATTCTTTGAGATGTCAAATATTTCTTAGATAAATTTTATTATTGTTTTTGTTATTGTTATTATTTTTATTGTGTGTATGGGTGCATGTACACACGCATACATGCACGCTAGTGCCTATGGAGGTCAGATATATCAGATCCCCTGGAGCTGGAGTTGTAGTCATTTGTAAGCTGCCTGACATGTTTGCTAGAAATCTAACTTGGGTCCTCCATGAGTGGAATACATGCTCTTAATCACAGAGTCATCTCTCTAGCCATTCAAACATTTCTTTAGTCAGTACATACGTGCATGTATTAAAGTTGTGTTTTAATATGGTTACACCCTCTCCCCCACATCTCACAGGACTTTGGGTTTTTTGTTGTTGTTGTTGTCAAGATTTTATTTTTATTTATGTGTATGTGTGTGAGTATATGTACATGCTTGTAAGTGCCCGTGGAGACCAAAAGAGGGTATCACATCCAAACTTTGGCGATGCTAGGATCCAAACTCAAGAGCAGCAGGTGCTCTTTACTACTGAGCCATCTCTCCAGCCCCAAAGGTTTATGATCTAAGACATGCCTCCAAGTGGATGATAGTACCGAGCCTATATATGCTATTTTTTTCTTTTAGATACATACAACTAGGATAAAATTTAGTTGGATATTAGGCATAGTAAGAGATTAATGATAATAATGATAAAATGGGGACAGAATATCCTAGAAAAATGATAACAGTGTACTGTAATCAAAGGATCTTATACTGTACTAATGCATCTCGTGGGGGTGGGAAATGGTGTGATGTATGTATGAAGAGATGGGTGGTATAAGAAGGCCACGTGACTGTTGTAATTCTCATATGTTACCAGTGGAGAGATCCTTGAGCCATTAGCATATAAAGGGTAGAAACATGGCTGAACAAGTGGCTATGTCTGGAGCGACAGTGAGACAGTACAGGCTTTCATCACAGTACTCACACTGGCACACAGTTTGACTTATTTTTGGAACTCTCCTTTTAATATGTTTGGACCGTGGTTGTTCACAAATAACAAAGTATGGGAAACACATCCATGCATAAGGGGGGTACTGCTTAACATCTGTCTTAACTCCAGAGATGAAAAGTTGGAGGCTGGTGCTCCGATTAAGAAGCACTATCTTCCTGTTGGAAACTGGGGGATAATCCCCCATGATAATTGAGGTGGTAGAAGTCTAAGTAGACTTGTACCTTTGGCTGCTAGACTCTGGTGTGTAAGGTAGGACTGTGTACTCATGGGGGCTTACTTGTCACCACTGCTTGGCCTTTTATCCCAGATGTCAGAGCATTATTGGACTCCACAGAGCAATGTCTCTAACGAAACCTCGACTGGAAAAACCTTTCAGCGAACCATCTCAGCTCAGGTGAGGGTGTCTGCTCTGGCGTGCTTTGAAACCCTTATGCCAGGTTCTTAAAAACCACAACTCAGGGAAGAGATACAGAAGCAGCCTTTGGGTTTTTGTATGAACATGAGCTGGGGTTCTCAAACCCAATGGGAATAGATCGCTTGTCTGAGAAAAGCGCTGCTGCAGGTTGTTGGGCAGGTCTCCCAGGACAACGGGTTGTGGGATGCTTTGGCAATGTGGGGAAAGTGCTGTCACTGGTTGCTACTTTATCTTCTGGTGTTTGAATCTCTACAGGACACATTAGCATACGCCACAGCTTTGTTGAATGAAAAAGAGCAATCAGGAAGCAGCAATGGCTCAGAGAGCAGCCCTGCCAACGAGAATGGAGAGAGACACTTACAACAGGTACAACAGGAGCCTGTCTTTGGCTGAAGGGACATTTGCTCCTAAGCATCCCAAAGATCAAGAAAGAAGAGACCCTGCTCCAGAGAGTGGGGATAAAGATAGACCAGCTCAGCCCTAGTTCAACTAGGTCAGTCCCCAGGCGTGAGATTACAGAACCCAATTGTAGACTCAGGAACGACCCAGCAGGGGTAGTGCCTGGCATGAAGTAAAGTGTCACTGGTGTCCAGTTCCCCCTGCCCTCTTTTCCCATTGCTCAGTCAGTCCAAATATAAGTCTGCCTGTGTGGGTGTAGAGAAGAAAGTGTAGCCTGAGGCCAGTCCAGGGGTTCTTTTAGTGACTGAGTAAGACCATACAAATGCACACGTTTTGCATAATCAGAAATTGCCAGAAGAGTAATAACATTGTGTTTTATTACCTTCTAATAAGCAGAACTAAATTGCTCAATGAGGATATACTTAAAATACAGACCACAAGTAAGGAAGTCAGTGTTGGAAACTCTTCCTAACTTTAATTGTAGGAACCTTAACTTTCTTTCTTTGCCTTAGGGTTCAGAATCTCCCATGATGATTGGTGAATTAAGAAGTGACCTTGATGATGTTGACCCTTAGAGCAGTGTGCCCAGATGGGAAGCTCAGCACCTTTTAGAAACCAGAATCTCATCCTTGGAGCCCTTACAAGAGCCTGGAGTTTGAGCTAGGAGTGTGATGGAGGACCATGTGTTCTGAAGGGAAGCCTTCTCTAGCCACTAGAAGGTTGAGAGCTGCTTGGCAGTGGGAGAATCCTGGCATGTGGACCAGCTGTCCCTGGATTATATGTGCACAGACACTTCAGGAAATAAAGCTGGTGGCAAACTTCTGATACATGAACATCAAGAGTGAGGATGGAGGGATAAAGCTACAGTTTTCTCTGTGTTGGGGGGCTGTTGGGGGAGGATCCTTTGGTTTTTATATTTTTAGGTATGTGAGGGAAATTTTTAATCTGCAGTAACATTGAATAGGAATATCTAATTTAGAATGATGTAAAGATATGTGGTAAAAGTCCTTTCATTGTAAAATAGTAATTGAATCTGGTTTACACAGACCTTTGTATTTAATATGTCTCCCTCTTTGTACAGAATCTCTGGTTTTGTCTAGTTAAGAGCCCTCAGCATAATCTTAGATCTTGATGACATGTTACTAGTATCAGAAATTGTGGCATTATTAAGCTCTTTAAGGTATTTTCTGATTCAAGATGGAAAAGAGCAATAATAAATTTAAAACAAAACAAAAAAGCTATGTTCTCTAGAAGTAAGGGTGCATTCTTTGACATCAATCACTGAAAAGTGATGGGTTGTTCCCAAAATAAAATTTTAAAACAACAAAATTAAAAGCACTTTATAATTTTATTGAGTTTGACTTCATAAAATTACCTTTTTAATGCTCGGAGACATATTGAATAAACTAGTCTTAAGTCATGTGATCTGCAATCATTTGTTTTTACTTAAACATGATTCCTGTGACCCTTGTATCGATTGTATATTGAGTTAAATACCTAAGCTGGGAGCTGCTGCTTTGTGAAATTAATCATAATTTTACTATAGAGAAAGAATCCAAGACTTTGTTTCTCCTTGACATGACCGATACTGAAAAGGCAAGATTTAAAACTTACTTTCTCTGAAATAACTAAAAAAATAATTAGATACCATCCATTTCATTGTGTTTACCAGCATGGTATCAGTCACTCATTCAAGCTGGGGTTACACAGCCATTTCCTGTGCTCTTTTCATTTTGTATTTTGAATTGCTCAGTTTCTTCCTTGTGTCACCTTTAGTTACATGTTCTGCCTTATTTTCCACTTGCCATGCACAGAACTAAAGGAGCCTCTGGAGGTGCCAGGCTGCCACTGTCAGCTAGATTTGCTAAGTCAGAGAGGCACAGCCAGCCCCTAAGTGCCTTTTTGGTTGCTTTTGCATTGTGGGGACACGTGGCAGGCAGGTGGCATTCCCTGCTGTGTGCTTCAGGGACCCTTCATTCATTGTTCACAGGCCAGTGCCAGCTTTGGTCACTCTCAAAGAAGGAAGGGCTAACATGGAAGAGCAGAGCTGTGTCCTCAGGGAAACAGGCAGGTGGCAGATTTGGTCAGGTTCTGGTGTTCTTACAGGTTTTGAATGTGAGGGTCTAAAATTGATTTGAATACCTGAACATCCATGTCCCACTGTTCCCTTCCGACTCACCATCTCTCCACACCCGTGCTTGCAGAAAGATTGTGTAAACATGTATTGAAATGCTGGCAATGGTACCAATGGGATATCGCTGCCGGCAACTGCACTCAGGAGCCCGAATTCAGGAGTGAAATTGCCACTTCTAGTCAGTCCCCTTATTTCCTATGGAAACGACGCCTTCTGCCCCTGCACCTGCTGTCCTCACATAAAGCTGCATCAGGATCGACGGCACTGTACACTTTGGTCCATCTTCTTCCCATGTTGCTGCATTGAGCATCTTTTCCACGTTACCAGTAACCACTTGATTTCCAACAGCTGCAGTCCACTAACGTATGAGGACTTTTTAAAATGTAGTACACAAAGTGACAATTATGGCAAGCTTGCCTTGGAAGAGTTGTCCTTTTTACTGCCAATTTTTGGATGAAGATGTTTTTATAATCTTTTACAGTGGTCCGCAATCAAGCAGGAATTGCACAATTGACTCAACGCTCTGTGTTCTCAAGAAGCTCTTGCAGTCCAGGCTGACCTCAGGACTGCTCTCCTGCTCCTAAGGCATCCTGGGACAGACAGATGAGCCTCCCACAGGAAACTTGCCTGTCGCTCCCCAGGTGGACACTCATGGTTGCCAGCAGCTAGTAGCCGCAAAACTCAGAGCTCGAGTCACCAGACTCACCTGGCTTGCCCCACCCTCCCTGCTAACACCCAGGCGTGTGCAGCATCTTTTGAGCTTGGAACAAGCAGACTGGAATTTTCCTCTGCTACCTCTTGTGTACAAAATCTTGTTTATAAAATTTCAAAAGGAAGTAGATAAACTAGGGAAGACTCTGGATTCAAAATTTGGTTCATGTGTGGTGGAGTTCTTAGCTTCTAAGAGTAGGAAATAAATTTTTCAAAAATGTAGAGTTGGGGTCTCACAGACATTTTTCTCTGAATGTCACACGGGCTGTGGGAGGGACACTGGGGAGCAGCGTAGGTGGCAGAGAGTGAGGGCCACGCTGCAAGGGGCTGTGTCCTCCCGGCCTTCGCTGATCTTTCTTTGCAAGATCTCTGTGCACCACTTGGACAGGGAAAGCAATCATGGGCTCAGGACCTGTAGCCTCAGCTTTCAGAAGGAGTCTCAAGCTAAGTTTCCTGCTCTGTCAGTCATTCCTGGTGGCCTACACTGTTCACATGGGTCCCATCCCCTTAGTACTACATCTTCCACTCCCTGCAGGCCAAGCCCTTCCTCCCAGTCCTTGGTGAATGCCTGCCAACCAGCTGTCCACGTGTGGCTCTCTGACCAACCAGCATATGGTCCTTTGCCATGTAGGGGACAGCAGAGATCTCAGCTGGGCTGAAAGCACAAGTACCAGTGGCTCTGGTGCCAAAACACCATTCTGACATTTGAGCCATTAGCATCCGTCAACTAGCAACTTTCCACACATGACATTAAAGTTCAGAAAACAATTGGGAGATTTTTGGCAGATCTCTTTGCTATATAGACTGTTTAGACGTAGACTTTGCTTAAGACAGTGATATCAAGAGATATCACTGGATGAGGGTGATATTTGCACATTACACACTAGGAAGAGCTCTGAGAGCATGCTTCACTTCAGATCAGGAGCAACCATGGTCTGCCTGAGAAACACCCACAGACTTGGGAGCGAATGAGTCCATATACTCTGCTGCGTCCTGTACCCTCACTGGGTAGAGATGGATGAGGTGTTGGGAACTGGGCGTGCTGGTGGGCAGGAGCCACAAGAATCTAGAATGCCCAAGGGAACCAGGTTCTCCAAAACAAAGTACCAGGACTCTGAGGAGTCAGGAGGCTACAGGAAGACAGTTACTGCGTTCCTAGAATGGTCACAAGGAGAGCGTTTCCATTACAGGCCTGTGCACCCCAGCACCCAGCAGATGGTTGTGCTTGGTAAGCAGGCAGTCTCTTAGACAGTCGGGTGCAGGTAGTCACATCAGCTGCTTTTATTCTGAAAACTCACCACATAATAAAAACTCTACAAAACCCGGAATAAATATCAAGTTACAAAAGCAATACGAGTAGGGAAAGCTTACTATAAAAAGGCAGAAGAAGCTGAGAGGATAGAGGTGGTCTTGTCATCTTGTGTGGCCTTGGCATAGTCATTCTCCTCACAGTCCAGTGAGTGGGGCTGTGGCAGCCATGGGAAGGGCCTGTGCCCTATGGAGCAGTCCAAGGACAAACTGCTGAAGCACAGACTGTCCTCTTGTCTCATTTGTTTCAGAAATAGGGTGCCCAGCCTGGTACTCCCAAGAGGCATAGCTTCAGGGCCAGCCACTCTGGATTTATGTCCTGACACCACTGGCTGTGTGACATCACCAGGCACTCCCCTCCCTGGTCCTGTCTTCTTCTTCCTTCACAAAGCAAGACTGCCAGTCTTTACTGTGCAGGGTAGTAGTGGGGATGGGGTGAGGTGGGGTAAGCACCGTGTGGCTCTCAAGTGCAAAGTCAGCTGGGAGCTTACAGCCTAAAGTTAGCCTAAGCAGGGCCAAAGCCTGGGGTACAGCAGATGATGACATCTGGAAGATGTCCATGGCCTCACAGCTGGATCCACTACTGGCTAGATTTCATCATCGCCCCTAGATGTGTGCAGAACTGATCCGAATTTAATCAGGGATCCCAAAATAGTATCTCCAATGTGAGCAGGCTTTAAGGGGTCTCAGCAACTTTCACACTCAATTCCCCAGTCCGGCACTTGGTCCCTGAACCTCCAAGGGTCTCCCTCATTACCTTCCCACAGGACAAATATACTCTGGAGGCCTGAGGATTGAATGCAACCTTTGCAGCAAGTGCCTACAGGCTCTGGTAACTGGAGCAGCTGGCCGGAGCCAACCACAACCTCTGATGGCAGAGTGCCAAGCACAGGCCCTACGATGAGGGAGGGGCTTCCCTGCACGTACACCAGGAAGGGGTATCCAGGGTGAGACACCAAGTTCTCCCAGGTAGATTCTCTCCACCGTGGCCAGCTACAAGAGAGCAGGCAGGTATATCTGCACCCAGCAGGAGGCACCATCCCTGCCTGAGACTGTCACTGGTGAGCCCAACTCCGGCAGCAGATGGCAGCAGCTACTGTGGCTTCCTCGCTGGTCCTGCCTGCTGGATCAGTGTCACGAATTTTTGCCACACACGTGTTGTCCACGGCATAGGCCCCCAGAGTGATGGATGCCCCAGGGAGAACATTACATCCAGTCAGGGTCCAGCCTGCCTCACAGGCCACGGTGACCTGCCAGAGTCCAAAGGAAGAAAGCTTGTGTCTGGGACTTGGGGGCTGTCAAAACTCCATAGCCTCTCAGACCCAGATAGGGCTACACCCAACAGAAACCAACACACACTCCTTCCAGGACAGACAGCTAACTTGGCCTCCTTCACGTCCTCAAAGTCAGCACCTCTGCAGCCTTCCATCCCATTTAATGCTAACACCAACTGTTGAGAGACTCAACAGAAACATCAAACCCATTCTTCCTCCTCACCCACACCCATCTCCAGACTTGCAGTCTCCCCGATCTCCCCCAGCCTAGGCTCTCATCTCCTAGGCTGGACCACTGCATGTTCCCTGCCACCTCTTCCCAGTGCAGCGACTGTGCCTGGTCAGCCCCCAGGTCAGAGCACACTCAGCCTTACATGGCTGCATCACGCAGCAATCCCTAAGGCCTGACTGGTGCTTTAGCCCCTCCCCTTCATCCTTCTTCCACACCTCTGAGTACCACTCTGCCCTACTGGCCTGGATGATCCTGTTACTCAAGACACTGCTATCATCCTTCTTGGCCTTGGCTGTTTCCTCTGCCAGAAACATTGTTCCTGATGAAGGCTCCATCCCATCCCATGGGTGCCTCAACCCCACCACTCCTCCTGCTCCATCCTACTCCATCTTATCCTCCTGATACTCTGTAACTTTGTTTACTGTCCTCACCCACCAGAATGGACACTCCTGGTGGGCTTAGCTGGAACCTCTACCTAGTCTAGGACCAGTAGGAAGCCAGCCACAGGGCACCTATGCTCACTGCTAGATAAAGTGAGAACTGAGATTCCCCTCAGCGCATCTTCCAGCCCCACTCCGCCCCGCTCCCCAGAGCCTCCTGTCTCAGGCTTCAAAAGGCCAGCTGTCAGGCCTCAGGGCCTCTTTCCAGGGCTCTTCCCTCCCTCAACCTTCACTTAGCTGTCCCTGAGTCACATCTGCATGGTTCTGTGTCCAGACTCTGCAGAATCCCTGCCCCAGCTGCCTCCCAGCAGCCTTAATAATGGCTGGGTCAGAAAACGCTCAGGCACTGTGTTTCTTTCCCACTTCCCATGGTCATGCATGCTTTCAAAGAGGAGCAGGGTGAGTAACGAGCCTTGCTTATCTGGACAAGAGCAGACTAGCCCTGCCTGCCATGCACAAACACACACATACTGTCCGTACCACAGTAAAAACTGCCTGGCTCACCCGCCACCTACCCTGACACACAATAGCACGGGGTACCAGCAACACAGGACAGGTGGCAGCCACCCCACGAGACCCAGGTACCCAGTCACCGCCAACCCCTTCACCTGTTCTGCAGGACCTGAGATCCCATGCTCCTTGATTTTGCACTCCAGGCCTGGGGCATGGCAACAGGAAGCGTGGACGCTGGCCTCCTGGTGGCCAACACACTGGCCAGGCCGATGTCTGGACCTCAGCACAGCCTGCCGCAGGACGCCGGTGTCTTCCACCTCCCAGTGGAAGCTGCAGCCTAGAACAGAGGGCATCCAGCTCAGACACTGGGATTTTGTGAACCTCCTGTCTTTCTGCCCCCAACCAAATGCTACTTCAGCGTAGAGTAGAAGAGACGTTGCTGGCTTGAGCGGCAGGATTCCTGGATTGTCACTTCTGCCACTGACCATCTGGGTGGCCTTGGCAGAGCCATTCAACGTCTTGGAGCCTTGCTTTCTTAAGAAAAGCATGGTCTTCCCACCCAGAGAAGAGGGCTGGGGGACAGGACAGGGCTCCTCAGCCTGAGGTGCTCAGAGCCTCTGAGTTCCTTCCCCAGCTTACCACCAAAAGTTAAGGCATGAATCCAGATCTGCCTGGGACACCTACAGACCCCCTCTAGTCTTGGAAGTAAGGGACACCACCAGCTACAAAATCATAGAGGTCACACTCAGCTATACCAAGCCTCAGTTTCCCTTTTGTAACATTGCAAGCAGAAGAGTCTAGGCAGTATGTGTGAAGTCCCCACATAGAACTAACTATGCATGGCAAAGACTTCATATTACAGAGTCCGGGACTGGAGGGCCCTGTATCCTGGCTACAGGACCTCAGTAGAGCCGCTCCTCCTGGAGGGGCAGCTTCCTTCACTGGGGAGTGCAGTTCTGCTAGGCTGCAGATAGAGAAGGTCAAAGGTCACTGCTCCAGACCTGCCCAGGGGCTTAGCTGTTGACACTCCCAAATCCAAGAGAGCCCAGTACAAGTGCGACCAACATGGCTAGGGAGCCTTGCCTAGTCCAGTCTGCAGTCACCCACTGGGCTCATCTGCCCCCTGCACATCCATTCTATGCCAAAGCTCAGCCCACCCCACCCTTCACTCTGGGACCTTCAGTGGCTTCCCCAGCCTGTAGTCCACGGGAATCTGTTCCTGAGCAAGCAATTCCCAGGGACCCCTTCATGTGCTCCACACATGTGGTCCAGACATGTGCTCTACACTCTCTATCCACACGGGATTGCTCAGCCTCCTGACCTGAGAGCCACCAACCCCTAATGGCACTCAACGTCTTCACCTGTGATTTCTACTACTGCCTGGGGATGTTTCTGGCTCCCTCGCCCAGAGGCAGGGCAGTGAGATGACAAGGACAGCTAATGTACCTTGTCCCAGCACCAGGCTAACAGGCTTGGCATACATCCTTGCACTTCGTGGTGAAGAAACAGAGCACAGGGTTGATAAAGGGCTTGATCCCACTGCCGAGTGCCAGAATTCAAAGTGAAGTTGCCCCCTTGGAGACAGGCCTTAGAGCCTTCCCTTGGGTGACATTAGGCCCCCTCAGCCTATGCGCCATCTTACCCAGCCATAATCACCCCTGAGGAGTCACTGCCTCCACCCCTCTCTTGCAGAAGGAAACCGAGGAGGAAGAGGATTGCACTACATGGAAGCAAAGCTTAATTAAGATGGGCCCTGGGTCTCGGGCTCTAAGGACCAGGCTCTGGAGTCAAGCACTTAAAAACACAGCCTCTTTCTTCCAGCTTGCACTGGACTCCTACCTGTGAGCACATGGTCCTTCCGGTGGCAGTGGGCATGGGTCTCCAGGCTAGCTCTGGCAGCAGGGGTAGTGTGGATGCTACAGTTGGCACGGGGAAGCAGGCAGCACCTAGCGACAGCGTAGACACCCTCACCCCCAAATGCATTGAGGGCCTTGCAGACCTGCTGGCCCCCTGTGGTCTGAGGGCCACAGAAAAACAAGAACCAGTAAGAAAGAATACAGGACTGGGACAAAGGTACAGGGACACCTAGTTGGGACCCTGGGAACCCTCAGCATTATCCTTATCCCCATGGCTATAGAGACAAGGAGCTTGCCAGGCCCCAGACTGTTCCATCTCCAGGTAGCTCCATCATAAAATTTCCAGACACCGAGACTCTGCTTCCAAGTGGAGACATCAGGCGGCTGACATACCAGCTCCAGCCCCAGCTAGGAAGTTGTCACAGGAGCTGTCCCTAGGACCAGGCATCTGCATACCCCTCACCCCAGCTCCACAGACCAGCACAGTGAAGCAGCTCTTAAAATGTAACATCCCCACAAGGCCCTGACTGCATGCCCAGTGGGTACTGCTCACCCTGGATGTGAATCTCTGACCACGCCTTTAAGCCTGAAGATGGGAACTAGAAGACTCAGGGACCAACCAGCTGCAGCTGCTGAGGACCGGGACTGGTGGGGGATAGACAGACACATGCACAGAGCCAAGGTACCTCTATCTGATCACCCCGTCGCCTCCCGCTCCTGGAGAAGCTGGAACAGCTCAGTAGCTCCTCTTCTGGGGCACAGTGGGTTGCAGCAGTTGCCGTCCGTGTGGGCCCCGAGTGTGCTGACCACACCGTCCTGCAGAGCAGCTGCCCGCCTGCAACAAATCCTAGGTGAGCAGGGTCTTGGGATGCTGATGGCAGGAAAGAAGGGCCTTCAAGCTCACTGTTTTCCCATGGGAATACCATCATGAAAATGTCATCAAGCCCTTTCAAAGTTTCTGCTGTTAAACTCTTGCTAAGGAAAGAAAACCCTCTTGTGAGGACCAGGAAGGGGACAGTGTGCTCTCCCTGCCACCCTGCTCACCTGTCCCATGAGTGCTGGGGGGCAATGTGGCCACCAGGTTGGGGGTCAGCACCCGCTGGTCCTCAGGGAACCAGGCCATGTTGATGACATCTTTGGTGGAGAAGTGGATCAACCTCTGACGCAGCTCAGCCAAGGTGAGCTCCGGCTCCAGGGTCAGCATCCTGGCTACGATGCCTGGGGGTGCAGAATGAGAGAAGGTGGCCTGACCCTCGTTCCCAGCCATAGGACTCCTGTCCAGGTGCACACGAAGGAACAAACACTTGCACACACACACACACACACACACACATGTTTCATGTACACATGCACACACATATAAAACCTACTCATCTGGGAATGTAAACAAATGCCTACAATCCCTCACTTGGTGAGAAGACATCCTCTCCTGCCTACGGGCCTCGACAACTGCAGGCGGTTGCTAGGGGAAGCCGTCCATCAAACCCTATATCAAACTTCCCTCCTCCAGGGAGGCCTCCTTGACATCCAGGTTGTATAGGTGCCTCCGTGGGGGCTCCGACAGCCCTGACTGCTTTCTCTTCCATTGGTTTGTTCAACCTGGTATACCCAGTGTTCTTCAGGACATTGTGATATTTTGATACTTAAATATCCCTCGCCCCCCCCCCCAAAAAAAAACAAAAAACATAAATGTTGAAGGCTTGGTCATCGGAGGAGAAGATGTGTCCTAATAGAAATAGGTCATTGGGGTGTTTCATAGTCAAAAGCCCTCTCTGCTTTCCAACCACATGAGGAGAGCAGTCTTGCTCTGCCGCACACTCCCCACCATGGTGTGCCCTAAAATAAAAGTGCCAAGCGGCCATGGGGTGAACCTTCTGAAGTCACAATCCAAAATAAACACCTCCTCATCAGACACACTGACAGAGAGCTGCTCACCACAGGCACCTTGGGCTCAGACCATCCCAAAGGGTCAGGGTTCGGATCCTGCTGCCTGCCAAAGGTCCATGGCTGCAGGATGGCGGGGTGGCGACTCACCAGCCACGTGAGCGGCAGCCTGTGACGTCCCACTCTGTGACGTGAAGCATGTGCTGCAGTCACTGGAAGCACCAATGATGTCCTTCCCGGGAGCAAAGAGGTCAACGCAGCGTCCAAAGTTGGTCCCCAGAGTCCCCAGGGTGACTGGCTGGTCCTGGACATTGGTGGCCCCAACTGTGATGACCTGGCAAGGTGAGGAGGTAGGTGGCAGAGAAAGATGAGGGCCACATTGGGGATAGGAAGATCTTGCCTCTGGACTAGCCAACTCAATCGTCCCCTTGTGTGCCCGTGAAATGCCATCCCCCGTGAGAAAGGCAGCTCCTCGGGGAGGAACACTGGCATTTCACCTTGGCCAGAGATTCCCACCATGTGCCAGACCACATTCCTGATTCCCTGTGGAGCCCATGTTGTAATGAAGAGACTGAGGAGGAACGGTTCTTCGGTCAGGCAGGCATGGTACTGTGTAGAAGCCTAAGACAGGCCAGGAGGAAGAGACATGCAGGGCCTTGGCAATGTTAAATCCAGCAGTCTGGTAATCCCTGGTGGTCAGGGAGGGCAGCCTGGGTTATAACAAGGCTTGAACTGAGACAGGTACCTCCCACTCCTACACTGCCAGCATTAACAGACCACTGCCCTGCAGGTGTCCCCCAGATGAAGATGGACCCACTGGACTGTCAGCTCCTCCAGGGAGGCCCCTCCCAGGATGCACCTGCCACAGTCCCAGACATGGATATGCTGATGGTCATTACATGCGGGCTTTGGGGCTGGCCGTAGCCTCCAGTCTCACCAGGGTCAGTTATGGGCGGAGAGCTGGACATGAGGAGGGAGGTTAAGGGACTGGACAGGACAGTTGGTTGGGATGGAGAAGGCACGAGTCCCACTAAGGTCCCACTTGGGAACTCTAACCACTTTCAGCCCTAGGAGCTCAGCCAACAGCAGGGGGCATCTGCCACCTTCCCTCGGTTCTGGGGGACAGCACTGCACCTACCTCTGGGGCGGAAGCTGGGGAGTAGAGGCAGGCATCATCCCGGAAGTTGCCAGCTGCAGCAACCAGCACGGCTCCAGTCCTTGCCAGGTGCTGGCAAGCGGTGTTGAGGATCCGGCTATACCCACCCGCCAGGGGCAGCAGCACCACCAATGGCCCTGAAGGCTGGGTTAGCTTGCTTTTCCAAATAAACTCCAGGCCTGCAAAAAAAGAAAGCCCAGGTCTCCTTCCGGAAAGGTGTGCTTTCCTCTTCCTGTTCCTTCCCTCAGAGGCACGGTGCGATGGATCACTTTGTGATAGTCCGGTGCCCTGATGCTTAACCAAACCTGACTGCTGCCTCGAAAGTAGTTTTACATAGGACTGACATTGAAATCATTTATTCACTTTCATTGAGTAAAGTGGATGACTTCCATTTTTGGTGGGCCTCACCCAATCTATTAAATGCCGGGAGAGAAAAAGACTGGTTCCCTAAAGGAAGAATTCTACCCTCTAGACTCGAGTTTAGACTCAAAACTAAAGGAGCCAAGTGTTCCCCAGAACGAGATGGTGAGACATTATTGCTGGAAACACCACACACTTTGGTTGCAGGAAGTGATGGTTATTCTTGGTTGTCAACTTGACTGCATCTTGTATTAACTAAAACCCCAAAATGGAGGGCACAGCTGTGAGGGAGTTTTGCTTAATTTGAGGTGGGAAAATCCACTTCAAATCCAGATCTTTGGGGTGGGAAAATCCACCTTTCATCTGGGCCACACCTCAGCTTCATGCAGAGAATCATGCAGCCAGAGTGGATGCAATAACTCCCTCATGCTAAGCCCACTCTGCCCTGTAATGAATTCACTAGGAGCTTTCTATACACTGGTGGGGGCCTAGAAGCAAGAAGCATTCTCCCATAAGAAGCCCTCCAGAGGCTTAGCCCAGCCTGAGTAAGGACTTCCGGGGAATGAACAGTCTTGTTCTACACAGTGGCCTTCAGGGTGGCAAGCCGGACTGGGATTAGTCAATAAGGGGGTGGGACAGGCCCAAGAGGTCACTGATGGGACAGAGGCTATTGATTTAAATGTGTGTCAATGACTGTGTGCTAAGTCCCACGCATGGGGTGGGAAAGATCACTTGATGCTCTTAAAGAGGACCAGGGTTTAGTTCCCAGCATCTACGTGGTAGCTCACAACCAACTATAGTTCCAGTTCCAGAAGATTTGACCCCTCTTGTGACCTCTATGGGCACCAGATATGTACCTGGTACACATACACACATGCAGGCAAAACATTCATGCTCATAAAAATAGATAAATGGGGGCTGGAGAGATGGCTCAGCAGTTAAAAGCACTGACTGTTCTTCCAGAGGTCCTGAGTTCAATTCCCAGCAACCACATGGTGGCTCATAACCATCTGTAATGAGGTCTGGTGCCCTCTTCTGGCCTGCAGGTACACATGCAGGAAGAGCACTGTATATATAATAAATAAATAAATAAATCTTAAAAAATATATAAATGAATTGATGGATGGAAGGATGGATGTATAGATAGATAGATAGATAGATAGATAGATAGATAGATAGATAGATAGATGATGATATGGATGGCTAGATAGATAGATAGATGATAGATAGATAATAGATAGATAGATAGATAGATAGATAGATAGATAGATAGATAGACAACTGAAAGCCCAGGCAGGGTTCATAGGCCAAGCTGCCTGGGCCGGCTAAGGACCAGCATCTGACTAGGTTGGTTGTAGTCAAATCATTAGTTAGCCTCTCCTTCCCCAGAGGCTGGCAGGCTTCAATTATGGGCCCTAGCCAAATCACTCTCCCTGGCTGTGATTACTGGCCATTTAACAAGCATCTCATGCCAGGTTCAGGATTATATGCCAAGCCATGTACTCACATGCCCAGCACAGTGAGAGGCAATAAGCCAAGTGCTCCCTCCTTCCCTTTCCTCTACCTACATCTGCTGGAGTGGACTAGTGGAGTGGCCTGCAGAAGTCTGGAGAGATCTGCTGCAGTTCCCCTGCCGAGTAAGTACCCTGGCTTTGGTGGCAAGCAAGGGGATGGGGAAAGACGACTTCTACCATCTTCTATCACCAGGGCTTTGCAAGTCTAATGCCGCATCATAAAAAAAAAAAAAAAAGGCACTGTAAAGCCCTGATGGGGAAGAGTGGAGAACAGTGGAAGAGCACTCACCCAGAGACCCACCTGGAACGAGCCCTGCCCCTCCCACACCTCCATTTCCCCCCTGCATTCTTCATCTCTGGGACCATGCCGACTCTATCACCCTAAACTGTAGCACAGACGGCCTGACTATGAGACCTTGGTTCCTGCTCAGCTTTGGCTATCCTCTTACCGAGGACAGAACCCAGAGAGCCACTCACTCACCTATGAGGGTGCTGCTGACCGTGCCCTTCCCTTGACAGTTGAGCACACGCAGACTGCGCAGGCTGGTGCCCTTGGCCACACCGGCATCCCGGCCGCTGACCACACCTGCCAGGTGGGTGCCATGGCCGTCACACTTGCTGGCCTGCTCAATCGACACAGGGATTATGTGAGAGGACTCCCCTCACCCCATGTTATACCAGCAGATGTCTCAATAGACTGACATCCCACCCCATAGATGGCAGGGAAAGTCAGGCAGAGCTGACAGGATGCTCGGGGCGGGGTGTGTGTGTGTGTATGTGTGTATGTGTGTGTGTGTGTGTGTAGCCTCTGTTCACCTCTGCCCAACCTCGGAGACAAAGTGGGAATCTGAGACGCTCACCTGTCTGTGGAAGCGTGTCCCATCCTCCTCAGGCACACTGTTGAAGTCAGTGATGGTGACCCTGCCCTCAATTTCCCGATGGTCACTCTGGATGCTGGTATCTAAGAGATACACCTCTACCTGGCCACTTCCATCTTCCCATGGCAGCATTCGCGGAAGGGGAGAGAATAGTTGTAGGGTTAAGGTTGTTGCTATGTCCTGAGCTGTCTGCCACCCTACATATCAGACAGCTCACAGAGTGTCCCCATGCTCTTTGCAAGCTACATGCTACTGAATCTATTTCCCCGCAAGGAGTGAGGCACAGAGAGAGCAGGGAGGGAGTTGCCCAAAGCCTGTAGCTGGCAATCGACAGATTCAGGGGTGAACTAAGCGATCCAGTCCATGTGAGACAACAATAGGAACATTTAAAGCATGATATCATAGTATAAAATAAACCAGTCTCCCAAGCATAAGCCTCTTGCAGCTCGCTGAGACAGGGGCTGAAAAGATAGCAACAGGGCTGCCTGACATCCTGATTGGCACATTCCCAGAGAGGAAACTGAGGCTCTCAAGTCCACACATTCACCAGCCCAAGGCTTGCTCTTCCTCCAATCAGGGCAGATGGGAACTCAGCACAGGATGCTCACTGTGAACCTGGCACCTGCACCTTCCATCCCCGAGAGGGCGAGAGTCTCCGAGAAGCAGGCACAAGGCAGGAGGTAAGCACTGCGTGAGACAAGGGGTGGGGCGGGGGGATGCTTGTGCAGGCTTGGTGTGGGGAGGCTGTGGAGGATAGCACATACCTGTTTCCTATGGAAGGAGAGAGAGCTAGGAGGATGGGGAGGGAAGGAGTAGCCCAAGGTGACAGCCACTCTCAAAAGTTCTCATCCTGGGGAACTAGAGAGACGGTTCAATGACTGAGAGCACTTGTTACTCTTGGACAGGAACTAGATTCTCTTCCCAGCACCCACATAGAGGCCAACGACCATCTGTAACCCCAACTCCAGAAGACCCAATGCCCGCTTCTAGCC
Organism: Chionomys nivalis; assembly: GCF_950005125.1. Lineage (NCBI taxonomy): Eukaryota > Metazoa > Chordata > Mammalia > Rodentia > Cricetidae > Chionomys > Chionomys nivalis. The sequence continues at coordinate 41,227,191 of NC_080096.1, read as the reverse complement.
TCTGCGGAGACTGTGTGCACATGGTGCATAGACATACGTTTAGAAAATACACTTACACACCGGAAATAAAGATGAAGGTATCTTTAAAAAAATTCTCATCCTGGAGCTGGGGATACAGTTAAGTCCTAGAGTACCTCCCTAGCAGGCCTCAGGCCAACTTCAGTCATAGTAGGTATGGTAATGGAGCAGGGCAAGGTGTCCTAGAGGAGAGCTCTGTGGCCACCCAGGGGGCACTCTGGCTGGCTGGATGCAGCCTAAGCTCAGACACTCCCAGCTAGCTACAAGGCTTCACCGATCTCACATAATCCATACTCCATCTATTTACGCAATAGACTAACCTTCCTTACATACTAGAAACTCCACAGGGGACAGACACTTCACACTCCGCAGAACCTGCTCCTTTCCCAAAGCAGGTACCCGCCAGCTTTTCTGACTCCGCATCACTCACAATCCTACCAGACCCCGGTCACCTTCCTCTATCTCTGAAAACGAAACACACTAGGAGGAGAAGACCGAGTGACTGATGCAGAGAGTCTCCAGCCGTCGGATGGTACTGGAGGGAGGGGCCAGGGTGAACTGGGAGACTAGATATCCAGATGGAAGCAGCTGCAGTGGGCTGTGTCTGTCCTACTGAGAGGTCTGTCCCAGGCTATAGGGCTGGGTATCCCACAGACAGCAAGTCAGTCAGGCTTAGCCTCTTCCCTGAGAGAAGTGAAGCGTGAGGGGCCTGTGCAGATGGGGGGTGGGGGGGATGAAGCCGACGGGAACGAGAAGATGGAGGGAGAGTCATTTAAGGGAAGACCCTAGCACTCTGCATGGAGCAATGCAGAAAGGACAGAAGAGGTCAGTGCAGACTCTGGAGTCCTAGCAAGTGGGGTAGGGGGTCAGAGCAAAGCAAATGAAGGCGGGAGGCTTACTGGGGACCTTACTGGAGGAGCTGTATTCCTCTGTCTGGTGCCCTGCTGGCATAATCCGATCCAGGTTCCAAGGGATGCTCTGGGCAAAGACGTAGGAGTCTTCCTCAATGTACTCCACGTGGGGCAGCTGCAAGGCCTATGGAAGCCAGAGAGCCATATCACTTAGCTTCAAAAGCCCCCCAGCTAACTGCAGCCCACATCATCCCCGACCTGAGGCTACTGTCCGTGTCTCTAACCAGCATGTACCCACATTCTCCCAAAGTCTCCCTCCTGGGGCCCAGAAGCCAGACAGACCACAGGTTAAGTGTCCTCATTCCTCTCTGCCTAGGGAACTCCAGAGGCAGAGCTGGGGAAACCATGAATTCAACGCCAGCTTGAACTATAAAGAATGACACTGTCTCAACCTATCTCTGTGTGTGTGTGTGTGTGTATGTATGTGTGTGTGTATATATATATATGTGTGTGTGTATATATGTGTGTGTATATATATGTGTGTGTATGCATGTATTTTTTAAAAGCCACGTTTTCCACTAGTCCTTAAATGATGGCTACCGTCACCACAGCTGGCTTACAGTTAGTCCTGGGAGACAGAGACCTCTGCTCTAAGTTAAACCGAGCTGGCCGTGTCACTTTTTGAGGTGCCAAGGCTCAACTTCCCAGGCAAATTCTGTGGCCTCCTGGACAGAGCTGGATGCCCTGATCAGCAGGCACCTGACTGCCACCCGGCACTTCAGGTCTCTTATGTATTCCCACTGTGCTGAGCGCACAGCACCAGCTAACTCTGATGCTCTGACATCAATAGGTCGGTCTCCACCTTTGCTGTAAGCTGGAGGGAAAGGCTCGAGGCTGTGTCACCTTCCTCTGCCACGACAGAAGATGCTTGTTGAAGTGCACAGGAGACAGACAGAAGGCACTGACTTGATGTCCCCCTGCACTGTGGCCTTGTCCATGCCCCATCGATGCCCCACAGTCATTTAGTCACAAGATGTTAAGTCGCTTTAAACCTGGGGGGCAGCAGTGACCTGGGGCCAGGAGATTGGATGCATGCACTGTGCACACTGGAGGCGTGGGCAAGGCCCGGAGCCCTGGTACCTAAGTGTGTGAAGGAGGCTGAAAGCACCCAGTGGGGGAGGGACTGGTGTGCAGCTGAGAACCTGGAGTGCCATGTTGCGGAGAAGAGCAGGGAGGGCGGGCCATTGCCTGCAGTCCTTTCACCTCCTTCAGTAAAGAAAGGTACAGCACTCGGAAGAGTGATGGAGAAGAGCCACCCTGTCCCAGAAGAGAAGAATCTGAAACCTTTGGCACTTTACAAGAGCCGGGGAGCTGGTAGAATGCACCTTTAATCTCAGCACTCGGGAAGCAGAGGCAGGCGGATCTTTGTGAGTTAGAGGCCAGCCTGGTCTACAGAACAAGCTCCAGGACAGCCAAAGCTATGCATAGAAACTTTGTCTTGGAAAAAAAAAATACAACAAATCGACAAAAAGAGCCTATGTCCCAGGTCTTGTCCCCAGAAGTTCTCACAGGCAGTGAAAAAAACAAACAAGGATAGAGGCAGTCATGCCGAGCTCTGACGCTAGCTGTCTTCAGTCATGCCGAGCTCTGACGCTAGCTGTCTTCAGTCATGCCAAGCTCTGACGCTAGCTGTCTTCAGTCATGCCGAGCTCTGACGCTAGCTGTCTTGTGGTCCTTTCTGATCTCCGATGAATGTAGACACAGCGTTGGGACGCAGTCAAGGTTAGAAGGCAGTTACTCGGGGAACCAGGAACCACCAGTTGTGACCCAGAAAGAGTTCATAGGTACTCACTAAGGTCAGTCTAGACATGGAAACGGGAGCCCACCCCTCCTGGGAAGTCCCATGCCCAAGAGGGTAGCTCACCAGGCCCAACAGGTCACTGCTCATCTTCACCAGGAAGCCAGGGAAGAGGTCATAGAAGATGTGGAGAACCTTGATGACGTAGCCCCGGCGGGCAGCCCGGGTCTGCAGGCGATGGGTGGTTTGTTCAATCTGCAGCCGTTCTGTCTTCTCTGTTAGCACCACCACATAGGTGCCTGGCAGCCTCCAGGCCTCCTGGTCCCCAGGGAGGAAGAGAAGCAGAGGACATGAGAGTTCCAGTGGACCCACGGTGACCTGGTGTAGCATGCACAGAACAGACCTTCCCATATTATCTGTGTGTTCCTATAGACCTTCATTTAGTTCCCTGGCGGCAATGTTTCCGCCTGCCCAAGGAATGCCTCAGGAAAGATCTTAGCAATGCTGCTTAGTGCATTTGGCCATGAGACTTTCAGTCTCTGGAGCACGTCTGGTGAGAGTAATAATTAATGTGTATATTTTCCATGGTTTCTCTGTCCCTGCTCTGGACTCTGAACTATCCAAATACGCACTCTGCAGAACACTGATGAAAGGCTCTCGCACAGCCTTGAGTCTCCCGTTTCTGTTGAATCTTGAGTGGTGCTAATCCCTGGCAGATTGAAACATGTGGCATCCAAACAGGGAATCTAATGAGAGGTATATGGTTCTAGCAAGCACACAAGGAGCCCACTCCAGGGCACCAGGGTAATCATGGGTCAAACCAAACGCAAAAGAGGTGACCATATATGCTTATTGTACATGATGCTAAGCACCGTGTGTGTGTGGGGGGGAGTTACAAAAAAGTGGATTTCTTTGAATGCTAGAATATATAAACACATACTGTTCCTGGCTGCCTCCATAGTGTACACTGCACATAAAACAATAGAAAGATGCTTTGTGTTATTTTGAACAAACTCATGGGCAGGGAGAGATGAACCCATTAAATGCCTGGCCCCTTTTAATCTAAGTAATCCAGCCTTTGCAAACTGCTTCTGTCTTACCAGTGCAAGGAGAAGCCACTAGACAGATAGCCCCTTCAGGCAGAAGCGGGAACTATGTAGACAAGCCTGGCCTGCAGCCCTCAGCTCCACCTCACTGCCAATCTCCTGGTTTCTTCTGCTTCAGAAGACAAAGCCATCTCTGCTAGCCCTCCCTCTGCTTCCCTACAAGCTGTGCTTTCGCATTGTCCCGGGAGATCCAGTTAGCTCAAATGGAAGGATCCAGGGGCATCTCTAACCTTGCCTTTGTAGCCCCGGTGCATTTCCAGCCCCTCAAGCGAAGAGTCAATGCTTTTCCTCAGAATGGAATATGTGCGAATATTCCCTTACCTATAGGACACTTTAGGGTTTTAAGTGTATCGTGTCCTCATCTGAAGCTACATCTCCATATACTCTGGAACTGTTGAGAGGGATAGCTGAAGTGGATCACCTTGTACCCCATGACTGGGAGACGTAGGCCAGGACTTGTTTAAAACCTGCTAACCCCCTTCAGTTCAGGACTTGGTGGCATAAAAAGACTGTTTGTCGAACAGCATAAAACCAAAACGCTAATTCTTCTTTAGTGATTACCACTTTAGAAAGGCAGTCACGGGCAATGAGGAGGCAGCTCAAGGGTCCGTGCAGCAAACGTCTGCACAGCCCCATTCAGTGATGGGACAAGTTGGAGATTATCAACAACCTTGAGTCAGACCAGGTCCGATGGACCATCAGGTAAACCATAAAGGGATCTCACGCCTCAGAAGACAGACTGGGGGCTGCAGACATGTGAACCTCATGTCTCCTCTGCCTCCCCCGGCTCTGTGCCTTCATCCATGCCACTTCCTCTCCAGAAGGACACTTTCACACCACCTTCATTCATTCGCTCAGCTCCTGGTTATACTCAAAGCACAATGCAGAATGCCCTCTGCCCAGTGAAAAGCTGCACAGTTGGGGTGGGGTGGGGGGCCCTCTGCAATGGAAGAAGAGCTTTCCTGGAAGCCAGGGGTGCACCAAAGATTGAATGAAAATCCCTAGCTGAAACGATTTTCATTCTAAATTTTCTGCCTACAAAACATCCACTGAATAAATGAATGAGTGACCTTTTGGACATTCCTGAACCCCTCGGATTCACATTCACTTCCGGTCACTCACCTCTCCAAACAGGGTACTTGGCATTTCCTGTGATGGTTGCTTTGGGGACAGGATCATGCTATATAGCTCAGGCTGGCCTTGAATTTATAATCCTTCTCCTTCAGCTTCCTGAGAGCCAAGATTATAAGCAAGCCTGGCCCTAAAATGCCCTCTATTACCCTGGCCCATGACTCCATGTTCCTCTAGGTATAGGGTTCAGGGAACATTGTAAGGAGTGTTTTGAGTTAAGAACCTGACATCCGCCCACCAGCACACTGGCTGGGGCCAGCTAGCTCTAGGAAGCCCATTCTGCCTTCTGCCCCAGTAGATGTGGCCAGGTGGTCGCACTGCCGCCAGCTGTAATCCCACAAGTGATCTCTTCCCTGGTTACATCCGGAGATCTTCTATGTAGTCACCTAAGGGACCGTCACTTCCCTTTTCAGGAAAGTTCAAGACAAAGTAACTGGACCCCCAGAGTCAGGTGAGTGACTCCAGCCTCCAAGTCCAAGTCCATTTCCAGGCAGCAAACCTGAGTGGAACCCTGGGAAGATTAACTTGGAAAAAATGGCTCCACCCTGATCAGGCAGGAGCTTCCTGTGGCCCAGGGTCAGGGACAGATATGCCCAGGAAGTTGACCCCACCCACTCATTCACTCACCCACTGGTGCCCCAAGTCACTCAGTTGTGATACCCTTTCCCTAGTACAAGGCCCACAAAGCCCCCAACAGACACCCAGGATGAATGTTGCCACTTAGTTGAGAAAGATGTGGCACCAGAGTTCTCAGCCTCCCCCTGGTCCCCAGCCTCCTCACTTCGAAGGACGCCCTCTCTGCGTGACCGCACCAGTAGCTCCCTCTCCGTCTTACACCTTAAAAACTAAGCATTTAGCACATGGCCTCTCCTATCCCACCCTACCACTGCCACAAGGTGCAGCCGCGCGCTGGGTCTTGTCTCCCGTACCCCGGGGCTACACTTAGAGACCACCAGAAGACTGTATGCGCAGAGAAGACCTTCGGAGAACGCCACCCCAAGTCCAAAGCCACACCGTTGCCTGGCATCCCTCGCCCACACCTTAGAGCACCGGCGAAAGGTGGCAGTGGCCACATGCGGGACCTCATCCGCAAGGTCATCCTCCTGGGACGGGAGGGCTAGCATCAGCTCTTCGTAGTCTGCGTCGTCGTCCTGGGCACGGGCGCCCACGGGTCGCAGTAGCAGCAGCAGCAGCAGCAGTGGCGACAGCGGCCACCGGGTGCCCATTGCGGAGAGGAGAGGTTCACACGGTGTTGGGAAGGAGGTGGACGCGCGGGACTCGGAGCACCGGGCTCAGGGGCTGCGGGCTGTGATGTCTCTGAGGCGCCAAGCCCCAACTCAGCCCTCCAATCTCAGACTGCAGTCCGTGAGTCCACGTGGGGGCGAAAGCCTTCCAGGGTGTGGGTGCTGGATGCCTCGGGGCTGGGAGATCACGCCACCCCAAACCCCATCGGAAGATCCTCTCTGATTAAACATTAACGGGCCCCGGGTACTAAAGGATCGGATTTCGGCCTCGCCCTCCCCATACAGCGTCAAATGACGCTCAGAGAGAGGAGGAAACCCCAAATCCTAATTGGACTGTATGCCGGGCCTACCACATTCCTCCCGCCTCTCATCTTCAGCCCTGGTGCCAAGTCAGAGCCATGCTGAGCCCACCTCTTCAGTGTTTCCGGGGTCTGCCAGCCACCCCCTTATTTCTCTCTCCAACAATATTAACTAGCCTCCCCTGGGCCCTCCTCTCCCTGTGACCTTAGTCCGTGTCAGATATAGATTCCTCACTGCCCACTAACTTCTCTCCACCTGTCTAAACTTTGTACTCCATCCGGCCTGGATCCCCTCCCTGGCCTCCACCCTTCTGCTCCCATAGCCTACCCGGAGAAAACTGCTTTCTTCAGGTTCCAGCTGCCCTCACCTCCAGGGATGTTTCTACAAAGACTCCACATTTCAAACCTCACAGACAGTAAAAACTCCATTGTAAGCACAGGCCGGGTGATCCAAAGATTCAGTCTGTGTCTGCTTCAGGATTTCTTTTTGGTTTGGTTTGTTTGCTTGTTTGGGGTTTTTTATTTTGTTTTGTCTTGCCTTTTACACACTGTAGCCAAGAACTCAATGGAGCAAGCTTCCTGTGAACACCAACGACGTGCTGGGCAGGAGACGCTGAGCGAACCCTGTCGCTCTGGCATCATAGCAGGTGCTACAGGAGGGCACGATGCCAGGCTGTGCTCGGAAGCAGGACTCCAAGCGGCTTTGAGATCGCAGTCTGCCCCTGCTCCGTGAATCCAGGTCCTGGAGTCCGAGGCAGCTGTCCTTCACACCAGAGAACCCACCGGAGTGCGCTAAAGGGAGGCCTGTGAGGTCAGCTGGTGTCATCCGTTTGTTCTGTTGCTTTATCCCCCACCAAACAACCACCACTGCAGGAAAATGAGCTCATTCACATTAACTCAGAGATAGCTGGAGATTGCCTTGCTGCAGTGAACCAGACCCTGGCCAGCATCCTCACCAAGCCTACCTGCAGCTAGTCCCCCAGCTAACCTTTCTCATGCCTGGGAGGCCAGGCTTCTTGCCCTTCAGACCCACCCAGTGGATGATGAAGCTATAGACAGAGCATCTCGACATCAGCCCATGACAGTCTCTGTCCAGTGTCCTATGTGTTTGTGTGTGCATCTGTGTGGGTGTACCCAAGCATGTGTGTGTGCACACGCGGGAGGTAGGGAGGGGTAGATGAAGAAAGGGGAAGGTGTGTAACCTGGGCTCTGTGACAGATGGAACCAGAGGAGCAGTCACGTCTCATCCCGTACCCTCCACTGCATCCTCCAATGGGGTAGAGAGGACACCTAACTGGGGGCCTGCCACTTGGCTAGGTTCTCATCCCTCATCAATTGTCCCCCCCACTATAATTTCCCCCCAAGCAATTCCTCCCCCTTTTCAGATCCATCTCCTAATACCAGCCAGCAATCACCAGCCGGTGGCCCTACCCCCCAGGTGTACACTGGGAAGTTCTTTCTCCCACTCTTGAAATCATAGTTGTAGGTTGAAGAATGTTCACACAAAAGATGTGCCCAGCCTTGACCCTGCTTAGGGGGCTGGTTTGATAAAAGGTGTGGGGGGGAATAGGCCAGAGAAACCCGGGGAAGAGGCTAGGCAAAGATGAAGGCTCGGCTGGAAGCGACGCTGACACCGGAGAGCTAGGGGTCCCCAAACTGGAAGAGACCAGTTCTCCCCATAGCCTTTGGAGTGCACAGCTCCACTCGCCCTGGGGGGACTTCTGGCTTCTACAACCTCAAAGTGACGAGTTTCTGTTGTTTGAAACAGTCAAATTTGTAGTCATCTGTAGAAAACTAATATTGTCACTTACTGGAATATCTTTTCAGAGATGCTGCGTTTTTATGGAAATATTTTCAAATGGAATCTTCAACATTTAATTTTTTATTTCTATTAGTGAAGTGGTGAGGAGATACTTTAGTTGTTTTTTTTTTTTTTAAGGTGCTGGCGGCACTAGCATCCTATCCCATATGCTAGTTACCTTTCTCGTTTGCTGTGAAAATACCGAAGAAAAGCAATTTAAAGATGGGGTTTGTTTTGCTTACAGTTTACCAGTTCAGTCCATTGTGCAGAAGTATAGCTTCAGGAGCAGCTGATCATATGATTCCAATGCACCCAGTCAGGACACTGATCACGTGATCCCTATGCACCCAGTCAGGACGCTGATCACGTGATCTCAATGCACCCTGTCAGGACACGGAGAGAGATGAGTGCCGGTGTTCTTTCTTGGTTCAGTCCAGGAGCCATCTTCCTTCAACTAATCCAGTCTAGGAAATCTCTCATAAACCTCTCCAGAGGCTTGGTTCTTATATGAGCTGGATCCTGTCTAGGTGACTGTATTAACCATTACATTAAATCCAGCTATAGGGTACCACAGTTCCCTCTGCCGCAACCCTGGGGCATCTGTGTGGCTGAAAATCACAGACCGTTTGACTGCTCTCTCGCCAGCTGCAGGTCCTCCAATCCCTGCAGGCTGGAACCCAAGCTGCGACCTTGAACATTCCAGGGCACCAAGACCACTAGATTGTTATCCAAAATACCTGGGCTCCACCCTGAGCCAAAATCCTTTAGTACATACCAGCTCCATCTTTGCCCCTCTAACTGCAGGAGTCACAAAGACAGACACGTTCGCATCTTTCTACAAAGTCAGAATTTATTAGCAGGCAACAAATCCACATGCTATGTCGGATTCCATGCCTGCAGTTCACCGAGTGATCCTGATTCATCTCGATAATGGTCACCGGCCGTCACAGATTCCTTTACTCCAATCTTAATTGCTAATAGTAACTCTGAGGCCGCATGTTACACTTTACGCAGCTTCTATCCACAGCAGAGTTGAGCCAAATCCCACCCGGTTCCCCTTGCCCCTGTGGTCCTCACTTATGCGCAGCCTTTCCTGCTGTCAGCATCCCCCACCGCAATGGTACACTTGATGGGCCTGTGCTGATTCAGTCAGCTATATGAGGGTTAGAGGCTGCACTGGAGGCAGAGGAAGAGAACTGGAAGAGGAAGAGAGACAAGGAAAGTCTCCGTAGGGGACCAGAGAAGAAGCTTTACCAACCAACTTCAGGAGAGAGCAAAGCCGAAGCCTGGGGACAGAGGCAGAAATCCTTTCCTGTGGTAATTTTCCTGACAAGAGGAGACAGTCTGGTGTGTCTACACATTTCAGTCTTGGGGTGCTACTTTTACAGTCCTGGGTGACAGGAACGTGTTTGGTGTGCTCCGTAAGCTCACGGGCTTGCTCTGTCTGGTATCTTAAGCTGCCCGTGTGTCCACGTGCTACTGATCTGCTTTGGTAAGATTGTAGGTGACGGCTTTTACTTTCAGGAAAAAGCTGTCCATCAAACTAGGCCTCGTGCTTTGTGCTGGGCATGTGTGGTCGTTCATGTGCACAAACAAGATAATCACCTTGCCTCATCATGGACACTCAAAATGGAGTCACTCAAGCTGCATCCGACCGGAAAGCCTCCTCCCTGGGGACTAGCTTCCATCATAACAGAAGGTGCCTTGTGAGCTTCCAAATGAGGGAAGCAGTCAATAGTCTTACCATAGCAATGGCCAGCATGGCGTTTAAACCCTTAGGGATGTAATAGTGGCGCAGGTACCTTGATAGTAACCAACAGCCCTCTAACTCTGCTTAAGGCCCACTGGGCCACAGGGGTCTCATATCTGGTACTGGGAACCTAAGCAGTTATCCAGGATTAGAAGTCAAGAATCTTGGAAAACCTCAACTTTACTAAACCAGCATAATCCCTAACTATATTCTAAATATTTGTCCTTGTGCCCCCAGATAAATATAGTCCTCAGCCCTCATCAAGGAAACTTCTCTTTGCAACCAGTAGAGACCATTATAGAAAACCACAACTGATCAAAATTGGAGTTGTGGAGTCTGATCCCAACCAATACATCTACAACACAACTCCTATACCTAAGACTCAGGGATTGTTGTGGAAGATCCAATACCAAGCTGTCAGTCCTGAAACTGTATCCATGCAAATATCATTATACAGACCAAGCAGGTTATATTTATATATTTAGAAACACACACACACAGTCATTTTACACAGTACAGAGTAACAGAAGAGGCCACAGCTGATCACCATAGAATGGTTTTGGTAACTGACAGCCCTTCTCTCTGTGTCTGAGAATACGCTGCCTCAGTCTGTAAGGACCTAAGCAAATGCTTTGGCCTCACTTGCCATGCATTTAATTTCTCTTTCCCTTTCCTCTCCTCCCTCCCCCTCTTTCTCCCTTCCTCCCTCCTCTCCCTCCACCTCTGGAATCTCAACTGGTTCCATTCATTTATGGACTTTTCTAGGATCCCATACAGCATCTCTATTCCACTGATTCCCATTGCAGATCATTCCATATCTGGGGGTGCACCCTCCATTCATAGCCTAGGATGGGCAAGGCGGAGAAGAACGGGAGTGTACTAGTTCCTAAGAAACTCCAGCGGCTAAAGGACAATTGCAGCTCCTAAGCATCTACTCATTTAAGGACCGTTAGGGCAGGACACCAGTGTGGGCTGGTGGCACACGTGAAGGTGGCCATGGCGATGACAAGAGTGTGTGATGTCTCCAAGGAAAGCAAAGAGAGGTGACAGGTTCGAACCCCATCATCTCCTCCAATGTGACCTTCCAGAGTGATCTCCCAATGACCTAAGGATTTCCCACAAGAACTCACCATCCAGAATTTCATCCCTCCCAATAGCACCCTAGGAACCAAGCCCTCAATCACTCAGATGATCAAGTGATATACCAACCATAGCACATAAGTATGTATGATATTTGCCTCTGCGTGTATAAAACAAATATAGACCCCAAACTGGGTTAGGGGTCTTGCTGCCTGTGCCCTATAGGTCTGTCACATTTGCAGTAGTGACACATCTCGCCTTGCCTTTGTCCAGAGCGTTTCCTTTCTCCCTGCATCATCCTTCCAGGCCCCATGGAGCACGCTGGGCAGAGACTATTGCCTTTCCTTAATAGATGAAGAAACTGAAGGCCACCGTGCCATCATGAGAACCTGAGTCCTCTTCCAGTTGCTCACTAAGGTCCAGAGAGAGCATAGCCAAGAGGGCAAAGGCTGAATCTAGCGTGGGAGGCTGTCAGAGGTCAAGGCACTTTCTCCAGCTGGTGGGGATTGCAGAGCAGGTGGGGATTGCGGAGGAGGTGGGTGAGAGGAGCTACGGTTTTCTGCCCCAGTGAACCCCTTCCAGGTTCAACAAGGGCTGCATCAGATAGGGCAAATAAAAATAGTTGCCTGCCAATCAGTCAGGTAGGGTGTCTGTCCTCCCCAGAAACTGAATTTGGTGTGAGCAGGAGCCCTGTCTATGCTGCCCGGCATGCCCCTTTGACCTCTGACTTCACTGCCAAGCACACGTTGCATTTGAATGCTATTCCAGGTGCTGGCTTCGAGAAAGGAGCAAGGACTTCCAATCAACACCTGATCTACACACACGTACACACACACACACACACACACACACACAGCCCCCACCACAGGAGAGTGGACAAAACCTGAAGTCGGGTACTTTGGGTCAAAATGATGGTGAGGCTGGAGCATTGAGCGGAGTGTAAGGACCTGAAAGGGCACTGAAGAAAGCACCTTGAGGAAGCAGGTGGAAGGACTGGGCTCCGGGCACAGCGTGGTGAGCTGTGTTCCCAATGAGCAGGTGGGCCCAAGATGACGGTGCGCACAGGAGGCCGGTGTGGGTGGGTGCAGTGTGCTAAGAGTTTCTGCACCCTCTGGGGTCTCGGGGAGAGGCGTGAAGGCAGCTATGAGTGGAGAGTCCTTTATATGACCCATTATCAAAGCATTGGTGCTGTTTAGAAGACAGATGTAGTGGGCCAGGGTGGAAACAGAGAGCTGTCTGGAGCCAGGAACCCATACAATGGTGGTGACGGGGGAGGAGAGAGTGGCTATGAATGTGGTGCAGAGCCTGGTTGCTGGGTGACATCTTCTGGTCTACTCTGCTATAATGGTCCTGGGACCATTTGTCTCTGGGCTCCCCAGACAAATTTCTGCGTGGGGGGTGGGGAGGAAGAATAAGCAAGCAAAAGTGAGAGAGTTGAGGGGGACACAGTTGTGGAAAGGGAGAGTGCTTGGGGCTACATGGCACCTAAACATCACACTGTACTTCACACACACACACACACACACACACTGTTATGTGACAACTAAATTTAAAAAATAATTTAGAAAGCGCCCTAAATAGACAGAAAGTAGACGTGTATGAGACCAAGAAAGGTTTGTTTTTGTTTTGTTTTGTTTTTCAGGCTGGCCTCAAACTCACAGAGATCCGCCTGCCTCTGCCTCCCGAGTGTGCTGGGATTAAAGGCGTGCGCCACCATCTGACCAGCTGCATCTTTTTAAATTAGAATAAATGGCAGTGTCTGGTAGCATACACCTACAATCCAAACACTTGGAAGACCAAGACAAGAGGGTGAGCCCGCGTCCCAGGTCAGGGAGCTGAGGGTGTGGGCAGAGGAGGCTCCAAGGGCGACTGCCATGATTAACTGAGTGAAGGTGATGTGTAGAAGGAGGTGAGAGGCAGTGTGTCAAGAGGATGCCTGTGATGAACGCTGGCTAGGGGAGCTAGGAGAAGAGGGGTGTGTGGTCAGACTGGAGCAGGGGTGAGCACTTTAAAGCCAAAATGCTGGAAGAAACACAGGTACCGTAGGACAAGGCCGAGAGCACAATGGACGGAATGGGAGGCTAGGTGAGTGACGACAAGACCTCAGAAACAGAGATGGCAATGAGCCAGTTGGAACGAGTCCTTCGCACAGCAGGGGTAGCACGGGGTTGGTTATGGTGACCTGTTGTGTGTTTGGGGTCAGAGGACCGTGATCTGGAGGAGGTGGCTCTAAGGAGCAGCTTCTACATCTCTGGGAACGGCTGGGGAAAGTGAAGACTACAAAACAGGCTCTCTAGGAGACAAGCATTCCAGAGCAAGGAGAGAGGGGTGGAGGGGGAGAGGCTGTTGAGGAAAAGGGGTTGATGGTCATGAACCAGGATGTTTAGGGCTCAATGAGGCAGTAAGGAGGGGAGGAAAAGCTTGCTTTGAGACAGGAAGCTCCAGAAGCCCAGGAGCAGTGACTGCAATGGACCAGCAGAGGGCACCCACTACCACGCGTGAGAAATCTCAGCCGAGGTGAGGTAGAGCCAATGCCGCAGGCACCTGTTCTAGAGAGATGAGCCAGACCCAGCTCTGTCTCCAGACTCCTCGGTGGCGACCTGAGCGCTACAGATGCAAGCAGGACCTAAGGTCCAGTTGTCATGGCCGCCACATGCTGGATGCAGTGCGCGGCTCAGCTGGGGTGGTTAGGGTGGAAGCCTGCCTTTATTGCCTCTTGAGGCCAAGACAAGGCACTGTCTTTCCTGAGAGTACAGAGCGTCTGGGAGGTCTGGAACAGAAGAGGGTATTGACCACAGTCCTATGCTGAGAGTAATGCTTTTACATAGGCCTGCACACACATACACACGTTTGTACATACAGGATCTTCTTCAGGCTCCCCACAACCCTGGGACAAACTCCACCCCTCCCTGTCCTGAAACCCCTTGCAGGCCATTTGGAGAAGATATAATTGTAACTGAGGCCTGCTCGCCCCTTTTCCCATCCTCCTGCAAGCATGCCCACATTTCTCTCATCTCCTAAAATTAGAATTAAGACAAAGGAACAAAACTTTCCTCTGTCACCTCAAGTATCACAGACACTGGGTCGCAGCTGTAAACAAGATAATAGCGAGTCTGGTGCTCAGCCTGAGGTGGTGATCAGAGCTCCCGGGAGAGACAGGATGGATACGCGTGTGGCGTGTGTCCAGAAGGGGTGGGCGAGCCACCCTGCAGCCCCTCAGCTCCTCCTACGGCTCACCCCACTCCGGCCTGGCCACATGCTCCTACCAGAACTCCTTAGGCTTCTCCCCCTGGTCCAGGATGCCCAAAGCAGAGCACTGGCTGTGTGGCAGCCCGTGAGAAGGTCAGCTTCGTTAGACTGTGCAGGGACCTGAAAATGCCCCAAATGTCTACAATCCTGTCCCCTCCCCCGTACGCCCATCTCCAGGGTTCTTCCCACCCATGACTTTACTCCCATCCTTCCAGACCCTCTGTAAGGCAGCCCCTACCAGGCTGCACTCTCTGGTCTTCCCTTGCCTCCCTGAGTCCTCTCTGCCAAGGCTGTCAACACTGCTGTGTGCCCATTTCTCCCTGGCCTCTTCTTCCTGCTCTGTGTGGGTCTGGACAAAGTGGATTCAGAGTCTGGTCATCATTCAGGAGTGGATTTCTGCTGGGTGTGGTGGATCTAGTGTGGAGGCAGAGGCCAGCAGACACACAGGTCTCGGGGGATAGTGACAATGGCCGTAGTGGGAGGTGAAGTGTGGGGAAGGGGCCCCGCAGGGGAAGGACAGACAGGACTTGGCTGCAGGTGAGGTGAGGCAGAGCCAGGTTTCAATCCCAGATAGCTATCCCGGCTCTGCTATTGACTGGAGAGTGTTTCCATGGCACCCAGTTACCCACTCCCTCCTATTCCCTCATTAATAAACACAGTGGCATTGACTTTGACCTCACCAAGGGGAGGGGGCCAATGAGAGAGCAGCTGGGGAATGCTTCAGGGCTCACCACACTGACTGGACTTCACATCCATCTGTCCAGCACGGAAGGACAATGTGCATGTCAGATCATGTCAGATGGCAGTGTAACCCCGTGAACACCCAGCCCTGTCCTCAGAGTGAGGATTTCGATCTGAAGGACCCCGAGGGCGTGAACGTGGTTGGCATCAAGGTCTAGGGTCACGGGAGGAATCCCCAGCCTCCAGGACCCCAGGGCAAGTGGCAGGAGCGGGGAGGACATCTGTGAACCAGAAGACTTCCAGCCCGCAGGCCTGGGCGCTAATGGTGCAGGGAAGTCAGCCAGCTGAAACCACCCAACCATCAGCCAGCCTGCCCTCCACTGTAGGAAAAGAGAAACTGAGGCCAAGGAGGACTTTTCTGGGAGCCAGTCATGGAGAAATCTCCTGGGAAGAAGGGAGACCCTGGTGTAGGTGTGGGCAAGAGGCAGGGGCTCTGGTACAGGCCTTGATCCAGAATTCAAGAAGCAGAAATGAGGAGGAAGATGGAGCAGGGAGGAAGGATGCCCACTGGGTTCCCAGCTGTCTAGACTGGTCTGCACCCCACTCTAAGTGACAAGCCACTGAGTGAGTGGGTAATGTGTCGTCACTACCAGATTCTGCTCTTGAAGGCTGCTGTCATCTGTCCCTGTGGGGCTGTGTCCCACACATCCCACAGTAACCCTGGTCATCTGTGTCTGTCCATAGCCCAGCTTCTCCAGGACACCTATCCTGGGCAGTCAGCCCATAACGCAGACTGATACCCAGGGCAGCAGCCATATAGAGCAATGCCTATAGCCCGGGTATGGCTGCCCCTAGTATGTTCACCAAGGAGAGTGGTTGGCATCTCCCTGGTGTCCCCTCCACTTCCCTATGTTCCTCCCCAGGGTCACTTTCACAGGACAAACTGGGTTTGTTATGAGAAGAACAGACAGGGCAGCTTGCTGCATGCCTGCGTTTACAGTGAACACATTGCCAACGCCACCTGCCAGCCCCACCTTGCAGGCCCCACAGCACCTGGCATGTGGGGCTGCAGAGATGCCAGGGGCCTGGTCTCGGGTAAAGACAATGTGTCCTTGAAGGGTTGGGTGATCATTTCAGAGCCCCGGGGCATCCCTGTCTCCCTGGAACCCTTATGTCTGCTGCTGACCTCCCAGGGTTGGGATCACCCACTGCTGTGAGGGCACTTTTAGCCTTCATACCACCGGCTCATCCACTGGGCCCTTGAACTTGTTTATGGTGCAAACAGGTGACTGGATATGAGGTCCTTGCTGGGAATCTGATGTCTTGTTTAGTTTTTTTTTTTTTTTTTTTTAAAGAATCAGTATTATTTTCTAAATATAAACCTTTTTCTCATGATTTACAAAATTTCTCGTTAATAAAAAAAACTTCATTATGTAAAAATGGAAAGGAAAATCCCACTTAGATGGAACCCCTTAAAGCTTTTCTGGCGGGGGAGTCACTGTGTTGAGTGGAGGGTCGTTTCTACACACACGGATGTTTGCGGGCTCATACTCTGCACCCATTGGGAGTGCATTTGGGTACAAGTAAAGAAGCTTAAAGAAAGACGTGGGCTTTGCGCATTAGGTGGAGTGTTTAAAGCTGCTAATTGGTCCACTGGCTCAATAGAATTTTCCTCACGGTCGCAATATGCGTGCCGCAGCTCCACCCATTGCGTCCATGTTGGAGACCAGCAAAGGCAGTCACTTCTACATTTCTCTTGGGAAACCCAAGTGTTTTTCAGCTACAACCCCAGCTGGTTGGTCTTCAGGACTTCTTTGTTGGACTCTGATCTTGCTGTGGGATAATCCAGCTATATACACCGCAAAGATATGCCGCTCTCATCGTTAATAAAAAGGTGGTTGGCCGAAAGCTAGGCAGGATTTGGGGGGCAGAGAGAATGCTGGGAAGGAGAACAGAGTCAGAAGAGTCACGAGCCAGACGCAGAGAAAGCAAATGGGAAGGTTCATAGAGGAGGTAAAGGAGCCTCAGGGAAGCACACAGATTAATGTGAATGGAGACTTTCTCCATCTCTCCCAGTCCCGCTGGACCTGTTTCTCTCTGCCCACCAGTCCCTGCAGCCACTTAGAAGATAACCACTCAGAGGTTTAATATTAATTGTAATTGTTTGGCCAATGGCTTAGGTATATTACTGACTAACTTGCAGAGTTAAATTAACTCATTTCTACTAACCTATGTGTTACCACATGGCTGTGGCTTACCAGGATGCTCTGGCGTGTTGCTCCTTCAGCAGCTACATGGCATCTCCTTTTACTCCACCTTCCTTCTCTCTGCATCTTTGTTTGGATTTCCCACTTAGCTATATTTTCCCTGGCCATGGACTAAAACAGCTTTATTTATCAACCAATAAAAGCAATGCATATTCATAGCATCCAGAGGGCATCCCACATCAAATTAATATAGGTTAATTCAAGTTGCAAGAGCTGGCTGGAGACAAGTCTAAGCTATTGGCTGAACATTTATAATTAATAATAAGCCTGTGTGTGGTTATTTGGGGAACAGCTGGAAGGACAGAGCTGATCGGTGGTCTAGATGGAAAGCTCTACCTATGTAGATATTCCTAGCAACAAATAGAGTTGTCATAAGTGCCTTTGAATCAGTCATAATTAATCAGCTGTGCATGTGCATGTGATCGCCACACGCAAAATCAAGAAGAGAAAGACATAACAGTTTTCTGATGTATGTGTGCTGTTTTACAGCCTGTCCCTTTTCTCTTAATTCCATACTACCAAATTGGTCCATATCAAGAAACACACTCAGTCACTCATTTAATAATGATTTATTGAGAACGCAGTGCATTCTGGGACCCTTACGCAGTACATTCTGGGATCCTATCTGGGCATCATGGAGCCCTGCTGTCATGAGGCATAGAACTAAATGAAGCACACAGAAACTACAGAAGAAATGCAAAGAGAGTGTGTGGCTTATGTTTTACTGTGTGGCACAGAAAAATGGGTCTGGGCTTGACTCAACAAGGGTGGTCACCACACTGAGCAAAGGATCACAAAGTTGAATTGAGGGCCATTGTGTTGGTGGGGGAGTCACTGTGTTGAGTGGAGGATCATCATATGGAGAGGAGCCTCACCATGTTGAGTGCAGCATCAGTCTGCTGATTCGAATGGAGTCACTATGGTGTCTGGTGGGTCATTGTGTTGGGCAGATAGATCATCACACCCTGTGCTGAGTCATCAGATTGAATAGAGAGTCACCACAGTGAGCAGAAGGTCACAACGCTGAGTATCTGCACGGAGTCCTCTTCCTGAGGTGGGATGGCTTAAGTAGCCTCTTGCTGTCGGTTAGATCTTAACATATTTTAGCTTTACCAGCCAATGCCCTCTGAAAGCCCATCTGAACACACTGCCTGGTCACTTCCTTAGGATAAATTTCTGTTGTAAACTATAGTACCCAGTAGCGGTGTTGCTGGTTGGTAGGGGATTGCTAGCCTGAAGCTCCTTCTTCAGACCTGCTCTCCCCAGTACACCCACCCTTTGTCCTCCAAGACAGAGCCTATCCCCTGCCTCATCGCCAGTACCACTTTCTGTCTCACTGTGTCTTTCCAAACTGTTACAGGTACAGGGGCAGCATTATGTCTGGCTGTCTTCAGCTGCATTCCTATCATGTTCCTGGAGCTGCTAATCTTTCTGTTCTTTCCCTAGGAGATTTTAGCTCCTTCCTACTGATGGATTCCTCTCTCCTTCTGTCAAATCTTCCCTTGCCCAACACACATACACACACACTTCTGTTACATATGTTATAAAATCCCCTCCTTTTTCTGTGAGTTTCGCTTTATTTTCTCAACTCCCGTGTGAAATACAGCAAACATTTTTACAGAGCAGTGTGCAACCTATCTCTACTGGAAATGCAATTCAGTATCTATGGCTGTAGAGTGATATTTCTTACATCTTATAAACCATGACACTTGGAGTTATGGTTTTTAATTTTTTTAAGACACATCAGGTTCTTCATGAATACCTCACCAACACCAACTTTCTGTACTAGAATAGTGTGGTCTAATCACCAATTGTGGATTATTAGTTCTTGCATTGTTCAGAACCTCTGTGTCCTTGTCAAACTAACCCTCTGGCTTCTCCTGGAACACCCAAACCTCCCGAATCCAGTCCTGTCTCCCCAATCCTTCCATCCTCTCCTGATACCCTCCATGCCTGGTTGGTTGGGTTTCCATTTGCTTCAGGGCCAGTCTGGGATGTGAAAGATGACTCTCCTCTGGCCTTTGTACAAACAGGATTCCGTCGAGTTCCCACCGGGGAACACCATCCACAGAACAGGTGTGTGTCTGGCACAGACCTTGCTCACTTTCTTTGCTCACTTCCTTTAATCACCTTCTTGCTCACTCTCAGGTAAGTTCTGTCCTCTGTGCCTCCCGAGGCTTGTCCCTCAGCTCTCAGAGAGCCATGAGCTCATTCTGCAGTTGTCCCAGGAGAGTCAGATCCCCTGACAGGGAAGGGCCAGTCGCATCTCTGTCCTCAGAACCTGGCACAGAGGAGGTACCTAGCAGAGGTTTAGAGGTCTTTATAGATGAATGAATGAATGAATGAATGAATGAATGAATGAATGAATGAATGAGTGAAATCTGTCCATTCCCACCTGCTAGGCTTGTGGGCAGATGTCTAAGGTGTGCCATTGCCATTTAACCTCTGACCTCACTTGCTCTGCTCTTTCCAGGTCAAAGTGCAGACGATGCACAGACAGCTTAAGAACCTCCATCTTCTACAGGGCAGTGGAGCTGTCTTCTACCTTAGGGTCTCCCTGGGACTCAGAGTTGACTCTGGGTCATCCCTGAGTTGTACTCTGGCTTCACCAGGGCTCTGGTGTCTTCTGGGCTTGGTTGTGTGGGTTGGCTGGGCCTGTGGTAAGCACTGATGATCTGGGACCATGGCTCCATGGCCTTCAGGCCTGACCTGCCACCCAGTGAGGGTCACCAGGACAATAAATCTTTATGGGAAGCCAGTGGCATCCTCAGGCCACCAGCGTGTCTCAGGTCCCTTTTATGCCTGTTAACAATATGGGCCCTCAGCACTCCTTTCCTCTGCTTATGAGTATCATCAAGTCGCCTTGGCTGTTAAGACCAAATCAGGCTCCATGCAGGAATTCAAGGAGCCCAAGACAGTTGAGTTGCAGCCTGCCTCTCTGACCTTGACTTCCATCATTCCAGGCATACCAGTTTCCACCAGTTCCAGTTTCCTCCAGTTTGGGGGACGCCCCTCCTCCCATTCCCAGAGCTAGCCTCTGTCCTGCCCTCTGTCTGAGATCCCCTGTCTCTTTTTTCCTGTCTAGGTCGCAGTTTGAGACAGTTTCAATCCAATTGAAAACAAAACATGAAGCATCCTTTCCTCCAGCGTCTCTAGCTTGCTCATTCCTAATGAAGATTGAGGGTGGCGTTCTAACTCACCAGGTTCATTCCGAGTCTGGAAATGCTGGTGACAGAGTTTGAGCGGCCGTCCTGGGCCTACATTGACTCCTAGTGCTCACTTCTACAGATGACGAGAGTAACGGCGAGCATGGGCTTAGGGAGAACTCCCTGGCACGGTGTCCACGCCACCGCCCACTCTGTACACGGCAGCTCAGCTCATCATTACGGAGCACCTCTGATGTCTGTCACTGCCTCTACTTTTTAGATGAGGACGATGAAGCCCAGAAAGATGAAACGTCTCAGCCAGAGTCACAGTCCAGATGGAAGCCCAGCCTCACGCTCAGGAATGATACTCTACAGCTGGCTCTCTGTCCCAAGCGGGAGTCACTGGACCTGGGCTAGTAATCTGCAGAGTGGGCGCCTGGCTCCCTCCAGCTCCGCTCTGTCCCACAAAACTGCTGTTCTTGTTTTTCTGAGCGAGGTGGAATAGTGAGAGGAAGTGGCCACTGAAGACTTCCCATTACAGGAGCAGAGATGGGCAATCACCCAACTGTCCTAGGGAAGCGCAGAAACAGCCGTGCAGGCCGGAAAGGGTCTTAAGGACAGCATGCGAGGGGACTGGGTTCTGCCCTGGCAGGGGGCAGGCTAGTTCACAGTCCAGGGAGTAGATAGAGAATCTGAGCCAAGCATTGAGGGCTGGAAGAGATGGACACCCAGAAGCAGGCATACCCAAGTCCAGGACAGCACGAAGGTAGGTGTGCCGTACTGGACGCGCGTGGCCTAGCGGATGATTCAACTGCACAGAGCAGTAGAGGCCGGATGATGAAGGACTGTGAAGCCAGGCTGAGGACTCTGACCTTCAGCGGAATACAACGGGGGGGGGGGGCTGTCATGGGAGGCGTGAAAGCAAAAATGAGTCTCCCTCATCACAGCAGTAAGTAGGAGCAGGTGGGTGCTCCATGCGGCCTCATGTCTTCTGTGTGTACTAGGGCCTGGATAGCCGGGGCGATGGACGCCTCCAGCCAGGAGTTGAGATCTCATGACTAGCTTTCCTTGCCTCCACTCTGAAAAAACAGACAAGAGAGTCAGCCTCCCTGAGCCTCAGTTTCCTGTCCCATGGAGACAGCGCAGCCTCGCAGGCTATGGAAGTGAGATGAAAGCAGGCGGCCGAGCAGGACAGGTGTATTGTCAAGTCCTACAACTGTACTGATAAGAGCACCTGCGCTGGGGTTCCAGTGCAGCAACACCAATATCTCAGCACTGGTAGGATGGACACGCATGGCCTCTGAGCGGCGCTGTAGAGCTGGGCGGCCATGCACCATCTTACCTGTGAGGCCCAGCACTCCCGCCATCCATCCCTCTCTTACTGACTCCCGGGAGGATGCAACAACCTCCCTAGCACCCCCTCTCACTCAGGAGATGCCATGCTTAGCTCCATGATGCTCGCTGCTAGAGCACCTCTGGTGCACAGACGGAAGCTTCACCCCCGCGGGAGTTTCTGCACACACTCCCTGCCACGTGCATCACTTGGTGACCTTGTTGAAGAACGAGACACAGCTGATCCCCACTTCACTAACCAGGAAACAGGTGCAGAGAGGGAAGGAAGCCTGGCACTATTTGAATACCTGCAACGTGCCAGAGGGCACTGTATCCATCTGTCCGTCTTACCCATGACTCCAGCCATTGGGATTATCTTCACTACAGGAACATAGACTCAGAGGATTGGAGCAGACAGTGACTTGTTCAAGTCTGTATAGCGAGGACCTGGCAGAGGATGAATGTGACCCCACGTCTGTAGCTCAGAGTCTGAGACTGAGGACATTTACCACGAGTGGTCAACAGATTGTCCCCCCCAGGCTTTTCTGAGGACAAGATGGGATAAAGGGTGTGAATGTGCCAAAGAATGGGAACGGGGAATGCAATCTTGTCTCCTTTGACTTTCACGTGGAGAGGAGGGACAGATGCATAGGAAGGATAGCAGGGTGCCCAGGTCACAACAAACCATTAGCAGGCCAGCGCTTAAGGCCCCCAGAACAACTGCCTGCCTTTGCCACGCCTCTGCAGAGACTTTCTCCCTAGAGTGGAAACTCCCAGATGCCAGGCTTTTCTGCCTTGGCACGCAAACCAGTACCTGGGGCTGGAAGCTGAAATCCGGGGTATGACTTCTACCGGGCTCCTCCACCACCTTCTGGCTACTCCAAGCCATCGGGAATACCTTGATCCCCTCTGATCCCATCAGCCATCTAGGAGGACATCCAGAGGTACCAATATCACCCAGCATTGAGTCAGTGGGCAACAGAAGGGAAGGTCCAATGTGGTAGCTGCAGGAATGGCCAGAGTGGAGGAAGTGGACCACTACCCCTGCTGCCCAAGTTCATGTCCTTCCTCATGATCAGACTCAGCAGTGCCCTCCCTCCACCCATGCCTACTGTCACCCCACTTACCAGTCACCCCAACTCCCAGTCACCCCCGCCTACCAGTCACCCACACCTACCAGCCACCCATACCTACCAGTCACCCCTACCTCCAAGTCACCCCCACCTACCAGTCACCCCTCCTACCAGTCACCCCCACCTACCAGTCACCCCCACCTACCAGTCACCCCTCCTACCAGTCACCCACACCTACCAGTCACCCCCGCCTACCAGTCACCCACACCTACCAGCCACCCATACCTACCAGTCACCCCTACCTCCAAGTCACCCCCACCTACCAGTCACCCTCACCTACCAGTCACCCCCACCTACCAGTCACCCCTCCTACCAGTCACCCCCACCTACCAGTCACCCCTCCTACCAGTCACCCACACCTACCAGTCACCCCTACCTCCAAGTCACCCCCACCTACCAGTCACCCCTCCTACCAGTCACCCCCACCTACCAGTCACCCCTACCTCCAAGTCACCCCCACCTACCAGTCACCCCTCCTACCAGTCACCCACACCTACCAGTCACCCCCACCTACCAGTCACCCCCACCTACCAGTCACCCCCACCTACCAGTTACCTCCACCTACCAGTCCAGAGGCCGACATGGAGAATGGAGGGCTGAGACAGGGGGTAGCAAAAGCAGCCTAGCAGGAGATGCTCAGGGAACACCAACAGCATCAAGTGGAATTAACCCCAGCAACTGCTTGGTGAATGGTGACCTAGCCACAAGGCGAGCAGACACTCCATGGCCCTCCATCCCCTCCAACCACCTCTGGAGGACCACTGCCGGTTTCTCACTAGTGTGGCTTTGTCCAGGCTCTTCCCCTTCCAGGGCAGCAGGATCATAGGAATCAGCTTGTTCTTGATACTGCCTGATCTGGAGCAAAACTTGCCCCCTGACTGCCACCTGACAGAAGCCCCAATCCCTTAGAGTATCTTTTCTTGCCAAGATTGGTGCCACAAGTCACTCCCTACCCACGCTGCGAGCTGACTTTGAGTGAATGACTGTACTCAGCAGAAATGTTCGTATAAGTGTGCTCATCCCAGGCAGCCCAGAAACTTCTCACTGCACACCTGTGGTACACCACACAGGTGGGGGAACCCCCTGCAGATCCCCCATCTGTAGAAAGGACAGAGCTAACTTTCCGTTGTTCCATGGCTGGCAGCTAGAGGCTCTTGAAGTCTCCGCAGCTATGATTCTGGGTGTAGGGGCCACTCCCTGACTCAGCTGTCCCACATGGCCACACTGCTGTGTCTGCTCCCTTCTCAGAGAGGCCCCTCGGTGCCAGCCAGGCATGAAGCCTCATTTTATTCTGCCCGGAGGGAATGGGCAGTTTCACAGAAAAGAATTTGCAGGCAAATAAAGGTGACCTTTTAATGTTGAAAACGTTTTTATTTCAGCTCTTGGTTCTGGCTCGGCTCTGTCTGATGTGGGTCACAGACATTCCTTCCTGGGCCAGCAGTACACAGCAGCCTGTTCCATTTCACCTCGCCTATGGCTGGGACATGAACAGGGACACCTTGTCTGTGACACATCAACAGAGAGGAGGTGCCTGGAGGAGGCATTTTCACTGAAGAGGTAGCAATGCCCCGGAAGGCAGGAGGGGCGCAGTGTGTCCTCACTCAGTACCAGCGGTATCTCTTTCCCTTGCCTGGGACCCCCAACCTTCATCCGACCCCTGCTCCTAGATGCCTCACAACAGCACTAAGTGTGTGGAGTTGGCTGAAGAAGCCAGCAGCACTCGCCTCCCTGTCATTTCCTCTATCCTGGGCTAAGAGCAAAGGGCTATGCCAGATATGCAGGGGTGACTCCGCTCCTACCCCAACTTCTGCTCTGTGCTCTGTCCCTGACTTACAAGACAGCAAGCTTAAAAGATTGTGAACCCTTTGGGACCAATGTTTCTTTCCGAGATGAGTGCCTGGCGTATAACAGATGCTCAGGAAATGCCAAAGGCATCAAATGGAAGTGATCCAGCAGCTGGATTTTGCCCCCTGTAAGTCAGTGCAAGTGTGTTCTGCAAGCTGCTGTTGGATTCTTCAGGCAACTTTGTGCCTGGTTTTTGTGACTGTATAGAAGCATTTAGAAAAGTGAGTTCCAGAGACTAAGAAGCCATACTTGTCAAAACTGGGGAGGGTGACATTATCTGCAAAGGTTCCCAGACCTGCTGAGATCTGCACATGCTCAGCATCCCCTAAGAACTATGATAAATGAGGCCAAGAAGTTGTCCCAGGGCTGTAGTAAGCAATAGGCCACAGAAACTGATGCCCAAAACCCAGAGAGAACATTCTCATCTTGGAGCTGGAACGTCAGGAAAGCTGGCCGAAGGTCACTCAGGCCAGGAGATAGGAATGAGTGAATTCCCAGCACAATGGAAGAAGATAGCATGGGCATGGGCATGGGATAGAGCAGCTGCAGGAACAGGCGGGACCAGGTTAGGTCTAGAGGTCAGCTTAGGGCAGAGGTCAATCACAGAGCATCACAGAACCCAGAGCAGGGGGCCTGCTAAAGAAACTGAGCCAGGAGACCTTATCAGCTCCAAGTGGGGTGAGTCAAACTACCCATCACATCAAAGGAACAAACCTCAATAGACATGGGGCCCTGATCGGCCTCCATGAAGGAGCAGGGGCCCCGGGTAGCACCACAGAAGGGCCCAATCAAAGGCCAGCATTAGGACATGGAAAGGGCTTCCGAGGGTCTGGCTGTAACCCAGGACGTCAGAAAAGCCCACTCTTCCTCCAGGTCAGCACAACAAGCTACACCTGGAAGCATCTGCTCACTGTGTGCGCGTGCGTGCGTGCGTGCGTGTGTGTGTGTGTGTGTGTGTGTGTGTGTGGAGGGGGGGTGATTGTAGGCCCCATGTGTGTTCTTTTCAGTTCCCAAGAGTCTTCGGCTCATTGCCTCACTTGACCCTCCATACAGTCCCATTTTGGGAGGTGGAAAACTGAGGCTTGGTGGGGTCACATGAAGAGAGCTGTGCCACCAGGCCAGACCCAGGAGGCCGTTCTTCTCAGCCCTGAGCATCGGGCTCGAAGTCCAGCTCTTTGTCGGGGAGGGGGTCCCCAGGGCTGTCTGG
Organism: Chionomys nivalis; assembly: GCF_950005125.1. Lineage (NCBI taxonomy): Eukaryota > Metazoa > Chordata > Mammalia > Rodentia > Cricetidae > Chionomys > Chionomys nivalis. Next base: position 41,201,253 of record NC_080096.1, on the reverse strand, counting down.
TAACCCATAGTAGAGGTCTTCCTCCTCCTGTTCAGGTTCCCCTGCACTTGCATGGACACTCTCCTTCTCCTTTGTCCTCAGGGACAGCCGCTGCTTGCTGGGCAGAGCTGCCTCCTGCACCTGCCCCTCCAGGACCATGTCCTCTGATGTGGGGGTGTCATCAATGAGAGCAAAGTCACTGAAGTGATCCAGTGGACCCCTGCTGGCCCAGAACACCCGTGGGCATGGCTCCTCTCTGTTGGATGGGGATGGGTGAGGGCTGCTGCCTTCGCTGGAACCCATGTCCAGGTCATCTTGGAATGAGGCCAAGGGTGCAGAGCCTTGGGAACACGTTGGAGGGCTGCAGAGGCAAAGAGAATGTGTGAAGAGAAGTCCTGAGTCACACTGTGCGGGTCCAGACCTCAGCCACTAGTGGCAGTAAGTTCATTTATCTCTGGGCCTCCTTGTTTTCCCCCTTGGAAATCAGGGCAATGTGAATTCCCTCCCATACAGTGCAGGGAAAATGATCACAGCTCTCCATACAGTGCCTGGCACAGGGTAGGTACCCAAGAAACAGGGCTGTTATTTAAAAAGAAAAGAAAAAACCCTAAAACACACATGCACGCATGCACACACAAAACTACCAGCTAAGTGGCTCATCCACTACTGCAGGCATTCGGCATTCGGGACCTTTCTCTGTCCCCTCACAGTCCACGTCACACTGTAGGTACCTCTGTGTCCTTTTCTGCCCCACCTCCCCTCACTGCAGCGGTCTGGGAACTCAGGAGACTGGAGGCCAGTCAAGGCCTTAGAGAGAGTTGGTGTCCAGTAGTGATGGAGCGTGTGGATGAGTGGAGTGATCAGAGACCTGACTTGAAAACAAACCGGAACTGGGCTGTGGTGAGGACTAAACCTTGCCTGAGATGCTGAGCAGGTCAAAGGCCCAGGCAGGATTTAAATCCAAGCCCTCTGGCTCCTGGCCTCCTGCTGCTCATAACAAGCCTTTGGAAAAGGAAGATCTGTGTGTTGGGCACTTAAACTTTGTTCCTGTGTCACGGAAATGACTGTTCCCCTGAGAGAAACTGCTCAGGAGAGTCCGAAACCAACACGATTATATAGCCAGGGAGTTAAGATCAGCACCTAGGTCCATTAGAGCCCCAGGCCAACCTCATTTACCTCGCCCCCCCCCCCAGCTGCTCCTGACTCCCAAGTGTCCCTGCCACCCTCTTGGCACACAGCCCCCCCCCCCCCCGCCCTAGAACTGGGCAGCATTCCCACTCCCATGCCGCCCTCTCACCTGCTCTGGGCATGAGATCTTTCTCCTTCATTCTCATCCAAGCCCCTGTGGACAACCACTGCTGCCTCCATCCAGGCCTGAGCAGTACAAGGCTCGCCTTCCCCACCATTGCCGACTCCTGTCTTCAGCTCAGTGGCCAGCAGGGGCCTAGGGTCCTCACTGTAGCCCAGGACCTTCATCTGAACGTGCGTAAAGTCTGGAAGGCTCTGGTCATAGGCGGCTTCTTCCCACAGCCTGACATAGGGGGGTTGGGGGCTGGGTCCAACAGACAGAGGGAGAGAAGTCGGGCGGGGTAGACGTGAGTTCCCTCACCATGGCGCCCTGTCTGCTATGGGAGCATGGCCCCACTGATTTCAAAAGAAAAATTTCAGGGTGTCACTGTACCCAGGCCACAGATGGAGAGCTGAGGCCTGATCCCAAGTCAACATCACAATGTCTCAAAAGGTAAACAGAGCCTGTAATGTTAAGATGGCGAAGGCCCAGCACCAAGGCTTTGCTTGCTGAAGCACACCCCAACGCACCAATCACAGCTCTGCCTCCCAGCAGCAGAGTAACAGCTGCCTGAGGGTTCCTTGCCTGCAAGGCTGGGAAGTGATCACCTCTGCACTCCCTGTAACTCCAGGAGGTGCCGTGAGGAAACTGAGGCACAGCAACTGAAATTGGCTTGTACACAGGCTGACACAGACCCAGCTTGGTGGGTCAGGGCCATATTGCTCTGTTCTCTGCCCGTGGGCTTCAGAGACTAGGTCTTTGTCCAAGGTCACAGGAGGTGACCAGAACGTGAAGGACGTGTGTGGGGTGGCCCCGCCCACCAGGGTGTGCCCAGTGCTTCTCACTGGGACACTTCTGGAATTGAAAATGTCGGTGTTACAAACTACCCCAAGCAAAGCAGAGGGCTGTGATCCTCGTAGCTCTAGGGCATGCCGCCCAGCCTTCAGAGCTTGGGAGTCACAGCTCAGGGGATTAGCCAAAGCCAAAGAGTTCCTGGCTCCATCCCAAGCCAGAAGCAGGGCTTGACACCTCCACAGCCAACTCAGGCCCAGATTCAGAACTGTCCCTAGCACTGACTCCCCTTGAGATCTGAGGTTTGTGTTTCTCCGAGACTCAGAGTCCACATCTATAAGACAGGAATGATGATGTTAGCACACCCAACCTGAGAGTTTGAAACTACCTGTGATTTCTAAGAGTGTGCTCTCAGAAAATGGGAGGCAAAGAGGAAGCTGGCTGGGATAAGACAGACACCAACATCCAACCCAACTATCCTGATCCCCTCCCTCCTTACCTCTTCCCTTGTTCCCCTCTTCCCCTCTTTTGACAGGAGGCTGGACTGAGGACCCATTCCCCCTGGTCTTACCTCTTCACCTCCAAAAGCCTGTTTTCCATCAGGTTCAGGGCCTTTGGGGACAGAAAGTCAGAGTCTGCCGGCACGAAGGTGATCTGCAAGGAGAGAGGACATGGTCTCTGCAATTGACCGGGATAGAGCTGACTGCCACCACATGATCTGACCGCTGGGCCCGGAGCCTCTGCAGGCTTCTCTGAAGATTGTAAGATAGAAGGATGCAGTAGGGCTCCTGTTTGATGAGCGAATTTCTGTTCTTGGCTCAACCCCAGCGGGTAGACAGATATCTAGGTTCCTGTCTGAAACACGTTCTCCCTTTACTGGACAATCTCCCAAGAACCTGCCCTGTGCAGACACCACCTGGACACTGGGGGCAGCAGTGAGTGAGAGAGATGCCCCGCCCTGGAGCCCAGACCCACCATTTCCCAGAGGTATCTACAGAGGGTGCTCGGTCTGCACCTGGTGAGTGGATGGTAAACCAGACACTGACTTGTGCTTTACTGGACACAGCAGTGGAGTGAGCAGCGACACAGAGGCTGTGGGTGTGCCCACAAAGCTCATCCCTGAACTTTTGATATCAAGCAGTCTAGCTTCAGGGGTGGCCATTGGAGCTGGGAAGGAACGCCTTGAAGGAATGAGTCAGGTTAGGCGGAAAGAGCCCTGCCATTGGGGCCCTGGAGACGGGAGGGCATATTCTCACTACCAGACCCTTGCTGTGGATCCTGGGAGCCATGCTTCCTTCCAGAGCCTCTTTGAAATCTTCTAGTCAATAAGAGAAGCCTCCAAGAGACACCTACTCCTCCATGTGCAGAGAAGCACTGTGTCCCACACCCAAGAGGTGACCCAGGGTCCACTGATGGGAGATAGATAGAAGAACACTGCATACACACAGCATGCCCGCCAGTCTACAGGAGGAAGTTCTTATGCACGTTACATCAAAGATGAACGTTGAAGACACGGTGCTGAGTGAGATATGCCAGACTGGGCTGCAGCCAAGGCAAACACTGTAAGACCCCACTTCCATGGTATACCAAGTTGTGAAAATCAAAAGGAGGCTAGTGGATCCCCAAGACTAATGAGAGTGATAATGGGGAGCTGTTGCATAGTGGGTGTAAATCTTTCATTTCCCAGTTTGGAACGAGTTCTGGAGATGGGCTGACCACGTTGAGAATGGACCTAATATGCCTTGGAACCACATGCTCTGTTTAATACAGAGGGCTCTCTCAGTATGGTACCTGGACACACGGCTTCTCAGTACATCACAACCTAGCCCAACGACGACCACGCCACTGGACACACACATCACACACAAGTCTGAACATCTTTCATGTAACATCTGATGGCCCCCTTCTGAGCTGTTCCAGAGTCATAAACAGCACCGGTACAGAGAGGGAGGTTCTGCCTGCACCAGCAAAGCTTCATGATGCTGGAAAGAAGGGGGTGCTAGGTAGGGGATTCTTACCTTTCCGAGGAGGCACCTCCTCAGGTGTCTAAGCATCTTACATTTGCACTAAGGATGCCTTTGGCCAGATGGTTCCATACTTTCTAAGATTTATCTCTTTTTCCTATCTCATGACCCAGCATCATCATCTACTTTATCACCATCATCAGCATCATCACCATCATCGCTACCATTCCCATGGCCATCATTACATCACCACCATTGCTATCATCATCGCCATCATCAGCGCCACCACAATCATCACCACCGTCGCCATCACGATCACCACCGCCACCATAATCACTGTCATAACCATCACCATCATCACCGTCACTATCACCATCATCATTGCCCTCACGACCACCGCAATCATGACTACCATCACTGACATGAGAAGCACGGAGGAGACAGACAGGAAGCAGCATCCTAGAACACAGATTCTCTTTCTAAACAAAGAGGAAAGATATGCAGGATTGATGATCCAGGGCAGGATCAGACCTGGAAACCCTCAGAACATCAGACTAAGAATTCCAACCTTTATCCACAGCTATGGGATAATAAAAATTCCAGGGGAAATTTTAGCGGGAGAATAGCATCAGATTTGAGTTCAGGCTGCACACCGACATTCCAGAGGGAAGAGGCATAAAGAGGGAAGCCCTCAAAGGGGACAGGCCCTTCAACCACTAGGTCCTGGTTTTGAGCTCCAGCAGAGCCAAGGCTCCGCTTTCCCTGCCACTCCACCCCTCATCCTCAGTCCCCCATTCCATTTCGACTTCCAGGCCCAGCATTGTCAGTAGCCCCCACACTAGACATGCCCTGGCTCGATTCTCCCTCTTGACCCATGCCTGAGGCTCAGGTGAGCACCAAATCTAACCAGGTTTGTATGCAAAACCTAACAGAACAGCCATGGTGAAGAGCGGGAGCCCTTTCTCCTTCCCGTTCTGCTTGTGACAGCTCTCACAGCCCTGTCCTCCCTGCTTTCCCTGCAGCCTCACAGTACTGGCAACATTCTCTCCAGAGCAAGGCCTCTGCACCCACGTCACCCAGGCACCCAGGACCCCTCCCGTCCCTACAGCACCCTTTGCTCCCTTCCACTTGGCCATTCGAGGCACAGAATGGGGGGGGGGGGGCTCTGTCAAGGTCACAGACTTGGCACAGGGCACAGGGACTTGAATTGGGGTTTGAGGGACACTAGGAGGTGTGGGTTTCCACCAGCCATACCACCTCCCCACACAGGAGCACGTGAGCCTTTCACAGTTACTCATTAATGCTCAGCCCCATCCCCGCCCCCACCAGCCACCCCTAGGAAGGATGCTTTCTTCCCAACATCCCCACCTTCCCTGGGTGGTGACGCGGTGGCTCTGGCCTCAAGGCCCTCTTCTCCCAGTGACCTCTGTTCAGGACATTGAGCGCAGAGAGGAGAGTTGACTGTAAACTGCTTTGTAAAATGGCCCCAAACCAGTTCGGACTGCCCAAGCTCCAGATATAAGTGACAGACCTGGGCTGGCCACAGAGAGGGGGAGGGCTGGGAGAGGCTGGGACCTGGACCCAATTCTTAGAAGTCCTTCTGGTACTTGTCACCAAAGTGGGGAGGGGTAGAGGAAGCTGGGGGGACAGGGCTGCTATCGAGTCAAGACTCAGATATCTGTCCCCCTCACCCACTCTGTGTCCTGACCCATGTTGTATGGTTAAGGAAACTGAGGTTTAGGGATCAAAATGGCTCAGCCTCCCGGGGACTCAGAGACAGAACACAGGCTAGACTCCTGTGGCTCTCATCTCTCAGCGTCTGGAGCTGAGTAGCTGTGTGACATTGGAAGAGTCACCCTACCTCTCTGGGCATTGAAGGTTTACAACACCTGACTGTCGACCCCTTAGAACCGTGTGGGGATCAAGAAGAGCAGCAGCAGCAGCAGCTGTTTGTCTAAACACAGCAGGCCATCTGCAAACCTACCCTGCCCATCTTCCACACATCACCCCTGGGCTACCACAGGGCTAGGCAGAGCCCACACTGGGGAGCCACTTTACAGGTAAAAACACTGTGACTCGGAAAGACCCAGCCCGACAGAGCCCTCAGCAACTGGGGGCACAGAAGGGAGCACCCTGGGTGGGGCACCCAGGATGGAATACCCAGGGCACAAGCGCCAACCTGTGATCTGTGCTTCAGAGTCCTGCAGAAAACACAGAGCACTTGGGATAGGGTCGGGGTGAGCTGTGGGTTCAAGCTTGGGAGAGAGTAAATGCTAGCCAGCTTCTGATCTAACACAGAGACAGTGCATAGATCCCATTGTGTCCCTGTTCTGGCCGGCTCAAGACCCAGACGTGGGGGCATTCTGATCAGCCGCAGCAAGAGATGGATGGATAAACAAAAGTATACCCCCCAGAATAGAGAGAATATGGGGAGTCTGAATGGGAAGACCATAGCAGTTGGAGTCAAGGGGTTGGTACCCTGAGACAACGAGGGCCACACGTCTTCCTGCCCCCTTAGGATAGCATTGGCACATGCCCCTGCCCCAGCCCCCTACCTTAGGATAGCATTGGCACATACCCCATGCCCCAGCCCCCTACCTTAAGATAGCATTGGCACATACCCCATGCCCCAGTCCCCTACCTTAGGATAGCATTGGCACATGCTCCAGATGACACCCCCAATCACCATGACGCTCCCCATAGCATAGAAGGTACCATAGACCTGGGGTCGATCGTGGCTCATAAGGAATGTGCCGAGGGACAGCAGGAAAAGGCCCAGAATGATGAAGCCGATTCGGAAGGTCTTCTCCTCAGTCATGGTGGCTAACCAGCCCTGATAGCTGACCAGCTCCCCGGCAGAGGGCTGCCCACAATCCTAAACGAATGTCAAGCAGGCTCAGGGTCGGATGATACGCTGCTTGCCTGAGGCATAGACTGAGGCATAAAGCCCAAATCAAGGAATAGTCCCCACAGGTCCAGCTCCCGGCCCTGGGCCCAGCAGTTCTGCAGGGCAGGAGGTGACACGCGTCAGTGGGCCCAAGAGCCCAGCCATCTACCTTTCCTCCTACCACTCTCCTTCTCTCTGGGCCCAGCTGTGTGGAGTTTGTGAATCTGAGCATGGGACAGAGGCAGGGGAGGGCTGGGGGAGGTCACAGGGGCTGGGCCAGCCGTGGCTTTGACATCATCTCATTTGTCTACTGTGGAGCTGAGCCCAGACAGGCTTTGCACCTCCCAGCTCTGGGAACCAGGGGTGGGGCCATGGCAGCGTCCAAAACCCACAGCTTGACAGTTTAGACACCTAAAGACACCTTCTCAAGGACACCTGATTGCCTAGGCTCAACAGGAGTATCTGAACCTACTAAATGGCCAGCATCCTAGCCATTCAGTTCATTTAAGGAGACAAGTCCCATATTCCCACTTCACAAATGAGGATGCAGGCACGAACAAGTAACCTGCCCAAAGTCACAAATAATGACAGAGCAGCTGGGACTAGAACCCACTAGCACTAGCCTCGTCAACCGCAGCATAGGTGAAAACAGGGGTAGGCTCCAGCAGCGAAGCCCGTGATGGTCCCTAATCTGTGTCTCCAGCTGTGTGGTACACAGCCTTGCTCACCAGCTGACTGTGTCTCTCTTTCCTCCTCTGTTTACCAGGGGCAATTGTAGCACCTCCCAGAACCAGAACCGGCTCCAGCTCTTGCCTCCCACATCCCCTTCATAGCCCACATTCAGCCCAGACCTGCTTTCCCTGGGGGCCAGGTAAACGAGAGCCCCTGCAGGTGTGACTAACTGATTGGCATCTGCCTCATCTGGCCTGGTCCCCACCCTGGAAAGCCATCCATGTCCGAAAAATGAGAGTCTAAGAGAAGACTTCTAGTTTTGATGTGACTGAGGGGGGGGTCAGATCTTCTTCCATCGCTGCTACCGCAGAGACTCGGAGCCCCCACAGGTACCCAGAGTGTGACAGCTGGGGTTCTTGTGAGTGACCTGTGCAATGGCAAGGGCTCTCAATGTGCTGCCTGAATCCCTGCATTCAGGGACTTTCCTGTACGGGCCGTGCGTGTCCCTCAAGCCCCATTGTGTTCACCCATGCACCTCTCTCAGCATGGCCATGGGGTCCCTTCCCAGAGAGGGTTCCGCTCTCTCTGTCTCCCAACATCTCTGTCCTTCAGCTCTGTCCAGCTGTACTTCACAGTTTGTAAACACCACAGGAACTGGGACTAGGTGCCAGTTTCCCTGAGGAAACCGCCGAGGTGCCAAGTCTCTGGTTACCTCCAGTCTGATTCCTAGGGTGAACTTAGGCAGTGGGTTTCAGTTTTGTCTCCTTTGCATTGTAAGCAGCTGTTAGACCATCTCCTGGATGGTACCAGAAAGTGACATAGAGGAGGGACAGTCGTTTGGAATTGTGACTGGCCAGGGACCTCTAAGGAGATATTAGAAGCATCTTAAAGAGACTAGAGACAAGAGAGGCCTTGAATGTAGAGCAACCTAGCTGGTATCCAGAATCTCTGCCACATCCATAGAAGCTTCTCGTGCCCCCTGGTGGCCTTGTAGTGACCTGGCATGTCTCTGCCACATCCTGTGTTGCCTACGTCTCTGTACACCCAGCCCCAGGAACATGGAAGAGTTGCCACACCCACTTCACAGATAAGGAGACAAAGTCTGGGAGTGACAGATTGACCAAGACTTCCCCAGTGCTCCCAGTGCCCACGTAGATGGATCTAGCTTTTGGGTCTTCTTCCCCAATCCACTGATCTTCTCTTTCATTGCCATGACCCGGTCTCTCTTTGCCCCTTTAGTAGCAAGGAGGAGTAAGAAACTCTGAGATGAGTCAGTGCTGGCTTAAAAGGGTCCGATCTCTTCTGGAGTCAAGAATTAAACGGTCATAGGGCAGGCCTCTCTTTCAGGACTAGCTGGGGCAGCACAAACTGGACTCCACCAGGAAAAAGAGGGGAAAATACAACAAAAGGGGAAAAAAAGAAATCTTGAAGCTGCGTGGAAAGGATAGAAGGTGGGGATGGTGGTTATGGGAGGAGCTGGGGAAAGGGAGGGTGAATATTTTCAAAATACCTTGCATGAAATTCCCGAAGGACTAATAAAAATATTTTTAAAAGAATGAAATGTCCAGTGTTGTCCTCCTGTGTCGACATGGTGCCAAGGCAATTCCTAGTGACTTGTTGCTGTGACACACCGGAGATGGGGGTGTCTCTCAGCCTCATAAGGGGGTTCTCTTGTAGTGGACACTGGGCTCCTCTCACCACTGCCGATGGTGAGAGTCTGTGGAGGGCCCTGCCCTGGGTGAATTGTGTTTGTCCCGCAGGCCTCAGGGATTTTCGTACGGGGATGGGCAAGCGGATTGTGAGCTCTGAAGGTGGCAGATGACACGGGGGACGGGCACAAGATTGTCTGGGCAGGACCGGGCTGGTGGCAGTTGTGACAGCACTAACAGGGCCTTCACTGGCTCTGGCTGGGCGGGGTCCCTACATGGAGGGAGGAGGGAGGAGGCTAAGAATGGGTTTGGCCATTGGCTGGACAGCTGTTGGCCCCTGGCTAGTGGGGGGCGGATAGTGGTGGTCTCTGCTGGAGCAACCACACTTGGCATTCCCTGGTTCCCCTGGGGGAAGGAAAGGGGAAGAAAGAAGAGGAAGGCTCGGCATTGGGTGGATGGGGAGGAGGGGTTCTGTGTGTGATCAGGGTGTAGCCTGTGAAATTCTCAAAGAATTGATAAAAATGAGAACCAAAACAAAAAAGAATGAAATGGGAGTGTGTGCCCAGAGCAACGAAATATTGTGCTAGAGGCAGTTCCTGCTCTCACAGGCCTGAGGCCACCCTGGCTTTGACCTTCTTCCTGGCACCCAGAGGAAGCAACGGCAGGGTCGGTCCAGGAGTCAGAGGTGTTCCAGCAGAGGGCGTGTGGTAAGTGCTGTCTTCTCGAAGGCGTGTCCAACCTGTGGACAATAACTATGAATGCAGCCAAACACAAAACTGTAAATTTACTTAAAACATGAGATTTTTTCAAGCTTTTTTTTTTTTTGAACTCCGTTTTCCTGTTCTCAGTGTGAACTTTGTGAAAGACAGCATTGTATTGCAAGTCAAAAAGTTGAACATGTCTGAAGGAATTGGGGGTCCGGGGAGTGAGCTGCCCCCACAAAATACTCAAACATAGAACACCCTGGAAACAAGTAGAAACCTAAGCCTGTGAAGACAAGGCTCGTCCTAAGGAGCCAGAGCCTGTCAGTAACAGAGATCAACCATTTCTCACCTCCTCTCCTCAGGCTCCTGCCACACAGGGCGGGCGCTCTGAGGGTCAAGGCATGCTGATGAGAATGGCTTCGGGGATGGAGTGCTCAGCTACATCGTCTCCAGGATGGTGAGATGACAGGCGTGATTGTGATTCACTGTGCGCCGCCCACCGTGGTACACACTGCCCACGTCAGCTGTCGTCCAGGTCCTTCTCGGGCTACCGCCCCCACCTCCTCTCTCCCAAATCCTGTTTACTCTAAGTCTTAGTTAGGGTTTCTATTGCTGTGAAGAGACACCATGGCCAGGACAACTCTGACAAGGAAAACATTTAATTGGGGCTGGCTTGCATTTTCAGAGGTTTAGTCCGTTATCTTCATGGCAGCGTGTAAACCAGACATGGTGCTGGAGAAGGAACCGAGACTTCTACAGCTTGATCTTCAGGCAGCAGAAGCAACTGTGAGTGTAGTTTGAATACAGGAGACCTCAAAGCCCACACCCCCACAATCACACACTTCCTCTAAGGCCACACCTCCTAATAGTACCACTTCCTATGAGTCAAACATTCAAACACATGAGTCTATGGGGGCCATACCTATTCAAATCACCACATTCCACTCCCAGGCCCCAATAGGCTTGTAGCCATAACATAATACAAAATGCATTTAGTCCAGCCTTGAAAATCCCCATAGTCTATCACAGCCTCAACCCTGTTTAAAGATCCAAAGTTCAGTTTCTTCTGAGACTCACGAGATCTCTTAACTGTAATTCCCTGTAAACTCAAAATCAAAAAGCAGATCACATTCTTCTAACACATAATGACACAGGATATATTTTACCATTCCAAAATGAAGGAAAGGGAGCATAGTAAGGAAATACTAGACCAAAGCAAGACCAAACACCAGCTCCAAACTCTGCATCTCCATATATGACGTCAAATGCTCTTCAGATCGCCAACTTTCAGCTTTGTTGACTGCAACCCATTTCTTTCTTTTAGGCTGTTTCCACTCCCTGTTAGCAGGTTTTCTCAGCAGGTGTCCCACAGCTCTGGCATCTCTAACATCTTGGGGTCTCCAAGGCAACCCAGGCTTCACCCTCACAGCTTCACAATGGCCTCTTGAGGCCTCCATGAGGGCCGCTTCTGGAAGATGCCTAGCCTCAGAGGCTGTTCTTAGTCATGGAAGGAGACTCTATAACCCCTTGCTTCTATCTGTGATTCTAAAGCCAGAACCACATTGCTGAAGCTGCCACGTTGTGCTGTTTGTTGGGGCTGGAAGATGGTTCCCTTCTTCCATTACATCTTCTCCAGCTCTCTGCTTTCCATGGTTTCCTTCACTGCCTAAGGTTGGCTGTCCTGAAACTAGACCTGTAGACCAGGCTGACCTCAGACTCAGAGATCTGTCAGCCTCTGCCTTCTGAGTACTGGGATTAAAGGTGTTTACCACCACGCCTGGACCTAAACTATTCTTTAATGCCTTTTCACAAATTGGAGCTTAGCTGGGTGAGGTCTTGCCCCGAGGTCACCACTCCCTTTATTCCATTTCTTAATCTGTTTATCTCCTTGAACACAGAATTTATCTCCATTTTACTTCCTGGTGCTCTTTTCCTCCTCAATCATTTTGTATCTTTACTTGCTCAGTTTGCTCCTTTTCATATAAATCTTCATTAGAGTTAACACTAGTAACCACACAACAGGGTCTATACTAGGCTGTTTTGAGATTTCCTCTGCCCACAGAATTAATCCAGATCTCATCACTTTATCTGCAGGCAGACTCTTCAGATAAGGGTAAAAAGCAGCCACATTCATCGCCACATTATTACAAGAACAGTCTCGAGACAACATACTAAAATTCTCCTCCTATTGAGCCAGATCCCTACAGTTCAAATCATCCTTAGCACAACTGTCTTCCATGCTCCTACTAGAATGACCCATTCAGACCCACTGAAAGTGTTCAACTGATTTTCTAACCCAAACTCCCAAAGTCCACATTCCTCCAAACAAAAGCTTGGCAGGCTTATCACAGCTATACCCCAGTCCCTGGTGCCAACTTCTTAGTTAGGGTTTCTATTGCTATGAAGAGACACCATGACCACAGCAACTCTTACAAAGGAAAACATTTAATTGGTTTACAGTTCAGAGGTTTAGTCCATTGTCATATGGCAGGAAACATGTCAGCATGCAGGCAGACATGTTGCTGGAGAGGGAGCTGAGAGTTCTACATCTTGATCCACAGGCAGTAGAAGGAGACTATGTGCCACTCTGGGAATGGCTTGAACATATATAAGGCCTCAAAGCCCACACCCACATTGACACATTCCTGCAACAAGGGTGCATGTCCTAATAGCACTGCTCCCTATGGGCCAACCATTCAAACACACACATCTACGGGGGCCATTCCTATTCAAACCACCACACTCTACCTTCTGCAAACAGAATGCACTCACTCCTCTCCCTCTATTATCCTCTCCCTAATGCTGATCTTGGATTCCACCTTTGACCCCTAATGTCTCTTTTTAACCCAAATGGACGTCAGCGCATGTCACTACTCTGCTTGGAACTCTGGAACAGCAAACTGTCTTCTTAGGGTAAAAGCCTTGAGGCGGTCCATAAGTCCGTACATCACTTTTGCATACTGCCTGCTCATCACCCCTCCAGGTCTTCACTCTCCCTAAGTTCACTCTGGCTCCATGTTCTTCCTGGAATGTACAGACACCCCAGGACCTTTCTGCCTGGAATAATCTCCCTAGCTAAGTCCTTTACTCTATAGTCACCTTAGTGGGATCTTCCCTGGCCATTCCCTAGATTGCAGAAGCCCTCCTCCAAGGAGTTCCCTCAATTTTCCCAATTTGTTGTGCTCCACAGCGTCACCATCTATCATACTATACAAATTATCTATTCCGTCTCTTGTCTGTCCCTCCAACTAAAAGCCAAACTGCAGTGGCTGCTGGGAGTGGCTGTGTTCTTCTTCTTCTTCTTGGTCTTCTTGGACCCACATGGCACGCACAGGGTTTATTGCAGCATGCGGGAGAGAAGGGGAAAAGAGAACGAACAGACGGCGGTCCAGCTTTTTAAATGGTCCCCCCACGCACGTGCGTCAAACGCCACGTTCTGCGCCTGCGCAGCCTTTGCGTGGAACGCTAGGGTCTCCTGGGAAATGTAGTTCCCCAGGCGAGCTACGCTCAGAGGCCTTCTGGGGAATAACAGGCTGTATTTGGTTTACCTCTGTGTCCCCTAGGTCTTGACCAGGGAACCCCCTGGGTGGTATTTGAGAGGGGAGAGATGAAGTGTAAGGACTAGAGCTGAGGAGACCAAGAAAGTATGGGCAGGAAACCTCTGGGCTGACATTTTCCTGAAGCCAATAGGAGCCTCTGTAGAGTCACGGGGGGGGGGGGGGGGGGGTCATAGTGGGTGGGAGGGTCACCAGACTAAAGGCCAGGAGCAGTGATGGGCAAGGGTTGCTAAGCAACACGTATTTGCAAGGATCCTGGAAAAAGATGGAGCACCTGAGTCACAAAGGTCCCTGACATCTGGGTGTCACTGTCTAGGTGGCCAATCAAGAAGAGTCCAAGCGTGGATGCAGGGAACAGCCTGGTTCCATGGCAGGGCTGCAAGGGACAGACAGACCTGCCATGGGTGGCTGGCTCCTCCACAGGTTCTTCAGCGAGGCCACCACAATACAGAAAGGGACAGTACCCTGCCTTGCTGAGATTGCCATAGCCTTGGCTCAGGTTCAGGCTGGTGACCTTGACCAAGTCACTGTCCCTTCCTGAGCCAGATGAACAGATGTGGCTCCAGAGAGACAGAAAAGTCCTTTGTGGCTGGCTAGCGCTCCCCACCTGCCCTTCAGCTGCTGCCAAGACAGAACCTGTTCACACCAGCCGTTCATTAACTCTGTGCCCTGGGTAAACACCTCACTTGGGAAACCCTTAGGAACTGCAGAGGGTCTAATATAAACCCAAGCTAGGTCACCACCAGAGTGGGAGACAAGGCTTCTCCAGACTCCTTGGTGGCCTAGGATAACATCTCTGGGGAGACAGAATGTGACAGGAGAGAAGAAAGGAGGGGCCAGAACTTTTGACGGGAGGATAGGACAGGAAGTGCCAAGGTCCAGGGGTCTAACTGGGAGCAAGGAGCAAGGGGCAGGAGTAAGCGGTAAGCTGGGTGTTACTATGCAGAGCAGGCCTTCCTCTCCCAGCCCAGACTATGTGAGGGCTTTTGCCCTTCAGAGTGAGCTGGGAGCCAGGCCCGACCTGGACTTGGCGTTGAGAGGCTCTCAGTGACCTGAGAATACTGCGGGAAGCAGGCGGGGTGACAATACGTGGACCCCACCGTGGCCCAGCCTAGATGGGGAGCCCTCAGCTTGCATAGGCTGCTTTCCCACGTGGGGACCCCACACATACCTGGGGTGAAAAGGAGATAGGAGCAGAGTCCTAGCCTAGCACCAGCTGTCCCTTGGGACTGCCGCCTTAGCCAGCCTTTGAGCCCCTGCTGCCTTGGGGCATTGGGGAGGTCACTTAGTCCCCCTGAGTGAGAGTGAGCCTGACCTGATATCCCTGATGAGAAGCTGCCTTCTAGGCCCTGGGCCTGCATACTGGAGAATGGCGCTGTCCCTGAGGGGAGGGCCAAAAGGGACCCAAGACGACATATACCTCCCTTACTCTGCTGCTGTGTGTCCCTTACATTTCAGCATGAGCAACACAGCCTGAGTTAACAGGCCTTGGTTTGCTGGTCTGTGATCTGTAGCTCGGGCTGATAGGGTGGGGTGGGGCAAGGGTGAGCTATGACTCTGCCCACTCCACTATGCCACCAACTGGCTGAGTCCTGTACCTTCCAGTTGGTGGCATAGTGGAGTGGGCAGAGTCGTAGTGGGCAGAGAGCAGCTGGAGGGAAAGTTGCTATTAGTCCCATCTGAAGAGCCAGGGACAGCAGTGAAGCCCTTGTGGCAGGATGCTGAGCCAGCACTTGGTAGAGGAAGCTTACCTCCACCGACTCTGAGGCGTGCAGCAGTTTGAGGGCCTCTGGCCCAGGGCTGTGCCCCTGCTTTCAGTATGCTGTTGAGTGTCCAGTGCTGTCACCCCACGGTCCTTCCACTTGGCTCTCTGAGACATGGGCCAGCGCTGCCAAAAATACCAATTTCCTCTCACAAATGATGAAACTGAGGCCAAGAGAAGAAGTCATCGTCATGGTAGTACAGGGTGGGACCTGGGCTCAGGGGGGCTTAGGTTGCAGTCTGTGTTCTCTTGGCCACCAACTGGTGGTATGAACTTGGACCCCTCTGCTTCTGCCTCTGGCCTGTGTTCACAGCACACCAGCATGGAGGTCCTATTCTGGTGGGGACCCTGATGATGGCCTCCCCAGTACCTCGTGGGGAGAAGAACCATAGGAATCAGCCATGCATTAAAACGGTGAGATGTTATAAAGTGGGGTTTATTTAAAGCCACCTGACATGGAGATGGTCTCTTACACAGCAACAGATACATAAACAGCATCCAGGAGCATAGCTCTGTGAATGCCTGCTGGGAGCCCAGCACTGGAGTAGGCCCAGAGCAAAGCTCGTGGCTTAGGGGCCAGTTTCAGGGGCTGCTGGAGCCCTGGAACTCCCCTGCAGCCTGAGCTCGACCTGGGCTGGAGCTTGCAGCATGTGGACCAGAAACAGCCTCCTGAGTGAGGACGATGCTCTCGTAGCTGGGTGGGGGTAAGAGGGATGGCGACCTCAGCAGGGCGTCTCCCGGGGTGTGGCACTGAAGGTCTTCTTCGGGCTGCACAGGGGATGGCAAAGGACCCACCGCCAGTGGACAGTACATGGCCTCCTCGTAAGTGGGAATGGCAGCCTCCTTGGGAGGCCTATGGGAATAGGAAAGAAGCTGTTAGCAGGACCTGCTCAAAACTCTCCTGCATGCCAGGGAAGACAGAGGAGTCCACATGACCATGCCCACGGTCATAGCTCTCATGATGCTTGAGGGAGCAGCCTGCGACCTTAGTCCTCCCTCCTCTTCAGGTTGCTCCAGCAAGCAGCATGAGAGCCATCCTCCTCACTTTGGCACTTCCCAGGGACACTTTCTGACCTGTCCCCACTTCTTGCTCTCCCCTGAGCATCCATGTTGCTCTTTTCTGCCACTGTACTGACACTGTGTGCTTGTCTCTTGGGCCAGAGATTGACTGCAGTGGCTAACACTGCGAGCAGGTGCTTGGGGTGTTTGCTGAGAGACTGAGTGTCGGTCCACGGACATAAAGACTCCCAGCTGACTGAAATGCGATTTGTAAATCACAGCTGTGATGCTCATGGCCGAATGTGAGGCCTCAGATTACCTGCCCATCTAGATGCTTGAGGCTTGAGACAGTAAGTTAACCAGGTAATTGCTCTCTTTGCACGCCCCCAGGGAGAGAGAGCTCACTGCTTACCAGGTCAATCTCTTCTTCCACTCCACAATGCAGCCCACCTCGACTCTCTAGCCCACCCTCACTCTTAGGCAACCGAATCACCTAACAGTCTATGAGGCAAAGACCAGGTCCTCAAGCCCCACCCCCACCCCAGATCTGGATTTGCAGGCCCAATTCCAAGGACAAATGTTCTATTATTTTTGAGCTCCTGAGGGCAACCTCCATGGAGTTAGTGTCTTTCCCTGTCCCAGGACTCTGAGCTGGCTCCCGCCCTCACAGTAGGCCCCCAGGAGGCAAATTCACCCTCCTGCTCACAAAGTAGCTCTACAGGCCCTGGCTCTGAACTGGGCTTAGATAGAAGAGGGCTGGGGACCAGCCAGGAGACCTACAGCCAAGAACCAACCAGTGCTCTCCTTCCTCGAGCTCCCAGCAGGCTTTGCAAGGGAGAGCAACGCTTCGGCCAAGCCTGGTGACACATGCTTGTAATCTCGCAATTCTAGAGGCAGAGGCAGCAGGATTTATGCTTGAAGACAGCTTGGGCTACATAGCAAGTTCAAGGCCAACTAGGGCTGCCTAGTAAGATCCTGTCTCAACAAATCCGAAAAGAAGAAACGGGGCAGGCTCTCAGAAGCTATGTGCCTGGAGGTAGCACACTGAACTCTATTGCTGTGTGACCTGGGCTCTGTTCTCACATTCTCTGGGCCTCTTCTTCCTCATCTCTTCCTCATCTGTGGAATGGGGATAATACTCGCCATGTCACAGATGCAGAAGAGAACAAGCAGAAAAGGGTTAACAGTCTTGAAGGAAATGCAGGTAACAGGGCTCCAGAACCCTCTCCCTTGCAGGCCTCCTAGTCACGCCTGCCCTCACCCAGATTATTTGAGCTGATTTTGGGTATGCTTAGGGCCAGACCAGCAGGTGGCAGCCAGCAGGACAAGTGGCTCAGGTACCACAGGAGCTCAGTTCACAGCAGGAAGTTTGCTTAGAGGGCAGGTGTACAACAGCCCTCAAGGCTGCTCCGTCACCTCAGTAGCCTGTTGGCTCATCCACCTTAACTGTCCAAGGTCATAGTTCAGAACACAGGAAAGCCCAGAACTTGGGCCTTTGCAAGGGCCTGCCCTGGTCTAGGGGGCTCCTAGCACATTCCAGACCAGAGCTCTGTGGTTGTGGGGTGCTCCTGCCAGGTTGTCCAGGAGACCAGGACAGCCTTGTGGGGGCAGGAGACAGGCTCTTTGCTGGCCCTGTTGACTTTCTGTTGAGAGACCAAACCCAGTAGGGCAGGAGTAGCCCCACCCATCTCACAGACAAATGAATGAAGGGCAGCTAAGTGGACAGCCCTCTCTAATGGCAGAGCTCACACTCACCTCACATTGCACAGCTATCCCGAGCCAGCTACACCCTTACATCTCCCTTTCAGAAAACAGGCCTAGTCCTTGCACCCTCCCCATAGGCAGCCAAGGCTCGGAGAGCAGGGAAAGCTAAGGGGTGCAGGTTTCGTGGCATGCACGCACACAATGGTCCTGTCACAGGCGGCCACAGTCCCCTCGGGGAGAGAGAGGAATGATGGCTGGTCTTCGGTGTCACCTTGGTAAGGTCTAGAATCACCCAGGAGACAGACACACCTGGGGCACATCTGTGGGACAGTTTCTCAACTAAGTCAATTACAGTGGGAAGGTCCACCCTAAATGTGAGGTGTATCAACACCTGGACTGAGGTCCTGGGCTGAACAGAAAGGACAAAGTGAGCTGAGTACAACCGTTCGTCTGTCTGCTTCCTGTGGACACAACTTGGCCAGCTGCCTCATGTTCCTGTCCCTGTGCCATCCCCGCCATGATGGAATAGCCCCGAGAACCGTGAGCCTAAATACACCCTTCTTTGAAATGTTCTGTTTTGTTTTGTCTTTCAGGTAACCTGTCACAGCAGTGAGCTGTGGTACAGAATACGGTCTGCCCTTCCTTTGGCCGCAACTGACAGATAAGGCGTCAGCTGTGACTTGGGAAATCTGGGGCCATTCGCAGACACACAGCTTCAAACAGAAAGGGTAGTGACAGAAAGTTGGCCTTCAGAGGGGGCCTAGCGCGGCCTGCTGTGCTCACTGAAGGATAGCAGGGGCCTCTGTTCAGGACGGACAGTTGCCAGGGGAGCTTCTAGGGTAGGGTCTTGTCTGTCTGGTCGCCGATGCATCACCAACACTCCTAACTGGACCCACCACACAGTAGGTGCCCAGTGGTGTTGGGGAGAAGCAAGAGAGAGCAGGTGACTAAATGAGAGAACATAAGGCCCGACATGGAAAGTGGAATGCCCAAGCCTGTTTCTAGCCACAACCAGGCAACCCCAGGAAGAGAGTGAACTCACGCCTCCCATGACCAGCAGGCTTCCTCCGTACCCAGTCACACCAGTCTCTGAATCTGAAACTTGGGTCTCAGAGCTGAAAGGGCCCCTGTCTGCTTCCTGGCAGCGGGGGTGGAGGGGTGGGGAGGTGGAGTATCCTGCCTAACTGAGGAGGGAGGGAGTAGCCCACCTAACCGGCAGCTGAGGCCTGGGTCCTGTTGAGGCAACACTGTTGTGTGTATAGATAACAGCAACTCTTCTTGCTCAGGCCAGGCTGGGCGGGGCAGGAGGACAGGCCTGGCCTGGCTGTCAGAGTACAACTCATTTTATGAGCAGGTACGTCACTCTCTCAGGGACAAGTTTCTCATGTGAAAAGAGCAAAGTCTGGCTGGGAAAGATGGCCTTCCCACCGATGGTCCAATTCTGCAGCCCAGGCTAGCCTGGAACTCACCTTCCAATTGCTGCATTACAGGTGTGCCCACCATACCCCACTTGAGGTCTGCCTAGTGGCCTTGGTAGCATCTGTCAGATGCATCTAGCCTCAAGGAGCCATGGGTCAATAGCAAGATACTCCAGAAGACACTGCCTACCCGGCAAAGGGTCATGTGATTATAGTGATCGCCCATGGTCCCCACCGTGCCCCACTAACCTGCAGCTCTTCTCAGGAGACTCCGCAGCAAGGTGGCATAGGTCTCTGGAGAGTTGGTACAGGTCCCCCTGGCTCGACCTCTTTGTGCTATCCTGGATGGACCAGAGTAGGCCAAAGAACAGAAGTAGGCCACCCATGCTGCAGCAGAATAAACTGATAGACTTGAGCCACGTCAGGGGGATCCTAGGCAATGGACGCTTCACTGTGGGGGGCAGTGAGCCAGGCTGGACGGCTGTATCGTCTTCGCTCCACCATGCAAAGCAGAGCGTCCCAATGACCAGGACCACTGTGCCACCGACCGTCATGCAGTAACGCACAGTGGAGGCCACTTGGCCTCTGACGCATGTCTGCACACAGAAGAAGAGAGAATCTGAAGAATTGGGCCAGTGACATGCACCAAGACCGCGGAGGAGTCTTCTCACTTATACTTCAGGTCCTCACCTGTGAAATGAAGATGATACCCACACACGGCCGGGCTACTTTGACGGTCACCAATAAGCTGTTTCAAGTTCCTAGTGCTACACCTGGGATACGGCAGGAGCGTAATCATATAATAATAAATGCGCCACATTCTATCGGGCCTGGGCCTGGTGGGTAGATGGTTCCTATGCTGACTGGTCTATGGGCGGTTGGGAAAGGCCAGGGTTTGCTGGCTGTGCTCTGCCCCTCTCCTATCGTCACCATCTCGTGGGGTCCGGTTCTTGTCTCTATTTGACAAATGTGAATGGCATTGCTGGATGTGAAGTTGAGTGTAGATAAATCCATAGAGCAGGATTTTTCCAGGACATCTACACAGATGTCACTACCAGAGTCACAGCATTGGAAGAGCCCACAATCCCAATCCTAACAAAACAGCACATGAATGAAGTCATGACCCCTAAGTGAAATAACCTAAATCATTAAAAAGTTAGGGCCGGGGCTGGAGAGAAGGCTCGATGGTTAAGAGCACCAACTGCTCTTCTGAAGAACCCGAGTTCAGTTCCTAGTGCCCGCGCGGCAGCTTAAGCTGTCTCTAATTCCAGTTCCAGGGAATCTTTTCCCTCTTCTGACCTCCTCGAGCACAACATGCTTATAGTATGGTTAGTGACTTCCCACACATCCCTGCAAAACTCAGGTTGGCCCTTACTTGGGAAACTTCTGGAGATCCCTGCACCTTCTGGGAGCGCACGGCTCACCTCTTACCATGTCCCCTCCTTGGCTTTTCCCCTAACTGACCCAGAGTTTCCTGAAGCAGTCCAAACCCTTCCCATATCCACAGGGAGAGGCTGGTGGGAACAAGGCTGCAGTAACCAGCTTGGAGAAAATACAAAAGAAGTCAGCAGGGGAAATCCTGGGCCTGCATGTTACAGGCCTGACAAGGTGACCATCCCCTCATGGCCAACATTTTTGACTCCCACAAACAAGGCAGGTGAGTAGGGTGGGGGAATGAGTATCCCCCAGCTGAGGAGACACAGTCCACACTAGGGGAGGTCCTCATCCAAAGTCAAGTAGAGCAGGAATTTACATACCCAAGGAGCTCACACCTGAACACACAGACTTGAAGTTACCTGTGATGCTTTCTGTTTTCCAGGAAAGCAAGCATTGCTCATCGTGAAGAGAGTGGAGGGGTGGAATGAAGCCAGGATGAATCCTGCCTCTCAGAGACAAGCATGAGCCCCACTGAGCAGCTTTCTACCTTGCCCTCTCTTGGTCTACAGAACAGTGTTGGTGGCTAGCATGCGCTGGGGGCATTTGCCCAGCTGGGCACCACACCGAGCACTTTACAGGTGTCCCCTTGCTTAATGCTCACCACAGTGATATCTCAGGGATACTGGTTAGGGATGGATTTAGATGCAGATCTAACCTAGCTCAGGTGCCCTTGTGTGTGTGTGCACTGCTGGATTCCTGTATATACAGATTTAGATGCCTGCAGTTGAGACCATACCATGAGTCTTGTGTCTGCCAGTCTGCTCTCTCTGACAAGAGGCCCTCCCCTCTCCTCCCAGTTTCAGATGGTGACAGTTAGTGTTGTGCTCAGTCTCAGACCAGTCCCTGGCATGGCTCTTAGTGTGTCCTGCCTTTGGACCCCTCCACTCCTACTTCTGAGAAGCCACCATCAGGAATCTCACTACCCCTTACATGAGTGTGCCTCCAGCCCCTGTACCTTGTTGGGAAGGAAGGGAGGACTCCCTGCCATGGAGGGTGTGACTTACGACCCCTGGGGGTCAGACAGGAAGCTCTCCAGCCCCAGAGAAGTTCCACCCCATCCTGGTACTCAGTCCTGGCCTGCCAAGCTGGTCCCACCTCCACTGCTTTGCCGGCCTCTCCTTGTCCCTACTCCCACTTCAATTGAAGCCACCTGGGTCTTTCTACTAAACCTGCTCCTCCCTCTGACTGGTTCCCCACTTGACACTTATTCAAAAAGGAGACCAATATCACCCGTCCCAAGGACTATGCCCACCTCCTTCCAGCCAGGGGAGAACTTTCCCACCACAAGGCTTTGCCCATCACTCCCTCCTTGGGGCCAGTCTGTTTGTTCTGGGACCCTTGGCTAAGCAGGCTCCTGAAGTCCACACCTTTGAGTTCACATCCTGGCCCTCAGGGCTAAGGGGCTAGGGAGTTGAGTCCAGCAAGCTGTACCTGTGGCATGAGTTAGCGCAGCTGGATAGAGGGTGGCCCTGCTCAGATACTACAAGATTATCCAGCGTCTTATTGCCTAATTGTGCCCCTCTGAAATGAGCACTCCGCCACAGCGGAGAGGGTCTTGAACTAGAAAATCACCTGCTCTCTAGCCCCGGCAGTCTGCTACAGGGAGCTCAGTTCAAACCAGGGAGAAGAAAGCCCTCTTCCTGTCAGAGGAGGGAGAAGGGAGCTGAGCACCAGCCCCTAGACTGACAGAGATGGGAGAGACCCACAGAGATGGGAGAGACCCACAGAGATGAGAGAGACCCCCGCTGATGCTGCCCCGCAGTGGCACCGTGAGAACATTGAAGGAGTATCCAACCATCTGAACACGAAGAACCCACCTACACCCACGAACTGCGGAGAAACTGGCTCCCAGCTAAGCCCGGAGGCGCTGAGTATCAGGAGTACCACCCCAGGTCCATTCTGCTTGGTACAGGTTAAAGGGAAGGGTCCACACTACACCCTTAGCAGAAGCTGAGGTACTCTGGAGGGAGGGGGACAGGATGTTCACACCCACCTCGCATACAGCCATCAGGCTGGTCCAGGAGCCACAGGAGCGGTCCAGGGGAGAGTCCAGCGCATTAGAAGGCGTGGTGGTGGTGGTGGTGGTAGCTGAGTTCTGCAGGCAGCAGGCATCTGGGGAGGCCCTAGTAGCTGTCCCCAGCTGTGCCCTTGGCACTTCACCGGCTTCTTGGGGTCTCTTTTCTGGTCCCCAGGAAGGCTTAGGACACAGGTCCTTCCCTCCCTGCCACCCAGCCCAGTGGCTGGGTTCCCAGCTGGGGATCCCGCTGGGAAGCCACCTACTCTCTGTCTCCTAGTCCTTGTATGTCCTCACTCACCACCTCGGAGACTTTTGTGGCCTGCTTCAGAGCTTCCTCGAGGTTCCAGGTGCTGGGCCGGTGTCCAACAGGCCCCGCCCAAACTTAAAGTGATAGCCTACCGGACAGGAGGGAGAAGTAATTTCCCAGAGAGGTGGAAACTGCACAGATGGAACCTGGGCCCAGAAACTCATTGCCGAGAGACATCCATGGGAGGGACCTGTCTGTGGGAGGCCTGGGCCAGGACCCTCTCACACCACTTTCACAGGGGAGAGAAACTGAGGCTCAAAATCCCTTACCCAAGCATTTCCTGCATCCTGTGTTGACAGGATCAGCTTTATCGTGGGGGGGGGGGGCAGAAAGTAGTCTCCCCTACCCGCTCTGTTATCTGGGACAGCACTGGCAGTCTGAGGACCAGCTTGGAGCGTTCCTTCCTGGGCACACTGCTGGCCAGAAGCTGTGGCACTGACTTCCCGGAAGCACCCTCCTCCTGCATCACCTACTGTGTTCGGTCACTGGAGGGCAAATGCCTGCTCTTTTGATAAACAGGTAGTTCAAGAACACAGAAGGAGGGTTAGCTCAGTTTGTGTTCCATGTCTCCAGGAGGACACATCTTTAAAGGGTGACCACAACAAACCACAGAAGGAACAGTATGGGCAAAACTGGACAAAGTCATAGAGAACTTGTGTCTGAAAAAAAGATTCCACTCAGGGCGCCTGAGTTCTCTGAGCACCGATTCCTCCCTCTGGTGAGGTCCTTCATGCATGGTCTGTTATCTTCCTCATTGTGTATGGTTTGCATAAATTTTCCAGCAGGCAACATGCCTGCCTGTACAAGGCTGAGAAGCAGAGTGGCTGAACAGAGAGAAGGACCTCTGACGTTGCTATACCCCGTCGAGACAGTCTGCCAGTGACTAAGGTCTGCCAGCAGCCCCTTGGTGCTGTGTTCAGAGGAGATGAAGGTGAGAGATAGGAGGGCCAGGACTCTTTGGGCTGTGCAGGCATCCACATAGGGTGTGTCCCCTCCCTGCCTGTTATCCCCAGATGAGTCACTGCATAGTAAGGTTGAGGTCCAGCATGGGCCCTATCTGAACTTGAGTCTCTGGATAGGAGATCAAGGCCAGAGCTGGAAAGTCATGGTTCCTGTCTCCAGCCAGTTGCAGGACAGAGGACTTTGTCCTCTGTAACGCGGAAAGCCCCCTTCTCAGGGCAGCTACTGGGGGTTTAACAAGACCTTCCTTCTCCCCAAGTAGCCAGCATATATATACAATATATAATATATACAATATATAAACACAAGTGTGTATATATACATATGTATATATGTATGTGTGCGTGTATATATATATATATATACACTCTTGTATTTCACAGTAACTCTGTGCATGCCTCTAATGAACCTGTGAGATCTCCCTAATGACAGGGACCAAGTACCATGAGGCTTGGGGTTCATCCAGACACCTGTCCCAGAGACCCCAGGGGACAGGGACTGAGTAGGTTTAGAATGCAAGGGTCTGGGCCGGTCTGCCCCTCTTCCTTCCTACTGGCTTCCAGCAGCTGGTATGCCTTGGCCAGCTACCATGCAGAGGCCCAGCTACCATGCAGAGGCCCAGCTACCATGCAGAGGCCCAGCTACCATGCCGAGGTCAGCTACGAAGCCGAGGCACGGTGCTGAGCGCTGCAGGCCTGGGTACACCTGCGTATCCTCTTTGAACAAGCAGCCTCAAGAGGCTGACTCGGAGGAGAACATCGGTCAGCAGCATGTGCCCCCAAGGGAGCAGGGAAGGGCATTTGTGCCTCCTTGTTTTCTGTTACCAGGCAAGTGTTTTTCCTCCTGTTACCTCTGCTAATCATGGAACCTCTATGAGAAGTGGTTGGCCCAAGGGCAGTGAGGAGTGGAGAGAGGAGGGGCTAAAAGCCTCATCCTTTGGATTCTTCCAGACTTTTTCCTCTCTTCGACGTTACCTTCTCTTCACTCATAGCCTCAACTGCAACCCTTTTCTCTGTCTCTCTTCTCTGAAGTTGCCTGTCCGTCACAATGCACCAGCCTTGACTCTCACACCAGCCTCCCAGTCAGTCCCTCACCTGCCTACACTTTCAATGGCTCCCCATTGCCCCAAGAGCCACCCCAGCTGCTAAGTTACAGCCATGTTCTTGTGACCAAGACCCTGGCCACCTCCCAGCCTCACTCCCCTACCCTATGTCACTCCCAAGCTCCCTGTCACCATGCCCAAGATACAGTGCCACGCCTTGGCCACAAAGATTCAGCTATATCTGCTGGCCATTGAGCTCCAGGGATGCCCCCGTTCCAACTTCGCCAGCACTGGAATTACAAGCAAGCACTGCCATGCTCAGTTTTTCACATAGATTCAGGTCCTCACGCTTGTAAGCACCTTACCTACTTAGCCATCTACCCAGCACCTACATGTGGGTTTTACATTTAGCATTATTCTAAATCATTTGTGTGAGTGTGTGTGTTCTTTGCTCACGTGTTCGCCCCTCCCCCACTGACAACATCTCAAAGACATCTTGTGCCTTGTCCCTTATCTGCCCCATGCCGTTTCAGAGTGATGACAACAGGCCTATGAGACCTACTATGAACAGCATGAGCTATGTGATGGTGAGTCCCCTCTGTTCCCTCCCAACAGCTCTGTACATCTCAAGGTCGTCCAGCAGGGCAAGGAAAGCCAGCTAAGGGTCTTCAAAGAACGGGATTCTGAGATCTGGCGTCAACTAAGAAAAGACTTGAACCAGTCCCAGACTGAGGAGCCTCACCTGCTCTTATCCTCCCAAGGGACATGTAGCAGTGTATAGAAACATCTTTGGTTATTCTGGCTGTGTTTTAAATGGGGTTGCATTGAGTAGCAACCTAATGGGTACAGACAGTGCCTCTGTACAGAAGTACCCACTGTCTGAAGGAGGAGAGTCCAGATCTCAGAGAGGGTCTGGAGAGCCACAGCCTCCACATTCTGCAGAGAGATTCTGATCTCTCCCGAGGAGGGAGTAGGCCTGTCAGCAATGTGGGGGAGGGGGCGGAGATACAGCCCTAAGCAGCAGCCTAGAACATTTTTCTTCTCCTTAGGGATTTCCATTTAAGAAAACCCAGTACTCTTAGCTTCAACACAGAACAGAATTTCCGGACCAGCTAATATGAAACATAGTTGAAATTTTATTTCATTGTTTTAGATGTCTTTAATGTAGATTTTTGAGCACATGAGTTAGTAGGAAGAGAGATGCCCAGTGAAAGAATGTCCCAGCGTGGACACAGGCCTCTCGAGGTAGAGGCGCACCCAACTGCCTGCTAGCTGTTTAAATGACCCCACGGCTTCCTAAGCTGCCTTGCTCAGGGGTGTAGTTCATAACGCAGTTTAAAGGTTAAGGAATTTTCTCTTACAAACAAAGCTGTGAAATAAATTTTATGAGTGGTCAGCGTCCAGATTTGAAAACAATATTGTCATAATGAAAACCTCTCAAGGCCGTAGGTGACTTGGTTACGAGTCAACTTGCTTTGTTTACTGTCTTTGACAACTTCGATGGAGTTATCTTCAGGCTTCCATAGGCAACGTGAGTTGTCTCAGTGGCGCCTGAAGCTTCCTGACGCCATCCGATCCCGAGGTGAAGGGCCTTTCTTCTGTCCCAGCCTTTCCCTCCCATGTCATCAGAATGTGTTCCTACCTTTCTATCCTGTCTCGGGGCCTAGGCGTGGCTAGCACAAGCCAGGCTGCGCATTACTTTTTGATATTGGGGTTTTTACACTAGCTTTTCTTCAGAGAAAAAGCCTGGGATAGAGGGAGGGGAGGGGAATGTGTCGAAAGCCATTGTCCTGCTTCGACTCAGAGGCTCAGTAAAGGACAGCGAGCCGTCCAAAGTCACAGAAGCCCTTCAGCACAGCAGGGACCCACATTCAGAGTTCTGGAGTCCAGAACCCTTTTTTCCAGCCTCTGAGTCACTCCATACAGTCACCCATATCTAGGGCTAGCAGCGAGGCACGTAGAAGGGCGGAGGAGCTGTGGATCCAGACCAGATCTGACCAAAGACCAACCTACCTCCTCCTCTCTTTCCCTTCCTTCCTTCCTTTGCTTTAGTGAGGTGCTAGGGATCAAGCCCAGGGCTTCCTGCGTGCTAGGCAGGCATTCTACCAGCAAGCTACATGCCAGTCCCCAGTGTCGCCGCTGTTGGTATACATGGTGAGAGCCAAAGTTGCATTTTTAAGTTTTAATTACTACGCCTCAGAGATCCATGGAACAAAACTGCCTCTGATCTGCAAACCCCTTGCTTCAGGACAGATAGTTACTAAAATGCTGGAGACCGTTGTTTATGAGAGATAGCAAGTCACGTGTTTTCATGCCCCTAAACAAGTTTGTTTGACCCGTCGGTACCATTGTGCTTGATCGCAAGTGGGCGGGAGGTTGACAGGGTAGAGGTACATCGGGATGTATGCTTGCCTCTGGTTGGGTCTGATGGGGAATGCAATGAATTATGGGTTTTTCTTCTTAAGCCACTGCAAACTGTGATTCTGGGCCGTTTTCCAGGTACCTGAGTATGGCCCAGGCCAGTGCCTTGGCCAGTATTTAATTAAAGCTTGCTCCAAATTTGGCTTTAAGCCGTGGTCGGGGTCTTATTCTCCATCAGTGGGATTAAAAATATCCTGAAAACAAAGAATGGATTTCACACTTTTTAAAGTAAAAAGGACTGCTGTGAGATTAAACTAATACAAATAAATCGTCTCTCCAGAGATGGTGGCTGTATGAGTTTCCTGCCGTACACAGCAGATGATCACAAAGGAATCAGCTTTAAATAACATTTATTGTTATTATTTCCTAACATGTAGGTCAGATGCCCAGGTGGGCTCTACAAGGTTCTCCGCTCAGGGGCTCCCCAAAACAAAGCCAGGCTTCTCTGGAGGCTGAAAAATCACCCCCCCTGCAAGCTCTCTCGAGCTCTCAAGATGCTGGCTGAGCTGAGGTCCTGTAACTGAGGAACTGCAGGATTGCTTTCATTTCTGTCCAGGGCTACTCTGTACTTCTAAGGGAGGTTCTCAGGTCCTGCCCATGGCCCCTGCATATCAGCCGTGGAAACTTCAAGGCCCTCAAATCCATCCTGACTGATGCATCCAGACTCCCTGATTGCCCCAGCTGCTGCAGGACAAAGAGAAGCATCTGCGATTGGGCTGGACCACCTTCCTCCCAGCTCAGCATCAGCTGCCTGGGGACCTGAATGACAATTACCAACCTCCCCTCACTAAGTATCATCATATCCTCATGGGGTCAGCCCCAGAGAGCACAGGTCTCTGAATTCTGTCCTCCTTGGGAACACTGAGAATGTGTCCGTGGAGACACACAAGACATAAGAGGGCCCTGCCTTCTGCGGCGCCAGAGCCTGGTGAGGACTTGCAGGTGTCACGTGGACAGATGGTATATTTATAGGGAACCCGGAAACAAGCCAGGTGGTGACAAGATCCTGCCTCCGAATGTCTCTTGTTGGTGACAGTGCAGA
The DNA here is from genome assembly GCF_950005125.1 of Chionomys nivalis. Taxonomy (NCBI): domain Eukaryota; kingdom Metazoa; phylum Chordata; class Mammalia; order Rodentia; family Cricetidae; genus Chionomys; species Chionomys nivalis. Next base: position 41,172,652 of record NC_080096.1, on the reverse strand, counting down.
AAGTACCTCAGATGTGTATTGGACACCCAAGGAGGCAACCCAGTGCACAGAGGATTTCAGCAGATCCTGGAGGTAAAAGGGACCTTTGCTCAAAGTACAGCCCCAGCCAGTCACCAGAGGGCATGTGTTTCCTATGCAGACAATGAACGTAGTTTTAAGGTTTTGCATAAGCCAGCTTGTTAAAGATTACCAACAGAGTAAAGTCAACATCCTGAGTAGCTGCCAGCTGCTAGACATTATGTTACCTTCATTGTGTTCCTAGGTCATAGAAGTCTCGGTCCTGCGTCGAAGAAGTCCCTTCTTACAGCTTTATTGAGGCACGATTCACATAGCGTAAAACTCATCCACCTAAAGTGTACAATTAAGTGCTATTTGGTACATTCAGAGCTGTGGCCATCACCGTAATGAATCGCCCCTAGAAAGAAGTCCCAGGTCACTCAGCATCCTGGCTCCATGCTCCGGAGCTACCAGTCAGTTTTCTGCCTCAGCCGATTTACTTCTTCCAGACATCTCCCATAAACTGTAACATATAAGGCAGGGTCCTTGCGTCCAGCATCCTTCATTCATTGTGTTTGCCAGGCCCACTCATGTTTGACCAGGCATCCGGGCATGGCTTGCTCTAACTGCTGAACACCGTCTTGGACCGTGTGAAAACACAGCTCACCTCACTAGCTGATCCACACTGGCTCGCCGCTTCTTTTGGTGAGCATGAACACTGCTGCTGTTGATGTTCATATCCAGGTTTAGCATGGCCCCGTTTTCCTTTCTCTTGGGTGTGTGAGCGGGTAGGAGGGGACTTGCAGGATGATACAGTTAATTCGGTATTCAACTGGTTGAGAACCGAGGCCCAGAGAAGTCAAAGCAGCTACCCAGGATCATCCGAAACAGATCACATTTGAACCCAAATCTGCCCACATGGATGCTCTGCACCCTCCTGCCTTTGGTGGACATAGAGTAGCTCCAGGACCACCTCCCACTTCCTGAGAGCAAGGATATCGGATGTGTTGGGTAAGTTCTGTCCTGTAGAGGAGGCTCCTGTGCACATAGTGGGCTCGTGGACACTTACATGAGAGGAGAATGAGCCTGTGTGGGTGATTTGAAGGGAAGCTTCGGGAAACCTCCAGATTCCTGTTGTGTTAGTTGAATCAGACATGGAGCTGGGATGAACTTCTCAGACTTCTGAAGCTCAAAAGGGACACGTCCTTCCCCATAGATCCATGACTGGTCATGTCCGGAGGCCGTGGCCCCACCAATTCCTGGAATTCTGCCTGTTCGCAGAGAAGCAAGGAACTGATGCCCGAGTTCCTGGTCTAGAAATGAAAGCACAGCTCTTGAGTAAGGAAGGAATCAGAAGTTTCAAAGTCGCAGCTTCCAGGGAACATGGTTTACTGCCAAGTCTATGGCTTATTCTGGGTGTCTGGTCTGTGAAGTCCCAAGGGAAGATTCCCAGAAGACCTGAGCCAGGCTTGCTGGTGCTCAGGGGAGGGTTGGTGGAAGTCTTGGCAACAGAGGACACTTGGGGTGCTCAGGAACCTGCACAGGGCCCCTCTGTTTACAGAGAATCTAGGTGGACCGAGCAAGACAGCAACCAATGTCCTCGATATACTGAAAGAATGGTGGGAAGAACAGGGACAACAGGAGTGAATTTGGACCAGGACCACAACGTGTGACCTTGGCCAGTTCTCTGCCCCATTTCAGCTTGTTTTCAGTCTGTAAAGATTGGGGAGCCTTCAAGTTCTGAGACTCTAGCCTAGGGTCCGCCCTCTTTCTTTTGCTCTTCTTTCCCTCTCCTGTGAGTTTGGCCTATTAATCTACAAGTTCCCATGGGTATCTAATAGAAATCCAAATTCTGTCCAGAGTCAGGGCTCTCTTTGCAGGGAACAGGGGCTGTCTGGAATTGTCACCCCCTTTCTGGCCCATGTCTTCTGAAAAGTTCCATATTCCTGGCCCTCTCCTCCCCCACCCAAGTCCGCTTACAAACAACTATATCTCTGGCCCTTCTCCATTTCACTAAACTGCTCTGTCTGCCTGGGATCTGGCTTCTGCATACCACACTCCCTATCCAGCACCAGCCCTAGCACAGCCACTACCACTCAGGATCCCCCGCTGGGCTTCCAGGACACTCATCAGCAGTGACATGAGGGCTGGGTTGATGGTGCTTCACTCTGTGACAGGCCTGGATGCTCAGATTTTTCTCCCAACTCTACCATTAGTCTATGGAATGACCCTCAGGCAACTCTTTCCCCTTGCGGCTCCAGTTTCCCCATTGATGATGGGATGTTTGGGCCAGTTAGAGGAGCGGTATAACAAAGTCCTGATAGGGGACACAGTAATCCATGGATGTCATCTGCTTGTTGATCACTCTTCATTTGGGGGAGGGTGGGACCACAGCTCCACAGCTTACCTCCACCCCTGATCCCTTAGGTCATTTCACTCAGGACCTACTGCTGAGTTTTGTTCTTGTCCGTACTCTGGAAGCTTCTAGATTTTTCTTTAGAGCAACCAAAGGCTACTGGGTCTGCTGAAGAGAACTCGGCCAGTCAGAACTTACATTCTAAGTAGAAAAAATAGTATTTTACAAACCATCTTAAAAGCACAGTCAGCTTTTATGGTTGACACTGACATGGTCATGAGCAGCCACTTAACAAACTACTATGAATTTTCAGCAACATACAAAGTACATAAGGGCCACCTAATCTAAAGGGCTGACCTCTTTGGATATCAGCAACATGCAATGATGCTGTACAGTATTGAATACACATTCAATTTCTCCCAAGAAACATGTCTTGCAATGTATGTTACACAGAAATGAAACATTAAATGTGTGCTGAGTACAGATGCCATTTAGCACACTACAAAACAGACACAAGCCGGTTTGAAATCCATCCCAATTAGCAGGGCAGCTGCTGCCTGCCTGCAGAAGATGTGAGGAAAAGGAGGAGCTGGCTGCAAGTATCCCGTCTGATGGGTGTCCCACCTTCTTGACATGGAAGACTCAGGAAGTGAGCATAGTCTACTGTGTGCGGTCAAGTCATCCAAGGATCGATGGGAGAGGAAGAAGCCATCGCCTGTCCCCATGTCCTGAAGCTGTGGAAACTGTGCTGTGCTCTGGGTATGACCGCACTTCTGTGACCACCTTTGTCTGCCTTCCTGGCTTGGCCAGTTGACAGCATGCGTTCATTCCAACCTCACCCCATCCATGTTCACTGGCTTCAAAGACCCTAGAATAGATTTTCACTCATAGGATGAGAAGAGGCCAGTGATGACATCCAGCACACTGAACAACGTAGAATGGCCCACAGAGAGAAGAGTCAGAAGAACTGCATGCTGCACACCCCACACGCTCACATGCACTCATAACTGTGCACATGGCAACCCCCCAGGCTGGTACTGCAGCAGGCAGATGTCTCTGTTCTCCCGTTGCTAGGATATAACATCCTGACAAAAGTGCCCTAAGGGTGTGCTTGGGCTCTGTCCATCATGGTGGGGGAGACAAGATGGCCAGGATCCTGAAGCAACTGGTCATATTGCATCCACAGTCAGGAACAGAGCCAGGAATGCTCAGCTTCCTTTACCTGGTTTATATAGTCCAAGATCCCTGGCCAGAGAATAGTCCCATCCACACCTAAGGAGAGTTGTCCCACATCGTTAACCTAATCAAGATACTCCTTCACAATTGTGCCCAGAAGCTCATCTTCCCAAGCTGGCTATTAACATTAGCCATTACTGCAGCGACTTATCCTGCAAGTCATAACTATTCAGACAATGACAGTCTAGATATCACAGGATATCTGATTTTCATTTGTGTCTGTGTGTGGGCTCATGTGTGTACAGGTACACATGCATACGTGTGCACACCCATGTGGAGCCCACCAGGATGGGCTTTGTTTCTGAGATAGGGCACTCATCGGTCTGACCTTACACAACATGCTGAACTGGCCAGCAAACCTCTTGTCCCCGTCTCCCCAGTTCTGGGATTACACTCACGTGTCCCCATACCCAGCCCCTCCCTTTTTAACGTGGGTTCTAGGGTCAAACTCTGGTCCCCATACTTGTACAGCAGGTACCTTAACAAGTAAACTATCTTCTTGGCCCTTACCTGCTGCTTTTGCCTCCTACAATAGCTGTTCTTCCTGCTAAGCCAACCGGGATGAACTGGAACCTGCCATGAACTCTGCTCTTTTTACACGGCACAACAGGCCCTGTGTTGATCTCTGTCCTTCTCCCATGAGAGCTTTGATAGCTCCTCGGTGCTGGGTGGCTTGCTGTCACCTTGCTACCTCCTTTGTCTCTCTTCTGCTGTCACTGGGAATCATCACAGGTCATTACCACTCGTCTGGTCTGGTCTTCTAAGGAGAAAAGGTGGAGGGAGGTATACACAGCCCACAAAGCCTGGTTTCTTCCTCCCCTTGTTAAACAAAGGAGAGTAATCCCCTCCCCCAAGAAACACAGAATTTGATCCAGTCCCTACCCTGTGGGAGGCTGGTGATCCTGCGCCACCTTGGTGACCAGATATCCACTGACCATGCTCCAGAGAGTAGTCTTTGGTCCTCTTTCCATGCCCAAGATAAAACCTCATTCACACACATGCCTTCTGTTACTAATTCTAAGCCAGCTCGCTTTCTAGAAGGTTCCCTGGATGCTTCGTTAGACCTCATAGTCACTGTCCTCAGTTTCTGCCACTATCCCGCCGTACCCGGAACATCTGTGAGATCACACCACCCCTCCATTCCTTCACCCTCCCCATCTAACCAACAGCCATGTATACTGATTTGGCCTTGGAGGCTTGTTTCATATCTTATCTCTCCTCTCCAGCCCCACACCCCCTTGGTTCGATGCCTCTTCATCTCCCCCAACCCTGAGACCAGGGCAACCTGCTAACCCCTGTGTTCTCAGTTCACCTCACTCCACTACAACTGCATCACCCTCGAGTCCTGTCCCTCCTGAAGAGCCTGTCCCTTGTCTGGAACCCAATCTGATTCAAGTTATGCTAAGACAAGCTTAACGTTAGGACGGTGTACTACCTCCAGGATCTATAAAAAGATAAAGATCAAGGCCTGGGTACCCTAACTCAAACACCAGCAGAATCCTCACCCTATTTTCCAGTGCTAGAATCAGTACCCAGAGCCTCCCACAGGCCAATCACACCAGACTTTCATGACAAAAACCTGAGAGAAACAATTTAGAGGAAGGAAGGGTCAGCTCTGGCCCGTGCGCGTGAGTTAAGAAGAGCCAGTCCATGAGCTGCTGGCTCCATTCTTTTCAGGCCCATAGCAAGGCAGAAACATCGTGGATGAGGAGCATGGTGGACCAAGCCCCTTACCTTATGGCAGACAGGAAGAGGAGGAAGATAGGAAATGGGGTAGGGATGCTCCCAAGGGTGTAACTGTTTCCCCCAGGTAGGCTTCACTAACTAAAACACCTAACACCTCTCAGAACAGCATCGCCAACTAGGGGCCAAGCCGGAGGGAGCCTGAGGCAGTGATTTTATATTCAAACCATAGCAAGCGGTCTACCACTGAGCTACACCCCGTCTGCACTAGAGATTTCGCTTCTATTTATTGTGATGTACTGAGTTCATCGTCTTTTAAGTTACAGCAGTTTTCTTCAGGGGATGGGCAAATGTGTTGGTTGGGGTTTTGTTTTTTGGTTTTGGTTTTGTCGTTGGCTTTTTGTTGGTGTTACCGTCAACTTTACACAAGCTAGAATCATCAATGGAAGAAAGAAGTTCAATAGAAAAAACACCTCCACGAGGTTGACCTATAGGCAAACCTGTGGAGCATTTCCTTGATTGGTGATTGACGTGGGAGGGCCCATCTCACTATGTGCGGTGGCATTCCTGGGCAGGTGGTCCTGGGATGTAGAAGAAAGCAGGTTGAACAAGCGAGGAGAGAAAGGCAGTGAGCTCCTCCACAGCCTCCGCTTCAGTTCCTGCCTTCAGGAGAGAGACTATACCCATGGCTATACCAGACTGGCTTACCTCATGAGAGACTATACCATGGCTATACTAGACTGGCTTACCTCATGAGAGACTATACCATGGCTATACCAAACTGGCTTACCTCATGAGAGATTATAAACTGTAAGCTTCCCAGCTGAGTTCTAAGCCCTCTCCTCTTGAAGTTGCTTTTGGTTATAGTGTTCATCACAGCAATAGAAACTTAAGCCTGCAGTCTTGTCCCCCTGAGCACTCCAAAGCTGTGTTAGTTCCTTGTTTTGTCTAACTATCTCCCCACACAATAGCAGCTAACACCTTTGGCTCAGAAAAACAACCCCAAGGACAAGCACTTGAATGAGGTGTCCAGCCCTGGACCAGTCACTTGAGGCCAAGCAGTGAGGTCATACAGCAAGTAAATGACTGCTGAGGGCCACGCCTGCGTGGTTTGACGTCTTCTTCCAAAACTCACGTTGTAACGTAATTGCCACCACTACAGCATTAAGAGGTGAGTCTTACTAGAAGACTAAGTCCCGAGGCACCACCCTCGTGATGGATGAAGGCTGGAGAATGCTTTGTTAGGATGGGAGTGGCTTGGCTATAAAAGTAAATTCAGTTCCTCTGCTCTTCCTGCTTTGCACAGCAGAAGGAGGTGTGAGGAAGGCAGCCTACAAACTTTGGCTGTGGTAGCGCATGTCTGTAATCCCAGCTCTTGAGGGGCGGAGGGTGGATGTTCTGGAGTTCAAGGTTAACTTCAGCTGTGTCGTGAAGTCAAGGTGCATCTGGGCTACAGGAGATGAAAAGAAAGAGGGAGAAGGATAAGAAAAGAAAGGAAAGGGAGAGGAAGGAAAGGAAGAGAGAAAGGAGGGAAAGGGAGAGAAAGGAAGAGAGAGAGCCAACTCTAAACAGACAGATATACAAATATATGGGGAAATCTTCACCATCCTTAAATCTTGTTCTAGGTGGAATGGTTGTCACTGAGAAAACCAACAGCAGCAGATGCTATTGAGGGTACGCAGGAAAAGAGAAGCCACGTACACCGCTGGTGGAAATATATACTGATACGGTCACTGTGGAAATCACTGTGGAGGTTCCTCAAAAACCCTAAAAATAGATCTGCTGTCTGACCCGGCTGAACCCCTCCTGGTGCACGACACCGCAGGGATACCAGCACGACATGTGTACTGCAGCTCTATTAACAACCTCCAAGTCACGGAATCAGTCTAGAAGTTTCCATTAGCAGAGGGATGGGTAAAAACTTAGATCTACATATGAACGGGGTTCTTCAGGGTACCAGCCCTTTAGACCCATTCAAGGTCCAACTAAAGCGCTACAGCCAGTGAAGGAAAATCACTAAGGGGAATCTACAAAACAGATATGAAAGACTCTACTACAGGTGACTTTAGCAAGTTCATTATATACAAGCTAAATAAACAGAAGCTGAATTTTTAAAATATCTTAACTATCAGCAATAGTCAGATAGTTAAGATAATGGGGACTAAATTATGTGTAAGTCTCCCCCACTTCAGTGGGCGGTTATAAGGGCTGGATGAGTCTGGGCTCACGAGCCCTGAACAGCAGAGCTTACAAGTACAGGAGGTCTTAGGATCCTGGGAGAAGGCCTGAGGCAGAGACAGAGGAACAGGGACTTTTATCTAGGTGTGTGTCCCTTTGTTAAAAAAAAATGAGTGAATTAAAAAAGAGGAAGGGTTAATTTGGCTCATGATTTCAGAGGTTTATATCCATGGTTGGTCAGTTCACTGTTTCAGGATAGAGTGAGGCAGAAGATCACGGCAGGGAACATGAGGTGAAGGCAGAGTGGTCCACCTCCTGATGTCCATAGAGCAGGGAAAGACAGTGGAAGGGAAAGGGCAAAGACCCAGGCTTCAGAGGACACCTCTGGTAACCTATCTTCACCACCAAGCCTCGCCTACCATCCTCTCCATCCCTCTCAACCACGCCATGGATGAATCCAGTCGTGAAATTGGAGCCTGTATGATCCAGTCACTTCCCCAAAGTCCAACAGCTGGCAACCAAGTCCACTACTGTGGGATATTCCTTTACACTGTGTGAGGGTGTGTCATTGTGATTGGTTTAATAAAAAAAAGGCTAAATGGCCAATAGCTAGGCAGGAGGTATAGCAGGGACTGCTGGACAGAGAGAGCTCTGGGAAGAAGACAAGCAGAGTCTCCAGCCAGACTCAGGATAACCAGGATGGGCATAATGGAGATGGGGCAACGAGCATGTGGAAGCATGTAGATTTAAAAACATGTGTTAATTTAAGTTATAGGAGCTAATTGGAAACAAGCCTAAGCTAAGGCCAACTTTCATAATTAATAATAAGTCTCTGTGTCATTTTTTGTGAGCTGGCGGTCCAAAATTGAAAGTCCGTCTATAGTCCACAGCACAGGAGTCCATACTCAGACCATAACAAGAGCCTTCTAACTCCAGACCTGGTATCCTCTCCTGCCTCCACCTTACCTGGCTCCTACCTTGCACTCCATAATCCTGCCACACTGGCTCCTAATTCTGGTACACACCAAGTTCCTATGGGATAACCCTTCTGTGTGCTATGAATATGTTTGCTCTCATTGGTTGATAATAAAAGCTGAACTGAGCCGGGCGGTGGTGGTGCACGCCTTTAATCCCAGCACTTGGGAGGCAGAGGCAGGCGGATCTCTGTGAGTTCGAGACCAGCCTGGTCTACAAGAGCTAGTTCCAGGACAGGCTCCAAAACCACAGAGAAACCCTGTCTCGAAAAACCAAAAAAATACATAAATAAATAAATAAAATAAAAGCTGAACTGGCCTATAGCCAGGCAAAGTACAGCTAGGCAAGAAAGCCAAACAGAGATACAGAGAGGAGAAGGGCAGAGTCAGGGAGAGAGACACAAACAGCTGCCCAAGAAACAAGATGCCAGCAGACCTGTAAATGCCACAGGTACATAGATGAATAGAAATGGATTAATTTAATGTAAGAGCTAGTTAGTAATGAGCATGAACTACAGGCCAAACATTTTGCAATTAATATTAAGCCTCTGAGTGATTATTTTTAAAGTGCTGCAGGGCGGGGCAGGACAAAGAAACCTCCATGTACACCAGGTCCTTTCCTGATGAGTCTTCACACATGCTCTTTCTTCTTCCCAAAAATGTCCTCCTTTTCTTTATCCAGAGAATGTTTTCTGCCCTAAGACACCATTCAGGGGACCCTGTTTTGGCGACCACTTTCTTCATTTCCTTTCCCAGAGAAAAGTAGAGGCCAAGCTCCCAAATAAAGGGATTCTCAATTCGGCAAACATGTATTACATACCCTGGTCCAGGGCAGGATTGACATGCAGCAGACAGTCTTACCTCATGGTCCATATAAGCCTCAATGCTTATAGAAGCAAGGTCACAGAAGGAAGGGCCCTGTGTCCTTCAGGGACAGGATAAAATAGACTCCCCCTCCCCAACCTGACCTTTAGGATGCTGCAATGCGAATAACGAGCCCTACGTGTGGCAGGAGTTGTCTTCCAGGGTGATCAGCATCACACAACCTCCAGACTCCAGGCCAGACAGGCTGGAGAGCAACCTAGATGGAGGCTGTGTAGCCTACAAGCCTGGTCCAGAAGACACAGAAGTCAAAGGAAAAGCTCTAGTGTTGAGGACAGGGTCGTTTCTCCACAGCAACAATGGCCTTACCTTGGTCCCTTTCCACAACAAGGTCTGTTTTCTCAGCAGTCCAACAGATATGGGGGTAGAAGAAAGTTCCTACCTTCTGTGGTCATTAAGAGCTTCATAGATGCCACATGTCAAGTGTTTCAGATAAAATGCCTCTTTACAAAGGCCCGTGTCCCCTGATCTCCACAGCATCCCACCAGCAGAGGCCCAGTGAAGCAGGCCTGATCCAGAAGAGATTCACAACCAACTGTTGTGAGCATTTTACAAACATACTCATTATCAGTTCTCGCAGCAGCCCATGTCACAGATGGGGAGCCCAGGCACAGTCAGGTCAAATCACTTCACTAGGTGGACCCAACCAGCCAGGAGTAGAAGCAGGATTTGAACCCAGGAGGCCTGACAGCAATTCTGACCACAGGGCTACACTTGGCAGTGAGCAAAGTCAGCAAGATGCGGAGAGAGCTGTTGATATCAGGCCTCTGAAAAGAGCCTTATCTGTCCCAGTAGACTCGGGGGAGAGGCCGGACTTAGGATTAGGGTAAACATGAAGCTGAGGCCAGGCTCATGTGGTGTCTCCTTCCTGAGAAGGAAGCAGACTAAACAGCACATAGGCCAGCCCTTCCTGGGAACTTCAAGAAGAGGTGCGTCCTGTGGTTCCTCTCCTGCAGGCCATGGATGACCAAGAGGACAGGGCTCCTTACTACAGAGGTTCTGAGCAAGATCTGCAGGAGACTCAGTCACCTTGAGGCCACCTGATCCGGTCTCCTTGTCAACTCTGACTAGAGGGCAGAGGAACCAGCCCTTTCCTCACTCGGAGCAGTTAGCCTAATGCCAAGGTGTTGACAGGTCCCTAGATTGATGAGAAGGAGCCTTGTTCTGCTAAAGAGAGCTGAAGTCAGGGCTCTGCATTCCTGACCTCAGTCTTGTCAACCCAACCTGCCTCTTCCTGGTCAGGCACCCCTGCATCCCACACTCTGGCCCGTATCTCCCCTCCCCTGCAGTTGCTTGCTTAAACGACAACTTCAGGCTCAGCCCACCACTCCTCTGTGACACCTTCCTGACCACTGCCTACAATCAGGGTCCGTCCTGTCTTGCTGAATAACCCTGGGCCAAGCCCGTTTGCCGACTAGCACTTTTCAAACAGAGAGAGTCATCTTTATCCATATGGGTCCCACTGAAGATTGCCAAAGATGAGGAAACAAATGGTGGGGCGGGGGGGGGGGGCGTGGAAAGAAGCAGGGATACGGGCCAGATGCCAACTCCAGGATTAGGTAGCTGGGGTCAAAGGGAGCTGAGGAAGTGTGTCTTGGAATCCTCGATAGCACTCTTCCTGGGCTGGAAAACTGTCCTTCCTAGCTTATAAGAGGATCCCAGAGTCTAACTGGGGTTCTCCGGCCAGCTTCTGCCCTCTTGTGGGGACGGAGAGCAACTCAGAGCCTCAGGACCACTTGTTGCCTGTGCTGCCACCTGGTGGCCGTGTGGTGGCAGCTTTTATTTTTCATCCAAGGGCTCGAGGATTTGAAAGATTTGGGGTAAAAGCAACCGGCATGGACTGAATCCTAGGAAAGTTATCGTCCCATCCTACTCATAAAATATATATTCAAGTGGTAAGCAGCAAGGGCCACTGTATGTATCCACGGAGCTGCAGTCACAGCCGGCACCGCAATTCCCGCTGCATTCAGGGGCCGATGACGCCCTCCTGTGGGCCGCCGTGTAATTTATGCTGTAGGTTTTTTTTTTTTTTTTTTTTTTTTTTTTTTTGGTTTTTCGAGACAGGGTTTCTCTGTGGTTTTGGAGCCTGTCCTGGAACTAGCTCTTGTAGACCAGGCTGGTCTCGAACTCACAGAGATCCGCCTGCCTCTGCCTCCCGAGTGCTGGGATTAAAGGCGTGCGCCACCACCGCCCGGCTTATGCTGTAGTTTTGATTTGATACACTGCTTAAGAAGCCAGCCCCACTGTGGCCCCTACAGGGCAGCTGATTAAGTGCAGGTTAGACTGTCCCTACTCTGTGCTCCAGCATGATGCTGACAGATGAGCCACAATGAGTGAAACAGAATCCGCCCTTACCCTCACGCAGCACACAGGTTCCAGACTGACACAGACCTTATTTAAATAATTCTGAAAATTTGAGTGTGGTAGTGCACACATGTAATCCCCACTGTTGAGAGTGGAGAGGAAGATCAGGAGTTCAAGGCTGGTCTGGCTAAAATCCCCAGAACAAATCCCCCAAATCCTATAACTTGAAATGGAGTTAAATACAAAGCAATTGACAGGGGAAAAAATGGATTCCAGTAAGACAGATCTCAGGAAAGGCTTCTTATGAGAGTGAATTCTGAGCTGAGTCCTGAGGAGTGGGTGAACGTCACCGGGACAGCAAATACAAAAAGTCCCACGCCCATGATCATGGAAGGTGGCAGAGAGGAAGCAGACCGAGAGGGGTCTCTTACAGTCAGGCTGTTTTCTCTTGCAGAAGGCATTCACAGCCTAGGGACACTTCGCACTGGGGCAGAGGGCCAGGCCTGCAGCAGCCAGAAACAAGGCCTCGGAGATCAATTCTGCTAGAAATAATGGAGCCGGAAGCTCCCTCAGTTCCTCACAGAAGAGATAAGCAGACTGACACCTTGATCTAGGCCTGTGAGGAACAAGCGGACAAACCAGTTGGCCATCTTGGACCGGGAAGTAATAAATCTGACTTTACAAATCTTGACTATTAAATAAACCTGTCATAGGGTTTCCATTGTTGAAAATAGACACCATGACCACAGCAATTCTTAGAGGAAAACATTTCATTGAAGTAGCAGCTTACAGTTTCTGAGGTCAGTCCATTATCATCATGGTGGGGAACACAACAACATGCAGGCAGACATGGTGCTGGAGAAGGCACTACTATGTGTTGATAAACAGGCAACAGGAAGTAGTCTATCTTACTGGGTGTGGCTTGAGCATATATGAGACCTCAAAGCCTGCCTCCATAGTGACACACTTCCTCCAACAAGACCACACCTACTCCAACAAGGCTATACCTCCTAATAGTGCCACTCCCTTTGGGGGTCGTTTTCTTTCAAATCACCACAATACCTTATTTATCAAATAAATCTTATTTATCAGATATAAGACATAAGCAGTTAGACATACACCTTAAATCACTTTTGTTAATCTCAATGACTTTAAAACCTTAAAAGTTAATCATCGTATAAAAATCCATATTACTCCAAAATATTTGAGACTTGTTGCCTCCTTAATCTAAAAGGAGATACAAACTAAGTGCTCAATGGGATTGAATTTTATAATTATTGCTTTATGCCACACAATCATCTTAGGATAAAGTCACAGGACATGTACTCTTGTTGATTTTTATTTACTCTTTTCTCTTTGGCCTTTTACTCCTTGAGGGGGGCACCACCCAGCTCCCAAATTAATACATAAAGGCTTATTCTTTGTTATACATGCCCGGCTTTAGCTTGACCTATTTCTAGCCAGCCTCTTTTAAATTATCCCATCTATCTTTTGTCTTTGGGCTTTATCTTTCTCTATGCTGTATGCCTTTCTTTACTTCTTACTCCATGACTTGCTGTGTGGCGGCTGACCCCTGGAGTCCTCTTCTTCTCTTTCTGACTCCTCGATCCTACTTCCCAGATTTTTTCTCCTATTTTTTTCTCTCCACCTGACAGCCCTGCCTATCCTTTCTCCTGTCAAACTAATGACTGTTCAGCTCTGTATTAGACAAATCAGGTGTTCTACACAGGTCCCCCAGCTTCTCTATGCCTCCCGAGTCTCTACCTGGCATGAGTGAGAAGGAAACACGAAACTCACAACAAACCCACTTAGGAGTTTATTGGGGGGGCATGTACAGGCCTGGTGAGGTCGGTGTACAGAGAGTGGGGGGGGCTGAAGATGGTGCCTCCAGCTTTTAAGGGTTGCCTAGTGCATGCACACAGGGGGATGGCATGGTTATGTCATACAGATGATGGAGCTCACGCATGCGTGCATGGGCTCATGCAGCTACATCATATGTAGATGATGCAACCATGCTACACATCGGTCATGCAGAGTCCTTTAAGATTCCCAGGGCCGTTAGGCACTTCTGCCTGAGATTTTGTCTGCACATGTGTGGCCCTGGAACCCGGAAGTGTCAGCCATGTTGTGTGGCAGAATCATTACATATGGGACATTTTAAGTTTATAACATGTTTTATGTTATTAATATTTAAACTTAAAGTTAAATAAAAGGTTAAAAATTAAAGCCACCGCTATGACTACCAAATACTAAACACCAGAAACTGAGATAGTCCTATCTTATGATGCAACCACACAATAACCTGAGCAGTCTGGCAAAGGGCTTGGAGCAGCTTCCCAGCCTATGGGTCTTGACCCTTTGGGGGTTGAAAGATCTTTTTACAGGGGTGGCCTAGGACCATCTGCCTGTCGGACATTTGCATTGAAATTCATAACAATGGCAAAATTACAGTTGTAAAATAGTAACAGGAGTGATTTTGTAGTTGGGGTGGGGGTCACCACAACACAGGGAACTGTGTTGAAGGATCAAAGCATGGAGAAGATTGAGAAAAACTGACTTAGAAAACGTCTCTCCAGCCAGGCGGTGATGGAAAATGTCTCTCCGTACCTGTATGCCTAGCCTCCTTATCTTTGCTAACTTTATTAAGCTTAAGCTATTTTGATAAGTTGAGTCATATTAGAAACTGTTATATTCTGTAATGGTGTACTATAAAGGGATTGGGAAATTTTCCAGTCTCTCTGTGGACTATGTTAATGAGTTAAAAGATTTATTTTAATACTAAAGGAGCTTCAATTTAGAAATTGCTTTTAAGATTCAAACTTAACAGAGATAAAGCTATAGAATCCTTTCCCAGGGTCAGGCGTTAGACAAAAGAGCCCATTCCCTTAGGAGCTTGAAGAAAGTCCTGCCTGCTAAAAAGGGAGTCATTCTTCTTATCTCTGGCAAAGAGACCTTGTAGGTCTTCCATGAGCACATGGCTGTGATGCCTATTAACTTGCCAAGGGCAGCGCTAGCCTCTAGGACCCCCCGATAGCTGCTTGCAAGCCCTACCCCAGCAAGTAATAGTATTATGAAAGCTAATAAGTTACTGTAAACTGCTAAGGGTAATTAAGAAAAATCCGACTATATTTGGCATCCAACACGTAGCATGGCCACACAGATGGAGAAGTCACGCCAGTTGGCCCTGTCATAGTCACCGCCTGAGCCTCTCTGCAAGCACTCATAACAGTTGGGTACCACTCACCAGAACTCGGGAAAGTGGGCTGTCAACTCTCCAGAGCTGAAGTGGTAATCAGGGTTCCTGCCAACACGAGGCTAGACTCTCAGGAAACTGAGGGGGCAGAGCCAGTCACCAGAGCCTCCACGGCAGAGGGCCTAGCTGCTGCCTAACAGTTTAAGCTTTGGCTCACATGGTCAGAGAATGCTACAGACTCAGGAAAAAAAAGCCAGGTCCAGGGCAAGAAAACCTTTCAATAGATTATAATGTGTTTAGGTGCTAAAGTAAGGAAAAAAATGGGTGTAGACAATCATAAAATAAATAAATGAATAAATAGTTTAAAAATAATAAAGTTTATAAAGAAAGAGCAAAGTAGTATAAAAAAATAAGCCGTGTAAGGATGGGAAATATACAGGGTACCTGGATCCTGTATGGTGCTTGTTGACTTTGAGTTTTTTTGTTTTAGTTTTTGTTTTTTATTTATTTTTTATTCTTTTGAGACAAGGTTTCGCTGTAGCTTTGGTGCCTGTCCTGGAACTCGCTCTTGTAGACCAGGCTGGCCTCGAACTCACAAGAGATCTTCCTGTCTCTGACTCCCGAGTGCTGGGATTAAAGGCATATGCCACCACTGCCCAGCTCGACTTTGAATTCTTTAAATGCTGATGAACAAACAGCAGCTGCGGAGACATTGGATTGTGGAAGGAACTGCTAAATTAAACCAAAATATGCTTTAGGGATGTCTTGGCTTCAGAATGGAAATGTGTTGTGTTGAGGGAGAGGTTGTGCTTTTTGTTTCCACAAGAAACAAAAAAACTATGAATTCCTTCAAAATTAATGAAGATTAGATTTGGCAGGGGGAGACCTCCTAAGGATCTTGGCTGCAACTGTGAGGGAGGAAGCCAGGAAAGATTACAGGACAGGTGATGTGTATGCTGATCCCACTACGTAGGAGCAGCTCTGAGACTGGATGAGACTTGATAAATCTTGGTGGCTACAGAGTCCTCATAACAGTTTGGTTGTACAGTACAAACGGATTTATAAAGTTGACATTTGTCTTTTCCCTGCTCATACATCTTTAGCTGACTTGTGCACACCACACATCCCATACTTGTATTAATATAGATATGTATGTCACCTTTAAAAGTTTGCATATTTTCAGAACGAAAGGACCAGATATAAATAAACTAACCCAAATGACCCAGCCTCTCAGAATGCCTCTGTTACAGTTTCCTCATAAAACTGCATCCAGAACAACTTCAAAGCAGCCAGCTGAGATGCTCCAGCCTCACAGACTACTCCAGCCAAGACTTCAGATAAGCTCTACACTTTCCAACCACACAGAGACTAAACAAAAACTGAACACCTAGCTCTCCCAGGGCTTGATCATCATCCCAATTTTCTAAGGGTCTCCTAGAGATACCATCACCCCCAGACAGCAGGAAGCAGTCTGGAGAACATGGCACTCACATTTCCAAAAGGTGAAATGGATGATTTTCTGGTCACTCAGTGGATGTTTGCCTTGTTTAGGGGGGTTAGTTACAAGCTGTTATTGGTCATAGTCAGGACAGAAAATAAAGGAAGCTAGATTCAGAAATCTTTTTTCTCCCAAAATAAGCAGGGAGGGGCTTAGGAAAGGGCAGATTGTTGAATCTGCTTTTAAAATAAAACGATAGTATAAAAGGATAGAATATTGAATCTACTTTTAAGCTAAAAATAAAACAACTACTAGTCTCAAATATTTCACATTGGCATGACTTTTGTATATTGATACAACTTTAAGGTTATTTTTGTTACACTTTATGATAAGTTTCTACTCTTGTTTAAGTTATTGTACCTATGCAGTTCATTTAAAATTGAGTGTTTAATTTTAAAATGCAGGTTAATAGTAATCTATAATAATCAAACTTGTAGTCATGTTGTGTATGTGTTTTCAAGGTTAAGCCTAGATTTGTTTAGCTCAGATATACTTAAAAGATAATGGCCCTCAAACTTGTTAGAGATCTGATGAATATGGCATTTAAAAGTTTAATGGAAAAACATTATTATGATAGACAGATACTCCCAGCTCCTAGCAGTGACCCCAAGGTCTCCAAAGATGTCAGGGCACCAGGATGACCTCATCTGGATTGTGGTAATGCTAACCACTGGGATAGACTGCCCCAATGCTGTATCTGTTGTCAGGACCCTGCCCAAACTATGGACAAGCAGGACACAGACGAGTTGATTGTCCCACTCTGTCTAGACAAAGTAAGGTCAGACTCTTCCGTGTTCCTCCACAGGAAAGCCTCTCGCCTTCTGGGCTTGGCAGCCAAAGATTAATGCCTCCAATGCCATGGAAACCACAGGAGCCTTGGATGACCATCCAGGTAATGAATTTATCTCTGTCATTTTAATTGATACACAGGCCATTTGTTATATTTTCTGCTATTGTTGGGCCCTAAAGTTCCACCAAGGAGGAGGTCGCCCCAAGAGACACTCTCGCCGCAGTTGATGCAATAGCAAGAGGAATTTTTATTTTGCTGCCGTGGCAGAGGTCCCTCAGCCTCGACAGGAGGACCCCCTGCTTTGTCTATTACAGGAGAAAACCACAGAATCAAGGGGGTAGTACAGAATCAAAAGGGAGAGTCCAGAAATCATTTGTCAACTATTTTGACTAGTTCATTCAATGGTCAGCTAACTCTAACTGATCAATGCTATGGCGGTTGCGGGGTTGGTTGAACAAGGAGGAACACCTGCAGGTTATCTGCAGGTCGTCTCACCCCAGTTCCAGGGTCCGGGTCTACTGAAGAAAGACTACAAAGGGGATGGAAAGTACTCAGAGCTCCAGTGCACGCGTGGTTGGTTACCAGGGTCCTGGTTCCCAGGAAGGGGGTGCAGTAATGCTAAGGTGCCCCAAAGTCTTTCACTATAATTTACCCTTCTCAGATCTCTGATGATATTGATGGCTAGGCTAACTGTGACTTTGTCAACTTAAAAGCAGCAACCAGGTTCTTCCCCGTGGCTATAGCCAGCTTCTTAGTTTATTTCATATGTAAAAATCAAGCCTTGCTTTTTTTTTTTTTTAGAGCTACTAAGTATCCTGTTGAGAAAAGGTAGACAGGTTTGCCTTGCTAACAGGCTTCATATTAAAAGATAAACAGGTTTCAGATGTAACTTTCCACTAAAGGAATATGATTTGAAATGATTGTTCGTAGTAATCTACTTGTATGTCTGGTAAATGATTAGATGGGAAAGAGTGTTAAAGTCTATTGTAGTGATACTTCACTTGTATTTTAATAAATAAAGCTTGCCTGAAATTCAGAGAGTAAAACAGACACACTGATCAGTCTTACAGACCAGGCAGTGGTGACACACACCTTTAATTCCAGCAGCCACACTAGTTAGCCATAGAAACCAGACAGTAGTGGTCCATGCCTTTAATCCCAGCCCTCGAGAGGAGACAGTTCTCCAGACAGTCTCATTCTGAGATTCCTGGAGGCAAAATTGCCATTTTGGACTAAGGTAGAGATAAGAGCCAATGGCTGGCTGTTTTGCTTTTCTAACCTTCGGGTTGAACCTGTCTCTAGGTTTTTATTATTTATGTTACAGTCTATGCAAATTTTGAGGGTCTAAGAAAAAATTTTAAGGTATAGAAAGGCCTAAGGATGTGAAAGTTTAAGAAGTTCTGAGGGTTTCAGAAAGTCATGTAAGATGTAAATGCAAGTTGCAACGGTATAAATAAGTGATTTAAGGTGTGTGAGAATAGGAAATAGTCCAGATGTCTTTTTCCTTTCTATGCTATTGTTAAACTAAGATTTCAAAAGTTCAGAGTTTTAACACTGATCAATGGAGTTCTGACAAGCTGACAGAGCACTGACTACTTACTGTTCGGTCACAAGCTCGAGGTTTTAAACTTTCTTTGGTTGTCTTCTAAGTATAGACTTAAAGGTACTTCTCTTCAGCCCAAAGACATCTTTGTCCAATCTATATCTAGCTCTCTGAACTGAGGGGAAAATGCTCATGTTTTTTAAACCAAATATATAGCTTTTGCTAGGACTCAAAGGTGTGAGTCTATTCCAACTGCTTCACAGACACCTGTTACCTGCTTTTTCCACAATGTGGATTTCAGTACAGATTGGTAAGGCTAATAATATCTAAAACTTTTGTGTCTTTTTGTAAACTAAAAAAAAACATCTAAGCTTGAGAGAAAGTGGGGAGGCAGCAGACTTGGGTCCACCTCTCACAGGTCAAGCAGACTCCAGATAAACCCAGCCTGAGTTTCCCCACCTGTCTATTTCTGAGGATGTTGTTTCTCTTTCTCCTGGTCTTGGGATACCTCCCTTTCCACAACTGCTAAGACTATGGGCCTGAAGATTCCCAATGTAAGATTTTCCTTTATGTTCCTAAATCTTCTGCCCCTACTCTGTACCTGAGTCAGTAGATTTCCACTTGGCTGACAGACACATCCAAGCATCAGATGCTGACTACAATATACTTTAAATGACTGTGAGGCTTGGACTTGCTGAAAACTGATGCGGGCCAGTCCACAGGGTAGTTCACAAACTGTCTCTAACTCCAGTCTCAGGGACCCTAATTCTCTCCTCTGGCCTTTGCCTGCACCAGACATGTATGCAGGCAAACATCCACATGTAATAAAAATAAATAAATCTTATTTTAAAACATTTTAGGTAAAATACTTGTTAAATTATTAACATACTCACCACAAATATAAACGAGACTACTAATGTCTTTTGCATATAAGTGCTAAATATTTAAGATACCATGTATGTGCATTCCATGTTTTAGATAAAACTTCTAAGTGTGGCCTTGGAGGACGTACATCGCTGGAGACCACTGAACCTGCTGGAAGGCTGATTAACAGATGAGAATGTGAAGCCCTTGGAATGCTGCAGGTCAGGCAGGTCAGAGCCTAATTGCAATCGTCTTGGGCGAACTTTAGCCCCCTGACTGGCCGTGCCTCACCCACCTATGTCTGATCTAACATCCTGTTACAGACATCTTGTGACTGACAGCTGATGACCTAACACCTTGTGACTGACAGCTAATGACCTACATCTGAAGGGCCCAGGCCGTCACCCAGGCCCTCATTTGACAATTCTGCAGCCATGACAGGCTGCAGGAAAGACCCAGCAGGACGTAGGCCATGACTCAGCAGGATGTGCTGTGCCCCTGGCCTTACTCAACTTTGCCCTAGTCACTAAAAAGGCCACAAGATACACCCCATATTGTAAAGAACCAATCAGAGGCTAGACTAGCAGGCTCTGGACACACTGTGCTGATAAGGATGGAATGCAAAAAGCCACAGCAAATACCATCGGATGTAGCAATTTATCTGTCGCTGTAGTTAACCAATCAACTTAGGACAGGCGCCCCCCAGTCCAGAGGTTGCCAATCCTGAGGCTGTGACTATGCAACTTGCAGACCCCTAGCCCTCTCCAGCTCTACCCCCAATAAATGCCTGCCCCACTGCATCTTGAGGTCCCTTCTGCTCCACGGCTGCATCAGACAGACAAGGGACCAAGTTCAAACTTGTAATTAAAAAGACTCTTTGCTTTTGCATTGGATCTGGTCTCTTGGTGGTCTTTGGGGGTCTGGACCTTGGGCATAACATATCCACTATTTTACATGTAGTCCAGCTTTAACAGAAACCTTTCTGAAAAGTTTTAGCATCTCTGGGGCAGGGTCATCGTTTGGCAGGCTTTCTCAGAATAGAGTCTGGACTGATGACTCCCAGGGGAGGGGGGCTTGGGATGGAACTTCCCACCTGAACATTCCAGACTCTTTAGATATATGGATGCCAATGTCTGTGGTGTGGCCTCAACCCAAACTTTTATACTCTTTGGGTATAGGGGCACCAGCTCAAGTCTGGCTACTTCCTGCAGGCATGGGGCAACAGGGTGAGGAGAGCTGGGAGTTGGTGGGCTCATGCTCAGTGAGAGGTGTGGCTGGAGAGGCACCCGGTTAACTACCATCCTGGAGACCTTAGGCATCTGTTTCTTGGGAGAACTGAGAAGGCAGGTTGCTAGGAAACAAAACAGAATGTGATTATCAGCCCTATGAACAGGGCTAGCCATGGGAAGGGTCTTCAACTGCCAGAAAGAATGGAAAAGAGAAGTGGCCTGGTTGTACAGGAGAGGCATGAGTGAATGAATGAGATGAAAACAAATATGTCCTTTAGTTGTTGGGTAGGTGCCTGTTTGAGCCTGGAGAGGTGGCACCAATGGTGAAGCCCCAGCAGGTGCTAGCTTTATTTGGAGAACCCTCTGCAGGTTTGTCTGGGCCCAAGCAGGAGTGACCTGTAAAATATGCTTGAAAATAGGTGAGGTCAAAATAGGCTCTGGAGACCGTTTTCACCAGACCAGATTTCTTGATACAGCAGCAGAACTTTTCCCAGGAACCTGCAGGTGTCTGTAAGACAGCTGGACCAGATTTACATCTTGGTGTCATAGCAAAAGACTCTGTTAAAAGGCATGAACATTTTAGAAGACAATTAAAAGAAATTGGAAACTCTGAACCTCTGAAATTACATCTGAAAACGGTTAATTCTGGACTAGGAAGCCTGTGAAAGAGGCACCCCTGTCTATACTTTTAGCAGGAAACTTAACAAATGAAGTAATGAGCTCCCAGTACCTTAAGTTATCAAATGCCATCAGACAGATCTGAGAGCAGAAGAGAGACAGCTTTTGTCGGCTGTGCAGGCAATCCCAAGTCTCTCTGTGGTCTTTGGTGGACACCAATCTTAGAAGCAGTGCTTGCCTTTAGCTGCTGAGCCCAGGAGGCTTGAAGATTTTCCTCTGCGGGTAAGGTTCAGTCTACCTGTCTTGGCAGGATGAGGTGATCAGTCCCCTGGGGTAGTGTCCAGGAAGGTGATGAGGTGGAAGGCAGCTTTTCGCTGTGTGGGTGGCTTTGTCATATTCAAAGGCAAGCCTCCAGGCAAAATGTCTTCTGCAATCATGCATCTTCTTAGAGGAGCTATAGGATGCTACAGGAGCAGGCCTGTTAAATGTCATGCTCTCAGATCTGTAAAGGCACTTGAGAATCAGGGTACCATTACCTGTCAGGTATATAAAATAAACCTAAGTATATTGGAGGCAGAACGTCTCCTTGGTAGGTCCAGCTTACCAAAGAAGGCGCTGAGGTTTTTGTTTTGACCTCAACCAAAAATGGCGCCTATCCACGTGTTGATATCTCTCCAGAGCTGTTGTAATAATCTGGAACTATAAATTTTGCAGATTTTAAAACAAACACACATACACACACAGACATAAAACAAGCATACTGTGGCCACATTATCTACACATATATATTAACAGACAGATGAACAAAACTTTTTCTAGGAACCTGTGCCAGCTGACCAACTTAAAAATTTTGGAGTAGGCTGCTGAAGCCAGGCAAGCACAGAGGTGGTCCCATTTAGGGTCAGATCAGTAGATGCTGTAAGTTTCCATCCAGAAACACAAGGATGGAACACCTATGCGTCTCAGAGTGGAAAGGCAGGGGGAAGGGATCCGTTGTAAGGAGAATCCCAGGGTAAGCAGATCACATGCCAGGAACGCAGACAAACAGCAAACAGCAAGAGAAGTGGGGAGAGGGAGCGGGAGCACAGTATCCAGAAACCATGGGCATTTGGGGGTTTGCTTACCTGTTTCCATGCTGGCAAAAAATTTTTAGGCATCAAGGATGTACAGTGTCAGATAGCACCAATTTAAAAAGTTTTTGTAAAAGGCAACCCAAAGGCGTTTGGAGATCAGACCTCGAATTGTAGGTACCCATTTAGCAAGTTTATGCCAGGACCCATAGCCTAGTGCAATGCGTCCATTGTGGTAAACTTTGGGTCAAAATAACAGAGGGGTGTGAGAAATACCTAGAACAGGACATCTCCTGAAAAAGGAATCCCACAGGAACAAGGCAGGTCCTTGTCCCAGTCAGGTTGGGTGCCTGGCACGGCCACATCTTCCACAGAACAGCCCCAAAATTGCAAGAGGCCTGGGCCTGTAAGGCAATGACGAGAACTCGGAACTTACCCAAGCTGGAGAGCAGGTACAAAAGAAGGTGTTTTCTTACCACGTGGGCATGGGCCGGTGAGAAAAACTGTCCCTCCGTGGAACCTCCAGATGAAAGGTTTCTGTGCCCCATAAGACTCTCCACCGATGCAATAGTCCAAATCAGACCAAAATTAGAAAAAGTCCAGGTTTAATGGATACCAGTGCTGCTGGGAGGCCTTCCAGCCCCCCAGAGAAGAGACAGGAAAGGAAGACAGGAAAAACACGTGTTTGTTCTCTGGAGAACAATTTAAATAACCCGTGGGACTGGTTTTTAGCATCTCTGGGGAGGGGTCATCATTTGGCAGGCTTTCTCAGAGTAGAGTCTGGACTGAGGCAACTCCCAGGGAAAGGGGCTTGGGATGGAACTTCCCACCTGACCATTTCAGACTCTTTGGATATATGGATGCCAGGGGTTGTAGTGTGGCCTTAACCTAAATACTTACTAACAGTTTCATATTAAGAACATTTTGAGAGCCATATTGATGTGAGTGCATACACTGCTACCTGAGGCCATGTTAATGCCCATGGTCTGGACTACCGCCAAGGGCCTTGTCTGTGTCCATGGTCCCACTGCAGACAGGGGAGCGACCATGTTCGTGGTCTGTGCTACAGCCAGAAACAGTGTGGAGGCCCATGATGGGTGCTCCCGCTGATCGTGAGGGGAAGTGAAGCTGCTTTTGCTGTGATATAGATGACGTCAGATGTACCATGGGGGGGGACGACGGAAGGCTTCTGTGATGACCTCTAACCCATCCTATCCCCCCCAAAGTAGCATCCTAAACAGGAATTTATCAAAGAGAACTCACAAGCCTTTAATCCCAGCACTGGGGAGGCAGAGACAGGCGGATCTCTGTGAGTTTGAGACCAGCCTGGTTTACAAGAGCTAGTTCCAAGACAGGCCCCCAAAGCTACAGAGAAACCCTGTCCCGAAAAACCAAATAAATAAATAAATAAATAAAAAGTGAGATGGGAATATGAAGTGTGGCTCTCCACAACTGACGGCTTCTGGGGACAGGGGAGGAGTCAGCTCTCTTTAAGGGACAGGTCACTGAGAGTTTGACCACGCCCCACTGAGTATATAAATAACACAAATTGGGCTTTTTTTTTTTTTACATACTAATCCCAGTCCACCCTCCCCTCCCGCTCCCTACACCTTCCCCTCACCCCGCCCCCCAGCTCCTCAGAGAGGGTAAGCCTGTGAAGTTTTGAATCCCTGGTTAATGGGAATCTGCCGCCACTGATGTAATAAATCAGTCAAACCAAATTAATAAATCCAGGTTTATTCTGAGCAAAGCATTCCCGGGTGGCTCCAGGGGAAGTTGAGAGGACCCTGACGGGAACCCATTAGCTGGGGCCTTTTAATGCCCTCTAGGGGTGGAGCCACCGATGTCCCCCAGGGTTGGACCCTGGACGGAGGCAACTCCAAGGGAGGGGCTGCTGCTTGCCACCCTGAGGGCTGGGTTTGGAACAAACCCAAACTGGAGGTTTCACACATCCCAAACTTTTTGGATAGATACAGACATCAGTAGGGCTTCCACCTAAACAGAGACTTCCCATGGGGAGTCAATGAGACTTTTTTAAAAATTCTTGTTTTTATTTTTACTTTTTTGCAGGGGTGAGGTCACAACAAGGAGAGGTGGACAAGGAAGGATTGGGAAGTCAATATAATCCGGGTCCATGATATGAAATTACCAGAGAATCAATAAAAATGTTACATTGGAAAAAAGCATATTTTGAAGGCCTGGAGAGATAGCTCAGTGGTTAAGAAGAACATTGGCAGCTCTTCCACAGGACCAGGGTTCGACTCCCAGCACCCGTATGTTGGCTCATACTGTCCATAACTCTACACCGGGCGGTGGTGGCGCACGCCTTTAATCCCAGCACTTGGGAGGCAGAGGCAGGCGGATCTCTGTGAGTTCGAGACCAGCCTGGTCTACAAGAGCTAGTTCCAGGACAGGCTCCAAAACCACAGAGAAACCCTGTCTAGAAAAACAAACAAACAAACAAAAAAACTCTAGTCCCAAGGCGTCTGACACTTTCTTCTGGCCTCCAGGCACACCAAGAGTACATGTGGTGCACAGATCTGTACAGATAAAATACCAGAACACTTTAAGATTATCTGTAAACCTTACGATGTCTTCATAAGCCTCAAACAGGTGCTTTTATATGACTTTTTGAGAGTCAGAAGTGAACAAAATTAGCCTTAAAATGCTTGATACACACACACACACTCCACATATTTAAAAGCACAGAAACAAGTCATCCTCAGTCTTTGAAATAAAATAATAATAATTTTGGATGCAATAAGAAAATGAAAAGAAGGGTTGAAGAGACAGCTTAGCAGTCAAGACCACTGCTCTTCCAGATGACCCAGGTTCAATTCCTAGCACGCACTCGGTAACTCACAGCTGTCTGTAATTCCAGTTCCATAGGACCCAACACCAAGACAAAACACCAACGCACATAAAATATATTTTTAAAAAATGAATGGAAAAAAAGAAGTGGTCACAATTTGTTGCACTTTTTACACAAACAAGACATGAGAAACTTACCATAGACTCAAGGATCTAGGACCCAGGTTCACCCTGGAGAAGGCAGAAGGTTTCCAGCCCCATCTCTGTCTGATGTAAAAAAAAAAAGCTCAGTAACAAAATCAAAAGCTGAAGTCAGAGAAGCAGAAGTAAGGTCACATCTCTTCCTCCTTTTAAAGCTAAATAGCTGAAAGGAAAGTACATTTTCTGAGGAAAAAATGGTTTTCTCAGTGTTGCTTTAGGCCAAGGATTTTGGTTTTGTTTTATTCTTTAAATGAGGCTAAATTATGTTTCCAATACTTGCTTTTGTATCTAAAAGAAAAGGAAGAAGAAGAAACGAAGGCGGTACAGATCCTTGGCCCAGGCACCATCTGCTGCTCAGTGTCAATCTGGGACATAATTCCCTTCCTGGACCCAGCAATGTGCCTGTCCCACATGGTCATCTACCCAGCAATTTGGTCCTTACTATACTCAGGGGGAGGAAGAGACTTGGTCAGTCGCCCTCATCAACTTAGACCCTGAAAACCCAATACGTGCAAGTTCCACAGAAGCGCCATATACGGCCTGCCCATGCATGCTTCAGCAATCCATACCCAGGGGCTCTTTTTCCCTTTAGCCCTTGGATCAGAAATGCTTCTGCCTGGTGTCAAGTTTAGAGAGACTAGGAATGTGCATGCACATACATACATACATACATACATACACATACATAAACATACATAAACATACATTATACATATCAGCTGGCTGTTACTTTTCACCTCTCACAAACATGGAACACACAGAGTTTAAATTAATCTCTTTAAACCTTAAAAGCTTCACCAGAGCAGGAAGCTGGCCTGGTAGTGGGTTTGTAGAAGGCTGAGGACAGAGGCAGAAAAACAAAGAGAGTGCTTTTGAGAGCAATTCAGAGGCAGCGGAGGCAGTAAATTCCCTGTGTGTTGCTTTGGATCCAGAATGTCCGCTTGGGGAAGTAGCTCTCCACTGCGTCTCAACCAAGAGTCGGTCTTGGGGAATCGAGGGTATCATCTCTTGTGGTGATACCCCCAGAAAAGCTATGTAGTTCCATCCAACCCAGGAATAGATAGGGATGAGTCCAGAGAATTCTTTTTTTCTGCCAATGGCACCTAGCAAACAAAAAGTGGCTCTCTGGCCAGAAGAACAGAAGCAAAGGATCCTGAGTCACGTGGGATTTCACCCCATTAGAGAAAGAAAGAAGTGAGGAGGTCAGAGAAGGAGAAAGTAATTCTCCGACCTTATCTCTGGGTCTTATCAGTGTTCTTAGTTCTGTCAGTCTGTCTGAGAGAGATACTTTCGGATGGGATCGTCTCTGATGGACTGAACCCTGAACCTCTGCAGAAGCATTTTAGCAAATCAATTTCCACATTCCAAAACCTCTTATCTGATCTAGGAGTTGTCTGAAGGAACCATTACCTAAGCAATTCTCAGCCATGTGGGACTTCCTGGTTTTCCAGGTATGTCTCCAGACTAAGGTATGCAAAGGCTCTGGGAATCCTTCAGGAAGAGCAACTCCATAAACCTCAGATAACAATCACTGACATAAACTCCATAAACCTCAGATAACAATTACTGGCATTTACAAAGTTTCCTTCGAAGCCTAGATTCCATCACTCGGAATTCGTGCCAGATACAATGGCTCTGTGGAGTTTCTCACTACAAGTTCTGATACAGCTTCTAAAATTTTTTAAACAAATTTTGTATCTATTTTTATTTGATTTATTTTACTTGTGTTTTACTTATTTAAATTTATGCACATGTCTACTTAAGTGTGTATACCAGAAGATGGCATCAGACGCTCTGGAACTGGAGTTACAGGTGCTTAGGAGTTGCCAGGTGGGGGTGCTGGGAATTGAATGGGGTCCTGGGCAAGAGCAGCCACGCTCTTAATCGCTGAGCCTGCTTTCCAGCTCCCCGTATTGATTTTCAGTATCTCCTTGTTATATATTAGAGCGGTTATTTTTATAAATTACCAGTTCTACTGTTTTTAATTCATTTGCATGCCAATTAAAGCAAGCTGCCCATTTGTGATTTAACAAAAATGATTGCCTAGAACTTTTTGTTAAGTGCTCAAAATAAACCAGTTTAGAAGTAATAAATGCTCCCCATTGAAGGAGACACAAGTCAACCTATCTTTAGTTTTTTTTCCATTTTTTAACACTTGCAAATGAAGTTGACACACCAGTTAAACAGAGAACCAAGTGAGGTACCATACATCTATTAAAACCAAAAAAAACATTTCCCTGTCCTTATATTATATATGGAGAAATGTCTAGAGGGAAGAAAAGAACTAAAAGAGATTGCTAACATGCTTGATAGCTCAAAATACCCTCAGAGGTCAGAAAGCAAACAAAAACAAGTCAAATTCAGAAACTAAATTCTTTGAAAACAAACAAGCAAAATAGATTTTTTAAAAAAAAACCACCTGAGAGGATAAGGGCATGAGGCTTGGACTTAGTGGGTCTAGCTTCTTCTCTTCCTTCCATTCAGGAGACTCTTCTAGAACACCCACATTGCAGCACCATAACTGTCGATGCAAAAATCCAGCTCTCACCTCCAAGGGAGTATGAGTTTGCTCTGGAGCCAACACTGAGTGGCCATGGTCCAGAAACACAGACTTAAGTACCCTGAATCCTGTGTTCCAGTGTTGTAACTGGTCATGTTTCTATGGTGACAGAACAAAGAAAATCAGGAAGTAAAGCACTTGAAGAACACATTGGAAGGGGTTACAGCAAAGCCTGGGAACCTCGGACACCATTGGTGGTGTTCTTTCTTAGTCCTGGGTTTAGTGGGAAATTGGGTTTTATTAATACATTCCCAAAAGTTTATCTGCCAGTCACAGGATGTTAGGTAAGACGCAGGGGTGGATTAGGAATGGCTATTTATGAGCTAAAGATAATCATAATTAAGCTCTGGACTGGCAATATTCCAACCTCTCTGTCATCATTAAAGTCTTAGTCACTTAAACCAGTCACTTACAAGACTTGGTAGAAGGTGCTGAATCTTTCTGGGAACTCACTCGCAGAGCCCTCACGGGTGGGAGGACCAGGAGTCAGGGAGGAAGGTTGAGCAGAGAAGCAGTTCAGAGAGCCCAAGGGCAAGGCCCAAGCCAGCCTCATCCCACGCCTGAAATCCAATCTCCTACATCTCGTCCCCCTCCTTTCACAAGCCAGCACTCAGCAAGCGTCTTCAGTGGCCACACAGCTCATCTCATCAGTTGGTCCAGCTCCTACAGACGGTCATCTTCAACCTCAGCTAGCAGATGAGGAAACCGGGCCACAAGGCCACAAGTTCACACTGTTCGTAAGAGCAGCCTGGGATTCTGGGATTCGAACCACCTCTGCGTCAGGTCAGAAAGCATGCTGGTTTTACTGTATATAGGGATTTGAATGAGAAATGTGCCCACAAGTTCAGGCATTTGGTTCCCAGTTGGTGGTGCTGTTAGGGTAGGGCGGGGGAGGGGGTCCCTCCTTCCTGTTTGCCTCAGTTTCCTGCTCCTGCGACCATGCCTGCTCTGGCTACTATCTTCCCTGCCGTGACAGACTCTCATCCCTCTGGAACTGTAAGCACAAATAAACTCTTTATTCTATTGCTTGTCTTGGTTACGGTATTTCAGTTTTTTTTTACAAACTCTATTATAAATAAAAACTTGAAGATAAAAAAAAAATCACACACCCCACCCAAAGTCTATACATCTCAATGAACTTTCGTACAGTAGGAAGAGCCATTTAGAGGCTTTGTGGCTTCACAGTGGATTTTACACTATAGAATTTATTCTTACCCACCACCAAAAGTGAAAAATCCACGGCAGAAGCAGAACTCGGAGAACAATTGTTTTATACCGCCTTTCATAACTCATGTCCATTGACAAAGTCACACCTGTAATTCCCATGTCCATTGCCTGCATTTGGTCCTTTCTCATTCCCTAATACTTAGCTTTTTCTTGTTCTCTTTTCTACATGTTATAGTCGTGGTGTTTAGCACAGCAACAGAGACACTAACTAGGACACCATGTCACAAACCTGCAGGACAATGGCAGTCAGGAGAGCCAATGATGAAGGCCCTGGACAAGGAAAGTACATACTTTATCTTGTAGGGAGCCCTGGGCATAAATCAGCTTGCTGAGCCTCCTCGGAAGCCAATGGGTAGGCACTGTTGTTGCTACTGGCATAAGTGCTATAGGTTTTCTAATGGGCAGTAAGAGAGATGAAGTACTTTGCTAGCTCTTCTGATGTCACAGCCTTTGTCCTTACCCTCAGCTGGGACACGAGCCTCAGAGGTGGAAGAAAAACAGATTAGGCAAAACATGATGAGTGGACTATCTAGACTGCAAGAACAAGAACAGAGCCTCTGAGAAGAGAAAGCCAAGGCCTGGGGGTATCCTGGAGACACTGAGGCAATTAAATGACCACATCCCATCCTCCCAAGGGTGCCCCTTCAGGCCTTGTGCCTAGATCTGGCCGCATTGCTATTACCTGGAACTATCTCACACAGGATAATGACACAGCTCTGTTAGTGACCAACCACATAGCTGCATCCCTTCATGACTCTGTGCCTCAGGCTTCTCACCTATAAAATGTGGGCAACCATTTTAGCCAATGCCTACGGTGGGATCACTGTGTGGGCTCTTGTGAGTTGATGTCAGTGCTCACTCGGTATTTCAAAATATATGCTCAGGGGGGCTGGAGAGATGGCTCAGTGGTTAAGAGCATTGCCTGCTCTTCCAAAGGTCCTGAGTTCAATTCCCGGCAACCACATGGTGGCTCACAACCATCTGTAAAGAGGTCTGGCGCCCTCCTCTGGCCTTCAGGCATACACACAGACAGAATATTGTATACATAATAAATAAATAAATATTTTAAAAAATGTATGCTCAAAGGTTTTGGTGAGGATGAGAAAGCTGGTGCGTGCAACCAGCTTGGAACAGCACCTAGTGAAAAGTCTCTGCACCCCGATAAGCCTCTCCGTCTTTCTGCACCCCGATAAGCCTCTCCACCGACAACAATCCAAATCAGGCCAAATTAGACCTGATCAGGAAAAGCCCAGGTTTAATGGACACAACGTTCCTGGATGGCTTTTTCAGCCCCCCAGAGAAGAGGCAGGATAGGAAGGCCGGAAAACCACATGTCTGCTTTCTGGGGAGCAGTTTAAATACCCTGTGGAAGTGATCTTGGGGAGGGGTTATCATTTGGCAGCCTTTCTGAGATGCAACAGGATTTGGAGAGATGGGGAGGGGGCTTGGAGTGGAACTTCCACTGGAACATTCCAGACTCTGGCTATATGAATTCCACCTGACCACCTAGTACACAGAAGGTACACGGAAATGTCAGCCATTATTGTAAGGGAGGAGCTGTCTCTAATCCCAGCCACATACATGATCTAGACTAAAAGAATTACTAACATTCTACCTTGTGGGTCTCCCCAGCTGAAGTGTATAGCCAGGGTGCTAAGTGTCAAAGGGACTGTATTCAGGAGCTCAGTCTTACCCCACAAGCTGGTCACTTGCTCAACAGTCTGCCCTCCTAGCCTGGTACCCCCATACCAGTTCTCTCTCTGGGTCCCCTGCACCTTGTCAGGGGAGAGGGACAGAAGATCTTGTCCCCCCCACTCTGACCCAGTGCTCAACATTTCTCTTGTGGTCTTCCTGCTACCCACAGGGAAGCCTCACACTGGGGCTTTCCTCTCATCCCTTGGCTGTTTGGATCTGTCAGACTCTTGGCCAGAGCTGTCCCATGGGGATGGAACAGAACAGAGTTGCCCTCTTGCTTAAGCTATAATCAGTCACTAATAAGTGACCACAGGCTTGGCTGCAGTCCCACCCTAGCATGCGGCTCTCTGCAGCTGGCCACAGTCCTTGATGATGGCAGAAATTGTTCCTGGCTTCAACGTGACCTCCTAAAAGCACCAGTGTCTCTCTGATCACAGCCCAACCCTCCCCCCTCCACTCCTCCACCAGCCCTTCTCCTGAGCCTGCTCACAGTTCTCCTGGCCTCTCTGTCATGCAACATACGTCCTCTGCCTCACAGGCTGATGCTCAAACCATAGCCTCTTCCTGGGAGCCCTGCAGAGGCCCCAGACTGATGGTCCCAGGATTGCTCCTCCCACATGTTAGAATGATCATACATTATAAGCCACTTTTGAGGGTAGGGACAAAGTCTCACTCAGTTTTACACACCAGTGCCTGGTACAGTCTCTGGTTCACAGGAGGTAATGGGGTGGGGGCGGGAGGAGAGGAAGCAGGGAGAGAGGATGGAAAGAGATGGGGAAGGAGGAGAAGGAAAAATATTTCCAGCCCTAACCTGGCCTTGAAGGACAAATCTCTTTCTAGCTTTTCTTGTCTCCAGCCCTCCAGACTGCCAGGGAGTGCCCAGAGCACAGGTGATGTTTTTATGCCTGTACACACGCTGTGAGCTCCAGGGCACCTGGAGGCCCCTCACCCACCCTGCTCCCTTCCACATCTGTCCCTCTGGTCACTGGCCTTCCTGGTCACCACTATTCAGGCTTCTCATCCAGTCCCCCTTATCCTCCTGTCTAGTGTTATCTCCTTCACGCTCCAACCCCTACCTGTCATGCCATGCGTCTATCAAAAACTGTTTTCATTTATGTGTATGTGTGTGCGTGCCCACGTGTATGTGACCCACATACATGAAAGTACATGTGGAGGCCAGGCAAAGGTGTTGGATTCCTGGAACTGGAGTTACAGGTAGCTGTGGGCCGCCTGATGTGGGTGTGGGAACTGAACCCTGATCCCCTGCGTGCTCTTCACCACTGAGCCATCTCCCCAGTCCCACCCAGTCTTTCTGTGATTGAATGGCACCCACATGAGTGTAAGCTCCACTAGGGGAGGTTTTGGTGCTGTGCTCTGAGCAGTTCTCCCAGCACTAGAGTGATGCTGCTGGGGTGAAATCTTCCTTCCAGACCCTCCTACTCATCCCTCTTTGTGAAGCTTCCCCTGCTTTCCCCGAGAATCCCTTTCTGGCTGTTGTTGGTTCTGTGCCTTGTGCCCAGGTCGTTACTGGATCACGGGCCTAGCTTAGCCCAGGTTCCCTACAGGAAAGATCTGGGGCAAAGCCTTCTTAAAGAGTATAATGCCAGGAAAGAGGGAGTAGTCATGGGTGGGGAAGCAGAGAGCCAATGGAGGGTAAGAGGGACTCTGCCATGACTCCCAGATAGTTCTACACTGAGGCCCTTACCTCCAATAGGGTGACCTAAGGCAGAGCTGAATGCCCCCCCGACACCCAGAGGTTGCAGGCTTAGTCTCCAGTTTGGCACTATTGGAAGGCGGTAGAAATGCAAAGAGGCAGGTGGTCTCGGTTCATGGAGAGGAGAGGCGTGTCCTCCAAGGACTGAGGTACATGGGCTCTCTTTCCCTTTTGTTCTCAGCCATCAGCTGAACACGCTGCTCTGCCACACATTCCTGCCATGATTGTCACCAACGCCCCATAGCAATGGGATAGCAATGGGGCTAATCCATCATGCATTGGAAACTCCATAACCATGAACCAAGCTTTTCTCTCTTCAAGCTGGTTTATGTCAGGCGTTTCTCACAATAACAGAAAGCTGGCTGGCACAGATGTTTGAAGATAAGGACCAAGGGCGGAGGATAGCTAGGGGGCCCTGGTGGGATTAGTATCCTAATAAGAAGGTACCTCTCCTGGGCCTTAAGTTTCCTAGCCACACAGAGCAGATGAACCTCAGAAGGTCTGATTCAGGCCAGCCATCAGACAGGAGCACAGTGTCTCCTAGCCAACCACCATATGGGGCACCTCAGCTAGTGAGAGCTGCCACTGTGCCACCGTGTGTTTGTTACTCTGGTCAGGAAACAAGGCAAGTGGACTGAGCAGATGCAAGTGGTATTTAGATGGATCTAGAACAGTAGTTCTCAACCTGTAGGTCGCGATCCCTCTGGAGTTGTGTTGACTGAGGTTTCTGTCCTACCCGGTCCTGCAGTCGTTCAGTCCTAAAGAAATATACAGAAGTCTACATTAATTATAAACTGATTGGCCTAGTAGCTCAGGCTTTTTACTAACTCTTATAACTTATATTAGCCCATAATTCTTGTCTATGTTAGCCACATGGCTTAGTACCTTTTTAGGCAAGGCAGTCACATCTTACTTCCTCTGTGTCTGGATGACGACGGTAGATTGAGCTTTCCTCTTCCCAGAATTCTCCTGTTCTCATCACCTTGCCTCTACTTCCTGCCTGGTAACCCCGTCTATACTTCCTACCTGGCTACTGGCCAATCAGTGTTTTATTAAACAAGTACAAGAAACAAATCTCTACAGGGTAAAACCATTGTCCCGCAGCAGAATTGAGCAACCCTTTTACAGGAGTCATATATCAGATATTTACATTATGATTCATAACAGAAGCAAAAGTCTAGTTATGAATAATTTTAATTTTGGGGGTCACCACAGCATAAGAGTCTTAGGGTTTTATTGCTGTGAAGAGACACCATGACCATGGCAACTCTTACAAGGAAAACATTTAACTGGGGTGGCTAGCTTACAGTTTCAGATGTTTAGTCTATTATCATGGCAGGGAGCTTTGTGGGGAGCATGGAGGTGAACAGGCAGACATGATGTCCATTGTATCTCGACCAGAAAACAAAAGGAAGTCAACTGAGACACAGGGCAGTATCCTGAGC
The DNA here is from genome assembly GCF_950005125.1 of Chionomys nivalis. Taxonomy (NCBI): domain Eukaryota; kingdom Metazoa; phylum Chordata; class Mammalia; order Rodentia; family Cricetidae; genus Chionomys; species Chionomys nivalis. The sequence continues at coordinate 41,138,584 of NC_080096.1, read as the reverse complement.
ATAGGAAACCTCAAAGTCTGCCCCCAGTGACACCTTTCATCCAACAAGGCCTTATCCATTCCAACAAAGCTACACCTTCTAATAGTGCCGCTCCTTATGAGTTTATGGGGGCCAATTACATTTAAACTAGCACACATGAGAAACTGTACTAAGGGTCACAGCTTTGGGAAGGTGAGAACCATTGCTCTAGAACAATGTCTGCCCTGTTGTGAAGTGAGTTCTCCTTACAGGCAGGATCCTAGTCACTTCCTACTGCTGACCCAAGTCCAGGTACCACGGATGTTTAGTAATAAGGGGGACGTTTATCTCTTGGGTAGCTGTGGAGTGTAGCTAAAATTCTGTGTCCCTGTCTAGGTGGAGCCTCTAAAATACATTTCCCTGGAGCCTGGGCCTGGTGAAGAAAACACTGGGGATTATTTGTAAGTACAGCTGAGAATCAACACAAGACTACTCAGTCCTAGAGACATACCCAGTCCTTCCAAGCAGTCTGTCAGTCCCAAATAGATGACCTTACATTGAGAGGAGCTCCTACAATCTCTGGGGTTTCCCAGGAGATGCTTCTAGGAGACCAGACAAAAGCTGCCCTCCTCACCCTCAAAGGCAAAGACAATTCTTTTCTCATGCATCCCTCACCTGCCACAGACAATGGAGGTGTAGATTTTCTTAGCATTTATTTTTTTTCCTTGTGCCCTCGGGGGTGAGAATTGGGAACCCAGTGGTAGCTCTTTGCCTTTTTTTTTTCTCTCTCTCTCCATTTTATTTTATATATATATGAGTATTCTGTCTACAAGCTGTTTGTGCATGCAATGCCCATGAAGGCCAGAAGAGGGCATCAGATCCCCAGATCAGAACTGCCATGTACAAGGTGGGACTCAAACCCAGGTCCTCTGGAGGAGCAGCCAGTGCTTTGAACTGATAAGTTGTTGTCTGTCCTATCACGTCTTGTGCATACTAAGGATAAGATCAATTACCTTGAGTCTGAAAGTCCATGCTGCAGTATCCAAGGGCCTTTCCTCTGCTATAAAATCCCAACCCCAGGGAGCAGACAGCAAGTTAGCAGCTCTGCTGGGCAGACTATGGATGCATCCTGAGACTGTGCTCCTGGGCTATGCCTTTGAAAGGGTGACACCCATATGCCTATTGATCAGGGATTATTGTAGCCTGAGGTGAGATCTTCCATTGCCTTGCAATAAATGTCCAGGTGGCAATACCAGAGGAGCCTTCTGGCTCCAGTCACACTGCACAGCTTCCCCAAGGCATCTACAAGTCTGCAAACCTCCCTATACCCTGCTAATAGATTCCTCCGTCTGCTTGGATAAGTCAGAATCCTATCCTGAGGTGTGGGCTGGGGCAGTAGCTGAAAAGTTGAGCAGAATTTAATTTGCTATTGAATGCTTTTGATTAAATCCCAAACCAACTCTAAACAGTCCTGATGTGGGAGGTGATGTATGCTGTGAATATCTTTTATTGTCATCGGTTAATAAAGAAGGTGCTTTTGGGCCAATGGCTTAACAGAGTAAAGCCAGGCTGAAAGAGATATAGAGAAGGTGGAGTCAGGGAGAAGCCATGTAGCTGCCGCCAGAGATGGATGCACTGGAAGAGATGGACACACTGGAGGAGATGGATGTGCCTAAGGAGATAGATGCACCAGAATCTTGCCGGTAAATCACAGCCACATGGAGATATACAGATTAATAGAAATGGGTTAATTTAAGATTTAAGAGCTAGCTAAAAGTACACTTAAGTTATTGGCCAAACGGTATTGCAAACAATATAGTTCCTGTGTGATTATTTTGAGTCAGGGTGGTTGGGAAACAAACAAGCAGCCTCCCCCAACACAGTCTCCCCTCCCTTCCCCTTCCCCTCCCCTTCCTTCCCTCTTCCCTTTCCCCTTTCCTCCTTTCTTTCCTTCCTCTCTCCACTCTGCAATGAAGATAAACAACACTGATAAGTTTGGACATGTCCTTGCCTCTGGTCAACAACATGAGTCATCTGTGTCATCTGGCAGTGGGTGTCATTCTCCTGCTCTCAGGTCAAACTGTTTGTGTCCTCGGGACATCAGGAGCTCAGCTGGACAAGAGGAGCTATCACAGGAGACTGAACAACTTGTTGAAGTCCATTACTCAAAGCCATCAGGATGCCAACTGCCCTCTCCCCCTCACCACGAGCAGTTCACTCCACCTGGGGTGGTCAGTTTGGGAGGGGAAGTGTCACAGATTTCTATTGGGGGCCTTGAGTACCATCCTCAGTACCCACTCAGGGCTCAGAATTGAATGTCTATGGCAGGCGAGGGTCTGAGGGTGAAACATTAACTTGAGTACATTACCTCTGCATCTTCTTTATTTTTCGTGCAAGGGAGGAAAATGAAGTGAAGGGGACATGGAGGAGAGAAAGAATAAGAAGAGTAAGAGGGAAGAATAAGGAGAAGAAAGAAAGAAAGAGAAGTAGCAAGAAGAAGAGTAAGGACCGATCTCCACAAGGTTTCTAGTTTTTACAGACTTGATTGGAAAATTCCACAGGCAAGGACAACGATAGTATGCATATCAAAATCACAAAAAGGGGCAGGAAGAACCTGACAAAGCAGTACTCTGGAACAGATGGCCCGACCCAGGAAAGAGCCAGCATCCAAGGGGAAGCACCTGACATTCTAAACCATTAGATAAAGTTACTAAACATCCCTGAGTCCTGGATTCATCCATTCTCCTCACCCAGTCTCTTTTGTTATAACCAGCTTTGGGGATGCCCAGATTTGTTTGTTAGCAAAGGTGGGGCATGCTGCCTTCCTGCTCAATGCCTGTCTTCTATAGAAATTTCTATGTGGTCTGTTAGCGGGTAATTTTGTGGGGTTGACTCTATGCAAATTTGACTGTTAGCACAAAGAGTGCATGTCATTGCTCCAAAGCCTCACAGTGGGGGGGAATGGAACAAGGTCACTCTGTTGCCAGTGTAGAAGTCATACTGCTGAAATTGGGAACGAATCCCATTTCAAAGGGGAGAATCATGGCTTCACAAGGTTTTTACAGATATGACAGTGACTTTTCCAAAAGACAAGTGTTCCCACAGCTCTGCAGAATGAGTTGCTCCGTGTGGTAATGCACGTATACACTTCCCGTGGGTCTGCCCGTTGGTCTGTCAGCTGTGCATTCACTGTAGAGTCCTGTGGGCTCCAATAGATTTCCTGATCCTCCACCTAGAGCAGTGGTTCTCAATCTTCCTAGTGCTGTGACCCTTTAATATAGTTCCTCATCCTATGGTGACCCCAACCATAAAATTATTTTCATTCCTACTTCATAACTTCATAACTGCAATTTTGCTACTGTTGTGAATCATAACGTAAATATCTGTGTTTTCTGATGGTCTTAGGAGACCCCTGAGAAAGGGTGGTTCAACCCCCAAAGGGGCCGTGACCCACAGGTTGAGAACTTTGGGCATGGTTGGATCTCACCAACTACAAACCCCATCCTTGAAATGCATTCACCTGTAACTCCAGAACCAAGATGTATGTCACTCCTCTGGCTGTTTGCGTGCTTCTGTGTTGATGATGTGGGCATCACATCTGGCCCCGTGAGTCTCACGGAAGACTGTATCTCCAGCCACTGCACCACCCTGCTCAGATGATACTGTGCAGCAATGTTGGATGAACAAGTCAAAGGACTCAGTGAAGCCTTCTCACTTACCAGACAGAGAAAAACAACTAACCTGCTCCGGGCTGCACAGCAAATCCACAATCAGTAGGAATGAGTGTGGCTCATCGTCACTAACCCTTGTGTTGAAACTTGGTTGCCAAAATTGGTATTGGGACATGGAGCCTTCAAGAGGAATGGATGACTCTCTTGCCACATTGGCCAGTTCCTGGAAGAACGAGCACATTTCCAGGAATCCTGTGGGCTGTTCTTTGTTTGTCTTTTTCCTTTTCAGCCCACACCTGCTCATCACTTTCTGTGTATTTTCCTCTGTGATACCACCTGCCAGGTTATGACACCGTTGAGGCCTTCACCAGTGACAATCATCAGGTCTTGGAATCCCCTGCCTTGGGAACTTTGAGTTAAATAAATCTCTTTCCTTGTAAGTTACCTGGATTAGGCATTCTATTACAGCCACAGAAAATGAACTAAGGGGCTGGAGAGATGGCTCAGAGGTTAATAGCACTGACTGCTCTTCCAGAGGTCCTGAGATCAATTCCCGGCAACCACATGGTGGCTCACAGCCATCTATAATGAGATCTGGTGCCGTCTTCTGGCATGCAAGCATACATGGAAGGAATGTTGTATACATAATAAATAAATAAATCTAAAAAAAAAAAGAAAATGAACTAAGACAGGTATAGAGCTGGGATTCAAACTCAGGTCTGCTTGAACCCAGAATCGTATGCATCATCCATTTTTATGCCTTCCCATAACCGCATCCTTTTCGATAACCATCAATATTATCTCCGCCTTCACCAATCACTCCACATTGTGACCACCGTCATCACCAACACTGCCAACCACTAACAACCAGCACCACCAACTCTACCACCACCTTAGCTGTGGGCCACCCTTACCTTAACCATCACCACATCATCTACCATCACTACCATCGTCATAACCGCAACTGTTACCATTTCCCAAAGCAGCGAAGGCAACTGCACTGTGATCACCAACAACGACTCTAACACCATCACTGTAAGTGTTACGGCTCAGATGAAAAGGTATCCAGGTAGCCGGGAGCCAGGGAATACCGCAAAATCACACTTCACAACAAACCTCGCACAAGAGATCTATTGGGAGGTAGGGATTCAGGAGAGCCGCTGCCTCTGCCAGGATGGAAAAAGACAGCTCCCAAACTGAGCAGGATGCAGGGCTTAGACAGAGTTTTTAGGGAAGGGAATGGAGCTTTTCAGGGTGGAGACTGGTGGGATTTCACGCGCAAAGAGTGAGCTTTTTAGTCTACACGGTGGAGGGGAGCAGGGTCCAGCAGTTAAGGAGTTTAGAATATTCTGTAGGTGGAACCTGGCAGTTAGAGGTCCCCGGGGGAGGGGCCTGGCCACTCATATGGCTTGAGGAGCTTACAGTCACTACCATAGCTACCATCACCTCCTCTACCATCACCAACACCATTGTAACCGCAATCAGTGTTACTCGGCTTGTCACTATCGCCCCATCGACATCACCAACCATCAGCACATGCAGCAACTTCTCCCCAGCTGATGTCACTAATCGTCTACCACAGCCTCAGTTACCTGCACTACTACCCCGACCACAATTATCACCACTTCCCTTCCAGGGCCATCATTGCCATTGTGTCACAAAATGCGTTCCGAGAACTTTAGAATACTGACCGAGCGTTCCTTTCACTCCGTGGATGCTTGTTAACTGACAAACAGCTTTTCCTACAGAGAGTCCCCACTCTCCCACTGTGAATCCTCCGGTGGCTACTCTGCGACTCAGTGGCTGACACAGCCACAGAGCCCATGGGAAGCATGGCTGAGATGATAACCTGGGATCCATGTCTGTGAGGGGCGCATCAAACATCTGGGAACATCAGGTTCAGAACAAGCAATAAGGCAAGGTGGGTCCTCACATTGCCCAAACAGTCTTACATTCTGAGTTCTGAAGTCACGGGGACCTAGGTTCCACCTGCCTTTGCCTCTACATGGCTCCCAAACTCTGAGTCAGCTCCCTAACCCTTCATCTGGGAAATCAGCTGACAGTCCAATCTTTCAGGGCAGTGAAGGCGTAGGCACTGCATGAAGCCAGGCACAGTTGCAAGACCGAGCTGTAGGAGGCTTTGTCTTTTGGGCCACCATCCAGCTCCTGAATCATGACATGAAGACTTATTATTAGTTTTGAATGCTCATCCTTAGCTTAGCTTATTTTAATCTATTTCTCTTTACATTTTGCCTTGAGGCTTTTTACCTTTCTATTCCTCTGTATCTCTTACTTTCACTGCTTCTCCTGTGTGACTGGCCGGCGGCTGCCTGGCTTCTGGCCCCAGGTATGTCCCTCTATTTCTCCCTCGTCCTCTCCATTCTTCTTCTCTTTTGTTCTTTTCAAGCCTAGATTGCTCTTCCTATTTGTTCTCTCTGGCACCAGCCCTGCCTATCCCTCTCCTGCCTAGCTACTGGCCATGCAACTTTTTATTAGGCCAATCAGATGCCTCAGACAAGCAAGGTGAACCAGCAGCACATCTTTACATAATTGAACAAATGCAGCAAAACAAATGGAACATATCTTTACACCGTTAAAGTAATACTCCACAGCACAGACAAATGTTACATAGTTAAAATAATATTCTGCAACACTACATCTGTACTACTAACTCTGCCTACCCAGAGTCCCACAAAGTACTTAGAACATCTGGCCTCTCAGTGCCCTGGTCTCACCATGGTGTGGGGACAATTCCTGACCAGCATAACACAGTGACCAGGGCCCAAGGAAGGAGCGGCTAACCTGTCTGAAAGTTGGAACAGGGCAGGAGCTGGGGTCACAGGGCCTTTGTAGAGAAACTGCAGATGGGTCTTACTATGAAGAGCAGGCAGGGCTTCCCCCGGTTGGTGTGGACAGAGAGAAAAGGTGAATTGGTTTTCTCTGAGCTGACTTCTGATTTCAACTGTACCTTGACTTCTGTCTGCAGCGTACCTAGCCGAGAGCTGAGTCCCCAAAGGCTAGGTGAGTGGATCCATGGGAGCTGATGTCATTCACACAGCCTCATAGCTGGCTGCACTGTGGGTCTCTAAGACAGAAACAGCATCACAATGGCTACATCCTCAGCACCCTGGTGGAGACCAGAGCACGGGAAGGATGACTTGTTTGCACGCAGCACATCCCTTTGGCAGGCACAGAAGCAGAGGAGGCGAATGCTAGGGGTTTGTGGGCACCTTGTTGCCTGCTGGAAGGACTAGAGAACCTGGCTGAGAGTCTAGGCTAGCCACAAAGCCACCGGGAGTCCCCTTGAGACCTCCCTGCCACTGGATGTTGACTGGTTAGTGAGGCAAACGCTGTGATTTAGGCCTGGTACTGTCTCGGGGAACCTAATGGAGCCACTGCAGTCACTGCCATGACCTCCCCCAGCAGATCTGTCCATCCGCACTCTCCTACCTGGTCCTCCAGCTATGACACAGAGTCTAGTCAAGGCATCAGATCTGGTCTGTAGCTTTTTTTTTTTTTTTAGGATTTTCTTTTTTTTTTTTTTTTTTTTTTTTTTTTTTTTTTTTTGGTTTTTCTAGACAGGGTTTCTCTGTGGTTTTGGAGCCTGTCCTGGAACTAGCTCTGTAGACCAGGCTGGTCTCGAACTCACAGAGATCCGCCTGCCTCTGCCTCCCAAGTGCTGGGATTAAAGGCGTGCGCCACCACCGCCCGGCCCCTCTGGTCTGTAGCTTTGAGGAAAGCTGTGAAGACAGGATTCGGCCTTGTCAGGTTTTGTTTGTGGCCATGGGCTCCAGCATTGGAGCTTCCCAGATGTGGGGAGGAATGCAGTAGAGGGTGCTGTGTCAGCACTGGGGGAATCGGGGGTCACGGGAATGGGCTATATGTGTGCCCCACAGCAGGGAACTGCCCCTGGAACATGTCACCCTTGGCTAGCCCAACTCAAGAGCATGCTGCGGCCTTGAAGGGAGAGCCCCACGTTAGAAAGACCTCGAAGGTCAGTGGGAGCTGCTGTTTGATTTTGTGGGTGAGAGGGCCACTGACAGTTTCTAAGCAGCCGTGTGACATGAGAGGACACAGGACAGCAAGAAGCATTGTGGGTGGTGGGAGGATCTGAGAATTGAAGTCAGACAGACCCAAAGACCTTTCCAAACAGGAGAGAGACCCAACTCTTTTCTCTGATACACCCTTCCCCATCTAACAAGCCACTCCCCTAGGAAGCAAGACAGGAGTTTCCACTCCTCAGAAACAAAAGATGGAGAGCGTCAAACCAGCAGGACTCTTCCCTGGGTTTCCTGAGTAATAAAGTGACTAACCGGGTTTCGGAAGACATAAACGGTGTAGCAGCCATCACCCCACTCGGCTCTCCTCACAACCCCGAGGGGCAGAGATGATCCGTCTGGAATCTAAGTCTGGGTTAGGATGACTCAAGGTCCCATAAGTACCAAATGGAAGAACAGGATTTGGACCCCAAACCGTACGCTTAGTCTCTACAGCTCAGTTAATTCTGGGGGCAGAGCTGAGACTTAATGGCCCTGAACAGGATGGCAGTAAGCTTTCGGGGGGATGGGGTGGGGTGGCAAGTGAGAAAGACAGGGTGCTGTTTGAGGTGAGCTCCCAGGTCTAGGTCCTGGCTCTTGGTGCCACTTGCCCCTTACTGACTTCTGAATTGCTGACTGCTTTATTTTTCTTAAATTATTCTTATTATTTTTTTAAAATGTGTATGGTTGTTTTGCCTGCATATGTCTTTGTACCGCACGCATGACTCATGTCTCTGGAGGCCAGAAGAGGGCGTCAGATCCCGTGGAACTGGCGTTGTAGCCATCAAGAGGATGCTGAGAATCATTCTAGGCTTTCCCAGAAGAGCTGCAAGTGCTCTTAACCATGAAGCCAGCTCCCTGGCCTCCTGAAGCCAGCTGTAATCCATCTTTGTCCCCCAGCCTGGGGCGCAGCACCCCATCATCCCTCAGCAGACTCAAGCTGGATGTACTTACCGAGTTTCTGAGAACAAAGATTCTCACTTCTTCATCTCTGTCCCCCAGTACAGGGCCTGATAGACAGGGCCGGGATTTGTGCGCCGATTGACTCGCGGTGGTTACCAACTATCTCAGAAGGCCCCGTAAGTGAAGAACCTCCTCAGAGAAGGCCTTTAGCCTTGGCTCACTCCTTATCTCTACTTCATCGAAGCTGACCTCCCATTTTTCTCATCTCCATGGACAATTTAATCTCCCTAAGTTACCACGCACCTCTTGTTCATCTCATCTGGAACCTGATTAGAAGCTCAACTTAGTGTCCTTTTAACACATTGTGCCCTGGCAGCCACCCAACACCTCTGCCACCTGTTCCCTGCCGCTGGCACCGCCTCCAAGAGAGAATGTGGAGAAACTTGCCTTAGATGTGGGAGGATAGAGGCTAGAGCCAAGTCCTGTTGCCTCCAAAGCCTGGACTTTTCATTCCTTGCCACCTCTAAGAAGCTAAAAATGTGTGTTCCATTCAACCAGCAAATATTTAATAACAAGGCTCTTTTGCAGCTAATGTTTATAATGGCTCTTTTGAAGGCTAATGTTTATAATGACTTTGTGCCTTACACACACACACACACTACAATGCTCCAAGCTCTTACTAATGGATGTTAGACTCATTCCAGTGACCTAGTGGCTGCCCTCCAGGAATTCAGAGCTGAAATGGATATTCTTTTTATTGTTAAATTGGCATATCATAAAGCATATTAGTCAAGGTCCAATCACATTAACAGAGAAAATGTGTGAGAGAGAAACTCGAGCTGAGTTGAGATTGTTAACTCCGTAGCTGAAAGGTCACAAAGAAAACAGTGGAGAAGACCCTCCACTCCCGAGGTCTACTCAGGGCTGGGAAGAAAGCAGAAGTCACAAAAAGCAAGCTCTGAAGGAGGGGCCCAGGGCATGGCAGCCAGTCCTTGTGAAGGGAGCTGTGTACCTGGTGCTGGTGGCACTGAGGCTGGAGGAAGTCCTGCAAGCCCTTGGAAATCTGAAGCCTTGACCCACCCAGATGCTGCCAGTGAAGATGCTGGGGGATGCTCCCAGGGGAGGGGACCACATGGAAGGAAGATGCTGGGGGATGCTCCCAGAGGAGGGGACCACATGGAAGGAAGATGCTGGGGGATGCTCCCAGAGGAGGGGACCACATGGAAGGAAGATGCTGAGTGATGCTCCCAGGGGAGGGGACCACATGGAAGGAAAATGCTGGGTGATGCTCCCAGGGGAGGGGACAACATGGAAGGAAGATGTTGGGGGATGCTCCCAGGGGAGGGGACCACATGGAAGGAAGATGCTGGGGGATGCTTCCAGGGGAGAGGACCACATGGAAGGAAGATGCTGGGTGATGCTCCTCTCCCTCCCTCCCTCCCTCCTTCTCTCCCTCCCTTCTTTTCTCCCTCCCTCTGATGCCTTCTCTCTCTCTTGAGCTTGTGTACGAATTCAATGTTGAGCCTGTGGGCAAAATAAAAAGAAAACAAAAACAAAAAAAACCAACAACAACCAAAAAACCGATACTTGCACAATCCTAGCCTGTGATGCTGTGTTCAAGCTGCTATAGCAAAAACACCACACAGTGGGTGACTTATAAACCTCCTTCCCACAGTTCTGGAGGCTAGGAAGTCAAGGTTAAGGTGCCAGTGAATCTGCCTGCTTCCTGGCTTGCAATGGCTGCCTTCTCATGGGAAGGACCTTGCTTTCATTTATACCTGCCAACGTCTGGGTTAAGTTAGTACAGAGCCAAGCTTGGATGACATTTCCCATGACCAATGGTAGTGATGGTCCCAGCCTACCTGTCCATGGACAAGGCTCCCTCTCTGTGGCTCCCAGCTAAGTGTGACTGTCATTCATACTCATTTGACTGTCCCCAACACAAAGTCTAGAGAGCCATGTAAGAATATCACACAGCCGCTAGGTAATGTGACTGAGCCCTTTCCTGGCCCCTTGGAAGATTTGTATAGCTGAGTCTTACAGGTCCAGGTGGGAGCTAGCAGCCCTGCTCCTCAGCCAGGCCCCTCTGCTGTCATGAAGACACTGGTGATGGCGGTCCAACATAATGACAATCTAACTGGCTCACCTTCCAGGCGGACGCTTTCTCCTTATATGCTGCAGAAGCACAGGGGAATCCGCCCTAGCCACTTGGAGTCTCTTAGTCTTCTGCCGAGATTCTCTGGTGTCTTGACCTGGGTCGTGACCAGTTGATAGGGTCAAAGACTCCCCTCCGGGGCCACCAGTTGCAAATGTGTCTGAGAGTGCGTGGGACAGTACAGGGGTCATGGGAGCTCTCCAGTTTAGGGTTTTTGTATTCCACAGATGCCCTGAGAGATCATCATATCTATCTCCCCTGTGAAGGGTCATAGAGGTGGGGTTACAAGCCTCCCTAGCTAAGTAGCTAAGGCAGTCTTTCTGAGTGTATGTGTGTGTGCCCACCTCTAATTTGCTGAGAACTTTCCAGGCTTCACTTTGCTGCTCTATGATCTGAGGCCTCCTGAGAGGCTGGGCCAGGATTGACTTTGCCCTTAGTGGTCTCCATTCCACCCTTGGCTCCCTGTCAGACCTCCCAATTTCTCCTCCTGGGAGCTCTGTTTTGGGGCTCTCCTAATCTACCCAAATAGGAATGATTGACCAAATTCAAACACAGACACACACACACACACACACTCCAAAACAAATGAAAACCCCACTGATGTGGGATGTCCTTTTTTATGTGTTGCTTTTCTTGGTTGATGAATAAAGCTGTTGTGGCCAATGGGTTAGGAGAGTAAAGTCAGGTGGGTAATCCAAACAGAGATAGAGATAGATATTAGGCAGAGTCAGAGAGATGCCATGTAGCCGCGCTGAAGGAGTAACATGCCACACCAGTAAGCCACAGCTTCGTGGCAATACACAGATGAATAGAAATGGGTTAATTTAATAGAACTAGCCAGTAAGAAGCCTAAGACACTGGCCAAACAACTGTAACTGATCATAAGACTCAGATGGTTATTTCATAAGCAGCTTCGGGAATAGGCAGGCGGAGAAAAACCAGTCAGGGGGAGTAGCGGGATGGAAAATACTTCAAGCTACACCCCACCTTTTTATATGGGAAAAACACTCTGGGATCACAAAATTATAGGGTTGGCTTGCTTAAGGTCGTAGGGCAGTGGCTCAGAGAAGGAACTGTACCTCAATGTCTCTAACCTCAAGGTCAGAAACTACGTTGATTGAAACCAGCTCATCCCAGAACACAAGGCCAACAGCAGAGTCCCACGCAATGCCACAGTACTGGAAGGTCAGCACCAAGGCCGCTTGGCTGAAAACCAGTTTCTCCTTGCCAGCCTGCATCTTACAGCCTCTGCCACCGTGATCAGTGTGGGCTTACCCTGGGGATAGGGTATCCAGCATCCAGAGACCAATGGTCCAAGGAGGGGGCCTGCAGCACTACAGCTAGAAATAGGGGCAGAAGCAGAACAAGGTGAGATACTCAAGAGTCAGACAGTGAACGAGGCCCCAGAACACAGCACAGAGAGGGTGGGATTCAGGGAAGAGGGGGGGGGGGGCTCAGTCACCAGGTTGGAAGATTACAAAAGCCATTAGGTGTGGTCTCTCTAAAGTCACAGGTGATGTAGAACAGGCAATTGAGAGAGAGCCCTGGGGCCAAAGGAAGAAAGCAAGGGGTAAAGGAACGGAGAAATGGGGGCCAAAGGCATGAGCAAGGTCCCCTCAGAGCCCCTCTGGAGAGTCAGGATATGGGGTCAGGGCAGGTGGGTTAGGAGGCAGGCATTGCTGCAGCAGGAGCTCTCCGTAGACAGGGTGATGGAGAAAAGGAAGGGCAACAGAAGCAGGAACTGCCGGCCAGTCCCATCTTGCAGTAGGAGCCACACCCAGACAGCAGAGAGCTCCGCTTTCCTTTAAAGAGTCTCCCCAGGGGCTGCACTCTTGTGTCGAGCCATTCATCAAGTGAACTTCAATGGTCTAGTTAAGATGCCTGTTCACAAGGCATTCCTCAAGTCTGTCTTCCTAACCACGAGCTCAGCACGGTCACTGAGCGGGTGAGGAGGACCAGGCTGAGCTTTAGGGAAGGAACTGACTAGCTCAGCCTCAGCCTTTCTGATGAAGATAAGCAAGTCAGCTTATTGTGAGCCTAGATGTAGCCTAGAACAGAGAGGGTGACAGCTGCACGGCCGTTACTGAATTATATACTCTTTGTATGGGGGAATTTGCGACAAAAAGATTCTTTAGCAATAAAAGGGCTTTTTTGTTTTTTTTGGTTTTTTTTTTTTTTTTTTTTTTTTTTGGTCTGGAGAAACGGCTCAGCAGTTAAGGACACTTGTGCCTCTGGCAGAGGACAAGATTTGGTTCCTACCCCCCTTTGGTGGCTTACAACTAGCTGTAACTCCAGTTCCAGAGACTCTGACGCCCTCTTCTGTCCTCTGAAGGCACTGTCTGCATACGATGTACAAACAAGCATGCAGGCAAACACCCACACAAATAAAATTTGATCATCTAAAAAAAAGTAAAAAAAGTTTTTTACTTTTTTTATTTAAAAAAATTTTTTATACAGTGTATTTTGATCATGCTTTTTCCCTCCCCTGATTCCTCCAAGATATTCTCCTCCTCCCTTCCCACCCAATTCCATGACCTTACTCTCTTTAAAAAAAATAAACAAAAACCAAGAAACACACAAAAAGCAACTCAACAAAAACATAAACCAAAAGACCAATAAAACAAAAAGTAATCAGACAAAGCAAAATGAGACAAGCTTGTATCCAGCTATCTTAGTTGGGGTTTTTATTGCTGTGAAGAGACACCGTGACCATGGCAACTCTTATAAAGAAAACACTTAATTGGGGTGACTTGCTTACAGTTTCAGAGGTTCGGTCCATTATCCTCACGCAGCACATAGGCAGATGTGGTGCTGGCTACATCTGGATCAGAAAGGAACAGGAAGTTGATTGAGACATTCCGTGGTATCCTGGGCATAGGAAACCTTAAAGCCCACCCCCACAGTGACACCCTTCCTCCGGCAAGGCCATACCCATTCCAACAAAGCCACACCTCCTAATAGAGCCACTCCCTATGCGCTCATGGGGGCCAATTATAGTCACACTATCACGCCAATCACGACTGTGGAGTCTCACCTGTCCTCACTTCATGGCCACAGTGCTAAGAAGAGGAGAGAGTTGGGGAGCAGTGTGAGAAAAGACTTTTATTAACTATTACTATCTAATAATCTCCAACTGTGCCAAATTGCCTACACCCAACGTTGGCAGCATAGCTCTGTCTATAAGACCAGGGCCAGGCTGTGTTTCTTTACTGTGAGCCCAAATTCAAACACCCTGACAGCCCCAGCTCCTGGTAGCCCACCGAACACACAGAGAGACAGGAAATGTTGCTGAAAGGATGGAAAGAAAGGCACGGGTGGAAGAGAGATTTAGTTTTGACATCATAACTTAAGAAAAGGTATATGGGAAAAGAATAAGCAGAGACCCCTTAGCCAGGAAGCGACAGTCCCGTCCCATGTGCCTCTGCACATCTATAAATATTGCTCTAAGCACTGTGAGGCATAACGGTGACTATGTTAAAAGTCATTGATCTTGGCAAACCATGTCACATGGGAGAAGGGAAGGGGAAACAGAAAGCAGAGAACTAGATGGGAACAAGGCTCCAAGCGAGGACCTCATCTTGTCTCCACAGATACTATGACAAGGAGATTTACTAGCCCAGCTTGCTGAATGAGGACATTCGGTCTTGTGGGCATGATACGCTGATAAGAGAGAGACTCGGAATTTGAGCCTACAACTTTCTAACGGTGAAATCTAAGCTCTTTTCATAACTTCATGATAAGCTAAGAACTAAAGATCAAGTGAATTAAAGAGGATCCGTTGGCCACATCTCCTTGGGAGTGGCAGGAAAACTAATGGGTACGAACATGAGCCTCAGAGAAGCAAATCTGGATTGAATCTTCTGAACAATGACTAATGATGTGGCCGGGAGTGTGTCGCCACTTTCTCTAGGTCTCAATTTCCTCCTCTGTACAATGGGGATAATAGAAGTCACCCTCTCATCAGGTTGCTATGAACACAAAATGAATTAGTGTTTATAAAGCACTTAACAATGGGCCCAGTACTCAGCAAACACTCCACAGAGATCTGTTACCGCTACTGACTCTACACGTTCAGCAATTATATTTAAAACATAGCCTGGGCAGGTCTGGGCCCGTGAGTGAAACAAGAGTTTCAGTTGCTCTATTTTCCACCCTGTTGCACAATCACCTGCCCTGTCCTGAGGCCACTGCAGTGCCCGCCCTACCTAGATCCTACCGGCAACTTCTCCCTCTTTTACAACATACAACATAATGTTTTTCTTACTCATCATGGCGGTGGGGGGGGCACGGGGGATGTACAGAAAGTCCTTGGGGCTAAAGAATGGGAGGAGGTGGGGAGGAGTGGCTTTTGGGAGAAAAAGAGCACAGTTGAGCTATTCATGAAGGCAGGTGTCCACCTGACACCACAGGACACATCTCACAGCAGTGGGAACAAAGTAGGCAGAGAACTGGGCTGCGTGGTATAACGACCTTAGGAAGTCAAGAAACTCGGGACTTCATTGAGGATGGCGCGTTAGCGGTGGGTTTTAGGAAGATGAGCCTGCACACATGGAGGCTGGCTTGCCAAGAGAGCCATGGGGTCAGGGAGTTGGCTGTCAGTGTGCTGAAGAGTCCCACAGCCAGACAAAGGTGGGTGTCCATTGAGGGCAAAGGAGAGTGTTTAGATTGCTGTAATGTGCATGTGTCTGTACCTGCCCATCTATGCAAACATTACATAACTGCTGAGGACACACAGGCAGGAGCGCTAGCAGGTCTTATGTCGAGTTCTTGTTCTGTACTTGAGGGTTTGTTTCAGCTTACGGTTCCACATCACAGCACCTGTGGAGGGAAGGCAGGGCAAGATCTCAAGGCAGGAGCCTAGAGGCAGGAACTGAAGAGGAAGCCGTGGAGAGGCGCGATCTCAGGATGCTTTCTTAGAACAGCATCCAGGACCACCTGGCCACATCAATCACCAATCAGGTAAATGCCCCACACACAAGTGTACAGGTCAATCTGATGGCAGCATGTTCTCAATTGAGTCTTCTCTTCCCCAGTGATTCTTTCTTGGGTCAAGTGACTTAAAACTAGCTAGCAAAGTACTTTATAAGCACTAATTTATTTTGTGCTCATATCAATTTTATTAGAGGGGTGCTTTAAAATCCCCACTTCACAGAAGAGGAAACGGAGGCCTAGAGAGCTTGGCAACCTCGTCAAAGTCGCCCACATTGCTAGTAATAGCGTTGGCACTACTCAACCTGGATTTATTCACTCCAGAGACCATGCTGTTTCTGTTACGCTATATACTCAATCCTGCAACTCGCTTCCTGGCTCCGCCTTGCCTAGATTAGGGATTTTTTTGGTAGAAATTTCAGGATAGTCTGCTATCATGGAAATAGCAGAAGGCCCTGAGGTGCCACAGTAATGAATGTAGAATTCAGGCTCACTCACAAGCTAAGGGATGTTGGGTGGGGGTTTATTTTGTATCTATTTTGTAACTCAGAGCTTACAGATCCATCTTCCAGGCCTGGTACAAATAATTCAAGAGCCTATAGAACATCTCCATACTAAGTCAATAAACAGTAGTTAATAATACTAATATCTATAACTACTAATGACAATAATATAAATATTAATAAGAGGGCAGCCAGGGCAGACTGAGGAGATGACTACAGATTGAGTCAGCTAAGGAGCGGTTAGTGTCGGCTGCGCTTACCTGTTGTGAAGAGCCATACTACTTATCAAATACACCCGGTATTGTCAGGTAGGGGAGACAGAAAAGACCCATTCAGTGCTGCTCAGGACAACAGAACTCATACAGAGGAGTCTGTAGAAGCTTCCAGTCACCGGACATAGCCCACGTTAAACAGATTTCTTCGGGAGGTGGTAGAAAGCCGTCCCTGAAGGTTTTCCAGGAGAGGCCCGTAAGATCCACGAGAAGACGGGTGTTGCAGCAATCACCCTCAAGCTTAGGCATGCCAGGATTACCTATAGGGTTTAAAAGCCTCCCTCTGTGCCCAGGACCTTGGCTTCATCCTTCTGGGGTGGAGTCAGGGTGTCGGTGCCTCTGGTTGGTTCTGAGGTAGTGATACCGGCAGCCCCGAGTAAACAACCTTTGTACAGCCGCTCCTAAGAGCAGGGTCATTCGGCCAGGCTCGACAACCTTTCCCGAAATTGTAGGGGGCTGGAAAAATTCTGAGTTGTCACAAGTCTGTCATCTTGGTGAATGTATTTAATCTAAAGGAGTGACATTCATTCTAATACTTTAAGTACCCTCCTGTCCCTGATGCTACAATCTCCTTTTTTTTTTTTTAATGAAAAAGATGATGGTGGGTTTTGTTTGTTAGATTGATTTTTGTTCTTTTGGTTTTCCAAGATAAGGTTTCTCTGTGTAGCCCTGGCTGTCCTGGAACTCACTCTGTAGACCAGGTTGGCCTTTCACTCAGAGATCTGCCTGTCTCCATGTCCTGTGATAGTGGCGTGAGATGGTAGTTCTTTTGTGTATTTGTTTCTTAGTGTTTGGGGTGGAGTTTGAGGGTTTTTGTTTGGTTGGTTGGTTTTGTCTATTTTATTTCATTTTTTGAGTCAAAGTCTTACGTAGTCCTAGCTGGCACAGAATTTGTTATGTAGAAAGGACGTCTTCAAACTCACAAAGATCCACTGGCCTCTGCGTCTTCTGTGCTAAGACCAAAGTCTTCAGCCACAACGCCTGGTACAGCACTTAGTGCCTTCACACAGTAAAACAACTGTCGGACAGCCACAAGCCAATCCAGAATTTACAACAAACAAACAAGCTTCCCAGAAATCCAAGAAGCGCTGTTTTTTGGTGTGTAGGCACCTGCAATGAGCAGTTTCTTGGAGATCTTTAAGCATCTTTTTTTTTTTTTTTTGTAGTACTAGGAATTGAACCCGGATCCTTGACTGTGCTGCCCGACCACTGAGATACACCCCCAACCCTCCAGTGTCTTTCTAAAAGGTATTCCTTGTCATTTTTGTGGGGACAAGTGCTTGCACTGAACATATTGGGCCTTTTATGAATGCTTCCGTATCATTATGTATATCCATTACTATAAACGGCTTCCCGACCTGCAGCCATGCCCTCCAGGAGGATCCTCACAGGACGGTCTGTACCTATTAGAGCAGGCGGCTGCTGTCTTGTAACTATTTTGCTGTCTCTGCAGTACATGTCCCTTCTCCTTGTGCGAATAGTTTCTCCACCCATGCCTGCAGAATGCCAGGCCACCAGGCACATCGAATCAAAGCCGCCATTATAACATCCATTTAAATCAATGGGCTGTGACCCGGATACCATGTTATTTGTATCAAGAAATGAGGGCATAGGCTTAGTAAGTGCAGAGATTTGCCTCTTCCGATAGGAGCTGATAATGACAGCATGGTCCTGAGTTTAGGATGAGGAAGGACATATCTATGGCAACTGCTGACAACCGAGCATCAGGTCGGCTCACAGCATCCACCAGAAAACGCCTGGGGAAGTTGAGTTGGAGTTCCTGTTTGAGCTTTCTCTCTGTGGCCACGCCTCCCGAGACTGAACTTCCAGCTTCTCCTTCCCACTGTGAGCATTTTAAGATCATGGGATAAATAGTGGTACCTCTGCTGGAGGTGTCTTACCTTCCAGCTCTTCTCAAGGATAGTGTTTTCACTCTAGGGCTGTTTTGCTGTTCTTCTCCCCCATCACAGAGTTGGGAAGCAACCCATCCCCAGACTAAGGACCTAGCAGGACACTTTGAGACAAATATATTTAATTATGAAATGTGGGATATGGGGGCAACCCCACTTCCAGAGCCAGCTTCTCAGTAAGCTCCAACATGAAAATTTACCAATAGAATGCGCCTTACTTACAACAATGTACCTGTTCCTTCTCTCTTGGTCAGTGTCAGAGACAAATCCAGCACTTTACTTTCTACATTTTGGGGGATGGATTACTATCTTATGTAATTACAAGTAGGTGTGTGTTATTTCCAGCATTTTCAGTGGTTTTATTTGTTCTAAGTTTTGTCGTGCTGTCTATGATCCGGCTTTGCAACTTGATCTCACGTCTCTTCCATTGATCCACGACTGGTCTCTGGACAAACTGAGTCCTTCCACCTAGGGCCCAGCTCGGCTTGTAGGGAGTTGAGGCTGAATATACAATGTGATGGGTAATCTCAGTTGTCAAAATGGTGAGATATAGAATCAGCTAGGGATCTCTGGTCATGCCTGTGAGGGATATTTTCTTTTCTTTTCTTTTTTTTTAAATATTTATTTATTTATTGTGTATACAATATTCTTTCTGTGTGTATGCCTGCAGGCCAGAAGAGGGCACCAGACCTCATTGCAGATGGTTGTGAGCCACCATGTGGTTGCTGGGAAATGAACTCAGGACCTTTGGAAAAGCAGGCAATGCTCTTAACCGCTGAGCCATCTCTCCAGCCCCGAGGGATATTTTCTTAAGTGGGGTGGTGCCATTCCCAGTGCTGAGATGCTGAGATCCCAAACTGAGCAAGAGCATTCATTGCTGGTACTAAAGGCATGTGCCATCATGCCTAGACCTTCCTCTCCTTTCTCTCTCTCTCTCTCTCTCTCTCTCTCTCTCTCTCTCTCTCTCTCTCTCTCTCTCTCTCCTCCCTCCCTCTCTTCCTTCCTCCCTCCCTTCCTCCCTCCCTCCCTTCCACACTCTCTCTTTCTTTCTCTTTCAAGACAGGGTTTCTTGTGTAGCCTTGACTGTCCTGAAACTCGCTCTCTAGACCAGGCTGACCTCATACTCAGAGATCCGCCTGCCTCTGCCTTCCCGAGTGCTGGGATTAAAGGCGTGCACCACCACTGCCCAGCTCTTCTCCTTTTTAATCTTCCAAAACAGAACAAAGACCTCTCTGTCCAGGTAAAAAAGGGACTTGTTTCTGGAGAGCATAGGACCAGGAGGTGCACCAGTGGCAAATGATAAGCAGTTTGGAGAGGCTACCTCCATCTTGGCACCTACACCCCAATTACCAAGTCGTTCATACCAATGACTTTCCTCCTCCTAGGATGAGGCAATCTAGTTTCTTCTTGGTGATGACACCCTCCACAGTCCCAAAGTAAACATTAAGGAGGATATCTTGGAGGGCCCAAGCACACTCACACAGTCGGTTGTCCATTTCAAGCATATTTATAAATATTGTATGTGAGAAGTCCTTTCTGTCCATAGTCACACAGGAAAGAAAAGTCTATCAGCACTGTGTGTACATGCGTTCTCTCTCTCTCTCTCTCTCTCTCTCTCTCTCTCTCTCTCTCTGTGTGTGTGTGTGTGTGTATGCATGCTATGAGTGTGTCCCCACCATGTATCACATGTGGAGACCAGAGCAGGAGGACATGAGGTGTCTTCCTCTCTTGCTCACCTCCTTATCACCTTCAAACAGGATGTCACACTGAACCAAACATTCTCCATTTCTAGTTAGAATGACTTTCCAGCAAGCGCTTGGGATCCACCATCTCCACCTCTAGTGCTAAGGTTACAAACACATGCATCCATGCCCATCCTACTGCCAGGGCTTTCCTTGGTCCTCCTCTGTCTCCTGTGATGTGTTTCTCCTCAACCTTCCTAGATGCCAATGGTAGAGTTCTCCACAAGGCTCCAAGATGGTCCCTTGAATCCATGACCAGTTCTGTCGGTGGTGGTCTAGGTTTTTACCAATCCAGTAAGTATTTGGAAATTAGGGAAAATATTATATTCTCACCAGTGGTGGATGTTACAGTTAAACCAATACTGACCTTAAATATAGAAGGAGAAAGAAGAGGGGGAGAAGGAGGGAGTCAGGGAGGAAGAGAACCATTGTTATTACTGTTCCTGTTAAGGGGCTGGGGATGTAACTCAAAGGTGGAGTACATGTCTACCATACAAAAGCCCTACGTTTGATATCCAGAAGCAAAAAGAGAAAGAGAGAAAGAAGGAAGGAAGGAAAGAGGGAGGGAGGGAGCAAAGGAACAAAGGGAGGTCACTGCTGGAGATTTAGAATCAAGTGAGCTGTGACAGTCTAGAGCACAGTTTAGCAAGCATCCTTACGCAATTGGTCTTCAAGCCATGCTTTGATAGTCCCCCTAATCAAGAGAGAAGATTCGAGTGCTGCAAAGACCCAGACCGTGAGATCCACACTCCAGCTTCACTGTGTGCCAGAATAAGACAACAACAAATTACTTAACCTCTCTGTGTCTGAATGTCTCCATTTACTTAGAATAATCCCTCTACCTGGATGGAAAGATCAAATGATGTGAGAAATCGTACTGTACACATACATGCTAGAAATGCCTGTACTCTGGTGTTTAATAAGCTGCTTAATTGTGGGGGGGGGCTGTGTTGATTAGACTGTAGTTAACAGGAAGGAAATGGAGAATTACGTTTTAGGAAGAGTGGTGTGTGGTCAAACTATCACAGGGGTTATTTTTAATTTCTGGTTGACCTGTGAAATTCCCATAATCTGACTGACCCCGTTTTCACGCCTTATCAACCATAGCTAATGTGCGCTTATGAGGAAATTCTTGGTCAAAGCAGAGGCTTTGACGCTCGGAAAAATTAATAATTGGATCAAGATTATTTCTTTTATGATGTCATTCCTGTGACCTTCAGGGTCTCTGTGTGTGTGACTGAGACCAGAGAAGTAATGCCAGGGGTTCGTGGAGAGGAGAATCCAGTTCCAGAGAGGTAGGAAGAGGGAGGTTTTGGAGAGACAGGACCGGTCTGCACCTTGTGTAATGATTACAGGAAGCCTAACAGCTAAGGTAAATTGTCTGACTGTATATTCACTTAAAGTCTAGATTAATGGCCGAGCTCGGGGTGACTTTTCTTGTTCAGAGAATGGCAACCCGAAGGGTTAGAGCTCGTAAAGAGGGAGAAAGAAAGAATCCCAAGTCCAAGCAGGGAGGGAGAGCAGCTTGAGACTGCTCTGAGGCCGGGCTCGTCCCTTTCGTTGGACAGCTGTTCCTAAAACTGAATTTTTTGAATCTAGTTTTATGGGCTTCCTTCTTCTCTTCCCAGAGATAAAACTATCCTCATTAGTAATTTTCAGTTTCTCCTACAAAATACTCAACGCTAGTTAACTTCTCAGTTAAACTTGCTGTCCAGATTACAGTCCGCATGAACTTTCCTCAGAACACTTAACTGCCAAAATAAAGTGTTGGTTGAACCCCTGCTTTGGACAGGGCCAGGGCGAGACACTGTACACTCCCTCTCTGCTGACGGCCTCTTTGGGTTGTAGCTTCTAAGGATACAGTGTGACACAAACCTGTCGTTTTTAACTCTCTAGAAACTACCTTTAAAACATGAAATAGCAGAGGGCTCACTCAACAAAGTGTTTGCTGTGAGGAACTGGAGTTCAGGTCCCCAGCATCCATCTTAAAAGCCAGGTGTGGGGGGTAGTCAAGAACCAAAGAATGGGTCCCCAGGACTCACATGGCAGCTCTCGACTGAACCTCCAGTTCCAGGGGATTCAGTGCCCTCTTCTGACCTTGGCAAGATTCTGACAAACGTGAACTCATGCAAGCATACACATATAAACACAAAGCATACACATATAAATACATACACATAAGAATTTAAAATTCCAGAC
This sequence comes from Chionomys nivalis, assembly GCF_950005125.1. Lineage (NCBI taxonomy): Eukaryota > Metazoa > Chordata > Mammalia > Rodentia > Cricetidae > Chionomys > Chionomys nivalis. The sequence continues at coordinate 41,116,305 of NC_080096.1, read as the reverse complement.
CTGCCCCAAGCTTGATGTGTCAGTTACACACCTGCTCCCAGCGCTGGGGAGATAAAAACAGGTGGATGCCTTAGGACTTGCAGGCCCGCCAGTCTAGCAAGCTCCAGGTTCAGAGAAAGTCACTTTCTCAAAAAGGAGGATGGAGAGTGATTAAGAATGACACTCGACATCGAACTCTGGTCTACACACACACACAGAAGCATGCACTTAATCCTTCATACATACATGCACACACACCAAGAAAACTGTTAAAATTTTTAATATTAATCCAAGATGAGGTAATCATTTTGACAAAGAGTTAATATGAGGATTATGAACATGTATTATGCATTTAAAGGACGTTTCAGTTTGGATAAGCTACTGTCACAGTTGGGAAAGGCAGTTCGGGCCTGGACTGCTCTCTTTGGAAAGAAACAACCTCTGGCTTTGAACTTTGATTGCGACTGGCTATCCGAACTCCCACCTACATTCTTCAGGTATCCATTGGTCAATAGACGGGTATGACGGGTATGTCGACAATGCCCTAGTCATTATGCTACAAACTGGAAATTCAGAAGTGCTGGATTAACAAGGTGTTGTTTGCCCTAAAGCTCCTGCAGGAGTGGGAGCCACACAAAGGGACATTATACAAAAACGGAAAGAACTGTGAGTCTCTGAAAGAAGAACAAGAACGCAGTTTGAGAGGTGGCACCGTGGGACCTCCAGGCTGTTGTACTGTTTTATCCCAGTGGCACGATGGGAAAGGGCATTCTAGGGACAGATTCACCAAAGACATTGCCATAAAGGATGGCAGCCAGGGGTGCCTGAGTGTGTGACCGGGCTAAGGTGAAAAGGGAGGGAATCAGGAAAGCCATGCAAGGCAGAGAGGGATCTGGTACGTGACGACGGGTTTGAAAACAATCTCCAAAGATTAGCCTGTTCAGAGCAAAGTACAAATGTCACTGTGCTTAAGCTTCTGGCCAGGTCAGAGACTGTTCCATAGCTTGAGCCTGATTGCTCCGCAAAGCCAGGACCATGTGCCCGGTTCTCACTCTTAACCCAGGGCTGCAGTGCCCTTGAAGCCCTTTCTGTCCCCAGGCCCCCATCCACTTCGACCTCAGCTTGGAAGAATGGCACCATCACCTCTGTGCTTTTAAACTGCTCGACAGGTGGAATTCACACCCCATCGTGTTTAAAATGGGGTCCCAACGACCCACGGGCCAGAATTCCTGAGGGGGTTAGTTCAAATGCATTTATGATAAACGCCTTGAAAACTTAAAAGATGTTGCTTCTGGTCTTGTGCACGTGGAGTGACCGGACCTGCCCGGGTCAAGGCCAGGGCTGCTGGGTGGTTGTCTGGAGTGCGTCCTACCCTCGGGAGGTAACCCAATGAGCAACTGCTTGACGTTGTTTCTACCAAAGGCGACTCCTAAGTGGAAGATCATGGTGGTCCCACAGCCTCCGGGGCGGGAACCCTGAGTCCCGCCAACCCGGCCGCGGGCCGACCCTACCAGCGCCCCCAACCCGGGTCAGCCCCTCCTCGCACGCCGGCTAGGAGAAGAAGGTGGAGCATCCCGGCTCCCGCAGCCAATGAACACAGCGGCTCCCTGGTCCGATCCCCGGCGCGGCTCACCATTGGTCGCCGCCTGGGTCTCGGCCCACCGAACCTTGGCGACCCAAGCCAATCGCGAGGCGGCGGGCCCGACTTACAGCCTCCCGGGGCGGCGGCGGCAGGCTCTGAGCCCGCGGAGCGCGGAGCGGGCTGCCGTGACGGGCGGCGTGAGCCCGCACCCTCCCGCGCGGCGCGGCGCGACACCATGGAGCCCGCCGTGTCGCTGGCCGTGTGCGCGCTGCTCTTTCTGCTCTGGGTGCGAGTGAAGGGACTGGAGTTCGTGCTCATTCACCAGCGCTGGGTGTTCGTGTGCCTCTTCCTGCTGCCTCTCTCGCTCATCTTCGACATCTACTACTACGTGCGCGCCTGGGTGGTATTCAAGCTGAGCAGCGCGCCGCGCCTGCACGAGCAGCGCGTGCGGGACATCCAGAAGCAGGTGATCAGAGCGGGGCGCGGCTGTGTGCCGGGCTAGCGGTCCGCCGGGCGGCGGTGTGCTAGGCCAGAAGAGCGGGCGTGGGAGGGGGGATCGCGAGGACCCCGCGTGTGATGGGGGGGGGGTAAGGACTGCCCAGAGGATGAGACGAAATCAGCAAAAGCACCGGGGCAACTAACAGAACATTGGTTGGAGACTTATGGAGTGTCCGCTAGGTGCAGGGCATGCGCAGTGCCTGGAAAATGAGGGACCCTAAACCTTCAGAGGTGGGCCATAGTCAGGTAACTCATTAGGCCCCTGCATTCCAGAGGAGGAATGGCCCCCGGGAGGTGGTGCTGGGAAATGAGCCAAGTGGAGAGATTGGTTGAGCAAAGGTAGGGAATTAGAGGAGCACAGGCAGTGAGAGCAAGAAGGTTAGAAAGTCAGTTGGGAGAGGAGCCTTATGGTAGGAAAGAGGTGAAAGTTTTGTTTTGCAGTCCGAGGTGCTTTGGGCGCCTTTCGAATAAAGGACTAAAGAGAGAAGGTGAACTCCAGCTCCCAGCCCCATGTGCAGTCACGCTGCACCCAGAAGTAGTTGTCCGGCTCCCACTAAGGAGATGATGAGTTTACATAAGCTAGCCGGGCACCTAGGCTGAGACACCTTCACAGTGAAGCCCTCTTCCCCCATCCAGGACTGGCATGGGCTCCCCCTGCCCCTCCTTATAGTATCTGTTAACCGGCATCGACTGCAGAGCGTCTGCTTCCTGCTGCCGCCCTCATGGCAGCCACCCTCTTGTTCTATTTACTTCGTGCAGTGTGCTGCAGCCTGAGCCTGAAGGTGCAGGCGAACTGACCTCCAGACCAGAAGGCCTTGCCCAGGGAGCCTAGTGTGCAGAAGGTGCTGCTGTCAGAAGCACTTGGCACTCACTATCAGCCTAGCTTCTGGAGCTCACCCCACGGCTCTGCTGTTCTCCCACCCTGCCTGCACTCTTCTTCCTAGGTCTTTCTGTGGGTTCAGGTCCCACATTTACCCGCTGGATGCCCTGGTCAGGTTGTGAGCTCCTGAAGACAGGACTGTTATCTGACTGCTCCCCTGGGGGCCAGAGTATATTAATGGGTGCTTGTTCATGCAAACTAGATGGAAGGATGCGCTGTGAACAGGAAACAATGGGGCCTGGGCCTCTCGTGACTGTGATTTGCTGTCCACGGCCACCTGGTGTCTGGTACCTGTTTTACTAAAATGAGGTTTAAGTTGTGAGTTCTGCCCAGAACAACACAGCTGGTAAATAGGGCAGGGACTCACGTTGGCTTGGGTTAAAGAGCCTGAACTCTCTACTCCCTCAGCCCCATGCTTTCCAGCCCACCCCATGACTCTGGTGTCGTTGCCTCATGCCTGGTTTCTTAACCATAACTGCCTGAGTTGTTGCCTACCTTCTGGGCCCTTCCTGTCTCTCTTGAGAATCTGACAAAGAATGGTTTTTCTGTACTTTGCTTCTTTGCCCCAATCTAATCGATGTTCCAGGCTTGGTAGCGCCTACCTGTGTGACCCACCATCCAGCAGCACCCCAACTCTTCTCATTCACACTCTGTTTCCATAAAGTCTCTGACTGCAGAGTCAGGCAGAGCTAGATGGTCATGGAACTCACCTTTTGTCCTTTCAACCGCTGGCTCACAGTAGTGCCTTTCTGCTAGACCGAAAGCCGCCTCCCCATCCTGAGCCCTCTGACAGCTCCAGGGCGCCTTCCCCAGAAGTCTGACCCTTGACAGGACTCTTGCAAAATATAGCTGAAGCTGGTTTTGAGTACAAAGGGCTGCCCTAGGTTGTGTCCTGAAAATCCAGTAGTACAGCTGGCTGAGGTGTGATTGTACCCAGGACCTTCTCTCCCGTCTGTCTCTATCTTGTCTGCCGTGTCTTTCTTGGCTCTTCCTTCCTGAGTTAGTTGACTTTGCTCTCCTGGGGTGCTGTATTCCTGTGGAGTCCCCCACAGTCTCTGGCATAGATTCAGCCAGTGTTGCTCCCACCTCAGTAAAGAGAGTGTGGCCAGCCGGGTGGAATCAGCCTCACCTGGGTGGAGGAAGAGGAATTGGTACACGCAGATGAAGAGACAATGGACGGTCCTTGGATGCCCTAACTACAGCCATGCATTGTGCCTGCCTTGTTTGTCTGCAGGGACAAGATACTTTTTTTATCCCTCACCAGCATGTCATCCTCTGTACCCCCTCTGCTCTGGCATGGAGGTTTTGCCAAAGTACTACTGCCATTGGCTGGCTGCTCCTTGCCTGCCCCTCCTCTCCCTGTCAGAGTGGTACAGGAGTTAGCATGTGAGATGCTGACAGTCGGGCTTGGCACAGAACACGCTTCATAAGTAGCTGTTCTTCTGTGGACTAAGCCCATCTGTCTTCTGGTCTTCCCTGCTCTGTGATTGGTCAGTCCTGGCTATGAATCTGTGTCTTGCCAGCCATGGGTTGTATGATCTTAGACAAGTTATTTTGCCTGAGTTTCCTCATCTGCAAAAAGGGGGGGGGTCACCCCAACCTCCTAGGATTGAGAGATTTAAGAAGACAGTGTTGAGTAGGAGCCTAGTTGGGTAGGTGTGCCCTGGAGATGATAATCATTTTGACAATCGGTCTGTTACCACTGTAAAGCCTTTCCTGAATTTTCCACTTAATGTTTTCAGGATACTTTGTTTTCTAGTGCGTTTTTCATCCTCTCTTGTACAATAGCAACACATTTGCTCTCCTGTTGGCCTTGTGAGCCAGGGAGACTCCACAGGGTAAGGCCCTCAGGGCTTTACTGTCCTCCTCAATGGTACCGGGTAAAGGCATCTTTCCCAGGCCCCTTATCCTGAAAGAGGACCTGTGAGCCATTCTGGGGAGCCAGACAGAGCCAGCTAAGTCTCACCCTGTGGTTGCAGGTACGAGAATGGAAGGAACAGGGCAGCAAGACCTTCATGTGCACGGGCCGTCCCGGCTGGCTCACCGTCTCGCTGCGTGTTGGGAAATACAAGAAAACCCATAAGAACATTATGATCAATCTGATGGACATCCTGGAGGTGGACACCAAGAAGCAGGTGAGAGGCTGGGCTTGGAGTTCAGTGGTAGAGTTTACCTAGCATTCACAGAGACAAGGGGGGGGGGCGAACACACAAAATCAAGTGAGCACATGCTGTACTCTGGCTCTGGGAGCAGATGGACATTTCCCCATGTGCGTGACTCATGGGGAAATGTGTTCAGTCAAGGACATCCCAGAGTGGACAGGACCAAGGCCGTCAGTAAAGGCTCTATGTAGGCAGTTTCCCTGTCCTGCGGTCACTCTCAAGTAAACACACTAAGGCTTATATTAATTATAAATGCTCGACCAATAGCTCAGGCTTATTACTAACTAGTTCTACCCACTCATGTCCTCCCGAGCCTCACAGCCACTGAGAGAGCAGTCATGTAAACTGAGAACTCCAGGGAATCTTTTGATCGTTTTAATTTCATAAAAAATTAGGGATGGAGGAATCACAGGCAAACATGAGTGGCAAAAGGGAACCTGCTTACCCCTTCCTGGTGTGCTGGTGGGAAAAAAAAGGTGTGTGTGGGCGGGAGATAGCCAGGAAAGGGGAACTTGTCCAGAAGTATAAACACTCTTTGGCTCAGCTACTAATTCTACTTCTTAATGCCTTCTGGGTCTTTTAACTAAGATAAGGTGTAATCATTCTACTTCTCCAAACATAGCTTAAGGAAAGGGAATTGGGCTTCTATGTAATCAGAGATCTCCAACACACAGATTTTGATTACATTTTTCTAAAAGAACGGTGCAATATCCAGCAACAAGAGAATTACTGAATACAATGTGGCCACGTTGATGTCATTTCATTACTGTGAGACCCTGGCCAAAGTACACGTATCACTGTGTCTTCTCTAAGACAACTTTTTGGATATATGCCTGGCCTATAATAAACTGCACCTATTTAAAGTGTGCAGTTGGGTAATAAATTTTGACATGAGTTTGACAGCCTTGCACTAGTGAAACCATTATTAAAACACAGAGCGTACCTGACAGCCTTAAAAGTGTAGTCATGGCTCTTGGTAATTTTTTCCCCTTAAGCCCCTCCCTACCTGTTCCCCGCACAGCATCGGGTTAGCAGTGTTCTGCTTCTGTTGCTGTAAATGAATGCTAGACTTTAGAGACCATTGACAGGAGCCGTTTAGTGCATGCTTTTCTGGTCCGGGTTCTCTAAAAGGGTCATTTAAGATGCGTCCATTTTGAAGCATTTGTGCCTGGCACATAGTGTCTGTCTGCTAAATAGTATCCTGTGCGTAGAGAGATCAGTTTGTTTAGCCATTTACCTGCAGGTGGACATCCGGGCTATTTCCACTTTGGTCAGGAACGTTTCTGAGCAGGCTTTCTGTAAACATGTAAAGTCTTCCTTTGGGGCTGGAGAGCTGACTCGGCTCTCGCAGAGGACCTGAGTTCAGCCCCTGTCACCCACCAGCTCACTACCAGCTACAACTCCAGCGTCAGGGAAGCTGCTGGATACCCCTGAGCTACACACACACACACACACACATAATTTAAAAATTAAAATGGGGACCAGAGAGGTGGCTCATCGGTCAATCAAGCGTACTGTTTCGTAGAGGACCCAAGTTTGGTTCCTGGCACCCATATACAGGATTGACAACACCTGTAATTCCAGGCCTGGGGACCCAAAGCCTCTGACCTCCAAGGGCACCTGCACACATGTACCCCCACACAGATATGCACATAACACATAGTTTAAAACAATACAAAGAAATCTAAAAACAATAACAAATCTTTGTAAGTCTCTCCTTGGACAAATGTGAAGGAGAATGGCTGAGTCACGGCAGGTGGATGTTTGTGTATGTTTTTAAGGGCTTGGTCGGGTTGTTTTCCTAAGGAGTAGTGCATTTTACAGTCCTGTGAGCAGTGTGCATGCCTGCTGCTACGCATTGCTGGACCTGTCGTAGTGGTCCTTGATTTTAGCCATTCTTGTGTGTGTGTGTGTGTGTGTGTGTGTGTGTGTGTGTGTGTGTTATGGTGGTGTCTCCTTGTGGTTTAGCTTGCTGTCTCCTAATGACTGAAGACCCTGGCCATCTTTCCATGCAGACACTGGCCGTTGGTATGTCCTCTGAGGCCTGTTCAGATCCTTTGCTAATAGCAGTTTTTAAACTCCAAAATCATTCGATATTTTCTCTTTGGCCATGACTTTTGAAAACCAGAATTTTATTGCCCATGCAGGAGTGCAGAGGTCAGGACGGCTGTGGAAATAGGTTTTCCTTCCATCTTACAGGTTTGGGGATCAAACTCAAGTTGTCAGGCTCGGTGACAAATGTCTTTATCCACCGAGTCATGTCACCCATTCTGAAATACTTTCTAATTTCCCTTTTGCTTTATGTTTTGATCTTGGGTAATTACATGGATGTTTAGTTTCCAGATATTTAGCAAACTCCTTCTATCTCAGTTTTCTGATTTAATTTAGCTATTGCCAGAAAATTGAATGCTTTCAACTTAAAAAAAAAATAAATACTCCAGGTTAGTATTGTGTGTGTGTGTGTGTGTGTGTGTGTGTGTGTGTGTGTGTGTGTGTACGTGTATGCGCTCTTGTGAGTGCACAGTTTTGGACTGACATGTTCTACAAATGTCAATTCGGTCTCGTGGCTCATAGTCTTGTTCAAATCTGACTTTGCACGTTTCCTCCCCGCTCATCGCGGAGACTGAAGTCGGCCTGTTATTGTTGGTTTCTTTATTCTCTAGTCGTGTATCAGTTTCGCATCATGGATATCAAAACTCTGTTACTAGACATAAACAAACGTGTTTAAGGTTTTCTTAATATCCTTTTGATTAATCTTTTTTTTTTCATTATGAAAAGATGTAGCTCAGGTTGGCCTTGAACCCCACACCTACTGCCTGCCCTCAAATGCTGAGATTACAGATGTGCACTACCACATCTGGCCGAGATTGCCTTTTTAAAAAAATCCTCAGTTATAGTCTTCCTCTGAAATCTTCTTAATCTGATATTGATAAAGTCACTGCCTTTTCATGACTAGCAGTGGCATGATATGTATTTCTTCAATCCTTTTCCTGTTGACCTAATAAAGTGTGTTTCTTCTAGGCAGCACCCGGTTGGGTCTTGATTCTTTTAAATTGAACCTGGCAGCTTCTGTCTTTTAATTGAGGTGGTGAGACGTTGCGTCTAATGTCCTTATTTGATGAGGTTTGAGCCTGTCACCTGCTGTTCCTGTTGTCTGCATTTGTAATTTATCCCCTGCTTCTTTTTTCTTTCTTCTTCCCTGCATTCTTTTGGATTATCAAATGATCTTAATGATCCTGTGTTAGCCTCCTTTAAGGTGGAGCACAGCTTCAGGGTTTCCAGTGTGTGTTTTCCTCCAGGGCCAGTGGTGTTATCTCAGTTCACACGCAGTTTAAAGACCTGAGGACTATAAACTTTCAGGTCCTCCCTCCCGCCCTTTGCTCTGTAGTCACACTGTCCCTAGCTCTGTGCTGTTACTGTCATTATTTTAATAACCAGTTGCCTATTAAAGAAATTTAAATAAGAACACCTATTTGTCCATGGAGTAGTTACTGTCTATTCTAGAGATAAATTTCTGTCCATTTGATTTCCTTCTGTCCTGAAGGACCTCTTTAACATTTCTTGCATATGTCACAATATATACACATGCACATTTTCCCAAGCTGACAGGTATTTTTCTCTCAGTACTTTGGGGAAGTTACTCCACTGCCTTTGCTTGCATTGAGTCTAGCAAGAATTCTGTCGGGTTTTTGCTTTAATGTATTTGATTTTTACTTATGTGTCTATATATGCACACACATGCATGAGTCTCCATAGAGTACAGAAGAGGGCATCAGATCCTGGAGTTACAGGTGATTATAAGCCACCCAACATGGATACTGGGAACTAAACTCATAGCCAGGTGGTGGTAGTACACACATTTAATCCCAGGACTCAGGAGGCAGAGACAGGCAAATCTCTAAGTTCGAGGCCAGCTTGGTCTACAGAGCGAGTTTCAGGACAGCCACAGTTACACAGAGAAACCTTCTCTTGAAAAAACAAACAAACAAACAAACAAAAAAGAAGGAATACATGTGAAAAAGAGAGAATAGCATCCCTCTTAATAGGCTTCTCCCCCTCTCTTTTCTGCTAAGAGGCTTTTTTAATTGCTGCGTTTGAGCAATTTATTGTGATGTGTTTTGGTATGATTTTCTTCGTAATTCTTGGGTTTAGAATTTGTTAGTTTTTTTTCACTGAAGCTTTTAGGATAATTATTTTTTTTTCTGCCTCCTTTTTCTCTCCTCCTTTGGAGACTGCTATGACAGGTGTGCTAGGCCTCTTCAGATTCTTCAAGCTATTTCTCCTGTCTCACTGTAAATGGTTTCCATTGCCCTCTATTTAAGTCCACTAATTTTTCTTTTGTAATTCCTAGTTTGCTATGATCCCAGTCCATTGTATCTTTCATTCCAGACACTGGGTCTTGCTAATATCTTTTGTAGTTTATGTGTGTGTGTGTGTGTATGTGTGTGTGCGTGCGCGGAGGGGCACATGTGGAGTTCAGAGAATAGTTTTCAAAAGTCAGTTCACTCCTGAATTCTGTAGATTGAACACAGGTCTTCAGGCTTGCAAGGCAAGTTCCTTTCTCCACAGAGCCATCTTACTGGCCCTCAAACTTAACTATTTGAACACAGAATTCAGCTGGTGTTCCTGGTTGCTCTTCTGTTAGTTCTAATTCTGTTTTGCTTGATGGGTTTTTCTCATCATGTAGTTTCCTGCGTCTTTGCTACCTCTAAGTGTTGACTGGATAGTTGTGACATTCTGACCTTTTCCTAGTGGGCTTTGGGTATTGCATTCCTACCCAAATTGAGTTTGTATTTCTAGGAGGCAGTTAAAATCCTGGGAACAATTTGATCCTCTTGAGTCTTGATTTTCTTAGGTAGGAGCAGAGCACCATCTAATCTGAGTTAGTTGTTTCCCGAATACTGAGGCAAGGCATTGTATGGACTCTGCCCAAGGCACCGTGCATCAAGTTTTCCAGGCTGGTTTATGAGAGTGAATGCTAGGCCCTGGATGACCTTCTGGTGTCTTTACCTGTAATCTTCCCTGATGATTCTGCTCCCTGGCCTCAGCCTCAGGAGATAGGTTGCATATGCTGTGGTGCCCTTTTCAGTTTTTCCAGGAGTTCCTCTCTGGACAACACTGTTGTGAAACTCTGTGCTGCAAACACTTTTCTGATTGGTCCTCTGGAACTCTGGTCTAGCAGATCATAATGATGCTCCACCCAGGTTTCCCTCCATGTTTCCCTCATTCTGGGCAGATGAGAAGAGTCTCAGAGCTTGCCTTGTTTGTTCCCTGTCTCTCAAGTATCACTAACTGTTTAGTAGGAAGTGCAGAGCAAGCAACTTCCAAACTAAGAATCAGAAGCAGCTGGGTCTCTGGACAGTCACCCATGGTTCCTCTGAAACAGTGGGTCATCCATCTTTGGCTACAGACCCAGAATATCTGACAAACTTTTCTGTGAAGCAGGAATTTGGAAGGACTGTCCTACCTTGTCTTAGCAAAGTTCAGCAATTGCCTGCTTGTGTCCTGCTTGTCCAATTTGGACAGCATACTGTCAGCAGTCGAGGCAAGAGCAGTTTGTTGCCCAGTGGCTAACTTTGCTATAGCAAAAGTAAACTCCATATGGAGTTTCTTCGATGTCCAACATCCTTTTTGGAATAAATTTATGCAACCAGTAGCAGACGTGTCTTACTGTCATGAAAAGCCTTAGGATGGACTAGAGAGATGACTCAGTGGTTAAGAGCACTCTTCCAGAGGATCTGGGTTTAATTCCCAGCACCCATGGTGGCAGCTCACAGTTGTCTGTAACTCTAGTTTCAGTGGCTCTCAAACCCTCATACAGATAGACATGAAATCAAAACACCAATACACATGAAGTAACAAGAAATAAGTTTTTAAGAAAAGCCTTAGGTTATTAAAACATCCTAAATGCCATATTTCATAAATCTCTGAAGTATATGAAAGACTGCCCACCTATGTTATTTAACCTTAAAAATATACCTAGCATGACTACAAGTTTGATTCTTATGGATGACTAAATACCATCTAATTTCTTAATTATACATTATATTTTTAAATGATCTATATAGGTATAATACCTCAAACAGGAGTAGAAACTTATATACAATAGAATAAAACCTTAAATTTGTATCAGTATATAAAAATCTATACCAATTTAAAATATTTGAGATTTAATAGTTTCTTTTTACTTTAAATTAGACTCGGTAATCTGTTCTTTTATGTCCTTTCTGTAACTGCCCCCCCCCCTTTTTTTCAGAAGGAGATCCTTGAATCCAACCTCCCTTGCTTAGTTTCCTCCCTTACCATGACAAGTAACAATTTGCAACCAACCCCCCCTAAACAATGACTAACATTCATAACCTATAGAACAATCAGAAACCACACACACACACACACACACCTCTTGGGTATGTGGGCATTGTATTCTTAAAATTACTTCCTGCTGACTGGGGGCAATAGCATCTTTAGAGGACCCTGAGAAAATTGAGGTAATGATCAAGTCCTGGGAGAGCTAGCTGTGTTATTTTTTGTTTAGTCTCTGTGTGATGGAAAAATCTAACGCTGATCTAAAGTCTTGGCTGGATAGTCTGCAGGTTGTACCATCTCAACTAACTGCCTTGTAATTGTCCTGAGCAGTTTTGTAGTTCAAAGTTGATCTTTGGATGGTGTTTGTCAGCTTAATGCTGTTGCCACAATCCAGGTGGAATCGTCATTGTGGGGCCCAACTTCGTTTTGAAGATTTCAAAGGTCACTGTTAGGAATGATCATGGGTCACTGCAGAAAACTTAAATATTTTAAGTATCATAAGCAGCAGATCTCAGAGAAGTTAAAGGACCACAGTCTATTAAGTATATCCAGGCTACGCAACTTAATTCTAAATATATGTGTATATATAGTAATCTTATAAATTTAGAGATAATATTATACATTAGTGACCGTAGTTTTCTTCTGTCCCAGATCAGGTGACTCTTCTGACATGAGACAGAGACTTTGGATTTTCCTTTAACAAGCATGCTTGGGTTTATTTATTTTATTTATTTTTTTGTTTTTCAAGACAGGGTTTCTCTGTGGTTTTGGAGCCTGTCCTGGAACTAGCTCTTGTAGACCAGGCTGGTCTCGAACTCACAGAGATCCGCCTGCCTCTGCCTCCCAAGTGCTGGGATTAAAGGCGTGCGCCACCACCGCCCGGCATGCTTGGGTTTAGAGAAGGGGAGGGACAGCCATGCTCTAACTCCAAAGCCAGCTTGACTTTTAACTGAATTGGGACCACAGACAGACCATTTGCCTTTTCAGACACAAATCTTTGGGAAGATATGTGAAATTTTACCCTGTTAGAAATGGGCTTTACCTCTAATCTACATGGGAAGTAGAAAAAGACAAGATCTCCTGAGTAAATTGGGATCATGGGGATCATGGGAGAGGGCAGAAGGGGAGTGGGGAGGAAGAGAGGGGAGCGGAGAAAAATATATAGCTCAATAAAATCAATTAAAAAAATTTTAATGTGCTTTACCATTGGACCAGTTTTACTCTTTTTCTTGGGACATTTTTCTCTGGATGTTTGTCCTTTTTCTTCAGATGTCTCATTTGTCTAGTGGTCTTCAGATCCCTTAGTTGGATGCTTTTATTCTCCTGTAAAGATAAAAACAAAACCCTGCCCCAACCCTAACTTTGGCGAGTTCCTTTTTTGACAGATTATGTCTTTGTTAAGACAAAATGATTTTTGGCAAGTATTATCTTTTAATTATAAAAAAAATGTATTTTTTTCCATACTTGATCAAATGAAAGGCTTTTGTTAGCCTTAGAAGTTTTGATTGAATGACCAAGCTGTTTGAGGAACAATCACCTCTCCTATCAAGAGGTCTCTTCTGTTCGAATCTAATTTTTATCAGTCTTGATGGTACCCATAGCATTTCTTCTGTGGAAACAGAAGCAGTACATTTACACAGTACACAGTATACAAATATCCCACAGCAAGTTGGCTGTCTTCTGTAATTGCTCTCTATCATATACATTGAGGCAGGGTTTCTCACTTGAACCCAAAACTTGTCAGTTTGGCGGGTCTGGCTAGCCAACTTGCTCTAAGGACCCCTGTCTCTAACTCTCATACACTGCGCCGGATGTCACATCTACCAGGCATTCACATGGGTGCCAGGAGTCTGAAATTCTGTCCTCGCACTTGAGGTTTCCACTGAGCGGTCTCCCTTAATCTCTCATGCTAGTTTCTTCTCCCCATATATAAGGTGTTTTTGCCTACCTAGGGGTTTTTGCATTGCTTGCATGCTTGGTGCCTGCAGAGGCCAGAAGAGAGCATTGCCTTTTGAACTGGAGTCACAGGTGGTTGTGAGCTGCCATGTGGGTACCGGTAATCTAACCCAAGTCTTTTGGAAGAGCATCCAGTTGTCCCAACTGCTAAGCCATCTATCCAGCCCCCCCAGGACTAAATTTTTAGTAGTCAAAAAGATGTGCATGAGTGGGTTTGTACTTGTGTATATGTATGTTGTATTAAAACATACAAAAGAGCAGCTTAGACATATGGAAAAGCAAGACAGATCTGCTTCGTGCTTGTCATTGCTAAGTGAATAATAGTTAGTATGGATGATTGCTGTTTCTTGCTGTAACTTCCAAATTAATATTTCTCCTATAATCTAGAAAAAAAGTAACTGAACTTTTCTTGTATTTATTCTGTTTGTTTGGGATTTGTTTTGTCTGCTTTCTTACAAGATTTTGCTGTATAGCCCCAGCTGGCCTCCAACTTGTAGCAAGCAGTTCCCCTGCCTCAGCTTCCCGAGTGCTAGCATTCGCTGTGTGCAACCACACCCAGTAGTTGTGAGACCTTCAAGAGGATGGCATTCAACACTTGCTGACTCGAACCAGAGGTCATTCACCGTTAATTAAAGCCAGTCTAGTATTCTAGAAAGAGCCATAAAGGCTGAGGTGTGTGTTCTGCGTGCAGGCATTCTTGTTGGGTTTGACGTTTCCCTCAGACCCAGCCTCTTTCTGGTTCCATCTTCAGATTGTTCGAGTGGAGCCCTTGGTGTCTATGGGTCAGGTGACAGCTTTGCTGAACTCCATTGGCTGGACCCTGCCTGTGTTGCCTGAGCTCGACGACCTCACCGTGGGTGAGTGCTCCGTGTTTGTGGTCGGTGGACTGGGTGGTCCCAGTGTCACAGTGGAGGGCATCAACCCCCTTCCGTATAGCAGAGCTCCTCAGTGACAGCTTTCCCATGCTTCAGTCTGCTTCCTCATGACTGTTGTTCCAATTCTGCCAGTGTCACGCTTGGAGTAAGTTTGGTTCCTCTCCCTGCAGGGTCTGTGACCACCAAAGCTTTTGTCCAGGGCCAGCACCCTCCCATAGCGCATAGCACCTTGCCACCCAGTTACCTCCCTTTTTGTTAAAGTTCCTCTTAATGTGGATGCACACACAGATTTATTTGAACCTCTGAAGCTGGCCAGAGGTGAGGGTGGCGGCCCTCACGGAGACCTTCTCACTCCTGCCCTCCAAATCGATGGATAGGGAATACCCTCATTGAATAGCTCCATTCCCACCAGCTCCACCCTGCACACCACAGCTTCCCCTGCTGACACGCTCGTCTCCGCAGGGGGCCTGATCATGGGCACAGGCATCGAGTCGTCCTCCCACAAGTACGGCCTGTTCCAGCACATCTGCACTGCATATGAGCTGATCCTCGCAGATGGCAGCTTTGTGCGCTGCACGCCGGTAAGTTCAGAGATGGCCGTGGAGTCTGGTGGCCGTCCTGGGGGTTCCGTTGTAAATACATCTCTTGAGCTGTACTGTTGGGAATGCTGTATACTTGTGGGGTTCATTTTCTCCAACAAACTGTGAGTGGATACTATGATTGCCATGAGTCAGGACCCTCAAGCACAGAGAGGCTAAAGGCCTGCCCGAGGTCACACAGATAGGAAGCCCTTCACAGCTAGAACTTAAACCTGGGTCACCGGGTTCGAGGTGGGTACATCTGAGCCACCAGAGCTTTGGCCTCATGGAAGAACACCCGAGGAAAGACAACTAGCTCAGGAGATTGGGTTTGGGGTTAATAAACCACAGTCGGCCAAGAAATCCGTCACGGTGAGTGGTTCGGCGAGTCTTCCTGCACTCTGACCTGAGCCCTGTTATCTGGTCATCGGGGAAGGAGACAAAGGCTTCTCTGAGGCTGGTTCCTCCTTCGGCAGCTGTGTGAGCTGGAAGGGGAAGGTGCAGTGTCGGGGTTCCTGGCATGGAGCCAGGGGTGCTATTTAGGGAGTTTGTGCTGTGGTGACCTGGACAGTGAGATAAGTAGCCCAGGAAAGTGATTGGTTGACAGTATCCTACTGCCTGCCACAGAACTTCCTTGTCCCCTGGCCCACTGCTCCCTGTCCCGCTTGCCACCAAGGCAATGCAGGTTAGTAGAGCTGGCACACCACTGGCCTATTGGTAAACCAGCCCGAGGCTGGAGTGTTTTGGGAAAAGGCTCTCGGAGACGTAAAGACTCTAACTTAGAGTGCCCGGTGGACAAGGCAGTGTCCGTCTGTGGGAGGGTAGGCTCAGATGTTCAGAACCTGAGGCTGTAGGGAGACCACTGATTCTGAGTTGGGAGATCCGGCCTGAGCCCGGCCGCTGCAGCTGACTTTCTAGGAACCCTGACCGAGGCAGGTTCGCCTCAGTAGGGACTCATGCTCCTCACCTGTCAAAGCAGGCAGTACCCTGCCAGGCTCTGAAATAAAGGTGACATGGGCTACGAAAGGCACTGCCGCTTTTAGTGCCCGCTCAGGAGGGGGCACATTCACATTTTCGTGCCTCTTGGCCACCCTGGCTCTAATAGCGATCTATCTCGTTTAGCCTGCACTAGGGCTCCCCTTTAGTCCCCCCTGTCGGGTCTTTGGTCATGACCTTGCTGGGTAGTATGTGGTTCAGGGGCTAGGCTTCAGTAGCAGGTAGTGGATGCTGTTTAGCTGAGCATCCCCGATACAGGGAGCAATAGGAGATTAAATATAAAGTAGGAACTGTGGCTGGAAAATTGAGTACGGATCATAATGTCATTGCTCAAGATAGCAGTAGGCAGGAATCTGGCCCAGGCCCTATATGTTCCTTTATTGACCATGTCTGGAGGTCAGGTTCTCAGCATGTGCCAATTCTGTCTCACAGTCTGAAAACTCAGACCTTTTCTATGCTGTGCCCTGGTCCTGTGGGACCTTGGGTTTCCTGGTCGCTGCCGAGATCCGTATCATCCCTGCCAAGAAATACGTCAAGCTGCGGTTTCAACCAGTTCGGGGCCTCGAGACCATCTGTGAAAAATTCACCCGCGAGTCCCAGCGGCCGGAGAACCACTTCGTGGAAGGATTGCTGTACTCCCTAGATGAGGCTGTCATCATGACGGGGGTCATGACGGATGACGTAGAACCCAGCAAGGTAGGCCAGGGGAAGATAGGTGACTGGGACCGGTCCTCTTCTTGACTACTTGTGGCAGGCAGTTCACCAGGATGCTGGGACCAGGCTCCTTTCGAGCTGTGTTAGGGGCCACAAGAGTCCTGTCTTCTCCACTCCTGCCAGCTACCTGTCACGTGCTTGCCTCATGGTAGATAAAACCTAATGTCTAGCCGGGCAGTGGTAGCACACGCCTTTAATCCCAGCGGGAGGCAGAGGCAGGCAGATCTCTGGGAGTTCGAGGCCAGCCTGGTCTACAAGAGCTAGTTCTGGGACAGGCACCAAAGCTACAGACAGTCCATGCCTTAAATGAGGAAACTGATACTTCAAGGGCTAATTTAAATTTCTACCGGATGACAGAGACAGGATTGGGTAATTACCTTGAAACTCTTCCAAACCAAATGGGCACACCCTCAGCTTTCACCATACAACGTTTAATGTTTTATTAGCATACTTTAATTGTACGTAACAAGTGTGTAATGTTTTAATTTTATTTATTTTCAGACAGGGTTACATGCTAGCTCAGGCTGTCCTGGAACTCACTGTGTAATATAGGCTAAGCTCCAACTCATAGCCGTCCTCTTGCCTCAGTCCCTTGAGTGTGTAAATTCTGGGATTATTGGTGTGAGTCAATGATGTAATGTTTGTTGTTTTTGTTTCTGTTTCTTTGTTTTCAAACCAGCCCTGGCCGGTATGGAACTTTATGTAGACTAGACTGGCATCAAACTCAGAGATCCTCCTGCCTCTGCCTCCCAAGTGCCAGGATTAAAAATGTGTGCCACCATCCCTGGCAACCAAGTAATTTTTAATAGAGGGATTTTTTTTTCTCCATTCAGAAAGGATTTGTGCTCATTGTAAGAGACTTGGAGCTATGAACAAGTGAAAGACCTACACATGACCCAAAGCTAACTAGGTGTTCCTCATTTGGCCGTCCCACCCCCCCACAGCGTGCATATGTAAAACCTTTTTCAAGTTTTTAAGTTAGAAAGTTAAGATGCATTTCTTCACGCACGCACGCACGCACACACGCACACGGTAACTAACCACTTCCACAGTCTGCCATGCATAGCGCAGCATACCTGTTCCGGGCCACTTGTTTGAATGTAAGTACTTGGTTCTGATTTAAGACTCTTTTCTTGTTTTTACACACCAGCGTTTTTATGAATGAAATGGAACCCTGAGCCAAGGTGTAAGCACCCTAAATAGGGATGGATGAAACCTCGCAACCCTCAGTGGGGTAGTCACGCTCATGCCCGCACCCAGCAGCAGGCGGCTGAAGGCCTTTTCCCCATCTCCTGGCCAGCTGTAGTGAGAGGATCACACTTTGATTTTTGCCAATCTGATAAGGTTAAAAATAGTGCCTCTTTATTTTGTAGCTCTCTTGTTACTTGCACGGTTGAACACACCTTTGCAGTTTTCTAGTTTGTCTACCTGTATCTGCGATCGGCTCTCCAAATTTGCCTTGTCCGGTGGGTAAGCGCTGACCTGTGCTCTTTGATTTTTGATGTCTTCAGAAGAGTGCATTGAGCAAACGCCTCTGTGGCTTAATGAAAACCACTGTCCGTTGTTAAGTTGCTTCCAGTTTTATTAATTTAATTAGTGGAGCAGTGAGACCTTGAAGAATATCTTAAAGTAGAATTGGTACGTCAAAGTATAGGCACCTTTTAAGGCTCTTGACCTGTACCTACACTCTTCAAACGTTTTAGAATTGGGGGCCTCAAAATGACTTAGTGGATATGGATACTTCCTACCAAGGCTAAGTTAGATCCCTGCGACCTACATGGCAAAAGGAAAGAACCAGCTCCCACAAGTTGTCCTCTGTCACACACACACACACAAATACATAAATGAATAAATAAATTTTGTTTTGTTTATTTGAAAAGGAGAGCTAGAGGTGTAGCCCAGTGGTAGGGTGCTTACCTAGTGTGTATGAGGCCCTGGTAATAGTTAAATGCAATAATTGAAAAGGGCTCACAAATCATGTGGAACAATTCCCTCTCCATATTGGGAAATGAGGCCCAGTCAGGGACTGAGGCTCCTGGAGATGTCCAGTGACCATAGCAGATTTGCATTCTGTTCTCCAGCTCCTGATTCATGTGGGTCCCTGAGTCCCAGCTTCTAGAGCGTAGCAGTGTCCACAGCATTGATGGTGGGACGTGTGTCTGGAGGACGGTATCCAAGAGCATTAGTGGCAACAGCAGCCATGGAGCTGAAGTCCTCTGACTCTTCGTGGCCTCAGGCCTCGTCATTGTGAGGCCCTCACTCCACCCCTAATCACTTATCAGGGGAATCTAGTCCAAAGGTGTTCCAGCTTCTCCCGGGCTTTTCCTTAGAGGCTGTCCACAGCATAAAGATGAGGGGTGGGGCCAAGGGGAAAAGCCACTCACCTGCGAAAATAACTTGACAGTTGTCTGATGGATTAGATGCCATCAAAGTGATGATTACTAAAAGGAATTGTTCGGCTATTAAAGTGTTTAGACAGCTGACCTGGTCCCTATGTTTCCTGAGGAGAGAACAAAGGCCCCAAGATCCTTCTAGGACAAATGGCAGGAAAGACCAGAGGCCAGAGATTCTTGCCTTTTGTCCTAGCAAGCAAGACCGGGACACAGATGTTAGCCGAGTGGAACAGGATGCTGTTAGATAGGCCAAATGTCCCAGTTTAGAAGCCAGCCAGGCACTCTGATGGGCCCTCTGGTGGCACCATCCAGGATGAGGCTCCCTGTGAGGACATAATCCACTTTACAGCCAGTGAGGAGCCGCTCTCTGCGGATATGTTAAGGCTAGAATGAGCATCTGCGGCTGCCTCGCCTTCCCAAGTGCCGTGTGTCCTGAGTGGTGGTTAGGCTGGCTTATTTGTCGTTTCAGGACTTCTCTGGCACTGTGCTTCCCTAAGACCTTGGACCGAGGCACCCCAAGTTTCGACTTAATTACACAGTGAATGCCACTGCCAGGCGAGTGGCCCGGCCTCAGCTACCTTAGATCAAATTGCTCCGTCTGCTGCCTAGTTTCGGTCCCCTTCTGTTACTAAGCAGAGGCCTCGCTCCCCACGGGGAAGCCAGCTTGGGCAAACAGGCTCTTGTGCAGAACTGCCTGTCACAGAGAAGGCCCCACACGAGGGTGGCAGGTGCTGACTGTAGAGGGAAAGGCTGAAAGCCAGGGGGAGAGCAAGGAACTGATGCTGTGGCCCACTGTGGGCCAGGCCCACGCTAGGTGTGTCCTGTGTTGTGTGTTTTGACCTATACAGCCACTCCAGTCAGCAGTACCAGTATCTTGCCATAGGGAAAGTGAGCCAAGTAGGCTAAAGGATCAGCTTGGCTTATACATGGGAAAAGCAGATTGGCACACAGTATGTACAGTGTGGTATGACCTGCTTTGTTTGTTGTTTTTGTTTGTTTTATGTTTTATTTTATTTGGTTTTTGGTTTTGTTGTTGTTTTGTTTGAGAGAGAAATAAAGCCCTGAACCATGTATGTATTTTTTATTGTTAATTCACACACGCAGGAAACTGGGTTAGGGAGTGTAAACAGAGAGTGCTCATTATTTTCCTGGCTACCCAGACCCAAATAATCACACAGAAACTATATGAATTCCAACACTATTTCGCCAATAGCTTAGGTGTATTCCTAGCTAGCTCTTATATCATAAATTAACCCATTTCTATTAATCTGTGTATCACCACGAGGCTGTGGCCTGCTGATAAGGTTCTGGCATCCTTCTCCTTCTCCAGCTACGTGGCGTCTTTGACTCCGCCTACTTTCTGTCTATATCTCTGTTCAGATTTCCCACTTGGCTGTACTCTGCTAAGCCATTGGCTGAAACAGCTTTATTCATTAGCCAGTAAAAGCAACACTTGTACAGAAGGACATCCCATATCAAGGGAGTGACCTGCACCAGTTCACACAGCTCGAGTATAGCCAGGCAACATGTGCCCCAGCCTTCCAGCTCTAGAACGTTCTGTCTTCCCAAGAGAACCTGCCTAGAGTTCATTCCAGAGGAGAGGGAGCTGGGGTCTGAGCAGCTAAGTCACCTTGGAGCCAGCCAGATCAAAGCCTGAACCCCTGAGAGCTATAAGCCAACAGTTCAGGGTATCATTGCAGGACACAGAACCAGGGACCAGGCTTGTAACCTGAGCTTCCCTTCAGGAGATGGGGACTATAGGGAAAGTCCTGAACCCAGAGGACTGGAGCCAAGTCTGGGAACAGGAAAGGAAGTACCATGGTGATCCACACTGGCTCGGTGAGGGCAGCAGGAAGCTAACCTGCCCTGAGCCCTGAAGTGTCACTGGCACCGTGAACACTGACTTCTCTTTGAATCAAGTCACCAGCTATGATGGGCCACTCAGTTTCCTAGACTGCCAGAGCTAGCTCCACGGCCCTGTGCTCAGCACTAAGGTCCCTGAGTGTCTGCTCTCTGCTGGAGAGGGCCTGCTATGCCCAAGCCGCCTGGCTTTGAAGGCTCTCCAAGGCCACAGCTGACATGTCAGAGCTTTGAAAAACGGCTGGATCGCTGTTGCTCCCTGGTGGCTCCCTTGTGGTGTCTGGCACTCCCTGATCACAATACCCTCTTGTCGTTTCAGCTGAATAGCATCGGCAATTACTACAAGCCGTGGTTCTTCAAGCATGTGGAGAACTACCTGAAGACGAACCGGGAGGGCCTCGAGTACATTCCCCTGCGGCACTACTACCACCGCCACACGCGCAGCATCTTCTGGGAGCTCCAGGTGAGGCTTGGCTCCCCCAAGACAGCAGGCCGTTCACACCGGGGCCACCATTCACACTGGGTTAAGTGAATGGCCCAGCAGAGCAGTTACTGTGTTTTGGGCGGGGTACAGCCACCTGCCATGAGAGTTGACACCGAGAACAGGGGCCATGCTTTGCGGAAGGCAGGCAGACACTTTATCTTTCAGAACCTCCAGGAGAGTCCCTGGGCAGAGGAATGGCCAGCTGTGGGCCATCGGGGAGCGCAGTACACTCCTGATGCTGGGTAGCTGCCACCTCGGTAGGGTCCCAGGTGTTCTCTTTGTACCACAAGAGCAAGTAAACAGTCTTCACGTTCTTTGGGGGACACACTCATACGCACACGTAAGAAGTGGAATTGCTGGATTATGGTAATTCTGTGTCGAACTGGCAGAGGTTCTGCCAAAGTGTTTCCCACAGTGGTTGTGCGGTTCACGTTTCACCTAGCAGTGTTCCAGGTTCCCCGTCGATCTAGCCAACTAGCCAATACTGATTTTCTGATCTGTAAGCTATTGTTATTATTACGGCCATCCTTGGAAAGGCAGTGCTGTCACAGTGGTCTTTGATCTTGAGCATTGTGTCAAGTGCTTGTGACCCATTTGTGGGGTCTTTGTTTAATTGTAGACCATTCGTTCATTTGTTTTGGTGTGTGTGTTTGCATGTGTGTAACAACTTCCAAGAACCTGTGCTCTCCCTCGGCTTTGTGGACCCCCGGGGTCAAACTCAGGTCATCAGGGTTGGCATCGAGCGCCTTTGTCCACTGATCCATCTCACTGGACACTTTGTCCATCTTTCCCTAGGCTGCTTGTGTTTGTTGTTGAGTTGTGTGTGTTCCTCACACACTCTGGATGCCAAACCATCAGCAGACACGCGATTTGCAGCTATTTCTCCGTCCTGCACGTTGCTTTCACAATTTTCACAATGTCTGTTGACATACATTTTTTTCATGTCAGTGAAGTCTAACTTACCCATTTTGTTCAGTGTCTTATTTAAGAATTTATTAACAGCCGGGTGGTGGTGGCACATGCCTTTAATCCCAGCACTTGGGTGGCAGACGCAGGCGGATCCCTATGAGTTTGAGGCCAGCCTGGTCTACAGAGCAAGTTCCAGGACAGGCTCCATAGGTATACAGAGAAACCCTGTCTCAAAAAACAAAAGAATTTGTTGACAAATGTGAGATCAGGAAGATCCTTGCTCACCATCCCATCCTGCAATCCATGCCTGCCTCCAGGAGCTCTGCCTCCAAGACTAAAGCGCCTTCATTTAGGTTGAACCTTTTGCACCTCCTATGCAAGGTAGGAGTCAGAAGCAATCGCTCAGGACCTTACTGCCCTGTTGTCCCTGCAGGCTGCATATGTCTGAAACACAGCAAGGTTGCTGAGTTAGAGCCGGGGTGCAGAATGAGGTCACCCAGCAGCCAGAGGCTGGGTCACATGGCTCCTTGTAGGTCAAGTGAGAACTTAATGCTTCTTCTAGGTGTGATAGGAAGCCAGTGGGCACTTCGAGCAGGAAGGCGATGTGTTCTACTTTTTTATTTTTAATCTTAAAGGAAATCTTTGGTAGCTGGAAGGAGCGTGAGGTAGGTTGGGGGCTAAGCAGTCGTGGAAAAAGAGATGAAGCATGTCTGTTGCCTGGGAGGCGACAGAGGCGAAGAGCAGCTCGAGGGACTCAGGCAGGATTTCCAGACAGATTGGCTTGAGCTCAAGGCTGGAGACCCCTAACTACCACAGGAAGCAGGGGAGGCATGGTAAAGGACACTGGACGTTCTGAATTGACCACATCTGTTGAAGCTACTGCTTTGAGCACACAGATGGGATCTTGAGTTGGTAGCCAGGCAACCGTGTGTGTGAGGACCAGGGGGCCTCAGCGAGGTTAAGACCGTGTGTGTAAATATGGGCCTTGGTGGCGGGGAAATGTTTATGAGGTTGTGGGGGTTTTTGTTTGGTTATTTTGTGTTTGAGATAAAGTCTCATGTAGCCCATGCTGGTCTTTATGTCAGTGAGACCAACCCCAGTCTTCTACATTCTCCCCACACACACACAAATACAGAGCTTTTAGGCCTGTTCCCCACACCTGGCCTTTTTTTTTTTTTTTTCTTTTTGAGAAATGTTATTTAAAGCCAGGATAGTAGGTGCCTGAAGACCCCAGTCCTGGGTCCCCTACAGCCCCAGGGAGAGGAACCAGCAGAAGAGAAGATCCTTTAGCCAGAGCCCTGGGGACCTTAATGTCGAGTGCTAAGTGAGACAAAGGGGTAGAACCAGCTTTGAATAGCAGGTGAAAGCCGGAAGGCTGAATCTGAAAGAAAGGGCTCATGAAAACCAATCTCAGCTGCTACTTAAAGCAAATAGACACGGGACAGATGGTGGAAGGAGGGTGGGACTAAGAAAGAATCTGCGATTGTTTTTAGAAGAGGTGACATCATGGTTATGTGTCCTGGGGCTGATGGGAAGAATGACAGTACAGGGTGGGGGTGTTTAGAGAGCAGGATGAGTCCTTGGCTCAGCTGAGAAAGTGGCCTCCTGTGGTGGTATGTGTGGGAGGGAACAGTCGCTGGAAGTTGGGGAGAGTTGGGAGGTGGGAAGTCGAGAGTTCCCTTTTGGTTGTCTGTAATTTCTCAGTGAAGTCAGAAGTAGGAATTTCAGCTGGGACATGATGACAGACCACTTGAGAGGGGGACATGTGAATTGTTCCTTACAGAGTAGGAAGTTCATTTGCCTGGGGATGGCCAGGGGATTCAGCTTCCTGCGACTCGGGACCATGAACTCGTGGCGAGGCCAGCATGTGGCTGTGGGTTTTCACACTGTGACAGTGGGTGCCAGGTCAGTAGTGGGCCACCTCTGAGGGCACCTGGACAGTAGGAAATGTGGAATAAATGAAGATAGACCACTGATTGTCTGGGACCGACTGTATGATACTTTTGTACCCCAGCAACTGAGTTCTGGTGCGACACGGCACTGCAGTGGTCCCATCCACGTTGAGTGTGTTGTGGGTGGCTCTGGGAAAAGATGCACCAGGACTGATTTGGCTCTGAGATTAGATCACCATGGTGACAGTGTTGTCAGCTGCTCCGAGATATGACATGAGAGCAATAGCCGAGCTCAGCGAAAGACGAGGCTGCTGAGAAACAGGCAAGCAGGCTGGGGAGCTGGGGTACCAACGTGTGGGGACATCACAGGTGTGGGGATTAAAGTCACAAACTGTGAGGGAAAATGAAGGTGATAGTGACCACAGGCCACTTGAAGTAGAACTGCGGTGTATGAGGGTGAATGAAAACGCAGTGGTTCAGAACTGGGGAGGGGACACTGGCCCAGGCTACGGTGATGTGGGGTGATGGATTGCAATTGGCCAGGCCCAGTGAGGGGTAGCCATGAGTATGGGGTGAAGGTAGCCATAAGTGTGGGATGAGCGGATATAGCAGTCCAGGCCTCATTGAGGGGTGCCGTGAGTATGGGGTGAGGGTAGCCATGAATGTGAATGAGCGGATGCAGCAGTTCAGGCCTCATTGAGGGGTGGGGTGAGGGCTGTAGCGGAGCACTGGGCTGAGCTCCCCAAGTCCAGTTGAAGAGTAGGAGGAATGAGAATATGAGCAAAGAGGTGAAGACCATAATGGGGTCACTCATTGAAACAGCTTACCTGAGCTAATGGGAGCTCCACCCACCCGGAAAGGGAGGGAACCAGCATAGGTCCAAACTAGTCCCTCTGAATATGGGTAACAGTTATATGGCTGGGGCAGACTGAGGGGCCACTGGGATTGGCACCAGGATCTATCCCTACTGCTTGTACTGACTTTTTGGGAACCCATTCTCTTTGAATGGATACCTTGCTCAGCCTAGATATAGTAGGGAGGGCCTTGGTCCTTCCGCAAAACCTTACCCTCTCTGAGGAGTGGGTGGGAGATGGAGGAGGCAGGTGAAGGGAATGGGAGGAGAGGAGGGAGTGGGAACTGGCATTTGTATGTAAAATGAAAACAGATAAGTTTGTTTTCTTTAAAAAAAAAAAATTAGAAAGAAAGTGGGGTAAGGGGACCGCAGTGGTCAGACTCCAGGGGGGACCAGTGAGTGTGAGGCGATGGGTGATGGATGAGGACACCCTTACTCACAGCCATATGGGCTCCTTGAGCTGCCTAACCCCCACAAAAGATCACCCAAGAGAAACTCGGGCATATTCTGCAGTGTACCTTTCATGTTACAGTTGACAGTCACTGCCACCACAACCCAAATGATAGCACCATGTCATTGACCCACTCCAGCTGAGGGGCGCTGAGCCCCATCTCCAAAGGAGATAGATAGATCTTGAACTGTTCACGGTCTGTGCTCAAAATGAAGCTTGCTGTCTGTTGTTGCTCTGTTAGGTAAACACTGTCCTAAATCACCTTCCTTTGCTGGAAGGAACTGGAAGAACAGGTGTTTTAAGCTTGTGTTTGCTTACCTGGAGTTTGTTTACTCTTGGGACTTAGAAATGCTAGGCAATAGGGAAATAGCACACTGGGCGGCAGCCTGCTGCAGAAGCCAAGCTGTCAGTCACAGGAAGGCTTCAGCTGGCCCGCAGGAGCGCCAAGCAGAGTTGGCCTGCAGAATGTTGTTCCCCTAGAGATCAATGGACTTTACCCACACCTCTGGCCCTAGACCAGCCTCTTTTTCTCTCCCTTCTGCCTAGAGTGGTTTCCTGAGGAGGAACCCAGTTTCATGAGTCCCTGGGGACTCCAGCTAAGCAGAGACCTTTCTGATAAGGAGTGCACACCACACGACCTCAGGACATCTCAGGACGTAGGCTTTCCCCTCAATACACCTTCCCTTCCATTGGCTGCCTTCACTTCAGCTTCCTCCCAGGAGGAAAAAGGATCTTTGAAAACAACTGGGTGAACCTGCACTCTGGGTAATGAGTCAGTCCACCCCTCACAGGGGACCAGCCTGGCCAGCTCAAGCATCTTCCTTCCTTCCCGACTTGGGTCACCGAGCAGCACCAAGTTCAGGGCTCGCTAGATAACCTGTAGGGCCCGATGCACAGAACAGGTCTAAAGGGCTTCTAAAATTCCTAAAATATAAAGCCTTTTTCTTTGTCCTGTCATAAGTATTTACATAATAAGTAAAAAAAAAAAAAAAACATTCTAAGTTATTAGCATGGATTTTACCATTCTTCTAAATATAAGAGCATTTGCTGGGGCTCAGTGATAGGCAGCTTGCCTAGCACACATGAAGCCATAAGTTCAATCCTTAGCACAATGGGGTTGGTCTGGGCTGGGGGTTGACACCCACTGTCTTTGGTCTAGAGAGATGATGGTTCAATGAGTACAGCATTAGCTGTTCAAGAGTGAGGACCTGGGTTCAAATCCCCAGAACCCACTTAAAGCTAGGCATGATGACCTATATCTATAATCCCAGAGCTCCTAATGGGAGGTGGAGCAGGAGAAATCTGTGGAAGCTTCCCAGACAGCTGGCCTGATACCCGGGGCAGCAAACAACCAAAGAGACCTTGTCTCGGACAAGGTGAAAAGCAAGGACAACACCAGAGCTGTTCTCTGACCTCTGTATGTCACTTCCTCGGGCATGCATTTATGTACATATATAAGCATACAAGGTCTCTTTTGCTTTTGGTACATGCCTCTTTTGACCTTTGTCTTTTTATTAACTCATAGGCCAGGTCTATGTCATCTTCCGTGGCCATTTTCATAGCAGTTGTTAGCCAGTGGGGGCGAGTAACATGGTAAGAAAGGAGAATCTGGGATCCTTGGTCATCGCTGGGGCCTTGCAGCCAGCGCACCAAAGCAGAGGTGGCCAGTAGCAGGCTGGATGCAGGCAGCAGGGAGGTGGCAGGAGCCTGAGGACCAAGCACCTTGAGGGAGATTGCTGGGATGAGTGGCCTCAGTGTATTGGCAGGACAGGACAAGAGTGAAGCCAGGGCCTTGGGGACCCCAGGTCACGAAGGGGACAAAGGACGGATTGTAAGGCAGTAGCAGAGGGGAAAGAAGAGTGTTTAAACATTGCTTTTTGAGGCCGACAGTGTCGGCTGATACAAACCAGTGGATCTGAGAAAGGGGGCATGGTGTCACTGAGAGCTAAAAGCAGGCTTCTCACCGTGCTCACCTGTCAGGGAAACGGCAGGGATCTGGAAGTGTGACCGCACATTGCTGGTGGGCGTGCAAGGAGCAGTGTTTGCCTCAAGTTTCAGAGTATAAGATGGTACGTGCTTCTGAAATAGGATCCCTTAAAGAAACTCACAGCATTTAATCTAAAGTTGCCCGTGTCCTGTCCAGGAACTTAACAGCAAGTGTGCATATTGATGGGCAGACATAGGCAGAGGAGCCTCACGGATAATCTTTGAGTGATCTAAATATTCATCAATGTAGACCTGCTTAAATAAATAGCTCTACATCAGGCAACGGAGTGAGGCATGGTAGGCAGTTTATGCGAAGGGCTGGAGGGGTGATATTCAGTTTCTCTGGGTACTCTCCGATTCTCCTAGCCAGGCAGAGGCCATAGACATCTAGATGGGCAGATGTGGCTACAATGGGCTGACTCTGGCCTCACTCACTGTAGTGCTATGTGAATCTAGCAGACTGGACAGCGGATTAGCAGCCTTGTAGGAGAGCTCTGACTCCAGGGATGGTTGAGTGCTGCTACCCGGCTTTTAGCAGTTGGCACATACTGCTGCTTTGGGCTCCTGTTCCAGGGGACCTTCGGGAGCTGCCTCTGACTCTCTGTCCCAGTTCTGTCCTGTACCCTCCATTCCCAAGAGAGGATCTCAGAACAGGAAGCATGTCTGGAATGCCTTGTCTCCGACACCCACCCACCCTTGGCATCAAGGCTCCAGGGCTTGTGGTAATCTCTGCACACTGGTGACTTAGGAAGGTGGCAAGGTCAGAGCTGGGAGGAACATTGTGAGCTAGTCCTCTAAACGAAGGGTGTGCTGGGGAAGCAACAGCACCCAGGGAGTGAGAGAAAAGACAGCATCTGCCCATCAGGGTCTCCAGGGAGACCAAGGGAAGCAAGTGAATGAATGGTTGGCTGTGTGTGCTCCAACAGACTCCTTGTGGAGCTCGACTCCACCCACCTGGTGCATCCCTGCTGTGTGACCTTAGAAACATTGCTCAAGTTCTCTGTGTATCCCTTTTCTCACTGGGCAGCATTCATTTAGCAAATATTTATGGGATGCGAATCACTCTGACCTTAATCTCAAGAACAGGGATGGTAGCCATCTCATCATTGTGTTCCTGGCCTTGCACGCTATTTTTCCCAGATAAGGAAGCTGAGCTCAGAGAAGTTCTGTAACTAGCCCAAGGCTGTAATAGTTGGTAAATGTGCGAGATGGGGATCAAACCCAGCTCCGTCTGATAAAGGCCACCCTGCCTTTTAACGAGGGGCTTGCACCCTGGAGTACTTGTCCCGGGTGGATTGAGGACCTGGCCGTGGCTCCGTCTTCCCATCCCCCTTCTCTGTCTTTTAGGATATCATCCCTTTTGGCAACAACCCCATCTTCCGTTACCTCTTTGGCTGGATGGTGCCCCCCAAGATCTCCCTCCTGAAGTTGACCCAGGGCGAGACTCTCCGCAAGCTGTACGAGCAACACCACGTGGTGCAGGACATGCTGGTGCCCATGAAGTGCCTGTCTCAGGCCCTGCACACTTTCCAGAACGACATCCATGTAAGCCGGGTGGCCAGGCGGGCATGCTCCCATGGGACCCAGAGCTCCTCTCCAGAGCCATGTCACCCAGCTTTGTGTATCTGCCCGCTGGGCTTCACTTCCTCTGACTATAAAATGAGGATCTTAGCCCACTCAGCCAGGGCAGCAAGAAAGAAGGGTCTGATGGGCTGCTGGCCCCATGAGGTAGAGTGGGAGTATCTGGAAGGGGTGGAGAGGAAACCAAAGCAGGGAACAGCCCGGAGCCTCTAGTGAGGGCTGCAAACCCAAAGTCTCCCTTGGTGGGATGTGGGCAGGCCAGTCCTGTGTCTGCTACCTGAGACCAACCCACTTCCCTGGCCTCTCAGGTCTACCCCATCTGGCTGTGCCCGTTCATCCTGCCCAGCCAGCCAGGACTGGTGCACCCCAAGGGAGATGAGGCTGAGCTCTACGTGGACATTGGGGCGTACGGGGAGCCACGCGTGAAGCACTTCGAGGCCAGGTCCTGCATGAGGCAGCTGGAGAAGTTTGTGCGGAGTGTGCACGGGTGAGTGGCCTGGGGTGTCGGGGCACAGGGACCCTCTCACCCACCCTGCCCATCCTCACACCCTGACCCCTTCCTTCCCATACAGGTTCCAGATGTTATACGCCGACTGCTACATGAACCGGGAGGAGTTCTGGGAGATGTTTGATGGCTCCTTGTACCACAAGCTGCGCAAGCAGCTCGGCTGCCAGGACGCCTTCCCTGAGGTGTACGACAAGATCTGCAAGGCGGCGAGGCACTGAGCGGGGCACCTCGGGAGCCAGATGCATGGGAATGGACTTGCTCTCCCTCGCTCCAGCGTCTCTGCTTTCCCAGATTTCAGAAAGAAACCCCTCCAGAAATCTCCAGGGCAGCTCAGGCAAGTGGAAAGAAGGAAGCACACGGGATCTGGAGTCACACAGTCCTAAGTCCCGCTCCCAGCTTAGCCACTCATTAGCCGTGCGACTCTGACTCTGGGCTGGTCACTTGGCCCATCTGTGCCCCGTGTTCATTTGCGGAAGGAGGTAAAAATTCCTACCTGTGGGCCATCATCTACACAAAGGGCTGGTTGTGTGGGAGGAGCTTCACGAGTGGTAGCCACGGCCACGGCTTCCCATTCAACCTCACACCTGACTCCTGCTCCCCACGGGTCACCTGTGCACAGGTTTGGCTGGCATGATGAAGGGGGTGCCCTGGGGTTGTACCTGCATTGCCTGCATCAGCCACAAGAGCCCTTCATGGGGGCAAAGGAGGTTCCTCCTTCCCCCGGACCTTAGGGGGGCCACATGATGGGCAGGCGGGCCCAGGATGTGCTGTGCCAAAGCCAGGTCCAGTCCAAAGTCCTCTCTGCCATCTTTGGGCCATCCTGCCCCTTCTTCCTGTGTGCGCAGGCCCGAGGGTCACCCCAGCCATCACTGGGCCCACTCAGGACTGTTCCTGGAAAAAGACATCTCAAGATGGGAAGCCTGGCCTTCCTGGGCTTTCCTTTCTTGACTCCCTCCATGCAGACCTCCTCTAAGATCCACTGAGTCACAATGGGGGCACATGCTCATGACTGTGTCACATAGGGATGGTTCCCACACTGAGTAAGAAAGGGGTGTCTGCCCTGTGCTACTGTGAGGACCCTCCCTGGGGTTGGAAGGAAAGCTTCCAGGGTCACTCATTTCCCCCATTATGTTCCCCCACCCCCAGCTCTAGTTAATTTCAGTGCCTTACAAATCCTAAGCTCAGAGAAAGTTAGCTCCATTTCCGTTCCAGAGGGAGGGGCCGCTAAGGCCCCTCTGCCTTGTTAGTGAAGTGTGGTTGGTTGTACAGCCCCACCTTCAGAATTGCCTGGCCTGGCTGAAAACCCAGAGTCTCCCGGGGGGGCGGGGCGGGGGGGAAATCAAGTCCTGGAAGAGAAGCCAGAATTCAAGAGCTGAGCTGGTCACAGTCCCCGCTAAGCTGCTGTTTTCTCAAGCCTCATTGAAATGTCAGAGCTCCTGAAGCCTTTCTGTGTTAGACAGTAGAAAGCCTAGTGTTAGAAGCCGGGGGAACATACACAATCCAGGTGACAGTTAGGGACTGTCCATCATCTCGAGTTCTTCCTCCCACCCCCAAGCCAGCTCCCCTGTCATTTTCATATGTCTGGCACGTGCCAGAACCCTTAAGAGTCATACTTAAGGATGCTCACTGATGCCGCCGAGAGCTGACATACTGCACAGTGCCAGTGTGGTCCTGTGAAGGCTGGAGGACTTGTGGCCGCTGGAAGGCGGAGGAACCACCGCATCCTCTTGTCCTGTGAAGGAAGTAGTCTTCACCTCGCTGTCTGTGCAGCGTGCATTCTTGGCACGGGCTCTCTTGGTGGTCCGTGTGCATCCTCGTCCTCACCGACTGATGACTCTGCTTGCTGCAGATGAATGGTCGATGCGAGCTAGGTTAGTTAGCGTGATATCTGAAGTACCATCGTTCCACCGCTTGAGCCTCCATAAAGAGCCACTGGGACTGTGGTAGTGATGCCAGCAACGTGTGTCACCCTAAAGAGCCAAATTCTAGTCCACCACAGACACGCCCCAGGACCTGGGAAGGGAAGGGATTTTGAATCACATTAGCTTCA
This sequence comes from Chionomys nivalis, assembly GCF_950005125.1. Classification (NCBI taxonomy): domain Eukaryota; kingdom Metazoa; phylum Chordata; class Mammalia; order Rodentia; family Cricetidae; genus Chionomys; species Chionomys nivalis. The sequence goes on along the minus strand of NC_080096.1, from coordinate 41,084,812 downwards.
GGTTAGTGTTTGGCTCCAGTAATATCTTGCCTGAAAAGTGGCCAGTCGTCTTCCAAGCATGGTGAACTGGGTCCCAGGTTTTCCTCACAAGCCAGTCCTGTCATTGTCCAGCCATCCGGGGGCTTGGTGATCACCTCGCTGCTGCAGGACAGTGCATGTGGGATGCCAGAGCAAGCCTCTCCCCTCCGTGACTCTGGTTTCTTGGCTGCATGAAGGTGTTCTGGAAAGTCAGAGTTGTAGCCACTGCCTGGCTGGAAAGCTGAATTGGCTGTTACTGGAAGGGAAGAGGGAGAGGGGTGGCTGTGGCAGTGTGTGCTGTGTGGGTTTTTTTTTGTTTTGTTTTGTTTTGTTTTAATTTGGTCATGGGGACCAAGGAGAAGGCATGACTCCCCCTGGTCAGGCTCTTGCAGCCTTAGGCACTGTGCCTACTCTCCAGAACACACGTTCCTGTGGCTGTGGGGACCACCGCTTCTGTAAAAATAAAATACAGCCTGGAAGCTAGTCTTTGTCGTTTTTTTGTTGTTGTTGTTGTTCAGAGGATCACAGTGTAGAGTCAAACCAGGACTCAGCAGCGGGTGTTGCCACTCGGCTCTGATGTCCTGTCTGAACACGAACACCCACAGACACGAGCTGAAAGAACGTGGGGGGAAGCAGGGAGCAAATGTGTTTCTGTCATTCCAATGAAGACGTGGTGGCAAGACAGAGGATGGCAGCTCAGGTCGGGTGGGCACTGTCCTCGGGCACCAGACGTGCCATCAGAGGTCTGGCCACTGTCCTGGCCTTGTCACTTGGTTGTGACCAACTAATTTTGACAAGCTAATTGCTCCTGTGTAGACTTCCTCATCCAAAAGCTGGAGAAACCCACTGGCTCTCCAGCAGAAGACAACGCCATCCTCATCTGGGCACACCACCAGCCTTCCTTGCAGCCAGGTGTGTCCTCGGGGTTAAGTATTTTTCTGCAGTGACCGGGAACAGAAATACAACCTCTCTGGCTGTCCCCCACAGTGTCTGGATGCACATGCCAGAAGGGTAGGAGAGCCCGAGCTGGAAAGAGGCAGGGTCTCTGCATCACCAGAGAACAGCTCACCCGCTCTGGGCTAGCATGACACAGTGATAAACTTTTGTTACGATTGTGTGAGCAGTTTGGCTCACCCCAGCTGCCTCAAGAGCTCTGAGGCTTAAATGCCCAGAGTCAGGAGACTCAAGTTTTAACTCTCAATAAAAGTTTTGCGCAAATGTGCACACAATGGACATTTTACTAGAACATGTGCGGCAGGTGAACATCATTCCGTTAGGAAACCCCTTCCCCAGTTTTCCAGGCTGTATTTTACATCTTCAGCGTTCCTTCTGCTGGTCAGCTTTCCTTCACTGTAACGAAGTGCCTGAGCTAGTCGAGGGATAACGAGGAAAAGCTTGTTTCGGCTTTCCTTTACAGAGCTTCCACTCTGTGGTCAGCTGGGCCTGTGGTGGAACAGCATACCGTAATGGGTAGGTGTGGCAGAGAAAACAGTCACAAACCAGGGAGCAAAGACAATAGAGGAGGGAGTTGGGTGTCCCTCGGTCCCCTTTACAGGTGCGTCTCCAATGACCCAAAAGCCTCCTACTAAGCCCTCCCCAATAGAACCAAGCGTTTGGCACGGAGACCGGTGAAGATATTCCAAGCCCAGATTTATATTAAAATAGAGCTTTTGCATTTCAGCCCTCAACAGCACCTAACGTTTGGATGAGTGTGCAACCACATGGTGTCTTACTCATTTCTCAGTCTTGTAACAAAGGGGGAAGAGTCTTAGGGTTACTACTACTGTGATGAAACACCATGACCGGAACAACTTAAGGAGAAGGAGTTTGGTTTACTCGCATTTCCAGTGGTTTGCGGCCTTCCCAGGGCTGCGACCTCTAATACAGGTCCTCATGTTGTGGTGACCTCCAACCATAAACTGATTTTTGTTGATTCTCCATAATATTGCTACTGTTATGAATTGTAATGTAAATATCTGTGCTTTCCAGTGGTCTTAGGCAACTTGCAAAAGGATCATTCGATGCTCCTCCCACCCAGGGGGTTGCAACCCACAGGTTGGGAACTGCTGATGTAACAGTCGTCACCAAAAGCAGTGGGGGCAGTAATTTAAGCGAGGCAGGAACTGATGCAGAGGCCATGGAGGGATGCTGTTTACTGGCTTGCTCATCATGGCTTGCTTTCTTATAAAACCCTGGACCACCAGCTCAGGGATGGTGCCACCCACAATGGGCTGGGCCCTCCCTCTCACATCAATCATTACAGCTTGTTTTTATGGAGACTGAGTTGAGGTTCCCTCTCCTTTCAGATAGTGTTAGCCTATGTCAAGTTGACATAAAATTAGCCAGCATGGGGCGGGTGTCATCTTTCCCATTACGTAGATGAGGAAAATGAGGGTCAAGAAAGGTCAAGTGAGTTGCCGGTAGGCTGACAAGCATGCAGGCTGACTAGTCACAGCTGAGTGACCTTCCCAGGAGCTAAGCAAAGCATTGACCTGGTCTGGGAGGCAAAGGCACTGTAGAGCTTGACCGAGGAGGCCACTGGCAAAAGAGTCACATTCTCAGAGGAGATGTTGAAAGAATGTAGGGACACAGGAACTCAAACAGCTGAATCCTACATGGCCCATCACTCTATGATCCAAGGGGAAAAAATTTTTTAAGTGAGGGACTTCCTGTCTAGGCTGATACCTGTGGTAACTGGGCTCGCAGATTCCTGGTAAGCTTGAACAGGACTCCAGGTGTTCATTCTGGCCAGGCTTGCTTCTTCCTGTGCCCCAGTTCTAGTTCTGGGCCTGAGGCCAAGGACCATGCCCTGGGACCTGGGAGAAGCAGCCAGAGAAGCCTTATCTTGCTGTCAACTGGGCCACGTGTGCAGGAGTATCAAGTGTGTAAGAGGAAGACGTGTGCAGGAGTATGAGAGTGTGTAAGGAATGTGTCCAGCCATAGCTGCTCACTGCTGACCAGGAAGCTGAAAGCAGAAGGCCTCACATGCGTGACCTTGGAACTCCTAGGTAACAAATCTGTCTCTTCAGAGGAGGAAGTTATGAACAGCGACAGGAGAGGGGACCATGGCAAGCTGGGGCACTAGAAAAGCCATTGTCACATCTTACACTTGGACTTCACTAAGCTCCGTGGGTAGCCTAGTCCCTCATGCCACTGGAACCTGGCAAGCTCTGCAACACAAGCTTGCTTTTTGCTGGTGGTGTGGTCAGAGAAACAGCTGAAATGGCAGGGAAGGGAGGTGGGAAAGCACGGGGTGCTTATTTCAAGGTGTTGACTCAGAAGGCTGTGGAGGCCTCGTTGGCCCAAGGTCTAGAGACCCAGGAAAAACTAGTTGTGTGGCTTGTTTTGAACTTTATCCTCCAGCCTTGAGTTGACCTTGGCTGTCTTGATTTCAGGTCCGCCGTGCCCCAAGAGACCTTAACAAGATCAGGCCTGTTAGCGTTCCCTTGAAGAAAGAGGCAGACATCAAGGGAACCTAACCTGTGATTCCAGGCACCGCTCCCCACTGCCTCCTCCCAACTTCCTGTGGGGGTGTGGGGGGGGAGAGATTCCAGTGAGTCAGCTTTTCAGAGTTCCCCTGCTAGTGTGGGTCTTTCCTGTGGTGTTGCGGCCTTTGAGTCAGCCTCCTGTATGTAGCCCTCCACCTGTGCTCCCGCAGGAACTCTGATAAGCTCATTCAGTCCTAAGCTGGGCTTGAATGGAATGGTTTGTTTGGTCTGTTGATGTCTAACCTGTAGCAAATTGGTGTTTCTTTGCCTCTCTCCAGGAAAAGTGAAAAACAGTTTCGTTTGAAAGCTAGACAGCCCAGGAAGAAACTAATCCTTCCATTCTAATACAAAGGTGGGAAAACAGGGTGGATGCGCCCCCCCCCCAGCAGGAGGAGTGTCCTCACTCAGCCGGCCACACTCAAGGCTTCTTCTGGCTGGCCAAGACCCAAACTACCCACAGTAAATAAGACTAGATTGTCTTATCTCACTCAGAAATACCTTTGCAAATGACCAAGTAATGCTTACTCAAACGCCTGGGTACCACGTGACAGAGACGAGCAGATACATAAAATTAACTATCACCAGCACATCATCCTGTTTTGTTCCTAACACGCCGCGTAGCCGAAGTCTTCAGCACGCACCTGAATGCCAGCTCAGCAGGAAGTGGCCCTACACTCCAAGGTCCAGGACTGTCACCGCTGAGAGTCTGGTGTGCATCCCTGTTAGTCCCCTAGCACTCTACACCCCATCTGTCCTCAGGTTGATTAAATCCCCTGTCTCTGGATGAGTCCCCAGGGGCCCAGGAAGTGAGTGGACCAATAGGGCCTTAGCAACAAGCGCAAGAGGGCCAAGCTGGATATAGCACCTTCAGAGTAAAGAAAGACTGTAGCAGGGGCCAGGCCTGCTTGGGCTTGGGCAGTTGCTAAGCAGCTCATAATGATGGGGACCACAGAGAATGAAAGGGGCCCCAGCTGTGGTGCATACCGATCCTGGCTACTCAGGGTACTGAAGAGGACTCAAGCTTGTGAGTTTGAGGCCACCCCAGCAACATAACAAGACTATTTCAAAACAAACAAAAAATCCAATTGTCTTGAGACTGAGGATATAGTTTAGTGGTAGTCTTAGCGAGGGTTACTATTGCTGTGACAAAACACTATGGCCCAAAGCAACTTGGGGAGGAGAGGGTTAATTAATTTCATTCACACTTCCATGTAACAGTACATCATTTAAGCAGCCAGGGCAGAAACTCATACTGGTGCAGGACCCCAGAGGCAGGAGCTGAGGCAGAGGCCATAGAAGAGTGCTGCTCTGGTGGGTCCAGCCTGGCTTTCTCTCTCTCTCTCTCTCTCTCTCTCTCTCTCTCTCTCTCTCTCTCTCTCTCTCTCTCTCTCTCTCTCTCTCTCTCTCCTCTCTCTCCTCTCTCTCTTTCTTTCTTCCCGTCTCTACCACCCAAGCACTGATTAAAGGCCTGTGCCACCACACCCAACTTCAGCCTGCTTTCTTCTAGAACTCGGGACGACCAGAGGTATCTCCACCCTCAAGGAGCCAAGGAGCTGGGCCCTCCCACATCACTAATTATGAAAATGCCTACAGGCTTGGCTACAGCCGGATGTTGTGGAGGCATTTTCTCAGTTGAGGCTCCCTCTTCTCAGGTGACTGTAGCTCATGTCAAGTTGAAACAAAAACTAGCCAGCATACAGAGAATGTTGGCTTTGCATGCCCTAGGCCCTGCATTTCAGCCCCAGTGAGGCTGTGGAGTCCCCAAGAAAACACTGCAATGTTCATAGTGAACAAACTGTCACCCTCAGTTGGTAAGAAAAACCCAGTTCTGTGTTTAGTAAAGAAAAGGTGCTGGGCACCCTCTGTGAATGTGCCTAGTCTGAACTTTTTGTGCCATACAAAGTCATGCTCCGTTCTACCAAAGTATTGCCAGCGCCTACCTGCCCCGTGTACTAACAGGATGCAGACTAGGTGTAATAATTCTGTGTGAGAGGGACCTTGGTGGCAGCACCTTGGCAGCAGGCGGGTCTGAGCCACGGTGAGAGCCCACAGCAGGTGAGGGACAGACACTGTGCAGACAGAACTTAAGTGGGGAGTTTTATTGAGATAAAGGGAGTGGGGGAAGGGAAGGGAGAGAGAAAGAGATGTGGGGGGATTGCCTTTTAAAAGGACAGGATATTGTCTGCCATGCACGCACTCTGCCGGGTCCCCAAGGGACGTCAGGTGTGCCTGGATGCTAACACTAGGACTGCCTTCAAGTGATGTCCACTCACATTGTGGGGTCTGATAGCACGGCTTGAAAGGGGCAATTTCTCCCTGCTCAGGACCCTCACAACTTGGCCGGATTCCACACTCAGGTGATGGAAGTTGCTGGGCAATGGGAGAGATACTAGAACAGGATGCAACTTTTGCAAGATTTCAATCCGGGTCCTCGGAGATGGAACTAGAATTGGTGGCTACCAAATGTTTATGTGCCACTGGCTATGAAGCTCTTTGTTCCCCAAATCACTTAGGAAAAGTCCAGCATATAGTCAGCATGGAGCTGTTTAGACGTTTTCTTTGGGCAAGCTAGGCTCCAGCCTCATGGCCACCTCGGTGCTGTCCTCTCCAAAGCTTACTGGAGGGCCTCAGAAGGGCCCAGGGTATAAACCTCAGCACTCGGTGTCTGCTCAAGCCCCGTCCAGGTGAAAGGCAAAAGACTCAAGAAGTCTCACGTCAGCTTCACACCCAAAGGAGCCTTTACAATTTGAGACAGGTACTACTCGTGGGATGTCAGGAAAAACATCAGTGTTCATCGTGGTGTGTTCTCTAGAAGCCAACCCCGACTCTGAACTAAGAACCTGACTACAGGTGGTTTACTGGGCAGTCAAGAAAACACCCGGAGGAAAGTGGGGAGGAATGGCGGCCAGGAGTGAGCGCTCTCAGCCAGCTTGCCCTGTGGGCAGCTAAAGCCACCTACTCCTGGAAAACAAAAGCCTGTGTCAAACACACTTCAGTCCTGCCAGAGCACGGGGAAGCTGGGAATTTTGATATGCCAGCTTCCACCCAGGAGGGCAGCTCCTGCAGGGGTGGTGACCCTGGGATTTCCGGGACTTCCCTGGCAGTCAGACAAGCCTGTGAGAGGTGGGATTCCTATAGGATTCCTGACTTTCTTAACACCCAAGCTCACTGGTCACCTCAGGCAAAATATTTAAATAAACTTCCCAGTTTTCTTGCTTACAAAGAAGGATTACAAAGCTGTCCACCTTCTCTATGGTGTCAGTGACTGCCAGTAATAGAATAGCTGGAAAAAAAATATTTTTTTAAAATATACTCATTTTATAAGGTGTTTTTTTAAAAAAAGTCTTATTACAGTTATTTTCTAACTTTTAATAAAGATTTACTTTTTAGGGCTGGAGAGATGGCTCAGAGGTTAAAAGCATTGCCTGCTCTTCCAAAGGTCCTGAGTTCAATTCCCAACAACCACATGGTGGCTCTCAACCATCTGTAATGAGGTCTGGTGCCCTCTTCTGGCCTGCAGGCATACACACAGATAGAATATTGTATATATAATAAATAAATAAAATATTTAAAAAATATTTTTTATTTCATATGAGTCCTAGGACCTACACAAAAGTTGGATGATATAATGTGTGGTTCTAACCCCAACGGGCAGGGGAGGGGGGGTTCCCTAGCCATTGCAGTTGGTGGTTTAAATTTCCAGTTTGCAGCCCTGTTTCTAGTCTATGGAAAGTTCATGGGACGGACAGATCCTATTTCCTGCTGCCTTGCTAAATTAACTGTCAGGGCAGTTGGAAGAGTCAGTGGGTCAGGTTTTGCATAGAGGATTTTGTGATCTCTGTGAATAGACAGTTTCTCTTCTCCCACAACTGTCGAGACAGAATCTGCTCTGAAGAAAGTGTCTAATGTGTTTTATTACGTGAGTTCTGTGGCTGAGTCCATCGGGTCCCAGCACCCCCTTCTCTAGGGACAGCCCTCTCCCCCACCCCACCGCACACTTACTGATGGAGTGAGGGAAGCCACTCAGGATGTTGTCACTCACCCCCACACCCACCTGTGCGCCCACAGTGCTGACTCTGGGGGCAGAGGCTCCCTCACTTGTTGGACACCGCTTGGAAGTCAGTAGCCTCCTTCTTGCATGAGGCCCTACTGAGCTTCCAGAAGCATTCCTACCATGAAAATGGGGTGTTCCTGAAGGGGCCTAGAGGGCTGCATTGCAAATGCTCCTGTCTCTCCCTCTCTGGAACAACAGTGAACCTGGTACACGCTCTGTTTACAGCAGAAGGGTTTCCAGGGAGTCACCCACATTCCCCTTTTCCACCCACCTGCAGCCTGGCCCCCAAATTCATGTCACCAGCTGAAGGGATAACTTAGGACAATGCATCTCTTGTAATAAGATTACCCTCCCCCTCCCCGCTGTCCCAGCAGACATTGCGGCAAAGATGGCCCTCCTGGTCTCTCCCCTCTCTTCAAGACCCCTGCTTCGTTTTCCATCCTCCCATCCCAAGATTTCTCTTCCAGCCTTGGGCCCTCTGGTCACATCAGGCTGTCCTTCTTCTGTGGCTTTAAGGAGTAGGATCCGAATTGTAATCCACAGTTGGAGGGCACTTGCCCTTCATAAAAGGTGTGATCCGTTCCCTGTAAAAAGAGAGAGAAATATGGGCCCGATCCCTTCCCTGGAGGGGGCCTACAGGAGATAGTCAGCTGTGCTTCACAGGGACATCTACACGGACTGAGAGGCCAGGACTCATGACCTCCAGAAAGGACCCCTTTCTAAGGGAGGAATCTCTACCCTTATACATTTCATCAGTTAGAATGTCTTTTATGAGCTCCAAGGGGAAACACATGAAGACTGGCAGAGAGTGACTGAGGAAAACACCCAATGAGGCCTCTACACACATATAAACACATGTGCATGCGCGCACGCACACACATTTTATACACATGCAAAAGGGGCACAGAAAGAAAAACCAGTAAGCTGGACGAGGTGGCACGTGCTGTCAGGAGCCGTGTCCCCCCAAATTATTATAGGAAGCACCACCGTGAGGAGTTTTTGCAGAGGGCTTCACTTTCCAATTGTATTGAGAATAGTCTTATTGACCAAGCCTATCTCACACCCAAATTAACTGTTAATAGAGAGTTATCTGCTAGCGGAACCTGCCTCACATTCCAAACTATCTAGACAACTAGGTGTGTCACCTTGTGACTTCCCGACCAAGGAATCTTGACCCGACCCATCGTAACCTCTCGGACTAAGTGACGGGCGTGGACCACGTGGCAGCCCCCCAAGCTCCCCATTCAGGGGCTATATAAGCTGTAACCATGACTCTAATAAACGGAGGCTTTGACAAATAAGCTTAGCCTCCTTCCTGCTTATCAGCCTATGCCTTTCAGGTGGTGCCTCTCCGTGACCCTGGAATAACTGGCCAGCCAGGCGGGTTACAAACCCTAGACAGAGTGACCCGTCGAGGCGGCTACTCCGTACTTGGGATGAAGAGGTAGGAAGGTCAGGAAATCAAGGCCAACCTCAGTTACACAGTTAACCTGAGGCCAGTCTGAGCTCAGTGAGACCCTATCTAAAAATGAAAGAAAAGAAAATCGGCCACTTACCTATAGTGGCTCACGTCTGGAATCTCAGTACTTGGGAAGCTGAGGTAAAGGGGATTACTATCACTTTGAGGTCAGCCTGGGCTACACAGTGAGTTTCAGGACAGCCTGGGCTACAGAGTGAGTCCTCTCAAAATCAAACAAACAAAACCATAGCACCTGGAAGAATACACAACCCTGCCCTAAGAGGGAAACTGAGGGCTAGAGAGAGGTAGGTAAGCTAGCACGAGGTCATATAAAGCCAGGATCAGGGCCAGGACTCAGGCCCAGCATCCCCAAGCTTCCAATCTCAGTCCCATGTTCCTTCCACCATTTAGATACTGAGCCAGGAGTCGAACACCCTGCCCCTGCTCAGGTCCAGATCTCCACCCTGCAAGCAACTTGGAAACGGTTTCCTTATAGGAACGCCTAGCTACCTGTGACCAATAGCAGCTAGCAGCCATTGTGACATGCGTCACACTCTCAGCTACTGCCTGTTTTCCCTACTAAACAGGCGAGGTCTCCATGGAGACAGGGCTGTGGTTGTTACATGCTTTTGTTCCTTACCCTTGATCATGACCTGGAGCTGAGTGGATACACCACAGATATTAGTCAAAGGATGAAGGAGGGAGAGGAGGCTCACCAGAGTAAGGGGCCTCTCCTGCCCCCGGTGGGTCTGTGTCTAACGTCTCTGCACCCCTGCCTATAGCCTCACCTCTCATCTAGACTTGGAGGCAGAATCGTTGTCTCTGTCCGTCCCCACTCCATCTACCCACCTAAAACACAAGTGTTACTTCCCATTAAAACCCTTCTGAGCACCTGGGAGAAAATATTTACTCGTCTTTGTAAATTCTGACTTCTAAGAAAGTACTGATGCCAATAATATTTAGAGAATTCTCTAAATGTGGGGGCCGGAAAGATGGCTCAGCTGCTGAGTGCAGAGGATCCTCATTTAGTTCCCAGCATGCACATGGGAAGGCTCACAATCACGAATAACTCCAGCTTCCCAGTGGTCTGAAGCCTCCAGCCCCTATGGGCACCTGCCTTCGTGTGCACACCTGCACTAATGATGTGCACACACCCATGGACACATAGGTAAAAATCAAAAATAAAGACAGAGACTTCTCCAGACTTTGTAAAAATGTAAGCAGCCTGCTCTTTAAAACAAACGAAAAGCTTTGAAAATACTTCAGCGAAGAAGTGAAAAATAAAAATTCAACATCCTGTCATGGAGAGATGCGAATCCGAACTCTGTTGACAAAAATTCAAAATGCGATATGAACACTGATGTGGTGGGGCTGGGCTGTAACTCAGGAGTGGAGAGCTTGTCTGGCATACACAAGTCACGGGTGTCGACCCCTAGCACCGTCATACAAAATTGAAGCCCGAGTGTGAGGCAAGTAAATCCTCCCACATTGCTGGTGAAATACAAAAAGTACAGCACCCCAAAATACTTAGAGGCTTTCTTAGACTGCTATATGTGCGCTTACCAAATGATCTAGAAAATCTCATTCTGGGCTAGTTACTATAAAGAAGTGAAAACCTGGCTATCCAGAAAACTGTATAAGCTCTTTAAGGCAGCTTTCATAAAGATTGAGATGTGAACAAAAGGCAGAAATCCACACTCTGGATACATTTCAGCATCAAAGGAACAAGCTTCCTCTACAACATGGGTAACTTCAAGATCACTGTGTAACATGACAGGGAAAGAGGCATCCGTGCATGGCCGGTTCTGTTTGGGAACAGCAAGCATATTAGTCACTGGCATGGACATAGCGCATTGATGCAGGCAGCATGGAGGAACTTCCTGGCTTGTGGTTTCTCAGCTATATGTATCTGTCAAACTCAGAAACCAGGAGCTGAGGAGACGGCTCAGTGAGCAAAGTGCCTGCCATTGTATCCATGATGACTTAGGTGTGACCGCCAGCACCCACATAAGAAGGGAAGAGTGTAGCATGCCCTTGTAACCTCAACACTGCAGAGAGGGAGACAAGAAATCTCTGGGGCTTGCTAGCCAATCAGCCTAGCCAAGAGGATAAGCTCCAGACCAATGACAGATCCCATCCCCCCAAATAAGCAGGACAATCCTGAGAGATGACACCTGCAGTTATGTTATAGCACAAACACATTTTTTAAATTCGGGGCTAGAGGATGGTTGTCTTAGTTAGGGTTTCTATTGCTGCGAGGAGACACCATGACCACAACTCTCATAAAGGAAAACATTTAATTGGGGCTGATTTAGGGTTTCAGAGGTTTAGTCATTATTGTTACGGCGGGAAGCTCTACATAGTGAGTTTGGGTTAACCTAGGCTACATGGCGAGACCTTATATGAAAAAATAAATAAATAGAGGTAAATAAAAAATATAAATAAATAAATAAGTAAATAAATAAATCTGATTTGTATGAAAATGCGTGACTTCTCACAGAACGAAGTCCAAGTATCTTAGCTCCATGCCCAAGGGTTTCTTGTGCCCGGGTCTCACTGTTTGTTACTCACACGCAGCATACACCATTTCCAGGGATTCTCTCTGGGCTCAGATTAGGATTGAAGGGTTTCCTAGAACCCCACTTTCTGACCCAAACACCCAACACTCTCACCAAACAGTATATGAGAATGTCCAGGAATTTCAGGAAGGTAAGCATGGGGGGATCAGCGTTCATCTCTCTCTGCTTCCTGGTTGGGGACACAGTGTGACCAGGCACCTCACACTCCCACTGCCACAGAAGAGCTGTGGCACCATCTTGTCATACGGGGGACTATGCCCACCAACTCCAAGCCACAAGAAACCCTTCCTCCGTGAAGTCACTTCTGCCAGGCATCTTCTTATGGCAATGAGAAAAGTAACTATATAAACACATATACATTTAAAAACCACTGTGTATACTGCAAACATGTTCCAAGAATGTAATAATTTATTATTACTATGAGCAATTTGAGATTTTTAGGTAAAGAATGGCATTTTAAGCTAAAATTCTGAAAGAATACCTCAAGTGTTTTGGCAGAAGTGTATTAATGCTGCCATTTCCTCTAAATTTATCAAAAATAAAAGATGTTTAAGAGGGACCGAAGAGAAGGCTCAGTGGTTCAAAACATGTACATTATTACAGAGGAGTTGAGGTTAGCTCCCAGCACCCACATCCAGTGGCTCATAACCACTGTTAACTCCAGTTGCAGGAGCTCTAATGCCCTCTTCTGGTCCCTCCATGCACTGCACCCATGTGCACATACCCACATAAAATACACAGACACACAATTTAAAGTTTTTATATTTTAAAGATGTCTAATAGACAGAGTGATAGAAGATCCGTCATTGAGCATGAAAACATTAGTAATGTGGTCATTTTGTATAATAATAATGTTGAATATAAAGGATATGTAGATGCTGTGTCATATGTCAAAGGCAAACTTCCCCAAGTCACTTGTCTAATTCCACCACGTGAGCACTAAGGATCGAACTCAGGTCACCAGGATTGGCATCAAGTGCTTGTCCCCCACAAGCCATCTCACTAGCCCATAGTAGCAAATCTAAATGATGTGGGTGTAGAGGTGTACAGTATAAAATCAACTTTCCTACAATGTTCAATTTTTTCATAATAAAATGTCACGCAAAAAAATGTAAATTTCTGCCAAATAAAACCAGAAGCTTCTCAAGTATTCCTTTTGTGCATTATCAAGACGCTGGCCCATTTCATTAATGAATGTGTTGGCTTATCACTTAACAAGTGTTCATGTGTTTTCTCCTCTGGGTATCAGCGAGACGCTGGAGCCTGGGAACAGAGACACTCTGTTTAGTCTCACTGTGGGCATGTGAGGAAGTCACAGTACCACGGGGACGCATGCGCCACCCTGGGATGTGCAAGAGGCTGAAAATAAAGAGACATTGTCCAGAAAACCAGGGAAGCTTTTGTATTTACACAGTGTTATGGCTGATACATAGGCGTGTCCCAGATAAGCACTAAACAGCCGTGTACAGTCAATGGCTTTAGGATTAGGCCAGTAAGGGAGATGCCAGGCTGGCGTTGTTCCGCATGGCCAGAGTTTCTTTTTTGTTTTATTTTTGTTTGTTTTTGAGACAGTGTCTTACTATGCAGCCTTATATGGCCTGACGCTTGGTATGTAGACCAGGCTGGCCTCAAATTTAGAGACCCACCTTCCCAGTGCTGGGATTGAAGGTGTGCACCATTATACCAGAGCTTTAAAATCCTAGTTAAGGGCTGGGTGTGGTGTCGCATGTCTTTAATTCCAGCCCTTGAGGCAGATGTGGGTGGATATCTATAAGTCTGAAGTCAGCCTGGTCTACATACCATAGTTAGTTCCAAGCCAGTCAGGGCTACATGGAAAGATTCTGTCTCAAAACCAGAAATGTTGTGGGGTATCGAAGAGACAAGACTATTCGGGCACAGGTTCAAGTCCAGGGAGAGTCTGTATTAACCAGTCATTGACCACAGACTGGGTGCTCAGGACCCAAGTACAATCCCGAACCTTTCTCAGGGTGAACTCTGAGAAGCACAAAAATCCCATCCTGGGCTGACACACCTCAGTTGGTAAGCATCATTACCCAGAAACAGAACTATAGAAACCTTTTTTGTTATATTGCAAGGTCAGTACATTTAGGAACTTTCCCAGAACTGTGGACTTTGGTAGACTTGGTCTTTGCTATTGTTTTTGCAGGTGGTGCTGCCTACACATTGGGTTTCAAGGCCTAAATGGTACTTCCATCGTGAAGTCACTTATACTAAGGTCTGGAGGCCTATAACAAAACAAAATGTCTTAGTCAAAAGATTCAAAAAGGTAGCCAGAAGGAGGTCTGCTGTGGAGGTAACACACTTATGAAGGACCTACTATACACACAGTAGAACGAAAAGCACTCTTTCCCAGGCAGGTTGCCTGATTGAAAGCCTGAGGCCCAGTGGTTCCCGCCCAAGAAGAAGCAGGTGACCGTGAAAGAGATAATGGCCTCCCACATTCTGCTCCTCTCTCACACATGCTCTCCCTCACCCGGGTTAGAGACAGTGTACTGGGAAAGGACATATCTCCCACCGTGGCCCAGGAAGAGACAATAATGAACAAGGTCAGAGTCAGAGGCACACATTCTGTTCCCTGCATTGTCTCTGCTCCGGCGGTACTTGGCAGATCCCTTCATGAGCCTCGTCAAACCGTGCTTACTTGAGCTAAAAGATGAGAAAATGCAGGCCAGCCACTTCGACAGCAACCTCTGCTATCTGTGACCTTCCACATTTCACAATCACAAGCACACAGGACCACAGCCACCACCCTGGAACAGTGGCAGGCATCAACATAGAAGGGTGGTAAGAAGGTGAGAACCCTTTCCCCTCCAGTCTCTATTCATTTTCACTGCTTTATTCCTGCTGTTGATTTTTAAATTTAAAAAAAAAATGTGTGTGTGCATGTGTGTGTGTGCATGTATGTGTGTGCATGTGTGTGTGCATGTGTGTGTGCATGTGTGTGTGCATGTGTGTGTGTGCATGTACATGGATATGGCTGCATGTTGAGGCCAGATCCCCTGGAACTGGGGTTAGAGAAGATTGTGAGCCACTCTACATGGGTGCTGGGGACTAAACCCCCGTCCTCTGCAAGAGCAGCAAGGGTTCCTAACTACTAAAACCATCTCTTCAACACACTTTCTTTAGGGATTTATTTTGTTGTTTAAATCAAATGTAAATGTGTGTTTGTGTGGGAGTGTATGCACCTGTGGGTGCAGATGCCCAAGGCGTCCAGAAGAGGGCTTCAGGTCCCCTGGAGTTGCAGACAGTTGTAAACCACCCAATGTGGCGGCTGGGAACCAAACCTGGGTCCTCTGCAGTTATACCTGCTCTTAGGGGCAGAGCCCTCCCTCCAGTCTCTACCCCTCCCACTGCTTACTGGAAGCAGCCACAGCTGAGGATCTTCCTGGACCAGGTGCTTCGACTGACTGTATTTCACAGGCTTATAGTTACAGTTTTCGTTGGAATTATTTTCTAACCAGTTCAAAACTTGATTATTCTCTTAGACATAAGAGCTGTTTAGAGGTTTGCTTGTCTGTTTGTTTTTAAACAGGGTCCACCTATGCAGTCCCTGGCTGACCTGA
Source organism: Chionomys nivalis (assembly GCF_950005125.1). NCBI lineage: Eukaryota > Metazoa > Chordata > Mammalia > Rodentia > Cricetidae > Chionomys > Chionomys nivalis. Next base: position 41,069,630 of record NC_080096.1, on the reverse strand, counting down.
AACTTTCTCTGTAGTCCAGGCTGGCCTTGAGTGTATAGAGATCTAACTGCCTCTTCTGGGATTAGAAACACACCCAGCCAGAAGATGACTTTCTTGATAAGCACAAGTCAAGGGATAGGAGAAGGCAGGGGAAGGATGGTAGCCTGGGTAATAGCACATATGTGTGAAGTCCCATAACTAAGGCCATTGTTTGTTCACTAATGGAAAGTGTAATTTAAAAAGAAGTGTGCTTTCCAACTCCCACGTTCTGGTTTGGGGAACTGTCCTTTTGGTATTAAGTTCTTGCTTTATCATATTATGTTTAGTAAAATGCACATACATTTTTCTACGAATGACATTTTAGCTTAAACCCTTTTGAGATTTTCCTAGACAGTTATTATAAATGCCTCTTAAGTGTCTGAAATAACAGGGTAAAATTTGTCTATCTGAAGCTTCCAAATATTGCCCATTATAATGTGGGACTTGATCACCTATTTGAGGTATGTGAAGGTTCGTCATTATTCTAACTTCTTCATGGATTTTATGTTTATCATGACCAAATATTCATCTTCTAGTGGCATGTGGTGGCACACTCAAGGAATCTCAGTCCTTGGGAGGTTAAAGTGGAAGGATTGTGAGTTATGGGCCAGCCTGGGCTACATAGGTTACATAGCAAGAACTTGTCAAACAAACAAAGCAAAAATATTTATCTTTGTTCTGATTAATATTTTGCCTTCAGTTCCTCTTTGCTTGGTATTTGAATATTGTGTTGTCTTTTGCTGTTGGTTACATTAGTTTGGTACAGCGTAGCCTGATCAATTTTTTATGCACTCTCCCATTCTTGAGCTCTTTGTACTAATTCACTCTTTGTCTGACTAGAGAGGAGCCCCCAGTAGTCTTTTCAGACAAGACATGTTTGAAATACATCTTCAATCCTCATGCAGCTCTCATTTGTCTTATCTGAATACAAATCATATTTTGACTAAAAGAAGATGCTACAACCCAATTTTTTCTCTTGAGAAAAAAAAATTTTTTTCTACCATGTATATTTCAGAAAAGAAACCTAAAACATGCCTGACTACTTTGATTAGGTTTAAAATTAGCTACCTTTGGCCAGTGAGATGGGCCACTTTCTCTTAAGCATGAGGATCTGAATTCAATCCCATGGACCCACATGGTAAGAGAGACCTGAAATTGTCCTTGACTTCCATATAAGGGTTTTGACACTTGCACACATGGCTGTCCATGTGCACACATGCACACACACACATACATACATGCACACATGCACACACACAGAATCAATTGAAAATTTAAATGAAGGAAGTTTTTTTTTTAAAGGCAACAATAAAGGAAATGCCAAAAAAAAAAAAAAAAAGTCTTTAAAAATATGTTCTTTTGCCAGGAGGTAGTGGCACACACCTTTAATTCCAGCACTTGGGAGGCAGAGGCAAGTGAATTCGAGGCCAGCCTGGTCTATAGAGCAAGTTCCAGGATAGCTAGGGCTACAAAGAAAAGCCTTTTTAAAAAAAATACTGTCTTTTTAGATATGATACTAATAAGATGTTACCTTTGAAATTCAGAAATTGTATCATACTTCACATGAGATAAATGGATACATGTGGTGGTTTGAATGATAATAGCCCTTGTTGAAACTGTTTGGGAAGGATTAAGAGGTGTGGCCTAGCTGGAGGAGGTATGTACTGGGTGTGGACTTTGAGGTTTCAAAAGCCCACACCATCCTCAGCTCTCTGCTTCATCCTTGTAGATAAGATGGGAGCTCTCCACTTCTGCTCCAGAGTCATGCCTACCTCCCTGCTGCCATGCCCCCCACTATGATGGTCATGGACTCTAAGCTCTGGAACTGTGAGCCCCCACATTAGATGCTTTCTTTTATAAATTGCCTTGGTCCCGGTATTTTGTCACAGCAGTAGAAAAGTAACTGAGACAATATATTAGCCTCGTTCTCTCCTAAAATTTCACTAAACTAAAAGTAAATAAATAAGAGTCTTACAGCTAATGCTGGCCAGAGAACTGAAGTATGCTTTTTCGTGTAACACTGGGCTTCCCTCCTTTCTAGCCATGCAGCTCACCTGCATGCCAGCTTAACTCAAATGACATGGCATTTTCTCTCCCACTTAAACTCCCACCTGTGAGTCTATAATAAACTTTTCTCCAAAAATAAAACAAAACTCTTAAAGCATAGACCCACGCGAACAAATGGATGGAAGAATCAATATGCAAAAGAGTATTTCATACGTAGAAATGGGGGTGGAAGAGTGGTAAGGGAGACGATCCAAGAATCTAAGCCCCAAGTCAGCAGAGGGAAAAGCTAAGAAATTTCCTACTCAAAAAGACTAAAGAGTTGGCAGCATCAGGCACCACTAGAAATGGGACTGAAGTTGAACGCAAACGGGAATACAGAGGGAAAGCCTGAGTAGTGTCAGTTTGTTACCCCACTCTCAGCAGCCAGGTAGGTGCCTTGGAGAATGTTTAACACTGTAGTTTTAGTTGTAAATGTTTTATATAGTTACTTTTCTCATTGCTGATTCTGGAGGCCCAGCTATGGAGCATTTAAGTGGGGTTTGTGAACAGAGTGCTACAACTTGCTTAATGGCAACATAGACCCACTGTGTGCCTAAAGTGGGGCTGTGATCATGACTTGCACTAAACATACCTCTGCTCCACCATGCTGAACTGAGTGGGGCAAGCAGGCAGTGCTGTATTTCCCCTAGTGATGGTGCCACTTAAGTTCATAAGAAGGGATTACTTAACATTTTGAGAAGCACTTCTGGTCAGAAAAGGTTTACAGATTCACAATAAGGACAGATTCAGACACAAAAGACCTCTAAATGGATCACAGTATGTTTAAAAAAAATGTATGTAGGCTTGGGAGAGAGAAGAAAAAGAGTATAGAGAGTTATAAAAAGGAATAAATGGTTTAAAAACAAACAGTCATAGACTAAAGGAGTAAAAAGTAATAGACTAAGAAAAGCCATGTAAAGATGGAAAATACACAGAGAGTCTGGATTATGTGTACTATTGTGTTTTCTTTGAATTTTTTGACTGCAGAGAGACATTTGATTCTGGAGATTGCTAAGCCAAACGAATATATATATATATATATATATATATATATATATATATATATATATATATATATTGAAGCTATCCTGATTTCAAAATATGGATCTAAGGATATGTTGCTTTGGAAAAAAGGTTCTTTGTTTCCACAGAGGATGAGAACCTGTGGAATCATTCCAGACTAGTGTGGTTTGATGGACCGAGACCCCCCTAAAAGGCCACCTTGAACACTCCTCAAAAAATTACTTTGCCCAACAAAAGTCAGGAAGCAGTTTGGAGAGGAACTATGCCCATATTCCCAAATGTTGTTCATAAATTTTTTTATATTTAAAGGAGGATATGCTATAGAGATTTGCATGGGTATGGATCTTGGTTTATTGATATAAACTTAAACTTAAGGTCAATTTTGTTATATTGTATATATATATATTTCTGCTCTTGATTAAGGTATTGTGATTGTACAGCTCATTTTAAAATGCAATGTATAATAAAGAAATATAGGTTAATAGAGAGTCACCTATAATAGTCAAGCTTGTAGTCATGTTACTTAGATTTTCTAGATGGACAGATATGTACTTCAGATGGATAGGTATTCTTTAAACCTTTCAAAGAATACAGAATATAGTATTTAAAATGTTTTAAGAACTTAGGATTTTTCATGACTGTGAGACTCATCTTCTTCTGGCAGCACCAATTACTTCAAGAGGAAGGTGGGCATCAAAGAGGCTCCTCATGAAAATTGCTAGCCATTTGGGCAAGAAACTGATCTTGCCTGGACTGCTTGACGAACTGGACATGCAGGACCCGCAGAGAAATGACTTCTGAACTTGCCTAAATGTGAGACAATCCTTTGGGGTTCCTGCTTCATGAAAGAGTCTGCTAGACATTCTGCAGGACACAGAAAATGTGCCAATATAGGTGAAACTGTCTTTGAAATGTCCTGCTTCACGGAAAAGTGTGCTGGATATTACAGACCTGTAGGCTGAAGATGGATGTTACAGAACTTTGGGTGACTGTCCAGGCAGTGAAATTTCTCTGTCAATTCTAGAGTTCTGGAAGTAGCTTACAATGGACTCACTGTTTACTTTGGTAATATTACACCCTTCTGGAGTCTTTGTTGGAGTTGAAGAATTTATAGTTATAGTTTTCCTTAGTTATGATAAAAGATAAAGTAAATATAAATATTGTAACTGTAATTCTTGCTTGATACCTGTTTTTTTGTATGTAATTTTACTATGTTAAAGTTAAAAACCTTCCTTTTTATTTAAACTGAAATGGGGAGGTGATATGGGATTCCCCTCTGTATGCTGTGAATACCATTGCGTAATAAAGAAACTGTCTTAGGCCTACACAGGGAATAGAGGTAGGCAGGGAAAACTAAACTGAATGCTGGGAGAAAGAAAGGTGGAGTCAGAGAGAAGCCATGTAGCCCTACCCTACACTGATGCCAGAACTTTACCCGGTAAGCCACAGCCACGTGGCAATACACAGATTAATGGAGATGGGTTAAATTAAGATGTAGGAGTTAGGGGGCTGGAGAGATGGCTCAGTGGTTAAGAGCATTGCCTGCTCTTCCAAAGGTCCTGAGTTCAATTCCCAGCAACCACATGGTGGCTCACAACCATCTGTAATGATGTCTGGAGCCCTCTTCTGGCCTGCAGACATACACACAGACAGAATATTGTATACATAATAAATAAATTAATTAATTAAAAAAAAAGATGTAGGAGTTAGCCAATAAGAAGCTGGAGCCAATGGGCCAAGTAGTGATTTAAATAATATAGTTTTGGGGCTGAGCAACCGGGAACAAACAAGCGGCTTCCTTACAACACAGCCATAACAAAATACCTGGCAAAAGTGATTTGAGGAAAGAAGGGAGTTGGTGGGTATAGCCCATCATGATAGAAGATGATGGTGCCACAGCTCTTCTGTGGCAGCCAGAGTGTGGTGTGCCTGGTCACACTGTGTCCCCAATTAGGAAGCAGAACGAGATAAATGCTGATGTTCAGCTTGCTGAAGATGGAAGATTCATTCTTGGTAACTGAGGCTCTCTATTCACAGTGACACCAGCCAGGTACTCTGTCTGTCTGTCCGTTCATCCATCCATCTATCCATCCATCTATCCATACATACATACATACATCTATCCATCTATCTGTTCATCTATCTGTCCATCTATCCATCCATCTGTCCATCTATCCATCCAATCTACCTACCTACCTACCTATCTATCCCATCCCATCCCATCCATTCATTAATTCATTCAGTGATAGGGTCTTTGTAGCTGGAAGGTTTTCTCTGTCTCGCCTGGTCCTGCTGCATCAGTTTCTCTCCCGCCCGCTGGTCTCCATAGCCACTTATAAAATAATCATTCTGAGGCTTACTATTAATTATAATTGCTTGGCTGATGGCTCAGGCTTTTTACTGGCTAGCTCCTACATATAAATTAACCCTTTTCTATTAATGTGTGTATTGCCACGTGGCTTCGTGGCATTACCTGTTCTCTAGTACATCTTGCATCTTGTTGCTCTGACAGCTCGCTGGCATCTCTCTGGACCCCACTCTTCTTCACCTGTGTCTCTGCTTGGATTTCCCACCTGGCTCTATTCTGCCTGGCTATTGACCAAATAAGCTTCTTTATTAGCCAGTAAAACATATTCACACCATACAGGAGGGCATCTCACATCACATCTTGATGTATAATTAGGTTGTAATTAACTCATTATATAGCCTAAGATGACCTTAACTCTTGATCCTCCTGCCTCAACCTCCTCAATGCTAGGATTACAGGTACGCACCACCATACACAACCATGTGCGACGTGTTGGTTTTGTAGTTGTTTTATTTAAAAAATGTTTTTATTTTATATATGAGTATTTTGACAACATGCATGTGTACCATGTATGTGCCTGGTGCCTATAGAGTTCCCAAAGAGGGTGTTACAGCCCATTAAACTGGAGCTACAGATGGTTATAAGCCACTATGTAGGTGTCAGGAACCAAAGTTAGGTCCTCTGCAAGAGCAGCAAGTGCTCTTAACTGCTGAGTTATCTCTGCAGCTCCATGAGCTCCACATTGTAAAATTTGGATTAAATGGAAATGAAATGATTGCCTATTTTTTCTAACCTCTTCCCCTTCACTTACATGGAAGAGCTTAGGCGACTGGGCTTAGATGCCCAAGAAAGCTTTCTCCGGCCAAGGCCAAGAACAAAGATCTTGCAACAACGGCACTAGAAGACACCCTCATCAAGAACACTGATACTTGTTCTTCTGTGGTAGCATCTATTACCAGAAAGTGCAGAGGGAACTCCTGAGGAGGTTTTAGTGGGACAGGCATGCCAAACAAGGGCCAATAAGACACTGTGGGAAATCTCCAACAGAAGATCGAAGCCAAAACAGAGAACAAAAGAGATTGGACAGAAAGGAGTCTGTATCAAACAAATGCATCTTCTTATTTTTCAAGGATGAAAAAAGCAGCGCTTCCATGAAATAAGGGCTTGTTGTCATGAACATAAACATCCAGAATGCAAAAATGTGGAGGCTAAAAGAGGAAGGAGAAAAATGACATTTGCAGTGGGTGAGGGACTATTTCCACTCTCCTGAAAACAGAAACACCCAGGGTGGAACACAGCAGGCCTCACAAGTGACCCCTTGACAAAAGCATGGATTTGGAATCTCACACCTGCTGACCTCCCCATTTGAGGGGCACAGTCCTCCAGTCCCGGGGTCCTGGTGGAGTGAGGTCTTCCTAAACAATGCCACAGAAGCCCCTACGCGAATCTGACACCTACAGAGACCCTCTAAGTATCATCCACAAGCCATAATTAATCTTTACATTATGCCCCTCCCTGTAGGGTATAAATTATTCTCCTTACAGACTGGAAAGCTGAGGACTGGAAGAAAATGAAGTGAGTTCTGGTCGGAAATGGCACTGTAAAAAGAACTCTTAAGTGTGTTCTCTTTATTTCAAGAATTCTTTTTTTTTTTTTTTTATTTATTATGTATACGATGTTCTGTCTGTATGCCTGCAGGACAGAAGAGGGCACCAAACCTCATTGCAGATGGTTGTGAGCCACCATGTGGTTGCTGGGAATTGAACTCAGGACCTTTGGAAGAGCAGGCAATGCTCTTAACCGCTGAGTCATCTCTCCAGCCCCCTTTTTTTGGTTTTTCAAGACAGGGCTGGGATTAAAGATGTGGGCCACTACCGCCTGGCAAGAATTCTTGTCTTACTCTATTTGCAGGCTTTTGTTTTTTGTTCCTGGCTATAAAAATAATCTATTATTTTCTGTCTTGGAACTAGCTCTTGTAGCCCAGGCTGGTCTCGAACTCACAGAGATTTGCCTGCCTCTGCCTCCCGAGTGCTGGGATTAAAGGTGTGCGCCACTATGCCTGGCTAATTTAATTTTTAAACAATTTTGGGCTGGTAGGGTGGCTCAATGTGCACTCACACTGAACCAATCTCACCCAGAACAGAAGATTCTTCTTTAGGAAATCCCAGTGGTCCCAGAGAAAACCCTAGCAGCATGACAGGTGAATGATGGATCCAACCAGTTCTTCCCCATGAGACTCATGGGGGCATTTGCGGTGTTTTTCTCTTGAATATGAATGAACAGGGGAAGAAAAGGAAGAGCCGAGAAGAGCTGGAGACAACACGCTTAGGAAAAACTGCAATCTCTCATCCCTAGATAAGAGAGCATCCTTAGATAAGAGAGCATCCTACATCAACAGCACAGAACTGATACTATGAAAGAAAAAGAGCAAGTGGTACTCAGCCAGAAGGGCTCTCGGGGGTTAGAAATACGATAGAATTGGGACTAGAAAATTAGGACAAGGAAGTTTTACCACACAGGACAGAAAAAGCAGACAAAAAAAAAAAAAAAACAAAAAAAACAAAAAAAAAAACAAGAAACTAGAAGCTGGGAAGATTGCTCAACGTGTAAAGTTCATCTTTACACTAGGAAGGACTGGAGTTTGGATCCTCAGACTGCGTGTAGAAGCCATGTAGTCACAACAGTCTCCTGTAATCACAGCCCTTGGGAGGCAGAAAGGGGAGGTGGGAGAGGGGTCCTTGAGCTAACCTGGCTAGCTAGACTAGTTGATCAAGGAGTTCTAGGTTCCACTGAGAGACTCTACCTCGACACTGATGTCAGCTTCAGTCTTAACATACATACGCACATGTATGCACATCTGCACATATACATATGCCCACACACATTCTCACATGCATAATACACACACACTAAACACACGTATACGTGGCAAAAAAAAGAATGCCAAATAAAGACATCGACATCTATCTAAAAGAGAGAAGAAAAGGGGAACATTAGAAACCATCACAGACAAAACCCTAAAATCAAACTTCCCTAGAGAAGGACCTGAGCTTCCAGACAACAGAAGCACACCAAGTGCCCAGCACAGTGTTTGAACATAGACTATAGTACAGCACATCACCACAAAGACTCCGAACACTGGAGACAAAGAAGGCCCTGGAAGTTTCCAGAAAGAAACATGCAGGTCACACGCACAAGACAGAATGGTGTCAGGCTTCAGAACCAAGCTGGGAGTTAACAAAGCCTTCCAAATCCTGAAGGAAAATGATCCCAGTTTGGTTATTTCCAGCTAGACTATGGATCAGCCATGAAGGCAGGGAGGGTAAACAGCATTTTCACACATGAAATCTATTAAAACTCTTACTTCCCACTGCCCTTTCTCAAGAACCCCCAAACAAAGGCTCAAACCAAGGAAGACAGGGCCACAAGACTATTTTTATACAAATAAAACCATCTGAGAATTACATTTAAAAACTAGAGACGATTCAGCAATTAAAGGGTTTGTTTGCCAGAAAATAATGAGGGCCAGAGTTGGGATCCCCAGAATCCCATGGTGGGTGGGTGTAGCAGCCTGCTTCTAATGCTCACCTAGGGCAATGGGGCGTGGGGATCCCCAGAGCAAGCTCACCAGCAAGAATATACATATCAGTGAGCTCTGGATTTGATGGAGAGTTCCCGGCTCAACAAATAAGGTGGAAGAGTGCTCAATAAGGAATCTCAATGTCAACCTCAGGCCTCTACCTGCATGAGCATCCACACACATGCAAAGGCATGCATTCATGCACATCCACACACATGAAAAATGGGAAAAGAAAAAAAAATGAGCAAATCATCTGGTCCCCACTCCTGGGTCCTCACAATGCCCACTCCATAATTTCCCACAAAGAAAAGACTCAATTTACACATTAGAAAAATTATCCATTATGATCAAGTAGGCTTCATCCCAGAGATGCAGGGCTGGTTCAACATACGCAAATCTATCAATGTAATCAACCATATAAATAAACTGAAAGAAAAAAACCATATGATCATTTCATTAGATGCTGAAAAAGCATTCGACAAAATTCAACACCCCTTTATGATAAAGGTCTTGGAGAGATTAGGGATACAAGGGTCATACCTAAATATAATAAAAGCTATTTACAGCAAGCCGACAGCTAACATTAAATTAAACGGAGAAAAACTCAAAGCCATCCCACTAAAATAAGGAACACGACAAGGATGTCCACTCTCTCCATACCTCTTCAATATAGTGCTTGAAGTTCTAGCAATAGCAATAAGACAACATAAGGGGATCAAGGGGATTCATATTGGAAAGGAAGAAGTTAAGTTTTCGTTATTTGCAGATGATATGATAGTATACATAAGCGACCCCAAAATCTCTACCAACTCCTACAGCTGATAAACACCTTTGGTAATGTGGCAGATTACAAAATCAACTCCAAAAAATCAGTTGCCTTCCTATACACTAAGGATAAGGAAGCAGAGAGGGAAATCAGAGAAGCATCACCTTTCACGATAGCCACAAACAGCATAAAATATATTGGGGTAACTCTGACCAAGGAAGTGAAAGATCTATTTGACAAGAACTTTAAGTCTTTGAAGAAAGAAATTGAAGAAGAAACCAGAAAATGGAAGGATCTCCCTTGCTCTTGGATTGGGAGGATCAACATAGTAAAAATGTCAATTCTACCAAAAGCAATCTATAGATTCAATGCAATCTCCATCAAAATCCCATCAAAATTCTTCACAGATCTGGAGAAGACAATAGTCAACTTTATATGGAAAAACAAAAAAACCCAGGATAGCCAAAACAATCTTATACAATAAAGGATCGTCTGGAGGCATTACCATCCCTGACTTCAAACTCTATTACAGAGCTACAGTATTGAAAACAGCTTGGTATTGGCATAAAAACAGAGAAGTCGACCAATGGAATCGAATAGAAGACCCTGACTTTAGCCCACAAACCTACGAACACCTGATTTTTGATAAAGGAGCTAAAAGTATACAATGGAAAAAAGAGAGCATCTTCAACAAATTGTGCTGGCAAAACTGGATGTCAATCTGTAGAAGAATGAAAATAGATCCATATCTATCACCATGCACAAAACTCAAGTCCAAATGGATTAAAGACCTCAATATCAGTCCGAACACACTGAACCTGATAGAAGAGAAAGTGGCAAGTACTCTACAACACATGGGCACAGGAGATCACTTCCTACGTATAACCCCAGCAGCACAAACACTAAGGACATCATTGAATAAATGGGACCTCCTGAGACTGAGAAGCTTCTGTAAAGCAAAGGACACTGTCACTAAGACAGAAAGGCAACCCACTGACTGGGAGAAGATCTTCACCAACCCCACAACTGACAAAGGTCTGATCTCCAAAATATATAAAGAACTCAAGAAACTAGACCGTAAAAGGTTAATCAATCCAATTATAAAATGGGGCACTGAGCTGAACAGAGAATTATCAACAGAAGAAGTTCAAATGGCCAAAAGACACTTAAGATCATGCTCAACTTCCTTAGCGATCAGGGAAATGCAAATCAAGACAACATTAAGATACCATCTTACACCTGTCAGAATGGCTAAAATCATAAACACCAATGATAGCCTCTGCTGGAGAGGTTGTGGAGAAAAGGGTACACTCATCCATTGCTGGTGGGAATGCAAACTTGTGCAACCACTTTGGAAAGCAGTGTGGCGGTTTCTCAGGAAAGTCGGGATCAACCTACCCCTGGACCCAGCAATACCACTCTTGGGAATATACCCAAGAGATGCCCTATCATACAACAAAAGTATATGCTCAACTATGTTCATAGCAGCATTGTTTGTAATAGCCAGAACCTGGAAACAACCTAGATGCCCTTCAATAGAAGAATGGATGAAGAAAGTATGGAATATATACATATTAGAGTACTACTCAGCAGTAAAAAACAATGACTTCTTGAATTTGCATACAAATGGACAGAAATTGAAAACACTATCCTGAGTGAGTTAAGCCAGACCCAAAAAGAGGAACATGGGATGTACTCACTCATATTTGGTCTCTAGCCATAAATAAAGGACATTGAGACTATAATTCATGATCCTAGAGAAGCTAAATAAGAAGGTGAACCCAAAGAAAAACATATAAGCATCCTCCTGAATATTAACCTTCATCAGGCGATGAAAGAAGACAGAGACAGAGACCCACATTGGAGCACCGGACTGAAGTCTCACAATCCAAAGGAGGAGCAGAAGGAGAGAGAGCACGAGCAAGAAACTCAGGACCGCGAGGGGTGCACCCACACACTGAGACAATGGGGATGTTCTATCGGGAACTCACCAAGGCCAGCTGGCCGGGGTCTGAAAAAGCATGGGACAAAACCGGACTCGCTGAACATAGCGGACAATGAGGACTACTGAGAACTCATGAACAATGGCAATGGGTTTTTGATCCTATTGCACGTACTGGCTTTGTGGGAGCCCCGGTAGTTTGGATGCTCACCTTACTAGACCTGGATGGAGGTGGGTGGTCCTTGGACCTCCCACAGGGCAGGGAACCCTGATTGCTCTTTGGGCTGACAAGGGAGGAAGACTTGATTGGGGGAGGGGGAGGGAAATGGGAGGCGGTGGCGGGGAAGAGGCAGAAATCTTTAATAAATAAATAAATAAATAAATAAAGACTCAATTTTAAAGTGCACGTCCATCAGATTCAAGCATATCTAGGGTCAAGCATCTGCTTTAGCCAACGGCCTCTTAGATCAATAAAATACAGAAGTAGCTGATGTCTGTGGCCTCTTCATAGTTTGCCATGGGCCTTCACGGGCCTCTCATGCTTGGCTTCACAGTGTCCTGACTTTTACCAACCCTCAGTGGACACCAAGAGCCTGGGGTTCTGCAAGAAGCAAGCACCTAGGACTAAACCTAGGTGGTGGAGGATTGAAGAAGTAGCCTTTTTTCCCTCACCTGAGACCAATCACCCCATTTGCCTCTTCTCGGCCGTTTACTTACTCAGTAGCTGAAGGACACAAAACTCAACCCACCTCACATAGCCAGTACATGCTAAACCGAGATCTAAACTGAATCTAAACTGAAGGGTCTCTGTTGTGTGGTTGGCATGGGAACTAAGCATGCCCCTCCTCTAGACCACCAAGGGGCATATTACCTCCCCTCAACCTCCTCTAAGAGCCCCGGCGATACTCACTGCAAGAGTTTGTCTCGGGTTGGGTCTAGCGGGTAGCGCTTGGGTCCATTCAGGAACAGAGAGCGGAATCGCTGCCTTCTGTCTTTGGTCTCCATCAGTGTGGTGTTGAGGTAGCGGCCTACCCCAACTGGGTTCTATGCCAGGGAGAGTACAACAATCCTTAGTGAACATGGCTTGAAAACTTACCCTCAGGCCTTTTCTCCTCCCTTCAGGCCCCAGACACCCCCAACTATTAGGAATCAAATTGCACCCCTCCACCAAAAAAAAAAAAAAAGGGCTGAAGTCCTGATCTTAGTGTCTCACACTGTGACCTTATTGGAGAATTGGGCTGCTGCAGAAATAAGGGATTGAGAGGAGGTCATGCTGCTGCAGGTGGGACCCTGGTCTAGTATGATAGGTGTCCTTGTAAGAGAAGACACTTGATGGGAGTCATACACAGAGGTATCAGTGTATGATCAGAGTGGTCCAGTCATGAGCTAGAAGAGCCAAAAGCTGCATAGAGGCAAGGAAGGATTCTCCAGCATCAGTTTCATAGGGAGCATGAACTCTAGTCTCCTGGCATCCAGTGCAGGTGAGGGTACAGCTCCAGTCACTAGGCCACCTGGTTTGTTCTCCTTCAAATGACACCTAGGCCAGCCTGCCCCTGTGTCTGCCATAAGAGAGGCTCAGAGACAGGACATAACTTTCCAAGATGACATAGTAAGGTCATGAGAGAGAAGCACAGGAGGCAATAAGATCAGAGTCCAGGCCTGACGTGGGGTGCCCTTCTGTACGCTGTGAATACGTTTTATTACCATTGGTTACTAAAGAATCTGATTTGGTCAATAGCCAGTCAGAATAGAGCCAGGCAGGAAATCCAAGTAAAGATAAAGGGGAAAAAAGGCAGAGTCTGGGAGACACCAGCAGCTGATGGAGAAGCAAGATGTGAGGTAACAAGCCATGAGCCTCATGGTAAAATATAGAATAATAGAAATGGGTTAATTTAAGTTGTAAGAGCTAGTTAATAATAAGCCTGAGCTAAAAAGTTTGTAACTAATATTAAGCCTCAGTGGTTATTCAGACAAGCCATTCTCAAGCAGGAGTGTCCAGAGAGGACTTCCTGCCCTACCTTGGGAATTGGCCTGCACTTTGCATAGCTGGCTCTGAGTTATTTTCAACTGTCACTTGATATATAATCTAGAGTCACCTAGACAACAACGGATTGTCTAGATCAGGTCGGCCTCTGGGCATGCCCATGGTGGTCTTGATTTCATTAATTAATGTGGGGAGATCCAATCTGCCAATACCACTCTGGGTTTGGGTCCTGGACTGTACAAGAGCAGAGAAAATAAACTGAACAACACACACGTGTGCATTTCTCTCTGTCCTTGTCCACGGTGTGATGGACTCGCTGTTTTAAGCTCCCTCCATCTTGGCCGCTCTGCCATGGCAGACTACAGTCTGGAACTGTGAGCTGAAATAAAGTTGCTTTTTCTCTATGTTGCTCTGTATCCAGGATTTTTTATCACAGCAACAGAAATGAACCTCGGGCACTGGCTCCGTGACAACAGCATGGCCGTCTAGCTCCAGTCTAAACTTGTGACGGGATTCTGAGAGCTCAGCTGTTAATGATAACTAAAGTCAGTTTTAACTGTCTACAACCTAGAATCACGAGGAAGAGAATTGGTGTGTGGGGTGCTGAGATAGGAAATGGGATTAAAAGGCAAAGGCAGGTAAATTATAAGCAAGATGTGTCTCAGAGAGACTGTGTCATGGATATGAAGTTCGGTTTGAATATGGCTTGGATATGAAGGAGCCCCCAAAGGTCTTGGTCCCCAGCTGGTGGTGCAGTTTAGTGGTGAATGGATTATGATAGCCACCGGAAGCTGAGGCCTAGTTGGAGGGTCGCTCACTGGGGGCATGCCTTTGAAGATATGCTAGTGCCTGTCCCCTATCACCCCCCTCAATCTCTCTCTCTCTCTCTCTCTCTCTCTCTCTCTCTCTCTCTCTCTCTCTCTCTCTCTCTCTCTCTCTCTTTCTCTGCTCCCGTTTACCACGAGGGGAGCAGTTTTCCTCTACCATAGCATTTCTGACTTACCCTAGCCTAAAAGGAATGGAACCAACCGTGGTGGATTGAAACCTCTACACCAAAAACTAAACTAAACCGGTCATCCCTCAGTTGACTCTTCTCAGGGATTTTTTTCACCATGGCAAACAGTGACTGTCTCAGACCAGGAAAGATCTTAAAAACATCAAGTTCAGATCTGGACAAAGCTTCCCTGTGCTGCTGGAGGCAGGAAGCAAGACCCGTGTGTGGCAGCGGGGCTAAGACAATTTTGTGACTCATGGAATTGTTCACTTAGGATTTGTGCACGTGTAGTGGATCAATGTGATTGATAAACGTGCACTAAAGAGCCGCATGGAGGCTTAAGTACTCACAAGCACTAGAACAAACTTGTTCTAGGAGAGCACTACCAAACTAAGGGCGTCATCACACACCTGGAGACAGCAAAAAGAGCCAGTGAGGGAAGGGGACAGAAGAGAATTTGTTCACTCAGGCATAAGAAATGAGCTAACATCTCCACCAGTTGTCCTTGAAGCCCCACGGACTAGCACAGAGACAGGGGAAACATCGCCCAGGGAAGGGAAGAGGATGGGAGAGCTGTCCAGTAGTAGGTGGGGCCTCTTAACACTTTGGTTCTCAAAGTGTGGCCTCTGTGTGATAATCAGTTTTAATTGTCCCAAGAATCACACAAGAAGAGAATCTCAACAAGGAGTTGTCTAGATTAGTCTGGCATGTGGACATGTCTGTGGGGGTTGTTTTGATTCCATTCATTGAGGCTCACCCATTGTGGGCGGCACCATTCCGTATTTGGCTTGTGAACTGTGTAAGCATAGACAGGGGGCTGGATACAAGGAAGCATGCGTGCGTTAACCCATTGCTCTCTGCTCTTGACTATGGCCACAGTGTGACTAGTTCCTCCCTGGCTCCCCTGCAAAGATGGACCGTAACCTGGAATTGTAAAACAAATAAACTTTTATCCCATAAAGCTGCCTTTGTCGGGACCATTGGATCATGGCAATAGGAAAGGAAACTAGTGCACCGTGGAAACCTGTTGGAAAGGTCATTTCCAGCCCTCCTCCCCAAGGCATGCTGAATTAGAAGCCCTGGCACAGCACCCATTGACCTGACCCTTATCAAGTCCCCCGTGCCTGCTCACGCTGGAGACCCTAGAAAGCAAGTGCCTAGAAAAATAAGACAAACACAGTTGGTGAAAGAGAGAGAGTCCTGGGCCCAGGAAGCATCTGTGTCATGGGCACAAACAGTTGGGGCTATCCGAAGAAATGGGGAAACTTCCCTGTCCACCAGCATGCCCCCCAACCTAGACCCACTCACCCAGCTTCCGAAAATCATCTGTTGGGCCTTATTGCCTGACCGCTTGGAGGCCAGGAGGAATGGCGGCCGGTTGACGTGTTTCTGTTCCGTCTCATGAGGAAGATAAGAACCAGGGCCAGCTATATCCTAGGGGTAAAGAGGGACCCACTGAGGAAGCCCTAGAAATCTCAGCCCACGTAGGACAACTGAGGATTCATGGCAGCTGACCTCATCTGTCCAGCACCCCCACTCTACCCACCCCCACCCAGACGCCTCTTTACAGGTTCCCAGGAGCCCCTGAGATGACCAGAGAAGTGTTCTGAGCAGCAGCCTGGGACTGAGGCACACTGGTCCTGGAGTCAGAGAACTGAGTCCTATAAGGGGTCTCCTGGCCCCTACAGGGAAACCCTTTTCAAGTCCTGCACCCCAGTTTCCATTTGTCTAATAAAAGAAGCGTCCCTCCCAGCCTCCCATGGGAGAGGGATGGACAGTGGTTTAGCAGGTAGTCAGAGCATCCAGCCCTTTTCCTCCTATTTCATTTTATCCCTTGGGTCAGACCCTGCCAGGGCCCACTCAGAGAAGTGGCCACTGCCCCCCAAAAAGGACTGCCTTGGGAGGCAGAGCCTGGCCCCTCCTTGGGAAGAGCAGGTAGGTAAATCAGAGGATGGACCCTATCTCACTCTGGCCTGCCCAGTCTTCTTTGCCCATCCTCCAGCTCCTTAAGGCCAGGGGAGGAAGGGCAGATGGGAAGGCATCCCTGGCTGGGACTTCCTGGTGGCCTGGCTCAGCTACAGGGTCCACACTGGTAATCCTAATCACAGTTGTGAGTACTGGTCACACCCACAGGCCGGGTGTAGAATGGAGGCTGAGAAAGGGGCTAACCAATGCAAGGCCAGACTGGCAACCAGATACGGCACCCCACCTCCCACAACCTCCCTTGCCTTCCAAGAGAGAAAACAGACGGCGGGGTACACTGACCATATTTCTGGGGTACTGACTAAGGGTAGTCCAAAAAATTCTCTCTGTGGGGTGTTTCGGTTCTCGGGGAAGTTTCGAAAAAGCGCCACGTTTCTTGTTGTGACGTGAGTTGAGTTCCTCCACGAAGCTCTTGAAATTTGTCAACTCCCTGGACTTCTTTCTCTGAGGAATCGAAGAGAAAAGAAACATTGTCCCAGGAAGGTCACAGGCTCGCTAGCCCTCACAGAAAAGCAGGCGGCGCTGAGGGACCAGACTCTGCAGGCAGCAGGCCAGCCGGCCTGAACCAGAACCCAGCCACCATGGTCCAGACTGCTACCCAGCTGGCCTTTACCCATGCCTTCTTTTCTTTCTCGCACTTGCTGAGCATTCACTGTGCTAGTCAGTAATGATGTTTCAAATATTTAAAACCAAGTATGAGCAAAGTTTTTTTTTTTTTTTTTTTCAGCTAGCGAAGCTACTGTGCCCAATCACAAAAGTCAAAATCCTCAGAATGGGCTGGCAGGATAGTTCAATGAGGAAAGGCGTTTGCTTCAAAGAGTTGCTCTCTGACTTCCACACACATGCCAGGGTGTATAAATAAATAAATAAATAAATAAATAAATAAATAAATAAATAAATAGAGTTTTGTTTTGGTTTTGAGATAGGATTTTACTATGTACCCTTGGCTAGGCTGGAATTTTCTGTACAGGCCATGCTAGTCTCCAACTCACAGTGATCCTGCCTCTGCCTCCAGAATGCTACGATTAAAGGCATATGAGATCATGCCCAGTTGGAAGGAAGGGAGGGAGGAAGGGAGGGAGGGAGGGAGGGAGGGAGGGAGGGAGGGAGGAAGGGAGGAAGGGAGGAAGGGAGGAAGGGAGGAAGGGAGGGGAGGGGAAGGGAGGGGAGGGGAAGGGAGGGATGAAGGGAGAAAAGAAGGAAGGAAGAACATAAAAGAAAAGAAAGAAGAGAGAGAGAGAAAGAGAAAGAAAGAAAGAAAGAAAGAAAGAAAGAAAGAAAGAAAGAAAGAAAGAAAGAAAGAAAGAAAAGAGATAAAAATGAAAAACGAAACAAAAGGCAAGACCAGCCCACAGAATGACTGCCGTGAAGAGAATCCCACCGTGGTAACAATGACTTGTACCCGAGGTTCCAGGACTAACACATGCACTACTCAGGTGTGGGACTTTGATGGCGGGGGAGGGATGGGGACAGAGCCCATAGTGAAGGTGAAGCCTGAGCTCCTGAGTTCGATCCCTGGGACCCACCTGGTGGAAGGAGAGTGCTGACTCCTGCAAGTTTCACAAGCATGCCATGAACCAACCCCGCACACCCAAATAAATAGATGAATGCACGTTTTAAAAGATTTATGGGTGTGCATATCTGTATGTGGTGCAGGAGGCAGAGAGGATGCAGAAACTCCGAATTTGCCTCTCCATTTTGCTGTGAACCTAAAATTGTCCTAAAATATAAAACCTGTAACAAAGAAGTTCAGCTTCGGCTGTAGTAGCAACGGGGATGGGGAGGATGGACGGGTCGGGGGAGGTGGTTCCCAAGACCCTACTGTGCTGAGCACATGACCTTAGTGGCAGGTAGATCTGGGAGGCCCTAAGATCAGCCACATCATGGGACACAGGACAGTGACAGCTTACCACGTAGCTCACAGGTATTCCCGCGTCACCCACCTTCTTCCCAAGCACTGCTAACACTGTCTGCCCCCACATTATTCTGCTCCTGGCTGGTTGCGCCTTTCTCTCTCCTCGACTGGAAGTTCCACACAGGCTATTACCCTGCATCTAGACTGCGAACTGGACTAACCCTGCTCAGGCAGCGACTCCAAGATGGGGACAGGACAAACAGGTCTGGACACATACTTGATCCCTCTAGCTGTAATCCCGAAGACAGCAAAACACGGAAAACTATGAAATCCTGTAGCTTTTTTTTTTTTTTTTTTTTTTTTTTTTTTTTTTGGTTTTTCGAGACAGGGTTTCTCTGTGGTTTTGGAGCCTGTCCTGGAACTAGCTCTTGTAGACCAGGCTGGACTTGAACTCACAGAGATTCGCCTGCCTCTGCCTCCCGAGTGCTGGGATTAAAGGCGTGCGCCACCAACGCCCGGCCTGTAGCAAGATTTTGACGGGGATTGAAAAGGGGTCTGGCACGCTAAAAGGCACCTCTCCCCTTCCACTCTGGGACTCTATTACCCAGAGCACTGCCGCTAACTGAGCTGGGTTATCTCGGATCCGTGAAGCCTGGGAAATGTTTACAGACACTGTACCCTTGGGGTGCCCGCAGGTCTGGCAACTGACATACCAGCCCTGCATGCTGGACTCTGTATATGTGCAGTTCATGTTAGTATCGAGGAGAGAACAAACCATAGAATCTGATGTGCAAAACCGTGCTCTGGTCCCTGCTCTGACACAGGGAAATATATCCCACCCTGGCAGAGGCACACAGTCAGCGAGGGGAGACCCCTCCTCCCAGCAACATGTGGTACACAGGACTATGTTCCTGTGGCTAACCGGTGAAGCCTGCCTGCCGGGGGGGTGGAGCTCAGAGCCACCCACCCAGGCACATACCTGCATGGCATAATGTCCGTAGGGCATAGGCTTGCTTCGTTCGCCAGAGAAAATGTCGTAGGGGCCACGAGTACCAGTGGATCGGTTCACGAAGCTCTCGATGCCACTTTTGATGGTGTAGGTACCAGGTCCCAGACCACTGCCCTAGAGCCAAAAGTGGTGGAGGCGTTTACAGGAGAGTGGCCAAGGTGGAATTTCAGCCTCCCTATGCCTGGTGGGGAGTTACCTGGTGAGACAAGGGTGGCGGCTTGTTGGACATCCTACACATAAGGCCCTCGGAATGTGAGCGGTTCCAGGCATTCTCCTCCAGCCGTGTGTATGGATTACCCTTCTCCCCATAATTTCCAGGGCCTGGATAATAGTTCTGCAGGGCAGGAGACAGAAACGCAAAGTTGTCGGTCCTACTCTTCGCGTTGGTTCATCTGAGGAAGAGATGCCTAGGGTTTCATCTCAAGAGGAATGAGGTTTTCAGTTTGTGCCTGTGTTACCCACTCCGCCTCATGGCATCACCTGTGAGCCTCCTCCATGGCGCACACCTTCAACTCGAGGCTACATTGTTGCCTTGCTGAATTGCGCCTGCTATTCAGCCTGGTCTCCCTGCTCTTGCTTGCTTACAATGTTTTCATCCTTTAGAATTCCCCTTCCTACCCTCCAGTGGGGCAATCACGCCAACCCTGCAAGGATCCCCAGGCACCATCTCTCCTGGGACCCACACTCTCCTACCCAGCACACACACAGGCCACCCACAGCTCTGTAACCGGCATCCTCACTGTGCTGTGAACAGGCTGGGATGGATGAGCACCCCGAGTTCTGGGTTGGGGGACCCTTGGCTCTGCCTAGCTGGGGGAGCTTGGGCCTCTGAGCCGCATGGTCCATGGGATTAACCATAGAGATGGTAATACTTCCCTGCAGGGAACGATGACAGAGTTGAATGTCTGCAAAGACCTCTGCCCAGGGCCTGGCACCTAGTAGGTCCCATCACACAAGTCAGGGTGAGGTGACTGTGGCCAGTATCAGAGGCCTGGATTAGCTTTTAGATAGTTTTAGAAGTGCAATGAACAGAGTTAATTTGTGGTGCAGGGAGTTGGAGCTTGTCTTGGGTGATATGCATCTTTTAGCCACATGGGGGCACTGCTGCCACGCAGATGATGCAACCCACCTCTCCTCTGGGCTCAGCAATCAAACCCTAGGGGAGCCAGACCTAGCAGAGGAGGTGGGACCTGTGCATGCAAAATCAAGCCACTATGAGGATCGGATCTGTCTCCAGAAGAATCAGATGGGTCTTGCTTCCTCCCGGGGCTCAGAGTGTAGGTGGCGTGTTCTGTAGAAAACCCCGTTGTTAGGAGACTGGGCCCCTAACTGTGCTGACTTGCTACAAAGCCTTAACAGCAGCCAGAAAAAAAGCAAGTCAGTACTGCTCCCCCCACCCCTGCAATCAACACACAGGAAGCTTGTCTCTAAAAGTCAGATTGAAAAGATGCGCTGGGCCCTCCCTCAAGGAGCTTCTTCGGCGGTCAGTCAAGTCCTTGGCCTCCTCAAGTGTCCTCTCAAAGCCCCTAGCTTCCCTGGGCTGCAAGGCCCTCCTCACAGACTTCACTCGGAACCCTCCCATCTCCCACCTCACCACTCTCTGCAGCCTGGCTATTGTTTGAACTAGCCAAGTGTATTCCCATCTCGAGTCCCTAGCCTATACTGTTCCCATTCCCAGGAATGTTCTAGGCAAGAATCAGGTATCATAAGTCCCCTTTGCTTATGACCTGTGGGTCCCAAATTGCTGTCTGTGAATCACTCCACAGCGCTCCTTCTATGTCTCATTTCCCCCTTAAAACTCTGGCCAGCTATGTATGTCCTTCTTCATACTGTGGTTTGTGTCCCTGGGCGCCTACTCTATTTATCTCCGCCAGATCTCTCAAGGCCTAGTTCAGTACTGACATTCTGTTGTTGCCTAGCCATCATTTCCTGGTTGGCTAGGGGACTGGATACATTTTTTGAGCTTCTGATACAGTCTAG
The DNA here is from genome assembly GCF_950005125.1 of Chionomys nivalis. NCBI lineage: Eukaryota > Metazoa > Chordata > Mammalia > Rodentia > Cricetidae > Chionomys > Chionomys nivalis. The sequence goes on along the minus strand of NC_080096.1, from coordinate 41,048,142 downwards.
GTTTCTTCTGAGACCTGGAGGTGAACCACATTCGTCCCTTCTGGAAGATCTCACAGTCACTGGGCTCAAGGCTGAGACACAGGTGAGCACAGAAGGGCCAGTGAGCAGAGGAAAGCCTGACCAAGCCTAGGGAAGAGACCAGCCCAAAGAAGGGGGCTTCTCAATCTAACCAAGCTGCAAAACCCTTCCAGCAAGGGACAGGGGCTGGAGGAGACAGAAGCACCTACCCCGATGAGTCCTCGGAAGCGCATCTCCCCAGAGCTGAGCAGCCCCCGCTTGCTCTGTGGTTTCTGCTGCATCTGGGTTAAGAAGTCTTTGAAGTTGTAAGAGCCAGGTCCCAGCTTGTGCACCTGCCCCAACAGAAGAAACCGCACGATGAAAAAGGAACCAAGGAAGGTCCAGCCAGAAAGGAACCCAAGGGATGGTAGAGCTCTCCAAGAGGGGAGACTGAAGGAATAGCCATATGGACAGGAAGCCTGGTTCCTGGAAGTGGGGAGGGCCATGCTCTAAGCCTCACCTGCTGCTGTCTTTCCTTTATGATACTTTGGTATTGGAAGTGGGGTAGCTGGGTTAGTCGAGTGGCTTCCTGGGCCCGAGCCCAACCTGAGCCCAACTTCTGTTCCAGAAACTTCTTGCTGAAGCAGGTATCCTTGGAGTTATAGGTCCCAGGTCCTATATGGGACTAAATTAGAGCAGACTCAGAGCTGACTGAATGAATTTTAACCATATAGCCCCTCCCAGCCCCCAGCAAGTCCTCCCCCAAGTCACCTTTGACCTGGAAATGGAACCACACGGTCGTCGTCCCTCCCCCCCACCAGCCTAATACCCAGGGCTCTGCACTCAAGTCAGCCCTGATGGCCCTATCACTGGCCCTGTTCCACTTCAGGGACATAGATATAGAGCCAGGCTGGTGCTGAGGCTGTAAAAGGAAGTCTGAGGCCCCTAAACTCCTCATTTCCCGCCCCAGTCCTGAAGCCCTAGTAGGAGCGGAGCTTGGGTTAGAGCATTCACAGGTGGGTGGAGGAGGATACAGACCCCATGCGAGGAGGCAGGCTCACCTGTTCCATAGAATGATGCCTGGAGTACGGGGCCTCTGTGAAGGTGCTTAACTTCTTCTGGTTGGGATAAACAGCAGAGACATCAAACCTGGGGAGTTATACAGCCAAATGAGAGTCCCATGGCTGGCGTCCCCGCCTGGCTGGAGCAGCCCTGGGGACAAGGGAGTTGGTTTCCCAGGAAACATGACTTTGGATCTGTTCCACTGAGCATCCCAGAGATTCCTACCGCTGGCCATCACCATCACAGCCTCTGCTCTGCTTCTCCTCACAGCTTCATTTCTCTCCAAAGTCCTGTTATCCTCCCCGCCTCTAGAGGGATAGTTACACTGCATAGTGTATACTTTGTATCATTTTAATATACTTTTTATAATATATATAGGATGATTATCCATACCAGCTCGACCTTAGATCCTAGAACCATGTGTGGCACATAGGCTATTTATGTGCAACTGTATCAAATATAATATAAAGAAATATGATAGCTGGGCATAGTGGTACACACCTTTAATCCCAGCACGTGGGAGGCAGAGACAAGTGGATTGCTGTGAATTTGAGGTCATCCTGGTCTACATAATGAGTTTCAAGACAGTCAGGGTTATGTAGAGAGACTCAGTCTCAAACACAAACAAAGAAAAAACCAAAAAAACACCACCAGCAACACACAAAAAAAAAAGAAGGAAGGAAAGGAGGGAGGGAGGGAGGGAGGGAGGGAGAAGGAAGGAAAGAAGGAAGGAAGGAAGGAAGGAAGGAAGGAAGGAAGGAAGGAAGGAAGGAAGGAAGGAGAAATGAGACCTGGGCTGCAAACCCACTCAGAACTTTTCAGCTGTTTCATGGACAGGCCATGTGGCATCTCTGAATATGCCACATAGATGTTCTAGAAATAGTTTGCAAGAACTTATTACAGAAGTGGAACAAACAACAACCAAAAAAAGTTTGGAGGCCAGGCATGGTTGTGTGTGCTTTTAATCCTAGCACTTAGAGGGCAAGGGCAGGCAGATCTCTGTACACAGTGAGAACGAGGAGCAGGGGAGAGGAGAAGGAAGAGGAAGGAGGAGGAAGAGGAGGAGGAGGAGGAGGAGGAGGAGGAGGAGGAGGAGGAGGAGGAGGAGGAGGAGGAGGAGGAGGAGGAGGAGGAGGAGGGAGAAAAGACTCAGTATGGTAGAGCCTGGGCTAGCCTGAGCGGGGAAGTGAGAGGTGGGGGAGGGGCGACCCAGCCCTCTTCTTCCCCCCCCCCCCCAACCCCCAGGCCTCAGCATTGGCCTCTCTCTCCCGTGGCGGCGGAGCTGATGGGGCCCACGAGAACTCCCTTGGATTCTGGGTGCCAGACCAAAAAGCAGTTGGGCCCCACCTGTGGCTCTGCACCCCGAAGGGCGCCCCTTTGAACCACTTTGTGTGGGTGGACATGGTGTTGCGAAGGGGGTCCCGTGGTGTCCCACTGAGCCTGGCCTCCAGCCTGCCCCCACCCCCGCACACAACACCGCCCTGACATCGCGCGCTGCCAAGGCAACCAGCAATCTGGGCGTTGTGATTCAGCAAGCACAGACCTGCTTCGTGCCACGTGGGGCCTTACCAGCGCTGGCTGCCCCCTGCCGTTTTCATTCATTCCCAGTGCGGCCTTGCCAGAGACACTTCTCCTCGGAATCCTGCAGACCTTAGAATCCCTCCCGGGGTTTAATGGGAGTGTTCCTTTCCCTTGGTGAGAATCTGTTTTTTTCTGCTTGTCAGTGCGAACAAATCGAGCTTCTCAGCCTGGATGTGAGGGGCTTCTGCCACTACCTTTACATCTTATCTCTTGTCACCTCTTCCCATACTCTGTGAGCTCCAGGTAGGGGCAGCTCTAGCCTAAGTTGTGTTGAGAAACCCGGGGCCTTTTCAAACTTTTCCAGCTTCCGTAACACACTTACTCCCTTCCCTCCCAACTCCTACTCATCTTCTTCAAGAAAGCTCAAAAGCCTAGCCCACCCATTAGAATGTTAATGTGAACAGAATTAGAGAAGATGACGTGTGCCGGCAAGAGAAATTGGAACCTCTGTGCTTTGTTGATGGGAAAATACTGTAAAACAATCCAGTGGTTCCTCAAAGAATAAAACATAGAACTATAACATCACCCATCAATACCACTTCTCAGTATGTGCCACAAGACCGAAGACAGGACACCCAAACACACACACATACATTCCACACCTGCACACACCCAAACTCATGCCCATACACACACATATTCCACACCTGCGCACACACACACACACACAGTACCCCTGTTTGTAGCAACATCATTCACAATAACCACAACCCATGTGTTTACAAGCAAATGATGGATAAACAAGGAGTGATAGGCACAGACAGACCATGGAATACTGCTCACCCTTAAAAAGGGAGGAAACACTGACCAACTATGGCAGTGTGCACCATAATCCCAGCATTTGGGATCCTGTAGCAGGAGGAGAGTTCCAGACCAGCCAGGGCTACGTAGTGAGTATGAAGCCAGCCTGGACCACACAGAGGCCCTGTCTGGAAAGAAAAGTACAAAAATAAAAAGGGAAGTTTTTACTCATGCTACATCATGGATTAAGCTTGAAGTCATTATGCCAAGTGACAAGCCAGACATAAAAGAACAGATATTATTTCACTTACACGAAGTGCTAGAGTATTCAACTGTGGAGAGAGCGTGGAATAGCAGCTAGCAGGCACACGAGGATTTGGAGGAGGGGGCGGGAACTGGGATGGAATCCTATCTCCATTTCTGAGCTAAATCTCCAACCCTTGTAAAAAAATTATTTGAAATAAGTTCTCATATGTTTCCAGGCTAATCTGATGAGCCCTGAACTAGCAATGCTCCTGCCTCAGCCTTCTACTGAGTAACCGATATTAACACATGAGCCACCTCATCTGGTGGGAGTTATTTAAGTAGACATAGAGAGTTTCAACTTTGGAAGATGAAAAAGTTTCAGAAATGGAAGGAGTGATAATGTGAATATGTTTAATGTCACTAAACTGTACAGTTAAAACCCAGTTAGAACGTCTGGGTGCGGTAGTGCACCCCCAAAGAGCAGCGCAGACTTACCTGTGTGGTTTGGAGGCCAGCCTGGCTTTTATAGCAAATTCCAGGCCAGCCAGAGCAACATGGAAAGACCCTGTCTCAAAACCGGTAAAATTGGGCTGGGGAGGTGACTCAACAGGTAAAGGCCCTTGCTATCTAGCCTGACAACCTGAATCCCCAGAAACTAAATAACGGGAAAAAGCTGACTCCTGAAAGCCGTCCTCTGGGTCTACATAGGTGTACCCATGACACGTGTGCCCCCACCACACAAACGCATACAATAAAATGTTTTTTAAGTCAAATGGAAATTTTTATATTAACTATACTGCTGCAATTTGAAAACAAAAAATAAAAAAGCAAAGCTCTCTGGAAATCCCTCCCTGATAATCCAAAGCAATGAGAGATTGTTTCATCTCACGATGGACAGTAACTTTTAAGTTTTGCATTAAAAATTATTAAATATATTATGCTTCAAATCTAAAACTAGTAGGTAAAGACAGCGCCCAGATGTTTTGACTTGAAAATACTGCTGAAGTCGTATTTTCTTCAACTTCACTAACGAGTCTATTTTCTCTTGTGAAATCCTTCCGAGGAGGATGAGGCAAGAGCCCAAACACAGGACGAGTGTGGAAGAGTCCAAGGTCCAGACCTCTGAGAAAGCCTAGTCTTCAGGGACTCTGCCTTGCCACACCGGGCGGGCACCACAGTCCCACCGGCACTCTAGAGCCAGCTCCAACCTGAGGAGACAGGGTAGAGCAAGAAAACTGGGGTCCGGGGCAGGCAGCAGGACCAGCTGGGCACCAATTCGGAGTCCACGCATATCCAGAGCGGTCATTCATCAGTTTACAAAGTATCTTTCTCCCGCTCCCTCACCCCACCCAGGTGTCTGCATCGTGTCACGGAAGAGGACAGCCAATAACAACGGGAACTGTGCTTTATTAGGGACGGAGAAGCAAAACTCTTGGGCTCCTTATTTTTGCCGCCCGGGCTCACTGCGGAGTAAAGGTATTCAAGTGGCAGGCCAGATGCATACGGTCTGGAAAAAGACCGGAGGGCAGTGGCCTGCTGTGTTCTGTGGAAGGACACACTACAAGCGCTAGAATGAGGGACGCTTGCATGGCTGGAAGGGCCTGTCCTGACAGCTCTGTGTGAAGGGCGGAACAGTGTCAATTGAGGAAGGATTTGGCCGGCCTGGGCAACCTGAGGTACCAGGCCTCCTTAGGCATGCCCTGGTTCTGTGACCTTGGCCAGCACCTTTCTCTTCTGAACCTATTTCTTCGTCTGCTGAGTAGTCAAAATCTGCCTTTGCCACTCAACGAGTTGGTGAGCCTTACATTTGGACCACACCTGTTTTTCAGACACACCTGCTTGTGCAATGCTGAAGTCTAGCAGCGAAAGCGGAAACACCTACAGGGCGAGTCCTCGGCCGACTCTAGGAGCCACCCACTCGCTAGAGGTGCCCAGGACTGTCCTGCGGTCGTGCGGGGCTCCCTCAGGGCCGCCCCATCCACTGTCCCCCGCAGCCTTGGGAGCTAGGAGGGGCCAGAGCAGCCCAGGGGCAGCCATGACGGAGCCCGGGGCCGAGGACCTGGACACCCTCATCGACGAACTGGACTACCTGCCCGGCCACTTCCATTTGGAGATGCAGCTCAACTTCGAGCCGCGCTCACCGGCTCAGCTACGCGCCCGGGATCTGAAGCTCCAACGGGAGGGTCTGCGGCAGGAGCTGGAGCTGGTGGCTACCCCGCAGCTGCCTGCCGTGCGTCACCTCCTGGGAACCTTTTCCTTTTATCTGGATGAGCTGGACGAGGCCCGCGAGCGTTTCCTGGAGGTGGCCCGCGAAGACCCTGGGAACCTCAATGCCTGGGCCAATCTGGCACACGTCTATGGGCAGCTGGGCCAGGAGGAAGAGGAGGAGGCGAGCGCCGCGCAACTGGCCGGCCTCATGGGCCTGGCAGGGGACCCCGAGGATTCAGGAGACCCACGGCTCCGCGCTGCCCGCTGCCTGGCAGAGCAGGGATATGCACACGGCTTCGACGTGGGCTGTGCCAGTCCAGAGGAGCGTGCCCAGGTGCTGGAGGCGGGCATCGCACTCTACGACAAGGCGCTGAGCTATGGGCAGCAGGTGAGTGCTGGCAGGACTCTTCCATTTCCTTTGTAGGGATGCCCCCCACCATTCCTGACCCAGGCTGCCTAATAGCTTCAGGTTCCTGGCACTGCCTACCTAGCTTTCTGTTTCGGCACCAAGGCAAATATAACTAGGCCAGCTCATCCCTTTTCCCTCCTCTGCCAGCAAGGACCTATGCACATTCACCTAATAAGAGGCACAATCAGGCCCCAAAACTTGCCAGATTTTCTTCCTTTCCTCTCCCCTACTCCACCTACCTATCTATTTAGACCCCGAATTTTGTCAGCTCCGCTGCCTCAGTGGGCTGACTTCCGTCTCCTCCCCAGCCTTTCTCTGCTGGCCCAGCCTCGGGAACTCTTCCCCGCTTGCTTCACTCTGCTATCCATACAGTTGCTGCAGCTCACTGGCCACGTCTTCAGCTCAGGCCCCTCCCCACCAGCCGGCAGAATGAGTCCTGGGTTTGAGTGGCTTTTGAGGCCCTCAGCCCTTCATCCAGGCTTTCACTAAATCCTACATCTGCTCCATTCCCTATGGGCCGGCTGCTCACGGCTCACTCCCTTCAGATTTGCCACAAATTCCCCCTGATTCCAGGCTGGTCCCTCCAGCTCAGTCTCAACAGAGGGAGGCACAGTGTTCATCTGATTTATCACTGTAAACCAGTCTGGTAGTCAGTAACACTCAGGTCCTGGCACTAACAGACCCTAGTATACTTATCATTATCTTACATATAAGGGCCCTATGTTCAGCAGCCTATACAATAAGCACTTAGAATTGAGCAGCCCCGTAGGTCTGGAATCAAGGTATGGCTCTACTCAGTGCTTGGAGCTATCGGAGTCCTCGGCAGGTCTGCCTGACTGGGGGCCATCGATAGCCACACCAGTTCATAATTAATAGGGTATGGTTCCTGGCTGGTTGATGTTTTACTGTCTTCTGTTTCTTAGAAACAAGCCAATGGGTCCAGCCTACACTGCAGGGGAGGGGGTTACACAGTTCAGAAATACCAGCAGGTGGGGCTCACTGGGGCATCCCAGAGGCTGCCTGTCACTGAGGCTGATGGAAGAGTGATGTGGGCATGTTATCCTCCTGAGAGCAATGCCCTAGCACGTCTCCATCCCCCAAACCTCCAATCACCCTGGGTGTCTCTTCCATCAAAGCGTACAACTTCTTTAAGGACAAATATTGGAATGGTGACTTCAGGGAGGCCATGTTGGAGGGTGTGGACTTGACCTAAGGACAACAGTGCAGGACAGAGGTCGAGAGGGGACTTAGGCTGCAAGGGTCCAGGTCCAAGCCCCAGCTCCCAGAGCTCTCTAGCTCCAGTCAACAGATACCTGGCTCTCCAAGTGCCCTTTCCCTCTTGGTGAAATGAAGAAATAATGGCATGTGTGTCATAGGTTTTCTCACTAGTATAATGGCGACACAGTGGGCCCTGCCAGAGGATGGAATGCTGAGAATTTGTTGCTTTGGGGAGCTGCCCGAGGTCTGTGCAGAGAGTTGGGGTCCAGGGAGAGGCAGGGTTTGCTCCCTGCCCCATCTGCCAAAGAATAGATGAGCCTGTACTCATGAAGTACCTGGTACCGAGTATGTGCTCAGTAAACAGGACAGCAGTGATTTCAGCCATCAGCATTAGGGGCTGGATCTGGAGAACTCAGCTCTGTTCCTGTTTTGCTGTGTGGCTTAGAAAAGCTGCTCGTCCCTAGCCTCTGTGCAGACTTCACAGAGGCCAGTACTGAGCTCTGTATCCCTCCCTGAGATGCACCGTGATTATCCTGTCAAGTAGTAGAGAGGCCTGTACATGCCTAGCAGGTGGTTGCTGGATTTCTCTACATTTATCCATACCGCCTGTGTGCCAGACTTGTATTTAAGAAGTCCCAGCATTAAGAAGCTCCTCAACGCCGGGCGGTGGTGGCGCACGCCTTTAATCCCAGCACTTGGGAGGCAGAGGCAGGCGGATCTCTGTGAGTTCGAGACCAGCCTGGTCTACAAGAGCTAGTTCCAGGACAGGCTCCAAAACCACAGAGAAACCCTGTCTCGAAAAACCAAAAAAAAAAAAAAAGAAGCTCCTCAACAACAGAGAAAGCAAACATTAGTTCCTCCATTAATCACCTTACCCAAACCCTTCCTCTGGGAGCAGAAGCCCAAAGGACAAGTTAGAGATGCCCCTACAGCTGCCCGAGGTCACACGCCCATGACACATGACATTCTCTAAATAGCACCAGAGAGCATGCTTTCTTTTTTTTTTAAATATTTATTTATTTATTATGTATACAATATTCTGTCTGTGTGTATGCCTTCAGGCCAGAAGACCCCATTACAGATGGTTGTGAGCCATCATGTGGTTGCTGGGAATTGAACTCAGGATCTTTGGAAGAGCAGGCAATGCTCTTAACCACTGAGCCATCTCTCCAGCCCCCGAGAGCATGCTTTCTGAAATAAAACCAGTTCCCCAGGGCCTGACGATGGACACAGACTTCAGCGGCACATGGGGACCCAATGCTGGCGTCAGCGGTGACCTGGAAAATCCAGGTCCTGTGGAGTAGAGAAGCAATGTGCAAGTTCCAGAGAAGGGATGCCTTTCAGCAGAGGTGACTGATGGAAGCTTCTGGAAGAGGTAGAAATCTGTTAGCAGGAATAAGAGGAGGGCATGCCCAGCATGATGGTGTAAAGGCCTGATATAGCAGGAGCATACGGAGCATGAGGACTTCAGAGACAGTTACCTGGGGCGGGAGATGAGGGCCAGGAGGCGGCAGCCTGAAACTTTATGGAGATAGCATAACCACTCAAGAGCTACTGATATGAACTTTGAAATCGGGTGCCACCTTCTTCATTAGCCACACCTTCTCTGACTATGTGCCCCTTCTCACAGCAATCCTAATAGACGATTCCCCAGACATCTGTGTAGACTTCTCCCTCGCTAAGGAGGACTGCCCTCTGCCTAGAAAGCAAAGGCACCCATCAGAGCCTAGCCCATGTTGTTACCTGCTTCTGGGGGCCTCCTCACATAGCTGCCCCCTCTGGACACCTTCCACCTTCATCTTATACCAGGCAAGCAGTTTGCCTGATGGGAGTGAGCTAGTAAGAGGAGCTGAATACTCCCATCCTAACTTGCCTCAGGACCTTTGCTTTTCTCCGGGAGACCCCTCACAGGCCTTCTCAGGAATCTGGGATGTGGAATGCTGAGAGCGCTCAGGCAGGCCAGTCTGTTTGTTGGTGAGATCATAATTGAAGGCAGGAGGTAGAGGCACTCAGGGTAGGAAGCAGGAGGAGGGACTCCCCAGCTTCAGGAGTGCTTGTGGGAGCAGTGGAGGTGGGCAGGGGCTACCAAATCTTGTGCATTGCAGGAGGCTTTCCACCTGTTGGGAGGAATTGCAAGACACAGGCAGGATGAACCAGGAGCTCCTTGAGGCCAGAGGACAAATACCTGCTGGAATGTAGTGGCTGTAGTCTCACCACTACTACAGAGGGAACAGTGTGAAGCTAGCTCATTGTTCAATTTGTAAATGTGGGGAGGGGGGAGGAGTGAGTCTTTGGAATGGCTGGCCTCTCTGTTCATTCCCTGTTGGGAGGTTTAGGGTTGTGATACTGGGAGTGGAATCCAGGCCTTGCTACACTAGACAAGCGGTCTATTGCTGAACTCCACCTCTAAGCCTTGCTCTTTGTCTGGACAAAATTCTAAAGAGATGTCTTGCTGCTGTCATTCTTTCCATACTCTGAAGACCACCTTTACACACACACACACACACATGCACGCACGCACACATGCACAGGAGTGGGGGGAAGCAGAGAAAGAAGACAGAGTGATTGATTTGCAGGGATAGAGATTCCTGGCACGGATCTCATCTGTCTTTAGACAGATCAGGTGGAGAGTCTGCTCCAGCCCCAGGTGGCTGCAGGATGCCTCATGAGATCCTAACATGACCATCCCAAGGTGGCTGGGAAGATGACCAGGACATGAAAGCACCAGGTAGGATGTAAATTGGGATCCTGTGCAGTTCTTCCCCCAGCATCTGGCCCCTCCAGACACTGTGTGTGGCTCTGTACCAGGCAGTGTCTGTGGTTCTTCTTGGAGGGAATTCTGCTTTGTCCCATGAGGGGTGAACCCTGTCTTATGTTCTTTTTGTTACCTGCCCCTGCCAGGGGTTAGCAGAGATGGAATGAACACCTGGAGATGGGATCTTTGTAGCTGTTGTTAATTTTATTTATTTATATTTTTAAGACAGGGTTTCTCTGTGTAGCCCCAGCTGTCCTGGAACTCACTCTATAACCAGGCTGGCCTTGGGACTCAGAGATCTACCTGCTTCTGTTTCCTAAGTGCTGGAATTAAGGGCTTGCACAACCACTGCCTGGATAAAAATTTAATTGAGTTGAATAATTCAATTTTAAATCTTAAAAATAATCCATGTTTTTAAAAAATAAACTTTAAACACTTAGAACTTTTCTATTTCTCCAAAAAAAAAAAAAAAAGCCCTGTCCCAGGCCACTCAGTTATTTGATTTTCTTTTCTCAAAATATTGGCTTAACACATGCATAAACATGTATGTAAACATTCACACATAACTCATGCACGTGCATATGTTACGGCGTAAAAGAACTGTAGACAGAATTTATTATAAAATATTCAGCTTTAATAAGGGGAAGACTTACAAAACCAAGGTTCCCGCGGAGAACAGGAAAACAGAAGGGGACGCCAGAAGCACACCCGCAATCTTTATAAGTAAAAAATAACCTCAGGGGATCCGCCCTTCAAGCAAGGTGATTGGCTGGGCTTCCCCTACATGCATACATTGTACATGCACCGACACATGAGCTAACATGTACACACACCCACACATGTATACTTACACATGGGCACACATATGTATACTTATACATGTTCACATACACGCTGTTGATAAAATTCCTTCTCTGGAAGAGACATATACAATGTCTACCTCTTTTTCTAAGGTTTCAATGACAAAGAAAGGTAAAGTTCCACCAGAATTCACTCTGGGAGTCAATGTGTTTACTTACCAAGCAACAGGTGAGGGGTTACAGAAAGGGACAGAGGTAACCTTAAAGCAGTCACACTGGAAAGTCTGAACTCAGTGTGTGGGATGATGACCCCCCCATGACTCTATGGAGAGAGCCTCCTCCATAATCCTCTACCTAAATCCTCAGCCTCCCACCCCAGGAATCCAAGGCCATATGCAATTAGGGCAGAATTGCTTCCAAGTGGTTGAATGGAGTAGCTGGATACTCAGCTTGAGGGTCCCATAGCACGCTCTCTCTCTCTCTCTCTCTCTCTCTCTCTCTCTCTCTCTCTCTCTCTCTCTCTCTCTCTCTCTCTCTCTCTCCTCCTCCTCCTTCTAAGAGGGCAGGTCAACAGGCCCAGCTGTGCTGAGCTTTTGTGAGCAGGTCAGCAGAACTCCCAAAGATGGTGGCAGTTTTGCTTGGAGGGTGGTCCTGTCCAACACATGCCTGCTAATATACTTGCAGATCCACGTCTGAACACACATGAACACTCTTCATACCCACATGAGTAAGTGCTCACACATGTGCATGCTCCTGCCCCTCCCCACCCCTCACAGCTGCCTGGGTGCGACCCATCCACAACAGGAGCCTGTGGGCTGAGCTCAGAATTGCACTTTCATTAGCGTTTTTTAGTCTAACTCAGACATCACAGAGCCACCACCAGTTAGGCATCGTGTTTCCCCTCACCTGCAGAGCACAGCAGGCTCCAGAGGGGAAGCAACCTTCCAGGAGGACCCCGTGCACTTATATCATTTGGATTTCATCATCAGGGATGCTGGAGAGCAGGGAAGTGATGCCTCAGGCCAACTTCACAAAGAGTGGGCATTCCATTTCTATGCCTAACAGGGTTGAAAGAGCACCCTAGTCAGCAAACCCAGGGTCCCTGTGTGCACATTGGGTACACACACCTCCACGGTTCTGGGAGCTCTGATTCGGTTCAGGATGGGTGAAGCCAGACGAAGCTGACAGAAGGAGGATGCCAGGCCATGGGCTAGTGAGCTGGGCACTAAGCATGCCTGTGTTTTTCTACATCATCTCACGTGATCTCATAGAAATGCTGGCGATGCCATGCTGTTCTACAGATGAGCAAACAGAGGCTCAGAGAGGTGCAGGCTTGCCCAAGGGTATACACAGCCATGAGTGCCGGGCAGGGACCAAAGTCGGGTGCACAGCATTCCTGTCTCAGTCTTGTGGTGTCCTTGGAGCCACGCACATTTGCTGCTCATTGCTTCTGGGAATGCCGCTGCCTTCTCTCCCCACTAACTGGTAACCTTGAGGGCTGTAGTCTGTGAGACCTCAGTGGGCAGGCATTTTTTGTATCATCTCATTCAATTATGCCTGACAGAAGAAACCATGTCCACAGGGCTCTGCACAGTGGGGATCTGAGGAGAGTGAGGCTCTCTTCTCTTACCTGAGGGCAAAAGACTCCCTCAGACCCACAGTCACTACAGACCCTGAGTCTGAATTAGATCTACAGCAAATAGAGACGTGGCTCCTCAAGGTGCAGTCAGTGTAGGGACCGCACGAAGCAAAGATGACCCACAGGGCCTGCGGGTATGACAAACTAAGAGACAGCAGGGAGCTGCCGTTGCTCTGCTCAGAGCATGAAGTCCAGGTGAAATGCTTCAGGGGATCCAAGATGCTGACAGACACCGAGTCATGGTACTCATTTCCCAACGCCCTCCACCCACCCATTCACTACCCCACCACAAGCTTCTTAGATGGGCAGGATGTTCAGAGACACAGAGGCGAGCTCAGTGATCAGGATCCCTCATTAGAGGAAGGGACCTCAGACTTTTGTGATTCCGCAGATTCAATGAGGCAAGTCAAGGGGAACACTAGTCCCCACAGCAGGGTGGGGAGGAACCTCTCTCTGTCCTGTGCAGTGTGCTCTGCCGCTGTCTGTCACCACTGAAGACCTTCCGCTTGTGCTAGACAGACTCATTCTCGGGCAGGTCTGATACCAGCGATTGTTTCTGCAGTGTCCGCCTTCACAAGGCCAGGGATTCAGGATGCTGCTGAAAGACTGGTTTTTGGAGGGAGGCAGATCAGATCGGAATCCTGGTCTTCTACCCGGCAGTGTGGCAGAGAAAAGCCTTCTTCCTTTCCATTAGTCCCCTCCCAGAAGGGTATTAGTCATCCGGGGGCCTCCCTGAAACGTAAAGAGCAGCTGCCAAGGCAAAGTTCACCCTGCCAGGTAAATACTCGCTGAGAGCCTAGTTGATAACCCAGTCTATTCGGGAGTCTGTAGTTCTGTGAACCGAGGGTTTAGTGAGAGGAGAATTGAAATCCTTTAAAGTCACTTCCAACGTCCCTGTCTCTGAGGCACCACTCAGGGACATGCTTGAGTCCACACAAGCCTGCCCTGTGACACTACATCTCATCCCACTCCTTCTGCCAGGCCTCCTGCCTTCGTCTCTTATGCCACAAGCCACAGAAGCAAGCTCGTCAGGCATCCCTGAGGAGGAGAGTTCTGATCCTTTGGCCCATTGGAAAGGGACACATCTCTCAGCCCATTTCACTCCACCCTCTGTAGGGAGTCCAGCCAGCGGCTTTCAAACTCAGACCCTCAGAGAGGACACAGAGCCTCCTGGGCCACACCTCTAGAGCCACAGAGGGGTGAATCAAGAATTTGCATTTCTAAGTCAGGCCTGGTAGCTCACACAGTAATCCTAGCACACCTAGACTGAGACAGGAGGATTGTCACAAGTCTGAAGCCAACCTAGGCTATAGTATGAAACTCTCGTCTCAAAAAAAAAAAAAAAAAAAAACCCTAACCAGGTTGGCCTCGAACTCACGGAGATCTCACAGCTCTATCATAGCTGTCGCTCCTACAACCTCCCTAACAAGGAACTCTTGAGGAGTCAAATGAGCCAGCACATGGTCTGCTCTGCACAGCAGAATTTGTTGACTATCAAATCGTGTGACATAACAAACAGCTAAGCCTGGATGTGGTGGTGCACCCCTGGATTCCTAACAGGAGATGGAGGCAAGGTGATGCCAAGCTCTAGGCTAGCCCAGGACATGCAGTAAGACGCTCCCTCATTAAACAGGGGTGTAGGGGTATGTGGGGTGAGTAGAATGCGAGGAGTGTCCGTAAGTCTGTCCAGGCTTTCACGTCGGTCATGTGACTTCGAGGACAGACAGCATCTTGCCTCAGTTTTCCCGTCTGTACTAAGATGGTAATGATTCTCACTTTCCCTTCCACGCGGGACATTCAGAAGCCCTAAATAAGCTGTGAGACCGTGCTTTGCAAGTGGTAACCACAGTTTAAACCCTGGCTCTTTGCGGTTAGAAAGAATGTGAACTTGAAGACAGAGGTGGCTTTCGGCCTGCTGTCCCCATCTCATTGGGGAGGCAGAAAATGAGAAGAGGAGCAGGCTGATGCTTACTTAGGAAACTCCTCAGGGTCTGTCCCCCGTGCTCACCTGCAGCTAGTCCCAGGGTGACTGCAGACTCAAGCTGGGCCTCATGCAGCTCCTTCTTGAGAATCTGCCCCAGGGTGAGGGCCAGCCTGACACCTCAGCTCTGATGCTGACTGGCTGCTCTCGTGGGGTATCCTAGGCAGAGCCCAGACCAGGAGGTCCCAGAAACTCCTTCCATAGGGCTCTCAGTCTTTACCTCACCCCAGGCTGCCTAAACCCTCAGCCTCTGGAAGCTGGGAACCCTGGAGCTGTACCCTTGCCTGCCACGCCACTGAGGCTCCTCGGCAGGAGCACACAGCAGCCACAGGCCTGTTTAATTTAATGCACTGTGGCTTGCCAGGTTGCCCCTGGTAACAGCTTCAGCTGCTGCTCCAAAAACAGCCAGGACTTTTAAAGAGACAGGCATCCAGGAGCTTCTGGCTAACAGCAACCCAGCAGCACTCCGAGGCCCCTACTCCATGTGCGCTGACCCCCCTACTCCATGTGCGCTGACCCCCCTACTCCATGTCTGCTGACCCCGCCCATAACCCAGAAGCCTGCCTTTGGCAACACTCACAAGTGTTGTCTCACTCAGATAGCTGCAGTTCTGAAAATCAGTTTAGTCTCCAAATTTGGAGGGTCAGGGAGAGAGAAGAGCAAAGGCCTAGGAGCTGCTCCTGCAATTCAGGGGGAGTGTCACATGGCTTCCATTGTGAAATTCCTAATAGCAGGTTCTGAATTCGAGGGTGTTGACAGTGAGCAGAGTGGCGGGGGAAGTGTCTGCTCATAGACCTTGATGTTAATGCGTGTGGAGCTTTGGGTAAATCACCCCACCTCTCAGGTCTCAGGGTCCTCGGATACATAACAAGGAGATTGGTAATGGCATTGTGGGAAAGGCTGGAGGTTAGGACCGTGGAGGGATGAGCTTAACTCCCAGCTCTGCCATTCACTGGCCATGTGGTTTGGGCCAATAAGGCAATGTCTTTGGACCTGGGTGCCGACGGAAGGCAGTGGGTCAGGGGGGTGTAATGTACATACCCATAATGTAAGCACATGGAATCACACATTTGGAGCTATCCTGGGCTACACAGCAAGTCCAGGACAGCCTAGGCTACATAATGAGATGCTGTCTCAAACAAAAAACAAAACAAAATGGATGGTACATCTAATACCGGGGTGCTATGGAAACAAGTCAGATGTCTGCAGCCCTAGAGACAGGAATATGGTGCAGAGGGTGTCTTCAGGTTCCGGGCCTTAAAGCCCTAGGGCCATTTGGGGCACTGAAGCAGATTACAGTCTACAGTAGACAAAGCAGCCCCAGCCCACACCAGGAGAGACGGACTCCTGTTTGCCCCTGGGTGTGCCCCTGAGGCACATAGCACTACCCTCCTTTGCAGATAAGGATGCCGCCCCTAGGCTCTCATCCCGAGGGCCACCCAGTTGGACCACTCAGGCCCCTGAGCCTCCCAGCCTCTGCTCTGCTCATTCCAATCCAGAAGCCACTCTGCCAGCTCTTGTATTGGCCCCTCCCATCCCTTATCAGAAACACGGAAGAAAGCAAAGAAAGCATGGGGCCTCTTCCCTCCGTGACTCTCGCATTAGACAATCACAAAGCAAGGCTGTGACCAGACCAGAGGTCTGAGGTTACGCCAACAAGCAGCCAAGCAGCCCGAGGCACCACGAGTTACTCATGCGCAAGTGTTTGACCAGGGTAGCCCATAAAAGGTACCCCATAAATCTGAGCCCTCCCTCCCTTCCAAGCACCAGTGTAAGGGCAACAGACAGGTAATCTACCATTCTATCCCCACTTTGTGCTTTGGAAATGTCCCCATTTCTCAAGGATGCCCCAAAACACTTGGGGCCTGTGCCTCTATCCCCCACAGTGCTTTTCACAGTCAAAGCCCTGGTGTACGTAGGCCCTCCTAGAAACGGTTTAACCCACTGAAGTGTCGTGAGTAGCAAAGCACACATGGGCGCTTGACACCCCCAGCTCTAGCCCCTGCTCTGACTCCCCACCACCTTACAGATGGGCTCCAAATTCTAAGCCTGGAACTTTGACCCTTCACAATGTTCCCCCTGGCTCCTCAACACTTTGGGTTAGGGATTCCAGCCCTGGTCACCTGCAGACCCCATTTCCGCTCTCCTACCATCTCCGAACCTCTGCCCATGATGGCCAGGCCTCCGGGAATAGTATTTCTTGCTATATCCCTCTGGCGGTGCCCTCTCTTCTGGAGGACCCTGTTCTAGTGCCACTTCTTCAGAAAGCCTTGGGGGACCCTGGTCTGGGGAGGACATCTCCTCAGGACCCTCACAGTCCCTTCATCCCTTCCATTCTAATTGTATCTTTACACCTGGCTTTGCTGCCAGGCCAAAGCCTTCAAGATGGGACCACCTTCCCTCTCCTGTCTTCACTGCCCAGCCTTGGACCATTCACCATTCACCGGCTCCAGCTCCCTCCTCCTCACTTCACAAACAATGTTCTTTGCCTTCCGGGTTACATACATACATATGTATACACACAAACACACACGCACGCACGCACACACGCACACACACACACTTTACCCAAGATCCCATTCACTGGCTGTGACTCCCTCCATCTCACACACACACACAGTGTTCTTTGCCCTCCGGGTTACTCATTCCCTCACATCCCTGAGAAGCTGCTCAAGCCACCCCACCTCAACATACACACGGACCAGGTACCCTGGTCCCTGTCTCTCCCTCTGAAGTGCCACAACCTAGTCAAGACTCAGCTTGGAAATACATCCTCTAACTGGGCGGTAGTGATGCATAACTTTAATCCCAGCATTTGGATCTCTGAGCTCTGAGTTTGAGGCTACCCTGGTCTACAGAGAGAGTTCCAGGATAGCCAGGGCTACACAGAGAAACCCTGTCTCCAAAAAACAAGAAAGAAAAGAAAGAAAAAGAAAGAAAATACCTCCTCTGGCTGGGAGTGGCGTCATCCTGCTGTAGATGGTCTGCCACCACTCTCAGGGCTTTGGTCAGACTTTGCCCCTCCTCCAGGGTTTGATAATGGTGACAGGAATCAGGAACATGGGCTATGTAGCTAAACCAACACCAGTTCCCCAGAGCTGCCTTCTCCAGCCGGGCTATCCTGGGCAAGTCACTTCCCTCTCTGTACCTCAGTGTATGTACCTGTAGAGGAGCTAATATCCAGTTCCTAGGTTTGCTGTGAGCTCAGGCAACGGGCATGAGAACCTTGGCACACACACCAGGCCTCTCCATACCCAGGTCTGTTTCCCTAGCCAGTTTATAAGCCTCGGAATGTCAGGGTTCAACCGTCACTGGAGGCCACATCCCCGAAGCACTTCTGAGGTGCTCAGGAAGGCTGGCTGATCTGAACGTGGCTGGAGGGGGAGGAGTGTAGGGAATGAGGTGAGTGAGAGCCCGAGCTGAGAAGGCAGGAGAGGTGGGCAGGGAGATGACTGTGGGGGAGGGGCCAGAGGCAGAGGCAGAGTCAGAGCCGCCGACATGCACTGGGGACTTTATTGGTTTTCATTAAAATTCCTTCCCAAGGCAGGAGGAGCTACTCCCGTAAATAACAGCATAAATATTTTATCGGGTGCCCGAGTCAGTCTAAATGCACAGCAGGGTTGGCGAGAATAATAATGGAAAATATTCAGGGAGGCCGGGTGAGCTGAGCTCGGTGGACTCACTTAACATCCCCAGAGAGGTGGAAGTGGGGAAGGTGCCAGAGGGAAGCAGGAGGGGAAAGAAGAAAGGAGAACACAGCTGAGCAGAGCTGGGGCTGGGGGACCCAGAGACTGGGTAGGGTTAGCTGGGGAAGGGGAGAACAGGCTCCACACCTGCTCCCCGTGAGGGCTGCTTCACTGGGGACTCAGGTGGCTCATCTCAAAAGCTCTTTGATCAGAGAAGGAAAGCAGTTTGCCTACGGCTGCCCAAACAGACACCGACATCAAGGCTGTTGATGGCCGAAGGCCTCCCCACTGTACCTGTTGCCTCTTTAAGTTCAGGCTCTAGCACGGGTACCTGTGAGCACCAGCCTGAGTGTCTCCATAACCACCATATACAGCATGTCACTCTCTGCTTCCTAGATCCCAATAGAAGAGAAAAGGAGCTGGTACTTCACCATGGCAACGCTCTTCATCAGGTCAGGCCCGGGACTGGAGGTGGGTTGGGGATGGTGGAAGAGGTGTGGCCTGGAAACCAGGCTGAAGATGGAGTAGAGGAGGGTGGGTGCCATGGCAGCTCTCTGGGGTCGACCACAGCCCTTTCCTGTCCACAGGCTGGACGGCATCTTGCTAGAGATGGGCAGTGAGGAGCAGAAAAGGCTGCCAGCCTTCAACCGCACCCTGGCCTTGCTCCGGCAAGTCCTCAAGTCCTCAGACTCCCGACACCGAGGTGGGAACTCCGGGTGGGGTTGAAGAGCCTCTGTCCTGCTGTCCTGCCCCTGTCAGTAGTTCTGTCTGACTCCATCCCTGTCTCTTTTTGCCTCACCCTGGCTCACCTCACAAACCTGTGTTTACACAAGGAAGCCCAGGCTCCTTAGCATAGCAGACTCAGGTGCCAAAACCTGTGGTCCCAGCACTGGGTGGCACATGAAACATACAAAGGGCTTGGATCAGTGGTAAAACAATTTACCCATGTGGAAACAGGCAAAAAGAGTTTACTGAGGTATGCTTCAAGGAAGTAGCAGGGAAATCACTGCTTCTTCAGGGAAGAGAGAGTAGCCACTGAGAGGGAGTTTATTTTACAGCCATTGAGGGGGGTTATTTGGCATTGTTTCTTACACCATTTGTGTGGAGAACCCTATCTGGGTGGAGAGGCTCCACCCCGTGCCATCTTGTTCAGTAGGAACTTCGGCAGTAAGTTGTTTTCCTGGAGATTGGTCATTTGTCCAAGGAGCCGTGGGGTCAGGTTCCAAAGGTTGTGGCCAGGCTGTAAAAGCATAGGAATTTTGCTTTTATTTGGGGTCTTTTGTTTCTGTACTCAAAAGCCTGAAGTAGCCCAGAGTGCTGAAACAGTGTGTTCGATGGTAAGACCACCACCAGACACAAGCCCACTAAGCCTACAATGACACAGACCCATATCTTAGAATATACAGCATGTGTCTCCATCACCTTCCACCCCTGTCTATGGTTAGGGAAGAAGGCTGTGTAGGAGACAGGTGAGTCACTCATTCTAAAGGCCAAGCAGCAATCACAGGGACTACACCCCCCAGGAAGCCAGAAGAGCTATGTCCCTGAAACGGCATCTCCTGTGTGACATGTTTAGACACAGAGTAAGCCCCAGACATGGCCTGCCACACCCTCAGGAGTCCTATAACCTCCTCTGCCTTTCGTCTTCTCTGTCTCTGGCTCACACTGTGGTCCTTTTCTTCATCTTTATGGGGACCAGTGCCTACAGAGGAGGAGTTGGCCCCCGTCCCCGCTTACACTCACCCTAGCTCCACTGCTCCCTAGAGACCCCACCCTCTCTTGCCCTCACCCAGCTTTGGCCTGGTGCTATGTTGGCATGCTGCTGGAGAGGAAGGACACCTTCTTCACCACCCCCATGGGTGTCCACGAATGCGGATACTCAGGGACGGAGGCCCTGGACTGCTTTGGCAAGGTATGTGTATGTCCTGGGTACACCCGCTTCCCAAACTTGGGCTCCCCCAGAGCCCTCTGCTTCTTGGGCCAACCCCGCTCTGTGACCCACCCAGAAAGAACCCTACTCCAGCCCTCCACCTCCACCCTCTCCTCACCCAAAGAACAAGCGATCCTTCCTTCAAGCCTGCTCTGCTCTGCCCAAGGTCAACACCATCCCCACCTGAAGTGACCCACACCCATCCCTCCAGCCTTGAAATGGGCCCTGGAACAGTTCTTCCCACGGCTGTGTTTCTTTTCCCTCCCAGGGGTTTAATAGAGGGGACAGATTTACTGGGATCTCCTTACTGGGTCTGCCCTCAGGTCTTGTGACCCTAAGACAAGTCATTTAGAACCACCAGTAGCAATCAGCAATCAATACCAACATTGGCAGGGAGACGCTGGCCCAGCTAGAAGCCCCATAAGTATGAGAAGGTTGAGGATGACTCTGGCCTACATCTTTATCAGCCACACGACAGGAGAGGAAAAGCTTAAGAATGTGCCAGTGAGCTAGACTCCAAGGAATTTGGGGCTGGTAGGTTTGCCCAAAGTGTAGGATCCAATATGGTTACTGTATGACTAAGCCATGAGGATGCTGGCCATGGGTAGGTAGGATCTGTGAGTGTGGTGGCTCAGCTTCATGCTTTCATTCCCCGCTTCCTCCCTTCATAGGCCATTGAGATCGCCAAGGACCATCCTCCCATCCTGAATCGCCTGGCCAAAATCTTCCACTTCCTAGGAAAGCAGGATATGGCCATAGGAACCTGCAACATGGCCCTGGATGTGCTTAGAGACCCACAGCTCAACTGGCAGGCATACAGCACCAGGGCCAAGGTGAGACAGCTCCGCCTCATTCTGCCGTCAGGTATAAGAGGCCAAAGGGCAAGGGCAAAGATCCTTGGGCCAGTGCCCTGGAATCCTCATGGCAGAGAGCTTAGGAATCGTCTAGACACCCAAAATGCCTGCCTTTTGAGCCAAGAGTTAAGCTTAGTGCTGTGTGTAAACACGGAAGCAAACATATCCCAGGAGTCCGTTCGTGACTGACTGATCACTATATTAGAGACTTCACCATCTCTCGGGAGACTGGGCTGCACATATCCTCAGGGCTCCCAGTCACACACTGAGGTGAAAGTTGCCTCCCTCGGTTCTCCTTGCTGGACCCAGCTTTACCTCTGACCCCCTCAGAACCCAGCTGCTTGAGGCCACACCTACAGCTCTGAACTCATCCCCCCCCACACACACACACACCCCTCATTGGTTCCACTACCTTTTCATTGTGCTTCCAATCCGGTCCCCAGGGCTGCAGGAAGTAAACAGAAAACTGTCCTGTAGTTGCTGTGGTTGCTACTGATAATAATAATACTCACTATAAAGCCAGAAGGTGGTGCTACAAAAATCTTCCAAACTGTGCTCTGCTTAATCTCCTGAGAATCCCGGAGAAGCGGGGCATGTGCCAGTCTACGGATGGGGCATGGCACAGAGTGGCAGCCAGCTTCCTCAGGGTCCTGCCTTCACTTTGCTAGAATGACAGCCGTAGCTCCTCCATCTGCTCCCTGTGGCTCCAAAGGTCACACTCACTACTCAGATGACCAGAACAAGAAGGAACAGGAACATGTACAGAAGGGAACGCACAGGGCAAGGACAGAAGCCAGGACCTGGCTGTGATAGCTTTGTCCAACTCCTGTCCTGATGCCTTTCTTCCATCCTGTTGGCCTGGGTCTCCACCTAGAATCCTCACTTGGTAGATATCCAGCTGACTTCCTCCCTTCCTGCAGGCCTGACAAAGCTTCAGCTTTTTTCTAATGGCCTCTTATTGAAAATGACAAACTACTTGCCAGTATTTTCTGTCCTTCCCTGCTTTACTTTTCCTTCTTTTGTTTGTTTGTTTGTTTGTTTGTTTGAGAGAGGGCTTCTCTGACTGTCCTGGAACTCACTCTGGAGACTAGTCTGGCTTCAAACTCAGAGATCCTCCTGCCTCTGTCTTCCAAGTGGTGACATCAAAGGCATGCACCATCACCACCACCCAGCTACTTTTCCTTTTTAACACCAAGACACTGTTTACTCTTTGTCCTGTTGATTGTTTCTCCTACTGACACAGAAGTTCACACTTTGTCATTTTGTTTTCCACTGTGTTCTCAGTGCCTGACACATAGTTAGTTTTGGGAATTGCCAACTTTTCAATTTAGAAAATGGAGCTCAGATGTTATAATACTTCCTCGAGGTTATATGGCAGATTGTGGGGGCAGTCAATACGTGTTTGCTGGAAGAATAGATGGATGGAGGGATGGATGGATGGATGAATGTTCTTACTTCATCCTGTTCCTCACTGTGTAAGCAGGGAGGCAGGCCCAGAATGGGGAGTGGTTACCCTAGCTGGCACAGTACTAAGACCCAGGGCTCGTGGGTCCCAGTCTGGGGTGGCAGGCTTTCTGCAGCCACACAGGATGCCCCTGGTTGCTACCCAGAAGCAACCTGGCTTTTTCGTGAGATCAGAAAGGAGGCAGATGTCTTGTGTAGAGGGTTTCCCCTGAGTTGCCCCTCTACTGCAGGTTCGAATCAGAGCCTATGTCCACGACCTGGAACGGGCCAAGGTGGGGCTCGGGGGCATGCCAGACAGGAACCACCTGGCCTGTGCCAAAGCTGACCTTGAGGAAGTGATCAAGGTGCACCCAGGCCTCAGGACCTACCTAGACATCGGCCAGGTAAGAGACAAGGGCTGCCTGGACCCTGAGGACAGAGAGGAATACGTGGTGTGGGCCCTGCTCTCTCCCCCTCCAACTGTCCCGTGGATTGGATGCAATAATGTGTGTAGATGTTTAGAAGCCTCCCTCGTCCCACCCTCTACCCCTCAGCAGTCAGTACAGGCCATGATGTGCTCAGGGAAGGGCTATCAAAGGTGACCACATCATAATTGTATGGGGGGCTGGGCTTAAGGCTAGATGTGGAGGAGCTGGGACTAGAACCCTGGTACAGGGTTTTCCAGGGGGCTGGAGAAATGGTGGGAACTGATTGGGGGGGGGGGCTAGGGTGTGAAGGAGGAAGGCTAAGAGGCCACCCCTACCCAGGTTTACTACTACATGGGCGTGGATGCCATGAGGGAGCTGCTGGCTGTGGATGAAGCCGCGCTCAACCAGGCGCTGGTCTTCCTGGCAAAGGCTGGCGAGTTGGAGCTGGGAGCCACGCTACCGGAGCTGCAGCTGCTGCGTGGCAAATGCTTGCGAGTCCAGGGCGAGGATGCCAACGCTGCCGCCTGCTTCAAGCGTGCAGTGGAACTGGACGACACGGGATCCAGCCACACGGAGAGCTTCGGCTGCCTGCTCGAGGCGCTACTGGCTCAGTGGAGCCAGGCACAGCTGAGCGACGGCGAGGTGGGCTGTGAGGTGGACATCTGGTTGTGCCACGCCCGGAGCAAGTACCCACCGGCACGCCTGCGCCAGGAGCTGCAGCGGGTGTGGCGCGGCCACACAGATGAGGTCCTGGGTCTGGCTGGTGCCCTGGTAGCCCAGGGACGGCCGGCACTAGTGCGGTTGCTCTTTGAGACCATGGAACACGAGGGTGAGGACGCTGGAGGACCATGCAAAAATCGAGCGTCCTCCTCCTGAGTCAGGTACTGATGCCCTGATGAGGTCGGATCCCAAAGAGGCCCCACGTGGATAATTGAGTCTAGTCATGGCACTCAAGACAGGCCATCTGGAAGGGTGAGCAGAGCCAGATGTTTTCGGCGTCGGGTTATAGTTTAGTCGAAGGCTTGCCTAGCAAGCATTGAGGCCCTGGGTTCATTTCCTACATCTGAGGGGTGGGGGAAGTCAAAGCAGATTTTCTCCCCCCACAGAAATTGTGAATGGGTATTTTGAAACGTTTTATAAATTTGAAATACCCATAGGGCAGGAAAGGGGCGCTTGCAGGAAATTCTGCAGGAAAAGGAGTCTGGGAGCATGCACCGAGAGGTCACTGGAAAACTGCCCCTTGAAGAAAAGAATTTTACAAACACGCAGGGAAAATAGGATAGTTCGACTCTGGCAGAAAAGATGGCTGTCTCCGATGTGACTTCCTATCAGTCCCCTGGCAGAAAAGACGGCTGTCTCCGATGTGACTTCCTATCAGTCCCCTGGCAGAAAAGATGGCTGTCTTCGATGTGACTTCCTATCAGTCCCCTGGCAGAAAAGATGGCTGTCTCCGATGTGATTTTCTATCCCAGATGTCTGAGTGACTGCCATTGGAGTCCCAAAGGCCACACTGAAAGTTTAGCTGAGCAGTCTCAAGTCCTCAGCCAGAAAAGTTAGCTAAAACAGACCAAGGTAGCACTGTGTCTGGGAGCCGGCAGGGTTCTGACTTAAGCCCAGGCTTTCAGAACCAGTTCCTACCTCACCATCAGCTTCCAGCAAGCCTCTCTGCTTTGGTCAGCCTTCCTGGAAGACATCCCAAAAGTCTCTGAAATAGAACTTATCAGAAACACCCTTATTCGCCTTCCCTGTCCTCTCTGCATCCCTGCTCCTGTCCAGTTTAGTTTTTTGTTGTTTATTGTTTTATGATAACCTCGAGGACTTTTCTGAAAACTTCATTCACACATTGTATGGGCAGTCAGCAAACGCCCATTCTAACTTCCCTCTGGGTTCTCTGCACATCACATAGGTCAAGAACCCCATTGCCTGGGCTGCCCACTATGTGCTACACATAGATCAAGTGGCATTACCTCTTCACTTCATGGATGACACAGACACGGACAAGGTCCCAGACAGATGAAGAATCATCACGGAAGCAGATCACCCCACTCCCTGTCACCTCCCGGCTGGAGGCTTACAGATGTGGCATCTTTGGTCAGAGTTGGGCTCTCCTGGTGCTCTTTGGGCCTGTTCTCCTTTCTCCCCATCTCTGCTCCTCACTCTAGGACCTCTGTGCCCTTCCATATCTTGTTGCCTCTCTGGTTTTTCCCAGCCATTACTGACCTAGCAAGTGCTCAGCTCAGAGGCAACCCCCCACCCTGGAAGTTCCTTGCCTCCTCTCACCTCTCATGAACCCCATCTTTCTCAACATGAAGGGTTTATTGGAACTGTCTCCCGCCGTATGACATTCATGAATGTTGTGACCAGGACTGTAGCCCAGGGACTCTTGAGGTCTAGAGTTCAGCCATCGCTGTCGCCATTGTACCTCCTGCTCAGCTTTATGCCGGCTCCCCAATTCCATGAGTGGGAAACTAAAGCCCAGAGACTGATCCAAGGTCAAGCTCAAAGATGCCACCCCTTTCATAGTCCTTTCAAGGATGCCGTTTACTTCTGTCAAGTCCATGAGAACCTCAGTTCTTCCATTTCCTGTCTCATCAAATACATGGCAAGCACAGGCCAAACTCCAGAACAGCTTTGGGGCCAGAACCAACCGTGTCTTTCCCTTGCCTTCAGAGAGGTAGCAGTCTGGACTATGCACAGCAATTAGGAAAACACCTTATGAATCACCCTCAGGATTTAGGGAGAATTACAAAGCTACTAGAGACCTATGGAAGTTTTTGAAAGGCACCCTGCCCCCAGCTGTCCTCAGCTAGCCTGAGTGGCCCTTCTGTAGCATAGTGAAGAATGTGCTGTCCCAGGACCTGAATCTTGGCTGTTCCTCTTCAACAAGCCATTGTCAGGTCAGACCTGGAAGTTCCTTGCTCTGCCCCCTGAGTGTCTGGGAGGATAACTGTCACACAGATGAAGCCACAGAAGCCTCAGTCCTTGCACTGCCTGCCTTCTCTTCTCCTGGATCTCACAGCTGCTAGGCAGCTGGGAACATCTGTTTAAGAGGTATGAGTGAGGGACGTGAAAGACTATAAAAATGAACAGGATTCCTCAATCACAGCTTTCACCTGCTCCCGCCTCCCATCTCCTGATCGCCAAGTGGGAGTGTCTGCAAACCGTTGCATACAGCAGACAGGCAGATTGCTACATCACAAAGGAATTAATTGATAGTCAGGTATAGTGGCTCACACCTGTAATCCCAGCACTCCCTAGGCTCCTCCTTGGGATCAAGACCAGCCTAGGCTACACAGTGAGTTCCAGGTCTGCAGAGTGGGAGCCTATCTGGAAAGCTAAACAAATAAAAGAAGACGTTTTTAAAAGGAAAGGAAAAATAAAGATGGCAAAAAAAAAAAAAAGCCACAGAAAACAAATCAGTTCATTTTCAACAGATCTGTCCTTTTATAGAGTTGATACCTTTTCTAAAACTTTTTCCCCCAATTCAAGTTCATTTCCTGGGGCCATAGAGCATAGACCCTAATAAGTGAAGTGACCTTGAATAGACTCTTTCCTCTGCTCAGCATCCTCTTCCTAGCATGGTGCTGTTGTGCAGTATTGCCAGCCAGGCTATGCTATGCTCTGACCTGGGCTCTCACAGCAAAGGTGCGGTGCGTAGGTGTGAGCAGCTAAAAGCTGCTTACCCCCCCATCCCCCCATCCCCCCCACCTCCCCCACCCCCCGCCGCCAAGAGAGTACCCTGCAGGGATAATGGTGGCTGGATGCCAAATGAAGTGAAAAGTCTCCTTCTCAGGCTGTTGACTTTCTTCTTGTTTAGGGAAAGGGAAGATAATGACATTTAGCACTTTACATCCTAACAGTAAAATGAACAGATAGAAACAGATTCCAGCACTGCGGACTGAAGCTCCGCAGCCAGAGCCTCGCCCCCCCCCCCCCGTGCCCTCCCCGCCCCCGCCCCCCGCCCCCCAGTTCTTGGGGCCAGAGTCACTGGCACCCTCCTCTCTCAGCTTTGCCACATCCAGCTGCTCACATCAGGTTTCACACCTGTTCTAAATCTACCCTCAACCCTACCCCCACCACCTGACAGCTACCCCCACTAACACCCCCAGCTACCACACCTCCCTGCCTCTGCGGGGTCTGTGGGGGGGTGCATGCTGTGTTTAGAGAGTGCTGCTTGTTGCTTTCCTTGCAGAAAGTCTGGTTTCAGGAGCATTCACAGACTATTAGGAGTGCAAAGATTAAGGTGGATACTACTGGGCCCTGACCCAAGAGCCCTTCTCATCTTATTTTAATGCTGGGTCCCCAGCCGGTGGTGCTGTTTTGAGGGAACCTTTAGGTGGGAGACAAGTTTGAGAGTTATTCCCATTTGGTGGGTGTCTGCTGCCTGTCTGCCAAAGGAAGATGCTGACACCATGTGCTCCCACAGACTGAGCCACCCCGTTTTGCCTTCCCCTACTCTGAAGAACTAAACTTTGAAAACAAAACAAACAAACAAAAAACTGTAGGGCTGGAGAGATGGCTCAGAGGTTAAGAGCACTGCCTGCTCTTCCAAAGGTCCTGAGTTCAATTCCCAGCAACCACATGGTAACCCAAAACCATCTGTAATAAGATCTGGTGCCCTCTTCTGACCTGCAGGCATATATGAAGACAGAATACTGTATACATAATAAATAAATTAAAAAAAAAAAACCCTGTGAACCAAAAGAATAAGGTGGCAGTGGGTGATAGGAGGGGATGTTTGCAGGGCACCTAGGGGATACTCAAGCTGGCTTTGCAGGATTTACTAACATATGCCCTGTTTAAATTGTCTCTGACAGGCATTTGGTCACAGAAAAAGAGCAATATACTTCCCCAAAATCAAATTCCAGCACTTTAACATTGGACTTCCCAGCTCCTAGAATGCAAGGCACACATCTCTGGCTTTTTTTTTTTTTTTTTCTTTAGAAATTTCCCAGTCTCTGGGGCTGGAGAGATGACTCAGCAGCTAAGGTTACTTGCTGATCTTTCAAAGAGCATGAATTTGGTTCCCAGTACCCACATTGGGCAACTTAGAACTGCCTCTAACTCCACATCCAAGGGGATCTGATGCCTTTGACCTCTATGGTCAAAGACCTGTATTCACCTTCGCACAGACACACATGTGCATAGTCAAAAATAAAATACACTTTAAAAAATAAATTTTAAGAGCCGGGCAGTGTGGTGGCGCACGCCTTTAATCCCAGCACTTGGGAGGCAGAGGCAGGCAGATATCTGAGTTTGAGGCCAGCCTGGTCTACAGGGTGAGTTCCAGGACAGTCAGGGATACACAGAAAAACTCTGTCTTCAGAAAGAAAAGAAAAAAAAAATCTTTAAAAAGCACAATTAGAAATTACCCAGTCTCAAGTATCTTGTGATACTAGCACATATGGACTTAGCCAGAGAGCACAGATATTTGGTCGAACGCTATTCTGGACATTTCTGTGAGATGGTTTTTGGAAGAGACTAGTATTTACCCCCGAGAGCTCTGAGTAAAGTGGATCGCCGTCCTTAGTGTGTGTAGCCTTGTTCACTCAATAATAAGGACTAACTTCCCTTCAGCAAGAAGACCCTTTGGGGGCTAGAGAGATGACTCAGAGCTAAAGAGCACTGATTGTTGTTCCAGAGGTCCTGAGTTCAATTCCCAGCAACCGCAGAGTGGCTTACAACCATCTGTAATGAGATCTGGTGCCTTCTTCTGGGCACCATAATAATAATAAATAAATAAATCTTTTTTTTTTTTTTTTTTTAGCCTTTGGACTACAACTACAATAGCAGCTATTCTAGCTGGCCCAATCCACAGATTTTTTTTTTTTTTTTTTTTTTTTTTGGTTTTTCGAGACAGGGTTTCTCTGTAGCTTTGGTGCCCGTCCCGGAACTAGCTCTTGTAGACCAGGCTGGCCTCGAACTCCCAGAGATCCGCCTGCCTCTGCCTCCGGAGTGCTGGGATTAAAGGCGTGCGCCACCACCGCCCGGCCAATCCACAGATTTTTGAGCTTACAGGCTTCTGTAATCATTGGATCCAACTGTACTCATTGGATCCACAGTGCTGTCCTTACACTCCTCTATACATCACAATCTATCTTATTAAATTTCCTAAGTGCAAATAGGAAGGAAGGGGTACTGTGGTATTTATTGCATACCAGATGTGTAAGACAGTGTAACACTCGCCTTGTGTTCATTCATCCTTTTATTCACCAATTAATTCAGCAAAGTTTTATCAAGCATTTATAATGTTCCAGGCAATGATCTAGTCCAGGCGGTGGGTAAACTATGGGTGAATTTGATCTGCCACCAGGTTTTCTTTTTTTAAAATAAAGTTTTATTGAAACACAGCCATATTTATTTGTTTACATTCTCCTCTGGTTACTTTTACTAGATAATGACCTAATTGAGTAGCTATGAAAAAGACCATATGGCCTGCAAAGCCTGAAGTACCTAGTGTACTGCTTAACTCTTGAAGAAGAAAATTTGGTGCCCCCGGGATAGGCATTAGTGTATCACTGCGTTCTAAGGTGACAGAGGTGGGGAAGGATGAAACCCAAGTGAGCCCCACACTGGAAAAGCCTTTACTATGTTAAATAGTGATGAGTATTAGAGAGAAGACTGAAGGGTATGAAGCATGCAGGGATGCCTTGAGTAGGGGTGGACTGCAGAAGGGAAGAGGGTGTCCTGGCTGAGAATGGATGAAGGCCTGAGGAAGTAGAGGAGTGAGTCCTGAGAGCGGGGCATGGAGCTGTCAGGAAAACAACAGGCGCAGAGCCATACCGGAGTATTAGCTATAAGTATGATTCCATTTAACACTGGGTACAGGTGCCCTTCAACAACTTCCCATATACAATCACATTTAATTACAAGTCATTGTCTAATTACACAGATAATCATACACAAGACCCATCTAGTATATTTCTGCTACCTACTCACACAAGACTTCCAGTTTAAAGTTTTGTCTGTTTCTCAGATGTCACGTCTGAGAACACTGCAAGGTACTGTGCCCTCCTCTTGAAAGACACTCTTCCATGAAGCCCTGGCTCCTGTAGCCAGGGAGTCCATTGTGACCTTCATCCTGCATGTTCTACCCACGCTTAGAGTCCCTCTTGGTTTGTGGTCATAGGCTCTGGATGCAGGGATGTCTTGAGTCAGAGGAGTTTGTCATCTGAGCGGTAGACAAGCTGTCCCTTCCTCTATTTATTGATATATTAAGCCACAAACCAAGCAAAACTGTGGTTCTTCAAAATGCCGAGGATACGGGAAAGGGCAAGATTAGGGTCACCCTCAAGAGGATGCAAGTGTGGCCAGGGAAAGCCACTGGGGCATGAAGTGTCCTGGGACTGTGGGACAGCAAGGCAGCTGTCTATTTCTTTCCCTTTATTTTTGATAACTAGAAAAAGAAATGGGCTTTTCTAATTTGTGGGGCTAAACTAGGAATGTGACTATAAACCAAAGCATCCAATAAATTGATTGATTGAAATGTGTCCCAGGAATCTGCTAGCATGACAGGGTCAGACACTGGGTCTCTACCACCCTGGACTCTGTGACTGTCCAGCCAGGCCCCCACTCCAGACCACAGAAGCTCCTGTGCACTTACAAATCACTACAGCATGCTGGTCTGCTTCCCAAGGGGGTCGTGAGCGTTAATTAGTTACTGTGGTTAAGTGCTCTGAAGATGTGGGGGTGTATAAACACTATAGGTCATTAGGCCTCTTCATACCACTGTGTTCTGCAGCCTGGGAACTGCTAATTGAGAAATAATTAACACCTCAGGGTATAAAGGGCACTGCCTAGATTCCCCAGATCGGAGGGGCTATAACTACGTGTCTGGGCAGAGGGAGAATAAAAGGTCACTGTGGACACATGAATCCCAAGAAATTCCAAGCATGACTTCCCTCCCAGTTGGAGGAATATTGCTCCAGCAAAACCTGAGAGACACCAGTGCCCGAGGAAAACCCCTCCCATAGAGCTGGGCCACGGGGACCCAGCATGGCTTTTAGAGACAGAAGAACTCAGGACCACCAGCTCAACCTGGTCCTCTAAGCAGGTTGGCGGACACTATGGTCATGTGCTGTCATGTGCTCTAGTCAAGCCATGTCTTCCTCAATATAAGGGTATGATGAACCATATATCTACCACCCTCCCTCACCAAGTTGTCCAGTATCTTTCTTGCAGGCCAGCTCATGTAACATAGTCATTCTAGGGGAGACTTTAAGATATCAATGCCTGGGCTTGTCCCACTTCAGTAACCATGTACATGGGGATTCCTGCACTGCTGTGGCAGAGGTATTAAGTCACTGGAGCCTGCATGCCTGAGAGGAATAAAGACATTCTTAAAGAGACACTGTGCCCCTCCTTGGGGCTATGGAAACAATGTGCCACAAGAAATGAGAATTCCTCTGGAAATCTCACACTAACGGGAAGGAAACGACTAAAGTCTGAGCCAATGTAGTGGTTTTGAAAGAAGATGGCCCCCAAAGGAAGTGGCACTATTAGGGGGTGTGGCCTTGTTGGAGGAAGTGTGTCACTGTGGGGGCGGGCTTTGAGGTCTCTTTTTCTCAAGCTTCACTTGGTGTGATAGTCGACTTCCTGTTGCCTCTTAGTCAAGATGTAGGACTCTCAGCTCCAGCACCACATCTGCCTGCACACTGCCATGCTCCCTCCCCTACCCCCTACCCCATGATGATAATAGACTGAACTTCTGAAACCATAGCAAGCCACCTCAGTTAAATGGTTCATTTATAAGAGTTGTTGTGGTCATGGTGTCTCTCACTGCAATAAAAACCCTAAGACAGTCACCCAGAAAGAAACCTATCTCTCAGAAGAGGACTTGCAATTCGTCAGGCCACCTCTCAGGACAGTCTAAAAACGGTGACAGTGACAGCTTTGAGACAGTCTAGGGGTCCTGATTGGGTGTCTCTTCTCTGCCAGTTAGAGTTAAAAGGCAGGGGCAGTCTGAAGCAGCACAGGTGGCAGCAGAGACCGCTCAGACACCTCAGACAGAATCAGCAGCTGGAGAAAGGCCTTCCCTGGGAGAGAGGAAACACACACAGAGCAGACACAGAGAAAAAGACCCTTTGCAAAGTAGAGGGGACGCTCAGCAGGAAAATCCAGCCTTCCCTCTAGGGCTGGGGGTGTTAAAGCCTCTGAAGGGTCTTCCACTATTTAGGATTAGTCAGTTTGAAAAAAGCAAGGATGGGTGATTGGCCCAGAACTGTGGTACCACTTGTCCAGCCAGTCAGTCACCACGGGGCCTGCTGGTGGGAAAGAGAAGCCTACAAAGCTTTTCTTTGCTTTAAGCTGATGGGTTTTTGTCTCAGATCAGGAGGGTGAGAAAAAAGTTGGCCATCTTGGAAATTCACCACCTTTATTTTTTTATTTTTATTTTTTGTAAAATATCTATTATGTATACAATATTCTGTGTGTATGCCTGCAGGCCAGGAGAGGGCACCAGATCTCATTGCAGATGGTTGTAAGCCACCATGTGGTTACTAAGAATTGAACTCAGGACCTTTGGAAGAGCGGGCAATGCTCTTAACTGCTGCGCCATCTCTCCAGCCCCTAATTTGCCACTTTTATTACCTAGCATGGCTTCTCTCCCTGTCTGTCTGTCCACCAGGGAATTGGTCTAACTCCTAGTCTCAGCTTGTTGAGGATAGGTGGCCAAATCTGGCTTACTGGGGTTTTCGGGACCTAGGTTCTGACCCTTAACAATTCTGGCACATCAGGAGCCGTGAGAAACAGAGATGTAGTCCCAGCACCGGCCTATCCCTCTTGTATGATGTCATCCATTCCACTCCATGCCTCTGACTGTCCTGGCCCCTCTGCCTGGCAGACACATCTCTAAGGTAAGCTGAAAGGTAATTTCCTCAGTAAGCTCCCCCTTCCCTGTGCTCCAGTGAGGTTACTGATCACAGGCAGGCGTTGTTCATGAAGCTCCTGGGACACCGAGAGTTGTCTGGACCATTATGGGAGTCATCAGTGTCTTATGGTGGGCCCAGTACACTTGAGGCCATCCATAAAGTGTCATTGTTGAACAAGGGAACTGAAATAAACACAGCTGCTGCACAGGACATTTTCATTCATTCTGTGTGTGTAACATTCTCCCCCAGACAGCCACAAGGCTCTAGACTCTCCCCTCCTTCAGCTCTTTGTTGACATGCCACCTTCGTGCTGAGGCTTCCTATGGGCAACCTATTTACATCAGGACCATCCAGCTCCCCGCTCCGTGCTTTTTAAGCTAACTTGTCTTTGGAACATTTAAAATTCCCTAGAGCTAACAACTTAGCTTCTTTCTATGATTTTTTTGTTAATTTTGATTTAAAAATTAATTTTATCAAAATCCTGTTTTGCCTTAGTTTCTGAGTTCTTTATGCCCTGCTTCCCAGCAGCACTTTCTAGTTTGTCAACATGAGAGAGCTAGAGCCATCTGGGAAGAGGGGACCTCAGTTGAGAAAATGCCCCCATCAGGTTTGCCTGTAGACAAGTCCGTGGGGAGATGTCTTAAAGAATGATTGGCATGGGAGGGAGGGCCCAGCCCATTGTGGCTGGTACCACCACTGCACAGGCCGTCCGGCATTGTCTAAGAAGGCAGACGGAACAAGCCATGAGGAACAAGCCAGTAAGCAGTATTCCTCCATGGTGTTTCCTTCAGCTCGTCTCCAGGTTTCTGTCTTGAGTTCCTGCCTTGACCTCCATCCCCCATGGTGGACTGTAACCTGTAAGCTAAAACAAACCCTTTCCTCCCCAAGTTGTTTTCAGTTGTGGTCTTTCTCACAGCAGCAGAAAGCCAACCTAGACAGGTACCCTGCTAAAGTTTCGCTGTGCTGGCTTACAGGTTGTCTCTTCCAGAACAAGCTAGGTGCTGTTTTCTTCATTCTGTTCTTCACTACACCTCCAGCAGGGGCTTGTACGATGTAGCTATTCAAAAGATACTTTGTGAGGGCTAGGGAGCTGGCTCTCCAGGTAAAGAACTTGCCATGCAAAAGTGCGCCTCCGTGAAGAGGAGAGCTCAGGGCCTCCGGGCCTCCGTCTATAAGATGGAAGAAAGACACGTCTGTCAGCCTTGGACCTCCACATACGAGTTCATACTTGTATACACGCAAACAAGCAAACATTCGCTTACACCACACAACACACTTGTGTAAATATGTATATTATGTATGGGGAAAAGACTCATTTTTACTTATATGTATGTGCACGTATGATATGAGTGGGTATCCTCAGAAAGCGGTCATGAATTTCCCGGAAGCTGGAGTTACAGTAATTGTGAGCTACCCGAAGTGAATGCTGAGAACCCAACTCTTTCTCCCTGAAGAGCAGCAATCGGTCTTAACCAGCACAGTAAATGGAAGTTTTAATTCGCACCTTCAAGACTCAGTGAAAGACCCTACAGACCCCCTCCTCAGAACCCGCAGCTAGCAGGCTCCCCGGGAGAACGTCCTGTTTGCTTGAAAGATTCTCAGGATCAGCAGCTAGCCTGCTCTCGTGAGAGGAAAACAGGATATCTATAAGATAGGACATCTACAAAGCAGGATGACTTCAAAGTAGGATACCTATAAGATAAGAGCAGGATGTCTGCTGCCAGACATCCATGCTGGGAGAGGAAAACCATTCATGCCCCCCCCCCGCCTCATTCTGATAACCACGCTTCTGCTTCTGTAAATTGCTTTTTGCTGCCCTCTTTCCTATAAAAAGTCCTCCTCCCAGTCTACAGGCGCGCAAGTCCTCCGAAAGACTTTGCCGCCCGCAGGTACCTGTGTCTACCTAATAAACCTCTTGCAGTTTGCATCCGACTCGTGGTCTCGGCCTGGTCTGTGGGTCCGGGGTCTCCACCTGAGGGAAGGTCCCTACCGGGGGTCTTTCATTTGGTGCGTTGGCCGGGAATTGAAGGCCCTCACCCAGGGACCACCGACCCACCATCGGGAGGTAAGCTGGCCAGCACCGATTTGTTAGTCTGTGTCTGCGTCGTTTCTGTGCTTGTTAACTCTGTACACTCAGATCTGGGTGCTCTGTATCTGGCGGGCCCAGGAAGGAGCTGACGAGCTCGGACTTCCATCCCGCAGCCCTGGAAGACGTTCCAAGGGTGTCTGGAGCCCTGAATTAGGTGGCAGCTTTTTCCGGAGCTCAATCTGTATCCCAAAGTCTTGCTTTGCTGACTTGGGTCTGAATCTGGAGCCTTTTCGGTGCTCATCTGACGGGCCACATTCCAAAGGTGGCCGGAGCCTGATTTTTCACAGTCTCCGTCTGAAGTTTTGCTTTCGGTTTTGCGCCAAAGCCGTGCTGAGCGTCCATATTGTTTGTGTCTGATTGTTGGATTTTTGTGTTTAAATATGTTCTTTGTTTTTGTATATCTGTTTGTGCTCGAGTCTAAATCTGGTACCATGGGACAATCGTTAACAACCCCTCTTCACTTAAGAAGGGGGGAAAATTGGGGTTTTAACTGTTTCTCAGAGACTGGAACTGATGGTATTTAGTAACAACAATGTCTGTCATTGTACTCTTACTGGAATTGACCTGATGATATTTGTAACTGCTTATAGAAGTTGGAAAAGTTTGACACACCCTGTAAAATGTTGAGCCTCCTCCATATGCAGGATCAGATAGCCCAGAGGGACCTGAAGCGGCGATGGCCGAGGGGCCCCCACAAGAATCCCCGGCCCTCTCACCTATGGCTGGCCAACAGAGGGACAGACGCGAGCCGCCGCCTGATTCCACCTCCCACGCCCTTCCCCTCCGAGAGGGTCCGAATGGGCAGCAACAGTACTGGCCATTCTCAGCTTCTGATCTCTATAACTGGAAACAGCATAACCCTTCCTTTTCCAAAAACCCAGTGGTGCTGACTAATCTAATCGAGTCTATTTTAGTCACCCACCAGCCCACCTGGGATGATTGCCAGCAACTCTTGCAAGCCCTGCTGACCTCAGAGGAAGAGCAAAGAGTCTTTTTGGAGGCTCGGAGAAACGTTCCAGGCGACAACGGTCACCCAACCCTTTTGCCTAACGAAATTGACGAGGCCTTCCCTCTGATGCGACCTGATTGGGACTTCACCACAGCTGCAGGTAAGGGACACCTACGCCTCTATCGCCAGCTGCTTATAGCGGGTCTCCGAGGGGCAGCATGCCGCCCCACTAATGTGGCTCAGGTAAAGCAAGTGATACAAGGGAATGAGAAAACTCCCTCTGCCTTTTTAGAGAGGTTTAAGGAAGCATACAGAATGTATACTCCCTATGACCCGGGGAACCGGGGCAGGCCATTAGTGTTTCAATATCCTTTATTTGGCAGTCCAGTCCGGATATCAGAAGTAAATTACAGAGGCTGGAAGGTCTGCAGGGGTATACAATACAGGATCTGCTGAAGAGGCAAAGAAAGAGAGAAGGAAAGGAGAATTTACAAGTATATTCAGAGGAGCAACCAATAAATGAGGAAAGAGACATGAAACAGAATAAAGAATTAAGCAGGCTGCTGGCCACTGTAGTTCAAGGACAAGAAAGAGAGGGAGGTAGGCTGGGAGAAAGGAAGGGGGCCAAAATGGACAGGGACCAATGTGCTTATTGCAAAAAAAGAGGCTCTTGGACCAGGGCATTCTCATCCCCTGCCGGTCACCATGGAATACCCCCCCTTTTACCAGTAAAGAAACCAGGGACTGGGGACTACCGGCCAGTGCAGGATTTGAGGGAGGTCAACAAAAGGGTGAAGGACATGCACCCCATGGTCCCCAACCCCTATAACTTATTGAGCACTCTGCCACCATCCCACGTTTGGTATACCATATTAGACTTAAAGGATGCCTTCTTCTGCTTGCGGCTGCATCCGGAGAGCCAGCCCCTTTTTGCCTTTGAATGGAAGGACCCAGATCTTGGTCTTTCGGGTCAATTGACCTGGACTAGGCTCCCCCAGGGATTCAAGAACAGCCCGACCCTCTTTGATGAGGCTCTGCACCGGGACCTGGCGACTTTCGGGTCCAGTACCCCACCCTGACATTGCTCCAATACGTTGATGACCTCCTTCTGGCGCCGCTTCAGAGAAAGAATGTCAGGAGGGCACAAAGTCCCTCCTACAGACATTGGGACAATTAGGATATCGGGTATCAGCCAGGAAGGCTCAGATGTGCCAGAAGCAAGTCATTTACCTAGGTTATCAATTAAAAGATGGACAGAGATGGCTGACCGAGGTGAGCAAACAGACTATCACTAACATCCCTGCCCCCCCGGAACCCCCGCCAGCTGCGAGAGTTTCTGGGAACAGCGGGATTCTGCCGCCTCTGGATCCCAGGGTTTGCCGAGATGGCTGCACCCTTGTATCCTCTAACTAAACAAGGGACAATGTTTGATTGGGGAGAGGAACAGCAGAGGGCTTTCAAAAACATTAAGAAAGCCTTACCAGCCTCCCCTGCTTTAGGCCTCCCTGACATCACCAAACCCTTTGACTTGTTCGTGGATGAGAGACAGGGTTACGTCAAAGGGGTCCTAACTCAAAAACTGGGCCCTTGGAGGCGTCCTGTAGCTTATCTCTCAAAGAAACTCAACCCAGTTTCTTCAGGGTGGCCGCCCTGTCTGCGAATGGTAGCAGCTATCGCAGTCCTCACTAAAGACGCGGGTAAACTAACCCTGGGCCAGCCACTGACTATCCTGGCACCCCATGCGGTGGAAGCCTTGGTCAAGCAGCCTCCAGACCGCTGGCTCTCCAATGCCAGCATGACTTACTACCAAGCCCTGCTCCTGAATGCGGACCGGGTGCAATTCGGACCTGTGGTCGCTCTTAATCCCGCGACCTTGCTCCCCCTGCCTGAGGACCCGGAACACCACGACTGCCTCCAGATCCTCGCAGAAACACACGGGACCAGACCGGACCTGACGAATCAACCCCTCCGAGATGCTGACTATACTTGGTATACGGATGGCAGCAGTTTCCTGGCAAATGGGAAACGAAAGGCGGGGGCAGCAATGACAACAGAGACTGAGGTAGTTTGGGCAGAAGCCTTACCAGCAGGCACCTCCGCCCAGAGGGCTGAACTCATCGCTCTGACCTAGGCACTCCGGATGGCAGAAGGTAAGAGACTGAATGTTTATACGGATAGCCGATATGCATTCGCCACGGCTCACATACATGGGGAAATTTATTGAAGACGAGGGCTGCTGACCTCAGAAGGAAAGGAAATTAAAAACAAACTTGAGATACTGGCACTCCTGAAAGCCTTATTTTTGCCCCCAAAATTAAGTATTATGCACTGCCCTGGGCATCAAAAAGGCCATAGCCCTGAGGAAAAGGGAAATAGGCTGGCAGATAACGCTGCTTGAGAGATTGCTATAAAATCAACCAAGACCTCCCAAGCTCTCCCCTTGACGAACCCGGAAGAGGCCCAAGCCTCCAGTTCGCTACCCCATAGTAAAGAGGACATTGATCTCCTAAAGAAAATGGGGGCCACATATGACCCCGAAAAGCAACATTGGGTTTTCAAGGAAAAGATTGGTATGCCAACAAAACATACTTATAAAATAATAGACTACTTGCATAAATTGACTCATTTGGGGCCAAAGAAGATGAAAACCTTGTTGGACAGACAGGAGTCAGGCCAATACCTCCTGAACAGGGACGGAGCCCTGCAAAAAGTGACTGATGAATGCCAAGCCTGCGCTCAGGTAAATGCAGGCAGAATCAAGCTTGGTCCAGGAGTTCGGGCACGGAGACATTGTCCCGGAGTACATTGGGAGATCGACTTTACAGAGGTTAAGCCAGGTCTCTAGGGGTACAGATACCTCCTGGTGTTCATAGACACTTTTTCAGGATGGGTAGAAGCCTTTCCCACCAAAAACGAAACCTCAAAGGTGGTGACCAAAAAGCTCTTGGAAGAAATATTTCCCAGGTACGGAATGCCTCAAGTCTTGGCACCGATAATGGGCCCGCCTTCGTCTCCCAGGTAAGTCAGTAGGTGGCCAAACTCCTAGGGGTCGAATGGAAATTACATTGTGCGTATAGACCCCAAAGTTCAGGACAGGTAGAATGCATGAATAGAACAATTAAGGAGACCTTATCCAAATTAACGCTTGCAACTGGCACTAGAGACTGGGTGCTCCTCTTACCACTGGCCCTGTACAGGGCCCACAACACCCTGGGGCCTCATGGACTGACTCCTTTTGAAATCCTATATGGGGCTCCTCCCCATTTATAAATTTCTTTAATTCAAACATTGCCGATTTTGCTAACAGTCCTTCTCTGGAGGCTCATTTACAGGTGTCTACAGATTGTGCAGAGAGAGGTTTGGAGGCCACTCGCCGCTGCTTACCGAGACCAACTGAACCAGCCGGTGGAACCGCATCCCTTCCAGATAGGAGATACTGTTTGTGTCCGCAGACACCAGACCTAAAACTTGGAACCTCGGTGGAAAGGCCCTTACACTGTCCTTCTGACCCCCAATGGCACTAAAGGTTGACGGCATCACAGCCTGGATCCACGCCTCACACGTTAAGGCCGCCCATACAGCTGACAAAATGGAGCCCGCCGCAACCCCAGCATGGAGAGCCCAACGCACTCAAAACCCCTTAAAGATAAGGCTTACCCGTGGGGCCCTTGGATCATTATATGGGCCCTACTAAGACTGGGGATGGCGACATTCCCGGGATATGACTGCCATCACCCGGGGGGTGGAGGGGGACGACATGGGACCAGGAACAAAGACTTCTACGTTTGTCCAGGACAAAACACACAAAAGGGACATGGAGGGCCGGGGGACGGTTACTGTGCCCAATGGGGTTGTGAAACGACGGGGGAGGCTTACTGGAAACCCTCCTCCATCTGGGATCTAATCACGCTCAGACGAGGAACCACGCCTGGGTACTCGGGAAGGGGACCCTGGACTTGCGGGGGAAAAGCTTGTGGCCCTTGCTATGATATCACTACCGCTACCAATGTCCAGGACGCCACCCCAGGAGGTAGATGCAACCCCTTAGTCTTAGATTATGGAGACCAGCCAATTTAGACAACTTCAGGCAGCCATGCATACTGATATCAAGGCACTGGAAGAATCGGTTAGCGCACTTGAAGAGTCATTAACCCCCCCTCTCAGAGGTAGCCCTACAAAACAGGAGGGGGCTAGACATGTTGTTTTTACAAGAGGGAGGGTTATGCGCAGCACTCAAAGAGGAATGTTGTTTCTATGTGAACCACACTATGACAAAGCTTAGAGAGAGGTAAAGACAGACACAAAAGCTGCTCGAATCACAACAGGGATGGTTCGAAGGGTGGTTTAATAAGTCTCCCTGGTTTACGACTCTATTGTCTCCTCTGATGGGTCCCTTGATTGATTGTCCTCCTTCTGATACTCCTGTTTGGGCCCTGCATCTTAAACCGCTTGGTCCAGTTTATGAAAGACAGGCTGTCAGTTATTCAGGCCCTAGTGCTGACCCATCAGTATCATATGGTACAACAACAAGAAACCGAGGTTCCCTAACTGCTTAGAGTAAAAGATTTAACTCTGTGATAAAAGAAAAGGGGGGAATGAAAGACCCTACAGACCCCCTCCTCAGAACCCGCAGCTAGCAGGCTCCCCGGGAGAACGTCCTGTTTGCTTGAAAGATTCTCAGGATCAGCAGCTAGCCTGCTCTCGTGAGAGGAAAACAGGATATCTATAAGATAGGACATCTACAAAGCAGGATGACTTCAAAGTAGGATACCTATAAGATAAGAGCAGGATGTCTGCTGCCAGACATCCATGCTGGGAGAGGAAAACCATTCATGCCCCCCCCCCCCCCCGCCTCATTCTGATAACCACGCTTCTGCTTCTGTAAATTGCTTTTTGCTGCCCTCTTTCCTATAAAAAGTCCTCCTCCCAGTCTACAGGCGCGCAAGTCCTCCGAAAGACTTTGCCGCCCGCAGGTACCTGTGTCTACCTAATAAACCTCTTGCAGTTTGCATCCGACTCGTGGTCTCGGCCTGGTCTGTGGGTCCGGGGTCTCCACCTGAGGGAAGGTCCCTACCGGGGGTCTTTCATCAGGGAGGCTCCTCTTTGAGAAGCGCACGCCCATGTGCTCCAGTTTCTGAGCTAGTCTCTCAAGCCTGGTGCTTAAGTCTATATTAAAATGTCTTTGTTAAACCCCATTTCTGCCTCATAAAAAATTTTAAAAGACTCCCCTGGACATTGTAATAATTTGTCCAACTGTTTTACGATCCTAAGCTCATTAAATTTAAACTTTTTTAATCATAGGGTAAAGTTGAAACATAGCTTCCTGTGTGTAGCCAAAGTCAAGGTTACTTAGCAGCACATCTGCTATCCTAGGAGTCAACAGGTCCTGGCAGTGGGTGGTAAAAACAGACTCAAATCCTTAAAAGTAGGATTTGATCATAGAGTCGCACTTTGCTAATGCCTAGAGGGCACTTCCGGAACCGTGATCGTCGTGCCAATCTACGATCTTGGCGGGAGAGCGAGGCTCTTTGGCTTAGTTTCCGGAACTCTCTCGCGTCCTTCTCCAGTAGGGTGGAGCCAGAGCTTCCCGCCCCCTCCCGAGAGTGTGGCTTTCCGATTGGCGAGAAGCGTGGGGGGGTGGGGCTCAGACCGAGCCGGCGCAGGCGCACTGACTTCGCGTGGTGGACGAGCGGGCGGTGCAGGTAGAGTGTTGCTGGGGAGCATGGCTGGGTTTGAGGGTGCGCAGGGAGGGCCCAAGCGAATCTAGGGACGGTTTCTGGGCGCACGCACCCAGGATCTGGTGTCTGCTTTCCCGCCTGCGTCCTGTCCTGGAGTTTGGTGGAGTCACAACCACGGACAGTTGGATAGAGGAGTCCTTGGTCCCTGCACCCCCGCCCAGCTGTATTTGAGGGCAGCATTTCCGCCCTGGTCAGCCTCGCGTGGCCCTTAAGAGTCAGAGTTCCTAGAGCAGCCTCGGGGATGAACTGGTCGTTTGGACGCCTTAGTGTTTTGAATCAAAAGAGAGGAAGATGGGTAGGGTCACCTCTCCTGAAGGGCGAGCCAGTTTAGAGCCGGGTGCTGAAATGCCAATGTCAGTGGTGGCAACTTGGTGGGAATTGGAGACGAGTTCCTGCCTTCCAGAATGCCCTGTGCCCTTTGCTGTCGCCTTACACAGAAGACTCCCCCATCTCAGAGCCTCTGAATTGGACATCATAATAGCCAAACCTTTATGGCACTTCCTGTGTACCTGGCACTTGGAAGCGCTCTGTATACAGCTTTCCTTACTGTTGAGTCGTGTCGTGTGTCCCTGGAACAGGGAGAGGATAGGGACATCTCACAGGTGGGATCTGCGTGCACTCCCTAGGCAGCAGACAACTCTCCCGACTGCTGCCTGGGTTTGAAAAGTTGGAAGTGGGCTGTTTTAACAGGCTGAATGAAAGATGATGGTAGCTGGGATGGAGGTGCAGGCTGGTCAGGTGGAGAGCTTTGGTAATAAGGAGTGAATAGATGAGGGCAGGTTTCTGATTTGGCTGGAGGGTGCTTCTGGTGCCTTGCAGGGTGATACTCAGATCTGCAGGGGCACCGTTGTTGAGAGACTCTGGGTCATCAAGTTCCAAATAGCTGTGTGCTGTGTTCTCCAAAGAAGAGGAGAGTATGCAGGTCTAAAGTTCAGCAGATTGCACAGTGAGTAAAGATGCAGATTGACCGGGAATGTGCAGTGAGAA
Organism: Chionomys nivalis; assembly: GCF_950005125.1. NCBI lineage: Eukaryota > Metazoa > Chordata > Mammalia > Rodentia > Cricetidae > Chionomys > Chionomys nivalis. The sequence goes on along the minus strand of NC_080096.1, from coordinate 41,005,532 downwards.
GGGCAGTTAAAACAAGAATGACTTTTTTGTTTGAGCCAGAGTTTCATTATACATCCTCAGATGGCCTGGAACTCTGATGTGCAAACCTGGCTGGCCTTGAACTTGTGGTAATCCCACCTCTGGCTCCCCAGTCCTGGTATTACTGGATGTGCCACAATGCCTGGCAAAACTGACATAAAAGCAGAGGTTGAGAATAAAGACAAGGGATGGCAAAATTGCCCTCAGCTGTTGGCTGTGGGATTAGAGTGGGTTTGTTCCAGGTTCTGTTGTAGAAGATTATTTTAAGGTGTGTTGCTTTTGTTTATGCTGCATTTGTTTAGGTCTTGAGGCTGTGATTCTTTGCCTGTCTAAAACACCTGATGGTCTAATAAAGAGCTGGACGGCCAATAAAGCAGGAGCAAGGATAGGTGGGGCTGGCAGGCAGGAGGATAAGTAGGAGAAACGAGGAAGAGGAGCAAGAGAACAAGGATTGGAGGACAGTAGGGGCCAGCCACCCAGGTAAACAACCCGTCACGGAGTAAGAGTGAAATTAAGATATATAGAAGTAAGAAAAGGAAAAAGCCCAGAGGCAAAAGGTAGACAGGTTAAGAAAAGCTGGCTAGAAACAAGCCAAGCTAAGGGCAGGCACTCATAACTAAGAATAACCCTCCATGTGTGATTTATTTGGGAGCTGGGTGCCGTCCCCCCCCCAAAAGCCAAAGGAGTAAAAAAAAAAAGGAAAAGGAAACATTTTGGCATTCCAACATGGGGATAGAGTAAAAGAATATATAACTACAGGTTCTTCCCCAGTTTCCTAAAATAGTAGCAATAGTAAACATCCACCAAGCACATAAACTGTTGGAAGAATAAAAATTTTCCCCATCTTTACAAAGTGCCCACAGTGAACATACAAAGGAAATCTGGTAGTTATACCATTTCATGATGAACTTTAGTACACATGAGTAGAGACAGATGTACGAGGCTGCATACAGGAAGTTCTAGTGGGAAGTTGGCCGAGAACCCAGGCTGCCTTCTCCAGAGCCTGTGCATGTACCGCTGGATGCTGTCTCCACGGTAGATTGTTACATCTTCATAATCAGAATAATAGGAATTTCTTTTGTTCTTCAATAAAGTCCTTTCTACATAGCCCTGACTATCCTCGAACTCACTCTGTAGCCCAGGCTAGTTTGAGATTGAAGGTGTGTGCCTACATCCGGCTGAACTTTGTTTGAAGAGAAGTGGTGCTTTGGTCTGCGGGGCTATTAGAAATGGAAGGACCCACGGCTCCCGAGATGAGCTGCTGTCTCAGGCATTAGTTGGAGCCCATGCTGAGAACCCAGTCATCCACATGACTCGTTTTTCTCCAGGTACCAGGGTGTCATGGAAGGGCTGCTGAAAAGATGCAGAGCACTGTCTGCCTTGGCTTTCTGCAGCCACCACCTCTCCAGGTACGTTACCCACAGATGCTACCATTGTGCACCAGGGAGGCGGCAGCGCTTGGTTTTATCCCGCATGTTCCAGCCTCAGAACCTTCGGGAAGACCAGGTGCTTCCTCTGGAGGGCAGAGCTAGCGATCTGACCTGTAAGAGCCAGCGGCTGATGCAGCAAGTGGGCCTGATCCTCCCAGCAAGCCCCGGCTGTTACCACCTCATGCCCTACACGGTTCGTGCCATGGAGAAGCTCATCAGGGTAATAGACCAGGAGATGCAGGCCATTGGGGGGCAGAAGATCAACATGCCGAGCCTCAGCCCCGCTGAGCTGTGGCGAGCCACCAGCCGCTGGGACCTGATGGGCAGGGAGCTGCTGAGACTGAGAGACAGGCATGGCAAAGAGTACTGCTTGGGACCAACTCATGAGGAAGCAGTTACAGCCCTGGTCGCCTCCCAGAAGAAACTGTCCTATAAGCAGCTTCCCTTACTGTTGTACCAGGTTACCAGGAAGTTTCGGGATGAGCCGAGGCCCCGTTTTGGTCTTCTCCGTGGCCGGGAGTTCTATATGAAGGACATGTACTCCTTTGATTCCTCCTCTGAGGCCGCCCAGGAGACCTATGGCCTGGTGTGCAATGCTTATTGCAGACTGTTTGATAGGCTGGGGTTACAATGGACGAAAGCCAGGGCAGCTGTGGGCAGCATTGGAGGCACATTGTCCCATGAATTCCAGCTGCCAGTGGATATTGGAGAGGACCGGCTTGTGGTCTGTCCCAGCTGCCACTTCTCAGCCAACACAGAGATACTAGACTTGTCGCAGAAAGTCTGCCCCAACTGCCAGGGTCCACTGACAGAAACCAAAGGCATTGAGGTGGGGCACACATTCTACCTCGGTACCAAGTACTCTTCCATTTTCAGTGCCCAGTTTACCAATGCCCACGGGGACCCTTCGCTGGCGGAGATGGGGTGCTATGGCTTGGGGGTCACTCGGATCTTGGCTGCTGCCATCGAAGTCCTCTCTACAGAAGACTGCATCCGCTGGCCCGGTCTCCTGGCTCCTTACCAAGTCTGCCTCATCCCCCCTAAGAAGGGCAGTAAGGAGGCAGCAGCCACAGAGATGGTGGAGCACTTACATGATGACATTATCGAAGCGGTGGCACAGCTCCGAGGGGAGGTCCTGCTGGATGACAGGACCCACCTGACCATCGGAAATCGACTGAAAGATGCCAACAAGCTTGGCTACCCCTATGTGGTCATTGCCGGCAAGAGGGCCCTGGAGGACCCCGCCCACTTTGAGGTTTGGTGCCAGAACACTGGTGAGGTGGTCTTCCTGACCAAAGAGGGGGTCCTGGAACTGCTGGCTGGTGTTTGTGTAGTCTAAGTGCCCGACCACACCTGTCCTGGGCTTGGTGCCCACTGTACGACTGTAGTTCCTTCCACTTCTCTGGCTTCTCGTGGAAGGGAGACCATGCTAGGGAGCCCTGTACTCATTCCTTAGAATGGTTCGGATTTAATCACTGACTGATCCTCTGGACTGGCCATCTACCATGTGCCATTCATTTTGCACGTAGACACTTCCATTAGACAGGTGAGAAAGAGACCTACGTCACTCCCTTGAAAAGCTGATTTCTGGGTGTAAGACCAGAATGACTGGAAGCTGGGGACCATGCTTCCCCAACCTCATCCCACAGTCTGACACATGCCTTGTACTTCATTCAATCTACAAAGCAGGGCCCTTCTCCTCTAAGGAACCAAGAGCTCCAGAGAGTCAGGCACTTGCTGCTAACTCACTGGTAATTTGACTCGCCTGCTCCCTTCTGGGGCCTGGGGTTCCCATTTGAAGATGGGAGATGGAGTTAGGTCTGTAAGGACCACAGAGCGCTCACTGACCCCACTAGACATGTGGATCTGGTTCCTTATTCCTCTAAGCTTCCCAAGAAGTTATCCTAACTGCCTGATGGCCCCACACTAGCTCCAGAGACTTGACATTACTGGGTTCACTTCAGCACTGAGATCATGTTCTACTGATAAGTCAGGCTTTGGGATGAGCTTTTTTGTGTTAATTTGAAACAAAAATAGCATATTGGGGGCTGGAGAGATGGCTCAGAGGTTAAGAGCAACTGGCTGCTCTTCCAGAGGTCCTAAGTTCAATCCCCAGCAACCACCAGGTGACTCACAACCATCTGTAATGAGATTTGATGCCCTCTTCTGGTATGCAAGCATACATGAAAGCATAATGCTGTACACATAATAAATTAAAAAATAGCATCTGTTTCAGCAGTACATACAATAGCATGCCCCCCGCACTTGCTGGGGTAGGGAGGGTGGCAGGGGGCTGGGAAAATGTGCCTTAAACTGTTTCTCCCAGACTTCAGGAGCAATAGGGCCCATCCTCCCACCACACCCCATACCCCGCTCCCCACCACTATGACCTTGTCCTGGGTTCTGAGTTGAATTCCAGAGCCATAACAGGAGAGGCTGGTTGAGAGCTGACTAGATTCTGTGGAAAATGGGAGAGGGGCAGCATTTCACAGCAGGGCCGCTTCCACTCACTGCTCCAGCATCCAGCTGAGGAACATAGCTGGGCTTTCCAGCCCAGCGTCCCCTGTGGTCTCCATGTGTGCCCCCGTGATCTCCACGTGTGCCCCCATCTCACTAGTCCGTGGAATAGTGCCATATTCGAGGAGGATCTTCACCACTCTGGAAAGACTATCCCAGACACATACAGAGGTGGGCCTCTCAAATCTAAATGATTCTAAATTCAACCAACTTGCCAAGGAAGATAGATTGCAGAAAGGTGTCTGGGCTCCAAAGCAGGTCCTGGGAGCTATTAGGGCTTGGCAGATAGATGCCCTGGGAAACTGGACAGTGTGCTTGAGGGTGGAGTTACTGCAGGACAGCAGCAGCTGGACAGAGACAGGAAAAGTAAGCCAAACATCCGCAATCCCCTTAGTGCTTCTGGCCAGCCGTCAAGTGGACAGCCACCTCCAGCCACATGCTGTTATGTCCAAGTGCATGGGTCCATGTGACTGAACTGAACCCTCTGAAACCCAAATAGTCTCTCTTTGGGTTGTCTCTTTGAGGTATTTTGATCAAGTGACATGAGATCTAATCTTGCCTTTGTGATACTTAGGGTTCTGAGAGCAAGCATAGGTCAGGTTGCCTGGCACAGGCTCTTAGTTTACCGCAGATTGGGGTCCCTGGGTCCCTTACAGAGCTTCTGGTTCCAGTGGGACCATGGCTTAGGACTCTGGTTGCAGTGAGAATGAAGAGCTCCTGGAGAAAGATCGTCTGCCTCTGAACCCGTGTTGTTATCAATTATTTCTTTGATTTCAATGGGGCATCAGGCTGATGCCAGCCTCTGTTTGGGGGGGGGGTTGTTTGTTTTTTAAAAATACTTTTTGTGTGTGTATATGAGTGCTCTGTTTTCACGCACACCAGAAGAGGGCATCAGAGCCCATTACAGATGGCTATGAGCCACCATGTGGTCGCTGGGAATTGAATTCAGGACCTCTGAAAGAGCAGCCAATGCCCTTAACTGCTGAACCATTTCTTCAGCCCTCCAGCCCTCTACTTTTGATGGTTTTGTTTACTGAGGACCTGCCTCGAGCCTCTACTGTGAGCATCTTCATGTGCTGCTTCTAGACCTTAAAATCTTTACAGATGAGGAACCTGGGGCTCCGTTTAATCAGCTGTCTTAAGGATGCATGGGTATTGAGGATCACACCTGGGATTCAGATGCCAGCCCTAAGGTGTGCCTTTCTTACCACATTTCTTGACTTCTGCCCAAAAAAGTGGTTCCAATAAGCAAAACTGAATCTGTGCTCAATCTCATTAACCTTGTGAGAAATTAAAATTCATGCACACGGGCTGAGATGCAGCGCAGTTGGCAGAGTACTTGCTATCAGGCATGGGGTCCTGGGATTGATCCCCAGCACTGCATAAACCAGGCATTGTGGTGCATGTCTGTCATCCCAGCATATGGAGACAGAAGAATCAGAAGTTCAAGGTCATCCTTGGCTTCATAGCAGGCAGCCTGGGACCCTTGCCTCAAACAAATGAAAAAAATTACACATGAGTGCTTCATTCATTTTGGTGCAGGGAGTTGAACCAAGGGCCTTGCACACGTGCCAGACAGTTTACCACTGAGCTGCAGTCCCATACATCCTCAGGTTCTTTTTTTTTCCCCCAGGGTTTCACTGTGCAGCAGGCCAGGCTGGCTTCAAATTCAGTCTTGCCTCAGCCTCCCAAGTGCTGGTATTACAAGAACGCACTCCTAAGCCTAGCTTTATTTATTTTTTTCTAATTACAGATGTGTGATGTGGGATTCCCCTCTGTATGCTATGAATACCATTGGTTAATAAAGTAACTGTTAGGCCTGTGCAAGGCAGAATATTTTCGGAGAAAATGCTGGGGGAAAGAAGGTGGAGTCAGGGAGAAGCCATGGAGCTGCTGCCAGAGACAGATATTGCCAAAACTTTGCTGGTAACCCACAGCCATGTGGCAATACACAGATTGATGGAGATGGGCTAGTTTAGGATATAAGATTTAGCCAGAAATACGCTTAAGCTATTGGCTAAACAGTATTGCAAATAATATAGTTTCTGTGTGGTTATTTCGGGAGTCTGGGCAGCTGGGAAAACAAGCAAGTGGCCTCCTACAACAAATGTTTATTCTGTAAACTTAAGGAAAGCTGGCCTAAAGGCACTTTAAAAGCCAGATTCTAAGAATAAAGAGCCGATAGACTTCATAAACATGCAAGCTGAATACAGTGATGCGGAACTCCAGGAACCCCACATGCAGGGACAGGGAAACTTCTCTAGTCCTCAGTTCACAGATGGAAACAGCCTGTGTAGACGGCCGGGTTTGAACTGCATAGAAACTCTGTGCAGGGGTGACTTGAGGTAGCATTCTCACTTACAGGCCTGGCAAACCAAGTCAGGAGGAGGCAAACCTCTCCCATCAGTAGAGTGCCTTGCCAATGGTCAGTCCTTGAGAACACAGATGTGCACTGTAGTTCAAAGGCTCTGATTAGGTTGTGGTTTGTCTTCTGCTGAGGTGTTTTTACGTATTATATTACAACAAGAGTTTTTCCCATAACACTGAGCTTTCTGTTTAGATTAGCTAGGGCACAAAGCTCTTGAAATTAGTTGCAATCAAGTGACTAGTCTATGAAACCATTTTCATGTATTATGGGAACCTAGATTGAATCGTGATTTGAGTATTATAAAAAGAGCACTGGCTTTGTAATAAAGCATGCAGTTGTATCTCCTACTCTGCATCCCGTGTCCTGATTTCTGTGGCACTACCCAGGGTCATCCATAACCGAGGAGGTTGGGGAAGGGTCCCCAACAAGCCTGGAGTAGGAACAAAGTGTCTCATGCCATGGACCTGGCAAGTAGCAGGTCAGCCACTAAGCTGCCAAAGCCTCATATGCTGCTGCCACTGGTGCCCATTCTCTGTCTCACAAGGAGTTAAACGCAGGCACGGTGCCACCCTTGGCCAGCCTTGAGTTTTAGGCATTGGACTCACAGGACCACTAAGCTGGTGTTCTGGTAGCCGCCAGTGTGATTTGGTGAGATGAGAAGCATAATCCTTGATTTCGCTCTTCCTGGGATTGTGACCCAAGACAAATTGTCCTTAACACACTCATTCTTGGCAAGGTGCTCAGAGGAGTGGTAGCCTCCTCATAGGGCGATGTGGGGTTGACAGGGTCACTTGTGTAGAACACTTAAGCTTTAGTGTGCACTCAAGAAACCCTTCTCTTCCCTGAGGAAGCATTCCCATAACTTAGGAAATCCCCCAGGAGGCTTGGCTCTGCCACTAATGGTATCCTAAGATCTGGATCTTGGTTTTGGGGGTTGAAGCTTTATCTGTCCTGGAAAGAGTCGAACAAGTTGGACACACCCACAGAATGTTTCAACTTGGGGCATCCAGACAACACACCCTACTCATTTCTCAGCCCAGGGATTCTACCTCTTGCCATAAACTGATGGCTAGGATGTTGACTGGATAATGCAGGACAGGCAGAACTATCACTGTTCATTCCTTGGGGAGGTGTAGCGGCAACTGGCTGGGAAAGAGCTGAATTACTACTTGGGGACAAAGGCTGGTACATAACAAACCTACCATGTAAATCAGCCTAGAATGTAAATCAGGGCTCCATTAATACTCTCTGTTCTAATGGAAGAAACACCTGCTGAGCCATCAATAAAGGAACTCTGCAGAAATATGTTGAAATTCTCCTTTTTTAACTGCTTGGATGCCAGGCCTCATAAGAGTTCCTGCAGCCCATTTCTGTATTAAGATGCCTGTATGTTTTAGTGGACTGTTTTGCTACAGTGGCTTTGTTTTATTGGGAAAAGGATGGGACATAATTTTAAGTGTTATTGCAAACTTAAATGACATTAAAAATGAACAAGGTACTTCACTTAATATCAAACAATGGTTTACATTGTAGTGAGAATCCCGACTGGAGACACTAAGGATACATGATACACTTAATACTGTATCTATGGCTTCTATGACTGTGAAGGAGACTTCCTTAGAGCCTCAGTACCTCAACTTTTGTGTGGGTAAAATGGAGACAGTGCCTGGGCCTTTGCAGGCACATGGTAAGTAGCAACTGCCCTTACATACATTAGGTGATATTTTGTATGTAAGTTGGGGGCACACACGATGAACCAGCAGAAAAGGGTAATGTGTTTATATTTCCCATGTTCCGGCAGAATCCTAGTGAGGGACTGAATCAAGCCAGCAGCTTGCCAGGCTGCTAACAAGCTCCCAGGGTTGAGCTTAGTTGCCCTTGGCTAATACACACTGCAGGGTCAGCAAGGTGCAGAGGGGCACACCAGGTAATGGCAACCATGCATCCCATTTGCAAGGGCAGATGCTGCTGCTAGGGCTCTCCTCAGAAACAGGCTGTAAGCCAGGCGTGGTCATGCTTTTTGTGGAAGTAAGGTATATTTTGAAGACATGAAGAACAGGACAGTGGCTACCAGGGTAAATGGTGCACTGGGAATGGTGCCAGAGAACAGGGAGGATGGGAAGGATGGCTGACCCTTTAAAGTTCCATGGCACAGGAGGACAACTTTGGTTGACAATGCTTCACTGCCTATTTTAAAATGGCCAGTCGGGAGGATTTCCAATGTTTCCATCAAAGTAATGATGTATATGTGACTGTCATTATACAGTACATACATGTACAGAAATGTCACACTACACCAAGAATTTCAAGTTACTATGTGCCAGTTTAAATTTAAAATATTTTAGAAAGTACTACATACCTTAAAGCAAGATTATCTAGATGTGCACAGTTTAACCACACAGATCTTAAAAGCATAGGGTTTCCTCTGGCTGGAGTGTCAGATGTAGCAGGGGAAACGAGGCATGAGACATAGAACGTGACAGGCCACAGAGGAGCAGTTAGTCACGGAGACCCAGGAACCAGAGAGAGGCTTCCAGAAGCTAAAGACCGCTCCCGCTGAGGACTAGTGAGGCAAGGGGTGCCTCAGTTCTACCTCGGTGAACTGAATTCTCTCAGTCACCTGAACGGGTCTGAAGCAGATTCTTAGAATCCCCAGGAAGAGCCCAGAAGGCTGACATTTTTACTTCAGCCTTGTAAACCCTGGAGTGGAGATACCAGTTGAGCCAGGGCACATCTCTGGCCACAGAACTGTCTGCTACTAAAGACAGAATGGAAGAGGACTGGGAGCCCCACTGACAGAGTTCTGTGGCTGCAGGCTCTGGCTGGGGGTTGGGAATGCTGCACGGCCCAGCGACTGCCAACACTGTACCGTAAGCACGGAGCGAGTGGTGCAAAGGCCCCTGGGCCCATGGCAAGCCAGGAGGCAGGCCCAGTCTTTACAGTCTTGTTATCTCTGAAGGACTCAAGAGGGTCCCGAGTTCAAGTCCTGTCCTACTTTGCATTGGCTAGTTGACTTTGGGATGGTTGCTTAAGCTGTCCTTGCCGTCTTTATGCGTGGGGAGATTCGGGGAGCCGCCTCTACAATGTTGCTGGCCTGGCCCAGGTGCTCAGTAGGTGGCTGTTCTTTCTCTGGAGTCAGACCAGCGGGTGCTGCCCTGCAGAGGCTCCCTCAAGGGGCTTTGGCTTTGCTCGGACTGTCCACCTTCTTCAACTTTATAAAATCTCCACAGGTGCTGGACCTGTTCACAGTGAGTCACCCTTTTCTGGAGGTCACAAGCCCATGGCTGCTTGTGAATCGTTGAGATGCTGAGTGGGTTCAATGCCAGGCCCCGGCAAAAAGGCATTGAAGACTGCCGGAAAGAAAGTTGCACAGTGGTGAGGCCTCAGCCTTATTGTCACCCTACCTCCTCTGTGGGTCTCCTGCCTCCACCTCCACACCCTGCCCCCCCCCCACATGCAATATGCACACACCAAAACAATAACAAAACCAGGCAGGTAAGGTTTGAGTCTCCTGCTGTATTCCCCAGCCAGAGGGGCACCGGATGAGGATCTAGCCCCGTGTCTTGCTAGGAAGCAGTTCCTTCACAGATCCCCACCACTCTCCTCAGACTTCAGAGAAAGACTGTTCCCAAAAACCATCTTTTTCTTTCTGGTTTAGCGAACATTTCTCCACCTCCATCACCGACAGATCATTCCTTTTGTGGCACACACCATAGGAAATCAAGAGACACACCTGGCTCAGCCTTCTGAATGCCAGCAGCACCCACCATGTTATGATGTCACCTGAATGATGTCATACAGAATCACCCAATTGTGAATCGCTGAGCCTGTCACTCCTGGGCTTAGGCCTCAAATGCACAGGTTGCAAGCAATGCCAAGAGTAAGATAAGCATTTTACAGCTGAAAGGGGCTTCAAGCAGCAGACGGGCCCTGGTGTAACAATGCAGCTCCTGGTGCCTGTTCTGCTGTGGTGGTTTGAACGAGAATGGCCACCACAGGCTCAGTATTTGAATGCTTGGTCCCTAGTTGGAAAATCTGTTTGGGAAGGATTAGGAGGTGTAGCCCTGTTGAAGATGTGTCGCTGGGGGTGGGCTTTGAGGTTTCAAAAGTCCAGCCATTTTGTTACCTCTTTCTCTGTCTTGTTGTCTCAAGATGTGAGCTCTCAGCTACTGCTCCAGCACCATACCTGCCTGCCTGCCTGCCTGCCTGCCTGCCTGCCGCCATGATCCCCACCATGGTCTTGGATTCTAACCCACTGGAACCACAGGCCCCAGTAAACTCTTCTGTAAGTTGGGTTGGATTCCAGAGGGTCAAAGACTAGAGACACAGCAGAGGCTGGCTGATGGGAAGGGCACAGTCTGAGGATAGAAGGCTCCAGAAGAACGTCTTCCAGGTGCATTTCACCCTTCGCCTCACCTCAGCCTCATCCAGGTTGTATCTCTAAGTAGGCAGCAGGAAGGCGCAGTGGAACGTCATTTGCCCATGACAGCGAGGTGGCTATAAATGGCTGCTCCTGGAATCCTGCAATGCCTGCTGGTCTGCTGCCAACATTAGGACCCTCACATAGACTTCTGAGTTTTACAAAGAAAGTCAGGGACAGTCTAGCTGAGCAGAGAATGTCTAGTGTTTCTAAAACCAGGGGAGAAGAGAGGCTAGATTTGCAGAAACCTGCCCTGGGAAAGAAAGCTGCATGGTCTCCCTAAATATTCCAGACAATTTCTCTTCCAGAAATAAGGATGCATATAACACAAGACCCTGAATCAGCCCATCTGAAGGATACCAGCTGGTTTCAGTTTAATGATGTATTAGTCAGCTTTGCTATGGTAACAAACACCCCCAGATCTCAGTATTTACTACAGAAAGCATTTGCCTTTCACTTTACAATCTATGGTTTTAGGTCAGATGCTCTGAGCTTTGCTCAGACACCCAGGCTGAAGGTGATGCTCCTATTTGAGAAATGGGGCTCAGAGTAGAGGGAAAAGAACACAAGCCTACTTGACGTCCACTGTCCATTGGCTCTTCAGGCTTCTGTCAGATGTGGCATGAGTCACATCTGCTCATAGCCCTTGCTCCCCTTGGGAGATGGGGCGGGCACTGAGGAAAGCCACTTGGCTTCAGGTTAGAGTACAGGGTCTCTAGGATGAACAGCCCAAGACAAAAACCATCTGTGGCAGACAAAGACTTTCCAGATCAAGAGGTATGAAATCCTAGCAGGCACGGTGGTACGCACGCTAACCCAGCATTCTTCTGCTGAGCAGGAGCATGGCTGGAGCTGAGGAATTGGGAAGCGCTAAGACTGCTGTCTGGTCTGTTGCAGTTCTCACGCTGGGAGGTCAGGGGAACAGGTAGACTTCTGAGACATCCCAAGGATCCCAGTTTGTACAATCATTGACGCAGAAACAGGATGTGGCTTCATGGCTCCATTAACCTCATGGCATCCGCAGCATCCTTATAGTTCTCCATTCTGGTGAAAAATTGGACCAGTCTCAGCCCTACGCCTTAGAATACTATGCAGGGTTGGTTACTGCCTTGGAATGCCTTCCATGTGTGCCTGATGCCACAGAGGTTAAGGCTATCGATGTGCCATGAGCCAGTTTACAGGCCAGGGAGTCACCAAGGCCAGCTAGTCTGGCAACTGCAGCAGACGCTCCTTCAGAGATGGACTCCAGGGATGCTCTCTCTGACCAGGGCAGAGCTGTCAATCTGAGGAGGGTGAGGCCCAGCTGGAGCCTGGCACTCAGCCAGACAGGCTGAGGTTCAGGGAGGCCAGCAGCTTCTCCCCAGCATGAGGCTAAGGAACCACTGTCCCTGGGGATAGAGAAGTGCTGGACTCCAGGCAGAGGAAGCTGAGGGAGGAGACCCCAGAGTCTGGCTTCCACTTTACCTGTGCACCCTTTTCCCCTGAAGATAACTCTTACGGAAAGACGAGGATGCTACACAGATGAGGAATGCTGGGGTGAGGGCTTTCACAGAGTACCTGCAGGGAGAGCATGACAGAGTGGTTAGCTGGGTTACACTCCCCATTAGCCATGAACCTTCCCAACCGCACTCAAGGTGAACCTTTCGATGTACAGAAACATTAAAATACAACTTAGCCCATTGCTTTGTCTGTGAACACCATGACAGTCCCCCCTTAAAACTGAGCCCTAACTTCTAGATGGGCCCTCTGACATCAGGCACACAGGGACAAAACATGGAAGACCACAAAACAAGCTATCAGTTCATTCACTAGCTAGTCTGTGAGTAATGGGGGTGAGCCAGGTTCCTCCTAACTTGAGGTTACAGTCTGTACCCCAACAAGCAAATGGCTCCAGAAGTGAACTTGTTAACCCCCTGGGAATTCTACAGACGCTGCTGAAAGGCCACAGTGGATACTGCTTGCGGCCATTGCTGATAACAAAGACATCCTCCCCACCAGACTGCACCATGTCTACAGGACAGGGCACTCTGACCCCGGCTTGCTTCCTTACTTGAAAGCCCAGAACCGTGTCCCCATCCTGCCGGTGAAGGGCAAGCCAGCGAGGCAAAGTGCTCAGGGTCACACAGACAGGGACCAGAGGGTCTGCAATGCTCTTTCCATGTAACAGTGCCAGGAGACAAGTGCAATCAGAAAACGGAAGCTACCCCAGCTGCCTTCTGCTGTAAAGCCAAGCAGCTTTTCCATTCTGAGACCAGGCCACTCACCTCCCTTGGCCTAGGCTGTCACTGTTCTTCAACCTCCTTGGCCAATGGCTTGGCTTAATGGGCCAGGCCAGTCAGTCCCACTGGCTGCCTTCTGTGACTGCTGTGTCAGTGAGCAGAGGAACTAACTAGACCCTGGGAAGGATCTGCCCATTCCCATCATCACAAGGAGGTGCTCACCTGGGGTGCTGCAACACCTGCAACAGAGTGCTCCCGGGGGACACCTGGTATAGCTCTGCCCTTTCCTCATCCTCGAAGTAGACCTATGAGATTAACCGGGAAGAGAGTCAGAGACAAATGGGCATAAGCTGCCCTACACATGCCAACACCCAAAAGTTGTTCACTGACCTCCATATGTGCTATGGCAAATCAAACACAGAACGTTTTAATAAAAACACTCAATTTCTGTATACACTCTCCCAAAATCCCTCAGGGGAATGAAATAGAACTTTCTTACCTCCAAATTATCTGGGTGATATTTCTGCTCTGAGTCCCAGCAGGGTGCTTCACTAAACATGGCCATGAGATGGTCAATGAACCTAAGAGAGGAAGATGGGCTTTCTGGGTACCAGTGGTCCACCTACATTCCCACACCAGTCCCTGGACACCAATCCAGAGAGAGAGGTGATGTATAAGGCATGACATTCAGGCTTAACTCACACTGACAACAGTGCCAAAACAGGAAGGTGTACCACTTGTCTAGAACATATCTCTCTAAGCATTAACTCTCTAAGCATTTCACTTGAAATCACAAGTTAAATGGTGCAATCTATATCTTTTCTAGTAAACATACACAAGTTATACGGATGAACTACCTACCCAGACCTGACAAGGCAAGGCCAGCTAGTAAACAGATTCACGCTAGAGAAGCCTGTAAACCTGCTGGGGATAACCTCTAAATTAATCTTTCCTACTCAGCAAAAGCCCACTTGTCTCCAGGCAGTCAGCAGGAGGCGCACACTAGCAGGAGTGGAAAGCTGCTGGATGGACTATGTACCTGGAGTCCTCATGAAAAGCAGAGATGAAGTCGGACTGCGCATACTCTGGATACAGAAACAGCACAGGCCAGCTCAGCCTGCCTTGATTATCTAGGCTCAGCCTGGCTCCGCAAGGGTTCTCAGAGCTGAGCCCATCCAAGAAGATCTCAGCTGGACCATCGGAGGCTGAATCTTCATCTTTACTGATGGCTTCTGAGACAAGCCTGATATTCCTAGCCTGGATCAAGACAGAAAGAAAGGCACAAACTACCTTCTCCTGTAGGAAGATGCAGACCCACACCACTGAAATACACCCTAGCCCTATGAACTTCCTGAGGGCCCGCTCCACATGACCCATCCTAACTGTCCTGGCAGCCTGGCACACAGGAGGCACCACTGTTGAACTTACTTTCACTAGGGATGTGTTGTGTGTTTGGCCCTGCATCAAAAGAGGAGCTGGACATGGTTCCCTACCCTCAGGGCTGTTTCTGGTCTAGTGGGAGCAGCTGCAGAACACAACAGAAGGTAGGGAGTGGAGCTGAGGAACTGCAGACAGTTGATGTGGGATTCCCCTCTGTATGCTATGAATGTTTTATTACCACTGGTTATTAAAGAAGCCAATGTTTCGGCCAATGGCTTAGTAGAGTAAAGCCAGGTGGGAAATCCGAACAGAGATATAGAGAGAAAATAGGTGGAATCAGGGAGACGCCATGTAGCTGCTGAAGGAGACAAGACGCCACGGAATCTTATTGGTAGGCAACACTCTCGTGGTTATAAACAGATTGATAGAAATTGGTTAATTTAAGATATAAGAGCTAGCTAGAAAGACGGCTAAGCTATTGGCTGAACAGTGTTGTGTAATTAATGTAGTTTCTGTGTGATTATTCGGGTCTGGGAAGCCGGGATACGAACAAGCAGTCTCTGCCTACAGACAGTAACTGGTGGTATCTGAGCATGCTAAGCCTTAGAGTGTTGCTTTGGAAGGCGGAGAATGGAGGAGCAGCCCAGCCCAAAGACTGGCATGTGCAAAGGTGTAGGACAGGGCAAGTATGCGATGGTACAGGAATGGAAACGCTTCCCTTTAGGGAGGGCCTGGGATGCTAGAAATAAAGCTGACTTCATCCTGACTGCCTTACTAAAGTGAAGATCCATCAAGAATGGGGCCACCTCTTACGTGTGCCAAGGTTTCTACGGTTAGCACATCCAGGGAAATCGAAATTAGTTGTGGTTATATCCCTTAAGGTAGGTAAAAAGTTTCTACTCCCTGATAAGCCTCTCCACCAACACAACAATCTAAATCAGACCAAATCAAACCAAATTAGAAAAAGCCCAGGTTTAATGGATACAACACTCCTGGGTGATTTTCCAGCCCCCCAAAGAGCAGGCAGGAAAGGAAGACCAGAAAACTACATGTCTGTTTTCTGGGGGGCAGTTTAAATACCCAGCAGTAGTGCTCTTGAGCATCTCTGGGGGAAGGGTCATCATGTGGTGGTCTTTCTGAGATGCAGCAGGGTTTGGGGAGAGAGATGAGGGAGGGGGCTTAGGATGGAGCTTCCACCTGAACATTCCAGACTCTTTGGATATATGGATGCCAGGGGCTAGGGTGAAGCTTTCACATGAACAGTAGGGGTTGGCAAAACCTATTTTCTTTTCGACAGTCTCATGTAATCGGAGCTAGCCTCGGCTTTCTGATCCTCCTGACACCTGCTCCCTAGTGCTGGGATCAAAGGCATATGCCACATGCCCAGCCTAGTTTGTTTGTTTTTAAATATTATATTTATGTAGTGTTTTATCTGTATATATGTCTGTGTGAGAGTGTCAGCTCCCCTGGAGTTGGGTATAGACAGACAGTTGTAAGCTGCCATGTGGATACTGGGGATGGACCTGGGTCCTCTGGAAGAGCAGCCAGGAGTCTTGACCACTGAGCCATCCATCTCTCCAGCACCCATATTTAACTTGTTAATAAGTGTTAACAGATTGCTGGTTGGGAGACAGAAGTGGGGTACACTAAATTTAGCAGTGTTAAGTTCTCAAAGTTAATAGCTGAAATAAATGGGTACACGACGTCAGTGAACAGAGAACGAAACTATGGCCTCACCCAGGAGGCATCACCTCCCTTGTAAGGGCAGAGCAAGATCAAATGGGAGACACGTGGGGTCAGACACATCCACTTCATGTAAGAACCAAGCACTAACTGGCTTGGCCACTGGGTCTCCTAGACTACACTCACTTCAGAGTGCAGCACAGGGAGGATTTTATCATTATTAGTTAGAGTGACTTCCTAAAACTGCGGCTTTCTCGGGTTGTAATATAAGTTATAGTAAAGAGCAAGGACCAGGCTCTGACACCCACAAGCTGCGTGAGATTTTCTCACCCAAGGCTAGTAAACCAGGAACAAGAAAGTCTTCCCCAAGGCTGGAAAGGGAGAGGGGAGGAAGGGGAGTGGAGAAAATGTATAGCTCAATTAAAAATAAAACAAAAAAGAAAGCCTTCCCCAAGGCTGGAAGGGGAGAGGGGAGGGAGGAAGGGAAATGGGTAAAATGTATAGCTCAATTAAAAATAAAACCAACAAATAAACAAGAAAGCCTTCCCCAGATGGCTGCTGTGAAAATGCCCAGAGCACGCACTCGGTATGTTGCTGAGACCAGCAAAGGCAAGGGCAGAGCTAATTGAACATGGTGGTCTGACTCCAGAGCCTGGGGTAAGCACAGTGTGAAGAAAAAGCATCCTAAGAAAGGTCCCCTGTAGCCAAAGACTGCCTTTCATTTCCCGGCCACCCAGACCCATAATGACACAAAAACTACATTAATTGTAACATTGTTTGGCCAATAGCTTAGGCATATTCCTAGCTAGGAACAGAACCCATTTCTATTAATCTATGTATTGCCAAGAGGCTGTGGTTTACAGGTAAGGTTCCAGCATCTGTCTTCTTTGGCATCTTTGACTCTGCCTTCTTTATATCTGTTCAGATTTTCTGCTAAGCCACTGGCCAAAACACCTTTATTCATCAACCAATAAAAGCAACAAAAATACAGAAGTACACCCCACATAAGTCCCCAGCAGGCTTCTCAAAACCAGGGGACTTCATACACTTGGGACCTTTGGCTTGAGAACTTACCTTGATGGCCTGGAGTAGAGCCTCGTTCTGATTCTGTTCCTTCTTTTCTTTCAGCCTTGCTTTCCTCAGATCCCTCTCTTTCATTCTCTGGAAATAAAATTCAGATGCCATCAGCTTAAGGAACTCTTCCTCCATCTTATTCCAGCCTACAGGACTGATTCTGCCTCCAAGTGGGCTTAGGGAGATGAGGAAGATGCCACCAATAAAGGAGAAAGGGCATTCCCATTCAGGGATCCCAATGGAGTACACAAGTACTGCATGGGAACCCTAACTTCTCTGGTGTGGCTGAAGAACCCATGTCAAAAACTCACAGGCTCTGCCCTCTGCATAGTTATAACCTATGAGAGAAAAAATCCACCATTCTACTCAGTCTGGCAGGAAGAGAATTCAGATTCTTTTTCCAGGTCGCCCCCCACCCCCATCCCAGTCTGTCCAACACCAGTAGCTCCTGCTTTCACTCCTGGGCTTGCAGTTGATGGGAATCTGCCAACATCTGCTACAAAGGGAAGAAAGCAAATATTTTAGGCTTTGCAGACCATGGGGTCTCTACTGTGCATTATCTGGTTTTCTTTCTGACTCTTTTTTTTTTTTTTTTTAAAAAAAAAGCTTGTTACTTTTTTTTTTTAATATTTATTTATTATGTATACAATATTCTGTCTGTATGCCTGCTGGCCAGAAGAGGGCACCAGACCCCATTACGGATGGTTGTGAGCCACCATGTGGTTGCTGGGAATTGAACTCAGGACCTTTGGTAGAGCAGGCAATGCTCTTAACCTCTGAGCCATCTCTCCAGCCCTCTTTCTGACTCTTTAGAATGTGAAAACCACTTAGCTCACTTCATCTTCATAAAAACACTCAAGGCCTTTAATCCCAGCACTCGGGAGGCAGAGGCTGGTGGATCTCTGTGAGTTCGAGACTACAAGAGCTAGTTCCAGGACAGGCTCCAAAACCACAGAGAAACCCTGTCTCGAAAAAAAAAAACACTCAAGGTATATATTATACTCTCCATTTTCAAAGCTTGGACCGAGAAATATCAGGAACTTGTCCAATGCATTTCAGCAGTGGCAAAGCAGTATTCAAACTCAGATTTGCTGACATATCCCTCCAACGGCTCTTGCCTGGAATATTCTTCTCTCTAAGCATCACTGAGCCAAGTAAACTCCCGCTCGGTCATCATCTCTCAGCAAGCTCTGGAATCCCCATTTGCACCCTGCTCTTGGCAGGGTAGAGTTAGACATCACTACTAGACAGCTAGCACACATACCAGACACTCCCACAGTAACTTGAGACACAATCTGATGCATGTGCAGATAGTCACCAACCTTCAGCTTGTCTGCTTTCGCCCTCACTTCTAGAAGTTTCTTCTCTTTGGCATCAATCTGTAGCCCCTCATCACACCAGTTCACAGCCTCAGCAAAGTGGTTCAGTTCAAGATGGCACATGGCACCTGCAGAAACCAGAGTTCTGAGATCTAGGAACAATGGGCACACCTTGAACAAACCTCCTTCCCCAGCGCACCAGCCAACCCCAGGAGGGGAGGCAGGACGCAGCTCTTTGCAGTTCAGTTCCTAAAAAGGCAAGGATTTGTAAAATTGCGCCCATCCCCATTTAGTTAAAAACGTCTAAGTCTTCCTGGTACAAAGAACCCTAAAATGCAACAGCTCATGGCAAAGAACACAGGCTCTGGAACCAGACAGCTGGGCTAGAAAATGGCTGTCATGGGCTGGAGAAATGGCTCAGTGGTTAAGAGCATTGCCTGCTCTTCCAAAGGTCCTGAGTTCAATTCCCAGCAACCACATGGTGGCTCACAACCATCTGTAATGGGGTCTGATGCCCTCTTCTGGCTTGCAGGCATACACACAGACAGAATATTGTATACATGATAGATAGATAGATAGATAGATAGATAGATAGATAGATAGATAGATAGATAGATAGATAGATATTTAAAAAAAAAAAAGAAAGAAAGAAAAGAAAATGGCTGTCATTCACCTACTGGGCCTTGGACAAGGGCCATGTCTGAGCCTCAGGTTCCTCATCTGCGAAGGGGAGAATAAAGCCCATCTCAGATGTGTATGTTTTTTTAAGATTTATTTTTAATTGTGTGTGTGTGTGTGTGTATGTGTGTGTTTATAGGTGGGCATGTTCACAAAGGTGTCTGCCTGAAGAGGCTAGAAATGTTGGCTACCCTGGAGCTGAGGCTCAGACAGCTGTGAGCCACTGGGAACTGAAAAAGGTGCCCTGCGAAAGTAAACGTTCTCCCAAGTGCTGAGCCATCTCCCCAGCCCCCAGAGGACGTTTACTACAAAGCAGAATTTCTGCAGCTGCCAATCAACACCAAAGTCCAAGCACTTCTCATTTTCCTTTTTTATGGAGCCGTCTGCTTAAGCTGGCCCCTTCTGGGTTTTGTTTGGCTGGTTTGGGGGTGGTTTGGTTTGCATTCTGGGACGAAATCTGAGGCTCCTTGTGCATGTTAGGGAAGTGCTCTACCACTATGTTACATACCTGGACTCCAGTTCCAAAATGTTTCTTTAATACATTTGTTTGTTTTTTTTGAGACAGGGCATCATTGTGTAACCCTGGCTATCCTGGAACTCACTATGTATACCAGGCTGGCCTTGAACTCACAGAGATCCACAGCCTCTGCCTCCCAAGTGCTGGGATTAAACGTGTGCGGCACCACCACCCAGCTCTAAAATTAATGATGCAATCATGTTCGAGAGTTAACCTCTTTTAGGCTTTTCATAGAAATTGAAAATATCAGAACTTTATTATAAAGCTTGGCTGTCAAAGACTCTAACCCTGGATAGGTAAGATGGTTGAGCACTTGCTGCCAAGCCTGATGTCCTAAATTCACTCCCTGGAGCCTACATGGTGAAGGAGGAAAGTCTATTCCTGAAGGTTGTCCTCTGACCTCCACAAAATACATACTTGTTTTTTTTGTTTTTGTTTTTTTTTAAGACTCTATCCTCATCATCCAGAGATGAGCAAAAACTCACACCAAGAGCAGATGCCCCGCAAAGATCATAACATAAGGTAAGGCTGACAATGAGTCAATGAGACTAATTCTACTGGCCAGTGTTTACTCGGGGCCTCTGTCCTGTGGCCAAGGGACAAGGACCTACTTCCCACCCACAGCCATGAACATCTAAAGAGGCATAAGTTGGATAGCGCAGGTCAAGCTGGCTCATGGCAAGGAGGGAAGTTCAATACATGAAGACTAAAGACTACAGCATCCTAAGCTCAGAGAGGAGCCGAAGAATAAAGGAATAAAGCACTGTTATTACGAGGATCAGACCTCAGGATGGAAACAAGGAGGGGACAGTCCAGCACCAGCATTCTCTGCAAAGGCCCCAGAGCTTATCTTTTCATTCATTTTAACAAGGCATTTGCCTATCTTGCCCTTCAATAGGCAAAACTGGGGAGAAAATAAAAATGTGCTATGTCTTAATTAATTTTATTCTTTACTAATTCAAAATGAGGAGTTTCAATTTCATACAAATACAGCATAAAGGGTGGAGCCTTCTAGGAGTGCCGAGTGGCATGCAATGCCAAGGGGCAGCAAGGAACTTCACATGGAGACTGCAGGATTGCGGTAACTCCCCCAGTCCCCAGCTCCTCAGGAACAAAGCTTTCAGTGGCAGTTTTTGGTGCAGATGGCCAGCTTTTCCACAGTGATGACCACCCCCAGCTCATGGAGACTCACCTCTTATTATGGCCTTCAGGTGGCTGGGCTTTAGCTTCCTGGCGGCCAGCACATCATTGAGAGCAGAGCGAAAATTGCCTAACAAAATGTCAGTAAGTAAAAAAAAGGAACAAATTTTAAGATCAAAATGTTTCCAAAATATCATGGCATTGACAAAGATATTTTTGCACAATTGTCGAGAAATCACAACAACTGAACATATTTCTGGAAAAATATAATTATGTTCATCAAGTCCTAAAAAGTTCACAGTATCAGGCAGTCTGGATGAATCTGAAATGCTAACAAGCACGTGAAAAGATTTCCACTGTCACTAGTGGCTGGGAAACCAAAGTCAATGTGAAATAGGTGAGGGTTTGAAAAAGAACAGTGTCCAGATAATTAGAGAATAAGTTAGCACACTCCTTGAAACAAGTTTCCTTCTGGAAATCATTCTCAAAAATACTTGAGTAACATGTAAGGAGTGGTGAGAAGAACAAGCAAGCTCCATTACTTCCCTCTGGTACTGAGATCTGAGACAGGGTTCCATGAAACCACCAGGCTGACCTCAAACGTGGGATCCTCCTGCCTCACTCTCCCAGGTAGCTGAGATTTATAGTCAGACACTCACAAAGGCGCTTAGAGCACAGAATACACTTTGAAAGCTGGAAGGCAAAGGGACAGGCTTGACAACAGAAAGCAGAGGGAAAGCCACACCACAGAAGGAACGAGCATCAGGATCAGTGTCACAGGCACCAGGCCCTCTGCAATGGGAGCAGAGGCAGACTGAAGGACCAGCAGATTTCCAAACGCAGTACTCTCCACTGCTAGAACCCAGCCCGCCCCAAACCTGTGGAGAAACTGGAAGTTTATTCTAGGAAGACTCAAAAACAGGTTTTCTGGACTGCAGCCTCCCTCCGTCCCGCCAGGCACAATGAGATCCAGTAAAGGAAAACTAAGCATAGAGCCCTCAGCAGTACACAGGCCTAGCAGTGGCAGCCCATGCCTTTAATCCCAGCACTCAGGAGACAGAGGCAGGTGGGTAGATCTCTGTAAGTTTGAGGATAGCCTTGAAGCATGATTGATAAAAACTCAGGGATAGATATTGAGGTTCAACCTAAAGATATAAAAAGCAAAATAGCCACTGGCTCTTACCTCGACTTCAAAAATGGTGATTCTGCCTTCAGGAATCTCAGAGTGAGACTGAGAGTTGTCTCCTCCCGTTTTATAATCCTCTCTAGGGCTGGGACTAAAGGTATGCACTGCCAGTTTCTATGGCAACTAGTGTGGCTACTGGGATTAAAGGTGTTACCACTGCCTGGTCTGTAGGGCTGACCAGTGGGGCTATTTTACTCTCTGATCTTCAGGCAAGCTTTATTTATTAAAATACAAATGAAACGTCACTACAGAGCCTGGTCTACAAAACGAGTTCCATTACAGCCAGGGTTACACAGAGAAACCTTGTCTTGAAAAAAATAAAAATAAACAAAAATCAGTAAAGAAAGAAGGAAGGGAGGGAGGGAGGGAGGAGGAAGGAAGGAAGGAAGGAAGGAAGGAAGGAAGGAAGGAAGGAAGGAAGGAAGGAAGGAAAAGAAAGAAAACAGTACACAGAATTTAAGAAATTTCCTAGCTCCACTTGCATCTGCCTCTCAAATTCCAAGATGAGAGGCATAAGGTACCACTCCTGGTGTAAAGTCTTTCTTCCTGTTTTCTTTTCTTTTTTTAATTTTGTGTGTGTGTGCACGAGCGCGCGCGCACGCACATGAATGCCAGCCAGACAGGCACGTATGTGTGGGTGCTCATGGACATCAGAAGATGTCTGATGCCCTCTGGAGCTGAGTTGTGCCTGTGTACAAGCAGCTGTGAGCACCTGATGTGGGTACTTGGGACCTGAACATGAGGTTCTCTGGAAGCAGAGCGAGTGCTCTTAACTGTTGAGACACATATCTCTTAAACCCTCTAAGTAAATTCTTCAGAAATAATAAAGTCAGGCTGAGGAGAGAGCTCAGTCAGCAAAGTGCTTGCTGAACAAGCATGAGGACCGGAACACAATCCCTAGCACCCTAAGAATGCTCCCTGTAACAACATGTGCTTTTGATGCCGTGCTGGGAGAAGAAGTAGTGGAGACAAATGGATTCATAGGGCTTGCTGGCCAGCCTGCCTTTCTCAGAAAGCTCCAGGCCAATGAGAAACTGTCTCAACAAACAAGGTAGATGGCACCTGAGAATGACATCCGAGGTTAACTTCCACCCTGCAATGCACACCCACCCATCTATATGTGCACACACATACAGGAAACGGAACTAACCGCATCATAATTAGTGCTCACCCATATAGTACTGTGCTGCCGCCCGGTTGGTATAAAGGACAGCATTCAAATCAGGATCTCCACACTTCTTCTTTAATCCTTCGCTGTAGGAAACCACAGCTTTCTTATAGTCCTTTTCTTTAAAGTAGTCATTGCCTTCATCCTTATAGGTCTTGGCTTGATCTGCAAAGAGAAGGAAATAATTATGATGTCACACCTTTAGAAAGCTCCTAAAAATCTGAACCATGAAGTAATGTAATACTGTGCAGGCTGGGTTGTTGGGATCTTCATGCAAGCTAGGGTCCTCTGGGAAGAGGAAGCATCGAATAAAAAAAATGGCTCCATCAGATTGGCCTGTCTTAGGCATTTTCTTGATTAATGATTGCTGTGGGAGGGTCCATCACACTGTGGGCAATACTACTCCTGGCAGGTGGTTCTGGGTTGTCTAAAAAAGCTGTACAATGCAAGGGCAGCAAGGCAGTGAGCAGCACTCCTTCATGGTCTCTGTCTCAGTTCCTGCCTCTAAGTTCCTGCTCGAGTTCACTTCCTTCGGTGATGGACTGACTGTAACCTATAAGCTAAAATAAACCCTTTCTTCCCCTAAGCTCATTTTGGTCACTCTTTTAGCACCATAAGAGGAGGGCAAACTAACACATATATGATAAATGAAAAAAAATGGGACCAACAGAGAAATAAAAATTCAAATTAATGGTATGATAAAGTGGACATCAACATAGAAACACAATGTTATGCAAAGTTAATGCTACAATCAATTCCAGGTATGTGTAGCTCTGGCTATGCTGGAACTCACTCTGTAGACCAGGCTGGCCTCAAACTCAAGAGATTCACCTGCTCTGCCTCCTGAGTGCTGTTTGTGAGAGGGGGGAAGAAAACTGACCTAAAGATGGCTCAGCAGGTAAAGGCACTTGCCCATAGCTTGACAACCTGAGTTTGAGTTCAGAAACATTCATAAAGGTAAAGAAGTCATGCCACAAAGCTGTTTTCTGACCTCCATATGTGTACACACACACACCCAGAGAGAAAGAGAGAGAGAGTTTATCCTAGTTTTTGAAGGAGCTTAAGAATCATTTTGAGGAAATTATACTACTCCCTCTGTTTCGTTCACTGAAATGCAAATTTCCCTCCTCTTTCTGGGAACAACCTACAAAACTATTAAGATTTAGTTTCAGGGGGAGGGAATGGGAGGTGGTGGCGGGGAAGAGGCAGAAATCTTTAATAATTAAATAAATTAATTAATAAAAAAAAAAAGATTTAGTTTCAACTTCAGACCCACTGTGAGCTCACCCCTACCCCACAGTGCTCCAACATGTTGTGCCCACGAAGGCAGGAGTATATTTATTGGCACTTATCACACATATCTCCTGATTCTTTGGGACAATTTGGTTTTTCATTGGAGTCTGACCTTTGAGGCCTGTAATGACCATGGAGAAGGACGTGTGGAGCAAAAAGCGACAAGCTGGCCATCTCACTCACACTTTACCTCCACTCAGCAAACACACAAGCAAACCCTAGTTTTATAAGGTACCTTCCGGAGATCGCTCATCATCATAAATAATTGACTGAAGACAAGCCAAGTCGGGGAACTCCTTGGGATCTATTTCTGATGGTGCTTTCTTCATAAATAGGGGGATCTTGTCAAATTCCTAGATTTTAAAAGAATAAAGCACATAATTAGTATTGTCTACTGAATGAGATCCAATCCCAGGACGCAATGTCTTTTTCACTGGTCATGATCTACCAATCATGATCCAGTTTCTAGGGTGTTAAACTGGACTTCTGAGTTCTCAGCTCTCCAGGGGTGGTCGTAATCACCTTTAGTTGGGCGCTCTCGCGTTCCTGACCCTTCTCTACCTTCTTTCATCTTTGCCCTAACTTTTAGTGACAGGGTGCTGCAGGTAAAGCAACTTTACAAGTGAGGAACCCGGCTCAAAGAACCCCGGAAACCGATCCAGTAGCAAAACCAGGAGGTGGTGGGTCACAGGGCTGACTGCCAAACCCTGTGGTCTTAACTGCACTGACAACTTAGACCCTCAAAACCTCAAGGCTTCTGGCACTCAACAGGCAGTCACTCGTCCTTCGGCAGCGATCAAGACACAAGGACCACACTCCTACCCCAGCGGAGCCCCCGGGACCGCCCACCTCCTCCCACTGGTCCTCGTGGAAGCCGCCGCGGTAAGGTTGGCTCTGGAACTTTTCCAGGAATGCGTCCATGTTAGCGTCATCCGCAGGGTCAGAATTCTCCATTGCAGCTCGTGACTCGAGCGCTTGAATCCGGAGGATCCAAGAAGCGTACCGCTCCTTCCGGCGGCGGCCTAGGTGCCCTTCCCTCTGCTCTCCGGGCTGTACGTTGTCCGTGCCTCTTGGGTTCCGCTGGTCGGTGGGCGTGGTCTGGAGGGGGCGTGGCCTGATAGGGAGGCTCCACCACCGCCATCCGCAGGCAGAGTTTGCCTAGCTTCCAGTCTCCTGGCTTCTGGTAGGAGTTCGCTAAGCTCCCTTTTGTATCTGAACCCTCCACACCCTCTCCAAACCTGATGTTTTGTCTTTCCTATAATATTCTCAAAAGGTGAATTCTTAGCCAAGCCTGGTAACATCTGTCTGTAATCCTAGCACTTAGGAGTTTTAGTAGGAGAGAATCACAAATTCAAAACCGCCTAGATTACATAACAAGAGCCAGTCTCAAACAAAAAAACTTTCGTGCACACAAATTTTAGCACACTTTTTTCACTCAGCGCAAGGTTTGGAGTCCCCAAGGGAATTAAGTACATCCCTATAACCTATAACTACACCTGAAACTCCATGGGGCTTACCCTTCTGGATACCCAGCCTAACTCCTCCTCTCCTCACCTCACCCCACATCACCTCACCTCACCTCACCTCAGACATCTTCATACATGCCCCTATGGACCTGTGGGACGATCACCCCAAGACATATGCCTACAGGTAGGTCATGGTTATTCCTAAGCCCCCACTACTGACTAGTGACAGATTCTTGTTCAGAATAACTGCATCAATCTATTGCCACACCAGCAGTGCCCAGGGCTCCTACATCCCACGAGGAGATTTTTCTAAAGTTGGCATCTGCTCATCTATCTCCCTTCTTAGCACCCCACCGTGCTTCCCCACTGCCCTCTGGATGAAGTCTATCTCCTTTGGTCAGCTTCCATGGCCTTAGGCCTGGTCCTTGCCCCTCTCCTCTTTTTCTAGATTCCGTCTTACTGTGACTTTGAAGATGGTCTTTGTTCCCATGTACCCTGCTGTCTACCCATAGATGCCCAAATGTGGCTATTTTTTCCAAACCTCCTTGAAAAATCTCTTCTCTGGGACCTCAGCTGGCACACACAACCTCTTGATGCCACGGTCTTCATGCCTCCCTGCTGAGCTCAGTCCTAGAACTTTGGAGCACTTCCATGTGGGGCCGTCATGAACACTGTAAGGTATTTAACAGTGTGCCCTGACATCTGCTCCCTTCCTACCTACCAGAAGTCAGTAGCATTGACACCTTCAGGTGGCAACAGCAAAAATGACTTCAGGTATTTTTGTGTTAGGGGTGGGCAATTATTGGGCAAAGACCCAAGGGTGAGACTCAGAGACCAGGGTTCCCAAATATGCATGATGCCATAGGTGGGAGAGTCTTTTCTCTTTCCTTTTCTACAAGGACCACCTAAACCATCACGCCTTCTGCTCTTGTCACTGGGGAAAGGGAAACTGAGGTGTCCAGGAGACCTCCTGGGTGGCCTTAGTCAAGCCACTTCACCTCTGTGCCTTGGTATCCCATCCGTTATGCTAAGTGAACAAACAGCCTGCACACATCTGTAAGTGTCAACTGAATCAACAAATGAAGGTCATGCTCTTTTCACAAACTCATCATGGTGAGGGCTACACAGGAGCCCAGGGTATCTCTCATGAAGAAGCCATCCGGATGGAGAGCTTGACCATGCGGTATTTACAGTGACCTGTCTGGGGGCTTTGGCATGTCACTGCTTCAAAGACATCGACATCTTCCAGGAGCCCAGTGCCTGCATGATCCAGGAGCGCCGCTGGTGGGACGTGGGTAGGTTCTCACAGCTGGAGCCCCAGCGGTGCGAACTGGATGGGTCACACACCCATGAATCCCCATGTGGCAGTGGCCAAGAATTCCGCCAGCAGCTAGCCATGATGTGGTCCTGGGCCTGGGCTGCGTAGATACATACTGACGCTTCTGGGTCATGTCTCAAGAGCTCCAGAGCTGGGTTGGAGGAAGAGAAAGGCCACTTGCTTAGATAAGGTTCCTCTCTCGGCAGAGCTCACAATTCACCCCTCCTTCCCACCTCCTAGCCTTGGCTTAGACACCCCTCGAGGAGGCATCTTCCCAGTCATTCAGTTTGTCACATCTTTCAAAGCTTGTATGAGAAGTCTGCCTCCATTAGGAACCCTCCCAAGAGTTCTCCAGCCTACTTCCAGGCTCCTTATCGGTGCTCTCGGGTGCAAGCTGAACCTGTGCCTCCTTAAGCATTTAAACTATCCACCCTGCACCAAATGGTTTTGGGTATTGCTTCTGAGCCTTGTTTGCCTAATGAAGTCACAAGCTCCCCAGGATGCTGTGCTTTCTGCCTCTGGGTAGCCCCACAGTAGCTAACATTGCACTCACTACATATAACGCTTTAGCACAGCAGAATGAACTGAAGACTCTTGCCCTGACCCACACCATTCTCTTTCCCTGTTACACACTGTGGTTCTGCTCATGTCCCCATTCCCTCGGCAATCTCACCAATCCTGGGTGTGACTTACTGGCTTTCACTTCATTCAGCCACTCTTCAGTCATAATGTTCTTCATGCAGGGGACCAGGGACCCTGGATAATCCAAAAGGTGTAGGCGTCTACCTTGATACCTGCTCCTCCCATTCCTGGATCAGATGATCTCAGAATCTGTCTGCCCTCTTCCAGCCCCTTAGAGGGCATGAAAGGAGAGCTTCATTATGACGTGAGGGCAGATTCCCAACAGGAGTCCCAGGAAAGTATTGGTCCCGTGGGCAGGATTGAACCAGGATGGCACAGGATCCAGGATGTGGCCAATTGACAGTGCTCTCCTAGGCTGGGCCTTAGCTTCCTTGTCTGTGACATGAAAAAGTACTGCCTCCCTGCCCAATTTCCCCAGGGAATCTGACCCCATAGCCTCATACACCTGTCAGCCACAGCTGCAAGGGACCTCTGAGGTGTCCTTGTGCCATGTACCTGGCTCCCATGATGCCTGGTCCTGGTCCCACATTTATGTGTTTTCCTTGGAAGTTCCTGATTGTCCTGTATGTTAACTTCAGAAAGTGACTCTCCATGAAGTCCTTCCTGACCCCGACCCAGGTTGAGCCTGGTGCCTACCTAGAGTCTCAGAGTCTCAGTGAGCTTCCTGTCTATATACACTGGATCTGTAGACACTGGGTCTGTAAACACCAGGTCTATATACCCTGGGCCTGTATACACCGGGTCTGCATACACTGGGTCTGTATACACCGGGTCTGTCTACACTGAGTATGTATATCCTGGGCCTGTATACACCTCTGTATACACCGGATATGTATACCCTGGGCCTGTATACACCGGGTCTGTATACACTGGGTATATATACCATGGGCCTGTATACACTGAGCCCATATACATTGGTTCTGTATACACTAGGTTTGTATACACTGGTTTTACTTTACTTGTGATTTACAAATCATATATTTATGTGTTTGTGTGAACACGGGGTCTTATACATGCCAAGCATGTGTTCTACCACTAAGCTACATCTCCAGGCCCTGATTTATGTATGAATCTTTATCTCCCACCAGACTATAAATTTCTTAATCTGATATCCATTTGGGAGGTGGAGTGGTAGGGTACGTTGGAGCAAGAATGAAGAGAAGTCAGCATGTAAGGAGCTGCCTCTGTGTATCCCCTTAGTTCAGATGTATGCCAAATGTCCTAGGCCTTGCTCCTGTGTCCCAGCATTGCTTATGTTGGCAGTCCCCTCATCCCGCCCCTGTGTCTTACCCCAGCCCCCATCTCACTCCCCCTCACCCCAGCAGCTCTCTGTTTCTCTAACCTCATCATCACGCCTGACAAAGAGCAGGGAGTCATTCTCTAAATAAACCACTGACAGGATGGGAGGCGCATGGATGGGTGAGGGGATGCACAAGTGGATAGATGGATTGGCTAGTGGATGGGTGGGCAGGTGAGTAGATGGATGGGTAGATGGGTAGGTGGGTGGATTGGTGAGTGAATAGCTAGAAGGATGGATGGGTAGATGATGGGCAGATGAGTGTGCATGGGTTAATAAAAGGATAGGAAAATGGAATATATTACATATATGGTGGGTGGGTAGATAGGTAGATGGATTGGAGGATGAATGGATGAATGGTGGATAAGTGGATGGATTCGTGAATGGATGTAGGGATGGATGGATGGATGGATGAATGGATGTAGGGATGGATGGATGAATATAGGATGGATGGATATAGGGATGGATGGATGTAGGGATGGATGGATGGATATAGGGATAGATGGATGGATGGATGTAGGGATGGATGGATGTAGGGATGGATGGATGTAGGGATGGATAAATGGTAGATATATGGGTGGATGGGGTATGAGAAAGAGCAAATGAATTTAAAACATACACTAAAATAAATGTCATTTTATATAGATCATCACCTCCAGGCCTCTCTGCAGTAAGGTCTCCTGACCCTGGTATAGGGACTATGATTATCTGGGCAGAGGAGAACGGGGATCTAATACAGTGAATGTAGTGTGGTGTGGTGGGAGAGGCAGCCCCAGATGCTGCCGTTAGAAGGGTCTTATGAAGAACCCTGAGCAAAGAGAATCTGTAGTCGATCTTTCCCCCAGAGATTGGGATTCTGGGAAACTCAGACCGGAACTCAGGCAGAGGCTTGGCAGGGGGACTTATTATACCAGAAAAGGTTACCTATGAAGATGACAGAGGACTTCCGGAGGGAGGCCCGTGAATTCTTGGCAAACTCCAGGCTCTGGCTGAGGAAGGTGAAGACGCTGTCTCGGTGAGAGTTCACCTGGAGAGAAGAGAAACCCCTCAAGTGCTGGTCCACTACCTCACAGCGAGGGGCAGCTATTCTCCCCATCAGCACTACCCTGGCCCCGGCTCCTAAACATCCCTCCTGCCCAGCTCTTTGCCGAGAGGCCCCCAGGGACCAGACTTTGTCTTCTTTTATCTGACTGAAATCACCACTTCTAATGGCGTGCCAGCCCAGGTCTCCTATCAGTCCATCTCCCGGGTATAACGGAGGAAAGGTTCCACATTGCAAATCCCACAAGAGATGACATGGGGCACGGCACGCAAAGGGAAACTGGGCTGGCCAGGATGAAAGACTGGGGCTACAGAGCAATGGGGAATTAGCTGGAGGACTGAGCAGTCATCGAAGCCAGGCACAAACAAGGCATTCTCCTGCGCTGGGAAGTGCAAGCCTTCACTCATGACTGGTAGTGACAAAGCCATGCTCTGTGCAAGATCGCCTTACAGAGGCCATCAGGGTGGCTCAGGTGCAGAGAACTGGGAGCGGTTGCTCAGGTAAGAGTCTACTGAGAGAGAAGACTCAAGTGCTTACTTGTCTGTTGACAGCTTCCTCAGGCTGAGGCCAAGGTCTGAACTCCCAGGTCTGGCAGGCAAAGCCTTCACAATCTTACTGAGTCTGACAGCTTCCCGTCGCTGCCTCCATGCCATACTTGCGGGGCTATGCAGCAAGGACAGGACCAGCCAGAGCCACCTCTAAGCCCTGTATGGGGATTGCCCCTAATTACGGTATCCTCCCTTCTACCTGATAAATTGCTTCGCATCCTTCAAGCCTCAATTCAGATGCTACCTCCCACTGAAACCTTTCATGACCCTCAGAGGATGCTCATCTACCATTTTTGTTTGTTTGTTTGGTTTGGTTTGGTTTTCAAGACAGGATTTCTCTGTATAGCCTTGGCTGTCCTGGAACTCTCTCTGTAGACCAGGCTGGCCTCAAGCTCATAGAGATCCAACTGCCTCTGCCTCCCAGGTGCTGGGATTAAAGGCATGAGCCACCACCACCTGGCTGTCCACCATTCTTAATGCTTCTGCAGCATCCCGCACATCCTCAGTCATGGTACCCAGAACTGTAGCTTTTAGTTGTACACCCTTTCCCCCATTGCATACGAAACTCTTCCAAGATGAGGGAACTTTTCATTCCGTTCAGAGTCCTCAGCACCCTAGACGGGACCTGTATTGGAGCTAGTGACCAGAAACAGCTGAAAGAGCAGTTCCCAACCTGTGGGTCCCAACCCCTTTCACCTAAGGCCATTGGAAAACACAGATATTTACATTATGATTCATAACAGTAGCAAAATTACAATTATGAAGTAGCAACAAAAGTAACTTGATAGTTGTGGGGGTCGCCACCCCATGAGGAACCGTATTAAAGCGTCACAGCCTTAGGGAGGTTGAGAAGCACTGTGCTAGATGAGTGAATGAATGAGCTACAGCTGATTAGTTCATTGATCAGCAGTAAGTCACTGGTCTCTTCGTCAAGCTACTAGAGCGTAGCTTTAGCTTCTTGTACTCATTTACTTTTTGAGACAGGGTTTCATGTAGCCTGCCCTGGCTTCCTGCATGCACCACCACACACCACCACACACACACCACCAAGCTGGGGTTATGGGGTGTGCTAAAGCTCTAGTCTAGGGTCTCAGGCATGTTAGGCAGGTACTCTACTAACTGAGCCATACTCAGCCCAAGAACTTTTTTTAAGAAGATGTATTTACTTAGTATGTATATAATGTTCTGCCTGCATGTATGCCTGCAAGCCAGAAGGGGACACCAGATCTTACAGTGATATTTCATTTGTATTTTAATAAATAAAGCTTGCTTGAAGATCAGAGAATAAGACAGCCACCCTGATCAACCTTACAGACCAGGCAGTGGTAACACACACCTTTAATCCCAGTAGCCGCACTAGCTTGCCACAGAAATCGGGCAGTGGTGGTGCATGCCTTTAATCCCAGCACTAGAAAGGAATATAAAACAGGAGGAGACAGGTTTCATACAGAGTTTCATTCTGAGGATTCCTGGAGGCAGGATCGCCATTTCGGACTGAGGTAGAGGTAAGAGCCAGTGGCTGGCTGTTTTGCTTTTCTGACCTTCAGTTGAACTCCAATTTCTGTCTCTGGGTTTTTATTAGTTGTGCTACAAGATCTCATTACAGATGGTTGTGAGCCACCATGTGGTAGCTGGGAATTGAACTCAGAACCTCTGAGTCGTCTCTCTAGCTCCATTAGCTTAAGAATTTAACTTTCTTGTGAGCAAAGCTATTAATGGACAGAAAAGCAAAGCAGAGGGATCGACCACAGAGGTACAAACTGACAGCCACAAACTCCAAAGGTCTACAGAACGGTGCTGAGCGCAATGTATGTAGGTCTTTTGGGGGTTGTTGTTGTTTAGACAGAGTCTCACTCTATAGCACAAGATGGGCTCAAACTCATAGCCGCCCTCCTGCCTCAGCTCTCAAGTGTTAGGGTTATACCCAGCGTAACACAATGCTTTAGTGTGTGTGTGTGTGTGTGTGTGGTTGTTTGTGAGGGTGAATGTATGTGTGGTGTGTGTGTGTGTGTACAGGCATGCACAAGGATACTCCTGTCACTGGAAATACTGCCTGGGAAATTCTGTTGCAGGAAAGGGAGCCAAAAGGCCAGGCATGACGGCCCATGGATGAGGAGAGTCAAGGACAACCTCTGCTGCTGCTGTTGTCTGGGCGCTGCTGTCCACTTAGAGTGTTTTGTTTGTTTGTTTTGTTTTTGTGGAGACAAAGTATCTCATCGGCCTGGAGCTTACCAAGTAAGCTAAGCTGCTTTTCCACTGAGTCCTAGGGATCCTCCTGCCTCTGCCTCCCCAGTGCTGAGAGTAAAAACATGTACCACCACACCCAGATACTTTCTGTGTTTGTTGTTTTTTTTTACACGGACTCCTGCCTGTGTGTCCCATGACAACAGGGAAGGGAGAGTGGGACTAGATGTCTCCAGAGGCTCCGTGACCCACAGTGACACCTTCACAGCATGCTGTGGCTTACTCCCTACTTAGCTATTCACAGAGATCACTGAGAAAGGTCAAGAAAGCGTGAGTCATTGACCAAAACTGTCATTCCTCGGCACAGAGCACCTCCAAGCCCTCTGAAGCCACTGTCAATCTTCAGAGTCGTGGTGAGCATTCAGCATTTGCAACACCCCAGAACCCCTTGACCCCAGCATCTCCACCCTGTGGACCGTCACTAGAAACACTGCCTGGGAAATTCTATTGCAGAAAAGGGAGCCTAAAATCCAGGCATGGTGGCACACACCTTCAACCCCATCACTCAGGAGGGTGAGACATAGAGTCACTGTGAATTCAAGGCCAGCCTGGGCTACATACTGAGTTCCAGACCACGTTGAGGTGCATAAGACCATGTCTCAAGGGGCTGGAGAGATGGCTCAGAGGTTAAGAGCACTGGCTGCTCTTCCAGAGGTCCTGAGTTCAATTCCCAGCGACCACATGGTGGCTCACAACCATCTGTGCTGAGATCTGGCGCCCTCCTCTGGCGTGCGGGCAGAATGTTGTAACATAAATAAATAAATAAATCTTTAAAAAAAAAAAAAAAAGACCATGTCTCAAAACGTTTAAAAAAGGAAAAGAAAAGGTGGAAGGTACAATATGGATAAAATATAGATAGGCTGGTGCTGTAGCTCAGTGGTAGATCACTTGCCTAGCATGCATGAGATCACAGGTTCAGTCCCTAGCCCCACCCCACACACACATGGGAGGGGAATACAGAGAGAGTGCAGGTAGGTAGATAGATAGATAGATAGATAGATAGATAGATAGATAGATAGATGATAGATAGATAGATGATAGATAGATAGATAGATAGATAGATGATAGATAGATAGATGATAGATAGATAGATAGATGATAGATAGATAGATGACAGATAGATAGATAGATAGATAGATAGATAGATAGATAGATAGATAGATAGATAGATAGATAGATAGATATCCACTAGAGGTATCCAGTGATTCAGAGGAGGGGGACTCTAGAAGGGCAGAAGTCAGAGACAGATATGGATGCTCAAGAACCAATGGCTTAGAGGCAGTGATGTGAACCACAAGTCAGAACATGAAACAGGAAGGGGGAAGGGATGACTCCTGGCCTCCAACACCCTTGTAAAGAGTCAGTAAGCTTACAGGAAGCACTCACAAGATACTTGCAAATTTTTGCCACCGTCTGTAGATGGTTTTCCCAGGGCTTCTGGCTGTAAGCCCTTTTTGGCAACTCCCACTTCATGAAGCAAGAACAGCGGAACAGGGTCTTCACACATTTCTGCAGACAATAGGAAAAAAATACCAGCAGTGTGGAATTCCAGGACAGCAGACCTCCAGGGGGAAAGGCATCTAAAAACTGGCCTGGGCAGTGGTGGCGCACGCCTTTAATCCCAGCACTCGGGAGGCAGAGGCAGGCAGATCTCTGGGAGTTCGAGGCCAGCCTGGTTTACAAGAGCTAGTTCCAGGACAGGAACCAAAAGCTATGGAGAAACCCTGTCTCGAAAAATCCAAAAAAAAAAAAAAAAAAAAAAAACCAACTAAAAACTGGCCTGGGGACTGCTGAGACAGCTCAGTGGATAGAGGGACTCACCACTCAAGCCCTGCAGCCCAAATTCAATCCCCAGAAAGGTAGGAGAGAACCAACTCCGCAAAGTTGTTCTTTGACCTCCGTGTGCACACTGTGGCATGTGCGCCCATGCTCAGACATTACACACACAATATTTATTAGTTGGATTTTGGAAAACCAAGTCCTGTTTGAAAGGTGCAAATGGAAGCATCGAGACTATAGCTCAGTGGTAGAGAGCCGGCCTGGCGTGCGTGAAGCCTAAGTAAGGCTTAACCCTCAGCATTGCAAATAAATAAAACTTACAGGAAGAAAAGAAGTTAGCTATTTGAGGGGGAATTCTGTCCAAGATGCCTCTAGAAATCACACCTGGCTGGACATAATTGACTGCTTTCCACGGACTGGCCCCAGTCCTGGCTTGGCTCTGTAAAGGAGGTGCCCCTTCGGGACCGGACACCTGTGCCTGCTCTCACCTGGACCACTTTGGCATTGCCCTCCTGCATGATGAGGAGCAAGGGCAGCAGCGTGCTGGTCAGCTGCTCCTCCAAGGCTTGGGTGCGGGGTATCCGGAGCTTCTGAACCACTTTTCCGTATACACTGATGCAGGAGACCTGCACCTCTTCTCTTGCCTGGGACAAACCGGAGGTTCAGAAGGACCTCTCTCCCAGGAGGAGGCTCCCCGGCCTTCCTGTCCCTCGTTTATAGGACCTTCTTGGCACAGAGGCAGAGAAGAGCCCAGGCCACGTGGTGGGGGGCAACATAGGCCAACCAGTGGCAGTAAGTCCACCTTCTCCGGGAAAACTGATCACAAAAGAACTCCCTTCTGGAAAAGCCACTGGGTCGAGGTGCCCCTTCCTCTAATCTGGGGCAGCTCTGCCCAGAACCCAGTGTGGTGGGGTAGATGGGAGATTCTGCAACCCCAGGAAGTGACTGACCCTCCTCTTCCTACGCTCCCCCCCCCGAGCCCTTACGTCAGTGAAGTGAGGTTGCAAGAGCTGCAGCATCTCCACATAGACTGAGCTGTCCATTAGCTTCTTGCCCTTCCCCTTGAAGATGCTCTTGAGGTCACAGACGGCCTCCACCACCAGCACGCCATCCATGTTCTTCAGGCATTTAACCATGGTGGGCAGCAGGGTCTGGACCTTGGCCATCTGAGGGACAGGAACACGGAGGAGGGGGTACTGCCTGGGCCAGCAGGAAGGAGATCCAGCCTCTCCCGCTCACAGAAGACCTGGGCAGCCCTGCCTGAACCTTGTCACCTATTCTGAGCTCCCTCCCTGGCTGTTCTCCAAAGGGTTCTTTGGTCTCCTTAATTTCCCCCCTGCTGGGTGACTGAATCCATCCGGCTTTTTCCCTCCTCTGGCCCCAGGTCACATAGGATACCCTATGTCACAAGTTAGCTGAGTCTGTGTCCCACCCCTTCTGCCAAGCTGTGTCAGACAGTCCCTAGGAGAGAAAACGGGCACTTTTTACAATGCTAAGCTTGTATCACCCTTCCAGACTTCTGTTTTCTGATCCACAACATAGGGATAATTAGTGCCATTCCTTTCTGCCTGTAGGAACAGTGTACGAAACCTGGATCAGGATATGTTGAAAAAGAATATAACACATAGAGATTGTGTTGGCAGATCCATTTTACAGATGGGACCACCGAAGGCAGGCAAACATAAGCTCTAATTCCAGACTATGACAGCTGAGCCCTCCCTCCAGTCCAAGGCCTGGTAGGGCTGGGCTTCTCTCAACCCTCTACTCACCTTCTCAGATCTACGGGCCAGGATGACCAGGCCCCGGATGGACAGCACCTTCATGATGGGGTTGCGGTGGCTCAGGCCTTCCACCATCCGCCCTAGGGAGTACTCCTCGGGGATGCGACGCACCTGCTCCATGCGGAACAGCTGAGAGAGCAAACAGCACTGACTGCTGAGCCCAGGGGTACATGGCCCACGGTCTCCCTGGGACTCCCAGGATCTGCCTCCTGGAGCCACAGACTTGGAAAATTGACAGGAGCTGGTGCTTTTCACCTAATGTTCACCAGAAACTGAAGGGAATGCTGAAATTGTCTCTCCCTGTGCCTCCACACCGCCTGCCTCCTGCCCGCCTCCTTCGCTCTGTATTCACCCTGCAGCCCACACTCCTACATAGCCAGCCGTGTTCCACCATCCCTCAAATGACCAGGCCCGTTTGTCCCCTCTGGGCTGGCAGGATGCCCTGCCACTACGATAGCCATTTGCATGCTCACACCCACATCTGGCATAGCTCCTTCCAAAACTCAGCCCCAGGTTGAACACGCTTTCCTGAGTCCCAGGAACTCTGGGCATCTTCCTGAGGCAGCAACTAGGAACCTCAGCGCTCCATCTGCCTGTCCGTCCCCCTGAACCTCTGTGATTTTCCTATTGGACAAAAACTCAGTCAACTCTTTTGGGGGGCATTACTCAATCTAAGAATTGGGGTATGGGCTGGAGAGATGGCTCAGAGGGTTAAGAGCACAGGCTGCTCTTCCAAAGGTCCTGAGTTCAATTCCCAGCAACCACATGGTGGCTCACAGCCATCTGTAATGAGATCTGGTGCCCTCTTCTAGTGTGCAAGCAGAACACTGTACACATATTAAATAAATACATCAAAAAAAAGAATTGGGGTAGAATGTGTGTTTACTACAAGGATCAAGTCCTCCCCCCTGAGGACGGCTCCTCTTCCATTGCAGGGTTGGTACCATCAGGGAAACCCATCCTCATCTCCCTGTCCGGCTTCACACCCTCCCTCCCTTCAGCGGCCAACAGGCAGTGGGTCTCACCGGCCCATCCTCACAAACAACACTCTATCATCTTGGCTGCCATGGTGGAGAGCCATGTCTACGAGATGAGGAGAACTGGGAGGAGGAGCTGGTGCAGGGGGGAGGATCACCAGTTAACCAGAGGAGACAGAAGGGAGGAAGGACCACACCACTGCTGCCTTCTGTCTGTCCATGCAAGCCACTCAGGCCTGCTGTGTACCAGGCTGTGGGCCAAGCTTGAGACACAGGATAACAGCTCCTGTCTCTTTTACTTGCAATGTTGGAAACCAGTCCCAGGGCCTCACATGTGCCAGGCGAGTCCCCTACCGCTGAGCCACATCTCCTATGGAGCATGGATACTTCAGTTAACTAAT
Organism: Chionomys nivalis; assembly: GCF_950005125.1. Classification (NCBI taxonomy): domain Eukaryota; kingdom Metazoa; phylum Chordata; class Mammalia; order Rodentia; family Cricetidae; genus Chionomys; species Chionomys nivalis. Next base: position 40,967,627 of record NC_080096.1, on the reverse strand, counting down.
TAAGTTAGTTTTTTAGACAAGGTCTCACTCTGTAGCCTGTGCTGGACTGGCACTCACTAGGCACCCCAAAGCTAGCCGTGAACTCATAGTCATCCTCCTGTGTCAGCCTTCCAAGAGCTGGGATTACAGCCACAAGAAACCATAGACTCACTGAGGAGTCTGAGAAAAACTGCCAGTGGGGAAACATACAGATAATCATGGAGAGGGGACTCTAGGTGTCTAGTAGTGACATCTGAGTTCAGGGAACATGGAAGTACTGGATCCACTGAGATGCTGGCTTGTCTCCCAGGGAGGAGGGAAATCCTCGCCTGGGATCCCTTGCCCTGGAAACAAAGATGCTACGAAGGACTCCAGGTCTGACGAGCTCTGGCCTCCATTCTGTCCCCTGAGAACCTGCTGGAGCCATGAGCAGACCCAAAGAGCTGGTAGGATAGAGGAGTGAGTCAGGAAGACCTGGTCGGGACCCCTGGACTCTCCTAGCAGAGTGACCCCTGACCTCGCCTGTCTCTGAACAACACAATCTTTTCTGTGGAATTATATAGACGTTGGAATGACACAAGGATGAGGTTGGTAGTGTGTGACACATGACTACAAGAATAGTATCTCACCAGGTCACAGAGTCCAGAAGAACTGGGCCGAGCTGGGGCTGGAACCCAGACACCCTGACCCCAAGAGCAGTCTGTCCAAAGCACTTGCTTGCCATCCCATCTCCACCCTACAGACTCTGGTGAAACCCTGGAGTCCTCTGAATGATAACCGTCAGACAAGTGAGCAGGGACCACAGCAGGTCCTCTAATGTCACTGACAGACAGAAGTTGAACCAAATGGGGTGTAAGCACAAAGTGGGATGTTCTCAGCTTCTTTGAGGGAACACCGGATGATTACAGCCTGGATAAGCTTGGAGATGCCATAAAATCAGTGAGCACAAAAGCTCCCTGGCTTAGAGGAGATGCTGCAAACAGGAGACAGGAGGTCCATGTGCTGGGGAGGACCAGAGGGCTTGTGTGTAATGGGAGTGGGGCATGTGCATCTGATGGGGCAGGTGGAAAGGTCCTGGAGTTACATAGTTACAATCACACAGCCGTAGGAAGGAACTCGCACGCACCACTGAGCACTTCAAATGACCTTGTGTGGTGTGGAGGTTTTACAGTAAACTAAGGAAGAGAGAGGCATGGAGGAGTTAGAGTCAAAGGTGAAGATTTGAATCCTGGATCTAGCTGCCATTTGGGCCTTGGGAAAGAGACTGGACCTCAACTGCCTTCTCTGAGGTGGCCATAAACTAGTATCTAAGTTATGGGATTTGAGGGAAAATGAAATGAACCAATTAGCATAAATTGAGAGCAGGCAGGGAGGACAGTAAGCGCTCAGTAAACGTCAGTCAGCTCCGAATGCATTGCCCTTCTGCGGCTGGCCTTCCCAACTCCCGACTTGTCTCCTGAACCTACCTGGCACTTCCTGCCACGCTTGCTCTAATTATGTCACCTCCTTCAGGAAGCTCTCCCTGAGGCCCTCTCTCCAATCTCCAGCTCTCTCATGACCGCCCCCAGCTTCATGCAAGTCCCAATATGGCACCCTACACTATAACCGGGATGCTCTCTGTCTTCCCTGCCACACTGAGAACTTACCAAGGCCAGGGTGACGTCAAGGTCACATTTGTGTCTCTGGTTCCTGACACATGGTGGTGCCAAGCAAAGATTAACAGGTGCCTGGGGTTTTGGAAAGTCTGGAAGAGTGGGGTATAGGGGTGCATAGGGGGAGACGCAGGAGAGAGACCTGTGAGGCCTTCCTATTGACGAGACATGCAGGTTCTGGGAAGGCTTTAGAAACTGGAAAGTGTCGTTCCCCAGAAGGCCCCAATGACTGTCCCCAGGTTCCCAGGGCCCCAGGAGGTACCTCCACAAAGAAGGCGGTGGCCGTGACCTTGTGCTTCTCGTCACCTCTTTCCAAGAGCGGGATGAGCAGGTAGAGGATGCGACACAGCTCCTGGCAGGAGTAGTGCACCATGGCCCTAGGGAGGGCAGACCCTCAGGTTCCCAGTCACACAAGGCTCTGAGTGGACCTGGCTCAGCTCTCAGAGCTGGAGTGTGGCAGACCTGCGGTCCCGACCACGAGTTCCTGCTCCCCCTCCTTCACCCATCCCACAGAGCCAGCAGGTGATCAAAGTACCCCTACCCACACAGCCAGCATCAGCACCACAGGGAAACTGCCTGAAGACACACTCTCAGGACCCTAGCTCACACCCACTGAGAACTCAGGGCAGAGTGCTGCCAGCCAAGATGTCCGTGGGTCACTGAGTCTAAGAGAATAACTGTCTTATACAGAATAGAAGGGAGAGAGTCTGGGTTCAAATCCTGACTCCAGCATGTGCTGTGTGATTTGGGACAGGCACTTAATCTCTGGGCCTCAGTTTCCTCGTGTTTAACCCTGAACTTATCATAGCACTGTTTCTTTGGTGCTGGTAAGAACCTAAATGGAATCGCCGTCCATGTAGCCCCTTTTTGCGTGGTGCTTGGAGAACAGTTAGTGCTCCATCAGGTGACTGTGTGCTGAGCCCATGGAGAGGCTCTTGTAGCAGGAATCATGGCACCAGCACAGAAGTCAAGATGCCCCTCTGTAGCCAGGGAGCGGTGTGTGTTTGGAGAGGGAGCACTCATCTGGGCCAGGGTGGGAAGGAGCTTTGGTGAAGGACACATTACCACTTCTCAGTTGTGTGGCCTTGGATAAATAACCCATCTGTGTTCTTGTGCAAGGTGTGTATGCGTAAACCGTGGCCTGCCACCAGCCTCCATAATGGTAGCCTGTGCTTCTCTCTCCTTCCCTCTCTTTCTCTCCCTCCCTTCCCCGCCTCTGGTTTTTCAAAACAGGATTTCTCTGTGTAACAGCTCTGGCTGTGCTGGACCTCACTCTGTAGACCAGGCTAGCCACAAACTCACAGAGATCCACCTGCTCTGTGTCCAGAGTGCTGGGATTAAAGACAGGTGCTATCATGCCTAGCTGAAGAAGAGAACTTCTAAGTAAACTGGTTTTTATTTATTTTATGTGCATGTATATGTGAGAGGGTGTGCATGCCACGGTGCTCATGTGGAGGTCAGAGGACAATTAGTGGGAGTTAGGTTTGCCTTCCATCATATGAGTCTAGGGAATTGAACTCAGATCGGCAGCCTTGGCAGCAAGCACCTTTACCCATTGAGCCATCTTACCAAGCCAAAAAAAAGGGGGGGGAGCTAACTACATCATTTCAGGGACCAAGTTTGCCTCCCAAGAATGGACGTCATCTTTCACACTGCTGTTATCCCCCTGCTAGGACAGTATTCCCCAAGCTGCAGAGAAGAGACCGGGGGGGGGGGGGGACAAAAACTGTTGCTCAGAGATGCAAGCTTGGGTCTGTTTGAGGATCCAGAGGGCCCACCCTATCCCGCCCTATCCCACTGAGGTCCGCACCTCACCTTGCCAGCAGGGACACTCCCCGGTAGTGATTCTCTGCCTGGGCCATGAACTCCCAGCCACCCTGCTCCTCCAGAAACGTCGACTCATATGAACAGCCCATTTTCAGAAGCAGGGTTTTCACCACCTTCACCATCCAGCTGCCGAGACAAGGGGGTAAAATCTCCTGTGCACTGTGTGCCTTCTACTTGACCCCTCTTGCCAAGGCTCCTCTCTACCCCCAGCACCCTCTCTACCACACAGTTAGCAGGGTGCACTGGATCCACAGACGGTGGCTCTTTATAAGTAACACATCCTTCACTTTCAGAACCTGAGAGACAGCAGACACAAAGTCCCCCTCCACCCACCCTTTCTCAGGGGCCTTGCTTCCTGGAGGAGCCGGCTGCCCAAACTTCCTTTCCTGTGTCTTGCCTGTTCCCCTCTATCCTCCCCATTGAGCCATGAATGTCTTGGCAGCCTAGGGGACAGTCCTGTCTGCTCTCCTGGACACTCAGTCTTCTGCCAGTGCCCGAGTCCCTTTTGGTCCTGGGGAGTTGTCACACCCAGGAAACTGAGCAGAACTCAGAAGGTCCAAGTGAGCTCAGGGATTCTGGAGGCCGCTGCCACCTTTTAACCAACTGGATGTCTAGCCCAGCCTATTGTCTCGTTACGAAAGTTAAGTTACAGCCTTATACTGCTGGGATGCATTCTGAGAAAGGCCTCAAGAGCTGGTGGCAGGTGTGAGCATTGAAAGACCCGGATAAATTCAGACCCCTCTAGCAGAAAGAGTAGAGCCAAAAAAAATCTAGCAGGGAAAGAAGAACCAAAAGTCTAGGTCAGCTGTTTCAGTGACTCTGTTCCAGGAACTAGCTGACCATAAAGTTAGATTACAATCTTGAGAAACAGGGAGTTACCCCCTTGTGATTATCACTGGTATTTTCAGAATTTTTCAGTGATCACTGGTATTTTTGGAATTTTCCAATGATGCCCTCCCTACCCCCTTTGGATTACTGGGTTGTGGTTTCTTCCCTTAATTACCCCTTCTCCCAGCTACTCGGGGTGGAACTCTACCCCTGCATGGGAAATGAGTTTCCGCCCCAGTGCACTGGTTCCTGTCCTGTCAATAAACCTCAGGTGATTGCAGCAGGGACCATCTCTCGTGAATTCCTGGGGGGTCGTGTTATCCCGAGACTTGAGTGAGAGTCTCCCCGCTCCAGGGTTCTTTCAGCATCGTGGTGTGTCTTACTCTAGCTTACGTGGGCTCTTCTACAGTCTTAGGGGAACCACCATTGTGGGGAGCACAGTCCAAGAATGAAGTCGGGTGAGGAGAACTCTGAGGACTTGTGAGAAAACCAAAGTCTAATGACCTCAGTTTCTTCAAAACACGGAATTGTTCTTGGAATGTGTTTTCATGCTCCTCCCAGGTGTAGTGGATGGAAGTGAGTTTGCTCCAGATCGCTAGTGCAGTTCTTACATTGGTACTATTTCTTGCAACGTTTCAACTGCTGTCTTTCATTTGACTCAGGTTCTCTGGGTCAGCTCCAGGTCAGGCAGGTGGACCTTATACTCACTGGGCCCAGATGCTGCTTAGATCCACCCTGTCCTGCCGGAGAGCCTCTAATCTCGGAGAAAAAAGACCTGTCCCTTCTAAGAGAATAGTAAAGGACCTGAAAGATGCCACTGTGACTAAAATTAGACCTCAGAAAAGTGTTAAGGTCGATCTAAATGTCACTTTAGCTAAAATGTTGAGAATGTGGTTAGCAGCAGCAGCTCATGATAGCAATCCAAGCAAGCACCAGAGCTACTTTTCTTTTTTCTTTTTCTGTTTTTGGAGACAAACAGTGGCCAGTTCAGAAACTGATTGTAAAATGATTTTTTTTTTTTTGTTGCTGTTGTTTTTGTTTTTCGAGTCAGGGTTTCCCTGTGCAATCATCTTATCTGTCCTGGAACTAGCTCTTGTAGAGCATGCTGGCCTCGAACTCACAGAGGTTCACCTGCCTCTGCCTCCTCAGTCCCTGAATGGTGACTGGACAGCCACGGCACCACACAGAACAACTGAAACACCCAGGGCTGCCAAAACCCTCAGGCCACGCCTGTGTCCGTGTGCTTGAATCCAGGAGTCCCTCTTTCCCTTCAAACTCACATGAGACATGTCACCTGATACCAACAGAGCTGTCACATTCATAGCCTATGCCCCTCGCCATGCAGGAGATGTGACTACTTCTGTAGGGTGACTTTTTCATCTGTCACTGAGTCTGGAGCACCAAGGAGTCACACAAAGGCCACACAACAGCGTGGCTGCCGTGGCTAGCTACCACAGGTATCCGTAAAGCAACAGAAAGGACTGCCGGCTCTAGAAGCCGGAACCCGAATTTAAGGTGTTGGCAGGGCTGTGCTCCTGTTGGCGGGGATATGGATAAGATGAGCTGTTCATGTCTGTGGGTAGGTGTGCTGTCGCTGTGGCTATGGGCAGGGTGGGTACTCTGGCTTCCTTCTAGGGGTCCTGTGGTCTTAGCGGAGTTGAATCCTCCTCTTGTGGAGGCTGTTCCCTTCATCACTTCCAGACAGGGATGCCTCCGTCTGTGTTCCTTCTACTGTGGCTGCAGCACCCCTTCATCTCCCGCTGTTGCTCAGGAACCTAACAGTCCCGGAAAGCACAGAAAGAGATGTAAGAGGGCACATGGACGGTGGGTGTCTCTCTAGCGGCGTGGGAGGCTATCAGTTCTCACAACCATTAGGCAGAAATCAGCCATTCATCTCATGGGGGTGGGTGGCCAAAAGGTTAACTATCAAAACAAACAAACAAACGGGGAAAAAACCAGAGCAAACATGATGGACAGCTCTGTATCAAAGGCCTCCAGCCACACGCAACTTGTCCTTTGCCCTCCTGAATATGCTTCTGTAAGTGAACACACAAGGATGAGAAGGGGAATGGACCAGCACACCACGGAAACAGTTAACTTTCTGAATGACAAAAGACGTAAAATAAGCACAGGTTAAGTGGACAAATATAATATAAATGACAGTTAATTCCTTTAGTAAAATGGGTTCTCCTATATTAATAGGGAAAATGAAAATAAAATAGTTTTAAAAATTGCTAAGAAAAATCCCCAATAGCCCTATGGGGATGGACGAAGGGCAAGGGCAACTTGCTCACATAAACGGGAATACAAATGCCATTTAAATCTCAGCTTCATTCAAATGAGAGCCATGAAAACTAAACCCCCAGCACACGCACATGCACCAGGTGTGGTGGCGGGAACCTGCCTTCCCAGCACTCAGGATATGAGGCCGGAGAATCATGATTCCTTTTAAGGACCTTATCTAAAGAAAAGAATAAGAAAGAAAGAAATCATTTTTTTTTTTTGCAGCTCAGATTTGCAAAGATTAAAATGTTCTGCAATACATTAGCCGAGAATAGATGTGGGGATGTAGGCACTGGCATAGACCACAATCACTCGTGACGGTTTCCTCTGTGCACCCTGGCAGATGGGGCAGTGGAGGAATTGCTACATTTTAGCTAATCTCTGTGTGTATGTGTGTGTGCATATGTGCCTTCAGAGGTTAGAGAATCGATTCTCTCCCCCATCTTGTGGGTCATAAAGATGAAACTCAGGCTTGACAGCAAGCACCTTTATCTGCTGAACTATCTCACTGGCCCTTCATTTCAATTTTCAACCCTCAATGGTCATTAACTTTCTCCATCATGCATTCTTATGCCATTTTAGTATCCCCATGCAGAAGTCCATCGATGCTCCACCCTCCCTTCAGGAGCCCATCCTACACATACAATTACATGCGTGTCTCTACGCAAGCCAGCTCACAGCAGTGTCTCTGCCATTGCAAAGGGTAAGGAAGTGCCCGAATCAGGAGGGGGCTGCAGGGCTGCCCATTACGGGACTGAACCTCTGTACATAAGGATGCCCCGCTGTCAAAAATAATGAGGCAGCTGTATGTATGAAGGTCTCCAAGACCAGATACCTAAGAGCAAATGTATACCTGTGTCACAGGCTAGCCCATAAAAATAAAATATAAACCCATGTGCTCATCTACACTAACTACCCCTGAAAGGGCATGAAGGAAAAAAACTTGCTTCTCTTCTGGAAAGGTATCTGGGGTACAAAGAGGAAAAAGAGAGTTGATTTTAATGATCTGCTCCCTCCCCCTGGTATACATAGATTATGTTCCAATCAATGAGAACATTGGTGGGTCTGTGGTACACATCTAATATGAGCAAGTCCACTGGGGATGGCAGCGGGTAAAGATCCCCAGACCACTCATCCCTTCACACCACCACGCATTGATCAGAGCTGTGGGATGCGGAGAAGGGGGTCAGAACCAGCTGCGGAACAGGGGTGTGAGTCCAGTAACATCGCATCTCTAGTGTCTGGAGAGGCAGCTCGGTGGATAGGGAATGCTTGGTCAGCGTCAACTGAGCTCAAGGTTTGATCTATAGAACCAGATAAACGGGTCAGGGTGGAGCATGCCTACAATCCCAGTGACAAGGGAGATGGAGACACGAGGATCAGAAGTTCAAGATCATCCTCATCTACGTAACAAGCGCTGGGCCAACCTGGACTATGTGAGGTCCTACTTCTAAAAACAAATGTATGTTCCACTTCTGGTGCTCAAGTTAATGTCTATGAATAAGATGTCTGAGGGACCCCCCACTGCAAGGATAGCAGGGTAGACAGACAGTGGGGCCTACCATACAGGTAAGAAGACAGGAGGCTGCATGTCATCCTTGGCATCCTTCCGAGGAGCCACGCGGCTGGGCAGGCTGAGGCCAATGTGATAATGGACCTGAATGAGCAGAGCCAGGAGCAGCTGAGGGTAGATGCGCCTCACACGGCTCACACAGCTGTTGACGGACAGGAGCTCACACAGACCACTGGCTGCCTAGGGGTAGAGGGGAGGCCAGTGGCTTGACCCAGTCCATCCTTCCAGCACCGCTGGCTGTAGCCTAGCTTATTGCTCTGAGAGGCTGGGACTGGTTCACTAATTCAGTCTAGGAAAGCACAGTGCCTGTGGTCTCTGGCAGACGGGACCAACAAACTGAGTGGGGTAAAAGGGAAGGAAAGCAGGTGCTTGGTCCTCACCGCCAGGGGCACAATGGAGGCCCGGCCCTTCTTGGTGATGGGTTTCTCCTTCAGGCTAGTCAGGAGCAGATCCAGCAGGTCTCGGATGTCACAGCTGGGCTTTCGAAGTATCAGCTGCCTCCACATCTCTGCCCCATTGCTAAGTAGGAGGGAGGATAGTTAGTGGTACATAAGGCGGGGGCCACCTGATGCCAATGGCTTCAGGGCTGGGGTGCAGGGCCAATGAAATGGTATCCAGGAGTACACCCACAAGGAGTGGTCCTGAAAGCATTCTCCATGAGGCAGGAAGCTAGCAGTGATTGAGAACCTCATTCACAGGTTTCAGCCCCAGTGCTTTATCCTCGTGTAGTGTGTCACTGGGCAAACATTCATTAGAGTGGGCTTCGTGTACCAGGCACCAAGCAAATCTCTGAGGATACAGACGCAGACGCCTGGAAGCACTCTAAGTCACTGACTTCTCGCCCAATAATCAAGGACATTATTCCCATTTTACAGAGGCAGAATGCTGCTGCTAACAGGCTGCAGAGGTAAGATGTGACCACACCTGATGACTCCGAAGCTGTCTCCTAAGAGCAGCAGTGGAGGTCACAGAGCCCTTTGGGGCCTGGATCTTGCCCTTATTCCAGACTCCCAGGAAGCAAACTCCAGGCCCTTTGCCCGAAGCTACACCAGCAGGAGGAGCAGCAGCACCAGGGCAGACTCTGGGCATTTGGCAGTGAGCCAAAGGGTTACTGAAACCCTTTTGCCTGAATGCCGTAGCATCTGAACCTTCCGCTCATTCCCCAGCTCTGTTCTCCTGGAAACCCAATAAAGATAGTATTTCAACTATGTTGCTAGGCAACATTGTTTAGGGTAAAAATGGTCATGTTTATAGCTGCTTGGTATATATAACATCTGGATCAGGGGGAACTATCATTAACTATAAGAACCAATGGAACAGCATGGGGCTTCCTTGTGGCTGGACTAATCTCTGAAGAGATGCAGAGAACAAGGATCCTGTAAGAGACTCTGGTCCCTCTGAGTCCCCTGGGCCTCCTACCCTCACAGCCAATGTTTACCTGGGAAGCATATAGGGAATAAATAGTGAGAAGCCTTCACTCTCGGGATCACAAAAGGGGCCATCAAGTCAAGGGCAGCCCTGGTAACCTAGTGACTGAGTGGATCACAAAAGAACCCCCCTGCGGCTGCAGTTCAGTGATAGGGCACTTGCATAGCATGGCCTTGGGTTCGAGTCCCAGCACTGCATAAAGAAAAGAAAAACACCCTAATATAATTCCAGTACCTGAAAGTAGGAGGCAGGAGGATTGCCATGAGTTTGAGGACAGTCTAGGATATATAATGAACAACACCCCCCCCTTCCTCTTCTCCTTGTCACTGTCTCCCCATTCATCTGTGTTCCCATCTCTGTGTGTGAGAAAGAAAAAGACAGAGGGGAGGAAGGGAGAGGGAGAGAAAAGAGACAGAGACAGAGAGAGGGGGAAAAGGAAAGGGAGACAAGGGGAGGAGAGAGAGAGAGAGAGAGAGAGAGAGAGAGAGAGAGAGAGAGAGAGAGAGAGAGAGAGAGAGAGAGAGAAGAGCTCCCCCTGGTGGGCAGTACAGCTATAATGAGCTATAAATAGCGGGCCCTCAGGGTCCCCTGACCTTGACTCTGTGACTGACCTGCTCCTTTGGGCACACCCCCTCTTGCATAGTTCTGCATATTCTTCCACATTTCCTCAGAATCAACCATTCTATGTAGTCCCTTTCCCGATTCATTCATTTAAAGGAGCAATAGATGGGCTTGTCCAACAGGTTAAAGGAGGCAAGACTTGTCCTTTGTCACCATCTGGCTAGGCTCCTCTCCAGCCCAGACAAGGACCTCCATGGAGGCAGCGAGCGGGGAGCCACCTTCTGCTCACTGACACTGTGGAGCAGTCTTTCCTAAGGGAAAGCTGAAGACCAGAGAGGGCACATGAGCTACCCGAGACCAGCAGCTACCATTAAAGAAAGAGCTCCAGGCCTTGGAGTCAGTCGGATCTGAGTATAGATCCCCACGCTAGCAATGCCTCAATGGGTATAGAGGCCAAGAAATATCTCCGGAGCCTCATTTCAACTTCTGGAGACCAGCACTAAGTTGGGAATTAGAGACTGGATTTTCAGTATAGATCCAGCAATGCTCGGGAAGAGCCTGGGTGGCTGTCATTACCACAGACTGTAGGAGCAGGGAAGGGCGGGGCTTCTCTAGACAAGAGCATCTCAGCCTGGGACAAGACTGCCTCAAGCCTTTGAGATCTAGAAGATGGAAGCCTCCATGCTTGGTACCTGTCCAGTGGGAGGGGGCACATGAACAGGGCTACCACGACCTCGGTCATGAAGGAGCTGGCCAGGAAGGAGATGGGCAGCAGGGCCACCTCACGCGCCCGTGGCTCCTGGATGTGGCTCAGTTGCATATAGATGCCCTGCATGATTTCTGGAATCTGGAGGCCGCCATGAGCAGGGGAAGGCAGACTCATAGGAGAAGCAGAGAGGGGACAAGAAGCATGGGTAGACGGCAGAAGGACGTAGGGTAGAGTAACAGAAGGGGGGCCAAAGAGACAGGGAGAGGAAGCACAGGACAGGACAGAAGTGGGGAGAGATGTTCAGGGGCCTGCTACTCCCCCTGGAGTGAGACAGACCCCTAACTGACGTCCCCACTCAGGGCTGGTGCCTCCTCCTCCTCCCTAGCCCAGTGCTCAGCTCCAACCCCGCCCACAGGCAGGCAGGCTATCCCAGTAGAAGTGTGGGATCCCGGAGGACTCCCCCAGTCTAATATCCGGGCCTCTGCCTCCAAGAGGCCTTACCACCTCCAGCGCCCTGTGACGATACCACTCCAGCACAGAACTGAGTGTGACCTCCGAGGCCAGCTGCATCATCTCCCCGGAGTCCTTCCCCTGAGCCTCTGAGATGTCCTTCAGGCCTTCCAAGGCTGCTAACAGCAGGTCCTTTACCTGCTGGGGCCCCAGGAAGTCTCCAAATTCCTGAAATATGGGTAGAGAGGTCTTGGCACTGCTGTGTAAGGCAGATCCCCTGAGACACACAGAGAAGCATAGACTCCACCCAACTCGAAGAGAAAGGTTGGTGCCGGGTACCATACACATTCTCTAGTGCATGCATGTTAGACCCGATACGAGGTCAGAGGGACAGCTGGGCACTAAGGTGCTCCTGTAGCCCAAGCTGCTTAGGAGGCTGAGGTAGAAGGACTACATGAGCCCAGGGGTTTGGGAGTAGCCCGAGGAGGGTAACAAGGCTCCATCTTTAAAAGAAGGAAAAGAGGGGGGGAGGGAGGGGGGAGGGAGGGAGGGAGAGAGAGAGAGAGAGAGAGAGAGAGAGAGAGAGAGAGAGAGAGAAGGAAGAGAAAGGGGAGGACAATGGACAGGGGCGATATGGCCCCTGCCCCCAGAATTGGCTGGCAAGTGCCCAGGAGAAGGAAGTCATGGGCTGGAATAACAGTTCTCAACCTCCCTGATGCTTCCACCCTTGCCCACAATTTCTTACATTATGGCGACCCCCATAGAATTGTTTCACTGCTACTTCATAACTATAATTTTTCTACTGTTATGAAATAGAATGTAAATATCTGATATACGGGATCACACATCAGATACCCTGTATATCAGATATTTACATTATAGCTCATAAATAGGACAGAGAGGACAGAGGAGGGCACCCGGGAAGGCTGTGCCGCCTGAGAATGCTTCCTTCCTACGATGCTTTCTAGTGGCAACCCCTTGTCCCTCCCATCCCGGCCTGGGAGCCCAGACCACTGGTAGTCACCGCAATGACACGCAGAATGTTCTGGCATGGGCTGACAGGGTTGTAGGGCCCTAGGAAGTGCTTGTTGTTCTCATACAGCTCTTTCTTGTTGGTGTCTTCCTTGTCCTTGGTTCCTACAGGAGAAGACACCTTCTGAGGAACCCTGACGCCACCATTGCTTTGAACTGTCTGTCAAGCCCACATCATCATCCTCACAGTCGGTCTTCACATAGTGAACAGGCGCAGGCAGCTGGTACCCAAGCCAAGAAACAACACAACCAGCCCCCCTCCCCCCAGGAGCCCCTCCTCTGACCCCTCTCAGCACCCAGAGCAACAACTGTTCTGGTTTCTGAGGCCCAGGTAGAGGGCTTTGCTTTTGAACTTCTCATCAAGGGACTCGCAAAACATTATCCCTTGTGGATGGTTCTACCCTGCAGCCGCCAGTACTTATTCTCATTCATTCGCAGTGTGGTCGTTTCCCACGCTAGGAGGGCTGCAGCGTGCATGCCTGTCTTACTTGGCATGCACCTCTAGGCTGCTTCCAGCCCTCCTGCCCTGTGCTGCTGAGGGCACACAGCAAGTCTCCTGGTGAACATATTGACGCGTCTGCCAGGGATGCGCCAGGGGAGAAATCCCCGACTCAGTAGGCTCGGGCTCACCCTCCTGAGACCATTTCCCAGCCCTGTCTCCCCGAGCAGTGTGCAAGAGCCCCTGCTGCTTCAGCCCAAGGCATTATCTATTTCATTTTGTTATTGCTATTCTAGTAGCCAGTGGCTTTTCTTTCCCTTTTTTTTAAAAAAATTGTTTTTTGTTTGTTTGGTTTGGTTTGGTTTGGTTTTTAAGATAGGGCCTCATCATGTAGCCCTTGCTAGTCTGGCATTCACTATGTAGACCAGGCTGGCCTCTAACTCACAGACCTGCCTCTGCCTCCAGAGTGCTGGGATTAAAGGATGCAGCCTCCACATCTGCCTCACCCCGTTTCCAGTTCTTGGAAGGAATCCGGGGCCTGACGCATGCTAGACAAGCACTTACCCACAGCTTTGCAATCGTCTTTTGGATTTGAGCTGTTCCTGTGTTCGGGTGGTGTTTTTATTTTGTCAGCTTATTGTTACTTAGGCTTGGTTTTCTTGAGACACGGGGGCTCTCATAACCCAGGCTGGCCTCCAGCTCTCTCTGCTGCAGAGGAGGGCTTGAAGGCCAATGCCCCTGCCTCCCTCCCCCACGTGCTGTGCACCACCGTATCTGGTCCATTGTGTGTGTTTCCAGAGGTGAGGTCTCTTGTCCAGGATGGCCTCGACCTTCCCATCCAATACTGGTACTGTCACTATATGCCGCCAGGCCCAGCCCTGGCGACACCGTTAGCGAACGCCGGTCTCTCCAGCCTCTGCTGCTTTTGTTTCCTTTGTATCTAACTTACTTTGTGCTTTACTTGTTTGTTTTGCCTATTATCTGTCTCCTGGCAACGAGAAGGTAAGTCAAAGAGAGAGGTGCTTAATGAATCTCTTCTCCAGGCTGTGCCCCCAGAGCTCGGGCAGTGCCTGGCACAGAGAGCCTCCTGGTCTTCTGGGAAAAGAAACACATTTAGGGACTATGCCCTCATCGGAGCCAGGCCTGGGTCCTTCCTGGAGCCATTCAGTCTGCACAAAGCCTGGGCACAAGAAAGGGTCACTGAGGCAGTGTAAGGGTCTGGGGTTCTGTGGCCAGGCAGAGCCAGCTCCAGGCTAGCCTTGCACTTTCCACGGATTGCCAATCCAAACTCATGTCTCCCTCCTCCAGAGTGATTGTGGCCTGGGGCTCTCCCAAAGAATACAGGGCTCTCAGCTCAACCTGGGTTTCAGCAGGACAGATCATACTCAGATACCTGAAAAGTGACTCATTGTTCATCTGCAATCAAATTAAACTGGGCGTCTTCTGTTTCCAACCATCTCTGGCAGCCTCGCTTTGGTCTATACTCTCCCGATCCTAGGGCCAATCAGTATTGTAGACTACCATTTAAGGGTCATGAACCCCAGTCAGTGGAGGAATCTCTCGGGAAACATTGCCCCAAATGCTGGAACTAAGAAAGAGCAGAGACCCCAGAAAGATCCCAGAATTGGGGGGGTGGGGGTAGGGGAAAGAAGAAAGCTCTGTGTGATAAGGGCCTATGACATGGAGCCCTGAGCTGGTCTTTCCATGTGCTCTTATGAAGAATAGCATTTAAGGGGGCTGGAGAGATGGCTCAGTGGTTAAGAGCATTGCCTGCTCTTCCAAAGGTCCTGAGTTCAATTCCCAGCAACCACATGGTGGCTCACAACCATCTCTAATGAGGTCTGGTGCCCTCTTCTGGCCTGCAGGCATACACACAGAATATTGTATACATAATAAATAAATAAATATTTTTTAAAAAAAAGAATAGCATTTAATATTTTTTTAAAAAGCTGTGAATTACACTTTACTGTAACCCTGTACAGATGAGGAAATCTAGGCAAGGCAAGTGCTGGCCTGAGGTCACCCAGCTGGGAAAGTCGAGTGTCACAGCCAGGTCTGCTATGCAGACCAATCTGCCTCCATAGTCAGGGAGTCTAAGTGACCAGCCAAAGTTTCCTGGTTGAGATAGAGTCAGGAAGAAGGGAGAAAGAGAGGCCGGAGGTTGGAGGCAGCTGGCACTGGGCAGTCCAGGGAGAGGTAGGCTCATGTCATCTCACAGGCTCCCTGAAGCGTAATCTCAGGACGGTCTCTCACTAACAGGCTCCAGATTCTAATGGAGGACCTGGCCTTCATTAGTTCCAAATGCATAGTCTACGAATATGGTCATATGCCAGGCCAGGACTACACTCAGGACCAACAGAGGACCTTGCCCTTCCCTCGTGGTATTACAGCCTAGTAGGAACGACAGATAAAAGAAGAAGCATCCATCATGCCTAGGTACCCATGGTACCATGGGGAGGAGTAATTAAGGTTGGAACAATACAGAAAAGCTCAGTTAACGAAGGGCAGCTTCCATCAAGATGAATTTGCTATCTAGACAGGGCAGTACATGCATATAGCCCCAGTACTTGAGAGGCTAGCTATATAATTAAGACCCTGTCTCTAAAACAAACACGCAAAATAAAGGCTAGTTTGTATCTCTGTCCCAGTTCAATAGAGATAAGGGTTTCACATCAGCTCCCAATCCCTACCTGACCTGCCTCCAGCTGCCCAACTGCACCACCAAGCTCCCCTCTCTAGTTATGCAGCTGCTTGGGACATACGTTTCTGGAGATCCAGAATAGTGTAGAGGATGGTAATGCCGTCCAGAGCCTCCCGGCCGATCTCTTCATCAGGATCCCCGATACGAAGAAGGAGCCTCCCCAGCAGCAGACCCAGTGCTGGGAACCCTGAGGACATCTGTTAGTGTCATAACCACAGGGAGGGAGTCTGTAGCTATATAGTGCAGGGCAAGCTGCCCTGACAGCAGCGGATCAGCGGAGAAGAGTCCCCAGCGTGTCCACCCCTCCAGGAACACTCACGGAGAAAGGCAGGGTCATGAGTGTGTGGTTCAACACAGAGATGTTGCTGTTCACAGCCCGTGCTCGCTCATGGGCCTTCCCAGAGTTCATCCAGGGCCCTAGGGGCTATGGGGACAAGGGAGAGACTCTGCTACCATTGACTGCCAGCCCCTGCTGTCCAACAGGTAAGCCAATAGCTTGCAAGAATCTTCCAGAAGAAGGCAATTAGCCATAGTCCTCCTCCTCTGGTGGCTCAATGACAGATGGGGTTTGAGCTGAGAATAGGACTCAGACCAGAGGAAGGGAGAGGGGTCAAGGAAGAGACATGGAAGGGACAGCAACAGGGGTCAGGATGGAGTTTTGGGGGTGAGGCAAGGACAGGAGCTGCAAGGGGTAGCTGTAGGGAGCACAAGGGTGAGGTCCAGGCCTGTGAGCCCTGCTACTCAGGAGGCCATACTGGGCAGCTCACTAAAACAACATCTACAAATAAAAAGTTTTAAAAAGGGCTATGGTGCCGGGTGGTGGCGCACGCCTTTAATCCCAGAGCTCAGGAGGCAGAGGCAGGTGAATCCCTGTGAGTGCAAAGCCAGCCTGGTCTACAAGAGCTAGTTCCAGGACAGCTACGACTGTTACACAGGGAAACCCTGTCTCAAAAAACCAAAAAGAAAAGAAAAAAAGGGGGCTGTATCTCAGTAGGTAGAGCTTGCCTAGGAGGTGTGAGGGCTTAGGTCCAATCCCCAGTATCACCAAAAACTCAATAAAACGGTATAAAATACAACAAGGAAGCAGAGCATGAATTTGAGCCAGTGTCCTGAAGTCACTCCTTTGGGATCCACCTCCCACTTCTATCAAGTTTTCCTGTTTCCCTCTGCCTCCCCGCTCCCTCCCCAGCCACCATGCTGCCCACCTCCAAGATGCTCTTCAGTCCCGCGGGGGTAGGGTCTTCGATAAAGAGGGCATTGAGCAGTTTCTGCAAGGAATCTAAGGTCTGGTGGTAAAGCGTCTGTAGACAGAAAGAGGACAGGGCTGCTGGGGGCTCCCAGCAAAGCTGCCAGCCCCGGACACCCCCTGGGTTGGTCCTGGAGGAGGGCGCACTTGGACACACAAAATCTGTATCTGACCCCATCTCTGTACCTCACCTAATATACAGTAGTAGGCAAATTACTTCCTCTCTGTGGAATCAGAATTTATTTAGCAACAAATTGGGAATTAGTATCCCCGGACATCCCAGGGATGGGGGTATGAGAAGAAGCCTGGCATTCCCTGCCTGGCAGAGCCAGACAAGTACCAGGTTATTTGAGCATCTTCCATCACTTGGTCTTTAAATTGTTTTTCTCATTTTACAGATCCGGGAACACCTATCCAAGGTCTTGCAGCAAGGAACAAAGACTTAGGGCCGGAGAGCTGCCAGGCCCATCTGGTTTTATCTTCTCCAAAGTGTTCTGCTTCCTGTTACTTCCAGACCCCCCTAGATCCCAGGCGACCCTTAAAGAAGCCATCTCTGCCTTGCCCAGGTTCCTCCTCATTTTCCCATACTACAGTCCCACAGTTGCTCCGTGAGGACAAGCAAAGCTGAGTGGTGGGGCTCAGACTGCTACGGGAAGACCCTGTCTTTCTTACCTGCTCTCCTTCTGCTGGCTTCCATAAATCTATTCCCTGGGTTGTCCTTGTCCCAACTTCCTAATTTCACACACTCTGGAGCCAGTGGCCCTTAGGATCACACCGCAACCACTAAGCAAGCCCTACAGCCCGCTTGCTTCTACTGCTGCTGCTTATTAGACACGACTGCCCTCTGCCGGCAATACTCGTAACTACAAGAGAGCCTGTTCTTTCCGCAGCAAGGATTCTGGTGGTGACCTTGAGTCACCAACTTGAGAACCCAGAGTTTATCTTTCTGTGTGGCTTGACTCCTACCATCCTAAGCTCTCAGAGTTCCTGTCTCACCCTTCTGGCTCCAGTCACACGGCCTCTTGTCGTCCTGGCAGTTGGCACGGGTCTGGACAGGTTCTTTATGCCACCCTCTTTCAGGGAATCACAACATCCCCCACCCTCCCTAGGCCATGTCCCTCATCCACACTCCTTTTGGTACCCCGTAGGTTATGCGTGTAGCGCTGACCACCCCTGAGATTTTTGCACTTGACTGATTCTTTGATAGCATTCTCCCCTCCCAGCCCCCAACCCCATCCCCACTGCTACAAGATGGCCATAGTGATGTGGCCAGGAATGGAAAGGGGATGGAACAGCTGGACTTCCTCTCACCCAACCTCCCGCCTGACCCTAGCTCTCCTTGCATCCTACAGCATCCTACAGGTGAGCCTCACCCCGCTGGTACCTCCAGGAAGAACTCTGCTGAGGCTTTCAGGATGCTTGCCAAACCCTCTTTGAGGTTCTATTCCTTCAGATCTCTGCCCAGTTTTCCCCAGTCTTCTTCCTGACGGCCCAGTCCTCGGTCCTACCCTCTAATCCTGGCCCCTTCCTATGACTCTGTAGCCTCTGTCTACATCCCTGATACAGGACAGGGCTTACAAGTGGACACGCCTTCCTAGGGAGTCACTACTGCAATAGTTCCCTCATTTGCTAGACAGTTATCGAGTGCCTGTTCAGGAGAGGGGAATCACTCCAGTGATTCCAACAGTCAAGGATTGGGGGGCACAGGGGGGCTCGTGGCGGACTAATTATAGAAAGCCCCTACTCATCTCTGCGAGTTGTCCCTTCTGTCCCCAACCTAAAGACCCACCAGGAGGAGCGGGCTCACCTGGATGACCTCTGCCTTGGCCTCGTCTTTCTCCTGCATGGCCCGTACCGAGGGCAGGGAGAACACGCTCCGCACACAGGTGTTCACCAGTTCCACCCTGTCCCGCACACTCAGGGCAGGCTTGGTGTGACTGAGAGAGAGAGAAAATGCAAGGGGTGGAGTGAGGGAGGGGTCAAGGACACAGTGGGGAAGAGGGCAACTGATTCAGCTCGGCCACCTGGGACAAGTTGAGGTGCAAGCAAGGGCATGGAGGTGACCTGTTCTGTGGAGACCGGGCAGGGAGAGAGGGAATGGCTCCGAGTGGACAGAAGAGTGGGAGAAGGAGCAGAGCTTAGGAGAGAGAGACACACAAGCGGTGGGTACCTCAGCTGTGCCAGGATCTCCATGGCTTGCCGGCGGACAGGGCTCACAAGGGAATCCACAGGCTCTTCCTGAATCTGTCTCTGGGTGGAGAGCACAGAGCCGGTGAGGACAGCTGTGGCTGACTACCAGGCTCAGACAGCAGGTCATGCAGGCTCTGGACCTGGGTACACTCTCCCAGCAGACAGGTAGGAGAGCCAGCTACTGCCTAGAACAATCTCAAGCTCTCAAGACCACTCAACCCTCAACACCCTGATCTGCATGTCCCACGTGGAGAGCTCAGTAAGGGTCGTCCCCATGGTACCCTTTCTGTGACTGACAGCTAAACCATGGAACTGACCCATGTTACAAGCACCAGGCATGGCCACTGAGAGCTGTCCAGTCGAATTCCTCAAACACCCCCCTATTTTTCACTTGTCATCTAACAACTACACAAGGTAGGTGTTCAATTAATGTCAGCTAATCAAAGGGAGAAAGTTTCTTTTTTATGCATCGTGTATGGGCAGATGGGTATGTGAGTTTTGTGTGTTTGTGTGTGTATGTGTGTGTGTGCTCACATGCACACATATACAGAGACCAGAGGGTATCATTCTTCAGGAGCCACGCATCTTGGTTTTTGAGGCAAGGGCTCTCCTTGGGTTCCAAAGCAGGTCAGTTAGGCTGGTCTGATTGACCAGAGCGCCCATTCTCTGTCTCCTCAGCGCTGGGATTATAAAGGTGTGTCTAAATACCATGCCTAATTTTTATGTGTGTTCTGGGCTTCAAACTCAGGAACTCTTTCTTGTGAGGCAAACACCGCTCTCTGGGCTAAGCCCCTTAGCCCCTTTCTCTCTTAAGGACCACAAAGTCAAATATAACTGTGAAAGCCCCCGTGGTGAGTGATGTATGGTTAAGAGGAAGCTGCTTTAGGGAGCTCTCTGAAGTTACCCACCAAGAGGGATCTCTAGGGAGGCAGAAAAAGGGTTGACAGCAACTGCTCTCAGCTGCATAGACTTCACAATGGGCTAATCCCTGGGTTGTGTCTTCCCACAAGCAAAGCTAGGCATGATCACATCCATTTCTGAGATGGGAAGAGTGAGGCTCAGAAAAGGGAAATGACTTGCTCATGCTCCCTCTTAGCAGGGGGGCAGTGAGAGGTAGAACTGAGCCTCAAGCCCAAGAGGCCTGCCTCCTGCTCCGATTCCCCTCCCAGCTCTCTCCGGAAGTCCCACCCCCGCAGCACTGGGCCTGTGGCTCCCATACCATCATCATCTTCACCGTTGTCTCCTTTTCTCCTTTCGTTTCCATCAGGTCCTGATCCTTCTGGAAAGCAATGGTGTTCTCTACCTTCAGGGTCATGGAAGCAGAATCGCAGGGTTTCCCTGAGTCCTGCCCTCCATCTGAGCAGCATGGACAGTACCCTCTGGTCACCCAGCACCTGCAGCTCTCCCCAGCCACCCAACCCTGGCACCGGTCCATGTCTAGGTTTGGTTTCTGATTGCTGTGATAAAATACTCCAACAAAACCTGGCCTAGTGGCGCACACCTTTAATCCCAGCATCCGGGGGGGGGGGGGCAGAGGCAGGTGGATCTCTGTGAGTTCAGGTCACCCTGGTCTCCAGAATGAGTTCCAGGACAAAAAAGTAAATAAATATAAACACCCTGACAAAAGCGACCTAAGGGGAAAAGATTTATTCTGGCTCGCAGTTCAGGGTACTATTCATCGTGGTGGGGAAGTCACAGAACAGAAGCTTTAGAGTAGTGGTCACATGACACCCATAGGCAAGGAGCAGAGAGCAAAGAATTCATGCAGTCAATTGCTCAGCTCCTCTCTCCCCTTCTTGGGACAGTCCAGGATCCCTGCCTAGGGAATGATGCTACCCACAGTGGGTGGGTACCCAACTGATGTAATCAAGATAATCCCTTGAGAAGTAGAAAGTAGAAAAAGACAAGGTCTCCTGAGTGAATTGGGAGCATGGGGACCTTGGGGGAGGGTTGAAGGGGAGAGGGGAGAGGCAGGGAGGTGAGCAGAGAAAAATGTAGAGCTCAATAAATATCAATAAAAAGTACAAATCAAAAAAAAAGATAATCCCTTGCAGACATATACACATGGTCTAGACACTTTCTCTGGAACTCTCTTCCCAGGTGATTCTTGGTTACATCAAGCTGACAATTAAAGCTATCACAGTCCAAGAGAAAGAACATGTTTCTGCAGGGGGTGTCTGGGTATATATGAAGATTAGAGCCGGGCGGTGGCGCACACCTTTAATCCCAGCATCCGGGAGGCAGAGGCAGGCAGATCTCTGTGAGTTCGAGGCCGGCCTGGTCTACAGGAGTTAGTTACAGGACAGGCTCCAAAGCTACAGAAAAACCCTGTCTCAACACCCCCCCAAAAAAAAAACAAGAAGAAGAAGAAGAAGAAGAAGAAGAAGAAGAAGAAGAAGAAGAAGAAGAAGAAGAAGAAGAAGAAGATGATGATGATTAGTGAAAAACCTTGAAGGTAGGATGGGAAGAATGGCTCCTGAAGTCGCATTTGAGGGACTATAAGGCACCCTCCCTCTCTAATCAACTAAAGGAGGACAGACCTTAAGGGTCCACACACCTCAACCTGATATTCTACCACCAGTAACACTTCTTCCTAAGCCTTTTGGTAAGCTCCAGTCCAGTTTCTGCTTCCGCATTCTGCTACGTGAGAGACGGAGCCCATTCGCCTGTGTCAACCCATTGATTCCTATCATCTTAAGGAGGAAGAACAGGGTCACATGAAATAAATAGCTTAACATTACACAGTGAAGAAAAAAAAGCCACCTTGATCTGATGCAGACTATGGAATGTTAATAATGGCCTCAAGTGTAGTGGTCTGCTCTGTCCCTTTAAGAGACAAGTCATGCCCACTCCCTCCCTCATCCACTGAGGCAGCTGATCTTCAGCTTCCAGCCCGAGTCCCTCTCTTTTCCATCTCTCCCCCAGAGAGACAGCTTCTGCCTTGCTCCATTCTCCCCACTTTTCCCCTTCCCCCATCTCTCATTCTCTCTCTCTGTTTCTCTCTGCTCTTCCCCCTTCTCTCCTTACTCCCTCTCCCCTTCCCTTCCATAACCCACTAAATAAATATCCAACCTTACCTATGCATGTCTCTGTCTCTCGCCCGCCAAGTGGCTCCCTGCCTAGAACCAGCTGCCTTCGGAGACCTGTGGCATAGTCTCATGGCGTCATCTGTTTGTCTCTCCTCATGGGACTTGCTGCCACTTGGGGAATTGTGCCACGCCCGCATGGGACTGGCTGCTCTCGGGACCCAGTGCCCACTGCCTGCCACTTGGGGACCTGCAGCATTTCTGCCTCTGCAGCCACTTGGGGGATCTGCAGCATTTTTACTTAATCCATTATAACAAGTTCTTTCCCACTTGTCCCATCAATGGACAGAACCTTCTCCAGCTCTGGCTCAGACTACTGTGAAAGGAACGTGTGTCAGGGTTTAACCCTGCACACGCTTCTCCTTTCTGCCACCCAGACATCATGCTGAAGGAAAGTCAGGCTAGACTAAAGAGGAATGAGCCCATGCAGACAGGGAGCCTCGTGAATAAGGGACAATCAAGTTCCAACCCCCTAAGAGATCTGTCTGTACAATGTAGAACAGATGAACCACCCAGCTGAATTCAGTCAAACAGCAGCAAGGAGAAGCTCACCCTGGGAATCCTTCCTCCCCAGCAGCAGACTGAACTGAAGTGCTTTGGGTTATTAATTGCAATTTGAAAAGGGGGGAAGGGTGCCAGTATAGAATAAATATAGAATATATACCTACATATAAATATAGAATAAATAGCCAGGGACAGCTGCTCATGAGTGGACAGTCAGGCTTAATTCTGAGTAACAAGAGTAAGGGTGTGGAGGCCCAAAGAGGCCAAAGGTCAGAGAGTTTGGAACTGGTTTTTAGTTCATTCAAGGTTATTGTGCTTCAAACTCAAGCAAAGGTCCCACCTAGTTGTGAATCAGAGTTCTGCTCTCTCAAGACTATTGTCAACAGGTATGCCTAGTTGTCAGACCTGTTATCCTGAAATAGGGAAGCTGGTTCCTACCTAAAACAAAAGTCTAAGGATTCAACTACGTTCCAGTTCCCTTTGTGGAAATAACTTGGGATTCCACCTAGGGAGTGGTGGAATTTGCCTACAGAGTGTTTGGTCTAAGTCATGAGTCTAGGACACCAGCGATGAATATAGCCCATGACTTTCAATTTGTATGTTAATGCAGTCTTTTGTTTTACTTCTGTGTTTTAGGGCCAGGGATATATTAACCAGTTGGAAATTAAACACTGGTGAATTTTCAGTACTCACTGAAATTCCCTCCCTATACCATCCTATATGGTTCTGCATTTTATTATTTTCGTTCGCTCTTTGTATTCTTTACTATATTTCTAAATTCCCATGCCTCCACTCTGGAAGAGGGTATTTTTGTCGTGGTTGGCCTCCGACATAAGGGGAAGGGTTTATTTACCCAGCCTAAAATATCAGGTCACTATTCTGTGCTTGGAGTTGGAATTAGCATTCAGCACATTGTAAAGCCCTGTCAAGCTTGCTGAATGAGGGCAGAGATTGCCTTCCCTGTACTGGTACTGAGCTTGGGTCTGAAAGGGCCTCACTTCAACTCCACAGGCCCACTCTCTAGAGGAGGAGGCTGCTCCTGACTGCAGACCATCCCACCACATCCACACGTGTATAACACAATTTTCTGCCCCTACAGGCTTGGCCTTTTCTGCGGCACAGTCCAGACTATTTTTAGCCTTTCTGTCCCTTTCAGAGCCCCTCCCACAAGTCATTCAGCTGTTAAAGACTTTTATTTAGAACCTACTTGCCAAGCATTACTCGGCCTCCTGAAGGCTCGGCTGTAAGACAAACAAAGATTCCTGGCCTTCTATGGAAGACTCTAGTGGGAGAGACTGCTGGGGTCTGAATCTGAAATGTTTCCCACATGCTCCGTCTGCAGCTGCTGACGCTGTGAGGAGAGACTGTGGATCCTTTTAGGCTGCACGGCCTGAATGGAAGAAGTCAATCACTAGGGAACAGTGTTAGGAGTATGGTCTGCTTCCTGCCTCACCACCGTTGCTTCCTGATCTTCTGGATGTGCAGGTATCTGCCACACACTCCCACCACCATAAACCGACTGCTCCGCCCTGCCTCCCCCTGTGATGATTGACACCCTCTGAATCCGTGAGCCAAATAAACCTTTCCCCCCTTGAACTGCTTCTGTTGGGTCTTTTGGTCACAGTGGCAAAGGAAATTGAAATGGAGGCGGATGAGCAACAAGAGGGGCTGGTGACCACTCAGCGCATCAGGTAGGGCAGAGCTCCCGGGAGGGAGCAAAGATAGAACAGAGGGGTGGGCGGGGCCAAGCCAGGACTGGGTGTGTGACGTACCTGGTGTCCCACCACTCAGAAGGCAGAGACAGGAGGATTGCGACAAGTTCGATGCCAACCTGTTCTACATATCAAGTTCCAGACCAGCTAAGGTTAAACAGCAAGACTCTACCCAAAAAGAGGATGGGCAAGGAGGGCAGGATGGGAGGGCGGAAGGAGAAGGGAGGGGACAAATGGAAGGGGCCGACAGTTGAGCGTACCAGAGCTGTTTTGTTGCCATCGTCTCTGTCCTCTGGCACGTTGACCTTCCCATCTTCAGAGGTTCCTGCACGTCACAGATTCGGTGAAAGAGGGAAAAGTAGAGCATGGTGTCCCCAGGAAGCCATCTTCCCATCTCCCCTCCCTAGTGGGTCTCTCCAGTCCTCACTCTCTCACCAGAACGACAAAGCTTGGAAAAATGTAAATCAGCTCTTGCCGTGGACTCTCCCTAGAAGCCTTCAGTGAAACTCCTTGTCATTGATCGTGTGTTGTGGCCCTGCCTGGTCCGTCTCCCTGTCTACCTCTCCAGCTTTATCTCCCCTGCTCTCCTCCATCTCTGGCTCTGTCTCTACTGGCCTCTGTCCAGTTCCAGGCAAGCTTCTGGTCAGGTGGTTTTCTCTACTCCAGCCACTGTACTCTAGGGATCCCATTTTCGGGCCTCACCCTGCCTGCCACACCTCTCAAAGGCCTCGCCTGGCCTCCAGGATAAGAGAAAGCACGCGTATCTCCCAGAACAGGCTGTTCATGTCCTTCAGGGCTTATCCCTTCGAGAGACCCTTGTTACAGTGGCTGACTGCTATTTTCTCAGCCCAGATCCCTTGCTTTACTTTGGGTGAAAGAGCCCCTTTCTTTCCTGTAGGTCCCTATTCCCAGCAATTAGGTAAAACCCCCACCCATTCTCCTTTCTGCAATCCAAGCTTGGCCAATTAGAGTGTCCCGTTCCCCTAATTGACAGGTCCAGGGATGGGTACTTAGCTGATAAGGGCCAATAAATGCCTTCTGTTTAAGGGGACACTGAAGAACAGATCTCTATCCATCTGAGGTCAAAGCCACCAGGGTCTGGGTGAGCTGGGATTCAGGAGGAACTTGGTCTAGCTGCCAGAGGATGCAAGAGGGCTGAGCCAAGGGGAAGAGAACACAAATGGTCCAAGACATTGGCTACTAACTACTATTCTCCACTGAAAACAGAGAGGCTCCTGGGAGGAAAGGCAGGTCCCAGGGAAGTCTAGGTTGATCCTGGGACTCTGGCCCCAGAAAACAAGGAGAGCTCCAAGGAGAATGGAAGGTCATACATGCTTACCTGGAGGAAGTTCTGCTGCGCAAACTAAGGAAATCTTATCAACATAACTATGATAGCAAGCGGTTTATAGCCCTTAAATAAACTAGAAAATGACACAAATAAATGTGCCCATAAGTTGAAAATTTAGATGAGCGGGATAATTATGTGTGTTGAATGCCCTCCCTATTACAAGATATTACTAGGGAAAAACAAGGCTTCCCAGTGTAGAACCTCAGCACAGCCCTCCTGCCAGATGATGGGGGCAACCCACCAAGAATCAAAACCAAAGAACATTACTCAATTTCATATGGAAAAACAAAAAGCCCAGAATAGCTAAAACAATCCTGTACAATAAAGGAACTTCCGGAGGCATCACCAACCCTGACCTCAAGCTCTACTATAGAGCTATAGTAATAAAAATAGCTTGGTATTGACACGAAAACAGACACGTAGATCAATGCAATCGAACTGAAGACCCTGACATTAATCCATGCACATATGAACACCCGATTTCTGACAAAGAAGGCAAAAGGGGACAATGGAAAAAGGGAAAATATCTTTAACAAATGGTGCTGGCATAACTGGATGTCAACATGCACAAAACTCAAGTCCAAAGTCAGGCAGTGGTGGCACACGCCTTTCTTTAATCCCAGCACTCGAGAGGCAGAGGCAGGTGGAACTCTGTGAATTAGAGGCCAGCCTGGTCTACAAGAGCTAGTTCCAGGACAGGCTCCAAAGCTACAGAGAACCCCGTCTCTAAAAAAAAAAAAAAAAATTAAAAATGGGGTGGAGAGCTAAATAGAGAATTCACAACAGAAGAAACTCAGATGGCCAAAAGACATTTAAGGAATTGTTCAACATCCTTAATCATCAGGGAAATGCAAATCAAAGTGACTCTGAGAAACCATCTTACACCTGTCAGAATGACTAAGATCAGAAATTCTGAAGACAGCTTATGTTGGAGAGGATGT
Organism: Chionomys nivalis; assembly: GCF_950005125.1. Lineage (NCBI taxonomy): Eukaryota > Metazoa > Chordata > Mammalia > Rodentia > Cricetidae > Chionomys > Chionomys nivalis. The sequence goes on along the minus strand of NC_080096.1, from coordinate 40,941,138 downwards.
AGAATCAGGAGAACACTCCTCCACTGCTGGTGGGAGTACAAACTTGTACAGCCATTCTGTAAATCAGTATGGCAGTTTCTCAGAAAATTGGGAATCAATCTATCTCAAGACCCAGCAATATCACTTGGGAATATACTCAAGGGATACTCAATCATACCACAAGAACACTTGCTCAACAATGTTCATAACAGCATTATTTGTAATAGCTAGACCGTGGATACAACCTACATGCCCCTCAACTGAAGAATGGATAAAGAAAATGTGGTACATTTACACAATGGCGTATTTATTATTCCACTTCAAAACAAAACAAAAAACAATGACATCATGAAATTTGCAGGCAAATAGATGGAACTAGAAAACCATCCTGAGTGAAAACCATCCTGAGTGAGGTAACTCAGACTCAGAAAGACAAATATGGTAAGTACTCACTCATAAGTGGATAGAAGAAATAAAGCAAAATAAAGGATAACCAGACTACAGTCCTCAGCTCCAGAGAACTGGGAGCGTGGGGGCAGGGAAGAGGTTAGAAAGGGAAAGGGGAGGAAGGAAGGGGAGTAGGAAAAAATGTATAGCTCAATAAAAAAAAAAAAAAAATCAAAACCACGAGCCGCCAGAGGGGGCACAGTGAGAAAACCGGTATGACTGCCCAGCTACTCCTGCCAATGCCGCGGGACCCGAATCTGGCCAGCCCCCAACCTCACACAAGGAAATGAAAGGCAAAGGGTACCAAGAACAGAAGGAGGCCAAACAAGACAGACAGAATGAGAAGACTCTAAACTGGAGCCTGGGCTAAGAGGACAGTGCTGGGAGAGCTGACCACACTTGAGTAGTGTACGAGAATCTGGGGGAGAGACGTAGAAACATTAATGCCTTGTTTACGGTGATTATATTTTGTGCTTTTTTGGTAAGAAATGTGCTGAAAATTTAGGGGCTTACTAACAAGTGACTCAGGGGAAAGAAAGATTTTAATTATGTGCTTCAACTATTCTGTAAGCTTTAAAAAAAAAACACTAAGGGGCTGGAGGTGGGTTTGTGGATAAAGCACTTGCTGAGTTCAGGTTCCTAGCACACACACACACACACGCTAGACTGGCCATATAGGCAACCTCTGTGTTCAATTAGAAACCTTGCTTCAATGGATAAGGAGCAGTCAAGAAAGATCCCTAATGTCAGCCTCAGCCATCAAAATGCATGTGTACCCCCACACATGTAAACAGGCACATGCGTGCACATATACCACATACACATATGTATCATAAAAACTAACAAACAAAAGCCATGTAAAGAGCTGGTGAGATGGTTCAGTTGGTAACGTGCCTGTCATACAAACATGGGGATCTGAGTTCAAATCATTCCCAAGACACACACACAAACACATACACACAACAGACACACATGTGATATGTGCCTACTCTATGACCACACTGTTCTAGGTGTACCTAATAAGAGAGAGTCAGGCACACACTTGGAGTCCCAGAGTTCAATAGACCAAAGAAGGATCATGAGTTCCAGGTCAGCCTGGGCTACAGAGCAAAACCTTGTATACGTTTGTTTAAATCCTTTCTCTTTCTCCCTCTTTCCTTATCTCTCTCTTCTCTTTCTGTCTCTGTCTCTCCCTCTCTCCTCTATCTCTCCTCTCTTCTCTCTGTCTGTCTGTCTCTCCCTCCTTCTCTCTCTCCTCTCTAAGTAGAATCCCAGGTCTTGCGCGCACTATGCAAGTGTTCAATGACTTTATTATTAAAAAAATTAAAATCAGGCATGATAACTCACGCTGCTAATCCCAGCATTTTGGAGACCTGAAACAGGAGGATCGCTGCAAATTTAATATCAATCAACGCTACCTAGTGAATTTCAGGTTAGCCTGGGCTACAGAGTGAGACCGTGTCTCAGATTAAAAAAAAAAAAAAAAGTGGGGGGAGGAACAGAGGGAGGGAGGAGAAAACAAAAACGGGCAAAGGATTTGGAATAGAAATTTCTCAGAGAAGGCACAGAAATGGCCGGTCAGTATATAAAAAGACCCTTGGCACCAGATGTCATTGCACATCCTAGAAGTTGGCTGTGGAGGAAGGAAGACAAAAGCCAGACACGCCTCCCACTCGCCACATGACCAGGGACTCCGCTACCAGGAAAGCCCAGTCACTAACACAGGTAGCCCCATATTGTTTCTGTTTTTCCTCTTCCGGGCTCTCTTTGGTTTCTCTTCCCTACGGTTTGTCCCAGTAACTCCAGGCCTGGTGAAGACATTAAGATAAATGACCCAGACCACGCCACACAACAGGGTGGTTTCTCGGTGCAGACGAAGTTCTCTGCATGGACATTCTTCAAAAAATGGAGGAAGTAACTATCAACTCTGCCTGTGGCCAGTACGAGCAGACCTGGGTTACCACCGTGGAAACCCCAACTCTCCAACCCTAACCTTTGTTACCTGTACCTGTGTAACCCTGAAACTGTGAGAGCACCCTAGACAAGTGCCTGCCGGTGAGACCTCCATTCTCCCCCACAGGAATCCTTGAGAAGAAAGCTCCCTCTGGCCTTCACAGTTGTTCCACTAGGACTTTCTAGGGAGATGTTGCGACACTTCACTGGGACTCCCTGGAGGCAGGCTTTTGCCCTCCCTCACTCTGGCAATAGCGGCATTACTTAAATAAGCAGAAGAGAGCCGGTGAGATGATTCAACTGGTAAAGGTGTTTACCTTCAAGTCTGATGGTCTGGGTTAGATCCTGGGACCCATGTGACAGAGAGAACTGATGTCTGTGAGTTATCCTCTAACCTCCACACACACACGGTGGCAATCAATCAATCAACTAACGTGACTTTAAAAATTAAAAGAGCCAACAGCGGGCTGCGAATGTTTCAGCTGGTAGAATGTTTCCCTAGCGTGTACAAAGCCCTGAGTATGATCCCCATCATATAAAACCAGGCATGCTGGGCCATGTATGTAATCCCCAAACTCCAGAGGTGGGAGTCAGAGGGATTAGAAGTTCAAGGGAACTCAAGGCCAGCCAGCTTGGGGTACAAGAGACCCTGTCTGTTAAAGAAAGAGAGGAAGTTGAAGAGAGAGAGAGACAGAGACAGAGAGAGAGGGAGGAGGAGAAGAAGAAAAAGAAGAAGGAGGAGGAGGAGGAGGAGGAGGAGGAGGAGAATCAAAATACAGAGAAAACTCAAATGTCTGTCAGTTGTCACCTTGCCCAGGTGACGCAGTTGAGCGTCTATCCTCCCCTGATCTTGCTTATCTTGCCAGCAGTCTCTCCAGGTAGACCAGCTAAACCCAGTTGAAATAAAACTGCCAGACAACGTCTAACTTTGTTACAATCCATCTACATGCTAAATCTTAACGTCACAAGCACACGCCGCCGCCACCATTACCATGACAGCTAACAGCTGCCATGAGAACAGCCAGGAAGATAGTAAAAAGAGCAAAAAGAAACTCCCAGCCATTTTCTACTGGCTCTGGGAAAGGACTGAGTATCTCTCTTCATCAGCCCATCTCTCCTGCCATTTCTTTGACTCTGTATCTATGACTTCTCCACTGTCAACAAGTCAAGAAGCTGGTCTACGAGCCTTCCTCCCTGCTTCTCCTGCATCCAGCCACCAAAGACACATCTTCCTATGGGCATAGCAGCATTTAGGGAACGGAGGCAGCAAGGCTGAGATTGGAGTCTAGTCTGAGCTACATGGCAAGATTTAACCTTGCTCTACTGGTCAATCAAGGACCTTGGTTTCCTTGGTTCTGTGATTCCATTGAGATTAAAATATTTGATAACAAATAGGTATAAACAAAATGTAGATATCCACAGAAGAGGATACTTTCAACACAAGAATGAAGTGTTGGCCCACGCTGCAGTACGAGTGAAACTTGAAAAGGTTTTGCTGTGTGAAATAAGCCGATCACAAAGGGCCACAAATTATATAAATTATATAACTCCAGTTATACAAAATGTACAGACGTGGGATGTAGCTCAGTGATCAGGACACTTGCCTAACACACCCAAAGCCCTGGGTTTGAGCCTTAGGATCAAAAATGTATTAATTAGTTTAAAATAAAGTCTTCAAGGCCCAGGTATGGCCTGCTCCTGTGATCTCACTCCTGGAAGATAGAGACAGGAGAATTGCAAGTCTGAGGCCAGCATGAACTACAAAGCAAGACCCTGACTCAAAATTACAATAGCTAATAAAAGTGTACCAAGGAAAAGGTTTACTAATGGCTAGTGAATTTGAGTGGGGTTTTATGAGTGGCTTCTCACCCTGGCAGATATCCACACATAATTACAAAGCCATGGGTTTGCTTGCTTGCTTGCTTGCTTGCTTGCTTGCTTGCTTGCTTGCTTGCTTGCTTGCTCACTTGCTTGCTTTTTACTTTGTTGAGAGAGTCTTGTAACACAGGCTGGTCCTGAACTTGCTATATAACCCAGGCTGGCCACATGTTCTTACCCTCTCTTCATCCCTTGAGTGCCAGGATCACAGCCTGTGCTACCATGCCTAGATGTCATGCTAACTTTTCAAATCACAATCTTGGGGTTCGGGGACTATGATGACCTGGGTTTAATCCTCAGGACCATGGAAAAAGCAGATATTGGTAACCTGTGTTTGTAATCTCAGTGCCGGGAAACCAGAGACAGGTGAATCCCTTCAACACCCTTAGCTAAACAGCCTCTAGCCCACACAGTGAGCTTCAGGTCAATGAGAGACCCTGCTGGTCTCAAAACACAGATGGAGGACTCCTAAGGAGTGAAACCTGAGGTTGACCTCTGTACACACATGCGCACACGCGTAATCACAATAAGACAGTGGTGCAGGAACAAAAAAGAAATATTGATTGATCCCGATGTGGTGACACACGCCTGCAATCTCTGCACTTGAAATGTGAAGGTAGGGGATCTGACTCAGGTTCGTCCTCCGGTATGTAGCAAGTTTGAGACCATCCTAGGCTACACGAGACCCTGTCTACCAAGATACGAAAGAAATACCAACCGAGAGAACATACAGCCACAGACTTCCTGCTTATCAGGATGGAGGCATTGGCTCCAGAGGTCAGGGCCTGAGTGGGTTCTTCAAATCGCTACAGAGGCGATCCCGCTACGCCTAGACTTTCCCTGCTCCTCTGGCCAAATCAGCCACAGGAGTCAGGACTGGCATTTACAGAAAAGAGGAAGACATTCTGAATGGAGCATGTGAATAGTGGATGGACTCAGGATTTGAATTGAATGGAAGGATCATTGCCTGGTGGGACACTTTCGATCCCAGCACTGGAGATACAGAGGTGAATGGATCTCTGTAAGTTAGAGGCCAGCCTGATCTACATAGTGAATTCCAGGCTAGACAGAGCTACACATAGTGAGACCTTGTCAAAAAGGGGGGGGGGGATTATCATATTATAATTTAAAAAATTGACACTCAAGTCATACAGTTGGCCAAAGTGCCGGTCAGAGCATGGTTACCACTGCGCCGTGAGTGCCATCTGCTTCCTTCTCATTCCTCTCCTCTGCCTACCCTGTTTTAGGGCTCTGAATATATAATCCTTCTATGCTGCCTCCTCTTCCCTACTCACCCTCAGGAGGGCTGCGGAAAGCCGTGACACCCTGCAGGCTGTCCCACTTCCCCAGATTCTCCTCCAGGGGCATGGTGCGGATGCTGTTGTCCTCAGAATAATCCCGCTGGCTGCTCATGGTCAAGGTGGAGGTATCGCTCACCAGGAAGCTGGAATCCATGCTCAGGGACTCGGAGCCCAGGATTAGTGTCATGCAGGAAGATGGAGAGAGAGTGGAGGTGGGTGCTCGGGCGCTCGAGTGCAGGCTGAGACCTCCGCTGGAACCAGGGATCAGGCTGACACGTGAGGCCTGAGTGACAGTCACATTTAAACCAGACCTGGGTCGGCTGCTGGAAGTCACATTGATGGAGCCCTGGGAGTCTGAGATCCAGGGTGCACTCAAGGCTTCTTTGGAAACAGATGCAAAAATAGTACGTGAAGTCAAGGTGATGGACTCTTTCTGCTTTGGGGCTATACCCAAGTTCACCTTGGAGGTGTTCCCAGAGAGCATAGGGTCCAAAGAAGTGTTGGAGGCTAGAAGAAGAGGCACCTGAGAGCCTTGCCTGGAGATGCTCTGGCTCCGGACCAGGGCATCTCTGGAAAGAGCTCTTACAAATAAGTTTGGCTCAGGCCTGGATGGATTAGAGTTACTCTGACCCAAATCGAAAACCTTGTTTGAGAGGGACCTGGGGACATCCTCAGAGCATGGCCTAGAAGGATTCTCTGTACTTAAAATAGTAGCCTGGGTAGCGCTGTGGCTTCCAGCTGATTGTGAGCCTGGACCGAGAGTCCCTGCTGAGTCGGGCCTGGAGATGTGATTCAAACTCTGCTCTGCCGTGTCCACGGAGCCACTGTTGATCTGGACGGAGGTTGGAGCCGTGGCACCACTGGCATTGGGGTTGGAGGCGTCATTAGACACAAGGCCAGCGACTCCCTCTGGGTCAGGACTCCGTGCTGGGTGAAGGACTGGAGTGAGAGCCAAGCCATGTGCCGGGAGAGGATCAAGGACCAGGTCTGGGGTGGGCCTAGGCATGGTGCTAGACATTATTCCTGGTACCTCATAGGAGCTGGGACTTGGCGTCTTCTCTAGGTCTTCGTGGAGAATGAGGCTAGCCCCCCGACTCAGGGCCATGTCCAGTCAGGAAGCCTCTCAATGCCACTGTCCCTTCTCTCCAACTGCTGTGGGGCTTCCTGCGGCACCCCTGAGAGAGAAGATGAATGCAGCCCACTAGAACCCTGTCCTGCGCCCGCTGCCATGGATGGAGGGTCTCTTGCTGTTATCGGCTTTCTTTCCCAGCACCACCACTCCTCCACTCCCTTCTCACTCTCTCCATCCCACGTCATGGATCTTGACCTCCCTGACCACATCCTGTGCCCCCTCTCCTAGTGTTCCGAACAATGTACGGCCTTTGGCTTGGTACCTCCCGCTATACCTTGCCAATCTCAGCTCTCCCACTAAGATACTCATTCCTCTTCATTCTAATGACTGACTGAGCCCTGTTAGAGACAAGCTCTAGGTGTTAAGAACTACAGTTGTTCTAGCCAGACATGGTGGCTCACACCTGTAACCCCAGCACTTAGGAGGCTGAGGCAGGAGGATAATCCAAGGCCAGCCTGTCTCCAAAAATGAAGGAAAGAAAGAAAGAACAGGACAGAAGGGAGGAAAGGAGATGGAGGAGGGGCAAAACTGTGAGTATCCTGGATCCTGGAGCATCTCCAACTCCCAGACAGTACCAGGCACATAAACCAGTCTATAAACAGGCAAATGATCCCTCTCTCTCTCTCTCTCTCTCTCTCTCTCTCTCTCTCTCTCTCTCTCTCCCTCTCACTTAAAGGTTGAAAGGAATAATAAGGGACTTTGTTATGAGTTACCCCATACTCAGCCAGGCCCACGTGACCTCATTTCACCAACAAGGATCCTATGTTATTGGAACTACTCTGTGAGTGGTTCCAGCCCAGCATCTCAAAGGCTCCTTGGCAGAGCACCCTATAACCTACAGCCTGGCAAGAGAGGGCACAGCAGTTCCTAAGATGGAACTGTTTGCCCAGCAATCTAACTGCGGGTGAATTCCCCAATCCTCCACCTGTTAGCCCTATCCCCAAGCCACCCTCCCCCTATAGGATCTATAAGAACAACTCACCTGCCAGCATGGTGTTCTTAAAGCAGGAGTGGGCCCCTGGGAAGACATGCAAAGACATCAGGTGAGATCCAGAGAGACCAAGCCATCTCTGTGTCACCCACCTCTGGCTACACGTTGGCTTCCTGTTGTCCTTCGAACAGTCGCCAGTTGTTAGCAAGACCTAGAGGCCTCTAATGCATCACCCCGAGCGGCCCTCCTTAAGCCCCTGTATCCCCCCTCCTTCCCACTCTGTCTTTGCAGGTCTGGGCCTTCCACAGGCTGGCGTCTCTCTTCCATTTCCCTACCCCAGCCACCACTTAAAGCTGCACCCTTGTAGGTCCCCTAAACAGGTGAAGGCCAACTCTAAGTTCTCAGAGCACCTTGCTGCCACACACATCTGGCTTCCCCCAGGAGCTGCCCCTGTCTTGCTCACTGCTGATTTCTGACATCTGGTATATATAGCACCTGAGCACAGGAAGGGTTCTCAGTTTACCTTCTTATTGTTTGGCTCATTGATTCTTTCACTAGGTCACTTTCTCTCCCATTCACTTTTTTTTTTTAAGGTTTATTTATTGTGTGCCTGCATGTGCTCCTGCAGGCCAGAAGAGGGCACCAGATCTCATTACAGATGGTTGTGAGCCACCATGTAGCTGCTGGTAATTGATCTCAGGACCTTTGGAAGAGCAGCCAGTGCTCTTAACAGCTGAGCCATCTCTCCAACCCTTTCCATTGACTTCTTATGCACTCGTGTGCTGGCTCCCTAAATCATTTGTTCATTCCACCAAGCTGCATCTGTGTGGCTTGGCTTTGGAAGGGCTGTGCACTTCAAGTCATGGAGCCCCAAGTTCACAGATCAGCTCCTCTCACTAGTGTGAGTGAATGAGCCTGGACAAGAGACTTTCACCCTGGCGCTGTGCTCGTCAATAGCGCCCTGTCCTATGGAGACATTGCCCTTACGGTGTCTGGTAGGGAGAGTGAGGCCTGCAGAAGGCTTTCCTAGGCCACCCTTCTGTTCCTCTTTGTTAGAGACTGGGGCACAGGGCAGTCGGGACCTTGGTGCCCAGGGGAAGGCATGCACAATCCTAACACCTGGTGACTGTAAAGCTGGAAGAGCTGCCTCACTATCACCCCCAAAAACTATTTTACCTGTAGCTAAGGGGCTGAAAAGGTTGGGGCTCCTGATTTCAAGGTCCTTGACAAATTCAAGGTCCTGGTCTCAATTTTGTGCCCATCATTTTTCTTCTTTTTACTTGATGAGGGGCCTGAATTTCCTCTTGATATGTTTCTATGTCATATACACAGGTACTTGCACATGCACTCACTTCACACACACACACACACGCACGCACATACACACACACACACACAGACACACACACGCCACAGTTATCAAAGGGAGGCATTTTTGACCTGGAATAATACAGGCTAGTATAACCTGAAGGCAGTGAGTAGGACCTGAATCTAGCAGACAGACTCAAGCTTGCCTTTCCCTCCCTTTGCCACAGGACAGATTGACAGGACAGACAGACTTTCCCTGACGCATTCTGCTCTCTGCCCTCCTCCTCCATCCTGCTGCAGGTGGTCAAGTTTTCAGAGGGTCCTAAAAGTGTGAAACAACTTGTGGCTTGCCCTATGCCGTGTGGGCATTGCTCATTAAGGGGAAAGGAGGGAGCAGGGAGTGATGGCACATGCCTTTAATCCTGGCATTCGGGACACAGAGCCTGGGGAGCTTGGAGTTTCAGGCCAGCCTAATCTATACAAGTTCCAGGCTAGCCACAGGCTACATAGAAAGACTTTGTCTCAAAAAAAAAAACAAAAAAATAGGAGGCAGGGACTAGAGACAACTCAGCAGTTAAGAGACTAAGGGGCTGCTCTTCCAAAGAACCCAGGATTGATTCTCAGTGCCCACGTGGTGGCTCACAGTCATCTGTAACTCAGTTAAGGTTGATCTACTGCCCTCTTCTGGTCTCTGCAGGCACTGCATGCACATATTGTGCAAACATAATTCAGGCAAAACACTCATTTGCATACAATACCTTTTAAATTAATTTTTAACAAAAAGAGGAGAGGGAACTGTCACACATCTGTAATCCCAACACTTGGGTGGAGAGGCAGGAAGATCAGACTTCAAAGCCAGCCTGGGTTACACAAGAGCTCGCTTTACAAAAACAATTACAGTGTCTGTTTAATGTACATGTTCTGATGAGTTTGGACAAATGTATATCTATAGGCTATCATCATCACAGTCAGAGTATTAAACATATCCCCGCTGGAAAGTCCCTGTGTCTGTGATCTAGACATGAGTGTGCTACTGTGTGTAAGAACATTTAACAAATAGCTCAGTTATGTTAGGGCACACCTGTAACCCCAGAACTAGTAAACTCAGGCAGGATGATCACCAGGAGTTCAAAGCCAGCCTGGAATACCCAGTGAGCCCCAAGATTGGCTAGGCTATATAAGGAGACCTTGTCTGAAAAACAAACACAACTTAATATAAGATCTGGTCTCTTAGTGCTAGGTGTAGCGGGAAAGCACTGAGGTTCCAATGCTCAGGAGGCTGAGAACGGATCACAAGTTTGAGGCTATCCTGAGCTACTAAGTAAGATCTTCTTGTAAACATCAACAAAGTCAGGCATGGGGACTCATACCTATACTTTCCAGGTTGAGGTTGGAAAATTACTGGGAGTTTGAGTCCAGCCTGGGCTAAGTAATGAGTTCCAGGCTAGCCTATGATAGAGAGTTTGACCCTATCTCAAACAAAAATAAATAAATAAAATACATTATGCATTTCCTATGTGTTCTTCCAATGTCATCAAAACACATTCTCTAAGCAATGACTTCCATTTCCTCTTCTCCCCAATAACTGAATCTTGAAAAGTTTGTCTGACGGACTCAGTAGTAGAGACAGAAGGCAGAGGCCTGAACTCAAGGTCAAATTACTAAAATCTGCTTAATCTGTCTAGGCGTGGTCACCCAGGCCTGTATTCCAACCCTAGGAAACTGGAAAACAAAGGGGCCAGGTGTCTCCCTCTGAAACATAACAAGTTCCAGCGCTGTCTGGGTTGCAAGCCTCAAGAAGAAAAAAAGAAATAAAATTAAGAGCCGGTGTGGTGGTGCACGCCTTTAATCCCAGCATTCGGGAGGCAGAGGCAGGCGGATCTCTGTGAGTTTGGGGCCAGCCTGGTCTACAGAGTGAGTTCTGAGACAGCTAAGACTACATAGTGAGACGTTGTCTCAATAAACAATACATAATAAATCTACAAAATAAGATAAAAATGCACTTAGTGTGAGCAAGAGGGGAAAACAGCAGACTCTTGGGGACAGTAACAAAGTATCTAGCTTTCTACACTCACAGCCTCAGAAGTAGAAAGGATGCTGAAAAACATTAAAAGTAATAATGGCTGAAAACATCCCAAATTAATAAAAGATACAAACCTATAGATTCAGAAAAAGTGAGCAAACCTGGGGTAAGCCTAAAAAAGTCCATGCCAAAACACTAAAAACAACCATAAGAGGATTGTTTCGTTGTTGTTGTTTTAAGTTTGGTTGGTTGGTTTGGTTGTTTTTTACTTTTTGTTTGCTTGCTTTTTTTTGTTGGTTTGTTTTTTGGTTGTTTTTTTGTTTTTTGTCTTTTGTTTTTGAAATAGGGTTTCGCTAAACAGCCCTGGCTGCCTTTAAAGCCACTATGTGGACTAGACTGGCCTTGGACTGATAAACCTCCTGCCTAAGCAACTCGGGGCTGGGATTGAAGGTGACACCACCATGCTCAGCCATCATTTAAAAAAAGTTCTGATAGCAACCAAGTATTACATGCAGATGAGCAGCAATTTGAATGCACACTGGTCTCTGGGTTTCTCTTAGCAGGGTCTTCAGACCACAGGTAGTTCTTCTACCTTTCCAGCCACACCGTCCCCTGCCCTGGCCTTGAACCCACTTTTCAACCATCCTCAACTTCTCTGGTGCCTCAGATGTGCTGGAGCTCTCTCTTGCTACAGACTCTTTCAAAGTCTTTCCCCTCCCTGTGACCCTCCTCCAGATGCCCTTCATCTGACTCGTGACTAATAGCCACATTTCAGACCAGCGCTGACGTCATCTCCCCCAGGAAATCTTCCTGAAATCCCAAATGCTGTCGAGGGTTCTCTTCCTGTGATCGGTCCCTCTGTCAGAGGATCATTGTTTTCTTATCCGTCTCCATACTAGAACATGAACTGGGTGTCTGATTATCTTATTATTCCTGTTTCTCCGGACCACGCACAGGGCCTGGCACAGAGCAGAAAGTCAGAAAGCATTCAAATGAATGAATGAACGACAGCTCTTCGAGAGAGATACACAGCCCTCATTTACTAACACATTGAGATTGTTCAGGGATCGAAATGATTTTTGTAAAGTCCCTGGCACATGGCTTGAGGTGACTTCTCAACCCACACAGAGATTTCTGGATTTCCGCAGCGGAAAAAACACCTTCCTGAATTCCATCCCAATTCCCTCTGCCACTCTTGGGCTGCACTGGGCCTTCCCCAAATGTCCATCCGCACACCATCCTTCCTTGGGTGAGAACAAGCAGTGCTCTAGCCGGGGTCCTCTGCACCGGCCCCTCCCGGGCTGTGAAATCCCCTCTGGACCTTGTCACTCACTACCCCCTCCTTGCCCTGTTCTCCCACCCTCCACTCTCAAGACAGCGAAACTCTCTGAGCCTTGGGCTGCTAACGTGTTACCTCCACCTGGGACATCCACATGGCAACAGAAAAGTCAACTTTAATCCAAGGGTATGCAGTAACAACTGTGGGAATATAGCCAGACCTGGAGACTTTTACCTAGTGAGGGGTGGGGTCAAGGTAGTAACTGCCTTGTGGAGGCTGTGGAGGCTGACCCCACCCTTGGTACTTCCCCAAAGTCACCCTTCAGCTTACCTGGGCTCCCCCGAACCCAGGTTAGGCTAACAGTCTTTGTGAGGTCACCATGTTCCGGAAGCCCCACCCACCCACTCCCCCAGCCAATAAGGCTCCTGGTCCTGCCCACACAATGCAGAGAAGCAGAGGAATCTTTAGAAAAGGGGTGTCTTCAGACCCCCAAGACCACTTAGACAGGACCTGACTCAAGCAAAGGCTGAGTCTCAGGGAGCCTTCAAACCCATCTGGAACAAGTCCTGTGGCCTTGTACTTCTGTTTATCTTGGAGTGACAAGTGTTTTGGAGAGAGGCAATAGTGAAGAGAAAGGTCAAAGGCCAAGGCACACATGAACCCAAGTCCTTGCTCTTTTCCCCGCTCCACCCTGCTTCAGCCAGTGACTAAGAGTATAGAGCAGGGTGGGGCGGAGGGCGGAGCTCAGAGATGCCACTGTGTGTGACCTGGCTCTGTGGTGAAGAATTAAGGTCCCATGGCTGTCTCTCCCAAGCACATAATTGTTTGGTTTGTTTTTTCAAGACAGGGTTTCTCTGTGTCATCCTGGCTGGCCTGGAACTCACTCTGTAGACCAGGCTGACTTTGAACGCACAGAGATCTGCCTGCCTCTTCCAAGTGCTGGGATTAAAGGCATGGGCCACCACCGCCCGGCTCCCAAGAACATTTTAATGATGAGCAATAACTTAAAATAATTAGGATTACAGGGATGAGATAGAAACATTTTGAAGGTACCACTTACAAAATGAGAACGAGGAGACTGGAGAGATGGCTCAGAGGTTAAGAGCACTGGCTGTTCTTCCAGAGGTCCTGAGTTCAATTCCCAGCAACCACATGGTGGCTCACAGCCATCTGTAATGAGATCTGGTGTCCTCTTCTGGCCTTCAGGCATACATGCAGACAGAACACTGTAGATATAATAAATAAATCTTAAAAAGACAAAACAAAATGAAAGTGAAACTATACACGAGGCTATATTCCTGTATTCTTGTTTGGACTCAGGTCATTAAATCTTGATATTCTCCGCCATTGTTTGCTAGGAGACACACTGTCACAGAGCGGGCCCCATCAGACTGTGTCCTCAGCACGCTCAGCCCTGTCAGTGAGCGATAGGCATGTTTGTAGGGGGGGAGTTTGATACTTATTCATTCTGCGTGTGCATGTGTGTGCACATGACTCCAGCATGTGCAAATCAGTCTTTCTGAAGCCTATTTTCTCCTCCCACCACGTGGGTCCCAGGGATCAGACTCAGGCGATCAGGCTTGGGGCAAGGGCCTTTACCAAGGAGCCATCTCACACACTCATGATTGGCATTCTTTTTTTTTTTTTTTCAGTTTTGGAGACAGGGTTTCTCTGAAACAGCCCTGGATGTCCTGGAACTCCCTCTGTAGACCAGGTTGGCCTTGAACTCACAGAGATCCTCCTGCCTCTGCCACCCGGCTATGACTGGCATTCTTGAATTCTCCCATTCACCTGCTCTTCCTGCCCTCTGTCCTTCCTGCTCCTACCCACACCCGGTCCCCGTTACCTCACTGCCTTCTGTTGCTTCAGGAGCCAGTGTCAAACAGAATTCCTCCCCTCCCTCCCTCCCTACAGCCTAAAAACATGTCAGGTCTTCTTTTGCCTAAAGCCCTTGACAGGCAGTGGTGGCACACACCTTTAATCCCGGTGATGGGGATGACACAGAGGCAGGCAGATCTCTGTGAGTTCAAGGCCAGCCTGGTCTACAAGAGCTAGTTCCAGGACAGGCTCCAAAACTACAGAAGAACTCTGTCTTAAAAAAAACAATAAAAGAGCCAGGCAGTGGTGGCACATGCCTTTAATCCCAGCACTCAGGAGGCAGAGGCAGGTGGATCTCTGTGAGTTCAAGGCTATCCCTGGTCTATAATAGCTAGTTCTAGGACAGGCTCTGAAGATACAGAGAAACCCTGTCTCGAAAATAAAAAAGAAAAAGAAAAAAGAAAAAAAAGAAAGGAAGGAAGGAAGGAAGGAGAAAAAGAAAAGTCCTTCCTGGGACTGGAGAATGGCTCCCTGCACTGGCAACTTTTTCAGAAGACTGGTTTGATTCCCAACCATTTGCAGTTCCAATTCCAGGGGAACTGGTGACCATTTCTGGCCTCCTTAGGCACCAATCATGAACGTAGTACACAGACACAGATGCAGGTATAACACACACGCGCGCAAAATAATAAAGTCCTTCTTTAGCCACGGCACACACTTGACCCTCGAGAGGTAGAGCTAGGAAGGTTAGGAGTTCAAAGGCAGCATGAGCTATAAAGAGCATTCCTGTCTCAAAGGAGAAAAGTGGGCCTGGTGGCACATGATTGTCATCTCAGCTACTCGGGGAGGCCAAGATAGGAGGTCGACAAGTTGAATGGGCTACAGAAAATTCAAGACCACCTTGGCAACTTAGAGTGAGATCCTGTCTCAAAACGAGGCAAAAAAAAAAAAAAATCCAGCTCAGGGCTAAGTTCTATACCAGAGAGCTTGTCTAACATGTGTGAGACCCCAGGTCCAATCCAAGAACCACAAAAAGGGAGGGGGTCCTTCCTGTGAGGCTACAGATGTTGTCACTGTGAGATCAGCTACAGCTTCCCTCCTGTCCCTAGTACAGCAGATGGTTCTCTGCTGTGACTATCAAACACAGGAGACCCCAGGTAGGCAAGACAGCAGAATTGGCGTCCTGCCACTAGACCCAAAGTTACATGGTTTATGGCTATGCATCGAATCTAATCTAGCACATAGCAGCTTCGCAGACATTCACCATATAGTCAGAGATTCCTCCCCTTTAAATCAATAAAGTAAAACATTTCCTTTGTTTTGCAGTTGGCGTTAATAAATATCTACTACTTCTGGGTATGGTGGAACATGCCTTTAATCCCAGCACTCAGGATGCAGAGCCAAATAGGTCTCTCTGAGTTCAAGGCCAGCCTTGTCTTCAGAGTGAGTTCCAGAACCCTGTCTCAGAAACTCGCACCAAAGAAGAAGGGAGGGGTGGGGAGAAGAGAGAGACATTGACTTGGCCATTCTTCCGGCTCTGCCTCCAAGTGTTTGGGTTAAAGGTGTGTGACACCTTGTCTAGTTCATAACCACTCTTAATAGCCACTTACTATCAACCACCTACCAATACATGACCCAATATCTTCTTGACTTTTCCATGAACATCTCAGAAAGTGTCACTTTGACACGGCTAGCTCCCTGCCAGCTCTAGCACTAAGAACACCACCAGACAGCCTCTATATCTGTTCTCTACCCTGCTGCAGCCCCACCGCACTCTAGAAATACACCAGATAGCCTCTATATCTGTTCTCTACCCTGCTGCAGCCCCACTGCATTCTATAAATACACCAATGCTTCTTCTAGCATTATAAAAACCCACGCAGCCTTTTTCATTTAGGGAAACTTGAACCCATGTTCCCAGGTCAGGCTCACTCATATTTGCCATAGTGGTTTTCTCTTTTCCCTAGCTCTAATCCTTAGCACCCACATAAGAGCTGGGGGGGCACAATGGTTGGCCTGCAATGCCGGGGCTCAGCAAGCAAAGACAAAGGATCCCAGAGCAGGGTAATCAACTAGAGTAGCCAAATTAACAAACGGTAGTTTCAAGTGAGAGACCCTGCCTCAGTATACAACATGAAGGGACAGCAAAGATGATAGATGTCAACCTCTGGCTATCACACACCGCATATACACATACATGCAAAAGAGAAAGAGAACATTGCAGAGCCCTCATTTCTGCCAGCTCCCTTTTGTTCCCCTAGGGGGACAGAGAGAGAGAGAGAGAGAGAGAGAGAGAGAGAGAGAGAGAGAGAGAGAGAGAGAGAGAGAGAGAGAGAGAGAGAGCGCAAATGCTCTAGCATTGAGAGTCCCAGAACTTGTTTTAATTTCTGAAACAGTCTCATGATTTCCAGGATAACCTCAAACTTGCTATGTAGCTGAGGAAGGCCTTGAACTCCTGTCTCCACTACTTAATCAACACTTCTGCACATTAAAGGTCCTCCTGAAGAACTAAGTTTTAAGTCAGGCGTGAGGGAGCATGCTTGTGACCCTAGCACAGGCAAAGTAGAGAAAGGAGAAACTTTAGGGCTGGTTGGCCAGGCAGCCTGACCTGATTAGTGAGGCCCAGGCAAAGGAGAGGCTCTCAGATGCTAAAGTGGGGCTGGAGAGATGGTTCAGTGGTTAAGAGAGTGTGGAGAGTGTTCTATTCTTGCAAGGAACCAAGTTCAATTCCCAGCAGCCACATAGGGTGGCTCACAACCATCCTATGGAACCCCAGGGGAACCCGGGTGCCTTCTGGCCTCCTGGGGTACCTGAACATGCATTCACATACCCTTATATAGAAAATAATATTTAAGATAATAAAGTAAATGACACCTTACGTTGACCTCTGATCTGCACACATGCTTACCCATACAAATGCATGTGTACTGGCAAACACAGTACATATACACAAAACAGAATTTAAATACTTTCATTTTTAAATTGCATTTATTTTGTGGTGAGTGGGAGTATGTATAAGTCAGAGGACAACTTGTAGAAGTTGGTTTTCTCCTTCTACCATACAGGTCCTGAGGACTGAACTCAGGTCAATAGGCTTGGCACCTTTACCCAGTGAGCCACCTTGGGGTGAACATGAAGAGACCAACCCCAGTGACAAGGGAAGGGCATTGTTTTAGGGCTATATTTAATACCAGGGCTGAACAAATCTCAGTGGAAAACCCCAAAACTGAACTTTTAAAAACATTACAAAGTTTTTTTTGGATGGGCAAGGTGGCCCTGCTTACATGGGGCACAAATGTGACTTGGGACAAAGTCGTCTGTGACACGGGGACACAGGAACCATTTGGCGGTGGTCTTGTGGCAAGAAATAAACTTCTTGGCCAGGCGGTGGTAGCGCACACCTTTAATCCCAGCACTCAGGAGGCAGACACAAGGCCAGCCTGGTCTACAGAGCTAGTTCCCAGGACAGGCTCCAAAGCTACAGAGAAACCCTGTCTCAAAAAACCAAAAGAAAGGAAGGAAGGAAGGAAGGAAGGAAGGAAGGAAGGAAGGAAGGAAGGAAGGAAGGAAGGAAGGAAGGAAAATAAAAGAAATAAACTTCTTGGAAAAGCAAAAACTATATTTTATTCATTACTGTCAAGGAATGCTTAAGAGAGAGCCCCTCATTTAGCCTCATTTAACCTGTTGCCTGTTGTCCCTAACCTCTAAACTGCAAGCCCTCTGCGTGCTTCTCACAGCTGACTCTGACCCCTCTGAGTTCCCTGGCCTGTGAAATAGAGGAAGTCCCTAATTCATCCTCTTGCCCCTAGAACCCTGCCTGTCTGCCTGAGCAGGTGGCTCAACCCTGCCCGTGGATCTGCTGCCCCAGAGGTGGCCTGTTCTCACCCAGGTTCACAGGCCAGGGCTATCAGCTACCATCCCAGCCCCGTCTATCAGCCACCATCTCAGATAGAAGGAAATCCATGTCCTCGGGGCAGATCTAATCTGCTCGTGTCCCTGGGTCAGGACAGAAAGATCTAGATTGAAAAGAGTAAAGAGGTGGCCCACTTCTGCTGCCTCCTTCCACACAGGGGTAGATCAAGGCCTGCTTTAGGCCACCAGGAAACCCACACAGCTGGAATAGATCCCTACTCCTATGTCAGTGGTGGGGACACCCTCCCGTCCTCCACTGCTTCCTGCTGTGCTCAAAGGTCATTTGGGGGGTGGCAGGACTTTCCGCTTAGCCTGCGAAGATGAAGATACAGCGTGGGTGAGGGGAAGAAGAGGAGAGTTTGAAGGAGGGCAGGGTTTCTGAGCTCTCTCCGCCCAGGCTGCAGGAGTGGCCAGAGCTGAGGAGGACTAGGTACCTGCAGGCTCCTGCCTCGCACCAGAGCCTCAGGGACTGTGCCTGTGGAGTCTGGAAGGGAATTCTCTCCAGTGAGGGTCAAAATGTCCTGCAAGAAGTGGTGCTCGAACAGCCAGACGAAGTGGATCCTTGCAGGCAGTGTCAGTGTGACCCTGGTGTTGACCATTTCAATGGTCCTGGGCCTCACCTTGCATCGGAGCACCCAAACAGGTAGGAACTCTTCCTTCCCATATTCCCCAACCAACCCTGCTATTTCTCATCACTGACCCCACAAAGCTCTGCCCATACATCCAGCTCTCTTCAGCTCTTTGATACGTCAGCCCTACCAACCTTCATCCCTAGCAGAAGGTGCCATTGACTTTTCCTGATCACCAAATCTCCAAGACCTCCTCCTGTGCTTTTGGAGGGATGTTCCCTCTTGGAGACATGGAGCAGCCTTCACACTCCTCCTACACACCTGCTGGTCCTTGCAGTCTCTCCTTGATAAAGGGCTCTCTAGGCACCCAGACACAGCCCCCCTCAAACCCACGCCTATCCTGATTCTGAGGCTTTGCTTCCCACCTTCCCCTCTTATCCCCCACTAGCACCGCCCTCAGAAGCTCAGGGATCTTGTCTGGACTCCTGCAGGGACTCTGTCTCCATGGGCTCTTACCAGCCACTGCTCTTTGCACCTTTCTCTCTCTCTCTCTCTCTCTCTCTCTCTCTCTCTCTCTTCCCTCCCTCCCTCCCTCCCTCCCTTCCTTCCTTTGTTTTTGTTTTGTTTTGTTTTGTTTTGTTTTGTTTTTCAAGACAGAGTTTCTCTGCAGCTTTAGAGCCTGTCCTGGAACTAGCTCTTGTAGACCAGGCAGACCTCAAACTCTGCCTCTGCCTCCTGAGTGCTGGGATTAAAGGCCTGCGCCACCACTGCCAGGCCAGCATGGCCTTTCTAAACAATTCTCTTGATTCCTTTCCATGCACAGACTCAACTCCTCCACTGGAGATGAAACTTTCCTTCCTCCGTGAGGATCAGGCAGTGCCCATGTCTTTGTACAAACATTCTTTCTTATTGCTAAGCCTACACTATTCTTTCAGTACAGAATTATCTATATCCTCCTCTTCTGTCAAGTGTACACCCATCCCTCCAGGTTACCTCCTAAATGCTACTCCCTTTCCTAATGATGCAAAGCCAACAGGATGGTCTCTGCAGCCCCAGGAATCTATACAGTTCCGTCTTCTGGCTGGGTTTTGTTTTTACATTCATTTATTTTGTGTGTGTGTGTGTGTGTGTGTGTGTGTGTGTGTGTCAAAGGAGAACAGTTTGTGAGAGTCAGTTTCCTCCTTCTACCATGTGAGGTTCAGGAATTAAACTCAAGTCATGAGGTTTGGAGCCATCTTGACAGCCCTTGTTTGATTTTTAAGACAAGACTCCTGTATCCCAGACTGGTCCCAATCTCACTATGTATCAAAAGACAACTTTTTGTTTGTTTGTTTTTGTTTTTTTGTTTTGCTTTTGGGGTTTTTTGTTTTTTTGTTTTTGTTTTTTGAGACAGGGTCTCTCTGTGTTGCTTTGGAGTCTGTCCTGGAACTAGCTCTTGCTTGTAAACCAGGATGGTCTCAAACTCACAGAGATCTGCCTGCCTCTGCCTCCCGAGTACTGGGATTAAAGGCATGTGCCATCACCGCCCGGCCATACCTTGAACTTCTGATTCTCCTGCTTCTACCACCCTAATGATGGGATGCCAGGTATATGGCTCTACAGCTGGTTTATGTGCTGGCTAGGTGTTAAGTCCAGAGCCTCACACTGTAGGCAAACAAGCACCACACCAACAGAGCCACATCCCCAGCCCCTACTAATTTATTTTAAAGAGATTTTTACTCTGTAGTCCAGCTGACCCAGAACCACTATTTAGTCCTGGCTGGGCTCATACTGGTGCCACGCTCCTGCTATGGCCTCCCAGCTGCTAGGATTAGAGACACACAGCACCAGGCTAGTCTCATTGTGTTTTACTGAATCAGGGGCTGTGGGTCCTGCTGTCTGTCTACTGGATAGAATGCTAGATTCATAGAGGCAGAATTATACCTAAGCACGTTGGGCTGAGCAAGAGATGATGATAACAACCCCTTACCATTGGTTCCAGGCTGTGATCAAGATGCAGTTTGCCGTTCAGACGCTGACATGCTGGACTACATGCTAAGCACGGGCCATATCAGTCACCGGGATGGCCTGCTAATCACCTGGTACCACGCAGCCAACAGCAAGAAAGAGATGGAGGATGCCCTGAACAGTAAGTCTAGCCATTCTGCTTGGGGTCAGGGGGATCAGGAGGCAGCTGACACCATGGTCACTGCAGCTCCATAATGGCTATTTCATTGCCTGCCACAGTCTCCCTCAGGGAACAGGGCTGAGGACTAAGGCCACTCGGGTGGAGCAACCAGTGAGCTCTGAGCCCTAGATTTAGACCAGGTGCTAACTCCAGGCTCATCACTATACCGTACCCACTCCAACAACCCTTCCACCTGTAAAGAGCTGACAGTCCCTGCTAAGAAGGCCTTTGACATGAACTTGACAGTGCTCCTGAAACATGCTGTGGACACCTGAGCAGTACCTTAGAGTCTGCATGCAAAACAATCATGATGTCTTGTCAATGACAGGCACACACACCCACATTGCATGGAGGTCCCCTGGAACCCATGCCATCTGCTCGTGAGCACCACTCATAGAAGAAATTCTATGAAGCTTAGAGAAATCGAGGTTCTGCTGTCGGAGAGGAGTGAGGCCAATGTACATCAGCCCTGAAGTCTGTGGTCTCTGTTCCCAGACTGGGACAGTGGGGAAACATTCTCTTTGGGAGCTGTCGAGACGCTCATGACCTCCAAGCCATGGAAGACGGGGGTGGGGGTGGGAGGTGCCTGGCTTGAGTTTGCTTCAGAAGACACAGGTCCCCATTCAGCACTGTGGATGTGGCCTGAGAGCCCCCCGGGCCACACTACTGCTTAGAACCACACTGACCCATAGTCATATCCCACTGACCTGTAGCCCCAGAACTCAAGAGGCTGAGGTAGGAGGATCACTAGCTCCAAGTTGGCATGGGTTACATAGCGAGACCTTGTCAGAAAAAAAAAATGGGAGGTGGAGAAAAAGAGGGATCTCTCCTGATTTCAGCTGAGCATCCCGGAGTCTCATCCAGGGTCACACACTGGTTGAAAGCAGAGGAGGCCCGGTCATCAGGCGCTGACTTTTGCTCCAGCAGGTCACTGTACAGTCAGCCTGATATGTAGTCTGGGAAGAACTGGTTGATGGGAGGCCTAACTGGTCCATGGGGAGAGGCCAGTTCAGGAGAGACCCAGCCCACCACTGCTTCTGCTGTGCCCTCTGACAGCTGAGTCTGGTGACTCGGAGTGAAGGGGAAAAGGAGATGGCAAGCTTTGACATCAGCCATGCTTCTCAAGCTTGCTCAGAAGACACCAGGTGACACAGGAAAGAGAAGCCGTCTCAGAGCTGAGACAACAGTGCTAACACTACGGGCTTCTACTTCTGTGTATCTGCTAGCTCCTTCCTCACTCTCTGCAAAAGAGCACAGACTGTCAGTCCTGTTGCTAACGATAAAACCGTCTTAACTAGGAGCCTGAAAACTTTAGCTTGTGGGAAATCTGCTTAGCGCTGGGAAAAATCCCCTCTGGGGTGGGGATGAAAAGACCACCCTGGGATGGTCAGTGGCCACATAGACAGGACGATGACAGTACCTATCGCCATACAAGCTACGAGAGACTTCTGACCTGGCCTGGGCCTATTTGAGCAACAGCTGGAGGCTATAGCTGTGCACTAATTAGGAGTTTTTCCTTTCTATCTGAGTGCTGAGAATTTCTCACTAGAGGGGGTGAGGCCTGCACTGCAGTACACACACACCACACACACACACACACACACCTGAACAGAACAGAAAGTCCTCTGCTCTGACAAGGGAACCAAGTCAGAGAGAAAGGGGAGATAAGGCCTGACGGGATGCCAAAAGGGCCTGCCACTGGGCAAGCCTGGCACAATGAGGGGGTGGGAGGGGACTGGCAGCAGGGAACACAAAAACTCACCCTTGGCAGAGAGAGGCCCGTTTCCTTGCTGTTAGGCCCCTGGAGCAGGCCTCTGAGGGAACTGGCTGAGTTAGGATGGCATGAACTGAATGTCCAGCTAGAGGGCAGAGGGCAGAGTGCAGTGGAGACAGCCCAGAAAGTTCAGATTTTACGTTGGTGTTTACTAGTCACAGTTCTGACCACGCCTGTAAGCCCAGTGCTGGGGAGGTCAGGGGAGGAAGATTAAAACCTCAGGGCCACCGGGCAATGGTGGCGCATGCCTTTAATCCCAGCACTCGGGAGGCAGAGGCAGGCGGATCTCTGTGAGTTCGAGACCAGCCTGGTCTACAGAGCTAGTTCCAGGACAGGCTCCAAAGCCACAGAGAAACCGTGTCTCGAAAAACCAAAAAAAAAAAAAAAAAAAAAAACAAACCTCAGGGCCATATAGTAAGTTTCAGACTAGCCTGGGCTACAGGAGACCCTAGAGGTGGGGTGGGGGAATGCAGGCAGTGATTCCAGGCAAGTGGCCTCCCCTCCTGGGTAAATGCGGGCTGGTAGTGAGTCACTGGTCATCCAAACTGGGGCATGCTTGATTGCAAACAAGGTCATTATTAGTAATTGTGTTGAGACAGCAGAAGCACACCAGATGGCCCTGGGTTACCCAAGGTGATTGTAAATAATAATTAACACTTTGTGAATGCCTAACCTGGGAGATGTTACTATTTACTTCTCAACAGATGAGCAAATGAGCACAGAGAGGTCAGGTAATCTGGCCTGTGTCACACAGCTTGCAAGTGTGTGCTTTCAGGGTCTGCACACTCAGCCACCACGCTCTCCTGACTCAGTGGTGGGTGAGTGGAGGGCCTGGCAACCGCGTGTTCCCTGCCTTTTAGGGAGCACCTTCCAAAGGATCCAAAGTCCTGCTCACTTCCTTGGTCCCTCACCCCCAAGCAAGTCAACCCCCCTGGCCCAGCTTCTAGGGCATCCACCATTTTCAGTATTAAGGGAGAGGACTTTCCAGGAAGACAGACATGCAAGTGACCACCTCAGGGAGGCCAGACGGGTTGAGAGCACCATTTCCAGCTGTCTTCATCCCCTTTATGGAGCAATAGCAGCAGGGTCCCTGCTAGGATGGCAGGCAGGAAGCAGGCCTGGCTTGGAATGGCTTTATTTTTGGCAGGATTGGAGGTTAATCCCGAGGCCTCATGCACACCACACAGACACTCTACCAGTCAGTTACACCCCAGCTCCCCCTTGTAATATGGACTCTCTCTGTGTAACTTGGGCTAGCCCTAACTCTTAACCCTCCTGCCTCCAGGTTCCAAGCGCTGGGATTTCTGATGTGGGCCACCACGCCTAGTTTCTGCCACACTAATGTCCACCAGACACTCCACTTGGGCCTAGATTCTCTAGTCCCAAAACCCAACGGGCTATGCCCACTGTATGTCCAAGTAGGCAAAAGTCAAGAAAAAAACTTGGTTGATGCTGGAGAGATGTTTCAGAAGTTAAGAACACAAGGTGGTTCATAATTGTATGTTACTCCGGTTCCAGAGGATCCAATGCCCTCTGGCATCTGGGGGCATCAGACACACACATGCAGGCAAAACACAGACTGTCTTAGTTAGAGTTTTTAATTGCTGCGAAGAGACACCATAACCACAGAAACTCTTATTAAAAAACAGTTAGTTGGAGGCGGCTTACAGTTTCATAGGTTTAGTCCATTATCTTCATGGCAGGACATGGTGGCGTGCAGACAGACATGGCTGGAGAAGGAGCTGAGAGTCCTACATCTTGATCCATAGGCAACAGGAAGGGAACTCTGTTACTGGGTGTAGCTTGAGCATAGGAGACCTCAAAGCCCACCCCACAGTAACACACTTCCTCCAACAAGGCCATACCTATTCTAACAAAGCCACACCTCCTAATAGTACCACCCGCTATGAGTTTATGGGATCAATTACATTCAAACTACTACTCATACCTTAAAAAAAAAAACTTTGGGTTTGAGTCACAAAACTAAAATTTATTTCATAATATCCATAGGCCATCAGAGCTCGCAATGGGTTCTGAGGTCACTGATGGTGTTGAGGCTAGGGAACATGCCCCTTCTTGCCTATGAGGATGACATTCCCAACTTCGAAGTACAAGATACAATACAAGGATAGGATGGACTGATGCAAAACTCCCATTGGCCCTGGGATGCTGAGGCAGGAGATTCAAGTTCCAGGCTAGTGGGACCACAAAACAAAACTATCTCAAAAGCAGAAGTAAAATGCTGGGCATTCTGACACACATCGAGAACCCCAGAACTTGGGAGCTAGAGGCAGGGGGACTGTGCATGAGTCTGAGCCAGCCTGGGCTATACATTATGTTCCAGGCTACCTCGGGCACTAGAGTAAGACTCTGTCCTCACAAAAACAGTGCCAGCAACAGCTTATATCTGACTTTATTCTCCCTCCTAAAAATCCAGCTCCTGGACTTTAAAGAAAACTAATAAAAATTCTCAAGCATGAGGACTGGAGAGAAGGCTCGGTGCTTAAAAGCACTTGCTGCTTTTGCAGAGGGCCTGGGTTCAGTTCCCAGCACCCACATGGCAGCTCACAACTACTTATAACTCCAGTTCCAGGGACTCTGATGCTCTCTTGTGTCCTTCACTGGTACCAGGCCCACATCTGGTACATGCACATACATGTAGACAGTCACTTGAACACATAAAATAAAAAAAATGCATTTTCTAAATATTCGGAGGTAGTAGATGAGGTCTCTCACTTCCCTGGGCCTAGCTGGTTGGTCTTGAATTTGCTGTGTGTGTTTGCTTTTTAGATAAGATCTCAGTACTTGGCCCAGGCCGACCTTGGATTTACCATGTACCCCAGATTGGCCTCAAACTCACAGTGATACCTCTCTCATTATCCCTAATGCTGGGATTACAGGATTTATACCCCTACAACTCCACACCAGCATAGTCTTTCCCTTTCTGTCATTGGTTTGCTCATTTTCATCATCCCCCAGTCATCTCTAAAATGCTTCATGGGTGGACCAGCTCCACTGTCATGGAGGGAAGACTCAGGAGGGCTGTGTCCCTTAGGAAGAGATGGTTTCAGTCAACACTCCAGAATGGAAGAGTAGTCTAACTGGGGAGCACCTGAGAGATGAGAGTCTCGGCCCCATCCCAAACTTGAGATCAAAACCTACAATTCGACAGTTGCGTGTTTGTGTTGATATTTGTACACATTATAGCTGGTGTCAGAGGTCTGAGCTCCGCTTAGACTAAATATTCAAGGGCTCACCCAAATTAACTGCATAAAGCTAACAGATAAAGAAAACACCTAGCTGCTAGTGAGAGCACAGCTAGAAGGGTAGTCTTGGCGGGGAGCAGGAGCCAGAACCACTGTTCCGGACAGTACGTTGACGTTGGAGGTTCCAGATGGTCCTGTGTGCGCCTGGCTCAAATTCTATTCAGAGGGATAAAAAAATAATCAATAAACCAGAGCAGGTCAGGTGTGGTGGTCTTCACCTTTAATCCCAGCACTCAGGAGGCAGAGTCAGGCAGATCTCTGTGAATTTGAGGCCAGTTTGGTCTACATAACAAGAATTCCAGACCAGCCAGAAAATTCACTTGGGAAAAAACAGTACTGATTGAGAGGCCTTTGTAAGGCTCAGCAGGTAAAGGCATTTGCTACCACGCCTGATGACCAGAGTGTGATCCTCGGCACCCACGTGGTTGATGGAGATCTGACTTCTGCAGATTGCCATCTGATCACTACACATAAGCCATATGCGTGAGCAAACACACAGGAGATAGGTAGGTAGATAGATAGATGATAGATAGATAGATAGATAGATAGATAGATAGATAGATAGATAGATAGATAGATGATTGATAGATAGATAATATAGATTGACAGATACATAGATTATAGGTAGATAGACAAACGGTTGGTAGATTGATAGATATATAGATGACAGGTAGATAGACAGATGGTTGGTAGGTAGATAGATAGATTGATAGATAGATAAGTATTTTTGAAGTATTAATTGCATTCTCCCTATTAAATAGGCAGTGTCATGGTCTTGGAGGCAGATGTCAATGTAGAAGGGTTCACCACAGTCAATGAGACCGGGGTGCCTATTATGGCCCACCCTCCAGCCATCTACAGTGACAACACCCTGCAGGAGTGGCTGGAAGCTGTACTCTCCTCGTCTCAGAAGGGTAAGGCATCCCTCTCCCAGCCCTACTGGCTCCCCAGACCCCTGCCCTTAAGTAGGGATCCCTCTTGGGTGAGGTGAATCCAGGGCCCACCCTGAGCTGCTCACTCCCCAGACTTCCATCACTCAGGCTCAGGGGGAGCTAAGTGAGGTAGACTAGAGGAGCTGCAACCCACAAGTTCTCTCCAGAATCCACAGGGGAGACAGGGATGTGAACGTGGACAGTAAAATGTAAAGGGTCAAACAGGGTCACGGTGTCCCTGAGTGCACAGAGCTGGGTACAGTGTGTTCAAAGCCCAACTCCTCTTTCCAGTCCAGATCTAGGTCTCACCCTAACATCAGCTTCTCCCTCACCCCCCTCATCCCCCTCATCTCCCTCACCCCTCATCTCCTCATGCCCTTCATCCTCCTCATCCTCCTTATCACCCTCATCCCTCTCATCCCCTTCACCCCATCTCCCTCATCTTCCTCATCCCTCTCATTCCCATCATTCTCCTCATTCCCTCATCCCCCTCATCTCTCTTCCCCTCATCCTCCTCATCCCCCACATCTCCCTTATCCCTCATCTCCCTCATCCCCCTCAATTCCCTCATCTCCCTTATCCCTCCATCTCCCTCATCCCCCTATTCCCCTCATCCCCCTCATCTCTCTATCCCTTTCATCCCTCATCCCCCTCATCTCTCTATCCCTTTCATCCCCTTCATCCCCCTCATCTTTCTATCCCTTTCATCCCTCATCCCCCATCCCCCTCATCTCCCTCATCCCCCTCATCCTCCCATCCCCCTCATCCCCCTCATCTTCCTCATCCCCCTCATCCCCCTCATCTTCCTCATCTCCCTCATCCCCTTCATCTCCCTCATCCCCCTCATCTTCCTCATCTCCCTCATCCCCTTCATCCCCCTCATCCCCCTCATCTTCCTCATCTCCCTCATCCCCTTCATACCCCTCATCTCCCTCATCCCCTCATCCCCCTCATCCACTCGGCAGCGGCACCTGCCAACTCTAACTCCAGTCACATCCACACCATTTCTCCCACGGACTACCTTCTTCAGACAGCCTCATCTAACTGCCACACACACCTGTGACTTCTCTGCTTTCATCCTCCATGGCTGCCCTTGTCCTGGCTTGGCTTTCAGCTTCTCTAATTTGGGGGTCTCATCTCTGTCTCCACAGTTAAGATGGACACTCATTCACACTGGGTCCTTTTTCTATCTAGCTAACCTCTCTACTTGGATGTCTCTTCCTAGTGGACTCCTCACAGGCTGTTGGGGTTCAGGTCTCAGATCTGCCCTGTCCCGAAACTGAAGCCCTTTTTCATGCCTGAATCTCCCTGAACCACCCAGGCTTTTGCTTCTGCCTACCTGGGATGAAGAAGGGACCCCTTCTTCTCAAGTGTTGACTTTCCTTACCTAAAAGTTGTCCCTGCACCCTGCCACTATCTGCTCCCCACCTTCCCACTCTCTCCCAAGACCTGCCTCACCCTTACCAGCTCTTCCTACCCAGCAAGTCAACTTCCAGTTCCCCAGCCCCCACCCCTTTCCTGCAGGCATCAAACTGGACTTCAAGAGCCTCAAGGCTGTGGGCCCCTCCCTGGACCTCCTCCGGCAGATGACCGAGGCTGGCAAGATTCGGAGACCGGTGTGGATCAATGCTGACATCCTGAGGGGCCCCAATGTGCCCATCTCGATTGAGATCAATGCTACACAGTGAGTGCTCACCCTCTGCCCAGCTGGGTCCCCCCCTTCTGTCAGCACGGAGCATGAAAGGGGAGCCAGGGGGACCATTGTTGCATGTGTCAGTCCCGCTGTGAGACCACAGCTCTGAGCCTTTTCCTTTGGTGTGTGTGTGTGTACGCGCGCCTATAGGCCATGGTGCAATGTGAAAGTCAGAGGCCGACCTTCAAGCATTGGTTTTCTCTTCACCATATAGCTGCTGGGGTTTGAACTCGGGTCATCAGTCTTGGCGGCAAGCACCATCTCACCAGCCACCTCCGAGCATGTCCATGCTCTGTTCCCTCTTGCCTGGGATGCCTGCTCCTTTGTGGGTTTTTAAGACACAATCTCTCTATGTAGTCCTTGCTGGCCTGGAACCCATTATATGGGCCAGGCTACCTCATACTTGTGGGACTCCTGTTGCCTTTGTCTACTGGTACCAGGATTACAGTTGCAGGCCACTGGGCCTGGTTCTTTTGTTTGTTTGTTTCTTGCATTTCGTTTTGTTTTCCTTACCTTTTTTGTGGCAGGGAGAGAATGAGACATGTTCTCACGTAGCCCTGAACAGCCTTGGACTCTGCACACAGTTCAAGCTGGCCTTGATCTTCCTCCCATCTCCACCGCTACTATATCTGGCGTGCACCAACATGCTTAGCCTTCCTCCTTTCTCTAGTGAGTCTTTGCCCAGTCTCCGCCACCTTCAGAAGTGTCCCTGGCACCTCAGGCTCCTGAAGAACTTCCCAGGCCCTCAGCCTTGATTCCATTGGACTGCTTCTGTTGGCTTACACGCTGGTCACCCCTGCTTCACTGTGGACTCTTGGGGAGCAGAGGCCATGTCTTTTCTGCCTCCCCAGTGACATGCACAGGACATGCCTGCTAGAAGTTATAAAGAGATGGCTCCCTCCCCAGCCCTCTAGAAAATCCAGCCCGTGACTGGCTCGGAGTATCTTTCTCCCCACTTTTCAGATGTGAAAATTCACAATGACAGAAGCACGCTGTTGCATGTTTCTTGTGCCCCAGGCACTGTTTCAAGCATTTACTTGCAGAATACAGCCGAACTCTTAGGAGAATGAGGTAGCAACTAGTCATCTTCATTTCGTAAGTACACACACTATCTTCGGTAGGTTAAATGGCCTAAGTCTACAAAATGGCAGAGCAAGGGTTCCTGCAGGTCTTTCCCTCCCCAAGCTCTGTGGTCTGCAGGCATCTCTCCCTCTATCTGCCCAGCCACCCACCCAATATTTCTGTGATTCTTACATTGAGATATACTTGAGGAAAATAATTTTTTAAAATATAGTCTAGGGCCTGAGACAAACAAGGGTTCTCTCCTCAGGGTACTTTGGAGGCTGGGCCATAGGTGACATTACTTTCCTAATAAACTCTGCATCAGAATAAGATTCAAATCATTCCTTTTGATGTATTGCTTTGAGACTATTTCATATAGTCCAGGCTAGCCCTGCACTCTCTATGTACCTGGGGATGAAGGAAGTCCTGATCCTACTACCACCACCTCCCAAGTGCCAAGATTACAGGCATGTGCCATCATGCTCGGTGCATATAAAAAAAATAATTAGGAATCTGAAATTCTGAAAACTCGAAGTCAGCTGGCAACTTACAGATCTGCACACTTCACAAATCTCACTCAGCCCCCTCCATCCATATGGGGATGTTTAAAAGGCCCTGCCCTGGCAGACGATCACTGTCTCTTTGAGAATCAAAGGCTGAAGTAACCGCCAGAGGCAGAGTAGGGCCCTGAGCCCAGACCTCCTGGGCTGCACAGGGTGGCCACATCAGCAGGATGTGCAAACCCCTGCTGTTCTTTAGAGCTGTGTTGCCAGCCTCCATGCACAGACTCAACAGGCCTGGCTGCCCCAAGTCCCTGCGACAAGAACCTACAAGAATGGACCAGAGTGGTCTGCAAAGCTGGATCTCTCTGTTCTCTGCAGGTTCCTGGCGCTGGTCCAGGAGAAGTATCCCGAGGTCACCATCTCTCCTGGCTTTACTACTCTGTATGTGCCTCAGTTGCCAAACAGCACCTATACCAAAGCCATGGTGGAGAAGATGCAGGAGCTGGTGGGGGCGCTGCCTCAGAGGATCACCTTCCCTGTTCGGGCTTTCATGGCACGGGCTGCTTGGCCCCACTTCAGCTGGCTCCTGGCCCAATCTGAGAGGTAAAGCTCCCTCTGCTCTATCCTGGGCTCTGATCTAAGATGAACACAGTAGGAAGGGTTCTGAAGATCATCTTGTCCTGGCCCTGGTGGCCTAAGCCACCTCCTATAATGAATGCCCTGCCTCTGGCTTATACTCCTCTGGTGACAAGCCGTTCACTGCTTCCATTGTTGGGTAACTCAGAAATAGACATCCCGAGTGGGCACATCCTCCCATTCCCTGAACTCCTGCTTTCCGTCATCCCTTGGAAGGGATGGTACCCAAGAGGAGAGACTAGTGGGAAGCTGGAGGGCAGATGCTCCACTCCTGGGCTCAACTGGCATTCTGTTCTGAGCTCAGGGTCTTTCTGAGCCCAGGGGGGCACTGAGTCCGCTCTCTGGTCCCAGGTACAGCCTGACACTGTGGCAGGGTGCCTCGGACCCCGTGTCGGTGGACGATCTTCTCTTCATCCGGGACAACAGTGCCACCCACCAAATCTACTATGACCTCTTTGAGCCCGTCCTGTCACAGTTCAAGCAGCTGGCCTGTAAGAAGGGGGCCTAGAAAGGGAGGTGGAGGCTGGGTTCTGCTCAGGGCAGTCTTGGTTGGGTATGGGAGCAAAGGTGGGGGGGTCTAGATGGGGAAAATTCTGGGTGGAACAGGAGACAGGAACCATTCTGAGAATCTGTCTTCTGCCCCTGAGACAGTATGCTATCCAAGCTTCACCTATCCACAAAGCAGATTGGTTGGTAGAGAGGGAAACTGAAGTCGAAACTACAAGGACTTTATAGATAAGCAGCTTGATCAGACCCTAGCCAATTCAACCCCCCTCGTGTTTCCATAGCCCTCTTCTGTGTCCACTCATTCATGAGCCAGATGCCACCAGGCAAACCCCTATACTTCTGACCCTGAGTCTAGGAGCGCTCACATTTAAACCATCCCAAGGGGTCACATCAGGTCCCACTCCTATTGAGGGAACCATGTCTGGAAAGGGGAGGAAACCAGCTTTGGGGTCCTCCAGCTCTAGCTCCATTTGGTTTCTGGCCCAGCAAACTCTGCTTGCCTCTGCTTGCTGGTCGCCAAACCTTGAAACAATGACTTCACATCTATCCAAGAGGGAACTGATGGCTACAAGGATTTGGACATAGGAGAGCCAGGGCGTAACCATGGGTAGTGGTCCTTTCACCTTGGCAATTTTGGGTCCCACAGTGAACAGCACCCGGATGCGAACCTACTACACAGGTGGCAGCCTGATCCCTCTTCTCCAGCAGCCCAGGAGTGATGGCCTGGAGGTAGAGTGGCTGGATCTAGAAGTGAATGGCAGCAGGAGGGCAGCGGCCATTACTGCCCCTGGTGAGTCTGCCTGCAGTCCCAAAGCTCCTGGCTAACCCATAGGTCGGTCGTTTGCTTGGGTGGGTAACTTGGTTCTCTGTTACCATGGCAACATGATAAGCCCTGCACTGGATAAAGAGTGGGAGGAACAATGTCAAGAGCAGGAACTCCTGACCTTACGCCAGCAGCCTTGCCTCCCCAGCCTCGCTGTGAACAGAAGAGGGGGTGGTGACCCAGGTCTGAGTCACTAGGAAGGCCAAGAACTGAGCCAGCCATTTGTCATGTCTGCCTGAGAGTCAGCATTTGGAGTCTGGAACGTCAGATTCAAGAATGGCTGGCACCAGTTCTTCCTTGTCTGCTCCTATGACCTCCACTTCCCCTTTAATAAGACGAAATGACATCCCATAATGACAGGTACTCCAAATACCGTTGCCTCTTCCAGACAGAGAAGGCATGATCCTGCTGGATGTGGGCCTCCAGGAACCTGAAGCTGGGACCCCTGTGCCCATCCTGCGTACCCAAGGTGGTCCTGCTCTGACATTAGAGTCCTGTCTGTTGCAGCTGGCTGCTCACCCCGGGTCCTGGGGCATCCATGTGAACATTGTGGAACCCGCAGCTCTCCGGCCCTCCCTGGCCACACTGGCACGCCTCTCCACCCTTGGCCGTCTGCCCTGGCCCGTGTGGGTGGGGGCTACAATCTCACATGGTAATTTTGTGGTCCCTGGTCATATGGCCGGCAGAGAACTGCTTACAGCCGTGGCTGAAGTTTTCCCTCATGTGACCGTGGCACCAGGCTGGCCTGAAGAGGTTCTGGGCAGCGGCTATCAGGAGCAGATGGTCACAGATATGCTGGAGCTATGTCAGGGACTCTGGCAACCTGTGTCCTTCCAGCTGCAGGCTGGGCCACTGGGCCGGAGTTCGGCCAAAGCTGTGGCCAGGCTGCTGGCAGCCTCCCCTCGAGCCACGGTCACTGTGCACCACAGCATGGCTGGGAACAACTATGCAGATGTTTGGGCTGGGTTGTGGGTGGCCAGGGCCATGGACAGGACCCGAGTCTATTACAGGATACCCCAGGAGTACCGAGAAGACTTGCTGGCAGATGTGAGCAGGAACTGACCACCCAGTAAGACTGGACCATCTAATGTGGAAGGCTTCCCTGGGGAGTCAGGGTGAATAAACGCCTCTGCTTTGTTCCACGCACTGTGTAAGACCTGGGGCAGGGTGGGGTAGTGCCTAGAGGGTCTGGAGACTGGGGGCCAGGTCATTCCGGTTGTCCAACAGGAAACTCTCACAAGCCTTGAAGGTATTGTAGAATGCCGTGGACAGGCCGGCCACATTGGTGGTCACGTAGTTGAGAAATCCGGGGGTGGCCTGGTTGTAGTAAGAAACCTGAAGGGTGAAAAGCCAAGTCAGGGAAGTATAATGGGGAGACTCAGGGACTTCTGGGCAGCAGGCAGGGGGGGAGTCAGTTTCGCCTGCGTTCTGGGAAGGCAACAGGTACAACCCTGGGCCTTGGAGCTCAGTTAGAAAACCCAACTGGCAGGCATGGCCTCCTTTGAAAGGTTCCCCCAGGCACTTGGGGTACCCTGGCTATCCTATCACAGCATACAATAAGATCATTGTGCACCTCCCTATTGGCCAGGCGGCCCCGAGGAACAGGAATTGAGTCTCCAAAGCCTATCATCACTGAGTCCACTTGACATCACAGAAAGAGGGTAGGCATAAGCCTTGGACCAGCTTTGTATAGTCCTTCGCAATGCTGGCCGATCGGCCACTGGGCAAGGCACAGAGTGGATCTAGGGCTGCAAGGGGCTGCAAGCCGGGGGCGGGATGCAGCATTCCCACCCCCACCTCCTCCCTACCTTTTCAATCAACACTGACTACCCTGCTGAGTTTTATAGGCCCTCAGAGCCACATAAATCCCTCCCAGACAAGAAGGGGGACACAGTAAATAAATAATGAGACAGAATTTTCAATCAGATCAGGGCTTTCTGTAGACCATGTCCAGAGCTTTTTCTAAGCCCCAGGCGCGGCCACTCACTGACTACACTGATTAAATCTCAATGAAGTCTCTTCAGTCTCTGATGCTCTGACTTCTCCAGGTTGGTAAAACTGGGAGGTTGCAGGGGCCCGGGTCTGGAAGGGTCCCAGCCCAACAGCAAAGAGTTCAATTCACCCATAGGTGAAAGGGTAGAAATGACACCCGGCCTCACCTTAGTCAACTGGTCCCCCTCCCGCCACAGACAGAAGCCTGAGCAGAGGGTCTCCCCACGTTGATACTCCGGTGTCTCACAGTGGGTGGGCAGTGTGACCGACCTCAGTGCGATGACATAAGGGTCCCTGGAGGGGAGTCAGAGTGAGGAGTCAGAGATCATCCACAGGAAAAGGTGGGGACCCCGTCCTGTTCCCAGGCACGGATTTTTTTCCCTCAGAGCCTGGTGTCTTGCTCAGGGCCAGCTGTAGAGATGGGGCATCTGTGTTAGCAGCACCAGGTTCAGGCCTCACGCGTCACCATGGATCTGTGTGCCTTGAGGTTTTTCATTCTTTGGGTCCTTGTCTCCAGAAAAGAGATGCCATCTATCCTGGCTGCACTCATGCTGCAGGTGCCAGTCACAAGCTCCCAGGGGGCAGAGGCCAAGGGATAGCCATGTCTGTGGCCTTAACTATGGTGGCCTCAGTCACAAGCACCAGGAACTGCCTTGCTTTGGGGAGCAGTACAGGCCCTGGCTGTCATGGTGAACTCCACCAGCAGCCTACAAACACCCGGTGGGGGTCTGACTTCAACCACCAGTGGGCAGCAGAGCTCTGCTCCAAGTTGCTGCTCCTCCTGAAGAGGGAGGTGAGGCCTCCCCACCCCTACTGCACCCCTCAGATGGCAGGCACTCACCCGTTGTCGCAAGGCTTCCGCCTAGAGGCCAGGATCACAAAGTCTTGGGGCTTGGTATTGCCGCTCAAGGCAGGGCTGACGACGTGGTAGATGGCATCGTCCTCATCTACCTGCTGCACCAGCTCCACACTCCTGTTGGGAGGCTGGAGTCAGGACCTGGGAGCCACCGCCCGCCGCTCTCAATGGGAGAACAGCTCTGACAGGACCCTGCAGATTACAGCCTTCTGAGCAGTCCTGGGGTGAGTTCCTCACCGCTGCACAGCTCAGCAGAGCCAGAGGAACGGGAGAGGCCCTCCAGGATGCATGCGTGCATGAGTATATGCAAGTGCCCGTGCACATACGCACATGCACACAGCAGACACAAAGTCCTATACACCGGAGCAGATGTACAGGTACATGCATGTGTGTTGACAGAGACTGCGCTTTCATTTCCCTACTGCCCAGACCGGAATAATCACCCAGAAACTGTATTAACTGCAACACTGTTTGGCCAATAGCTTAGGCATATTTCTAGCTAGCTCTTACATCTTAAATTAACCCATCTCCATTGATCTGTGCATCACCACAAGACTGTGACCTAACAGCAAGGTTCTGACTGGCGAATGGCATTTTTTTCCTTCCGCAGCTACACGGAATCTCCTTGACTCTGCCTACTTTCTCTATATATCTCTGTTCAGATTTCCCACCTGACTTTATTCCGCCCTGCCATAGGCCCAAAGAAGTTTCTTTAATAACCAATGGTAATAAAGCATATTCATAGCATACAGAGGGGAATCCCACATTACCTTACCTTTTCTGTCTAAATGAAAAGGAAGGTTTTAACTTTAACATAGTAAAATTACATATAACAAAACAGGTATCAAGCAAGAATTAGAGTTACAATATTTATATCTACTTTATCTTTTATCATAACTAAGGAAAACTGTAATTATAACTATCTACTCTTCAACTATCAAAGACCCTAGAAGGATATAATATTACCTAAGTTAGCCGGGCGATGGTGGCGCACGCCTTTAATCCCAGCACTTGGGAGGCAGAGGCAGGTGGGCTCTGTGAGTTCGAGACCAGCCTGGTCTACAGAGCTAGTTCCAGGACAGGCTCCAAAGCCACAGAGAAACCCTGTCTCGAAAAACCAAAAAAAAAAAAAATTAAAAAAATTAAAAAAAATATTGCATTGTAAGCAACTTCCAAAACTCTAGAACTGACAGAAACATCTTGTTGCCTGGACATATATGTATGTATATACAGAGACATGCACAAATATATATAGACACACTCAGACACATAGGCACACAGCACTGGCTTGGGGACAGGCTGGCTGTGAGGGGCTAGAGAAGTGTACTGGGGGATCTTTTTTACCTTGGGTCACTCACACCCTCAGTGATGCTTCATTGGGTCCATACCCGCCCATCTTTTCCAGTTCCTCTGCCTAGACACCACCTACCACCAGTTACCTCTCAGTTTTCTAGAGCACGCCACCGGCAGGCCGGCTTCCCCAGGCACAGCGTTTTAAAGCGACACAGTTCATTCTCACCCCCTCTCTTCTCTTTCCCTCTCCCTTTCCTTCTTGCTCTCACTTTCTCTCACTCACTCATTCTATCTCTTGCTCTGTGTGTGTGCATGCATGTGTGTGTGCACACATAAATATGAGTATTTGTGAGTATAGGTATTCCTTTAATGATGCATTGTGGACACCAACAACCTCAAGTATTGGTCATTGCTATTCACCTGTGTGTGCCTGGCTAATTGGCCCTAGAAGTTCCAAGGAGTCAGTCTCCTGTCTCCTGTCTCAAGGAGCCCTGGGATTGCAAATATGAGTCATACGCCCAGCTTTGCATGGCTCCTGGGATTCAAATACAAGTTCTCATGCTCTGCTTGTGAGCCATCTCCCCGAGTCCAGCATAACAGGGCTGCGAAGAGAGCTTAGATGGAAAGCCCAGGTGTGCATGGCTATGAGCGAGCGCTCTGCTGAGGACAGACTCAGGAGCAAGGAGCAGGCCACTCGTGGAAAGTCAGCTGGCAATAAGCAGCTCACTGAGTCTCCAAGTCCATCCAGTCTCCTAGGGAAGCACTTGCAGTGCAGGCTCCGATTGAGCCATGGCATTGGCAGAACTGAAGATGACTTTGAGGATCTGAATAAACACCACCTTAAACTTTAACTTTCCCAACCCCACAAGTTGGCTCAGTGGGAAGGGGTTTTGCCAACAAGTCTGCTGATCTGAGTTCAATCCCTGGAATCCACAAGTTGTCCACTGACCTACACACACACAAATACACAAATGCCATTTTTAAAAATGTAAGTGCTGGGGAGATGACTCAGTGGTCAAGAGCACTGACTGCTTTTCCAGAGGCCCTGGGATCGAGTCCCAGCACCCACACAGTACCTTACAACCATCTGTAAGTCCAGTCTCAGAGAATCCAATGATTCCTTCTGGACTCCATGGGTACCAGACACACATGTGGTGCACAGACAAACATGCAGGCAAAACAGCCACATATGCTGGGCAGTAGTGGCACACACCTTTAATCCCAGCACTTGGGGTAGAGACAGGTGGATCTCTGAGTTCAAGACCAACCTGGTCTACTGAGTGAGTTCCAGGACAGCCAGGGTTACACAGAGAAACCTTGTCTCAAAAAACAAAAAAAAAAAGACAAAATACCCATCCTCATAAAACGAATAAATAAAACTTAAGAAGAGGGGGGAAACAGAGGCTCAGAAAAGAAATGGCCTGACTAAGGCCGCACAGCCATTTAGAACAGATAAACTCAGGCCTCCACATCCAATGCCAGGTTCAGTCCCTTCCCTAGGGCCTCAACATGCCCATGGCTTTTACTGCCACCCTACACATAACTATATCCCATGGCCAGATCCATCCCTACAGAAGGTCAGCGGAGCAAAGCATCATGGGGGAGGCTTAGCATCATCAGCAGGCAACCCCCCCAAATTGTCGCCTAGTGCTGTCCCCTCACTGGTAATGCTTGTCCCACTCCGGCCTCCTGCGCAGGTCCGAAAGCAGCGTAAAGACTTGGGCAGCATCCACGTGGACCACCATCTCCAAATGAAATGACAGGAACTCTTCCTCCAGGGTGTACAGGTGGACCTGCGCAGCACAGAGGGTGGCCTCATTCCTGCACCACGCCCCCAGACTAGGCTGCTGGGAGACAACGGCTCCCGAGGTCAGGGCTGCCACTGACGCACTGTCTAAAATGCTTGACTGTCTCTGAGACTTAGTCACAGCCCTGTGAGAATGGACCTCTGACAGAGCTCAGAACTCGAACTCACAGAGATCCACCTGCCTCTGCCTCCCAAGTGCTAGGATTAAAGGTGTGCGCCACCACCACGGCACAGCTGAAAATACTTCTTTAAGAAGCAGTAATCAGGGGCTGGAGAGATGACTCAGCAGTTAAGGGCACTGATTGTTCTTCCAGAGGTCCTGAGTTCAATTCCCAGCACCACATAGTGGCTCACAACCACCAGTAATAAAATCTGGTGCCAACTTCTGGCCTGCAGGGACACATACAGGCAGAACATTGTATACATAATAAATAAATCTTTTTAAAAAAAAAAAAAAAACAGAGACTTTTTTTAAAAAAGCAGTAGTCGGGGACTGGAGAGATGGCTCAGTGGGGTAAGAGCACTGGCAGTTCTTCCAGAGGACTTGGGTTCAATTCCAAGTTCTCGCATGGCACCTCACAACTGTCTGTAACTCCAGTTCCAGGGGATCTGATACCTTCATACCAATGCATATGAAATTAATAAATTATTTTTAAAAATTAAAAAAAAGAAGCAGCAATCAGAGCCGGAGAGATGACTCAGAGGTTAAGAGCACTGGCTTCTCGTCCAGAGGACCTGAGTTTGGCTCCCAGCACCCATGTGGCAGCTTCTAAGCCCACTAGAGTCTGTAACTCCAGTCCCAGAAGATCTGACACCCTCTTATGACTTCCCCTGGGCATGCGTGTGGTGTGCAGATACGCATACAGACTGAACACCTTTACATATGAGGAAAGCAAGGTGGCAAGCAGATCAGTTACCTCACCGAACTCCACGGACAGCACCCAGTTGTCCTTGGCCATAAGCGTCTTCAGGGACGACACGTTGTAATAGCTCAGGTACACCTGGAAGAGACGACCAATAAATGCTTCCTTCTCCTGCCCCAGGGGTCCCTGGATAGGTCTGTGCTGGTATGGGGAAAGGACTGGGCTCTGCGAAAGGTGTCCAGGCTCCCACATGCCCTCCACACAGCCTTGAGCAGCCACAACCAGAGCCTCTACTCCTTCTTGTAAAACAGGGGCACACCCGTGAATAGCATTCATGGAGCAGAGAAGGGTTTCCCATGGCCCTGGACCTGTGAGTTTCCCCCCAAAATCACTCCAACCAGAGGAAAGGAAAGGGGCCCTGGAGACTTGGAAACAAAGGGTTTTACCTGGTTGCTAGGATCCCAGGGGACAGACAGGGCCATTTCCGACTGCTTACAGGACACAAGGTACTTCCTGAGAGGGAAGAGAACACCCTGAGTCTCTTGGAGTTCACTGTTCTTAGCAGATGTCATTGCCCTCTGCAATGCCAAGCCGGTGCTGAGCCCTGTGGGGTTGAAGACTCTACCTGGCAGCGCAACTAGGTATGGTGACCCCCAGAAAACTGCAGCTGAGAACACAAGTTCAGCTAGCACCCTAGACAGTTCACAGGGGACTGGCAAGGACAAAAGGACAAGACTCCCCTTTGCCCACGCCTCAGTATTCTCTCCTCTGGAAGGGTAGTCATGTCATCTTTACCTCTGAGGGGCTCTACAAGGAACATAGTGCTTAGCAGATGGTAAATGTCCCAGAAATGTAGATTTTTCTTAAGAATACAGCGTGTGAGACACTGGGCGCAGCTACATCATCGACACTTTTGTCTCTGTTGTTATTGTTTTTAACCTTTTTAATGATTTATTTATTTTTATTTCATACACATTGGTGTTTCACCTGCATGTCTGTATGAGGGAATCAGATCCCCTGGAACTGGAGTTACAGACAGCTGTGTGCTGCAGTATGGGTGCTGGGAATTGAATCTGGGTCTTCTGGAAGAGAAGCCAGTGCCCTAACTGCTGAGCCATCTCTCCAGACCCAATCTACAGTTTTACAGAGGACGCAGACATGCCAGGTTGCAGGTCATGAGCCACTGGGTCTGTCCTCTAAACTTTTCTGGGTTTTGTTCTAGTTGATTTGTTTTGGTTGAGACAGATCTCCCTATATAGCCCAGGATGGCCTTGTGGCGATCATCTACCTCATCCCCACAAGTGCTGAGATTTGACCCTTTCATCAGACAGGCCAAACAAGATTTAAGAATACCCGATCAAGCCAGGACCAATAGCAGATCTCACTCAACTGTGTGCCCTAAGGACAAGAGGCCTTACCCTCTGTCCTCGGTGTCCCGGTGTAAAAAAGAGCAGTAAGACACTTTACATGACATCACTGAAGGCAGAAGGGTATGCGGTGCAAAGGGTTAGCCTATAAGACAGAGGCAGAGGACTCCCAAGAGTTCAAGACCATCCTGAACCACTTAGCAAGTTCCAGCCCAGCCTAGGCTACAGTATGAGATCCTATCTCTAAATAAAATCAAGTGAAAATAAAGGGGTGAGGAAGGACAACCCAGTACTGGGCCCAGGAGAATCCCTGGAGAATCTCGACTGTCCTGGAGTCACCAGTGGAGCATGTCCCTCCCGTTACCCAGACTCACTCACCTATCCAAGCGGATCTTCTTCCTGGCGCTGGCCTCTCGGTATCGCCGTTCGCCCTCCTAGGAAGGAAGCAGGGAAAGGTGTGTGGTTCAGGTGGGATGACCAGATACCCCATATCCTTGCCATCCCTGTCCCCTGTGTCCAGAGGACCCTGAAGTTCATAGAGAAGCCTAGATCTCACTAGGGCAGCAGGAGTCAAAGCGTCCTTACTGGGAAAGTGTCAGGCCCCCAAGCTCCGTGGAGCCTTTAGGGACCCTGGACACCCTGGCCCCCTTCTGGGCCTCTGGGTTTTCCCCAACATAGAATGGGATGATGAAAGGACCTCAGAGTGGTACCCTAAGTCACATTCATTGGACACTTGGTAGGGACTAGGCCCTCACAAGGGCTCTGCTTGAGACCACACCTGTTCTCTGTTCCACGTTCCTGAGCCTA
The DNA here is from genome assembly GCF_950005125.1 of Chionomys nivalis. Classification (NCBI taxonomy): domain Eukaryota; kingdom Metazoa; phylum Chordata; class Mammalia; order Rodentia; family Cricetidae; genus Chionomys; species Chionomys nivalis. The sequence goes on along the minus strand of NC_080096.1, from coordinate 40,900,260 downwards.
GAGCCTGCGATTCCCAGTTTACACAAAAGGAAATTGAGGCCCAGTGAGTGAGTTGAATGGTTCCCAAGGTCATAGAAGTATGGGGTCGAGCCGGGGTCAGAACTCAGAAGGCCAGCTTCAGAGCCCACCTCCTCTATCCCACTCAAAAACACAAAGACAGCAACTGGCCCTCAGCAAGCCAAGAGTGTGTGTCTTCACTAACACAGAACCCAGGCATCCATGTGTCCCTGCCTGTCCCCATAATGCTAGACATCACAACTTCTCAAGGGCTCCAAGGATTTGTAGCCAATTGGTCCCCCACAGCCACAAATTTGCAGCACACTAATCACATAGGTAAGAACTGAAACTCACAGAAATACATGTTCAAGAATGTGGCGAGGGGGAGACCCTATCAGTTTAGGGTTCCCAAGCCAGGGGTCTCTGCGACCTGTGGGCTGTTCAGGTCCATGATCCCCCAACATCGGTCAGACCCCATTGTGTTCCAGTCCTGGCTGGCAGAGTAGGTGCCCAGCTTCATGGGGGAATCTCTGAGTCAAGACCAGGATGCTCCGATCTGGTTGTGCGTCAGTGAAGAGCCAGAGACAGGACTGTCACAGGGTGACAAGTGACGAACTTGGGGATAGGGCACTTACTCCAGGCTGGGGACGAATCCAGGGCAATTTCTGAGGCTGGTCATCTTTGTCCAGGACCACAAAGGTCATGAAGGCACTGTTGATGTGTCGACGCTGGGTCTCGGCCTCCTGGCGATAAGCCTCCACACACACGCCCACCTCCATGCTAAGGTTGAGTGAACGATAGGGTCAAGTTCAACAGACCTTCCCCATGCCATGCCCTTCTACATCACACACTCACACACTAACACACAAGTACACACGCAGGCAGGCAGGTGTACACAGAATACGTACACACTCTCCTGCAGTTCTTCCAGCAACCGGACCCAAATTCCATGGACCAGAACCACACATGTCCTCTTCAGTAATCTTACAGAGAACCTAGTGTGTGCAACACACTGATGAATGGACCTGCCCAGCGGGCTTCAGGCTGACAGCCCAGGAAGTCAACAGAGCAAAAGACACCCAAAAGTCACCAGAGGGCAGGTGACAGGGCTCAGCAGGAAAGGCATTTGCTGCCAAGTCTGATGACCCGAGTTGGATCCCAGGACCTACACAGTCAAAAATAGAAAGCTGATTCCCACAAATTGTCCTTTGACTTCCACGTGGGCATGCTCAGGAATCACACACACATACACACACACATACACAAATACCCACTCTAAGTAAATAAATAAATATAATTTCTTAAAAAGTAAGCCCTTGGATATTACAAAGGAAGCAGAACATGCTGGCATATGCTAGTAATCTCAACATTGGTGATGCTGAGGCTGGAGGATTGACATGAGTTGAAGGCCAACCTTATAATCCCAACCCTGGGGATGTGGAGAAAGAGACGTTAAATAACTTGCTCAAAGTCACACAGCCTGGTAGAAGTGGAGCCAAACTTGAACCCAGGCTGCCCGGCTCCAGATTGCTCATCCTCAATGAGCACACAAGTTCTCAGAAAATAGCCTTTACTTAAAGCCAGCTGTGGTGAGAACAGACATCAGAACTCACGCCAAGGTGAGATGCTAGAATACCTGTTTTAGGACAAGGGTAGGAAAGGATCGGGGAAACATGAGCAAGAAGAGGCCCTGTGACCTGTGCACCCCCAGAGCTCAATCCTCTGGCCACGCAGGAGAGAGATGGGGCACACAAGCACAGAGCAGCTCCCCAGCTGGTGGGAGACAGAGCACCTATGGAAAACCTAGAGAAGAACCCCAATACTGCCATTGGACAACAATGGGAGACACAGAACATTCCAGAAGAGGGACTACTAGCTAAACTTGGACCATGTGAACAACTCAGCAATTCAGACCTCGTCTGCTGGGGAAGGGCTTGCCTTAGGTAGTTTCTAGAGTCAAGAAGAACCCTCGGCCCTTGGTGAACCAGTCCTACCCATGGTGACACCTCACCTATGCTTGAAGGCATTATTCACGATGGCCTTGAGCACCAGACGGTCCCCCACCTGTGATGGGCCTCGGAAATGGAACATCTCGATGGCCTTGAGTGTAGGGTGTGCATGACAGAGCCGGCTGAGAGGAAGAACAGGGAGACAGAAGAAATGGTCGGTACTGCATCAGGGTGCTTGGACCAGCCTTCTCCAGTCCCTAGCCTCTAACCCATCCTGGATCACAGACATGGTCCTCTGGCCCAACGCAGGGACGACTCTGCTCCGTGCATCGCACTAAAGCTGTTTCCAGCTTGGCATGCTCGCCACTGTGCATGGCTAGAAAGGAGCTGAATTCGAGGCCAGAAGAGAAGCGAGCAGGAGTATTGCCTGAAGCAAACGCCTTTCCTGCCTTCCCTTGGCACTTTTGCCTCAGTGACTGTGTCTCCTGACACTTTAAGGCCCACCCTTCCCAAAAAGGCTTCTTGTCACAGGAGGCCCAGTGAGGTGCTCCTCCACCAGGAAGCTCTCCCTGATCATCTAGGCCCTGAGCTCCTCAAGCCTTACACTCACAGGTCAGGCTTCTCAGATGCTATTGCTTAGACACCATCTCCAACTTAACTTCAGAGAAGAGGTGGCCTGAGCTGGGCTCTACGAAAACTAGCCTAGAGGAGGAAGGTGGCTTAGGGGATGCTGAGAGGACAACAAAGACAAAGTCATGGAGGCACAGGAGTGTCGATCGATGACCTCCGGTTATCACAACTATTTTTTTAAGCCCTGACAACTGGAGTGCCATGAACACCAGTCCAGCACAGAGGTTATCGGAGGAAGTAGAACTTATTTTCACCATTAGAAAGAGGGACAGGGGTGGGGGGATTGGGGGGGCTGGAGAGATGGCTCAGGGATTAAGAACACTGGTTGCTCTTCCAGAGGATCTGAGTTCAATTCCCAACAACATATGGTGGCTCGCAGCCATCCATAATGAGATCTGGTGCCCTCTTCTGGCCTGCAGGTGTATATGCAGGCAGAACACTATATACCTGATAAATAAATAAATCTTTTAAAAAAGGGGGGGGGGCAGTCAACAGTAGTGTTATGGTGGGGCTGGGCAGTATGCTGAAGAGTGGGAAGTCACACCAGGAGCAAAATGGGGGGCTAGCAAAGTAGGGGGGTCGAGGGGGACAGAGCCTGAAGGAACAGTTACTAGCTAAAGTTCAGGCAACGGCAGATCAGGGAGAGACTTCAGGGTCAGTCTGCTGGAGAGACTCCCAGTGGCTACAAGGAATGTGGCAATGGGTGGGTAGAAGAAGGCATGGCCAGCTCACAGACATGGCTGCTCTCTGGCTCAATAGGTGTAAAAAGCCAGGATTATCCTCATAGAACACCCAAGCTTCTGGAGCCTTGAGTGCCGACATAGGAAGGGTTTCTCTTGCCAAGGAAACAACCTCTGGCAGAAGCAGAGAAGACATAAATAGAGGCTGTCTCACCTGGCTGCAATGGTGGCCACGTTCTCCATCCAGGCCATAATCTGGCCCCCAAAGGTATTACCCTGATGATTGGCATGAGGAGGCAACACCAGCTCCACGCTCTCCACTCGGGTCTTCTCTGCGGGCACCATATTGCTGAAGTCCTTGTCAGGGTCTGGTCAGGGAGGAAGGCAGGGAGGTGAGAAGATCCCTAAGCATAAACTCTCAGTGGAAGCCCCAAGACACGGGCCCCACCCTGGAGTATTAGTTTAATACCAAGTGATCACAAAGCCTAGACCGGCCCTGGGTAAAGAATAGGAGGACATGGGAGGAGGGGCATAAGCCCCCCACGGGGAAGCAGAGGCGTGGCTAGGCTTTGAGACAGGCGCACCTGAGCCAACCCCTGCCTCAGGGTGGATGACCTTGGATGCATCAAGCAAACTACTGGTTCTCAGACACCCACCTGTAAGAAGCAAGCGTCAGCCCTAGCCAGACAGGACTGTATGTCAGTGAGGGATGGTTGCGGCTATAATGTGCTCAGCTCAGTCAGTGGCTACACTTTCAGGACGATCCTGTTCCCTGCTCCCTGACCAGCCCCTATTCCTTGCAGGAGAGGCATTAGGGTACCCAGGGTAGGAAAGGGTCAATGTGCAAACAGTGCCTCAGAGGTCCAGGGAGATGATGCCAACATGCCCAACCAAAGCAAGGTGCTGTTATATGTCTACAGAATCCTAAGAGAGTCCTCTGCAGAGCACCCAACAGAGGGATGACCTTCACTCGGGTGAACAGCCTGGTGAGATGTCACAGGAAAGGCAGGACAGGGAAGCAGAAGCTGAGAATGACCTAAGCCCAAGTCTGAGGCTTGGATGACAGGCAGAGGGACCTAGACTGATCCTTGGAGGCAGGTATGTGGGTGGGTTGGGGGGTTGTGATGGAATGGACAGATCCATAGAAACAAACCACCTGGAAGAGTTGGGCTTCCTCTAGCATCCCCTAAGTCCAGCACAACGGGGTTCAGGGAACTTAGAGCTCAGCAAGCTCAGCACACAGTCAGTGAGTTCCATCTGCTCTCTCCCCATTTTTGGCAAAAAACAATTACCTAGCTTGTGGATTTTGTTGTTGTTTTCAGTGCTGGGAATTGAACTCAGGGCCATGCTAGTCAAGTGCTCAACCAGGACCTCTGTGCTTTTTGTTTGTTTTGAGACAAAGTCTCTCCTTGTAGGTCTGGCTGGGCTGGAACTCAATATATAGAACAGGCTGGCCTTAAACTTGTGATGATCCTCCTGCCTCTGCCTCCCAAGTGCTGAGATTATAGGAAATGATACCTTGTCTGGCTCTTTTTTTGTTTTGTTAGTTTTTATTACTATTATTATCATTAATGAGAAGTGATGATGATGATGTGGGGGTTGCTTTTTGCTACAGGATGCATTTGAAGGTCAAAGGACAATTCTGGGGAGTCAGTTCTCTCCTTCCACCTTTAAGTAGGTTCTGGGGACTGAACCCAGGTCATAAGCTTGCACAAGTTCCTTTACATGCTAAGCCAGCTCACTGATCCTCTCCTGTGGTTTTTGAGAGACAGTCTTTATCTGTAGCCCAGACTTGCCTGAAATTCATTATACGGGCTCAGGAACAAACTCACAGCAAGCTCCTGCCTCAGCCTTCCAAGTGCTAGAATTACAGGAATAAGCCACCACACCAGGCGTTCTTGCAAGTATTTTGAGAGCAGGGAGGTGTAAGGGGATGAAATGAGGTTTCATGTCATGCAGGCTGGCCTCAAACTTGCTGTATAGCCAGGCTGATCTTGAACTTGTGATCCTCCTGCCTCAACCTCCTGTGTTGTATCATTGTTGGGTTGGAACTGCCAGTGTGAACCGCTATGCCCAGCCAAGGCTCAGGTTTGGTTTGTTTTGAGACAAGATCTCCCTATGTAATCCAGGGTGGCCTTGAACTTAATGATCCTCCTGTCTTAGTCTCCAGAATGCTAAGACCTGGTGTGTGTCACTTGGCTCAGCTGAATTACTTTTTATTTGTCTGAAAATTGGCTTCTTCAACATGAGGGAAAACCTCACCTAAGACTGTGGAGATGGATTAAAAAAAAACCCAAGGTTCCTGTTCATATCCCCCCAGGGTCTTCGTCCTTTGTAGAACACCTTCCTCACCTCTCCACCTGCCCAAATCCCACCTAGTCTAAGGCAGATCATCTCATACCAACAGAAAACAACTATCAAGAGAGATTTTTAGCCAGGCAGTAGTGGCACTCGCCTTTAATCCCAGCACTGAGGGAAGCAGAGGCAAGTGGATCTCTGTGAGTTCAAGGTCAGCCTGGTCTACAGAGTGAGTAAGTCCCAGGACAGCCAGAAATACACAGAGAAATCCTGGATAGATAGATAGATAGATAGATAGATAGATAGATAGATAGATAGATAGATAGATATAGAAAAAAATGAATCAAGATAAAGGTACACAACAATGTGTCCTATGTGTTCCCTCTGGGGTAAAAACAGGAAACCAAATAACACACATGTTACTTAAATCTACAGGGAGCCTCCCTAGAAAGATATTCAAAACCAGGTAGCAGTCTTTGCCTCGGGAGAGATGACCTGAGCTCTGGGATGGAGGGAGCCTTGCTTTTCATCTTTTTTATTTTTGTGGGTGAAAAAAGAAAACATACACACTTGTGCACAGACACTTTAAAATTCCTCTCCGTCTTCAAAGCCTCGCCCAACACTACCTTCCCACTATCATCCCATACATCTCCAAAGGCCCCAATGGATTGTAAGTGACAGGGATTTCAGTAAGTCCCCACCCATCTCCACTGCCGCTGGGCTGTGACTAAGTGACCCCAGTACCTGCTTTCCCTGGAAGGGATCTGGAGGCCCAGGAGGCCAGAGGAGCCTCGGGCCACCAGGGACACAGGTCCATAGGGGATCCCTTCCTCCTTCCACTCAAAGGGGGTTTGAGGACACCAGCTGCCCTCCTGCGTATACCCAGCAGCCCTCTTATGCGTATACCCACACTCACCATCCTGGATGGCACAGTGGGCCAGGAGGTCCTTGATGGTGTCTGCGTAGACTAGCCGCATGCGCCGGCGCTCAGCTGCCACCCCGTGTTCCGTTTTCTCCTCCTCTGTCACTGGTATGACCTGCTTCAGCTTCACCTGTTGGCCAAGAGATGGGGGGACAAGTTTCCTGAGACAGCACAGTGGCCTGCCTGAAGCTGGTATGGGTTTCTGGTGGACAGGGGGCACTCCAGAGATCTCTCCCCTCTGTGCCCACCTTCCTGTCCCCATTCTCACTAACGTCTCCACGATCCCTTCTTGGGCAAAGGCCCAGAATATAGAGGGATCTGTTTAGAACGCAGTGTTCTGAAGACTCCTCCTGTTGAAATATGCAGGAAGAGATGGGGAAAGGAGGAGGCGGCTCCTTGGTAGGATCGCAGAGGGTCCCACTGGGGGAAGGGTGGGTATAACAGAGCAGTGGGGGACAGCTGTCTACCTTGGAGAGCTCTCGGTGGGCCACAAAGGTAGCCAGTGCCTTGCACACACTCCATTGCTTCTCGGAGCACAGGTCCTCAGAGACCACCTGGATGCCCACCTGGAGAGCGCGAGAGAAGGGTATGGGGTGGGGGGAGGGAAGGAAGCTGACCACTCGAGGCCTGCAGCTTGGTGAGACTAAGGAGCCACCCAGGCTGGGTCTCTGGAGTTTCTATGTCACCATCAGGTGTGGAACACCAAGAACATGGAGTTGGTTCTGACTTTCCCTTGATTCCCTGGAAAACCTTAAGCAGTTCCCTTCTCTGAGTTTGTGTCCTCACCTATAGAATGGGAGTGGTCACTGAAAGGGGTTAAAATGTGCCCCTGCCCACTATTGATACTGAATGGACAGATCTGTGGGATGCATAGGGAGGAACTAGGCATCCGTGTGCTGCCCAGAAGCACGGTCAGGACCCTATTCCTCCAACCTCTGGGGCTCTCAGGAATTAACGGCTCACTAGGTGAAGTTGCAGGACCTAGCAGAAGAAAGGAAGTCCTTGGTAGCTCACAAAGCTATCTGCCGACTAAACCTTTAGGGTCCTGAATGCAGGAGCCACGGCCCACTGTACATACGGATGTGGGGACGGAGGCCACGGAGGTGAGCTATTAGGAGAAGGCCCAGTCTCTCCCACTGCAGCACCGTGACCAGATACGGTACTGCCTTCCTCGGCCTTCACCACCTGCTACTGAACATGTCTGGCCAGGAGAGGAAGCCCTGAGCAAGCCCACTCCCTTCCTGGCCTCCCTGCTCCCTCCTGGCTACGGGATATTATCAAGGAAGGCCTTAGGGTGCTCCTCCCCTAGTCAGCCATTTTGGAACTCTAGTCAGGGACCCACGATGTGAAGGGTCTTGGATCTGGATCTTCAAAGACAGAGTGAAACAGAAATGCCATCCCACCCCCAGCAGGGCCAGCCACACACACCTCCATGCTGGAGTTGAAGGCCCGGTTCACCTTGGCCTTGATATTCACCACTTGGCCGACACTGGAGAGAGGAAATCAGGAGGTGAGCCTTCCAGAGGGAACGAGGAAGAGGGCAGGGGCCTCAGACACCCAGCACTTCAGAGATGTGGCGGGGGGAGGGGATAACTGACAAAACCAAGAGGGAAGACTCCCAGAATATATTCACATCTGCAGTGTCCCCAAGCCAGCAGACATGAGCACTCATTCCACATCAGAGGTTCCTGGTGGCGACATTAGAGCTTCCAGAAGTGCCTGGTTTCACATGTCTCAATTCCTCCTGCCCGCAGTGTCCAGGGGCTATATGGCCTCATTTTGCCTACAGTTCCCTCCCTGAGGCAGCTCCCCTACCCCCACGGTGTCCAGAGCTCACCTTCCAACATTCCTCCTGGAGTGTGACCTCCGCCTCCCCAGCCCTTAAACCACACAGGGCCAAAGCCCCTGGCTTTTGTTCTCTCTTCTTCTGTCTCATTTCTGTGGTTCGTAAAGCCAGGGCCTGTGTAGGGCAGCCACATGTTCGACCAGGAGCCACATCCCTGCCCAGGGAGCATATGTTTTGCTCACCAACACCCCAAGCTCATGAGGCTGGACAAGACCTCCATAAACAGTGACCATTGAGTCAACACATCCACATTCACCAAATGCTGCCAAGTGCCGATGGCTGGAGCGAGAAGCGGGCAGGGAAATGGGACACTCCAAGGTGCTGTGTGTGCATTGCCACATATGAATCTCCAACTTGAAGATGGGTTTGGAGGGGGTTGAACATCAGAGATGTTAAGTCATTTGTCCGAGGTCACCCAGCTAACAAGGTCTCCCAACTAATGCCAAACAAGGCCAGGATTCAAGATGGGCTGTGTTGACTGAACCAGCCCAGTTATTCTCAGCTGTAACCTGTCCTTCCAGGAATACTTCACAAGTCCACATAGGTCTCCAGGGAGCCACCTAGCTTGCCCTGCACCTAACTGGAGACAGCAGAGTGTTCCCAGCTGATGGGCTATGGGGATGAGGAGGGAGAAAGGCTGGAAATGCTGGCCCAGTTCAATCACTGTGACCTCAAGAAGTCCTTTGACCTCTCTGCACCTTGGCTCATGAACATGCAGGGTGCACTGCCCCCCGCCCAAGCCTGGAAGTATCGGTACCCCGAGGTATTCCAGTCACAGGGTCATAGTGGCGGCCACACAGGACTAGGTTTGCCATGGTCTGCTCTGTCACACCACCAGTTGGTGACCTAGGGTAAGTCACGTCACTTCTCTGAGTCCAGTTCATTGCATGTGTATCTCTGGGGCTGCATGGGGACTGCCTACACCTCTACAACCCAGTGAGAAGCAGGGTGGCTCAGCCCAGCACCTGGCTAGTCAGTTCAGGGGCTTGATGAGTGACCTCTCTCCCAGTGCTGGACATGTCACCTCTGTTACTGTTTTCAGCAATACTGACACTCAGGCAGAAAAATGTCCTCTGTAACATGTATTAAATTGTCCATGTGTAGCTAAAGCAAGGCAGCAAAGCAGCAACTGTCGGATCCTAGCAACAATGGCATGTCCTAATCCCCATGTGCTTGGAAGTTTTCATGACCGGAAGTTAGAAAAGAGCCAGGCAGTGGTGGAGCACACCTTTGATCCCAGCACTTGGGAGGCAGAGGCAAGTGGATCTCTGTGAGTTCAAGGCCAGCCTGGTCTACAGAGTGAGTTTCAGGACAGCCACCGGGGATACACAGAGAAACCCTGCGCTGGCTACTCCTCTAGAGGACCCAGGTTCAATTCCAGCATCTACATGGCAGCTCACAAACACCTAAAACTCCAGTTCCAGGGAATCTGATGCCCTCTTCTGGCCTCTGTGAACACTGCATGCACATGATACAGAGACATCCATGCAGGCAAAACATCCATACACATAAAATTAGTTTAGAAGTTTAAAAAGAGATAAATAACTTCAAAGTTTCTAATGTTTATGATAGCATATTGTTATAATTGATCAACTTTATTATAAGCTCCCTCTTCTCCTCTACCTCAACGCTGGAGACTGACCCTAGGGTCCCAGGTTCTACCCCTAAACTGAATTCCAAGATGCCCAGGATGGCGTTGAACTCACTCTGTAGCTCGTGCTGGTTTTGAATTCATTATCTTCCCACTCTAGGCTCCAGCATAGCTGGGGTTATAGGCTGTGTCACCAGGCCTGGCCTTTCTTTGTTAAACCCTGATTTACCTAGCTTTGAACTAAGCTTCATGATGGCTGTATACCTACAGGAGGCATCACGGTACGTGGAGGAATTGGTGCCAGTCAGGGTTATAGGCACCCATCAGGAGTCTGTGAATAGATTCCTCACAGAGATCGGCGATTTAAAATTGGTTTATCTTTCTGTGGTGCCAGAAGAGGTCTGAGAAGGCTGGGGAGATAACTCGAAGCTTAAGAGCACATACTGCCCTTGTAGGGGATCTGAGTTCAGTTCCCAATCCCAACATCCATGTCCCATGGCTCACAACCACCTATAAACTCAGCTCCAAGAATTGAATGCTTCTGGCCTCCACTGGCATCTTACACACACACACACACACACACACACACACACAGAGTTGATTTGCAAACTGGTGGGGAGAAATAATCGGCCATTTTTCAGATGCAGTAATCATGCAGAAATTGTTTAAAATCAATACAGATATGTTTGGAAACATTTTCTTGTCTTGTATTGTTTGGCACAGTACTCAGGAGGCAGAGGCAGGTGGATCTCTGTGAGTTCAAGGCCAGCCTAGGCTACAAGAGCTAGTTCCAGGACAGGCTCCAAAGCTACACAGAAACCTTGTCTAGAAAAACAAAGAAGAAGAAGAAGAAGAAGAAGAAGAAGAAGAAGAAGAAGAAGAAGAAGAAGAGGAGGAGGAGGAGGAGGAGGAGGAGGAGGAGGAGGAGGAGGAGGAGGAGGAGGAGGAGGAGGAGGAGGAGGAGGAGGAGGAGAACATGAGAACTCAGCCCCGCCTTCAGGGATGAAGCCTTTCTGTCAAGGTGAAACTGATCCAAGTCGGGTTGGTGCCCCAGAACGAAGGGGTAAAGTATGGCAAAGCTACACCTTTTCAGAGCTCATCGTCACTGTAGGACTTTCTGCTTTTCTGTTATGGTGGAGATGGGGATCGAACCCAGGGCTCCTGCATGCTGAACACACGCTCTGAGCCACACTTCAGGCCCCACCTTCCCACTACAAATGCAAATAACATGTCTCCATCTGTCCCTCGGCAGACTGGGTAGTCCTGGGCATAAGGATTGTGTGCTGGTGGATTGTGTCCCCAATCCGGAAAGGCTCTGAGCGATCTTAACTAGTGTTTCAATTGCTGCGATGAAATGCCATGACCAAAAAGCAGCTTGGGAGGAAACAGTTTATTTCACTCCCGCTCCCACATCACAGTTCATCATCTAAAGCCATCAGGGCAGAGCTCTGGGGACAGAAACTGGAGCAGAGACCGCGGAGGAACACCACTTACTGCTTTGCTCTCTTAGACAGTCCCGGACCACCTGCCCAAGTGCTACTACATAGCATGGGCCCTCCTACATCAATCAGTAATCATGAAAATGTCCCACAGGCTTGCCCATCGGTCAATCTGATGGGAGCATTTTCTCACTTGAAGTCCCTTCTGAATATGACAGCTTGGGTCAAGACGACATAAAATCAGCCAACACATTAACCAATACTGAGTGTGTAGTGAACGGGTGGCTGACTTGACTACAGGGACCGGCCAAACATCCTCCTTATTAGTCACACACTGGGTGCCAGGCAGCCCTGAACAAGCCCTTAGCTTATACACTGGCATGTCTAGGAGTGGGCACTGCAGTAGCAAGAGCTCTACGTGAGGCCTGTCCTGGGCCGAGGGCTCAGCGGCCTCCTTGTGTCCCAGCAGGATGAGGACAGTGACAAAGCATGCAGGCCAACGACAAGCTTTCTAAACTGTACGGCCACTGAAAAAGAAAAGGCATCCCTGAGTAAGAGCTGAGATGGGTATGAGCCAAGGCTGGCTCACTCTTCTAGCACAGGCTGGGCCCTGGCACCTTGTCAGGGGAGCCTCCCTATAGTCCAGTGACAAGGGACCTATGAAGAAATGTCTGAGATAAAAGAGGTGTTTCCCAGCAAATTCAAGTCCTTCCTTAGAGGTAAGGAAAGAAAAGCCCAGAGAGAGATCCACCCAAAGTCACATAGCCCTGAGCTGTTGGCTCTGCCTTGGGCCTCCCCATGTGCCACCAGAGGCGTCTTCCCAACCACAAACCTGAGACAACTTCCCTGGCCCCACCCCGGACAGCGTGAAGCAACAGGGCCACTCCTAACCCACCACTATCTCAGGCACTTGCAGAAAGATGCTCCACCCCCAAGACACCATGGTTCCACTGTCCAAAACCCTCCGTGGACTGAGTCAGCTCCAAGAGCCACACAGCCTGGTAGGTGGGGAGATAGGAATGCAAGCCCTGTGCTGGAGGTGGGGAGACCAGGAGGGTAGTGAAGTCAGAGGGCCACTTACCTAATGGTGTGGTCAAAGTAGATGTCATCCATGGAAGCCGTGACACAGGGACAGCCAGCGTGCCTCTCCGCTGGCTCAGAATATAAAAGACAAATGTTAGCAGCCTCCCCATGTCACACAGGCCTCTGATCATGTCCCCTCTTTCAGAGGCTTCTCCACCAGCTTCCTTTTCCCACTTCTTCTCTGCCTCAGTCCCTTGTCCCTTGTGGAGTCCTTTTCCCGACCCCATGGCCGGCTAGGGCCTCTCAAACCCTGCTGGTATAGCCAGGTCACAGTGTTAGACCTAGAGGCTGGAGAACACAAGTGTGACAAAGCCAACATGGAAAGGATCAGCACATCCACAGTCAGTCGGTGCCCGGTCTTTACCAGCCAATTGGGAAATAGCTTTGGTTAAGGCTGCAGTAGTGGCAGACCGGGGCATCCGCATGGCACCAACACCCAGGTCTAGGGGGCTAGAAGAGATGGACAGGCTGCTCAGACAGCTAGGAGATGAACAGAGGCTTTGAGACAAGGGACCAGCAGGAACTAAGGCCAGAGGGAGACAAGTGTGGTGATCATCAGAGAGAAAGGGACCCTCTTTAAAGACTACGGCCCCCTACCCAGGTTCTACAGGGCAAGCGGTGGGGACGTGATGGAGTCTGGAGCAGAGCCTCACCTGACAGGCAGGCCGTGGTGTCAATCCATTTGAGCAACTGTCCAATGCTCAGCTCCCCGCGGTGGTTGGTGTGGCAGGGCAGCACCAACTGGCTCATCTGCACCTCCGTGGGGTTCCGGTACTCCTCACCCTCTGCCATGGCGTCTTCGTGCTCTGGATGTGAGACTGACTTCCGGGATGTGCGGCCAGAGAACATAGAGGCAAAGCCCTGGGGACAGGGAGGACAGCATGGTCGGCCAGCATTCTGCATGTCTCTGTTCTGCCAACCCTGACACCTCAAGTAGAGGAGGAGGAGCAGCGAGGACCACCTCCCACCAGCCCAATCAAGAATGGCCACCATGACCCATGATCCTCCAGTCCATGCTCTCAGCTCTCAAGAGTTCAGGGGAATGCCACCTGTACCAGCTCCCTCTTGGGGGCGTGTCTACTTCCTTGTTGCAACTTGTGGGCAACTTTTACAGTTTTCCTTTAGACTGATCTATTTCTTTCTTTCTTTTCTTTTTGTTTTTTGTTTGTTTGTTTTTGTTTTTCAAGACAGGGTTTCTCTGTAGCTTTGGAGCCTGTCAAGGAACTAGCTCTGTAGACTAGGTGACCTCGAACTCATAGAGTTCCAACTGTCTCTGCCTCCTGAGTGCTGGAATTAAAGGTATGTGCCACCACCGCCTGGCAATCTATTCTTTTTTAAATAGCATCTCACGTTGACTTTGAGTTTTTGTTCTTCTTCAGTCTCTAAAAGACTGGAATTATAGGCATGCCACCATATTTCATTCTTGAGTTTCTCTCTTGAAAGATTTCCCCTCCTAAAAGAGGTGGTAGGCGCCTAGAGAGATGACTCAGCATGTAAGACCAATGGCAGCAAAGTCCTGGGGACCAGAGTTCAGATCCCTGCAGTCACATAGCAAGCAGAACATGATGGTATGAATGAGAATCCTCCCTCCCCCCCCACCCCGCCATGGGCTCATATACTTGAATGCTTGGTCCCCAGTCGATGAAACTGTTTAGGAAGGATCAGGAGGTGTGGCATTGTGGGAGGAGGTGTCACTGGAGCAGGCTCTGAGGTTTCTAAAGCCCACACCATTTCCAGGTAGCTCTCTGCATCACGGCTGTATCTCAGCTGTTGCTCCAGTGCCTATCTACTGCCATAGTCCGTGCCATGATGGTCATGAGCTCACCCTCTGAAACTGTAAGCCCCCAATAAACTCTTCTGTAAGTTGCCTTGGTCATGGTGTCTCTTCACAGCAAAAGCCACTAAAACACTGAGCGCCCTACAAACTCCTGTAACCCCAGCCCCAAGGTGGGCAGATCCAGGAAGGAACCAGAGGTGGCACTCATGGGAGGGAAAGGGACCATCCTGCCTGAGAATAGGAAAGGGTACAGCAAGCTCAAAGCCCCACCTCTCAGGTGTGGGTTCCAGAACTTGCTCTGTTGGCTCTTCAGTTTGTCTGATGACTGACAATGACTACACAGAACCCCAAAGCCAATAGATCTGAGAAACACCAGAGCTCACTGGCTTCCAGCCTAGCTAAGAAAATTGGGGTTCTGGGTTCAGAGAGAAACTCTGCCTCAAAGGCACAGGTGGAAATGGTGAAGGAAGATCCTCGATGCCTTCTTTTGGCCTCTGTGCATGCGCACACACATACACACAGTCACATTCACACATACACACACTCACATTCACACAAACACTCACACACACCCTTACACAGACAATACTAATAAATAAAGAAATGTTTTAAATGTCGCAGGTATATACATGGAGTGCCATGTCTCTATCCCAGCATTAAAAAGGAAGGAAATTCTGGCATATTTTCAAAAATACATGCAAGTTGTGGACATTATACTGAGACAAAGCGTTCACCAAAGGACAAACATGAGAAGTCACTCACAAGACACCCTTGGATCATATTCATAGTACAATGGTATGGCTAAGGACAGAGCTACTGCTTAATGGGGTGACTAGGGAGTGGTCTCTGGTCCAAAAAGGTGGAAAGTTTTGGAGATAGGGGTCAAGGGAGCCCAATATAAATGCAGTTAATCCCACTGAACTACATATTTTAAGATGTTTAACTTCTAGGTCTGGTAGTATACACCTTCAATTCCAGTACTGGATACAGGAAGCAGAAACACCTAGATCTCCGTGGGTCAAGGCCGGCCAGAACTACACAGAGAGTGAGTCCTGCGCCAGCCAGGGCTCCACAGTGAGATGCTGTTTAAAGAAATAACAATGAGAACGTCTCAAGCAGTGAACTGGAAAACAAACGGAGCAAATGCTCCAAGTCAAAGCAGACGGCCAGGCTGCGCTGGAAACAGTAGGACCCGAGGAAGAGCACACTGTGAAAAGTGACAGCCAGGCTCTACAATGGTCTGAGAACCGGGAAGGACGTTGGTGTGGTGGACATTCACTGTCGTGACTGCCAGTGCATTGCCGAAACCTCAGAGGCATGGCAGTCCAGGCAAGTGTCTGCGGGATCATATTGTTGGCACATTCACAATGGCCCTGGCCACTGCAGCGTCCTGTAAGTTTGGTGCAGCTTTGAACCAAGAAAGAAGGCGTATGCAGATTTCTACAGGAATTACAATTCCATGAGATATTTAGGAAGAGATGAGGAAGGCTGGCATCACAGTGCCGAGTGATTTCAGAATGGTAAGGAATCCTGTGGATGGAGTTCCACAGAGGTTCACCATTGACCTGTGTTGCCAAACAATGAAACATGGATGTGTGGGCTAAGGAGTAGCTTTTAACAATTAACAGCTGTTAGACAAAAGAAAAAAAAGTGAGACCTGGGGTTGGGGTCAGGAAAGGGAAGGAAAAGGGATAAAAGGAAACCCATCCTCCTCCTATGCAGGAGGCCTGAGTCAGTGGAGCCTGGGAATCGCTCCCAACACAGTGCCCCATGCGTGGCTCCCCATCCCCACAGGCCACAGACCCCTTTCCCAGGCTCTCCTCTTCTTGAGGGCCTCAGAAGGAATACCTCAGTCAGCACTGTCTTCATCATTCAGATCTACTGACTTCGGAGTCCTGGGTATCACTGTCACCTGACCCAGATGAAGACCCAACAGAGAAAGTTCTGCACCCCACATATGAGAAGTGGGGCTTCAAGCTTGATGTACCTTTTCCTACTCACCAGACAGAAGGGTGGACATACCGGGTAGCCCTTCTGATAAGAGACCCGCTGTCCCATCTCCGTTTATCTGTCCCTGTAGTCAGAAGTGTGCAGAGCTGGGCTCACCTGCACTTGTGAGAAGGATTGATGGGGGAGCAGCAAAGACTGGGTTCCCGTTCTCACGGTCAGCGGTGACTGCAGTGGCAGTCACAGTCACAGCTTGCTGACACAGCACGTAGGTGCTGCGTACTCTCTCAGGGTACACGTGTGGCAATCTAATGTTATTCCAACCACAGACTTGTGAGGCAGGCGCTCTAATAACACCATGTCACAGACAAGGAAACTGAAGCAGGAGGTGACGGCATAGCCCAGCCGCAGTCCTGGGCTCTGATTGTGAAGTGAGCTTCTTCGGGCTATATACATGGTCCCCAGGTTCTCCTAGGACAAGAGGAGGCTAAGACTCCGGGCCTCGGAAACAGCATCACAAAACCTTAGCCAGTCACATGACAGGAACAGGTGAGAGCCCTCTTCAGCTATGGGAGGAGGACAGAGCTGGCTCTTGGGCCACAGTCGCTCATCAAGGTCCTGGAGCGAACCTGATAAACTCAAAACTTCCCAAGGTAACTTGTTCAAAGCCCATGACTCCTAGCCTAGCATGATAAAGATGAACCAGGCCTGTCCAACTGCTGTGCCTCCTAGAGATGCAGCTTCTTCCAAGAGTATCTGGGTGCAAAGAAGCACTAGTTCCCAAGGGGAGAAGAGGGTAGCAGACCTAGGAACTTGTGGCCTGGGTGGGAATCCACACATGACAGTTACCCACCTTTCAGGCTCTCAAAGGCTGCCTAACAGCTGCTACACTCAAGCAGCAGGATCCATCACCATGGAAACCACTGCCAAAAGCCTCTCCAGCCTGACTGTGCACTGGGGGTCTGCATGGATGTTGACACAAGTGGCTTAGCGTTGGATGTGGTACCACAGGGAGTGGGCAGGTAGGCTCCATTTTCCTACCCCATTTTCATGGTGAGGAGCTCTTAGAACCTTCTAGACGCCCAGGCAACAAGATCAGGGCCTCCAACTGCTATCACATAAGTGTCTCAGACTCCACTCTCTCCCTGGGCTCAATCCCAGCAGCCAAGATGGGAAGGCAGCCAGCAGGAGGCAGGGGTGTGTACAGCAGGCGAGCTTCAGCCAATGGGGACTTGAGAGCACGGCCACTCCTCCCAGGAGAGCAGAAGTCTGGGATGAAGTTAGAGCCAGGCAGGCAGGGCCAAGACAGCTGACAGGGAGGGCGGGCATGTGGAGGTCAGAGACAGACCTTTCCAGACTGCAGCTATGCCAGGCACTGGCTCCAGGCCACCCCAAACCTGGCCAGATTTGAGTCCTGACCTAGGCCCCAGCTGACCATGCCATCCGTGGGCTTGGGTTCCCTTCCTCCTGGCCAATGTCACATCACAGACCTATCGGGTCAGAGAAGAAGAAACTACCTTGTCCAAACCGTCTACAGTGAGAGATGAGACACGAAGCGAAAGACTACCCAGTGTCACCTAGATGGAGAGCCAATAAAAGCCCTCATGATCCAGGCTGCTGCTAGGCAACCTGACAACAGCCTCTCCTCCATTTCCTCCATGGTACAAATAGCCAAGTCCCAGTGATCCCAGCTCCTTAAATGTGTGGTTCAGTTTCTCACTGTACATGTTTCCACAGCCTGGCCTCAGGTCCCCACACTCTACTGGCCCCTCTCAGACTCCACTAAAACAAAACCCTCAGCCACAGCCACTTGCTATGCCTTGCCTCCCAGGGCGGCCTAATCAGGTCTCCATGATGTTGCCCTGACCTTGTGGCACTCCTAAAGAGTAGTCCTACCAGGCATGTCCCTTGCTCGAGACCATTGGATGGCTCTCCACTGCTGTCAGGCTTGAGATCCAGCCACTGCGAGTCCTGTCACTAAGTCCAACATCTGTTCTCACGGCTCCAAATTACATGGGATCCTCAGAGTACCTTCTCGCTCCAGCTCTGTTCTGTTGTAAGAACCCCCTGGCCCTCCTCTCCCCCCTCCCCTTTCTCCTACTGTCTCCATCACAGCACGGACCAAGCAGTGCTGTCTCCCCATCAGGATAAGGAGAGGAACCCAGGACAGGCACAGAGCAGGTGCCCATAACCACCTGTAGAAGGAAGAAGGAAACGGAGCTCGAGTCGAGCCTTGAAGCATGAAGGCAGGTCTGGGGTATGATGAGGATACCCAGGAGGAGCGAGCAGCCTACAGCGGTTAGTGAGGGCAGGCAGCACAGCCTATGGGTCAATTTTGGAACCACAACCCTAGGGCAAAAGAGACAATACCCTGGAGGGAGAGGTAGGCGAGAGAGACTTTGAAGTAACTCGTGAAACAGGTGTTGGGCCACCTAGTTTGGGTTCAAGTGCAGTTACGTAATGAACCTGTAGGATCTCGGGCAAGCTGTTCCATCTCTTTACAGTCCTCAGTTTCCTTGTCCATGGACCGAGGGTCAGCGGCAGGCAAATCTCTGAATTCTATGTCAGTGTGGTCTACATAGAGAGTTCCAGGACAGTCCAATCTACATAGAAAGACCCCACCTCAAAAAAAGAAAAGAAATAGGATCGTAATACCTGCTTCCAAGGGTCATCTCAGGGATGACACTGAAGGAGATCAAACCTATTACGATATTACGCTCCTGGCACACGTCCACCCACAGAGAGTATTTATCGAGCACTATCTAACACTATAAAACCGAGTCAGACTTCTGAAACTAAGCCAGGAGAAGCTGTCCTTTCTACCATGAACTCAGCGGGGCCACAGAGCAGCTGAGGGTGGGATGGGGATAGACGCCAATTATCATCCTTCTGGGAGGGATGCTAAGAGAATCTGAAATACCAGCAATCTATGGACCACTGCACCACAGGGCAGGACTTCGACCCCAGGCACAGAATGCATAGAGCTCCTCTCTCCCCTCCCCCACCATCCTGTCTCTCACAGGCCATGAGAAGGGCTGGAAGGGCATCCCAAAAGGAGGTGGGAAGAGGACCCTCTGGCCCACCCTGAGAACCACCAGCCAGGCCCCAGGAAAGACCTCGTTGTCTGAACCTCGCAGCACTGTGCCATGTAATGGTGTTGCCTGCACAGAGTGCTGTCCTCAAAAGGAGGTCATGGCCCCAGCCTCTCAGGGAGCTGGGTGCAGCCAGGACAACCGCCCAGCCACGGGACCCATCAGGAAGTGAAGAGGCTAGTCTGGGGTATACAGAGACACTGCAGTGGTTTGAATGAGAATGGCAGCGCCGTAAACTTGCGTGTTTGAATGTTTGTCCCATGTTATCATATGCCACTCCACCTCTCCCACACCACCACCACACGCGTGTGCGTGCATGCACGCGCACGCACACACACACACACTGTTGGCAGAACATAGGAGGTATAGCCTAGCCTAGCGTGTCTCTGGGTGGGTTTTGAGGTTTCAAAAGTCCCCACTATCCCCAGTCAGTGTTCTCTCCTCTGCCTCCTACTTGCACACAAGGATGCAAGCTCTCAGCTGCTTCTCCATTGCTGAGCATCTCCGCCTGTTGCTATGCTCCCCATTGGGATGCAAACCCCTCAGTTAACTTTTATAAGATGCCTGGGTCATGGTGTTTTTAATCACGGTAACAGAAAAGTAACTAATACCAGACACTGTCTCAAAAAAAAAAAAAAAAACAAGCTGGGGCCAAGATATGGAAACAGGACCCCTTAGTGTCCTGGCAGGAGTGTAGAAGTGTTGAATACCCGTGGAAGGCCATTTCCTCAGAAAAGAAGGTTGAACTGGGGGTCTGGAGACTTTGGTCATAGTGAAGAGTGTGTGACGTTCTTGCAGGAGAACATCACCAGAGCTCAGTTCCTAGCACCCACTTCAGAAGGCTCGCAAATGTCTATACGTCCAATCCCAGAGACTCTGACGCCCTCTTCTGACCTCAATGAGCAGGCACACATGCACAAGCCTACACGTGTACATACGTATGCATAATTTACCATAATTTTTGAAGTTAATCAGAAACAGCTAACATCTGAGCCCTCCTGCTCCTAGTATGGTCCCAAGACTTTTTTTTTTTTTTAATTTTTCAAAGAAATCAAAATAAGTCGTCAAAAAAAAAAAAAACACAGGCATACAAGTTTCAAGTTCAATTAGGGACCCTGTCTCAACAAATATGGTAAAGAACAACATGAAGAAGACACACGACATCGACCTCTGGCCCCATCCACCTGCACACAGACACACAGGAACCCATGCACACACACACTCACACACACAGTCACACACACAGATGGAGGAGCAGAGAACAGAGATCACCAGCCTGGCACATAGTGGGAGCCCAAGGAACAGGGGTCATTTGCTCTGGGGATCCTCATCTTTCAAATGGCCCTTGGCCAAACTGTCAAGACCTTCCAGGCATGAAAGGCAGGAAGAACTGCCTGCCCAGGCCTCCAAGGCACGTACACCTCCCCGCAGTACTGCTCTCCACGGTGACGCTATTATTTAACTCTGGGAGCATTTAAAGCAAAGAGACACACAGAGCAGGCATCCTCTCTTGACTCCTGGTACCCACAAAGCCTAGGAAGCAAGTCTGTCCTGTCGTGACATAAATACAAGAGTCTGTTCAGTGGGCCCCCAGTTCCAATTAATGCCAACCACAGGCAGGAGGAATGCAGACCATTCTAGAACACAGCACATCATCATCTGTCTCCCTCTACCCCAATGATAAAAATAACCTCATCTGCGATAGGGTACCTGCCATTAGCTAGTCCCCAGACCTGCCCAGGCCCAGCAAGGAGCTGTCAGGGAACCAAACGTAGGGATACAGTCTGAAGGCGATCCCACACATACACACATATACACCATCTGACCCACGGAGAAATGCTCGAAGAGGTCTCAATGACGGAATGAACTGGAGTCCAGGGAGGTCCCACATCCTGTTCAAGGAGCCAAGGCTGGAGGCCACGCCTCCTACTGGTCTACCTGTGCCTTTGTTCTAGCATCTTGATGCTGAGGTGGGCTTAGAAGTTAATTCCACCTATCAGGAAATATCGGTGGGGAAACAGAGGCACTGGAGGTCTCTGTACTAGGTCTTAAATGAATGAGCAAAGCCAGCAGCTTTTAGGCTCTCTTGGATTATTTTTGTTCCTTTTCAGGAGCTAGAGAGATAGGTGTTGAGACGGTCTCTTTTCGCAGCCGGCTGGTCTCATTACTTTCCTCCTGACCCTGTGCTGGGATTATAGGTCGGTAGCCCTTCTGAAGGCCATTCACAATCACCTCCACACTCGACCCGACCTCCCTGTTAACTGCGGGAAGCCTCTGGGATCATGTGACTAAGGTAGCCACTCACCATCCTCCACCAGTAAAGTACCAGAAACTGCAGCAGCAGCGCTCTCTCTGCTGAAGTCCGCCCACCTGATGCTTCCAGCGGCACATCAGGCGCAAAAATCTAAACACAGACCTAGATTTTTTTTTTTTTAATGGCATGGACTGCCTTGAGGAGAACAGGCATGCCTGCCTCCATCTCCATCCAAGGTGTCGTGAGGATTAACACAGATCTCTGAAACCACAGGCACCTGGTTCACAGTGAAGTGCCATGGGGGGGGGGGGGGGGAGCACTGTGTGGAAGAGGCTGGAGAGCAAGGGGTAGCTGGGTAGATATCCCAGAGCCCAGCAGCCCACCTCTCACTTTGGGAAACAGGAATGTGGAGAAGGAAGATTCTAGAGTCTGGATGGCATTTGAGTCTAATCCAGCCCAAGCCTCTCTGGAGGGCCTGGGTATCTCTCTTCCCTTCTGTCCAGCCACCCAGCAGCCCCAAGAGACAGTTTCCTTGTCTGTAAAATGAGGCTCTAAAGACTTAGTAAGGATGACCTGGGCTGCCAACGAGGGGACACAGTCAAAGTTCTTTGTCAATCACAGATGCTCTGACCTCTGTCCATGCGAGGGCCTGCCACCAGGCTGGGGCTGCCTGCCCAGGGAGTAGGTCTAAGCAGGCTGCTGCCCCAGAGTCAGGGTTCAGGTGAGAACAAACTAGGCAAGAAGTAGCATGGGAAATGTTGTCACATCCAGGGGTGCGAGGGCCATGTGACCAGGATTCAGCTTTCCCCTGGACAGCATCCCTGATCCAACTTCTCTGTATTGTCTGGGCACTGGGCCTACAATGTACCAGGACTTACAGCCTGTGGAATGTGAGCAAGTATTTCACCCTCTGAACTCAGATTCCTCAGTTTATGAACCTGAGAGGGGTAGGTGACATGGTGAGAGGCGGGTGAGATGGAGACATTTTTGTTTTCGAGATGGGGGTCTCATTCTACAACCCAGGCAGATCTCAGACTTACTATGCAGGCCAGGCTGGTCTCAAACTAGCCAGTGCTTCCTACGCGCTGGTATTATAGACTTCCATCTGCCATGCCCCGCTGTGTTTACTTTTTTAATCTTCACACAACCCTAATAGTTGGGGGTCCCGTTCCCATTTTACAGATGGAAAAACAGAGGTTAAAGAAGAATAAGTGACTTGCCCATAAATACAGAAGATCACACGGCCGGTAAGGATAGGATTGGGACTTGAAACACACTTGTGTAGCTTTGCTGTACTAACTTCCATCTAGCAGACAGGAGAGTCAGTTCTGTCTCTGGGCGATACTACCACAGGCAGGCCGAGCCAGCACCCACACCTATATCTGGGTTCCCGAGACTCCTCCTCATGTCCTCCTGCAGGGACAGTGTTGGTGTCAGAACCCAGATCAAAACACTTTCGGAAATACCATCTGACCAGCGGCTCACCACCAGGGAGGGAAATGCTGGAAGCGACTTAGTCCATCTGCAGCTCTGGGGAATGGGAGTTCACGTGACACCAGCTAGTCAGACCCTGCTTGGGTCCAGTGTTGTAACCCACCACATGCCCTCCTGTGGTTGTCTGGCATGAGCAAGCTTGCCCCAGAAACAGAAGGCCTCACTCCCTCCTGCAAACCCCTCTGCTGCCCAGGCCTCCCATCTCCCTCCCTTTTCCTCCACGCCTCCCTGTGGGCCTCCTGCCTCAGGCTGTCCACCGCTGCCCACCCCATCACTGAAAGGACTAGAAAGAGACTAGAACATTTTGAGCACAAGCAGTCTGACCTAAATGTAAACTGACCCCACTGTGTGGCCCAAGAACCAAACTGACCACACCCAGCCCCAAATCACACTCACATCCAGCAATCCTCCACGGGGAGCCCTGGCACTGAGGGGAGCCATTCAGGGGGTTGTGAAGGAAAGCCCTGGCTTCTCCCCCATCAGAACCCTTCGCCCTCCCCACCACACAGCCAAGAATACAGCTCGGCCCTGCCTCTGGGTTACCATGGCAACGGGAAGCCAGGCAATGGGCCCAGGCCCTGCCATCCTGCAAGCCACCTCATTTACCCTGGAGCTGGGCACAGCAGCCACGGATATCACAATTCCTTCTGGAGAGGAAAAGAGAACAAGAAGGAAGGGGAAGAAAAAGACAAAACAGTTATGGGGGCAGGGGGGCAATCAGAGAGAGAAAAGAACGGAGGCTGGGAAGAGGGAGAAAGGAGAGAAAAGAGATGTGGAGGAGAGCAACAGGCTGGGGGCACAACTGCAGAGAGAGAGAGAGAGAGAGAGAGAGAGAGAGAGAGAGAGAGAGAGGAGGGACAGGAAAGAGGCCCCTCCTGATCCCCACTCCACACCACACATTCCTGGGCCTGAGCTGCTTACAGTTTGTGAGACTCTGGGCAGCTAAGATTTCCTGCCCCAGGAAGCTGGCAGCCGGGCTGGGCCCCTCCAGCTGCTCTTAGGCCCTACAGCCTCCACCCTGCTAAGGGACCGTGCTCAGGCCTTCCCCCAGCAAATGGGGTCCCTTCTACTAACCCTCAGGCATCCTCAAACTCTCCTGCCACTTTGTCCTCCCCACCCCCACCCCGACCCAGACTCCTCTGGCTCAACCCAACTTAGTTCTCTGTGTTTCAGAAGCATTCCCAAGAAGCACTGCAGACTGGTGAAAGCAGGGGCATGATTTACCGACTGAACACATCCTGTCATTCAGCACAGGGAGTGGCCTAAGTGGCCTCTCTGCAGACAGGAGATGCCAAGCAGGGCCAGGCAGCCCGTGGCAGAAGCTGCTCTTGCAGGGGCTCACCCACCTCCACCCCAGGTGCTTCTCCAGCCCCTAGCTTAGGGGAGTCGATGGGTTACAAAATAATCTTAACCTGTCCTGGCCCCAAACTGTGTGAGAGGAACCTGAGCCACAAGAAAAGCTTGCTAAAGAAAAATAGAAGGGCAGAAAGAGAAGAAAGACAAACCCAGGTTTAGGGGTGATTGGCAAGAGGGCTGTGGTAAAGCCCCGCAGACTCTTGGAAGTCTGGATGTGTCCCTGCCTCTCGTTCACCGGAGAACCCTGAGCCATAACTAAACCACTCTGCCCCTCGCTGTTTGCATCTATAAAATAGAATTGCTAGTGTCACAGGAAGGAGTCAGGGTGCTTAGAGCAGGACCCGACCCACAGGAAGCGTCATACACCGCAGCACTTTGTGTTACTAAAATAACTAGGCCCAGACTGACCGTGGTGGCACACACCTTTAATCCTAGCACTTGGGAGGAAGAGGCAGGTGGATCTCTTTGAGTTCGAGG
Organism: Chionomys nivalis; assembly: GCF_950005125.1. Classification (NCBI taxonomy): domain Eukaryota; kingdom Metazoa; phylum Chordata; class Mammalia; order Rodentia; family Cricetidae; genus Chionomys; species Chionomys nivalis. The sequence goes on along the minus strand of NC_080096.1, from coordinate 40,875,428 downwards.
CCAACCTGGTTTACAAGAGCTAGTTCCAAGACAGTCTCTAAAGCTACAGAGAAACCCTGTCTCGAAGAAGAAGAAGAAGAAGGAGGAGGAGGAGGAGGAGGAGGAGGAGGAGGAGGAGGAGGAAGAAGAAGAAGAAGAAGAAGAAGAAGAAGAAGAAGAAGAAGAAGAAGAAGAAGAAGAAGAAGAAGAAGAAGAAGAAGAAAAACAAAAAACAAAAATAAAACCCTAGGCCCACAGGTCCCAGAGGTAAGACATCTGCTGAGAACGGCCAGGTGGTCTGTGCAGAGAATGCTTCCAAGGCAGCTAGGGCCTGTGGCCATAACATTCATTTTTCCTACCAATTTTTTACCTATTCAATTTTCTTGCCAATTTTCACTACCAATTGGACACAAAGCCTGTCTACACGAGGGCTTCAGCTGAGAATCATGGCGGGTCAAGACAGAGTCTGTGGTCCTCGTAGGCATGCCACACTTGATGGCTGCCCGAACACCACGCCACCCAGTTCTAGGAAGGCTCCAGACCCTCAGGTGGGAAACAGACTCCTGGAATTAAAGTCTGGGATTACTAGAGGGCAGCTGGGGGTTGGTGGGAACAAGGCGGGCCAAGCCCTAGGAGAAACCTCCTGGGCCACGATTGACCAAGCGTGGAAATGGAGGCTTGAATAAAGATGGGCCTGGTCATCAGCAGCTGCCTGAAAAGTTAAACAGACAAAAAAGCCAAGCTGGGGAGCCGGGAAAAGGCCTGCTTCATGGGCCTGTGTTTCAGTGTTTCCACCACTGTCCTCTTGTTTACGCTGGTTAGCTGGTTACGTGCAGGGCTGGCTCCAGCTCAATAGTTGTTGATGTGAAAACAGCCTCCTGAGTTCATCTGTCCACAAACTCAACTGTGGTTAACTCCTGCTGTTAACCAAAGCTTGGCACCTTGGCAGCTGAGGCTTCCCAGCCCAGTAGGGTGGGAGAGAGGAGGAGAGGGAGGAATGGCTCAGTGTGGAGGAGGCAGCCACAGGCTGGGATTTGCTTGAGGCCCAGCCCTGTGAGGGGGCGGGGACCAGAAGGAGTGGGACTAGTCCCTAGATGGGACAGACAACAGGCTGGAGGGAGAGCAGGGAGGGTACCTGGCTAGGCGTGGTCTGGGCTCAGCCTTCTAGCTGAGCATCTGAGGGCTGACTAAAAACCAGGCCTGGAGGGTAACAGTTAAGAGGTAAGGTCAAGAGCACTCCAGAAGGGCAGTTAGAAAGAAACCAGCTCTACAGATCGATGCTGTTATCCCTGTTAAAACTCCCATTTGTGCCAAGTGGTGGTGGCGCACACCTTTAATCCCAGCACTCAGGAGGCAGAGGCAGGTGGATCTCTGAGTTTGAGGCCAGCCTGGTCTACAGTGTGAGTTCCAGGACAGCCCGGGCTGCACAGAGAAACCCTGTTGGGCAGGAGGGGAGGACTCCCATTCATTTTTAGAGAACACTGAAGAGAATGGTCTGTTCTCTCACAAGCAAAAAGGGGACAAGACCATGTAAAGAAGGAAAGAAAACAGAACTAGGGGTGTGGTTTAGTGGGCAGAGTACTTGCCTAGCATTCAGGAAGTTTGATCCCCAGCACTGCATAAAGCAGTTGTGATACTTGGAAGATGGGGGCAAAAGGATCAGAAGTTCAAGCTCAGTCCCATCTACAAAGCTTAAGGCCAGCCTAGGCTACATGAGACCCTGTCTCACAAAGAAAAGAAAAATAAAGAAAAGACTGGGGAATGTGATGAAAAGAGAAGGTAATTTTCCAGTCTGAGGCGGTGGTGGGGGAGGGCTCCTGCTGAGACCTGGCTAAATGCATGCATGAATGAGAAGAAGCAATTATGAAAGACATGGAGGGGGGTTTCTAAAGAAGGGAGGATGCCAAGCCCCAAAAGGATAGTTGTGACGTCAGAGGGCAGTGGGTGAGAAGCCGAGAAGGCAGCCTGGTCCACGTGGCCCGAGGCTGGGCAGATCCCCAGAGCGCAGATTTGACTCAAAGTGCTGAGTCTGTAAGTGGAGAGTGATGGGAGCTGCCTTTCGGGTCTGCCCACAATGGGCAGGTGTGTGTGCGTGTGTGTGTTTGTGTGTGTGTGTGTGTGTGTGTGTGAGAGAGAGAGAGAGAGAGAGAGAGAGAGAGAGAGAGAGAGAGAGGAGGGTGGAGAGCCTCAGAATGAAGAGGGTCTGCTTGTTAGCAGTGCTGTTAGCAGGAAGGAATGGCACAGGGTAGGTCCTGTCCAAAGTGTTGGCCCAAGGCATATGTCAGAGGTCCAGCTAGCACCAGTACTGCTGGCTGAGAGTCCTTGCTTAGAGTCAGAGATAAGGAGGGAAGGGGCTTGAAGCAAGCAGGAAGTCATAGGTATTGAGTTGGGGGAACCCAGAAAAGAAATGAGCAAGGAAAGGGATCAAGAATTTTCCAGAAAAGCCGGGCGGTGGTGGCGCACGCCTTTAATCCCAGCACTCGGGAGGCAGAGGCAGGCGGATCTCTGTGAGTTCGAGACCAGCCTGGTCTACAAGAGCTAGTTCCAGGACAGGCTCCAAAACCACAGAGAAACCCTGTCTCGAAAAACAAAAAAAAAAAAAAAAGAATTTTCCAGAAGAGCTGGAAAGATGACTCAGTACAAAGCAGTGGTGGCACACACCTTTAATCCCAGCACTCGGGAGACAGAGACAGGAGGATCTCTGTGAGTTCGAGGCCAGCTTGGTCTACAGAGCAAGTTCCAGGACAAGCTCCAAAGCTACAGAAAAACGCTGTCTCAAAAAAAACAACAAAACAACAACAACAAAAAAAGACTACTCTTGCAGAGGACATGGGTTCAATTCCCAGCACCCACATGGCAGCTCACAACTGTCTGCAACTCCAGGATCCAACACCTTCACACAGACATATATACAGGTAAAACACCAAAGCGCACAAAATAAAAATAAAATTTAAAAGAATTTCCCAGATAGTGTTAAATGTGCACTGAATGTATCAAAGTTCTGATTTGTACCCCTCTGTTAAAAACAAACAAGCAAAAACATAGCCACCAGCATATACTAGCTTCTGAGATTCCCGGGACTCCAGACCTGTATAAAGGGTATGAAGACTTAAGAGGAGGTGGAGTCTAATCCTATCCCCTGGGTCTGCGTCACCTTCAGTGACATTTCAACCAATGTCATGGGAAGCCAAGGCCTCCTGGAACTGGGGGGGCCCTAGCTGCCAGGTGAGAAATCTGACCATCACAACAAAGAATCCACATGTCGCATGTGGGTGCTCTGAATGACATTCCCGGCTAAGCGAAGCGATACCGGCGGTGAGCTTACCCATAAGCTAGACACCACCCAGTAACCTCCACCCGGGCCCCACATGGCAGATGAATCGCCCTGCGGAGCTCTGCCCAGCCTTGTCCAAGCTTCCAAGTCGCAAATCACAATCCGTCACTAAGCCACGAAGTTTCAGTGTGGTTTGCATGCAGCCCTCGTAAACTACAGCAGACACGGTCCCCAGAGTGCGGGGGAGGATGTAGACAGGAATAAACACTTGAAAAGACCCAGGGAGCCATCAGTGTGGTGCAGGGGGAGCCCCTGACAGGCTCCCTGACATGGTGAGTGGAGTGAAGGCAGATGGGGAAGGAGAGGACAGAGATGCGGGGGCAGAGTCCAGGCGGAGTGACTTAGGAAAAAGTTGAGAGGCCGTCAAGTGGAAACAGGTACCACTCGAGCAGCGGTTGGCAGGCGACCTGGGACCTGAAAGGCTTTGCTTCCATGGAGGCTGGTGAATCCTGGAACTTGTTCATCTGCTAAGGGGTACAGCAGATGGAGGGAGCCCCCAGAGTCAGAGAGCTGCCCACAGCACAGGCACCTAGCATCTAAGAAGTACTCAGGAACCAGCTCAAAGGTCCTTTTTAGAAATCCACCCTTTGGTATGTGTTTACTGTATGCTGGGCTGAGCCCTTGGGTAACTAACCCTTGTCTTCGGCTCTACTCAGTAACAGTGACCTGAATGGAGCAGATGAGGGAAAGGAGGCATGGACAGCAGAGAGAGAGCCCCTCCACACCATGACTGGCCAGTCAAGGGCAAAGGAAAGCCAGCACAGGTGTGGCAGGAGGATCCCTAGGGAGCCCATCACCAGTGCGAAGCACTGCGGAGACTCTCCAAAGTTGCCTTTTGGCTCCAAGCCAGAGCAAGTATAACCAGTGGGGCCCTCCTGGGTTTGGGGATCTTTTCAGGTAAAAAAACATCAGAGCTGCCAGGTCAGGACCACCAATCCCCATCCAAAGGGCCAAGGCAACAGGTTCAAATTCACTCTCAAGTGATACACACCTTCCTGGCCCTGAAGCCCCGGAAGCTTGACTTTTATCTTCAAAGCTAGAGAAGGGCTGGACCACGCTGACTCAGAGGGCCTCAGGGCCCTGGGGAGAGGCTGAGGGGGGCTGGGAAACAACCAGGGCTTTCCCCCACCCCATATCTGGCTCCCTTTAAAGACAGCCCCTCCCCTGGCCCCACAGTCATTAAACCTTTGGCTCACCACTTGCTCTCGTTTGAAAAAAATTTTACGACATTTTATTTAGTTATTTACGTATAGCGGTGGGGGAGGCGTGTGCAGCGTGCCTGCCTGTGTGAGGAAGGTCAGAGAACAACCTGTGAGTTAGTTCTCCATTCTTCCCTTCGACCGACCATGTGGATCTCAGGGACAGAACTCGGGTCACAGAGCTTGGGGGCAAACGCCTTTACCTACCAGAGGCGTCTCACCAGACACATCACTCGCTCTCTGAAAATGAATCTCCTCCATCATGGAAAAGTCAGCTAATACGAACCTGCTCAGTGACAGGGCCCAGCGTGACCCCACATGCCCAGTTATAGTCAGGAGGCTGAGGCTGGCAGAGAGCTGGGAGAGAGTCAGTCAGATGGTTGGGGGGTGGCCCAGTGGATAAGAGCACTTGCTGCTCAGTCATAAGTTTAAAACCCTAGTATGCACATAAAACGTCAGCCATGGCCATGTGGGCCTGAAAGCACAGTGATGGTGGTGGGGAGTGTGGTGTGTGTGTGTGTGTGTGTGTGTGTGTGTGTGTGTGTATGTGTGTGTGTATGGTGTGTGTGAGAGATGTGTATGTGTGATTGTGGTGTGTGTATGTGGTATGTGTATGTGTGGTTAAGTGGTGTGTGTGTGATTGTGGTGTGTGTGATTGTGGTGTGTATGATTGTGGTGTGTGTGGTTGTGGTGTGTGTGGTTGTGGTGTGTGTGGTATGTGTGGTTGTGTGGTGTATGAGTGTGGTCATGTGTTGTGTGGTATGTGTGGGGTCATGCTATAGTATGTGTGTGCGAGTGTGTATGTGTGTGGTGGTGTGTGTATACATGTGTGTTTGACAGGAAGTCTGTTGCGGCTTTCTGGCTGCCAGCCTAGCTCCAGGTTCAGTGAGAGACCTGTCTCAAGGGAATAAGAAGAGGGATAGAGCAAGACACTTGATGTCATCCTCTGGCCTCTATCAATGAGTCCTGAACATATGTGGGAAATGTACATACATGTGCACAGAATTAATTCATGTGCACAAGAAAATCACACACACACACACACACACACCTGTAATCCGGGGAAGAACAAGATGCTGGTCTGGTCTCTTCCGGCTTCATAAGGGATCTGAAGGAAATGAGGACCCGCACAGCTTTGGGAAACCAGGGTTGCCTTAAGGAGTTCCACAGGCACCTCTTTTAGTTCTTTGACCCAGGCCAGGCCACACCCCAGGGTGGATCACAACCTGTTCTCTAGTCACAGATAGGACAAGGCCAAGGAGTGAGAAGCAGGACCTCAGGTCCCAGTGAGATGTGGGACAAAGGTCCAGTCTGGGCCGCTGGTGTAGCGCTGGTTCCCAGACCTCTGAAGGGCCAAGGCAAGGTTCATATAGTGCTCTCTAAACTGTAACGTGGATGTACACAGGAGGAGGTGAGAAGACCCAACTCTCGGGAAAGGGAGGCAGGATGGTCAGGAGTTCAAAGACAGCCTCAGTCACATAGTTCAAGGCCAAAGTGTCTAAAATACCCCAACAGGGAGGGAGAGAAGAAGGGAGGGAGGGAGAGAGGAAAAAAGGGAGAGAGAGATGCTCTGAGAGCCAGCCAGCGTACCAGCACGTAGCCATTCCTATAGCGTACCAGCATGCAGCCATCCCTACAGTGTGGCAGCCCTTACAGACTTCCTACTGGGGTTCTGCACGCATAGCTATTACTTCTCAGCAAATCCTGCCAGGGACAGGTTTCCCTCGGCCATTGGAAAGGAAGTTGAAGCCCAGTTGTCCACAGGATTTGCCTTAGGCATGAATATGGAGCCAAGGTCCTGCTTTTCCCACTCCTGCTGGGCTGCCTCGAGTAGCATTCATTCATTGATATATCATCTACTGAGGGCAGTTATGGCTATTGAGGAAGCTCTTGAAAAGACAGCTATATCGTATGGCCAAGGGGAACAGAAAGCCAGTCAACAGGGCGCACTCTCCTTCACTTGTGGAACAGGCTCTTCCCTGGCTCTCCATACATGTGCCTCTCTCTGTTGAACCCTGCTTTCCCCCACAGAGACGTTTATAAACAGAGTGAACTGTCGCCTACTCCAGGAAGCCTGCCTGGGCCGCTTTTGAGTGATGAGGGCCACCTCAGTCTTCCTCTGCCACAGTCTAGCAATACTGTGCTGTCATTATCAGTTTATGGCCACCTCAGTTGCCCTATGGAGGACAGGTCTGGTCTGGGTCATTCCTATGTCCCTAACTTACACTGGTCCTTTTCGTCATTGCCATGACTCTAATGTCATGTCCTACCTGCAGGGAGGCTACTCCTGGAATGGCAGGGACACACACAGGCCTGTGGCCAGGAGACTGGCAAGGGACCTAGCTGGCCGTACCATCTGTCCTAGAGCCACTGAACAGAGCAGGCCTAAGGCAAAGATGCCAGGCTGTCAACTCTCCCAGGTCGGCCTAGGACAAGGTGAGAAGCCACAGCATTCAGGGTCTTGCCCAGCTGGAGCCTGGGGCCAGACAAGAATTTTATCTTTAATGTATTTGCTTTATTTTGTGTATACGGGTACTTTGCCTGTATGTATATCTGGGTACTCAGCTGTGCCTGGTTCCTGTGGAGCCAGAAGAGAGCATTGGATCCCCTGGAGCTGGAGTTACAGAGGGCATTTAGCCACCATGGGTGCTGTGCATAGAACCCGGGTCCTCTGGAAGAGCAACAAGTGCTCTTAACTGCTGAGCCATCTCTCTAGCCCCCAGACAAGATTGTTTAAACCTCTAACTAGGTCAAAGTGATGCAAAACCAGGGCCTTGACTTTCTCAGCTGTAAAACCAGTTGAAAACCAACAGCCATGTAAAACACTTAGGGACTTAAATATGCCTGACATTGAGCAGGGCCTCAGCAGAAACCACCATTTTATCATCTCACCTGACCCACAATCCCTGCCACTGAACCATGGCAGAAACCCACAGACTGATGAGAAACAGGAGTGATTATTTAACCCGGCCAGTGACATGCAAGTTCTGTGGCTCACCAGAGTCTCCGCTCCTAACAGCAGTTCTAACAACACTTGCAGAGACGGAAGTGGCTCACAGATGATGAGTGTGGTCGACACAGGCAAAATGAGTTGGTGTCTCTGGACCCCTTCACTCTCGGGCAGCTTTCCCAAGGCTCTAGGGGGACAACATGGCAGAAGTAACCACACTAGGCACAGGTGAGGGGCGGTGGTCCAGGAGCCCCAGCCCCTGGCATGTGTGTTGTGGGGTCAGCTCAGACAGCCTGGGTGCCCCAGCCTACGCTGTCAGTGCACGAGGATGAGCGACAGCAAGGCCACTCACTGGAGCTGCAGATGCCTCTATAGTCAAACTGAAGATGGACAAAGGGGCCCCAAGCTAGCAACTTCCCAAGCCCAGGCTCCTCCTTTAGTGCCTCATGGGTTCCTGGTTGGTCCTAACCAAACTCCCTCTTGTGAGGAGCAAGGGGATGATAGGAAGATAGCTGGGACCATTTGGAGCTGGCCAATTAAAGAAAGTCAGGTACTAAACCAAGAAACACCAGGGATGGTGGTCTATACCTTCAATCCCTCACTGGAGAAGCAGAGTCAGGCAGATCTCTGTGAGTTCATGAGCAACCCAGGCTACATTGTAAGACCCTGTTTCAAAAAATAAAATAATTAAAAAAAAAAACTAAAGCAGGGGACCAGAGAACCCCCAGAAAGCTCAAAGATAACATCAACTAAGCTCCAGACAGACTCCAGCCCAGACTCCAAGGCCAGCTGTAGTCCCTTCAACTTCAGCCAGCTGGCAACCGCTCCTCCCAGGCTCAGGCCACTCTGAACCACGGAAGCGTCATTCAGAGCTCAAGGTGCCTGGCACTCCCCTGCCTTAAAGCCTGCAAGGGAAAGGTTCCCTCTGCCCAGATGAGACCCCTTCAGCCTCCAGGCCTCCTGCTCAGATGTCATCTGTTCAGGACCCCACCCCCACCCTCTCAGTTCTTGCTCTCTGGACAGCCTGAGTTTAAAGTCCTTCGTTCAAAGTCCCTTGACAACTGTGTGACCTTGGGAAGGAGACTTAGCCTCTCTGTCTCCATTTCATCTATAATAGAGGGCACAAGAGCATTCAGAGTTATAAGGACTGAGTCCGAGCATGCTCAGACATAGGTAAACCATAGATGACACTCATTGTTACTGTCATTCGCAGTATTTATGGCAGGTTTCCATCACCATGGCCTGCCTGCCTTTATTTCTCCTCTACTAGCCCAACAGCTGGGATCCATACCGTCACAAGTCACAGCACACTCATGCACCTGCCATACCCTCAGTAGACACCCACGTAGGGAGCAAGCAAATTAGGTGTAATGTTGGAAGGTGGCATTGTTACCTCTGGGGCTACATGGGATGGGGAGCCAAAGAGGAAGTGATGACTGAGCTGTGTCTGGAAGGATAAAAACAAATCAACTAGCCGGGCGGTGGTGGCGCACGCCTTTAATCCCAGCACTCGGGAGGCAGAGGCAGGCGGATCTCTGGGAGTTCGAGGCCAGCCTGGTCTACAAGAGCTAGTTCCGGGACAGGCACCAAAAGCTACAGAGAAACCCTGTCTCAAAAAACCAAAAAAAAAAAAACAACAACAACAACAAAAAAAAAAATCAACTAGACAGACTGAAAACACTGTGCATCTGCCTGTGGCCGAGTCTGGGGTTCACATGCAGCTCCTGAACAAACTGTTGAGCCTCGATTCTCCTCCAGAGAACCTTCTATGACCACCGCAACCCCTTCAAGCCCTGGGGTCACTCATCCACTCAATCATTTTGAGCTCCTCCTGTATAATGGGCCTTATCATTTTCTGTCTCTAGGCCTCCCCTCTCCTGCCACATGGTGAGGACCACCATCAGAGGCATATGCCAACTCCTCAGACCCAAGGCTGGGGGACTTCTAGGATCGCCCAGCACACAGGGGTTCGGGGACTAACACCTGACCTAAAATCACAACATGAATAATAGGTGAACATGAGATTTTTTTTCCCTCCGTGTGTGTGTGTGTGATTGTTTTGTGTGTGTATATGTGGTGCATATAGGTGAATAGGTAGGTATGTATGTCTGTACACATGTGTGAGGTCAGAGGCAATGTCAAGTGTCCTGTCCTCTCCACATCATCACTTTGAGGCAAGCTCTCTCACTAAGCTAGAAGCTGACAATTTAAACTAGGCTAGAATCTCAGCTAGTTCTCGGGATCTACCTGTTTCTACCCTTCAATGCTGGGACCCAACACCCAGATCCATAGCCAGAGACTAGATGCTAGCCGAGCTGAGTCAGGGCTCAAGGTACGAATGCTAAGCCTCATGTCCAGAAAAGCTCTGAACCAGGACCACTGAGTTCAAATCCCAGCTCTGCCACTATTACAGCTGCGCCAAGGTTTTTCCATAAATGCTTGGGATTTGAATTAGTATTTTCTTGCTTGCACATCAAGTGTTTTTACTCACTGAGCCAACTTCCCAGACCTGAAAATGAGATTCTAATCCAAGCCTGGCACAATGGCACATACTTGTAATCCCATTACTCAGGAAGCTGAGGCAGGAGGATCAGGAATAGGAGGCCATTCTGAGCCACATAGTGAAACTATCTCAAAACAAAACAAAAAAGAAGAAGACGAAGAAGAAGTAGAAGGAGGGAGAAAGACAAGATTCCAATCCAAGGGCTGTTTCCCAAACTTCAACGTATTCTGGTCTAGACCCCTAATGAGTTTGGAGAGGATGACATATGGAGAAGCTACTTCCACTGTCCTGGGGTTCAAAGGAATCGATGGGTCCTATGGAGGTCTGCAGTAGCACCCAGACCTATGAGCAGAGCACAGATGCCCACTGCTGGTTTGGTCTCCTCCAGCTTGCCATTAGTACCAAGTGAGCAGGGAGTCTCAAGAGAATGGGGTCAAATAGCCCATCACCAGCTGTAGAGTCAAAACAGCTGCTAAGCCCCTTTGGGAGCTGACCTGGACCAGGCTAGAACTGAGGATCAGAAGTTCAAGGTCATCTTTGGCAACCTCCTTATCAAATTTGAAACCAACCTGGGTTACATGAGACCCTGTCTCAAATATAAAAATAAAAATAGCTCAGTACCAAGAAAAAGAAAGTGTTCCCAAATCCTTCTTTTTTCCATTGGAGCAAAGGAAATTAAGAAGAGGCCACAGAAATTCAAGATCTGCCAACCAGGCACAAGTTCAAAGGTGGCGGTGAATGTCATTTTAACGAATGTGAGGTCCCTGTGGCCCTGTGGCCCAGTTTCCACACCCAACACCCAGATCCATAGCCAGAGGCTAGATGCTAGCCGAGCTGAGTCAGGGCTCAGGGTAGCAATGCTAAGCTCATGTTCAGAAAAGTTCTGAACCAGGACCACTGAGTTCAAATCCCAGCTCTGCCACTTCCTGCCTCTGTGCCGTTAAACAGGCTGCTGACCCCACCGAGCCTGAGTTACCTCACTGGGTTGAGGGTGGGAAGGGAGCAGTAGGGTGGAGAGCATTGGTTACTTTCCTTCCTGCTATAACCAAACACCCAACAGAGGGGCTTAAGGATGTGAGGGCTCGTCCTGGCTCACAGTTTGAGGAAACACAGTCTAGCAGGCAAGGACCTGATGGTGGCAGCTGGTCACACTGTGTCCACAGTTGGGGAGCACAGAGATGATGCTGGTACCCTGATACTGTCTCCTTTTTCTCTTTTTATTCAGTCAGGGCCCCAGTCATAGGATTGTGTCACCCACATTCGGGGTGGATCTTCTTCCTCACTTAGACCTCTACAGAAACACTCTCACAGACATTCCCAGATTCTGATGGTAAAACAACCCTCCTCCCCCCACTGAAAAGAGCAAGGAAATATGCATGCGCTGAGCATGCTGCCTGGCAAAGTCAGTGTCTGAGGACATCCTACCCGGGGCTCAGGGGACAGGAGCAAGAGGCCCCAGCGGCTCAGATTCCACCCTGGGCCTGGCTGAAGGACTGTATGCCCACATTCATTCTCTAAGTATCCTCTGGCCCCTGGCCAGGCCTAGGTACGCTAAGCACAGCTTGTAAAGTTCATTGGGGTATGGAGATGGAGATACAAGCCAAGCTCCCATCCCAGTGAGAGCGGGGCTCACAAAGGGTACATGGCGTCGTGAAAAATCTAGAAAGACTTTCTGGAGGAGGAAGCATCCCAGCTGAATCTGAGGGCTGAGACAGAAGCTACCAAAGAGACAGCAGGCGAGGGGAGGCATAGGGAGGCTGAGATCACTGGGGGGGGGGGGGGTTTTACAGAGTGCACAGCAACTGGAGAGAGTCTAGGCGGTTCACCGAGGCAGAAGAAGCCAGTCAGTATGATGCTACTATCAATACAGAGGGAAGGGTGATGGGACCTGGAGACCTGGACAAGCATGCCACCAAGACGGTGACCTGCTAGGTAAGTCTGAGCAGGTAAGCAGGTGCCACAGTTACTTTACCTTCAGAGGTGCCCTCTGCTGTGAGAGCAGATGTAGGGGGACTTGATGAGATACCAACTCCTGGGTATGGGGATGCTGAGCTGAATGGCAGCTGGCAAAGAGGCAGGTGAGACATGTATTTTACCCCAGGGCCCTTCTTTAAAGGCCTCTTCTGAAACGTCCTCAGTTGGCAGTTACTGTGTCCTGCCCAGGCTGCCCAGGCTGTCCTGGGTCCTTCTCCAGGCACCAGGCCAAAGGCCCCCTGTGAGCCGCTGAACACTTGGGTGTTTCTGGGACCTCAGCACCTATCTCCACTCCAAAAGTCCCAGTCAGGAGGTTCCAGGAAAATATATTCCCAAAGGTCACTCCACAGGACGTGTCCCACATGGCCTGTCCCTCACATGGTCGTGTCCTTGCTCTCCTTCTTGTCTTCACACATACACCCTCACACCCTAAATTCTGTCAGGTCTATATACTTGGAGTCCTGAGGTAGGGAGGTCAGCAAACTCCAAGCCCTGAGCTCAGAAGGCAGGAGAACTGTGCACAGGGCACACACACACACACACACACACACACACACGGCACCAGGATGAATTCCAGAACTTGCTACAGAGGATTCCATTCCACCCAGCCCCAAACTGCCAGCCGGGGGGAGCCTGCTGTCCCCACGGCTCTTTGGCGACTCTACCAGTTATAACTTAAGAAGTCCGTGGGTTCTGTGAGTTCTCCTTTCAGACAGGACTGCAGAACAGCAGACAGTGAGGCTGGGGATGCAGATCCTGACTTAAGACGGAAGCATCTACTTTCTGGGCCTCACATAGGGGAAGCCCCACATTTGGCTCCCAGTCCACCCTAACCCACCATTCCGTACCCTTCGCAAGTGGTTTCCCACATTCTGGATCATTGCTGCTCCACCTGCCAGGCCCTGGGGGTTCTGCGAGCTGCTCAAGGGCCTCTGGTCACCTGAGCCACAGGCGGCCAACAGCTCCAAAAGCAGCCGGCTTCTCACAGCTCCTCCTCCCAAGCTCCCGCCCCCTCCGGGGCCAGCTGTTAATATCTCCGCCCCATGTCCTGGCCTCTCCTCAATCCACCCTCTGTGCACCCCCAACCCTAGCACAGAAGGCTCCCTAGCGCCCGCCAGCTGGGCCACAGCCACATGGGATCTGGTGCCCACCTACTGGCACCACCAGACTATGCTTCTAGACTCAGCCAAACTCCAACCCTCTACCCACTGCCCTTAGTTAACAGAATGGCTCCAACATCCCAGAGCTCCAACTCCCTGGCCAGGGATTCCATTCATCCGCAAGAGGGCAGGCTGGAGCATGGCAGGATGCCAGAGAGCTGCCAAAGCCTCCTAGAGAGACACCAGACCCACCTGCCAGGATTTCACCTTCCGGAGTGCTGCCCACTGGCTCCTGCGCCCAGGCTGCCTGTATCCAGCAACTGCTGAACTGGGAGACGATAGACCAGCCCCTAACAGCCACTTCCTTATAAACCGGTGATTCTTCTAATAGAGGCACCTGCCAAAGTCCACTGTGCATGCCACACAGTAGTTAGCGCCCAAGGCCATCAACAGTTGATAGCCCTCCAGGATTTTTCCTTTCCTATGTCACTTCTGCAAGAGATTTGAGCCAGAGGGCTTGAGACTCACACTGGAAAGAACAAAAAGTCTTGGAGGCCAAAGGAAAAGGTGAACGAGTGGCCAAAGATGAGTCCTAGAACACCAGACCCCTTCTGTGATTCAGACTTCCTGCTGGTCCTGCTCCTACCCCACAAGGACAATCCTCGGGGCTGGGAAGGGATACATCCTAGGCGCACAGCCAGTACAGAGCAGATGGGACGGTCCCATCTGCCCCCTGCTTCTTCCGTCACCACGCAGCTGATAAAATGTCCTTTGCCAAATGCTCTGAGTTCACGGCCAGGCCTCTGAGCAAGTCCCCTCCTCTCTCAAAGCCTCTGTTCTAGGAATCCAGGGCTCTCACGCCCTGCCTTGTGCGTTCTTGTCAGCTACCAGCACTCGGCCTCTGCAAATGAGAAACTGAAGTTATACACTAACGACAGCAAGATGGGCACCCAACGTGCTACCTCATGCCTGCAATCTCAATACTCTGGAAGCTGAGGTAGAAGATCAGCCATGAGTTCAAGGCCAGCCTAGGCAACTTGGTGTGTTTCAGGCCAGCTTGATCTATATTACTGTGTTAGACATTGTCAAAAAAAAAAAAAAAAAAAAAAAAAAACAAACAAAAAAAAAAACAGTAGGGAATGGAGAAATGGCTCAGTGGTAAAGGGCACTTGCTGCTTTTCCAGAGGAGTCAAGTTCGGTTCCCACACCCATGTCAGGTGGCTCACAACCATCTGTAATTCTTGCTCTAGGAGAGGCGATGATGTCTCTGTGCTCCAAGGGCATCTGCATTCATGTATACACACCTGGGTGCAGACACATTAGAAGCAAACATCCTCTGAATCGAAGTTGAGGCTGGGGAGATGGCTCGTTTTGCAAAGTGCTTGTTATTACACGCATGAAGACCTGAGTCTGGCTCCTTGGCACCCATGTAAAAAACTGGGTGCAGTTGTGGGCACCTGTGATCCCATACAAGATCCCTAGGGCTTGCTGACTAGCCTATCTAACAGAATGGGTAAGTTCCAGGTTCACTGAGAGATCCTGTCTCAACAAATAAAGTGAGACCATGAGGAGGCTCAGCGTGCCAAGGGTGCTCGCTGCCCGTGGTGGTTTAAATGGGAATGACTCCCATAGGCTCATATATCCAAATGCTTGGTCATCAAGGAGTGGCACTATTTGAGAAGAAATAGGAGGTGTGGCCTTGTCGGAATAGGTGTGGGCTATTGGAGGAAATGTGTCACGGGTGGGTGGGGGGGCTGGTTTTGAGGTTTCATAAGCCCAAGCCAGCTGCAGTATTGACCTGCTGCCCTGCCTATAGATCTGGATGTGGAAATCTGCTTCTCCAGTACCATGTCTGCTTGAGGCCTCCATGCTCGCCACCATGATGATAAACTTCTGAGTCTGTGAGCAAGCCCCCAGTGAGATGCTTCCTTTTATGGGAGTTGCCTTAGTCACGAGTCTCTTCACAGCAATAGAACACTGACTAAGACACTGCCCAACAATACTGGAACCACGCAATGGTGGAACTGACCACACAAAGTTGCCCTGTGACCTCTACAGATGTGTGGCACATGTGCCCCGCTGCCATACACACATCATACATACACACATACTCAATAATAATAAATGAAATAAATTAAAATGGTTTTAAAGATGAGGAAGCAATTGAAGAAAATTACTCTGGCCTACACACACACACACACACACAGCACTGAGGACTAGAGAGATCCAGGTGGCTTCTAGAGGAGGTGGTACTCACGCCAGCCTAGAGCCTGAATGGGCTTGGGCAGGTTGGGAGGAGTGATATGGGGAAAGGCCTGACAGGACAGCACAGTCCTGGGCTTTGGGGAGCGCCACCTTACAGGAAAGCAGGAACCTGTCGCAGAGGGCCTCATGGACCAGCAACAGGGTTTAAGCACTGTGGCTCCTCTCCGCCTGGTGAGCAGGCCCAACACAATGAAGCCTTGCAAGGAAGACAGCAGATCAAGAGACCTGGACTGAGCTCATCTTACTGAGTCCACGCCTAATGTAACAGATACCGCTAGTGAACTCACAACTTCCAAGCCCAGTCTCCCATCTCTCCGGAGGACCACCTCAGGCTCACCAGCCTCAATCTAGAGCTCCATCTTAGACATAGACAGAGTAAAGACCAGAGATGGAAAAGGATGCTCAAAAAGACATGCTTGGTGGAAGTTGTCTAGACTCAGCTCTCCTGACCATAAGTCCAGAGCCCCATGCAGCTGATCCTCCCACAGGCACACACAGGGAGGGGCTTCACTCAGACATCAGGGAGGACCTGAGTGAGACTAAATCCCAGGCGTGCACAACAGAGAGCTCAATCTCTCTACAGAGGCTCCTGCAGCTCACAGAGCAATATCCTACCTGAACTGGTTCCTGTGAGTTCTCAGAGGTTCTGCCCCATCTGTTACTATAGAGATGTTTCCATGGGCATCCATGGAGTCCCAAGGACAGGGACGACATCTCCCTCATCTCTGAGCCCCTTCCCCAACACCCAGACCACAGTCCCATATTCAGATGCCTGTACTAGGTCCTAGAAGGGCCCAAACTTCAGCCTGCATCAGGGACACCCAAAGGGCCCCTTAACGTTTAGGGTGCTGGGTCCCACCCAGTTTTTTTGTTTTTCTTTCTAATTCTATATGGATGAGTGTTTCACCAGCATGTATGTTTATGAGCTACTTCACCACTAGTGCCCTTAGAAGTCAGAAGAGTTTGTCAGATTCCCCTGGAACTGATGGTTGTGATGTGGGTGCTGGGAATTGAACCCTGGTCCTCTGGAAGAGCAGCCAGTTCTCTTAACTGCTAAGCCATCTTTCTAGCCCCCATACTACAAGGTTTTTGTTTCAGTAGAGCAGAAGTTAAGCCTGCCTGACAAAATCCCTAGAGATGTCAATTCTGCTGGACCAGAGAGACAGATCAATGGCACGTTACGGTGGGGATATGATAAGGAGACCCAGAGACTTGACAGTCTGTCAGCACAGCAACAGCAGCTGAAATGCCACCATCTCCAGGTAGCCTCCTCAACTCCGCCTCAATAGTCTGCATGGAAGCATGTACCTGTTCACACTTCACAGTCCTGTATCCCTGGTCCTCGCTGGAACTCGAGCCTGGGGCATTGTGCATGGGAGGAAGACCGCATCCCTACCAAGACTTTTTCTCTTTAGTTGATTTAGTTGGTGTCCTTTTTTTTTTTTTAACCTCAAGTAAGCTGGCAGTGGAATGGCACAGATTCATCAGAATACCCTGTCCCTTCACAGTGAGAGCCTTGAACATGGATGTTCAATGAGCATCTAGCAATGGAGGAATCTTACAAGGGGACACAGTGAACGGAAGTACCTGCCTGCATAAACCTCTGATCAAATGAAGGCATGCAGGAATACTGTCATCCCCTCACTGTCCCAGCCTCTGGGGCCGGGCAGTGTGGCCGGACAGATTAAAGGAAGCTTTGAGATAAAGAGTGGGTGGGGCATCAGGGAAGGGAGGGGCTAAGAAAAGAGTACACCAGCAGAAGAGGAAACGGAGGTGACTATTCAGAGCCCAGAGCACTCGCTCTAAATCCCATGCTTTGTGGAGAAAAAGCCTCTAAAGAAGAGCAAGGGGAAGCCCACAAACTGCCCCCAGGCAGAGGAGAGGCAGCGCTCAAGGAGGTGGGGAGGGGGTGGAACCCTACAGGAGAAGTAAAGTTTAGCCAGCCCTGAATACCACCCTGTCCAATAGGTTCTAATACACGGATTCTAGTCTCTGCCAGCTCCTGGTGCGAGTGGACCTCCCACGTGGCCAGCCGCTGTGGGGCTGGGCCCAGCCCAACTTCCCAGATTTGGCTTTTGCTCAGGAATTGTTCTCACCTCAGGCTATGCCGAGTAAGTCATCACAAGACGCACTGTCCGGGGAGCCTGAACCCTCAGGTCCCCGGTGGCCAGCCTGAGGCCCTCCCCCATCTCCTGGAGGCCAGCACCCAAGCAACGCTCGCCTGAGTAAGGACAGTCCCTAGCAGAGACCAACCTGAGAGCTGCACAGGGAGTCGACCCACCGAGCTGAGACGCCAGGGACACGTGTGCCCTTCCAGAAGGGGAAGGGTGACACGTGCGGGGAAGGGGGTCTTACCCACGTGCTGGGACAATCCTGACCCCCCCACGGTTGGCAGGGCGGAGTCCAGGACTCCCTGGGTGCCAAAGCAGCGACTGTAGGGAGGCTGGAGTTCGGCAGCGGCGGAAGCGCCGGCTGTAGACAGAAGGCGGGAGCGGCCAGACAAGTTCCTGGGCCAATCTATGCCCTCCCTCCCAAGCTTGGAGAGGGTGGGGCCAACCAGGGCCGCGGGGTCAGCTGATTTCAGAAGTCCAGGCCCCGTGTGGAAGATATTGGAGGTCAGGACCCCAACCAACTGACAGTAGACACTTCAGCCCGGGAGTTGTCAAGCCCTGGTCACAGGACAGAGGTGGAAAAATGGGCACCTGGTCACCACTGGAAGCAAAGACTGACTGCTACTTCTCAAAGCGGAGCTTGCTAGTCTTAGTATTAGGGGCTATTCAAGCACACCTTTAATATGTGCCCAGTACTGAAGTGTGTGATGGAATGAGATACTACACAGGACCCCCAGAATACTTGGAGGATTATTGACTCGGGGAGGGAGGGTGCAGAAAAATAGATGATTCAGAACTAGACAAAGGCAACAGCACCCACTGACCTCACTCAGTGAGAGCCACTGTTAACACAAAGGGGTGGCTTCCGGATAGACTAGAGCTGAGGATGCAGCCCCCAACCCTATCCTTCAACACCCCCCCCCACCCCGGGTTTGGTATTTACCTTACCCAATATACAGTATGAACTACACGCTACTGAACACACAAATAGGACTGGAGGGCCACGTAAAAGACGCCCACCAGTGTTCATCTGTCAAACTCAGAAGGGATCAGATACCTTAAATGGCGATCCCTGAAAGAGGAACAGAGGAGGTGGGGGACTTTGGCAGTCCAGTGCATTCTATAGGGAGGGGGGACCTGGAGGAGCTTGTCTCTCCAGACATACACCCAAAGAGTTCCTTGGGAACTTGGCCTGCCCCAGTCACTCTGGGGACAAAGGATAGCTGTTTATGAACAAAGAGCCACCTACTGAGGCTACCCACACTGGGTCCCAGAAGCCCTCCAGTGGGAGACCTTTGGTGACAACAAAGGTCTTCCTTTGGTCACTTGTATGACCTTGCTTAGCGCACACTAAGAATGAGACCTTCACAGTCAGAGATGCAAGTACCCACCCATGGGTTTTGGCATCAGCCAGCCACAGACCAGCTCTGCCTCAGCTGGGAGCATTAAGGCCCAGCCTCAGCTCCTAGACACCTAGGTGTCTTCGACAGCAAATGACAAACGAGACCATTTTCCAAGTGCAGATGGAGCCGGGCGATGGTGGCTCACGCCTTTAATCCCAGCACTCGGGAGGCAGAGGCAGGCGGATCTCTGTGAGTTCGAGACCAGCCTGGTCTACAGCGCTAGTTCCAGGACAGGCTCCAAAGCCATAGAGAAACCCTGTCTCGAAAAACCAAAAAAAAAAAAAAAAAAAACCCAAGTGCAGATGGAGACACATCCAGGGACACCAGGAGCCCTGTGGGACGGCCAGATCTTGCAGGGAAGGGGAATTCTCACTCTGGCAGACTGCCGTGAGTCTGTCATCAACCATGGCTTACTTTAGTGTGACACCAGAAGCAAGTGGTAGAACCCTAGAGAGATTCAGATTTATCTCCTTTTCTTTCTGTGAAGCTGGCCATGAATCCATGGCCTGATCCCGTACTCTGTCACACAGCTACATCCCAGCCCTCAGAGTATCTTGTTATTGTGTTTGTTTTAAGACAGCGGCCTCTGCAGACCAGGACGGTTGTGAATTCCTAATCCTCCAGCTACAAGCGCTAGGATTGCAGGCCCACCTGTTTGCTCTGGTACTGCAGATTTAACGTAGGACTCTGTGGATGCCAAGCAAGCACTCTACCAACCAAGTCACATAGTCGGCCCTCACATTGTCCTTTTTAGAAAGCGACCATATTGGCTATGCTGTTTCGGAGTGGTAGGGTATGTGTTCCTGTGTGAGTGGGCATCTTTCGGGTGGTGCAGGTCCCACCATGTGGAGGTTATCCTGGAACCTTGCCAATGGTAGGCTAGGCTAAGGGACCTTGCCTGGCACCTAGGGCTTTTCTTGATTTATAGCAGCAGCTCTCAACCTGTGGGTCACATGACCCTTGTACAGGGGTCACATATCAGTCATCCTGCATATCAGATATTTACATTACTATTCATAACAGTAGCAAAATTATAGTTATGAAGTAGCCACAAAAATAATTTTATGACTGGAGGTCACCACAACATGAGGAACTGTACTAAAGGGTTGCGGCAATAGGAAGGTTGAGAACCCCTGATCTATAGTTTAATTAGAAGTGTGTTACCGAGCCAATAAGATCTTCTTTTAGGGGCTGGAGAGATGGCTCAGAGATTAAGAGCACTGGCTGTTCTTCCAGAGGTCCTGAGTTCAATTCCCAGCAACCACATGGTGGCTCACAACCATCTGTAATGAGATCTGGTGCCCTCTTCCTGACTGTAGGCATACAAACAGATAGAATACTATATACATAATAAACAAATAAATTTTTTAAAAAAATCTTTCTTTGAATAAAGACACCTGCCACCAAAGCAGATGACCTCACTTCAGTTCCTTGGACCTGAAAGAGGACCAGTTTCCACCTGTTCTCTCTTCTCCACACACATTGAGGCATTCACAGATCCCCACCTACAGACACACACAAATAAGAAGGAACCAGAGAGATAGCTTGGTGGAGAGAGTATGCACTGCTCTTTTGAGAACTTGCACCCATGCCGAGACTCACTGCCTCCGGAACTTCAGCTCCAGGGGTATCTGATGTCTCTGGCTTCTGCGGATACAGGTGTTCATATCACATACCCACACACGGACATATGCACAGACATACAATTTTAAAATGAAATATGTCTTTGGGAACGGTGAGATGACTCTGAGGATAATGGTGCTTGTCACCAAGTCTGGTAACCTGGGTTTGATCTCTGAAACCTGAGGGAGTGTCTGCCAGTGTCCTACAGGGAATCGAACCACGCAGAGAGATGAGAATGCAAACCCAGTACAGACTGACTTCATCAATCCGGGTCAGACTTCGGAGAGTCTAACGCTAGGTGGTCCGTTGTCAGCAGATTTCAAACACAGTACCATTTGGGGAACGGCTTCCAAGCAACAATCAGTCCGATTCCAGGTGCACAACAAAGCTTCAGGGGTGGCTGCACAGGGACTCTTTTACACAGTACATGTGACCACGAGAGTAGGTTCTATAGCTAGAAGGCCTAGAACCTAGTGTGGTCTCTGATGACAGCATAGAGATCAGCAGGCCATAAAATACTTGTGACATCTCCCCCTAAGGATGGGTAACAGTCTAGGGAGGGAAGAGTCTGGAATAACCATTCTGGGGAATTTGGGTGAGGTCTGCCTCTATAGTAAAAGGGGGTGAGGTCTGCCTCCACTGATAGCAAAAAGGTCACCAGGTAGCTAACAAAATCCACTCACAGCCTTCTGGGCAGAAAAACAAGTATTTTATCTCCTCCATTGAGAAGAAGCCCCTGCCAGGTGGTGGTGATACACACCTTTAATCCCAGCACTTGGGAGGCAGAGGTAGGCAGATCTCTGTGAGTTTGAAACCAGCCTGGTGTATAAGAGCTCGTTCCAGGACAGGCTCCAAAGCTACAGAGAAACCCTGTCTGTGTCCCCAACTGCAGAGGCAGTCTCCTGAATAGCCAGGTCTACAGGTCTGAGCTGCCAGATCCGGCTCCATTCTTCTCTGCAGTGTGTTCATACAATTCCTTGCTTTATCAACTTAAGCATTCCATTTTTTTTTAAATATTTATTTATTTATTTTGTGTACAGCACTCTTTCCACGTGTGCCTGAAAGCCAGAAGGGGGCGCCAGGTCTCATTATAGATGACTGTAAGCCACCATGTGGTTGCTGGAATTGAACTCAGGACCTCTGGAAGAGCAGTCAGTGCTCTTAACCTCTGAGCCATTAGGCTGCTGCTGCACGGCCAGTAACGAACTAGTCCACACCTCCCTCCTGTCTGGGTACCTCAGTGTGAGCAGGAGAGGGAGGGGCAATCCAAATGCACGCTTTCCCATGACTCCATCATCTACAGACCACTGTGCGTGACCTCCACACACACTGAAAACTGAAAGGTGTCTAGACCCTTGCTTTCCCCCAACTCTTCTCTCTCCCCTTTATATCTCTTCCTTGGTTTGAATTGTCAGATTGAATTGTCAGATATCAAAGTAATTGACATGGGGTTCAGTCCTGTAATCAAATTAGGCCTTCAAAACATTGATAGATTGATTCTATCAAACAATGTGGCCTCATTACAGGCTATGGGGAACATTGGTGACTTCAGCTCCATGCTGTTTCTGTTTCCCATCATTTCCTTTCCCTTCCTACAGACCTGCTTGCTTTCCCAGCAGTTTCTGTCTCCTTTTCGGCTTCCTCACACCGCTCTTCTGGGCTTATCCTCACTAGGTTAGAACCATCTGGACCAACCTGATGACACCTTTGTGATCGCCAGGCTTTCTTTCCTCTGACCCTGCCCAGCTCAGATGGCTGAACTCATTCCCTTCTTTCCTCCTCAGAGCCTCTATCCTGTGCTCAGCTCTAACCTGGCTGGCATAGGTCCTCAGCGCCACGCACACAAAACCCCACCTGTACCTAAGGCTGGGGGTGTTGCACAGGTCTCTTTGATGTTAGGATGCAGCATGGGACTTGGTTGGACCAAATTTTTGCGTGTTTCACTTTTATTCCGAGAGATTCTAAAATCTGTATTATATCATTTATTTTTGATGTTTGTGTTTGCATGTGAACAGGTACCACAGGGTGTGTGTGGAAGCCAGAGGACACCTTTCAGGGCTCAGCTCCCTTCTTCCACCAAGTGGATCCCAGTGATCAAAGGAGGGTTGTCAGACCTCATGATAAGTGCCTCTGAAGTTTCTTTAAAAAGTTTTATTACAGCCAGGCGGTGATGGCACACACCTTTAACACCAGCACTTGGGAGGCAGAGACATGTGAATCTCTGTGAGTTTGAGGCCAGTCTGGTCTAGAAGAGCTAGTTCCAGGACAGGCTCCAAAGCTACAGAGAAAGCTTGTCTCAAAAAACCAAAAAAAAAAAATTAATAATAATAATAAAATAAAAAAGTTTTATTACATTTTTTGTTTTTTGCTTTTTTTTTTTTTTTTTTTGAGGGGGAGTCCATGCAAGCAGTGGTCATGAAGGCCAGAGGACAAGTTCCAGGAGTCAGCACTCTCTCTCTTCTATGTGGGTTTTAGAATTAAACCCAGATCTTCTGGCTTGGTGGCAGTCACCTACACCACATCCAGTTTGTTTGTTTGTTTGTTTGTTTGTTTGTTTGTTTGTTTAATTCTCTTCTTTTGCTTTGCTTTTTTTTTGTTATTGTTTATTTGTTTGCTGTTGGTTTTGGTTTTTTGTCTAGACATTTTGCAGACACTTTTAATCTATAGGCTGTATCTAAGAAGTTGTTATTTCTTTGGGGATTATTCCATCTCTGGGATAACTGTCATCAAACCCCTATGTTGACCCTATATCTTTTATTTTTCACTGCTATTTTCATTTTGCTATTTTAATTTCTGGAATACTTCCTTTTCATTTTGCTTGTGCTCCAGCAATCATTTTTTTAAAAAACAAAAAAAACAAAACAAAACACTTTTTTTGGTGGTTGTTTGCTCTTTCATGAAAGCATCCTCCGCATACTCTGAGATTCCAATATGGTTTGGAGCCTTTTAAGACACTAAGTTTGCACAGCTCCCTCTGCCCCCGAGGGCCTTCTGCTTCCACTGGGACTGTTCCTTTAGATGCTGCTGCTGAGCTGTGAGTTTGTACTAAAGAGGGAGAAGACAGCTTCTGCAGGTATCGGGAGGCTTGGTGGCAGCTTTGGGATCTAGAGGGTATACCTATCTTTGGGTAGGTATAGGCCACAACATCTATTTGCAAGTTTGGGGTTTATTGTGGGAGCTGTTTAGTTTGAATCTTGATTTGGGGTTTGTTTGAGGAAGGGTCTCACTTTGTAGCCCCAATGGAGTTGAATGTAAACCAGGCTGACCTCAAATTCTCAGAGATCACCTGCCTCTAACTCCCCAGCACTGCCGCAGGGACTGCCTCTGCCATCTAAACCCTGCGTTACAAGCCACACAGTTGTGTCTGGCTGGTATTGCTGCTGTTTTAACTTACTCTTTAGAAATTTTACACATGACTACAATGTGTTTTGATCATCTCTACCACTGCTACCCCGTCCCCATGACCCCCTCTAACTCCTCCCAGAGCTCTCTCTGACATCCCTCTCCCAACTCCATATCTTCTCTTTCTCTTGCTTGCCCTACCTCTCTTTTAATTTATCAAGTTCCATTAGTATTGTCCATGTGCACGTGAGTATGTGCACACACACAGAGTGCACAGTATGTGCACACACACAGTGCACACACGCCCTAGGTTCCGGGGGAGACAGGTGGAGAGTGATAGAAAAGTGTAGCTGATGCCCTCTTCTGACTCCTCGTATGTACAGGTTCGGGGTGGGGACACATACACACAAATAAAGAAATCAAAGCAGACAATAAAGGGGGCAGGAGGAGAAGAGAAGGTGGTGGTGGCGGTGGCAGTGGAAGCAGCAGTGGTGGCAGCAGGAGGCAGCATGGTAGCGCATGCCTTTAATCCCAGCACCTGGGACAGACACAGTGGCAGGGTTTCACTTTGTGGCCCTGACCAAGGAGAATGTAGACCAAACTTGCAAACAGGGATTGTGGCCCATACTTACCCTAGATCCCAAAGCAAGTCCCAGTGAGCCTCCTGACCCCGACCCTTAGAATTGGCATTGCAGGAACGCACAGGACGCCTGGCTTGTTAGATGACAGTTCTGGGATGCAACTCTGGTCGTCATAATTGTACAGTCAGGGTCTCAACTGCTGAGCCATCTCTGCAGCCCCCTTGGATACTTCACCTCCACACTTCTCTCTCTCTCCTTACATTTCTTCATCGGGGAATGAACCCACAGTTCTCAGGTCAACCACGGGGGCTGCAGAGATCCAGGGTTTCTGTGAACCTTCTGAAACTAGGTGAGAATTTTGGGAGGGAGCTCTGTATGCCTATCAGATTCCAAGATAACTTCTGCCAATAGTACTAAACTATTCTCGTGCACAAGTATTCCCCTGAAAGCTGGACAGTTAGACCCCATGTCATAGACAAGGGTGTGGAGTTCAAAGAGACTAAATATTTCGCCCAAAGCCACCCAGCTTAGACATTAACAGCCGTCACTGCGACCCGAGCTGTCTGATCTCAGAGTTCCACACAGCCCCTGTGCTCTAAAGCCCCCAAAAGGCAAAGGGTCCTGTTCTAGACCACCTGGGCTATCTGGATCCCTGCTTGACCAACTGTAAAAAGATGAAATGTGATTTCTTGCTTCACCTACCTCTCTGGGCTATGGAAAAACAGCTGAGGCCAGGGACAGATAGACTCTGGTACCTTGGTGTGGCAGTGCCCACCTGCAGTCCCAACATTTGTAAAGGAGGAAGATCACTGAAAATTCAAGGCCAGCCTGATCTACATAGAAAGTTCCAAGCAAGCCAGAGCTACGTAATGAGACCCTAACTCAACAATGGAAGATAAGACAGAGGGGGAGAATGGAGCAGAGGAGGATGGGAAGGCTCCACACACAGCCAAAGGCAGCACAGGAAGCCCCTGGGAAATCAGAAGAGGAAGGGCCTAGATATCACCTCACCTCCCTGGCACCGCTACCAGCTTCACAGGAAATGGGGACATTAGGCCAAACAGAAAAAGGGCTGCCCCAGGGGCCCTGTGCTGAGAGACCTAGGGACACCTAGCCAGGTGAGGAGATGACCTCGGCATATCATGGGACTCAAGGGTGGTAATGCTATAGAAGAACAGGTCTTGGGGTGGCAGAGAAAGCCAGGGGCAGCACAGAGAAGGCAGAGGCTGCCCCTTGGGGAGAGGCTACCTGTTTACACCCGGTGCCACCCAGCTCTCCCCAGACCATCATTTTCCCACTTCCCTTGGGCTTCCTCCAACCACGCTGTGAAGCCTGGTAGCCTCTGAAGGTTTGGCCTGCCATGCTCCTTCCTGCCTGGAGCCCTGGGTAACCTAGATCACTCTGACCACTCTCACCGTGGCTTCCTCGGCCAAGCAGCCCCTCCCTCCCAGCCTTACCCATAGACATGACCTCTGCCTCCCCTGCTCAGACTCACTCAGCTGGCTCCTCAGCTCCTGCAGGGAGTGACACCGCTCTCCACAGCATCCTCAGGGCCACAGTAAGTGTCCGGTAGGTGCTTCGGTGAATGGGTGAACAGGGGAATAAAAAGCCTTCCTGCCCAGCGTGGTAGCCTTGAGCCATCTGTGGCTACTCAGATTCGGAAAGAAAATTCAAAGCATTCAAAAGACAGCTGCTGAGTTCTCAGAAGTCACAGGTTGTCGGTCGGGGCTACTGTAGAGGACAGCACGGGTTGGGATATGTTACCATTTCAGAAGGTTCTAGAGCAGTGGTTCTCAACCTTCCTAATGCTGCGACCCTTTAACCCAGTTCCTCATGTGGTGACTCCAACCATGAAATTGTTTTCGCTACTGCTTCATAACCGTAATTTTGCTACTGTTATGAATTGTGATGCAAATGTCTGTGTTTCCTGATGGTCTTTGGCAACCTCTGTGAGGGCCTGTGACCCACAGGTTGAGAACCCACTGCCCTGGGGGCAGGGAAAGTGGATGAGGGCTTGTGGAACAGAGGGCACAGCATGGGCCAGGCCCCATATGTGTGAAATGTGGTGATGTGTGTCTGAGGAAAAGAGGGGGTACAGCACCTCTTCTTTGTACCAGCCTGTTGGTTGTCAGAATATGCCACTTTAGGCCAGAAAGGATGCAGGAACAAGAAACTTCTCCCAGAGACCAGCAGGTGCCGTTCATCCCTGTCAGAGTCAAAGGGGTCTGGAGCAAGAGCCCAGTGGGTAGCGCGCGTATACACAAGCATGAGGACCTGCTTTCGAATCCATAGCAAAACGTCAGTGTGGTCACACACATCTGAAGTCCCAGCTCTGAGGAGATGATAGGGGAGATTCCCTGGGGCCTCACTGGCTTGCTAGCCTAGCCCACGTGGCAAAAACCAGGCCACTGAGAGACCCTGTACCACACAGAAAAACAAAATGAATAGAGCAACAACAGCCACCACCTTCCTGTACACATATGTGCACCTGCATACACCTAACATACACACACACTCACACGTGCATACATTCACATACACACATATTATATATACACACACACACCACACTCACACACATACACACACACACACACACGAAGCAAAGGCTGGTCCAAAGGGGGAAATGTCCTATCCAGGGTCACACGAATGACTCCAGAACCCAGGTCTCCTGATTGCCAGTGTATGGAGTCACTCCCCCCCCCCAGACTGGCACACAGAGCCCCCCAGGCAGGCCCTGGTGCTCACACTAGCAGCTCTCATCTCTTATTTACCCCCCACAACAGCCCCCAGCATCTGACCCTTAGAAATGTAGACATCCCAAGGAGAATAGCTGCTTATAAGCATTTGCTAATTACACGTATGGATGTCAATTAATTCATTCTGCTAATTAGCCACTCGATGAGCACCATGCACCAAAGAACTGTAAAACACAGGCATATGGTGAGAGAAGGGGATGGCTGCGTGCTCATGCAGCATGCAAGGACCGGGAGGGTGCGGGTGGTCCCGGTCCCCCCACTCCCAGATGAGCGGCTTAATGGCTAGGGGAGCCCTGCCGTTGCTGCTGCCATAAAGCGTAATTACAGCTTTCCCCTAATAGTGCTGGGAAAAGGCTTGTGCACTCAGCCATGTACAGACAAGCGCCCAGGCGTGCCCACGCAGCTCTGTTTACACATCTCCACCCTCGGTGCACACAAACATAGCACACACACCCCCACAAGCACCGTGTGAATACACATACACACAACACATACGTGGACCTGGGGGACCACAGTGACGTCCTAGCCCAGAGCCATCCTGAGCAGAGGCTGCAGGACGGCCATTCTTTCACTGAACTTCATGCTCTCTCTAGGATCAGCATGGACATGTACAGCACTTCATCTCGTGTACACACAACTCCACCAAGAGCGACTGCCATTGCTTTACAGATAAGGAACCAGACTCAGGGAATCTAAAACAGTTGCCCGAGGCCACACAGCAAGGAAGGCAGAACTGGGACTGACTCTCTTGTATTCGTGACCAAATACTGCAGCCGGGAAAAGAGGGCTCCATCTGCTTACAATTGGTGGGTTTGGGGAAGAATACATGCTTCAGGAGAGGAATGGCTCGTCACACGCTTTGTCCCTCGGGGATGGGAAGAAAACCAAGCACAAGTAAGAAAGCATTGGTAAGAGATGCACAGTTGAAATTCTCTCTACATTTTTTTAAATCACACATATCTATTTTGTGGAGCTAGGGGTATGTGGGGCTAGGCCGGAAGCAGGACAACTTGTGGCTGATTCTTGTCTTCTATCACATGGTTCCCAGGGATCAAACTCAGGCCATCAAGTCTGGCAGCAAGGACTTTTCCAAGTCGAGCCGTTTTGTGAGCCCATTCAGTTAGGATTCTAACTAGCAAGGCATTGGGAAATAAATATTCCAGTAGGCTTCACTCTGAGTCAGCTCTGACTTACCCCTAAACCAGCTCACATGAGTCAGGCCCAAGATACACAGACTGGCACAGACTGGCACAGAAGAGCATGAGCCCAGGCTTACGTGTATGTTCCTAAAGTAACCCAGAGCCATGCAGGTGGGCAGGAGCTACCAATGGGTACTCCCACAGCAGCCAGATGTGGTTCAGTGCTGGAGTGAGCACAGAGGCTCATCCTAAGGCCACCTTGGACACTGGCTGCACAGGGAGCCCAGAACCTTCTCGTCCAGGCAGGTTCATGCTTTGGAAGCAGCAGTGGGTATTAGAACATCACAGCTTGGCCCAGGCATCTCTTTAAATGAGAATGACAGCCAAGGGTACAGAGAGGACCCCCTTTTTCTTGAGCTGACCATGCCTGGAGGAAGAAGCACCTTATTTTTGAGTACAAAAGGAGGCATCTCAGAGGGCAATCTAAAATGGCCGGTCCAGGAACCTCAACAGTGAGCAAACATGACTATGATCGTGGCTAAGGAGCAAGATCACAAAGACTTAGCTTCCTCCGTGTTTGGATTTATTTGTCTTATAATCACATAAAATCAACATCAATAGTGACATTTGTCCCTAAGGAAAAAAATAGGTGCTCTGGGCTCCCCCAGCCTTCACCCTCGTGTCCCACATTTCTTCTGTTGGATGATTTCTCCAGCCTGCACGTGGGGTCCCGCTGGGCCTCACCTCCCCAGAATGACAGCCAGCCACACAACATGGTGCTCTCCAGTCCGCCCATGTTTCCTGGTCTTAACATCTAGATCCAGGATGTCCTGAACTCTCTCCGCTCGTAGTCAAAGATCATTACTGCCTTGGCAGCATGGAAACTCCTTTACTTGGCATCAGCATGCTCCAGGAAGAACCAGAAAAAAAGTAATCTCCATTGCTTGGAGATTATATATAAAGATTATAGATTTACATATAAAGATTTTATACATATATATATAGAGAGAAGAATAGATAGATAGATAGATAGATAGATAGATAGATAGATAGATAGATAGATCTTTTTACTTTCCTTTTTGACTTGACCTTTTGAGGTAAGGTCTCTCTATTATAAAGCCCCTGACTATACTGGAACTTGCTCTGTACACCAGGCTGTTCTGAACTCAGAGATCTGCCTTCTTTTGTCTCTAGGGGACTGGGATTAAAGGCGTGCACCACCATACCCGGCTAATTTATATAAATTCTAAAGCTCTTTGAAGAGTTGGGGAAATGGCTTAGTGAATAGGAGGACAAACTGCACAAGTACTTAGCCAGGCAGTGGTGGTGACGCACACCTTTAATCTCAGCACTTGGGAGGCAGAGGCAGGCAAATCTCTGGGAATTTGAGGCCAGCCTAGTCTACAGAGTTCCAGGACAGCCAGGGCTGTTATGCAGAGAAACCTTGTCTTCAAAAAGAAAAGAAGAGAGAGAGAGAGAAGGAAGATGAGGGGGAGGGGAAAAAGCAGGAAGAAGGGAGGGAGAGATACCCTTTGGAGGGGCTAGGTGTAGCTTGACAACAACACTTCACTAGCATGCTGAGTTCAAGCCCCAGTACTGGGGGAGGGAAGGAGTGGAGAAAAGGAAGGGGGAGAAAAAAGGGAGGGAGAGACTGAGACCCTTTGAGGTACATGGGGGTGTCAGAGGACAAGTTTCAAGAAACTATCCATATTCCACACGGTAATAAGGGGGCTTGGTGTTTTCGAGACAGGGTCTCACCATGTTGCCCAGGCTAGCCTACTTTCCATCTTTCCGCCATGTCCCCTCACCATAGTGCTGGAATTGCACTCGAAGAAGGGTACCTGGGGGAGCAGCAGGCAAGCAGACCACACTTTTTCTAGAGGTAGTCTAGGATAGCGTGCTAAGAACCAACCCTGTGGATTGATCAGCACAACCACACAATTCCTGGGTAAGACTGGACCAGTCATCTCCATCCCTAGTTCTCCATCCTGCTGGTGCTGGGGGATGAAAACAAGTCCTACCTCAAGGTGCCAGCCTGAAGACTGGAGGGTGCATGGCGGCACTAGTAAGCAGGAACATCCACCGCAGGTCAACAGGAGGAAGCATAAACCCGGCTGGCAGAGTCCTGAGCAAAAGAGGCCGTACGCCCGCAGAGGCACTGAGGCATGGTGAAGAGACTCACTGATCTTGTTTCATTTTGAAACAGGGTCTTACCTTGCCGCCCAGAATGACCTTGAACTGGTGGACTCATGGGGATCCTCCCAGCTTCCCAAGCACTGGAAGTACAGAATGGCTAGCTCGATAAGAAAGGATGTGTGAGCCGGGCGGTGGTGGTGCACGCCTTTAATCCCAGCATTCGGGAGGCAGAGGCAGGCGGATCTCTGTGAGTTCGAGACCAGCCTGGTCTACAAACCACAGTGAAACCCTGTCTCAAAAAAAAAAAAAAGAAAGGATGTGTGTTTGCGTGTGTGCACCATGGCATGCAGTGTGGAGGTCAGAAAACACCTGTGAATCCTCCATCTTATGCGGGTCGCAGGGATTGAAGTCAAGTTGCCAGGTCTGCAAGGTAAGGGCCTGCTGAGTCTTCCCAGCCAGTCCCCTGTAGCATTGGTTTCCTAAAGCAGGCTAGGCTAAGTTCAAGTGTTTGTTAGGCTTGTTAAATACATGTTTGATTTAGGATGTTGTCAAGATAACCCTTGGCTGAGCAACATCATAGGTCAGGTAAAAGTTTAGGAAAAAATAGCTGGGACTTGGAAGGTAGAAGTGGTCTATAAAGTGAGTTTCAGGCCAGCCAGGGGCCATGTTAGGAAAAAATCAGGGGTACTGGAGAAAGGACTGTGGTGTGACTAAGCAGGGATCCATCTAAGTCTCCCTACCTTTCTGCCTGTTCTTATTTTCAGTAGCTGAGGACAAGGGCACAGCTAGGGTCAAAAAGTCAGCCTTTGGGGCTGGAGACATGGCTCAGGGATTAAGAGCATTGGCTCAATTTCTAGCCCACACCTGATGGGTTACATTCCAGTTCTAGAGGATCTGACACCCTCTTCTGGCCTCCAGACACAAATTTGGTACACAGACATACATGCAGACAAAACACACTCATACACATAAATAAACAGTAAAATTTAGCTGGGTATGGTGGTGTATGCCTGTATGCCTTTAATTCCAACACGGGGAGGAAGGAAGGAAGGAAGGAAGGAAGGAAGGAAGGAAGGAAGGAAGGAAGGAAGGAAGGAAGGAAGGAAGGAAGGAAGGAATCCTTTCAGATCCTTCTAGAAGGTAAGTCAGGGGGTAAAGCTAAGCTGCTCCAGAATTCAGGCAGAAGTGACATCACTGCCATTGGTTTCAGCCACACGATGGGTGGTGGTGGAAACCCCACTTAACACTTGTCAACCACGCACAGATCTGGATATGGAGATCGGATTCTGTCTTTCATTTCCCAATCCTCCTCTCTGCTTTCTAAATTTTTCTCCCTTCCTTTACAGTTTTCATTTAGTTACTTTGTGTCCATGTAGACATGCATGCTGTGCCATGGGGTAGATATGAAGATCAGGTGACTAGTGGGAGTTGATGTTCTACTTTATTGCGTGGGTCTCGGGATTTGAACTCTTGTTCATCATTCTTGGCTGCAGGTTCTTTTACTCATTGATCCATCTCACTGGCCCTTCCTTGTTAACTGTCAGGATTCTTCTGATCTTTGCTAGTCCTTCTTGAGTAAGGATTCATTGTTTAGAGAGGACTACATTGTTTTGTTTGATGCTACGTTGAATTCCCCAAGGTCTTAAATACTTAGATACCTTGCCGCTCTGGTTGCTTTTATGAATGTCATTCTTCCATCTTCAATTTAATTTCTAATTGAACGCTGCTGAAGTCCAACATCAGCAGTTATCTGGAGACTAACTACAATAGTTCTCTCAAGTCCGGCATTAGCACCAATAGGTCTGCCAATAGGGTCGTCCTTGTCTCCATGGCTCAGTGCCTAAGACAACAGCCTGATCCCCTTCAACACATCTCATACACATCCCGTCTCTTCGCTCGTTCAGCCATAGGTTTCTCAAGTCTTCTGCCCCCTTGTATCTCATTTCCCCCCAAATGAAATGTGACAGTGGTTGTTCAGAGCTCAGGATACTGAGGCAGGAGAGTATCAAGCTCAAAGCTAGCCTGGGCTACATAGCAATACCCTATTTAAGCAAATACATATGCAAACAGAGTTCAGTTCTACACTCAAGGGTTTGTTCTGGGGACAAGGCAGCCAGGGTTCTTAAGCATAATGGCTGGGGGTGAATTAGGCAATAAACAAGGAACTCTTAGCTGCCTCCTCCAACGACAGCCCTTGCCACTAACATGATGGGAGCTGAGCTGGCTGTGGGGCTTCTCTGGACCAGCCTTGCTAAGGAGGTGTAGCAGCCAGCAGAGATAAACTATCACATCTGCAGAGGCTGGGAGGTAAGGGCAGGGGCAGCAGAGAGCCCAGCGGAACAGGGCACAATATGAAAGAATGCAAGAGTGGGGGCGGCACTGGAGAACAGACTGCCTTCCACGCATAGATTTAGGTTCTTTGATAAGGGGCATGACCAAAAGGGCCTGACCCACCTTGCTCCCATTCCCACTCATCCCACCCGCTCACTGAAGTTTTGTCAAGGTTCTGCTCTTTTGGGGAAGTGGGTAGATGTGATGAGGCCCTGAATTCATTGGGGAACAGAAAGAAGACAGCAGGTACAGACATGTAGTAGACCTCAGGCAGGCCCTGCCTCCTTCCCCATTTCTGACTTAGCTGAAAGGGTTCTCTGAAGTTCCCCAACCACCCAGAGCCAAGGCTTGCAGGGCCCTCCCCTCTGCCAGAGGGGCTCTGGGAGACATCTTCAGCTGCTGAAGCCCAAAGCCCCTCCACTGTGTTCAGGGAGGAGTGGAAACAGAACAGTACAGCTGAGCACACAGCGTTCCGTTTTGCCCTGACACTTTATCCTACCTAGGGGCCTAGACAAATCACTCCATGCCCCAGCTATTACCAGTTCCTAAGGAAGCTGAGCTGCCCATGGCACCTTGTGATATAGCCCTTAGCTCTGCATACACAGACCACACCTGGAGTCTTAATCCTGCACCCACAGACCTCACCTGCAACCTTAGCCCTGCACCCACAGACCTCACCTGCAACCTTAGCCCTGCACCCACAGACCTCACCTGCAGCTTTCCCTGCACCTACAGACCTCACCTGCAGCCCTGTGCCCTGCACCCACAGACCTCACCTGCAGCCTGAGCCCTGCACCCACAGACCTCACCTGGAGTCTTAGCCCTGCACCCACAGACCTCACCTGGAGTCTTAGCCCCGCAGCCACAGACCTCACCTGCAGCCTTCCCTGCACCCACAGACCTCACCTTCAGCCTTAGCCCTGCACCCACAGACCTCACCTGCAGCCTGAGCCCTGCACCCACAGACCTCACCTGCAGCCTGAGCCCTGCACCCACAGACCTCACCTGCAGCTACAGCTCTCATTACTATGAACGGGACTTTGCTCTCCTCATTCTGTCAGAGGAAGTACTTGGTACTTTGCTAGTTTGTCCGTGCCAGAAGATCATTCTGCAGTCTAATCCCGGCACTAATATTGTGAGGCACTAATAGAGTGGCATTTTAATCAAGGATGCTGTCTCAAGGTAGGCCTTGGGCCTGCAAGATAGCCCAGTAGGTAAAGCTGCTTGCCATGTAAGCCTGACAACTGAGTTCAATCCCCAAGACCCACAGAGTGGAAGGAAAGAACTGACTCGTGTAAAGTGTTCTCTGACCTTCACATGTGTACCACACACACGCTCACATGCACAATAAATAAATGCAATTTTAAAAAATAAAGGTCTGCTTTGGGGAAGTGATTTGATTAGAAAAGTGCAGCAGAATGGAGCCTATGATTGAATCCTGATGGCTTTAGAAGAGACCAGAACACACACACACACACACACATACACACACACCAGAGAGAGTCTCTTACCACATGATGCCTTGCATCTTGGGACATTGCCAGCAGAAAAGCCACCACCAGATGTGGCCCATGACAGTAAACCAGAACTTCAAACCAAAATAAACCCCTTCTCTTCTCACCTCGCCCAGTCTGTGGCAGTGGGTTGTTGGCAACAGAAAACAGATTGAGACAACACTCAGGAGGCCTGAGTTAGTCATCCCATTGTCCCCTCCCAGGCAAGAGTCAGTTGGAAGGGCCACATCTTGATAAGCACCTCCGAGGTGACAGGCCTGGGCTCTGGAAGAGGGGCAACGAAGGACAGGTATGAAAGAGAGCGCCAGTTGGAAGGGACAGCAGTCATGGGAGACTAGGCGGGTTTCCTGGAGAGAAGGCGTACTCTCTATGCAGAAAGCAGAGCTCTGGCCGGGCGGTGGTGGCGCACGCCTTTAATCCCAGCACTTGGGAGGCAGAGGCAGGCGGATCTCTGTGAGTTCGAGACCAGCCTGGTCTACAAGAGCTAGTTCCAGGACAGGCTCCAAAACCACAGAGAAACCCTGTCTCGAAAAGCCAAAAAAAAAAAAAAAAAAAAAAAAAAAGCAGAGCTCTGGCTTGTCATCAGAGAGAGCAGAGGGTGCAGGTGAGGCCTGTGGGTGCAGATGACCACCCGGAAGGCAGAGGCAGATGGGTCACCAGCTTGCTCTACAGAGCAAGTTCCAGGACAGCCAAGGCTGTTACACAAAGAAACCCTGACTTGGGGGGGAGGGAAGCTACAGGTGAGCCGCTATGCAGGGTGGTGACACACACCCTTAATCCCAACATTCTGGAGGCAGAGGCAGGTGTATCTCTGGGTTAGAGGCCAGCCTGATCTACAGAACCAGTTCCAGGACATGCAAAGCTACAAGGAGAAACCCTGTCTCGAAAAACTATACAAGAAAACAAAAAAGCAAGTTACAGGTGAGATCTCTGGGTACAGGGCTAAGACCTGCAGGGAAGGTCTATGGGCGCAGATCTACAGGTGATATCTCTGGATGCAGATCTACACAGGTGAGATCTCTGGGTGCAGGGCTAAGACCTGCAGGGGAGGCCTATGGGTGCAAGTTGCTGTCTCCGTGCTTCTGTCCTGTGCACCGTCAGTTCAATTGCCCAGGAGGTCTGCCCTAGTGGTTAGGGCTGTTGACACAGCAGAGTTTCAAAAGCACTGTCACTAAACTCCACAGAGCCTTACCTCAGAGCCTTATAAGCCGATCGCCATCACCATTTTAAAATGGAAAACAGTCCAATGGTCATTTCTTGAAGGTAGCTGGGATGGGATTTGAACCTAGATGAGTCTGAAAGAAAGGGCCTTATCTGTTGCAACAAGCCACAGAAATCCAACCAAGGAAGCTAACCAGAAGGGCCAAGCTCACAGACTGAAGCTCAGAAGCATGAGATGTGGGTAAGGGTCATTGGGGCAGAATGCAGGGTAGGGGCAGCGGGTCCTCTGCAGCCCCCAGATATTGAAGGATCTGGTGGAAGGGAGCTGAGAGAAAGGCGGGGTCGTTCGCAGGCTGCCGGGCGAGAGTTCCCCCTCCCCTCTTCAGCGAATCGCCCGCCCAGGCTTTGGAAGTCACCCCTCCCTAGAAGCACAGACCGCACCCCACAGACACCCCCTCGCCAGCCCAGCCTCCCTCCTGGAGCGGCCGGAAGCCACAGTCGCTCTGCAGACACCCCCTGGTGGAAACAGCTCATTACGGGATGGAGAAAATGTGCTAGAACATTAGCTTAATAAATCAAACGCTCCCGCAGCCGCCTGCCGCCGCCGCTCGGCTAGGCGGGGCCGCGGCGCCCACGCCCGCTGGGCCGGGTGGCAGGGGTAGGCGCCCGTCGCAGTTCCCTCCTGCCTGGCGAAGCGAGGCGGGCACCTCCCACCCCACCCCCACCCTCCTGTCCCAATCCTATCTAGGTCTCAGGCTCGTTGGTTTGACTCAAGACACTAGCCTGTGACTAGATAGATCCCGGTCTCCAGGAACCTCATCCCTCCAGCGAGGGATCTTCAGCCCTCCAGTGAAGCAAAGCGGACCCTCGACTGGGGGTCAACCAAGGGCCTGTGCCCTGTCTAATTCTCCGCAGCCTGTGAGATGCACGCTGCCCTCCCTTATTTAAGAGTGATGATCCTGGCAGCCTGTGGTTACTTCCAGTCTGGCCTCCCCTCTGCGTTCCAGATCCAGCTGTAACCACACACACACACACACACACACACACACACACACACTTGTACCTATAGAGGGTGTTTTACCTGTTTACCTGAAGAAAGACCTGCTGGAGGCCCTGTGGCTTGGCTGGACCTGTAGACAGGCCCACCTCACCCAGTGCCCAGTGGGCTGGTCACCCTGTGGACTCCGGAATTGACATAGGTGGGCAGGAAGTTTGCTCCGGGTCCAGAACCCTCTGGGTTTCTGCTCTGGTTGGGCAGGGTACCACTGCTGAACATGAACCCTCCCAGCATCTGCTCCCACCTTCTGGAGAGTTGGCCTAGATGGTCTTTGTCTTCCAGTCCTGGCTTCTGTTCTAGCACACTGGGCACCTGGGGAGCAGACCTCTGAGCTCCACTGCCTCAGTTTCCCCCTGTGTACAAAGCTTGGCCTCAAGATCCTCGAAGGCTCTGTTTGCCTCTGTGCCCCTCTCACCGACCTAGGCAGGGAGGGGTGAAGCTGCCAGAGCTCCCCGTGCAGGGAGAGCAGGCTTCAGAGCCATTCCACCAGCTCTCTGGGGGTGGAGGGAGGGAGAGGAAAAAATTCAATTACCAGACCTTCTATTTGTCAACTCCTCCCTCCCCATTGACTTAATTTTCTTCAGCCAGACCTAAAGTCAGAGGAGGTATGAGTGAGCCTGCAGGCCTGGAGAGGGAAAGGGGAAGAAGGGAGGGAGAAAGGAGGGAGGAAGGAGGGAGGGAAGGGGCCCCAAACAGATGTGAGGATGGGCCCAGTGGACACACCAAGTCAGGAAGCCTCTGATGGGGCAAGAAAACAGCAAACTTAGTAGGTGTACAAGTGTTCTCTGGGTCCCCAGCGCTATCAAGGGACACAGAGCATCTCCTCCAAGGACATTTTCTGAACCTCAGACTGGGTTAGGAACACTTTAGTTCCCCAAACACCATGCTGACACCGCTCTGTTAGCTTTCACTCTATTCCTCTCTCTCTCTCTCTCTCTCTCTCTCTCTCTCTCTCTCTCTCTCTCTCTCTCTCTGTGGGTGTGTGTGTGTGTGTACATGATGTGAGTGTTGCACTGTTTTAGATTTTTTTATTTATTCATATGTCTGGGTTTGGGTGAACGTACACCGCATGTATGTGGGTGCCCTCACATGCCAGAAGGGGCATTGGAGCCCCTGGAGCTGGAGTTATAAGCAGTTGTGAACCACCTGATGTGGGTGGAGGTAACTGAACTGAACTGAACTGAAGTTCTCTGGGAGAGTAATGCATGCTCTTAAACACTGAGCCATCTCTTCAGTCACATGACAAGGGTGTTTGAGTGCTGGCGTGCCCAGGCCACAGCGCAGAGGTCAGAAGACAACTTTCAGGAATTTGTTCTCTCCACGGTGCTGAGGCAGTCTCTCCTGTTTCTGCCGCTCTGTGTACTCCAGACTGGCAGGTCTGCAAGCCGCTCCCATCCTGATGTGAGAGTTACAGATGTGTACCACCACATCAGGCGGCTGTGAGCTCCAGGGACTCAGCTGAAGTGTTCAGGATTCAGTAGCGATGAACTGTCTGTCTCACTGCTTCGCTCACTGTTTTTTAGAGACAAGGGTCTCACTCTGTAGCTCAGGTTGGCCTGAAACTGTGTAGTTCAGGATGGCCTCATGACAATCGTCCTGCCTCGGCCTCCAAAGTGCTGGGATCATAAGTGTGCTGTCAACATATCTGGCTTTTTTTCTCCTTTTGGAGTCCCACTCTGTGACCCAGGCTGTCTTCAAATTTAGGGCAACCTTTCTGTTTACTCTCTGGAGGACTGAGTCTGCAGGTATAATCCACCATGTCTGACAACTTTCACTTTCATACATCACATATCTGGTACATCTAGAATTTTCCAATGTAGGTACTGGGAATTTAGTAGAAAATGGCAAAGAGTTATCTGTCAGCAAAGACTGAGAGCGTAAGCCCATGGAATAAGCACCACTGTGTAACCAGCAGCCCACACCTTCCTGCTTTGTTTTGTAATTCTTCTCCGTGTAAGCACCTAAGGGAGGAGGTTGAACTGGGCAGGTCTAACACAAGGCCCCCTTGCACTGCCAGATATGGTCAGCAAGGGACTTCAGGAGCCAGGTAATGGCTAAGCACCTTGCCCTTTGACTTAGCCTGGGACTTCTTCCTGTACCTTCTCTGCACTCCTCACAGCATGGTGGCTTCAAGACAGTCTGCTTACGTGACATCTGGCTTCCACCACAGTGAACTTTCCATAATTGCAGAAGCACCAGCAGCTGGGCATGGTAGGACAGGCCTGTAATTCCAGAAGGAATCTGAGGCAGGAGGTGCCTGAGTTCAAGGCCAGCCTGGTCTACACAGCAAAACCCTATCTAAAACAATGAACAGAGGGGCTGAAAAAATGGCTCAGAGGTTCAGGTCCCTGGCTGCTCTTTCAGACTGGGTCCTGATTTAAATCCCCAGCTCACAACCATCTGTAATGGGATCTAATTCCCTCTTCTGGTATGCCAGAAGGCAGGTCATTTATCTACATAAAATAATATTTAAAAAGGAAAACACAATGAACAGAAAGTAAAGAATGACAGAGTCTCACTATACATGCCAGGCTGTCCTGGAATTCACAGTGATCCTCCTGCCTCATCCTCCCACGGGCTGAGATTAAGGGAATGTACCACCACACCTGGCTACAAATGGTCCCTCTTGGTCTCTGATTTCTCTGCTTTTCATACAGCTTTCCTGAGCTCCTCCCTGTGGCTTCCAATGTCTAAATGACTCGGGGTACATGTGTTGCTAAGATGTCACAGTACAGTGAAGGAAACAAACTAGACTACTCAGAGTAGAGTTACCCCAAAAGCAAGAGATACTTACTACCCACAAGCCCCCCGCCCCCACCCTCACATCACCCCTCCACTGCCCACAGCCTCTGCATGTGCCCTTTTCCCTGGCTAAAGGAAACTTGGTTATCTGGAAAACTTCAATGCTGTTTCAGGAAGTGCCCACCCACCTTCTCAGGAGGGAAAGGGCCTGAGGCTGGCTGAGTAGCCTGAGGAGCCTGGACTGGGTTCAGAAGCTTGGGAGAACTGCTAAACTCTATAGAGAACATCTTCGACAAAGGGGGGAGCTGGGAGGATGAGGTAAGGAGGAGAGAAGAGGTAAGGGAGGAGGTGAGGTGTGTAGAGGGACACAGGCATGAGTATCTGCCTAGACAGAGATGTCTAATGTTCAAGCTACTGGTGTCTCTCCCTAGTGTCCCCAAATCCTGAAAAGAAAAAAAAAAAAAACAGGGGGGTAGGCATTTGCCAGACCTCAGCCCTTCAAGCCTGACCTTGCCCAGGTGTCCTCAGTGGCCGAGTGGCCAAGCTTTGCCAAACTGCTTGCATTGACCAGTGACCTAAGAAACACAGTGGTGGCGCACGCCTTTAATCCCAACACATAGGAGGCAGAGGCAAGCAGACAGATCTCTGTGAGTTCGAGGCCAGCCTGGTCTACAGAGTGAGTTCCAGGACAGGTTCCAAAGCTACACAGAGAAGCCTTATCTCGAATAACCAGGAAAAAAGTCAACTGGGGTCCTGTGGCACACAGCAACAGAAACAAGAGAGAGAAGAGACCCTCCTCAACACAGTGGAAAGCAAGAACGGACTTAAATATTGTCCCCCGATCTCCATGTGTGTATTATGCCACATGAACACGTGCATGTACACACACATACTAACGAATGGAGCAGATTTGGGATCTCCCAGGACATTTCCTATAGGACATCAGGGGACATGGATCAGGGACTCTGCCACAGACTCCTTGGGGAGGCAGAAGTTGGGGAGGCCACCACCACCAGGATGATGGGTAGGGAGAGCTCACAGTCCAAGACCTCCACACTCATTCTAAGCTTCGGCAAGGACTCCTCCAGGGGAGAGTGTAAACAGGCTGCAGAAGACCTTCAGCACCCAACACCAATCCCCAAGTTCCTGATGCGAGCATTCTTAGGAGCATAAACAGAATCCGATGGAGCAGGGCTTCTGGGATGAGGAGCCTGGAAGAGGACATTCAGGGGAGGAAAGAAGGACAGAAACAAGATCCAGTAAGCATGAGGTATTTCCTGTGAGCCGAACCTGTGTTTGGAGCCTCTTACCTGCTCAGCTCACCTCTGGAATATCCCATAAGGAAGGTACTGTTCACCGGAAGCATCAGGTTAGGAACTGGGACTGGAAGAATCATTATTACCCAAGAGCACACAGCTCAGGAAACAGGTGGAGGTGCCAGAATTTTTTCTTTGCTTTTGTCTTTTTGTTTCTTTCTTTTCTTTTGTTTTGTTATCAGACAGGGTCTCTCCATGTAACCCTGGCTGTCCTGGACCTCATTACATAGATCAAACTGGCTCAGAACTCACAGAGATCCACCAGCCTCTGACTGAGTGCTGGGATCACCACCACGCCTGGCTCCCTTCTCGCTTCTAAACATGCACCAACATGCACCACCTCAGATTAAGTCCTGGCTTTGACTGCCCTGGATCTTCCCACTACCCACAATGCCTTCTCTCTGCAGGACCGGACCAATGCCCTAGGCAGACCCTCTTTTCTCCAGGAGCCCCTTGGGGGGGGCAGGGCTCCAGATGGCACAGGGCGAGGGAACCAACAAGGACTTAGGAACA
Source organism: Chionomys nivalis (assembly GCF_950005125.1). Lineage (NCBI taxonomy): Eukaryota > Metazoa > Chordata > Mammalia > Rodentia > Cricetidae > Chionomys > Chionomys nivalis. Next base: position 40,834,396 of record NC_080096.1, on the reverse strand, counting down.
GGTCACATGGTTCAAATTTTGGCTCTGACTTTCATCAGTTATATTTTTTTTCTCTTGGAGTTCAAAAAACAGAAAATTCCTGTAGATTTTTCAGAATAAGGACATAAGAACTATTATACATGTAGGATTTTTTTCTCTTTCTTTTAAAAAATTGAAGGATTTTTAAATTCTTTTAGAAAAAGGGCTGAGGGTTGTGGCTCAGAAAAGAGGGCTAGCTTAGCATGCGTAAGGGCACGAGTTCAGTTCCATCAGTGGGGAAGTGGATACAATGTGCTTGTGCAGATCTTAACTTCAGCAGGTGAAATGAGTTCTGGCAAACAACTTGGCCATTTTGACAGCCCTCCCCCTGTCGGAACAAATCTCTCCAACTGCAAAATGGGATAATATCCACCTTCCACAGAGAAAACTAACGTGAGACAAAAGCACGGAGAGCAAGCAGTGGTGTTGTTACATTAATGAGTGGTATTAACAAGCATCTTGGGCACTTCTTCAACACAAACTGAGCACCTGCCTTGTGTCCAGGTGTGTGAGCTGCAAGAGACCCAAAGGCTGAGTGAGATGTGGGGTTGCCAGTGTGAGTTCTGATACCATGTCGGGATGGTATCATGGTCAAAAAAGAGAAAACAAGCCAGACCTTGGAGGTCAACACGGCTTCCTGGAAGTGACGTTTGTGTGGCACCTTGTAAAACCCAACAGGTGAGTGCAGACAGGACAGCAGGCAGCTAGCTGTGGCTCTGTGGGGTTTGGAACACTCTGAGTTCAGCCTGAGGAAACTATACCGGGGGTAGAGGCACACACCTGTAATCCTAGCACTCAGAAAATGGAGAAGGGGACTGCCATGGGTCTGCAGAGCAAGCGCCAGGCGAGCTCTGTGAGACTCTGCCTCTTCAAGAAAAGGAAGTTAAACCGGGCACAGCGGTGCACACCTTTAATCCCAGCACTCAGGAGACAGAGGCAGGCAGAGGTCTGAGTTCAAGGCCAGCCTGGTCTACAGAGCGAGTTTCAGGACGGCTAGGGCTACACAGAGAAACCCTGTTTCAAAAAAACAAACTATATATTCATATTTTATACATATGCCCTACTGCAGAGACCACTGCTGGCATGGTTACGATGGAAGTCACGACTCCTGACTGAGGATTCCTTGCCCCAGCCATGACCACTGCAGGCAGCTTGCACCAACTTTGGAAAAGACATTACTCCAAGCAAAACAAGAACCCTTCTCACCCAGTAGCTGTTGTCACTTAGAAGGCCTGAGAGCCCTGTTATGCCGGGCTGTGGTTGCAGAATTACAGTCACAGGTGAGCCATGTCCTTTTTCTTTCTTTCTTTCTTCCTTTGTTTTTTGTTTTTTTGTTTTGTTTTGTTTTGTTTTTGTTTTTGTTTTTGAAGTCAGGATTTTCCTGTGTAACAGTCCTAGCTGTCCTGGAACTAGCTCTTGTAGACCAGGCTGGCCTCAAGCTCACAGAGATTCACCTGCCTCTGCCTCCCAAGTGCTGAGATTAAAGGCGTGCGCCACCACCGCCTGGCGCCACATCCCTTTTCCTTTTCTCAACCTTGGTAGACAAGCCCAGAAGGCTTCTTTTCTGTGTATTATGCCTTGATATTAAAGCAAGCCGAATAAGAGGCTTTTTTAGTATAGCCTTTTATTGTCCGTGTGGAGTAGGCTGAGCTGCTTACACAAAGAACTGAAGTAGCTCCTTGGTTTTGACCCCAGGCATGACCAGTACAGTGAGAAGGCAACTGTTCCAGAGGGTGGTAGAACAGAAACTATAGAGAGCTGAGACTACACAGGGCGAGAGAGGCAGCCTAGAGCTACAAGCCTTGGTTCTGCTAGAGTTTCTGAGAGGCAAAATCCCAACTCCCAAAGCAAGGGAGCTGTAACTCCAGCTTCAGTGCGTTGGACTGCTGACCTGCAAAGCCTAGAACAGGAAGCCTGAGACCTGAGCGCCACAGTTACAGTCTTTAGCTTTGAAAGCTTGGGGCAATGAGCATCTAGTTCTCAGGACCCAGAATTTTAAGCCTCTGGCTTTGAAAGCCCAGGGCTGGCTATGATTTGAGCATATCAGTAGAACGTGTATGTGTGTGTGGGGGGGGAGTATCTGAACCTATAGGTAGAGTTTCGAGACTTGAGATGTGAAAAGCATGGAATCATGATCCCCTAGTTCCCAGGACTTAGCAGGTGTGCTCAACCTACAGCCCAGAACTTCATGCATCTCAGAACAGCTGTGGATGGCACATTTGCGGATAACCATGTCACACTGTGATAGCAGAAGGTGTGGACCTCCTTGGCTGAGCTATAAGGTCTGGACTCTCACGAGCCCAGGCTGCCAATGCTAAACCCTTGCACAGTCAGCTTTTCCCTCTGAAGCCAAAAGACCTTCAGGCTAGACCCTGTGCTGCACACCTGTCATCCCAAGGAGGCAGAGGCAGGAGAATCACCCTAAGTTTGAGGCCAGCCTGATCTACCTAGTAAGCTCCTACACAGACAGAGCTCCTGGGGGAGAAAAGAATCTCACTGCAAAAAGGGGAGGGGGAAGATCCTCAACCAATTATCTGTGATCCACTCCATGGTCCACCTTATACACTCTCTCTGTCTCTCTCGCGCGCGCTTCATCTCTCTTCTTACATTTCAGCTAGTCTTATTTCCACACCATCCTTTTACTTCACTGTATGGGGCCTTTCCCCTCAAAATTTAGCACATCACATCCTTCAGGAAGCATTTCCTGACCCAGCCTAGATGAGGGTTCTGAGGGTCCTTAAGAACCTATTCTGACACTAGGTGCAGTGGATGCCTTTAATCCCAGCACTCGGGAGGCAGAGGCAGGTAGATCTCTGAGTTCGTCAGCCTGGTCTACAAAGTGAGTTCCAGGACAGCCAGGGCTGTTACACAGAGAAGCCCTGTCTCAACAAACCAAAACCAAAACTGGGAAAAAAAAATTCTGCCTGGTATACTGATCCACATCTTTAAGCCCAGCACCTGGAAGGCACAAACACACAGATCTGAGTTCAAGACCAGACTGATCTCTAAAGCAAGTTCTAAACCAGTCAGGACTATATAATGAGATACTGCCAATAATATAATAAAATAATAATAGATAGAAATAATCATTCTATCAATTGTTATGGGGTCACCACGCTGGCTATCCCTTTCAGCTACCTGTGACTCTGCAGGGAACAGTTGGAAGGATCCCACCAGAGCCAAGCCAACAGGACAGTCTCTAGAATATCACACATGTGTCAGAGAGGAACCCAAGAAGAAGCTGGAGATGGGGGGTGATGTTGAGGCTGGGCAGGGTGTACAGGAAGGCTCAGAGAAACCAGTTCAGAGCCCCCAAGGAGACCAGCAGGGGCAGATGGCTGAGAGGATGGAGAGAAGAGAAATTTGGAGACACTTTAAGGGGAGAAAGGAAAGCAGGAAAGCAGAGCGAAGAGTCAAGTTGACTCCAGGCAGCTCCCCAGTCTCCAGGAAAAGAGGGAGGCAGCTAGCAGGCATTTCGGACACCAGTTACCTTGGACACAAATAACCCTCAGGGACCCTGGCCACGTTAGCACGAGCTGCAGCCTCTTGACAGCAGCCTCGGCAGCAGCCAGTGCACAGCCCCCCCTCCCTTCCCCAGGGGCTGACTTGACGCTCTGCTGGCTGTGAGCCCACTGCTCCCTCCCGCAGTCAGCTCTGCGCCAGCCAGGGAAGGAAAAGGGAGGGGCGGGACGGGAGCCCTGCAGGGAAGAAGGGAGGGCGGAAGAGAGGGAGCCAGTCGGGGGACCCCAACACCAACCGAGGAGCCAGAGTTAAGAGAGGGTGTGGCAGACAAAAAAGGAGGAGCCTAGCTGTGTCACCTCGGGGTGTAGGAAGGAGAGGAGATGCCTTTTTTATAACTCCATACCCCCCCCTTCCATTTTGCAGATCTGGACACTGAGACCTAGAACCCAGGGTTTTGCAAATGCACACCTTTCTGTCCGTCCTTTCTCCCATCTGGGAGCAGTCACTTCCACCCTGGTCTGGCTGGGTGTAGCTCAGGTCTGTTGCAGAATTGGCCTGCTCCCCAAACCTATGTTCCTGCCTGTGATACAGGGAGAAACGACAAAACAGGGACGTCAGTTCTCCGCTGGCTGAACAAGTGAAAATTCTCACTTGTAAAATGAGAATTAGAGAGCCCAGTGGTGGATGGCACTCCCCGTTAATCCCAGCACTCAGGGAAGCAGAGGCAGGTACGTCTCTGTGAGTTCGAAGTCAGCCTCCTCTACAGCCAGGGCAACACAGAGAAGAAACCCCCGTCTTGAGAAAAATAAGAGGCGAGAGAGAAAGAGACTGACTTGAGAGTTGGTGCCTCTAAGGAGAAGCCATCCTCAAGAATGGCCCCCAATGACACTGGACATGAGTGAAAACTGAACAGCTGGCTCAAACAAGCTTATGAGCGAAGGATCCCCTCTCTAGAGGGTTAGTTTCAGCAACTACAGGACCAAAAGACTTGACTGGGGAAAAGCTGTTGGATGTACCCAAGTTTCAAACTCTAGAGCAGAAATATAAACCCTCCTACCCAATCCTCCAGCCTTTAGAACTGTCCCTTGGAGGTCGTCCTCCAGCTTGTTACCAGCCTGCCAAGGGTCTAGGCAGTCCAGCCGTGCTTGTTAGGCCTCTAACACCCTCCAGCAGATGCCCTGGTTCCAGGTACTAGATCCCTACCCTCCACATCCTCTCCGCCCCTCCTGCACACCCTCAGAGGCCTCTAGGGGGCAGTGTTGCCCCGAACTTGGCGGCCCGCCGCCACTTCCCCCGCCCTGGCGAGCGCCGGGAGGACGCTAAGGTTCTGGGAATACTAGATGCCCCCGGCACACGCCGCCCCCCGCCGCCGGCCCAGCCCCGGGGCTCCCGCGCTGCGCAGCCCGATCGGCGCGGACTTGCTGCTGGCTCCCACCCCTCCCTGCACAAGGCACTTCGCGGGAAAAGGCTGGGTTTTGCCTTTTTTTTTTTTTTTTTTTTTTTTTTTACTTTAAAGATTGGGGCAAAATACTGTGTTCAGAATATACGCACCGACCTATTCGCCTGTGCTCAGAGGGGGAAAATAAGAGAGGCGAGGGGGCTTGTTCTACCCAAGAACCTGTCAACTGCTTCCCCGTCGCCCCTTTATCCTCTGCCACCCTTCCCAGCGTCCTACAAGCATCCATCCCGGACCTCCTCTCCCAGAGCATCGCCAGGGAGCCCTAACCCCAGAAGGACGTGCCCTGGGGCTGCTGTGTCCGACGGGGTCTGGCCCCAAAGCTAGGCTCTCATATGCGCAGCTGGCCAGGCTCGGGTCCCGGACGCAGCCTTCATTCGGGGTGCGTTTCGGGGAACGACTCCCGCTGCGAATGCCCCCATCGCCCGACTCTGAGCCGTGAAGTCAGGCTGGAGCGATGTTTCTGGGTGGATGGAAACGGAGGGAAAGCCCCATTCGAGTTCCGGCCAACGGTTTAATTGGAGGCGGGGGGATGTAAAAGCCCCGAACCCACAAAGCAGACTTTTTAAAAATTCTAATTGAAACCATCTCGAAGTAAGGGCCGTCAGGAGCGGGCCAGCTCCCCGCCCCCCGTCCCATCCCCTCCCCTGCTCCCCCGAGTCCGATGAAGTCATGATAACTAGACTGCAAAAAGAAAAAAGTGGGGGGTGGTCTGGGGGGCACGGGGGTACCCGGCTGGGGCCCCGCACGGACACAGTTTGGATACTATGGTTACGCGATCCGACCCAAACAGCGAAGACGGACAACAATAGCGGCCGCCAGAGGAGGAAATTCCTTCCGGGGTGGACGGCGCGGGGGGAGGGGCGCCTGGCTGGAACGCCGAGGCGACGGCTCGGCCAATCAGCGCGCGGCCGCCGGCGGTTTCAAGGTGCCCCGCGCCAGCCCCCCCCTCCTCCCCCCGCGCTCCGCTCGGGCGCTGGAATTGCTGAGACGTTTCCCTGCACGCGCCCGGGTAACACTGCGGGGGCTGCTGCCCAGGCCGACACCCCCAGCGCTCCCCGCACCCCTCCCGGAGCCCACCACCCGGGCTCGACTGAGCGTTCCACTGCACGAGTTGCTTGCACTCGAAGGACGTGGAGGGAAAAAAATCCCTGCCAGTCACCCCTTTCTGTGGGGTTGGTTCCTGCACAAGCCTGTTTTCTATTTTAAAGCATGTCTCAAGAAGGAGAGAGAGAGAGAGAGAGAGAGAGAGAGAGAGAGAGAGAGAGAGAGAGAGAGAGAGAGAGAGAGAGAGAGAGAGAGAGAGAGAGAGAGAGAGAGAGAGAGAGAGAGAAGAGAGAAGAGAGAGAGAGAGGAGAGAAGGTCCACCCCGGACTCAGCAAGCCTGGGAGGACCTGGTGCCGGCCTCCCTGCTCCCTGATCTCAGGGGTTGTTATGTAATAAGTTGGGTTATTGATGTTGAAGGTCTTGCCCGGGCATCTGAGAAGCTGGAGGCCAAGGGCAAAGCTGCCGTGGAGAACCCACCAGCACCATCAAAATTATCTACCTAGTAATAGACAACCCAGGGGCTCCCCTCACCTGGCACCTGGTAGTTATGTGGTAACTAGTGAGGTGACTGCCTCTCCCACCATCACCCCCAAGGAGTCTGGAGTCTGTGCCCAAGTCATACTCCTTGGGAAGACCAGGACTAGCTACCAAACCAGCAGCACTTCATGTTCCCATCCTGCGTGCGCCCCCCACTCCCAAACTATACTCGGCGCTGCGAGCCTTAGATTCTCATCGGTCCCTTTTCTTTTTTAAGCTCCTGACCAGGCTTTTGCATTCTGATGGCTCCTGAGCACAGAACACCACTTCCCCGGGAGCACATGCTTTTTTATTCATTGCATGCATAGAGGTTTGCTTCTCTGGAAGGATCCAGCGTTCAAAATCTGTCTCTCACCCTCTCTCCATAGATAATGGGGATAGCCCTAATTCTCCGGTTCCCCGTGCGTCTTTTTATAAATAAATGATGAGATTTTTATTAATTATGCACGTACGGTATCTGCACGCAGATTGCTATATCTCTTGATGCTTAATAATAATAATAATACAAGAGAAACACTCCACACTGTGCCTGGGTGTTTCCCCCCTGCAAGCAAACAAAAACTTCAAGGGGCCATATGTCCCCGAAGGGGGGTTGAGAGAGAGGCAGAAGTTGGGGAGTGTGCGTGACATGAAGGGATTAGAGGGGCTTCCTTGCAGGTTTTCAGGGCAGCTGAAGGCAGATTTCAAGTTGCCTGCTTCTCTCTCTGTAATTGAACCGCAGGTCTGAATATTCACCGAGGTTCTCTGGGGCATCTGTGTGCAAATAGGCGGGATGGGCAGCTGTTGCAGTAAACAGGAAACCGGCAAGAAGGGAGTTGGCGGGAGCCCAGCCCCTGTCTCATTTCGTGCCCCTCCTCAGAGCCCCTGACCCTGAGGCTCTCAAAACCCACTTAGCTCCTGAACTCTTCAGCATCCATGTTCCTGTGATAGGCACAAAATAAGGACTGGACAAACTTTGCACACTGAATGCATGGATCGTGAAGACAGGCTGTTGAGAAGGGACCAGAGCTAGCTAGGTCTTAGGTACTAAGCAGGGGAGGTACAGGAACTGGATCTACTCCCTGGACAATGGGGTGGGGGGGTTCCCTGAAGTTGTCTGACCAGGGAAGTGACAGAGCAGGGCTGAACGTTAAAAGGCTGAGACCAGATAGAGACTAGATAGAAGAGTACAGAGCAGAGTCAGTATGGCCAGGGAGGCGTGAGCACAAAGGGCTGTCATCTACCTCTGAGATTACCTAGTGGCTGGGGCCAGAGGTAAGCTTCTGCTCCAAACATTTTAGTTGAGTCTTTGGTGGCAGCAGAAGTGCCTGTGTTGGAGAGGGTAGGGGATGGAAGGTGGGGGGGGGGGGGGTTGAGAAGTGTTTTTCTTTGTAGTCCCTGCTGTCCTGGAACTCACTCTACAGACCAGGCTGGCCTTGAACTCACAGATCTCTGCCCGCCTCTGCCTCTCAGAGTGTTAGGATTAAGGCATTGCCATCACCTCTTGGCTGAGTTCTGAATTTGTTTTTATTTATTTATTTATTTTTGCTTTCAAGCCCTGGCTGTCCTGGAACTTGCTCTGTAGACCAGGTTAGCCTCAAACTCAAAGATCTGCCTGTTTCTGCCTCCCTAGTGCAGTGCAAGGATTAAAGGGGTGTGCTACCATCCTTTGAAAAGAAGGACCTAGGGATAAAAAGAAGAGATTGGGACCCTAGACCTCCACCAGTCAGGCAGTGGTGGTGCACGTCTTTAATCCCAGCACTGGGGAGGCAGTGGCAGGTGGATCTCTGTGAGTTCGAGGCCAACCTGGTCTACAAAGTGAGTTCCAGGACAGCCAGGACTGTTACACAGAGAAACTCTATATGGGGAGGGGGACGGACAGACAACAACAAACAAACAAAAAACTAGATCTACACCTTAAACTGATCTTTTATTCTCTTCTTCTTCTTCTTCCAGGGCTGGGCATCCAAAGGGAGGGCTCCCATGATAGGCAAGCCCTCTACCACTGACCCCTAAGACCCTGAATTATTTTAATTCCACTCATGTGTTTGTTTATATGTTGTAGGTCAGAGGACGATGGTTTTCTCCTTCTACCACTTGTATCCCAGGTAGAGCTGTCAGTCTTTTGGCAGCAGGGACCTTTGGCTGCTGAGCCATCTTAGACCCCTATCCTGGAAATCATAATAAACAAACAAACAAACAAACAAACAAATGGTAGGACACATAAAATTACTCGTGCAATCATTTATCCAGTGAGGACTGGGGGAGGTATGGGCCCACCAGGGGTCCCACATGATAGGAATGGATCTAGGGCCTCAGCAACATGACAACACTTGGCAAAGTACAGCTTCCTTCTGCAGAAGGGTGCCATGGTTTGTCTCTTACACACAGCAGTGAGGCTGAGCTGGCACTCCTGCCTGCCTCACAGAGGGGGCAGTCTGCTAAGCCAGCCTAGCACAGACCAAGCTTTCTGACAAAGGGGTTAACTGAACTGAACTGGTGTTGCCCGAGCTCATATGTGCACATGCATACACATTTTGTGTGCGTGTGAAGTTGTAGATGCCATTTCTCTTGCCTGTGAGATGCTATATATCACTGCAGAGTTCAAGCATAAAAATAAAATTGCACTGGCTGTGGTTACCGCAAAGCGATCAAGCTGGGTCTTGTTGGCGAAGCCCTGGCATCTGCTGTGTAATTTGGGGAGCATTTAGTCTCCCCTCCTTGCGTGAGTGGGGATGGCTGTCTGCCTTCTCTCTTTGTATCCTTCTAATTAAAAAGAACCAGGATCCCTCTCCACGTGTGTTCTAGAGCATCTCCTCAGCAGGGAGAGGCAAGGGCTGCACACGCTAGAGGCTCTCAGAGTTTGAGGAGACAATTCAGGAATCTGACATGCTCTCACCTGTCAGAGGAGTCATGCCCTAATGGGTGACCCTGGGCAAGGCCCTCCATCTGCCCACAAACCATCTGGGTGGGGGAAACTGGGTGGAGACCACTGATCCTCCCTGTTCTGGGATTCTGTTCAGGGAAAGTGAGCTGCTTTCCCTGTGGTCTGTTGAGGTGGTGCCTCTGTTGCATACAGCCATCATGGCTGTCTTCCAGTTGTGGGCCAACACTCCAAAAAGCAAGCCACCTCTAAACCACAAAGGTTCCTAAATGAAGCACACTTGAGAGCTGATAAACACTGTTTCTCATTAATACACACAGGAAAACACATATCACGAACTGCTCTGAGAGATCAGATGGCCCAGCTTGCATGAGATTCACGTAGACCCTCTTCTCATCCCCTGCTCTTGTGTGTCCACCGGATTGGAACGCTGTGACGGGGAGCTCATTACACACTAGATCCTAACTGTTCTGTCGACCGAGAAGTCACAATAATAATTCCATAATGTTCTGAAATTGAACTCCTGGTGTTCTCAATAGACCTGTTCATCTCCTTTGTTTGGGTGTCCTGGCTCCAAAAATTGGCACCCCAAGCTAGAAACTTGGGTAATTCATTTCCCATTCAACCTGCAACTAGTCCAAGTCCTGAAATCCTGCCTTACGCTGTCTTCCCAGCCAGTCCCCACCTCGACTCTACAGCCTCATCTGTCACCTGTTACTTACAGCAGCCTCCTGGCTACCTGGTGTGGCTGCCTACCTGATCCCTCCTAAGTTCTTCTCCCTAACCTACAGGGTCTCTTCTCAAGCCTTCCTCTGAACACAGCGATGCTTTTAATAAGCCATGACCCAAGCTGTGCACATAACGAGTCTGAATTCCTTAGCTCTTACACAGGCATTTGTACCCTGACCCCCCACATATGCACACATACACACATATGCATATATGTTCACACACACGCACACATTCACACGCACACACTCACATGCAACACACAGGAACTGTGCACTACTCGCCACTCCATACTTCCACACCAACTACAGCAGACAGAGACAAGGGATTGCCATGAACTGGAGATCAGCCTGGGTTCCATAGTCAGTCTAAGCTATAGAGGAGGAGGAGGAAGGGCTGGGGGGGTCACCACATTTGTTAAGATGGTAATATGGCAGGAGAAAGGAGGTGGCTTGTGGTCCCAATTGCAGGAAATGGATTGTTGTCCCCTAATTAATTTGTTCCTTTGTGCCTCTGGGTCTTTGTATATGTTGTGTCTACCTACGACAGCCAGACCCTGCCACTAAAGGAAAAGATGAAGAAGATAAAGAGCCTACGCTTGAGGGACCCACATCTAATGCTGCACCACCCCAGCATGTTGAGTGTTCACTGTAAATGACTGTGGGACAATGCTCTTGTACCCTGTAGAGATTTGCCACTCACATTGGTTTAATAAAACACTGATTGGCCAGTAGCCAGGCAGGAACTGTAGGCAGGGCTATCAGACTAGGAGAATTCAGGGAAGAGGAAAGGCTCAGTCTGCAGTCACTACCCAGACACAGAGGAAGCAAGATGAGAATGCTGCACTGAGAAAAGGTACCAGCCACGTGGCTAATTATAGATAAGAATTAGGGGTTAATTTAAGTTGTAAGAGCTAGTTAATAATAAGCCTGGGCGAATAGGCCAAAGAGTTTATAATTAATATAAGCCCCTGTGTGTTTCTGTGGGATTGAACAGCTAGGTGCAGGACCAGGCAGGACAGAAACTTCCATCTACAGTAAGTGTTGATGAAGGGCAGCCAATCAGAATAGACTCATGCTAACAGTGAAGTTTTAACACCCCAAGCCAAAATAAAGGAGCTTGTTTTCTCTTCATACTAAGTACATGATATGTTAGATGTATAGGATTTAATTTATAAAATTGTTACAAGAAATTTAACTTTTCTTTCCTCTTTTTAAAAATGTAGTTACTATGACAGGCATGGTAGCACATACCTGCAGATCTCTAGTACTTGGGATGATGAGGCAGGAGGATCAAGATTTCCAGACAAGCTGGGTACTAGTGGCTTATGCCTTTAAGTCATCACTCAGGAAGCAGAGCCAGGGAAATCTCTCAAGGCCAGCTTAGTCTACAGAGAGAGTTCCCGGATAGCCTGGGCTTCACAAAGAAACCCTGTCTTAAAAAACAAAACAAACAAAAAGATTTCCAGGTCAGCCTAGTCTCCAAAACAAGAACAACAAAAACTACATCAAGCAGAGAATGTCACAAGCCTGTGATCCTAGTTGGGTGGTAGTTCAAGCTTCTCAAGTTCAAGGCCTGGTCAAGTCAACTTAGAAAGACCTATCTCACTGAAAATAAAAAGTCAAAGGAGGGTTAGGGGCATAGAGGTGTAGATCAGAGGTGGAGTTAAATCATCAGTAATACACATACAAGCTAATAAGTAAAATGCGGCTGAGCATGATATATGCCTATAAACCCATCACTTGGCAGGAGTTTCATGAGTTCAGAGCTAGTCTTGGCTACAGGAAACCCTGTCTCAACAACAACAACATTTTACACTGTACCTGTCAATAGTCAGTCATGTAGTAGAAGGGTCTCATGGGGGTCCCTCCCTCTCCTTTCTGAACTATGGCAATTGATGGATTCATGGGATGGGATGATAGTCAATGCCTTCACTTACGTCCCAAACATTAAGCCCACCAGGTTCCAATGGATGGTTCCAAACTGGTGCTGGTGACCACACAGACAGACCTGGTTAATATCAGTGGATCACAAGATCAAAAGGTGGGAATGTGAGGAGAAGACCTGTGGGGTAAGAGGGGGATGTGATGGAGTATAAGGAAGATAAAAGAGTGTGAGGGATGAGAACATAATATATGTATCAAACCCGCCCGAAGAATAGATTTAAGTAATGAAAAACAATGCATGCATAATCCAAAATTGAATTAATACAATATAGTTACTATAGAATAAAATGAGATGTGACTTACCTTTTTGACTTGTACTATGTATCTTTGGGACAGCAAGGTAAAGAACAAAGACATATAAACAAAAAGTTGCAGGCAATTGGAGTACCAGAGAGACAGTTCAGAGGTTAAGAGCAGTGACTACTCTCCACAGGACCAGAGTTCAAATCCAGCACCTGCATGGCAGCTAGTTGTCTGTAACCCTAATTCCAGAAGATCCGATGCCCTCTGATGCCTCATAGGCATTGCACACATGTGGTGCACAGACATGCAAGCAAAAATACCAGTACCCAAAAAATAAACACCTTTTAAAAAAAAAAATGGAAGAATGGGGTGGTGGTGTTGCACATCTTTAATCCCAGCACTTGGAAGGCAAAGGGAAATGGTCTCTATGAGTCAAAGCCAGCTGGTCTACAGAGTAAGTTCCAGGACAGGCTCCAAAGCTAAAGAGAAACCCTGTCTCAAAAACAAACAAAAACAATTACAGGAGTGATAGGCTATGTAATGATCTGTCCTGTCCCTTTAAGAGACAAGCTCCGCCCACCCCCTCCCCCCCATCTGCTGAGACAGGCATATCTTCCTTCCTGCCTGCAGCCTGAGTCTTTTCCTTCTCTGTCTCCCTCTTGAAGAGGCAGCTTCCGTCTTTCCTCTCTCTCGCACACTCTCTCTCTGCCTCTCTGTTCTTCTCCCCTTCTCCCTTTCCCCTCCATAACCACTAAATAAATATCCAACCTCATTCTGCATGGTGTGCCTATCCATGTCTCTGTCTCTTGCCTGCTGCTCCCTGCCTGGGACCAGCCAACTTCAGAGACCTGCAGCTTGGTCTTATGGCCTAACCATCTGTCTATCTCTGTTGTGGTTTCATGAGCGGTCCCTGCCTGGGACTGGCTGCTCTCAGGACCCTCTGTCTGCTTGGGGACCTGCATCATGGCTTCATGGCGTGCCCATGGCCTGTTGCAGTCACTAGGAGAACTGCACCATCCCTGCCAGCGACTGGCTGTTCTCAGGACCCACTGCCCACTGCCACGGCTTGGGGACCTGCAGAGTTTCTGCCACTGCAGTCACTCAGGGATCCGCAGCATTTTACTTAATCCATTATAGCCTATACCTGTAATTCCAGCACTTGGGAGTCACAGACAGAGGCAGAGGGATTCTCATCAATGGACACCACCCTGGGTTTCACAGTGCATTCCAGGTCAGCGACTGCTATTGAAGAGGAGGAAGAGAAGGAGGGGGCCATCGCGGTCGTTAAAATAGAAATATGGCAGGAGAAAGGATGTGGCAGTGGCCTGGCAGGAAGCAGTGCTACCTCAAGGGGAAGGTGTCTTCTCTAGGCTGGCCAACACCAGTCCCACATGAGGCTTCCCACCATGGCTGAAGGCCTGCGCAGCACCTGGTTTCAGTAGCTGGTGGAAGAAAGGGCATCAAGTGCTCGCTTCTTCGGCAGTACATATACTAAAACTGGAATGAGACTGAGAAGATTAGCACGGCCCCCTGTGCAAGGATAAGATGCAAATTCATGAGGCGTTAAAACAAAACAAAAAGGGCATCAAAAAGGTCACTCAGTCATTTTCTCTGGAAAGCTGTCTTAACTACTCCATCCCCTGCCCTGATTTGGTCAGGTTCTCTGCAAGGTCCCTGCCCTCTTTTCCTCCTGGTCACAGCATCAGCCTACAGGGTCATCGCGGTGCTTTTGACAGGCATGACAATGGGCTTTCTTCCCCGGACTCCATCTTCAGGATCTCGAGCCTTGCTTCCTTTGGGTTTTGCCCTAGAGCTTGAAGCAAGGGAGATTTTCAGTAAATGTTTGTTAAAAGTGGAGAGAATTCCTTCACTCAACAAACATTTATTGACCCCTAGTAACCTTTCCAACGGCAGCTACCCACAGCCCCACATGTTCTCAGGCTGCCTCCCTCCAGCCCTGTAGAAATGCTGGAAAGGGTAAGGATGTCTAACTTCATCACTAAGACCATGTGGTAGTTTGTACATCATCTGGGACAGGTCCCACATAGCTGCATCCTTGTACCTTGAGGAACTTGCCCGTGATCACACAGGTCTAGAAGGGGCTGACCCTCACCAACCCATCCTCTAGTCCCTAGACCTCCTGCCTGAGACAAGGTTGGTCCAGGGTTTTCTTGGGACAGTCCCAGTTGACCAGACCATTTTGCCTAGACCACCAACCAGCCTGTCCTTCAATACTTCTCCAGCTGTGAGACAGACAAGTCTAGCTCATTCACAGCCCGGCAGCTGGAGAGCCCCTTATCCCTCAGCATAAAAGTACCCCCTCCCATGCTGGACTGAGCACCCCACCCCCAGCACCCCCAGAGGCCCCATTTGGGAAAGGGAGGAGGGAGGAAAAGAGAAACCCACGGGGCCTCTGGGGCACAGCCCTTGAGGAGCCCCGGTGTTTGGTTTCAATTAGGAGGAGAAATTCCAGGAAGCCAGGCCAGTGCTGGGGGAGGGGGTGTGCAGAAGCAGGGCTTAGAAAGAGGAGGCTCCTGGAATCTAGCCTCCGGAAGAGGCTCCCACAGGGCTGAGGGGCCGCTGGGGAGTTGTGTGGTCTATAGGGCTAGGCTGGATCCCAGGTCACTGTGTACCTTCAAGGTGGCCAAGATGTGGGCCAGGTGCCCGTCACCCTACAGATTCTCAAGGCTCAGTGAGCAATGGCCAGCATTGCCCCCTTCCTGTTCTTTCTCACATTGTTCTCTGAATTCCAGCCTGGGGTGGGGAGGGATGCGTGCTGGATGACAATGCAATCAGCCACATACCGAGATGACCTTAGCCTGGGGCTTGAGCCAACCCAGGAGCTCCAGGTGCAAACAGAACCGCTCTGCAGGACAGTCCACTGGAGACAGAGCTCTCGGGAGCTGGGAACTGAGGAGCCAAGGGGGGAGAAATGCAAGGGTCTTGTCCTCTTCATCCTGCCCTCTTTGGCACTGCCCGTGGTGCTTGGCACACAACAAGTGCTAGGTAGAAGTCTTGCTGCACTGATGGTGATGAACTCTTCTGGGAAATTTCAGTGGCAGCTTCTTAGAAAAGGGGTGCATCTAAGTGAGGCTTTAGAGATGTTGAAAAAAAAAAAAAGCTTGTAGACCAAAGCAAGCAGAGCTACGGGCATTCATTAATTTGTCCATTTGATAGCTATGGCTTACATGCCCGTGAAGTTCAGCAGATAGCTAAACTGGACTGGGAGGGCGTGGGCTAGAAAATCAGGCGAGAGCCAGTCTGTGGCTCAGTTAGCATCTTGTGGTGTGCTGGCAGAAGTCAGGACACTACCCTGTAAACGGTAGGAAGCCCCTAAGAGAAAACCAGAGAACTATTCAAACAGAGACCTATAGTTCCTAGCAGCACTGGGGAGGCAGAGCTGGCTCCAGGACAGGCTTGCTCTCCTCTGCCAGCTGCCCAGTCAATGCAGCTTTTCTTCAGCCAGTCCCTACTGCTGCTACAAATCGTGGCTGCCTGGGGTAGTCAGGCACTTCAGAGCTGAGTGAGTCTGGATTATGTCTCCCCAAGTGTGGGGACCAGAGGACTTACACCAACACATCTCCCCAAGTGTGGGGACCAGAGGACTTAGACCAACACATCTCCCCAACTGTGGGGACCAGAGGACTTAGACCAACACATCTCCCCAACTGTGGGGACCAGAGTCTTAGACAAACACATCTCCCCAAGTGCGGGGGCCCAGAGGACTTAGACCAACACATCTCCCCAAGTGTGGGGACCAGAGGACTTAGACCAACACATCTCCCCAAGTGTGGGGACCAGAGGACTTACACCAACACATCTCTCCAAGTGTGGGGACCAGAGGACTTACACCAACACATCTCCCCAAGTGTGGGGACCAGAGACTTAGACCAACACATCTCCCCAAGTGTGAGGACCAGAGTCTTAGACCAACACATCTTTCCAACTGTGGGGACCAGAGACTTAGACCAACACATCTCCCCAAGTGTGGGGACCAGAGTCTTAGACCAACACATCTTTCCAACTGTGGGGACCAGAGACTTAGACCAACACATCTCCCCACGCCCCTCGAGACCAGAGGACTTAGACCAACACATCTCCCCAAGTGTGGGGACCAGAGTCTTAGACCAACACATCTCCCCAAGTGTGGGGACCAGAGTCTTAGACCAACACATCTTTCCAACTGTGGGGACCAGAGGACTTAGACCAACACATCTCCCCAAGTGTGGCACAGGCTGGGTAGGATGGAGAGTGAGGTGCCAAACTTCACAGACCAAGTCATACAAAAACAGAGCCTCTGGCTGGGCATGGTAGTGGCAAACATCTTTAATTCCAGCACTCAGGAGGCAAGGGCTGGTCAATCTCTGTGAGTTCAAGGCCATGAAAAACGAACAGCTTCATCTGATTTTTAGACTTTTTTTTTAATTTTTCAAGACAGGGTTTCTCTGTGCAACAGTCTTAGCTGTCCTTGAACTCACATCGTAGACCAGGCTGGCCTCAAACTCACAGAGATCCGCCTGCCTCTGCCTCCCAAGTGCTGGGATTAAAGGTGTGCACCACCACTCTTAACAAACGTTCTCACAGCAGGCGTCTGGAAACATAGAGAGCCGGTGGCAGAGCGCTGCACAGAGCTTGCAGAAGACCCTCGGCTCTGTCTCTGGCACCACAGAAAGAAAACAGAAGTTCTTCTTTTTTTTTATTTTTCATTTTTACTTGGGATGTGTGGGGACACACTTGTGGAGGTCAGAGTTGACACCCAACAGTCACTTCTCTCCTGCAGTGGGATTTGATTCGAGGGTCAGGGGGTCAGACTTGACAGCAAGCAGTTTTACCTAGTGAGCCATCTCGCCAGCCCAAGTTCTTTTACATTGTTTCTTCAATTAAGTTTAGGGGACAAGGGCTCAGTTTAGGGGTGCTGTGGTGGTTAATAATCTTTGGTGAGACAGTCCTGCTATGTATCTGCAGTCAGCCTTGAACATGCAGCTTCCTGAGTGCCAGGGTTACAGGCATTGGCCACCACACCTGGTGATAATACCTTTCCTACCCTGGTGACTCTGCCTATATGGCAGAGAGAGAGCCCTCCTTGCAGGCATGAACATCTAAGCTAGAAGTGGTTCGGTTTTCCTTGAATTTATTTTTATCTTTGCCTTCTGTTTTTTTGGAAAGTCATGCTGGTTTTCCATTTCGAGGGCTGATGCAGTTTCCTTGTTAAATGAAGTTTTGCAAAACTCAACTAATTCAAGGAAAACACTAAGTCACCAAGTATGGTAGCCTGGACCTACTAATCCCAGGCAGTTGGTACGCTGAGGCAAGAGCTTTGCTTGAGCCTAAAAAGGCCAGCCTGGGCAACAGAGGGAAAGAGATGGAAAGGAGAAAGGACAGGAGAGAGGGAGGAAGCAACTAAGCAGACAGTATAAACAGATGTGACAAACCCCAGAGGAGCCCCGGTGGTGGCACAACCTATAATCCCTCCACTAGGGAGATAGATGGAAGCAGGAGAGGCAGATGACCAAATCCATTCTTTTTGTTTTGTTACTTTGAGACAGCTTCTCTCTGTGTAGCCCTGGGGATCTTGGAACTCCATGGAGACCACGGAGACCAGGCTGGCCTTAAACTCACAGAGTCTCTCTGTTTCTGCCTCCCTGTACTACCTGGCACTGAGTACCGACTCATTCTTAATTACGCAGTGAGTTGGAGGCCAGCCAGGTTACTTGAATCCTGCCTCAAAAAAATAAATAAATAAAAACAAACAAACAAACAAAGCAAGGGCCAGGGAGATTGCTTAGTGGGTAAGCACTTGCTATGCAAATGGAAGGACCTGGTTCAGATCCCCAGAATTCATGCAAAGCCAAAGAGGTCACATGTGTCAGTAACCCCATTTTGGTAGAGGTAAGAGTTGGAGAATCCTCAGAAGCTCCTGGGCCAGCTAGCCTGGTGCATGCAATGGTAAATAAGACAGCCTCTCTTGAACATGGAGAAAGGTGAGGAGGGATACCGAGACTGCCCTCTGACGTCCACAAGTGTGCTGTGGCACATATGCATCCACAGTCACACATGGGAGCACGCATGCATGCACACATGCATGCACACCATAGTGGGTTTCTAATGATAACTCTCCGGTCCCGAACTCAATTATTCCATAGGAAGCAGGCTTGGAGTCGTCCAGGTGCTGCTGTCTGTGCGGAAGTAGGAGGAGCATTTCCAGGGGCTTTAATGGCAGAGTGGGCCTTATGTTCCAAGTCGTTTGCTGCCTCTCTGTGAAGGGAGATGAAGAAGGAACCCTCAGATGGAGAGGCTGAACCAGGACTATCCTCTTTTTATTTTTCTAGTGCAGGGATTGAACCCACAGCCTCATGCATGCTGGGTAAGCACTCTGCCACTGAGTCATATCCGACCCATGCCAGTTTCTTCTGGTTGATTCTAGGGTAGACTCTAGGGAGAGAACTCTGGTACTGGAGACAGTGGAGAGCAGCTGTCGGGAGGCCCTTGCAGATCCACTAATCTTACCCCATTTCAGGAGGAAGGCTACTGATAACAAAGATGTAGGTATGTCGCCAATCCCACCTGCGTCACTCCAGTTGTGCAGGGCTCAAACCCTTCCACGTTTCCAGGCTACTTGGCTGCTTCCCACTTCCTCCTCAAGGTTCCTGTCCTACTTCCTGGCACTCGCCCTCCCATCCTGGGCTGAAGCTTCTGGTTTTTGTCTCCTCAACCCCAACCCCAGGCACCTAGGTCATCACTGTGTTTTCATATCCATGGTCCCCAGGAATGGAGACGGTGTCTGTTTCATCTGGGTACCCAGCACAAGGTCCAGGTCTAGACAGTGCTCAGTAGAATTCTACAGAATTGAAGAGAGCACACTCCAGCAGGCATTGTGGTGGCATCAATCAGATTTCTCAGAGAACTGTCATAGGTCCACTCTTTCTGTACATCAGGTGTCAGTTAAGAGTTGTCAGATGAACTGGGAAGTGGTGGCACATGCCTTTAATCCCAGTACTTGGGAGGCAGAGGCAGGAGGTCCTCTGAGGCCAGCCTGGTCTACAGAGCGAGTTCCAGTACAGCCAGGCTACACAGAGAAACCCAGTCTCGAAGAACAACAAACAAAAAAAAATCTGTCAGAAACCAGGGAAAGCAGAGATGTTTGTTTGTTTGTTTTTGTTTTTGCTTTTTGAGACAGGGTTTCTCTGTAGCTTTGAGGGGTCTGTCCTGGAACTAGCTCTTGTAGACCAGGCTAACCTCGAATTCACAGAGATCCTCCTGCCTCTGCCTCCTGAGTGCTGGGATTAAAGGCAAGTGGCCCCATCGCCCGGCTCAAAAGCAGAGATCATATACCAGATTCTGGGCTTCAGCTCCTGGTTAATGTCCCGCTGGAGTAGTTAGCCGATTTCATTGAGCTCATTCTGTGTATCACACAGCTAGCCTAATCCCTACCACGTAGGCAGACAGGGCTTAATGAATAAAAAGGTGATATCAAGGGCTGGAGAGATGGCTCAGAGGTTAAGAGAACTGACTGCTGTTCCGGAGGTCCTGAGTTCAATTCCCAGCAACCACATGGTGGCTCACAGCCATCTGTAATGAGATCTGGTGCCTAGAACACTATATACATAATAAATAAACTAAAAAAAAAAAAAAAAAAGTGATATCAAGTGAGAAAAGCAACATGTGCAACTCAGGTGCACACTTGTTAATTAAGTTATGCAAATGTTCCCACTACAGAAAACACAGGAAGTCTAGATACTTACTGATCATCTTGTCCGAGGGACTCGGATAGGGTAAGTGCCATGCTTTGAAGCATGAATAGGAGTCCCCCTTTCTCACGCCTGAGCTATGAGACCAAGTGTGGTCAGAGAAACATGAAAAGGAGGGACTGAAAGGATAGAGAGAGGGAGAAGTTGACCGCAGCATCTTCAAGGAGAATGAAGAATTCCATCCTGTCACAGGGTCTCTCACTCACTGTGTAGCCCAGGCTATCCTAGAACTCCATGCTCCTCCAGCCACAGGCTCTCATGTGCTGGGGATTCTGGACTGGAGGCATCACGTTAGGTTGGTTAGAAAGGGAAGTTTACTGAGTATGCGACAAGGGGACAGAAGGCTGTATAGCCGTAACTAGAGCACAACCTACATTAGGACCTTAGTAAGGGCCAGGTGTCTGGTGTAAGATCTGTTTTCCCTGTCTTGACAGCTCTTCCTAGGCATCTTACCTGCAGGAGGAGGGGACCTGGAATAGCTCCCAGAGGGATCAGGACTGATGCCACCTAGACGCCCACTGAAGTATGCCGTCTTTGATTCTGCAGAGTGTGACTGAAGCAGTCTGGGCTGAGACGCTGTACTGCGTTTTGAGAAGTAGCTCGCTAGAACAGTTGTCGAGTACCCATAAGGCCCTGGTTTCCATCCCCAGCGTGATAAGATAAAGGAAATGGTTGCTTAGCATTCAAAGGGTCCTGGACCTGATCCCCAGGACTGAAAAACAAATTCTAGCCCAGGATTTGACTAAATGGATAGAATGATCTGTAAGAACCTAGGGCCCCCTAGGGCAGGCCTCCCGAGTCAAAAGGTCACTGGTCCATCTTTCTGTGGCCATGCCCCAATTATAACCACTTTTGTCCCCAAGCCTGCTTTCTTTGTGCTGGAAGTAAACCTCATTTCTTTTTCTTCGTGAGTGGGGGAGGCCCCCTCCAATTCTTGGGTCTGTGTCCAACAGGCTGGGCCCATGGCCAAGCAACCTCTCCCTCTCTCTCCCAAAGCCTGTCCTCCCTCCCAGTCTCCTGAGCAGGCCCTCTACCCCCCTGCAGCCTTGACCCCAGGCAGGCCTGCCAAATTGAAAAACAAGCCCCTTTTCCTAGGCCAGAGGCATAGGAGGGGGCCAAGCCCATTTCTAGGTCAGAGCTCTTTGCCCTGTTCTTCCTCCCCTTGCTCCTGTTGTTGAAAACTAGACCTTGGGGAAAGCTGGTGAGGGAGAGCCATCTCTGCGAATGCCGCTGTGTGTGTGTGTGTGTGTGTGTGTGTGTGTGTGTGTAGGGAGAGAGAGGGAAAGAGAAGGGTGGAGCGTGTAGGGGGATGGGGAGAGAAAACAGAGCTTGGAAGTGTGTGTATGGCTGTGACTGCATGGCTGTACAAGAGACTGGTGTATGTGTGTGTGTGTGTGTCCATGCCCTGGTCCTGCAGCAGGCTGTACCTTAAAGGCACAGCTCCTCCTCCTGAGTTCTTGCACTCCATCCACCTCAGCCAGAAGGTACCTCTTATCATCAGCTAGGATCCAGCACCCACCGGTCCCCCATGCCTGCAGTACCTAGAAAAGAAAGGTTGCTATGCTCAGATCCCCCTCACAAGCTGCAGTCAGGGATGTGGGAAGCGTGGGAAGGGGAGCTGGGTACCCTGAGGAAAGACGCAGACTGGGTAGGGCCCCAGCTCTCCTCTCACCAGGGCTGGGAGGGGAAGATTCCACCTTCCAAGGCTGACAGAGCCAAAACTGTCACCATCACTGATGGAGAAGTGGAGATGGGGAGCAGAACAGCAACCGTGGTCTCTGTGGGAGCCTAAGCCCTGAAGCAACTTTCTTACCTCCTTGGTAGTTGGAACTTGGAGGGCATCTTCTCAGGACAGCTTCCCCACTGACTCGGGAGTTTCTGCTCCACCAGAGGGTGAGGCATGATGCCCTGGAGGCCAGCTTTCTCATCCTGCTTCCAGCTCCTCCCCAGTTTGTGACCTTAGACAGGCCCCTCTCGGGTGATGTCTAAAAGAGGCATTAGGTGCTGAGTGTCTACCAGCTTTCTCAAGCAAAACTGCCTGGTTCTGGGTCTTGTGGAAGGCATCATTTGTCGAGAAAATGCCTCCGTCTATGAAAAGACTAGAGTTACTCTGCACCAGGCTTCAGCCCTCCAAACCTTGTCCCAGGGCAACAAAAAATAGCCCCGCCCTTGTTTGTTTGTTTGAGATGGGGTCTTATGTACCCCTGACCCGCCAACAACTCACTGTGTAGTGAAAAATGCCTTCAATCTGGATGTGGTGGCACACACAGTTAATCCCAGCACTTGGTAAACCGAGGCAGAAGGATCTCTGGGTTTGAGGGCAGTCTGGCCTGTATAGTGAGTTCCAGGCCAGCCAGAGTTACTTGGTGAGACCCTTTCTCAAAAACAAAAGAGGGAGGAGGGTTGTGTCCAAGGAACCTCCTAGTCCAGTTCCTCCAGCTACAGCTGGGGAAACTGAGGATAGGGAGGGAGGTGAAGGTGAAGAGCTGCCCAGAGAACCAGAGGTCATTGGAAGCCAGTGCCCCAGCTACAGTCCCAGACCCATCACTGCTAGAGGAAGGAGCCGCAGGGGAGCTAGCGACGACCCGCGCGGGCCCCTTCCGACCCCTCCCCCCAGCCCGCACACCGTCCAGCCACCTGCTCCCCCGCCCACAGGGGCGGGGCAGCCGCCCCCGGTCCCCATGGCAACACGCTGCCCGGCGGCCCCAGCCTCCCCACCGCAGAGCGGTCCATCTGGCCCCCAGCCCACCCCAGCTGGGCGGCCTGAGGCTTTCTCTCCTGGGGACCCGCCTGCTCTCCGGGGGCATACATAGTAGCCCCACAGGCGACCAGAGCCCCGGGCAACAGCGCCAGGTGCCCGCACCTCCCGGAACCACCAAGATGACTAACTGCTGGGCTCAAGAAGTGGATCACAAGCCACCTGGCTCAACCTTCAGTGCAGAAGGCAGAGACACTTTCCCAGTGCTGCAGAAGGCCGCAAGGAACAGTTGAGTGCTACGTCAGGGGGTAGCAGTGCTCACCCCGGTTTGACAGCCACACGGAAGAGCTTGGGGACTGTGTAATGGTTGCAGGGACCAGGGGCTAGAGAGCTCCTGGGCTTAGCAGGGCATGGTGGTGTGGTTGACTGTGGAATAGCTGGGTCCTGAGACCAAGCAAGGCAGGTTCAGGGAAGGTAAGGGCAGAACCCGGAGCTGCCCTTGCAGTGGACCACAGCCGGGCAGTGACCTACGGATCATGGGTGCTCAGATGTTTTGATTGCACCGGGAGCATTTCAGAGTAGAAGGAGGTGGGTCTGTGGTCCAGGGTGAGGAGGGGAGTGCTAGCCAGTTTGCAAATGCTTCACTGCAGGGCTAAGAGACCTATACGGATACCACTTTTGGGTATATACCCAAAGGATGTTCAATCATACCACAAGGACATGTGGTCAGCTATGTTCATAGCAGCATTATTTGTCGTAGCTAGAACCTGGAAACAACCTAAATGCCCCCCGACTGAAGAATGGACAAAGAAAATGTAGTGTATGTACACGATACAGTACTACACAGTGGGGAACAAATAATGACATCTTGAAATTTGTGGGCAAATAGATGGTTCTAGAAAGCATCATAGGGCTGGAGAGATGGCTCAGAGGTTAAGAGCATTGCCTGCTCTTCCAAAGGTCCTGAGTTCAATTCCCAGCAACCACATGGTGGCTCACAACCATCTGTAATGGTGTCTGGTGCCCTCTTCTGGTAACACAGACAGAATATTGTATACATAATGAATAAATAAATATTTAAAAAAAAAATAGAAAGCATCATATTGAGTGAGGTAACCCAGACCCAGAAAGACAAATATAATATGTACTCACTCATAAGTGACTTTTAGACATAAAGCAAAGAAAAACCAGCCTATAACTCACAACCCTAGAGAACCTAGACAACAAAGAGGACCCTAAGAGAGACAGACATGGATCTAATCTACATGGGAAGTAGAAAAAGACAAGATCTCCTGAGTAAATTAGGAGCCTGGGGTTCATGGGAGAGGAGGGGAGAGGCAGGGAGGGGAGCATAGAAAAATCTATAGCTCAATAAAAATAATTTAGAGAGAGAGAGAGAGAGACCTGTGTTGAAAAAAAGCGGAGGGGGGCTGGATGGTAACAAGGGCTCTCAGAGCCCTAGAGCTGCTCCAGAGTGTGCAGTGGAGAGTGTGCAGTGGTAGGTGCCCTGAACAGCGTACCAATCTACCAGCCCCTTCCCAGAGAAGAGAATCACCTTTCATGACAAAATCCTGTCCTTGGCTGGATAGTGGGTGAAACCAGGGATAGAAACTTGGGACTTGAGAGAGGGTGGCTCAGCACTTAAGGGCATTTGGGGCTTTCTCAGAGGATCAGGGTCAGAATTCTCAGCAACCATTCAAGAGCTCACAACCATCTGTAACTCCAAGTCCAAGGGATTTAGCACCCTCTTCTGGCCTCTACTGGCAGTGCAATGCATTCCTGCAGGCAAAACACCCAGAACATAAAAATAGAAAAATCTAAAAAAAATAAATAAAACCAGACAAAAGGCTGCTGGGTAATGATGCACCCCTTTAATCTCAGCACTAAGAAGACTAAAATAGGTGGATCTCTGAGTTTGAGGCCAGCCGGGTCTACAGAGTAGAGTCCAGGACAGCCAGGGCTACAGAGAAACCCTGTCTTGAAAAAACCAAAACCAACCAAACAACTCAAGGATTCCAACCTACATTCTACACAGGCTGTGAACTCTTTCAAGTTGCTTGAGATTTTAGGGGATTGCCTGGGATGAAGGATGCGTGGAGGAGCTCATGTTTTGTTGACTGCCCTCTCACTGGGCCTCAGCACCCTCCTGGAAATGCCCTCACAGGAAAGGGAGCTAAATTGGGGAGTGGACACAAAACCCCTAAAAATGAACTCTAGCCATGAAAGACCCATTCCAGGATTTCCCCAAGAGGAGGAACAGGTATTTCCAGTGGTAGGAATCTGGGATCTACAGGCAAAAGTGGCCTCCAACAACTGGTCCCGGGGGCCTCCTCTACCAGGCCAAGAATTTCAGAGCCCAGGTTCCTAGAATGTGATCCACTGAGAGCCAGAGCTCAGGGAACATACTCTCCGGTGTGCCCTGCCCACACTAACCTTACAGGGAGAGGTGGGGCTAGAAAATGACGTAGGGGAACCCTACATACTCATGTTCAGAGCAGGGGCCCAATTACCTGGCCTGCAGACTCCTCACCTGGCTCCCAGCAGAGCTACTGCTTTCTAAGAAACACGTCATGGCTGACGCCACGTCCCTCTGCAGGGACTCCTCAGATGTTGCCTGCAGGCATGGTCAGAGTCTGCGGATTTAGAGAGAGTGCAATTTCGAAGCCTCCTAATCTGCCACCTCACAGACCACACACTCCACCTCACAGACCTCACACTCACACATGTGCTGCCCCCTCTCCCAACCCCCACTGCACTGAGAGGTGTTGCTGTGGAAACAAGCAGGACAGTCGTTCACCGCAAGTGGTCTCAGCACTCCTGAGACTGAGGTGGATTACCATGAATTTGAGGGCATCCTGGGCTACATAATTAATGAGACTTTGACTTTGTCTCAAAATAAAATAAAGGGCAAGGCTGGGCTGGAGAGACGGCTCAGTGGTCAAGAGTACGGACTGGATGTTCAGTTCCCAGCACCCGCATGTTGGTCACCAACCGTGTCTTCAGTTCCACAGCATCCAACCCGCACTGGTTTATGAGCAACAGACAGACATGTGATGCACACACATGCATGCAGACAGATACCCAAACACATAAAATAAAATAAAAACAGGGCTGGCGAGATGGCTCGGGTGGGTAAGGTCTCTTGCTGCCAAGCCTGACAACCTGAGTTTGACCCTCAGGATCCATGTGAAGGAAGAACCAGCTTCCCACAGTATCCTCTGACTTCTGTACGAGCTCAAATGTAACATTACTCCACTCCAGTACCGCCCACCCCGCACAATAAATAAGTAAATAAATGGTTGTTGTTGTTTATTTAAAAAAGGAGGAAGCAGGCTCCTAGAAGGCTAAGGAGGGGCACGCTTCATAATAGGTCATCATTCAGTCCCTTACAGCATCAGAGTTCTGCTGAACCACAGGACCTGGAAAGTCAGGAGAGAACTGTAGTTTACCCAAGGACCATCCCGCTAGAAGGAGAGCAGTGGAATTTGACTGTGGACCCTTAGAACCCAGGCTTAGACCCAGGATGGACACAATGGGCCCCGAGTATGTCTTGCCTAGAGGAGCTGAGGCTAGCAGGAAGCCTGGGCTGGCCAGCTCCAGAGAGGGCCTTGGAATGTGAGGAATGTCCATCCCCAGGGTTGGGTGCGGACAAGGTGACCTCTGGGGAGATAAAGTCAAATTCCAACACTGAGAAGGCTGCTGAAGCAGACAAATGGGGTGGTACAGGCAGGGACTGGCTCCGAACCCTCCCCTGGAGATAGTCATTAGAACTGGGGAGTGCGATGGGGTGCTGGGAGGAGACAAGATTTCACTCCAACTCCTACCATTATGACATTAGGTACGTCATCCCTGCTCTGCCAATGACATGTCAGCGGCATTCCTTGAATCCTGTCCCCAAGTATTACCTGGTTACCGGCGTGCTACTGCAGGGAACCTCAGCCACAGTCACCTAGAACGATGGTCACTCCACTCCCTGCCCATGCGTGCCAGCATTCTTCCCAGAAAGGCTACCTCCTTACCCCTTTCGGAAAGCCCCAGAGCCTAGGCACTGACCTGGCACCTCTCTTCCCTTGCCCTCTCATCCTGTGGGTCCACATTTGGTGTCTTAGTGTCTGGAACCTTTCCTCTGGCTACCACCACACTTCAGTCCTTCTGCCCTTGCCCAGATAAGTGCTAGGACATTCCCAGTGTACAGGTGATGACCCAAGAGTGGGGGAAGGAGAGGTAATTTGCCAGTGGTCATCAATGGCAGACGGTATGAGAATTAAGTATAATCACATTTCAATGGAGCTGGTGAGATGGCTCAGCAGAGAAAGGTTCCTGCCTCCAAGCTGATAACCTGAGTTCAATCTCTGGAACCCACACTAATGAGAGAACTGACTCCCACAAGGTGTCCTTTCCTGTTCATATGCACAGCTTGGCTTGAGCATGCGCACACCTATGTGCACACACAATAACAATTAATGATTAATAATAATAAATACAGCCGGGCAGTGGTGGCACACACCTTTAATCCCAGCACTCTGGAGGCAGAGACAGGTAGATCTCTGTGAGTTCGAAGCAAGCCTGGTCTACAGAGCAAGCTCCAGGACAGGCTCCAAAGCTACACAGAGAAACCCTGTCTCAAACCCTCCAAAAATAATAATTCAATAAAACAAATAATGTTGATTTTAAATATAAATTTCAAGTCAATCCGTTAAATTAGAACTTCAATAAGCCATAAAAATGTTTATTGTAAATATATCCCCAATATAGCATTGGTTATACTTAAATTAGAATTGTTTTGTTGTTTGGTTGTTTTGTTTTGTTGAGACAGGGTTTCCCTGTGTAGCTCTTGCTGTGTTGAAACACCCACTATAGACCAGGTTGGCCTCAAATTTAGAACTCTTCCTGCCTCTGCCTACCAAGTGCTGGGACTAAAGGCGTGAGCTACAGGATTTTGGAACTGAATTTGTTAAAGACCTTGTGTTTTACTGACCACCCAAAGGTAACATATTTACCACTCAAAATCTCCAATGAGGTTGTGGGGAAAAGGGAACACTTCTGCATTGCTGGTGGGAATGCAAGCTGGTACAACCCCTTTGGATGTCAGTGTGGCGATTTCTCAGAAAATTAGGAAACAACCTTCCTCAAGACCCAGTAATACCACTTTTGGGTATAAATATTCAAAGGGTGCTCAATCATGCCAAAAGGACATGTGCTCAACTATGTTCATAGCAACTTTGTTTGTCATAGCCAGAACCTGGAAACAACCTAAATGCCCCTCAATTGAAGAATGGATAAGAAAAATGTGGTACATTTACACAATGGAGTACTACACAGCCAAAAAAATAACGACAGCTTGAATTTTGCAGGAAAATGGATAGAGCTAGAAAACATTATTTTGGGGGCTGGAGAGATGGCTCAGTGGTTAAGAGCATTGCCTGCTCTTCCAAAGGTCCTGAGTTGAATTTCCAGCAACCACATGGTGGCTCACAACCATCTGTAATGAGGTCTGGTGCCCTCTTCTGGCCTGTAGGCATACACACAGACAGAACATTTTATACATAATAAATAAATAAATATTAAAAAAAAAAGAAAAGAAAACATTATTTTGAGTGAAGTAACCCAGACACAGAAAGACAGTTATCACATATAGTCACTCATAGATGGTTTTTAAACATAATGCAAAGAAAGCCAGCCTACAAACCACAATCCCAGAGTACTTAGACAACAACGAAGACACTAAGAGAAACTTACATAGATCTAATCTACATGGGAAGTAGAAAGTATAAAAAGATAAGATCTCTTGAGTAAATTGGGAGCATGGGGACCTTGTGGGAGGATTGAAGAGAGGAGGGGAGAGGCAGGGAGGGGAGCAGAGAAAAATGTAGAGCTCAATAAATATCAATAAAATTAAAAAAAAAAAAGTCTCCAATAAGGAGCTAAAGAGATGACTCGGTGGTGAAGGGCACTGGTTGCTCTTCCAGAAGACCTGGGTTTGATGCTCAGCAACCACATGGCAACTCACAACTAAAACACCCATGCAAATAAAATCAAATAGTAATTTAGAAAGTTTTTGGAAAGTTTTAGGTGATGCCCTTGGGGACAGAAGATGGAAAATACTCCCTGCTTAGAGCATTCTTCCTCCACTGGCTCCCTTCTACCTAGCTCCTGTTCTCCTCAATTTTCAGAAACCACCACTTCCCAGAAGCTTTCCTCAGCACCCACTGACTAGGCTTGAGGCAGCTCTGAACTGTGTCATGCCCTGCTGGTTTCCACACAACTGAAGAGCTCCACGAGAAAATTCTCTTATTTGTTTTGTCTTGCTTTTATTTCTGATGTGTTTAGTCTTGAGACAGGGTCGCCTCGAACTCTCAACCCTCTCCTCTCTACCTCTGAGTGCACACCATGCAGGCAGGTTAGAGCTCGCCCTGTGTTTGCTATGGTTCCCTAGCCCCTAGGACTCAGCGTGGCACTTGGAATGGTTTGCTGTCTTCTCTGGGCCTCTCCCGACCAGAGAAAGGCCCCTGACATGGTGGGTGTGGTCCCTCGCAGTCATTTCACCCAGTTGGCCTGGGAAAGAAGCCTGGATCCAGCTTGGGAAACAGGGGCCCCTCCTTCCACTCTCTCCTTGTGACTTCTTCGGCAGATACCTGTGACTACCAGAATCCTACTCCTGCTTGGTGAGGTTCGGAAGTTGACAGAGGGAGGCTGTGTGGGCAGGTGCAGAGCAGAGGTCCTCAAAGAAGGCAGAATTGCTTCTGCTTGGAAGATTACCACGTCCTGAGGGGATAGGGCAACATGGGGTGGGGGACAAGAAGTGCAGGGCAGGGAAGAAGGGGGAGGCTAGACTGGAAATATTCAGGCAAGATATTAAACCTGGTCTTCAGCTTTGCTTGTTTTCAGGGGTCAGCTTCTTCCGTGAGAGAGGCAGGGGTCAGGTCAGCTTGGACAGCAGTCACATGAAAGAAACCCTCTTTATTGGAAAGGTTTCATTTTCTGCCTTGGTGGAAGGCAGGAAGGGAAGGGTGGGTGTGTATGGAGCAGACCCCAGAGACCCAACACCCAGAGTTGGAGGCGTTTTTTGGGGTGGGGAGGCGCCAGTGACAGGGTTTCTCTATGTAGCTCCGTCTGTCCTAGAACTCGCTCTGGAGACCAGGCGGGCCTCAAACTCAGAGATCTGCCTGTCTCTGCCTCCCAAGTGCTGGGATTCCAGCAGCGCCCAGGGAGAGTTGAGGGTTTATCTAGACTTATATCTACCAGACTTCCAGGCCTCCCCAGGAAGCAGAATGCTTGAGGAACAGGACAAGACCTCCTGTACCTGCCTCTGTTGTCCTCCAGAGCAGCAGGTGGCCAGTAATGTGGAGAGAGGCTAAGGACTCCCAGCTGACCCTATGCCTCTTCTACCCACACTGCTTCGCCAGTGCTTGGGGCTAGGTCTTCCTGAGTCTTTAGCAGAGGAGTCTGCTAGTCTCTCACCTGGGCAGTTTGGAGCCAGAGCAGGCTGGAGTTAGCCTGGAGTGTGGAGCCGGAGGACTGTGAGCAAAGAAGCAATTTCTTCTTGCCTCTGAAAAGCAACCAAAAGACAAACCTCCTTCCCCTCCTGTTCTCTCCACCTCCTCGCTGCTGCTCCAGGAGCCCCAGCCCACCAAACTAACTTCCTCTCTGTCCAGGAAATAGGTCTGTTTGAGCCTAAACCCAAGAGCCTAAGGGAGGGGGCAGGGAAGGGTTTGCCTCTGTGCAGTTGCTCTGCTCCCCTTCCTTTGATCGGCCTCCCCAACCACCTTGGCAGATAGTTCCTATCTTCCATAGGAGAAAACCTAGACTCAAGAATTGTAGCCTTCGCCTTTAATCCCAGCACTCGGGAGGCAGAGACAGGCGGATCTCTGTGAGTTCGAGACCAGCCTGGTCTACAAGAGCTGGTTCCAGGACAGGCTCCAAAACCACAGAGCGGTGGTGGCACACACCTTTAATCCCAGCACTCAGGAGACAGAGGCAGGTGGATCTCTGTGAGTTCGAGGCAAGCCTGGTCTAGTTCCAGCTAGTTCCAAGACAGGAACCAAAAGCTACGGAGAAACCCTGTCTCGAAAAAAAAAAAAAAAAAAAGAATCGTAGCCTGGTCATTCTAAACTAATTCACACAGCTGACTCCCACACCAGGGCTCTGGGCTAGCAAGAAAGGTGTGTTGAGGAGCCCTGCAGTGGTGATACACACCTCTATTCCAGAACTCTGGAGGTTGAGGCAGAGGGATGTTGAGGCAGGGAGAAGCTGAGTTCAAGGCCAACCTGCACTGCAAAGTCCTCCGTCCTCAGGTCTTGGAATCTTAAAGAAAGATGCCCAGGTTCAGTCAGAGATCACAGAGATCAGGCTGGCCAGACCCTGTCCAACATGCAGGCTACTTCACTTGCTGGGGAGCCAGATGCACTCTGCCTTAGAGGGACCTTTGCCCATAGGTGGTAAGGCCCGGCCTTAAACATAGATTTCATTATGATTCTAGCCCTGGTGTCTCCTGTTTGCCTGATGCTTCTGGTCTCTGTAAAATGGGGTTTTCTGGAAAGAATAGCTCAGGAGGGGGATGATCTGTGAGATCTGAACCCACAAAGTTCTCACTGTTTTTGGCAGGGAACCCAGACAAGTGACCCTACCCGGCCACACACCCTAAAAGACTTTTGCACACTGACTACACACTGAGCTTTTCATGTGACCAGCCTCCTTTCTTCAAACCTACATCCTACCCTTCCCTGGCCCCTGCAGCTTCATCCTCCCCTTTCTCCCTCCCACCCCCACTTTTCCCACCCCAGAACAAAAGGGACGTTTGACATTCTTTGTCCGGTGCAGTTTATTCCCTGAGTCTTGGGACCTACCAGGCCCACAGCTGGGACCAGCTACCTTCCCCAGTACTAGCCCAGCTCTCCAGGGATGCCTTCCAGGGGAGAGGAAGGGAGGGGCCTTAAAGGAGCAGGGCCTTCTTTCAGAACCTTCCGGAAGGAAAGGGGGAGGGCGTAAGGTGTCCTGAGGAGACCGTAGTCATGTGACTTGGCTGAGCTTGGGCTGGGGGCTACTCTGGAACTAGCACAGCCTCTCCAGGCTCCTAGCCAGGAGCTTGTCATTCATTGGGATCTCAGGATTGGTTTTTGTTTTGATGTGTTTTCTGTTTGTTCACTTGTTTTTCTCATTTTGTTTTGTTATGGTTCCTTTATCTATTTCGAGATAGTGTCACTCTATATAGCCCAGGCTGGCCTGAAATTCTTGATCCTCCTGCCTCAGCCTTCAGAAACTGGTCCCCACTGTGCCCTCTTCTGCTGTGTGATCCTGAGGGAATTCCTTTCTCACTCTGGGCCTCAACTCTCTTGTGTTAAATGAAGGGGGAGAAGGAAAGCATGTCCCAGGAGACGTTTCCGAGGCAGGCCCTGGATAGGTGCATGGCAGGGGGACAGGTCAGCTCCCTGAGTCCAGTCCTCACAGTCATCAGGACAGGACAGAGGGTTTCACTGTGGTAACCTTTCCACTGCAGTAGAAACCCAAACCGGGGACCCCAAAACCAACGGAGAGCAGGTCTTCATATTCTCTCTCTCCCCATGTGGTCTTCTGGACCGCACAAAGTTCCTTCACCACTCTGTCTCCTCCCATCACCAGCATCCGTGTGCGTGCATGCGTGTGTGTGTGTGTGTGTGTGTGTGTGGTGTGCATGTGTGGTGTGTGTGTGCGTGTGTGTACGTGTGTGGTGTGTGCTGTGTGTACACATGTGCATGTGTGTGCGTGCGTGTGTGTGTACCCATGTGCTCATGGGTCTGGAGGCTAGAGGCAAACTTTAGATGTTGTTTCTCAGGAACTATCCACATTGGGTTTTTGTTCGTTTTGGTTTTCGAGACTAGGCTTCACTGTATATTAGACCAGGCTGGCCTGGAACTCGCAGACATCCACCTGCCTCTGCTTCTCCAGCTCTGGGATTCAAGGTGTGCACCACCATGCCCATACCTTTATTATTCTTTTAATTTAAAAATGTGTGTTAGCCGGGCGGTGGTGGCGCACGCCTTTAACCCCAGCATTCGGGAGGCAGAGACAGGCAGATCTCTGTGAGTTCCAGGCCAGCCTGGTCTACAAGAGCTAGTTCCAGGACAGCTCCAAAGCTACAGAGAAGACCTGTATCCAAAAAAAAAAAAAAAAAAAAAAGCTAGCCAGTCAGAGATGGCGTATGCCTTTAATCCCAGCACTTTGGAGGCAGAGGCAGGTGGATCTCTGTGAGTTCGAGGCCAAGGTGGTCTACAGAGCAAGTCAGGACAGACTCTAAAGCTATACAGAGAAATCACCCGCCCCTGTCTCCAGCCAAGGGGACCAGCTGAGACCTCGGTGACCTGCCACAGCCCCTTGTGGGATCAGCCTTGGGTCTCGCCCATATTTATGAATGATAACACCCCGTCTTGAAAACTAAAAAGTGTTATTAGCATGTTTGAGTATGTGTATATGTTTACTAACACATGTGCAAGATGTTTGTGTGAGGGCCCACATTCATGGGGAGGTCAGAGGACAGCATCATGGAACTGGTTCTCTCCTTTTCTCCCTCTATGTAGGCTGGGGCAACTGGGGCGGCTGGGGCAGCTGGGGCGTTGAACTGAACTCCATGCTTGCCCTGCAGGTGCCTTTGCTCTCAAACTCTCTTGCTAGCCCAGTGTTTTTGAGAAAAGAACTCCTGGGTCCTAGGAGGGGTATGTCTGGAACCTGAGGGAGGCCTGTGGAATGACAAAGATGGTACCTGGTCGCCAGGATCACACAGGCCATGGGGACAAAGAGCAAAGCAGAAACCTTGACTCTGCTGTAGCTTAGTTTGGCTGAAGTCTAGGGTTTGTTTCAGGGGAGAAGAGGAAGCTGGGGGCTCAGCAGCTGGCTAAGGAGCCTGTTCTGTGGGTACGGAAGCACACGGAGGCTCATTGCATGCCAGGCAGGGTTTATCTACTATGGTTGCTGCACAGAGTAAAAGCAAGCCTGAGAAAGAGCACGGCAGCAAGGACAGCTGTCCACACAGGTACTTTCTGACAAAGGGACTTGTGGGGGAAGGGCGGAGCAGAGGCTCACCGTGTTGCTGAGCAAGTCCTCCAGGGAAAGAGGGGAAGTGAGCAGGGAGATGGAGCAGGGAGAGGAAATGGAAGATTAAGTGCAGAAGGGCCATAAAGCTCAGGGCAGGCTCAGCCGGATGGAGTCCCGGTTTATAGATACATTTTTCTGTTCAGGGATGCCCTGCCAGGCCTGATGGCCGAGCAGGAGCAGTCACCCGACAAGGCAGGGGGACACTGGGTGGGAAGGGACATTTTAAGCATCGTGATCCTCTCTTGCCACCCCCTCCACCTATCCCCAGGCCTCTGCCTGGCTGACAGCCCAGCTGGAAGCAATTGTAGGCCCCCACCCCCCCAGTCTAGAGCACTGTATCCCACAAGCGGCCCTGGTAAATAGCAGCCCACACCCTAGACAGCCTGCAGCACCCCTCCCCTGCCCCTTTGCAGCCCCTTGCCCGGAAATTTAAAACAACTGCTCAACACAGTCTTAAATCCTTTAGGAAGGGGCTTGGGCTGACAGAATGCGAGTCTGAGGCTAGCCTAGGTGCTGCCTAGAGATCCCAGGGCCCCCCAGCACTCCCTGAGCTACCATGAAATACCTACTCCTCCTGAGCACAGGATAACCTGTTCCTCCGACGGTCCTGGCATCGGGGCTGCCAGGGAGCCATATACACTGTGTAGAGGAAGAATCAACAAACAAACCTGTCATGTGACCCTGAGCCATCAGGATGCTTTTGGGGCTTGAATTTACTCATCTACCAAATAGGCATGGCTTTTACCTAGTCTCTCCGTGTTATATAAGAATATGTGCGCAAGTGGGGTTGTGAGCATAGCTGAGGTGGTGACATCTGTAGAGTACATGGACCCTGGGTCCAGCATCGTAGGGAAATCAGGTTTTGCGTACCTCCAACCCCAGCCTTTCGAAGGTGGAAGCAAGGGGACCAGAACCTCCTGATGATGCTCAGCTACATGGTCAACCCCTGGCCAGGCTGAACTACAGGGATCCTGTCTCCAGTGTTAGCAAGACGCTCAATGAGTAAAAGTACTTGCTGTCAAGCCTGACAACGGAGTTCAAGCCTTGCGACCCGCAGGCAGGAAGGTAAGAACTTACTCCCACAAGTTGTTGTGTGTTCTGACCTTCGTACGTGTGTTATACAACCCTCACTCCAACCACTACCACATATAAATGTTATAAAACGTTATTTACTTATTTTATCATCATCATTAGTAGTAGTAGTAGTTTGGTTTTTTGAGACAGGGTTTCTCTGCGTTACCTCTGACTGTCCTGGAGCTCACTTGTTAGACTAGGCTGGCCCCGAACTCAGAGATCTGCCTGCCCTGCCTCATGAGTGCAGGGACTAAAGGCGTGTGCTACTACTACCTCTTGACTGAAAAAGGTTTTTAAAGACTCTATCTCAAAACAAGAAGAAAAGAAGAAAAGGAAGGAGAAAGAGGAGAAAAAAGACTTCTGCCCAAAGGGAGCGTAGTGGGACAGATATGTGGCCAATACATGATTTTGCATGACACAGCCTGCCTATGTACCCCGCTCACTCCCGCCACCCATTCTCCTGGGGTTGCTTCGGCTTCCCCTGGGAAGTCTGAGGAAGGAATACAGCCAGTCCCTACACCAGATGGGTCTCCAGCAGCCTTACAAGGCCGCAGGCAAGCCTCGGACAGATCTCAACCTGAATCCCCTGCCCCGCCCCGCCCCCACACTGGGACAGACCTCAGCCAGCAGGCCTCCCAGCTTTGATCAATACAGGGCAGGCAGCCAAGGCGGCTGCAGGCTTCATCCTCCCTGGAGGCCCCAGCTCAGCCAGGGTCACAGTGGGGAGGGGCTGACGCCCAACTCAGGGGCTGGGGGCAGGGTAGGGGGAATAGAAAAGGCGAGCCTCACCCACAGTCACTCACAGTCCACAAACAGTGAGCACCAGCTATGTACCGAGCTCTGTCACCAGCATTAGTGACAGCACAGGGGGCAGCTCTCAGGAAACACACGAAGAAGAGAGGAAATG
Organism: Chionomys nivalis; assembly: GCF_950005125.1. Lineage (NCBI taxonomy): Eukaryota > Metazoa > Chordata > Mammalia > Rodentia > Cricetidae > Chionomys > Chionomys nivalis. The sequence goes on along the minus strand of NC_080096.1, from coordinate 40,798,601 downwards.
CATGAACGAAACAACTAAAGGGGAAGTTTCATAAGGGTGGCAAAAGCTAGGCACGATGGTGCATACCTGTAGTCCCAGATTTGGCAAGATCTGTCAGCCAGGCAGAGGACTGGGGATAGGATCCTGCACTGCAGGATCGTGAGTTTAAACCCAGTCTGAGCTACGAAGCATAAACTGACTCAATAAATATATACATAAATATTACTTTTTTAATATTATTTATTTAAAATGTATTTATGTATATATTTATTTGAGACAGGGTCTCTCTATGTATTCCTGGCTATCTTGGAAATCTCTATGTAGAAGAGGCTGGTCTCTAACTCACAGAGATCTGCCTGTCTCTGCCTCCTGAGTGCTGGGATTAAAGTTATGTATCACCATGCCCGGATGAATAGATTTTTTTTTTTTTTTTTTTTTTTGGTTTTTTGAGACAGGGTTTCTCTGTAGCTTTGGAACCTGTCCTGGAACTCCCTTTGTAGACCAGGCTGGCCTCGAACTCACAGAGATCCGCCTGCCTCTGCTTCCTGAGTGCTGGGATTAAAGGCATGTGCCACCATCGCCCAGCATGAATAGATTTTTTTTAATGAATAAATGCAGAATTACTAAAATAAAAAAGAGAAGGATGGGGCTAAGGAAATGGCTTAATGTGTAAGAGCACTTGCTGCATAGCCCTGAGAACCTAAATCCAAACCCCTAGCACCCACATAAAAAGCCAGGGTGCCAGTTGGTGGTAGCAGAAGGATCTCTGAGTTCAAGGCCAGCCTGAGCTACACAGTGAGTTCCAAGACAGACAGGGAAACCCTGTCACGGGGTTGGGGGTGGGGCAGGAATAGCCATGCAGGTCTGTAAACCTAGAGCTTCAAGGGACAGAGACAGAGGACCACTGGGACTTGGTAGCCGCCTGCCTAGATCCAGGGTCAATGTCTCATGAAAAGAAGATACACAATGATAGAGCAGGACACTTAGCATCCTCCTCTGGCCTCTGTACTGTACACACCACATACATCACACACACACATGTTGTAATAGGAGCGGCAGGGCTGCGTCCCCGGCACCCAGCCGCCCGCATGGCTAGCTTATGCCCCGAAATAATTACACGGAAACTGTATTCTTTTAAACACTGCCTGGCCCATTAGTTCCGGCCTCTTATTAGAAAAGGGTCCTCAGGCGACTGGAGAAACATTGTTCATGGCAGAGAATGATGTGCTGAGGATAGGGACACCTAGGACGCTGGAACTGGTCAGGGCATTCATTTAGAGCACTGGGGGCTCCTGTGGCTGAGTTACAGTGGGAAGAATTTCAGTTAAGGGAAAAGGTAGACTGGGTAGCAGGCACCATAGAACCTTCGCTGGCTCCTATAGGCACCGGAGCTGGAAGTGCCCTCCAGGAGAGCCTTGCTTTGTCCCTGCTTGAGGCCACAGGCTGGGGGCTTTGAACCACTCTGAACAGCCATGGACATGGCACCCAGGAAAGGGGCCAGCTGTCAGCTGTCTGTTGAGGGGCAGTCATGACACCTGTTGCTAGCAGTGCTCTCTGCCACCGGAGGAACGAGAGCCTCGCCCCAAATGGTAGATTTGGGTGACACACTGTGGTATCCGCTCACTACACACTCGCGGTCTGACATTTCCAGAGAGTGTGTTCCAGACAGAGGGGACACTCCCAAAGCACAAACCCGAGGCAGAAATCTGCTTAACTGGAGGAGGCACAGCAAGAAGCCAGTGCTGGGTACACTGAGTGAGGGGCAGCGTTAGTGTAGCAACCAGAGAGGTGGGCAGAGCCCACCCAGAGGAAATTCCTGCTGAGAGCCTGAGGAGAGCAATCTGTTGATTACCTCATGGGGAAAGACCCTGGGTGGAGACTCCGGGCAGGGCACGCTGAGGGTGTGGACAGCCATGACTTAGGACTTAAGGCATGAGTGCTGTGCTTGAGGGGCCTGGGAAGTTCTCAGAGCCCAGGGAGAGGTTCTTGACAGGCTGTGGACTACCGCAGTCTAGTGCAAAGATGTTTCTAGCCTCCCATGGGGTGTTAGCTTCTTTTTCCGCGCTTGGAAGATTCTAGCATGTTGTGGGTTAGAGAAGAAACCTCACGCTATTTCTTTTCCTTAAGGTGGGCAGTAATCTCATTTCTAAACCTTGGTGACAAGTAGACACTCAGTTCTTGTGTGCCCCAAGGGAAGGAGCCCTCCCAGTTTTGATCTCTCTTCTGGAAAGTTCCCAGAGCTGCCTCCTTGGAGCTGCCTCCAGGGTCCCCTGCTTTACTCCACCCTGAAGACATCTGTTCTGCTCTCCGTCAGCCCTACAAGACTGATCACGTGGGTCCTAGTGCCCTCCCCACCCCCACACCTGTGAGTTATTACTGAGTCTCCATCCAAGGGAGCATGGGCTCTCACAGCCAAGTGATGGAGAAAGCTGACAACGAAAAGATTGAGGGTGCCAACGGTGGGCGTGAGTTTGCCAGCAGGAAATGGGCAGCCGCCGAAAGGGCTCCTCCACGAGTTTAACAGAAATCTGGCAGTAACCCCCCTGTATTCCTGGGCTCTGCATCTCAGATGTAGCCAATTGCAGAGCAAAATGCACAGGAAACTTCAGGACATAGAGTTTAGGTCACTCAGTTAGGAGAGTGCTTGCCTGGCAAGCATGAAGCCCTGGGTAGGATTCCCAGCACTGCATAAAACTGGGCATGTTGGTATCCATATTCATAGCACTTAGGAGGCAGGGGCGGGAGGATTGGAAGCTTCAGGCCAGCATGGGCTACATGTCTCAAAAACTAAAAGAGATCCTTTGTGATTATTCACTAGATGACAGTATTTCTACAGCATTTCATGGTATTGGAATCTTAAGATGACAAAGTCACACAAAAGAATGTGACAGGCCATATGTAAACAAGGGACTTGAACCTCTGTGGATCTGCCTAGGGTACTAGAAACAATCCCCCGTGGATACCAATGGACCACTGTCCTTAACATAGATGAAGAGGGCTAAGAAAACCTACAGGGAATGCTGGGGTACCTGGGATCAGCCTAAGAGAGGAGCCTTTACTTCTACAGTTCTGACTGGGTGACCATGGAGTGGGCCACCCGACAGAGCCTTGACCCCAGAGGAGAGGAATGGATGACTCTTCCTCTTTCCTGCTGGGGCCTCCCATGAGTTGAACCAGAGGCCAGATTTCCTAGGTCCACAGAAATCAGACTTCTGGGGTGCGGAGCTGGATGAACGGTGGTCAGAAGCAGGTCATGGGTGGGGGAATTGAGAACATCCAGCCGAGAGGTAGGCGGTGCACCTGTCCTCTCAACGTCTGTGAGCCGTGGCGCTGTGGAAAAAGAGAACAATGATAGCCACATGGCCCTGGAGTTCTAAGAGCATAGAAAGAGTTAACAAAGGGCTTGGGAAGAACTCACAAGGCACTAGCACCGGTCAGAAGAGTGGGAAAGGGAGCCAGTAAGACAGCTCGGAGGATAAGGCACTTCTGCTAAGTCTGATGATCTGAATTTAATCCTTAGGACCCCCAGGGGGAAGGAAGAAAACAGACTCCTGGGAGTTGTTCTATGACCTCTGTAAGTGCACTGTGGCATGTATACACACACAGGGCAAATAATAAACAAATAAATAAATAAAATTTAAAAAACCAACACCTATCATAGTGGCACATGCCTTTGATTCCAGCGCACCAAAGGTGGTGGCAGGAGGATCTCTGTAAGTTCGAGGCTAGCCTGATTTACATAGGGAACTCCAGGACAGCCATGTCGAGAGACCTGACTTCAAAAAGAAAGAAAAAGAAGCCTAAAGATGGTGGTGCATGCTTTAAATCCCAGCACCTGGGAGGTAGAGGAAGGCAGATCTCTGTGAGTTCAAAGCCAGCCTGGACTACAGAGCTAGTTCCAGGACATCTAGGACTATACCAAGAAATCCTGTCTTGGAAAACCAAAAACAAGGTTACTGTTTTGTTTTGTTTTGTTTTCCTTTTTCCTTTTCTTTTGTTTTTTTTCCAGACATGGTTTCTCTGTGTAATCCTGGCTGTCCTGGAACTAGCTCTGTAGACCATATTGGCCTCAAACTCAAAGAGATCTGCCTGCTTCTACGTCAGGGAGGGCTAGGATTATAGATGTGGGCCCTTTGTTTGTTTATTTGTTTTGAGATAGGGTTTCTCTGTGTAACAGCTCTAGCTGTCCTGGAACTAGTTCTTATAGTCCAGGCTAGCCTAAAACTCACAGAGTGCTGTGATTAAAGACATGTGCCACCACTGACTGACTCTTTTTTTTTTTTTTTTTTTTTTTTTTAATTTTTAACATTTTCTTTAGTGATTGATGGAGGAGGGCGTACAGTGTGGGTAAGTCTATCCCTGGGTTGGGGGTCCTGGGTTCTTTTGTTTTGTTTTGTTCTGTTTATCAAGATAGTGTTTCTCTGTAGCTTTGGAGCCTGTCCTAGAACTAGCTCTTGTAGACCAGGCTGGCCTTAAACTCACAGAGATCCACCTGCCTCTGCCTCCCGAGTGCTGGGATTAAAGGCAAGTGCAGCTCGGCTTGAGCCTGGGTTCTATAAGAAAGCAGGTTGAACAAGCTAAGGAAGCAGCCAGTAAGCAGCATCCCTCCATGGCTTCTGCATCAGCTCCTGCCTCCAGGTTTCTGCCCAGTTTGAGTTCCTGTCCTGGTTCCCTTCAATGATAGACGACAATGTGGAAGTGTAAGCTTAATAAATCCTTTCTTCCCCAGCTGGCTTTTGATCCTGGTGTTTCATCAAGGCAATACAAACCCTGACTAAGACACAAGATACAGATTTCCTTAGCTGTTTATCTATCTATTATGGGCTTTTTGAACTAGCATCTTATCTTGCTGTGCTACTTACATTGACCTTAAAATTGGTGACCTGCCTGCTTTTATTTCCTAAATCTTTTAAACATTTTTTTTTTTTTTTGAGACAAGATTTCTTTGTGTAGCCCTGGCTGTCCTAGAACTAACAGGCTCTGTGATCAGGATTGGCCTCCAACTCACAGAGATCCACCTGCCTCTAGGATTTTGTTTTGTTTTGTTTATTGAGACAGGGTTTCTCTGTGGCTTTGGAGCCTGTCCTGGAACTAGCTCTTGTAGACCAGGCTGGCCTCGAACTCACAGAGATCTGCCTGCCTCTGCCTCAGGAATGCTGGAATTAAAGGCATGCGTCACCGCCACCTGGCTGCCTCTAGGATTAAAGGCATGCCCCACCACCGCTCAGCTTAAACATTTTCTTTTTAACTTACTGTATTTTTAAATTGTGTGTGTGGATGTATGTACACCCGTGTGCCAGAGGCTTTAGATTCCCTAGAGTGGGAGTTAAGAGCAGTTGGGAGCCACTTGATGTGGGTCCTCAAAGCTGAACCAGGGTTCTCTGGAAGTGCAAGCAGCACATGTTCCTAACCACTGAGCCATCTCTCCAGCTCCAGATTTCCTAAATCTAAAGAGTACCCCCTGACGGATTTATCTTCAGGCCGCCAGCTCACAAATAATGACGCAGAGACTCCTTATTAATTATGAAAGCTCAGCCTTAGCTTAGACTTGTCTTATAACTTCAATTAACCCATTTATTTTAATCTACATTTTGTTAAGTGACTTATTACCATATCTCGCCATACTGCCCTCGCTGCTCCTTCGAGTCTGGCTGACGACTCCGCCTTTCTTCCTCCCAGAGTCCTCACTGTCCCCAGAAGTCCCCCTAGCTTCTTTCTGCCTAGCTATTCAGCTCTTTATTAAATCAACGACAGCAATGTATCTTCACACAGTGTACAAATATCCCACAGCTACCACTTACATAGAAATCCAGAGCATAGGGGTTATTGAGACGTCCCAACAAGGTAAAGCAATTGCTACCTAACCTGACATCCTGAGTATCTCAGAATTCCCCCGCATGACTGAAGGAGAGAATGGTTTCCTACACACACACACACACACACACACACACACACACACACACAAATAAATGTAGCCGGGCAGTAGTGATGCACGCCTATAATCCCAGCACTCAGAAAGCAGAGACAGATGTATCTCTAAGTTCAAAACCAGCCTGGTCTACAGAGTAAGTTCTAGGACAGCCAGGGCTACACAGAGAAAACCTATCTCGAAAAACCAAAACCAAATAAATGTAATTAGTTTTAATTTTAAAAACTTGAAGCTTGGCAATGATGGTTCATGCCTTTAATCCAGTACTCAGAAGGCAGAGGCAGGCAGATCTCTGTGAGTTCGAGGACAGCCTGGCCTACAGAGAGTTCCAGGACATCCAGAACTGTTACACACAGAGCAGCCTGCCTTGAAAACAAACAAACAAACAAACACACACACACACACACACAAAACAAGCTGGGCAGTGGTGGCATATGCCTTCGATTCCAGCATTCAGGAGGTAGAGGCAGGCGGATCTATGTGAGTTTAGGGTCAGCCTGGTCTACAGAGCAAGTACCAAGACAGGCTCCAAAGCTACACAGAGAAACCCTGTCTCGAGGAAGAAGAAAAAAAAAAAAAAAACCCAACCAAACAAAAAAACACTTGAACATTTTCCAGGATCCAGAACAGTCTTCCATACTCACGCAGCCACAGCTCAGAGAGTAACCAGGGTCACAGAAGCGCTAGGCACACATTCTACACTGAGCTACAACCTCCCTTTCAGTTTTGGAACTAGATATTGCCAGGCTGGGCTTGAACTCACAGAGCTCCTGACTTAGCTTCCCAAGTGTGGGATTGCAGGTGTGCACCATCACATTGAGCTTGGTGCCTTTTCTTTTGTGTGCGTGTGTGTGTGTGTGTGTGATATAGGAGTATGGGGGTATAGGAGTGTGTGTGGTGTAGGAGTGTTTGGGGGTGTAGGAGTGTGTGTCTGTGTGTGGTGGTATGTAGAGTGGAATGAATCACAGTGTCCTTCTCCACATACGTGTGTCTGTTTCTAGAGTCTGTTCTATGTGTTACTGATCCATTTGTTCACCCTGTGCTTCTGAAGTTCATTACTATATATAACTGGGATTTTATGATGGAAAAAAAGGGTTTTTTGTTTGTTTGTTTTTGAGACAGGGTTTCTTGGAGACCAGGTTGGTCTGGAACTCCACGTAGCAGAAGATGACCTTGTGCTCCCAATCCTCCTCCTCCTCTACAACCCAAGTGTTGGAGTATTGGAATTACAGGCAAGTACCACCATGCCTGGTTTACAAGGTGCTGCGGTTGGAGTCCCTGGCTAAATGCTAGCCAAGCTCTTACCAGCTGAGCCACATCCCCAGCTGCCCACTTCCTTTCTGTTTTTCTTTCTATCACTCCTCTACTTTTCTGGTTTTTTGGTTTGTTTGTTTTTTGAGACAGGGTTTCGCTGTAGTTTTTGAGCCTGCCCTGGAATTAGCTCTTGTAGACCAGGTTGACCTCGAACTCACAAGAGATCCACCTGCCTCTGTCTCCCGAGTGCCTGAGTGCTGGGGGGATTAAAGGCGTGTGTCACAATCACCCAGCCACCCAGCCATTTCTCTCCTTTCCTCTTTCCTCTTTCCTCTCCTTCCTTCCTCTCCTCTCCTCTCCTCTCCTCTCCTCTCCTCTCCTCTCCTCTCCTCTCCTCTCCTCTCCTCTCCTTCCTTCCTTCCTTCCTTTCCTTTTTTTTGAGCTACATCTTACTATGTAGCCAGGCTTGTGATCCATCTACCTCAGCCTCTTTAGTTTTGGGGTTCTAGCCTGGGCCACCGTGCCCATTACAATGAATCAGCATTATAATTGGTTAGTTTCTTTGTGGGTTCGTAGTGGCGCATGCCTTTAATCCCAGCACTTGGGAGGCAGAGGCAGGCAGATCTTTGTGAGTTTAAGGTCAGCCTGGTCTACAAGAGCTAGTTCCAGGACAGGTTCCAAAGCTACAGAGAAATCCTGTCTCAAAAAAGAAGAAAGAAAGAAAGAAAGAAAGAAAGAAAGAAAGAAAGAAAGAAAGAAAGAAAGAAAGAAAGAAAGAAAGAAAAAAAAAAAACCTGTCTTGAAAAACAAACAAACAAAAAAAGGTGCCTTGAGGTGTGTTGCTGTTTTGAGCCAGGTCTCCTATAGCTCATTCAAGAGCCTCCTGCATTCTCCCCCAAGTCCTAGAATTGCAGGCATACACCACCATGCCTGGCTTATGCAGTGCTGGAGATCAAACCCTGAGCCTTGCTCCTGCTAGGTGAGTGCTCTGTTGTTGTGGATTAATCTTTTTGTACACTGTGATGTGTTGCTCTCATTGATTTAATACAGAGCTAAATGGCCAATAGCTAGGCAAGAGGAGGTATAGACAAGAGAGCCAGACAGAAATCTAGGAGAAAGGGTGGAATTGCAAGAGGAAGCAAGACGTGTACAAGATGATGTAAAAAGTCATGAGCCACGCGGCAGCAAGTAAATTAATAGAAATGAGTTAATTTAAGTTAGAAGAGATAGTTAGAGCCAGGCAGTGGAGCATACGCCTTTAATCCTAGCACTCTGGAAGCAGAGGTAGATGGATCTCTAAGTTCAAGGACAGCCAGGGCTATACAGAGAAACTCTGTTTCGAAAAACTGAAAAAGAAGAAGAGGAAGAGGAAGGAGAAGGAGGAGGAGGAGGGGGAGGAGGAGGAGGAGGAGGAGGAGGAGGAGGAGGAGGAGGAGGAGAAGAAGAAGAAGAAGAAGAAGAAGAAGAAGAAGAAGAAGAAGAAGAAGAAGAAGAAGAAGAAGAAGAAGAAGAAGAAGAAGAAGAAGAGGAGGCAGAGCCAGGTATGGTGAAGAGAAGGAGGAGGAGGAAGAAGGAAAAGACAAGACTGGGAGTCCAAAGCCAGCCTTGGCTACATAGTAAATTTGAGGCCAACCTGGGCTATATGAGACTCTGTCTCAGAAAACTAAGCAAAATAAATAAATAAATAAAAAGACTGGACCCAGGTGGGACTCAGTGGCATATCTCTTGGGGTGGATGGTAAGAGGGGACAGGCAAGAGGGAGGCCCTGAGTTAGAGAGAAGATCCGGTTCAGGTGGAAGTAGTGCTAGACATGATTTCCTACATCAGAGACTGAGGCTGAGCAAGAAGCATCTTCTTCATGGTCACATGTCATAACTACAGCAAAACAAGGACTAGAAACCCGTCCTCTGCACCCCAGCCAAGGGGGCCAGTGAGACGGCTCAGTGTATAAAGGTGCTTGCCTGACGAATTATTTTTAATCCCAAGATGAGAACTGATGCCTGCTTGTTTTCCTCTGACCTAGACTTATACACATATGAATATAAATATATGTATATATTATGTGTATATATATATATATATACATATATATTACTGTAGGCAGAGTTTCTTTGTGTCTCGGCAGCCACTCCCAAAACCAGAGACTTATTATTAATTATAAATATTTGGCCAATAGCTCAGGTTGGTTACTACTCTTACATTTTATTTATTTATTTATTTTTATTTTTTTTATTTTTTATTTTTTTTTTTGGTTTTTCGAGACAGGGTTTCTCTGTGGTTTTGGAGCCTGTCCTGGAACTAGCTCTTGTAGATCAGGCTGGTCTTGAACTCACAGAGATCCATCTGCCTCTGCCTCCCAAGTGCTGGGATTAAAGGCGTGCACCACCACCGCCCGGCTAACTCTTACATTTTAAATTAAGCTATATTTCTCATCTACCCTCTGCCATGTGATTGTACTTCTTTCAACATGGCAAGTTCATATTGCTTCTCTCTGCATCTCCCACAACTCCCAAGACTGTCCTTCTTCTTCCCAGAGTCCTCTGTCTTGCTGTGTTACCTATACCTCCTGCCTCGCTACTGGCCAGTTCTTTTATTAAACCAATCAGCAGGCAACTTGGCAAAGACACATCTTCACAGTATACAAAAAGACTATTCCATAACATTTTAATTAAATTTAAGTTAAAAATGAACAGCCAAGCTCTTTCAGTATTGTGCCCAAGAATACTAGATGACCTAAAACTTACCAAGTTTTTGATAAATGCTAGACATTCACTAACTGATTTAATCCTCAAAACATGTGATTGGGACCATTATTTCTCTTTTCATAGATGAGATATCTAAAACATACATCATCAACGAAATCCACACCGAGAGTACAGACCTATAATCCCAGATACATGGAGGCCAAAGCGGGAGGATTTCAAGTTCCAGGCTAGCATGGCCAACTTAGTGACAGCCTATCTCAAAAAGTTAAAAAGAGCTGGGGTTGGCAAGGTGTGGTGGCACACAACTTCAGTCCCAACATTCTGGAGGCACAGATGGGCAGATCACTGTGAACTCAAGGCCAGCCTGGTCTACACAGAGAGTTCCAGGTCAATCAGGGCGATGTTGTAGTGAGACCCTGTCTCAAAACAAACAAACAGCAGTGGTGCTGCTGGAGAGACTGCGCGGCATTTAAGGGCACGGGTTGCCCCTCTAGAGTACCTGGGTTCAATTCCCAGCACCCATACGGTAGCTCACTCACAACTGTCTGTAACTCCAATTCCAGGGAATCTGATGCCCTCTTCTCACCCCTGTGGATACTGCACACACACGATGCACAGACATACACGCAGGCAAAAATCCCTACACATACAATTAAAGTAAATTAAGATAGTAAACAAAAAGACTGTGGGCAGCCATGATAGTACATTCTGGTAGGCAAATACTGAAGAGGGTGGGGTAGGAGGAGCACAAGTTGAACCCAACCTAGGCTACAACTGGGGCAGGGGATATACCTCAGAGTGTTTGTCCAGCATGTACAGGCTCAGGGATTACTTATTTATGTAGGGTTTGTTTGTTTGTTTGTTTTTGTTTGTTTGATTTTTGAGACAGGATTCCTCTATAGAGCCTGGATGTCATGAAATTCACTCCTTTTTTTTTTTTTTTTAAATTTATTTATTATTTATACAATGGTCTGCCTGCATGTGTCTCTGCAGACAGAAGTTGACACCAGATCTTGTTACCGGTGGTTGTGAGCCACCATATGGTTGCCGGGAATTGAACTCAGGACCTCTGGAAGAGCAGTCAATGCTCTTAACCTCTGAGCCATCTCTCCAGCCCTGAAATTCACTTCTTAAACTAGGCTGGCCTCAAACTCTCAGAAACCCAACTGTATCTGCCTTCCAAGTGTACATTAAAGGTGTGCACCACCATGCCTGGCCTTAAGGCCCTGGGTTTAATCTCCAAAACATCAACAACAACAAAAATAGATTATAGTGCTAGGCGTTGCACGCCTTTAATCCTAGCAGAAGCAGGCAGATCTCTGTGAGTTCCAGGACAGCCAGGGCTACACAGAGAAATCTTGTCTTGAAAAACAAACATACAAATAATAACAAAAAATAGATTCTAATTCTTTTTTTTTTTTTTTTTTTTTTTGGTTTTTCGAGACAGGGTTTCTCTCTGGTTTTGGAGCCTGTCCTGGAACTAGCTCTTGTAGACCAGGCTGGTCTCGAACTCACAGAGATCCGCCTGCCTCTGCCTCCAAAGTGCTGGGATTAAAGGCGTGCGCCACCACCGCCCGGCTCTCTCTCGGTTTTTCAAGACAAAGTTTCTCTGTGTATTCCTGGCTGTCCTGGAACTCACTCTGTAGACCAGGCTGGCCTCGAACTCACAGAGATCCACCTGCCTCTACCTCCTGAGTGCTGGGATTAAAGGTGTGCACCATACACTGTCTCAATAAACTAAAGAGAGAGGAGAAGTGGGGGAGTGAGGGAAGAGAAAGCAAAGGGAGGAGAAGAGGGGAGAAGTGGGTGAGCATGCGGCTGAGAGCGCTCGGGCACTTGCGAAGTCGATCCGGGTAGACGTACGTTCTCCACATGGGTACAGTTTTAAACTTTTGACCATGCTTTTTCAAAAAAGCCAATCATTTACATTCAAACCATGTAATTGGTTATTTGAAGAACAATAAAAACAGTTTGCTTACTCACCTAAACAAATTTATTTATTTCCTAATTATGTTATGTCATTTTAGAAAATTTGAAAAATACCAAACTATGGTAAAGAAGGAAATTAGAAGCATCTGTACGTCGGCCAGTGTCGGCTTCTTCAGAGGATGCCTTTTGTTCTGTCTTCCGATGCTCTTCATGGTCTTCTTCTGTTTGTGGATTTGCTTTACATGGGCTCTTGCTATGTAGCCCTGGCTGTCCTGGAATTAAGTTGAAAATCTGGCCTCAAACTTGGAGGTCTTCCTGCCTCAGCCTGATGCTGGAATTACAGAAATGTGCCACAGCAGTCAGCTGAGCTCTGAATGTGGTGTGTGTGGTGTGTGTGTGTGTTTATATATTTGTTTATTTATTTATTTAAATATTTATTTATTTATTTTTTGGTTTTTCGAGACAGGGTTTCTCTGTGGTTTTGGAGCCTGTCCTGGAACTAACTCTTATAGACCAGGCTGGTCTCGAACTCACAGAGATCCGCCTGCCTCCCGAGTGCTGGGATTAAAGGCGTGCGCCACCATTGCCCAGCTTTTTTATTTATTTATTATGTACACAATATTCTGTCTGTGTGTAGGCCTGAAGCCAGAAGAGGGCACCAGACCCCATTATAGATGGTTGTGAGCCACCATGTGGTTGCTGGGAATTGAACTCAGGACCTTTGGAAGAGCAGGCAATGTTCTTAACCTCTGAGCCATCTCTCCAGCCCCGTGTTTATTTATTTTTGTGTATGTGCATACATGTGCACGTGGAAGCCTGAAGAGGTCAGAAGGCCTTCGATCCCCTGGCGCTGGAGTCAACAGGCAGTCCTGAACTGCCCAACACGGGAACTGGGAAACAAACACTGGTCTTCTGCAAGAACAGTAAATGGGCCAGGCAGTGGGGGGTACACACCTAGCACTCAAGAGGCAGAGGCAGGCAGATCTTTGAACAGGCCAGCCTGGTCTAAAGAGTGAGTTCCAAGACAGCCAGAGCTGTAATACAGAGAAAACTTGTCTTGAAAAACAAAACAAAACAAAAACAAGACAAAACAAACAAACAAACAAACAAAAAAGAGTAACAAGAACCAAGAACTCTGAGCCATCGATCCATTCCTCTAGCCCGTGTGTATGTGTGTGTGTGTGTACCCCCCCGCCCCCCGTCATTCAGGCATGGTGGTTTATGCAATCCTAGCACCCGATCTTTAGCTCCATCATGAATTTGAGGTCATCTGAAGGTTTGTAAAACCCCATCAAGAGAGGGAGGGCGAAGGAGGAGACTAGGAAGAAGGGCATACGAAAGAGTGGGAGGTAAGGAAGCAGGCAGGCTGGGTGGGTGTCTGGGTGTCTTAGGGTAAAATTGCTAGGATAAAGTACCATGGTTAAAATCTACTTGGAGAGGAAAGGATTTGTTTTGTTACACTTCCGCATCTCAGTCCATAATTGACAGAAGTCTGTGCAAGAGCTCAAGACAGCACCCAGGAGGTAGGAACTGAAGCAGAGGCCATGGAGGAATGCTGCTTAGTGGCTTGCTCTCTCAGTGGCTTGCTCAGCAGGCTCCCCACCTTCTCCCCTCCCCATTATTTATTTATTTATTTGAGACAGGGTCTCTCTATGTAGCCCTGGCTCTCCTGGAACTCACTATGTAGACTAGACTAGCCTCAGACTCACAGAGATCAACCTGCCTCTGCTTCCGGAATTCTGTGATTAAAAGCCTCCTTTCTCTTTTTTTTTTTTTTTTTTTTTTTTTTGGTTTTTCGAGACAGGGTTTCTCTGTGGCTTTGGAGCCTGTCCTGGAACTAGCTCTGTAGACCAGGCTGGTCTCGAACTCACAGAGATCCGCCTGTCTCTGCCTCCCGAGTGCTGGGATTAAAGGCGTGCGCCACCATCGCCCGGCAAAAGCCTCCTTTCTCACATGACTCAGGACCACCTGCCTGAGAGTAGGCCCACACTCATAATAGGCTGAGTCCTCCCACATTAGTCTTTAGTCAAGAAAATGCTCCCACAAGCTTGCCCGCATGCCAGTCTGGTTGGGGCATTTTCTCAATTAAGGTTCCTTCTTTTCAAATGATTCTAGCTTGTGTTAAATTGGAAAAACAAAGCAAACAAACAAAACAGGACAGTGGGACATTCCTTTAATCCCAGGACTCAAGAGACAGAGGCAGTTAGACCTCTGTGAGTTCGAGCTTGATCTATGTAGTGAGTTCCAGCTCAGCCAAGGCTAGTTACGTAGTGAGAAAAAAAAAAAGCTGGGTGGTGGTATTGCACACCTTTAATCCTAGCATTTGGCAGAGGGAAGTGGATCTCTTGAGTTCGAGGTCAGCCTACTCTACAGAGGAAGTTCCTGAACAGCCAAGAGAAACCCTGTCTCAAAAATGCAAACAAAAATTTAAATTAGGGCTGGAGAGATGGCTCAGTGGTTAAGAGCATTGCCTCCTCTTCCAAAGGTCCTGAGTTCAATTCCCAGCAACCACATGGTGGCTCTCAACCATCTGTAATGAGGTCTGATGCCCTCTTCTGGCCTGCAGACATACACACAGACAGAATATTGTATGCATAATAAATAAATAAAAAAAAATTTAAATTAAATTAAAAAAAATAAATAAAAAGATGTAAGTTGGGGCTGGAGAGATGGCTCAGCGGTTAAGAGCATTGTCTGCTCTTGCAGAGTACCCAAGTTCAATTCCCAGCACCCACAAGGCAGCTCACAACTGTGTATAATTCTAGTTCCTGGGGATCCAACACCCTCACACAGACACACGTGCGGACAGAACACCAATGTACATAAAACAAAAATAAATGAATCATTTAAAAAAAAAAGATGTAGCCAGCTGGACTGGGACTGAATAAGCATGGATTGAAACTGGACTCTCTGAACAAGGCGGACAATGAAGGCTGATGAGAAGCCAAGGACAATGGCACTAGGTTTCGATCCTAATACATGAACTGGCTTTGTGGGAGCGTAGCCTGTTTGGATGCTCACCTTCCTGGACCTAGATAGAAGTGGGAGGACCTTGGTCTTCATGTAGAGCAGGGAATTTGGACTGCTCTTCAGTATCGAGAGGGAGGGGTAGTGGACTAGGGGGAGGAGAAGTGGAGTGGGGATAGGGGGAGGGGAGCGGGGGGAGGGGGCAAAATGTGGGAGGAGGGGGAGGGAAATGGGAAACGGGGAGCAGTTGGAAATTTTAAGTAAAAAAGAATAAAAAAAAAAAAAGATGTAGGTTTAGCCTCCAATTTTACACTATGACCTTCCCATAAATGCCACATGCCCATAGTCCCAGATACTCAGGAAGCCGAGGTGTGAGGATCACTTGAATCTGGGAGTCTTAAGACCAACAAATTCATGAGGTCTGTGTCCCCCAAATAATATACAAATAGTTTAGAAACAAAAAGGAAGAGGAGGAGAGATACCAGAGGAAGACATTTTATTTGATTTATTCTCTAACCATTTATTTTTTGATGTTGGAAATAGAGCCCACAGTCTCACTCATGCTAACAGCAGGCTCTGCCCTGAGCTCTGCCAGCAGCCTTTTTCCTTACCTCGGCTATTCATTAGAAGCTTTTGGTTTAAGCAGCAGAAACTGTCTGTGGCTGTTATAAGCCTAAAGGAAAGCACTGGAAGACTATGAGTTAGCCTGCTCTCGTGAAACCAAGGGTGTAACGGGGATTTCTCTCCCACCTACCAGTTCCCAAATAAACTGTTTGGCCTATTAGCTCAGGCTTATTATTAACTAGCTCTTATAATTTAATTAACCCATTTCTATTATTCCATATTTGACAATGAGGCTTGTGACTTGTTACCTCATATCTTGCTTCTCCATTGGCCGCTGGCGTCTCTCTCAACCCCACCTTCTTTCTCCTACCTCTGCTTGGATTACCTGCCTGGCTATATTCCGCCCTGCCATAGGCCAAAGCAGATTTATTCATCAGTCAATAAAAGCAGCACATATTCATAGCATACAGAAGGACATCCCACATCACAAGGGAATAGCCCAAGCATCAGAACTTCATGAGGAGGCCGGGCGTTGGTGGTGCACGTCTTTAATCCCAGCACTCGGGAGGCAGAGGCAGGCGGATCTCTGTGAGTTCGAGGCCAGCCTGGTCTACAAAGGGAGTTCCAGGACAGGTTCCAAAGCTACAGAGAAACCCTGTCTCAAAAAAACCAATAAATAAATAAATAAAATAAACAAACCGGGCTGGAGAGACAGCTCAGTGGTTAAGAGCGCTGACTGCTCTTCTGAAGGTCCTGAGTTCAATTCCCAGCAGCCCACATGGTGGCTCACAACCATCTGTAATGAGACCTGGCGCCCTCTTCTGGCCTGCAGGCATACATGGAGACTGAACACTGTGTACATAATAAATAAATAAATCTTTTTTTTTTTTTTTTTTAAAAAAAGAACTTCATGAGGATTGTGGGAATAGCCTTTCTGGGACCAGCACACAGACAGCCCTTTCAGGGTCTACAGTCAGCATCATCCCTGGACCTTGCCTCTCCTGCTATCCTCTCCTTCCAAAGCCTAGATAGTCACCTGAAGGCCCTGAAGGCCCCCAGTGCAATGCTCATACTGGTGAGATTCTGGGGCACCTTATTCCCATCTTGTCTGTACTTGACTTTGTCTCTCACACGCTTCACCACCCTTCAGATGCCCAAGCCTGAAGCCCGGTGATAACTTCATTTCATGCCCCCGTAGCCAGGTACCCACCCAGCCTGACAACTCAGACAACCCACTTTTCTCTCCTCTCCTGCCTCTCTCTCTTTCCTTTTTTTTTTTTTTTTTTTTAAGATTGATTTGGGGCTGGAGAGATGGCTCAATGGTTAAGAGCATTGCCTGCTCTTCCAAAGGTCCTGAGTTCAATTCCCAGCAACCACATGGTGGCTCACAGCCATCTGTAATGAGATCTGGTGCCCTCTTCTGGCCTGCAGACATACACATAGACAGAATATTATATGCATAATAAATAAATATTTTTTTAAAAGATTTATTTATTTATTTAATGTATGTGAGCGCTTTATCTGCATGTACAACCTTATACTGGAAGAGGGCATCAAATTCCACTGTAGACGGTTGTGAGCCACCATGTGGTTGCTGGGAATTAAACTCAGAACCCCTGGAAGAGTAACCAGGGCTCTTAACCTCTGAGCCATC
Organism: Chionomys nivalis; assembly: GCF_950005125.1. Taxonomy (NCBI): domain Eukaryota; kingdom Metazoa; phylum Chordata; class Mammalia; order Rodentia; family Cricetidae; genus Chionomys; species Chionomys nivalis. The sequence continues at coordinate 40,781,620 of NC_080096.1, read as the reverse complement.
TCTCTCACCCTCTGTCTTTCTACAAGGTTTCATATACTTTGATCTGGCCTTAAAGTCACTGTTCATCTTAGGTTGATCTTAAATCTTGGTCCTCCTACCTCCAATTTCCAAGTGATAGTATTGCAGGTGTGTGTCACCAGGCTGGGCTTCCTAGTTCCTATCTCTTCTCTCCCTTGCTTTCCTTTTCCCACCCTGCCTTCATCTCTCCATAGTTTGTCTTCCCATTGACCTCTGGGCTTGCTCCTCTCTTGCTTCCAAATGATTCCAGTTACTAGAATGATCTTCCTAAGAAACAAATCTTATTTTGTTTTGTTTTGCTTTTTGAGATATCCTGGAACTCACTCTATATACCAGGCTGGCCTCGAACTCACAGAGATTCACCTGTCTCTGCTTTCTGAGTGCTGGGATTAAAGGTGTGCGACACCACCGCAAGAGACAAATATTTTGCTGCAAAAATGGACTCTTGACCAAATAAAATAAAAATAAAAATAAAAAAAGAGCAGCCCTGCCCCCATTGCCCTCCAGGAAATGGTCTGGCATTTTCATGTTATAATCTGCCACGCCCTGGCCCATCTGGCCTCTCCCTGGCAGCTGGCAGCATCTCCTGTGCTGGTCCAGCTTCTGCCACTGCCATACTGTGCTGCAGAACCTGCTCTTTCTGTCATTGGACCCAGAATATCCCTTGGCAACACTGAGTGTGTGTTGTCTTTATTCAAACTGATTGAAACCACCAGAAAACAGAGCACCTTGCTCCGAGAGGAGGCAGGAGAAAGGGAAAGGGAGCCGCTGTAGACAATCAGCAGGTGAAAAATGCAGAGGAACCAGCTCTCTGTCTCTGTCTCTGCAGCCCTCAGTGTCGGACTCATCCAGAAGTCAAATCCTTTCTAGGCTGGAAGATGCTACAGCAGATACACACCACACACCAGTTCTGAGAACACCCAGCAGAGGAAAATGACCCTTGTTTGCTGACTTTCTGCTAAGCATTCTGGAAGTGCTTAGCATTCTCAGTCTGGCAGGCCTGGTGCTAAACCAGCTGGTGGCAACAGAAATGACATTAGGATGGTGCAAGCAGTGTTAGCACCCACCCCCCATCCCAGCATCTGTACTCTGCATTCTGCATTATCTACAGACTTCATTTATCTCATATTCTCTCTCTCTTTCTCTCTCTCTCTCTCTCTCTCTCTCTCTCTCTCTCTATCTATCTTTTAGAACAGGCTGTGCCTTTTCTCTCTTATTTTATTTTTAGGTGTTTTGCTTGCATGTATGTCTGTACACTGCATGCATGTAGTGTCTGTATAGGCCAGAAGAGGGCAGTAGATCCCCTAGAATGGGAGTTACAGCTGCTCTATGCTGCTCTGTGGTGCTGAGAATCAAACCTGGGTCCTCTGGAGGAGTAGCTGGTATTCTTATCTGCAGAGCCATTTCTCCAGCGCCCAGTCTAGCTTTTTTTTTTTCTTCAGAAATCCAAGTGTTTTTGCCTCTGAAACAGTAGTTCTCAACCTGTGGGTTGTGACCCTTTGGAGTTTAGCAACTCATTCACAGAGGTCCCTTAAAACCATTGGAAAACAGATATGTACATTCAATTCATAACAGTAGCAAAATTACCATCATGAAGTTGCAATGAAAATGATTTTATGGTTGGGAGTCACCAAAACAGGAGGAACTATGCATGAAGGAGCTGAAGTATATGAAAGGTTGAGAACCTGGCATAGTGGAGCACACCTTTAATCCCATCGCTTGGGAGACAGAAGCAGGTAGATTTCTTTATTTATTTATTTATTTATTTATTTATTTATTTTTTAATATTTATTTATTATGTATACAATATTCTGTCTGTAGGCCAGAAGAGGGCACCAGACGTCATTACAGATGGTTGTGAGCCACCATGTGGTTGCCGGGAATTGAACTCAGGACCTTTGGAAGAGCAGGCAATGCTCTTAACCACTGAGCCATCTCTCCAGCCCAGCAGGTAGATTTCTGTGAGTTCAAGGCCAGCCTGCTTTACAAAGCCAGTTCCAGGACAGCAGAACTGTTACACAGAGAAACCGAGAAACCATGTCTAAAAACAAACAAAAAACAAAAACAAAAACAAAAAAAACCCAACCAAACAAAAAACAACAAAAATAAATAAAAAATAAATAGACAAACAAATAAATAAATGAAAGGAAGGTTGAGAGCTACTACATTTCAAAGCCTGAAATGTGGCCAAAAAGTAACCGCTTTGTCTATCTACCCCACCCCCACCAGAGCTCTCTGGCAGCCTGGAACTGTTGCATACAGAATTATGGTCAACAAAAAATACTTAGGAATGACTGGTTTATTCAGTTTATCAAATATTTTTACAAACTATACAATCTTTAAACTAGGCATGGTGGCCAGGCGGTGGTGGCGCATGCCTTTAATCCCAGCACTCGGGAGGCAGAGGCAGGTGGATCTCTGGGAGTTCAAGGCCAGCCTGGTCTACAAGAGCTAGTTCAAAAAAAAAAAAAAAAAAAAAACAAAAAAACTAGGCATGGTGCTATAGACTTGTAATCACAGTACCTAAGAGGCGCTGGCAAGATGATCGCTAGTGGGAGGCTAAGCCTAAACTGCATAGCTAAGCCCAAGCAAAAGAAAACAAAGCCACAAGAAGCCTATACATCTTGTTACTGCTTTTAAGGAAAATAGTTGAGTGAGTGTCCTGCAAGAGTAACAGCCTGGAGGGTAACTAGAATGCCTCAGGTAGAGTGGGCGTGCAGCCAGAATTTACAGTATTCCAATACACTGTGTCAAAGATTATTCCACCCACATGGATTACTTTGTTTTCTAGTATCATACACAATGTTATAATCAACGCCCTTTTACACAGAATTTAGACATTATATTATTTTCCTTTTGATAAATCCTTAAGTAACCTGTATATTGAAAACAAACAAACAAAAAATGACAGTGGGGTTCGGTGGCTCATGCATAGAATCTCAGCAATTTGGGAGGCTGAGGCTGGACAATCACTTTACTTTAGTCTAGGAGTTTGCTTCCAGTCTAGGCAGCATAAGACCAAGTCTTTTTTTTTTTTTTTTTTGGTTTTTCGAGACAGGGTTTCTCTGTGGCTTTGGAGCCTGTCCTGGAACTAGCTCTGTAGACCAGGCTGGTCTCGAACTCACAGAGATCCGCCTGCCTCTGCCTCCCGAGTGCTGGGATTAAAGGCGTGCGCCACCACCGCCCGGCTGTTGTTTTGGTTTTTTGAGACAGGGTTTCTCTGTAGCTTTGGAGCCTGTTCTGGAACTCCCTTTGTAGACCAGGCTAGCCTCGAACTCACAGAGATCCGCCTGCCTCTGCCTCCCGAGTGCTTCTGAATTAAATTTTTATGGCTTAACAATAAGTAAACATTTGTCAGCTGTGAGAGATTCTCTCTAACACACAGTGGGGAAGGCGTATCCCTGTCCTTACCACGAATAAGTTTACCACTAGGTCTGCACTCAGTTGCATGTCCTGGAAACTGACCTGGATTATGGCAGTTGCCAGGGAGGATGTCAGAGAAGATGTGATGTGGAGAAGGCAGGAAGGCAAGCCTGGGAGAGGCAGAAGCCAACTGGACCTGAAGCAGTGGTAGGAAGAGGTCTCAGCTCTCATCTCACAAAGGACTCTGGAGTCAGACTGGCCCTTCAGAGGAACTGCCGTTGAAGCGAGGTCATGGCTGGCCACTGCGAGTTCTCATCAGCCAGTCATAGGCCATGGCTACATCAGAGCAAGGCCAGAGTGAAGACTTTTGCAGCTGGGGATACCTGGGGAGAGGTAGCAGGCTCAGCAGGGGTGAGTCAGCCTTGAAGTAGGACTCCTGGAGAACAGGGATATGCTAGTCCATCCATGGACTTGCCTTTCTCCAGGCTCCTGCTTGAGTTTGCTTCCTGTAAAATTTTGATCTTGGTTGTACTTTTGTTTTGATTTTGAGGCAGGGTCACACTCTGTAGCCCAGGCTGACTGAACTTGTGATCCTCTTGCCTCAGCCCCCCAGGTGCCCTCACTCCTGGCTAACTTCCAGTGACTCTTAAAGGAGAAGGTTAGTGGACTGGCCACAACACTGGAGGAGAAGTCCCTTTTCAGGCCTCAACTGACCCTGCTACTGCTAGCTTCTTCCATCCGGAGCAGGCTCCTCTGGGCGTGTTTGTTTGAGACAGGTTTTCTCCATATAGTCCTGGCTGTTTTGGAACTCGCTTGTAGATCAGGCTGGCCTTGAACTCACAGAGGTCTGCCTGCCTTTGCCTCCAGAGTGTTGGGATTAAAGGTGTGCGTCACTACCAACCACCCAAGATTTATTCTTTATATGAAAAAACAAGCAAGCACATTTAGTTACTTCATATTAAATTTGCTTTCATCCAGGTCTGGAAAGATGACTCAGTGGCTGCTCTTCCAGAGGACTTGGGTTCAATTCCCAGAATCCACATAGTAGCTCACAGCTAGCCATAATTTTAGTTTTAGGGTCTCTGACATCCTCTTCTTTGTCCACAAGCACTGTATGCATGTGGTAAATAGGTATACATGCAGATAAAACACACATTAAACAATAATTAAAAAAATTTAAATTTGCCAGAAGGTGGTGGTGCATACCTTTAATCCCAGCACTTGGGAAGCAGAGGCTGGTGGATCTCTGAGTTTGAGGACAACCGGTCTACAAACTGAACTCCAGACCAGCCAGGACTACATAGTAAAACCTTGTCTCAAACAAACAAAATAAAACAGAAACAAATAAATCGCTTCATTCTTTTTTTTTTTTTTTTTTTTTTTGGTTTTTTGAGACAGGGTTTCTCTGTGGTTTTGGAGCCTGTCCTGGAACTAGCTCTTGTAGACCAGGCTGGCCTCGAACTCACAAAGATCCACCTGTCTCTGCCTCCCGAGTGCTGGGATTAAAGGCGTGCGCCACCGCCGCCCGGCAATCACTTCATTCTTAATAACTGGTAAATTTATATGTACGCCCCAAATAATTTTTAGAAATAGATCTCTTAAGATCTTTTCTTATATTTATTTATTTTGATTTATGTGTACGAGTGTTTCGCTTTGGTGTATGTCTGTATGTGCATCATGTGCATACCTGGTGCCCACAGATGTCAGAATTGAGTGTCAGGTTCTCTGAAATGGGAGCTTTGGATAGTTGTAAACCACCATGTGAGTGTTGGGAACCAAACCCGGGTCCTCTGAAAGAGCAACAAGTACTCTTAACCCTTCAGCCATCTCTCCAGCCCCAATATCAATTGCTTTATGCTTTATTAGCAATAGCTGTTCATTTGTATACATTTTAAATATTTGTTTTTTATTACGTCTCTGTGTGTCTATATGGGTATATATGTATTTGCATACAGGTGTTTTTGAAGTTCAGAAGAGTATATAAAATACCTTGAATCTAGAGGTACAGGCCGCCAACTGATGTGGGTTCTGGGAATTGAACTCTGGTCCTACGAAAATGCAGCAAGTTCTCTTAACCAGTGAGTCATCTCTCCAGCCCCTACAATATACTTATTTTATACACCTGTGTATTTGAAGTTGCATATAATTTCCTACTGCACACGTAGGAAGAAGTTAAGTAGCTCCGCTGGGTTCATACTGCAGGGACAGAAGCTCCCCTTAAAATGATGTGCCCCTGGGTGACGTGTGACCATGCCTTGACGCCAAAGGCAGTTCCTACGGGAATTCTCTTGTGGACTGTCATCAGCTGTTATCCCCAGAAGCTGACAAGCATACTGGAGGTACCACCATGGCATCCATGGACACATCTCAGGTGTACTTGCCTCCCTTCAAGTGGGGGACCACACAGCTTATTGGCATGGATGTTAGAAAGGAAATGAGGCAAGGCATGTTTAAAATCCTGAAATTGTAATCTGTGAATATGAGTTTCTATTCTCTATTTCAAAAATATTTATTCGTTATTTTTTATGTCATATGCTTGTGCCTGCATGAGTTTATATGTACTACATACATGCAGGTGCCTGCAGGGGCCAGAGGGGTTCAGTCCCCTAGAATAGGAGTTACAGTTGTAACTGCCTAATGTTGAGTGCTGGGAATCAAATCCTGGTCCTCTTCAAGGGAAGTAGTGTTCTTAGTGACTTAGCCATTGCTCCAGCTCCATCTACTCCCCTTATATCAAGAGCTTTGTATAGAATCCTGTTTCCCTTTTTGTCTTGGTGAGCAGGGAATTTTCATGTTCATTTGTTGTAAAAATATCCAGGCTAGCTAAGGATAAAACAATTATATTTTACTTATTATAAGGGGAATTCTCTTGTGGACTCACCAAACAGGAAACGAGAACTCCAAGCACCGCAATGTCCCGCGGGGGCGGGGGGGGGGCTCCAAGCACCGCAATGTCCCGCGAGGGGGGGTTGGGGGGGAGGCGCAGAGAGTGCACCCTACCTAGGTGCTTTTTACCTGGGTCCCAGCAAAGCCACACCTTAATTAAGACCCACCTCTTAAAGACTATGGTTAACAAGGCTTTCCCCATCAATTTATTGGATATATATGTCCATTTTTCTTTTTTCTTTTTTTTTTCGTTTTGGTTTTTGAGATAGGGTTTCTCTGTGTAGCTCTGGCTGTCTTGAAGTTCACTCTATAGACCAGGCTAGCTTCGAACTCCCAAAGATCCATCTGCCTCTGCTTCCCAAGTGCTGAAACTAAAGGCGTGTACCACCACCACTAGGTCATATTTCTCTTTTTCATTCTCATTATTTTCTTGGTCCTGATTTCCTTTTCTTTTCTCTTTCGCTAACCCTCAGCCCAATTCTTTTGTTGCAAAACCTCTCTTTGCATCGGAATTATGTTTGTAGAGTCCCAAGGAAATGCCTCATGCAGCGAACACAGCTCATTTCTGAGGTACAATATTGACTTACCTAGAATACTGCCCCAGCATCTTGCTGAAACCTTGCCTTGATTTGTTTTGACATTAGCCAGCCAACCTACCAGTCACTGGCAACTAGGAATGGGAATTCAGTGTGACTCATACAGCTCTGACAAGTTGGAGAAAGAAAAAGCAGGTACCAAAACGAGTGTGTGTGGGGGGGGGGCGGGTGTAAACGAGTGTGGGGGGGGGCGGGTGTGTGTGTGTGTGTGTGTCAGTGTTATGCAGCCCATCAGTCAGAAGGCCCTGCTCAGGAACCTCCTTCCTGCCTCTTCCCTCACTTCCCAGCCATTTCTACCCACCTCAGACTGCTCAGTTAGCAGTTCTGCTCTACCATTGAAATAATTGAAAATTAGGGGACAGAACCCCCACCCCCTCGCCGGCCACCCGCAAGGCGCTTCCTTTCTCCGTGGTTCAGGTTCACTAATCCACCCTATCCCTGAACTGAACCTGGACACCCCCAATCGGACCCCACCCATCCATTGCGCACCTACCCCAACCCGTGTTGGGTCTGCCTGGTCCACGCCCATCCTTAACCTCTGCAGATTTGCCACTTCTGTCCTGGGAGTTCTTGCTCCATTCTGCTCCGTTCATGCCCCCTAGAAGCTGGGGCCCAGCTGAGTCCTTGCATAGCAGCTGCTCCTGACTTTGCCCCCCCCTCCCCCACCTCAAGGCACCTGAATGACTTAGTCTCGGAATCCGTCAGACTCCACCAGGTAGGCACTTCGGCGTCTCTCTGCCCTTCACTGTTCCCAGGATAATCCTGTCATTGAGCTGCCGCCTTCCTACCCACCTTCCTGCCTGGGGAAGCCTCTGAGTGCCACCCTCCCACTCGTTTCCATGTATAAGATGAGCCCCGCTCAGGAATAACACTTGCAGATAGCAGACACTCGCGCGCGGAGGAGTTTCAAATGCCCGTCACTCACGCAGGACTCTCGCTGCGTCCACCCTTCTTCATGTCTACTGAGGGCTAAGGAAGGTCCTCAGTCTCCCAGGACCCTGGCATCGGCTCTCACAAAGTGCTTCCTCTTGCAAGTACACCATGCCCTAGTGAGTCAGCACCGGCTTGTGTTTGGGGAAGACTATGGGCTGGGGTTTAGTTTCTGGGTATGCGTGTGGTGAAGCTCTGGGGTGAATGATACATTTCTTTATTTTTACTTTTGATTACCTTTCATTTATCTTGTATGTATGTGGACACGTGTACTCAACGCCGTGAGTGTGGAGGTCAGAGAACAACGTGTGGCAGTCGGTTCTATCCTTCCACCATGTGGATCTTGTGGCTTGAGCTCAGGCTGTCAAGCTTAGCAGCAGGCTCCTGGTTCCACCCACTGGGCCATCTCACCAGCTTCAAGGAAAAAAAAAATTTTTTATACAACAGTGACGATGCTGGAGTCAGGATGCCCAGAGTCCAATCTTATCCTGCAACCAGATATTGGGGTGGTGGGGGTGGGGGAACACATAGACTCATCACTGTTTCTCTCTAAGCCTCAGCTTCCTTTCCTGGAAATTGGGTAAGATGCTACCTACTTTTGGGTTTGTTGTGACAGTCTAATAACATAGTAATTGAATGTCACCTACCGTTTCCTGCTCGTGCATCAGGTGGCTGTCATCTCACTTTATCAACTGCAGCCCCAAGACCTTGTGTGGCTACCGTCCTTTTATAGAGTGGGGGCGGGGGTTCATGGGACAACAGCAGGGCAGGAGATGGCAGAATATGAGGCCTCACAAGCTCCGGCTTCTCTGCCACCAGGTGGGAGCACGGCACTCCCACTGAGACCAGTCTTTGGTGCTCACACAGCTGCATGATGGGGATTTTACACGCACAGAGAAACTGAGGCGACCACTTACTGTGACTCGCTTGACCCTTCTGCTCAGTGCTGTACTCAGAGAATGGCGTCACAAGCCCACTTTCCAGATGTGGAAACTGAGACTCAGGGAAGGTGAAGGACTGTGTGTCCTCCTTCCTGCCACCTTCTCCCACCACCACTCCCCTAGCGACTGTCTGCATCTGGGATGTACAACCTCTTTCTGTGAACTCCCTTGATCCACCCCTAGCCCAGAGAGGAAGTGAGGCCCCTTGAGAGGTTGGTGGTAACTGGCTCACATCAGAAAAGGTATAGCTACTCTCAGCAGCTGTTTCTGGAGAAGGTTCTGGAACAGGACAGCCCTTTGACTCTGGGGTCTGCTCCTTAGGTGGGGGCACTGGGCTGAGCAAAACTAGATCTTAGAAGCCAGGAGCCAGGGGAGGCATCAAAAGTATCTCTCTCTCTCTCTCTCTCTCTCTCTCTCTCTCTCTCCTTCCCCCTATCTCTCTCTCTCTCTCTCTCTCTCTCTCTCTCTCTCTCTCTCTCTCTCTTTCTCTCTCTGTGAGGGGGGGAGGGAGAGAGAACTGAAGGGACAGAGAGAGACAGAGCACAAAAAAAGAAATAGAGAGACAGAGCACAAAAGTCAGAGGTAAAGGAGTAAGGGGAGGGAGGGAAGCCCTTTCTAAGATACAAAATAGCAGATGAGGGCTGGGCAATAGCTCAGCAGGTAAAAGTGGGTAAAGGCCCTGCTGACAAATTCGATGACCTGAGTCCAGTCTCCATGACCCACAGGATGGAAAGAGAAACCAAGTCCCATGATTTGTTTGCAAGCCTGCACATGCATGCTGTGGTGCTTGCATGCCTACACACACACACACACTCAAGGCTGCATTGCATGCTGTGGTGCTTACATGCCTACACACACACACACACAAATAAGTGTAAAAAAGCAAAAACAAACAGCTGTTGAGGTTAAGAGGGAAGACAGGAGAAGGCAGGGAGGGAGAGGGAAAGAGGAAAGCACACTCGCCCCCCCTTCCCACTCCCCACCCTGTGTCATGTCGAGCCCCCCTCTCCCCCCCAGTGCTAGCACTATTCATTCTCTCCCAGGTCAAGTACCACCGCAGGCATGAGGGATCCAGCAATGAGCAGAACAGGTAAAATCTCCGGCCTTGTAGGTGACTAAAGAGGTCTTGAGACAGGTAAAAACCCAGCGAGGAGTCCACTGAAAGAGACAGAGGGACAGCAGGGCAGAACACCAGGCAGGGACGGAGGAGGAGGCAGAAATGAAGAGTAGTGGGGGGTAGTAGTGGCAGAGAGCCGAGGGAAGGCTAAGTCTGCTGGGCTTCCCCTGAAGAAATCCTTTCTGTAAGCCTCCCTGTGCCACCAGGCTGGCAATGGGGGACTTGGCCTGCTCATTCCCCCTCGCATGTGCTCCAGGATTTAATGACCAGGAAACAGGTCATGGGTTCCACGGCCTCAGCTCTATAAAGAGAAGCCTTGGAGGCTGGAAGCTGTGCCCTGAGCTGGCAGGCTCCTGAGACACTAACCAGGCATGTGTTGACTTCAGGCGCTGTCAGCTCAGAGGTAAATTAAGGCCCAAGCTGACTGGTGAGATGGTGGCTTGGACGTTCTGGGTGGGGTCAGCCCCAGAGATAGGTTGTGGTGTTGCAGTGGGAACCGGGTGGACGTGGCCTTGATGGAGCCCCCATAACCCTGTTGTGTATGGCACAGGAGAGTAAGTTTGGAAGAGACCTATGTTGGAAAGCTGGGACTTTGACAATTGCCGCTGTCTGTTTCCGTGGAAACGGGAGTCAGAAGCAGAGAAGGAACCTGTGAGCTCTGCTCTAGGTACCCCAGATAGTGAGGGGAGAGGAAGGACTCCTCAGTGGTGGTCTCGGGACCTCCTCTACTGTGGGTTGAGGACCGAAAGCTGCTACCTAGGAAATGTTGGCTCCTCCTTCAAGCCGCAGCTGTGAGCCTGCCTACTGGGGACTCTGAAGCAGGAACACCTCCAGGCAGAGGCTGAGGCCACTTGGCTGTGTAGGCTCCTCCTCCCCAGCCTCCCAATCTTTAAAATGTTTCTGCTGCATGTGAGTGTGTATGTGTGGGTGGTTTCTGCATGCCACTGCACAGTGTGGAGGTCAGAGGACAGCTAGAGCAGACGGTGTGTCTTGCCACCATATGGGTCCTAGAGATGGAACTCAGGTCACCAGGTTTGGTTGCAGGCACCTCTACCTGCTTAGCCATCTCACTGGCCCTTGGTTTTTGCCTTTTGAGACAGAGTCATTACAACCAGTCACTCTGGCCTCCAGTTCTTTAGATCGCTGAGGATGACCTTGAACTTCTCACGTTCCAGCCTCTACCTCCCCTGTGCTGCCGGTATTGCAGACATGCATCACTACTCCAGGTTCAGGCAGTGACGGGAACAGAGTCCAGAGTTTTCTGAAGACTAGGCAAGCCCTCTCTTCAAGTCCTCTTCTTCCCCACTTCTTAGAGACTCCATGTGGCACTGTCCTCTGCCTTTAGCCCCACTAGCCTTTATATAGGCACCTGCCAATCACCATCTACACAGCTCTAGCCTCTGCTGTCTTCAGCCTAAAACAGCAAACCCTTGCTCCTGGGGTGATGGGGTGTCCTTTGTCACCTCACAGGCAGACTTCTCACCAGAGGTTTCTTGCTGCCATTCTCTCTCCTCCTCCTCAACTGTCTGGATCTAGTTTCTGCTGCCATTGCTCCCACAAAACTGCTGTCAGCTGACCTCACCCTTCACAGAGCTCTTTCCCAAGCTGTTTGGGCCACTTCCTCCCTGGAGTGCTGTTCTCCTGGTTCCTTGTCTTCAACCTCTCTGAACAGCCCTCTTGGTCCCCCACCAGCTGCTCTTTCATTGTTGGTACTTCTCAGAGCTGCTGTGATCCAGCTTCTCCCTGGGAGGGCCTATCAGCGCCCAACACAGTCCAGGCAAGGTCATACTCCCTGACCCCCAGCCCAACTTAGCATGCCTACACTGTCCACAGGGGCCCGTGTGCTCCATCACTGTCCTGTCACCTTAGATCACAGACACTGCTGGAGTTGTCTGCTTCCTCACAGAGGGACCATGGCTCTCTTATTTACACATCTGTCCCCAGGACCCAGAGCAACCCATGGCAAGAAACGGGTGCAAAGAGGCAGACGCCGATGTGGTTTTCATGCTGAGGGGCGTGGGCTCTATCCTGTAAGAGATAGAAAGCCGCTGACAAGCAGGAACAGGACAGGGTCTCAGACCTGTGCTTGGAGTGGGTGTCGCTGCTGACGAGGGAGAAGGCAGAGACGCTGCAGAGATGTAGTTGCATGCAGCATGCAAGCAAGTCAGTGGGGCCTGTGCAGAACCAGGACTGGACTGCTGCAGAAAGAGGCGAATGGCAGAGGATGACCCGGATGAAGAATGCTTAGTAGGTCCAGTTGATCAGCTTGGCACTGGCTAGGGTCAGGGCGAGGCAGTCGGTCTCCAGCTTGCTGGCCTGGTGACTCGGGAGAGGTTGGCGCTCAGTATTAAGATGGAGATGAGCTACAGGAATTGGATGGGGAGAGATGTATAGTCCAGTTCCGGCCCAGCTGAACTCGGGGCTCCTGAGTGGCATCAGTGGGAAGACCTTGTGTTGAAATGGGTGGTGCTGGTGCTGAGGATAACGATCAGCACCAGTGAGGTGGATCTAGGGGTGGGTGCTGTGGAGGTCAGGGGCACTGTGATCAAGGACAGAACCAGGGAAGAACTAGTTTTGATGGATTATGCTACCAATACATATGTGTATACACACACACACACATGTATATATGGTTTGTTTGTTTGTTTTTTTCGAGACAGGGTTTCTCTGCGTAAAAGCCCTGGTTGTCCAGAGTGTTGGGATTAAAGGCATGTGCCACCACCGCCTGGCGTTTATATGGTCTTAATCTTAATCTGGGCTGGATTCTCTGTCACCTTGATGACCTTGTATTTGGGATCCTCATGCTTCAGCTTCCTGGGTCCTGGGATCAGAGCCATGTGACACCATATTGTTTGGAATTCTATGAATCTACCTGCTTCTGACAATTGATTTTGGAATTGGCATGTGATGTTGGCACAGAACGACGAGCAGGCACGTGGATGGGCTCAGCCTCCAGTGCTGTTCTTTTTTTTTTTTTTTTTCGGTTTTTCGAGACAGGGTTTCTCTGTGATTTTTTTTTAATTAATTAATTAATTTATTTATTTATTTATTATGTTTACAATATTCCATCTGTGTGTATGCCTGCAGGCCAGAAGAGGGCACCAGACCCCATTACAGATGGTTGTGAGCCACCATGTGGTTGCTGGGAATTGAACTCAGGACCTTTGGAAGAGCAGGCAATGCTCTTAACCTCTGAGCCATCTCTCCAGCCCCTCTCTGTGATTTTTTTGGAGCCTGTCCTGGAACTAGCTCTTGTAGACCAGGCTGGTCTCGAACTCACAGAGATCCGCCTGCCTCTGCCTCCCAAGTGCTGGGATTAAAGGCGTGCGCCACCACCGCCCGGCTCCAGTGCTGTTCTTATGAAAGGAACATGCCAGGCACCCCTTGAGCGGGGACACAGATGTTCCACCCTGAAACTAAACTGTATGGCTGGTGGCAGACCAGCGATGAGAAATAAATGGCTTTTATGATAAGCCACTAAAATGTTGTCTAGCACTGTATCCTCAATGGCCTATTAACATTTTAAGTGGAGACTGAAGAAAAAGAATCTTTTAAGGTAACAGGAAGAGCAAAGAGAGGGGAGAGGGGAGAGGGGAAAACCAGGAGAGGTGGGACTTGGCATTAGGGTGAGGAGCAAGTTCTAGAGTTTTGGAACCTTGAGCTCAGACACAGGGAGGCAACATTTTTGCATATATAAAAGCAAAGTGTACAACAAAACGAAAATGAAAAAGAAGAAAAAAGGCCGAGCAGTGGTGGTGCACGCCTTTAATCCCAGCACTTGGGAGGCAGGTAGATCTCTGTTCGAGGCCAGCCTGGTCTACACAGCAAGTTCCAGGTTAGCCAGGACTGTTTCACAGAGAAACCCTGTTTCAAAAACAAACAAACAAACAAACAAACAAACAAACAAACAAACAAACCGGGCGGTGGTGGCACACGCCTTTAATCCCAGCACTTTGGAGGCAGAGGCAGGCGGATCTCTGTGAGTTCGAGACCAGCCTGGTCTACAAGAGCTAGTTCCAGGACAGGCTCCAAAACCACAGAGAAACCGTGTCTCGAAAAACCAAAACAACAACAACAACAACAAAACCCAATAAAACAAAGTGTGGTGGTCTGTGTTTGTAATCTTAGCAGTCAGAGGGCCAGGCAGTAGCATTGCCCAGTCTGTGAGTTCGGGTCAATCTGGACTACAGAGTAAAGATAAGAATCTTTAGCTATATGGTGTGCTGGGTTCCATAGCCATCCCCCAGGGCTTGATCTACACTCCAGATATTGGTGATTCTCCAGACCTCTTCCTGGGCTACAGATCCATCTCCATCCCCCACTCCCCCATGGACCTCTAATGGGCTTTTCAAACTCAACCCACACAGGACTGACCTTGCAGACTGCCCCTTAGACTGTTCCCTTACTAGATTCCCTGAGCAGCACTGTGGGCAACCACACCAGAGGCCAGGGAGTCCTCCATGTCCCTTCCCCAGGTGACGGGCTCAGGAAGTGCTTTACCCATCAGCATCCTTTTTTAAAAAAAAAAAACAAAACATTTATTTATTTATTTATTTATTTATTTATTTATTTATTTATTATGTATACAATATTCTGTCTGTGTGTATGTCTGAAGGCCAGAAGAGGGCGCCAGACCTCATTACAGATGGTTGTGAGCCACCATGTGGTTGCTGGGAATTGAACTCAGGACCTTTGGAAGAGCAAGCAATGCTCTTAACCACTGAGCCATCTCTCCAGCCCCCATCAGCATCCTTTGCCCTAGCCCGAGGGCCTCTTGGAGCCTGTGGGTGAACTGAGACACAACTGCCTCCAAACTCCTTGCCATTACCCTGGTCCCCGGCTCCTTCCCAGCACAGAGCATCCTTTCCTGGCTAAATCACCAGGGCTCCAGCAGGACAGAACCAAACTTCTTACGGTGACACCAAGGGCCTAAATGCCGACAGGTGCATGTGCACTAATTCCTGGAGTCCTCTTTGTCCCACCCTGTCCCACCCTTCCTCATGCCTGCCTACCCAGGCTCCTGAGGGGCAGCTGCCCTAGCCTTGTCCCACCCACTCCCTGGCTAGTTCAAGCATAATCTGAATCTCGCATTTTAGGTTGCTCCTTTGATGCCTCACCATGTCACCAGCAAACAACTCTCGTGCCCTTTGCCTGAGTGAAAAAGCTCAGTTTCCTTGCATTAAAAAAAGCGTGGTAAAATACACGTACCATGAAAGGAATTTAATTACTTTAACGACACAGCTGGGTGGCCCTGAGTCCATTCACATTGTTGAGTACTTGTCACCATGTCCATGTCCAGAGTCTTTTCATCTTCTCAAGTTGGGACTGGATCTACTGAACAACCACCAAGTCCCTCTTCCTGCATCAGTCCCGAGAGTGACATCTAACATGCGTGGACTCATTCAGTGTTTCTTCTTTAGCGTTCTATGCTAGTTAACCTGCCTCTAAGTCACTCATATTGAAGCATAAATAAGAATTTCCATTCATTTATTTATTTATTTGGTGACAGGGTCTGTATCCTAGATTCCTAGACTGGCCTTGAATTTGCTAAGTAGCTGGGGATGACTGAATTCTTGCTTCCTCTCCACCTCCCAAGTTTTGAGATTATAGGTAGTTACCACTATAACCACCTCTTTCTGATTTTTTTTTTTGTTTTTGTTTCGTTTTTCGAGACAGGGTTTCTCTGTAGCTTTGGAGCCTGTCCTGGAACTAGCTCTGGCTGGCCTCAAACTCACAGAGATCTGCCTGCCTCTGCCTCCCGAGTGCTGGGATTAAAGACGTGTGCCATCATGCCGGTCTTCTTTTTGAAGGTTTTTTTCTTCTTCTTTTTCTTTTGGAGACAGGGTTCCCTATGTAGCTCATGATCTTCTTGGCTCAGCCTTTTGATTATAGGGGTATGTTGCCGCGCCCCTTCAAAATCTCCTTTTTCCCCCTTCTACAACCCCTCCCCCATCTCCCTCCTTTTTAAGGCTGAGTACTACTCCATGACGCGTGTGTCACATTTTGTGTATACATGTGTCAGTGGACAGTTGATTGTTTTCAGCTTCTGGCCCTCAGGACAGTGCTGCCATGGACACGGATGGACGACATTTGGACCCCTGCCTTTAGTACAGTTCTCAAGGTGACTCTCCACAATTCTCTGTTTGTGCCCTACAGCACCAACGGTGCAGAAGGATGCGTCTGTCTCCACATCCTTCACATTCCTCACTTCCTGTTTCCCCTGGGTGGCCTTGCTTTTTGGTAACAGCCACACTGTTATGGGTGTGACTCCAGTCTTTGCTCAGCTGCGTGCTCCCTGCACCGGTACCTGGAAGTCCCTCCTGGCCAATTCTTGTCTTCTGTCGTGGGCATTCTCTGACACCATAGCTAGAAGATGTCTAGAATTCATGGACTTTCTGCTGTTGCCTTCAGGGCCAGCTATCAGTAGTTCTCCCTGGCGGAGTTCTTCCCTGCTGCAGATTCCCCTCTGGATCCTGAAACATCTCATTCCACCCCCCTACTTTCTTCTCCTACTTCCTTCCTCTAGAACACAGAGTTAAGGTCACCTCCTCAGAGAAGTCCTCATTCCGCACGCAGCCCTTCTCCACCCAATCAGCCTGCTGTTCTTCATTCTTGTGGGGTTGGTTGTCTACTCTCTTCTGATTGTTCCTAGCACTTGGCACAGTTTGTAAGGACTTAAGTACCTATATGCCTGCTGAATTAACCTTGTCTTCTCTGCAGGGCTCTTAGCTCCATGCAGACAGGAGCTTGAGACATCTTCTCATGAACTGCTCAGTGCCCTGCCAACACTAGGTGACCAGAATTCCCTTGCTAAATGGAATCGTTCAACTTTAAGATAAAGCCTCCCCCCCCCCCCAGTGCTCACACCTTAATGAGGGAAGTAGGTGAGAAAATAAATAAATAAACACCTACTCTGGCAGGTGGTGGTGGTTGCTATGGAGACCTGATCAGACCAGGAGTCTCTTTAGGTTCCTTAGTGAGGGGTTGGAGTTGCTGACCTGGGGGAAGTGAGGGACTGGAACCTGGGTAAAAAAGTGTCCCCAAGAGGAGACAGCACAAACACAAAGGTGCTTCAGGGAATGAACACACTTGGCTTGTGATTCAGGACATGAGGAGCACAACAAGCCAGATGAGGGCACAGTTTCTAGGAGGTTGGAAGTGGGAAGGGAGGTCCCAGAGAGGGGCTGGTGGAAGGAGAAGCCACTGCAGTCAGTGGCAGTTTTCTCTCCCAGTAACCTGAACAGGGCCTGACCTTTACTTTCTGATGCTCTCCTGGACTCTGAGCACATAGTAGGTGCTTTCTAGCTCAAACTAGACTCATCCCGTACATTTCCAGCAACGTGTTTTACTGCAACACTGACTTAGACTTAGGATGGGTGCTTACTGAAAGACACTCCAAAGCACATTTAACTTTTAATTTTCTTCTTCTTCTTCTTCTTCTTCTTCTTCTTCTTCTTCTTCTTCTTCTTCTTCTTCTTCTTCTTCTTCTTCTTCTTCTTCTTCTTCTATTTTTTTTGGTTTTTCGAGACAGGGTTTCTCTGTAGCTTTGGAGCCTGTACTGGAACTAGCTCTTATAGACCAGGCTGGCCTCGAACTCAGAATGCTGAGATTAAAGGTGTCCGCCACCACCACCCCACTTGACTTTAAACTTTAATTCATTTTTTTTCTTCTTCTTTAGTAATACCTATTTGCTGACAACCTGCCTCTGCTGGGATTCAAGGCATTTGCCACCTCTGCCAGGCCTGGAATAATTTATTTATTTATTTATTTATTTATTTTAAACAGGTTTTTTTTTTTTTTGGTTTTTCGAGACAGGGTTTCTCTGTGGCTTTGGAGCCTGTCCTGGAACTAGCTCTTGTAGACCAGGCTGGTCTCGAACTCACAGAGATCCGCCTACCTCTGCCTCCCAAGTGCTGGGATTAAAGGCGTGCGCCACCACTGCCCGGCATTTAAACAGGGTTTTATGTAGCTCAGTGGGCCTGAAACTCATTATATAGCGAAGGTTGGCTTTGAACTCCTGAACCTTCCTGCCTTTACTTCCCAGAGTGCTGGTATGGAATCACCACACTGTGTAGCTAGTGATCACTTTTTTAAAAAAGTTTCTTCTTCCTCTTCCTCTTCCTCTTCTTCTTCTTCTTCTTTTTCTTCTTCTTCGCTGGGCAGTGGTGGTGCACAACTCCAACTCCAGCACTTGGGAGGCAGATGCAGGTGGATTTCTATGAGTTGAGGCCAGTTTGGTCTCCAGAGTAAGTTCCAGGACAGTTAGGGATACATAGAGAAACCCTGTCTTGAAAAAACTAGTTATCTAAGTATCTATCTATCTTATCTGTCTGTCTGTCTGTCTGTCTGTCTGTGAGTGCCAGCCCTCTACAACCACAGCAAAAACTCTTAACCGTGGAGCCATCTCTCTAGCCCCAATAATCATCTTTCTTTTCAGTTTGCAGAAACTTTCCACAGTCCTTACCTCTTCTGGGTCCCCAACAGGTGTCTCAAAGGGCTGCTTTGCTCCCTACCTGCAGGACCGCAGGACCGTGGGCTCAGACAATGCTCAGATAGCCCGGAATGTGATTATCTCTTCCTTCGGTCTGTCCTCGCCTTTGACACAGACAGGAATACCCTCGCGGCTCTGCACTGGCTATCTCTGGCTATCTCTTGCCCAAGCCTGCCAGCAAAGCACTGAAGTAGGACCTGGAAACCAGGTCTTTGGGTGCTGGAATTCACACTCGGCCCAGGGAGTCCTGATGTCCTTGGGGGGAAAATTACTGCCCAAACCAGAGTTGACTAGGGGCTGGCCAAGGCTTTCTGCAGAGCTGGTGGAGATTTTGAGGGAAGGATCTCCACAGGGTTCCCTGAACTGTGCTGGGGTGGGGGCAAGACAGGGGAAGGGCTGGATGCTGAGTTTCTGTCCCAACAGGCTCAAAGTGGACCAGAGGGTGCTCAAAGTGGACACCACCACATCACCAGCAGAGCCGAGAAACAGCCAGAGGAAACCAGATACCCTGGCGTTCTTGGCAAGCGCAGCTTCCTTGGTTGAGCCTAGTGGCTTCGAGTCCCTCTCTTTCAACAGCCACCTTCTGAAGTCCTGGCCCTCTCCAATCTGCACCAGTTGGTGGGAGAGGAAGAAGTGGCCTAGTTCTCCATCTGTCCTAATCCTCTCAACAGCCTGGCTGAATGTGGCAGTCCCTAGTGGAATGACAAGTTCCCTGGCCCTGAGGAATGGAGTCTTGTTTCCATGGGTGGTGGTGGTGGGGTCTACAGGGTAAGTATGGTGTAGTCTGGCCCATGGCACTCAGTCCTGGTCAGCTGGAGGCATTCATACCTTACTGCAGCTTGGGAGCTCAAGCCTGGTGTGTGTGTGTGTGTGGGGGGGGGGGTGGCAGCACAGGAAGTCCCTCAGTAGGGGGTGCGACCATCCCACTGGAGTAAGGAAGTAGTGTGTTACAGGAAAAGACTCTGGGCAGAGGATTTTACAAGAGTGGATGCTCCACAGGATAAGCGGTTTTGTTTAGGTTTGGGTTGTGACTCTGTGCCTGGCGCAGCGTTTGGTACATAGTAGGTGTTTAATAAACAGATTCTGAAACAAAGGGGCTGGGAAGGAGAAGTTGAACCTAGGGTGGATGTGTGAAACAGCCTGGTTGGTCATTCTGGGATCTGACAGTACAGAAGACTACCAGGTGGCAGGAGCGGTGGTGGGTGGGGCTTAGCCGAGGGAGTGGACTGATCTAATCCTATTGTGGGTGGTGTCACTTTCTTATCGCTTCACCCAGCCAGAAGCTACTTCAGTACTTCAGGCCCCGGGTGGTTTTCTTTTTTTTCTTCGGGTCCCCTGGTGTCCTGGCCTGTTAGAATACACACAGGTATGGAACCTGTGCTGGGTTCAGGAGACACACTGATGATTCAGACCTAGGTCTTACCTTTCTGTCTGGTGGGGAGACAGACAGTAAACAAGGGACTTACACAAAGGACACGGTAGATCCAGGGCTACTGTGCAGGTTCAATAGAGCAAATGAGACACAAGCCAACAGGATCGGGAGCAGGGATGTTTGGAAGGAGGTATCTGTGGAGGGAGTGTGAGTCTTTGAAGAATGGTTGACAGAAGGGGCCTGGGGTGGGAGGCATTCCAGAGAGAGGTGTCAACACAAAAATGTGCTCCAAGGGAAGTAGGGGGACTCAGTGGGGAGAAATGAGTTGTGGGCAGAAAGGCCACCTATGGGTGTTTGCTTCTGACCTTACTTGATTCTGGGTAGCTGCCAGATGCAGCATGCTAGCCAAGGGCTACAGAAAGGTTCGGTTATGTGGACTCCCCCTTTCTCTCGACAGCCAAGGGCTAAGACCCCTCCCTCTGATCTCTCTGCCGAGGTCCTCCCACTAGCTCCTTTGGCTCCACCAAAACCTACCAACCCACTTGGAGCCTCACACTGTCAAGCCTCCTCAAAGGGCAGACCACAGGGACTCGGAACAAACACCACCCCCCTCTTCCTCTAACACACGTCCAGGAAGGAGGGGCCAGACCTTTTGCGAGCGAGAGAAAAGGCAAGAAGAATTCTAGCCTGGTGGAACATCAGACTATCAAAAGAGATTAAAAGACACCTCCCCCTCCCCAATAAAAACCCCTTGCCAGCTGACAGGCGAGGAAGTGGACGTGTAAGTGGCTCTGAGGCGCCAGAGCCCTGGGGCTGCAAACGCATGGCCAACTCGAGAGTGCCCGACTGTGGGCCCCCGAAGGGCAGCGCCTTCCCTCCCCCCAAGACTCAACGGGTCCTCGTAATCTGCGGGCCCTGCAGACACCAGTGAGTCAGGCATCTTGTGAGTCAGTGTGTTGACAAGCCATCCCTGGCCATTCCTAGCCCATCAAAAATGGAAGGAAGTCCAAAGGAAGGGTATGAACAGACCGATTTAATTAGCGCGGGCTCTAAGGTACCTTAAGTTGGCCCTATTAAATTAAACCGCCTAGGGGAAAAATAACTGTAATTATTTCCTTTTCTCCCCTACCATTGTATTTCAACTCCCGATCTTTATGCTTCTCCCCTCCTTGACAAAAAAAAAACCTTTAAACTATGGGCTGGCACAGCCATTCCCCAAACTAGGGTTCAGTGTTTCCCTTTTTCTGCCCTTCTTCCGTCTGAGCTCTGGTTCCTAGCAGAGAACAGAGTCCAGAGGGGTTCACGGTGTTAGGCTGTCTTCTAATTTAAGGAGGCTGTTAAGAGCAGAATATTATCCAAAAACGCACCCCATCCTTCTTGAACCAGTGCAGATCCATTTGCTGCGGGGCATTTCTTTTAAAAAAGCCCCTTTCTCTCTTCTGCAGAGCAAAATAAGCAAACTTTAATGGTAGGGAATTATTGTTTATTTTGTTGAAATCTAGTTCTGAGTTTTCCTACTTGAAACGTGTTTTCCCCAGGACACTGACCTATCCTTTAATTGTTTGGTGCGAGGCATGTTAGGGGGAGGGGCGTTACTTGTTTATTGGAACAGCGCAGTTAAAAAAAAAAATCAACCTAGGCTAACAGTTTCAAGGCTCCCCTAAAGATGTATCCAAACAGGCAGCCAATCAGCGCTTACACAGCTTTTTCTGCTTGACTCTTTTAAAGAGACAGTGCCGACAGTGTTTTATCACATTTAAAGAGAACCGCGCTCTAAAAACAGTATGAAATGGGGGAACCATCCCTTATTTCACCAGTTTCTGATCTGGAGTTCCCAGTGAGGTTACGGTGCTGGTTTTGGAATCCTGGAGTGGACAGAAAGGAGTCGGGAGCAAAAAGCTTGGTCACTCTGCCAACCCCCCCATTTCCCATTGTACACCTGGGTCATTGACAATGGAAGCTTCCCCTCCCCCCACGCCCGACTCTAGTGCCCCCCCACTCCCCAATTTAGCTCCATTTATTTGAAGTTTGAGATTTCTGCGGCGCGCATTCAGGTGACGTCCCTCACCCAAACGGAACCCGTTCCCGTGGAGAAGGCGAGGGGCTAACTTGCCAGGGCTGGCAGATCTCAGAAATTTGGGAGAAATCCGTCTCCCTCCTTCTAGTCTAAGACCCTTTTCCTTTCTCGAGGTTTGCCCAGAGCACGCCAAGGGCCATTTTTCGCGCGGCTCCACTTTGGGGTTTCCCAAAGTATTTTAACGATCTAGTAAAGAAGCAGCCGCGCGCTTTGGCGCCAGCCAGCTTCGGCCACCCAGCTCCGCGTGCAGACCTGGCCAGGGCTCGAGGAGCCGGGCCGGACGCAGGCAGCTCAGGGTGGGGCGGGGAGCTGGGCCGGCCGGGGTCCTGGCCCACGGAGGGCAAGATCAGCACGGGGAGGGCGGGGGCGCAGGGGACCAGGCCAACGCGGAAAGGGGCGCGCCGGGCCAGCCGGGGTCCGCGCCTCCCTCCGCAGCTAGTGCCGCAGCGCCCAGACCCCGCGGCGCTGGCCGGGTGCTCCGGTTCAGGCCCGAGCCCCTCACGCCGCCGCCCCACCCCAGCGCCAGGGCTCGCCCTCCGCTCCCCCGGCCGGCTCACGAGCGGGCAGTGGCTCACGGAGGAGGCGCAGCGGGACTGGCGCGGCCGCGCTGACAGGCGTCCCTCCCGGCCTCCGGGCCCGCCCCCGCGCGCCGATTGGCCGCCGCGGCCGTCCGTCGCGGGGCGTGGACGCCCGCCGCTCTCCTGCCGGGGCAGCCACGTTCGGTTGAGCTCCAAGTAGACCAGCGGCGGCGGCGGCAGAGGCAGCGGTGCTGAAGGCGCAGAGGGCGGCGCAGGCGGAGCCGGGCGGCGGGCGCGCGGGCCACGAGCAAGCGAGCAAGCGAGCTGCAGGCTTCGGGCGGGCGGCGGCACAGCTCAGGCCGAGCCGGCGCGGGAGGAGTTCCAAGGCGATGGGGCCGCGGCCGGGGCTGACGCTTTGACAGCTGGAAAGAGCGCGGAGCCAGCGCCGGGGAGGGAGGGAGCGCGGCGAGCGGAGCGCGAGCGAGCGGGCGATCGCCGGGAGGGGGCCGGGAGCAGGGCAGCTCGGGAGACCGGACGGTAGCGGCGGCGGCGGGCTCGGCGCCCTCTTCTCTGCAAGCCATGTTTGCCAAAGGCAAAGGCTCGGCGGTGCCCTCGGACGGGCAGGCTCGGGAAAAGTAAGCCTCTCGCGAGTGGGGCCGCGCCGCGGGCGGCGGGAGGCAGGTGGGCGCGGGGGTCGCGCTGCCTTGGGCCCCCGGTCTCTGCCCCGCGGCGGCGGTGGCGGCGGCGTGGAGAGCCCATTGTTGGGCGCCGGCAGAGGCTGGGGCACCCTGAAGGGGCGGCAGGGCAGCGGCGGGCGAGGGGAGTTGGTAGGCGCGCGGCGGAGCGGGCGCGGGGGCCCGCGAGGAGGGTGGGCGAGGTCCCACTATGAGCCGGTGCACTGGGTTGGCAGGGCGCGGGGGCCACACTTTGCCCCCAGAGTGCGGGCAGGGGGCGCGTGGCTTTCCGCAGCCCCGAAGGCTCCTTTTGTCCGCCCGCGGCGTGAGGAGTGCGTGCTGGGGGCTTTGTTCGCCCAGGAGCGCTCTCCCTTCCCAGCCAGCGGCCTTGCCGCCTGCCCGGTGCGCTCCGGGACGCCGGGCTGGGCTGGTCAGGCGGCGCCGGCCTGGCCCCAGGCTTGGGGGACAGTTGTTTGGGGGGGGAGACGGTGAGGGCGGCGCTTTGCTGCCCTCTCCAGAGCGCGCCAAGTACCCGGGCTGAGGCTGAGTCTCCCCGGACCCCGAAGCTGAGCTACGGCAGCGAGCTGAAGTGGGCTGGGAAAAGGAGAGTGGTTCAGGGCTCTTGTGGCTTTCGAGTTTGCGAGACCTATGTGGGTTTGGTCCCAGTGCTACTTGGAAGTTCAAGTTTGGGAACCGTTTTCCAGCTCCCGCGGCTTTGGGCAGTTTGTCTGTGGTACCCACCCACTAGCTGTTCTGACCCGGGTCCTGTCTGGGGTGATAGGTACTTTTCTCTTGTCATGGCCACAATGGGATGGCACGGACCGGGCTCAGAGTCCGACTGGCAAGGTCCAGAGCGAGCCTCAGTGTGATCTGACCCTTTCCTCTCTCTCCTTCTCTCTCCGTCTCTGCCCCTGCTCACTTTTCAGGTTAGCTTTATACGTCTACGAATATTTACTGCACGTAGGAGCACAGAAATCTGCACAGACCTTCTTATCAGAGGTGAGTGGGACTCCTCAGCATCCAGTTTCTTGACACCCCCTCCTCCCCACTATTCTTAGAGCCTTTGTTTTCAGGAGCAGCCACTGTGGCCACCATTTTGAATTTTTATCACCTTTTGGCATTTATTGTTAGTTGGTCTTCACAGCCTTTTGGCTGGGGAAGGCCCTGCGGCCCCTTCCTTTCTGCCCCTCTAAGCTGCCTCTGCCCCCTCTTTTCTAGATTCGATGGGAAAAAAACATCACACTGGGAGAACCTCCTGGGTTTCTGCACTCGTGGTGGTGGTAAGTTTGTGTGATAGTTTTGTGTGTGTTTTGTTCTGTGGCCCGGGTCCTGGTGAACAAAGACGGGGTCTGGGGCAGACCTTTTCTACCCTCAGCTTCTGCTTTCCACGGAGCAGGGCACCTCTGGGTGCTCTGATCAGCTTTGGCGAGGAAGCACGGGCTGAAGAGGCTGCAGCCTGAAGTTTTTGCCAGTGTTTCTCTGCCCGTGGGGAGCTGACTAAATTTTGCTGTGCTGGGGTAGAACCTGTGTTACTTTTCCATCTCACTCCGGGGCACTAGGCAGGGGGCTTGGAAAGAGTTAGGAGGGTTTTTGTCAATCCTGCATGCTGCTTTAATTAGAGGAGTGGGGGCAGGGCGGGGGCAGGGGACACCAGGTCTGTTCTGCAACTGGCCTGTCCCTTAGGTTTTCTTCCCTACACGCCAAACCTTGAGAGACATCGACTGGGCCTTTTCCAGGGACCCTGAGAAAAGCAAGAAGGCCTGCACTTCCTGTAGAGACACTGATTCAGACTGACTGGACCTTCCTTTCCTCTGGCTTCCCCACCCCCCAGCATCCCTGCAACCACAAAGCCTTATTTTACCGAGAACCTTAACCAGCCAGAGGTGGCCTGGCAGGATGCCTGCAGCTTGTTGGGGGCTGGCTCTCCTTATCTGTGACCCTCTCTCCAGGCCCAAGCAGCCTGTGGTCTTTTCTGCAGGCCAGAGGGAAGCTTAGGGTCCAAGCCTGAAGTGAGTTGTCCTGAGTGTGTGACCTGGGTGCTTTGTGGGACTGATCAGTGGAGTCTTTCCCGTCCAGGACGGCTTTAGATGGTGTAGTTGAGGCAGGCGCAGTGTTGGGATGTTAGCATTTACCTGGCTGCCAGCTCAGGTTACTGTTTCAAGTCTCTTTGAACGGCGGGAGGGTGAAGCGTCTGTTCTAACTTGTGCAGAGAAAATGAGTTTTTAATGACTTCTGCCAGCCTCCCAACTGCCTGGTCGGAGGAGGCGGCTGGTGTGGTGCAAGGATTCCACCTGCGGGAGTGGGTGATAGGTTGGCTGTGGCTGGCTTTGGAGGCGAGTGTGTGGATGGGATTGGCAGGTCTGATGGCCCTGGATCTTGTAGGAACTTGGGCATGGGAGTGAGAGTTACTCTGAGGGTGCTGGGAATTTGGCGTCTTGCAATATTTGGCTGTGTGTGATACTCCAGGGGGCAGTTGTGGAGGAGGGAAGAGTGGCCCTAGCCTCCCTCTGCAGCTATGCAAGACCTGGTTCTCTTGTTGCTCCTGGGGTCTGTCCTTGTTCCAGGAATGGAAGGCTTGTTGTCCTGGGGCTCAGGTTGTGGTGGCTGTGAGCAGTTGTGGTCTGGTTTGTTAGAGTTCTCACCCTGTGTGTGCTTTGACACTGAACAAATGCTGGCTGTTTTCTGGGCTCGGATTGGATGGGGTGGTTTTGTTATAGGCACACCTTGAGGGTGGTGCTTGCCTGGTGGCGATGGAGCTTGCTGGGATGGGATCTCCAGGACCGCCCTGTAAGTCAGATCAGACCTCAGTTCCAGTGTTCACTGTGCCCTTCAAGCTGGTTCTGGCTGGGCCTTGGTTCTGGAATAGAGTATTTCTAAGGCCCTGTGTTTGTAGAGCACTTGTGTTTCTGTTCTTGTGAATATGGAATGTTGGAGTGATCATATAGAATTACGGAGAGTCTGGGGTGCTGTGTCCCCCCTCCCCCCCAATTCTGTACTGGACAGCGCTGTCTGAAGAGGCCCTTGGGCTCAGTGAGAGAGGATAAGATGCTTGGTTGTCATAGCCTCCCTTCCTCTCTGAGTAACAGATAAGTATTTTTTGGTGGGTGGGATTAGGAACCCATAAGGTTCCCTTCATTACCGGAGTCACCCAGATTTCTGTGCAGATGAATCATAGTTGTGCCCTGACTTTACCAGCTTAACCTTTTTACAATATACTGTGGCCATTTTGGTTTGGGGTGAAAAGGACACAGATGAGATGGGCAGGCTCTCCTTCCAGGTTCCTGTGTGGACACCCTTGGGTGGGTTGTGCTGAGCTTTCCAGACTCTAGTGTCTAACCACAAAGCCGTGTCACTGAGTGAGGCGCCTAGTATGGAGGAACTGCCAGGCGAGGTTGGATCTACTTGTCTTTAGGGGCTCAGTTTGTCTAGTGAGTGCTGTGAGGTAGGATGGAGCCTTCAGGAGACCTGGTGCTGTACCATGTACCCTGAACTTCCCATTGTGTACACAAGTAATAATTAGTAAGCTGATCTTACTTTGTTTTTCTGTTTGCAGTGTATTTTGGGACCTTTACTGTGCAGCTCCTGAAAGGAGAGACACTTGTGAACATTCAAGTGAAGCAAAAGCCTTTCATGATTACGTGAGTAACAAATTTTTAATCCTGGCAATAATTACAGGGTTGGATGGCTCTAACTTCTTAGTATCAAAAGCAAGTGCACAGCCAACTGGCAGTGGTCTTTATTTTCTCCGTGCCTCCCTTCCCCTTCTCCTGCTCACCTTCCTTCCTGCTGCCTGCCTCCCTGTACCTTCCTCCCTGATGTTTGAAGTTGGGGGGGCAGTATTCATCACTTTGCTGTTCTACCTGGAGAAAGAAATGGTGTTTGAAGGCTCAGAGTCATGTGGGGTTTGGTTGACAGTTAGCTGGGAGGGGACTGAGCCTGGTTGGTGTTGGCTTAAGAAAAGAGACCACAACCAAAAAGATGGAAAGGAAATATGAAATTTTTGTTTTGGACTCAAAGGGGTGGCTGAATAACATTTCTGTAGAATGGACTTTAGCTCTACTTTTAGCACTATTTTTCAGAGCGCTGTCTAGAGCAGTCTTTCAGTGTGTTATATATGCACATACAGTGTGGGGTCTATATGTACACACACTGTGGGATGTGTTGTATGTCACACACAGTGTGGGGTGTATATGTGTATACACAGTGGGTTGTATATACATACAGTGTGGGGTCTACATCTGCACACAATGTGGGGTGTATATATCACAGTGTGAGGTTTATGTGTGCACTCAGTGTGGGGTGTATATGTCACACACTGGGGTTTATGTGTGTACACAGTGTGAGGTGTATATGTGTATACACAGTGGGTGTATATACATACAGTGTGGGGTCTATATCTGCACACAGTGTGGAATGTATATATCACAGTGTGGGGTGTGTATGTCACACTCTGGGGTTTATGTGTGTACACGGTGTGGGGTATATATGTGCACTTAGTGTACGGTGTATATGTACACAGTTTAGGATATATATATATGCACTCAATGTGGGGTGTATATGTGTACTCAGTGTGGGGTATATATGTGCACTCAGTGTAGGGTGTATATGTACACAGTGTAGGGTATATATATATGCACTCAATGTGGGGTGTATATTTGTACTCAGTGTGGGGTATATATGTGCACTCAGTGTAGGGTGTATATGTACACAGTGTAGGGTATATATATCACTCAATGTGGGGTGTATATGCACAGTGTAGGGCATATATGTGCCCACAATGTATGGTATATATGTCACACAGAGTGGGGTGTGTATGTGCACACAGTGTGGGCTCTGCTCGGGTGATGGGTACTATGAAGTGCTAAGTTCACTCACCATCTTTTGCCTGAATACTCTTTTAGGTTACATTTATCAGCATGCATGTGTGTGCACATTTGAATTGGATGTATGTGTGACAGGTAGCTTGGGAATGGAGGTCAGCAGACAACTGGTGGGTCTGCATTCTTTCTCCCACCACGTGGGGCCTGGTTCAAACCCAGGTCCTCAGGTTTGGTGGTAGGCACTGTTACTGTCTCACCAATCTTGCTAGCCCACAGGGGTTCAGGGCAGGGATGGGACAGACAACGTCTTACGCCGTATTTTAGGTTGGCCTTAGAACTCAGTATGTAGCTCAATTTGGCCTTGAATTTTCAGCAGTCCTACCTCAGCCTCCCCAGTGCTGAGATTATAGCCACCGTGGCCAGCTCAATTTTTTCCTTTGAAAGTAGTTAATTTTACCAGGCCATAGGGTCTTTTGTCCTGGTGTTGATTATCTACCTGGTTAAATTTAAGGTCCATGAAATCATTACAGGGAAGGTATCTGTGATGTTCATTTTCCATGGGTGTATGTTTTTTTTTTTTTTTTATTTTAAATGCATACTGTTGCAGCCTGGGTTGGATGGGTCAGACTTTATGTTCTGATGAAATGGGTGGTTAGGATCTGTCAGGTTATGAAGGATGGAGTGAGGAAAGAAAGGTACCTGGATGTCTTCCATCACTTCCAGTTTTTACTTCCAGTAGGCACTGCACATTGAGTGTGTACAGACATTTGTGTCACACACGCGCACGGTTCTCACATTCTAGGTATGGGAATGATGAACAGCATCAGGTTTGTTCTTGGTTGGGTCGTTTGCCTCCTCTGGTTGCTAATTCCGAAACTGGTCTAGAAGACCAAATCCCATCTGAGTGAGTTCCATAGATGGTCAGATTCAATGCCATGGCTGTTGTCATGGTGAAAATGGGTCCTGTAACAGGAGTCAGAGACTGAGCTCACCGACCTCCTGAGTGGTTAGTGCAGTTGGATTTTGTTGTGAAAGAAAAGCGAATGCCCCTGGAGTCGAATGCTCAGGAATGTGACAAGTTCACGTATCCTCTTCAGGGCTGAGAAAGAGAAGCTGGCGAGTGATCCTTCTAGCCTGGTCAACTTTTAGCTGTACAGGGAGAGGTGACTGCTTCACTTGTCATGACGTGGTTCTGGGACTCTAAGTGGCAAAGATGATCAGAGGGCTGAATTTCTGAGCTGGGTCTTGCCCGACGCTGAGTGGTCCAGCAGCCAGTGAACTTGACCGTCCCTTTCGACCTTGCAGAAAGCTTGCCCCCACCCTCCAATAACTACAAATGGCCAAACCTATGTTGTTAGTCTCTGACTACATTGCAGATGGTTTCATTTTAGGGAAGAAGGCCAGATAGGAGTACCTGTTTCAAAATCCCGTCCCCATGCTGGGAATCAAAGTCAGGGCCCCGCATGTACCAGGCAAGTGCTCGGTCACTTGAGTTCCACCTTCTAATTCCACAAACCAGTTTTTGATAGACACTTATGATTTTCAGTCAGCTTTGGTGCTCTAGTAAATAGCATTGAGATTTTCTCCAGCAAGTTCTGGTTTTGCATCTTGAAGCAAGATGGCATCGATACTGATGGCTTATGTCAGTTAGCAGTCAGTGACTGTTAGGAATGGCAGTAGAACCCTGCAGATTGCTGAGGCTGGCATGGCATTTAGAAGATGCTGCTAAGGTATGAGGTCATACTAGTTGGGGGCTCGTGATTCATAGGTTTGCAGCTCAAGTCCTTTTTTCCTTAAATTGGGATCAATCTGATGAGTCTTATGACCTGAGTTAGGTCACAAGGGAGATGGAACAGTGTGATTGAATGAAGATATTTCTTTTTACTTTACTCCCCCCAAGTCGTGGTCTCGCTCTGTAGAGCAAGCTGACCTAGAACTCAGAGAGATCTGCCTGCCTCTGCCTCGTGTTAGGATTAAAGGCGTGCATTACCATGCCCTGCTTTATAAGTGGATACTTTGAAGTAATTAAGGATAACATTCAGTTGGAAGGGTGGCAGCAGAGGAATACCTGGTAATGAAGAAATACCCATTAGTCTGGAGTTGTAACTTGGTGGTAGAGGGCTTGTCTAGCTGTTGTAAGGCCCTAGAATTTTCCCCAGCACTGCAAAAAGAAGGAAGAGATACCAAAGGCTTATAGTCGCTTTTCTGTTTATCCTTATTTCTTCATCTAGTTTTTCTGTTCCTGTGTCTCTCATTGGATTAGCCAGTGTGCTGGGGATTGAACTCAGGTGTGTCTCTTACCTGCAGAGCCATCTTTCTGGCCCCCAGTTGCTCCTTCTAGTCTTCTCCTTGGCTAGAATGTAGTTTTCTCTGTTTACCCAAATCCTATCTATATGTCTGTGTGAAACTGTATCTCCCTGTGTTATAATTCTCGAGTCTCCCACCTCGGCTTCCTGAGTAGCAGGAGTTAGAGGCATCAGCCACCATGCACACAGCTCGCAAGCACACCTACAGTCAGTGTCTGCATTTGGTGATCATTCCACTTCAGTTTCTGTAAAGGCACCTGTGCTCTATGTCCACACTTGCCGTGTATTGGGCAGTGTACTAATTATGCACTTGCTTGTTTACTCTGCCGTTGACCCTGTTGGAGGAAGCATGTTGCTAGCTCTGTCTTATAGATGAAGAAACTTGAAATTACCTGGCGCGAGTGAGAAGGAAACACGGAATATGCAACAAACCCGCTTAGGAGTTTATTAGAGTGGGTGTGTACAGGCCTGGTGAAGGTCGGTGGACAGAGAGACAGAGAGAGAGAGAGAGGGAGAGAGAGAGAGAGAGGGAGAGAGAGACAGACAGAGAGAGAGAGACAGTGAGAAAGAGATAGAGCGCGCGCCAGCGCTACCTAGTGCACGCCGGAGGTGGCTCCTCCAGCTTTTAAGGGTTGCCTAGTGTATGTGTGAAGGGGGATGGCGTGGTATGACAGAGGAGCTCACACATGCGTACAAGGGTTCATGCAGCTGCATCATACGTAGATGATGCAACCATGCTGCACGTGTGTCACACGGGGTCCTTTAAGATTTTGGGGGCCATTAGGTACTTCTGCCTGAGGTCTTGTCCGCGCTTGGGTGTCCCTGGAACCCGGAAGTGTCAGCCATGTTGTGTGGCTGAATCATTACAAAACTGAGGTGCAGAGGGGTTAATCACAATAGTAGAGTTAGAGTATGCACACAGCTAGGCTAACACCAGAGTCCATGCTTCTAATATTGTCTGGCACAGGCCCACAGCAGGCATTGCTTGCTTGCATGATCCTGGCAAACTTTTTTAGATTAGCTTTTCTGGCTATAGCCTATGGCTTAGGCTGGAAACTATTTGTCTCCTAGCTCCTCTAAGAAGCCCACCAGTGGGGTAAGGAGTGAAATAGGGGGAACACAGGTGGTTTGCGGGGAGAGTACCTGGACCAGGAAAGCTCATAGACTACTGGGAGATGTTCTTTAGATGACGAATTCTGCCGGTCATCTTGAGCAAGCAGCAGTTTTGATGTCAGTTAGGTAGCTGTGAGTCTTTCTTACACATGGACAGTGTGAAGAAGAGTGTTCACTGGCCCTGGGTGGTCAAAGATCCTCAGAGAATGGGAAAAATTGTCTGCCTGGCAGGGAGGAGCCGCCACAGCTCCAATGGAAGGATCCTGGCTCTTGTACAGTGGTAGTGTCATCTTGGCCGGGCATCTCCTCCCAAGATGGGCAGGGTCAAGGGTTGGGTGATTGGGAAGGCACCCCCCAGGTCAAGGCCAGATGTGTGGATTCTGGGAGGCGGTTTAAACTGTCCTTGATTTGGTTTTTATTTGAGTCACTGTCTATTTTCTGCCCCACACCTGGAGGCTTGGGTTTTCCTAGCTCATTTAGAAGCCTAAAGACCCTGGTGTTTGCTATGTGTACATGGAGTGCTAGGGGTTTTGTGTTTAGAGTAGTCTTTTTTGAGAATGGGTTTGCCATAAGTCAGGAGTACCTGGGGTCACAGGAGGAGTGGCTGGGTCCTTGCATGATCTCTGTGCTGTTCTCCCCTGACTAAATAATGCCTCTAGGAGTGATAGGGAAAGCCCACAAGACCCCACTGGGCTCCCTCTGGGTTTTCTCTTGACAGGTTGGTCTATTCTTGTCCTCTGTAAACGGATACTCCTAGGTGTTTATATGTCTTATACTCTGTGGAGTTGCTCTGATCCCTTCTCTGTGTGGGCCTCTAGGATGGGTCTGGATGGAGAGAAGTATCTTTGCCTAATCAGACGCCTACTGGTCCTTGTCCTGCAACAGCTGCTGTGTTATCCTTTTCGGCAGCAGGAAAAGAGCAGAGTAGGTTAGCCCCACAGTGGCTCACAGGTGCTGGGGATGCTGCCGGGGTGTCTGCTTGGCTTTGTGTGGCACACTTTCAGAGTATGGAGCTGCCTTGTTGGCTGGTGTTTATTTTTAAATCTTACTCCCATTTTACAGATGAAGCCATGGCCAGGTGTCTTGGTTGTAAGCCTAGGGGGTGGTGGAGCTGAGGCTAAAATGTCCAGTGTTTTGAATTCCACTTGTCAATATTGATTGTACTTTCTTGGTGCAGGCACCTTGAAAAATGGTAGGGGGTGTTTACGCTTGACCAGAGTGTGCCTGGTACCTGCTCTGTGGCCCTAGTTGTTCTCTGAAGACATGACTTAAGAGAATTAAACTGTAGCCCCTGTCAGGAGAACTGCCTAGTCACAGGCCAGGTGAGACCTGACCCATAGAAGGGTGATGAAGTGGCTCTTTGCCTTTGCCAGAAGTAAAATGATAAAAACTACAGACCTTTCTTTCCAGAAAGTTCATGTGTCCTCATAAAGGAGACTTTGTTCATGATTTTAGGAGGTTCGTGGATTATTGCTCCAAAAAGCCTAGACCACTATTTCACACAGTGAAGAACTTGGGCAGTGTTGTGGACATGTATAACTGTGACCTTGGTCAGATTTTCCTGCATGTCTCAGTGTCCCCGTTCTGAAGACCTGGGCCCCTTTCAGTGTGCACCCCTGCCCCCCTTCTTGGGAAGAGGTGGTTAGCAGAGGGGGAAGTGCCTGAGTTGTGGGTGTGGACAGCAGCTGAGGTATTTGTGGCTGTGTGGCAGGGGTCCAGTGTCCTTGGTGGGTTTGAAATAGCAAAGTGATATTTGAGAGGGCTCTCCTTGGATATGCTGAGCTGAGGTTCCTGCGGGGCAGGGAGTGTCTGTGACTGCCAGGGCCCACTGGCAAGTGGGTGATGAGAGGTGGCAGCGGGTGCCTGCAGCTGGGCTCCTAAGGAGCTGGGGAAGTGCTATCCTCTGCGATAAGCCAGCCTAGCTATCTGGCCAGAGGTCCTGGCAGGTTCAAGGCTTGTCTTTGGGTTTGACCCTTGGCACCTTTGTGTGGCAGATTCAAAACGGCAAAAATATACACAGGCGTCCCCTGTCCCCTCCCAGCTTACATTTTGTATTGAGTCCCCTCCTAGGGCTCCTACCCTGTCTTCTGGAGTTCCTCTTGCCCCCAGATGCTGCCAGACTCCTCTGTTAGTAGCTAATTAAACATTAAATGAGAAACTGGAATTGCATTTTGCCAGAACCCAGGCAATGTGGCCACCGTAATGGGTTTCAAGTGGCAGCAAGACCCCAAATTGCAAATCCTTGCCCTTTATTTAAGGCAGGAGGTGGAGCGGGAGGACAGTGGGGACCCAAACAAAGTTTTTGGCAGTGGTCACTTCATTTGAACTCCCAGACCAGCAGTGTGCAGCAGCCTTTTGCATAATGCCATCTTTGTTAGCTAAGCATTTGCAAACTTGGACCGAGAGTTAGCTCTGCGCCAGCCAACACTTGAAGAGAGCTGGGAGACACCCAGTTCTATGTCCCTTAGGTCAGCTCTGTTTGTAAGGGAGGAGGGCTCTTCAGTGGGCACTGTAGCTGGACCCTCATCTTCTGTGTGTGTATTTAACCCTTAAGAGAAGTGGCAGCGGGGTGTGTGTGGGTGTGTGTTTGTGCATGCACGCGCTTGAGGTCTGTCAGCTAAGATAGCAGAAGTGTCACACCAGCCGTAGTCTTTGTAATAGTGTCTGAGGGTTTAGCGTATTTAGCAGAATTAATCTCTTTTAGCTCGGTAGTAATTCTGACCATGGCACAGTGCATTAGGCGATTCACATAAACTTCTTTAGTATATGTTGCTGGGAGCTTACAGAAAATAGACAATTGCAGTTGTTTGTTTTTGATTTGCCAGGGTAATGGGTTTTCCATGGCCTTGGTGAGATGAGTTGTTGGGATGTGTCTTTCCGTGGTATGCTTTTCTTTTTCCTGGGCTTGAGGCCTCTGGATTTGGAAGGGTTTGAGCTCTGGCTGGTGACTTGGACCTGTATCTAGCTTCATGCG
This sequence comes from Chionomys nivalis, assembly GCF_950005125.1. Lineage (NCBI taxonomy): Eukaryota > Metazoa > Chordata > Mammalia > Rodentia > Cricetidae > Chionomys > Chionomys nivalis. Next base: position 40,747,424 of record NC_080096.1, on the reverse strand, counting down.
CGTGCTTGCTATTTTCTATCTAGATGGACTTTGGGTTTGTCTGTTACCCCATCTGTAGACTAAGGAATGGTGGCTCCTGCGGGGCTGCGAGGGTGAGGAGCCACCCGGCTAGTGCTTGCTGAGTTTGATTGTCTTCTGTAGTTCTGATGTTTGCTCAGAACACTCTTGAGCAGCACTGTTTCCAGGGAGAGCAAGTTGACTCTTCTGGAAGGATCCTCCTGTGTACTTGATGGATTCCAGTGATGCCTTCTCTGTCAGGGCTTCTTGGATGTGTCCCACTTCCTTCTCTTCAAGCTGTCTTGTCTCAGTCCCTGCACCCTCACGAGGGGGCAGAGCTGGTGGTCCTACCACAACTGGCAGTGATAAAGGCTCCCCTGAGGTGTCCCTGCCTCTTATCTGTATGGGACAGAGTGTTCCTAGACCACGCCTGCCTGAGCAGCCGCAGGACTCAATGGGTAGGCCCAGGGACCTGTTGGTGGCACTGGCAAGGATCTAGATCTGAAAGTCAGCCCCATGACTGTGCTAGCTTTGTGGCCTTCCTCACTGTGAAATGTGGACAAGGCCTCTCTTGCTCTCCGCTGTGGGGGTGGTCAGAGGAAGGGCTGTCCCTGGAGGCTGCTGGTGCTGTCTGTGCTTAGGGATAAGTAGATTAGAAGTCCCTGGCCTAGGGGTCCTGTGCCAACCTCTGTGCTCAGGACTCATCTGATTTTCTGCTTCTGTGAGGAGTGTCAGAAGGTGCCAAAGGGGCAGGTGAGCTGGTGAAGGGAGTCACTGAGGAAGCTGGTTCTTGTCTCTGTATCTTCTGAGGTGAACCCCTAGGTGACCATGGGCCAGGAGCACATGACAGTGTCTGCAGTTGCCAGACATCTGCCCTGCTTGCTGGCTGAAGAGCTGGAGGTAGCTGATCAGTGCTTATAGAGTTGTGTGCTGTCTCCTGATCTGGGAGAGCAGTTCATGCCAGTAGAAACATCAGTACTGCAGATGGTAGAACTGGATGTCACTGGTCATACGTAGCTAAGACAGAACAAAAAGGCCCAGAGGACAAAGCTGCACACACCCTCCATCCCATCTCCAACAGATCTCACTCCTGCACACCCAAGCAGGATCCAAGATAATCTCTCACCTTGTACTGTCTTGTTGCTTGCTAGCCGTGTGGACTGTGAGCACCTAAATCAACGTGTGTGCTCAGTTTCCGCAAGCAGTAAAGAGAAGTTGAAGCTACATACCTGTCGGGGTTGTCACGTGGAGGAAATGGCCTTATGGTCACAGACAGGATGGATGTGCAGAAGTGCATACTCATGCCAGGCTCATTGTAAACTGCACATGTGTATGTTCTATGCTCATGCTCTTCCCGGCTCTGCGAAGCTCTGGTTCTACCAGATTCTGGTGCTCTGTGATTGACAGTGGGAGCAGAAGGATCTTCGTGTGGAAGGTGTGTGCCAGTGAGGCCTCCCCCTCGTTTACTTGCTCACCTGTTGACTAGTTATATGGTTCCCTGGGGTCTAGGCAGCCACCAGAGATGGGGCTTGAGGCATCATCAGTCTGTTGCCTGTGAGAATGAATTGAGATGGCACCTGGATGCCCTCCACTGGTGCCAGCCCATACTTGTACCCATTTCCTCTGCTACTCTAGGAGCCTGGAATACGTTCTTTCCCTGTTGCCTCTGGTTTTGCCCTGTGGTCCTGCTTGGTGTCTGAGCATCTGGGAAGGCTGTTTTGTTTCCTTACCCACTAGTCCTTCTGGTAGTCAGTGGTGGTTGAGAATGTGGCAGCCTCCCACAGACCTGCCAGGGCCATCCCTTTCTACCCCTTCCTCCAGGAACTTGGCAGTACTGTGACTCACTTGTCACTTGTGGCCTAGAAGGAGGATATCAGTCAAGGTGGAGTTTCTTCCCTTCCTTCTCTAGACCCTTCAGGGTTGAAACTTCATCTTTGCCTCCTCTGCCACCTCCAGTCTTGGGGCTGCTTTGTGGCATCTTGAATCAATCTGAGGTCAGTGAGCAAGACTCTGTGCCCTGAGAAATGAGAAGGAGTTGATCCTTGCCCAGGCACTAAGTGTGTCAAAGACACTTTAATGAAGAGTGACAAGTGGCAGAAAATGGTGGAGTATTGTTTTGTAGTGGGAGTTGTGACCCATTAGTGTATCTTGAATCAACTTAGTGGGTCATGGCTGGCAATTACCAAAAAAAAAAAAAGCGCAACTACTGTATCACAGAGTAAACATGAGAGCTGCTTCTAGAAATCCCTGTTCAGTGATTTATTCGCGCGCGCGCGCGCACACACACACACAAATGTGTGTGCCCTGCCTTTACCTGTCTCACTGCAGGTCTCAGCCTGAAGGTTGATAATTACTGGCCCAGGGCATGCTGAGTGTGACTTTCTGTTCCTTCAGGCTGGTGATTTGGGTCAAGTGATAAGCAGTGGCTGAGCCTCAGTTTCCAGATCTGTAATAAGGAAATGATGTCCACTTTAGAGGGCCGAGGGAGAATCATTTCCCCACCAGGTGTAGGGATGTCCAGGTGCTTGTTATCTACTTGGTACTTGGGTCCTTTGGTTCTGCAGTTTGCTGTTGTAGACTCAGTATGTTAAGTGCACGTTTACTATAGTAGACTTAGTATGTTAAGTGTATGTTTACTATAGTAGACTCAGTATGTTAAGTGTATGTTTACTATAGTAGACTTTAGTATGTTAAGTGTATGTTTACTATAGTAGACTTAGTATGTTAAGTGCACGTTTGCTGTTGTAGACTCAGTATGTTAAGTACCCAGTGACACTCAATGTGTGTTGGTTGTATGCTGAGTAATTGTATCTCCCACTTGGAGGGATGGGGTGTGCTCAGGCATGGGAGGAAATGGTCTCACTTCTCAGAGGCAGAGTGCAAAATGGCTTCTTAAGGAAGGATTCGTGAGTGACTGGCCATGGGCAGTTCCTGCTGACTGTCTTAGGTTGGGGGGCACCCTTCCCTCATGGAGAGAATTGTCTGAGCAGTGTCTAGGGTGTGGCTGTAAGTAGAATACCAATAAAGGATCTCGGTGCCTTCTGTGACCCAGCCTCCCAAATTCCCTATCCCCATTCTTGGTGACCGCTCTTTACACAGTTTTGGCGCAGGCTTTGTGTCCCGTTCTTTGTGTTTTAGGGGACACTTAACGCTTTATTTGTTTTCCAGGTCTCTGTCTTGAATTCCTTGGAGTTTGAGATTTTCCTCTCATCTCTCTTTCTCAGTCACAGAAGGCTACCTGAGGGGGAAGGTTCTGGGGTGATAGCAGACTGGCAGGAGTAGTTGGTGGGCGGGCATGTTTTCCTGGGTATTGGAAACTTATGGCAGTGTTGAGAAATGTGTGGATTTGGACTAGGATGGCCAGGGTATAGTACTGATTCTTTTTCTTGACCTGGGGCAAGACATTTGTGTCTTTTGTGCTATGGTTTGTTCTTCAGTGGGAGGCAGACAGCGATCTGAAATCAAGGCTGACTTTTTTTCTCCGTAGCTTTAGTGAAATCAGGGCTGGCTTTTTTTCTCTCTGTAGCTTTTTGAGTCATTACTTTTAGTTTCTGGGACAAAGTCTTGAGATTGGCATTAAACTCCCTATGTAGCAGAGGCTGGACTTGTCTCTGGCCAAACATTTCCAGTCCTGGGATTGCTGGTGTCCACTACCTCTGCTGGCTTGGGGTCTTTTTGAGAATTCTGTTTTGTATTTGAATCCACCATCAGATGATGGAATACTGTTCAAGAAGGAACTTGTAAGTTTCCAGATGGGGAAATTGAGGCTTAGAGCAGGATGGTAACCCTGCTGGTTTGTGACTGCAGGCAGGGCCCAGGTGCCTGTGGTAGGCACTGGCTCTAGACACTGTCCACCTATGAGGCTGGCTTGTGTGCCATCCTTCAGGAATCTAGCAGCTTTCTTCCTGAGAGGCCAAGTGATGCCTGTGGCTTTGGCTACCTGGCCTGTGTTAAGGGGCAGATGCCCAGTGGGCAGGCGTGGTGTCAGACGCGTGCGCGTGGCTGGTCTTTTCTTACTGTCTTTTAGACAGCGTCCAGTAGAAAATGTTATCCCCTCTCTTTGGCAGCGTCTCCTGCCAGCTCCTGCTCTGCCTGCCTGCCACTTGGGTTACATGAGGCGGTGCTGGCCGAGGCTCTGGGCACTGGTTCTGCTGAGGATCTGCAAGCCATGAGCCGCTTCGAAAGGGATTTTACAACATGACAGGGAATTTCAGCCACCACGTTATCTCCGAATTGGCCAATTGATGGCTTCAGCAGAGCGTTTCGGCAACAGGGAAGCCAATACAATTTGAGTTAGTTGTGATGGCTGCCACTTTAAATACCATGGTGAATTTCTGTCAGTGAGCTAATGTGTGGAATAGGGAATTGCAGAAAACTTGATCACCAGAGTGCTCCGGTCGATTCTGACCCCAAGCTACAGAAAATGAACTTAAATCTAGTTGACTGTCGCCACATACTTTCTTTGGCATTATTTTGCTGGTAGCATCTTCGTCAAAGGGAACTAGGTGGAAATCACAGTGTTCACCTGTGACATCTCTTGATTTTAGAGAGAGGCAATCCTCTGTGGGTGTTTGGAACCCTAGGCAGTACAGATGGCAGTTTCATGATGAGGGACGAATAACTAAATGATGGCATTATGGTTTGCTAATAATTCCCTATTTAGTGAAGGACACAAGTGTTTACTGAGCACTTACAATGGATGCTGACGCTCTAGCTTTCATCTGTCTGTCTGTCTGTCTGTCTATTGGCAGGGTCTCACTATGTAATCCTGGTTGGTTTGGGATTTACTACATAGACCAGGTTGGCCTTGAACTCTGACTTAGTCTGCTTCTGCCTCTTGAGTAATGGGATCAAAGGTGTGCACCACCATGCCCATCTACAAAAGTGTTCTCATTCTGTTCTCTTCTGAGTACATAGGGGGCAGTACATAGTTCTTATTTCTAAATAAAGAACTAATAGTACAAACAATTATTGAGTGCTAACTGTATGCCTTATACTGTTTTCTTGTAGGTTTTATCTCCTGACAGCAATCCTCTGAGTTAGATTTTGTTTTCGTTCTTATTTTGTGGATGAGAAAATAGAAGTATTTGGAGTGATTGAATAATGTTGAAAATAAATAACCTTCAGTTTAGTCATTTCTGTTTCTTTCTCATTTTGAGACAGTCTCACGTATCCTTGGTTGGTCTTGACCCTGGCAGTATATCTGAGGATGACCTTGAACTGCGGGCCCTCCTGTCTCCACCTCCTGACTGCGAGGGTTGCAGGCATGCCCTAGTGTGCCTGGTTTATGCAGTGATGAGGATCAAACCCAGGGCTTGTGCATGTTAGGCAAACACCCCACCCCACCCCTGAGATAGCGCCTAGTCCCAGATTTTCTTTTTCCTAATGTACTCTTTGCTGCCATGCCACACCATGTTGCCGTCACGTGTGGTGGCATCCTCCTGCAATCCTAGCACTTAGGAGGCTAACACAGGTGGATTTCCATGAGGGTGAGACTGTCTGGCCTGCATAGTGAGTTCTAGACCATCCTGGATACAGAGTGAGACCCTGTCTCAATGCCCAAAAAAGCACCCCGTATAAAAACAGCAACAATAAAGAAGCAATGACAGCAAACATCACCTCATACTATGCTGGGCTGTGGAGAAGTCCTGAGACGGATGGGCTAGGGTTCCTGATTAGTTCTTGGATTCAGTGTGGGATGAGGGACTGGCTGGTTTTTAACATTCTCATCTTAGAAGAAAATGCCAGTGTCACTTATAGGAAGGGAACCCTTGATGTTTTGGTTGTGAGCCTAGCCCTTAGTGGCTGCACCATCTCTAGCCCAGGAAGGGGTTCCTGTTTCTCCTTGCAAGGCCCTTTTCCTTTGTTACCTGCCATCCCTTGTGGACTACATTCTTGAACATTCTTTATTCATGAGGACATCACACATCGAGTCATCATTAATTATTTTGGTGGTGTCAGGGATTGAATTCAGGGCCTTGAGCATCCCAGGCAAGTGCTGTGACTATTCTCAACCCAGAGGCACCATTCATTTTACTTGTTTTTGAGACAGAATCTCTGTATAGCCTAGGACGGACGGCCCTGAGCTCATGCTCCTTCTGCTTTTACTTATCCCGAGAGTACAGGCGTGGGCCCCCTGAGCCAAGCTGCAGTCACCATTGATTTTAATGAAGCGACAGGAAGTAAGAATGATGTAGATGACGGCCAGGGCTTCTTAGCAGCTCCAGGGAGTCAGCGTGATTTAATAGGCTGGTACGGTTGTAGTGAGCAGAAGACACTGTTAGCAGGGCAGACCTGACTCTTGCTGAGCTTAGATGAGTAGTGACCCCTCAAGCTTTCCCAGTGGAGTTGTCTAGAGGTCAGTTGGGATTATTAGGCCGACGACCTCAGCTTCTGATTGGTGTTCCCCACTGACCAACAGTGTTGGTGGCACTGTCCAGATTAGTTCTGGCTCAGGAGAGTCAGAATGCAGAATTGTCTCTGACAGGGACCCTGGGATTCTCTGAGCTGAGAGGGCTCAGGGTGCTGATGACCCACGTGCAGAAAGTACAGGGCTGGCTGTTGGCAGACTCGGAAAGGTAAAGGATCATGTTCTTTGCCTATCTGAGCTGCTTCTTCTCAGAGGAACTGGATCAGGGGACAGCGAAGTCCCCAAATTAGCTTTGTTAACAGATCTCGTTACTAAATGCTGTCAGTGGGTCACTGTCTTCTTTCTAGACTGTGGTTTATGTATCTTGAGGATAGCAAGGGAATTAGGGCAGCCTCTGAAATACTGGTGACCAGTATTTATTAAACACTTATTCTGTTTACACAGTGTGTGAGGGAGTGATATTTAATTCCCTCAATACTCTACAAGGCAGGGGCTGTTATGATCCCATTTCTTGGATGAGGAAATCAAGGCCCAAAGAAGAGAAACCAGGAGCCCACGGCTGTGGCCTTATTTAGTAAAGGGGTCAGAACTTGCTCCCAGGGCTCCGCTCTTAGCCTTTGAGCCACTGCTGTATTGACAAACTATGGGATGACTTTGGGAGATGGGTCCTTGGGGAGAAGTGTTCTTTGAAAAAAATTGGATCGTTTTATTACCCAAACCTGTAAATGAGTGTCTTGAAAAAATGTCAGTGACAGTTCGCTTCTCAGTGAGACAAATGCGGATAAACCTATTTTGACTGTTAGCTTATTTTGTTGCTTAAAAACCAGTGACATGTAGCATTGAATTTATTTTTTTTCACAACGTTTAAGTGTTTGCCACTTCTTGAATGACTCGTGTGAATTTGGGAATTGTCTGTCTTTTTTGGGAGTGGCTGCATGCACTTAGGCGTGAGTTAGGTGCGCTGGGTGCAGGGTGAGCTGGGAGGTGGCTGGGGAGCTGCGTGGGTACCTGTGCCTGAGGATGCCGATGGAGCCAGCGCTTGTCACTCTGAAGTTGGGGTCATGATGGAGAGCCCATCGCAGGAGTCTTTGTGACGGAAAGCCTAAATATTTATTCTGTTCTGTCCCTAATGAAAACAAATTGTCAACAGTTGTTCAGTAACTGACTAAATTAAAATCTGTAATTAGTCAATTAGATTAAAGAGTTGGCACAACCTGATTGTATCATGCTGCTTAGGTTATTAAGAGAAAGGGTGTGATTTTTAATTACTGAATGCTAATTTTGACAGTTTCAAATAGAAACAGACGTGGTTCCCCCTTTCCCTAATTCTCAATGGTTTGGAAAGTGAAGATGATCAGTATTTAAATTGTGCTTTTTTTTGAAGGCAAATAATCCAGGAAGGCCTTCTGTAGGGTGGGAGGGGCTTGGACGGAGAGCCCACCGTGAGTTTTGCTAAGGGCTGCCTGGAAGTCCGTCCTTTCTCGAAGGAGGTGTATTGTCTCTGCTGTCAGAGTCGGGGTCTTAGCTGGAAGTGATTGGTCCCTAAACTCTCCTTGAGGGGTTCTCCAGTCTTTCACCTTTTTTGGGGGGGGTTGTGTTTTCTCACTTATTTCCCCCCTCCTCTATGCAGGTTTCACTGTATAATACTGGCTGGTCTCATCTCAAACTTGGTATGCAGACCAGGTTGGCTTCAAACTCACTGAGTTCTGCCTCTCTCTGCCTTTCAGGGGCTGGGCGTAAGCGTGTGTGTCACAGTGCTTGACCAGCTCTCTCATTTTTTTTTTTTAAGAGAAAAGATTTATTTATTTTTATTTTATGTGTGTAACTGGATTTGCCTATAAGTGTGTGTGTCCATGTACCATGTGTATGCCTGGTGCCCAGGGAGGTCAGGAGAGAGTGTTAGATTCCCAGGAACTGGAGTTACAGATAGTTGTGAACTTAGACGTGGGTGCTAGGAATCGAATCTGGATCCTTTGGAAGAGCAGCCATTGCTTTTGACCTTGAACCATCTCTGCAGTGTGAAGTGCTCTCATTGAGACAGAGTCTTGTCTCAAATGCATCATCTTCATGCCATAGCCTCCCAAATTCTGGGATTCCAGGTGTGTACAACCATAGCTAGCTATTTGGAGGCCTTTTCTGTCCTCTAGTTTAGAAATGATAAGCTAACAGACTGAATCCATCCGGGAAACAGTGTAAATGAATTATGGAGGGGTCCTGGAGATGCCAGTTTGTATGGGAAAGGGTGGAGATTTTTGTACAGTGTTTCTTTCCATGTTGGTAGCCAGTGTTAAGTGACAACCTGAGATTGTGCCTTGTGCTTTTCTCCACAGGAAGTTCTGGGTGAAATACAGGTTCTGCTTTCTGGCTGTGGGGAGTTGAGAGCTGGGAAGTTGAGGTGCTAGGTGCTGGGGCTGAGGATCGGGAAGGGCAGTGGCTGTGCAGCAGGGCAGGAAGGAGCAGCCTCTTGCTTGGGAGGAAGATGAGTAAGAAAGCAGATGCATTTATGGGATTTTAAGCTGGAACAACAAGCCAGAGAAAATATAATGCAGTAGGTTGATTTGCAATGGAGCAAGCCTTCCTTAACAGTACTGGGAGTGTTGAGCCAGCCCCTGGGATACAGGAATGAGGAGATCTGAGCTTCTGGGTCTCCGCACACCTCCCTGTCCCGCTGGCTCTGTTCTATGAACTTATGCTGTGGGGGCTGAGCTTCATCTGGAGAGTGGTGCTGTACCAGGCCTCACTTACACTGCCTCAATGCTTGGTGGGAGTGAGGGGCTGAGACCTGTGCCAACCTGGAGCTGCGGCTAGCGTGGGCCTTTTGGTCTGGGAAGGCTGCACTGGGCCCCTGTGCCTCTGGTGCCATATTGCAGCATGGATCAGTAGTATAGACGCTACTCTGGTGGTTTTCTTGTGGCCCTATCTTCATGATGTTTTACATTTTGTTTGCCAATGTGTTTGGAAGTCAGGGGACACTTGTGAAATTGTTCTTTCCAACCACATTTACTTGAGTTCCGCATGTCATATTTGGGTCTCTAGGCTGAAGTGCCACTTATACAGCTCTTAGCCTTCAGTTCAAGGTTACCGTTCTTGGTGTGATTCGAGGAGATGGTTTTCTTTGCCTGTCATGTCTGATGGACACGGGGTGTTTGGGAAGTTTCTGACGTGGTGCCGATCCCCATCAGGGCCTCAGCTCACCGTCTGCTCCGGATTTTAACTCAGTGTCCTCATCTGCAAAGTGGAATTGCATTCAGTTTGCAGTGGCTGCTCGGGAGGAGCGAGAGAACCGTAGAAGATGCATAGCACCTGTTTCTAGAGTCAGAGAGTAAGGGCTGAGGTAGGCATTTTTCCTGGGCTTCGCGATTCTGTTGCCTGGAGTTGTTCTGGAACAGTTAGAAGTGGGAATGAAAGGAGTGTGTTCTGACTTTGGGGTTCCTCTTTCAAGCTCAGGCTCCACAGCCAAGGTTAAACCTCCTGTGTGTGTTGTGGGCGGCGAGTGACCACTAAGGAAAGGAAGTGATGGTGCCAGGAGAGAGTTAGTTTAAAGGCTTCCCAGCTGATAGACTTGTACTCCTGGGTAAATAGGGGAGCTAGGAAAACTTGATTCATGTTCTCCTGAAGTTTGTTTTTAGTTGAGTAGGGAAAATGGGGACAGCCACAGGAGCCAAGTGTCTTCAGGTCAGAAACATCTGTATGTCCCCAGAACATTCTGTGTCCTTAGGGCTGGTGAAGTCATGCTGCGTCTCTGGGCTGCCCTGTCCGTCCTGGAAGGGTAACCGTGAGCTGAGGCTCTGGTCATTTGCATGGACAGTTGAGCGGGGAGTTCTGCTCTTAGCTGACTTCTTTCCTTACTGGCCTGTAGTTGGCTCTTTTTGTTAGGAGACAAGTCCTCCCCTGTCCCTTCCCGGCCTGCTCTGGAGACGTGGGGAGCGGTGGCTAGTGAAGAGTTAGGATATGTCCTAAACTGCTCAGGAATTAGATACTCTTGTTCAGGAAGATAGAGTGGAAACAGAAAGGTGGACAGCAGGCAGAGGTGCAGTGGGACTTACCTAATAGGAAGAAAAAAGAGCAGCATAGAATGTATTGCACTAAACATTATGACTGTTATTGGGCCGGAATTTAAACTCTTGAGACTTAGCTAGAACTTCCAGGCTGTAGTTAAGCCCAGGCCAGGCCAGCCTCTTGCCTCAGGACCTTTGCATGGACTCTGTGCTTGGTGCACTTTCTCTCATTCTTTCTTCCTCTGGAGGAGTCAGATTCACTCTGTTTGGCTTAGATGCCACTTAACCCTTAATTCTCAGAAACTAGTTGTTGTTTTTCAAGACAGGGTTTCTTTGTGTAAGCTCTTGCTGTCCTGTAACTGGTTCTGTAGACTAGGTTGGTTTTGAACTCAAAGAGATTCACTTGCCTCTGCCTCCACCTCTGCCTCTCAAGTACTGAGATTAAAAGCATATACCACCACCGCATAGCTTTAAGATGCTGCTTTTGTTTTTTTTTCGAGACAGGGTTTCTCTGTATAACAGCCCTAGCTGTCCTGTAGCTCACTTGGTAGACCAGGCTGGCCTCAAACTCAGATCTGCTTGCCTCTGCTTCCCAAGTGCTGGGATTAAAGACCTGCAGCACCACTGCCCCCCTTGAAGGCACCTTTGAGTTCTTGGGAGCAGGGACTGCTGGTAGATTTAGTCCCGAACACTCTGAGCCTTCCCTGCCAAGGATACCTAACTTGTATTTGTTGAGGCTACCTCCCTTCCAGGTCCAACTGTGTGTGGTCTAATGCACTTGAAGCTCACTGAGGTCCTGATGCCCGCAGAGCCAGTTCATGTTCGCTGCTCCTTTTGAGCCCTAGCTGAGGTGTTTGCCTTTCTTTTCTGAAGTGGGCCTTTGACATATCGACAGAACTTTACACGTGAAGTGTCCTCAGTGTTGTGTAGTAAAAGACTCATTCTTCACTTGACTCTGCCTTTCTGCTAACTCCTGAGACTCACGGAAACCCCTGCCCAGGTTTTGCTTGTTTTAGGGGAATAGTTGAGTGGTGGGGACAGGGCGTGGTCTGGAATCCAGCACACTTGGTGGGGTGCTGGTATGCCGGAAGGCCCCCTGGTTCTGATCATTACATTTCTCTGTGTGGAAACACTGTATTATTTGGCTCTGTAATTCAGGGTTGTGGGTGATTTTATCAGGCCTTTGAGTCTACAGTTGACCTCTGCTTTATCTGTGAAGACTCCTGTTTGCTTAGCCAAGGATAAGCAAGGAGGTTCCAGCTGGGGTGGCCTCAGCATGGGCCCTGGGCCTTTGTATGCAGCTGGTTGCTTCTAATTGTGAGAATCTTATCTGTATTTCTGGGAGGGGGTTTAGCCACACCCTATTGGAAGACTTCTTTATTTCTGAGCTGCCCATTCAAGACCTTCTCAAGCCCTGAGATACATGGTCTTTTAAACAACCATTTCCTATTAAGACTGTCTCAATATATCAGAACTTTTTATCTAAAACCACACCTGTGGGTCATCACAGATGTTTGTCTCATATTTAGTCTGTCTAGTCTTTCATTCTTCAAGTATTTGATGGACATTGGTGCATCCTTTGCCCCCATTGCCACTGGGCGGGGCTTCTGTGCTGTCTTTCTGAGTCAGGTGGGCATGTTCCCCAGGAGAGCACAGGATCTAATGCCTTCCTGCTTTCTTGACTGCTGCGCATCCTGGGAGACCACCTTTACCTCTGTCTGTCCTGACACCTGCTGTGCTGTGGGTCAGCACTGTTGTTGGGGACTACTGTTGCTCTGGCTCCTGAATGCTCACCTCTTCCTGGGTAATGTGAAGGTACACGAGCCCTTTGTGGTCCCAGTACAGGTGTGAGCTGGGCTGAGCTGATGAACAGTTGGAGAACCTGGTGAAAGTAGGAGTGGCTTCTCAGAAGGACCACGTGGGGATGTAGTTATACCAGCAGTGCCCAGTTGTTCCAGCAGCGATGAAAACAAAACAACTGGCTTTTGGAAGCTGGCATCCCAAAGAGGCTAAGCGCAAGGATTTGGATGCTGGAGACCCTCGAGGGCTCACAATCTTTCAGACTTTAGTTAATTTTTTTAGGTTTTACTAAAAACCCAAAGCTTCCTTTACTCCCCATTCAGGTTGGGCATTGCTGTCAGGCCCTGAGGGCCACCTTTGAGGCACAGGTGCTGCTCATAGCACCCCCTTTCCTGGGAGTCAGCAAGCTTTTCCTGGAATAGTGCTCCGTAGGCCATAGCTTCTCAGGAAGCTGGTGGGCTCAGGCCTGCCCTGCACACTTGAGACACACAGATGGCTCCTTCCCCCTTCTGGATGTTCTTTGGAAATGTTTTCGGTGCAGAGCATGTGTCGTCACGGCTTTCTTTTCATGAGGACAGAAGCTGTCACTGCATGCATTGGAGAAGCTGGTTCAGATCCAGAGCCTACTGTGGCCTGATCCTCTGTCTCAGTATCTGGTGAACCAGTCTCTGGGGTCCTGTCCAGGTGTCATCAAGTATTGGGGGCTGGTGTGAGGAGGAACCCACCTGCCTGCTGCTCTTAGGGGAGGGGCCAGTCTGATCTTAAGTGGAGGCTGAGACCAGCAGGACCCCATGGAAGCAGAGGAGAGGAGGAACCTGGAGCAGCTCGCCTGTGAGGTCAACTGCTTTCCTTTTCCTTCCCCACCAGAGAATCTCCTCCTGGGTTTTCAGGCTCTTTGTGTTACTGAGACTCCCCTTCAAGCCTCCATTGTCCTCACTGAGGGGCCAAGAACGCCTTTCCCTCTCGTCCATGTGGGAAAGCTCCACTCCAGACATACTTGGCGCTCAGTGTCTTGTGTTAACACTGTATGGGAAAGACTCTGGCTTTGTCAGTGTTATTGCATTGAGCTGTGATGGACACACTGTAGGGGCTCAGCTATGGGCTGGATGAAGCAGAGTCCAGAGAAAGCAGGATTTTTGCATAGGTGGGCGGGGTGAGGGGGTGTGGCCTTCTTTAAGGGTTTTCTAGGTCTTATTGGTTCTGGGGGCAGCCAGTCTACTGGCCTCACCATTAAACTGTCCCCCTGTTGGCATTGTCTTGGGTGCTGATGCCAGATTTTAATTAATGTAAGATGTGATGTCTTACCCTTATTAAATCAGAATCAAACCAGGATCAAGACCAAACAAATTGAGAGCTACCATGAAGATATCCCATTGAGGTTTCCTGCTCCAGACCTTGCCAGACCCTTCTCATCCACACTTGGGTTTTGTGGCAAAGGCCCATTAGGAATTAGTGTATCATCACAGCCTTGGACTGAAGCAGGCTGCAGGGTTCAGGGGCGACAAACAAGTCAGGTTTCAGAGGGTGTATGGGTGTGAATCCTGCTGCAAGCACACCCTCTCCTAGCCCCCAACTACATGCTTACACTTACACACACACACACACACACACACACACACACACGCACACACACGCGCGCGCGCCTCGGCCTGTACAGCAAGTGACAAGTCTGTCTCTGGCTGACACTTTTGAGGGTTTCTTTTTTTCAAATAAATAATCCTTTGTCTCTCTTCTGGGTGGCAGATTGGGCCTGGAGAGGCAGCCATCAGAGGCAGTTGGCTGGCTTTGAACAAGTAGGTTAGAAGGGACCAGACAAAGTAAGGGAGGTCTAAAACAGTGTTCAGTCTAGCCTGGGAGGCACACGACACCTGGAACCACCTTTTCCTGTGTGATGTGTGTGTCTGCTCAGGGATGTGCCAGGGAAACGCCGGCATGAAGGAGGAAGGAGTTCCTGTCTGGAGGAGAAAGCTGGCTCCCTTCCTGTCCCTTTGTGTCTTGTCCCCTTTGTCCCAGCCTTCCAGCTCTGTGGCCTCCCCTCCCCCAGCGGTTCCTTCCTTTGTGCCCAGCAGGCCACTCACCAGTGAAACTTAGCTGAGGCCTGCCTCCCAGAGAAGCCTGGAGGCCCAGGGAGCTAGCGATTCAGGCCTGCTTTCAAGAACTGTGGGCTTAAAGGAACCCAGTCCGTCCCTCCACCCCCGCCCCTCCAAGCCTCCAAAGGTGGGGAAGTTTGGCCCTGGCTGTTGGCGGCCCCTTCAGAGGGAGCAGCGTTGTTGGAGGTTGTGCCAAACCCAAGGCTGTCACAGCCTTTCCCTGGTTTAGAATAGTCGCCCAGTCTTGCCCAGAGTTGTTTGTTCTGGGGCCATTCTGGTCTCAAGCCCTCTGTGAAACACCTGGAGTTATGGGCAGGCTGAACTCTCTAAAAGAGCCTACATCTGTCTGTCACACAAAGATGTTTTTGCTTGTTTTTAAAGACAGGATTTCTCTGTGTAGCTGTGACTATCCTGTAACTCACTCTGTAGACCAGGCTGGCCTCGAACTCACAGAGATCTGCCCGTCTCTGCCTCCTGAGTGCTGGGGTTAAAGGCATGTGCCACCGCCACCTGGTCTCTGATGCCTCATTTCTAAAGATCTGAGGGCCTTAGTTTTTGGGTTCCTGTGATCTGGCCCATTGGATTGCACTGCCAGCCTGGGGTCTGGGAGCTACCAGGGGGGTAATGCAGAGCTGTGCAGCGTGGTGCCCAGGCCAGGCACAGCTGTGGTCACTTAGGGTATCTTCATTGCTCTCTGCATTACTTTCCCCTGCTTACCAGATTTATTAATTCAGGTAATGAACAAAAGGGAGTGCATCTACACTTACACTGTAGTTCATCCTCAGTTTCTGACTTAGAGCCTGAAACTGTCAGAACCCACTCTCCTAACCAGCACTCTGCCTGAGCCATTGGAGTTTGATTTTCACTTTTGTGTGTGGTCGGGTCCCTAGAAGAAATTGTCCGCAGTCCCAGGCCCCGTTACTGACAGGAAAGCTGGCTGTGTAGCTGCCCGTGGCCTGAAGTGCTGCACTCCTCATCTTTTCTGACGTTGGGGAGTGGGCCACACTGTGTCAGCCCTTGCCTTCTTAGTGACCCTGATGATTCTCTGAGCGCTGACATCTTCAGCCATAAAAAGCAAGTGGGAAGGCAGAGGTAGGCGGATCTCTGTGAGTTCGAGACCAGCCTGGTCTACAAGAGCTAGTTCCAGGACAGGCTCCAAAGCCACAGAGAAACCCTGTCTTGAAAAACCAAAAAAAAAAAAAAAAAAAAAAAAAAAAAAAAAAAAAAAAATTAAAAAAAAAAAGCAAGTGGGAGCAGTGCCAGGCAGTGCCTCAGGGTTAAGTACGAAGGATTCAGCATAGTGCTTTGCATCCTTAAAGTGCCCACTGGACGCACCTTTGCATGCTGGGTTGGTGGCAACATTGCTGCCCTTCTGGTTTACAGAATCACCTTGCGGGCTCCTCAGGCCAGAACATGGCAGAACTGTAGGGAAAGCCAGCAGGACCACAGTGGATTCTGTTTGGGTTTGATAGTGGGGAACCTATCCCCAGAGAAAGGCCTGTGCTCTCAGTAGGCAAGGATCAGTAATGGGTTGAGGTGAGGCCCTTGGCCCTGGGCTATTTATTGATTGCCTGCCTGTTAAATGTAGTACTTGTGACCTGTCTGCTGGCATTCCCTCCCAGAGTAGTGTTTTAAATGCCCTTTGGTTTGGGGACCTGTGCCCAGGAGGCAAGAGAAGACACCAGCTTGTGGAAATGGAGACTCCAGACATCGAGCTTCGTCTTTTAACAGTTTTATTTCAGAGCTGGCTGTCGCTGTGCTCTTGTCACGGCCGTCATTTGTTGGCTGCAGGGTAGCAGGTTCTTGTTCTCTGGTAGCCTGTGGCTGAGGTGTGTGTCAGTTGTGAGGTTGTGGGGCAGATTTGCATGGCCGTTTGTAAATAAGTACTACTTTGAATAGCCACCTCTGAGATGCCTGCTGTGAGGAGCGGGATTCCCGATTTAGACGTCTGATGTAACCTGAAAGTGAAACCATGAAAAGTGTCCCTCAGGAGACAAGAGTGAGGGGCAGGTGACCCTCAGCAGAACGTCCTCACCTGGCTGAGACTCTCCATACAGTTTGCAGGAATCCCAGGCTGACCGCATCCTGAGTGCCACGTGGCCCTAGGCTAGCCTTTCCTTCAAACTAATGAACTGCCCCAAGAGAATTTTCGAGATGAGGTTGGAGCTGGTGGTAAAGCTTTAAGCACTGCCTTCTTCCTGCTGCGACTCCATCTCATCTCGATCTTCTCTATTCTCTAGTCTTCGCTGATCCCAAAGTGGGGGGGCCTGGCAGTGGGCTGAGGTACTGCAGAGTTTAAGAGTGTGAAATAGGGTCAGGAGCCTAAAAGGGCCTGGGGTGCAGGGCAGGTTTCTTTTTGTAGGGTTGCAGTGCCCGCCTGGGGGTGGGAATAAGAGATGGGGCTGGGGTTGGGGGTGGGTGGAGAGGGTCCAGGAGAGCTGGGTGGGGGAGGGTTTCCATTTGCATTACTGATGGTGGTTCTTGGGGATTGGGCTTAGCTGGCACAAAGATTCTTTCCTCCCCTCTCCCCTCTCTGCTCCTGCTTTCTACTGTCTTCTCTACCACTCCGCCTCCCTCCCTTCCCTTGCCCAGCTTTTGAGCCTGCTCAGCATTGCCTTGTAGCTTCCTGGCCTTGTCTTTGCCTCCCTGCAGACCCTAAGCATCTTCTGCCTGCTGGAGCCGCCTGTCCCTCTGCTCTCTGCACCCCTCCTAATTGCAGAGGACGGCTCTGGCTGAGGTCTTCCTGCAAAGCCAGTACAGTTGTGTGCGCTCCAAGGTGCTCCCGGCCTTCTCTCCTCACCATCTCTTCTGTCTGGAAACTGGAGGCTCTTGGAAAGAGACTAGTGGATGCTCGTCCCTGAGATGGTTTTCTGGAGCCTGTCTCCAACTTAATGCTTCCTTCAAAGCTACTAGCTTAAGGGTAGATACTGGCAATGAAATGCCCAGGGCAGTATGAGTTCATTGCAAAAAACGGGGTGGAGGTGTGGGAGTGGGAGGGGCGAGACAGAGTGGCCAGTGGACTGGCATGGGCAAGAGTGGACCCTAAATAGTTCTGCTTAGTCAGATTGCCATATGTCTTCTGGGTAGCTACCGAGCTGTGTGCTCCAGAGAAGAGTCAGCGCCTTCAAAGGTTTGACTTCTACTTCTGAGCCTTTCTGACTCTGGTTTTCCGTCAGCAATACGGTGATAACAGAAGGGTTCCTGGTCCGCCCGTTTGTGGGCACTGCCACCTTGCTGAGTACTTTCCTTGAGAGTGTCTGGTTCCCCGGGGTCAGAGTGTGCGGACCCTGGACTCCTGGCTCAGGGAGTGGAGACAGTAGGTGGGCAGCATGCAGCTTCTCTGACCTGTTGGTCAGCCGCAGAACAGGAGCTTGTCAGTATTTGATACAGTGGCACTACACAGGTGTGCGACCATGTCAGTCAGCAGTTGTTTTCATTGTTGTCTTTCAGTATGAATTTTAGGGTCTCCTCTTCAGTCCTCACCACAGAATTGGGGGCAGCTTGAGGGTGGGAAGCACATCCAGAGTCAGAGGTACCAGACACCACATGGGCTGTGCCTCCGTTCCTCAGCTCCTGTGTCACAAAGCAGGGAGGCACCAGAGGGGCCCAGGCATCCTCTGAGATGGCCTTCCGAGCATGTGAAGTGAAGTGTGAGTCTAGAACTAACATAGGTGCTGTCTGCACTTGCTTCTCACTTGGCCTGAGCTGGCGAGCGCCTCCACTTGACCAGCAGCCGTCTCCAGTCTCCAAAATGCTCCAACACGCTAACAGAATCCTGCGGGAGTGTGTGGTCTTATTTGCAGGTTGTATATGGCGGCCTGATGAGGTGACAGAAGAGATTGCCGGGAGACCTTCCCATTGCAGCCAGCAGCGCTCCCCAAGGGTGGTGTTCTGGCAGCAGTGTCATGTTCTTCTCCCAGTTTCCCAACACCCAAACAAGGGGTTCCTAGAATAAGTGGTTGGCCTTGTCGTGTCTGAAGACCGTTTGGTGGCATTTGAATGTTTATGTCTCAGGACCGTGTGGTGTATGGCATTGTGTGGAAACATTAGGAAGATCTAGTCAAGAAACAGGGATATTCACCGTTATCCCTAATGACAGGGGACAGGAAACCCAGGTTCTGGTCTGTTCGTGTCAAGGGACCTGAGGCCTGCCTGCACTCAGCCCCACATTTGGCTAATTCTTTGTTGATTTGGAAACCTCTCCAGGATCATGTCATGCCTCGGGGCCACTGTTGTGGAGAGGACTATAATCCTTAAATATAATAACCCCTGCACCGGGCACTTCATACAATGCTCCCTGTATGCAAGCTCGTTGGCACCACCCTCCAGCAGTCCTGGGGCAGTGATAGACAAGGCTTATTACCCTGTTTTGTTGATGAAGAGGCAGGTGGTTTTAGTGACTTTCCAAAGTCACATGTCCATGTCTAGTACACGACGAGGCTCAGGGTAAAATCCAGTCTCCAGGGTAGTCGAAGTGTGCAGGGCAGCTGGTAAATGCTTGGCACACACGGGGCATTCCTCCCTGGCAAGCTGATCTCAGTAACTCTTTTTCTGCCGACCCTGGGATGGGAACTTTTCAGTAGGGTATTTTGTTCAGTCATTATCATTTAAATAGCTTGCCCATTCAACAGGAGCCCATTGTCATTGGTGCCACATGCCTCACATGCCAGGCTGGAAATTGGCCAGGGCCAGGGGTGTGTACCCCTTTTTCCAGTTTGGATTTCTAGGTAAGGAAAGCTGGATGCGCACTGTGAATGGAATCTAGTTGGAAGGCAGGGCTAGTCCACCAGCTTCCAGGAAGGCCCTGGAGAGTCTTAGAAAGATGCCTTTGACAAAAGGAAGCCTGCTCGAATGGGAGTGCCAGCTGATGATCCAGAAGGGTATGGGAGGCTGGAGCAGCGTGTTGCAAGGAAACATGTTTGAACCTTGCTAGTTGGAAGGAGTGAGCCTGCAAACATCCTTCCCTCCACCTTGAGTTCCACTCTGTGTGTTGGTTTCCCTTGGGACGTCCCAAGAATGGCTCTTCACACTCTATACAACCCTCGGGATGTGGGGGTTTCAGGAACGTTGGAGTGAAGAAATTCAGAAGTATTGTGTCCGGGACATCATTGAGGTTCACATTCTCTGGAAGTCCCGTAACAGTGGCTGGAAGGATAAAGTGAGTTCTTGGACATTGTCCTCTGAGAATTTGGTCCTAGTCAGGACATCTTCTTGCACCAGGTTTGATGCTCTCATTCAAGTTGAAACTTGAATTCTGCACCTGCCCTTTTATAACCAGGATATAAGAACAGAGGATTGCAGGGCTTCTCCTCATCGTTTCTCTTCATGGACACAGGAGCATCTGCTATGCTCACCTTACTCATGGCTGTCTTTTTTTGATCACGTAACTCTTCAAATATCAGCTAGTTTCTTACTGTCAGCCTCCACGTTGGTTTTCTTGACCTTGGATTTCAAGGTGCCTTTCATCTGTCCACCTGGCTGCCTGTCCCCCTCATTCAAAAGAGTCATGGTCATCTGACTTCCTGTTCATCCCAGCCTTGACCCAAGGAGCTTCTGGTAGAAGTTCAGCTCCCCCGAATTCGAGACAGACTGCTCTCCTTGAAATACTGATGTAAGGAAAGTCCACTGTAACGGCAAAGAAGGATTCATATGATGTGGGCTTCAGTCACTGCTGTTTCCTTTGTAGCAGAACCTTTTCTTTAAACCGAGTCTTTCAGGGAAGCCAAAATGATAAAATAAAATGGACTGCTGTGAGTTAGGGCAAGCGGAGACTCCTGCCAGAGCTGCTCTTCATGCCCCCTGTGCACCTGCTTCTGGGGGGCGCTCACCTTTGAGGGAGCTCTGTTTAGGGTTCCTCTGATTGGGCTGGGGCTGTGACGCAGGGCTGGAGCACTTGCCTAGCCCGTGTAAAGCCGGCTTCCATCTCCAGCACTGTAAAAAGTAGCAGCAAATTTACATTCTCGATTCAGTGGGATCCCCAGCATGGGAATTATGGCCAGGCTAAGGAGGCAGTGGCATGTCTAAGGGTCCCAGGCCTCCTAGCCATACCAGAGTGCTTTTAGTCTGTGAGTGTTATGCTGTTCTTCAGTGAAATGTTCGGACCTGTTACAGGAGTACTTCCAGAGTTTGAGAAATGGGGGTAAAGTTTCAGTGTGTTAAGAAGACTGAGGGTTAGGCATGGTTGACAAACGGCACAGGCCTCTAGCTTACTAGACTGCAGGCCTTCATGTTTGAGCACTCCTGAAACTTCAAGAATGTTCTAGGTGGTGATGGCCTGTGAGTTGGTACCTAGTTTTTTCAATGTGTAGAAAATGATGAAAATAATTGGAGTCTTAGAGTAAGTCCCTTGGCCTCTATTGGTCACTATTTCTTCTGCCTCTGATTGCCTCAGTAGGCACCTGGTGTCAGTGGGCTCCCATGTGCTCTCCCATGACATTCAGTGCTTGCTGTTTTTTTAGTGGTACCCTGCTGGATGTGCCACAGTTCAGGCTGTCACTGTTGTTTTCTGATCTTCCAGTTGAGCTGCTAGGCACTGCGATTGTTTGCAAGTTTCTCATGTTGCAGGTAGCACTGTGCTGAGCATCCTTATGGCTTGCTGCTTTGCACATAGGCACAGTGGTACTCTTAGATGTGGCACTGTTGGGTCCTGTATTTAGAAATGCAAGTCTGGGCTGGAGTCACAGTTGAGTTCTTCCAGAGGACCCGAGTTCAGTTCTTGGCACTTCAGTTCCAGAGGATCTGATATCCTCTTTTTTCTAAGCACACACATGCACAGTGCCTGCCCATTAGAGCATTCTCAACATTGTTCCTGATAGAGCAGGAAGAGACAGGATCAGTTGGTAGAGGCAGCCTTGGCCCATTTAAAGTCAGCCTTGGGAAATCAGAAAGGAGGCCTCCTGCTGTTTGTGGGGTGTTTTGTCTGGCCAGTCTGGCCCAGAGAGCTGGGGTATTGCCCCTTACTGCTTTTTCACTCACTTTTTTCTTGCTCTGCTCCGGTAGCAGGCCCTGTGGGGACTTACATATTGATTAGATAGGGGTGCTTTTCCCTATATGTAGTTCAGTAGTTGAGACCCGTTTATTTGAATGCATTTTGCATTGGTGAAGCCTTGCACAAGAGGCACACATTGGACTGTGAGGCACCAGGGACTCCATCAAGAGGCCTGTGTTGTGTCTCCACTGTTCTTGCCTGGGCATTGCTGACCCTTTTGGTGACAGTATCTCAGTAGTGGCTGTAAGGGGAAGGGTGGTTAGTGGACCAGAGTGACTGCAAAGTTTATTCCCCCTTCTTTTGGGTTTATATAGTACTTATCATCCCAGACTGAGTGGCACAGGTGACAGAGGAGGACATAATACTGCCGGTCTCCCAGAACCTCCCATGCTGTTTTACAAGATCACCAGGGAAACATGGACATTTTAAATGGTGTCATGGATCCCCTTCTCACACACAGAGTTGAGGTACCAGGATAGTGTCTTGATAAGTGAACATTGTCCTTATACAAAGCAGGTTCTTACCCAGGTAATGACATCATGGCCCAGGATGTGGAACAAATGAAGGGTTTGGACGGAGTTGCCCTGACTCTGCCCCGCGTTGCAGGACATGGAAATAGTATCATTAGTACTCGGCCTTCAGAGTGGTTTGGGCAGCGATGACATAAGTAGCCACAGACACAGACTAAGCTGTGATAGCATTAGAGAGGGGCTCCAAGGCTGAGGGGAGGCAGGTGACCCAGAGAGGTCATCAGAAGCCTTCCAAGGAGGGGCGGAGACCTTTATAACACTGTGTCGCATGGTGTTCTAAGTGCTCCATCAATTTTATCACCCCAGTAGTTCTAAGGTTGGAACTGGGGTTAGTGTCCTAGAGGAGGGAACAGACAGAGAGGCCAGGTAATGTGCCCACAGTCACACAGCTAGCAAGTGTCCCAGGTAGGATTTGAACGTGGGTACTCTTAGCATTTGGCAGGTGCAGCCTATCAGATCTCAAGGAAGGCTGGGTGGGAGGAACTATAGGGATCTCTGTGGGCAAGGAGAAGGCCAGACATATCAGAGTGAGGGGTGCTAAGGTGGTCAGTCAGGGGGAATAGAAGACCTCCCCTTCATCCTCACAGTCTGGAGGCCATCCCCACCCTCCTGCCCTCTCATGGGCAGCTCTTATGAGTGTTCTGCTGGTCAGTTCCCCCCTGTTGCCTTTTGCTTAAGTCCTTACATGGTACCCTTGTCGTTATTTTGGTGATTGCTTTATTGAGGCTGATAAAGAGAAACTTGAATCCCTGTTGCGTCTCCCTTGGGAAGCACACATCGCCAAACCATGGCATGACCGAGCACGTACTCACCCTTGCCCCCTGGTACCTGGGCTGCCCAGGGCCTTTTGATATGGCACGTGATGTCTTTACTTCATCGTGCGGCACAATAGAGCCTCTGTCACTATGCCAGCCAATTAATTTTAACTTTGACGGTGCCTCATCTCCGCTGTTCATATTGCTCAGTGTCTTCCTGGTGAACATTTGAGGACACTCTTTGGTGCCTTTGTCTCTTGCTGGAAATGCAGCAAACATCCCTCCATTTTGCCCCTTTCCATCTGCATGTCCCTCTCAGCTTGATTTTCTGTCCCTGTTTCCAGGGAAGAGTTGGGCGCTCCTTTTGGGAGCGGTCTTAATTACTGGAGGCTTTACTGTTTAGCACAAACCTCAGTAGTTTGGACTCCTCAAGAGCAGGGTCGCATGGGCCCCGAAAAGATGACATTGCAGGTAACTGGTAAAGAAAAGCTGTTTAGCCCTGTGTGGCCAAGTTCACCTTCACTGTGAGAAGGAAGTGACTTGCCAGGGCAGGGAGGCGGGACTTGTAAGGACCATAAGCATTTTTCTGTGTGCAGAAGGGGAATTGATAAAAAGCTTTAAATAGGCCGTCATTTTTAATATTAATTTGGGTAGACCCCCATGTCCTCCATCTCTTTCTGCATTTTTCACATTTTTGATGTGAGACTTGGGTTAAGCATTATGCCTGTGGGATTTATTGTTGGTTTCTATGTTTCCCTGCTGAGGTTTTGTTTTGAGAGCCCCACAGATGGAATTTGAGGGCAGCTGGGACCTTACCCTTTAGAGGGCCGCTATTCTGCCCCAGGCCACAGGTTTTCTGCCTGTAAAGTGGTGATCCAGTCCTCATTCTTTGAAACACCCCAGTCTGCGGTGGCCTTTGTCATAAAGTGTGCTTGACCCTTGAGTGTGGTCATCCAGACCTTCCTGGAAAGGGCCAGCTAGTCGGTGGTTGGACTTTGTGGGCAGTGCGGTCTTGCAGTCCAGCCCTTCCACTGAAACAGACTCAGCCACAGGTGTTGTAGACGTGTCTGTGTCAAGCTTCCTTACCAGTGCTGGGTTTAGCCTCTGCACCTTAATTTGCCATCTCTAGCGCGAGTATTCTCTGCTGCAGAGAAGTGAGGGTTACTCACCTTGCTGCAGGCTGTGAGGCAGAATTCCTGTCTGAACCCTGAACTCTCCTGAGGCCCTAACTTGACATCAGTCCACACCCCACCCACACTTTCCTTCTGGCAGCTGGATGGTGGCTTGTCCAGCCCTCTCCAGGGAGCAGGTGTGCTAGTCAGATTTGGGAAATCCCGTTTAGAGCCTGGGTTAGACAGTTTCTACTGCAGATCAGCGCACCCTCAACCTGGGGATTTCTCCTGCAGTGCCCTTCTACAGTGGAAGGAAAGAGGCAAACTCAGTCAGTTCAGGGATTTTGTCTTCCGTTTTTATTCTATTAAATATTTGTGGCCCAGAGGATGGTTTGAGAGATAATAATGGTACATTCTGAGGACCAGAAAAGATTGGCAGTGGGGGGCTAGATGATACAAGAAAGACAAATTTGGTTACCCTTCTTTTTTGTAACTTTGCCCATTGTGGCGTCAGATTGTTAATTTGGTGGTGTTTCTCAGATTTCTTTGAACTGCGCCACTTTCCTGCCAGGTGAAGAAATGTTGGTCATGCCCACCGCGGCAGACCGTGTGGTTTTCTCCCCCCTGAGCAGGCTGGCAGAAAAAGAAATGCTTGTTCCTTTTTCCCAGATTGGTCAAATAAGGCACTTTGTAGTTCTAGGTAGAAAATGCGGATGTAACTTATAAAGACTGAAGTGTGTCTCACAGACAGTACCTGGCCTGGCAGGGGTGCTGTGCTGGAGTGGGCCTTAAAGGTTGGTGCCTCCCAGAAATACCCTCTAGAAGCAGTGCCCAGACCATGAAGGCAGTGAGGATTACAGCCCTCTGTCTGAGGCATTATCTGGGCAGGCCAGCCACTGGCTCTGAGACCATTCATTTTCTCCCCTGCCCCCTTCCATTCAACTGTGGCCCTGGAGGGAAACCACAGCTTTATAAACATGCTGGGGATTCTCTTATGGGGAGAACTGAGGGGATCTACCATTGAAGCAGGACTAGCCCCCAGGGCAGCCTGCATGTAGCTGAGCCGCTCAGACAAATGTTTGGATAGCTTAAGAAGATAAACTAAAACTTAAGTAAATAAAACCAGCTACCTGGTTATGAGGAAAAAGTCAGGTGTGGGGCCTTCTGTTTCCTAATGCTTTCAGGCTTTGGAGCTCGCAGTGTGAGGAATCTCCCTTACTTAGTCTTCCTTACCGCTTCCCTCCCTGGCCTGCAGCTCCGTACCTGTGTAAGGACACCTGAAGAAGCTGAGGTGGGATGCAGGCCTCTGTCTTTTGGGTTAACCAGCTTGAGCCCATATGAATCTTCCCCCTTCACTGTCTATGAGTCCACAGAGCAAGTCCAGGTAGCCCCTCCTCTGCTGGACCATTTCCTGGACAAAGAGAAGATGCCTATGGGTTGAAATAAAATGAGCCCCAAAGGGAGTGGCACTGTTGGGAGGTGTGGCCTTATTCTGGAGTAGGTGTGGTGTCGATGGAGGAAGTGTGTCACATTAGAGGCGAGTTTTGAGGGCTCTTATATGCTCAAGCCACAACCAGTGAGAAAGACTACTTCCTGTTGCTTGTGCAAGATGTAGAACTCTAGCAACATATCTGCCTACATGCTATGTCGCACGATGATGATAATGGACTGAACCTCTGAACTGTAAGCCGCCACCTCAATTAAATGTAAGAGTTGCCGTGGTCATGGTGTCTCTTTTTTTTTTTTTTTAAATATTTATTTATTGTGTATACAATATTCTTTCTGCATGTATGCCTGCAGACCAGAAGGGGGCACCAGACCTCATTACAGATGGTTGTGAGCCACCATGTGGTTGCTGGGAATTGAACTCAGGACCTTTGGAAGAGCAGGCAGTGCTCTTAACCACTGAGCCATCTCTCCAGCCCCATGGTGTCTCTTTACAGCAGTGGAAACTAAGACATTTGTGGAGGAAGAGATGTGGAGAAACCTGCTCTGCCCTACAGTGTCAGAGTAGAGCTATGAATGAGGCCGTGTTGTTCTTTCAAGAACTGCCTCTCTGTGTAGCTGGCCTTGAACTTTGAATTTTCCTACCTCAGCTTCCTGAGTGCTGGATCGCCTGTGTGCACAAATGTGCCCCCATTGCGTGTGTTAACTGGCACCCTTGTTTGTGCTGGGACTGCTGCAGTGCTGGCAGTGGCTGCTGCTCCTTGAGCTCTGGGTGTGAGGAAATGAATGTGTGGTGGATGGAGGAGGGCGGGCGGGTGTCTCTGGGATGCTGTGAGGGCGTGCTTATTTGAGGTCTTCTGTGCTTGTCCTTAGCAGGGAGGTGAAGGTGCAGATAAGGGATGAAGACAGTTAAGATACCAGATACGGGAGCCAGGCCTGAAGGCAGAGACAGAGGCAGAGGCAGGCAGATCTCTGAGTTCAAGGCCAGCTCTGGTCTACAGAGTGAGTTCTCGGACAGCCAGGGCTGTTACATGGAGAAACCCTGTCTCGAAACAACAGTAGCAAAACAAACAAAACAAAACAACAATACCAGACTGGGAATGAGAAGATATATACTCTGAATTTTGCTTTTAGTCAGGTAGGAAATCTCTGCCAGGTGTTAAACCCCTTCCTTCCTCAGCTCTGAAGGGATGCCCAGATCTCTGTCTGGAAGAGCTTCCTGGTGTGCGCTCTTTATGAGGCAGTGATAATGGAGAGCACGAGGCAGGCGAAGTTGGAGGAGAGGCTTCTATCTGCTAATGGTGATGTAACTGTTGCCTGCTGCTGCCACTGTGGAACTGGAGCCCGAATATATCTGTAGTGGGTTTGAAAGGCCACCTGTCTTGATTTTGGTCATTGCTACTCATAGCTACTCTTGCCACATACTACTGATTATGGTCTTGCTTGTTTAGCTGGACCATGGAGAGGAGGAGAGGCGTCCTCATGCCTTGAGAACAGGCTCTGCACCTCTTCTTTAACACTTGCTCCCAGCCCAGAGGCTCTTCCTAAGCCCCTCAGAGTGGGAGGCCTGCTGCTGGGGTGGGCTGCAGGGTGCGGTGTTTCTCTGCTTGTCCCCTTCAATGACACCGCTTCACTTCATCACTTCTGTATGGTTCTTCGATTTCCCAGACTTTCCTTCTTTTCTGTCTCTCTCATACCCTCCTCTCTGTTCAGTTTCCTGGGAAGGGGGTAAAACCCTCTTGAATTGTTTTGTATCAAAATTTATATCTTTACAGCGAAGATAGGAGTATTTGGAGTATGGATTTTTGCATAATGTTATCTTGTGGACTGGTCTTGGTTACCCTTTGTCCTGAATTGGCACATGTCCCTGAGAGTCTGCAGAATTCTCTTGTGAGGATTTCTGGAGTTTCATGATTAGTCCCTTTTCCCACCAAAGCATATCTCATAGTCTAGGTCCATCCTGACAAGGTAGTTGAGGCATGACCCCCATTCTGCAGATGAGGAAGTTGAGGCTGAAGGAGGGCGGTTCAGTGACTTCCTCAAGACCATGTGGCTCCTTTACGTGGCCCCACACTGCCTCCTAGCTTCTTCTGTGTGGAAACACAAAGGCTCAGTCAGGCTTACTTGGATCACAGACTTTTAAACACTTCAGAACTGGATGATTACTCTGAGTCCTCTGGGATTGTCGTTTTATAGCTGAGAAAAGATGTTCTCGAGAGAAGTGACTTGGCCAGGGTCGTGCAATGGATCCGTTTGCTGGATTAATTTCAGGTATTTGTTGAGCAGAGTAGTGACTAGCATCCTGTACACATACCGCGTGCTTGGAGATGAAGTTGTGGACAGACATAAAAGCCCCTAGTTTTGTGGGACTCAGATTGAAGTTTCTGTATGCCCATGCTTTAACTTCTCACCAGGCTTCTGGGTAGCCTTTATTTCACTGTGGATTTGGGGACTGTAAATGGATTTGAGCGCAGTATTTGGAGTTGAATACAAAGAGATAAATTAGTTTTGGGGAAAAGAAGTTACTTAGCTGTCTAAAAAGGAGAGAGGGTCTGGGGAGATGGCTCGGAATGGGTGAAAGGGCTGCCCTGCAAGCGTGAGGACCCAAACTCAAGTCTCCAGCAGCCACATAAAAAGCCAGGGATGGCTTCACATTCCTGTAATCCCAGCACTGAGACGTCGAGACTGGTGGGTTCTGAGAGCTTTCTGAGCTCCAGGTTCAGTGTGAGACCATGCCTCAAGGGCAAAAGACGGAGAGTAATAGAGGAACATACTCTGTTACAGGAAACAGGCTGCATCCTTCTGTATCTTCTGCGTTTGTATGCCTTGCCATGTGCATGTCCCATAGGGTTTTCTGGTAGTATAGCCTGGCCTTGAACTCTTGACCCTACAGCCTCTAAGTGTTGTGACTACTAGTATTTGTCATACTGCCTTGCCTCATTCCTTGTGCAACTGTTCCTTGAACACATGCCATTGCTTTGATTGAGAACCAAACTTGAAGGCCTTGAGTTTGCTGATACCCCATAGCAATGGGAGATTCAGATTTTAGTCCTTTGTGATCACCAGTCTGATTTGAGCATTTCCCAAGGGTAGGTGGCAAGACTTATCTAATCATAGTACACTGTCTTCTTAGCCTGCTGGGCTCGCCGACACCGCCAAGGAACACCAGTATGGCAGCAAGACCTTCCAAAGCCGCAATGACACCCGGCTGCATTTGTGCCCTCTGTGCCCTGAAACTTGTTCCTGGCTCTGCAGATCAGAAGTACCCTAAACATTTGAGTTTTCACACAATGGAGCCATTCTTACTTACCCAGCATCTCAATCACCACCTGCAGCTTTTGCCACAAAAGAGTGACCTCTGCTGCTTGGAAGAAGGAGGGTGGGGTTTGACCAAGGATGCCAGAGAAGCCTGGTGTTTATAAAAAGCCCTCTGAGGTCAGTGAGGCAGGCAAAGTCCTTTCCATGCCCTCCTTAGGAATCCTGGACCTTTTTTTATTTTTTTGAAGAAAAGGCTATTTTAAAACATGAGGTCCTGAATGTTCTCTTTTATATTTCCCCATCTGCATATTATCAGTTGATAACCTTTAAGACCCTTCTGAGTCTGAGAGCGTCTGTGGCTCTGCCTCCCATAGCCCCTGCTTGTCTCTAGAGGCAGAGAAACCGTCACTTGGGAGAGCAGTCCATTTCAGTTTCAGGGTGGACAGAAGCCTGCCTTCTAGCTATTTTCACCATCAGATGGTCAGATGTCTTCCTGCAGCAGGTTTTTGGGTGGTAATTATCAATCAAAACCCACACGAGTTTCTGTTCTTCCCATGAAAGCCCTTCTTTCACCCTCACTAGTGGGTTTCCATCTCAAACAACCTTAGTTCTGCTCTGGATGGCATCTTGCTGACTTTTGGAGATGTCGATGTTATGAAAATGTATTTTCTAAAACTGACCTGTAGCCCCCACTCTTTGGCCCGGTGCCCTTGAAGTGTCTGCAGTTGGCAAGAGGGAGAAGCGCAGCAGGGTGGAAGATGCTTCCTCGGGAGCTGGCAGTGATCCGCTTTGCTCTGTGGTAGGTATTAACAGCGTTCCCAGGCCTGTTTCCTGCTCCCAAATGCCAACATCCCTGCCTCTTAAGTGAGGTTTAACTTAATCCCCAACCTTACCTAAATGTTACTTCTATTATTATTCAGAGCTGTGGGCAGAATTTCCCTGCAACACTGAGACTTGAGAGGCTGAAAGTGTAGGTGGGGATGCCATCAGTGGGATGCCTGCTCTGCCTGTGGTCCTGTAGGCAACATCCGTCATTCCTTAGCCCCATCCAGCTAGGATGATTCCAGTCTCCTAGGGGTCAGTAGGGTGGCTTTGGAGGTTAGACTGGACAAACCCATTTACCAGTAGGAGAAACTGAGGCCTAGGGCATGGGGGGTAGGCCTGTCTTCCTCTTTCCTTTCTCAAAGCTGGAAGCTGGGCATCTTGTGCTGGAGCTCTCTGCCTCGGAGAGACTGTAGTCTCTGTGTGCATGCACTCATCATCGTGGGTTTGCACAGAGCCTTAGAACTACCTCTACTTTCTCTTTACCTGGGTCAGGTTGGCATCCTCGGGAGCCCTAGGTGCTAAGGGTCTGTCACCAAGGCAGAGGTGGGGCATTGTCAGAGTGCAGCGCTCCCTAAGGGCAGGCAGGTGATTAGTCTCCACTCCTGTGTTTACACGGTCTGGCATATAGTAAGTGCACAGTGAGGATTTGTTGAAGAACCAAAGGATTTGGATAACAAGACCTAACAATGGATAAGTTTGGTAGCAACCTGCCCATCTGATGGGTTAAAATGGAAAACAAAAACCCCCCAAAACTTAAAAAAAGACCTCAATAACATTCTTAGTGTTCTTCCCTAAGGATCACCCCTATTTCTGGATGGCATATTCATTGTCATACCTTGGGGGGGTCCTCCCCCAAAAACTGCCTCTTGGAGTCGACTTGCTGACCAGTGTCCCAAATGCCCATGTTGAAGCTACATGTGTTAAGATTCCTGCTGAAATGCTAGAGGGCAGGGGAAGGTCCTGCCTTCTCCTTTGCCCCCACCTTAGCTTCTTCTGAACTCGATGGAATGATCTGCAGGGAAGGGCTGGGTGATGGTAGACCTGCTGATAAGTCATCCCTCGTCCAGGTGGTGTGCCTGGTTTTTTACCAGCACTTTAGTTGGCTGGGCTGGATTTTGTTCCAGGTGTCCCTTTTGTATGGGACCCAGAGACTGGCTGGAGGATGATGAGGTACAGGGTTGGATTTTCTGTTTCTCTATATGTAGTGCTAAGCATCCTGGTAATGAACTTTTCCTCAAGAGGGAAGTGAACTGCTGAAGCAGACCACCCCTTCCCTCATTGAGCATGACTGTGGGCTGTGCTAGCACAGTGGCCTCACCTGATCAGTACCCACCGTAGGCCAGTATGCCAGCTCCTTTGAGAAGACTTGGGCAGATCATCCTATTAGATATAGATTCAAAAGTAGTATCTAATGAAGTCCTGGGGTGCCAGCCACTTTTCTCAATCTGTGGTGTGTTCTCTGTCCTCCCTTCTGATCCTGCCCATGCTTAGTGGGAACTCAGCTGTCTATCCTTGCTGTCCTCCTGGTCAACCACACAGCCCTGAGTCATCTTTACAGAGACTATAGAGCGAGACCTTTTTCTCCCTGTGTCCATTTTCCCATCAAATCTGAGGGCCTGAGGAAAGTCCTTGTACAGATGGACTCTCTGGAGACCCTGTGAGCCCCAGTCTTAACTGGGGATGTGGAGAGGGCATGGCTAGGCTGTTGGACAGGATGCTAAGGATGACCTGCTGGTAAGGGTGGAATGCGGGAGGAGAGGCCTCTGTGGCAGTGCCACCACTGTCTCACACTGAAGTGGGCGCTGCCATCTCTAGGCTCTGCATTTGGAGTGGGAGTGCCTACAAGGAGATGGGGGGCCTGTTTGGCAGCAGGTGCCTATCAGACAACTGGAAAGTGCCAGTGCTTGCGTGGCCATCTGTCCCCTGCGCCTAACTCCCAGCCACCTTCTGCTTGCCACAGAAGGGCCCGGCGCTGTTCCACAGCACAAGGGCAAGGTGCCTGGCTGGGAGGGGCAGGCAGCGTTCCGTTTTGCCTTTGTGTAGCCCCATCTTCCTTGTAGCTCCTGGTGCTATGGTGTTGCCAGGTGTGTGGAAAGTTTGCAGGCTGCTGTCAGTGTGCCTTTTGGTGGGGAGCTGTGGGAGGGAAAGGTGCTTGTGTAGGCAGCCTGTTCACTCCTGCCGCTTGTTTGCCCAGCTATGGACTCTCGTCCTCGCCTGGCTGCCGTTCTCTCGTTCTCTTCTTTAATCGTGGGAGTGTAGCCAAAGCAGGCCAACATTTGGGATTTGGTTTCGGCTGCACACGCCCTCTCCCAGTTACTTAAAGGGTTAAAAATTATGGGGAAGTTCAGCCGACACTTGCAAGATATGGTTGCCGTAGCAACAGGCCTTCTAATCTGGTAGGTGACCCGAGAGACTGGAGAAGATGTAGGGGTTGGTTTGGCATTTCATCATTTTGTGAGGCTGCCTCTCCAGCTGGTTTCTTTGCTGAGCTAAAGCTTGCTGTTCCTGCCACCAGAATTACTGGCACATTCCAAAACAACAGTTCAGATGGCATGAGCAGTGTTCATGGTGGCTTGGCCAGGTGGGGTGGGTGGAGGAGAGAGAAGGGGCTCTGGGGAGGGCCTTTGTGTGGCACAGCCCACCCCACCCCACTCCATACAAAGAGAGATGGTATGGACAGCAGGCGTGCCTGGCTCACTCTCTTTATCCATTAGCCCCTTGAAATGGCATCTCCAATAAATAGAATTGCTTGTTTTTAATGTGTGTGTTTATGTATGTGCTGGTATGTGTATGTGTGTGCATGTGTGTGGAGTCCTGAGTGTCATCTTTGGAAGCAGGAGTCACCACTTGAGACAGCATCTCTTGTTGGCCCCGAGCTCATCCATTAGGTTAAGCTGGCTGGCCAGCAATCCGCAGAGATCCTCTTATCTCTGCCTCCCCAGCACTGGGATTCCAAGCAAACACCACCATGCCAACCTTTTTACATGAGTGGGGATCAAACTTGGGTCCTCATGTTTACCGACTGAAGTACCTCCCCATCCCCGAATCCTGTTTTTTGTTGGTTTGTTTTTGGAGACAGGATTTCTCTATGGTTTTGGAGCCTGTCCTGGAAGTGGCTCTTGTAGACCAGGCTGGCCTCGAACTCACAGAGATCTGCCTGCCTCTGTGTCCCGAGTGCTGGGATTAAAGGCATGCACCACCACTGCCCGGTGTTTTTTGTCCCCTGAGAGGGAATAACTCTTTAGGGGAACTTGAAAAGGTCTTTCTCTAGTTTGCCAAGAATCCTCCTTAAATTTGGGGGCCTGTTAGACATAGAAAGGGTCCCCGTTGTTGTATCTGGGTGCTGGCGGCTTCTTCTATTTATCTGCAGATGCATTTTGTCCAGACATTTGGTTCAGTTGGGCCTTTGAGGTACCTCATGTCTGCTTGGTACCTGGTCCAGTGGTTGAGGACAGAGTGCCTGGCTTCCATTCTTCTCTCACAGATATCTACAGCGTGTTGCATGTGGCAGGCATAGCAGAGAAGAGGCAGCACTGGCCTGAGCCTCCCAATACGTACACGAGAACCCTTAGAAACAACGGCAGGAGAAGGGAAAAGAGCCACCCATTCTACTCCACCTCTTTGCTTTAGATAGACTCTATATCAGGGTAGCCAAGAGTCTCTTGGCCTTGGGATGGCTCAAGGCACCATGGTATCACCCCTTCTGTTCCACCGCTGTTCCTCTTGAATTTTTGCTCCTGGAACCCACCGGCTGTAGAAGGAGTAGATGTATGTAGATGGCGTATCTGGGTGGCATACACTAAAGCTTGTGTTCCCGTGCACCAGGCCTGCAGAGTTCTGGATGAAGTCAGGACAGCTTATGTATGCATAGTGGTTGTTGTGTGGCTTTCTTCTCTTTCTGGTCTGCTTCCCTCTGAAAAAATTAGTGTTTCTGGGACGTGTGGGTGAGGATTGGAGAGTTGTTCACAGTACCCGTGGGATTAGACCTAGCAGGCGTTTGTGGAGGCCCGTATTCCTCTCCCATAGGCGCCAGTGCTGAGGATCAGAGTCAAGAACATGGAGAGGTGACAGCACAAGGGCCGCCCTCTGTTGAGCCTTCCACCTGCTCTGTTTGTTTCGGGAGAGTTGAGCTGGGGCGGGGTTAGCTACTGGGGAGGGCCCCGTGCGGCAGAAGCCGAGTGGCTATATTTGGGAAGACCAGTAAGGTGACCTGATGTTTGGTTTTCTGGGTAAAGGTGTGTGTTAGCAGAGTAGAGTGGGAGTCTTCAGTCTGGGAAGCACTTTGGAATGTGGGACTGTTCTTGGGTGGAGATGTGATGAGCCACCTGTAGTCCCCAAGTCATTCCTAAGAGTCATTCCCCTTTGTACTATGGTAGCAATTGGCTGATCCCTCTCTGGTCCCCCAGCCATATGTCTTTTCTGGGGGGGGGGTGAAGACACGAGCAACATCTCTATACTATTGGGCCTCAGACTGACTTTTCAGTGTGAAGGTGGCGTTAGTGTTTACTTAGCGTGACTTATTTTGTTTGATAGAGTGCAGCTCTGAGATAGTTTGTAAGGCAGAGGGAAGGGTTAGGAATGGGGAGGTATCAGGCTTGTTCCTCAAGAGCTGCCCCGGGGATCTTAGCCGTGGAGAATTGGTCAGAATTGATCTGTAGCATTCACCTGTATACTTGGAACAGGTCTGTTACAAACAGCATGCAAATGGAGATCCCCCAGATCTCTAGAAAGTGGAAGTGGTTTAGAGGCGAGAAGGGAAAGAGTTTTCCAGGTGAAGCTTGTGGTCTTGAGTATGTGTGGACATTATCGAGGGTCAGGGATCGGTTAACAGAAGACTTCTGGGTCCTCTAGACCAGTGGTTCTCAACCCTTTAATGCGGTTCCCATGCTGTGGTGACCCAACTGTAAAATTATTATCATTGCTACTTTATAACTGTAATTTTGCTACTGTTATGAATTGCTATGTAAATATCTGTGTTTTCTGATGGTCTTAGGTGACCTCTGAAAGGGTTATTTGACTCCCCTGTCACCCCTTGGCTTGGTGGTTGCTCTAGTTTTTCTTACATGGATGGATCTGTCCTGTTGATGAGAGTAGTGAGACCTGATATACGACAATAGATAGGGCACCCAGCCCTGGATGTGACTGGGATGAGGGCAGAGCTGTGGGGAGGGTATTTCTGGACCTCTTGCAGTTAAACTGAGGGGCACAGAGGGGGTGAGCTGACTGCTGAGGGCTGGCACAGCTAGGCCAGGGTTCTTTCACTGACTGCCTCACGTCTGCTTAGAATTTTGGAGTTGACCATTTACACCCTTCAGACTTCCGGGGGCCCCGTGTCTCACATGTTTTGTGGGATTAGGTGGGTGTTGTGCTCTGTGGTGGGGACATCTCAGTCAAGTCCTGTGAACTTTGCTGAGGCTCTTTCATTATTAATCTTTCCCTGGCTTAGAGTAGGGGAAATGGCAGAGGATTTACCTGTGTCAGGCTTTTGGAGCTGTTATAATGGCAGCTCTCAAGTCTACACATTTGTGTTGGTCACAGCAGTAAGACAGTGCTGTCATGGGAGGTGCCCCATGGTCAGGGTACTGGGTGAGAACCAGACACAGAAGATAACCAGCCACCATAGTGAGTCTTCATCATGAGATGTGAAATTGAATGGAGATGCGGCTAAGAGAGGGAGGGTTTTGAGAGGAGATTAAACCTGACA
The DNA here is from genome assembly GCF_950005125.1 of Chionomys nivalis. Classification (NCBI taxonomy): domain Eukaryota; kingdom Metazoa; phylum Chordata; class Mammalia; order Rodentia; family Cricetidae; genus Chionomys; species Chionomys nivalis. The sequence goes on along the minus strand of NC_080096.1, from coordinate 40,712,551 downwards.
GGAAGTGAGGTGACCCGGGGGAGACAGTGTCTGACAGAGGCTGCACACAGACAATTTGTGGAGGAGCTCAACTTAGTTCATAGTGTCATTGAAGAAGCCATCTATAGGTTAGGAAGTCTGGACCCTTTCGACTTTTCTGGAGAATGACACATTTAGCAAGCCAGATAGTTTTACTGTAGATATGCTGTAGATGAAGTAAGACTGTATCTATTCTGTGTATCCCTAGGCATGATGTGCTGGTTCTGAAATGCTGGCATTTGGTCCTTTATGTGCCCCGAGTTCTGCCTTGCCCAGGTCTGTGCAGACTGAGGCATCTCATGCAGAAGCTCGTCTTTTTGTGCTGTAAGACACTGTTGCTTAATCATCAGTCCCACCTGGAGGGTGAGCGTCTAAGGTGTGGACCAGTAGCTGAGAGGGGAGGAAGAGCAGTGTGTTGAGCCAGGCAGGTTGGGTCAGGAAGCTCCCACACTGCCATTACACCCATGTGGATGTTCACCCACAAGGGCTTTGCCGCAATTGGGTGTGCAAATAGCACACTGGCCACAGTTGGGTGTAAGATAGCACACTGGTCTTAAGGGGGCTCTCAGAGGACCCAGTTAGGTTTCTGAGCCTTCCTTTGAGAATGCCCAAGGTCCTTTCCATCAGGCTGGACTGTTGTAGACCCATCTTGTAAACAGTCCATATTCTAAGAGTCCACATTTCCACTGAGGAAAGATTCGTTTGTTGGATGGTCTTGTTGCCATGGCCTCTCAGGTGGTTAGACTATAGGATCATATGCACGTGTGACCATGCCTAGCTAAAATTGCTTTTAAAGTTAATTTCTATTTGGATTATTATAGTGTTGTTCTTGAGTTCCATGACTGAGCCTCCACTGTTGGTAGGTGTGACCAAAGTGACTTTATAACCTTTCTGAATATAACTGTAAATGCTTCCTGAGTGAAGAAGTTGTGTGTTCTATATATACTCATTAGGAAGAGGCATGAAGAGGGTGGGAGCATGACCCAGTGGCAAAACACTTGCCTAGCATGCATGAGACCTCAGGTTCCAACCTCAATACTGGAAGTAGCAGGAAGAAAGTCACCTGTCAGTCCAGTATCGAGGCTCCCTTTGTGCAGACAAGATTCTTGAGTGTTTCCCTCCAGACTGTTTTTCCTCTTTGCAGCTTTCTCCATCTTCTGGTCAGAGCATTCCCGTGATAAAACATGATCTAGGGCTGGAAAGATGGCTCAGCAGTTAAGAGCACATATTGTTCTTGTAGGGGACCTTAGCTCAGTACTCAGCATCCACATCAGGCTGGGGGGGGGCACTGTTTCTGTGACTTCTGTGAGTGTGATCATAGCGTACACACACATGCACGCACAGCTCAAACAAATATTTAATATCAAATTCTGCAGCACCTAAGAAGCCATGGAGGCTTAGCTTCTGTTTGCAGCTCTGAGGTTTTTCCTTGGTGGGTGATTTCTGGAAGGTCCCTGTGTGGGGTGCTCTTGGCTGACCCTGGGCTACTGCTGGAATAGTTGTTGCAGCTCGGCATCCTGGGCTTGGGCATCCAGACCTGAACAAGACCCTTTGTGTCTAAGGAGTTGCTGCTGATTGGAGTGCTAATGAATCAATTAGAAAATTACTCGCTGCTGAGATCCTTAGCCAAACCATGGCTGTGCATGAGCCTTGCAAACCTCCAAAGGCCATACGCGGATAAATCTTTCTTGGCCATGGCCCTCGTAAATCGCACTACAGCCTTTCTTGGGCCTGTCAATCACTTGAGCAAAGCAGGCTTGTGCTTTGTTGGGCTGCCTTGTGCCTGGCATAGGTTTCTAGCTTGTGTCTCCGTTTGTCCTGGCGCTTGTGAGTAAGGCCACTTCAGTGCTGTATAATGGCCTTGGTGTGGAATCATCCAGGGTCACTTTTGTGTCCTTTCCTTTGTCCTCACAACAGCAGTAGGGAGATGTCCATCTATCTTTATGAGAGGCAGCGGGGGACTCAGAAAGTACATGTAACCTGTCCTCAGGTCCTCACTTAAGGCAGAACTGGAGCCTCCAGACCCCAGATCGTCAAACATCAGTGTGTCTAATGGTCTTTCTAAATTGTTCCCCGTTTCAGGTGTTTTCACAGTCCCAGGTTGGGGGTTGCAGATGAGGAACAGTAAGTTGAGATGGAGGTATACCAGGGGCTGCAGTTTGGTACGGTCAGTCTTGGGGCAGGCTGGTTGGAACGACAGCCAACAACTGAGGCTGAAGGAACCCATGGCTAGCAAATTACTTCTTTCAGGACACTTGCTGGGTGCTTGAGCTTGAGGGGAGATGGGAAGAGGAAAGGGAGGGTGAAAAGGATGAAATTGCTGGGACTCCCAGCTGAGGTCAGATCCAGCTCTTGAAAAAGGCAGCTGTAAAATAATGATTTCAGTGTATTTCTCTGGCTGCTAGTTTCAGTTTCCTTATTGGTTATTGCAGTGTGAACCGCTTGTCCCCTGGAGCTCTGTAATATGTTTAACTGAGGCATTTCGCCTAAGCCTTTACCAGTTCTTGCCTGGAGAAGCCAGCATGCTTGTCTGAGGCTGGAGCTCGAGGCAGCTGTTTGCTGGGCTCTTCGTCTAATTTGGTTTCATGGGGTTTGGAGAGTATAGACTGGGATTGTCAACGTTCTGTTTTCCCCCCCAGCTTTTAGGACCTCAGATTCTGTCTTTTTGTGTTTTGAAAAAGGGTCACTGTTGATCTAGAATTCATTATGTAGCCCAGACTGGCCTCAGATTTGTGGTAGTCTTTCTGCCTCAGCCCTTTAAGTGCTGGGATTATAGGCATGAGCACTGTCCCTGACTAGATTAGATTCTGCCCTTTTGTTCCCAAGATGGTCTGGGTGTCTGGTAACTGATGTTTTGCGTATTCAATCTTGGAGGCCTGGGATACCTGAAAAAGAACTCTAGCGCGCACGCCACTGCTGAGGCATGCTTTGAACTTTTGAGTGTGGCAGGGGAGCGAGAAGGGGAGCACAGATGACAGTTAGCTAGCACAGGTAGGGCAGAGTGTTGGCCGTCCAGCCCGCCCATCTGCCCAGCTAGCTACTTGGCCTTCCATTGTTGACTTGGCTCTATCCAGTTCCAGTATTGGAAACCCAAAACAAATACGCCTAGTCCCTGGACGGAAGCAGACTGACTTTCTCCCTGTAGAAGCTAAAAGTGCAACAGCTGTGTGGGTAGTTATTGCCAGGTGATATCCTGTGTGGCAGGCTGTTGCAGTGAGCTTCCAGGAAGTTCCAGTAGGGGATGGGAGTCAGATGTACGTGGGTGACTAGGGGCAGGGATAGGAGTGTCCCCTTTACCTTCAACTTCCTTTTTTAACCTTCTCCTTGTGTTCTGTTGACTTTCCTAATTACCACTCATTTTACCCGACCTTGTTTCAGAATCTGCTTAGGTGTTTTCAGCTGACAGTCCAGGGGCCAGAGCCTACCACCTGGGAAAGGTGATTTGCTTGCTGTGATCTGGATGGGATTGGAACTCTGGCTGTCTCTGGTAGTCTTGGGGAACCGTCAAGGTTGGCTGAACAGTGGTGTAGCTCCATCATTTTGGGTCACACATCCCTGAAGCAGGAGCAGTGCAGAGGAGGAGGGCAGTTGTTTTGTAGGTGGGAGAGTTGTGAGTTTGGAATGAGGTCTTTGTGTTTTCAAAGTTGCAGTAACAAAGGATCACAAATGAGTTAGTTGCCTTTGCACAACAAACTTATTTTTCCTCACTGTTTTGAAGACTGGAAGTCCAAGATCAAGGACCAGTAGGGCCATGCACTCACTGAAGGTTCTAGGGAATCTGTTCCATGACTTTCTCTTCTGGTGGTGTTGGCAGCCTTTGACATTGTTGGACCTGTGTCCCTCTGATCTCTACCTCTCATCACTTGGCATTCTCCCTGTGTCTATGTACCCACAGTTCCTCATTGGATTAGGGCCTGTTCACATCCAGTATGACCTCATGCTAGCTTGATTATATCTGCAAAGGACTTACCTACAGCCAGGTTTACATTCATGGGGGCCTGGCTGTGGGGAGGACTTGAGCAGTGACCTGTAATCTCAGAGGCTTGTTTAAATTCTTGCCATAAGGGACCTTTCTTCCCTCTGTCATGGTTTGGTCTTCGTCCCCAACAGGAGTGAGGTGTCACCTGGGGTGAGAAGTTAGTTCTGTGGGAACTAGGGATTTTTAGAGAAAGCCTTTGGAGGTAGCTTTAGAAATGAGGCAGTTTTCCTTCCTTCCCTATTAATTTTGAGGCCACTTGTCCGTCGTCCCCCCCCCCCCCCCAAGAAAGATGATGGGAATGGTTGCCGGGCTCTTCCCTGTGGGAATGTAAAACTCTGATGATTTTGCAAGCGCGTGTGAGGGCTGTCTGTTCCAGGCAGCCTTGGTAGTTGGTAACTTTTATTGCAAGGGCAAATACTGTGCAGTGTCATTACGGACGTGCTTTTACTGTGGCTAAACACAAAGAGCCAGGTGTGTGTTAGTGTGTACTGGCTGGGACAGCGCCTTATTTCCCTCCTCAAAAGTTTCCTACTTGTGCAGAACCTAGATGAAACTTCTTAAAACCTTGCAGTCCACCCGCCTGAGAAGAGCCTGTTCAGATGACAGGCGTGGAGTAAAAGGCATTTATAGCTGTTGAGTTGGTGAAACCAGTGTAGTGTAAATAGGAAATCTGGATTATACACATCCTCAAAACACGACAGCTGAAAACCACACATGCCAAATGAAATTTCCCACCATGTGCCTGTAAACTTGAGCGCTGTCTGTGGGCGCCGGGGCTGAAGCAGGGGACCTCGCTCCCTGTCTCTGTTACTCGTCACTTCTTTGCTCTTGCTCTCACACAACACAAGGAGAAGAAAGTTAATTGCTTTGTCTTCATGCTTTCCCTCCTTTACAAGATTGTCCGCGTGTTGGAGATGCTGTGTAAGGAGGAGTCCACTTGTGTAGCCATCGCTGACCAGAATTCTAGGCTTGTCATAAAGTAACCGCAGGAGAGCACAGGAAGCCTCTTGAACGTACTTGACTCTCCTCTCTGCCTTCCTGGGAGTGGCTTCTGTCACCCCTCCCAGAAGGGGCCTGTGATGACCCATTTTGGGTAGAAGTAGTTGTTATACCAAGAGTCACAGATGTCTGCTTCGTTCATGTTTTTAAAGTTCGTGTCCATTTCTGTAGTATGTGTGGATGTGTACTTTTTGTAAAGGAAGATAGATCATAAACATTAGCAATACCTCTCATGTCTTCACTCTCCAAAGATAATAATAGTGCTGTTTATGTCCATTTATATTGGCAGCGTAACCTTTTCCCCCAAACACGCCCCTACCCTTAGGAGTTCATGTCCACGCGCATATCCTTCCCTGTGGTCTAATCAGATGGACTTCTCTGTTGCCAGGGGCTCACTTCCCTTCCTCCATCCTTGGATCCTTGGGTGGTATATAGCCTACTGTGCCAATCTGCATGTCCAGGACTTTCTGTGAGTCTGCACAGAGATTTCACTCCCTCCTCAGCCAGAAGATGGCGGTGATGCATGTGACCAGTTTCTTTTGGAGTGAGGGAATGAGGTGTAATTCTTGCTCCAGTCCTGGGAGTTGGGGCTCTATGTGAGAGACATTAAGGTATGTGTGTCAGACCAGCAACGGTAGGCTTTGCTTCTAACCTATGTGTCCTCTGCCCACCTCCAAGCACTGCCCACTCACCTGTACAAATAACTGCAGAGAAGCCAGGGGTTTGGTTTGGAGACCCACCCAACCCCAGGCCCATCCCTAGGGACCTTCTAGAGGCAGACCAGTGCCCCACACGGACCTCCTGCCCAGCTGGCGTGGCCTCTTGGGCAGTGCTTCAGTAGGGCTAGAAAGAGAGCAACCTCATGGTTGTGCTGGTTTACAAAGGGTGGTTACTAGTGACCATGTCTGCTGAGCTCTGCTGCTCTTTACCATGCTGTGACCCATTGTGGGGGAAGTCCCACCATGACCCCCTTGACCCCCAAAAAGCAAAGAAAGAAAAATCCACCATGACTTCTATAGTCCAGCAAATGGAGGTTCAGAAAGGTAGTATGTCTGGCTAGAGTCAGGACTGGAACCTAAGCAACACGTGCTTGACATAAGCAGAGAGTATATACCATTGCTCAGGAAATGGTGACAGCAGCATTAGATACTGTGGACAGTTTTTTCCTCCCCCAGGCTTGTACCTGTCCCGTGTTCCCCCGGTGCAGGATCCAGCTCCTGAGGAGCCTGCAGGCTGGGGGAGGCGAGTGCAGGTCCGCCACTCTGGGAGATGTGTGAAATCCTGTTTCTGAGCCGGCCGGGTTCTCTTTGAGTGTCCCGGCTGGCGTGTTTGCTAGTCACGAAACATGATCCATACACTATATTTTAGGATTCCCCATCTGTCAGTGTCGGGGAGGTTGTCCTAGGGGGAGGGGTGCTCAACACTTCATGGTGGGGTAGAGGGGTCTGTGGTTGGGTGCCTAGGGGTACTGAAAAGCGGGAGATACAGATCATGTTTCCACACACATAAGGTGTGCCAGGTCACTTTTGTTACTGTGTCTCTCAGTCTGCCAGATAACGACATTGCCATGCAGGGGGTGGGGGAGGGACTAGTGTTTCTTTTTCAACCGGAGTTCAATGCAGCTAAGGTTTGAATATTTAGGCTGTCAGGAATTCTCTGCTGGTCACTGTGGGAGGGTGAGTGGCCTGGGAGCCAGAGAGATAGATGCAGGAGCCCTCCTTAGGCCCACTCGTAGGATGCTGTAAGATGCTGTTTGCCCTGGTCCTCACCTGTCCCTCTGGCCTCTGCTGGTGGCAGAGAGAGACGTGAAGGGCTATTGATCCACCTTCTCCTCTTGGGGAGGCCACAGCACACTCAAGGCTTTCTTTTTAAAAATGTATTAACCTGACCGTAAGCAGGCCCAGTTTAAAAATAAAAGTAAGAGGCTAAACAAGTGGGAATGGAGGGCGGGGATAGAGTGAAGCCTTCAGAGAAGTCAAGGGCATGCGGAGGGCTCTTTTTCTCAGAGCACCTTTACGCTTCACACTGGATTCTAGGACCCCTGTGACCCTGCTCTGCTTCCCTGTGAGCCTGGTGGGTTGTGGGGTTTTATTTTCTCCTTTTTTGGGGGTGGGTGGTGCTTAGTCTATACAGTGGAAACTCTTCAACCCTCCACCCAAATGGTCCTCACAGAGTGCAGTGACAGCTTGTCATGAAAGCCTGCCGTGTTAGCCCTGCTTGGGCACCCTGGCCATCTTCCCTGTTCCCCCACTGTTTCTCATGAGTCCCAGCTCCAGCCTGCCAGCTGCTTCCCTCCTACAAGCACACACACATGCATACACACACACACACACACACACACTACATACACACGTACGTACATGTACACATACAAACCTCACCATGGTAGGACTTAGTAACTCTCAGGTCTCATCTGGAGCATGCTTCTTAGAGAGCCTGCTTTGTCCTGACTGGGCCATGCTTCTTGTTTACTTCCATGGCTCCCAGGAATAGCAGGGAGTCTAAACCCAAGGAAGATCTGTCCTCCTGTCTTAGGGTTTCTACTGCTGCCATGAAACACCATGACCAAATCAACGCGAAGAGGAAAGGGTATATTTTTGGCTTATACTTCCACATCACTGTTCATTATCAAAGGACGTCAAGACTGGAACTTAATAGGCAGGAACCTGGAGATGGTGGTGCAGAGGTCATGCTACTTATTGGCTTGTTCACGTGGCTTCCTCAGTCTGCTTTCTTACAGAACCCAGGACCACCGGCCCAGGGATGGCACCACCCACTGTGGGCTGGGCCCTCCTCCCTCAATCACTAGTTATAAAATGCCTTACAGCTGGATCTTATGAAGACATTTTTCTCAATTGAGCTTTCCTCCTTTCAGATAACTCTAGATTGTGTCAAGTTGACGTAAAACTAGCCAGCACACTTTCCCTGTGTGTTTGTATTGATATTGGAGATTGAGCATTGGTCAACATAGGATCTCAGGAAATGCTTATGACCCTTCAGGAATGTTGGCCAGGGTCCACTCTTGGTGCATTGTCGCGGCTGCCTTGACCAGCAAAGAAGACGCAACACCAGAGCTCTTCTTGCAAGCAGTTTATTCAGGATCTTATTTACAACTTCTTGTCTCTCTCTCTCTCTCTCTCTCTCTCTCTCTCTCTCTCTCTCTCTCTCTCTCTCTCTCTCTCTCTCTCTCTCTCTCTCCTCTCTCTCCGTCTCTCTGTCTCTCTCTGGGCAAAACCTCTCCCAGCCCTTAAAAGGCATGGGCCACCAACCCCGGATTGCCACGTGGGCACATCCATAGGTCCACGCATATGCAAGCAGCTGACGATCATTGCGTGATAATAGCATAGCATAAGTCAGGCCTTAGCCATAAGGAGTTGATTATCACAGAGAGCACTCGCTTTCGGGATCGCGGAGGGTGGAAGCCAGCACCATAAGGTGCGGTTCCATGCAGCTCTCTACACATCGCCATCAGGTGCGGCTCCACGCAGCTCTCTACAGTGCATAGATGCAGTTTGGACAGAGGTGGAAGAAATAACATTGTAACCATAATTCCCTGTGCTTCTCCCCTGCCTCCCCAAACAAAACAAATAAAACAACTAGAGTCTCACTATGTACCCTGGCTGTCCTGAAAGTTGCTATGTAGACTGGGCTGGCTTTAAACTCACAGTGATAGTCTTGACTCTGCCCCGAGTGCTAGGATTAAAGGTGTGCATACCACCACGCTCAGCTCCAGCTCCTTGTATCTTAAGGGCAGGTAAACTGCGAGGTTTTAGGAGGTTGCGAGGGCCATTTAACAGTAGTTTTACATCTCCAAGGGCGGCTGCTGCCTCACATGAGTGCCCCCCAGCTTGTTCCCTTAGGATGGAAAGACAGAAAGTACAGAGATTAGAAAGGATTTAGCCAGGTCTGGTTTTTATCCAGACCCCATTGTGGAAAGACGGTCAGTCAGGTGACAGGGTGGACATGCGCTCTTGGGTCTCAGCCTCCCTTGTTGGCCCACAGAGCAGCACCTCAGGAGGAAGGAGCCGGGAGACTCCACAGCCCTGACAGTGGCGTCAGAACTCAGCCTCCGTGATTCATAGCCCGGTTCTGCCCCATCTCTCAGTGGGTTGGGGTAGTATGAAAGCTGCCATTTCTTGCATGGACCATGGAGGGCACTCTGCCTCTGGTTAGTCGGAAGGGTCATAAAGACTTGTATGAGCCTCTGCTGTATTCCCCATTTGTTTTTACCTCCTCCTTCCATATCGTTTTCCTTGCCTCTGAGATCACTTCAGACATTCCTCCTGTTCTCCCTCCCTCTTCCCTGCAAAGCCGCTGGGGCTCCCGGGAAGGTACCGAGGATGATGAAGCAGAATCTCCGCTGTTCTGAGAGCAACGTTCCATCATTTGTAGCTAAAAATAAAGTATGTGCTTGCTTCTCTTCGCAGCAGATTTGTTTTCTTTTGGGGCTTTGAAGGGGTCATTTGTTCCTCCCCTCCTCCTTCACGAGTGTGATGAGTCCTACAACATGGGGACACAAGGGGCTTGATGCTGCTCACCTGCTTTGAGCTGAGCTCTCAGGCCTCTATGAGGAAACTCTTCAGTAGTCTGAGCAGTGACTTTGGCACATGGCAGGAGTGTGTGGGGTTCGGGGCGTGTAAGATGGGGCATGCACCCTACTCCCCTTGCTTACATGACTGCAGCCCCAAATAGCCAGGCCACCTTTAGAGGACTTCCTTCGTGTGGGGTGTTTCTTTTTGATACCTGGAATACACAGAGGCCAGGTAGAGAAAATTAACTTGTTCAGTTAATTTTGTAAATATTGACTGAGCAGAAGCTTTATGCCAAGTCACATGACAGGGACCTAAGCACTCGGCATAAAGCAACATGGCTGTGTCCCTTCTTGAAGGCATTTGTCCTCATTTCCTGGGGGGTGGGATGGGGAGAGAGGTCCAGCTCCCCGCCAGACCCTTCCAGAAGCTGAGCTGCCTGTGTGAAGTTCTTCCCCCTTCTTAAGGACAGCCTCACCCTGTGGTCGTTTCGCTTGCTGTGGTTAGACTGGGCTGGCACGTCACTTGGCTTTACTTCCTGGGTTAGCATGAGCCCGAGAGCTCTTCATCCGGTTTCCAGCTGAAGCCCCCCCCCCCCCAGAGGTTACTAAGATTTCTCAAAGCCCTTAGGTAGACTCCTCGAGGGCCAAGATTTCTCGCTCTTCCCCTCAGGCTGTTTAGACCCGAGCCCCACCTGCACGAGAAGCTGCCCAGAGCCACCTGTCTGCCCTCAGCACTTGCCTTTGAGAAATCTTTAATGTTCTTTCCATTTGATAGATACAATATTAGGAACCTGGTAAACAAACAGATCACACCAGATGGTAGTAAGTAAAGTGGTAACTGATATCTGGAGAGGCTAGCACGCTTTTTAAAAAAAAAACAAATTGAAAAAGTACCTTTGTATGTATGTGTGCATATACCATGGCTGGCGTGTGGAGGTTAGAGGACAGCCTTCCACGCTGTTTGAGACAGTATCTTTTCTTAACAGCTGTGGAGGCCAGTGCAGTGGCCTGTGAGATTCTGGAACTCTCGTCCATTCTTAGCTCCCTGAGGGAGCATCAGGGCTTCAGGTGTATGGCGTTTGTGTGGGGTCAGGTGCTTGGGTTAGTGCAGCAAGTTCCTTACCCGTGAAGCCATATCCTCTGTTCCTGCATGCTTTTAACTCATTGTTAAAAACAGTACAAGGTCTTGCTGTGTTATCAAGGCCGATAGATAGCCTACTCCTGGCTCAAGCAGTGCTTTTTTGCCTCAGCCTCTTGGGTAGCTCGGACTACAAGTTTGTGCGACCCTACCTAGTTCAAACCATGCTGTCTTAGTCCAGAGCCCATAGGAGAGAAAGTCCACGCATCACCGAAGCTGCTGCGGGAGTGGAAGGCGCACAGGAAAGGTGTGTGAGAAGACTAGGTGGTCACTCGGACTCAGGCAGCCCATGTGGGATCTCGCACTGCTGTCCTGATTCAGGTACTTGGGAAAATGATGGCAGTTGTAATTTGGAATTCCCTGTTGGCACACAGCAGCTGGTCTGGATGTAGGAGGCTGGGGTGTCCGTGTGGGAACAAGCTGAGGCTTGTTAGTGGTGTCACTTTGTTCTGCCCTCTGTGTCACCAGGGAGAAGGGTGGGAGTAGAGAGCTACAAGAGCTATTTTTACATCGTTCACGTCATGTTCAGAATTACTAGATGTTTGTGGCTAGATCCCTGTTTGGCCTCAGTTGGGGAGAGAGCTCCCTTGGCTGCCTGTACCCGCACGGAAACTTGAGCTCAACCCCATGGGTATATGTGTTGTTCTGAAGGCAGAGGAACCCAAAGTGACCGTGCAGTTACCCCGGGTCATTGGGAGTTGTCACACTAGGGCTTATATTTTCCATGGTCCTTCAGAATCCTGCTGGGGATGGGATACCAGTTTGGGAGGCAGAAGCCATGGACTCACCCATGGCTCATTTATTCAACAGATAGCCTTTCAGTGTGAGACACACCCTAGCTGTTTTCCCAGGTATTTTCAGAGTGGAATAAAGTATTGTCTGTGAACAGTTTTATCCAGTTGAAAATGTACAAGCCAGGCATGTATACTGGGCTCTTAGAGGGTCTGGCATGCAGGACAGTTGTAGGAGGGACAGCACAGCAAAGCAGAAGGGCCTGGGCCATTCAGGGTGGTTTGAGTCTCTTTCCTTCAGGAGGTGCTGAGTGGCCCAAGCTGGCTTAAAGAATCGGGGGTAGAGGTTTCAAGGGTGCACAATTGGGTTGTTGGCTACTGAGTATCACATGTTCATATATGCTGTCATGGGTGGCCAGAGCCATTACATACCCACATTTATTTATTTATTTATTTACTTATTTATTTATTTATTTATTTACTTACTTACTTACTTACTTACTTACTTACTAACTAATTTGAGACAGGGTTTTTCTGTGTACCCTTGGCTGTCCTGGAACTGTCTCTCTGTAGACCAGGCTGGCCTGCTTCTGCCTCCTGAGTGCTGAGATTAAATGTGTGTGCCACCGCCACCCGGCTACATTCTATTTTATTAATTTTTACCCCAAGAGTGCACTGTCTGAAAAGTTTAGGGGGTGGGGGAGTGGTGTCTTATGCTTGTGATTCTGGTGCTTGAAAGGCTGAGGCAGAAGGATTGCCATGAGTTCTAGACTAACTAGCCTTGACTACATAGTTGAAAATCAGCCATAGGCATGGGGGTATAGCTGTGTTAGATCATTTGCCTAGCAGAGTCCTGTTTCAGTCCCCAGCAAAGAAAACAAAACTAAAAGGAAAAGTTTCACACCAGCATACTTTGATGCCTCCCAGAGACATCTAGGTGGCCTGGGCCCTAGAGAGACCAGGCCAGAGTGTAAACAGCAAGGGTTACAGAAAGCAGCTCCCCCACACTGTGGGTCCTAGTTTGGTTTATGTAGCGCGTGCGTGTGTTCATGTGCGTGTATGCACACATGCACTGCAGCACATGCCTGTTGCTGGCACGGCATTATTTGCAGTGAGTATTCCAAATGTCAAGTTCCCCTTGACTTGAGCTGAGCAGATGAGACAAAATGGCAGACAGATTAGAAAGGGCTTGAGAAGCCTTTTAGGATTTGAAAACCGGACTTTGTTGACTTTGCAAAGCTGCTGAGCTGGCCCATCTGCACAGAGGCAGGGGCATCTGCTTGGCTTCAGCTGACTCTGGGCTCGGGAGACTGCAGGCACCCTGGTACACATATCTCCCCATCATGCATGGGGGTGAGCATATTTCTGAGCCTCTCGGGTAGAGCCCAGTCCTGTCCTTGAGTGATGAGAGTATGGGATGGGGTGGGCTGGGAGCAGAGGAGTTTAGGTAGGTCTCCAAGGAGTGTGTGTGTGTGTGTGTGTGTGTGTGTGTGTGTGTGTGTGTGAGAATTGTACTTGTTGAATCTCATAAGTATTTGTTGAACCTTTGCCAAGGACCTAGTAGGTGAAAGGAGAGAAGACCTTAATATATCCTGAACTGTAGAACGGACCAAGGGAGGTGAAAAAGTTAAAGTCACCAAAGACACAGAAATCTCTGCTAAGAACTTGAAGTGTCAGTGCCAGGGGAGCCAGAGGGTTCATTTGTTCCCTTCTTTCTGTAGCTGTAGTAGCTAAAGCTCAGAGAGGTGAGACCGTGGATCCAGAGCTGCATGGGAAGTGGTAAGGTCGGAATTTGAGCTTGCCTTTTTGGCTTGCAGCTCATATTTGTCTCATGACATCACACTGGCTTCTGCTCTCAGTCCTCTTTCTTCATAGATTCATTTCTCATTTCTCTTGCTCTTCCTCCAACTGCTTCCTCTTCCTGCCTGGAATCCCCAGGAATCCCTCCGTGGGTGCTGCCTCATCCAGCCTGGGAGAAACAGGAAGAGCATAGGGTCTTAGAAAGAACTCAGTCCCTTGCTGCTTCTGTGACACCTCCTAGGGATAGAACTTTTCTTACAGGACAGTGCCTGCAGCCCTGTCTCCTAATGACAAGCAAAAACATCTCATACCTTATCGTGCCTCTCAAAAAGAACTCATGGAGTTGGGTTTTGGGGCTGTGGGAAGAAGCTCTTTAAAAGGCCTGGAACTCCTCTGCCAGTGGCAGTCAAGTCTCAGGACATATGGTCCTTAACTCAAGCCCTCATTCGCGCCCCCTGCCCCTCAGCAGCCAGGTGGGCTACCATGGCCTGATGCTAGATGACACCTTAGGCACAAGTGCCTTTTGTTCCCAGGAAGCCCTGTTTTCTCTAGAAGCATCTGCGAGAAGCAGCAGCTCTGATAATGTTTGTGCTGGAGGAATCACTGTATGGGGAGGTGGGGTAGAGACCAGGAGGGACTGGGTGCTTGACAGCAGTCTGCTCACATGGCTGTACTTCCAAAGTGAGGTGCTTCCTTTCTTGGTAGAGCTCTCTACTACAGGAGCTGACTCTTGTGTCCCAGTGTTGTACAAAGATTAGAGCTGGTGAGACCTTCGCAGCAGGGCCATCATTGTCTTAGCTCCAAGAGCTGCGTCTGGAGCCCAGTCATTTCTGGGTGGTGGCAGTCCTGCCAGCCTGCTGCTGTGCAGCTTGGGCCAGCTGACCAGCTGATCCTCCTGTTCTTACTTCCAGGTTCAGGGCAACAGGATGAAATTGAACAGGTGTGAATGTAAAGTCCTGTGTGTGGGTTAAAAAAAAAGAAAACAACACAATGGTCGTAGGGTAAGGAAGAATGGCTTTAATAGTGAGCTCGAGAATGTGACAGTCAGATCCACCTGATGGTTGGCTCTGTGTGTCAACAATTGGTTACCACCGGAAGAAAACGACACGGACTTGCTGCACAGTGCCATATTCACAAGGAGATTGATGATGCTGTTACTGCCAAAGAGTATTAGTAGCTATGTGTTTTAGCTATGTGGGGTCTCCATCTTTAAGTCACCATTGAGGGGTAGTGTCTGGTCCCCCCTTTTCAGGAGACGATTTGCCTAGCATTACTCAGTGCAAAGCACAGGACCAATGAACCCAACCAAGAACTTGCCTTGGCTGGAACAACCCAAGGTGGTGATGGTAAAGATTCCAAGTGGAGAGATGCTGAAGGAAATGATGGCACCCAGCCCTGAGGCAGCTTGAGCAATACCTGCCTTTTATCTGTGCCAGGCCCTATTCCAGACAGTTTTTTTGTTTGATGACTCTCTTATTGTCCCTATTTTTCAGACAGGGAAATTGAGGCATGGGGAGGCTAAGTTAAGTAATTTGTCCATAGTGAGACTGCTTGTACAAGGCAGATCTGGGGTTCAGGCTGGAGTATTGGCAGACTTAAGAGGGTGCAGCATTAAGAGGATACAGTCGGTCAGGCTGGAGAGCTCTGCCTGCCTTGTTCTACAGGATGGCGGCTCTTCTGCTTGGACTCAGGGCAGAGCCACAGCCTGAGTATAGATGTTAAAGGGAGAGACTATGCGTCACATCAGTGGACACCAGATGGCCACAGAGCAGGCTCCCTGTTGGTGGCAGTGAACTCCCTGTTGCCAGGTGACTGCCCACAACTAGTCTTGCCCGTGGAGGCAAGAGGGCAACATTTTGCCCCTTGAGTCCTTTATAGGGTATAAAGGTCTCCAGGACCTCCTGTGTGGCTGGCTGGCTCCCAGTGGTTTGCTGAGGACCAGACCTTCATTACTTGCAGGTGGTAGTGTGTTCCACGGTGGTGGTCCCCATGGGTCATTGCAGGGGAAGTGACTGGTTCTCCGCTGGGTCCAGCTTGGCCATATTAGGAAGCACCGGTTGTCAGGTCCCACATAGTGCTGACAATGGTGCCTGGGAACAATGCTGCATAGGAGGCGGCATGTGTTTGCTCGCCTCCTGACCTGAGTGACATGCTTTATTTGTCCCTTTTGGTCCCCAGTGAACACTCAACCTGGCCCTGAATGCATTTCACTCTCAGGAGCTGCAGCTTTTTCTGTGGGCCAAGTGGACAGTCATCTGATCTGAGTTGTTCTTCCTAGGCCGGGGTGAGCAGGGGGTCTTAATTTTCTTGAAGCCCTTGTCAAGGAGCCCCGGTAACCCTCACCTCCTTACCTGTTTTGTGTGGAGGGAGAGGGAGGAGATGGCATACCTCATTGGCAAGTCTCACTGTAATTAGCCTCTGGTGACTTGAACTGTGTGTTGAGGGGGCCTTGAGAATTTCCTGTGTAGCCAGGTTGTCTTATGGATAAGGAAACAAGGCCCAGATTGGCAGCCTCATCTGGCCAGGGTGTCTCAGGTCATTGGTGGCAGTCCAGGTCTAGAGCTGAGGCCTGCTGGCCTTGTCACGGTCTCTGTGGCGCTGGTGTGTCTTATTGCTGCTCTTGCTTTTCCTACCAGGTGGGTGAAGGTGACTGTGACTGCCACTTAGGGCTTCTTTCCCTTGCTGCTCCTGTCACCCTGCATGGCTGCTGATACCTGGTTATATCAGCTGCCATTTTCTTTGCAGGAGCTGGGACCCAGGAAAGGATCACAGGTTTGGCTAGGTGGCCATGGGGTCGTGTCTTGCTCAGGAGCTGTGTGGTCTTAGGGGATGCTGACTCACCTTTCTGAACCCTGCTGTGTCACTGGGTGGGGGTGGAATGATACTGATTCAACTACCCTCAGCTCTGACTGTAGCTTTCACGCAAGAGTGCAAGCCTCTCTGACTCAGGGTTGGAGACTCGGAGAGAGTGTAGGCACCATGGGAAAGCCCCAGATGGGAGGTACAAAGGACCCCACCATCCTTCACCATGCCTCTGCCACTTCTTTTTCTGCCTTGGTGCTGTGGGCACAAACACTGTCCTTCCTTGGTTAAGGTTGCCTGTGGTGTATGAGCAGATACTACTGCTCCAGCTGATTGGCAAGGCCTTGGATAGAACAACAGCTGGGCACAGGCACGGGCCAAATCGTCTGTGTAACCTGTAGCTTGGGTTCCATCCTGTGCTTAGCCTGGGATACCCTACTCTACATTAGGTCACAGGTATGGGGTGGAGGTGGCCCCAGAGGTCACTGTCATGTCAGCTGTTCACATGGTTGTCATTCTTTCTTTTTTGCCTTGGCTGTGAAGTTACATTATTTTCAGATCTAAGTCTGTTTTATGTAACCTGAACCCAACTATATGAGCAAGCCTTTTGTCTTCTTTCGTAGCACAGGAATGTCCTAGGCCAACCATGGCATCTGCAGGTGATGGTGATAGGGCACCTGGTTTGAACAGAATTTGTGTGTGCATGCACACGCATGTACAATAGAACATGGATGTGTCCAGATAACAGTCCAGTGTCCTTTTTAGAAAATTTATTTAGTTTGTACACGTGGGTCTTTTGTCTGCATGTATGGATGTACACCACATGTGTGCCTGGTGCCTACAGAGGCCCGAAGAGAGTGTCAGTCAGGTCCCTGGGGCTGGACTTACAGATGGCTGTGGGCTGCCATGTAGTTTGGAGAACCTGGGTCCAGAAGAGCAAGCAGCCAGTGTTCCTAACCACTGAGCATCTCTTCAGCTCAATATGTCTTTCTAATCAGGTATGTAACTGTAGTTTCTATGTCGATGATGTTACATGCAGAGAGTATCAGGTTGGAACATGAACTTATACCATGCTCACAAAGATAAACTGTTTTGTGTTTAGAGTGAGGACATACTCAAGAGTTTCATGTTACAAGCACTTGCAGTGATTGGTGTCGGTGTGTTTTCTTACCTTCTTGCAGTGCCTTCAGTGGCTATAATTACCGACTTCTCATTATTTCCCAGCATTGCCTACGTGGCTTCATAGGAGTGCTGTTCTCTAGGAGAGGTCATCTCTACTCTCTGTGGGTGCCTGGGAGGGGCAGCTCCATCTTTAAGTGGCCTTTTCTGACCATCAGTCAATGTCTCTTTACTGCCTGACTTTGGTGAAGGTGAGATTTCTGGGTGGTTATGCCCTTGAGAGTTAGTTTCTGAAAGGACACACACACACCCCATAAGGTTGGAGCTGATTGTTGTACTGAGATTTCGGCTGTGTCAGCAAGTGAAGCCCGTGAGGCCTCACCTTGTGGGACAGACAGGGAGTACTGAGAGCCTCTGATGGGTCTTGTGGAAAATGACTGGATAGGAGTGAGGCCCACTGTGATCAGACGGCTTTCTTACCCTTGCCCCTGTTGGACCCAAGAGGTAGCCAGTGAACAGATTCTTGGAGCGTTTTAGATGCAGCTCAGGGAAGAGTTTGGTAGCATAAAGGCAGGTAAAAGGAAGAGGAATAGAGAGCCTTGGAGAGGGACATGGGGTGCAAGATCAGGTTGGATTGCTCTATGGGTACAATATTTTTGCCCTGTAAGCTGTAGGCTACTCTTTGTTCCCCCTTGCTCCTGCCAGCCTTCATGGGCCTTGCTTGTTTCAATGCCCTTTGGGTGACCCTTCCTCTGCAAGGTCAGTGTGCTGAGGCTTCCAGGTATATATCTGGGTTATCTGGAGTGTTTGGTTCTTTTGTTAATTAGTTACTAATTTTAATTTTTAGAATTTATTGTTTTAGTTTTTTGAGACAGAGTCTCTCTATGTAGCCCAGGCTGGACATGAATTTGAGATCCTCTTATATGGGAGAAGCATGGTCATGTGCCACTAAGTCTATCCTGCCTCTACGTTCCTCTTCTTTTTGGCTCTTCTCTGTCCATAGGATAAAATGCAGCTGTGTTCCTCTGCCCTCTCCACTCCTGCCCTCTCCACTCCAGCCCTCTCCACTCCTGCCCTCTCCACTCCAGCCCTTGCAGCCCCACTTGGATTTATGGAGTAAGGAAAGCCCATCAGGGCCGCCCCTTCCTCTCCCTAGTTTGGGGTGTGAATATGGGGAGGTGGTGGGGCAGGGTGATAATGAGATCGCTGTCTTACCTTGATTCCTTGCTGCCAGGCAGAGTTCTGGGAAGGTCCCTGCCCAGACGAGTTGACTGATTGCTGGACCCCTGAGGTAGAAAACTGTCCTTTTTTGGTATCTCTTGTAGAGCTTGGATCTCCTTGAGTCTTGTTCAGCTCCTCTAGCCTGAGCCCTGGATTGAGCCGTGGGACCTGAGTAGGAGGCTGAGACCCAGATAGTGGCCCTTGTGGGTGTGAGTTCAGCCTGGCCAGCCTTCTGCCACATCCTAAAGCTAAGTCAGTATTGATTGTGCAGGAGGCTGAGGCTGTCACACAGTAATCCTCGCTGTGAAGCGGGCATGCTCCTTGAAGGAAGGAAGGGAGTGCAATGTTTTCTGTCCTCCGTTTCACACGCCTTTAAAAACGCACCTTGATTTAGGATTCAGCTTTTTTGCAGCATATTTTAAAATGTCAGAAAGATAAATATACAGCCTTCTTAATGTGTCTGCTTTGAACAGAGCTTTAAAAAAGGGTGCCATTCAGCCTCAGGGTCATAGGCTGTTCAGCGCCCTCTCCTCTCTTGCTATGGG
Source organism: Chionomys nivalis (assembly GCF_950005125.1). NCBI lineage: Eukaryota > Metazoa > Chordata > Mammalia > Rodentia > Cricetidae > Chionomys > Chionomys nivalis. The sequence continues at coordinate 40,693,668 of NC_080096.1, read as the reverse complement.
TGATCTAGTCACCTTCTCCAGCGCGGTATTTTGGTAGGGAGGAGAGAACAGAGGTAGACTGGCCTATTCCCAGTCTAGAACACATGTATTGTTTGCCTAGTTCTAAGGTCAGTAGAGCTGTGTAGTTCTTGGAATGCGTCTGGGAAATCTGCTGTTAGACTTCCAGAACAGACACTGGCTTCTAGTGACTTCCACTGAGATACTCTCCTCGCTTGGAGTGAAAACTTTAGCCAGAGAATCAGAAGGAAGTTGCTGGCTCTGGCCCACCTGCCCTATCAGAGATTGGCTCTCCACTCACCTGTGCTGAGAGATAAGCTGGGGTGAGGGGAGACTGTGTTAGGTGTAGACCAGTACTCTGAATGGCCTTTCTCAGTGAAAGCTAAGATCTGGTCGGTGTGACGCCATTAGTAAAGGTGCCACTGGAAGTTGAATCAGGCTGCATATTAGTTCTGGAGATTGCATCCAGGGCTTCTCACGTGCTAGACAAGTGTGCCTCATCCTCAGGTCCCTTCTGATGATTTTATTTTGAGACGAGTCTCATTATCTAGGCTGGCCTTGAACTCCCTTTGCAGCCCAAGCTGGTCTTGACCTCACTGTCCTCCTGCCTAAACCTGAGTAGCTTGGATAACACTCCTACACCATTGGGCCTGTTATTCATTATATAAGGATTTTTATAAAGATGCCCTGGCAGCTTTCCTGCTGATTCCCCCCCACCCCCCAAAGGAATTAGAGGAACCCCTTGGGCTTTGCTGGGACTCTGAGGAGAAAGCAGACCTGGCTAGCTGTGTCCTGCCCGAGGACAGCTGCAGGAGAGGCCCTGCTCTGAGGAAGTAATACTCGTGTGTTTAGCCTGAGGTCCCTCCACAGGTGAGGAAATGGAGGCCCAGTGAAGGACGTGACTTGGCCAGGGTTGCACAATCCTTGTGGGTCTGGGAGCTTTCCCAGGGCAATCCATTGTCTCTCCCACCTGAGGCTGGGCTGGGTTGGCTGAGGGTTGGGCAGGGAATGTAAAACCCTGATCTTAGCATGGGAGCAAGGCTCTGCCAGGAAGCTAGAGTGGACCATGCGGTTCTGATCTGTGCTCACTGTCCCCCCAATAGGCCAGGAGGTGGAAACATCCCTCCTGTGTGATCTACTTGAACTACTACTGGGAAAAGCCCCATTCTTCACCCATTCCCCCCAGTTGCCGTTCCTCTTTCCCTCAGATAATTTTTGAGGATCATAACATTTATCCTGAGCCTTATTATAAGAGACTGTCTCGTGTTTAAAAAGAAATGCTGGCTTCCAGGACTATATTTGGTGTATGGAAGTCGTTTGCATGTAAATGTCTTAAAGGACAACAGCTTTGGTTAAGATGGAGCCCTGGCTAGAGGGCACAGGAGCCATGGGGAAGGGGTTCAGAGTCTGCCTACGTGGGACAGTTGAGTTGGAGCTATGTCCTTTTCTTCAGAGACAATTGCAAACCAGGATAAACTAGTGCTTAAGAATTCATAGAAAATGTTTCTTATCACAACGTCATAATCGTTATGACTCAGAGAAGTGAAATTGCCATTCCACTCTGCCTGCCTGCCCTCACTCTTGCTGCCTGCCGAGTCCCCAGCAGCAGCTGCAGAATCTGTTAAAAAGAGAGAGAAGAAAAGAAAAAGGAAGAAATCCAAGGCAATGCTTTTTTTACGTTAGCGGCTACATTTGACTTGAAAATTCTGTCCCCTGAGCCTTGAGGTCAGCACATTACAAGTGATTGATGGCTGTCAGGAGCAAGCCAGGTGGCAAATTGCAGCAAGGGAAGTGGACAGATGATGCCGTGGCTTTCGGGGGCTTAGCAGACCCTGAGCTTTGAAAGGAACACAGAAAACAAAAGCAGATGGACATCTCAGCTTTGGCCCCTTCCCTTTCTCTTCCTTTTCCGTTTCCCTCCCTTTTGTATTAAGAAGTGAGGGAAGGGGCACTCGAACCATTGGAGTCTCCTAGAATGTATCATATAGGGGGTGACATTATCGCGAGATCCTAAATATTTTGGGCCTAAGATAACTAATCTCCAACCCTAGCACTCTATGTCTTAGCCTAGAAACAGGAGGCCTGGCTCTTTCCTCGGGTTCCCTGTCTCAAAGACATCTTGGATGCCCCCACTTCACAGCCCCATTGCTGCTCTCTGTAGGACTCTTCTCTACACTCACTGCCTCATAGACTGGGTTACTTAGGATTATGTTTCCAGTGGGCTTTCCAGCTAATCCTTGTGTATTTTCTGTGGTGGAAACAAATGGTATCAGACCCACAGGCCTGTTTACAGACAGGGAGACACGGAAATGATGGAGGGGCTTTGAATTTTAAACATTAGCTAATGAAATTGCAGACGAGGGCACTGGATGGAACAGCCTCAGTATTCCCGTGGACCGTGTCTTAGGAGAAGAGAGTGCAGCCTCGTATGGGGACAGGCAGGGCCACAGACCTCAGTGGAGTCTGTGTCAAGTGTCTCTGAGTGGCAGAAGAGAGTAAGAGCTCTGATGTCTGCCAGGGAACCTGGCATGGTTAAATAGAGGATCAAAGCAGGGTCAGAAAGACACGATTGGGTGCTGTGTCCAGGCTGGTGAATCTGGTGTCTGCAGAGTTCAGGTTGGCCAGGAAAAGGAGGCTGGCCTAGCTGAAAGCAGACAGGGAGGCAGGAAGGTGTTCCAGTAGCTTCTGGGCGAGGCTAGAATCTTGTTCCCGGGGAATGGGCTGCGGTCGTCATTTCCTCTGCCTCTGCCTCCCCCGCATTGCCGTGCAGCGCAGAGCACAGTTGTGTGGAGATGGGACTGGCTGTTCATTCATCCGCTAATTGTTTTGATAAGAAACTCTAATTATCCACTGTGATCATCAGATTACCGTGGCTCCAGGAGGGAGACACTAGAGTTTGAGCTGCTGCCTTTGCTGCCACCACCGCCCCTGGTCCCTGCCAAAAGGATCCTTCTAGTGTCTGGGCCCCCATGCCCATTTCTGGCTGGGGAAGTATCATAGGTTGTTGTTGGTGGACTCTGCCTGCGCAGTCAACCCGAGAGCGAGCACAACCCGCTGGTGTCAAGCAGGATTCTCCTTTTGATTATCTTCGCCTCGCTGTGTTAAATCCACAGATGGTTCTAGGGACCTCAACCCGCGGAGAGGAGCGTGGGGGAAACAGAGGAAAACACAGCAGTGCCTCTACTGAATTGACGTCAGCACTGAGACAGATTCACATGCCTTTTTATACTGTTTGATTAAGTTCTGTTTCCATGTGATTTTCATATAAAAGAGCAATAGGCAAAAAACAACCAGGAGGGCAGATTATAAATTAATCCAATAATTGAATCCCTCAGCAGAGGTAATGGGGAGTGATGGCATGGTAATTGATCTGATAGGGGTTTCACAGACGTGGGAGCTGCAGCACAAAGAGGATCTCGTCTGGGGAGGAGGGATTGTGACCAGATATGTTATACCCCTGATACCTTGGCTTTGGTGTGGTGAGTCTGACCTTTGCTGGTGGGAGATGTGTTTTTCCCCTTCCCTCATGTCTTCATCATTCAGGCAGGTGTCAGTGGAGCCCAGAGAAGATGAGTGCCGTTTCAGACAGAGAAGTGGGGTTCTGAACTGTCCTGTGGCTCACAGGTCTCTTAGAGAAAGCACAGCTCTCATCTGTGGAGTTTGACTGGGATCCGTTGGCATGGGAAGTCATGTGGTGGAAACGCCATGAAGTATCGTGTGCAGTCTGTGCTGGCGGTGTCCTCATGCTACTACAAGGCTCTGGTTCTGCCTACCCTTTTGACGGTGCCATTCTTTTTTTTTTTTTTTTTTTTAAAGATTTATTTATTATGTATACAACATTCTGCCTCCCTGTATGCCCACACGCCAGAGGAGGGCGCCAGATCTCATTACAGATGGTTGTGAGCCACCATGTGGTTGCTGGGAATTGAACTCAGGACCTCTGGAAGAGCAGGTGGTGCTCTTAACCTCTGAGCCATCTCTCCAGCCCCCTGACGGTGCCATTCTTAAGGTGGACGTGCACCAGGGGATACCAATTTCCTTACAACTCTCACCTCTGAAGTTTCTTGATTCTGAGCCTCATTCTCCCAACCAAAGTGCAAAACCAGAGACCCGAAATGTAGAGCATCTGAGACCATTGCAGCAGGACGCACCTCTGCCCCATTAGCGCCCTGCTGTTGACCTACTCCTAAGACCTGGAGCTTTCCCGAAAGGGTTGGGGCATAGTAGAAAATGTAACCATCTGGTGAATTCTGTATATGAGCCTCTCTGCTCACCCCCAGTGGGACTGTGCCAGGGCCTTGGTGTTGGAGTACCATATGGATAGGAAACTGGGGTTTGTGGGCTTTCCAGGGTATGTCCAAGGATGGACTTAGTCTTCAGGGGCTGCTCTTCAGTTTTTTAAGCTGTGGGATCCCTAAGTAAACAGCATTTCAGGGATGTGAATCTGGTCAATACTGCCCTAAGCATATTAGCGTTAAAGAGGTTTAGTTGGGCATTGAGCTATGCCAGGAACTAAGAGGGACTACTCCCCTCCCCCTTACTTTCTGATTTGTGGTGTGTGTGTGTAGACAAGGTCTCACTCTGTAGCCCTAACTGTCCTGAAACTTGCTCTATAGACCACCTGCTTCTGCTTCCTAAGTACCACCATGCCCAGCCTACTAAAATGATTTTGCTGTCATAGGGGTTGGTCTATGGCCTCAAAAACTCTTGAAGGAATCCATTTCCATGCAGGGTTTCTCAGCTGGAAGGCTTTCTGCATTTGGAAGAAGACTCATGCATTGCTGGGAGGTTCAAGGCCAGCACACCTGGTTTGAGAGACCAGTGCTCTTGGTCACTAACTCTGGGCAGCAGATTTCACCCCGGTTCCTGCATTCTCCATCTGTATGGTGGGGTTTATTAAAATACATTCTCTACGAATGCTTGAGGAGTATATTAGGTATTTTATTGTAAAATGCTTAGGGTAACCTCGTGCATGCTGGCTGTCTATAAAAGACATTTTTTCAGTCTTGTTTGAAGAGGGCACATAGATCTGAGTGTTGCATGTCCCCTAACACTGAGCTAAAATAGACCCACATTAACCTGATGGGGGAGGCCCCTGCTTTGCTGGTTCTCTGCTCCCTTTCCCCCAACCTTTAACAGGCTTTTCAGCCTTGCTTTAAGGGGGTAAAAGCTGAGCCACCCACCTGTTAAGAGTCTGATATCTGAGCACCCATTTAATCTTAGCACTCCCAAGGCAGAGGCGGGTGATTTCCGTGAGTTCGAGGCCAGCTTGGTCTACACAGTGAGTTCCCTGTGGGTTCTTGACATTCAAGACTGGAGGTCAGAACCTGTTGCTCTCTTCAGGGTCAGCCCTTTCTAGATCTGGAAAAATAGCTGTTACATGAATCCAGACCAGCTTTCAAGTCAAGCACCTCCTACCCTGCCCTTCGCTTGCCTGGGGGCTGAGACAGGAACAGGGCTGCTTGCCTGTTGGGACAGGGTCTAGCTAGCAGGCCAGGGCAGAAGTGGGAACACCACCTTCTAGGGAAGATAGGGAGCCTCCTTCCACAAGCAGGACTCTGGCATCTTGTCTAGCTGGAGGAACTGGTTTCTAGGACTTGGCTCCTAGGCCAACCTGCTGGAGGGGTCCTGGGACAGAGAAGCCAGGGGCTGAGGCTTGGATATGGCTGTTTTTCTGAGCTGTTTACTTTCTCCCTTTGAGTAAAGGCACCTATTAACTGTGTATCTCTTGGTCTTTTACAAAGCTAATTAAACCCTTCAGGCAGAGTTTTAGGGCCTAGAATTCTTTACTTTCCCAACCGTTGTACTTTTGGGTGTGCTGGGAGTTTGTCTTGCTTAGAGGGCTGATCTTTGAGCTGGGAAGGAGAATGGAGGACCCTGTACTTCTTCCTCCTCTGTCTGTCTAGGATGAACCTAATATGCCTGCCCTTTCTGTCCCCCTCCCCCTGGAAGTATCTCTTGAGGTCAGTGACAGTGGGTCTTCACATTCAGGTTAGTGTAGGTCCCTCTTAGCATGATGTCAAAGAGAGGTGCATTAGAGAGCCTGTGTGCCCCCTTCAGTAAGACTTACAGAAGCCCAGTTTTGGGGGCCAGTGATCTCATGGTGTCTGCTTTGTCAGTGCTCTGATTTTGCAGAGGCTGCCATCATACCTGCTGGCTTAACCCTCGGGAAAGAAATAGGTTCTTGGTTTTTCCTGAGCCGTGGTTGGCTTGGTGTCAGGGACAGTTGTAGACCTGGAGACCTAGTCGTTCAGTTTCCCCCACTCTTCGTGGGTGACGAGAGCTTGCCTTCTGCATTCCTGTCATGGTTTCCTGTGTTTCCACGTGACCTGGCCAGGCCTGGTGGAGCTTAGTGTCATCTCCAGTGTTTTTCTTGGTGTATTGTAATGCAAGATGGTGGCAATAGGAGGAGCAAGCTGTCTGGTGCTTCAGGAGCAGCTGAGTATGCACAGAAGAGGGATGTCTCACTGCTGCTCAGCCTTTTGTTCTAAAAGTATCTACTGGCCGTGGCTTCTCCATAAAACTTGACAGGCAGGGCAGTGGTGGGCCTTGGTTCCCCCAGATCAGCCGGATTCTGTAGTCCTTATCCATTCTGTTTACTGCCACAAACTGAGCTGCTCTTTGCCACATACATGGCCTCAAGAGGAGTAATAGCAGAGATTGGGAACAAACCAGAATCGCCTCATTCAGTGCTCTCATAAATTGGACCTTGAAAGGTTGCAGTCAGAACCATAGGGTCCTATCTCCCCGTTCATTGCGTGCCAAGGCCGACTTACTTTCCAGTCTTGAATTTGGAATGGGCAAGGTAGAGCGGTTTGTCTTCTATTTTTCTAACCCCTTCTCAGCCTACTTCCTGCTTTGCTTCTGCAAGCCAGCAGTGCACGAAACAGGGCCTTCCTTGCCCAGCCACCTTCCCTGACTGGCTAAGGCCTCTCTGCTATTCCCACTGCCAAGGACCTATTGCTTATTTTGATTGCGATGAACCTCAGCTCCGTGTTCTTCATATTGCCCTAAATTCTAGAAGACACTCAGGTCTGAGAGAACACTACCTGGCTCCAAGGGCTTTCTTTCTACCTATTAACATACCCTTAGCTTGCTTATAGTCACCCCAGCCTGAATTCCTCTGCTCTCCACAGAAGGAAACTAGACACCCACACAGGTGGAGAGCTCCTAGACTCTGGCTTGACACCCACACAGGTGGAGAACCCCTAGACTCTGGCTTGACACCCACACAGGTGGAGAACCCCTAGACTCTGGCTTGACACCCACACAGGTGGAGAGCTCCTAGACTCTGGCTTGACATCCACACAGGTGGAGAGCTCCTAGACTCTGGCTTGACATCCACACAGGTGGAGAGCTCCTAGACTCTGGCTTGACATCCACACAGGTGGAGAGCTCCTAGACTCTGACGTGAGAGCCACACAGGTGGAGAGCTCCTAGACTCTGGCTTGAGAGCCACACTGGCTGCCAGTGCAGGTTCATCTGGCAGATACTTCATAACTGTGGGCTGCTTTGCAGTGCAGAGAGCTTTCAGGGTTACCATGGGCTGTGGGGCATGGAACCGAGGACAGGCCATGGGAAGCACACAGAGCCTCTTTGATGGCCCCACTTTTGCTCTTGGTTTCCTTATGTAGAAGCTAGCATCACTGCTATCAGAGTTCCCCTCTAAAAGAGACCTGACCCTGCCAGATGACATCTGCCATCTTGGGAAATGCCCCGTTCTTTAGGGTGAAGCCCTCCACGCTCTTTCGAGAAGCCACTAGGGTCCTGAGGTCAGTATCTTTTCCCAGAGCTCCTGTCTCTCCAGCCGGACAGGTCTCAGTAGAATTCACTCAGTATGTTACTGTATGTTTCTGTGCCTTTGCACACGAGGTTCCTCCTGCCTGGTGCAGCCTTGCTCCTGCTTAAAGGACAGCTTTCTCTCTCTAGCTGACTACAGGGCATTGCCTGCCTCCTCGCTGGTTGAATGCTTCCTGTCTGCCAGGCACCATGGCTTTCCCAGACAGCCTCCTGAGCTGGCTCCTGTGCACGCTTGGTCCGCCATTCTGCTCTCTCCTTACCTTCCATTCCTCTTCTCTCTGTCTACTGCAGGATAGCCAACGACAGTTTCCTAAGTGACTGCTACTTGTCAGGTCCCGAGTGTTAACTTGCACTCACCTTTCTCTTTGGTTTCTTTGAAGCTGGTCATCCCTGCTCCCGGTCTTTTTTTCCCCTAGGAGTGCCAATATCCCTCCTTCTGTGGGACTTAGTCCCTCCGTTTGAAAACCCAGTTCACCTCTCCAGGTTGTCCTCTCCCCCAAGGTGTGAAGTAGGTGACTGTCTGAAAGTAGTATGCAGGTGCTGCACTGTAGGAGGGTTGCATGGCTCTTCTGTCCAAGCTTGAGGTGAAGGCTGCAGATAAGAGTGAAGCCAGTGTCTCTGGCATTTGTCCCTAGGATTCCATCCACCCAGGCCACCTGCCTCCTTCAAAGAGAAGAGGCCAACAAAAGAACAATAAAAATACCGGAAATACCATGTCTTAGCTGCATTTTCCTCTTTCTTCCTTCAGGACTTTTTTTTTTTTTTTTTTTTAAACAACCTAATAAATCGGGCGCCAAACCCGCTTCTGGCCATTTTCCTGGAGGTAGTCATTGTCTTCTTGGAAGCTGGCGCCAGCTTGGAGGGTCAGGTTGATTATTAACAGATTGCAGAGGCATTGTAGCACAGGTAGTGGAGTTGCATTGGGGCTGAGGGCACACCCCAAGTGGGCTGTGTTGGGAGTTTTCCCTTCCCTCAGGAGAGCCTCTTTGCTGTGGGTGCCCCATCTTAGTAAGTAAGAAAGGAGCTCACCCTGGTCCTGGCTTTCCTTCCCCTCCACCCATCAGCAGCAACTGTTCTTAGCACACAGACAGTGTCAGTGACAGGAAACCTGGGAGGGCAGCAGGTGTTGCTTGCAGTCCTGTGCCTGCAGCATGATCTCCCAGGCATGGACCCATCACTGAGAAGGGAGCGAGAGGGGAGCCAGCTCTTTGGAGCCCTGAATCTTTTACGTGCCACTTTGGGGTGAGGATTCAGCCTTTACTTCTCTGGGTTGTCACAGAGAATGGGACAACAGTACCATCTTACTGCCTGTTTGGTTGCTTCCGGTCCTTCCCTACTGGGTGTGCTCTGCCGCAGCTGAGGTGGTGGTTCCAGACTTCAGAATAAGAATACCAACCCACTGTGAATGAATCATGGGGGTCGTCATGCCCAGGATGTTGTCCCCCTCGTCTCCCTGTCAGTACAGTCCAAGGGCGTTCAACTGCATGCGTGCTGTTAGTCATCAGGCAGCATGTGGAGGTCCTGAGAGATGTCACCACCTCCAGCCTAGCCAGAGACTGGGGTGGCCCCTCTGCTGGCAGCCCTGTGCTGCTCGTTCCTTTCCTGGATGGCAGACTCCGCGCAGCTACTTGGAAGGCTCTCTCTCCCCAGCTCCACCCCCCCAAACTCTGGGGGTGTGAAGATGAACTGGTGTGACTATAGCTTGGTGTTTTGGTATCTGTGAGAAAAGCGGAATTGGCTCAAGCTGCTTTCTCAGTTAAGGGGATTTAAGAAGAAGGAGAAAGAAATTAATCCTACCCTGGTGATCAATCTGACACCTTCCCTTTGAGCCCCAGATGGCTGGTTGGGGTAGAAAGTTGGCCACGGCTGTTGTTAGGGAACTGAATGGTGTATCTATCTCCGCACATTGGAAATTGTGGCTCTCAGTTTGTGTGTGTGTGTGAGCGCGCGTGCGCGCGCCCATGGATGTGTTTAATCCCAGAAGGTTCCCATTGTAAATGTCATCCTTGAAGGAGGTGTTATGTAACCCTCCCTGAAGTTGTGGTCATTTGCCTTAGTTTGAGCCTCTGTCACCTCTTTTTTTTTTCACCTCCTGGAAGGAGTCTGAGTTAGGTTGGTGGTTTAGAAGATGAAACAAGGTTAGAGGAAGCTCAGGAAGTGGAAGGCAGCTCTCTCCCTGTTCCTCCCCTGTCTCAGCCACTAGCCTTGACAAATACTGTCCAGGTCTACACATGTGACTGTGTTCTGATGTCTTGTCTTTGGATAAATATGCTTCCAGCTATTCATAATTATGTCTTAATGGCTGCATAAGGTTTTATTGAACCATTTCCTTATTGGCTAGTCTTTCCTGCCCTTACCTACCATCCTGTTCCTATACACAACCTCACAGAGAACAGCTTTACATTTCAGTCTTGATGGTTTCCTTGGGGTGAATTCCCAGAAGTGAAATTACTGGATGAAGAAGGATGGGCTCATTTTGAGACCCTTGACTTATTTTTGCCAAGTGTTTGAAAGGTTATCTTCGTTCATGCTGATGTGAGCAGTACATAAATGACTTATCCTAATGGTTGTTGTTGCTGCTGTTTTTACTCTTTTTGGGGATCCATTACCCAGCTCCCAGACAAATCCCACATGAAATCTTATTCTTATAAATGCCCAGCCTTAGCTTGGCTTGTTTTTTGCCTGCTTTTCTTTAAATTATCCTGTCTACCTTTTGCCTCTGGATTTTTTCCTTTTCTTACTTCTGTGTATCTTACTTTCACTCTTACTCCCTGACTGGTTGGGTGGCTGGCCCTGGTGTCCTCTCCCCTTCCTTTCTCTTGCTTCTTCTTCCTCTTCCAGATGTCTCCTTCTACTAATCCTCTCTGCCTGCCAGCCCTGCCTGTCCTTTCTCCTGCCTCGCTATTGGCCATTCAGCTCTTTATTAGACCATCAGGTGTTTTAGACAGGCAAAGACTCACAGCTTCACAGAGTTAAACAGATGCAGCATAAACAAAAGTAAAATATCTTTACATCTTTAAACAAACGTTCTGGAACATAAGCAAATCTAACACACCTTAAAATGATATTCCTTAACACCTAACTATACCTTTACCCACACTGGGGATTTTATTTTTTCATTTTTAAAAGTTTTTGCTCTAGATGAACAAATTCTGGCTGTGCATACAGTGTTACAGCTCTAGCCTCCCTGCTTTTTGCACTAACATCCCAGCGCAGTATTGCCTGCTTGTGCTCCGCTTGCTGATCCGTCTCCCAACTACTAGGACTCTAAGCTGCGTGAGTAAGAAGGGGTCACAGGTAGACCACATATGACCTCGATCCATTGCGCAGAAGCAAGATGGCTGCCTGTGCTCTCAGAGGTGACAAAAGGAAGTTGTGGCCTAGAGAGCCTGAGTATCAAGGAATGAATACCCAAGGCTGGCTTTGTACACCAAGGCTGTAGTCGAAACCCTGATCATTTTGTTCAACAGTATTTATGGGGCCTCCTGGGCACCAGGCTCAGTGGGGCTGTGAGATGGATAAGAGCCAGCAGTCTCTCCAGGCAGACAGAATCACACACAGGGAATTTCTATATGATGTGACAGATGGCTGGATAGGGTGCCATGGACGATCAGGGCCAGAGTGACAAGCTCTGCTTTTCTTTTGTTCTTGAGACTTTAAACTCCCTTCCCCCATCCTGCTTATTATGGGAGGTTAGGTTAGCATTCCCATCTTGGTCGGAGCTTGTGCATAGGTGGCTTTTTACTGCATGGACTTTACACACCAGACGGGGCAGCTTCCTCTTGTCCAGTGTGAGACCCAACTCCACAGACTTCTGAAATACTCTTTGGCAAAGTCCTTTTCTAGCAGAAACCTAAAGGAAGTTAAGTTTATGGAGTTCTTGTCTTGGGCATTGTAATTTCTAATTACCATCTGTTTACACTGAGTACTGTGAGCTCTTCCTCAGGTGTGTCAGGTGAGCTCACAGCTTCATGGCTTCATGTGATGGTGGATGGTCTAGAGGAGCCTTCTCCTTGTGGCCTTAATAGCTCAGCGAAGTGGGCGAGATTCTCCTTGATGTGTGTCCTATACAGTAGACCCTCAAAACTTCATTTTATCCTTCCCTACCCCTGCCCGACAACCAAGCAGTTCAGTCTGCCTGGGGACTAGGGCTGGGTTGGGAGCTGGATAGGGGCCTCTGGATCATAAGGGAGATCTGGGTATTGGCTCAAACTCTGTTCCTTGCTGTCTGGCTGGGCTCCCTCTGTCACCTGTTTCCCATATCAGCCACTTGGGTGCCTCTTAGTTTTAAAAGTAAAGGTCCTGCCCCTCGCTGCCCTGAAGTTTGGGAATGCTTAGCTCTGACCCTAAGTGGTATCCACTCCACTGGGCACAGGGGATGCTTGCAGATGGGACCTCACACTGGACACTTTTCATGCAGGCCTTCGGCTATTGACTCCAAGCACAGGACTATGGGTGTTACGAGGCACAGGCGTGCAGTTGGCTTTGGTGTGTGTCCCCCCCCCCCCCCCCAGTTCCTAGCTGAGGAACAGGAAACCTCAAGGCAGGACCCTCAGACTATTAGTGGAGAATCCCAGCTGCCTCCCATTGTCCTGGAGCCACAGGCTACAGCCCCCTCCCCCAGATCCTCCTCTGGAGAATAAACACATCAACAGGATTGATTACCCTGCAGGTCCCTGGGCAGCTGGCTCTGGCCTGCATCTGGAGCTGATTTCTGTGCCTTGTACACCCATTGTCTTGGATGGCTCTTCCACGAATCAGAGTCAGCTCCGCTGCCCTAACCCTAGTGCGACCCCTGATGCGTCTTTGTCGGTCCAATGAGCATTTCCTGCTTGAGGAGGGGAGAAAGGCTGAAGTGCACTTGAGTAGCCGAGAGTCACCTTCCCTGCTTTGGTGCAGACCGGATCCAGTTCCTTCCCATCCCAGCTCCTCCCCTAGCCTCCCATCTAGGCCTGTCTTTCTGAAGTGGATTCAAAGTGGAGGACTCAGAGGGGAGAGATAGCCTAGTGACTCCCATAAGGTGCTGTGTTACAAGGCTCTGCATCCACCCACCCCACTCAACACCACTAAGGTTGGACGGAGCTACAGGCCTTGAGGCCTGGCCACCCCTGGCATGGTCAAGGAGGTTTGATCTAAAAGCTTGGGCAGGAACTGTAACCAGAAGGACATCCCCCCCCCCAAGCCCTGAGAAGGGGCTGTGAAGGTGTAACCAGGTGTCCAGCCCCCCTGCATAGTGACTCATTTCCTTGTGGAAGGAAGTCCTCACTGACCACTGATCTGAACAGTCCCCTGTTCTCTGATACGCTGTGCTACTCAGAGCCAATACCTGTGCTAGAGACTATTTCCAATAGGCAGTTGCTTTCCATGGATGCTGGAGAGAAACAGAGACATTCAGATGCAGATGAACCTGTATGGGTACTTTGGTCAGCCATAAGTGGGGCTAGCAAGTGGGGCTGGCAGCTGTAGGTGTCAGTGAATCAATCCCCAGAACCATGGACCCAGGGAGGCACACAGAACTTAGAGAGCTACAAGCCTCTTTGTGCATGTCCTTGTTCCCTCCTGGGAGGGAGGGAGGTAGGGGTGGGGAGGAGAGAGAGAGAGAGAGAGAGAGAGAGAGAGAGAGGGGAGAGGATAGTATAAGGTGCATATGGAGGCCAGAACAGGATGTTTGTCATCTTCTATTCTTCCTGCCTTATTACCTTAAGATAGGGTCTCTTACTAACCAGAAATATACCACTTTTATTATTCATTTGTCTGTCTCTGTCTGTCTTTCTATCTGTTATCTATTGGGTTCTCAGGATCCTCCCTGTTGCTGGAGGAAGAGGCACAGGTAGTGATGCCCAGCCTTTTGTGTATGCCTTCATGCTTGCACAGCAAGTGTTCCTACCCACCAAAGCCTTGTACGGGTTTTGTACTGACAGTCATTTAGTTTGTTCTCCACTTGAAGACCTTAGAACTTGAACACAGGGTGGTGTGGGGTGGGGTCCCAGAAGGGCCTGCCGCTCTCCTCAAGTGACGGTGATGAGAGGGTTGAAGCCAAGGATGACTGACTCACTTCTGATTAGGGACCCGGGTAGCTGGCTTCTTCCTTTCATTGTTTCCCAAGCCCTTTACAAGCTCCACTGTCTTTATGAGCCCCACAACAGGTCCTGCAAGTTAGGGAGTCCAGAGAGCACCCCAGTGTCCAGGGTCCTTCAGATGCTGTCTCTGGCATTGTGGGCTCATCCCCTCTGGCTTTTGTTTAGAAGAGAGCCCTTTCTGTGGATCTTCTGAGTTACCATGTGAACAATTACCTTGTGAAGGCCTGGTCCTAGCTCAGACTGTCCATTATCAGACCGTCACTCTGCTGCCCCCTTCTGGGATGACCAGTTCTCCACTCATGCACTGCCCTTGCCAAATACTCCGCAGTCCAGGAAGAAGTCTACATTAATGGTGTGCAGAATTCTTATTGCATGAGAGCCCCAGAGGAATGACAGTGGTTCCCTATCCCTTCCTCATATCCGTATTCTTGCCAAGAGTGAAGACACATGCTTCTGGTAGGTGCAGTCACCTCCACCCCCAAATCCAGACCCAAGGGCAGACAGACCTAGCGTCCCAAACCTGCGTTCTTGTGCGACCCATCACTCTTCCTTTTAGATCAGGGTGGGTCGTCTGCTCGTCACGTGGTGTGGATATCTCAGTTGTTCAGTCTCCCAGCAGCAACCCCGGAGTCTATAAAGTAGTGGAGGGAAGGGGGAAGTGGGGAGGGGAGTGGAACGGCAAAGCCAGAACCGTAGACCTTCAGAGCCCTGCCCAGCTTCCTCCCTCCCTGTGGTCTGGACCCACCCTGCCTTGCAGATTGCATCAGGGAGCTACTTACCCCCATTAAAACTGGGAGGGCCAGGGAGGGAGGAAATGGGCTAGGGTGTGTTGGGAATGTTTTAGCTAATGCAGGGAGTGCTTTTTAAAAGGCAGGTAGAAATTTTTTCTTTATAGATCAATTAAAAACCCTTCTTAAAATTAGCCCCTGGGAAGGTGTGTCGGTGGACTCTTTTTTTATTTTTATGTCCCTGACTCTGCACGTCCTTCCCTAGCAGAAAACTTTAAGAAATTCCTTTCAGGGTTGACCAGTGTTTTTAAATGTCAGGAAGTGACTGAGGAGGGGGAGTTTGCCTGGGAGTTGAAGTACCAACTCTAGGGAGGGTCCCCAGGGCCTTAGAGCCTGCTGGCAGCAGGAGGCCGAAGAGGGGCATCTCATCAGAGCCAGGCAGATGGTGTTCACCTGCTTGGGACACACTCCCTGGTGCCGGGGCCCTTGGAGCTGCTGAGATAATAACAGACAGCTGCCAGTGCTGGACCCAGATCTGCGGGCATTCAAAGGCGAAGAAGTGTGCAGGGAGAAGGAGCCTACCCGGGGCCTCCCACCCGCCAAGTCCTGCTTTTGTTTTGAGAGTTGTGAGCCCCTCCTTCCCCGCACCAACATCCGAGCGACAAGAGTGTTCTAATGGAGGACAGTTCTGTTTTGGAAACGACAAGAAAGCTCCTTGTCAAGTGTGACCTGGCCTTTCCTTTGTCTTGCCTCCTTTCTTTGTGTGTGTCTGCAATGGGTTTTGTTCTAAGGGGCAAAGGAGTTGGACATGGATTTGGTGTGTTCCTGGGGTTTTTCTTTCTCTTTCCTTTTTTGGCAGCCGCTAAAGCTTTTGGTTATTTCTGAGTACGGGACAATTGGGGAGTTGGGGATGCGAGAGCACTGAGCAACTGAGTGGTGTCAGCAACAGCAAGTGGCAAAGAAGCCAACTTTCTGACTGCTGGGAGATTTCTTGGTCCATTGTATATGTGCGTGAAGGACAAAAAATTTCTCATGGCCTCGAGTCCTAATAGGAACATTTGTCCAAAAATCCTCAGAAGGCAAGACTGGCTGTTTGCAGCCCAGTGCTCTGCCCTCTAGCTGTACTGGGGAAGAACTGGTATTGCCCAGTTATTATGGTAAACTCCTTCACCATCACCTATAGGTCTGTGCTGGCCAAGGTTGCTTGGATCTGGCTCCATCCAGTATGGTGGCAGTGGGGGGGAGGGGGGGACAGTGGAGCCTGGTAGATCCGTTATGTGTTAGTTCCTCCAGAGCAGGGCTCAGGATAAAACTACGGTCAGCTCAGTAGAAGACTGACATTAATAAGATTACAGAATCAGCTCAATCGTCGTAATTGCTCCAGCCAGAGGGTTCCGATTGCTTACCTGTGCCGGCACCTCTGACAGTTATCCTCTGTCCACAGAGCAGTGTTCTGTGTGTGCTCCTTAGGGCTTGTCAGAAGAGTATTATATCTCTGTCTCTACTTACTCCAAGCTAGTGAGATTTGTATAAACCCCCAGCAGAAATCATCTTTTCTTGTGGGTTTTTGAGTATCTCTGGGTTCGAGACCATCCAGGGATACATAGTAATGCTCTGTCTCCAAAAAACAAAATAAAACAAAACTGTATCTTAGTTTTCAAAACTGTCCTCAATGAGCACCTGACCTCCTAGAAGTCAAAGCCTCCTTACTCTTCTTTCTCCTTTAATTATGGACATCTCTGGTGAGACTTTCGGCTCTTTCTGGATGGAGATGATCTTGAAAATGTCATCTAATTATTCTACAAATACACAGAGAGAGACACACGCAGTGTGCGTGTGTGAGCGTGTGTGCACACAGTGTGATCTGATGACAGCAGTAGACCTAGGCTTCAGCTGGGGAGCAGCCAGAGTACTGTTTGATCTTCGTCTTTTAGAACCGCGAGGTTGAAGGTAAGGTCAGGAGTGATTGGTGGTCCTAGCAGAAAACACAGAAGGGATAGGAGGCAGTGTCAGGCGGTGCCAGCTACCTCTGTGTGGCTGTGTTCCCCGTTCTGTGAGATGGTTCTTATAAAACATTCTTGGTTTGGGTTGGCGCAGTGAGCTGAGCACACAACAGTGCTTAACACATACAAGCAGCCAGTGACTGATTGTCACACAATACCAGAGGCAGTCCTTGAGAAGTGCCAGGGTCCTACCTTCCACCACGGAGATGGGTTGGAGAGGTGGCTCGGCAGTGGAGAGCACTGACTGCTCTTCCAGAGGACTCAGGCTCAGTTCACGGCATCTCATAACTGACACCCTTAACGGACAAAACACCAATGCCAAGTAGAAATAAAAAAAAAAAAAAAGCGAAGTTGGCCTCACATGAAGCGATGCCGTGGCTCTGATGGTGGTTGTCGTTGTCATCTTCGTCGTTTTAAGCCTCTATTTGTCAGGCTGGTTTCACACAATTCAGCACTTGCTAATTACGAGCCTGGCCTGGCCAAAAACTCTGTGCTTGTTTGAACTTGCAGCCTTCCAGGCCTAGAGGTGGATGTGCTCTTTAACACCAGCTGGAGTTTATCGGAACCAAAGTGTGTGTTACCGTATTCCTCCTGTTTTTACTCAGCCAGTGCGTCGTGTCTACTCTCTGTGGGCTCTGTGCAAGCACAACTCGGTTCTCTGGGAACCGAGAGGGGTGGATGGCTCAAGAGGAAACTATGAAATGAGACAAGATGCTGCCAGTCTGGCTAGAAGGATGCCAGCAGGTAGTGGCAGGTAGAAGAGGAACCCCATTTGTAAGGGTAAGTTTGAGGGGGTACTGCGGTATACATATAGCAGTCCCCTGGGGCATGGGTCAGTATATTTGCACATAGGAAGGATGGTGGGCCATCACAGGAGAAGGCAGTCATGGACACAGTTTGCAGGTAAGAGCAGCTGGGCTTAGGAGGGACATGGCCGCAGAAGAGAGAAGCCCACGAGATAGAGAAGCAGGTGAGGTTTCTCAAGTGAGAATTTCTTTTCCACTATGGTACATTTTCCCCCAAGATTTGCGTTCACTTCTGTTCTGAGAGCATGTGTGACTGCCCAGGAAGGGAACTTTCTGCTCTCCTGATTTGTCTCCATCCAGAGATGGAACTAAGCTGAAAACAGGAAACCTGAGCCCCAGGGATGCGATCTAGGCAAGGACTATGTTCCCTGAAAATGTGGAGAGGGAACAGTTACCACTGAAGCAAAAGAAACTCACGGCTGGCTTTTTAACCTCTGTTCCTGCTGTGGCCCCAGGTGGAAGGTATCTTTCCTTCTCAGTTGAGGAACAGTGTGAACCATGGTGAGACATGGTCCCAACAGTCAGGAGACTGAGCTAGGGGAATCTCAGATTTGAGACCAGCCTGGGCTATATAGGGAGACTGTCTTAAAGCAACAAAGGGACAGAACAGCCCAGAATCCTCTGAGTTCACACATTCACAGTGATCGAGGCACTATTGTGTTCCCTGCTCTCTCACTGCTTTGCCTAGAATGATCTGTCTCTCTGGAGCCCCGCCTCTTCCCTCCGTCACACACCCCAGTCCCTTTGTCCCACCTGGCCAGTGTCTTTCCATCTTCTAGATATATTTTGCACTTCATGAGTAGTCCATGTTTCAAGTGCTTGTGATGAGGGCTTCCAAGAAGTAATGATAGAACAGGAAATAAAAGAACAAGATTTGCCAAGTGAGTGGCAGGCCTGTTTGGGGCTGTTTGGCTTCACACTTTGGGTGGGTGACTACTCTCTCTGCACTTGACTGTCTATATTTCAGAGTGGTCACAGAGCTGATTTTTGCAAAGGTTTGCAGGACCTCCGCATATTGGAGCATTCGGTACTGAGAAATCTGAGTAGCTTCGTATGTGTGGGGCACTGTCAGGCTTCCTGGGCGGTGACTCTAGAGTGGCATAAGGGGCTGTCCACATGGGGACAGGAACATGACCGGAGCAGCAGTCAGGAGAGCTACCCGGTGAGGGAATCCCCACCTAAGCTCTTCTTTGGTCTCATGCTCCCAAAGCCCTCTGGGACAGCACCAGCACCCTGTGGCTCCTGTTAGCTCGCCCTTTGTCCTGTGTGATTAGCGTGGTGTACCTTACTCTTGTCTCTAATTGTGTGGTACAGTGTGTACCTTATTATATCAGGGTATAATACGGTTAGCTTGGCAGTTACCGTGTTCACTAATTTCTTGTCTTTCCCTGCTGCTCCTTATGAGAAGCAAGTACTGTTTCTGTGACCCTGATCTCTGCCCAGGACCCAGTCTCTAGGGCGTAGCTGGGCACCTCAGGGCCCCGGTCCAAGTCCTGTATTGGCCAGGTGGATTTGATCTGTGACTTCTGTTTCATTACAAACATGGTCTTTGAGGCCCCTTCAACCCTGCTGTTTTCTAGTGTAGTGACTATACTTGCTGGTTGGAGCTCTGTGTTCTTGGAGTAGCTGGGCCATGGCTCCTTTGTTCCACAAGTGTGGCTACTAAAACTGAGTGTTGGGAAGCTCCTGTGAAACAGATAATCAAGACACAGCCTCCTCATTATACTTAGTTGGGAGCTACGTTTACCCAGGTATTTGAATACATTTTGCACAGCTCTACCTGTGTTAAGTACTGAAGTACCCCAGGGAGCAAAGTGGAGGCTCCTCTGGTCCTAGTCTCATGCTCTGAGTCGGAGGAAAAGGTGGATGTGTATTCTCTGGGAGTATGTCCTTTCACACCTGACACACTGGAGAGAGCAGCAGGCATAAAAGATGGGCCTGTACCTCTGGTCCCCGAGTCTGAGACTCCAGAGAGGACGCACAAAGTCTGTGTGTCCACTCCAGGCAGCAGCAGAAAGCTGAGGTGTTGGTTTATAGTCTTGCTTTTGCATATATTATTTGGGGGGAGGCTGTGCAAGATTTTTAATTTAAACCAGATGAAGGCAATACCACGGGTGTCTGGAAGCAGAGCAGCCCTGGGAGCATGTGGCTGGGTCACCCCTCATAATTATACCTCTGTGGGGAAGGCCCCAGAACCTAGGATGCTGGTGGGCGGGGGATGCCTGGCTTCCCATCTGCTCAGCCCCACTTGGCTCGGGATGGATTAGTTCTGTTTGGGTTAGAGCTTACTGTTGTATGTGCTTTTCAGCCCCTCCTCTGTTTTCTCCCTCACCCAGATGCCTGCCCAGGGCCAGGAGCCCTAGGAGCAAAGAGGGTCCCAGTATGGGTGGGAGAATTGTGAAGTAGCCATTATCCAAACACGGGAGGAGACACTCAAATTCACATTCTTTTGGGCCTCCAGGAGCTATAATTGTAGCTGGACTGTGAAGAGAGGTGTCAGGACCCCACAGGAGTTAAAGGTGAAGCTGAGGGGAACAGTGTGACCTATATGAATGAGCACCGCCTGGCTCACAGTGTCCCACAGGTTGGTTTGTGCTCTAGACCAATGGCGACGTGGCTGCCGATGCTCTGTGGCTTTCTTTCACACAAGGTTTGTGAGTGGGCTCTAATTCTTTCTGGCCAGATGGTCCCAAGCAAAGCTTCTATTGAAGGGAACTGTTGGCACAAAAGTAATATTTTGGGCACTGTGACAGGCTGAGGAGACTGGACATGGTCTGCCCCTGACCTCAGTTAGTGATCTCCCAGCCTCTGTTTTCCCAGTCTGTCAAGTGGAAAAACTCGTTCATGCCCTGCAGAGTTCATGAAAAGCAAAAGTGGGTAACGTGGAAGTGACTCAGTGACCCCTTGTCGGGCGCTGGTGTTCCCAGAGGCCTAAGGCTGCCGCCTCTGGACTGCCATGCCTGTTGCCTTGGGTCGCTGAGAGTGTTAGTGGATGCCATTTGATTTCCTGAAAGGGTTCAGGAAGTAGGGGACAGCAGCTCTGCTTTAATAACGAAATGTGGTCTCTGACTCCTACTAAGCTGTCAGTCTCCTGAGAGTGGACACTGTTGGAGAAAGCAGACACAGCAGTGATGGCTTGTCCCTCCTGAAGTCTGCAGTCTAAGTAGAGACATGTGGAACAATTAGAGAAAAATAACAGATGGTGTCTGATCAGATGTCACTGCTCTCTGAAGCTCTCCCAGGGTGCCCCACCCTGAAGGAGAAATAATCCTTCCTTTTCTCTGGTATCTTGGTGCCCAGAACAGGCCTGTGCAACACTGTATTGCATCGGTTGTAATTGGCCATTTGTGCAACAGCAAATGTTTACCGAGAATCTCCACATGCCAGGGACCTCCTTGCTGGCACCTGCACTGGGCCCAGAGCGGAGTAAACCTAGGACTTTCCACTCTCGGGGCTGGCGATGCTTATGAGTCCTGTAGGACTCCCCCAAACAGCTCTTTAAAGGCTGCCCCAGACCTCCAAGGAAGACAGCCCTCTCCTGAGCAGCTTTCCTTGGGGCAGGCAAGTTGAGAGTAATCCTTGGAGACGTGTGGCCAGCCTGGAGTAACTAAGGAAGGTTCTGACCAACCTCTAGTGCAACACTATTAACTAGGGTAATAGTTGCCCTTAAATCCCCTCTGGGCTCCCTCCCCTCTCGTCCTCTCCCCTCTCCTCCCCTCCGCTTCCCTCCTCTGCCTGCCTGCCGTCTGTTTTGAGACTGTTACACTAGTCCAGGCTAGCCAGCTTTGTCTCAAACTCCCAAGTGCTGGTGCGAGCCAGTTGGATGAGCTCCTTCTGATATTGAATTCTGAGATTTTGTTGTTGTTGCAGCAGCAGCAACAAATAAATACTCTAAAGTGCTAGACTCATAGCACAGTGATAGAGATGTGGAAGATACTGTTTGCTTCTTAAGATATCATGGTCTTGAGCAGGGGTTCTCAACCTGGGAGTCTCAACTCCTTTGGGAGTCCCATATCAGTTATTCTGCATATCAGATATTTACACTATGATTCATAACAATAACAATTGCAGTTAGGAAGTATCAATGAAGTAATTTTATGGTTGGGGTCACCACAACATGAGGAACATGTATTAAAGGGTTTTAGCATTAGGAAGGTTAGAACCACTGTTCTGGAGGGTGAGATGGCCTCAGCTGTCTGTATGAGGGGACCTTGTCACTAATCCCTGAGAGTGCTGAGAGAAGGTCTGCCTGCCTTCCCTTACAGGGCCGCCTAGCAAGACTGCATTATGTGTGAGCCTGAGAAGGGCATGCAGGTGGATTCCTGAGAGGGCAGAGTGTGGAAGAACTTGAGGATGGCAGGCTATGGATCAAATCAAGGGCCCCCATGAGCATTTTCAACTCAGCCAAAAAAAGTTCAGACCAAGCTCAGTGAAGACCAGGTCATAGATGCTGGCCGGGCTAATAGGGTGCGGTGAGGAGTGACCACAGGCCCTCAAACATCAGACTCTTTCCTAATAAAATTAATGTTCTTGTGCCCAAGAGGGTGGGCTTAGAGATGATCGTAAGCAGTCCACATTTGCTGTGTATTAAAAACGAAGAAGCTATCTCTCTCAAAGTCTCCCAAAGGATGGCATTGTGCTAGAATTGCAGACAGCCTGGTGGGGGTATGGACATGTATGATTCCTGCTGTGGGTCTTAATTCCCCTTTTGGTGGAAATGGCAGGGGTAGGGATATTGGACCAATGGAGAGGTGTGTTTGTACACCCCCATGACTGCCACCTTTGTTTCCAGGGGTTGGCGGCTCAAGCGGTGTAGGGCAGGGTGCTCCCTTCCTGGCAAGTGAAGTGGAAAATGTCAGTGTCTTGCAGTGAGTCCCAGTGGGTGTGGGGCTGTGTGTGTGTGTGTGTACTTGGCTGGGCGTGCCTCCAACATCTCCCTCTGACAAGCACGTCTGCTGGCCTGACTGGGAACCTGCATGGAGTTCTTCCCTTATACAATGCTATTTTCCTTATACTTATCCACAATACCAAGCACAACTCCCTCAGCAGCCCCCTGTGCCCCCCAGTCACACCCTAGGCAGGTGTGTGTGTGTGTGTGTGTGTGTGTTATTTTGGACCCACTGCAGAGTTTATCACTGCTCCCAAGTTATTTTCTTATGATATATTTAGACAAAGTGAGATAATCGAGAAGTAGGCCACGTGTATTTGCACAGGGATGTTTGCACACGTCAGCTGTGGTGTTTCTAAAGCCAATGTCCAGGAGCTGGGCCGTCCTCACCCTTTCTAATACAGTTGGAGAGAGAATCTGTAGCCTTCCTCCCACCCCTCTTGGAGGGGAATGTGTGGGCAGGGAGAGTGGTTGGCGAGCCTTCTCTTTTGGAGATGAAATGCAGCTGGTTGTCCTCCCGGCACACCCACTGCTGCCTCCTCCTGCAGAAAGAAGTAGACACTCAAGGCCACAGAGAGAATAGGTGGGAGGGGCAGTTGATGTGAGTCTGAATCTGCCAGGAAGAGCAGCCACCTCCTGGGTAGCTTGGATTTCAGGATTGTGCCCTGTAAGACATGAGTAAACTTACTCTGTGGTTTGCATTTATTAAAGTCTCAGGGACAGCACCAGCCCCCCTGCTTTGCAGCCCTGACAGAAAGCCTCTATCCTTTCTCTGTAGATTTACTACCTCTTGAGTTTGAGTGTGTGTTGTCTTAAGCAGCGAGCTAGAAGGACCGGATGGTACTCTTCTGTATTAAACCCAGGACCTCCGTCTACATGATGGAGGCAGCATTGATGAGATTAGAAAGCTGAACCAAAAGGTCAATTAAATCTGAGGCTGTACCTGTTTGGGCAGCTGTCTAAGCCCCAACCTGCACTCAGAGGCATGCAGTAGATGTTAGAGAGCCTGGCCAGGGGAAGCAGCAAGGGCTCAAGAGCTAAAAAGCCTCTCTATTTACACCAGGAGAAAGAGAGACTTGGAGTCAGGGAAAGGGGAGATGTGATAGGACATCTGGTCCAGGGGCTCTCACTGCAGCCTTGCAGCATAAGCATCAGTTAGCTGTAAAGGTCCCTTGGGAATTGAATGTGAGCATTCTGATGTAGGGCTTACAACAGGAACTAGGTAACTATGTGTGTGTCCTGTAGACAGAAGTTTCTGTCCTGCCCAGTCCTGCATCCATTCAATCCCAAAGAAATAGACGGACGGTTATGTTATTTATAAACTGGTCTCTTAGCTCAGGCTTACTCTTATTATTAACTAGTTCTTACTACTTAAATCAACCCATAATTCTTGTCTGTAATTAGCCATGTGGCTTGGTACCTTTTCTCAGTAAGGCATTTTTATCTTGCTTTCTGTGCATCTGACTGGTGACTGACTCTCTGTCTTTCCTCTTCCCAGAATTCTCTTAGTCTGGTCTCCCTGCCTACACTTACTGCCTGGCTACTGGCCAATCAGCATTTTATTAAACTAATACAAGTGACAAGTCTTTACAGTGTGCACTATCCCACAGCAGTATCCTTCATCTATACGGGAGTGGAGGGGATAGGAGGGCCTTGGGAACACTCTTCCTTAAGTTTTCACTGGAGAGGTGTCAGGGCCAAGCCAGGAAGAAAATTCTATCCTTTCTTACCTGTAAACTTGTATAGGACTTCGAACTGGCCTGGTCACTGCTGGCAAGATGGGCTGATAGAAAAAAGTAAAGGAGCAGAATCATCCATCTCCACAGCTTGTTGAGGAATGAACTGCTATCTGCAGAGTGTCGGCCTCAGAACGAGGAGTTCTGCCACACGAAAGCTGGGAAGCTTTGGGGACGGGGCTGGGAGCACTCTGCAGAGCATCAAAGAACAGGTATACAGGTGGCATATCCCTGTGGAGGACCTGACTGATACACCTCAGGCCTCTTTCTTGGAATCCTTACCAGTCTTGTGGTGCAGCCAGGGATTATAACCCGCTTTTTAGAGCCAGCCAAGGCTCAGACATCTTGGGAAACCCCATTCTAGATCTTTCCTGCCCTTGACTTGATAAGCAGGCCAAGGGGATCCTCTGGTCTCCTTCCTGTTACATAGCTCTGGATTGAGTTGTCCAGGTTTAATTAAAAATTCTTGTCTTTCATGGAGACCTTGGCGGTGAGTAGAATTAGACAAAAATTGAAGGAAAACAATCCACATTAGGGCAGGTTTTGCCTCAGATTAGGGAGCTTGGTCATCTGTCAAGGCTGGAGCGGCTGTCCTGAGTTCCAGCTTTCACAGTGGAGCAGACCCAGGATTCAAGTTTGAATTGCTCTAATAGCCACAGTATAACAGAGAAAAAAGAATAATGCCCCTCCTGACTTGGGGCTTATGAAAGTCTGTTCTTTGAAGTTACATCTTTAAGAAGAATAAGGAAAGAGAGAGACCTTTCCCAAAATGGCTAGACTGAACTTTGTTCAGAAAGGTCTTCTACCTTGGTTAGCACAGGGAGTGACCAGAAAAGGTACACGTCCTTGGTCATTTGATGTTTAGTGACAATGTAGCAAACATTGGGGCCTGCTTTGCCGTTTCGGAACCAGCTAGGCATTATGTGTAGGAGTCTCATATAGTTGAAACTGTCTGCTCAGTGCCTAGGGTAGGCTAAGAGATGCATTGGCATGGCAGAGAAGTGGACATTACAAGTAGGGACCATGGCATTTGCAAAAGTTGGTCACTAGCAGGATTTCCTTGTGCTTGCAAGTGCCGGAATGAGAAGAGGAGGAGGATGGGATAGGAGGAGAGAGGTGATGATTAGTTCACAGTCATCTCTTCTCTATCTGCTTCTCAGCACCCTGCATCACAGGGCGCATCTCAGGCCAGGGCCAACTGCCTCCCTCTAGTAACTGAGCAGCAGAGGCAGCAGAGCTACCCTGAGTTCAGTGTCCTCCCACTGGGCCTCCCCGGAAGGGGATACAGGTGGAACTCGGCATGGCCTAGTGTTGAATTCTAGTTTATAATCCCACTAAGGCTTCCTTGTTCTTCTGCCTACCCTGGAAAGCAAGATGTTTAAAGTGCGGGCATTGATGGATACTGGGAATTCCTTCTGGGAAGATGGAAGGGGAGGGAGTGGGAGAGCTTGTGGAGCAGAGAATGTGACAGTAGTGGCTCCTAGGGAGGGGTCTGAGAGCTGGATGTCAGTAGGGAGCTAGCTAGAGAGCCCCGACTTCCGCCTCCTCCCCCTTCCTGTTAGCTCCATCGTGACTGGGGAGTAGGCCTGTGGCAATGTCTGGAGCGGTTCTCCTGAGCTAGCTCACAGGTTTCTCTGGTGTTGTCTCTTGTATTCTGTGGCTTGGTCGGTGTTCCCAGGCTTGGCAGAGGACTCCCCTGCAGTGGAGCATATTATCTAGGATGCAGGGGAAACATCTCAGAGTGGGCCTCAGCCCAGTCATTGTCCTCAGCTCTAACTAGGCCCAGGAGCACTCTCTGTCTGCCATTCCCAAGCAGTTTGCAGCTTTTCTTGATCCGTGTCCAAGTCCTGTGTGAAAGTGACCCTTTGAGCCAGTGGAGCAGAAGGTTCTCAATTGAGAACCCCAGGGCCTTGAAGCTGTCTGAGAATAAACAGCCATCTTTGCTTTGCCAAGCTGGGCAAGAGTAGGAGAGACAGATAGGTCTCAGCAGTCTCCAGAGAACCAGGTTCCTTTCCACATACGATCTGAGTGAAGCCTGGCCCACCCTTCTGAAGTGGGAATGACAACGGGAGGTAAGTTCCTTGAAGTCACCCCACTCTTCTCACTGCATGTGTCCTCCTTGGATATACAAGTACTTCCTGGGGCAATTGACGAAGTTGTCTTGCAGGGGAGATTCACAAGTGGTCTTCGCTGTATGGCATGACCAGTGACTCTCAGAGACGTGGTCTACCTAAGTCACTTGGTAGCAAGGGTTCTGCAGTAGAAACAGTAGAACCCAGGGTTCTCAGTTCCCCAAAGCTGGATATGCCTGGGAACAGTGTGTCCTGAGGTATGAGGGGCTGTGTGCATGTGTGCGTGCGCGCATGTGTGCATGTTTTTGTGTGTACATGTTGAAGCCACTGGTTGTATGGATGTGGCCTGGTGGTGAGTTAGAGGAAGATTTGACCTTGTGGATGTGGTAACTATTTTTGAAAGGCAGAATTTCTGCAGGAATTTTATTCACTCAAATGATACTTACTGAGACAGCATCTTCTCTGTGCTGTGCACACCACGCCTGCCCCATCCCTGAGAAGACACTGGCTAATTTAATAAGGAGTTTACAGTCAGGTGTGGCGAGTGCTGTGATGAGGAGCACACAGGATGAAGGGACAGCTAGGCTGAGAAGAGGACAGCATTTCAGAGAGGGGACCAGACTTGCACAGGTGGTTGATCAGACACATCAGATGCAAGAGAGGCTTTTGGCACCGGGATCAGGTCCTAAAGTGTGTAGCAACCCATTCTTCGCCAAATGGAACTTAGGATGTGATTTGTTGGGCCTTGGTGAAGATCTTCTTAAGACTACTTTTTTGTGCTATCAGCACCTTAGTGTGGATGGAAGAACACAGGGTGGTCCTCCTCTTTGGAAGAATCTAGGTTTGAGTCAGATTTCCAAGTCGGAGAACTCATGGTTCCCTTAAGAAGTCTAACTAGGCACCTCCAGCCTTTCTAGGCCAGGACTCCTGGCTTGTCCTTGGAGCAGGTCTCACTAGCATTGCAGCAGTGTGTGGACCCTTTGTTATAACAGCAAGAAAACACCAGTGGTGTGTCAGGTCCAAATCCTGGTGATTAGACAAGGTAGCATTCCTCCAAGATTCTACCAAAAGGGGCCAATACCCTTATCACTAGCAGAAAGGCCAAAGGCTGTCTTTGGTGCCCATTAGCATACCAAAACGCATGCTGGCATCCTGGGCTGTGTGCTCTCTCTGGAATCTCTCTTGCTCATCTCTTTTATCTTCCTCACTTGCTTTCCTCGTGTCTCTCTCCTGTCATGACAGGTCCAGTCTTCTGGCCCTGCTCAGTCTACTCCTTTCTCTCTGCACTCGACTCTTCAGATGCCTGTATGGTTCTCTCCCTTACATCTACAATAAAAACCTCCACAGAACCATATCTTGGAGCAGTCATGTCTTCAGTTTACACATGGTAGATCTGGCATATCCACAGAGAACTTGAATGATGGCCTTTGGGCCAGGGCTGTATCCAGACAGAAGCAAGAAGTAAACTGGTGATTTGTGGTAGGTGCAGACCCGTCCACACCCTCTGGGCCTCCTAAAAGCTGTCCAGGGCCAGCTCTGCTCTAGAATTCTGCTCAACAACTGATTACTGCAGAGACAGAACTTGAGACATGTGGGGTGTTTGGCTTCTAGGGAAACCAGGTACCAGAGCTGTTACACACATACACACACACACACACATACACACACACACACACACGAATTCCATCATCAGAGGCGCTAGCATTGCCCTCTCCTCAGCACCACTCCTTCCGGTGTGTTTGGAGCCCTGAGTGGTTAGGGTGACAGGACTAGTCAGTCTCTTTGGTCCTTCCAGTGTTGGATCTGAGAGGGCTCCCTCACAGCTTGAGTGCTCACACAGCAGGCGGGGACCAGGCCATGTGGTGTATGTTGGTGGTGTGATGTTCTTGGCAGCAGGACTGAGCTCTGGAATCTTATCACTTGATGTGACCTCAGGGCTTGCCCCTTAGCCCTTCATCCTGTAAACCTAGAGCTTCAGTCTCTGAGACGGCTGGAGTGCCCTTTTTCTTGGTCCCCCGCCTGTTTCTGTCAGTTCCCACAGAGCTGAGCTGTGGGTCTTGGACTCTTTCATGTCAGTCTGAAGATAGGA
Source organism: Chionomys nivalis (assembly GCF_950005125.1). Classification (NCBI taxonomy): domain Eukaryota; kingdom Metazoa; phylum Chordata; class Mammalia; order Rodentia; family Cricetidae; genus Chionomys; species Chionomys nivalis. The sequence goes on along the minus strand of NC_080096.1, from coordinate 40,665,469 downwards.
TAGAGGGGAAGAAATGTAGACTTTGAAGTCAGATATACCAGGTTTGAGTCCTAGACTGCTACTTCCTGGCCTGCAATGCAGCCTGGGGCAGGTCAGCTCTCTGAGCTTCAGCTTCTTTCTGTAACACGGGGAAGATAATACCTCAGCTGTAGGACTGTTGAGAGGATCAGAGATAAGCACATAAAAGGCCAGGCATTAGGAGGTACCTGCTAACACGTCAACTGTTGCTGTCCTGTGTGTCACCTCCAGGGGAGTCGGAGCCTGGAGGCCCATCTACAGGCTCCTCCTTTTTCAGCTTGGTTTCCTCTGCCCTCCTGCTCTGTTGACAGCGGTGTCTGGTGGTTGCTCAGGAACTGGTTTCAGTCTCCAGACAAGGCTCTCCACTTTGCGTGTCTCTGCCTGTGCAGGAGGCAGGCTGGCACCTCACTTTGCGTGTCTCTGCCTGTGCAGGAGGCAGGCTGGCACCTACTTTTCCCCGGGAGGGCCATCTGTACTGCCTTCCACCTGGCGGCTGGGCTGGAGGGCTACCAGAGTGGACTGTGGCAGGCACTGTGAGTGCCCAGCTCCTCATGGTGGTGTTTGCTCCAATTTCCTTTGCATTGTGACCTACATCATTCTTTATTTGCTAAACCCTCTGAGCAGGCAGCAGTAATAAATCAATTAATGACTCCGATGAATCGTTTAATGGCTGACAAAATAACAGTAAAGCCAACAGCTTGCATCTCTCCAGCAGTACCAAAGGATGCTGGTTGACGCAGGGTGGGGGATGAAACAGAGACTGTTAGCGAAATTAGCCCAATTAGTAGTGCTTTAAAGGCTTAGGAGTCATCTGCTCAGCTCTGAGCTCGCAAGTGGGGAGCGGGCCGTGTGCTAGGGATGGCTGTATGAGCTATGGTGGGCGGCTCCTCATAGCTCCCCCAAGGCCAGGTAAGGAAGCCCGAGAATTCCAGTCCACTCTTCCATGCAGAAGAGAACACAGTGGGTTCGAGTCGTGTATCCCTTCCCTGCCAAGTGTTAGCTTCTTGGCTTTGATATCAGGGACCCCGGGAGAACTTTTCAGGCTGTGCACAGTCATCCTGTCACAGCAGAGGACGAGGAAAAGTGACTCTGAACCCACTAAATTGAGTGCCAGCTTAGGAGGTGTGGGCTCCCATCCTTGAAAGACATGTGGAGGACTTTGACTTGAGTAATTCCTTTGAAACTTAAAGCAAAAATTTCCTAGAGGCAAAGACTTCTGTTCGCTGTGCACCTTAGTCCCTGCAGGATTAAGTTGTCATTGGAACTGAGCGTGTATGCGGGTCCACGCCAGGGAATTTTCCACTCTGCAGGAGCAACTGCCAGCCTTCTTGTTAAAGAGCTGCCCCTGGTCTACTGTGACATGTTTGTGGTTGTAAGTAGCTCTTTAAGACAGCAGACCGTGTGTGCATGTATGTATGTGTGTCTTGCTCATGGTGTAAGCCATCTTTTTTAGAAGAAAGCGATCACTGTACTAAGAGCATGCTCTTGATCTCCTGCCTGGTGCTCATCCAGGGGCACTGTTCTCCCTCAGCTTCCCCAGCCTTGTGTACACGGACACGCCGAGCCTCACATGGTACAGCCCACACCGTGGACTTGAGAGAGTTGTCTGCTCACAGAGGAGGGCACCCTGGCCAGGCTCCAAGGCACAACCAGGCAGCGTTAGCAACTTGGGACTCCACCTCTTACCCATGAGGCACCCTTTGAACCAGTTCCCAGAATAGCCTGGTGCTTCTTAGGATGGGTGGATCGGCCTGTAGTATGATGGCCTCTTCTCTCAGCCTGGGGAAGCCACTTCTTGTCTTTTGAAAAGGACTAGCGAGCTTTTCCTTCATCTTTCTTTCCTTTTTTTTTCTTCCCACTTTCCTAGGGTGGCCACTTCTTCAGAGCCAAGGCCTCATCTTCTTTCCCTTCAATGCCTATCCCCACCCGGGCACTCCCATCCACACTGTGGTGTGTGTCTGTGGTCCCAGCTACTTCGAGGCTGAGGCAGGAGGATTCCTTGAGTTCAGGAATAGGAATTCAAGGCCAGCCTAGGCAACATAGTGAGATCCTTGCCTTACAAATGAACAAATAGAAACTCGAGAATTAGGCCTGTTTGTTGCCGTCCGCTTCTATATCAGCTGCCAGTTGTTTAACACCTGCATTGTCCACCTAGCAAGTGCCTTACCTGATAGTCCCCGCACGGCCCAAAAGTTTCTGTTCTCTGCGTGTGACCATGAAGAGCCAAGCAAAGGCTGTATGAGATGTCCAGGTATTTCCAGTTCCTGGTGAGCCAGGGATTAGAATTTAAATACAGGCCTCTGTTTCCAGGCGGTCTGGGAGGCGAAAAGCTGGGATTTACTAAGACCAGGCACCATGGTTTTAACCCAGTCAGGCCTCTCTCGGGGTAGCGCCCATCCTGAGCTGCACACCCTCAGACGGACCTTGGGAGTCTGAATTTTCCGTGCAGCGACAGAGCACTAAAGGTCAAGTGCAGGGGTGAGCGGTTGTTCTGGACCTGATCAGGAAGCCTCCCATGCTAGGGAAGAGAAAGGGAGCCCATGCCCACCTCTCTCTGGAATGGATGCTGGGTATACAGAGTGGAGATTCACCCCGGGAAGACACAGCTGAAGTCCGGTGCCGGGAGAGAGGGTTAAGATGTCAGCAATTAATCTCTTGCTGGTATCTCCTGCATCTTTGAGTCCTGCTGTCCTATAAGGCCCTGGCTCAAGTGCCACCTCTTCCATAAAGCCTCCCTGATCCCCCTAATCCCTGTCTCAGCGCCTGCCTGGAGCACCTTTCCTGGTCCCTCAGATATCTGTCACCACATCTCACGTCTTCCAGAGCTGTGGGGCAAACCGCACCCTGTCACCTCCTGGGCTAGCTGGTGCAGCACTGGTCGCCAGAGTGATTCTTGAGTACCCCTGATGTTTACAGACCCCACGGCCCCCTTACCCTCTCATCGCCTCAGATATCCTTTCTTTCCCAGGCAGGCCACTGGCCAGTTAGGTGCACAGACCCTTCGGAGGGACCTTAACTCTCCTTAACATACAAACACTGTCTCACTCCCTACTTCTTTCTTGGCAAGTGGCACTTTGAAATAGTTGGCTGAGGGGACCAAATAGAAGGTCAGCCTCCTTGGGAATGTTCAGAACACACAGGTGACCTCAGTCACAGAATGAATTGTGATTATTGGATGCTTTAATGATCTGTCTGCAGCTTCTCCTCACGAGCCAAAAAGTACACAGCATTTCTTAGGAGCCGCAGGGGCTGCTGGAAAAGACTGGTGCGTGGGGTTCCTGAACCTGAGACCGGAAGTACAGGGACTAAAATTAGACCTAGTTATTAGTTGTATAACCTTCAGACTTAGTTTCCTTACAGATTAAACCGGAAATGACAGCTTCCTCGAATGCTGGGGCGTAAATGCTGCACTCCTCCTTCTCCTGGTTTATGGGATCAGAATGAAAAGGTGCTCACTTCTCTGGCTGCTCTTGAGTTAATCCTGGCACCAAGAGGGTAGGACTTGGTCAAAGGAGCAGAGGTGTTGGATCTACCTCCCTTGTACTCAGTGTCCCGACTGACTGCTGTGTCACCTCTCACTGGGCTGGCAGAGCCTCATTGGCCCTGTGTGCCAGGTGCTCATGGTATGGAGACCTGTCCAAGGCTCATACTGGGTGGTCTGTGGCCGGAGCTAAGCTGTGATTTGAGGACCCTTGTTCAGGGTTCTTCTCGCGATAATCCCCAGGGCACGCTAGGTGGTTGTGGGTGATGCAGCCATCTTCTTTTGCTCTGTCACCAGTGAGCAGCCCATTACCCCAGGCCATCCTCTCTAAGGCAACCAGTTCTGGGACATAGATCAAGGAAACTGTGTAGCTTGAGAGTTCTATTGCTGGACCTAAAGCTATTCTTTAGTCCTGAGCAGATGTGTTCGCCCTCCTCCCTCATGATAGCCTCCTGGAACTTCTTTTTACTCTAGTTGGTTTTGTGTCTTCATGAGATCAGCTCTTCATTTAGTAGAACTCGTGTTCAACTAAAATTCACTGTCCTAGGTCTGTGTGGGAGACTAAGGGACCACCCCCATTGCATGTCTGCTTCAATCCCCACTGCTCCGGTCTTGGCTTTCTGTGGGATGATGGCATTCTCTCCATCCTGTGGGTTCCCACGGTGCATCTTCAGCCTGTTGGTACTGCTAGGCTGCACCAGGCTACCCCAGGATTCTGCACAGACTCTTGATTGACTTGCTAGGAACATCATGGATCTTCAGCTCTCCCCAAGGGGCATTTCTGCCAGGACCACACCTACCTTTGTTGCTTTGATTTCCCTGGCCACATCCATGATATACCTCCTGCCCCCTGCTGGCTTGGGCCCTCTGCCACGTGGCCTGGCTTGAGTTTCAGTCCAGGAAGGCTTGCAGTTGGTGGTTTCACACGTGGCCGTGCTGCTGCATGCCAAGGCCTGAGTGTTGGGCAGGGCAAGGAGGGTGGAATTTGTAGAACAAAGTACTATTTTTGCATCCTTGTAAATCGGTCAGGAGTAGTTGGCTGGCCTAGGAGAGTCCAGGGTTCATCTGACCACTAATAAAAATAAACAAATCTTTTTATGGGGGGCAAGCACTCTACAGCATGCACACAGAGGTCAGAGGATAGTTTGGGAGTGTTGGGGATTGATCTCAGGTCATCAGGCTTGCCGACCAGCACCTTTACCTGTTGAACCGTCTTAATAACCCATGAATATTTGACTTTGTTCATTTTTTTCCTGGATATTCCTGGGTACAGATGTAAGAATCTGTGTATTCGTGTATGTGTGTGTGTATATATATATAATTTGCATGCATGTGTGTGTGCATGGGTGCTTGTGCATCCGTGTTTTCTCCTTTGTTCATATGCCCATGATAGAATTGGTGCTGGAAATGGGGATCTAGGGTCTAGAACCTGTATGCCAGGGCTCAGAGACACACAGGTTTCCTCTGGGTGCTCTGTAGTGAGGGAAGGTTGCCACTTGGTTCTGTGTGCTGTGCTGTTTTCTGGCCCCCTCTTCCCATTGTATGTGTACCAGGATGGGCAGTTCTTAAGGAAAGGTGGTGGCGCATGCTTTTAATCCCAGCACTTGGAAGGCAGAAGCAATCAGATGTCTGTGAGTTCAAGAACAGAGTTTCAGGACAGCCAGAGCTACACAGAGAAACCCTGTTGTAGGGGAGTGAGGGGGAGGGAAAAAACAAAGGAAATGGGACCCGAGTCCAGCGAATGCGACCCTGGCCATTTAGGTCTCGCGTCCTTTCTACTTTGATCCTAGGCAGCTGTGCAGTCCAGTATGCTGTAGGCCTAGAGAGTGTGCCAGTGTTTGAGCTTGTGGAGAAAACTCAAACGAGATACTTTGTTGAATGCCTTAATGGAACTCTCAGTGCTCGAAACCACGGGGAGAGGCCAATTCTTAGCAATCCTGAAAGGTCTGGCTCCAAGGTGGTCAGATTTGGGCAGGCCTTTGAATAATAGAGCAATCATTTATTGAACACTTGCTGTATGCCACACCTTGTGCTGGTTCTTGGGCATAAGTAGGCAGACCCTGTGGTTAAGGTGTGGGAGGATGGGGGTGGGCCAGATGTGGACAGGGTCCCCTGGGTGAGCTTCCCCCTAGTCGCTTAGCATTTGCCTCTTGGCACCAGTCGCTGCTTTTCTGCCCTTTTAAGTCTCCGTTCCAGCTCCAGCTGAAGCCTGCAGAGCTCCTCAGTTTATCCGCTGGAGTAGGCTTTACATGAAAAAGTCATCTCCTGGCTTCCTGCCCTTAAGGCCACATGGTTGTCATGGCTGTCTTCCATTGGAGGACTGTGAAATACTGAAAGTTACCACCCACCTAATTAGGACCACAGTTGCCCGGGTCTCTTACCCATCCCTAATCCCCGGAACCATTCCCCTCCCTTCCTGATTTCATAAAAGTAAAACAGCAGTGTACTCACAGGTTCAGTCTTCCATTTAGAAGTTTGCCCCCTCCCCATTGTAACAAATACCTTAATATGTAAAAAGTCAAATGCCCAAATAACAAGAATTTGAATGTTTTTCTATGAAAGTAGAACTATGGTTGTCAGAGTAAGTCACTTCATAATGTGGTAGTCCAGAGTGTTAGTCAAGATACCAAGGAAAGGAAAGGAAAGAAGTACCTTCTGGGAGGCTAAGAAGGGGCTGCATTCATGAACTAGAAGGTGACTGATGGGGAATGTCAGGCTCTGAGTCTCAGTGGCATTGGGAGGAAGTGGTCAGGTGTACCTGGATGTTTGACGAGTAGGAAAGACAGGAAGGTGGCCCAGATCTGTGACTTTCTCAAGGTAGGGCTTTGGCATCTCAGCCTCAGCTCTGCACATGTGAGCACGGAGCCAGGCATGTCTGGCCATACAAACAGGTTAGACACAGATTGTTGGAAGGTGGCCAGGTGGGGCATCTAATGTCTGCCCACCCCAGGGAGACGTTTGTTGAGGCAGATGTACCAGGACAGCAGCATTCAGCAAGCAACGCCCGTCTCCCATTGTATAACCCACACTCTTCTCAGGAGTCATTTGGTACCCAGTGAGGGTCAGAGCACACACATCCTTCTAACCTGGGCATTTTCTTACTGGATATTTATTGACCTGCTCCGTGCAACGAGTCAGCAATTTGGAGAGGCTACCACTGTTTGTGAGTTGGTCTCCCTACTTCTTAGAGCAGCTGGTAGAAAGGCAAGGTGTGGTTCAACAATAGACACTGTGTTGGTCTACTGTGTCCTTATTCCACCCCCTCTGGTGTACCTAAAGGTAGGCATTGCGCCCCCCCCCCCATTTTAGAGAAAAAGCAGTGGGGGCCCCGAGTCCATGGCTTGCCCAGTGACTAACACCTCTGCAGGACTTTTCATAGGAAGTGGCCTTTGAGGAGGAAGGGTCTGTTTAGAGCAGACGCCAAAGGCTCTGTGTATGGTTGCATGCTTGCTACTGACCTCCTGTTCTGTCTCCACAGAGTGCAGCAGCTGCCCCAAGCCCTGTGCTTGGCAACATTCCCCCCAATGATGGGATGCCCGGAGGCCCCATCCCGCCAGGTTTCTTTCAGGTATGTGCTGGCCTGGGGCCCTGTGCTGGGCAGGTGGGAGGAAAGGAAGGCAGGGGAAAGCAGCTCGGTTTGCCATGGTTTAAATACAGTTGCTTTGTGCTGGTTGAGGCCCTGCACCTCATCTCATCCACTTCTCCAAAAGCTGCAGAAGGGAAGAAAGAGATGGGAATGTGCCTACCTCCAGGCGGGCTATGGCAGTGCCCTTCTGCCCACTCCGGTGTGGGGGAGGTCAGTGCTTCCAGGCCAGTGTGGAGCTTTCTTTTGACAAAAGACGTATTCTTTGTCTTCCCCCTTTAATGAGTAAACCGTCCTCTGTTTCTCTTGTGTTGCCACTGTCTTCGTCACTGTTACCTTTCCTGTCCAAACTACAAACCTTAGGTGTAACTAGACAGACGGACACCCCCCCCCCCCCCATTGTTTACCTTTCCTCTCCAGACTACAAACCTTAAGCGTAACTAGAAAGACAGGGACCCCCCAGCAGGCTCAGCATCCTTTTGCTGGTTAACGACTAATTTCCCCCCGAGTGTGAACACAGCAGCACCTGGCAGTATTTGTGCCACACTCTGCCCACCTCAGGCAGGAACGGGTCCCACATGGGATGGGAGCCCCGCCTTCTCTACAACACACTGTTGGTCTTTCTGGTAGGGTGTGGTTATGGGAGGTGTGAAGTCACCTGTCTTGTTTTGTCAGGGTAGGGTGTGGCCACCCCCCTCCTCTACACCTCCTTTTTCATTCTCTCCCTTCCCTTCTGGTACTTGGTCCTCCTCCGCCAAGCTGAGGCTGGGAAGTGGTGCCTGGAGTGCTGGCCCATGGGACTGTGAGAAAGAGACGTTCCTAGTGGAGCTCTTGATTGTGACATTGTCCATTCTTTCAAGCCTGTCCTCACTGAGTTGGAGAAGGTCCTGGTTGTTCATGCTTCTGAAGGGTTGGGGCTCCCAGACAGGGTTGTGTTGACAGCTGTTAATGGAAAGCCCAGGAATTCAGAGTTAGACCAAAGGGCCCTGTGCACAGTGCATGAAGGGAGCATTGGAGTTGTGAGCAAAGACAAGGCTGACACCCCGTGGAATCATTAGGGTTCCTCTTCTTCCTGTACCTTGTCTAGGAGACACTTCCACTTTGCAAGATTGCACATTTTAGTTCATGTTAAACCTGGGGAGAGGAAGGCTAGAGCACATGCTAAGAAGATCAGTGAAACTGGCTTACTCTTTAAAGCAGAAGCAGCGGGCTGCTCATCAGATTGGCATTGAGAACAGAGAGATACAGGGACAACAGTTCAGGCCATCAGATGGCCACGTGCGTATCTGTGTGTTCCCAGCATGCCACTAGAACTAGGGCCTTGACCAAGGTGTGGAGACAGGAGCTGCTTCAGAAGTCTTGGGGTAAGACTGCAGACTTGAGGAGAGGCTGAGAGACAGTTGACCCAAGAAAGGCCAGAGCTGTACCAGAGGGGAGACATTGATCCAGCCAGCTTCTCTACTTTGTCCTGCTCAGTGGGAGTTTTTCTCTGGTTCATGTATCTCTGCACATGGTGTCACAGATGCCCCTGCCTGGTGGACAGAACCCACCCCAGTATCTCAGCCCCTCGTGTCTCTGTCCTGAGTTTTCTCAGGGGAGTTTTTAGCTCCCAGGTTCCCGCTGCAAGCTCTGTAGTGAGAAGTGGAGAGTAGCTAACTGTGGGTTTTTGTTTTTAAACAAATTAGGTACTTTTTAAAGTTTATTTTATGTGTATGAATATTTTGCCTGCATATCTAAATGTAAACCATGTATGTGCTTGATGCCAGTGGAGGTCAGAGCAGTGCTGGATCCCCTAGAACTGCAGTTATGGATAGTTATGAACCACCGTGAGAGTACTGAAAATTTAACCTGCGATCTCTGTGAGAGCAACAAGTGCTCTTAACTGCTGAGCCATCTCTCTAGTTCTGCCAATTGTATTTTTAAAAATAGGCCGTTGACTTCTATTTTGGCCTGAGCCTAGGACAAGGAATGGGTCTGTTGATATGTGGGCAGCTCCCAGCTTCCTGCTTTGCTAGAATCTTCCATGGTTAAGTTCTAATTCCACTCATACTTTGTGGGCCCTCCCCTATGACGCTTGGGGGTGTGTGGTCAGAAAGCCCAAACTGGTTCCTGCCCTTATTTAGCCACTACCAGCCACTGTTAAACAGAGGTATCTTTTAGATTCTTGCCTTGAGGTCATCTCTCTTCCCCAGGCAAGGTGCACTGCCAGGGGTTGGCTGGGCCGTTCAGGATGGTTCTGGAGCCCTGGCTTCTCTGCTTTCTCACCGACTGTGAGCAGTTTGTTTTTATTCTCCAGCACCATTCTCCTTCCTTGAGATGAAGGGAGGTAGGGCAGCCCAGGCACTCAGCGTGGTGCTTGCTGTCTTTGATGCTGACCACTTGGCCTGGGCCCCTGCAAAGAGAAAGGGCATCGCTTTGTAAAGGAGGAAGTCAACAGCCCATTTCCGGAACAGATCAGCTCTCGACAGGGTTATTAGCGATTGATTGCCACCCTTTACTGTCTTCAGGCAGCCACTCTGATATTGGAAGGGAAATAGAGATGATATCGGGGTTTTATCTGTTGTCAACAATTGTACTTCTCTTCTTGGCTATAGCCTAGGCAGGTGGCTGTGCTGCAAGAAGGCTGTGTCTTGGAAGGCCTGCCCGGGTGGCCAGGCCAGCTTTGTCCTGCCCCTGTCCTGCAGTATCATACAACTTCTCCAAGTCAAAACTACAACACCAGTTTGTCCTAAATTTAGAAACCAGTAGGGGCTCCACAGTGGTAAGGAGGGGGACAGCTGACGACCGTCTACGGAGGCTCACAAAATAACATGCAGGACTCCCTCTGTTAGGCCTCCAACCACAATGCAGAAGGCCACTCATGGAGTTAGAAGGTTGGGCCAACAGTGCAGGAGATGCCCTGTTTGTTTTCTCCCCTTCGGGTCTAAGTTTCTGAGATGGGCCATGCCTGTCCAGTCCTCTGGAGTGGTGTGAGACATGTCTGGTCATTCGGTTACTGACCCAGTCACACTTTATGGTTGGAGAGACTGTTGGGGTTCTTGGAGGCCTTGGGTTTATCCAGGGTAGATGAATTCTCGGTTCTTACTATTAAAAAGAAAAGGCCCAAACTTGGACAGTCACAGTACGTGACGGTGCTAGCAAGGGACACAGTACGTGTTTGAACTGAATTTATTTGAGGGGTCCATGGTACAGAACAGAAGCCTCGCCAGCCCTGAAGTGCTAGACCTGGAATTCTGACAAGGCACAGTCTAACCAAGAGCCAGCCTGGGCATTCAGGACTGGCATTCTGGAGAAATGCGCTTGCTGAGTGGCCTTGGCCAGTGCTTTATTGCTGGCCTCTGGTTTTTCCCATCAGTAGATGGTGCAGGCTGGACTAGATAGTCTTCCAGCTCTGGTCTTCTGCTGCGAACCCAGATGGATTTTAGATAATCAAGCTGTGACTTGGGCTATACATCTGACAAGCAGGTTGGCCTTGACTAGATTCCGTAGTTCTAGACTCGGAACTGGACAGTTACAGGAGAACAGGGGTCATAGAGCTGAGCACTGGATACAGACTGTTTCCATTCTTGTTTTGTTTTTAAATTCCAATAATTGTTTTTAGTTGTGTGTTTTTAAAAAATATTTATTATGTATACAATATTCTGTCTGTGTGTGTATGCCTGAAGGCCAGAAGAGGGCGCCAGGCCTCTTTACAGATGGTTGTGAGCCACCATGTGGTTGCTGGGAATTGAACTAAGGACCCCTGGAAGAGCAGGCAATGCTCTTAACCACTGAGCCATCTCTCCAGCCCCTTCAGTTGTGTTTTTAAGTGTGCAGTTTACTTTTGTTTTGCTCAGTGATTCTGCCAAGGAGGCAAGGATGGGTGGGAGAGGGAAACTTAGAAAAAAAGGTGAAGGGCTGCCCCACACTATCAGTAAGGTTTGTACTGGAGTCCAACCTCTGGCTTCCCGGTTCCCCATATACCTTCTCCTTCCTCAGGCCACCAAAGTCCAAGTGTAGGAAGGACTATGCCTGTTGTCTTGAAAAAGTCACACATAAATTTCCAGCCAGTGTCCAGATGGGGTTGCCCAACAAACAAGTTCCCCAGGAGCCCAATGGCAATGTTCAGTATGACAGAGGACCAGTGAGAGTGTGATATAATTCTATATGCTAGTCCAGTCTTGTCGTTCATAGATGTGGGCGTGGGAACTGGTACCACAGGAGTCCAGCAAAGGTCACAGAGATAAAAAGTTGTGTGTTCTGTGGATCAGTCCTGGGCTAGCAGAGGGAGTCAATTCCTTATATCCAAAGCTCAACTGGTAGAGACAGTAAAGTCCCCCACCACCAAACCCATTCCTCAAGGGAGGCCTCCTTCCTACTTCATTCCTCATTTCCCAATGTCCCACAGGACCTACCTAACCTGTCACCCTGTGACCTGTCCAAGGACAAGGTCACCAGAAGGAAACACTGTACACCTCCTGGAAACAGAGAAATAAGCAGATAGAAGGAAGAGATCCTCAACCCAATCCTCCTGCAGACTCAGCTGCAGTCTCCCCGAGAGACACAGCCTCATGAGGGCTCTGCTGGTTGCTGATATCCTGCCAAATGGTAGAGACAACCTTGTCTTGTGAGGCTCCAGCCTCAGATACTAAGTCCTTGAGGGAATAGAGAGACGCTAATACAGAGCTTTGTAGAGAAGGCAATTCTACCATCTGCAGTTTTATGGCTAGCAGTGAGTTGCTTGATGGTGGTGGTAGTAAGCAATCAGAGATGGCTGTCAGAGCCTTGCGTAGTGGTGTGTTTCTAGGGGGTCAAAGTTCAGTTAACAACAACGTTCCACTGGTGGCAGTGAACTGGCTCTAGAAAGTTGATGCCTTCCCCTCCAGAAGAAAGGAGGAGAGCAGAGAACACGAGCCATTCCTCCAGCCAGGAAGCTGCTACCACAGGGCAGGCACCTCTGCCACACTGATGACCACTTCAAGTCTAGGGTTGAGGGAAAGGATTAGACCTCATTTTCTGAAACCCACTGCTATCCAGGACTTGCTTTCAGGACTAGGGACCAGTGGGAAGGATGATGACGAACCAAATCCATGGGTTTTAGATGTGGTTCTAGGGTCCAGTAAAGGCTATAAGGAGGGACAGGGACCTCACGTTGAGACATGCCGCACAGAAGGGCAGGCCAAGGTCAGGCAATGCTGGGCTGTTTTGGTAGCAGGGACTAGGTGATTAGGTATAGTAGTAGTGCCTCCTGCCTCCTTAGTGCCCCTCCCCCGGCCCTCCTAGTAGAGCTGTCTGACCTTCTTAGAGTGGGGTGAAGTGTTCTCCAGCCAAGAGAGGTATCTCCTTCCGTCTTCTGGGATTGTATTGACTTAGAAAGCAGGCCCCAGAGCCAACAGCATGGCTGCAGCACAAATGAGGAACTGCTAGGGATGGACAGGTCTGGGCTAGGAAGATGATCCTGGACAGGGCAGAGGATGTGACTTCTATAAGAGCCGCTTGTCTTCCCAGCTGCTGCCTACCCTCTGCCCCAGCCTCTGTGCACTGCCCACCCTCTGCCTCAGCCTCTGTCTACCCTCCTCCCCAGCCTCTGCCCACTGCTCACCCCAGCCTCTGCCCAGCCTGTTGTCCATGGATTGAGGCCCACAGGTGCTATGTGAGCTGCTACCTACAAGGGGATAGGAGCGCCCCCCCTCCCCCAAAGCTTCTTATCAGGTCCTGTCATCTGCTTCCAGACTGACAGAGAAGAGAGGGCAAGGTTACTCCTCTTGAGAAAGCTTACTCTGGGAGCAATTAGCTTTTCACCTCTGGTCACTACAACGGAAGCCAGCGTAGGGCCGAAACCTGGTGTGCCCCCCCCCCCGCCAGACTTTTGACCTTCTGTTTAGTGATGGGGCTTACCACCAATCACCTTTCCTCCTTTCTTGGTCACCATCACCTCCACAGAGGTCAGGCTGTGCCCACTCGGCGGCCAGCCTGGTGCCTTATGTCTGCCCAGTGGCAGATGACTGGCAGCAGGGCTCCTAGCAACCACGGACAAAAGGTTATTCCTGATGTGCCAGGCTGCCTGAGTGGCTGGCTGGGGCCTTGGCTGGTATGCCCGCCAATGTGCGTGTATGTGGACAGGTTTGTGTCTGCACACTCCAGCTGCCTGCCCTCCCCCTCAAAAAAAGAAATGTGCACTCCACATGTAGCGCCGTAACTCTCACTGATGAAATGGAAAGTTGAACATAAATCAATGTCTGCCGCCCCGTTAGCTATGCATCAGCAGTCAGCGCCTGGGAGATTTGCTCGGTAACAAAGCCCCTAGTGGCTCTGCAGGCTACGACTGCCCCCTAACGAGGAGCCAACCCCATACCGTGGAGCTCCGATTTTCTCCTACACCAGGCAGCTCTCTCTGTACCCGCCTTCCCAAGTAGGTAGGAGGCCTGGACAGAGCCTGCTACTGTCCATGCCACGGTGGGCCTTACCTCCCAAGCTGTAAACTCAAGCCAGGCAATAGCATGAGTGCTAATGGGTCTTAATAATAACAGCCTGATCTCTCAGCATTTTTCCCTATATCTGACTCCAAGCTTTTATTACTAAGACCTATTAGAATCTGTGCTTCATCAGGCATTTATTTATACACCTAGTGCTGGAAGGACCAGTGTCAACCGCAGCTGAAGACCTGGGGCTAGTTTCTCGTCTCCTTTGGACCTGTATTTTATACTTGGGTTTCTTTTAGCATTGAATTTTCTTTTCTGCTTCTGAGAGTGGCTGGCCTGTGCTGCCAGCTGCTCAGCTCTGTGCTGTTTCCTTTCCCAACAGGAGTGGCTTGTGGAGGTGCTCCCATTTGTGGGAGCTATCTTGTTTGGTCTCTTTAGCCTCCTGCAGGGGTAGACCCTCTGTGCCTAGCCTGCCAACACACCAGCAAATTGTGTAAGATCTTCCTCCTTTACAAAAACAGAGGTCAGGTTTGCTTAGTCCTTATTGCAGGAAGGGTTTGAGGAAGAGAATTTCATTAGAGCCCTGGCCTAGTGTGCCTCTAGTACACAGATTGCCCTTTCCCCTGGGTCTGGGACAGGACTCAGAAGCAGCTCAACCATCTAGTATTGTATGAGGATTCTTTTGAGGACTTGGGACATGGCAGGGCCCACCAAATGAGTTTCAGGTTTGTGTCGTTTCTGTCTGAAGACTTTCCCCCAGGCAACCTTTCCATACAGACTTCATCCAGACATGAAGACCTTGATAGCAGTGAAGCTTCTAGGCCAGGCCCACGGAGCGTCTGTGAGTTTTTCCCCAGAAGAGCCCTGCCTCCTGCGAAGACCTGAATGGCAGTGAATGAGTCTGGGGGTTTTAGGGGTGGGCACAGCTTTCACTGAAGTGCCAGCTCTGAGAGATGTTAGGCTCTACCAGGGCTTCCCACCCAGCAGGTGACAGGTCATCAGTTCTGTATGCCAGGCAGGGTAGGTAGGTGTGGGTGGTATCCTCTTCAGGCCAGGGAGTGGCAAGTGGTTGTGAGCAGGGCCTCGGGAGCAACAGGGCTTTGCCTCTTCCTGGTAGCACTTGAGGTCCCCTAGGATTCCTGCTGTTCCTGTCTGTGTTGGAGGGGGATGGACCGGACACAAGTGTGCTCATGTTCAATCGTGTTTCCCAGTGTTGCTGGAGAATGAGGGGTAGCCTTAAATCCACGCCAAAAGCGGCATAGACAGTACGCTGTTCCCTGTGGGTCAGGCAAATACAGAGCCCCACCCCTCTTCCCTCTAAGAAAGGAGTTATCCTGGTAGTTAGGGTTGCTCCAAAGAATTCAGGGAACCTCTGTGAACTTCAGTTGTTTGGGATTGATGATACAGCCACAACTCTTTAGGGACTGTGAAACAATAGTCCCATTTGACCCTTTGGTGAGGCAGCTCCCTAATCCCTTGCTGACATCTGCCCACTTGACTTAATCCCTTGGCTTTGGCCACCTGGAGTCCTTGTTCTCGGTTTGGCCAACAGGAGCCTGGCGGGGAAGTGAAGGCGGGGAAACAGGTTGTGGGTTCAGGAGCCACGCTTCTGTTCCTAGCAGCCTTGTTCATGTGAGCTGAGTGGAGAGCTGCTCTCAGGCCCCAGAGAATGTGTCGCCAGAATCTTGCCTGAGCATCATTTACCTTTCATTTTCCCTTGCCTATAAAACAGAAAGAGCTCCACCTACTTCATCAGCACTGAATGGAACCAAAGGGCATGAGAATGGTTGGAAATCTGCAGGATTCCTTCTCAGAGGCCAGCATTGGATCTTCCATCCATGCAGCACACAGTCACAGTTTTTGTAGACCAGGCTGGTCTCAAACTCACAGAGATCTGCCTGCCTCTGCCTCCCAGTTAATAGCCTTCTGCCTGGCCCTGTTGAGCTACCCTGTTGAGCTACCGGGTGTTCAGGGGCCATCCTGGACTGTCCCCATTGTCTCTTAGTTATCCTCCCCACATTGGAGGTCCCCAGGGCAAGGAGCAGACCTGTTGTTCTTGTGCCTGGTGTCGTCCCTCTGTCAGTCTGCGTGAATTTTTCTCCCAGCCGCTGAGTTCTCTCCTACAAGAGAGGCTCTTTGTGCCCAGGAGTCATCATTATTCCAGACTTTGACAGTCTTGCCCTATCCTCGCTCTAAGGTCAGAAAGGACAAACACAACACACGGATTTAGTCAGGTTCCTCTTCTGAAGTTTGTTTTAACTGATCCCAAAAACTTACTCTGCAGTTGTAGGAATAGTCGAAGAGTCTGGAAATTCATGATCTGGTCTGGAAAAGTGGCCTTGTTATCTGAGTCCTGGGTCCAGTAACATTAGAGAAGTGGACATGGGACGCACAGAAGAAACTGTATTCCCGGCTGGCGTGTCCCTGCCATTGGAGAGCCTATCAAGTGGGATTCCTGAGTGGAAAGTAAGGAAGAAGAAGAAAGGGTTCCTGAAGAATTCTAGGAGGTGGGCAGGATCATGAGTTGACAGCTTCACATGGGAGCAGCTGCCTGTCGGCAGTTGCTGACTCCTGGCACGGATCTGAGAGCTGCAGACTCTTGATTATCTTACAGTCGCGTCAGGGTCTTTGGCGGGCACACGGGCCAGGTTCCTGCCACAACCCTGGCTTCGTCATTACCCCAGGGCTACTCCTTATGCTTCTGCCAAAGTCCTCAGGGATCATGGGTGTTGCCCATGTGACAATGGACCAGGCATCTGAAACCTAAATTGAGAAAAGAATCCCAGTTCATCCCAGCATGTCAGGGGAAGAAAAGAAACCACACAGCTACTAAGGGAG
Source organism: Chionomys nivalis (assembly GCF_950005125.1). NCBI lineage: Eukaryota > Metazoa > Chordata > Mammalia > Rodentia > Cricetidae > Chionomys > Chionomys nivalis. The sequence goes on along the minus strand of NC_080096.1, from coordinate 40,649,148 downwards.
CTGTGGGAGCAAAATACAAATCGTTGGCCTCCAGGTCTGTTCTTTGGTGGAGGCTGAATTCTGGGTATTCCAGCGCCCCATTCCCCACTTGCAATCGTGAATTGTCTGTTGAGCTCTGAAGTGGTAGCTTGGAAGAGCTGTGTGCACAAGTGAGTCCGGAGGGCTTCAAGTAGAACAGGATTCTCTGGGTAGATGAGGCCGTGCCTTTTTAGCATGCACCTCACCTTCCCTGTGCTGTTGTGTCTAACAGCAGAGCCCGGGTGCTGGCAGGCAGGGTGGAGGCTGGCTGTCAGGAGCCGGCTGCATAGTAGTTTTCAGAGAAAATGGCAGTTTTTAAGGGGCGGGAAACAGATTGCTCTGGGAAAGCAGGAATATTCTCCCAGTGTCCCGAGGAACCGATGTAGTTTGCTATCCAAGTCCATCTCTACTTCCTGCGTATCCCCAGAACACGTTACTTCACAGTGAATAGGCGTCAAGGTCTGCCATCTGGACCCTGCTAGACCCCCTCAGGGAGCCTTGACCTGGTCAGTGCCGTGGCAGATCCCCTCAAGGCCACAGAGTTCACTCACAGTTAGAATATAATAATATAATGTCTTTCCTCCTTCCCTGTGTTGTTGACAAGTGATGAGAATTAGCAACCTGGACAGCTGTTAGCTCACGGGTTTTCCCCATGGCCATAACTCCTGAATCCTGACTTGAGAAAGAGAAACATCTTGGGGAAAGGAAGGGATGTGCAATCCTTGGAGGTAATAGTCTAATATTGACTTTCATTTTTGGTTTTTCAAGGCAGGGTTTCTCTGTAGCTTTAGAGCCTGTCCTAGAACTCTCTGGTCTCAAACTCACAGAGATACACCTGTCTCTGCCTCCCAAGTGCTAGGATTAAAGGCGTGCGCCACCACCCAGCTGATAGTGACTTCCTTATAGTAGCTACTACCATAGGTTAAAATTCTTCAGGCCCAGACCCAGGTCCCCATCTTTGTGTAAGCACACCTTTTCCTGGACCGAGGCTACCTGGACTCCATCCTCAGGGCCCAGCCCAGACTGTCCAGGGCACAGTTATATCCTTGAAGGTTCTGCCTCTGGCATTCTGTCATGATCCCTCCTGCACTTGATTTCTGTGTCTGATGCTGCTTTGGTCATAGTTACACTTTGGGCTCTCCTCAGACTTCAGCTTCAGAGAAAAGGGCTTATCATACACATGGCACAGGGGTGGCACCTGGCTGCAGCATGCTGTGATCCTGCCCATTAGTCTGAATACTGGATGTTTTTCCTCGGTCCCCCCAAAAGGTGGCCAGTTACACAGTTAACAGGCACACAGTGTCCAGCAGGGAGACACTAAGGTCTCCCCAAATCACCTCTCCTTTTTGCCCCTTCCCAATCCATGCATTGATGACTAAGCCTGATGAACTCAAAGACTTCTCCGGGAACCCCAGTCCTTAGGAAAAGGGCCAAGCAGTCTGAACCTGCCGAAAGAACTCAGGTGCTCATATCCCAGACAAGGGAAGCCCACCCAGCACTGTGGCAGGGATGAAGTAAATGAAATCATCACCCAGGAGACCTATGGGGATGGGGGAGGGGTATGGACGTGGAGGTCAAGGTCAGCTTCTGAGTCAGTTTCCTTCTTCTACCTGCTGGGTCCAGGAATCAAGCTCAGGTCATCAGGCTTGGCAGTGCCTTTACCCACCAGCCCCTGGTGTTGGCTTTTATGCTGTGGTGATGAACTGCAGTTTATTGGAACCAAAAGTCAAACAAACCAGACTGGTGAATGGTGATGTGGTCAGTGAAGAGAGAATTTGCCGATCCCTGGCTTACATTCGTTCCGGCTGTCTCCCGTGGGATAGATCTCGGCTCTCTGCTAATGCCTTCATGTCACTGGTTTGTCGTCTCCTCCCCCCCCCCCCCCCCCCCGCTTCAAACTCACTGTGTGGCTGAAGCTCTCTGTGGACCCTTGACCCCCTCCTGCCTTCACCTCCCAAGGGCATGTGCAGCCATGCCTGACTCCGTGTTCTCCTTTGTGAATAGCTGGTTTTTCTTTCCTTTGTTTTTTAAGGGAGATATAAAATCAAAATCAAAAATTAAAATCATAAGGTGTATATAGTATCATATTTTTCCTTGCAAATTAATAAAGGCCCCAGTTTTCCCTCATCAGCCTTGAGAGCCATCATTTCATTCAGTGAGCTGTAGACCATTCCTCTGATGGGCCAGCTAGCAAATGCCCAAGACTTTGTGAGCTGTGCTGTGACTGGAGCACAGAGGGAGCAGTGCCCAGCGTGCAGATGAATATGACTATGTCCCAGTAGAACTTTATAAAGAACCGGCAGGCCAGACTTCTCTCTGAGCTTACTATAGTCTGGCCTAGTAGCTGTGCCATTGGGGTCTGTGCCCTGACTCACCCCAGCCTCCACTGAACTACGCAGTGTGGCATAGGGCTGAGTCTGAGTATGTGCCTTCATGGCTAGGGCATGGCTGGCCCCTTTCTCTGCCTAAAAACAGTAAGCGCAATTTCCCTTCCCGTAGGGGTACCAGCATAGTCACTGTAAGGGCTGGAGTAAGAAGACCTTCTGTTCCTTCTTTGTTTTAGAAGCCTTCATGTATCTAAGCACAGTGGCACATTCCTTTAATTTCAGCACTTGGGAGGCAGAGGCAGGCAGATAGATCTCTGAGTTCCAGGCCATCCTGGACTGCGGAGTGAGTTCCAGGACAGCCAGGGCTACGCAGAAGACCCTGTCTCAGACAATAACAACAAATACCAGAGCATCATCATTTACTGACTCATGGGCAAGCATGCCACATACGTGTTGAGATCTTTTCTCAAGTGTTCTATGTGTCTTAGGGGGCCCATTTGAGAATAACATACACCGTGAGTCATCTCTCCTTTTGCCCAATGCTGTCCTGACTTCTCAGAGAGATGGACTGGGAAGAAGGGAGTGATGCCGGCTTTACTTAGTTCAGGTAGAAAACAGTGTGCCTCTGCCGATTCTCTGACATTTCCCCAGAGTGAAAGTGCTCAGTGTGCATTCCTTTTCTCTCCTGACTGGGGACATCCCCATCCCCTGTCCTGTGACCACAGTAAATCGTGCCGAGAGCTCATCCGTTGGGCATCCAGCAATCCCACTTGATTGACTTCTAACTTAACTTCCAGAGGGTCCTGCTATGAGAACAGATTCACACTGGGCATACTCATAGATATTCACAGTTCCTCTGCCTTAGAATCTGTCCTCCCCAGTATGCTCACCATTAAACAAACAAAGCCTTTTCCAGGGGACACAAAAAGATAGCGCTCTAAACTGTGCCAGGTTGGTTCATGCAGATTGAAATGAAGAAGTGACATCTCCAGTGGGCACGTGTAGGGTTGACTTGCCCTTCTCGATACCAGCCTTCAGTTCCAGGGGGGTGAAGGGTGAAGCTGACGTGGGCAGGTGCAGGACATCTGTGACTCATGGGCACATCTTGCAACCTCTTCTGCACACAGTTGTGTCCGAGGAACAAAGTTGTCTGCAAAGTGCTTTTGCTGTGCGTATTATCATCCTGATTTTATATTCCATCATCTGCAGCATGCACCAGTACCACAAGACCTTCATACTCTACTGCTGATCAGTAAAGCCAAGAGTCCACAGAGTTAGGACTGGGGATGTCATGGACTCCACTTTACCCCTTGAAACTACATCCTTAAGTCCCCTTTCCATTGACCTGTAAGGACAAAAGTCAGATTTGGCCCAGATGATATTGACACCATCCTTACAAAGCACTGTCCTAGCCCTTAGGACTGGGCATGAACAAAGAACCTGGATGATGAGCAATCAAGGGCCTGGACCACAGGCTATGGCTCTAGCCCTGGTGCCATAGCCTTAACCTTATGCCTGCTCCTTCAAGGCGTGTGCAGGTACTCCTAGGAGAGTGTAGGGGGCATTTGAGAAAGGAGCACATAATTAATCTTTAAAAATAAGTATATTTTGAGTTTTATTTAATCATTTATATATAAATATGTACTATATCTATATATACATATATATATCTTAAGTTCCTCAAGCCCAAAGGCACTAGAGGTACCACCCAGAGCTTTTTGAGGCCCCATGATCTTGATGTAGCTGTCAACCACACAAGCCCCGCCCTAGATATCCTAATGGGCGAATAGCAATCGCTATTGCCCTAGAGCTCTGTACCCACCACCACCTGACAAGCAGGATATTGATGGAGGCTTGCAGGATGCTGTATGACTTTCTTCAGGCTGTGGACAGTCATGGCGGGGTACCCTGACACAGGCCAGAACCAGCCAGTCAAACTGCTATTTTCCCTGCCAGAGACAAGAATGCCTAAGAGCCCATCATGAGCTGAGCCGCAGTGCCTGTGTAGATGGTTCCATTTCTCTCCAGGAGGCCCAGGGCTCAGGGATCTTAGGGAACTGGAGTCCCACATATGCTTGGGGATTTCCCCATCCTTCAGCACAGAGCCTAGCCAGAATGTGGCGGTAGGGACTCCTGCTGGCCGCTGTGAAATGCTTTTCTGCAGAGACCTTCGATCTTCCAGCTGTAGGAGTGCTGTTCCCTATCACGCTGATGCCCATAAAGGCCTTTTCACTAAACCGTAGGCATCCAGGCTGTAAGGTTCTGTGAAATGACCAACCACTTGCCTCGATCACACTGTAACAGAGCCTCCCAGGCCTTGCCTAAGTGGCTCTCACAACCTGCGGGAAGTAATACTACTAAATGCTGGCCTCACAGGAGAAAGAATGAAAAGGAGGTGTGGGGGGGTTCGGGTATCTGAAGGCAGTGGTCTAGAACCGGCTGCAAGGGAAGGGCCGGGCCAGTATGAAGACCACACAGAACACAGGTGTATTTCTAACATTTTCCAAAATTCAGAGCTGGAATTGCCCTTCATTTGGTCCCCTGTCAGCACTTTATACAGGGAGGACAGTAGAAAGTCTGACCTGCTGCGGGACTATAGTTCCCTTCCCAGCTCCCCGGGTCTCATAGAGCAGATCCATATTCTGTAGTCGTTCTGTGCCTCACTTTACCTTTCTGGGCAGCAAGAGGGAGCTGGGTGTCACACTATAGGGCCTTAGTTGTTTTGCCAGCTCTCAGCCCTTTCTGTCATTGGGTTCTTCTGAACACAGATATGCTGCTCACAGGCTTGAGGGATGGTGGACTCCTCCAGATCCCTCCCCGACGTATAGCTACAGTGCTAACGAGTACATTCGCCTTCCTGAGCTTTGTTCCCTTCCATTGCAGAGCGAAGGATTAAGTGAGCTGGTGCAGGAAAAGCCCCACTCTCCCCTGGGTCGTCAGGATTGGTTCTGCTCATCGGCGACAGGACAAGAGCAGCCAGTGACAAAGCTAGAATTTGAACCCAGTTTCCCCCTCCGAGCCCTGTTTCTTTAAAAATAGATGGAGATGGGGACATAGTGTGTCACAAAGAGAGCCCTGGTGAATGAGTTACAAAGCTTAGCTCAGCAGATACGTAGTTCCTGTTAGTCTTAGATGGTTCCCATCCCTAGCCTGTGTTCCTTCCCTATAAATGAAGGGCATGAGGGAAAGAAGTGGCAGTCTGTTAATGTAGGGCAATCTGTAAGCAAGTGATTACTGGAGCTGGGTTCTCCTTCCTGACCCACCCTAATGTTGTGTGGCAGAAAAGTCCCAGTATCCTTGAGAGCATGGTACTTGGCCAGCCAGGCTTCTCGATAAACCTATTTTAGAGAGGTTCTTTAAAAAGCCTCCAGCAGCTGAACTCCAAGAAGGCCAATGGGGAACTTGTCCTGCCTGGGGAACTGATGACTGGGACACCCTCCTTCCCTCATCCCACCCAGCTCACTTGTTCATTCTCTGGGGATGTTTGGGAGCCACTGCCTCCCATCTCAGCAGAGGTCAGAAACCTCCAGTGAGGGCTTTGCTTGTTGGTTTTGTCCTACTTCCTTTGTGGTTTCTTGCCCATGCAGAACAAATTGGAAAGACCATTGAGTCCGCTTTCTCTAAACCAACTGACAGCTCTCTGAAAATGCCGGCTGGAAGGGACGATGGGTCCACTTGCTTGTGGCCTGATGATCTGACAGTCGAGCCCTCACCTCCTCACGGAGGCAGCAATGACTTCTCATAACATGATGTCACTTTGGTCCTGAGGCTGTGGCAAGCTATGTGGGCTTTCTCCTGGGATGCTGCAGTCACACAGCATGGTGAAACATGTCCAAGCTGAGGATAGATGGTAGGGGTCCAGAGAACCTGCGTGACCCATACAGCAGGGTCTGGGAAAGACCAGGGGCTGTACCTGGAAGTTTATAAAGCCGCAGGTCATGGCTGACAGTCAGGCAGGTGATGTATCCCCTCAGGGAGATGACTTTGGTGTCATCCGAATTGAGGTTGCCATGGGTGTTCTCTCTGGGTGATCCCTAGGTTCAGCAGCCCTTTCCTTCCCTGTCCCCATATGCCAGGGCCTTACCGACAGCCTTGTTCTGTGATGTGTCTGTTTGGTGACAAACTTGCAATCTCCACTTGTTCAGAACCAACCTTGCCTTCTGTACCCCATGATCCCTCTCATGAAGATCTAGCCTGCTGCCACCAGCCCGGCTTCAGGCCTGGCACTGAGCGCTGAGCCTTAAGACTGCCATCATGTGAGTTCCCAAGGTGAGCACCTATAGGTGCTTCAAGTTGTTTCCTGCACTCAGAAAATGATGTAGCCCCTGGGAACCATGCCTGCTCAGTGGGCACACAGGTGTGAGCGGCTTGCAAACAGTCTGCTTGCTCTGCAAGCACACGTATGTACGTATGTGACCAGGGAGGGAGACAGGACTGTTAGGGAGGAGGCACTCCCTGCTGCCAAGAGCTGGAGGACCAGCAGACAAGCCTTTGCCCCCTCTTGGCAGCTGGACCTTACCCTTGAGCTCTCTTCCTCCGTTCTTTTTCATTTTCTTTTTTTTTGGGGGTTGGCTTCAAATTATCTTGTTTTGTTTACATTACACCCAAGTTTTGTGGTACAAAAGACTTGCAGGTGCAAATATGTCCCGCCTTCATTAACTTCCCCTCCCTTTTTAATTTATGTGATTTCAATTTTCCTTCCCTGTACTGTTAATTAGGGGACCCTCTAATCAGTGCCATTATCACAGTGGTATTCATGTTTAGGAAAGCCGCTAAACAAATGCTTGCAAAATTGCTAAATGGCTAATTAATGTCTGTTAATTAAGAAAATTGCTCATGGTAACAAACCATGCCGTTGCTGGCAGCCGCTAGAAAGACACACACTTGTTGGAATTAGTAGCGTGGCAGGTAGGGGAACATCTGCTCCTCCAAGCTTTCCGGAAGTGCACAGCTCCTCGCTTAGCCAAGAAACTCTAGGCCTGTCCCCAGTGGTGCCCTCAGCTGCTGGACAGCTCTTGCCTCTAGTTTCATACACCTCTTTGTGGTCTCTACCTCACCTCCACCCCCACCTCCTTCCCAGCTCTGATGGGCCCCTCAGTGCGCAGAGCGACTAAGGATGGAACCAATCACTGTAGATAACTTGTCGCTTTTCCTTTGAAAAAAGTAGCTTTCCTTATCCTTCATGAATATCTGGAGCTTTCCTCCAGAATCACTTCTAATACTAAGGGGCAGTCATGGTGGAGGAGAGTGCACTGGGGTGTGTTACTCGTGCCCCTATCCCGAGTCCAGGTTCCCCTGGCCTCTGTGACCCACAATGGGAAACTTGTATGGCATTGTCTCCTGCACATGCACATGTATGTACGTGAACACATGCACACGCACAACATGTGTACGTACTTTCTCGTGTACAGTAGAAGTTCTAAAGAGATGTGCTCCCTGTGATGTGTAAGATTCTGATACTTTTTCTTTATTCCTTTTGTTTTTGCTGTGAATTAGCGTTTGTACTTATTATATTCATATCAGCACTCACTCATAGGTTACAACCCGCAGTTTGACCAACTCTGTGGGTTAAGTGAATTCATCTTCTCATGTTGGTAGAGAGTCCAGAGCTTTGGGTCAGTTTGGAACTAGCTGGGAACACCAGGCAGCCCATCATCACCTGGTGTGGAAAGTGTGCCCTCCTAAACCACCCACCAGTGATAATCCTGCCTGTGTCACTTGGCTCTCAGCCTGACTCTGCCACTTAGAGGTTATGTGGCTGTGACCTCGTCTTTTCATTTCTTGGGACATGTTTTCCTCCTTTGTAAACGTTGAAAGGAGGACACCACCATACAGAGCTATTCTGAGCGGTAGGTGAATTCATGAAGCACAGAGCCCTGGCACTGCTCACGCTGGTGGCCGCTTGGCGACTTTGTATTCCCACTGGCTTAGAACCTAGCGCCACCTCCTCCTCTGCTTCTGTCCATGTTCAGCCGTCATCCCTCTGCCCTGCTTCCACCCATAATTGCCTGTTCTCTGTCTCTCAGACTGTGAGCTCCTTGAGGGCAGGGACGCCACCCGATTCCTCCTCTGTCTTCTGAAAGTGGTACTTGCAGGCTTTGCGTCTGGGTCCAGGGGCCCTGTCTATGCCATTGTCTGAGTCAACCAGCGTATTTAACATGGCAAACTCTGTTCAGCGGTAGCCTGTGTCCGGCCCTCACTCCTGTGTGCTTTGATGAAGGTGCTTTGTTTTATTTTTTCGTTTTTTCCAAATCCCCTGTGAATGTACTGGTCAGCCTCCCTCCTTCCCGCCTGCCCGCCGTTGTTCGCCATTGAACCAGGACCCAAGCAGCGCTCCGCCACCTCCTGCCAGCCACAGCCCACCACCCGCACGCCCGCCGCCACTCTGCGTTTTGGTTTAATTTTTGTTCTTTTAAGCTTCTTCTGCGCTTCTCCATGTGCTGTGATCTATAACCTGCCTCTACTGTCTGGCCTCACAGGGTCCTCCGGGGTCACAGCCCTCGCCGCACGCACAGCCTCCACCTCACAATCCCAGCAGCATGATGGGACCCCACAGTCAGGTAAACGCACTGTGGCTCACCGGCCCACCAGCCGGGGGGCGCGGGGCAGGAGGAAGGAGAGAGCCGCAGAGGAAAAACAAAAATCAAAGTATGCTCCAGCATTGCCTTCCAGTCATAATTGACAAGTTTAATTTAAATATATATATTTTTCTAAAGACAGTCTTCATTTCTTGGACGTCCCACCCAGTTTGGATATGAAACCAAGAGAAAAGAAACAAAAATATTTCTGTGACCTTGTTAGTGGCCTTTATGTTTTTGTTTTTTCCTCTCTCACTTTTGTTTGATTTTGAGTTCGGTCAACCATTTGTTTGTAACCAAGGCTGCATCCCTGGCCTTTTCTTTGTGCACTCGCTGCTGAGAAAGCTTTCCTGCCCATTTCCCCGCATTAAGTTAGGGAGCCCGCTGTCCCTTACTGGTTTTTTTTTTTTTTTCATCATGTTTTCCCATAAGTCCTTGCTCCTACCTTCCCACTCCTCCCCATTGATGGTTTCTCTGTGTGTGCTTGTGTGCGCGCTTGTGTGTGTGTGTCCTGCTTTGTCTGCAGACCTGAAGATGTGACGTCTCCCTCCTTTTTCTTGTTTTATTTGCCCTCGTGGAGAGCAGAGGTGGTCTCCTTTACTCTGCGTTGATTTAGCTATTCTGCATCCTGTGTGAGGTCCCAGCTGCTGCCCCTCCGCCCAGACTAGATTCCTGCAAGCCAGTGCAGGTTGGGAGATGTGTGTTGTGTTGTGTGGATCTTTTGTTCCTCTGCCCAAGGGAAGTTTTGCCCGGAAGGAAGAGGCTACCGGACTAGAGAGAGCTTAAACGAGCACTAGTTGTAACAAACTGGACTTTGCAGAGTGCAAAGCATTTGTGTTTGTCACTGTTTAGTAGTTCAGGCTGTCATTGAACTAATTCCCTATAATTACAGCCTTTTATGTCACCGCGATATGCAGGCGGCCCCAGGCCCCCGATCAGAATGGGAAACCAGGTATAGTACATTTTCTCGTTTTCTCTTCCCTCGCAGCCATCCTTGGGCCTAGATAGACCTGGACTGAGGTCAGAAGTGAGGTACGAGGCTCAGGGATGGAGTATTAGGTTTTAAGGTGGGGATTAAACCTGCCCCAGGGTCAGCATTTAACTGTGTTTAGAGAGCAGCAGCTGATGGGATTTCAGGGACTCAGCTCTTCAGGAGACAGTGGCAATGACCCTAACCCTCCCTTCCAGCCCCTTCTTGGAAGAGGGTCTTCTTCCTTAATGAAGTCAATTGATAATGTGCATTGTTTTTTTTTTTTCCTGGAAGCTTTTGAGAATTGCCAAGAGTGGCGAACATAGCCCTGCTATTAGAGGGCAGATGTCCTGTAGGAGTGCTTAGGTCAGGAGCCCGGCTGCCGAGGGAGCAGGCTGTTTGTGAGATTTTCAGCAGTCTGCCTGTTTCCCCTAAACAAGGAAGGAGGTGATCATATAATTTAAAAAAAGTACCTTGCTTACGAAGTGGGCTTTTCGGCCCAGACCTTCCTCTGGTCTTTCAGGGTTGGCAGTTTGGGGTAGGCTGGCCTTCCTTGGACCAGTCCATTAGGGTGGATTGCTGAAGAAGTCCAGATGTCGCTCCTGAGGTGGACAGGCCGATCCAGCATGATGGAGGCACTGGGGAGATTTCTCTTTGTGGGGTTTTTTCTTTTTTACCAGAATTCTTCCAATGACTTAGCAAAAAAAATCTGACAGCAGTCCCAGCATACTCAGAGCCAGGAGTTTAGTCACCTATATTGGCACTCTCTTGGGGTGCTGTGAGGAAGCCCAATTGACATGATATGGGGACTGTGAGGACGCTCTTTGGTGTATATTTCCAATTTGCTATTTTCCTCTCCCAAAGTCCTTTGTTTCCTGTTTTCTCCAACACAGAGGAGGTAAATTTAGACAAAAGGAATTGAGAAACCCAGGTTTTTTAGTAAAACGGACTTCTTGGGTATGGAGAGAGGGAGGAGTGACTTTTCCAAGGCCAGAGCAACCTTACCTCCAAGGGCATTTCTGTCTCCCGTGGGCCTCTGTGGGCTACACATAGCAAGATTATGACCCCCACCTACAAGACTATATTTCCTTCTCAGGTATGCAGGCCTTAGCCTTCTAGTGTGAGACCTGCTATCCTTGCCAGTCAATCACACATCTTCCCTCCCCTGAAGAAAAGCCCAGATGGTCTTAGCCCTGTTTCAGATGCCCCACCGAGGAGTCCCAAACCCCTTAACCTGTATCCCAGCTAAAACGCCTGGCGTGAGCCGGGCGGTGGTGGTGCACGCCTTTAATCCCAGCACTCGGGAGGCAGAGGCAGGCGGATCTCTGTGAGTTCAAGACCAGCCTGGTCTACAAGAGCTAGTTCCAGGACAGGCTCTAAAACCACAGAGAAACCCTGTTTCGAAAAAAAAAAAAAAAAAAAAAAAAACGCCTGGCGTGTAGCAGGTTTAGAAGCTATGGAAGACTACTGTACAAAAGGCAGCCACTGTTATAGCTCTCTGGACAGGATAGATGGGGTGTGCCTGTTCTGGGGATCTAGGAGGCAGGCCCTGAATCCCCAGTCTCTGTTAAAAACCACCAATCCAGATGGGCAGACACAAACCAGCCAGGTGAGTCACAATTCAGGAACTTGAGGGGAAAGAGGAGGGCAGCTAAATTTGGGTGCCGGGACCCAACCTCACCAGCTCCCCAGGCAGTCAGAAACAGCAGGTGACTGTAGCACTTTGTGACCCCCAGGTGCAGCCTAGCCAGAGGGGTTGGAGGGCTCTCAGGAAGCCCCTGTCCGGGCCTCATGCTCCTCTTCTGAAGCTGGAAAAGCAGGGAGAAGGAGGGTGGGTCTGTCCCTCTCTTGCCTCCCTGTTTGAGCCTGCTTAGCATTCCCTGTTCAGCAGAGCTCTGCTCAGTTGGCCTACAGTAGCCGCCAAGGCTGGGGACAGTCATGGCCCAGCCTCCATAAGCATTGGCACCTTCAACCAGAGATAGAGGTGGCCCTCTATCACCAAGGCTTTTCTTGGAGAAACCAAAACTCTTCTATGGGGCCTAAAAGGTCCCATGGGACTCTTGGCCCACCCTCTGCTGCTCTCTTGTTTTTCAGATTGTAGCTAGAATAACTTTTTCCTAAGTAAATGACTTTTAGTCTGTTCTCAGAGCACCCTACTCCTTCAGCAACCTCTTCTCTACTGCTAGCTGCTTTGCCACCTCTAGGGTGGGAGCAGATGGAATCTGGGAGGCCTGGGTGACTCTGCTGACTCTGGCTCAAGCCGTTAGAGCTCTGGACTCCAGTTAATTCCACCTGGTTCACCTGTAAAGGCCTCTTTGTAGTGATAGTTTTTAACCAGTGGCTTCCTCTAAGTCCTTGTGATTTGGAGATGTGCTTAAGATGAATTGCATCTATGAAGCAAAAGGGAGGTAGGATTGGACTTAAAACTGCAGCCCCTGGGGTTCATGTGCTCCCCCTTGGATGAGGGTGGCGGGAATCCACAGCTTGCCGTTACCAGACTGCAGATGTGCAGGTTCTAATGGAGAGCCTAGCTCCCCACTTTACCCCTTCCTCATCCTACAGTTTTGACTAATGCTCTGCTTTCCAGAGCTGGGGTACTCCACTCTCTCAGAGATAGTCTCGGGAAGGCCAGGTGGCGAGCAGGGTAGGGCATGCAGATGTGTCTTCTCCCCCCCCCCCCCCAACAAAACCCTCTAGAAGGGTGACTCAAGCCGTGTCTCCTGTTTCCCTCAGCCTCCAGGAGGAGTTCCTGGGACACAGCCATTGCTGCCCAATTCTATGGATCCCACACGACAACAAGGTAGAGAAGGCGGGAGGGTAGGTGGCTGGGGCATTGGGAGGGCTCCTCTTTGCTGTACTCCTGACAGCCCGTGGCTCATCTGTTTTCTTACACAGGTCACCCCAACATGGGAGGATCAATGCAGAGAATGAACCCTCCCCGAGGCATGGGGCCCATGGGGCCTGGCCCACAGGTAACCAGCTCCCTGCTTATCTGTCCGTCTCCCCTGCCATCTGTGTGCACCCGCTTTCTCTCCTTTCTCCACAGTCTGTCAGTCTCCCACATTTCTGGCTCTCAGTTGAGAGGAAGGGCACAGTCGGGTCCCCAGCTCCTCTCCCTGTCTGTGAGATGCTGGATGGGAATAGCCTCTGGGTAGACAGTGGGCAACCTGACAACCCCAGAGAACCTGAGCACAGGGCACAGCCAGGGAGCCACCTGGATGGGAATAGCCTCTGGGTAGACAGTGGACAGACCTGATAACCCCAGAGAACCTGAGCACAGGGCACAGCCAGGGAGCCACCTTGATGGCAGACCCATCCAGGGTAAGTGTCACAAGCTATGAAATGAGATCTCCAGAAATCCAAAGCCACTTCCCACCCTGAGTAGAGTAGACTTAAATGGGCAACAGGACCACCTTGTGCTTTAGTGGTAGAACAAGTCAAGTGAGCAGTGATGTCCTTGGGTTACTTACTTAGACTTCTCTGGACCCCAGTGTGCAGTTTTTCCACCTGTCAAATGAGGGTCTCTGTCCATGTTTTTGGGGAATGGGCTCACCCCCAGGCTTCTGCTCCATCTTGCTGTTGACCAGTGAGCTCCATTATTGAGAAAGCACAGTTTAAAAACCTACAGGACTGCCCTTGCACAGGGCAGAGGCAAGATTTGAAAGCACAGCCATCTTCTCCAGTGTCAGAAGTGGGTCTCTGTCCCCTTGGCCTGAGCTGTGTGGCATTCACTGCTGTTAAGGAATTGACAGTGGTGTTGGCTTTTCAATGTGTTACAGGCTCTGACTGGCGCAAGGTGAGATCTTGTTTTCCCTGTGGGGACTCTGAGAGGATCAACAACCACATCTCTAGGATGAACAAGGTGTCCACTCTATAGGGTGCTGACAGAACTCAGTATGATCCCTGGGCCTCGGTAGCCCCCACGAAGAAACATTTATGTTTTCTAACTTTAAGAACTTAAAACTGCTGAGGATAGTGGTGCACATCTTTAATCCCTCGGGACAGGAGGCCGAGGCAGCTGGAGCTCTCTGAGTTCCTGGCCAGCCAGTGCTACTTAGTGAGACCCTGTCTGAGGACATAGCAAGTTCCAGGCCGGGCCAGGTAGGGAAACAAAACACAAACAGAACTTAAAGCCAGCATTCATGGCTTTAGTTGTTGAGATTTGATTAGGCTCATTTTCTTTTCCCGGCAAAGTCATTTACAGCTTATTAGGCCTAATAGTGAGGTCGAGTGAGGGTAGAGGCTGTGTGTATCTCAGTGGCAGAGCTGTTGCCTAGCGTGCCTGTGGCCCTTGGTTCCATCCCCAGCACCACAAAATGTAAAATTGAAAAAAGACAGAGCTGGAGATGTAGCTCAGTTGGTAGAGAACCTGCCTGGCATGCACTGGGTCTGGGTGTGATACCAGCACATGGAGGTGTCAGCCCCAACTCCACAGTGAGTTCGAGGCTAGCCTGGGCTACATGAGAACCTGCCTTAACAGAAACCTTGCAGACCTAGAGTAAGAATGAGAATTCAGCACCCAGGGTGCCCACAAACTATTCCAGAAGTTTCTCTTTCCTGGCTCCAGAGTGTCACACCGTGTAAGTCTAGCGCACTTTCATGACGAGACAGGGTCCCAGAGTCTGAGATCCCTTGACCTCTTGCCTGGCCACGTCAGTGTGCAGGCCTAAAGGTCCTTTGTTCATGCCTAGAGCATGCTGGGTAGTGTGTAATAATAAATCCCCAAACCAAATCTCTCTTGAGCAGCCCGGAAACCCCATACCAACTTACTCTGAGACACGAAGCCATGATGTTGATTTAGTGTTAGGCCAGGGACAGTCTGGGAGCCGGCATCAGGGTCATCTAGGATATTATCAGAGACGTTTTGGACCGTGTCTTATTTACTGTTCTATTATTGTGAAGAAACATCATGACCAAGACAACTTTAAAAGGCAAGCATTTAATTGGGGCTGGCTTACAGTTTCAAAGGGTTAGTCCATGGCATCATGACGGTGAGTCTGGAGGTGGGCAGGCAAGCATGATACTAGAGCAGTAGCTGATAGCTCACATATGATCTGCAGGTTACAGGCAGAGAGAGAGACTGATCCTGGTGTGTGCCCATGTTGTGCCACACCTTCTCAACAAGATATTCCTACTCCCAACAAAGCCACATCTCCTAGTCCTTCCAAACAGTTCCACTAACTGAGAACCACACATTCAAACATGAGCCTTTCTCTTTCAAACCACCACCTGTCAAGGCTTTGTACTAGAGAGGGCAGACTCTCTTTCCTCCCCTGGTACTTTTCTTATTCCCTGGCCTCTGAGGCTACTGCCCAGGCACGGTAATGGATAAGAGAGACTGGCCATAAACTTAGTACTGGGAGAAACTACTCTCTCCAGGGTCAGGAGTTTGACACCGTGTGAGGCAGGGCAAGAGTGGCTGTGAACACTGCTATCTTTCTGCATTCTGCCTTCTGACCTGGGCCATTAGGGTCCGGCAGCATAATTGAGCACCACTGTATGAGCCGTGCTGTGCTCAGGCTAGACATAGAGGCAGGACACCTTGTATAATCCCGAGTGAAGGATCAGAATGCATTTGGCCAGTGACCCCTCGAGAATTTTCAGAAGGAGATGGGAAACCGATATAGCATGATCGGGGGCTATTTTATAAGTTTCAAAACCAGGTAGAATGGTTTTTGATCATGTATCCTATCTCAGCTCAAAGGAATGAGCAGACAGGCATCATCCAGTCCTTTTCCTCCAGGGCCTATGATGGTTTTTAGCATGCAAAATTACCATCTGGAAAGAGGCAGTACTTCAACTTAATCCAGTTCCATCTCAAAATCACATATGTTAACGTGAGATAGTGAGTGCCCTATTGTCCGAGATCTGGAGAGTGAGTTGTTAGACAAAGCTCTGTCTTTCAGGGTTTTGGTCACACGTGGTGAAACAGGTTCAAGACCCTTGGAGACTCAGGGTACCAGCCAACCCCAGGCTACTGCCGTAGCAGTTCCGGTGTTCCGGCCAGAGCTAGACTCAGACCGCAATCCTAGTTTGTCTGTGTTTTAACAAGTTCAGATAGAGCACATTCTTGATTCTCCAGGGACAGTCCTGTGACACCTGGAGAAACTGAATCTCCTGGGGCCCCAGACTCAAGGCTGACTCACGCTCAGAGCTTCAGAAGGACAACTTAATCTTGTGCCGAGCACCCCAGCTAAGTGAGAGGGAGTGAGGCTGGGGAGCCTTCTCTTGTTAGGCACCCTGGCTTAAAGCAGAATAGGTCTGCCTCTCCCTCGCCTTCCCCCACTACCCAGAAAACTGCCTGCATAGCTCCAGGTTCCTCTGTAGATGAATCTAACAATAGTGCATTTGACAGGCGAAAGTCCCCCCCTGAGGGAGCTACAGAGAGTCACCAGTCATGTCTCCCACGTCACCCTAGTCCAGCAGAGCTGTGGGACAGGTGCTGCTGTGCACCAGCTAGGAACCAGGAAGGGAGGGAGGCCTTGTGCCCGTGTCCTCCCCGTCACTATGGAACAGTGCTGAGGAGGGTAGATGGTCAGCTCCTGTCTAGTGCCCAGTCATCTCCAGCAACTCCAGAACCTGGGTACTGATCTTCCAAGCCCATGTGGACTTAGTCTCCAAGCCGGGTTTCAGCTCAGCTTCTGGTCCTGCCTTACTGGGTGGGCAAGTGTCTGGCCTTTCTGAGCCTCTGTGTTGTCACTTGGGAATTGGGAGGTATGGAGTGACCCTTTGGGATGTGCACCTGTAGGAGGAAGACTTGCCGTAGCTCAGTGCAGGGTGCCACCTTGTTAGCAAGCTGGTAGGCTTGGAACCCTCTACATCTCCCATCTGGGGCAGTGTCTTGGGGTTTCTATTGCTGGGGAGAGACATCATGACCACCGCAACTTTTATAAAGAAAACATTTATTTGAGGGTGGCTCGCTTATAGTTTCAGGGGTTCAGTCTATTGTCGTCATGAAGGGGAGCATAGCAGCTTGTTGGAGCAGAGTGCTACCTCTTGCAGGCAATGCAAAGTTGATTGACAGTCACAATGAGGGAAGCTTGAGAAAAAGAGACCTCAAAGCCTGTGCTGCAGTAACACGCTTCCTCCAGCAAGGCCACACCCCCAAATAGTGCTACTCCCTTTGAGGGCCATTTTCTCTCGAACCACCATAGGCAGCATGCTGCATATCTATCTGAACATCCTGGCCTCGGTTAGCCCTGGAGCATGAACTTGCCTTTTCTGGGGAGAAAAGCAGGTGTGTAGCTCTGGCACCTGGAAGATCTTTCTCATGGGCCAATTCTCACTGACCATAGTGCGCTAGCTTCCTGTGAGGGGCAGAATAGGGGTAGAAACATTCCACAGCCACGTTGAGGGTAATGGTGAGTCAGCTGCTGTCATCTCAAGTCACCACGCACCCTTTGACTCTGTGGGCACCTCAGAACCATCACTTGGCAATCAGCACGGCTCCCTGTAAAGCCAGAGGCACCTGAGCTCCTTGTTGCTGTTTTGTAGGCAAAACAGGGCTGTGGTCCTGGCAGAGCCTGGCACAGGCCATTGTTCTGGCTTAGCATGCGGCCATTCTGCCCCTTCGGTGCCTCACTTCATAATCTCCGTGGGAGCTGCCACGTGCACAAAAGACACACATCACAGCTTTGTCCTCCGTAGTGAGAGCTGTCATTTATGCAGTTGCCGGAGTGGACAGCAAGTGGCCAGGCTGGGTTTGGCTGTCCTGTGGACTCCGCGTACCGTGCAGGGTATCTGCCCAGCACAGGCCCAGGGAGTGAGGCTCTGTTAAACTGGCTGCAGCCTGCCCTCCCTGTAGACCCCACTCCTTGCCAGGCATCTGGGTATCAGTGTCTGTATCTTCCATACTCACAACCTCAGTGGGTGACCTGGCAGAAGACAGGACCCTCCGTCGTGACGTTTGGAAGACAGTCCTTTGGGAAGACCTGTTTTCAGCCCAGTGTAACCTCTATGCTTGTCTGACCTAACACTGTCCCCTGGCTTTGCCTCCTTCTGTCAGAGATTTTGGGAGAGATCCAGGAGGCTTATGGGTGAGAACCTGGCCTGCCATTTGCTAGCTGATTCTGGCCAGCCGCTCACTCTTAGCCCTCCAGCCTCTTCGTTTGTAAGGGGAACTAGCTTCAGAGTATTATTCCGAGGATAGAGCAGACTCGGTAAGAGGGTGTGTGCACAGAAATAGGGTTTGCACTGGAGGGCTCTGCCACCAGCCTACTTCTCCTAGATGCCCAGCAAGGGCGGTGCCCAAGCGTATAGTTGGTGCAGGTTGTTCTCTTCTCTGGCAGTTTCTGTGTCAGCCATTGAACACCTTGGGTTGTAGAGTTAGGGTGTAGCCATGGAGACAGTGTCCTGATGTAAGAAGGCCCTTAGAGTCCAGCAGGATGGGAGGGATGATCATGTGGGGAAGAGGGTTGAGCATCTTGAGGTTAGTGGAATGGTGGCTGGGGCCCTCTGTTGTCTTCTCCCTCAGAGTCCATGTGGCCCCTGTCACCAATCAGCGGTGGACCTGGTACCGAGTTAGCCCTTCTACCTGCTGAGCTGTGGGAAGGGGCAAACAGCAGCTTACTGAACAAACCCTTTTTGGGGAATAACATGTTGAGCCCCCCCTCCCGGCCCCCCGAAAACGCATTGACTGTCGTGACTGTCCCTCTGTGCTGGCTTGTTGTCATTGTGGTCCCTGTCACTTGATCCCCATCCTTTCTGAAAGAATATATGATTTTTTTTCTCATCAGGTTGTCTTCACAGACTAACCCTCTCACTTATATTCTGTGTTTGTCTCCCCTCCCCGGTTCCCCTTCTCCTTCTCATAGACTGACCCTTGGTTATCGTTGCAGAATTACGGCAGCGGCATGAGACCACCACCCAACTCCCTCGGCCCCGCCATGCCTGGGATTAACATGTAAGGCAAAAAGGCCCTGGCCAGTGCCTCAGGGCCTATGGCCTCCCCACTCATGTTGGAACCCCAGAAGACTCCTAAGAGTCACTGGTGCCTCTCAGGACCCCAGTTTCCTCATCCTTAGGATGAAAACTCTGCCTTACACAGTGCCGTGTGCCAGGCACAGTGGTGGGCATACTCCACATATCTTCAGGCTACACCTGCAAGGCGTGGTTATTCCCTGCCTGCGACCTCACTGAGGCACAGAGAGGTAGAATGACTTCCTCAGGCTTGCACAGCTTCAATGGCTGATCTAAGATTTAATCCCTCATCTCTAGTGCTTGTATGAGAATCTGTGGCCTATCTTTCTAGGGAAAAGCAGAAAGGCTTTATATATCATTTTATAAATATGTAATTTACAAGTTTTACATAAAGTGTGAAGGAGTGTGTGAGTCTCCAGCCATGGGGCTACCTGTCACCACCCCAGAGTCAGGTGGCCTCTGGGACTTCTGCGCTGATGTCAGCCTGCTCCTCTGCCCCTGCTGGCTCCATCTGTAGAGTCTCTAGCATCACTTTGATTGTTTCCATCTCTCCTTCTCTCAGGGGCCCAGGAGCTGGCAGACCCTGGCCCAATCCCAACAGTGCTAACTCAGTGAGTATCCAGGTCTGGTGGGGCACCGTTATCCAAGAAGAGGTTCTGGGCACAGGGTAAATCCTGTCTCCAGGAAGGTGTCAGGATGGAGAAGCACAGGGGGATTCCACTTTATGCCTCTGAGAAGAAGGCGCCTGTGGGTGGAGCCCTTGGGCAGTGTGCTGGGGTCCTCGAAGGTGGTCCTGCCCTGCAGAAGCTCATGGGTACCAGCCGAGAGCCTGGGCTTCAGGTGCATCATTTGTTGAGGGAAGATGATTTTGGTTTTAACACTGAGGCAGATGATTGAGGGCTCAGTGCAGACAAGCTGGGAAGAGGGGTGGGTGTGGGTGTTGCTCTCTCCCACCCTCCCAAAAGGAAGGTCTCCTGGAACCGTCCTGTCCTATTGGAAAACAAGGCCAATCCCCAGGACCACTGCATTGTGGCCTCACTCCTGTCTCAGACCTCTTCCGGAAACTTACCGGGTTACTAATTCACTGGGGCCCCGTGCCTCTCATAAGAGTGGGTTTGGAAGTGAAAGGGCACAATACTTGTCTGCCAGGGAAGGCAGCTCCAATACATGGCTCCTTAATCTTCTTTCCAGATCCCGTACTCCTCCTCCTCACCCGGTACCTATGTGGTAAGTGCAGCTGCGGGTTTTGACTACCCAGTGCCAATGACCAACTACTGCCTGGCAGGAGAGCCCAAGATCCAAATTGCCAGGGCTTTTGCTATCAATGTTTAGGTATTTGTACAGGCCCGGAGTGGTCCAAATTTCTCCAGAGCTGACCCAGGAGGGGTCTCCTTCTGAGCGGCTGCCCAGCAGATTACTCCCATAGTGCCTCTGGCTTTCATTAGTGTCTGTGCGCTCACCCTCCACTGGTGCCTCTTGACTTGAGAGGAGGATGTGTAAGTCCAGCTTCCTTCAGGCTTGCATGCTCCCGTTCTGAGTGCAAGAGACACACGCTCAGCCCTGGAAGGTGCCAGGCTTGCCTGGGCACTGGTAGGTAGCATAGCAGCCTCCCAAGCTCTTATCACCACAGGTTACTGATGACAGTTTTTATCTCATCTCAGGGACCCCCTGGTGGTGGCGGCCCTCCAGGAACCCCCATCATGCCTAGTCCTGCGGGTAAGATGCCTTGAGGGGAAAGAAAAGCCCAGTGGGAGTGGGGTGCCGTGCTGTGTGGTCCTGAGGGCTCTGTTGCAGAGCCCGGTCTTTCAGCCACTGCTTTCTGAGCAGTGTATCCTCTGTCAGGCACTGACACCTAGGGATGGGATTTAAGGGCCCTGAGCCCTTTGACATCACTAACCCATGGTGTGGCCTCTGTTGGGTGACCCACCTTGTGCTCCTTTACACTGCTTAGTGAAGAACAAGGCCAAGGCTGAGCCAAGGTCAGAAACAACAAGGTTTCTTTACCCTAGATGACTCAGAAAGGGTCTTTGCCGCCCCCCTCCACAACTTGGGGCACACACACATTCCCCATGAAGTTCCAGATCTCTAGACTTCTTTCTGGTCCTCTGTGTAAGAGATCTCCTTTCCCTGTTTCTTTTATCTGGAGAGGGCATGTGCACACGAGGGCAGGTGCACACATGCACACACACAGTCACAATTATCTGTCTACTCACTAAGAATAGCATTGCAGTCAGCCGGAAGGAGTGCAGCACACATCCCCTACCCAGCCCAAAATAGAGGGAGAATTTCTGCTCCTGAGAGAGCACTGCTAACTTATTTCCTGAGGAGACTTTCCTGGCTGGGTAGGGAGTGGCCAGAGCCTCCCCTTCCAGCTCCCTATAAAGGAAATCTGCTCAGCTGCAGGGGTGGAGCTGACTGCAGCCACAGCCGGCTCCCGCTCCAGCTCCCCCTCTGCAGCATTGATGAGCGGCGTGACCTACATTCAGACTGGGTCACGTTAACCCACTCCGTATGTTAATGCGTCCCCAGCCCCATCCCTGTCTCCTTCCTACCCCTCAGCCTAGCAGAGTGGTTCTGGGTAACTTGCTGCATTTTCTTTCCCTGGGTGGGGCTGAGAGAGAGCACAGGTATGTCCTTGTGTCCTTGCTAAGCCTGTGGAACGGATCTGAAGTCCCCTGTGCTGTACCTGCCCTGCTGCCCATATACCCTGAAATTCTTGGGTTTGTGGTTGAGTGGTTTTCACAGTTGAATTTTCTGTGATTAAAAACTTGGTGAATCTTCATTAAATACAAATTACCCAGAAGATGGTGATACTTAGAAGAAATTTTAGGTGATAAAATACCAAAGAATGAGTTCAAGTGCCACGAGTTTGTTTTAATTAAGAAATGAATTAATCACTTCAGCTATACGGTTTCCACTATTCTACAGATTCAACAAATTCCAGTGACAACATCTACACAATGATTAATCCTGTGCCGCCTGGAGGCAGCCGGTCCAACGTGAGTCTGCTTTCTGCTCATTTACATACCAGATACCATAACAAATCATAATTAACTTCATCAGCTGAGGGGAAAGCAAGTGTAATTGATTTCAGCCATTTGTTACCAAAGATGAATAAAATAAACCATCAGAAAAGTGATTACCTCTTGGGCAAGTCAGTCCTCATCTTATCACTAGTGGAGGTGGGGAGGGGCCAGGGTTCACCCTCTGGTCAGGTGTGAGGATTCTGGCAAGGGAAAGCACCAGGCTGCAGGGCGCTCTGACTTAGTCCCCATTCTCCTGACTGACTGTGCCACTTTGGAGTTCCTCTTTCCCATCTTCCCTGTCTCTTGAGCATTATAGCTGAGGGTGAAACCTGAGGTGTGCCTTTGGGGACCCGCCTCACCCATGTCAGTGCCAACATGGCAGCTGCTTGCCTCTACTCTGGGTCTTCTCTCATCCGGAATTCCACCTGCCCTGCTTCTTGTGTGCCTGTCCCTAGTGCCACGTTCCCTAAGCATGCTATATGGGACTGCTGTACGGCCAGGTCATTATCCTACTTGTCTCTAGAAGGAGGAGATGAGCTGGTCTAGTGTGGGTTCTGGGGTGCCCTGGGCTTGGAGAGGAGGTAGCCCTGGGACCCTCTGGTTTTGTGGGCCCAGTGCCCAAGATAATACAGGAATCACCTCAGGTGTCCGATTTCCATGTATGGGCTGCCCTGCACTGAAGACAGCACACATTTGTCTGTCTGTTTGTTGATGAGGAACAAGTCCAGGACCTTGTGCACAGTAAGCACGTGCCCTCCTGGGCTGTGCCACGAGCACTAGGTACTGAATACATTCCATCTCCCCAGCAGCCCTCCAGAGGTCATGCTCTTTGGCCTGTTTCCTTAGCCAGGGCCATGTGTTGAATAAATATGGGGAAGTCTCTATTATACAGGCCTCCCACCCACCCACTAGCCTTGCTGCTCCTCACTGGGGTTGTCATTCATCCATCCAGATATTAGTAGTAAAAGCTCTGTATGCTGAAATACCCCAGGCATAAGTCCTGTGTCATAACGTGAGTGGTGAGTGTTGACGGTTGAGTGGAAGGAGTAGCACACAGAGGCCCACTGCACGGTGGAAACCACTGTGGTTGAGTCAGATGGACACGGCTTAGATCATCTATCACCTGCAGTCACCGTCGTCATATTTTCCTAGCCCGTGGATGCCGATGGGCATCACTTAGGCTGTGTTTTCCTAAGGGCTGTGGCACCAGGGCACGGCCCCTCTCTCCCTGCTACTGCAGTTCACTCTCCAGTTTGCATTAAGGTGGTACTGGGTTTGCCTTTGCCATTGTGAATACTGTGACCATGTGCTTAAGAGCTGAGGTCATTGAAACTACGAACCGTGACAATGCCAGCTCCACTGTGACCCAGACAGCACAAAAGAGAAAGCTAAATAACCCTCATTCTTTTGACAGGTTTAAAGGCACAGAACTTGATAGGACACTCAAGAACATTACACTGTGTGTAGACTTAGAGGTGGTCAGGGAGGGGTGGAGAAGCTCTCTCTCCCTAGGGTGTGGCTGCTGGCACATCCTTCTGAACCGAAACTCTATTTCTTCTTTGGAGTGATTCAAGTGTCCAGTCAAAAACAGTGACCCCCTAGTTATCATGAGTGTGAGCACAGCCATCACCCCATTCCCTGATTGCACTGCAAATGAGACAGTTGTATTCAGATCTAGTGGTTGCAACAGAAAGTCCTATGTGTGAACCAAAGGGAAGGGATTTTTGATAACTTTAGATGTCCCAGCCCCCTGGGCACAGCTGTATTCTTCACAGTATGTCAGTGACTCTGCACATCGTTGTAACACAAGACTGCATACTGAGTGTGCAGCTCAGGATTAGAGCCACTGCCTCAAATGCAGGAGACTCTGGGTTCCATCCCCAACACCACCAAGAAAACAAAGCAAAAGACAATTCCTGGTAGCTCTGTTAATTTAAGAGCTGAAATTCTACATTATCTTGATTTCCATGAGGCTTTTAATGGAACTGCAGAAAGCAGAACTGTTTCCTTATTAAATCCAGCTCGAGTTTGCTCATTGATCTGCATGTCCAGCAAACAGCTTTAGTATCACTCATGGAAGATCCATCTGAAACCTCACCAGTGAAGGGAGGCATCCCTTACCCCCGTGCCTTCACGATGCTGCCGTTCACGTTATTTGTAGCTTTATAAAAGAACGTCATGCGAATTTTACTTCATAGAAATAGAGAATACCAGCTAGGTGGTGGTGGCATATGTCTTTAATCTCAGCACTTGGGAGGCAGAGGCAGGTGAATCTCTGTGAGTTCAAGGTCAGCCTGCTCCACAGAGCTAGTTCCGGGACAACCAGAGCTGTTACACAAAGAAACCATACCTCAAAAAGTAAAAAAGAAGGGAGGGAAGGAAGGAAGGAAGGAAGAAATGAATGGAGATACCAGCTGGGCATGGTGGCACATACCTTTAAACCCAGCAGTTGAGAGGTGGAGGCAGGTGGAACTCTGTTCAAGGCTAATCTGATTTACACACAGAAAACCCTATCTCAACCCACCCCCCATACACACACACACACACACACACACACACACACACACCACTCCGCCCAAATAATAGAATGCCTCTGTTGGATTCCTGTAAAGTGACAGTCATTTCTGGCAACCACAGAAAAGTTGTTAAGCGTTACCTTTAAAAACTCAGTATTTTTGCCGGGCGGTGGCAGTGCCTGCCTTTAGTCCCCACACTCGGGAAGCAGAGGCAGGCGGGTCTATAAAGTGAGTTCCACGACACCAAAGGCTATGCAAAGAAACCCTGTCTCAAAAAAACTCAAAAATCAAAACAAAAAACCACACCCGCAATATTTTTGCTGAGTATGGTGGCAGTGCCTGCCTTTAATCCCAGCACTCAGGAGACGGGCATGCAGATACCTGAGCGAGGTCAGCTGGGTCTACGAAGTGAGTTCTAAGAAAGGCAAAGCTGCACAGAGAAACCAAACCAGCTAAACAAACACCACCCCACAACTCACAGTTTTTAAGATGAGACACCTAAAATCCTAGCACTCGAGGCAGAGAGGCAGGAAGATTGCCGTGTGTTCTAGGCCAGCATAGGCAACATACCAAGTGTAGGGTCAGCCAGGGCTGTATAGTGAGAACCGCATCTCAAAACACAAAAACTAAGGTGTGGCAAGAAGGGTATCGCGTCTGGTCAGGAAGTCTGGTCAGGAAGTCTGGTCAGGAAGGGCGAGAAAAGGAGTGGAATAAAAGGAAGGTGTGTGTACTCACCTGGACGGTCGCGCTAACCTCACACCAGAGAAAGAATGGCTTAGTTTTTCAGAAATGAGGCTGCAGGAGAACTCAGAAAATGCCATGGTCAAGGACAGCCAAGTTAAACAAGAATTCAACTTGGATCTCATAAGTTGAAGTATCCTCATGTGAAAAAGAGCTTTAATTGAGCAGGCGTCTGTCCTGTGTGTGCTAGTGTATAGGAGTGCTGGCCATCACAGGCAGGAATGTCACACTAAAAAGGCCAGCCCAGTGGTAGAAGGAAGGTCAGACAGAAGCATTGTTGAAAATACAGTGTCCTCACACATGACATCTCTTCAAACAACCCAGCTGCTAACTGCTACTGATAACTGGTCTGGTCGTTTTGTTTAAGTAATGGTGTTTCTGTATTAGAAAGTTAACCAGTATAGACCAACGGAGCGGAGCTGGGACAAGTGGCACACAGGCACGCAGATGAAGTGGCCTCCCTCCTCACACCAGCACATAGAAACGGGCTTGAGCACTGGGAGATGGGCTTGCTGTGCGCGTGTTTGTTTGTTTGTTTGTTAAGCTGGACCATGCACGTGCCTGTACTCCCAGCAGATGAGCAGAGAGCAGAGTTCGCAGTCAGGCTCCAGGCTCAGTGAGAGACTCCTAACCATGACTTCCTGGTGTCCGTGCGCACATGCACACACTCAGCTCCACAGGTGTATGTACAGAAACGTGTACACATACCCATACACATAATTAAAAATAAAAATTACCCCTCCCCCAATTTAAACCAGGTGCATTGGTGCGTGCCCGTAGATACAACTGCTGGATGCTGAAGCAGGAGTATGACTTGATCCCAGGAATTCAAGGCAACAAGTGTTGAGTCATCTCAAGAGGGGACAAGGAGAAGGTTATACAAAACTCACAGAATGGAGGAAATATACCCAATAAAAGATTGAAATTCAAAATATAGAAGGAACTCTGACAACTCAGTAATAAGCAGGCTTCCTAATTTAAAAGTGGGACAAATAACTGAATAGATGTTTCTCCATAAGCACATAGGAAGAAGCTGTTAAGAAATGTGGGTTAAGACACGGTGAGGTAGTTCTTCAAGACAGGAGGATGGCTGTGGTCAAAAGCCTGGCAGTGACTGTTGTTGGGGCTGAAGTAGTGATAGGAATGTCAGATGGTGCAGTTGCCAAGGAGGGTGGAGAGACTGTGTAGCCCAGCACGTCCACTCACATGCCCCTGTCAGAACTGGAAACACTGGCCATGGAGCTGAGCGTGAAATCACCCTGAGTCTGTGGTGAACAGATGTGTGTGGCAGAGTTCTGCCCTGGACTTCAGTCCATAAGAAGAAACACAGTACATATTTGAGCAAGAACATGAGGGAGCCTTGGAAATGTGCTAAGAGATTAACGCTAGCCACTGAAGGCCGTGGGGTGCTGTGTCTGGAATAGGCAAATCCATAGAAACGAAACAGACTGACCATTGCTGGGCTGAGGGTCAGGGAGATAGAAGTGTCCTAAAGTTGATATGGAGTTCCCCGACCCTAAACACAATGGATCAGTTGTATGAGGTATGAATGTTTGTATGTTATTAAGCAGTAGGTGGAAATACATAATAATATGTGATTTCAAAATTACCTGATCTGGAGACAGACGAGTTAGTGTATGTTTTGATCCAGCGCCTTGGAGGCAGAGGTAGTCGTGTCCCTGAGTTTAAGGGTAGCCAGTGTTACATATGCCCTGTATTAAAAAAAATGACCAAAAAAACCCCAAAATTTATTTTTATATATTGGTCATATCTGTGTTAGAATAATGGCATGTGTTTGTTTGTGTATGTGATGTATGTATTATGTTAGCAACTTTGGATACTTTTTGTCTGGGACAGCCATGTCCTAGGAGCCTAATAAGGTGACCACCCCTTCATCTTTGTATCATTTGGGTTAATTAGCATGAATTTGGCTGCTTCACTGTTCCTTGAAAAGTGACTTCTACCCAGCCCCTGCACACATCAGCTCTCCATGCCGCCTCCTGTACCATGGTCTGTTGCCCACACAGCAGTTCTGTAATGGCTTCTGCCATCTGATTTGTCTGCCCAGGTTCCATTCATTTCTGCTAAGGCTTTGCCACCTCCTCCATGCAGCCCATTCTGATTTCCCTGCATTCTATGACTATGTTTGGAACTCACCTGGCCACTCTTGCTGCATGGCTGTGAGCTGCTTCTCCTGGGGCTGTGACACAGGTGCGACCCAGCAGTTCTCCCTCTGTCACTTGGTGTCTAGCCATTCCCACTCCTTATCCAGTCAGCATCACAGGTCCTGGCTTCAGGCTAGACTCCTTGGTAACCCAGGACCATGAGATGTGGCCTTACATCCTGAGGTGGCCTTGAGAGTTGCAGACAGGATGGCGTGGAGTAGGTTCTTCACCACTACCCCCGAGGCGTCCCATATCTGAGGGACAGCCCATAATAGGCTGCCCTGCTCCACACTCAGCTTCTCCTCTGCCCCAGGAGATCTGTGCAAAGCATTTGCTATGCCCTGCTTCAGTTTTCTCACCTGTACAATGCAGGTGACAATCTTTAGTCATGTGGTCTGGCCTGTGCAGTCAGTCGAGATTCATTCCTGTGCAGTAATGGCTGCTGAACCAGATTCCTAACCAAACACTGTGAGGAGGTCCAAGAAATTGGCTAGCTGGCTGTGCGTGGAACCTGGCGGCTTTGGTCTGGGTCTTTTCCCCTGAGTTGGCTCATTTGACTGATAAATAAAACCAGGTCCCTCCATTGGGCAATCTCCAGGGTGAAGACAAGGAACCTGTTTTAGTCACCCAGGCACCCAGTGCTTAAGTCTGCACAAGAAGACCACCACCCTGGAGCATCCTGGGTGGCACTTCTAAGCAGCTGGGTCCCTTTCAGGGAAGCGGGATAGGAGTGCAAAGGGCCTGGGTCCTCTAACCATCCTCTGCTTCCCCCACAGTTTCCAATGGGTCCCGGCTCAGATGGCCCGATGGGAGGCATGGGCGGCATGGAGCCACACCACATGAATGGATCCTTAGGTAAGCCAGCACCTACACATGGCTCCACTCCGCCTTAGCTGCTGGGGCCCTTGGGACAGTGTTCGCCGTGACTAGGCTCCTAGGAAGGTCCTGAGCAAATGCTCCTGCCTATACTGAGGTGAACATGCACAGAGCCAGAAAGCAAAGGGTCCTTCTCAGGATGGAGAACACACAGAAGCGGGCCAGGTGTGGGGACACATGTTACTGTATTGTAGCACGCAGGAACCTGAGGCAGGAGGATCACAAGTTTCAAGGTAGCCTGAAATATTCTACTACAGGTGTATAAGTGAGACCCAAGAAAGCTAGAGCTGGGCACCTGGTTGTTCAGCTTTCGTCTGAGCACTTAGGATACCAAGGTAGGAGCGTGATGATTCCATGGCATGCCTGGGCCGTTTGGCAAGGCCCTGCCTCAAGAGCAGATGGGGCTGAGGAAATGGCTCAATCAGCAGTGTTTACCGTGAGGACCCGAGCTTGATCCCCAGCACCAGGTAAAAGCCGCACACAGTGGCACATACTTTAATGCTAGCTGTGGAGGCAGCGACAGGAGGATCCCCGAGGCTTGCTGCCAGCCAGTCTATAGTTGAATCAGCAAGCTGAATCCAGGCTCAACGAGAGAATTTGTCTCAAAAAGAAAGGTGGAAAGCACCTGACAGTGATCTCTGACCTCCTCCAGTGTGTACTCGTGTGTACACATACACACACGAAAACAGAACCTACATATACTCAACACATACGTGAAACCAGGAACTACATATACTCAACACACACGGAAACAGTACCTACATATACTCAACACACAAGGAAACAGTACCTACATATACTCAGCACACACATGAAACAGTACCTACATATACTCAGCACACACACACACCCCGAAGGAAGGAAAGAAAGGAATGCCCTGACTTGGCCTTTTCTTCCCTTTTAGGATCAGGAGACATAGATGGACTTCCAAAAGTGAGTGATGTTTATTGTCCCCTCCCTCAGTATCACCCTCTCTGTTAGGCCAGGTTGTTGGAGACACGGACTCACCTCCTCATCTCTTTCCACAGAATTCTCCCAACAACATAAGCGGCATTAGCAACCCTCCAGGCACCCCCCGGGATGACGGCGAGCTAGGAGGGAACTTCCTCCACTCCTTCCAGAACGACAATGTAAGTTCCCAGAGCCCCAGGAGTTCCCTTGGGCCTGAGGACCCTGGAACTGCGTTTCCTGGTCATTCTGGGGGTGGGGGTGGGGGTGCAGGTGCTGAGTGAAGGCTGGAAGCAGAAATGGCTGGGAAAGCGCTGGGCTGAATTGGTCAGGCAACACCGGCCCATGGAATCGTGCAAGCAGGAATTTCCTGGGCCCTCGGTGCACAGGGGCCAGGTGAATTTCTGTGTTCATACTCATTGATGAAAACAGCTTCAGAGAACCCCAGACTTTTGCTAGTCCACAGCACCCTCCAGGAACCTGGACTCAATAAATTCCAGTACCCTACTGTCTTGGTTTCCCCAAGAAACTTGACTCCAAGAAATACGAACTAGAGGCCATTTGTGCTTCCAGAGTTTAGACTGGTCCCAGAGGAATCACCTAGCTCCTGCATCCTTGACTTCACCCTGTCCATGGCCTCCCCTCCCCACCTGACAGGCCCCCAACCCTGCTTCTCCCCGCAGTATTCTCCGAGCATGACGATGAGTGTGTGACCCCCTCTCCAAGACGCTGAGAGCCGGCATTGCAGGCAGAAGATGCCAGAAATTATGCAAGAAGAAGTGAGGTGTCGATACCAGGAGCTGGGGGAGGGTGTCTCCTGCTCCCCTCCACCCCTCCCATCCACTCCCCCACCTTTCCCAATTTTAGTTTCATGCAATAAAAAGGCCAAACTTTTTATTCCATAAAACATGAAGGACAAAAGCTCAAAAAATGTATTTCAAGTCAGCAATCAGAAAAATCCTACCCTCTCCTCACCCTAAAGGACCTTTCTGTACATGACACTTTTTGTTTTGTTCATTTGTTTGTTTGGGATTTTATCGTTGCTGGGATTTTTAATTTGTTTTTTGGGGGGGTTTCTTTTGGGGAAAAAAATTTTTTTAATGGAAGCTTCTAGCAAGCCCTACACCCACCCCACTCTTTGCTTTCTTCTTTAAAAAAAAAAAAAGGAACAAAAAAAGGAAAAAGAAAAAAAGGCCAAAAAAAAAAAAGGAAGAAAAACCCACAAGCCCTGCCATGTGTCCTACCACCAGAAAGCTAGTCTAGGTGTGCGATGCCACACTGATGTTGTAGCCATCTAATAATAATAATAAACTGGACAGTTTACAACCGGTGGTCCCTTTCAAAGGCTGTCTGGGGAGAAGGAAGAGTGCACCATTTCCACGTGGGCCTTTGGGGTTTGCACTGGGCAAGGAGACGATCTGGCTGGCCATCACAACACACCGGCACCCCTGTGGCCATAGCGCTCAGAGCCCCCAACCTGCTGTCGCCTAACAGAGACCATCGCTGTGACCCAGCATACACACTGTTCCCGGATGGCTGCCTCTTCAGACCTCGTGCCCGGCCACTGGGGCCTCCAGCCCCCAGTTCCCACCGCTCTTGGCAAGACTCCTGCTGGCTGGGTAGGAGAGGCCCCACCCACAGAATGGCTGTGATTTGGGACATGGACTGGCCTCCACATTCTGGTCCCTAAGATCCTCACATAGTGCGCACAGGCAGGGCGGGCTGAAGTGGTTTTCTTTTTTTTTCTTTTTTTCTTTTTTTCTCCTGTTTGTCATTTTTCAAAGATGGGTATTGGTTAGAATCGCTCTGTATTTGCTTGGAACTGGATGGACAGACTTCGGCATCGCTGTGGGGGTGGGGGGAGCACCAGCAACCAAACAGACGCTGTCTCTGGTCCTGTTTTTATTTTCAAAAACCTACAAACCTGATGGTGGAGCCGTCCCCTCCTAGGAGGGGTGACTTGGCTACCCTGGCCTCGCCCTGGCAACCTCTGTGTCTTGCCCTGAAGACACTGAATTCTTTGTACATTTACACCCTCCTCGTGCCCCGCCCACCCTTGTAGCTGGTCTTTGTTTTCTTACCTCCCCTTTCTGACCCATGTATATCATATTCTGTGAGATACCATCTGCCTGAAAAAAGACCTTGTGCGGATTCTTGGGAACATTGTAGCTGTTTCTGTGTTTTTTCTTACCTTGTAGTCTGGTTCTGAATTATGAGAGAAAAAAAAGTAATTATGATACATTGTAGTTTGTGTACGATATATGTTGATAACGTTTTATTAAAGGGACATCTTTTTTCCGCAGCCCTTCCTGACATGTTTGGGGGGAGCCCGGGTAGGAGCTGGTGATACTGATCAGGAAGGAGAGTGTGGGCCTGGCACCTGAGACTTCTTCCTTGCTCGCCAGGCACCTGCTGCCTTTCCCTGGGCCTGAGTTCAGTGCTTAATGTAGCGGCCTTGGAAGTGGGGTTGGGACAGGTGGGCGCCAGTTACTTTAAACCCTTGGCAGTTTGTCTTGTTAACAGCTTCCATGCCCAAAGTCCCTGACATGTCTGGGATTATTGGGGTGATAGGAAAGTCTGTAGATATTTGGCTATTGGGAGGTTGACCTCCCCCCCCTTTTTCTTTTTTTAAATCTCATAGGCAGGGCTAAGAGTGGGAAAGGCAAGAATTAGGCGCCAGGCGAAGGATTTTGGAAGTGATCCAGACCTGTAGCTTACAGAGAGGCTGTAGAGAAGAGGCGGGGAGGCTGGTGGTTGCCAGTGTCAGAAAGTACAGCTGAAGTCCTGGGTACATCCTCTGGGGTTTGGGGCAGGGATGGCCAGTGCTTGAACCAAGTGCTCTCCACTTTCCCAAGAGCCTCAGAACCAGGTTGTAATTCTGCCTGTTGGCATCTTGCTACCGTCACTCCTTTGGACATGACCGTGGGTATATAGATTAGTTTGTGACTGACTTTGGTTTCTTCATCTAGGCACTAACAACAGTGCCTCATGAGTGACTCCTGCCAACTCACCCTTGGAAGGGTGGCGTGACGGGGAGGAGCTGGGACGCCCTAGGTTCAGTCCTAGGCTTTTCTCTGCAGCTGCTGACTGTTGGGAAGCATCCCTTTGGATCAGTGAGTGATGCAGGCTGTCGCACTCACACCAGCAACTGTGACGAGGTAGTTGCTGCACAGTCTCCTCATTCATGCTTCCAGGTAGGAACTGTGGAGATGGTGCCGTGTGGGAGAAGCCATCTCAGGTCTGCCGAGGTGAGAGGCCACCTACATTGCTTTCTTTTCCCACAGCCCACCACCTGGGCTCCAGAACAGCCCCTACAAGTTGTCTTCCCAGCCCATGGCCACCCAGGGCCTGGTCTTCTTTCACCAGAGTCTTGTCATTGCCTTGCTCGGGCTTAACCAAGACTTTTAGGGCTGGGCCAGAGCACAGCCCTGAGCAGCATGAATCCCATGGAGGGAAGGATTGAAGCTCAGGCAGGAGCAGAGGAGTCATTCTGCAGTCTCCCCAGCTGGGTCACCAGAGCAGCCTCTGCTTCTCTTCTGGTCCTCATGTCTCTAAGGGTCTCTGGGCTGGCTGGAGAGACCTGTCCCTGAGGCAGAAGAGCTGCCTCAGACTAGACCCCAGGAGACTGGGGGGTGGGGGATACTCCAGAGTCATGACTGTTTTGTTCCTGAACCCCTGATCTCCGGATGCCTGTAGCTCCCCAGGGTTTGACTGGGCTAGTCAGGGAAAAGGAGGCTGGAGAGAAATGGGTCCTCCTCTCTTGGCCCTGGACTCTTGGTGGGCTTGGCATTGGGCCTGGAGGTTTGACATAAACAACCAGACTAGGGACTGTATTGAGAGATAGAGGGATTCATTCTGTCCTGTGCTGGGCGTCTCCTGTCCATTCCTGAGACCTCGTGAAACCCCAGTCCTTGGCAGCTGGGGCCTGGACAGTTAGCTTCCTGTTCTGTTTCCTGGCCCCATTTTGGCCCTCCCAGTGCCATAAGGATGTACTTCAGGGGCTCCTCTTCCCACGTTCATCCACTCATCGTGTGTTTGGTAACATTTACCCGCTAAGCAAAACAGGCCTGAAATGATGGAGACCCTTTTAGGGTCAGGCAGGTGGCAGGGAGAAGAACTCTGGGTGGGTTGAGTCACCTAGATAGGCAGTAAAGAAAGTGGATGTCTAGGCCCCTGCTAGTGACCAACTTCCGGAGTTGGCACTTGGATGACTGATGCCTGGAGACGGGTCCTCTTAGGTACCCAGTGATCAGAACTGGAAACGGGGAACCAGCAAAGGTAGGTAAAGGTGTGGAGCTGAGAGATCATGGCACGGGCCAAAGCTTGTGGTAGCTGGTAGACCCCAAGGGCTGGTACCCTTGGAATCAATTGCCTTTTCTCACCACCTAGCACTTGATGCAGCTTGTCACCTACACCTTCGTCTCGCTGCCCTCTCTGTTCCTGGAACCAAGTCCCTAAAGCTCCTCCATGAGGATGCTCCTCACCTCTGGCAGCTATCTGAGTTCTCGGGCCCTGTGTCTGCCTTCTCCAAGCTGGGGCCTATCTCCTGGCAGGGGCTCAGTGGGTGGTTGTGGAGGAACTGAAGGTTGCTGAGTCACCCCTGGAATATACTCTGGTGCCTGTCTCCAGTGCTGTCATCTGTGGGCAGGGACTTAGAGGTGGGGGAAAGGTAGCCTTTCTGGGTACCTGCTACTGTAGATCCAGAAACAACTTACTGCCAAGGACCACTAGGCAGCCTAGGAACTCCTGGGAACAGGTACTGTGACTACCAGCTTGAGTCTCCAATCCCAGCACACTGCCTGGCACACAGTTCATAATTCTGGAATAGTGTGAATGGCTAAATTGCCAGAGGTGTGATGTAGGGAACCTCAGGACTTTAATACTGACACATTTGGGGGTCCTCACGTTGGTCTGTCTGGGTTAGAAACCTGTAAATCGTGTATGTTCTAGGAAGGGACACATTGCTCTGTACAGGCTGGACTCGGAGATGGAGATCTTGCACTGGGCAGCAAACCTACTCCCTAGATGGGTCTGGAGAGGTGTGACCTGAGGTAGCTGGTGTGAAGCATGATCCCTCAGGTGGCAGCATCCTGAACAAGAAGTGCTGGGCTTGCTCTGCCTGCCCTACTCACAGCCCAGCCTGTGAGTACTGAGAAATGGAGCAGTTCTGGAAAGGAGACACCAGGCTATCCTAGGTCCATCATCCTCCACCTCCAGTCTTTTTAGGGAGGGTCCCCCCTAGGAGATGATGGGTGTGACCCAAAAGTCAGAACTGAGGCCTTGGAGCTGAAGTTCCAGGATGACATTTCACCAGAGCGCCTCAAGATTGAAGGAGTGTATTCAGGGCGTTCCCCTGTGAGGAAGTGTGGTGGCCAGCTGGGGAAAGGGTGGTGCATGTGTTTGAGGAGGTCTGGTTTCTAGGACCCAGGTGGATGAATATCCAGTGGAGGACATAGAAGCATTTCCCAGGGGTGGCACTGGAGTTAGGACCATGAAGCACGATTAATAAAAACTCAGAGAAATTGGGGTTCAGCCTAAAGATTGAAAATCAAAGCCAGCTCTTAACCTCTACCTGAGTCCAAAATGGCAATCCTGCCTCCAGGAAATCTCAGAATGAGACTGTGTCCGAGAGCTGTCTCCTCTTTTATAATCCTCTCTAGTTCTGGGATTAAAGGCATGCACCCCTACCACCTGGTTTCTATGACAAGCTAGTGTGGCTACTGGAATTAAAGGTGCATGTTATTGTTGCTGGTCTATAAGATTGGCCGGTGTGGCTGTTTTACTTTTCTGATCCTTGGGCAAGTTTTATTTATTAAAATACAAGTGAAATGCCACTACAGGGCCAGCTCACTCTGACACCAGACCCTCAGCACTCGTGGTCATATTAAAGGGACAGTCTGGCACCATCAGGTCCTGTGCCTGCTTCAAGGGACTCAACTTGAGGAGTCTGAGCTGACTGCAGCATCTTCCAGCCTTGGGCCTACAAGGAGTGAGTGACACAGTCCTCCAAGTGGAATCGCCAAGCCTCTGGCTAACACCTGCAGAGGGTCGTCACTGTGGTCAGAAAGAGAACCTCTCCCAGCTCGGGCATCTAAGACTCCAAACTGATCTGAGGGAAGTCTGGTCAGATGCAGCCCATCTAACTCAAACAGGGACAATGTCTGAACTCCACAGAGGAGAATGTGGGGCATCTGGATGTGGGGACTGGCCTCCTCCTAGGCCGGACTTAATTCCCTGGAGACTGAATTGAACCAACCTTTCTTTACTTAGCCCAGGCTGGGCAGGAATCCCCAATGTAGACACGGATGAACCTGAACCTCTGATTCCCCTGCTTCCACCTTCTGAGCATGTGGATTATAGCTGTCAATCTCCACCCTCAGCAGGAATGAGCTTCTTAATGGATTGGGCACATTCAGGCTCACTGTGCGAATGTCATTTTGCCCCCAGTTCTGTTGCTTCAAGTCTAGGCCTTTTATGCCGAGTGTGACTCTGTCACTTTCCTGCCCTTACTTCAGACTCGGGCTGGCCAGTGAGGCCCCCGTCCTCAGGCCCTGAGCCACACAGACATAATGTCACTCCATAAGAAAAGCAAAGCAGCCCAGCAGTGATGGTGCAAACCTTTAATCCCAGCATTTGGGAGGCAGAGGCAGGCGGATCTGTTCTACATAGAGTTCAAAGCCAGCCTGATCTACATAGAGTTCCAGGACAGTCAGGACTACACAGAGAAACCCTGTCTCAAAAAACTGGGGAAAAGAAAAAAGTGGAAGAGACAAGGAGGCCGGACACGGGAGTTGGGGAAGGAACTCATCTCTGTAGAGGCGGCAGTTGTATGAACTGTCTAGCCCTTCAGCAGGTTCCCCATCTCTGGGAGTGGGGATGACCACCATTCCCCCTGCCTCAGCACAGACACACTGCACTCTGTTCAGTTTGGTTCTTTGTGCTGTGGGCTCTGGGGCCTTGTGATAGAACTATGACCAGGCAGGAGGTGCCCACTCTGGAGCTAGAGGGACACGGACTGCAAACCCTGTAACGCTGGCCCATGCTGGGTCATGAGATCTCAAGCTGCAAGGTTATGGGCTGACTGTGCTAGTTACTGCGAGCCTCCACCCCTCACTCTGGCTGCTCATCTCGCCCTCTTCACCAGCAATAAGCCAGCCTGGTAGGACTTGGGGTGCCCTAGGCTTCCAGCCATCACTGCCACTGCGGAGAACCACAGTGGTCTGCAGCTGGCCTTTTCAGTCATCTGCCAGTCCATCCTCTGCGCTTTTACCGGCGCTGAAAAAACTTCCTGACACAGCAATTCCACTGCCACCAATTTACCCTATGGCTATGCTGGCAAAGCAGACTCGGAGCCACGAGCAGGGCTGCTTGCTGCCGCATTTTATAATAATACCCAGAGACAACCTGTACGGCCATCTCCAGTCACAACTGCACCACAGGAAGTAAGGGTGTACTGTCTGCGCTGCTGTGGCGGGACCCCGAGACTCCCAAGGCTAGGTAAGTGTACAGGGAGGATGCTAAGTATATATAGTTGTGTGCTTAGGACACACACATCGTGACATGTAGAAAATAAGCTGGATTAGACCTTGAGAGGAGGACTAGGGGTTGCTTGGAGTGTTACCTTAGACTTTAGAAAAGTACAAAGGTTACCTGGCGTTCATGAACCATCCCAACTGCTATCCCAGCTCCCCAACATTCTTTCCAGGCAGCTGACACACCAGGCTCCTTCCTCTCTCACATCTTCTTCCTGGTGACCCCTTGCCCACATCTCGAGTTGCGCAGCCCCTGCTAAGCTCTGAAGTTGCTATGAAGTGAAGCTGGGGTGGGACAGACTGGGTGGCCCAGGGATAACACTGTTGGATGATGTTACCCAGCTCCAAGGTCTCCGTGTTCTTCCCATAGGAAGCCTGAGTATTCAGCCAACAGGGCCACCTCACCCAAGGCCGTGCCCTCTGTGGCAGTGGCAGTTACTCGATGATCCGTGACAAGTGGAAAGTCCCTGTAGATAGGCTCACCCATGTATGAGCAATGTGGCTCTTGGCTTCTGTGGGCTCCACTGAGTCCCCAGGTGTGATCACAGATGCAGTGGGCACGCTCCATCTCTCTCCTGTGTTCACCTGTGCTCCCCACAGGCGCTGGGCCAGCTTTCTCCGTAAGCGTCCACACGCAGGTCTCTGTGCCCAGGTGTGTACGAGGGCAGCTGGCTCGGAGCATCAGCTGTGGGAGCGTGGGGCCGCTCCTTCTGAGTGCTCATGTTCGAGAATGAGGTGCCTTCCACATGCTCCATGCAGTGCATGCCTGCAACAGTGGCCTTTACTATAGAACCACCCTGTTGTGCAAAGGCACGATGTCGAGTGGGACGACATTATTTGGAGACCAGCTGACCCGGGAAACTCATCAAGTAAGCAGGAAACTAGGGCTCTACAATGAACGGTCCCTTGAGCCTCTGCAGTCACTGAGGGATGTGTGTACAATTTAAACAGCTCAGCAGTTAAGAGCAGTGGCTGCCCTTCCAGAGGAGCCAGGATCGGTTCCCAGCACCAAAACAACAGCTCACAACCAGTTGTGACTCCAGTTCTGAGGGAGCTGATCCTGTCTTCCGGCCTCTTTGGGCACTAGGCACTCATGGGTACATATACAAACAGACAAAACACCTGTATACATTAAAAAGAAAAATTTCCGCCGGGCGGTGGTGGCGCACACCTTTAATCCCAGCACTTGGGAGGCAGAGACAGGTGGATCTCTGTGAGTTTGAGACCAGTCTGGTCTACAAGAGCTAGTTCCAGGACAGGCTCCAAAACCACAGAGAAACCCTGTCTCAAAAAAAAAAGAAAAATTTCCACAAGAACTTAGCACACATTTATAGTACCTGCCATGAGGCGGACCACACAGACTCATAACTAGAATCTTCAAAATTAGAAGGGGGTAGGGGCAGGGATGTGGCTCAGTGGCACAGTACTTTTCATAGGTCCAGTCCCCAGCACTGAAAGAAAACAAGAACAAGGACCGGGTAAGGTGGCACAGGCCTGAAATCCCAGCTCTCTAGATGTTAAGGTCAGAGGATGGCAAGTTCAAGGCAAGGATAACAACACAGCAATACTTTGTCTCAAAAACAAACGGGGTTGGGGGAGAGAAAGACCTAAAACTCCAAGGGAAGTGGTACTAGCCTCAGGGTTTGAATGAGGAAACTCAGGCACCGCTCATCAGAGTCCAAAGCACAGCTGCTCCAGGGCCTGTACTTGTAAGAGGCAAGGAGGCACATGGCGTGCTCAACATTCAGCACCTCACATACAAGCTCGCACCAACACAGGCACCAATACAATGCAAAGACTCTTTATTGCCAGCAAGACCACCAGACCGAGAAGGCGTGGGAGGCTTGCCCATGCCCAGGCATCACCTTCCTAGGACGTAAGCTCCTCGGAGGCAGCAGTAGGGTGTCAGGCCCCTGAAGTTCATACAGCACCATGCAAATACAGAGCTAAAAACTTCCTGAATGTCTCTGGCTGGAAATCAACAGGCCCAGCAGGTTCCTAGAAAGAACACAGACCATTAGGATCCATGACAGCAAAGGAGACAGGCCACTCTCGGTGACTCGTCAGTGCCTGGCGAATCACCATCTTTTCCACACATCAGCTCTCTGTGACCAAGGACACTGAGGAGCTGGTACTGCAGATGTGCTGAGGGTTTCTGGCACCAATCAGCCGCGTCATCTGCTCTGCTTTCTAAGTCCCCTCACTCCAACCACTGGGACATGACAAGAACTCCCCACTCTATACTGGTTCACAGCACTTCAAGGAGAAACATGCTGACAGGCTGGAAGCCACCGCAGAACTGACTGTGTAACTATCAGAACTCCACTGAGCCAGTCTGCACGCTGCCCGTATGCGGCATAGCGGGCCACAGACCCCCGTAGCACCTGAGCTCTGCCCTCTCATCCTGAGTGCTTCTCACTGCATCGTAGCCTGAGGCACTGCAAAGCAGGCTGGACATCAGTTGAGCCCGGGTGCAGCGGGGGCACAGGAGGAGACCCGTGTGCTGACGGTGACAGCAGTCCTCCCACAAAGTCACAATGTGAAGCTGCCACAGGGCCCCGCAAGGCACTGAAGCAGGCCGGGGAGTGGACACAGGGACAGTCCCCCACAGCAGAAACTGAAGAGAAGGGGAGGCAGATGTGGCTCGACCAAGGCTAACCCTGGATGGACAAGTCAAGGTGCGCTGTAATCCCCGGGCTCGAGGAATCTGGACTCACCAACACCACTTTCCTTTTGATGACTGGGCGACACCAGAAGTGCCGGTACAGCAGCTGGTCTGAGTCTACCCATACCAAATTCTTGATGCCCTCATTAGAGGCCAGATCTGTGGTGTTCAACTGCAACACGAGGAACTGGAAGACACGGCCATCAGTGCCCACGCTCTGCACGACTATGGGCTGCTCCAAGACCTTGGTGGCGTTCTAAGAAAAGTGGACAAGAAAACGCCACGCTGTGGTAGAAGAGTGGACGCCAGGGGGCCCAATTCCACCCTTTAAAACACCCACCCGCTTTCTTTTTATGGTTTCACCTCAGGGCAGGTAAGGCAGACCGAGGAGTTCCACAGTCCACAGCCAGTCTCCCTGCACCCAGCCAGGCCTCTCCTCACCCAGCCTGGCCTTCTCTGCCTCAAGACCCCAGAAACCTGCTCTTCAACCCCAGTACTAACTCCCACTGCTGACTGGCGATTACTGGGCAAGGCTTGAAGTTCAGGTGAGCCAGGAGGTTAATGGAGGGAATCCCTCAAACCTCTGCCTTACCCAGTAAGACAACAGTGACGTCAGCTATCAAAGGCTGACTTGGAAGCTCATCATTAGACCTATCATTTCACTCCCTCTGACAGATGAAGACACAGACCCAACTTGGCAGACTGGCCTGTCTGAAGTCACACAGACTGACTAGATGTGCTGGCATCTCTGTCCTGCTCTTGAGGGCCCGGCATCACTGGGTACTCCTGAAAGTGGGACTGTCTACACCGCAGTCATCTGAGCTTCACTCCTGAAAGCGGGACCGTCTACACCGCAGTCATCTGAGCTTCATTCCTGAAAGCGGGACTGTCTACACCACAGTCAGTCATGTGAGTTTCAGTTACTTACTGCAGCATGTAGCGGGTCACACTCCTGGAGGGTATACTCCAGGCATGTCAGTCAGGGCCTGTACTGATCTCACCGTAGCAGTGACGACACTCAGGAGTTACAGGAGCTTCGTCCAGGCACCCTCCCTGTTTTTCATAGACAGACGTATATTCCTGCTTCACAGACTGAAGCACAGGTTTCGAGGTGTTTGTTAAGGCCACCCCGAGGCGTAGACTAAGTCAGGTAGCCCCACTGTCTAGGCTGTGGCTGGAGTCCCAGTGTATCTGACACCAGTGCCTCTTTCATTCTTAAGTGGGTTTTTTTTTGTTTGTTTGTTTTTTGTTTTTGTTCTTTTTCTGAGACAGCGTAACTCTGTAGAGTCCTGGAACTCATTCTGTAGACCAGGCTGGCCTGGAACTCAGAGATCTACTCCCTCTGCCTCCCGAGTGCTGGATTAAAGGTGTGCCCCAAACTGCCTGGCTCCTAAGTGTGACTGTTTGGGTAACTCTATGACCTGCCTTTGCATACTTTGTAGTAATCCAGACTGCTACTGGCCACAGATCCTGCAGTCTAGCCACGAGAAGCAGGGTACCCCTGGTGCAACACGCCGCTGCCTTGCCCTCGGGCTCACCTGACTTTAGGACTAGCTAATGGAAGTCCCAAGTACGTGCCACACCAGGGCTGTTGGTCAGAAATACCTGTGCTAGCTGCATGAGAAATAAATACAAAGAGAAGTACCTGTAAGTGTTAGCTGAGATTCGGTATTGACTCTTATCTCCCTCTACAGATCAATAAAACTGCAGGTAGTACATAAATTTCTCAGCAATTTTACCTTTTACATGGAGGCTTGTTCCATAACTGCTCAACTTCACGGCCTCAGGAATAATTTGTACCTGGAGACAGTGGAGGAGGCTGCTTCTTCTATCTAACCGGGCGGTATTAGCCAGCACTGCTACCTAAGCCCTTCTGGCAATAGCCGGCAGAGACTACACTGAGCCCGTGGCCTGGAACATGGAATGTTGCTGCTTCCTTCCTCCGCCCAAACTAAGGACAGCATATCCTTTAGAAGCTGTAGGAATCTCAGATCAGCCTCTGCTTTTCCACTCATTAGCTGTGGGATCGTGGGTGATTTACCTCATCTTACAGAGAATTCAGGAAGTCTACAGCGAGGAAATAGGACTAAAGCCAGCTGCCCACTATCCGCCCACTGTTAAGACATAATAAGGCCACATGAGGATGCCACAGTTGCTAATCTCTCTGGTTCTAGTTCTTACTATGCTGGGGATTGAACCTGGGGACTTATACACACTAGAAAGATGCTCCACCACTCAGCTATATCCCCAGCCCACTCCAGGTCCTCGGCTATATGATCAGAAACATAAATTATCCTTCCTGAGCTTATCTCTTCTTCTACAAAGTGAGGCTAACAGCACCTGCCACACAGGTTGTTCAAAAGAGCAAACCATGTGAGAAGCTCTACAACTTTAGTGCGGGGTTTCCAAACCCCAGTTTGCACGAGCCTCACCCTGAGGGCTTTTTAAATGCTGACTGCTGAGCCCCACTGCAGAGCTTCTGATTCAGTGGGTCTATGAAGTACACGCTCATCAAGCTCCTCCAGGACACCTCTGGTGTCCACAATTTGTTAACGTGTGGGGTGTGTCAGGTGCTCAATACAGAACAGTACATTCTACTCCCCACTCAGGCAGCCAACCAAACCAACCCTGCCAGCACCCACCCCAGGCAGGACAGATGCAAATCCTAATTCCCTCAATCCTGGGAGGACCACGGTTCTGAGGCTCTACTCGAGACCTGAGAGAACAGGAGCTCTCAGAAATATGCCCCATGCTCCCACTCCCACCGTGCAACCAAGCCTTTTCCTCGTCCTGAGACAGCGTTCACTTCAACCACTCAGCCTCCATTCTACACCATCTAGGTGTTGGGACTTCCTCTTAATATTGAGGGCGACCACCAAGTGGTATCTTGTTTCTGTACCCACCCTGAACTGACAGTGACTGCCTGGCATCACCTCCTGGGCCTTCTGATGGTACTGCCTGCTCCAAATCTGACCAAGCAGAGCAGACTGGGGCGTGGAGCCCAGACACACATAGGCTTCTGAGTAGGGTATGCCCTGTACCCCTCCTTCCCCCACACTTCCTGCTGCAGAACGCAGGGTGAAGTGGTTAGTTTGCTGTGAGCCTACGGCACACTGGGAAGTGGAGCTCCAAATGACACCGAGGGCAGCTGTGTCTGGATAGAGTACCAGACCCTGGTTGTTACAAGTTAAGAGGAAGTGCATTTGGGCTGGAGAGATGGCTCAGAGGTTAAGAGTATTGCCTGCTCTTCCAAAGGTCCTGAGTTCAATTCCCAGCAACCACATGGTGGCTCACAACCATCTGTAATGGGGTCTGGTGCCCTCTTCTGGCCTGCAGACATACACACAGACTGAATATTGTATACATAATAAATAAATAAATATTTTTTAAAGGCGTGCGCCACCACCGCCTGGCCAAAAAAGAGGAAGTGCATTTTCCTGAGATTCCTCAGTTAAACTCAAAGTCCGTCCCCACTCCATTCTTCCCGGGAGTGGTCTTTACAGCAGGAGGCCAAGCCTGCAGAAAGCAGTTCTATAGTCTTCTGCACATACATACCCCATAGAGGAGCCGAGCCTGAGCCAGGGCATTTGCGAAAGAAAACAGGAGCATCTTGGCCCTTAGCTGTTCCGGAAGGAAGCGTTGTGGCCGTAAATTGGCCTTTTCCAGGAAATACAAGGTGTGGGGATAGGGGTAAGGGTAGCCCTCCCGGAATCCTGCAAGAGAAGAGAAAGGAGAGGTGAGGAGGCATAGACTAATCAGCCTGCCACAGAGCCTCAGGACACTCAGGGCAGGTAATAAAGACTCACAGGAGACATCAGTGCATAACCACGCTCATAGACCTATGGATGGCTACTGAGGAGCTAAGACAGAAGCCGGAGGTGGCTTGGAAAACCCAGCCACAATGCTTTTAAATGTTACTCTTTGGCTCATCACAGAAAATACGTGCCAACTTGTGGCAGGTGCTTCCTACACACACATTCTAACCCCACCCACTTGCTCTAATCCAAGCGCACAGATGACAGTGACACCAATACCTGGGTGACTAAAAGCCACGGTCATTACTAAGGAGAAGGCAGAAGTCAGTACTCTACTGTTAGTAACAAATGACTTGCCTCGTACTTCACAGCTTCAGGTTGGCACCTGTTCACTTCAGACACGACATTGTCAAGTCATGAATATCTCGAGTGACTATGAATAAATCTCCAGTGGGCTAGGGGCTTCTAGAAACAGTGCCTGGAATCAGTGCACATGGGTACAGAGGAAGGAGAAAGACACTGGGGACATGGACTCAGAAAAACCAGGAGAAGAGTGCTCGCTGAGAGATGGGGCTT
This sequence comes from Chionomys nivalis, assembly GCF_950005125.1. Classification (NCBI taxonomy): domain Eukaryota; kingdom Metazoa; phylum Chordata; class Mammalia; order Rodentia; family Cricetidae; genus Chionomys; species Chionomys nivalis. The sequence goes on along the minus strand of NC_080096.1, from coordinate 40,605,536 downwards.
CCCTGCAGGCCTTGGTCCTGCAGGCTGCTCCACTCTGCAAGGCACAGACACCTGGCACACACTCCACACGGGGCTGCTCCACTCTGCAGGGCACAGACACCCGGCACACACTCCACATGGGGCTGCTCCACTCTGCAGAGCACGGACCCCGGCACACACTCCACACGGGGCTGCTCCACTCTGCAGGGCACAGACACCCAGCACACACTCCACACGGGGCTGCTCCACTCTGCAGGACACGGACCCCGGCACACACTCCACACGGGGCTGCTCCACTCTGCAGGGCACAGACACCCAGCACACACTCCACACGGGGCTGCTCCACTCTGCAGAGCACGGACCCCAGCACACACTCCACATGGGGCTCTAGACAGAAAGCAAGGAGAGCCCCAGTGGAGCCTGCTGCTGCCTGTGAGGAGCCCACAGTCTAGAGGGGAACCAGACGGGAAATCAATCACACCCCAGCAAAGAGACGTGTCAAGATCCAGGGTGACTCAGGGCTGTGGGAAGATAAATGAAAAGTCCCTGATTGAGACTGAAAGTTCAGCATTTCTGGGGGAAGTGACTGTGAACGTGAATGGCAGCCGATTAAGAGTTAGGAAGCAGGGGCTGCCACACAGATACTAGGAGATAATACACATGTGCTGCCAAGCACCCAGAGCTATTAGTACATCCTTTCTCTGAAAGAACTATGAATAAAAAGCACGTCCTCATCTCTGCTCCGCTTTGCTCACCTGTGTCATCTTCCACGTCATAGACATGGCTTTTCTGAAGATCGATGGTAGGAGAAATGGGATAGAAGGTTTCGAGAACGTGACTTTCGGTAGCTTCCACCTCCTCTCTGGAGGCAATGGTGGGCAGAGGGTCCTTGGCTCTCAATATAGCACCACTAGAACCTCGGACCTGAAGGAGAAGAGACTCTAAAATGGGGAAAAGGTGATTAGTCTAACCTGGTCTTCATACAGCTCTCAAAGTGTGAAACTGTCATCCTCCACAAACTTCAAGTCCAAGTCTGCTCCAGGTTTTCTAGATGACCAGCCTGGTCATAGGACACACATATGGCACTAGAACCCTGAGCCCCTGAGAGGGTGAGGAACTAGAACATTCTTCTCCCTAGGTGCTCTTCTGATGAACCCCAAGGCTCCTGACTTGTGGGCATCCTTCATCTTCCCAAGCACCAGCTCCAAGCCAGGGACCCAGAAACAGGGCAGAATTACTCTGTGCTCTCGAGGAGCCCTTCAGGAAGCAAGTGCTGCTGGGGAAAGCAGAGCCATATGCAGACAGAGCCCTCTGCAAAACCCAGAGGGCCCCGGAAGGAAGCAAAACCTTCAAATTGGGCAGCAGAGGAAGCACTTGGGAGACAGAGGCAGACTTCAGTGAGTTCAAGGTCAGTCAGGGCTCCACAGTGAGATGGTCAAAAGCAACAGCAAAGGGTATCTGAAGGAGAAGAGTGGGCATCTGTTACTGGGATCAGCTAACTCTTCATTGAGGGGGCTGTACTGTGCATATGCGTGTTCAGCAGCAGCGCTGGGCTCTGGCCACTAGAATTCTATCTCCATCCCTGCTCACACCATCTACGTCACGACCATCAATACTGTTTTCAGACACTGCCCAACGCCCCAGTCTCTGGTGGAAGAGCTCTGGGTAGGAGTCTGCCATGCACTGAAAATAAAGACTAGAATGCAAAAGCAGTCCCAGGGTGACTGGGACAGGACACTGGAGGACACGAGGCATGGAGAGAGAAGTACTGTGAGCAGGGGCAGGAGGGAGGGTTTCAGACCCAGGCAAAGGGCCAGATTTGTCTTAACAAGAGAGCAAGAAAAACCAGCCAGATCTGAGCACCTCAGGTAAGTTGGATTAGCATGTATTCTACATGGGAATGCAGATGGCCAGAGGAGAGGACACACTCGCAGACTCGCAGCAAACTAACCAATGAGCCTGGTGTGAAAATGTGGAAATGGTGTCTGCACTGTTCCCACAGGAAGCCACATGCCACCTGACAAAATGTGTTTAGAAAGACTGTTGTCTGAATCCCGACTAGCTCCAAGTGGCACCACCCTCTGCAGTGCTGGCTTCAGAGAGTAAAATCCCTGTGTGAGGGTGATGGACCGGGACTACTGTAAGATCAGAAACCGGTTTGGTCAATGGCACTGCCATTTAATTAGCATGCAGCCTCCCAAGATATGTAAAAAAATGGATGCTACATCTGCAGATGGATAACTTCTGCAGTAATTGCACCTCAAGATTGGTTTCCTAAGGCATTTCCTGTTTCCTCACACAAATGTGCCTGGACCTCTCCTAACCTTGGGTTTTAGATTCTCCCCACAGATCACTCTAGTGTGGTTTCTAATTCAATTCCCTCACATCCCTCCTCCAGTGACAGCTCCAAATGGGGCAGTTTAATTAGAGGTAATACTTGACAATGGGCCAACAAGTACTCTCCATTAATGAGGTGCACTAATTTCCTTAGTGGTGCCATTACCTCTGCCAGGCTGACTCCTTGCCAGAAGTCCATATGCAAAGAGAGAAGAAGGGGAAACCTGCTCAGACAGCCCAGGTCCCAGGTATTCCACAGCTGGCTTCATTGCTCCACAATCCTATCACCTAGAACACCTAAACCGACACACCTGTCTGAAACACCAGCATGCACTGCCAAGCACACAGAATGCACAAAGGCGGGCAGGTGGGAAAGCTGGATACCAAAAAGCTGGAAGTGACAAACTTACGGACAGGGAAGGGAACAGCAGGACGGGTGGTAAGCCTAGGACTAGGTGAATAGCCCATGATAAACGACAGCCTTGGGTTTCAAACAAGGGAACATGTCAGAAAGACTTGCTGTGTTGAAAGATGCACTCTAAATTATGCTAACATGGATGTGGAAATGGTGCAGAAATATGGAAAGGGAAAACAGCTGCTGAGTGTGGTGAGGGCAGAGAGCAATGTGTTTTATTATTCCCTTGTCTTCAGCATTTAAAAACTCCCAAGCACACTGTGGGTACTCAGCAGATACGGTCAGCTGTCCATGGTTGAATGGCGACATAGAAGCAGTTAAAAACAACAACGAGAAGGAGCATGGTGGTGCCGACTGCAGGATCACAAGTCTGAAGTCGGCCTTGTGTAGTGAGACCCTATAAAGGGCGTATCTGAACCCCAAGAGTATGTGGCAGGAGCAGGATGGGAGAGCTGGGGTGTGGAGGCGGGGCTAAGAGCCACAGAGAGAATAAACAAACTGAAAAAGAAAACCCAGCAAGACCTTCTAGTACACAGGATGACTAACCTCGGTTCCAGGCGGTGGCTAAGGAGTAGTTTTGGGTAGACATCCGCCTGGCCAGAGAAGGGTGCTTGAGGATCTGGGACTTACACAGCTGGATGAGGCTGTCCACAATGACTGGGCTTGGGGAAAAAGTGACATTTGAAGACTTAAAGCAACTTAAAGTAACTCCATATTTCTCAATTGAAAATCCTCCTATTTGGGGGAAACTCACCAGTAGGTCTCTCTCTTGGGGATGTCCTCAGTGGAGTGCCAGAGACGGGCATGAGAGATGATATCCAAAACACGCTCTTCTTGGTTTTCTATGTGATTTCTTGGATCATCAACAAGACTAAGCACTTTCTTGGGGAGGCCTTCTATTAGCTTGGTCTTAGTTAGCCAGAGAGCCTGCTTCATACCTTTGGGGCAATCATCACAAAACAAACAAACAAAAAGAGAGAGAAGACAGTTCAGGAAGAGATGCTCATGCCAACCAGGTAGGACCATGAAGAAAAGGCTGCCTCAAGAGAAGGCTGGGTTTGATTTGAGACGTCTGAGGAACAAAACCAAAAGAAAGCAGTGGATGAAGAGTATGACTTTGAGCTGGGCAGTAGTGGCACACACCTTTAATCCCAGCACTTGGGAGGCAGAGACAGGCAGATCTGAGGCCAGTCTGGTCTACAGAGCTAGTTCCAGGACAGGTTAAAAGTTATAGACAAACCCTGTCTCAAAAAACAAACAACAACAAAAGAGTATCACTTCATGAACAATGACCTACTTTAAGGTGGTGAGCTGACTATGGGACTGAGTGCAGTGCCTGCCATGGGAAGGATTCAAACCTTTCTCAAGACAGCTGAGATCCCTGCTGACTCCCTACAGGCAGAGAAATCAAAGCTGTGAGACTAGCTCAATGGACCTGCCCTTCTGGTAATCCAGATCCTAACCCTGACTAGAGAAGCCCATGCATGCCAAACTTATGTCTGAGTCCATCACAGCTACTCAATTCTGCTATTGCACAAGTGCAGCCATGGGCAATAATGTACACATGTACATAGTTGTATACCAGTAAAACTTTATTTACAAAAACAGGGAGCTACTTAATTAGCTGACCCCAGCTCTGTAACATTATTGCTAGCCACCACAGAGCCAATGTTTATGGCTCTCTAGCGCATACACAAAATACATAGTATTTAGAGCTACCATTTACCGAATGTCACTTCTGGAATTTACCAATAAGTTAGATGGAATTTTATGTCACAAAAGGGGAAACTTGGACAAGATGGAGGAGTTTGCTTCAAGCCACTCATCTTTGAGGTGGCACAAGCAGGAGAACCTGGGCCTGTCTACCCTCAAGTCCACCATCTCTCCATAACCCACACTGGCTTCTAAGACTCCTATTTTGCAAGGTTTTGCTGTGATTTTATTATAAGACCTCTTTATGACTTTGGAAAGTGCAGGCAGAAGATACATTTTCAGACAGTTCGATGAGTGCGATCTTCTAGAACACTTGCCGTCCATTACCAGTGATACTCAAGGGGGTTTGGTGTGGGAAATCCTTCACAGCACATTCAGAGTCCACTGGGAGTGGCTAATGGCTAGGAAAATCAGCTTGCAGGCAGGTATAGGAGTGGGCATTCTGAGAGGCTGGCCCATGGTTACCAGCTTTCCCAAGCTTATGACTGATTCTCTTAGCCCTCAAGCACTGTTAGATCTTATTTCCTACTTATCCTTTGTAAAATCCTGCTCCCACACACCTCAATTGCTTTTGCACTTAGGACCGTGCCCTATCGTCATCGTGATCTGAGTGAAGATGGATGTTCGAACAATGAAGAAAGGTACTCTTAATAATCACCTCTGGAAAATAATTCCTGACGACAGTGAGAAGCAGACTGGTTTTGGCTCGAGACACTTAGATCTGTTCTTAAGAGTGACAGGCCCCTAAGTGGATAGACTTTTGGGTGCAAATTCCTTTACACATCCCAGGCTTTTAACAAAAGACACTGACCTAGGAAACTAGTGTTGCAGACCTGGTTTCACTATTGAAAGGAAAAATATTGGCTCAGGACCCCAAGACCAAGTTCTCAGCAAGGAGATGTATTTGCCCCAGAGGGACAAAGGACAGGGAATAAGAGGCAATGACAGGAGATAGAGGACAAGGGAGAAGGGAAAGGAAAAAGGAAACGGGGGTGGGGAGGTAGGGAACAAGGAAAAGGGGGAAGGGGTATCTGTCCCAAAGTGGGACAAAGAACTGCTTCTGGAAAGAGAGGAGACAGATGTGGCACATAGGAAAATGACAGTTTATAAAGGGAAAGAAGAAAACCCCATGTTAGGATATATTTAATTTTAATTGGGCATGTTAACTAGGTGAGGGGGAGTTGGTTGCCGGACTTCAATACTTTGATGGCTGGACCTTGGTAGTCAGCCTCAGGAGGAGGGAGTGGCCATATAAAGGAATAGACCTGGGGGGGCTAGTTTTAGGAATGTAATCCAACGATTTTTTTTTTTTTTTTTTATCAAGGCAGAGGGAATGGGGGAGAAGGGCAAGGCCTCCTAGAGCCATGTTTGCTAGGCCCGGGCTGGCCGGAGTCCCTTCAGCTATCACCGCTCCACGCGTGTATAAGCAAATCCCTGTTCCAGCTAGCGATCCTGTGAAATGAGGACATAATCCTGGAGAGGACACACTCAAATTCTCCACAGCTCTCTCCCCCAGCATTGCTCCTCCCATCCCACTTGATCCTGACAACTCTCAGAAGACGGACGTCCCTGTGGCTCTACTTAGGAGAGGAAGAAACCGAGACCCTCCCACTCGGGGTTAGTGCTGAACCGAGAACAGGGTCTCTCCTCCCATTCGCCCTGTGGCCTCACCCTCAAGGAGTCGGCAGCGCTGGTGGAATATGTAGCAGGGCTCGTCCTTGTACAGAGGCTGCTCGTGCATCGGGGCCGTGCGGTGGAACCGTGGATCCTTCCAGCCGCGATCCCACGGCGGGAAGATGGGCCGAGCCAGCCCGGGGACGAAGTGCATCTTCCCCTCGTAGGTAATGGGCTCCAGACCCGGGATCTCGTACACCCTGTCCAGGGGCCGAGGCTCGGGCTTCCGCGTGGAACGCACGCCCCATTCGTACGCCCCGCGTTTCGGGGCCCCGCAGCCCCCGAGGCCGAGCCTCCCAGAGCCAGCTAACACCCGCAAAGCGGGCCCGGACGCCAACGCCATAGCTATCCAGTCCCCACAACACCTCTACCTGGACGCCGCCATCTTTTCCCGCGCAGGGCCTGCCGGGAGCGAAAGGGGCTGGGCGCAAAGCCGCATTTTGAGAATGACAGACGCTTTAACCAATCACAGTTAAAATATCCTTGTTTTGCCTCCGCCCCTCAGGTGGTGCCTATGCTTGTAGGTGGACCTTGCAAAGCGCTCTCTGCCTTGGGTTTCTGAGGTACCTGACGTGAGGGGAGTCGCAGGTGGGTAGAGTGGTGCTGTTCCTCGCGGCCGGACAGAGGAGTGCGGGCACCGCCAACCTGTACCTGAGACGTCCTTGACCACCATAGGCAATTAGAGGTTGAAAGGCCCCGGTCTCCCTCGCTGTTGAAACGGTTGAGCGAGCCCGGCGTCTAGTGGGCTCTGGAGGTGTCCTCTCCACCCCCTTACTGCTGCCCACGCTTTCCTTGGCTGGGGCTCCCCAGAGCCTGCGAGGGCCACGGGTCCCTCCCCCCCCCCCACGTCAGCTCGACACCCGGCTGCTCGCTCGCCCTGCGCTTCGGCTCGCGCCGAAAGCGAGTTACTTTTCCTCGGCTCCTGAAGTTTCCTTTTCGCTTCCCAGAGGCTGGGCCGGTGCCGGGAACCGCTCCTTTGCGCTGCACCTTTTCTGGCACGCTCGCTGTGGGGATGGGGGTGGATGCTGTGCTAAGCACCGGGTGAACGTGTAGAACTTAGATTTAGGGGCTAGAGAGAGAACTACATGAACAGTGACAACACACACGCGCGCGCGCCTGCGCGCGCGCTTCCTGTCCATTTCTCTAGGTCTTTTTCTCTGGTTCGACCTCTGTCAAAGTTGCTGTTCATTTTTATTTTGCTTAATGACTGTCCCGTGAGCACAGAGAACTGTGTCCCTGGCACCTAGAGCAGTTGGCGGACACAGTGTGGGTTTAACAAATGAGTGTGTACTGACTAGGGCAATCAGCACATGCCTCTGAGGGAGAAGGGTGACCTCAGTCAAGGCCTGAAGAGCAGGGAGAGGCATCCAGGCCTAGGCTGCAACAGGGATTGTGCCTCCCAGATGGGAAGGAACCAAGTCTTTAAGACTGTGGTGGATGTGTCCAACTTCTCTACCAATTTCCAAAATAGCTGAGACATAGGGTTATTTGAACCCCAAATTTAAGGCAGATATAAGGCAGAGGACAGTATGACTAACTCTCACTTGTCTCATCTAAATACTCCCCCCACACACATACACAAACGCAAAGAGTAATTGGCTAGAGAGGCCTCATTCACTCGTGTGACTGATACACAGCATGCTGTAAAGGTGGATTCACTGAATGGCTCTAACATCGTGCTAGGTCTGAACAAGGACACGGACACTGTCCTCCTGTTCACCTCTATTGTGTTCCAGCACCTAAGCCTGTGCAGACCATCGAGTGGCCGCTCACCAGTCAGTAGGGGCATTCCATTTGCCAGGTCATTTGGTAGAATACAGAAGACACCAGCCTCGTTCTGGTGCACCAACCTCAGACCATACTGAAGTCATAGAGCTCCTTGTGCAGTAGTGGAAAAGATTTTTCTGAAGCCAAATCCTCTTCTCTGCTAAGAAACTATTTATTACACACACACACACACACACACAAACCACAATAATTGTAAGCAGTAAGTATGCCCCATCTGAGAGCAGATCCCTGGTTGAGCCATCCCTGTCCCTATAACCTGGCAGACCTTGAGGAGACCGTGAGGGACAGAGGAGGACAGAGTCTGACCCCCATGTTTTCTCCCTCCCAGGCTGACAGCGAAGGAGAGCCTGTCCTGTCCCAGCTGTCCCTTTATCCATGTTGCCCAAGCCCCACTGACAATGGATGAGAGGGAGGACAGCGATGTTGAAGCTTGGCTGCAGCTGAAGCCTGTGGAGCCCCTGCCCTCCCAGTGCTGCGGGAGTGGCTGCTCGCCCTGCGTCTTTGACCTCTATTACCGAGACCTGGAAAGATGGGAAGCAGCCCGAGCCAGAAATGACTGGAGCCTGCTGAGTGGGAAGCAGTCATCCGAGACCCAGGTGAGGAGTCCAGAGTTTCAATATCTGTCTGGCCCTGGCCTGCTCTGTGCCTGGCCTGGGAAGCCTTTGACTAGACAGTGGTGAGTAAGAAGTAGTCATAATGGAGGCAGATAGATCCAGGAAGCAAGGTCCAGACCTGAAACCAACCTATTAATAGCTTAACCTCTTGAAACCTTATTTTCAGATCTGCAAAATGGACCCAGATATTTGTGATGGTTGACACAGAACCTAATATTTATTTATTTATTATGTATACAATATTCTGCCTGCAGGCCAGAAGAGGGCACCAGACCTCATTACAGATGGTTGTGAGCCATCATGTGGTTGCTGGGAATTGAACTCAGGACCTTTGGAAGAGCAGGCAGTGCTCTTAACCCCTGAACCATCTCTCTAGCTGATAATTATTTCACTTATCAGATATCCATTGAATACCTATTGTATGCCAGGTCCTATAAACCACTGAGGATCTGTGGTAAGCAAGACACAGTCCTTGCCCTCAAAAGAGCAAGCTGACATGCGATATATTAACAGACCATCAGGTGCTGTCACCACTCAGTTGTCTCTGGAGCTTATTGACTTCCTTCCTCAACCCAAAAAGAACTTCATATATTTCAAGAATAGTTACAGTTTCGGTATATAGTGTACTCAACCTGTGATAACAGAAAATTGATATTGCACAGCAGCATATTTTAATCTAATAGCTTTATCTTTTAAATTGTGAGAAGTAATAATAGATTATATGTCCATAGCAATTTACATTGTATGAAATACATATATAAAGCTAGGTGTGGTGGCACACTCTTTGGATCCCAGCACTTGGAAGCTAGAGGCAGGAGAATCAGGGATTTTAAAGCCAAACCGGGTCATGTAGTGAGTCAGGTCAGTCTGAGGAATTATGTGAGATCCTGTCCCCAAAAAACAAAACAAAACAACAACAAAAAATACCCAACCATGTACTTTATTTTATCTTTTCCCTATAACCCTGTAATGCTACCAGATGAGTGGCCTCTTTTTACATAATAGGAGACCAAGGCCCAGAAATAGCAGCTAGCTGGATCAATCCCAGTGTCCTGTCTCTAGCTCAGTGTTCTTTAGCCACAGGCAGCTGTGACAGGGTTCTCAGCATGTGATTGATGGAGACCAGGTCTTCCTGGCTCAAGAGGGCTGTGGTAGAGAGTGTCTGGGACCCAAGCCTGTCAATGCTGAGATACTGGTTATTGAATTCTAAGTTGGTGCTGCAACCACACCTTCCTCAGGTAAGCCAAATATGAATACTATACAAGAGAGACAAAACCAGGTGTGGTGGTGCACACTTTTAATTGCAGGCAGAGGCAGGAGGATCTCTGTGAGTTCGAGATCCACCTGGTCTGCATAGCAAGGTCAGGACAGCCAGGGCTACAGAGAGACCCTGTCTGGGAGAGAGCTCAGTCATGGTATTCAGAGAAGGCTGCCCACAAGAGGCACAAGGAGGGGTTGGGATGGTGAGGACAGTGTGCTGAACCCAGAGGACATGATTTTGAGTCCCTGCTCCCTGCTGACTTTGAACAAATAACAAATAAGCAGTTAGATTTGAGACTACACAGCCATGCTCACCTGCAGCAGCCCTTCTCTGTCTGCCCTCACAGCTTCTGTGATGTCTGTCACAGATGTCAGGCACCATACTGTGACTGTCTGTGACTCTGTAGTTCTTACTTCCGCAAAGGAAGTTTGCAAAGTGCCCTAGTGAGGCAACATATTATGGACAAAGGTTAACTAAAGGGCCGGACCTTTCCCCTCTTCCTGCCTCCTGGGAGTCAGAGAAATGACTGCCCGCATGTATTATGGGCTACTCATCAACAATATGACAGAGAACCTCCCTTTTCTCTCCAAAGCCTGTAAGAGGTTACCTCCTCGTAGCCTAATGGGCCTGAATTTTCTTTGGAACCTTGCCATATTCTCTGTCTCTGGTGTCAATGACTCTTCTAATTAATCTGTCCTCAGAGGACAACCCACCTCTGTGTTCCTCCCGAGCCAAGACTTGAGACCTTTCATAAGCTATTGCTTCGGGCCTCAGTTTCCCCACATGTGATACAAGGATGCTGGATTGGATCATCTCTATGGCTCCATGGGTTTTCAGCTCTCCAGATCTGGAACTTAATGGGTCTGAAGGCTGAGCAGGTGTTCAGTACCCTAGAGTTAGTGTTTTGTTCAGAGGATACTACTTGAACAGTGAGGACCTTGAGGGGTAGTGACAGGTGGCCTTGGAGGAGGAATGGGAATCTGCCATCTGTAGATAAATGAAGCTTGTAGTTGTTCACTGCTCCCTTGAGTGTAGGCTAAGGAGCCTGTGCTTGGTCCTGGGGTTGTGGGAAACTACAGAAAGCTTAAACACCAAGTAGACTCCATGTGCTGTGGATAAAGGGGAAGCAAGGTAGGGTCAACTCTTTGTCACATCAAGAGATGGCTCTCGCCGGGCGGTGGTGGCACACACCTTTAATCCCAGCACTCGGGAGGCAGAGGCAGGCGGATCTCTGTGAGTTCAAGGCCAGCCTGGTCTAGAAGAGCTAGTTCCAGGACAGGAACCAAAAGCTACAGAGAAACTCTGTCTCGAAAAAAAAAAAAAAAAAAAGAGATGGCTCTCATCAGGAAAAATGTCAAGGATGTGTGTCCCTTAGGCCTGTCCCCTAGAAGTCAAGACATTTCTCATTGCAGGGCTGCTCCACCAAGCTGAGTCCAGAGACCTTCCTGGCCTTCCACATCAGCGCCATAGAAAAACTCACAAAGGACACCTACCATGTCCGGTTTACACTGCCTGGGAACAGTCAGCTCGGCCTGCATCCTGGACAGCACCTCATCCTACGGTACACTTGGGTTGTGGGAGGACCAAGCCTGCTGCCATGCTTTGCCACTGACCAGCTGAGTAGCCTGGGGCAGCTTGCTTGGCCTTTCTTAAGCCCTTGCTTGCCATCTTCAAGATAGACCCAGGAGCATATAACTCAGGGTCCTTGACATGGAGCTCAGTGATGTGTTTTTGAGATAAATAATAATACCATCCCCTTAATGGCACTTACTAGCCAAGCACAGGTTTTACTAGCCAAGGCACGGGTCTTGCTAGCCAAGCACAGGTCTTACTAGCCAAGGCACGGGTCTCACTAGCCAAGCACAGGTCTTGCTAGCCAAGGCACAGTTCTGTCTCCTCACATTCATTACCTCATTGAACCTTCACAGATTCCTGGCTGCTAGTTGCCATTATCTGGAAGATGTTATCACACACCCAGACAGTATTCAGGAGTATATGCGTATGTGGGAGGAAAAAAGGGGCTTAGATCTGAGCCCCAAGATTGCTGGAGCTTATGGGGTTGGCAAGACAAGATGAAGTCATCAAACAAACTAACGAAACAAATAACAACAACAACAAAACAAACAAGACATGGCCAAAAGGCAAGGTGGGAGGAAACCAGAAAGAGAGCTCACTGCTGGTCAGACTGGCCACTTAGCTCACACTGTCCAGTTCCTATGGCCTGTGACCTGACTGGCAGTCCTTCAAATTCAGTGTTTCAGTTGGCAGGAGAAGCCATAATGTAGGATATAGCTATGCAACTCTCCACCCGTGAATTGGAGTGGGCAGGACACCCAGATTCTAGGCTGACTCCCCTCCATTCTCTCTACCACCCAGTGACATTCCTAATATATCTGACCATGTCACTCATTAAGACGCGTTCTGTAGCTCCTCATTGCTTCCATAATGACATTCTAATCCATGGCTGCCCAACCTCCCTTCCCGCCAGGGCCTCCCTTCCCCACTCCACATGTGCCCATGTCTTAGCCTTGAAATCCAGCTACTAGTTCCTGACTTGCCTGCACTTGTCCAGCCCAGGCTGTTCCCTTCCTGGCCCCACCTGTCAGGAGCCTGCTCATCTTCAGTACCCGACTCCATCAGACTCCTGAGTTTATGGATGGGAGGCGGTGCTCACTCCCTGTGAGACACATCAGACTTTACCTGTTGTAGTAGGCGGTGTTGTGTGCTTCACATCTGAGCCGTATTCTGTTCCATTCTTGGTTTCTGCGTATATTTCAGAACATGTCTTACATTATGTCTAGCCCCTGCATTTGATGCACTTGGGCAGGGCCTTTCAGTCTTTGCAGACACCAGAGCAGAACATTTTGCACACGGTAAGGCTAGAGTGTTTGGGTGTCCTGGGAAGTAAGTTGTCAGGATTTCTGTTATTGTTTGATTTGGGGTATTGTTTTTTATTTTTGTTTGTTTTTTCAAAGTCATGGTGTACTCCAGGCCAGCTCAAACTCCTGCATTTTCTGCCTCAGTCTCCCAAGTGCTGGGACTACAGGGTACACCACCACACCCAGCTACCTGAGGTACTCAAGGAGCAGGATCAAACGGGAGTTGGAGCCGTAGTCAGACGCCACTGCGCAAATAGTGTTCCTTCTCTTAGCATTGTTTGTTTTTGTTGTTGTTGTTTTGTTTGGTTGGTTTTTGCTTTTGTTTTTCGAGACAGGGTTTCTCTTTATAGCCCTGGCTGTCTTGGAACCCTTTCTATAGACCAGGCTAGCCTCGAATTCCCTGAGATCCACCTGCCTCTGCCTCATGAATGCTGAGGTTAAAAGTGTGCACCACCACACCTGGCTCTGGATTTCTTTTAAAGAGTTTTTATTTTTATGTATATGCATGTGTGCTTGAGTTTATGTATGTGCATCACGTGTGGAGTGACCATGGAGGTAAGAAGGTATCAGATTCCCTGAAACTAGAGTTACTGGCAGTTGTGAGCTACCCGATATAGGTGAAGAGAACCAAACAGATCCTCTGCAAGAGCAGTGAGTACTCAGAGTCCTAACCTTTGAGCCTTGTCTCTAGCCCTAGGTTGTTATTTTAAATAAGATTATGCATATACTATGTCTGATACACAATAGACATTCATACCTCATAGCTATTATCATAACTCATGATTGCTCTCCTGACCCCATTGTTGCCAACATTCTAAAGGCAATCCATACATTGGCAGAGCTTCAGCATCAAGCCCCTTTGAGGGTTCCTCCAGTTCTGGTGCTTGCTGGCCTATGGTAATGTTTCATAAATCTCAGCAGAGGTTTTTATCTGTGTTATTTTGTAGAGCAGAAGTCAGAAAACCCCGGGAATGCCCCACCGACTGCTCACGCCATCAGTGTACTTTTTGTTATCAGTGTTCTTTTTGACATACTCTATGACTAATTCCAGTGAAGTCACACCCAGGACCTAACTGGCTACCCCTACTTTTCAGGAGATGCTACTGAAGGATCAAGTGACCTGCACACATGTCTCACAAGTAGCCTGGGTGGTGGTGAACTCACTGCCCTTCCTTCTGCTGTTCCTTACCTGTCCCTTGGCGAGGACCTCTGGGAATGACTGGGACCCATCTCTATGTCCATTAGCCTGACAGAGGAGGCGCATGATAAGAGTCTATTAAATGACTGACTGCCCACTGTCTGTGTACTGCTTCTTCCCAGAGGTACAGCAGATGGCTTAGAAATTCAGAGAGCCTATACTCCCATCAGCCCTGTCACTGCGGAAGGATACTTTGATGTTTTAATCAAGGTGAGTTGATTCTTGTTGAGGCTTTTGTAAGGTGCTATGGACTTGGACCTCCCCCTCTAGCCTAACTGGGTTGGAGGGGTTCCCGTCTATTAGTTGGTGTGAGAATAAGCTGACTTGAAGGAGCAATAGTTTGGGGGGCCTCTTCACTCTCCTTTTCCAAGGGGGGTGCTGCTGGCCATTACAGAGGGCATGTTACTGGGAGATTTCAGGAAAGCTGTGCCTTATCACCTGTTATCAACTGATGGAAAGAGGGTACTGAGCTGAGATGAAGTGGAAGCAAGTCCTGGCACCCGTGTTTTGCTGGCACAGGGATCCAGCCTGACCTGGAGGGACCAAGCCCAGGACAGAGTGATCAGGTCAGCTCAATGCAGTATGATGCTAGTCATGACAGGAGGCCCTGCCCAGCTCAGGGCAACTGGTGTACAAGGAGCTCGGACCCAGATTCCTGGTAGATACTATGTGTTTGAAGGCTGAGAAATAAGGGAAGAAAGGTCTGAGACTGGGAGCAGCATAGCAGAAGACACACGGATTGGGAAAGGTGTTCATCCAGGCATAGAAGGGGACAGGATGCCAGAAGAGAAAAGAGCCTGTAGAGCCTTCAGACAGAACTAACCTGACATCCTCTCTCCGGGAGGTGGGCCTCGAAGGGGGAGTGTGAGCTGATGGTGTCAGGGAATGGCATTCTAGACCGAGAGTGCCCATAGCCAGGAAAGGGGGACAGGAAACAGGTCTTCTGGGGTAGGGGGGGAGGCAGCTGGGCCGGAGGAAGAACTGTCAGAGCCGAGTGAAATGAGCTGGACACAAAATGCCCTGGAGACCCAAGATCATAGCAGTAAATTACAGTCAAGGAGGCCTAGAGTGAGGAAACTAAGCATATTGCTTTTCACGGACCCACTGACGCTCTGACCTTTGGCCTCCAGCAAGTGCAGCTTCGTGCCCTCCAACCTGTTGTAGATCTTCCAGGCACGTTCAGCCTTGCAACACCATGCTGTGTCTACAGAGTCCATGCTCCAGAACAATAGACTCAACAAACACCCCCAAACAAAAATACTAATGTTTTAAAATAATTTTCAATTTAGTGTCAGGCCACTTTCAAAGCTCCCCTTAGCTGTCTGTGGCCACAGGCCACAGTCTGACACACCTACCAGTGAGAGCATTTCCCTCGTGGACTCCTAGGGAGCATACCCACGCCTCTTCCAAGGCCGTGTCATTATTCACTGATCAGCAGGCTGAGGCCCAGGAGAGCGAAAGTGGAAGGTGGAGGAAGGAGGGCTATGGGTGAGCAAGCCCCTGACTCTGGGGCCTAGGGCCGCCTTCGGCTCCTGCTGCCCTGCTCGCCTGCAGAGCCCGAATGTTTATTCCTTCCCACATAAGCCTGGACGAGCTCCCTTTTGCACGCTACTGTTTGTCTGGGAGATTCCACAAATCCTCTCCAAATGGCCTGCTTCCCGGCGCTGCTTGTCTAGGGTGCTTCTGCTGAGAGGATAAGCCTGGAGACAGCCCTCCAGAGCAGCTGGATCCCTCCCAGCTGCAAGGCCGATTTTCTCCTTTGGAGAGGTATCTCATTATCCCTAAGCCACTGGCTGGGAAGAGCTGGAAATGTCTGTGCAAATTGGGAAGGCAGTGGGAATTTGTGGGTTGACTTTCCCCGCGAGGAAATGAAGGCACCTGCTGGGCACTGATTATGCTGCTTGTAGCTCTGTTCACATTTTCTCATTTCAACTCACGACCTCAGGAAGACCACATTATCTCCATTTTAGCGATGAAGACACTGAAGCTGCAAAGCCTCTTGGGTAGTGGACTGATGGACGCTTGCTCCGAGCCAGGCTCTGCATGGTGCTCTTTCTTTGGTATTGTCGTGTTATGGGGCACCTAGGGCCATAGCTGTGTTCTGTTTATTTGTTTCTTTGATTTATGTGTTTGAATGTTTTGTCTGTGTGTATGTCTAAGAGTGGCTGCTTCCCTAGAACTGGAGTTACAGTCAGTTGTGAGCCACCATATGGGTGCTAGAAACTGAACCCAGGTCCTCTGGAAGAGCGGCCAATGCTCTTAACTGCTGAACCTTCTTTCTAACCCCCATAGCTGGGGTTTTTACTTTCCCCAAATTGGGCCCAGCAACCAAAACGTGTTCCCACACACCTTCCAATAAAAACCCTCCCTCCCAGGCCTCTCCCAGGTGAGCAGGGACTTCCTGTGCCTTGTGTAGCTGGTGTCAGAGGTAGCTGTGGGTGCTCAAAGGCAGGTCTGATCACCAAATCTAATCTCTCCTTCAAGCCTGGGGCCATCCCAACCACCCTTCCAGTTTTGTCCCCAACTGTTTCCCCTGACTTTACCCCTCCATGGCCATCTGTTCTTCCCGAGAGAAGACTGGACTCTGTGCTGTTGACAGTGCTGCTGCAGATGCCCAGAGTTTTCTTTGCATGTCTCCCCGACCCCCAAGAAGGCCAGCCTTAACTCACTGTATGGGCTCAGGGCTCCTTTTCATGGGTCAGTATCTACCTTGTTTATGTCTGAGATGTCCATATGCATCCTTCCTATCCTTGGAGCCCTTTCAGAGGAGGCTGACTGGATAAATGAGTTGACTGCAATATTTATTGCTGCATGTTCATGGTTCAGGCACTGGTGTCTTCCTGGTGTTTCAGGTCTCACTGTGTGCCCTGCTACCCCAGCATGGTGCTCAGAACAGAGCAGACTGGCAGTGTGGACTCACATGTCAGCCATCCCATCAGGAGGTGATATAGAGTAAGCTGGAGACGATACACATGTACTTGGCTTTAGCCTGCCTGGAATTGCAGAATTATGAGTTTATTGCTGACATTTCAGAAGTGGGAGGGTTTTTGGTAAAAATATGAATCTCCTGCATCTCTTGGAAGACTCCTAAGATCTGGCAACATCTGTCACACAAACCACAGGCTAGCACCTGTGAAATAGCTTCCCTGTTAGATGGGACATCCCTTGGCAGCCTGCTGTCTCTCTGACACTAAGTACTAGTTGCTTTAGTTACTACTCCGTTCTTTGCTGGGCTGCATTCCCTGCGTGCTCTCCTCAGGCATTTGGTGTGAGACCTTGAAGTTGGTAGGTTCACTGGAGTTTCATCTCAACCTCATCATCTACTTGTGTAGGTAGATGCCAGTGTGGATGATACCTCCAACATGTAGGGCGCAGAAGAAGACAACCTGAGAGTTCCTTGGGAGCCACTGAGCATTCAGAAGGAATTCCAAGTGTTGGCTAGGGAGGCTTGTGCAGCAGAACGTGCTGCCCACTGACTGTTCCCTGTGTTTGCTTCAAGTGCTATCAGACTGGGCTGATGTCCCGGTACGTGGAGTCCTGGAGAACAGGAGACACAGCTTTCTGGAGAGGGCCTTTCGGAAGCTTCTTGTATGAACCAAACAAGGTCAGTCCTTCAGTCCTGAGGAGCTTTGCGGGGGCTGTCTCCCTGCTGAGAGTTCCCTGTTCCAGGCTACAGAAGCACAATGCACTCTTCTTCCAATATGTAAACCCAATACCCAGAGTGACGTTGGCCTTAGACAAGGGAGGGAATGGATAGGCCCAATAAACAAAACTGTCCACTTTACTTCAGAATTGTTAGTGAGTCCCTGTGACTCAGAAAATTGGGCCTGAGTACTTGGGGTTCAGGACCCCATGCCCTCTGACTCTCACATCCTGTTCCAGTTGCACCTTCTTCTCGGGAGGCTGAATGCAGCACACACTTGCTGCCGAGAGCCAAGTACCTCTAGGTTGGAAGTCTCTTGCCCTCATCTCCGTGGTGCGCTTGTGTCTGTGTCCAGCCTTCCCAGAAAGCACTGGTAGTTTCTCTTTGGGCTGTCTCATGCTTGGGAGGACATCCAGTAGTGTGTATCGACAGTCTTGAGAATCCTTTGACCCAGGAATTCCACTTCTGGAAGTCTATTACAAAGAGGAAAAAAAAAAATCAAACTCTGCTTCTCCTGCCTGTGCTAGTGACATTTTTATTTATAATAACAAAAGAGGCAACTGAGCATCCAACAAAGAGTTAAGCACACTGGGTTACAGGTTCTTGATAGAACATTCTCCTAGAGTTTGAAGTTATGTTTTTAATGATGCTCTATGCTTATGCTATAAGAGCAAGTGACAAGTACTAGGCACAAAGCAATATACACCCACTAGGGAAACTAATTTAAAATGCACAGAAGAAATGTATATGGAAAATGTGTGAAATGTTAGCAGGTTTGGGTGGGGAAATTATGGACAATTTTAATTTTCTTCATTATACTTTTCAAATTATCTGGAATGAACACCTATTACCTTTATAATTAGGAAAACAAAGCAAAACCAAAACAAGTGGAAAATAATGAATCATGCTTGCCTTGCCATTCTTTTTGTTTAATTTAAAAATAGCTTTTATTGTATTTTCCCCTTATTATAAATGCAAAACGTGTCCTCTAACCAAAAAAAAATCATCATCAGAGACAGACAGAAAGAAGAATGCACCTGCAAACCATCTTCCTGGGATGCCAGCTCACGTCCTCACTTCCAAACCCTCTCCCATACATGGCATATGTACAAACACGTACACGCACACGTGTGTATGAGCATCATGATACCAGCCCTGTCAGGACTGGGATGTAGCTTAGTGTACTACTTACCTGGCCTTTGTAGGACCTGGTCTCCACCCCCACAGTCACAGGAAATGCATGCCCCCATGCAGACTGCCAAACCCATCTCCTGTGCAGGCTCTGGCTCTAACCCTTGCCATGTGTTGGCTTACTCAGCCCTCCCGGCAACTCGCAGATGACTCTCCCCCCCCCCTCCCGACACTTGAAGGTGTGTATGTTATCTCTCTCCAGCAGTGTTCTGGTATCACTCATGTCGGCCCTGCATTCTGTGTCCCCCAGACCCTTGAGAGCAGGGTGTAGGTGTTGTTTCTTTTCCTAGCTTAGAGCAAATGGTTCTCTGATCACCTTTCCCATGAGAGAGCCCCCCAGTGCCTGTGACCTGCATCTTGAGGACATCAGAGCCTCCTGTCTCACCCAGGTCCACAAAAGCTTTTCCAGGGTCTGCTTTGCTCCCTGAGAAGGCTCAGGTACCCAGCCCCTTGCTAGCCCTGCCCTGTAGTTGTCACGTTAAATCAACCATACAAATGTCTGTCTGTGCCTTCATGCCATAGGCAGACACTAGCGTCTGTCCAGGGATAGACAGGTAGTGTTTGCCAGTGTGGTGTGAGGGAGCACAATGCACTAGGGGACAGGAAAGGAAGAACTCCCACCCCAGCCCTGCTCAGGGAAGGCTTCCTAGAACACAGCCTGAGTAAGGAAGGAAGAAAAGGAGGAATGAGGTAGGTCACAGACCTAGAGGTTGGAGGGACCATGGTTGCAGGATCTCAGTCTTAATAAGGGGAAAAGCTGGAATGATTAGGAAATCTCAACTCCATACCGGGCGTTTATGTTCCCTCCTCTGGTCCTCGTGGTGGTGCTGAGACAGGAGCTATTTTAGGAAATGCTCTCATTATTGTTTCCCACCAGTGAAGAAATGGAGGCCCAGATCACATGGTTAGTGTTTATACACATGAGTCTAATCTCTGGAATGAAAAAGGTGAGTATTTTTCTGTGTGTAACAGGCATTAACCTTTAAGAAACTGACTTTGAGAACCAGGCAGTGATGGTGCATGCTGTTAATCTCAGCTCTTCGGAGACAGAGGCAGGCATAACTTTTGAGTTTGAGTCTACTGAGTTCCAAAACAGCCAGGGCTATACAGAGAAAACCTGTCTTGAAAAAAGCAAAAATAACAAAAGAAAGAAAAGGAAGGAAGGAAGGAAGGAAGGAAGGAAGGAAGGAAGGAAGAAAGAAAGAGGAACTGACTTTGAAAAGGCCTGCCTTTTTTTAAAAAAAAAAAAAGAAGAAGCCTACAAACAGGAAATGGGCTCACTGAGGAGGGTGGATGATACTAGGTCTCTTGGGCAGGAACCTACCTTACAGTGCCATGCTAGGCACATGTATATATCACTTCATTTAGTTCAGAGAAGAGAGGTTCAGGGTTCTAGACTGGGGCCCAAGACCTTTGTAGAGCTCCCCAGGGTCAGAAAACAGGCTGGGATGAAGTTGGGAGGGGAAAGGCTTTGGTAGGAGAGGATATGACTTTGGGAGGTAGTGGGTTCCTTGTTAGCACAAACATGTAAGCAGAGGCAGCCAAGCCCCTTTCAGGTTGGGCTACAGTGCAGGAGCTGCAGAATCCCATAAGCTGTGTTTTGCAGGCCTTGCCTGCTGCTCACAAACCAGGTGACTTCCTGCACCAGTGTAGAGCGTGGCAGAGATAGGACACGGGAGAAAGGCATTGCTGTTCAGCTTAGCCGAGAGAAGACCCACCATCTGCTCTGCTGTCCATCCCCTCCAGTATGGTGAACTCCTCATGCTGGCAGCTGGCACAGGCCTGGCCCCTATGGTGCCCATCCTGCAGAGCATCACAGACAATGCAGATGACGAGACCTTCGTCACTTTGGTTGGCTGCTTCAAGACCTTCGAGAGCATCTACCTGAAGACCTTCCTCCAGGAGCAGGCCAGGTTCTGGAACGTGCAAACCTTCTTTGTCCTCAGTCAGGTGAGCTCAGGGTGAAGGCTTCCTCCCCTAAGAAGCTGCACTTCCTCTCTCCTGTCCTGAGGACTGGCTGTGGCCTCTGTGCCCTGTGCTGTACTGATAGTCCCAAGGCCTCTGTGTGAAAGGTAGACAGTGGTGAGTCCATCACACAGAGGAGGAAGCACGCTTACAGAAGGGCTGGGCCCCACGCTTCACACTCCTGAGCCCCAGTTCATAGCCATTGTCCTCCGCTGTGTTCCACCCACCTCCTGGGATCCCTTGTGTGGGCTGGACCTGAATATGGGGTCAAGGCAGCCATGTTCAGGTGTTTGTGGCTAAGAATGTGGGCCCACATACTCCTTGTGATACTTAACATGAGGCCAGGCCCAGAGTAGAGGCTCCATCAAGACTGACTAGGCAGTGTCTTCAGTAAGGTCTCTGCCACCTCCATCTGTTCCTCCACACAGCAGCAGAATGGCTACAGGTTTTCTAGCTGGAAACCACCTATATCCTGTTTCCTGTGTCCCCATCCCCGCCAGCTCCTGCCGCAGCATGCCTGATCTCAAGCCAAGCCTTCCGTCACTGATTGTCTGTCTGCTTTCTAAAGGTCTGGTTTAGCTTCTTCTGGACTTAGCCCATGCTGCCATTCCCCTCCCCATTTCCTTTTGCTTGAGGGTAGCCATATAGTCCTGTACTATACTCCCTGCTCAGTTTCCTTCTTGAGACATTTCTGGAAAATCTCTGGCAGTTTATATGATCCTCAGCCTTATAGCTGGGGCCAGGAAACTGGAGAGCTTTGTAGAGCCATGGTCCTCACACATGTCCAAAGGTGGAAAGCTCTTTGACATGTTTGGTGAACATCAACAGCAGCAGGAAGTGTCCATGCCAGGGCATGAAGTAGGAGGCTGGTGTGCAGCTGAGGGGACAAGGGAAGGACTTGGGTCAACAGCACAGAAATCCTACCAAAGGGCTGGAGAGATGGCTCAGTGGTTAAGAGCATTGCCTGCTCTTCCAAAGGTCCTGAGTTCAATTCCCAGCAACCACATGGTGGTTCACAACCATCTGTAAAGAGGTCTGGTGCCCTCTTCTGGCCTGCAGACATGCACACAGACAGAATATTGTATTCATAATAAATAAATAAATAAATAAATATTTTTTTTTTAAAAAAGAAATCCTACCAAAGCCTGGGCCAGGCACCTGGTGAACTCACCTGACTGCTGGCTAGCCCTCTTCCCCTCTGACCTCAACCAAATGAGAGATGCCTGGGACACAAATGGAGGTGAGACACTTCCTGTCTGCAGGGTCAGCTGGTCATCGCTGTGTCTTAGTTATCTTCTGTTGCTGATAAAGATGGTGACCAGGAGCAGCTTGGGAAGAAAGGTGTCGTCCATCTGGAGTGGAAGTCATGGCAGAAACTTAAACCCAAAGACAGGAACCAAAGCAGAGACCGTGAAGGAATGCTTCTTCTTGGCATGTTCAGTTTACTTTCTACCCTAGGACCCTGTTCAGGGATGGCACCACCCACAGTGAGCTGGACCCTTCCTCATTGATCATCAGTTAAGAAAAGGAACTGGCCAGACAGTGGTGGTGCATGCCTTTAATTCCAGCACCTGGGAGGTAGAGGCAGGCAGATCTCTGTGAGTTCAAGACCAGCCTGGTCTACATAGAGAGTTCTAAGCCAGCCAAGGCTGTACACAGTGAGTCCCTTTCTCATTTTTTAAAAAAAAATAGAATGAGAGAATGTGTTCCACAGGCTTGCCAAAGACTGGTCTGATCTCAAGGCAATTACTCACCCGAGGGTCTTTCTTCTCAGACGACTCCAGCTTTAGTGAGTTGACAAAAACTTCCCAGGATAGTGCTCTTCTTTGAACATTTCTGTGTGCCACTCAGAGCCCTTCAGACCCCACACAGTCGCGTGAGGCTTTTATTGCCATCCTGTCTTCTTTACAGATGTAGAACCCGAAGTAACAAGGTAGCCACGACCGAGAGCTGGGTGCCAGCCCTGCTGGTCCTGTACAGAGGACATTCTCCTAGCTGTCTATCAGTACAGTGCACACACAGGCCAGTGGATGTCCGTCACTTCTGACCAGCGAGAGGGCAAGTGAGGTCAGGACTGTTGCAGGAAAGAAGTGGCATCTGAACCTGGACCAGGGAGTTATAGTAAAGTTCACTTTTGGCTCTGCCAGGCTGTGATGATGCTAGATGCCAAAAGCTGGGCAGGAAAATGGGCCGACTCGATAACAGGAGTCAGGGGTGACTGTGGTAACTCTGCTCACTCACATACATTGCCTCAGCTTGCTGCTTTCCCTGCCTCAACCTAGTAACAGCGTCTTCAGGTCTCCCGACTTCTGCCAACTTGTTCTTCATTCTGCACCGCCTTGCTCCTAGCCATTCACTGCCCCCGCTGTTCTCACGACTCCCCAAGCCCACTGGCCTGTTGACCTTGCCAACTCCATCTTGGCCTGCCCTCCGCAATGCTGTGTCCTGGTACTGCTGTCGAGCTTGCAGGTACACCGGCCCTAGCAGCTAGCCTTTGTTCCTGCAGGCTCAGAGCCCCCAGGGGTGTTAGTGTTTCTGCTGTCCCAGCCCTGCGTCTGTCATCACCGTGCCTATCTATCATTGTTTAAGGTCTCTACCACGACTGAGGAGTAACCAGACTCAGCGCATCTTGGGATGCACAATTAGGAGGGCCAGTAGAACTGAGTGGTTGGGGAGAATCAGGAAATGGGAAGGAGAAATAAGGCCAGCGATGTCTGCCAGCTCTGCCCTCAAGGTTCTACTGGGTCAGGAGAGTGTTTGGGGGAGCAGAGAAAGATCCAGTTCTTTGCAGAGTGCCCTTAACATCACCAGTGGACATGGAAGTCATCCAGGCTCCTTGAAGTGGGGCTACAAGACCTGAAAGTACATGGGACACTAGGAGCCCCTGCCCCTCAGGCCTCCACAGGACTGTGTTCTTACTCTGGCTGGCAGGACCATGGCTTTCCACAGCCTGGGCCTTTATCTCATAGCTCAGAGGCTAGTAACTCAGTGTGGCAGTTGTTAGGACTCTCTCTCCAGGGCTCCCTAGGAACTAGGAGCTTTTTTTTTTTTTTTTTTTTTTTTTTTTATGGTTTCTACCATTTCCCACAATGGCAGAAGAGAGCTGACTGAGTGAACACCGAGAACCCCAAGAGTCATGGTTGCTCTTTCTTGTCTTTTCAGGAGGTCTCCCCAGAGCAGCTTCCCTGGAGCTACCGTGAGAAGACCCACTTTGGCCGCCTGGGCCAGGAACTGCTTGATGAGCTAGTGGCCCGCTGCCGGAGAAAGCCGTTTACATTAGTCTGTGGCTCACCTGAATTTACTGAGGACATGGCTCAGTGTCTGCTGGCTGCTGGTCTGACTAAGGATTCCTACTTCCTCTTCTAGCCCTAGCCGTGGACCTTATACAGGGACACAGGAAGGAGCCCAGACTAGAATCAGAAGACATGGAGTCCAGGCCAGACATTGCTTCTGACTTACCCAGAGACCTTGGGAAAATGTCATCACCCTTGGAACTTCCTTTCCTGTCTGCACAGAAGGTTTGCCCTTCCCTCCTAGTTCTGGTGTGTGAAGGGAACCCAGCAGCTAGCCTGGAAGCCAGGGAAGACTCCTCCAAAGAATCCAATCATGGAGTCCTGCCAAGCTCAGGATGGTGGGCACTGGATGGGATAAGGGGAGAGGAGCCTCTCTGATCCTTCCAGAGGGTCCAGAGTCGGTGGTAAGAGAATGACTTCAGGAAAAGCTCAGAGCTCTCTGGAGGACCTTAGCTTCTCTACCTTCCATGGGTTGATCCTGACTTGCTGAAGGCCTTGCTCGATGACCTGACTGTGTTCTCAGAACAAGGCGCTTCCCTGGATCAGTTCTGTGTCAGCACCAAGTCTTTCCTGCCATGATCAGCTTCATGCTCAGATTCTCTTTCCTGACTCAGGAAGCCAGCCCAGAGTCCTTTCCCCACAAAAGAAGAGTAATAGAGGCAAATGCCCCTCCCTCCTGCAGGCAGCCACATAGCCCGTGCCTTCAGCTCGGTGCCCTGGCGACAGTTGCTATGGAGATCTAAAGATAGAGCAGGAGTCAGGAGACCTGGGTCCCTCTCCCAGCTCTGCCCACTGAGTGGCTGCTGATCCAGGTCCACCCAGCCCCCACCCCCACCTCTTCCATCCTGCACGGGGCATGCCCTCTCCAGGGAACTTGCTGCCCCTGGGCATCACGTCGACCTAATGAATTCTGCTTTCCACAGCCTGGGCCCCAGTATGCTGCGCCAGCACAGGCTAGATACAGGCAGTCCCAGATCTAAAGCTCGGCAGTGGAATGTTAGAAGCTGAGAGCTAGGAGCCTTCAGGATTAAGCATTTTTAACCGCAGAGCTGAGCAGATGCTCTGATGCCAGAAAACCCTGTCCAGCAGATCACTATACAAACAGGGAAACCAGGGCCCCAAGAGTGGCTCACCCAAGCTGAATGGCAGGGACAGCCCTACAGGTCTCCCCCCGCTCATGGTTGTACACCCTGCTTTTCAAACTGGCCTCCATGGGACCCTGGGGAACCTTGCCTGGAAGGCAGCAGGAGAGGGTGTGGAGGGATCCCAGGTCCCCTTCAGTCACAGCAGGTCAGTGTAGTGAGGCCTAGAGGAATTTTTGTCTTTGCTATTCCACCGAGCATGAAGGACATGGGACTTCTGTTGTGGTTTGCAGGGTGTTAGGTGTGACTTCTCAGAACCAGGTGTCACGGGCACATTAAAGTTCCATGAACATAAGTCAAGACGCTACATTTTGTTTGGCCTGGGTCCTCAACCTGCTTGGGACAGTTTTCGCTGGGTCTCAGGTCCAGCAGGTGCGACATGAGTGAAAGGCCCTGGCCCAGGGCCAGGGCTCCCAAGCACAGTTCTCTTCTCGCCTTGCCTATGGCTTGGGACAAGACACACGTCCTCTCTCAGGGCTCCTAGAGCTTCACCGCCATGCCTTGCTGAATCCTGCTGGTGGTCCTCATGGATGCTCCTGGGGGACAAAGAGCCGACTATCCCGGGATATAGCAGCAAAGGTGCCAGGTACAACCTTCCCACTGGAGAGCTCCAGCCAAGGCACACGTTAGAACTCGAAGCTCCAAAAGGGGTGAGTATTGTAGAGAAATGCTAAGAGAGTGGTGAGCAGGGCTTGAGCCTGACCTGCAGGAAGGGCAAGGACACTCCCCTGCCCTGAGAATAGAAGCTTCAGAAGCAGTGCTCTTGCTCATCTCTGGGAGGGTGAGGGAGGACTCCACTTAAGGCGAGGAATCGAGGGCAGTCCCGACCTGCCTCTCTCTGTTTCTGCTTTAGATATTTAATGCCTGGACTTTAGATCAGGCCACCCAGAGGCAATTGACACCCCTGTCGTAGGGTGGATCCCTTTCTCTCACCTCACTCTGGTAGAATTTGGGCAACCTGGCAACTAGTGCGATATTTGTTTGTTTACTTTTTCAAGACATGGTTTATACTGTAAAGATTTATCACTCAAATTGGCTTAATAAAATGCTGATTGGCTAGTAGCTAGGCAGGAAGTATAGCCAGGGCAACCAAACTAAGGATGATGGGAAAGAGACACCCCGACACTCCTGTCCCCCCAATGACCTATTTCCTCCAGTGAGGTACTGTTGAAGTGTCTAACACCCTCCAAACAGCACATATTTGACATATGGGTACATTTCATATCCAGATCATGACAGGCCTGTCCACTCCCTGTCTCCCTGCTGGCCATTCCCAGCAGTGCTCAGCTCAGGGCTGACCTCTGGGGACACCATTTCTTTCCAAATGTCACCTTCAGTAATCCTCTGTGCTCCCTGTACGATGGTGCTCTCCTACAGTCTCGGCTACTCACATGCTGAGGTGGGAGGGTCACTTGAGTTCAGGAATTCAAGGCCAGCCTGAGCAACATGGCCAAACTCTGTCTCAAAAAATAAAAAGCCAAAAACAACCCACCCCTTTAATTCTTTTTCCTATGCTTTGGAGGATTTGGTCCCCAAATTGCAAGTATTACATCATGTTTCCTTATCTCCTGTGTTTTTATTAACCAAAGACATAGACAGCTGCCACTCAGAGCTTCCAATCTGCATGTCTTGCTGGGTGCTGCTTATGGCTGACATGGTTCTGGCCAGAGGATGTAATATGTGTGGCCTTCAGACCCTGCGTCTTACTCCCTCAGTTGGCATGAACTGGGAAAGCTGCTGGCCTTGTCCAGGTGAACACTGGCTATATTTATAGGTGAGACTGATTGGCAGACTGGGAACCGAGTTTCTTTGTCTTACCTTACTGTAAAGCTCCATGTGGGTCCCAGGCCCCCACCCTGCAGGACTCACTCCAAACAGATGGCATGCACAGTGCCACACAGAAGAGTATAGGGTTCGCATACAGGGAAGTGGCAGAGCTGTCTGCATACAGGTCCCACAGACCTTGGCTGTAGGCCACCACATCATCTTGCCCCTTGCTGATAACACACTCGTTTATATTAGGGTGGGGGTGACAGTCTTGACCAGGTCCTGGACCTCAGCACTCAGAGTGGTGGCCAGGTGGGCGCGTTGAGGAGGACGATAGGTTATACCAGTCAGCTCAGAGGGCAGGTGAGCCTGTACCAGCTCCCCCTACCCCCCACCTGGGTACAGTGGAACTTCACCTCTGGTCTGGGTAACTACAGGGGCACCTGAAAGAGGAGGGAGGGGCAGGTTGTCTATGGCAAACAATTAAAACTTGAACCTGGGAGAGGGGGCAGATTGTCTATGGCAAATAACTAAAACTGAACCTGGGGCCGGAGAGAGGCTCAGTGGTTGAGAGTACTGGCTTTTCCAGAGGACCTGAGTTCTGGTCCCAGCACCCACATAACAGCTCTATTGTCTGTAGCTCTAATTCCAGGGTATCGAGCAGATCTGGCACCTTCACACAAATACATTCAGGCAAAACACCAATGCACATAAAATAAAAATTAATAAGGCTTAAAAATAAAACTTGAAGCTACAGTACTGAAAACAGCTTGATATTGGCATAAGAACAGACAGGAGGACCAGTGGAACTGAATAGAAGACCTCGATATCAATCCACACATCTTCGAACACCTGATATTTGATAAAGAAGCAAAAAATATCAAATGGAAAAAAGAAACCATATTTAACAAGTGGTGCTGGGATAACTGGATCTCAACATGTAGAAAAATGAAAATAGACCCATATCTATCACCATGCACAAAACTCAAGTCCAACTGGATCAAAGACCTCAACATAAAGCCAGCCACACTTATAGAAGAGAAAGTAGGAAGTACACTTGAACGCATTGGCACAGGGAACCACTTCCTAAATATAACCCCAGCAGCACAGACACTGAGAGAAACAATTAATAAATGGGACCTCCTGAAACTGAAAAGCTTCTGTAAAGCAAAGGACACAATCAACAAGACAAAACGACAGCCTACAGAATGGGAAAAGATCTTCACTAACTCCATATCAGACAGATGTCTGATCTCCAAAATATACAAAGAACTCAAGAAATTGGACACCAAAAGATCACATAATCCAATAAAAAAAATGGAGTACAGACCTAAACAGAGAACTTTCAACAGAGGAATCTAAAATGGCTGAAAGACACTTAAGGAAATGTTCAACATCCTTAGTCATTAGAGAAATGCAAATCAAAACAACTCTGAGATTACACCTGTAAGAATGGCCAAAATCAAAAACACTGATGACAACTTATGCTGGAGAGGTTGTAGGGAAAGGGGAACACTTCTGCATTGCTGGTGGGAATGCAAGCTGGTACAACCCCTTTGGATGTTAGTGTGGCAATTTCTCAGAAAATTAGGAAACAACCTTCCTCAAGACCCAGTAATACCACTTTTGGGTATATATCCAAAGGATGCTCAATCATGCCACAAGGACATGTGCTCAACTATGTTCATAGCAGCTTTGTTTGTCATAGCCAGAAGCTGGAAACAACTTAAATGCCCCTCAACGGAAGAATGGATAAGAAAAATGTGGTACATTTACACAATGGAGTACTACACACAGAAAAAAAATAACGACAGCTTGAATTTTGCAGGAAAATGGATGGAACTAGAAAACATTATTTTGAGTGAGGTAACCCAGACACAGAAAGACAATTATCACATGTATTCACTCATAGGTGGTTTTTTAACATAAAGCAAAGAAAGCCAGCCTACAAACCACAATCCCAGAGAACTTAGACAATAATGAGGACACTAAGAGAGACTCACATAGATCTAATCTACATGGGAAGTAGAAAAAGACAAGATCTCCTGAGTAAATTGGGAGCATGGGGACCTCGAGGGAGGATTGAAAGGGGAGGGAGAGGCAGGGAGGGGAACAGAGAAAAATGTAGAACTCAATAAATACCAATTTAAAAAATGTTTTAACACAGGGCAAATTAAAAAAAAAAACCCTGCTCCTTTAGTCTGCCTACTGGATCTGGAAGCTACTTAGTATCTTTTTATTTTTTATTATTTTTTAAAAATATTTATTTTGTATACAATATTATGTCTGTGTGTATGCCTGTAGGCCAGAAGAGGGCACCAGACCCCATTACAGATGGTTGTGAGCCACCGTGTGGTTCCTGGGAATTGAACTCAGGACCTTTGGAAGAGCAGGCAATGCTCTTCACCTCTGAGCTATCTCTCCAGCCCCCCTTAGTATCTTTTTTTTTTTTTTTTTCGGTTTTTCAAGACAGAGTTTCTCTGTGGTTTTGGAGCCTGTCCTGGAACTAGCTCTTGTAGACCAGGCTGGTCTCGAACTCACAGAGATCCGCCTGCCTCTGCCTCCCAAGTGCTGGGATTAAAGGCGTGCGCCACCACCGCCCGGCACCCTTAGTATCTTTTTAATGAATTATTTTGCTGCCTAAATTACACAAAGTCCTGTTGCTTATACTTGAAGATCTCCACTAATAGCTGTCTACAATTCCTTTAAAGATTTGTCTTACTCCTGAGAATACCGAAAAGATTATATTTCCAGGGAGAGTTTCTATTGAAGGGAAATCTTTGTAGATATCTGTTTTGTATGAATAGCAAAATTAAAGACTATAAACCTAAAAACAAAACAAAACTTAAACCCAGTATGTGACCCTGAGCTGGAGCATATGATTTGAACACAGGTGGAAAAATGAACACAGAAGCTGTCCTAGAAGCCTTGCTGTGTGTTGAGCCATGGCTCTGACCCCTTTCCTTCATCGTGTCCTGGGTCTTACCCTCTCCTGGATGATGCTGACAGGCCAGGCATGGTTCCCCTGGGGCTGTGTCCTTAAAGATGTCCAATTCTGAATTAAAGAAAAACAGACGTCAGAGTAGACAGCATCTGCTGAAGGCCCACTATGAGCGCTCTCTCTCTCTCTCTCTCTCTCTCTCTCTCTCTCTCTCTCTCTCTCTCTCTCTCGGGATCCCACACCTTTAATCCTAGCACTAGGGTGGTAGAGACAGGAGCGATATGGCTGGATGGAGAGAAGAATAAGGCAGGAGGAGACTTGAGCTCAGAGCAGTCTGAAGCAGTCAGTCTAAGGACACAGTCTGAGGATTAGTTGAGACAGGATTGCACCTTCAGTCTGAGGATTCAGTAGAGATAAAGGTCTCTCTAGTGACTGGCTGCACTGCTTCTCTGGTCTCTGTTTTCACCCCTAATGTCTGACTCTGGGTTTTTATTTATTAGGTGATAGAGGAGGGTCATCTGTCTATTGGTTAATAAAGAAAATTAGGTAGGCGGAGTAGACAGAACAGAATGCTGGGAGAAAGAAGCCAAGTCAGGCAGTCGCCATGATTCTCCTCTCCAAGATGGACGCAGGTTAAGATCCTTCCCGGTAAGGCACCACCGGGATTATTACACAGATTATTAGAAATGGGTTAATCAAGATGTGAGAGTTAGCCAGTAAGAGGCTGAAACTAATGGGCCAAGCAGTGTTTAAAAGAATACAGTTTCCTTGTAATTATTTTGGGTAAAGCTAGCTGAGCAGTGGGAAGCGGCCCGCAGCTCCTCTCAACAATTAGGGCCAATTAGAATTCGTAGTACATATCTTCCCCATCCCCTCATGAGTACTTTGTAAAAAAAAAAAAAAAATGGCTCAAACTGACCTTGAATTTGGAATCCTCCTGCCTCAGTCTCTAGTAACTAGGATTGTAGGCAGATGTTGTCACACCTGACAGAGTTTGTGAATGTTTATTTATTTTTTATTGTTTGTTTGTTTAGTTTGGTTTGGGTTTTTTTGTTGTTGTCTTGGTTTTGGTTTTGGTTTTTTTTTGGGGGGGGTTGTTTTTGTTTTTGTTTGCTTGCTTGGTTTTTGGTTTTTTTGAGACAGGGTTTCTCTGTAGCTTTAGAGCCTGTCCTGGAACTCACTCTCTCGACCAGGCTGGCCTCGACCTCACAGAAATCCACCTGCCTCTGCCTGGTGAGTGCTGGGATTAAGGGTGTGCATCATCACACCTGTCCTATAATTTTTTGGTGTGTGCATTTGTGTGTGTGTGTGTATTCATGTGTGTGCATGTGTGTGTGTTTAAATAGAATTACCGCAAGGTGTGAGGCCTTCTTGTAAACCCTTTGCAAACACTAGCTCATTCTTCTAATTTTATAGATGAGGAAACAAACACAGAAGGAGGCAGAGGAATTTGTTCAAGGCCGTGGCACTTGGCTATCACTGGCTATCAAGGCACCCAGCAAGCAGGCAGCGAGGTGTGGCTTATAACCACAGCTTCACTGTGAAGCCTAGGTTTGGAAGCCACTTCAAGGCTGGTGGCGGAAGGTTCCGTGCTGTGCTGACTTCTGGAGGTGAGAGAGTGTGCTGAGGAGCATGGAGGGACCAGGAGGGTCCAGAGGCTAAGGGGAGGGCAGAAAACTCCCCGGAGGCCCCAATTCCAGGCTGCCTTCCCTTATGTAACTGAGCTTCCTCTAATCCACCTTGGCTTGGTAGAGGCCCCAGCTTGGCCAAAGAAGCAGGATTAATAGGCTCTCAAGGGAAGAGGAGGAGAAAAGCTGGACTGGCTGGAGGCTTTTCTGTCCTCACCCTGGCCTCCTGGCCCTGCAGATATGCCAGCAAGACCCTCTGCCGAGCTTCCCTTTAACCCCACCTGGCAGTTCCTCCCCACCCCTGCCTCGGGTCGTCTATCTGTTACTCAAGTGGTATGGCCCTGGGCATCCGTGCCTTAGGAGGTGGTGGTGGGCTCCTTGGAGAGAGGGGGTGAGAGTAAATGAAGCAATCCATGAGGTGTCAGTGTGACACCTGCTCTGTCAAGGTGACTCTGGTTGTCATCACATGCCACAGCCACACAGATGCCTGCTGACGCGTGGCTCTTCACGCTCCGCAGAGTCGCTTCCCACGGGAACATGCATTTAGTCCCCACAGTAGCCCAGGGTGCTGGAGTATGCTTAGGAATCCACTTCACTCACTTGGAAATTAGGCTTGGTGCGGGAGGGACTTGCTCAAGGGTCCACAGTGCGTTAGAGGCAGTGCTAGCAAGCCCTACCTCTGCCTTCCCAGCAAACCATGAATAATGCAGGACCCCAGTGCTGGAGGGGCTTGCTGCTCTTTCTCTCCCCCAGCTCTTGTCCTGTCACATGACAGTGAGTAACCACTCTGTTAGCCCCAGCTCTGGGTGGAAAACTGCCTTTGGGATGCCGGGACTCAATTTTCTCATCTGCGGCACCAGGATAATGTTCCTTTCTTACAGGGCAGAGACTGAGAGACAGTGTGTGGCCACCACCCTGGGGTGAGGTCCATAATGACAATGATTCCAGCCTCCATACTTTCTTCCCACCAGTCCACAAGCGAGCCACACAATTCATACTTTTGTCCGAGGGCTTTTAAAAACCTTGTCCCTGTCCTGCCTGGACTTTGGTGGTGCCATTTGTAATGTATGGCCCTCACACCTCAGCCTGTGGGGAAGGAACACGGTAGAGTAACTGAAATAAAACAGACTGGGCGCATGCCTTTAATCGCAGCACTAAGGAACAGAGACTCACCAGGCGGTGGTGGCGCACGCCTTTAATCCCAGCACTGAGGAGGCAGAGGCAGGCGGATCTCTGTAAGTTCCAGGATAGGCTCTAAAGCTACAGATAAACCTTGTCTCGAAAAACCAAAAGAAAAAAAGGGGGGGGGGGTTCATTAGCTATAGTTTCCTGGGCCTGGGGTTGGGGTGTGGTTCCCAAGAGTGTGAGGACCCAGGAACTCCTTGACCACCTTCCACCATCGTCTCCACCCCAGTCACCACGAGCCTCTGCTCCACAGAGCCCACCTGCCCATCCCCCTTTTTACCCTTGTCTTGGACCCTTTACCTCTCTCTCCTGTATCCCCATCCTCTGTCATCTAGGCCCACAACACACTCTGTATAGACACCAAGACTTCCTGTTAGGCTCCAACAGAAGTTTGGGATGGGGGTGCTGCCCCTTCCTGTTCCCACCTCCTGGCTACTGTGCTCATGGGAAATGCCCTGAGATCCCTGGGGTCCCTGGTAAGGGAGCTATGTGGCTCCTGGGATCCCAACAGAGTCCCCAGAGTTGACAGGCCTCTCTCTTTTTGCTCTCTGCCACAGCCTCTCCCTTAGTCCAGCCCTCTGTGGAATAGGGAGGCAGATGCCAGACAGCACCCTTGTGTTCCCCTGGGCACCATCCCTATACTCAGTGATCAGTGACAGGTTACAGACATGAAGATAAAACTGTCTTAGAGCATAACCCCAGTCCAGATGTGCACCCCCAGTATACAAACAGAGATACATACAGCCTTGGCAATGAGCTGTGTGAACACCTGTTCTCATAGAGATATGTACCAGCTGCAGGTGTGCACATCTGGAGAGATACAAACCTTCACACCAGCAGATGCTGTGTGCCATGGGAAAAGATGAGTGCATGTAGAAAAACATGTGGACCCTAGCACTTGGAAAAGCACACACTCCCCTGGGGTAACCGTGCACATCCACCATAATGTTTGCACAGAGACATGATGGACATGCAATGTATACGGATAGCCAGAAGGTGAAGTACACACACTCGGCTTGTGAAGCTGCACTATGACGAGTGGGTGTGGGTGTGAGGCAGGGAAGCTGAGGCAGTGTCCATGTTGTGGCCTAGGTAGGGTGGGTGTGCCTTGACCTGATGTGGGAAATACCACAGGACATCAAGTTAGGGGTGGGGATAGTTCGTGTTCAGAACGGAAGTTGTTGAGTTGGTTTCCAGGGATGTGGTGTCATTGGGAAGGCTGTAGCAGGAAGACAGACAATGGTGCCAGAGAGCAGGACAAAAGTCTCAGAGGTGGGGCGAGGAGTCTGGAGTCACCAAGTCACAAAAGTCATGGTCTTTCTATGCACGCTCAGGAGATGTCCCAGCAGCATCCCCACCGCTGGCGTTCACCAGTGCCATGAACACAGCGCTCTGCCTGCACCCCTGCTCCTCCTGCCCCAGGCTGTGGAGCCAGATGCAGGTTAGAAAAGTCAGGTAGATACTGCCTTTGAAGCCGCTTGAAGCAGAGCTGGCAGTTAAACTGTGTGTCAGCTCCTCAAGGTCAGGGACTGGAGGATACTGTCTATGCTGCCAGCCTGGATGGAGCCCTTCTGCTCACTGGCACTGCTTGAGTTACCATCTTCCCCATCCTGCCTGGTCGCTCTTTGCACTTCTGGGATTGCATCTCAAACAGACTGTTCATTCTAGGGTCTTCTTGTGGGAGGACTCGCCTCAAGACCCTGATACACTCATGTGGCATCAGCTTGTTGACTGTGGAGCCTGCTGTATGGTGTACTTGAAAGACGCGTGCATGTGAGCCACCTGAGCACCCCAGCGCCACACCTCACCCCTCACCCATAAACATTCTGTTATTATTATTTATTGTTATTATTGGGACAGAGTTTCTCTGTGTAGTCCTGGCTGCCTTGGAACTCCTCTATAGAACTCAGAGGTCCCCCTGCCTCTGTCTCTGAGTGCTGGGATTGAAGGCATGCCCTACTGCTGCCCGGCTCCCTTCATTCATACGCTTGATAAAAGCTTTACCTCTCAGCCTGCCCAGAACTGTCTTTTCCGTCCAGTTCCGTGGATAAGCCAGGCTCTGGTGGGACCATTCCTGATGCCCTTTGCTGAACACCTTCCAGGTGGCCTCCTCTGCCAGCAGCCAGGGGCTCCCTGGAGACGCCTGACAAAAGGACGGGCCAGAGGCGACACGTGCTCTGGCAGATGGGCGGCCGGGTTCCTCTTGGGTAGATAAAAAGCACACTTGTTGTGGTGTTTGAGCCAGGCTGGTAAGATCCATCCGTGGGCTCAGTTAATCCTGGTGAAGAATAGCAGGCGGCAGCTCCCTCTTGCTGGGGAGGAAGCTGGGCCTCAGAGGCAAGGCTCATTTCCACAGACCCCTCAGTCAGGCAGTGGGACAGCCAGGACTGACTTCAGTACGCCAGAAACCAGAGCCCAGGCCCACGGCCCATTTCATCCCAGTGCCCCAGGCCCAGTGCAGGCTCTGCATGACACAGGCGTTACGAATACGTGGTGGAGGGACTGGGGAGCTGTGGGAAAGGGCTTTACACACACGTGCACGCACACACACACACGAACCTGAGTTCGACCCCTAGCACCCATATTTAAAAACCAGTTATGGTATCAAGCATGTTTTATTTCATCACAGGGGAGGCAGAGGCAGCTGGATCCCTGGGGCTCACTGGTGAATTCTCGATTCAGTAAGAGACCCAGTTTCAAAAATCAGGGTAAATGGTTCCTAGAGAATAGCACTCAAGGTTGACCTCGGGCCTCCATACGTGCGTGCCTCTCAGTGTGTGTGTGTGCCCATGTGTGCCTCTGTGTATGTGTGCATGTGTGTATGTGTGTGTGTGTGACAGAGAGAGAGAGAGAGAGAGAGAGAGAGAGAGAGAGAAAGAGAAACAAGCACACAAGAAAAAGAAAAACAGAAACTTAGAAAAGAACATGTAGTGGGCTAATAAAAGAGAAAGACCCCATTTTCTGCTGGACACAGGACTCCTGGGGACGCCTCCACAGTCCCAGCTCCTAGCATAGGGCCTGGACACAGCGATGAGCAGATGAGGCTGGTGATCAGTGAAGGCGCATGTACTGTTCAGGTTACACTACAGACTGTAACCATGTCTACTGCATTGGAAGACTCACAGCAGAAATCTAACGCGCCAATTCCGCTACTCCCGATGCAGTCTTCCTTAAAAAAAGACTCCTCTCCTCGGCTGTCCACAAGCTCCTGCTCCCTCCCTCTGAGCTGAATTTTCACATTGGAAGGAAACTTGTGCCATCTGTCCCTCAAACACTGGACTCCTTTTGGCTCCCTCTGGAGCAGAGGATGGAGAAAGACAGGAGCATGCACCTGTCATGCGTGTTAGCATATTCTGAGTGCTTACTGCACACGTTAGCACATGTGATCTCATTTCTTTATTCCCAGCAGCCCCAGAGGCAGAGCCGAATGACTGTGCTGGTTGGATCAGAAGGCCAGGCCTCACAGGAGGGAAATGACTTGTTTCATACCACCTGACCATCTGGAGGCTGAGCTGGGATTGATCCCATCTCCTCCAGGCCCTGGGAGTTAGGCCCTTTTTCCACCACCCTATTTCCTCCCAGGTCCTCCCTGTACAGAGTGGCCATTGCAGTTCTCAGTACGTGTCAACCTGGTGACACCAGATCCGTCACCTTAGTGAGGAGTGAAGGAAGCCCCTGGGATCGGCTTACTAATTCAAGGACCCGATGAATTATTCACAGCACCATTTACTTGGGGGCCCTCCCAGCCTCACCTCTCGTTCCCCTCTCAGACCCTTGGATCCTGACCCCTGAACTCAGCCTTGGTGGGGGACCCCCAGCGAGGAGATGCTAGCTGAGCTGGGGGCTTGCCTGTTGCTGGCAGTGGTATTGCTGAACTCAGGTCCTGGGACCCAAGCCATGGAAGGTAG
Organism: Chionomys nivalis; assembly: GCF_950005125.1. NCBI lineage: Eukaryota > Metazoa > Chordata > Mammalia > Rodentia > Cricetidae > Chionomys > Chionomys nivalis. The sequence continues at coordinate 40,569,015 of NC_080096.1, read as the reverse complement.
GTGATCGGGTGATGGCGATCCAGTAATGGACAACCGAGAGGAGGGGAGGAGAGCTCAGAGGAACCAGGGGCTCCGGAAGCACAAGCTGGGAAGCTGAGTGTATGTTTGCTCCTGAGTAGTGGAGGGAGGACAGCATTGAGTGGGCGCCTGCTGTTTGCTTCACATACATAAGAGCATTTCATCTTCAGAACAAAGGCCTACGTGAAGGCTGGCAAACCCCCCCCCCCGCCCCCATGCTGAAACTCGCAGGCTCAGAGGCTTAGGTACAGTTGCTGTGCTTGAAGAGAATGGCTCAGAAGTGTGGAAGGCTCCTGTGGGAAGGTTCCTCTGCTCTGGAAGCCGGATGCACTTCCCACGGCAGCCAGTGGTGCCAAATTCCTCACTGTGCCATTCAGTGTCCCTGGTGTGCTGGCTCCAACGCGTCTGTGTGCCTGCTGGGAACCACACTCTTTCTGAGAATGCCTTGCCCTGGGGATCTTAAATCCCCGCTGTCCCTCTGCCTGGGAAGTTCTTCCTGGAATCTCTTAGGAGAGTCCTGTTTCTCTTTGAAATCTTTTTTCAATTATTGTGTGTGTGGAGGGCGAGTGCACACGGATGCCCTGGATCACATGTGTGGAGCTCAGCACACAGGCCTTGGGAGCTGGTTCTCTCCCTCCACCGTGTGTGTGCTGGGTGGTTCAGGTGGTCAGACTTGGGCAAGAGCCTTTATCCACTGCACCATCTAGCCAGTCCCTTTTTCTCTGCTATTCACCCTTAAAGTTTAGGTCACATCACTTCCTCCTTGAAGCCCTCCTCATCCTCTGCTGGGCTCAGATGCTCCCTCCCCAGGTTCCCAGAGCTCCCCCACCCCAGGCTGTGAGTCTTGTAGATTTGGGTCACTCTGCCCCTTGTGGTGGTGTGTGTGAAGACTGTGGAGTAATTTCACCATTCTGCAATGGACACAGTCGCTGGGGGGGGGGGGGGGGCAGGGGACTCGGCAAGCAGCTCCTATAACTTGTTCCTCCATCTTGCCATAAGGCTGTGAACCAGATACCACTCCCAGCACCAACCTGCCCAGACAGGGAGCAAATCGTGTGACCTGTCCCCTACATGGCCCTTGCGATGCCTCTGTCTCCCTTGCCCTGTGGCACTCAGTAAGAATGAGGGTAGCATCCCACTTGGCAGGTGCATGGCTGAGGTCCACAGAGGCTGAGTGACGGAGCCCCCTTGCCCCGTCTTCCCCAGTAGCTATAATCTCCCTTCTCACTCTGTATATATCACCTCCCCTGTGGGTCTCATCCCTCCCTTAAAACTGCGATCCCATAGCCCTTTGCGATGCAAGTTACAGCATGCCACAGAGTGTGGCTTCACCTGTCTTGCCTGACTCTCCTCAGCCCCATCCCCTTTGTGAGCTTCCCTAGGTGGGAGGCTCAGTTCAAATCAGTACAGGCCTGCCGTGCGGTGTGGAGCAGAGCCGTGCGGTGTGTTCTTCTTTCAGGGACTTCGTTCAAGTGTGTACTTGAGGATTCCTTTGGCCGCAAGTGACAGAACCCAAGCTGTATATACTTAGCAAGAAGGTATCTTAGGCTCTATAACAGGGTAACAGAGATGGAGCTGAGCCTGCTAGCAGCCAGAGCTTCTTGGCCTAGGGCCATTTTTTTTTTCTCACATGGCTCTTGCCATCTGTGGACATTTCCACAGCCTGAACATGGACCCTCAGGGCTCCCATTCCCAACCTAGGGCCAAGGAGGAAGAGACATGCTCCACCCCCACTCCCAGACATTCTGAGAAGTGCTGGATCCTGGCCTAGAACACTTACCCTCCCCACAGGTCAGAACTACCACAGAGCCACAGCAGTGTCTGAGACAGGTGGCCCCGGGGTCCCACGAATTAGAAGAGAAGGTGTTGACCAACAGATGTCAGTTATGGTAACTTCCCATTCCGGGCTCAGTTTTCTCATCTGCAAAATGAGGTCAATAACACAAAAAACCTGAGAAAGAGCCGTGCATTCTGCTTGGCTGATATTTGATTTCTAATACAGCAATATGCCCCCTTGCAGTTTATTGTTGGACTACAGGGGTTGTTTATCTCACACAAGTTCTCCATCCTTGGCTTGGCCAAATGAAGCCTTCTGGCTTTATTAAGAGTGTTCCTGGGGTTGGTAAGAAGGCTTAGTGTTTAGAGCACTGGCTTATCTTCCAGGGGAGTCTAGTTCTGTTCCCAGGACCCATGTCATCAGGTGGCTCCAGGAGATCTGACGCCTCTGCCTCAACGGGCACCTACACACACACATGCTCCCATATGGACACACATGAATACACAAAATTTAAAATAAAAAATAAATCTTAAAAAAAAGAAGAACCAGATGGTGACAGCAGTGGGGAGTCAGAGGCAGGTGGATCTCTGTGAGCTCAAGGCCAGCCTGGTCTACAGAGCGAATTCCAGGACAGCCAGGGCTACACTGAAAAACCCTGTCTCAAAAAAACAAACAAAACCAAAACAACCCACCCCCCCCCCAAAAAAAAAAAAAACAGAAGAAGAATATTCCTTTTGGGGCCAATGAGGAGGTGGCTCAGCAAGTAAAAACATTTGTCACAAAAATCTAATGATCTGCATTTGGTCCCTACAACCACATAAAGTTGCCATAAGTTTCCACATGCTTGTGACAGCATCCCCCACCATTCTCATGGTGCACACACACGTATGAACACACAGTAATAAATACAAATCTATACTTTGAAGATTTACCTATTTTTAGTCTATGCATGTGAGTATTTTGTCTGCATGTATATCTCTGTACCCCTTGCAGGCCTGTGGAGGCCGGAAGTGATTATCAGATGCCCTGGAACTGGAGTTACAGTTATGGGCTGCCATGTGGGCGCTAGCAATCAAACCAAGGACTTCAGCAAGAGTAGCAAACGCTCTTAACCACTGAACCATCTTTTTAGCCTCAAAATCAACTATTGTATTTCATTAAAGAGTGTTCTTGGACTGGAGAGGTGGCTCAGAGGTTAAGAGCACTGACTGCTCTTCCAGAGGTCCTGAGTTCAATTCCCAGCAACCACATGTTGACTCACAACCATCTATAATAAGATCCCATGGCCTTTTCTAACATTGTATATGTAATAAATAAATAAATCTTTTTTTTTAAAAAAAAAGAGTGTTCTTTTGCCAGGCGGTGGTGGCACACGCCTTTAATCCCAGCACTCAGGAGGCAGAGGCAGGCAGATTTCTGTGAGTTTGAGGCCAACCTGGTCTACAAGAGCTAGTTCCAGGACAGCTAGGACTGTTACACAGAGAAATCCTGTCTGGGAAGACAAAAAAATAGAAAGAAAGGAAAAAAAGAGTTTTCTTTTATAAGCTGGAGCAATAGCTCAGTTGGTAAAGTGCTTGCTGTGCCAAGCAGGAGGACCCGAGTGAGCTCAAGATTCAGAAGCCATGAAACAATGCCACATGCTCATAATCCCAGGGCTGGGAAAGTGGGAACAAGCAGCCCCCTGGGCCATGGGCCAGGCAGCCTAACCTACTTAGGCATCTTAGGAACGGCATCTGAAGTCAAATGCTACACAATGCTTGTAATCCTAACATTCATGAACCAGTGCGAGAGAATCCAAGAAAATTTGAGTCCAGACTGGTCTACTAGTGAGTTCCAGGTCAGCCAGAAAGACCATAACATTGAAAGGCTCAAAACAAACCAACAAACAAACATCTTTGTTAGATTGTTTCCTTTTTAATGTGGGGAACAGTGGTACGTGTTTATAGTCCTAGATACTGGGGAGGCTAAGGCAGAAAGACCTCTTGAGTCCAGGAGTACACACACACATACACGTGCACACACACGTGCACACACACACACATGTGCACACACTTTTCATCCTAGCACCTAGAAGGCTGAGATAAGAAGATCTTTAATTCAAGGCTAGCCTGGGCTATATAGCTAAGACCTTACCTTAAAAAAAAAAAAAAAAAAAAAAAAAAAAGATTCTGTGTGGGATGTGTACGCATTCTAAATTTTTTCTTTTTTTTTTTGATTTTTCGAGACAGGGTTTCTCCGTAGCTTTTGGTTCCTGTCCTGGAACTAGCTCTTGTAGACCAGGCTAGCCTCGAACTCACAGAGATCCACCTGTCTTTGCCTCCCGAGTGCTGGGATTAAAGGCGTGAGCCACCACCACCCGGCATACGCATTCTAAATTGTATAGCATTCTTCTATATAAGGTTCCCTCTTGGCTTATCTTTTATTTCTTGAATTTGTTCTTTGGCATTTTCATACACATATATACTGCATCCTGATTACTCCACACCCACCTTCCTTGTCTCCCTCCAACCTCTGACCTCTGTCAGCCCTGTTGCTGTTGCTACTGTAGTGGTGATGGTTGTTATTATTACTCTGAATCGCAGTCTTGCCTTGTAACCCAGGCTTGCCTAAAACTTACAATCCCCTTGCCTCAGCCTCCAGAGTACTGCTCCTACAGGTGTGTCCTACTATATCAGGCTGTGCCTTTTTATGTCTTTCAAACGCTTGAACCCAGACATAGTGGCACACATCTGTAATCTCAGCATTTGACAGCCTGAGGCAGAAGGATTACAAATTTGAGGGCAATAGGATTACAAGTTTGAGGCTGATCTGAGGCTACTCTTACCTTTTTTTTTTTTTTTTCCTCCAAAAGCTTAGTGTTGTTGAGTGAACTTCACAGAAAACACCTGTATGGCTGACCTGGATTTTCTCTCTGATCAGCCTTTTCCTTGGTGGCTGAACAGACATTACAGATGCTTCTAGCCTGGTATTCCGGTAAAGGTGGCCAAATTCTGGTTTCCTAATTTCTTTTTGTTGTTTCCTTTTAAACTATTTATTATTTTCTATTTATTTACCTTTTTGGTTAGTTTGTTTATTTTTGATTTTTTGAGACAGGGTTTCCCTGTATAGTCCTGGATCCTGAAACATGCTTTGTAGACCAGGCTGGCCTTGAACTCACAGAGACTCAACTGCCTCTGCCTCCTGAGTGCTGAGATTAAAGGTGTGCGCCACTATCAGCTGACTCTATTAATGTTTATTTATTTTCGAGGCAGGGTCTCTCTACCTAGCCCTGGCTGGCCTGGAACTTACTCTATAGACCAGGCTGTTTTTGAACTCAAAGAGATCCCAGTGCCTCTTCTTTCCTATGCTGGGGTTGAAGGTGTGCGCCACCATGCCTGGCTTCACCTGCTTTCTCTTTCTCCTCAGAACTCGCTGCTCTCCTGTCTGTTCCACGTTTTGTTTGTGTTTATCCTTTTCCCACCAGAACACACATGCCTGAGAGCAAGGTCTTTATCCCTGCTGTCCTCCCAGCATCTAAGAGCACTGCCCGGGACTCTCAACAGTGCGTATTGACAGACTAGAAGAATGCTTCCCCAGTATCTGAAAGAAGTGGGGGTGCTTGAGAGAGCACAGACACACCTCCAGAGTGATTGGGACCCTATCCTGTTTCCTATGCACCCTCAAGGCCCCAGAGTCGACTCTAAACCATCCTTTTCTCTTGCCTCAGGTGTCAAGTGTGGGGGTGTGCTCTCGGCACCATCTGGGAACTTCTCCAGCCCGAACTTCCCAAGTCTGTATCCTTATAACACAGAGTGCAGCTGGCTGATCGTGGTGGCCGAGGGGTCCTCGGTGCTGCTCACCTTCCATGCCTTTGACCTGGAGTACCATGACACCTGTGGATTTGACTTCCTAGAGATCTACAATGGGGCATCTGGAGACAAGGGCAATCTTCTGGGCAGGTTCTGTGGCCAGGTGCCCCCACCACCCTTCACCTCCTCGTGGCATGTCATGTCTGTTGTCTTCCACTCGGACAAACATGTGGCCAGCCGAGGTTTTTCTGCAGGCTACCAAAAAGGTCAGGGGGCCCTCGGCAGGAAGGTTGGCCCCAGTGGCTGCGGGAGGTGGGGGGGACAGGACACAAGGGAGGTGAGCAGGTAGCATCTTAGCACTGCCTACAGGGGGCAAAGGTGGCTTCTTCACACCCATGACCTCCCCGGAAACCACTACCTGCTGCCCTTAGGAATCTTTCCTGCTTCCTCCATGACTGCTGGGTCCCCCTCCCACCCCCCTGCAGCTTGCTGTTCCCTGAAAGGAAGCTTGCCACTCTCCTCTGCCAACATCATGCTGCAGGAGGATCCCAGCTGTCCCTGCTGGTGAAGTCCTGTGACTTCTGCCTCTTTCCCCTGCCTGGGTCCAGGGCATCAGGGACAAGGGCTTTTAGAACCCGTGGTTCCTCTTCTTAGGGTCTTTCCCTGCATGCAACCCTCACCAGTCCTCCTTAATCCCTGACTCCTCCAAGCAGGCCTGTCTCCTGCCACCCAGGTGGAGCCCTGGCCCTCTGCTTTCTTCACCTCTCTCCTTGTCTCCTCCCTCCTATCTTTGAGTTCCTGTGTACAGACTCAAAAGTCCTCCTTTCTCCCCAGGACAATATCAGATGTCTCTATGTCAGCCCAAGAAGGACAGCCACAAATGCCCATGTCCACAAGTCCACTCCCTGCAACCGTAGGGCTCAGGAAGGATGGCAGCCCCTGCCGGATTTAGAAGCACGGAACTGTACTGTATTAAGACATAAGAACGAGGGGCTGATCTGACTAGCACACGGAGATCGTAGGCCTGGGAGTTTTAGGACTCTAAGGTATCAAAGGTGTCCTGATGTCACAGTCAATGCTTTCCAACATTTTCACAAACAAGAAATAGCTGATGGCAGGCAGTACCGTCTTCTTAGTTTTCGATATCTAAAAAGATAAAGGTGGTATTTTAATGATATGCATGTATTTCACAAGTTCACATTTGTATGCATATGCACGTGTTTGCATGCATGTGTGCGTGTGTGGGTGCGTGGGTGTCAGCCAGAAATCAACCTCAGGTTTTCCTCGGGAGCTGCCTCGCTGAGACCTGATGCTCTCCAACTAGGCTAGAAGGGCATTTGGCAGGCAAGCTCCAGAGATCAACTTGCCTCCACCTCCCCTGCCCTAAGATCACAAGCATGAGCCGCCATGCCCAACTTCTGTGGTAATGCTGGGGATAAATCTCGGTCCTTACGCTTGCTCAGCAAACACTTTAATAGCCGAGCTGTTGCCCTGGCCCCAAGCTCACATTTCCAGCATTGACTCGTAAGAAGCCAACCACTGAAAAACAGGGAAATATATAACAGTGGGTATTGACAGTCTCCACTGGGCTAAATTATGTATAAGATATGTAACTTTGGGTCCTGTCTTTTATTGTACTAAAAGATAGCGGGGCTGGGGAGAGTGCTCTGTGGGCGATCTCTTGGATCCCCAGTATCCACAGGAGATGCCAGGCACGGCCATGGGCACCTGGGACCCTGGTGCTGGGGCTTGATGGCCATCTAGCTAACCTGGCTGAAAATGAGCAAACTTCAGGGAGAGAGGGAGAGAGAGAGAGATCCTGTCTCAAAGAGACAGTGCAGAGAGTGAGAGAGCAGGACATCTGATGTCCTTTTCCAACCTCTGACATAAAACACCTGCATGGGCACAAACATCACACAGACATGTAAACACACACACCACACGTGTGCCCAGCGTAAGAATGAAGTCCGAAGCATATGCCTGCTCCAGTGTTGGTATTAATTGATGGGATAGCTCAGACTATCTCCACCTACCATCTCGTTTCTCGGGAAGTCTGAAGGCCAGAGAGGGAATGCGATTGCCTAAGATCATGCAGCTGAGAAAGCAGTTCTGGGCCAGGAAGTAGCCTTAGCTGCCCCGTGACATGCTCCTGCCACACAACTGCACCAAATCTGGGTTCCAGTTCTGCTTGTTAGGTGGGTGTTCTGCCCATGTCTCTTGGCTCTTGTCACTTTGGGATTGTCCTGCCAATCTCCACGTCTCTGTTTGAGGGCTCTGTTGGTGTCTGTGGTCTCCCACCGAGACTCTCTCTGTCTTTCCTCAACACTTCTCTATGGCTAGGACAGAACACCATGACCAAGATGACCTACAAAAGATGTCTATTTAGGGCTCACTGCTGCAGTGGGTGAGAGTCCATGACCACCGTGGTGGGGAGCATGGCAGCAGGCAGGCACACATGCCTCTGGAGCAGTAGCTGAGAACATACCTCTTGATCTCTAGTTTAAGGCTGGGAATGGCGTGGGCTTTTGAAACCTCAAAGCCCGCCCCAAGTGATGCACTTCCTTTAACAAGGCCACACCTCCTAATCCTTCCCAGCAGTTCCACCAGCTGGGGACAGAGTATTCAAATACCTGAGCCTATGGCGAGCATTTTCCTCTGAGCTACCACATAGTATACATATATATATATATATGTGTGTGTGTGTGTGTGTGTGTGTGTGTATAGTATAAATATAGTTTAATAGCATAGCAGCATATATATAGTATATATAGTATAGTAGTGTATATAGCATATATAGTATAGTAGTATATATAGTATAGTAGTATATATAGTATAGTAGTGTATATAGCATATATAGTATAGTAGTATATATAGTATATATAGTATAGTGGTATATATATAGTATAGTAGTATATATAGTATAGTAGTATATATAATATATAGTATATATAGCATAGTAGTATATATAGTATAGTAGTATATATAGCATATATAGTATAGTAGTATATATAGTATAGTAGTATATATAGCATATATAGTATAGTAGTGTATATAGTATAGTAGTATATATAGTATAGTAGTATATATATGGTATAGTAGTATATATAGTATATAGTATATCAGTATATATAGTATATATAGTATAGTAGTATATATAGCATATATAGTATAGTAGTATATATAGTATATATATAGTATAGTAGTATATATATAGTATAGTAGTATAACTCTCTGTCACCTTCGCTCCTGGGGTAACAGACCTCAGGTGGCTGCTTTACTGGAATTCCCTAGTGGGGTTCACCAGCCCCCTTAGACCCATTTCACCATCTCATCTCACCCCCTGATACCCTCCAGATAAACCCCTTTGCACTCTGGTTTTTATCCCTGGGCCTTCCTGAATGAACTCAGGCCTATAAAGATTAAGTTACCTGACCTCCCACTGTAAAAAGTGGGTGCCACATGGGTCGGGGTGCAGGTCTGAGCCTGCCAGGCATGGATGTTTGTGGAGACGCATTTTGGGTGTCTGGTTCCCTGGGAAGAGGTCAGCTCAAATGATCTCCCTTGCAGATGTGTGTGGTGGTGTCCTGACTGGCCTGTCGGGGGTCCTCAGCAGCCCCGAGTACCCCAACAACTACCCCAACAACGTGGAGTGCCATTGGCTGATCCGGGCCTCGGGCCCCGCCGCCGTCAAGTTGGTGTTCGCGGACTTCCAGGTGGAGGGCAGTGATGGATGCACGTACGACTACGTGGCTGTGCTTGGCGCTCCTGGCCCTGCCCGCGGGCACCACTACTGTGGCCGCACCAGACCCCCTGCCCTTGTGTCCCTGGGCCGTGAGTTGCAGGTGGTCTTCAAATCTGACTTCAACATCGGAGGCCGGGGCTTCAAGGCTCACTACTTCTCAGGTAGGAGGAGCCGACGCCAGCACCTGTGCCTGTGGACCCCTGTCTACTGTTTCATTTGAGAATTCAGTTAAGTCTTTCTGTGTCACTGGGGCTTGGATTTTCTGCCCTGCTCAGACAAGATCAATCCCTTCTAAACTCTTCAGAGCAGCGGTTCTCAACCCACTGGGGGTTGAGCGACCCTTTCACGGGGGTTGCACATCAGATATCCTGCATATCAGATGTTTGCATTATGATGCATAACAGTACCAAAATTATAATTATGAAGTAGTGATGAAAGTAGTTTTATGGTTGGGGGTCACCACAACATGAGGAATGGCTTTAAAGGGGTTGCAGCGTGAGGAAGGTTGCGAGCCTCGCCAAGGAGAATTCCTGCATATTCTTATCCACCACCTCTCACTTTTGTTCCCTCCCTGCCTGGTGGTGAGCTCGCCCCTTGTTCTCGTGTACTACATACATGTACCACGTGCTCACATAGCGTGTGCACAGGAGGGTGAACATGCTCAGAGAATTCAGATGGGCAGCACAGTGATGAGCCACCGTCATGAATGCTAACAGGGAGACTTCCTGGAGGAGGAACTGAGCAGAGCCTTGATGAAGTCAGCCAAGAGGCATGGGCGGTCTGCGCAGAGGCGCAGAGGGGTGCTGGCTGACTGAGCGTGAGGCTGGTGCGTTGACAGAATGTTAGCTCTCTGTACCTGAGACAGACAAGGTCCACCATGGCTCGCAGTTCCAGAGGCCTGTCCGGAGGGAGCAAAGAGGGGAACAAAAGCTGCTTCCTCGACAGCCAGGAAGCAGAGCCAGAAAAAGGGAAGGGACCAGAGCCCCAGTGCCCGCTTTGAGGGCATTCTCGCAGTAAGCCAACTTCTTCCAGTAGGCCCCCCACATCCTGAAGGTTCTACCACCTCCCGGTGGCACCTCAGGCCACAGACCCAGACTTTAGCTGTTTGTCATTTTTGTGTGTGAATGAATCTTGCTTCCTCCTCCTCCCCAGGAGAATGCCAGGAGGTATTCACAGCTGTGCGTGGAAACTTCTCCAGCCCGCAGTACCCTGGCTCCTACCCCAACAATATCCGCTGCCACTGGACCATCCGCCTGCCCCCGGGCTACCGCATCAAGATCTTCATCCTGGACCTGGGCTTGGAGGAACCCAACAGCCTGACCAGAACCTGTGACTTTGACCATCTGGCAGCCTTCGATGGGGCCACCGAGGACACACAGCTGCTGGGGAAGTGGTGTGGTCATCACCTGCCACCGCCCGTCACCTCACATCACAACCAGCTCCTGCTTCTGCTGCACACGGACCGCAGCACCTCCGGCAGGGGCTTCTCTGTGGCCTACATTGGAGGTCAGTTGAGTTAAGAGTGTGGGTGCTGGGGAACCCCACAGCCTCCTTCCTGTGCTCACGGTCACACAACCCCTCTATGGTGTTCTCCGGGCCCTACTCAGGTGCCTGCTCTGAGGACCTTTGAGGCCACTCTGTTGTGGACCTCACTTATTTCCACCCTCTTTCCATAGCTTCTGTCTCCATGATTCCTAATTCTTCCCCACCTGGCTTCTTTTCCTGTGGGTTCCATGTCTCTCGGATGTTTGACCTGATTTCCTGGATTGATGCACAAAATATGTCAAGTTATGAATGGCCAGCATTAGGTAACAATGGCCAGCATTAGGTGACACACTGAGATGCCACCAGCCCTGCCCATGTTATTTAGAACTGCTGACTAGACAAAGGGCAAATATGTATCCTCACTTAGCAGAAGCTAGTCAGCCAACTGTTGTTTGGGTCCAGGGACTCAGAATGTCCTAATGGCACCTCTGAGATACTCAGACTTGTGTTTGCAACATAGTTGCCACAAAACTCAGGCATCGAGTCCACGTTTAAGGCTGGAAGAGGAGAGGTGCCAGTCACCAAAAAAAAAATCCCATTATCCAGAAAGCCAAAGCATTTTTTTTGGGGGGGGGGCAAGTTTCAAGACAGGGTTTCTCTGTGTAGCCCTGGCTGTCCTGAAACTCACTCTGTGGGACTAGGCTAGCCTCAAACTCAGAAATCTGCCTGCCTCTGCCTCCCGAGTGCTGGGATTAAAGGCCGGGCTAGCCAAAACATTTTCAAAGCTCTCTCAATGCTTTGTCTTGGGTTGGTTTTAAATCAGTCACGTGGCCATGCTTTTGTTGCAGAGGTGGCTGGGGAAGCTAGCATTGAGGCTTCTTTAGCTTTTCTAACTTTTGTAACAGGGACTGAGTCGTACAGGACTGGTGGGCCCGGAGTCAGGCGAAGAGTGAGGGCGGCAAGTATGTCTGGTTCTGAGGCTGTCTTTCCCTCACATGCCTAGGCCTGTTCAGCAGTGAAAGGAGCTGCTTTCCTCATCCCCAGCGGCAGAGGAGCTGGGGCCCTGGTAGCAGAGTGGGAACCAGCTGCTGCGAGCTGGTTGCTCCTAGAGACTTGCACAAAACCACCCTGTTGGGCTCAGACAGCACCCCGTCCCTGTGGGAAGGACAGTTGTGACTCTTGGTACTATCTCCTTTGATTCTCACAAAGAGAATATTGTGATCCGGGCGCTACCTAGGCCCTGTCCAGTGACCTGGAGCATCCCTTTTGGTCTCCAGATCCTGGTTTTCCCGCCTGGACACCAACGACCTGGATTGAAGGGTCTTTAGGGTCCAGTTTGCCTCTGAGAGCCTGGCTCTCAGGCCCGGCATGGGCAGGGCTAAGTGAACTAGACAGTCTCTTCTTGCAACATCTCTAGAGAGGAGGGAGGGGGCAGCTGTCATCCTGGCTCCTGTTCCAGGGCCTTCTGTGCTCCCCACACAGGTCCCTGTGGGAGCCTAGGGTCAGACAGGGCACTCACACTGGACCAGCACCAGATGGGGCCCAGGCTATCGGCAGCCTCTCCACAGGGAGGGCAGCCTCGGCATCAATCAGGGATGACACACAGTTCAGCGCCGCCGAGATCATCGTGGGAGACAGCGGACCCATAAATCCCCGCCTGCCCAGACACCCGAAGTTGAAATATGTCTGAGATGTTGCCCAGGGAGGGCTGAGGGATCCGGGCCTCTGCCTGCCGGTTTCCTTTTCCTCCCAGCTAGCTACAAACCCCCACCCGCCTCTTCCTTGCACACGCCCCTGCATGCACCCTTGCCCCTGAAGTCCCAGACACTGAGAATCACACTCTCACACAGCACAGAGCATGCTGGGAGCCGACTGACAGTAAAGGACAGACTGATAAGTAGGGAATCCTGCCCCCCAAGTCTGAAATCCCGACTCAGCCACCAACACGCAGTTTCTTCTCCTCTCAGGGATTTGTTACACAAAACAGAAGTGACCCAACTTCTCGGGCCATCGCAGGGAGGGGCAACAGGGCTCCCCTCCCCGCATCCTTCAAAACTACCGCCTTCTTCCGTCTTCGCTTGATGGTCCTTCATAGCGCTCCTGTGTGTTTCACACATTCATTGCCCTGCACAAGCAGTGGGGTGGCTGGCTTTTTCACGTCTGTGTCTGTGTGTGTGCACAGAGCAGGCCATCCGTGGGACACACTGCTGGGCATCTGGCTGTGATGGGCAATCACTTCTAATGTGGTAAAGACTTAGTCTCCATTCATTCACATGCTCATTCATTCATTCATTCATTCATTCAACATTCCCTTGGTCTGCCAAGCTCTATGCTGGTCTCAGAGGACACAGAGACATCGGCACACCGCATGCCCTAAGCACTCACAGACCCAATGGCGTGGTGGAGCAATGATGTCAATATCCCATCTCAGCCCTGTAGGATGCTGTAAACACCTTCCCTACTCTGAGCTTCTGTTCCAAGTCTGCTATCCTTCAGGAAGGCTTGGGGCTGATGGGGCTGACTGCAGGCCTAAGATCTCAGACTCCTCCCTCCTGTTCCAGTGGTACCCATGAATGTGAGCTGTTCCCGCACAGACTTCCAGATCCTGATCTCTGCCCAGGCACTGGCCCCACTGGAGCGGACCAAGGTCTACCTGGGCAGCCGGAGCTGTGCAGCCCAGGAAGTTGGTAGCAACTTCCGGATCCAGGCCCGCTTTGACACCTGCGGTACTGAATCTCAGGTAGGGGCAGGGAAGGGGAGGTGTAAGAAGAGATGGGCTCTGAGCCTTACTGAAGGGCACCTGCTACCCTCAGATTCTCTCCTGGCTTCGGTGGTGCACCCAGGTCCCAATGCAGGCTTACTGGCACCTTTTCAAAAGACCCCAGTGGTGAACAACCCTAAATTTCCTCCTTGATCACGGGAATGGGAGCCTTGATTCCTTTAATATACACAACCACCCCCCTGCACTCTTCCTGCTCATCCTTCCCAACCTGGTGACCCCAGAACATCTCTGGGCTCCACAAACAAATGAGCCTTTCAAGTATAGAGCCACCTCCCTCCAAAGACTGTGCTTACCAATGAGATTTTTCTGCTATCCTTGGGTGCTGGAGGCTGTGAATCCAGGCCAGGGTGGGTGGGTGGGGCCTGAGGGAGTCCCTGGGCAGTGCACCCTGGGGGTTTGCAGTCTGGTTTGGCCCCATGCCCATGCCTTGCCACTTGCTTCTGGTCCCCACAGTCCTCTGCTCTACTTCCCAGCTTCCAGAAAGCCATTGTCCTTTAAACAGTAGAAGGAGGTCAAGGGACATCTGGCTGCCAGAATAGTCTGTTCTCACCTCTGCTTCATGCCCTGAAGCCCCTAGGGATTCTCTTAGGACACAGCCACATTCAGTGGTTATGGGATGAAGGAGACAAAGTTCCAGAAGGCTGGGGAGATGTCTAAGTCTGTAATGTGCTAGTCATGCAAACGTGAAGACATGAGTCTTATCCCCAGATTCAAGCTTATTAAAAACCAAACAGAAACCCTTAAAGATGGGTGTGGTGGCACACACCTTTATTTATTTATATACATTTTTTATATATGAACACTCTGTATGAAGGTTTACCTGAGTGCCAGAGGAGGGCATCAGATCCATTTAGAGATGGTTGTGAGCTGCCATGTGGTTGCTGGAAATTGAATCCAGGACCTCTGGAAGAGCAGCCCAGGGTCTTAACCACTAAACCATTTCTCCAGCCTGGCATATACCGTTAATCCCAGTACTTGGGAGTCAAAGGCAGGTAGATCTCTGATTTTGAAGCCGTTTTGTCTACATAGCAAGTTCCAGGCTAGGCCAGACCAGTCAGAGCTAGGCACAGTGGTGTGTGCCAGGGAGGTAGAAGCTGGCTTATTTGCTGAGCTCGCTGGCCAATCTAGCCTAATCTTTGAGCTCCACGTTCCAGCGAGAGACCTTGTCTCTGAACAACAAGGTGGGTGATTCTTGGGACGGGTAATTAGAGTTGACCTGTGGCCTCCAGATACACAAACACACATGTACATATTCACACACACAAACACATGCCCACCTTCACCCTCAAGCAAAGAGTCCCAGAAATGAAATCATGAAGTCCTAGAGCCAAGCACTCATGAATACTCAGTTTCAGAACTCTACCCTGTCCCAAAATGTAGGGCCATAGACCATAGAATCATTGCCTGGAAGGGTAAAGGCTGGGTACTTTAGTGCAAGTCTGGCAAATCCCCAGCCTCAAGGTCCAGCCTCTGTAAGGAGCCACTGTCACCGAGGTGTGAGTGCCAAGAGCAATAGCAGCATCAAGGCCCATCTTTCTGTGCCTCTCTGGAAACACTGGGCTTAACCTTCTAGTTCTCAGCCTCCTTTTATAATTATTTTAAATGTACAACTTAGTTTTCTCCTCCTGCTATTTGGGTTTCAGTGGTCTAATTCAGGTTGTCAGGCTTGGCAGCAAGTTCCTTTACCCACTGAGCCAACTTGCTGGCCCTTCTGCTCCTTTGAGAGATGAGGTATCAAGGAAGCTATGGCTAAGCTATGGGACCAGGCCTATGTGTATTTAGAGGAACCGGAAGAGCCGTAACCGCCTTGGGTGTGAACAAGTATCTGTGACCCCCACAGAGAAGAAATAACACCTCTGTGATCGTCAGTGTGCTGTACATCGATTTCTCTGCTGCCGGCCACGAGGATATCCACGAGTACGAGGTGCGCTGTGAGCCGAGGCGCAAGGAGGCATCTGCTCACTTGCTGTCGGGCTCTCACTGGCTCGGGCCCTACGCCGCCACTGCTGAGCACCTTCAGGAGGCGCCATCCGGGGACGAGGCAGAGGTCCTGGAGAGACCTGGGACTGTGGTGGCCCAGGACACTAGTGATATCGTCTTCCTGGGCCTCTGCATCCTGGCTGGAGTCCTTATGATCATTGCCATTGTGGTCCTGATGCTGCTGTAAGCAGGAAGAGAGCAGCTTGGGGACCCACAGCAGGGCAGGGTGGGGCTGTGGACACGTTGGTGACATCTGAGCCCCCGTTTCCTAGGGATCACTGCTCTTCCCTGCTCATCACAGGGCTCTGAGAAAAGTTTGTGTGGGTAAGGGCTCTGGAGACGGTTGTAATTGTTGTGATGTTATTAATTTTAAGGCTATTCCACTACAGGAGAGCATGCTCCCGTATGTGTCTCTTGTGAGCTTGGATAGTTGGGGTCACGGGCGGCAGCGTGAATACGACACACTCATTCTGTTCTTCCCCGACTCAGGGCACAACTACGAGCACCTTTAAGTTTCTCTACCTTCATTAGCAGGAAGTCTAGTATTGGTGCAGGGCTTCCTCTCTCTTGCATTGACTTGTGTGAAGACTCTATCTAAAGAACTCCAGCTCAGCCTCCAGGAACTGGCAAGAGAGCTGAAGCTCCAGCTAGTGCAGCTGTTTCAGCCCCTGCCACACCATGTCACGACTGAAGACTGGCCCTGTGCATACAAGTGGATGCTAGCACATGGAAGTGGCAATGGCCTCCTGGATTCGGTTCCTATGGACACCAGGTAAGCTGAACAGCATGCTCAGAGGTGAGGCTGTAGCTGAGGAGGTGTTGCTTTTATGTTGGGACTTTTGCTTGAATGTCTTCTGACCTTTGGCCAAGGTACTAACTGAAGTCCCATGTTCCCCCACTCTCGCTCTGATGTTCGTGTCAGCAGCCCTTCCTCGCTCAGCAGACAAACTTTCTCTGCAGCCCTTGTACTTTTTTTTTAACTCTAGTCCCTTAGAGTGCCCTAGTCACTCAGCTACTCCAGTCTCTCAGCTGCTCCAGTCTCCCAGAGCTGTTCCAGTCCACCCACTTGATGCTTCTCTGTTTCCATCAGATTCAAGGGGACTTCCTGCCCTTCCCTGTGAGGACCTCTAGGATTATTATGCAAATTTATTATTTCTCCCTTCTCCAGAGCTCTACTCTATAGCAAGAAGTGGAACAATCTTGTTAATGAAAAATAAACAGACGATACATTTATAACCTACTGGTTATCCCTGCTCACCTTTATACTGCATAACGATCACTCAAGGAGTCCTTGCACAGGAGCTGGGGTCTCCAAACTCAAGCTGCTGACCACTGGGATCGGGTTAAGAAGACGGAAGCCCCATTACAGCACAGCTCATTCGGCAGCTCATTGTGCATGCACTTGGCCCCAGACTTTGCTCTCCGTGAGGGAGGCAGCCTACCAGCACACAGGCAGATGCGAGTCTTCCCCTCGAGATGTGTCTAGGGTGACCAAGCAGAACTGGGGAGGAAGGGGCAGACCAGCTGAGACCTCGAGGAAAAGGCAGAGAGTAAAGAACCTTGGAGGAGGAAGAGAGGTAAGCAGAGGAGAAAGAGTCTCCCGGACACTGAGAGTCCCGCTCCGTTCCAGCCCAAGGTCTTCAACTTGTTTACTGTGGAAGTCTGGGTCAACAGCTCTACACTTCTTGTGGAGGGTCTGGGGATATGATGAATTAGAGGAGTCAGCTGGCAAAAGGTATTCCTGCAGGGGAGTCCTCAGTTAATCCTGGATTATCTGAACTCAGCCTTTCTCTCCCCCGACCTCACTCTCAGGCTCCGAGCTGAGTCCCTTTGCCCTGGTGTGCTGTCATAGCCCCTAGGTTTTGGTTTCTGTCCCATTGCTGTGGTAAAACACCGTGACCAAAAGCAACTCGGGGAGACAAGGGCTTTTTAGCTTCCAGTTTATGTCCACGATGACGGGAAGTCTGGACAGGAACCTGGAGGCAGGACTTGAAGCAGATGCCAAGGAGGAAGCCTGCTCAGTGGCCTGCACTCTTTATAGCTTACTCAGCCTGGTTTCTTTTTTTCATTTGTTTTTGGGTTTTGTTCGTCTTTGGTTTTTTTGAGACAGGGTTTCTCTGCATAGCTCTGGTTGTCCTGGAACTCATTCTGTAGACCAAGCTGGCCTCGAACATAGAGATCTGCCTGTCTCTGCCTCCTGAGTGCTGGGATTAAAGGTGTGCGCCACCACCCAACTCTCAGCCTACTTTCTTACACAACCTAGGATCACCTGCCCAGGGGTGACACTGGGACCTCACACATCAATCATTAATCAAGGAAGTGTCACACAGACGTCTTTAGGACAGACTATTGGAGGCATTTTCTCAATTGAGGTTACCTCTTCCCAGAAGATCCTAGTTTGTGACAAGTTAACAAAACAATTAAAACGAAAACAAACACACAAACAAAAACAACCACTGCCAACAACAACAAAAGAAAAAAAACATAACCAGCAGTTTCGCTGTCTGGTATGTCTGGACACACCCTTGGATACTCTCCAAGTGGGCCCTGGAGTGCTGTCCCCTGGGATGGTGGCCGTGTGCTGCTTGCTGGCACATGTCAAGGGAAAATGCTCAAGGAGACGGTTGTGATCCACTGGGGTTGGCTAATGGAAGAGCTGCTTCCCTAAGCTGAGGGAACAAGCCACGAGCCGGGCCTCCCGGACCGCAGAGCACGCCTCAGCTGTGAGGGCAGTGTCTGGTGGGGAAGGCCTGGTGACAGAGCCTGAGAGACGACCTCTGTCTTCACAGACATGCCTGCAGCCTGCCATCCCCAGCTCTCCGGGCAACCAGCATGGTGATTATCCGTGTGAGCCGTGGGAAATGACAGTCTTTATGGCGGAACAGTGCCTATTAGAATTTAAAGGGCTAAAATGATCTATTAGCCACCAAGCCCAGCCCTGGAGTAGTGGGACAGGATGGGTACCACACAGCCCTGTATACTCACTGTCCAGAAAGTGGGACACTGTGGGTCTAGCCAAGGCGGAAACATCAACTTTGAGTTGATGTCACAGATGAGAGGGGACCTTGGCAAGCAGACACGCTGGTCTTGGAAAACACCCTTCAGACTGCAGGTCAGACAATGGTTCCCTTTCAGGTTTTATCTGACTCAGGGTGACTGACCATGGGGTGGATGTTTAGGCTCTCTGAGCCCCGTTTTTCTCTTGTGTGGAATAAGGACAGAAACACCCTCCTTATAGAATTCTTTTGAGGATCAGGTGACTGACTCTGAGCAAGAGCTTCTCAAAGAGTCTTCAAATCTCAGGATTGGACAGGGCCTTACAGGGGAGCAAGTCCCCCATCCCCCCACCCCGTTTCCTACATTCCCCTCACCAGTCAGTCTCCCTAGTCTCCCCGCATCTCTGCTGTTCTCCAAGGACCAAGACCATCACCCCCAGTCCCGTAGGAGAGTGATTCCATAGAAGTATCCTTGGTCCTGTCCCTCAGGTCTTCTCTGCTCCAGTGGTACTCGGTCACTGATGTAAGATGCTGTCCCTTCCTGTCACCCTGCCCCTACTCTGTTTTCATAGGATCAACTTAAAATGTCTTTGCAAACTGAGACATGTGCACATGGAACACAGCCAGCTCTGTCCATGCCGTGTCTGGGAGTCAGAAAGAGGGCTGGGTGATGAGGCTGACGTATACTCGGTGACGTCAGAAAGGCAAAGATAATTTGGAAGGATGCATAAGGCACCAAGATGGCACCTCAGATCAGCGTCAGCTTCTTGTGAGTAAACCAGTTGGCCCAGGGATCTGAGCCCTGGGTTCCAGCTGCCTTGGCCACCATGTGACCTTGGTTTTTCTGTCCACCACCAAGAGGCCCTTCCTAGCACCCCTGGGACCTAGGCCAGGCTGGCTGGGCACAAGGATCCAGTCATAGGGACACAGGCCAGAAGAGACAAACACTGGGAGGTGGCCCTGTGACTGGTCCTAGGTCGTTCTGTGGCTCGCTGTCTGAGCTTCCATGTCTGTGAGCTGGGAACAAGAGCAGGAACAACTGTGAAATACACTGCATGCCAGACGTGTTCCTAGATTTCTTTCCCATTCACTTACTCGTTTTAATCTTCTAACCACTAACCCCTCCTAGTCTTTCTTTAAAAACAAACCCAGGTAGGGCCAGTGAGGGTTAGTGAGCAAAGGCCAATGGGATGGGCCAATGCTAGCAAGTCTGGAAAAGACCAGTTTCATTCCCAGAGCACACATGGTGGAGGAAAAGAGCCACTTCCTGAGAGCGGGTCTCTGACCTGCATGCACACTTACATTGTGGCATGTTGCATGCTCGTGTGCATGTGTGCACACACACAGTGAATAAATAAATAAATAAATAAACAAGTAAATAAAGTGCGAAAAAAGACAAAACCATCCAGGCAACAAGTCAGTTACAGCCCAGACCTCAGCTGCTCCAGAAGAGCAAGCGAGGAAGCCGAAGGGACAGGCGGATCCAGGCTGCAACTTCTACAAGCTTCGTGCTTGACACTCTCAGATTTAAAGGGTTCGCCACTATTTAGTTCAGTTCATTTGCTGCTCTTGGTAACACTGTGAAGCGAAGTGAGCCCTGTGGAGTCCCGTTTCTCCAGTGAGCAAACAAGACACCGAGTGTGCCACTTGCTTCAGGTCACAGGTAACAGTGCCCACAGGTGAATCCCTGAGACCCAGGGTCCTTACGCTCATCTCCCTGGTTTACTTTTACCTTGAGACAGGGTTTCCCTAAGTAGCCTTCCTTGTCCTGGAGCTTGGTTTATAGTCCAAGCTAGCCTCAAATTCACAGAGATCTGCCTGTTTCTGCCTCCCGAGTGCTGGGATTAAAGGAGTACACCACCATGCCCAGTTTAGGCACTCTACATGTATCAGCTAGTTAAGCCTCACTGCAGAGGGATTTATGGAACAGCGGGGTAGGAGCTCACCCACACCACATGGCAAATGGGGGGTGCAGCTAGGCCTCGTGTACATTTCAAGGCTCAACCCCATTAGCCCTTGCTGAGACTTGAAGACTTTCTCTTGGCGCACTGCTCTGTGAAGATTGTAGGGTCAAAAGTGTTGCCCTGTCTCTCCCAGACCCACTCAGAGGCTAAGGAACAGATCTGACTCCCAAGCTTCTAGGGGAGCCTTAACAAACGTCTCTGTACCTTGTCAGAATCAAGGCTGTTTCCATGTACTTGGGTTGACCTGGGCCTGCCAGGGTCATCTGTGTCCTTTCCTCAGTCTGTGATACTCGTGGGCCTCCCTCCTAGAAAACAACCCCAGCAGGCTTCCTCCTAGTGCCTCCAGGGGCTGCAGACCCTGGGGTAGGGCCTCCATCTTCCCAGCACACTTCCCCACTCCATCCTAGACTGTGACTCAGTGGCTCACTGTGCCCCTGGCCACAGCTTCCCAGAGTGCATTAGCAAAAGCCCTGAGTGTGGCTGCTGGCAGCCGGGAGTTGCCCCCTGGCTCTACATTGGGACACACAAGCAGTTTACCCCTGAGTCTTTATAGCCACCATGTTTTGCGGGTAAGGATTAGACTTAGAAGGCTAATAAAGACCACCCGTTTGATCTTACGGTAGAAGGAAGGATGGAGCAGGGACTAAGTTCACATCTAACGTGGGGAGGCTCTTTTCATGAAACCCAGGAGTCTCCGCAGTGCGGTCTCCCACACACAGAAGGCTACTTCAGTAATACTTGCTCAGGCCTGAGGTGCACCAAGCCCTGAATCCAGTGGATAGTCAGTAGACAGTCACATATATAAGTCTTGGGGAGACCTCCCCATAACAGTGACATAAAGCAGAAAAGAGGCCCCCTAATGCCTCTGATGGGAGGGGGACCCTCCAAGAAGAGGGGATGCCTGTGGAAGGTCCTGAGAGATAATGCTGGGCAGAAGAAGGGGAGAGGGTGAGAAAGGAAGGTATTTTAGCTAGGATGTGTTAGAGACTGGAAACCAGACCATTCTGGAACTCCAGGTTTGCTGGTGGTTCAGTATAGGGTCGGAGGGAACAGAGGCACTGTTGCCAGAAAGGTTCATGGTGCAGGGAGATTTCCCTAAGAGACTTGGGGTGGTTATGCCAGCCCCTGATCTCCATGTGATGCCCCCTGAGGCATAGGGACCCCCAAGTCATAAATCGTGCACCCAGGCTTACAGTGGAAGCCCCCGAAAGTAGTCTGGTTGTCTGGAGGCATTGGACTCATACCCAGGTCACCTGACTGTCAGAGTCACCCTGTCCTTGAGGCAATCTCACTACCCTTTCTCCTTGTTGGGGGGGTGAGTGTGCACCTGAGCACTGTGAGGGGTGATCAGGGCCCCCCAGCCCTTGGAATTCCCCTGGCAACTCTGTTGACTAGGTTCCACCCACCTCACCTGGCCCAGGGAGTTTCCCTGCCTATGAAGTCAAACACAAACAAACCCCAAACAGAAACTGGCCCACCCTTGGAGCCTCAGGTAAGCACAGCTCAAGCCTGTGGGGCCTATGTACCTTTCCGTTGGCCTCCAGGACACAGAAGGAGGCTGTTAGAATAAAACCCCCTCTTCCTGGCAAGCAGGTAAGGCCTGAAAGTTTGCAGCTGTGGAAACCTTTCCCCAGACGTCCTTCCCTTTGGTTCTCTCACACACCTGGAGAAGGGGGCTGCTGAGGCCGGAGCAGTGACGTCATGGGCTCGAGGTTACACAGCAGAAGGTTATGGATTTAGGGTCAGAATATGAGGCCTCAGGAGAGAGCAGGCAGTGCCAGTGCAATGGTTAGTTGGCTCCGTCTGACCAGTGTTGTGGCAAAATCTGACGAGACACAAGGTCTCAGTGGCTTGAAGAAGGCACCAGTGGATAGCCTCTCGGAAGACAGCAGACACGGGCAGGCAGGGGTGCAGTGTAAACAGAGACCTGGAGGCAGCTAGGTAGGTGGACAGTTGGGGACAAGGAGGACTTTATTGGGGCTGTAGCAGGACCATTTACTAGCCAGGACGTCTCCAACTTCACTCCATCTCCCAGCAGCCTCTGCTTCACTGTGGGCGTTCAGCTCCGTCTACCCCACCCTCCGAACCCACAGAAATCGAAGGGCCAAGTGCAATTCACTTTCATGTCCTTAGGCCCCAGGAGACAGCACAGGAGGGAACGGAGCTGGGGAGATGGCTCAGCCGGCAACGCACTTGCCACATAAGCTGAGTCTGATCCCCTAGAACCCATCTTAAAAAGCCGACTAGGGCGATGTGTTCCTGTAATCCCCATGCTGTGACGGCAGAGACAGGATGATCCCTGGGATTTGCTGGGCAACTAGTCGGGCTGAATCGGTGAGCTCTGGGTTCATCAGGAGACTTCGTCTGGAAAAATGCAGCGGAGGGAAATTGAGGAAGACACCCAGTGTCAATCTCTCCACATGCGCACGCACACACATGGACATGCATGCGCATACATGAAGGTGAATGTGTGCATGAGGGTGCAGCACCAGGGAGATACACAGAACAGCAGTTCGAGATTCACCAGGGTGCTCAGAGGTCAGTGGCAGAAAGGGAGTTCTGAGTTAAACGTGTCCTTCCCAGCATGCCCCTCACTGCCCAAGTCTGTCCAGTATTCTCCACGCCCCTCTTAAGTGACGGGAACAGGAGAAGCTAGCTTTAGGGAGCAGACACAGCAAGGCTTGCCCTGGTTACACAGCCAGGGGAGAGGGAGCTGGAACCGGGGATGAGGGTTCAGTGGATTTAAAAGCACACTCCATCGCTAGTGGAGCTTGGAGCTGCCGGGTGCCTGTGTGACGGCTTGAGATCCCTACCCAGAACCGACCATCTTCTCTAGCTCGGCTGTGGAGCAGTAGGGACCCCGGGCAGGAGGCCCACTGGGTGGCAGGTGTCCAGATCAGCCTTGTAGTCCTAAATAGACATGTGGATGTGTGCCTCTCTCTTGGTGTTCACAAGCATGGGCAGACAGTGTGGGGCAGGGCATAGGTGTCAGGGCCGAGCGTTTGTTAGGATGTGTGTGTGTGTTCATGTGTCCAGTGCCATTCTCAATGCGCCCTCCTGCAGGCCTGGCCTGTTTCTGTCTAGGAAAGTCCATCTCCCAAATACTTCATTTGAAATTTGAGGCCCTCCATGGGAGTGCGGAGAGAAAGGGAGATTGTGCACATGTGTGTGCGTTGTAGCTATATGTAGGGATTTCCTGTGCTTGTGTGTGTGTGTGTACTTGCTTTTTTTTCTAGATGGGGCTGAGCTCAATCTCCCTCTGGCCCTCTGGTCCTGCCCAGCATGCTGTCGGGGTATCTAGGGTCTGGACGGAAGGAGCGTGGGTCTGAGAGAGAAAAGGCAAGCATGTCCTTGACTGTGTTTCTATGCCCCTGAGCCAGCGCCTGAGCCAGCTGGGGGTCAAGCTCCGAGGACTGAGCAGCGAGCTCCAATCCTACCGGGTAGAGGCCTGGGCTAAGGGTGGACACAGCGCCATCTTGTGGGCCACAAGGAGAGTTAAATAGCACCACCGGAAAGCAACCGGCTGCCCTCTGGAGAAGGGATGGGAGGATGTCCTAGGGAACCCACCCAGAAGGCCAACCTTGCCAGTCCATGTGTCTTTGCAGTTGGCTCCTTTCCCTCCATCCCCACTTAATCAGTCTTCCTCAGCCTTGCCCCCTCCAGTCGCTCTTCTGAGTTCTTCTAGGCTGGGCGACAGTAGCGCTGGGCGGGGAGGGCAGTGATGGAAGAAGCAACTAAGGACTTCCCAGGGAGGACGGTCCCTAAGCATAACTTTAAACTAAGGACTTCCCAGGGAGGACGGTCCCTAAGCATAACTTTAAACTAAGGACTTCCCAGGGAGGACGGTCCCTAAGCATAACTTTAAAGGCTGAAACATCAGCTTGGGCAAGTGGGAAATGCCTTAGACAGAGGCAACAGCATGTTCAAAGGCCCGGGAAGCATTAAAGATGATTGACAGGCATGTTGAGCTGGCAGTACTTGAGGCTGTGTGGAGTGAAGACCACATGGAGAGCAGCAAGGGTGAGCCTGAGACCTGGCAGGAGCTCAGCCATAGAAGGCCTGCGGTGCCTGTTCGTGGAGCTGGATCCAATGCAGCCATCACAGAGAACTGGGAAGGAATGGCCAAGATTGCAGTAGCTGGTTGGGTTGAAACTCACATGACATATACTTTTATTTGTTACTTATTTACAATCTATTCTATTTATTTCATATTGAGGCAGAGTTTTGTTGTGTAACCCAGGATGGTCTCGAACTCCAGATCCTCCTGCCTCAGCCTCTCAAGTGCTGGGATTGTTGGTGTGTGAGTCCATGCCATGCCTCTGTTTTACAGTGCTCAGTTCAGTGGCATTTAGCACATTCAGTATACTGTGTTCCAAGCAACATCTCTGTCTAGTTACACAGCACCCATATCATATCATATCCTCATATCATATCATCTCATGTCATATCAAAACCCTTTACTCATTAGGCAGTCTCTCCCCACTCTCTTGTAACTACCAATTTGCATTCCGTCTCTATGGCTTTATCAATTCTGGGTATTTCACATAATTAGAACTATATAATACGCAGGCTTTGTGCCTGGCTTATTTTGATGAAATATGTTTGAGGTTCATGAACATTATAGTATTATCGCTACTTTATTCCAGACAGAAGAGGACTTCAGATCTCTTGAGCTGGAGTTTACAGGTAATTGTGAGCCACCCAACATGGGTGTCTGAGAACTGAACTCAGGTTTGGTGCAAGAGCAGTGCACACTCTTAACTGCTGAGCCGTCTCTCGGAGCATCTCTCGGATACAGTATCACTTCTGCATTGTCACAACACTGAAAAGCCAGAAATCAAGCCATTGTTGGGACGGTCTGTATCCTATGTAGATTGCAAATTGCTCATCCATTTATTCATGCTCATTCATCAATGTGCAGGCTCATTCTTTATCCCTCCTGAGTCCCTGTAGCCCAATTTAATGTTATGGAGGCAAGAGCCTCTGTCAAGGGGTGTGGTAGGTGATGGAGGGGCTGGAAGCTGGGACAAGAGAGACACTTTGAGCCATGCCGGGGATCTGGGACCTAAGTGAACTGATAGGCGCTAATGCAGAGGCTGGAGGCGGAGAGCTAGAGGGGGTGCCACCTGCTAGCCCAGTGGTACCAACCTACTGTCCCAGGCAACTCTCAAAAGGGTGGCTCAGGGATAGCAATTAAATCTGACTTCCTCTTCCGAATCCCCAATGTAAGTCTGGAACAGACTAGGAAGCGTGGCTCGAAATGTTGGTCAGATACCCAGAATGGCACAGCAGCAGGGTGATACGAGAGTGCTACAGAAGAACTCAGTAAGAGAGAGCGAGAGAGAGCGAGAGAGAGATAGAGAGAGAGAGAGAGAGAGAGAGAGAGAGAGAGAGAGAGCGCAAGGATGGGTTTGAGCAGCTGGACCATGATGGGAGGCCCAGGTATGGCTGAGTGGTTTTGCCTGAGTTCTCTCTCCTCTCAGGCATTTATTTGAGCAGCCAGTTTCTTGGAGGCCATGACCTCCGCACCACCCTACACAGGTCCAGCCTCCTACTTGCTGCTGTGACCCAGAGCCTGGGGTTCTGTAGAGGGAAAGCACCCCTCTCAGGAGGTGTGGACGAGAAGAACCCCTCTCCACGCCGTGTTCCGTGTCTCTGGAAAGCAGGTAGGTGAGAAGGATGGCTAGAAGCTTCCCGCTGCTCTGCCAGGGCTGTTAGGATTCCAAAATAATTTTCCTTCCCTCTCCTAAGCTGAGGCTTTTTTTTTTTTTCATAAGCCCCAGATGCACCAGATGGGAGGGAGCAGACATGTGAGAGAAGCAGAGAGACACTGGAGAATGTGAGATCTAGGGCTGGCCCTGCATCCAGATGGCTCAAAGGATAGTTTGGGAGATACGAGAGAAGCCTTGATCCCACCTGGTCTTGGACCCAAACCCAAGTGGACATGAGACCAGACCTCCCCTAGGACTCTGCTGAGCAGAGAGTGCTGGCCTCGCCCTCAGAGAGTCTGACTTTCTGGGTCTCTGGTGGAAACCAAAAATCCCCTTTTCTGTAAGCACGGAATGCCTGTCGCTTCCCTCTGGTGCCTGAATATCCTTCCCTCTCAAAGGGGGAAGTACACAGGCTCTGCCTCCCCACCCCACCCCCCACCGAGTATGCTTCAAGGCTCAGGTGAGAAAGCCGCATATAAGGAACTTCCAATAGCCAGACAGACTTCCTGCTTGCCAGGAGAGGAAAGCTGCCAGAAGTGGCACCGTCTAAGGTCACATGGTCAATGTGAAGGCAAGAGTTTGGGCAGATCCCAAGCAATCTCTGTACTGCTCTCTGTCCCTCAGCCTGTAGAGATACTTCCAGCATCTCATCTTTCAGGTGACATGATGCTGTTTGTATTTGGGCCAGAGGCTGGGAGTCCCTGCTGTGTCCCTC
This sequence comes from Chionomys nivalis, assembly GCF_950005125.1. Taxonomy (NCBI): domain Eukaryota; kingdom Metazoa; phylum Chordata; class Mammalia; order Rodentia; family Cricetidae; genus Chionomys; species Chionomys nivalis. Next base: position 40,542,057 of record NC_080096.1, on the reverse strand, counting down.
AGGGTGTGCCATTTCTCTGCATAGTTCTCTGACAGCTCCGAGTGCCAACCCTGCCTCTTTCCCTGAAGGCTTTCTGTGGCTCTCAGAACCCTGTGAACATAGGAAAGATACCAGGGAGTTAACATCATCCTCCTGCAGTAGACCCTAGGCAATGACTGGTGGATGCCTGGCCCAGCTTCTTCACTCCCTGACAGAGACAGCTTTGAGGCGTGTCCTGTGCTATGACCCAGAATTCCTCTGTGAGGCTGAGGTCATCTGGTGACAGCAGACACTTCCTGGAGGGGCAGCCCTTTGCTGGCCTCTCACCTCCGTGAAGACTCTTGTAGTCACCTTTCCCATGAGCCACTGGTTTCAGCCTCACACCATATCGTGGTGATTGCTGACAATGGTGGCTGTGTTCACCAAGCACCTACTGTCTGCCGGGCATTGTGTTCATATGACCCCCGGTGGGCATCATCACCCCACATTACTGTCACATAGGATACCCCAATTCAGAGAGGGAAAGCGGCCTGAGAGAGCGCTCACTGATAAGAGTTTGGTCCACAGTGGGTAGGACTTCAGTGTTGGGACCAATTAAGTACTGGCCTTCAGCTGGATGTTGGAATTAATGAGTTCTGGCCTTCAGCTGCTCTGAGCATGAGACCTTCAGGAGTTCCTGATGGCAAGAGAGTGGTTTCTGGTGGGTTTGGCTGGGGTGTGGCTATCTCTATATAATCTGCCCCTGAACACAATAAAGGGGGAATTCTTGGGGCTTTGGTATCAGTGTTAGAAGGTCTGTGTGTTGGTCTGCGTCTGTGTTCTCAACCTCCAGCCCCTTCCCAAAGCTCGCGAACTGGGTAATAGCGCACAGAGTGCAGACATGGGGGCGCGGTGCGCGGCACTTCAGAGTCAAGGAACCCAGTCCAACTTCTGTGGCTCCTCGATAGTCCAACCTGGGGCAGAGGTGGTTTGGGATCCCAGGATATGTCGGTGGTTTTCCTCTGACTGGCAGAGCTGACGGAGGCAGCCACATGGCACCACCCACCAGTCCTGTTGACTGAGAATCTGGTGAGAATGACTTAAGATGCCAGCAGCTGCAGGGCTGTGAAGAGAGACTCCCCTGGAGACTCTCAGGAGACCTCCGAGGAGGAAAAGTTTCTACTTGGGGCAACAGCAGGATTCCATTTTGTAATTACAGACAGCTGAAGCTGCGACTTCGCATTCGGGCTGTGCGAGCCTTGCGAATGTGTCTGTGGGACAGAACGTGGTCTTTGTCGGTGGAAGGCAGGGTTTTACTTTCAAGTTCAGTCTCAAAGCATGGTCCGAAGCAAACATTCTCACCACAAAAAGAAGCCTGTGTTGATAATAATGAAGTCATAACTCATGGACCGTACAGCAAAAGCCTTTGATGGCACAAAGGCCCACATTAGACGCCTGACTGGCCTTGCTTTCCGGGAAAAGGCTCCAGAAGTGCCTCTCCTGCCTGACCTCGGTCTCCTCATGTGTGACAAGGAGGGCGGTCTGAACATAGAATTGCAGCCCTGTGGCCCTGTGCTCTCTGGGGGTTCCAGTTTGACAGGACCTGTGGCTCTCCCTTGGGCCCACTTGGCAAATCCAGACAGGTCCCTGGCCCAGATTACAAATCTGTAATTGAGCCTGCAGGGCCGTGGTGATAGGCTCAGCTGTAAATCCCAGTTGAGATACATTATTCCGCAGAAGGCTCTTCCTGAGATTGGGGACAGCCCGTCTGGGGGCTCGTGTGGAGAGCAAGGGGAGCTGACAAAGGTATCCCCTGGGGTCGAGACGCTCAGTGGAGGGCAGAAGTGGCAGGGCTCGTCAAGACAGAGACTGCATCAGATCAGCTTGCAGGACCCAGTGCAGATGCTGACGTGGACCACTGGACACAAGTCATGCCTATTGCGGTCCAGGCTCCGGCTCAGTGTCCTCCATGCCACTGATTCCTTCTTCTAGAAAGTGCTCTCTGGAAAAGGCTGAGAATGCACCTCTGCAGACATGTTAAGAAAGAAGATGGCCGAGTTGCGCATGGTGGCGTACCTGTAATTCCAGCGCTTAGGAGGCATAGACAGAAGGATTCCAGTTTGAACTCGGTCTGGTCTACATAAAGGATTTCAGGTTAGCCTGCACTTTTTTTTTCTTTTAGGCTGGTGTGTGGGAGGGACAGAAGTGACAGATGGGAGGTGAGAATGAGGCCAGATGCTTTACTAAGGACTGTGTGATTTACTCTGGGCATTAAAATTAAAGTGACACAGCCAGGCTTTGCTACTAATCATGGGCCTTGCTCCCCTCACTCAAAGGTCCTGGAACCTGTTGAGTTAGGCAATTTCCCCCCACACAGACACCATGACCCTGGGAGGCCTGGGTGGAGGAGGGGGCAAAGGGAGAGAGCCACAGAGCTACTGCCCCCCCCCCCTTTTTTTTCTTTGAGACAGGCTTTCTCTGTGTAAACAGCCTTGGCCACCCTGGAACTCACTTTGTAGAGCAGGCTGGCCTCAAACTCACAGAGATCCTCCCGAGTGCTTGAATTAAAGGTGTGTGCCACCAGCATCCGGCTTCAGAGCTCTATCTTCCTGCTGGATGGCGTCACCTTGTTCACCCCAGGCTTCTGTGGCCGGCCATAGGAATAAAGGAGCCAGGAGACACATGGACATGAGAGGGGTGGGGGCAGGGTCCGTATCTCAGCACTGTGGGGCCTCGGGTCAACAACTTCCTGCCTGCTTTCTGGATTTGTATGTAATACAGCCTACCTCAAAAGACTTTAAAAGGATTAAATGAGATACTGTAACTCCGATTCTGCACGCTATATAAGAGGTCCTTACTGGTGTCCAGGGAGGAGACACAAGAGCGCAAAGGAGGATGGGAGGGAGGGACTATTTTTTGTAGTCTTTAAGAAGTTTATAGGGCGTTCTTTATTCAGAGAAGTTAGTCAAAATGCCAGAAACCAGAACACTGTGTAACAAGTGCTTCACACAACTTAACCAGGGCGTAAATTTGATCTTTTTACTGTACACTGTTGCAAACTGATTCCTCAGACATGTTTCTTTGCCAGGGAGACAGCTCTTCAGAAAGACAGACAGCTCCTCTTCCGAGCTGGAGAGAACACAGGGCATAAGGGCCAGACCACTTGGTTCCCACTGACTCAGTTGAGCAGCCAGCACCTCGCTGGCTTTGTGGGAGATGGGAGCTGGCCCTTTAAGTGTATGAAGGGCCCTAAAATCAGTCCCACAGTCAGCTTTGAACCTTTCTCTGCGGCCCCCTGCTGTGTCACCTTGGTCTAGTCCCTCTGTTCTGAGCCATCAATTTTTCTTTTCTCAAATGACGATAATGCCGCTTAGTTGCTGGACTTTTGCCTGGTGTGGGACAGCTGGCTAGAGAGTTCGCACAGCCATTCTGGAGGTCATGGTGGAGAAGAACCCTTCTCACCCTACCCTGTGCTGTCTCTGCAGCTGTAACTAAACTGACAGCCGGACTAGCCAGCCACCGGAGAGCTGCGGATTGTGGGATTGTGGCGAGAACAAAATCCGAGTATAACTAAGGGAGTTTTGCCTTATCCACTTGCCCCAGGGTGCTTACGCTAATCCCATTCCCACCAAAGCCACTCAGACTAATGAAGCTTCTTCCACTCGGGCTCCACACCATCTGTCAGTAGATCTGCTGGGTCCTTCTCGTGAGCCACCTGGAGGCAGTCTGAGCCACCAGTGTTTCATCCGGAATTCATTTGGTGCAGTGGGGTCTGCTCAGCCACTTTGAGGCTATCACTGGTGATCTGGGGGAGAGAGATGCTCAAGGTCTCTTGTCACACACACACACACACACACACACACGCATGCATGCAAGCACGCACACACGCACACACGCATGGCCATCCATAAGGAATAAATAAGTTACTCTGGGGAGTTCAAATGGTTTTTCGTTCTAGGACAGACAATGAAGCCTGGGCTGAAGAAGCCCTGACTTGGCTTCCTAACCCACAGCAGGTGTGTGGCACTCCTGACCAGTCCCAGATTCTGCTGTAGTATGGAAGTGAATTAGCCCCTGCCTGGAGAGCTTCACACTCGTGGGCAGGGCAGGTGTTACAAGCATCCTGTTTTTGTCATCAGCCCCTGGTGTACTAAGAGTTTCCTAATATCTATCCATCTAGCTATCTACCCATCTCTCCATCTATCATCCATCCATCTATCCATTCATCTATCTGTCTATCTTCTGTCTATCATCTGTTAGTCTGTAGATGCGTGCATGTGTCATGGTATGTGTACAGAAGTCAGAGAAAAACTTTGTGGAGTTGGTTTTCACTTTCCATCTTTATGTAGGTTCTAAGGCATTAGACTCAGGTCAATAGGCTTCTGTGGTAAATGCCTGTGCTGTGGGGCAATGGTCTGTACCCTGTCACTTGTATTTTAAATAAATGCTGATTGACCAGTAGCCAGGCAGGAAGTATATAGGTGGGGCGACCAGGCAGGAAGTAGAGGCGGGACAACAAGAATTCTGGGAAGAGGGAAGTTCCGTTCTGCAGTCGTCATCCAGACACAGAGGGAACAAGATGTGATTGCCTTGCCGAAAAAGGTACCAAGCCACATGGCTAACACAGACAAGAATAATGGGTTAATGTAAGGTAAGAATTAATTAATAAGCCTGAGCTAGGCTAATCAGTTTATGATTAATGTAGGCCTCTGTGTGTTCCTTGGGATTGAACGGCTGTAGGACCAGGTGGGACAGAAACCTCAGTCACCATGCCTGTACCTACTGAGACACCTTGTCAGACCAAATGTCATAATTTTTTAGACTTGTTTCATTTTTGTATGTATGAGTGTTTTGTCTATGTGTGCCACACACACATAGACACACACATGTGCACATACACACCCCATATATGTGCCAGGTGTCTACAGAGGTCAGAAGAGAGTATCAGATCCCTTGGAACCAAAGATACAGATGTTTGTGAGTCACCAGTGGGTGTTAGAAACCGACTGCTCAGCAGTTAAGGCCTTTGCTGGTCCAGACTGACCAAGCCCTTCTCAGACTTAGGGAAGCCACCTCTCTACCCAGCACCCAACCCTCTTGTCGTCATTAGTTCCCTCCGATTGCTGTGCTGCAATGACTTGGGTCCCCGTCTGGTCCATCTCTGAGGGTCATGACTGTGATACGGTGTAGAGGAAGGAATTGTCCCATGAGCACTGTCACTTGTGAGAGGATGCAGGGTTGCTATAACATGCTCTTGGCTGATTTTTTATTTTGATTTTGTTTTTATTTTTGTGTTTGGTATATATGTACATATGCATTCATGTATGGGTGTGGGGTTGGGATGAGCATGTGTGTGAACTTGAGAGGTATATATGTACATATGCATTCATGTATGGGTGTGGGACTGGGATGGGTGTGTGTGTGAACTTGAGTGGCAGAGGTCACTGAGTGTCTTCCTCTGTAACTGTTTGTTTTTCCAGACAGGCTTTCTCTGTGTAGCCCTGGCTGTCCTGGAACTCGCTGTGTAGACCAGACTGGCCTCGGACTCACAGAGATCTGCCAGCTCTGCCTTTCTAGTGCTGGGATTAAAGGCCTGAGCTACTCACCCTCCCCCAATTAACTCTTTTATATTTTTAGATAAGACTCTCACTGAACCTTGAGTTCATTGACTCAGCTATACTGGCTGGCTAGTGAGCTCCTGTGATCCCCCTGTCTCTGCTTCCCTGTCACTGAGATTAAGACAGGATCTTTTTCTAATTTTTTTTAAAATGTGGGTGCCAGGAACTAATGTCCTCGTGTTTGTGTGGCAAACAATTGACTAGTGACTGAACCATCTCTCCAGCCCCCAACACTATTGACTTAAATGAAAGAAATAATTTCCCTGGAGACTGATCCCAAGATCAGGGTGTTGAGCTGGGTCGTGGTGGTGCACACCTTTAATCAGGAGGCAGAGGCAGGTGAATCTCTGAGTTCAAGGCCAGCGTGGTCTACAGAGCAAGTTCCAGGACAGATAACCAGGAATACACAGAGAAACCCTGTCTCAAAAATCCCTCCCCACTCCAAAAGCTCGGGGTATTGGCAGGTTCGTCTCAGGCCTCTCTCTGCTCCGCACACAGCCATGCCTTGCTGTTTCCACAGGGGTCTCTGTGTAGTCCGTGTCCCCAAGGCCTTTCCCACAACAGCATCATCATATAGGAGTAGGGCATTTGCATAAGACCTCAGCCAGCCTTAGTTATCCCTTCCCTGGCCTTAATTCTGAAGCACAGAAGGGTGGGGCAGAGGAAGGGATCTCAGCGCATGAATCAGTTTAGTTTATAGAGGTGTGGTAAGATAAACAGCAAAAGGCCCACGAGGACACTGATAGGGCACCAGGCACTTGGCCAACAAGGGTCTTGATTTCTGGGCCTAGGGTTAGATTCCAGTCACTGGAGAAAAAGGTGAGGAAGGGGAGGAGAACTAAATCCTACCTGGAGAGGGTGGAAGGACAGGGAAGGAATACTGGCTGGGGTTGTGACATGGGAAATAAATGTAGAGTATAGGATGTCCTCAGGGGCTAGTATCTCTGGGGTCATTCTCTAGCATAAGTAAGGAAGATAGCCATTGAAGACACTGCCTCATTCATTGCCTCTTACAGGCAAGGAAATACCCAGGCATTTAGAAACACACAAATACCAGCCCTTCTTTACCTCTAGATCATGAAATTATCTCTTCAGTTGGGGACTGGTGGCCTGAGAGATGAAATAGCTTCCGTGAGGTTTCTGGGTGAATAGTAGTGAGCCGTGAGCAGGCTTCTCAAAGGGAGTCCCAGGGAGCTGGGGAAGGCCTGCCTATAGCTTGGCCTACATGGTCACTGAAGAAGACATGCTGCACAAGCTAGCGAGCTTAGCCCCGCTGTGAAGAACAAGTAGAATGACTACAGTCCGATGTGCAAAATAAATAACCACGAGTCCATGTTGATGGAGACAGACAGTGGGGGAAAGGAACAGGCCTTCCGCAGAGGCGATTCAGACAAACAGATGCCGAGCGCTCCAGGAGGTGAGGTTCGGGGTGGCAGTGTGGCTTTAGTGACTTGCCTCTAAGTCAGAGAGGAAAACAGTCACCCTGGGGAACGCTCTTCAGGCAGGGAGGCTCCTACCCCCAGGGATGTCGCATGCTACTGCGTGCCCCTGATGGGCTATGACCAAAGGGAACTTCGTCATGGTGGCATTCTGGCTCCCAATAATCCCAACCTAGAGAGGAACCAATCCTCACACAAATCCAAACCGAGGAGCCGTCTGCAAGGAGCCCAGCGTATGCTGCTCAAGCCTGTGAAGGCCGTGGGAATGAGCAAAGACGGAAACTGCCCAGAGTGAAGAAGGCTGCAGAGACACCAGGACTGCGTGCAGGACGTGGTCTACATCCTGGATTAGGGAAGAAACATGAACAGCAAAGCGACAACTTCAGTTAATAGTGATGTACCAGTGGTGGGCTTTTCATCTTGACAAATGTCCCACGTGTAGGATGAGGACCAGGAGGTGCTCATGGGTGAAGGGGCTCACCACCAAACCCAGTGTGACCTGGGATCCAAATGGTGGACAGAGAGAACTGGCTACTGAAAGTTACACTCTGACCTAAACACACACACTGTAATTTTGCTCTTATCTATCTATCTATCTATCTATCTATCTATCTATCTATCTATCTATCTATCTATCTATCTCTATCTACTGTGTGCATTGCTGTTTTGCCTGCATGTATGTCTGTGTGAGGGTGCCAGATGCCCTGGGACTGGAGTTACAGACAGTTGTGAGCGGCCATGTGGATACTGGGAATTGAATCCGTTCTGTAGACCAAGCCGGCCTTGAACTCACAGAGATCCACCTGCCTCTGCCTCCCGAGCGTCACCACCACCCAGCTAAATTCTTTATAGTGACTTATTTTACATACAGGGAGAAATAGTTCCTAGAGCAGGGGTTGGCAGAGTAAGGCCATCTCCCAAATGCAGCCCAGCCCTTGTTTCTGCAAATAAAGCTCTCTATGGCTGCCTTGTGCCTCACAGCAGGGTACAGTAGGCATGACAGGGTGTAAAAGATTTACTACTTGTCTGTTAACGAAGGTTTGCAGAGCCCTTCTCTAAAGTGGTCACCAGGTCCAGTGCACAGGAGAGTAGCCTCAGACAGAGAACAGCATGCAGGAAGTTCGGGGGGGGGGGTGCTCTCAGGATTGGGGAAGGGCTGCCGTGGGGTGGCAATGCAGTAAAGAGGCCTCAGTCGGTCCTGGGAGCCCTGAAGTGGCAGGGTCCTTCTAAGTCGTCCCGAGATGGGCAGTGGGGCAGGCTGCTGCAGGTCTGAGTGACCTGTCTTGGAAAATGGGTGTGTTCTCGGGTGAGGTAGCTCCCTGCGCAGAGGGCATACCCAGGACAGACTGGCTGAGGGGGCGCCCATGAGGCCTTGCTGGACAGTGACAGTTGCAGCCACAGCCTGAGGGGTTCTCTTCTGCTCTTTGCGTTGTATGTGTTGAACCAGGGCCTGGGTGTATCACAGAGCTACAGCCCAGGCCTGCGCCATTGTCTGGTTTCGTTTCTCTTGGGCCTCTTCCTAGGAGAGGAGTAACACGAATTCTAATTGGTCTTCATAACTAAAACCTGGAGTCAGATATTAGGGGGTGAAAGCTGAAAGGTCAGAGAAGCAGAGCAGCCGGCTGCTAGAGAGACCTTTTACCTCTACCAATGTTCAGACTGAAGGGGTGATCCTGTCCTCAGACTGCAACTGTCTCCACCAAATCTCAGACTGCCCCGAGCGACTGTCTCCTCCTGCCCTATACTCCTCTCTCCGCCCAGCCATATCCTTTCCTGTCTCCAACTCCACTAGTGCTGGGATTAAAGGCGTGGGACTCCCCAGTGCTGGGATTAAAGGTGTGACCACTACCTCTAGTGACTTAGTTAGGCACTCTGATCTTCAGACAAGCTTTATTTGTCAAAACACAAAACAACACTACAGAGAGGTACCAACGAGAGGATCAGACCACAGCCTCCATCCCTGTAGCCACCCTTGAGGTCACAGCAGGCATTCATCATTACCGTGTTCTAGCTAGTCCCCTTGCTAGCCCTTCTATGGAGGTGTGGTCTAGAGACTCTCAACCACATCCTGTTCAGGTCATGCGTCTTAACTTGCCCATTACTATTTATTTTTATTTTTAATTTATTTGTGTGTGTGTGTCTGTATGTCTGTGTGAGTATATGCTGTGTGTGTCTGTGTATCTGTGTGAATGTATGCTATGTGTCTGTACCTCTGTGTGTATGTATCTGTATGAATGTATGTTTTGTGTGTGTGTGAATGTATGCTGTGCGTGTGTATCTGTGTGAATGTATGCTGTGTGTAAGTGTCTGTGTCTCTGTGTGTAAATGTATGCTGCGTGTGGCTGAGTGTGTCTGGCTGTGTGTCTATATGTCTTTGTGAATGTATGCTGTGTGTAGCTGTGTGTGTGGCTGTGTGTCTATGTGTCTGTATGTTATATGTGTGTGCACGCATGTGTGTGTGTGTGTCTGTGTGAATGCGTGCCGTGTGTGTGTTGGTGCCCACGGAGACCAGAAGAGGATATTGGTTCCCCTGGAGCTGGAGTCCCAGGTGGCTGTGAGCCACCTAATGTGTGTGCTGGGAACCAAGCACAGGTACTTTGGAAGTGCAGCAAACACTCTGACAGCTGAGCCATCTCTCCAGTCTTTGTTTATTAAACTGGGGAAGGTGTACCAAGAGGCCTCCAAGTAGACCAACTGGGCACCAAAGATGAAGCTTCCTGCTGTCAGAGTTTCCATCAGGGATAAACATGGCTGGCAGCTTTGCCATACAGTAAACCTGATGGTCCATGGCCTGATGCTGTCTCCTCCAGAATCCTTGACCTGTCAGAAGCTGTTTTTGTTTGTTTTATTTTGTTTTGAGACAGAGCCTCTCTACATAGCTTTGGTTGTCCTAGAACAACTATGTAGACCAGGCTGGACTCGAACTCACAGACATCCTTAAGCCTCTGACTCCCGAGTGCTGGGATTAAAGGTGTGTGCCACACCCGTAATCCTTGACTGAACATGGAGTGGTCCTTCTCTGGATCCCCAGGGACTACATTGTGACTTTCCCGTGAGGCCTCACTATATTCTCTGTAGATCATTTTTTTCTCACCCCACCAGATACCTCAGACAACCCGGGTCCCACCAGGCCATACAACCTTCTCACCTGGCTCAGTGTGCTGACGGCTATTTACTGGGTCAGCATGTTGTCTAGGTGGAACCATTCACCACAAACTATATGAGAAGGCTAGAGCGACCCTGGGGCAAGCCAGTAATGTATCCTCTTAACTGTTGAAAGGGATGTCAACCATTTCTGATCGTCTTTTCCAATAGAGAAGGAAGGGAAAACACAGCTCACGGCTGCATACCTGGTACCCGAGAACATGCCGATGTGCACATCTGGCCCAGATGCAGATGCACACAGGACCAGTGGGTTTGGCTGTTGTTATCTGGTTGGGCAGGGGCCAGAGCTGTGGATTAAGTAGCCATGTGGTGACCTCCCGCCCTTCGGCCTCTAAGGATGGCGTCCACCATTGTCATCCTAATCGAGGACAAGGCTGAGCATCTTCTAAAGCTTTTGTTGCCTGGGTCATGTGAGATGATTCAGCAGGTTAGAGGTGCTTGCTGCCAGGCCTGACAAGCCGAGTTCAGTCTCCAGAGTAAATAGGAGAGAACCAACTCCCATAGGTTGTCCCGACTTCCACACGTGTGTCACGGCATGCGCACACCCACCCGATAAATAAATATAAGAAATATTTTTTTTTTTTTTTTTGGTTTTTCGAGACAGGGTTTCTCTGTGGCTTTGGAGCCTGTCCTGGAACTAGCTCTGTAGAACAGGCTGGTCTCGAACTCACAGAGATCCACCTGCCTCTGCCTCCCGAGTGCTGGGATTAAAGGCGTGCGCCACCATCGCCCGGCTTAAGAAATATTTTTGTTGGCTGTTTTATTGCCTTTTCTTACAGCCATTTGCCCTTGAAAGAAGTGGTCTGTTTAGGGCCACTGAAATGGCTCAGAGTACAGTACGGACAGTTGTCGCCAATCTCAATGACCTGTTTCATCACTGGTACCTATACAGTAGGAGAGAACCGACTCTTTCAGGTTGTCCTCTGGCCTCCACACACAGACCACAGCATGCACACCTACACCCCACCTGCACCCACCTATACCCCACCTGCACTTGCCTATACCCCACCTGCATCCACCTACACCTCACCTACTCCCCACCTGCACCCACCTATACCCCACCTGCACCTGCCTATACCCCACCTGCATCCACCTACACCTCACCTACACCCCACCTACACCCACCTATACCCCACCTGCACCTGCCTATACCCCACCTGCATCCACCTACACCTCACCTACACCCCACCTGCACCCACCTATATCCCACCTGCACCTGCCTATACCCCATCTGCATACACCTACACCTACCTGCACCCACCTACATCCACCTACACCTCACCTACACCCCACCTGCATCTACCTACACCCACCTACATCCACCTATACCCCACCTACATTCACCTACACCCCACCTGCACCCACCTACATCCAACTACATCCCACCTACATCTACCTACACCCCACCTGCACCTGCTTATACCCCACCTACATCCACCTACGTCCAACTATACCCCACCTACACCTCACCTACATCTACCTATACCCCACCTACACCCACCTGCATCTCAACTACACCCCACCTACACCCCAAATCAGTGTGATTTAAACATCTTTTAAAAGAAGGTCTGCTTATCATCTATCTTCTCCATCAGACCCGGAGCTCGAGACTAGAGACTCATATTTATCCACGACCTCTGCATCTGGCGTATATGACCTCAGCAGCCATGCATCAAATGATGGATGCATCAAATTTTTTGACAAGATGGGAAGACAGCATTGCTTGGGCAACACAGTCTTCTTGGATCTGGAAATCAACCTACCCAGCCTACGGATAAGTCCAACCCTGACAGCAACTACATCGTCTGGGGGAATTTATAAGGAAACACCATGTCAGCCAATCAAACTAGCTCTCCTCTGAAACCAAGGCTGTGTCCCCCGCCCCAGTGGAGGCTCCTCAGGCTTGTTCTCCTGGATGGACTGATGTTTTCTGATGGCAATAACGAGCAGAAACAGACTGAGCCCTTGTCCCACGTGGCTGCAGTAAATGCATCAGAAACACATTGCCCATCTCAGGGTGAAGTTTGGAGGCCCGAGGCAGCCACGGAAGAAAACCGAGGTTGACAGTTCCCAGTTAAAGAGCCTGATATTCTATAAATGAAAAAAGGCCAGCTGCGTGTCCCGCCACCACTGAACTCGGTAAATGAGTTATCCTGGCCTTCTGTTATTTTTCAGACTGGGAACTCCTAATGATATCTGTTTGGGCAACTCTAAACTTCATTTATCAAAAAAAAAAAAATCTCCAATTTACTGAATCTGAAGATTTTTTCCTCTCTAGGTCTTAAATTGTTGAGTGTTTTACAAAGCTTGTTTCTCTTTATCTATTTCTATAAGAGCCATTTTATCTTGACTAACTCCTTAGAACTCTCTCAAGTCCGCCCACACCTGAGGCCACAGAGGCCTTTTTGCCTAGTTTTCCATGAACCCGGTGCGGCCCGTGCCTTGGACTCTGCCGGCACTGAAACCAGCCGCTCTCTTCCCGCTGCCTGATGGGCTTTCGCACTCTGCCAAGACTCCTTCCACCTTCTGCGGAGAACTCTTCCGGGACAACTTCCTCCCCTGAGCAGCTAATCACTCCCTTTCCCACCTCCTCAACATTTCAAACAAATGTCTACAGTAAACACCCGCTATGCCACATTGTAACTATTGACTTACTGTCCTCACTGGACTAAGAGCCCCTCAAGTGGAAATTACATTTCATTCAAAGCTGTATCCCCCCTGTGCCACTCTAGTCCTTGGCTTACAGAGGACACACATTTGTTTGTTGACTGAATGAATGAAAATAAGGAGACTTGGTCCCTACCCAAAGGACCAGGACTTAAAACCTCTGGGAAAGGATCAATACGCCTCTGGAGCGGATCCTAAAAGGTATGGCTCCTCCAGCGACTGAACACGTGTATTTAGACAGAGAGCACCTGGCTCACAGGTAACTCAGAGGGTTAGGAACTCCCTGTCCATCCCAGGAACAATCCTTTCGTTTTTAACCACCTGGAGGCCCCACAAGTGCCTCTCAGCAGGCGGGGGAGCCACCAGGCCCAAGCTGGCTGCAGCCTCCTCCCCTTCCACAGACTCATCTTGGCAGCTCCATTGGTGTTCATGAAAATTCTGCTCATGCCTCAAGGAGAGAACAGCCACCAACAACACAGCTGCTTCCCCAATCTCTGAGGTACATCTCTAAAATCATCTTACTCTCTGGCTATCACAGCTGAAGCCTTTCAAGCAGAAGGCAGTATGTTCTCAACTCACTCTGGCTCCGAAGTTAGCAGAACTCTTGGTTGTTTATAAATGAGGCCTCCAGCTTCTCCTTCCTCCACTTCTCCATTGAGCCAGTTACCGCCACGAACGAGTCAAATGCTTTAGCCGGGCCCTTGAACCAGTGCCAGGACCGATTCAACTGCTTTAGCCCGGCCCTTGCCTCTTTCTACCTAGCATGTGTCTCTAGGTTAGTTAGATACCTGCCACTCACCAGTCGCTTTTACAACTGGGGCTTTCCATACTTGGCTTTCTCTGCTGGGTATGCACCTCAATTACCCAGTGAATGACTCTGTCCTTTAGAGTCCCGTGCAGGGATTCCTTCCTCCAGGAAGTATTCCCTGATTTGATCAGACGCTGTTCCTGTATGGTCACAACCAGTCATTCAACTATACAGCCGACAGCTATGGGTGCCTGGCTTGCAGCAGGCTCTGTTCTGGGCTGGAGACTCAGCAGGGAGGAAAACACAAACAGTACTTCCAGAAACCAGAAGTTCTCCCAGTGGGGGAGAAAAACAAACAAATCAACGGATAAAATTCAATTAAGAAGCCTCCCAGCATCTAAGGGGCTGAGGCAGGAGGAGCTCAGGTTTGTGACCTGTGCGGGCTACATGGCGAGAGCATCTCATGGCTGGGGCTGAGACAGGAGGAACTTAGGCTTGCGACCTGTGTGGGCTACATGGTGAGACCATGTCATGGTAAACACATGAAATATCAGCTTTAGAGTGACCACGAAGACAAGGACACGAGGCAGAGGTTCTGTTTTGCAGCACTGGGGATCAGACAAACTCAGGGACTTGCACGAGCTAGGCAAGCACTCTACCACTGGACCTAGGCCAGGATAAAGTATTATAAAATATTTGAAGGAAAGAGGAATTGTACTTCTGGGCACCAGTGAAGGCATTTCCTAAAGGGTCGTGGAGACTTGAGTCCATTAGGAACACTGATGATTAGAACTGTAAGTGCAAAGGCCCTGGGACAGAGACAGACTTGGGATGTGTGTAGAAAGTGGGACTGAGGCCATGGGAATGGGTACGTGATAAGTCCTTGCTTGTTATTCAGGCCAATGAAGCCTGAGAAAGGGAATGTGGGAAAGGAGGTCAAAGAGTCATCCAGGAGCAAGGCCCTGTAACACACGAAAGAGGGTTAGAATTTTACAGCAAACAAAATGGAAGCCTCTGGGTTTCAGCACAGGAGGGAGATGCTTTGCTTTACACTTTTATCCCATCCTAGCTCCCGGGGATAACAGACTGCAGGGGACCAGAAAGGACAGACATCTGACCTTACATCTAGCCCACAAATATTGACTGGCCAGACTGTGGACGAGTCTTATTCCAGGTACTGAAGACATCTGGTAAAACAGGATTTCTAGCAGCAAGGAAGACTCAGTGCAGGGGGAGACAGAATCATAAGCTCAACCACAGAACCCATGCCTAGTCTAGAACAGAATATGGGATAGGGGCCAGGCAAGGAGCCAGGCAGAGGAGCATTCCAGAAGGGCAAAGAGCCTGTGAGGACCTCAGTGAGGGAGAAGACCAGCAGTCTCCAGCCTGATGTGGAGGATGGAGGAGAGGACCAAAGCCAGCCCTGCCATCAGCACCGAGATGCTCGGGGTTTATCCTGCAAGTGACAGAGATCCTGATGGGCTTCGCTGGGGGGCAGATGCTGGGGTTCCCAACTTTGATATGAGTTTATTTACGTAGAGAGGCAAATCTGGAGAGGGCAAGACAGGAGGCTGTTTAGTCATCTGGGCAAAAAGAGGACAAAGCCCCGAGGAACTAGCTACGGAGACAGAAGAGTCTAAATACGTTCAGCAGCAAAACCGTCAGGACTGCAGGAGGGAACTGTGCGACAGGCCGGTTCCCAAGTTTGTAGCTGGGGTGGGTGGCTTGCCACAATGCCAACTGAGAGAAGGCATGTTATACCATACATGTTCCTGGGAGCACTGAGGAGGTATCTGAAACCTGGGGAACAGTTCATGGAGAGGAGCCTGGTCTACACAGCAAGTGGCTGAAGATACGATCTGGAAATGCCACCAGCAGAGAGGTGATGCTTGAAACTGACTCGACACAATCAAGACACGCAGGCCATCAGGTGTGGCTTCTGGCTCAGACCAGTCATCACTACCTGTGACCCCGAGGAAGTCGGTGCACCTGAGGTTTGCTTTCCTCACCTTTGGTTGGGGATTTTCTCTTTGTAAAATGGTGCCAGAGCTCTGGGCACATGGTAGGTGCTCGGCTAGTAACTAGAATCAGTAGTCACTGGCGATGGGGAAACGGAACAAGACGCTTCTGCTGTGTGAGTGAGCCCAGGTCTCACCTGTAGCCAGTGCTGGGCATCTACAGGTAGTGGCTTAGTGCTTAGTAAACAGGTATCACATGTGACTAAGTCTGGACCACTAAGAAAACAAGAGAAATCACAGGCCCGAACAACTAACAACAAGACCCTATCAATCCTCTCAGACCGAGCCACACTTGCGAGGCAGATGCCATCAGCCCCTGCCTTCCACCCACCCAGCCCCCTCTCCTCTGAACATTCTCGGCTCCCTTCCTCCGCCCCTTTCCTTCATCCTGAAAATGTGCTTCCACACACTTTAGTTCACAGCCACCCTGGGTCCTGCTACCTCCCTCAGAGTCTACGTATGTGTATGTGTGTGTATGTGCATGTTTGTGTGTGTTTGGAGACAGGGTCTCACTATGTAGTCCTGGCTGCTCTGGAACTTACTCAGTAGACTGGCCTGAGCTCACAAAAACACACCCACTTCTGCTACCAAAGTGCTGGGATAAAGGCGTGCGCCGCCACACCCAGCCTGTCGCACCACTACCCTCTCCCACCCAGAATGACCTTCTTTGCCTACCCTCTTTTTTTTTTTTTTTTTTTTTTTTTTTGCTTCGAGCGCTTCTTTCGTCTTCTTCCAGTTTTTATTTTGTTTTCCAGACAATCTCGCTACGCAGCTGTGGCTGGCTTGGTACTCTCTACATAGCCTAAACTGGCCTCAAACTCATGGCGATCCCTCTGCCTCAGGCTCCTGAATGCTGGGATTACAAGCAGAGCCACTGTGCTCTTCAACAAGGAACTACACTTGTTTTAGTGTATCCGTTTATTATCACCTTTTAAAGAGCGAGTACACTTTACGTGACCACCCAAGCAGGCTTGTAGAGACATATTTCATTGAAAATCTTCACGTGTGCATCTTTTCCTCCCGCAGTAAGTCACTGCGAGAGGAATTTCATTATGCATTTTCTACAGAGCCTGTATTCAAATAAACCCCGAGGTGCGGGAAGCTTCAGGCCGGCTTCTCATTAGAAGCCGCAGCATGGGGGCTCAGGAGCCCATCCCCTAAGGTCTTCCAGGGAGAGCTGAAAGGCTCAGATAAGTGCGCGCTGGCAAGCAGGGCTGGTCTCAGGCTCCAGTGGGCTCACCCCTGGGGTTGAGCAAAGAGAAGAGACAGGGGAGTTCTGAGAGGCACCGGAGCTGTCTAAACTCAGGGGGATGGAACTGAGTGAGCGGCAGCGGTAATTGAGTTTCAGTTACCTGCAGGGTGGCGAAATAAAGTGGTAACTTCATCTGCCTGCCATGGGGGAGTTTAGAGGTGTCCTTGGCAAGCTCACAGTGAAACCTGTCACCCTTCCATTGTGTTGGGTGACGGCAACTGGATGGCACATCCCAGTGACAGCCGCGTGCATCCAGTCAGGCAGACCGAAAGGCAGCTAATGAAGCCGCTCCCACGGGCCTGTCTCCCAGGGCTCCCCGCATTCTGTCTGAAGGAAAGGCACCATGGGAATATCCAGCACAGCCGACACCCGCATCACCCAAACTCAAAGAGTCTTTGAGTGGCGGAGCGAGGCCCAGCGCTGGGCCCATCCATCGTCGGGTCACTTTTTGTGGGTCTGTACAAACGTGCCGACCGGCAGCGCCCCGCTCTTCACCTGCTCCCGGATCTCAGCTCGGTGCTTTAATGTGAAGACCAGAGCTCGCACCGTCCTCCGGTACGGCCCGTTAATGAGCCGGGAGCAGAGATGAAACGTTTCCCGCTCAATATTTTCAACCAGTAGGTGATCCATCTGAAAAACAGCAAAATTATCAAATTAGGGCCTTGCGTTGCATAAGGATTAGAAGCGAGAGAGGCTGGCCGCGCTCTGCTCTGGGGCCTCCATTAATCACCTGAAATTCAAGGACATCTACTTCCTGTCACAAGAGAAACAGGAAGAGCAAATTAATTCCACCCTGGCAATTAAGGAACAAGGCCATGTGCTTTGTGACAGGGACCTCATTCACAACCCCTGCCGGGTGGTAATATTTGCCATTATAACAGGAAACCGGCCTGAACTAAGCAACCAGCACCAGGCCCTGTGCTTTACCAACCAGGAAGCCGGCTCCAAGGATAATAAATCAGAGAAACGGTGCACACTTCCTTATTTCAAAAGTGCCTTTTGCCTTTGTGTAACAGTCTAGAAATGCTGGTCTGGACCCTGAGATCACAGTCACATTTAATATTCATAACTGGCGATCACATTTTATATCTAAGGAGGAGGTTCCAAGGTAAAGGGGTCAAGGTCTCACAAACAAAGGGGCAGGGCTGGACTCAGACCTGATCCCAGAGTTCCTGTGCCTTCCCATCAGGTCAGAGATACTCCCAGGCGGCTGAGTCTGGAAGTTGGACAGTGCCGGGGTGATCTGCCTCAGGCCCAGGCCAGCCTGAGGTCTCATAGTCAAAGCAGGAAGGGATCTGTATCCACATGTGGATCCAGGACAGGCTGAGCGACTGTTTTTCCCTAGGAGTCGCACTGTGCTGGCTGGTTTATGAGAACCTCTACCAAGAAAAATGTCTCCACAAGATCAGGCTGCAGGCAGACCTGTAGGGCGTTTCTTTCGTTCTGATTTTTTCTTTTCCAAAGCAGGTTTCTCTGTGAAGCCCTAGGTGGCCTCAAACTCAGAAATCCACCTGCTTCTGCCTCTAGAGTGCTGGGACTAAAGGCGTGTGCACCCGGCTGCTGGGCATTTTCTCATTTTGTGATTAACATGGGAGGGCCCAGTCCACTGTGGGTGGTGCCATCCTGGGCTGGTGGTCCTGGGTTCTATAAGCAGTCAGTCTGAGCGAGCCATGAGGAGCAAGCCAGGAAGCAGCCTCTCTCTAGTCTCTGTACCAGCTCCGGCCTCCAGGTTCCTGCCCTGCTTGAGTCCCTGCCTTGGCTTCCCTCAGTGGACTGGGATTCAGGATACGTTACGCCAAATAAACCCTTTCCTCGCCAAGTTGCTTTTGGTCACAGTGTTTCCTCACAGCAACAGTAACCCTGACTAAGATGCACTGCTATGCTGGTATATCAAGCTTAAGCACCCCAAATCCTGCCTCCCCCAATACGGAGAGAAAACCTCAGTACAAAGGACTAAGAGTTCTTCAGGTTACAACAATGTCCTTGGTGTCCCTTGGTTAATGTCATAATATATTACAGTTCCCTTAGGAACAAGTTCTTCAAAATAGGAATACTTTTTATTTATTTAATCTAGGGTGTGTGTGTGTGCGCATCAGAAATTGAACTTGGGACCTTGCACATATGTCATGCACCGAGCAACGGCCACAGCCCAGAACACGTTTCTATTTCTCACTTCTCTGTTCAGTCCTTCCCAGGTATCTGATGTGGGCCACTGCGCCTGGACAGGCTAGGGTTTCCACTGCTGTGATAAACACCATGACCAAAGCAACTGGAGGGAGGAAAGGGTTTATTTGGGTTACACTTCCACTTCACTGTTCATCATGGAAGGAGTCAGGGACCTGGTGGCAGAAGCTGATGCAGAGACCATGGAGGAGTGTCGTTTACTGGCCTGCTCAGCTTTCTTTTATTACCCAGGATCACAAGCCCAGGGCTGACACCACCTATGGCGGACTGGACTATACCCTAACATTTAGGAGGCTGAGGCAGGAGAAGTTCAAGTTCTAGCCTGAGCATCACGAAAAGTTCATGTCAAAATACAAGCATACAAGAAAACAAATTCCAGCCGGGCGGTGGTGGCGCATGCCTTTAATCCCAGCACTTGGGAGGCAGAGGCAGGTGGATCTCTGTGAGTTCGAGGCCAGCCTGGTCTACAAGAGCTAGTTCCAGGACAGGCTCCAAAGCCACAGAGAAACCCTGTCTCGAAAAACCAAAAAAAAAAAAAAAGAAAGAAAGAAAAAAAAGAAAAAGAAAAAGAAAACAAATCCCAGACAAGGGACAGCACGAACAGGTGCTGTGCCAGGGGTGTGAGGGAAGGCAGGGAGCAGCGTGTAGTTCTCATGCCTCTTGCTAAAGTCAGGCTGATCAGAGTAAAGAAATAAAGAAAAACATCCGTGCCATCTGTAAGCGCATCACGCCGCCCTGAGCAGTGTCACTGTACGAAATGACCCCAACCCGCTCAACGCCAACCCCAGGCCAGTGGGTCCTAACTTGGGCCTTCAGGTGAAAGATGGGTACTTCTGGGCGAACGATCCAGAGTCCCTGGACTCTGAGAAAAAGAGGTTTTGCTGTGAGGTGTATACGTTGAGTGGAACAGAACAGGAAGGAGAGCTCCCCCAAAGTGAGGCAGTCACTGTGTGTAGTCACCAGCTTTTGTCCTTGTCTCGTGCACAGTCTCTGTGTGAGCTGGGTTTTCATCCAGGAGGAGGGAACCTCAGCTGAGAGACCATCTTCATCAAACTGGCCTACAGGCAGGTGGGGGGCATCTTCTTGACTAATGATTGGTGTGGGAGGGCCGGGCCCCATCCTGCTGTGGAGTGGTGCCACTCCTGGGCAGGCAGTCCTGGGTTTTTTAAGAAAGCAGGCAGAGCAAGCCAATAAGCAGGGTTCCTCCTAGGTCTCTGCTTCCGTTCCTGCCTCCGGATTCCTGTCCTGCTTCCCTTGGGACTGCACGTGGAATGTGTAAGTCAAATAAACCCTTTCCTTGGCAAGCTGCTTTTCACCACGGTGTTTATCACAGCAACAGAGGGGCAACTAAGACAGTCTCTTTCCTGGAGACTCTGTCCCTCCCTGACCACTACCAGCTCTCACTGCTCCACACATCTCTCTCCAACCACAACTTGTGCTTCTTCGAACAACCTAATCACTGCCTGGGAAGCAGATGGAACTTAGCACAGATAACCAAGGGGTGATATGGCCAGGAGTGGTGCTCACCCCCATAACCACCCTTCCTGTTTAAGACCTGTGCTGTCTTCTTGGAATTCCTAAGTGCCTATTTCTCAGGGATAGGGACTGATCTGCTGCCCCTATCTGTTTGTGCTATGGGTGGAGTGTGTATCATTCAGTTATTCAACATCTAGAGTTGTTCAGTTCTGGGTGAACCGACTGTAGCTGGGGAAAGATAAAAAACAGCCAAGCAGTGCTCTCAGAGAAATGGGCTTGGTCAGAAATGGCACCATATTCAGGTGCCATGCTGCAAACTCTTTAATTCTTGTTCCTGAGTTCGCCCTCAGTGCAAAACCTCCACATGTACTGTAACTGTGTTTGTTTTCCCCAGCAGACTGTGAGTACCTCTAGGGATGACCTCATACACACGATTCCTTTCCCAATTTTCTGTGCCCAGCTCAGACGTAGGCACGCAGTAAGTCTCAACAAATACCTGCTGAGCGACTCCTTCCTCCCCACGCTCCCTCCTCTCCTGCTCTTTCAATAGATCATTCCCATAGCCAAATGTGAATGAGAGTTCCGTGGCTCTTGGTTTGGTTTGTTTGTTTGGTTTTTTTTTTTTTTTTTTTTTTTTTTTTTTGGTTTTTCGAGACAGAGTTTCTCTGTGGTTTTGGAGCCTGTCCTGGAACTAGCTCTTGTAGACCAGGCTGGTCTCGAACTCACAGAGATCCGCCTGCCTCTGCCTCCCGAGTGCTGGGATTAAAGGCGTGCGCCACCATCGCCCGGCACTTGTTTGGTTTTTTGAGACAGGGTTTCTCTGTGCAACAGGTGTAACAGCTCTGGCTGTCCTGGAACTCACGTTGTAGACCAGGCTGGCCTCGAACTCACAGAGATCCGCCTGCCTCTGCTTCCCGAGCGCTGGGACTAAAGGTGTGTGCCACCACTGCCCAGCTTAGAGCTCCATTTTCTGTTTTCTAGTTCATAAAATTCTACCTCTTTTACAGCAGTGCTCCTGCCATTTCTCCCATGAGACCTCCAATTCCCAGGTCATACTGGTGTGTGTGCAACCGCTCCCAAGGACCACGATCGCTGTCCGCCTTAGAGTTCTGTTAGTCAGTCACAAGCACTCTGCTGGGGGGAGTGAGCTTTTTCGGTCAGGGAGGCAGTTCTTTGTGTCCTCCCTGGCACCTAGCAGATCCTATATTTGCTGAACTGAATATTCACTGGAGAAAAAGCATGCGAGGGCTTTCCGTAGTACAAGTGGATTTGCACACAATTCCCCACGCTTCTTTTTGACCACTGGATACGTGTGAGGGAGAGCTGGTCAAAGTCAGGGGTATAGTCTGAATCCGTGAATCCATTAAACAAAGAAGAAGAAAAAAAACGCCAAAACCCTAACGGTCCCGTGTGAGAACATACCCCTGAGCCGGACCTCATTAGCGACATCTGACAACCAACTGGGCCACCAGCCAGGGTCCCAACTCTTAATGATACGGGCTCACTTTAGAATCAGGTTCATTTTTTTTAATGACATAATAGGGAAATGATCACAGGCCGTGAGGTAGGAAGGAGAGGTGGATAATGAGGAAGGGGAAGGGAGAGAGTGGCACTATGGGGATGCTCACGAGGGAAGATCTAAGGGACAGAAGAACAAAGACCTGGAAGGGAGAAAGGAGAGGGAACGGGGCCTGGGTTTCGACAACAGCCATTTGATTCATTTGCTCCATTATTCCAGGAACAAGGAAACAATCCATGAACATGGAAAGCAAATTCTGCAGCGTGCTAAAGAGCGACCCTGTAGTGGCACGCTCCGTCACACATGACTTTACTCTGAAAGCATGCACTGAGACAGGAACACGGGAGAGCTGGATCTGCAAGAACACAGGCTAGGGTAAATGGAAAAAGTTCCAGTCATCGGGCCGGGAACTTAGGCTTACTACAGCGTGACAAAGCACACTGATGGAGTCCTGATGTCGGATGCGGACGTAACCAACACTAGTTACTTTCAAAGATTAGGATTAGGTGGGCCATGGATTTACCGCAGTAAAGAAATGACAGGCGTAAGGGTTTGCCTATGTAATTCTGTAAAAGGATTTGTATCAATTTACAGAAATGCCAACAAAGGCTGTTCATGCAAAGCAGACAGGGTGTTTATCTTTCTTTTGGGGGCAAAGGAGACAGTAAGATACATATTTTAAATTTTTAAAATTTACTCTTTGGGAACAAAACCATTCAGCTATACTGAATCGGATACTTTTTCCAATTACATTGGAAAGCACTAACGAATGTATCACTTTTTAAACTTCGCTTTGTAACACTTGAGTGCTTACCACTTGATGTGCCATTTAAAGGATAATTAATGGATAAACTAAAAGGATAATTATTATGGAGTTTAATATAGCAGGCAAACTGCTCATTAATCCTTACAAGCATGGCTTCGTTATTATCATTTACTTAAAAAGATACCACAGGGAACTGGTATTTACCACCACATTAACTACGTATTATAGACCACACTGTACGTTTCAGCACTAATCCTGGTTTATTTCAAAAATAAGCTTTATTTAAAATAGCAAATCTGTTGGCTAATCGATACTCGGGAAAATTACTCACAACTTTCACACGCGTTCTCTTCATTATTCATACGGAAGCTTCCTTTAGGAAAAGCTAAGACATCTTGCAGCAGAGGGAGTCTGCACTACCAGACAGACATGAAAAATAAAGATGTATAGAACGGAATAGACAAGATGACACTAACTGAGATTGAGCAAGGTTCAAGAGACAACACAAATGTAAATAATTATGCCAATTTTCTGGGGTGTTATTTAAGTAATCAATAAAAATATCTTATGGGACATCTGGCAAATAATTTGCCCTAAATAAATCCTGGATAACCATAGCTTGTCTGACATTTTCTGGAAACTATGGTAATGCACCATAAAAGGAAATGCACCAGAATGTTAACTATTTTGAATCAGGTGGCATGTTCAGTGGTGACTTTTTTCTTCTATATCTTTTTCATTTACATCTTAAAAAAAAATCCAAGTCTTGCTGGGCAGTGGATAACCATAGCTTGTCTGACATTTTCTGGAAACTATGGTAATGCACCATAAAAGGAAATGCACCAGAATGTTAACTATTTTGAGTCAGGTGGCATGTTCAGTGGTGACTTTTTTCTTCTATATCTTTTTCATTTACATCTTAAAAAAAAATCCAAGTCTTGCTGGGCAGTGGTGGCGCACACCTTTAATCCCAGTAGTTGGGAGACAGAGGCAGGCAGATCTCTATGAATTCAAGGCCAGCCTGGTTTACAAATTGATTTTTCGGACAGCCAGGACTATTACACAGAGAAACCCTGTCTCCAAAAACCAAACAATAACAATGTTAAAACCAAAACAAAGTCTTTCTTTTAAAGGTATAAATAACACGGCATAAGTCCATCTGCGCTCGTTCATGGCTATAAAACTGAGACAGAAAGGAAATGCAGTACAGGTCTGGCACTTAAGTCTGACTTCTCAATTCCTTCCTTTAATGTTTTCTTGCTGTCATTTGCCTGCATGGAGGGGATGTGCATGATGTGTGGGCACACATGGCCAGGCACGCACAATGTGTCAGGGGACAACTTTACGGAGTCAGTTCTCTTCCTTCCACACTTCAGGGATCCAGTTCTCGGTGTCAGGCTGTGCCACCAGTGCCTTTACCAAGGAACCATCTTGCCAGCACCAAACTCTTATGTTTGTTACTTTAATCTTTAAGGATATTTCAATAAGGAGAAATTACAATAGGAAAAGTATGGATGCTATATATCTGTTTTTTTAAAAAAAAATATTAGGGTTTTTTTTTAATTTTTTCAAGACAGAGTCTCTCTATGTAGCCTAGGCTGACCTTAAATCTACACATCTGCCTGCTTCTACTTCTCCAGTGCTGGGATTAAAATCACGCCAGATTTTTGTTTGTTTGTCTGAGACAGGGTTTCTCTGTGTACCCTAGCCCTGGCTGTCCTGGAACCCCCTTTGTAGACAGACCAGCCTTGAACTCACTGAACTCCACCTGCTTCTGCCTCCCAAATGCTGGGATTAAAGGTGTGTGCCACTAATGCCCAGCAGGCATGCTAGCTTTAACCACGTCTGGCTCATGATTAATATTATTATTAATGAGCAATTTTTTTCCAGGGTCTATACCTTAAACCACTACTATCATCCAGGCTTCTGACTGGGGGTAACGAAATGTGCCCACAAGCTGGTTTTATGCCACAGATCTGAAAGTGCAGGCTGATAGAGAACGAGGGGGAGGTCCTTCCTCTTTATCACAGCTGATATTTTACAACACTTCAAATTTTTTATTTTAGTGGAACAGAGAGAACTGAAATTCGAAGAAACCAACATTTATTAAATGATTTCTAACTAGCAGGCCCCATAGACAACTCCTTCATATAAATGGTTCATTTAGCTTTCCCAAAAACTTAGGTGGTGGGGTTCAGCCTCTGCTTTCACAGGTCAGGACAAGCCTCAGCAATGCTGAGGAATGTGCCTCATGTACACAACAAGGACCTGAACTGGGCTGGGCCTTGGTGGTTCCAAAGCCAACAAACAACACTGCTGCGGGACAATGGTCTTATACCCTATAAAGATTTATCACTTGTATTGGTTTAATAAAATGTTGATTGGCCAGTAGCCAGGCAGGAAGTATAGGTGGGACAACCAGAATAGGAGAGTTCTGGGAAGAGGAAACTGTCTGCAGTTGTCACCCAGACACAGAGGAAGCAAGATAAGAATGCCTCACTGATAAAAGGTACCATGCCACATGACTAGCACAGACAAGAACTATGGATTAATTTAAGATATAAGAGTTAACAAGAAGCCTGAGCTAATAGGCCAACCAGTTTATAATTAATGTGGACCTCTGTGTTTCTTTGGGACTGAATGGTTGCAGGACTGGGCGGGATAGAAACCTCTGTCAACACAACACTGTTTTCCCAAATGCTCACAAATCCAGAATCCTTGAAGGATAAGCTATCAGTTTAATTTAATTTATTTAATATCTAAACATTTTTATGCATGTGTATGTATCTGCATGTATGTATGTGCCTTGCATTACAGTACCTAAAAGGCCAGAAGAGGGAGTCAGATTCCCTGGAGCTATAATTGTGCAGGTGGTTGTGAGCCACCCAATGGGATGCTAGGAACCAAACTTGAGTCTTATGCAAGAGCATCAAATGGTCCTCTTAGCTGCTGACCATCTCCAACTCCAAGAATAACTTTGCAAAATAGGCCTGCACAAAGATGGGTAGAGCTCATTGTGGGAAACACAGGCTCATTTAATTAGGAAACCCCATAATCACACTTAAAACCTCACCTCCAATTTCAAGATCCCCTAGAGTTGAGTTTACCAGTGATAGCGAGCTGCCTTGCATGGGTGCTGGGACCAGAACTCTGGTGCTCTGATGGAGTAGCAAATGTTCTTCACTGCCCGGCCATCTCTTCAGATCTCTCTGTTTATTCTAAGAATTCTATAGTTTGACTCTTAAAATCAAGTGCTTGGTCAATATCAATTTGCTGTTTGTATGCATTGTGAGTAAGGGTTCAGTTTGATCATTTTGTAAGACTATTTCCAGTTGTACTGGCAACGTTCTTTTTCCTGTGGATTGGGCTTGGTACCTGTGTTGAAAATCAACTAAACTAGATGCATGACTTTTTTCTGGAATCTAAATTCGATGTCATTATCTTATGTTTATCTTAATGCCAATTCTGCTTGACTACTGCAGAGGAAAATCTGAAATTTGGAAATATGAACCCTCTAACTTTACTTTTATATTTTATTACTTGTCTATTAAAATTGCACATAAAAAAAAACCTAAAAACTAAAAAACAACAACAACAAAAACCCAAAAAACAAAACAAACCTTACCTCCAATTCCAAGGCGTTTGAGAGTAATTTCTGGGCATTTTTTCTAAAGGACTCAGTTTTTGGATCACTTCGGACTTCAATAGAAGGTCTATCCACATGTTCTTCAAAGAAAGTTTTCCACTCAGCGTGAACTTCTTTGGCAAGACTCGCCACCTCTGGGTCTGAGTGCCTGCGCATCTTGTTCACAATGTGACCTAGAACAGAGAGAACCAGAAGGAAGTACAGTTCTGCCTCTGGAAAGCACTGAGGGGTACCCACTCAAGGATGCAGTGATCACTTCTGTGCAAGCATCTGTCTGTCCGCACGAAATGGACAGAAGCGGGTGAAATGAGACAATCTCTGGGGGGAGCTGAATTGAATGGCGAAGGTAGCAGGTCAGAATGACAATGCCAAGTGTAGTAGAACACACCTCTAATCCCAGCTCTCAGGAGCAGACCTTGATGAGTTCAAGGCCAGCATGGCCTATATAACACAGTGAGTTTCAGGCCAGTTGATGGAGGAAGGTCATTGGTTAAAAAATAAAGAAACTGCTTGGCCCTCATAGGTTAGAACATAGGTGGGTGGAGTAAACAGAACAGAATGCTGGGAGGAAGAGGAAGTGAGCTCAGACTCGATAGCTCTCCTCTCTGGGGCAGATGTGATGAAGCTCCGACCCAGGATGGACGTAGGCTAGAATCTTCCCAGTAAGCGCACCTTGGGGTGCTACACACATGAATAGAAATGTGCCAAGCAGTGTTTAAATGAATAGAGTTTGTGTGTTGTTATTTTGGGGCATAAGCTAGCTGGCAGCTGGGAGCCACGTGGCAGGAACGCAGCCTGCAGCTCCCAGGCCGGCCCACAGCTCCTTCTACAGCCAGTCAAGGCTACTTAGTGAGACCCTGTCTCAAACAACAGGAGACAGTTCCAAAGTTGTAAGAAAAGAGAATGAATTAAGCATTTATCTTTTTTGGAATCTTACTGTATTTTAATTAAAAAATTAGTTGAATTTATTAAAAGAATATTCTTGATTGGGTGTGGATGTTGCATGCATATGTGTGTAGGTGCTCAATTGTATGGGTATGCATGGAGGCTAGAAGCTGGCATCAGGTTGATGTCAGGGTGTCGTTCTCAACTGCTTCTCATCATTAATTTATTTATATTGTGTGTATGAGTGCTTTGCCTGGACGTGTGTATATGTGTACCATGTGTGTATCTGCTGCCTCTGAAGGTCAGGATGAGTCAGAGCCTTTGGAACCGGAGTTACAGATGGCTGCTAGCGGTTCCCTGCAAGAGCAACAAGTGCTCTTAGCCGCCGAGTCAACTCTCCAGGCCCTCTCCATCTTTTCTGAGACAGGGTCTGTTACTGACCTCAAGCTGACTGCTTCCGCTAGGCTGTCCAGGAGGCCTGCGGATCCTTCTGTCTCTGCCCTCCGGCTGCCACACCTGGCTTTGTGGGCTCGGGGGACTCAAGCACAGGTCTTCAGACTTGCGCAGCAAACCCTTGACCCACAGAGCCATCTCCCCTGACCCTAAGAGAACATTTTTTATTCGGCTAATATGAAAAGATTGACAGAAAACATTTTGTGGGCCCTGATAAGCGATGCAGTGGGTGAGCTCTGCAGGGACAAGTTAAGGGGGACTTTGTGAGGGTTGGGGATGAACTGACATTGTCTGTATCCTGACCCCTGTGAGTGGTCAAAGTAACTGACGGCTCTGCCTATGACTGTTTCTACAAGCCTCCCTCAAAGGAAAATAGGAACCACAATCCAACTGGCCATTCAAAGCTAACTCTTAGTCTCTAGACACCTGTGACATAAGGAATAAGTTACAGTAAGATGCAAACACATTCAGAACATGGGGTGTTCCTCAAGACAACAGATGGGTTTCTTCAAGCCCACGGCACTGTTTACAAAGGTTGTTTTCAGATTCTGAATCCTGATTATCAACTGGATGTGTGATCTAAATCCTGGCCAGAAACATAGAAAGGATATTGTGGAATAAACAAGAAATATGGATAAGCACTAAATATTAAATTATACTAGGGGTTACTGTTAATCTGGATAAGCACTAAATATTAAATTATACTAGGGGGTTACTGTTAATCTGGTTAAGCACGAAAACCACGTTTTGACCACACACAAAGCTAGCAGAGTGGTTCTGTCCTCCTTAGTATTTCCTTGTGAGACCAACACGCCGCCCACTGTGCCAAGTCTCTTTATTTTGTCTTTTAAATTTTTGACATTTATCTATTTACTGTGCTGTGTTTAGTGTATCTATTTAGTGTGCTTGTGTGGGGGGGTGTGTGAGTCTTGCATTTGTGTCCCATGGTGCACGTGTGGAGGTCAGAGGACAATCTATGGGAGTTGGTCCTCTTCCTCCACCGTGTGGGTCCCTGGATCAAACTCAGACTGGCAGCCTTGGTGACAAGGACCTTTAATTGCTGAGTCATCGTTCTACCCTGTCTTTTCCCTTTTAAATAACTTTCCCCCCCCAACATAAATTTGATTATTTCACTCTTCTATTTAAACTCTTAAGTCCTACAGCCAAGCTCTTTCACGTGGGTCCCTTCCCAACCCGCCACCCCCCTACTTCCTAGCTTCAGTGCCAGCTGCTTCCGGTCGTCCTACACCAGCTGCTCGTAGCTCCTAAAACGCTTGAATATTCTTTCTTGTCTCTTTATGTGTATATCCCTATAAGTATTCTGTCCACCTGAAATACTCTCCTTGCTCTTCAGCTGGCTTAGCCCCCAGGAAGCCTTCCTGAGCTCCCGCAGCTTTGCTGACACCCTGCCCTGCACCTGTGCTCACCACAGGGCTCCCTAGTGCACGCTGCACCTATCTGCCAGTCACCTCTTGCTCACAAGGGAGCTTCTTGAGGAGTACATTCTTCTTTGGGTCTCCATCAGCAGGCACAGGCTGGCTGAGACCCACCAGCACAGCTGTACATATATATTTGACTTAAGCACTGAACAGAACACACGAATGAAGGGGACTGTTTCACATGAGGTGATAGAAAGGGACACACAGAAACACCAGCAGAGAAACTGACTTGTAAACTGAGCGTGGCGGCGCAAGCTTGTGAAATTAACACTCAGGATCGGTGGCAGGGCACTGAAGTTTAAGGTATCCTTGGTTACATCTCAGGTTTGAGACCAGCCTGTGCTATGGGAGACATTATTGAAAACAACCACCACAACAAATAAACACACGCCCCAAAACCCAAAAGAAGAGTCTATAGATTTAACAGGATCTCTACTAAGAAAATCTCAGTAGGTATTTTTTATTAGAACACAACCAACGATTTCTAGACTTAACTTTGCAACGATGCTGCACAGGAGTATAAACACTATTTTGAAACAGAGGGGCTAACCTGCTACAGACAGCCTTCTGAGGTATCAGAACACATTATAAAGCAACATTACTTAACATTACACAGATCATCTCTAAAACGAATGGATAAATTTATGAAATAAAAATAAGGCTCAGAAACATATATTTAAGAATCTAAAGTTGAGTGCAGAGGCACATGCCTATAGTACTAGCTACCGAGGAGGCTGAGGCAGGAGGATGGCCACTTAAGGCCCCGAGTTTAAGGTCAGTTTAGGTAACACAGTCTGATCCCATCTGAGAGAGAGGGAAGGATGGACTTAATATGTAATAAAAGAGTTATCACGAACAATGGGAAACATATTTAAATTAGGGAAGCAGTCAGATCAATTCCCCAGTTATGCCAAATGCCCAGCCCGACACTGCTTGATTCACTATTCTCTGCCAAAGGTCATGTGTCAAGGTTCTGTGCCAGGCACTAGTCATGCTGGGCTCAAAAGAAACTATCCTCACTTCTAAAAAGTTCTGTGAGCAGAATCCTGGAGATGAAAACCAAGTGAGGCTGAAGAGATAATGGCGACGTAACAGCGATTGTAACTTCCTGCGCTAACCAGTCAGTTATGAAGGGGCCTTCTCAGCTGTCTTCCCGCTGACCAGGGAGAAGAGAACAGACATGTCATACCAGGAGAAGAAACAGCTCTCACTAGCCATGCCTGAAGGTGTTTCCAGCTAACAAATGCTCAGAAAAGCACTTTTGAAACCAAATCACTTAGGGCAGAGCTCACTCCTGGACTCTTCCTTTTAAAGACTGGTTCTCGTGTCCTCAAGATCGGCCTCCCAGCAGACAGCTCTTCACGTTGCCTGTGGATCAGTGCTGTGAATGCTAAAGACACAAAGATGGCGGCTAAGGGTTTGACTAAGGGGGGGTGCATGTGTTTTGAATATTCCAGGCTGTAGCTACAATTTCCAGTACCAGAATGAAAATACATAAAAATACAAAGAGAAAGGAGACACTGAAAGACCCAGGCATCTTAACCGAAGGCGCTGTGACAGCTACAGAGCCTTTGCTTCATGCCCAGCCCTGGGGACAGCTGGGCAGGTGACAATCCTCACGATCAGCCTACACTCACCCTGTCAAAGGAAGAGAAACATTCACCTTGGCGCTGTTTGAAGTCGGGAAGAGCTAGGAACAACCTATGAGCTCATTATCAAGGGTCCACTCACTAAAAATTACAGTATGTTCCCACAGTAACAAGAGTATAGTCGCTACAAACTGGAATAAGTAAACTATGCACGCCAGTTCCACCTGCAACCCAGCACTCAGGAGGTAGAGGCAGGCCTGGGCTACAGAGTAAGACCCTGTCTCAAAAAAAAAAAAAAAAAAAAAAATCCACACTACAAAACCCCTAAAGAAAGAAACACAAAAAGTAAACATGTAGATAGTTCTACACGTAGAGCCATTAAGATGCCAGTCAAGTAAAATCAGTAGAAGAGTATGTTCAGTGTGAGCCAATATTTATTTTAAAAACTACATATGTAGATACATATAAACACCATATTTGTTTATATGCAGACAAAAAAGTCTTACAGAATTTACAATAAAATTATTAACAGAGGTTCTTCTGAGTGGCATCAAGAGGCGGCATATCACGCCCCTAATAGCAGCAGCGTGTGGGGACGGGGCCTTCCCACCACCTGGTCCTCACCACATTTTCTGCCCTCCTAGAAGTGATGCCACTCTCTGCTGTCCGGTGTCAAATCCAGGGGCCTTCTCAGCCTCTCTGCGGCACCTGAGACGGGGACCCCCTTCCTTCTGAACTGTCTTCTACCAATCCTTCTTAGACACCATCTGTCCTGTACAGGGAATGTGCTCACTGTAGATGCTGAGTAACCCTTACTATCTTGAGGACCCCAGCTGGGCACTGTCCATGGCTTCTTTTTCTACCTGCCCGGCCCAGGTAATCTCATCTGCTCCTGTGGTCTGACCTCCACCTGCAGCAGATGTCTCCCAAGTGTGTGTCTCTAGCCAAAAGCCCCTGGGTAAGGGACCGTGTCTTCAGGGTCTTACTAGATGCCTCATTCTAAAGTACCCCAGACTCAACATTACTGCTCACACAATAGTAACACATGCTCCCCTGTGCGCTCACTCCAAGACACTGGTGCACTGCTTTAACACTTCCTGCACCCCTTCCTCTTCCTCCGCCCCCTTCACTTCTATTGCCCTGACTCACACTCTCATTGCCTCTCCCTGGGTCTACTGCAATAGTTAAATTAACATATTTGCTCTTTAGAGGAGAAAGAAGGTATTTAAATATTCTAGGCAGGACTGGGGATGCCGCTTTTGTTCACCATGTGTAAGAACTGGGCAACTGCTGTCTCAAACCTGGTCCTTTGCAATTCATCTTCTACCCTGAGACCATAGGACTGTCACAAGGTCATTTGAAGGGGATAGGGTGGAGCTCATGGGTCAGGCACTTGCTTAGTAAGGGGGAGAGAAAGACAGAGAGAAAAGGGGGGGCGAGGGGAAGAAAGACGTGAGGGAGAATATGAATCACAAAATGCCCTCAAGTTAGCGTCTAACTATAGCACTAAGACCACGCTGGCCTTACTTCTGTCACCCTCCTCTACTTCCACCCCAACTCTTCCACAGAAACTAAAACTGTTGTCTGCTTTGGGGTCACATTGTTTGGCCCAAGTCTTAGCTCACATGGCTCCTGCCTGGAATATTTATTCTTTTTATTTATTCTTCTTATTGTTATTATTATTATTTGGTAGTGGTGGATAACAAATTCAGGTCCTTGCACTTGCTGGACAAACATTCTACCACAGACCTACATCCCCAGTCCCGCTCAGAGTAATCAACATCAACTTTCTCCTCTAAATTGTAAACCTCTCGAGGGATGAACCTATTCCTTACTCTAGTAATATTCCAGTCCTCGGCACAGGGTTATCACAGACGAGACAGCAAGTGTTTACTGAACTGAATCAAACTGTAACTAGTTTTGTCTGTTATGTGTTTGCTGTCTGAGACAAGGTCTCTCTCTCCCTCCTTCCTTCCCTCTATTCCCCCCTGTAGTTCTGGCTGTCCTGGAACTTACTATGTAGACTAGGCTGCCCTCAAACTCACATTCTGCCTGCCTCTGCTTTCTGAGTGCTAGGATTAACCGTGTGTGCCACCATACTTGGCTCAAACAGTTACATTTGGCTTCCAAATTAGTTTTGTACCAACATTTAGACACAGATGCAACTGATTAAGAAAAGCGCACAACTGCAGATAAAAGCTCGCTGTGACAAAGTGAATTCAAAGGTGTTAAGAAGATGAAGTTTCTGATTCAGCTCTTGCCCCTGCTCTGAATTTCTTCTGCCCATCATCCCAGGCTTAGTGCGGATTAGTCCATTTACTTAACAATAAATCAAACCTCTCTACTGTATCCTTTTATGAGCAGTAAGCTGAAGCTCAGTAGAATAATTTGTCAAGGTCTCCCAGCTAGGAAGTCCTGAGGCCAGGATTTGAACTGTGTTACTCTGGGATCACTCACCGAACCTCTAACAGGATGTTAAGAGGCTCCATCATTAGGGCCCGACACAGTGTTCATCAAGGTTCTATATAGATAATGCAAGGCACCTTCTTAGTATTCTCCAACCAGAAGAGGACAGACCCTGAGAAATAACTGAAGGACAGAGGCTTGGTACTCATGCCAGGGTAATGAAGTCACCGCCTTTAGCCTTCAGGGCCAGTCTATCCTACAGAGCTCCCACAGTGGGCATGCTCTGAGTGGCAGGGAGAATCTGCAGGCATCAAGAAAAACACCTGAGGGGTGTAGGGCTAAGAGGGAGGTTGGGGGAAGGGTACAACCCGGCTGGGAAGAGGCAAGAACCTCATGCCAAGAGCAAAATGGAGAAGGGACAGGAAGGAGAGAGCTTAGGTGACTCCTGGAAAAACGGAGGCAGAACCACACATGTTAGAGCACAAAGGGAGTTTCAGGTACCACTTCTGAGCTAGTTTCTTAGCACTGTGCAGTCTGTTGTGGTGAAGCCAAATGTTCCCGAAGGTTCGAGTATTGAAGGCCGGGTGCCCAGGTGGCGGCACTTCTGGGAAATGGTGGAAACTTTGGAAGGTGGGGCTAATTAGAAGATCACTGGTGACGAGCCTCAGAAGGGGATTCGCTCCTCCTTGTCTCGCTGCTTTCCCACCGCAGGAGGTGAGCAGCTTTGCTTCCCCATGATGCTCTGCTCTGTCCAACGCACCACGGCTTGGAAACAAAGGGGCCAAGGGAACATGGCTGAGATTGACCGTGGTCAGCACTGGTCTTTCCCCCTTTGAATTGACAAGCTTAGGCATTGCCATGGCAACGGGGAGCTGCCCAACAGTATCTGACTTACTCCTGCAAGCCCCGGAACCTTAGTAGATGCTGTCACAACTCCCTATCTTACAGGTGAAGAGCCCGAGGTACTGAGGGCTAAATCGTAAGAAGCAAGGTGAAAAGTAGGGCTGGTCGTCAAGACCATACCTAAGCTGCCCGGCTTTTGCCCTAGCCTGTCACCTCTGGTGATCAAACAGTCCTACCTTCTCTCATTTCAACGGAAAAAAGAGGTTCCATGACCTTTCCCCAAGGTTACAAGTTGGTCAGTAGCTACATCAAGGAAGTTAATGATCTGCAAAAAGTCATTATTTGCTCCACAGAGTTTATGCTTTAAAGTAAGCAGTGTCACTGCTGGTCTTATGACCTAGGTCAGGTCCCCTGGGTTTAAGGTTAAGGGTTTCTGCATCCTAACACATTGTTAAAACAAATTCCCCACAGGAAGCTGCCATTTGGTCATTTAGCAAACATTACCAAATATGAGGTGTATCCCAGACCCAGGCTGGGCACTGACCAGTACACTGAACAAGACACACATGTGCACTAAGAACCTCCAGGCAGGGCTAACATACCAAACACACTGATGCGTGAACTATCACAGGCCCTAGGACATCGCTGCAAAGGGTCCTAAGAGCCCTGAAGAACAACTGAGTCAATTCAACAGAGAACAGGAAACAAGCAGTTTTCCCTGAGTCTCTGTGACTACGGAAGGAGACAAGATAGCATAAGACCGGAGCAAGAACACGGAGGCCTGAAACAGTATGGCGGTTAAGTAAGGACGATGGCAAACAAATGATGTCCCAAGAGATGCTCACCTCACCCTTGTGCCATTACTTCACACGGCAAAAGGGACTTTACAGTTATGGTTAAGGTTAAGGACCCTGAGATGAGATTAGCCTTGATTTTCTAGAGTGGGTTCAATGTGATCACGTGAGTCCCTTGAACTAGGACAAGGAGTGGGTATGTGCAAGGCAGAGGACCGGTCAGAGAGATGGGCTGTGGGAAGAGCTCTACTTCAGATCACTAATTTTGAAGATGGAGAAAGGGGACTAAAAGCTAAGGAATGCAGGTTTGTGGGGGTTTTTTTTGTTTTTTGTTTTTTTTTTTTTGAGACAGGGTTTCTCTATAGCTTTAGAGCGTGTCCAGGAACTAGCTCTTGTAGACCAGGCTGGCCTCAAACTCACAAAGATTCGCCTGTCTCTGCCTCCCAAGTGCTGGGATTAAAGGTGCACACCACTGCCTGGCTCTGGTGGCTTTTAAAAAGGAACTGAACTGTCCTTTTGAGCCTTCAGAAGGAATGTGACCCTGCCCAACATCTTCGCCTTAGCGATGCAGGAGAACAGGAGTCACGGAGTAGCGGGACACGGTGTACAAACACCTTAGAACTGTGGCTCATCACTTGGCTGTCTGACTTGGAGCAAGTTAAACTCACGAAGCTTCAATTTTCCCATTTTCAAAATTGAGAAAACAATTATGACTTCACAGGACTGTGACATGGGTCAAATGGGTCATGGACGTGACAGCACTTCATAAATACGAGTAGCTATTTATTGTAGTTACCAGCCATGAGTTAAAGCAGCGAGGAATCTCTGAAACAGGTCAACATAGCTGACAGAACCCTTCCCCCGGACTCTCAGATGCAGAATTACAGGGGGGTGTGCCTGCTGGCCAACCTTCATCATCGCCTCATCTTCTGTGTGCTTGACGCCCCTCGCCTGCCGGTTTATGATAAAGGCATCCACTCACAGAGGTCCAATAACCACAAGGTTCCCTTGCATGGCTGATCCTCAGCTTCCCTGAGCACTTGAGAATCTTGTGCCTCTGAAGACACTTGTCCCTGGCCCACGCGCCACTGCTGCCTGCCTACCTTTCCCCTGCTCCCTACCTTCCCTTAGCCTCTCCACAGCTGCTATGCCCTCTCTTCCCACTCCCTCACCATGAATTTTCTTCCAGGTTCAATCCTTTGGCCTTTTTAAGATCCTTTAACTCAGAGAATTCATTCACTTTTGTGATTCTAAACAGATATTTCCAGAAAATTACTTCCAAATATGTATTTCTAGTCTAAGAGTCTCACTTGAGCTGGACATTTTCATTAAAAGAGCTTATGTAAGAATTCAATATGCAGGGGCTGGAGAGATGGCTCAGTGGTTAAGAGCATTGCCTGCTCTTCCAAAGGTCCTGAGTTCAATTCCCAGCAACCACATGGTGGCTCACAACCATCTGTAATGAGGTCTGGTGCCCTCTTCTGACCTTCAGGCATACACACAGACAACATTGTATACATAATAAATAAATAAATATTAAAAAAAAAAAAAGAATTCAATATGCAAGACTGGCTGTGGTGTTACATGGCTTTAATCCCAGCACTTGGGAGGCAGAGGCAGGCGGATGTGAGTTTGAGGCCAGTCTGGTTCCAGGACAGCCACGGTTGTTACACAGAAAAATCTTGTCTTGAAAACCAAACAAACAAAAATCAAAACACCAGTGAAACTGAATAGAAATACCAGCAGGACGCTCCCACATGAGGCACAAAAGAAAACACTACATTCTGTTTTAAAAGTGGTTAAGTTTGAAAAGACGGCAGCACCCACAGGGAAGGGTCATGGGGCCAGTTGCCAGGGCACGGTGCATGCTAACCAGGAAGAAGGTTGGCTTCTCCGTTATCTTTCTAAGGTTAACTCATTCTCTGACCTTGGATAAGTCATTCCGTTCTGTGGGTTTCCTTGTTTATAAACTGAAGCAGCTAAATGGATTTCATGAGAATGAGGAAGAAAAATCCAGGCTGGCAAGATAGCTTAGTAGTTAAAGTGAGGTGCTTGTCACTGAGCCAGCCGACCTGCATTGGCTCCCTAGGATCCCTACAACGGAAAGAGAGAACAGACTTCCAAAACTACACCCTGTGGAATGTGTGTACCCCCACAAATAAACACATACATCATTAATAAAGAAATACACACTTTAAAAGAAAAATGATATTCTTACCAGTAAATGGACAAAACCCACAAATTCCAGCTCCTCTCCCCCACCCAAAAAAGGAAGGAAAAAGGACAAGTGGCTGATAAACCTATTACACTTATTCTACTTGGTAAATGAAAATAAGAATCTATTTCATATATATATGACTGCTGGATTAGTGATATTTTAAGGAAATTCTAGGTATGCAAATGAGGAAAACTTTCCTAGAATCTAAGATTCCCAAACAGATCAAGAAGGAGGTGAACAGGCCGGGCGGTGGTGGCGCACGCCTTTAATCCCAGCACTCGGGAGGCAGAGGCAGGCGGATCTCTGTGAGTTCGAGGTCAGCCTGGTCTACAAGAGCTAGTTCCAGGACAGGCTCCAAAACCACAGAGAAACCCTGTCTCGAAAAACCAAAAAAAAAAAAAAAAAAAAAAAAGAAGGAGGTGAACAGGATATTCTAGATGAAGGCCATAGGTAAACCGGAGCCATGAGCACTGTCTAAGTGCTCTGGAATGGCATCTAGAGGTTGAGCTGCCCTTTCTAAAGAAGCATCCTAGATTGGTGGAGAAAGACCGAACAAGAAAGAGATGGAAGGCGAGCAGAGCCACGAAGAGCCCCTGCCTGATCCTGCCCTTTTCCACTCATGCACTGCTGTTCTGGAGCAGTAGGGCTCGAGACACACTGGTACAGACTACAGCATGGTCCTGCTGGCAGGGAGTTACTGCCTAGCAAATAGAAAATAAAGAGGTAAATAATTAAATAAGTAATTACAAACTGAGATAAGAGCCTGGAGGGAAACCGTTTTAAAATACAGAAGTAGCAGCCAGTTCAGTGTCACGTATGCCAAGAGAAAGGAAAATATCAGTGGTTTCAAATCACAAGCCTGGGAAGATGAGAACTGAGACAAGACCATTGGATCCGAGCAGAACAAAACCACTGTGTCCTGAGAGGAGAGTGACTGTGGGAGAAGCCCGCTGGGAAAGCGAGAAGGCCAGAGAAGGGCACTGTGAGTGGAGATCGCTTTGAAAGAAATCTGACTATAAAGGGAGAAAGAGAAACAACCTGTATGGGAAAGACGGCAAAGACAGCTAGCGGAAGATCTGCGCCCGTGTGCAGGCAGGAGAGCCAGTAAGGAGATAGCTCTGGCAACAAAAGAGAGGCGATGGGCTATCCCACCTTCCACTTCCACAACTGGTCCTCGTAGAGTCCAGCTACGGGCTCTCGGAGGAGCTGTTTCGCTGCCCCATGCACCCAATCCTTCATGCTGTCATCATGTCTCACCCGAGTGACCAGGGCCACACTCTGTTCCCATGGCTCACTCCCTCACGTCTTTTACGTGTTTGTTCAGATGTCACTCTTAGTGCGCTCCTGTCTGCACCAACACATTCATCGCCA
This sequence comes from Chionomys nivalis, assembly GCF_950005125.1. Taxonomy (NCBI): domain Eukaryota; kingdom Metazoa; phylum Chordata; class Mammalia; order Rodentia; family Cricetidae; genus Chionomys; species Chionomys nivalis. The sequence continues at coordinate 40,503,603 of NC_080096.1, read as the reverse complement.
GGGCCTTTGCCTCTGCCCTACTTTTCCATGAACTATCATCATCTACCACTGCACAGATATTTCTATTTCTTCTCTGTGCTCTGCTTCCTTTTGCTATTAACTGTTACGTTGAGACAAGGTCTCTGTAAGCAGGAACACACCCATGGTAATCCTTCTGCCTTAGTCTCCTGAGCACCGGGATTATAGGTACGATCCACCAGGCCCAGCTAGGACAGAGACCTTCACTGGTGTCCATCACAGGCATCTCTAGTACAGTGTCAGGCACAAGGTAGGTGTTCTAGTTTCATTTGTTGATATAATAAAATACTGTGGCAAAAGGTAACTTAGGGAAGAAGGGTCTACAAGGTGGACAGTCCCAGGCTAGCCCACTACTGCCAGGAAGTCAAGGCCGGAACCAGACCAGCACTTGCCACTCTTGCTGTGCATTTACATCTTCTGTTTGTTGTTTGTTTTTATTTTATTTTATTATTATTTTTTTTTTTTTGGTTTTTCGAGACAGGGTTTCTCTGTAGCTTTGGTGCCTGTCCTGGAACTAGCTCTTGTAGACCAGGCTGGCCTCGAACTCCCAGAGATCCGCCTGCCTCTGCCTCTGGAGTGCTGGGATTGTTGTTTGTTTTTCGAGACAAGGTTGCTCTGTAGCTTTGGAGCCTGTCCTGGAACTCAATGAGGAAACCAGGCTAGTCTCGAACTCACAGAGATCTGCCTGCCTCTGTCTCCCGAGTGCTGGGATTAAAAGCGTGCACCACCGCCCGGTGCATCCACATGGTAATGTGCCGTTTCAGGCCTTTAGGCTTCCCTTTCCTTCTTCATGCCTCTGCCTGCAACAAACAGCTCATTCTAACCAGCAAAGGCGCATCTCTATGACAACCCTTCCCAATTCAGAGAAGAGAGTGCCGCTGCACCTTCACGGACTAGTACGTGCCCCCAAGCTCCTATTTTCAAAAGTCAACCACAACTATACAGTTACATGCTTACTTTCTAAGCAAGAACTATGAGGATCTTACAGACACAGACTGGGCATTGTTCTCTGGCATGCAACATAAGCCACGGTCTATCAAGGTCCTTGATGTGTGTCAAGCGAATGAATTATTCCAGATTGGAAATAAAATGCAGATCAAATGATGCAAGGCTCTGGCTGATCTTCACGTTGCTCATTAGTTTTTTTTTTTGTTGTTGTTGTTTTTTTTGGTTTTTCGAGACAGGGTTTCTCTGTGGTTTTGGAGCCTGTCCTGGAACTAGTTCTTGTATTGTAGACCAGGCTGGTCTCGAACTCACAGAGATCCGCCTGCCTCTGCCTCCCAAGTGCTGGGATTAAAGGCGTGCGCCACCACCGCCCAGCGTTGCTCATTAGTTTAACACAGAGACCTCGTCCTGTATTTTCCAACGCTGACTCCTCTCCTCTACTGGATCCTTCTCATCAGCGTTCAGCACGTTGTCACTCTCTATCTTAAAGCCTGACGTATTCAATCTACCTCCTTCCCCTTCCCCATCCCGTCACCTCTCTCTCTACTACCAAACTTCTCAAAAGTTTCTCTCTTTTCAGGGTTATTTCCACACCCCACTTTGCTCCTCTAGCTCCTGTCCTCAACCTTGCCTCTGAGACTGTCCTAAAATTATTAATGACTTTATTTTATAAATCAGTGCCATTTTTGGACTAAGCTTATCTTATCTGGTCCAGTGATAACCATGGTAGCTGACCACACCTCCCTCCAAACCCTGACTCTTTCATTTAAACGACAACATTCTCTTCTGTCCCTCTGGCCAGCTTTCTCAGTATGGTCCTAAAACCCTTTAAATATCCATGTGCTTCAGGACTGGGGCTTGGCTTTGTGCAATGGCTTATCTGGGCTTATCTGTTTCTGTCGCCACAATTCCTCGCTCTATGTTGATGATGAGTCATTCCCATTGAAATGGTTACAATCTTTCTTTAGATTCAGTTTTATGTACCCAATATCTTGGTTTATTGTTTTCTTTTCTTTTTCTTTCTTTCTTTTTTTTTTTTTTTTAAAGATTTTATTTATTTATTATGTATACAACATTCTGCCTCCATGGATGCCTGCAGGCCAGAGGGCGCCAGATCTCATTACAGATGGTTGTGAGCCACCATGTGGTTGCTGCAATTGAACTCAGGTCCTCCGGAAGAACAGTCACTGCTCTTAACCGCTGAGCCATCTCTCCAGCCCCCTTTCTTTTTTTTTTTTTTTTTTTTTTTTTTTTAAATTTGGTTCTTTGTTTTTCGAGACAGGGTTTTTCTGTGTATTCCTGGCTGTCCTGGAACTAGCTCTGTAGACCAGGTTGGCCTCGAACTCAGATCCGCCTGTCTCTGTCTCCCGAATGCTGGAGTTAAAGGCTGTATCTTTTTAGACATTTCTTTTGAGATGCTCTATGAGTCTAGAGAAAATAAGAAACACGAAAAAATAAAAACAGTTTTGAAATGAAGAACTCATGAATGAGGTAAGTAAGAGTCAGCAGAAGAGAGAATTAGGAGTTTGGAAGGCACATATCTGAAGAGATTCTCTAGACTGCTGAGAGAGCCGAGGGGATAAAGGGTATGGCAGATAAAAACATGAAGAAAAGATTTAACATAGTTTTACCTGTAGAATCTGAGGAGGGGGACAGAGAAAATAAAAGCACATTTGAAGAGCAAATGGTTATAAATTTTCAACAAATAAACATGAGCTTATATAGCCAGCACATATGACAACCCTCGGTGAGTCTCATATCCTGGTAACCACACCTAGGGTAGTTGCCATTCAAAGCATGCAGCCACTGGCAGAATCCAGTGAAAACGGTACTTGTGAGATTAAGCTATAAAAGAAACTATGGAAACCAGGCACAGTGGCTCCTGCCTGTAATCCCATCACTTGAGAGCCCGAGGCAAGATAATTACAAATTAGAGGCTAGCTTGGGTGCATAATGAGTTTCAGGCCAACCTGGGCTACACAACAAAACTCTGTTTCAAAAAAACCAACCAAAGAAACAAACAGCAAATTGTGGCTTCTGTATTGACTGTTGTTTCAGTTCTTGACCTTTTTGGGATCATGGGCTCTGGGGAAGTCAGATGCTATGAGGAACAGCCATGAGGACAGGCTGTGTGATGAGGAACTAAGGGTCTTTTCCAAGCAATCCTTTAATTGTGCTCCCTTAGAAGCCCACCAGAAGACTGCAGCTCTAACCAACAGCCAACGCCAAGCTCGTAAAGACAGGGACCAGCAGGAGGAGAGGGGCACATCTCCAATCACAGTATTTAGGCAAGGAAGATACGAGAATCCAGAGCTTCAGGTCAATCTAAACCATACGGCCAGCCTGGTTATAAGAGTCCCTGTCAAACCAAACCAAACTAAACCAAAATAAACATACCCTGAGCCAGAACCATTCAGATAAACTGGTTCCTGGTTTGCCGACCCTCAGAGAAACTATGTGAAATAATACTTTCCTAAGCAACTAAATTTTAGGGCAATTTCATACAGTAATAGATAACTAATATATTGCCAAAACCAAACAGTTCTGAATTGCTTACAAAAAGCCTCCTCCATCTGGTCCAGACTGTCTCTCAGTCTCGTTCCTTGCCATACTCTCTCTGGCATGTTACATTTTAAATATACCTAACAACTTGGAGCTTTTGGAACATGACCACGTTCTCTCTCCCACTTCCACGACGCACCCTCTGCCTGACACATTCTTCAACACCTTCTCTCCTACTTCCATCCACTTGGCTAACTTCTCCCGGTGACAGAGCACAGCACTACACCACAGGAAAGGTCTTATCAAACTGCCTGTCTTTCCATCAGATTCAAAGCTCAAAAAGAAGAAGCAACTTATTTCTCCTTTATACCCTACAGTTCCCAGCACACAGAAGATACTCTGTAGATATTTGTTTCTTACACCCCACAAGGTAGAGCCAGGCAGGAAGGCTAAAAGTTGAAGTGTAAACATTTTCAGGAAATGATCCAAACGAGATTTTCACCTGATATAACTGTAAAGGAACCCGGAACCCCCTGCATTCCATGCAATTTCAAGTTTAGGGAAGGCTGGAGTAAGGTCAGGATTCCAAAGTTGGATGGATTCCAGTTCCTGCTAAGTCAGACCTCATGGTCGATCTATTATGGCCCTTGAGCTGTAACCTCTGAGCATCTGGAAAGCACTCGCAGTCATATTCAAAGGTCAAACAGAAACGGGTTTTAAAATGATCACCTGTCCTGCCTTTTAGGACAATCTAGCTTATTATGCTGAGATTTAAGATCTGATCACATATAGTATCTGTGATATGTGTCTAAACAGGATCATGCACATACATAAACAAGCAGGTCATAAAGTATTAAACACTAGTACCCTCTATTGGTGGAACGGCCTCACAGGCTCATGTGAATGGTCTTATTGCCCTCTAGTGACCACAACCTAAAAAGACAGCAAATCCTGCCGCAGATGGGAGCATCTCTTTGGCTATAATGATGGGTTTTATGTTCTTTAAGCATCTAATTTCCTCAGACGCTAGTTTATATTACAGGGGTGCAACTCTAAGATTCCTGGGGGCTCCCTGGGGACTCTGCGCAGCTCTTCCCAGCTGTTAGCGACAGTGTGACGCTGCTCTCTCCTGCTTCTCAGGAAGAGGAGGTCAAGGGGAGGCAGAGGAGGCGATGGCTGCACCAGTGAGGGCAGAGGCAGCAGCTGTGAAAGACGATCCTGGACTCTCGGGGGAACCGAGAGCAGCTTGAGGAACACATGTTGTTCCTCCCTTGCAGATTAGCCACAGTTGTGGGCTGCTCTAAAACGGCAGCTCAGCGTGGTCCCTCACTTACCTCTGAAACAACTCCAAAGCTGTGATAAACGGCACAGCGGCAAATGTCGCTACCGTTTTGTTTTATAAACCAGGCTTTGCCGGTGATTGTTGCTGCTGAGGACAGATTAAGCCGAGTTTCCTTCAAGATTTAACTGAAATGCTGCCTCCTCTATGAAATCTCTCCGAAGTCCCCGGATTACAGCAACTGCTTTATCTCTGAGCGCATGCGGTCTCTCCAGGTCGGGGGAGCAGACAGTGGCAGGTCGCATGTGCACATTTATAGCCACAGCAGGGCACCACTCCTGTTTGTCTACACCATTGCTTCTCTAGCAAATCCTTAGCTCCTCGAGGTCACAACCAAGTCTCAAACATTTTGCGCAGTCAGCATCGGGAACACTCAAAATGTGACCTATATGTCACTGTCACTTTCCAGTCGATATGGTAAGTACAGACCTTGTCTAATAAGTGAATGGAGTAGTTCTGCTCACTCTGCGCAAAAGTCAGGGGAGGTGCGGCAAGACGGCTCAGTGGGTAAAGGTGCTTGCCACCCAACTAGCCACATGTTAGAGGGAGAGAGCCAATGTCCATTAAGCTGTCCCCTGACCTCCATATGTGCACTGTGGCAAACACACACCCGACCCCCCTCCCAACATACAGTAAATTGAAAAAAATTTAAAGATTGAGGACTATGTTTTGTGTATTTTCATTTCATTTTTTTCTTGAATTTTTATAAAATATTACAAAAGTATTAGCCTGAGGCTAGTAAAATGCTCTAAACAACAGTCCCCTCCAGTGAGTGTGGCAAACCCGGGTGGGTCAGACAAGGCATAGTGTACAGGAAGGAGGGGAGACACTCTGAAGTACTTCCCACAGAGCTCAGAGCATACCTATCCTCGTCGACTTCAACACCTCCCTGGAGGGGATTTTCTTCTTTAATTCTTGTAAGGCTACAACTAGGTTCTCCTTTGTTTGATCAGGAAGCTCCAACGTAGCTTTCCATCGTTTTATGTCTTCTACAACCACAACTCTCTGTGAAAAAGAAAAGTCATTTGGAAAATGGAAGATTTTCATTAGAAAGGCATCTGCCTTCACCTGAGCTAATGGCTCTCCTATTGACATATGAATTATTGATTATGACCTGAACCAAAGCACAGTGTGTCTGATGGCCTCGAATGATGGGTAATTGCTTAAAAGCAGGTCCTGCTTACTGCAGATCAGGAGGAGAGTTGCATCTATTAAGAAAAGTGCAACTTTTAATCTCACCATGCCAGACACCACTGGGCACTTAGCAGCGAGAGGTACTAAGGAAGAAGACGATGCTAAGGTGAATCAACCTCAGAGCTCGCTTAAGTGTCTTAATTTGTATGCATGGAGCAGAGACGTCATAAAACCAATAAAAATAAAAATCACACAAACAGTTCCCCACTTCCCAGGGGGAAAAACCCAAATTTTCTTTCTGGAAGAACTTTAAAAAAACAAACAAACAACAAAAAAACAAAAACAAACAAAAAAACTTCAAACACACAGGAAGGTACAGGGAGAGATCCACCACTGTTTAAAAGGTTGTCATTTTGTCATTCCCCAGAAAATAAAGCATTATAAAATTTAAGTCTGTTTACACCCTTCACCAAACTCATTTCCCATCTTCCTTTAAGAAGAAGCTAGCACCTTATGGCTGAGTCTCAGGCTTCCATTAAGCACAAAACACTAGAGATGAGGAATAAGGGGGAAGGAAATGGGGAAGCTTTCGTACTGTCATGTGATTTTTCTGTAGTTTTGGAATCATTTAAGCAAAGAGCTTTTTAGTAAGCAAAAGTGGCAGACAAAAAGTAGCTTTTATAATTGAAAATTATGCCGGGCAGTGGTGGTACACACCTTTAATACTAGCACTCAGGAGGCAGAGGCAGGTGGATCTCTGTGAGTTCGAGGCCAACCTGGTCTACAAGAGCTAGTTCCAGGACAGGCTCCAAAGCTACAGAGAAAAACCTTCCATCATCAGCCAGCAACCGTATTTGGGCTTTCCCAAGCACAGGTCTGGTCTGGGCATTGACCAACTCCAGGAACAGAGTTGATTCTCCAACAGAAACTCACTTTCTACAGAGGATCGCATTCTGCTCTCTCCCTCTGTCCCGGACCTTCTCTATGGCCTGTGGTAGATGCGGGGTCAGGATTCTGAAATGGTCTTCACGCACTGCCTGCATAAGTTCCAGAGAGAGGCAGTTTATATCTACTCTCTGTTCTCAGCCCCCAGGAGACTCAATCAAACCTGAGAGGGAAAGGCTTTCCTATGTGCTGTGCAGTGTACACTAGTATTAGTGATCAACAGAACCTAAGCCACACAGGAGATACTTCCTATTGAAATGTACATTTTCTTGAGGTGTTCATGTTAACACGCATAGTTAGAGCTAAGCCACGCTGGCATTAGAGAACAGTAATCCTATTATTCTATACACACCTTAGAGGGGTCTCCTCCCTCAGGTCTTCACTGTACACACACTGCTTCCATGAACTCTGACTTTTTGTGTACTATCTCCACCTGCTCACTTTCTCTGTAGCTTCATGCTCTGAGTAGTGGGTACTGCTGGGTTCCCCCTCCACCCCTCTGCCTGCCTGGTGTAACCTAAGGATTTACCTTTCCAATACCCTCTTTGTCCATCTGTGTTGGTTACTCACTAGACATATTTTTTTCTTTACTTTTTGTCTCTTTTTTATTTTTTAAAAAATTCATTTATTATGTATGTATAGTGTTCTGCCTGCATGTGTGCCTGCAGGCCAGAAGAGGGCACCAGACATCATTAAGGATGGTTGTGAGCCACCGTGTGGTTGCCGGAAATTGAACTCAAGACCTCTGGAAGAGCAGAAAGTGCTCTCGACCTCTGAGCCATCTCTCCAGTCCTTGTCTCCTTTCTTGTCTTCTGCTAAGCAGACTGAATTTTTTGTTTTGTTTTGAGACAGGTTCTGCATACCCTAGGCTGTCCTCAAGTTCCCCATCCTATATTTAAGAGTCATCACCCTTGGCTCTGAGTTTTAACTTTGTTTTTTCCTCATAGTTTAAGAATAATTGTGTTTCTTTCATTTAAATGCTGTCATTTTAGGACCCATGTTCAAAGAAATATTTGTGCCAATCTTCTTACAAGTCTCTTTCAAAAACTCCTATTATTTTTTTTATTCTTTTATTTCTGAGTGATATATTCTAAATTATTTCCTTATTATCAAGCTTCCAATTCACGCTTTTTCTCTTAGGCTACATCATGTCTACTTTAACCTGTTCAATATGTTTCTACTTCAACAAACATGTCGTTTTCACTGGACGAGCTGATTCTTTTTTCATTCCTATTTCTACCCCTTTCCTTTCCAAAATCTTTGTGAACATTTAAAACATATCTAAGATTTCAGATTGTTCTCTTATCCCCATTTATTGGGTTAGATAATTTATCATATCTACCTGTTCACTTACCCGCCTTGTAGTTTACTTTCTCATGGGGTTTGCCTGGACTACGAGTTCTCTAGAGGATTGCTTTCCTTGGGAGTCTGTATGTTATAGGATGTGGAGGGCTGAACAGGAAACCCACATGTGCCTCTTCAAGGTTTTGGAGTTTCCTGGTTTTACCCTAGACTTCATGCTAACTTTACAGTTTGTATGCACAGTTAACAGGCATGTGGTTCTAATGTATTGTCAACTCTTTTTTTATCTAAGACCCCAACAAGATGGCAATCTTCACACTGTGTTCTTCAACTGGTAGGCGGAATTTTTCTAGCTCACTTTCCACAAACCTAGTTTTAAATTCCACTGGGGGCATGGGTACCAGCTCCAGCTCCCAACAGATGAGGCTCGGAGGCCTGTCCCATGCTGACCTTAAGTTCTAGCCTCTAAGTTTTACAGCTGCTTTCAATACCTCCAAACAATTCAGCTTCTACTTAAGCTCCAGGATTCCATTTCCTGTCTCTTCTCGGTACCTTAGGATTTTCTTTCTTGTAGACCAGGCTGGCCAAGAACCCACTTTATAGACCAGGCTAACCTTGAACTCACAGAAATCTGCCAACCTCTGACTTCTCAGTGCTGGGATTAAAGGTGTAAGCCACCAAGCCTGGCCTATTAAAGATGTTTAATCCAGCCATCTATACACAGTCGGAAACGGGGTAGAAATCCCAAATCAGATCATTTTGACTTATGGAACAAATAAATCCAAACTATTTTATTGTTGCTCTTTGGAGACAGGGTTCTCTGTGTAGTCTTAGCTGTGCTGGAATTTTCTCTGTAGACCAGACTAGCCTTGAACTCAGAGATCCGACTGCCTCTGCCTCCTTGAGAGCTGGGACCAAAGATGTGTGCCAACACTGCCTGGCTTAAGTCCAAACTCTTAAGCTTGATATAAAAGCTCTTCCATGACCTGAGATCCTTTAGTGCCAAGATATGCTCTAGATACTATCAGCAGCTGCCAAAACAGGGTTTCACCCCCACTTCCTTTGCCTGAAAACCATTTGTCTTTTAAATAGTCTTGAGTATTAACTTTTCCATGAAGCCTCCCTTCTACTGCCTTTGACCACATTCCTGTTTGCATAACATTTCCTGTATCCATGCTTCTGAATGCACTCGTTAACAAGACTCTCTTTCCCACCAGACTATAGCTTGATAATTTATCTACCCATCCTCAATGTACAGGAGGTGAAATGAAACAAATCTATATACAATAGCTTCAGGTGTGAAGAATAAGAGCAGAAACCAGACAGGGAATTCTACAGAAATCAAAGAAATATCTGGGTATAACTATTTTCACTTTTTGTTTTTTTTCTAGACAGGGTTTCTCTGTGTAACAGCTCTGGTTGTACTAGAATTTGCTTCGTAGACCAGATTGGTCTTGAACTCACAGAGATTCGCCTGCCTCTGCTTCCGACGTGCTTGTATTAAAGGTGTGCGCCACCACTTCCCAGTTTATTTTTACTTTTTTGAAGGGCAGAGTATGGTTGCAGGCAGCCCACGCTCTTAGCCTTGAACTCGCTAGGTAGCTGAGGATGACCTTCAACTTCAACTTCCTCTGTCTGAGTGCTGGAACTACAGAACTGCAAGCATGGACCGCCATCCCTTCCGGGCATACTCAGAACACAGACACAAGAGACCGGCTGTGGAGTACCGTTAGGGAAAGCTAATCTGAATACTGGACGGTTATCACTGGGAATATATGGTCCTTCTGTCTCGTCTTACAGCTGGGGACAGCTACCTTGCAGGTTGACAAGAGTGGTTACGTAAGGCGGTTACTCATACGCAGTGATGTGTGCACACCGTTTCACTGGCTGGGGCAGGTGGCAATACACTGGCTGGTGAGTCCTGCTAAGGAAAGGTTCATAAAGCATTCCAAAGTGCTTAACCTGAAAGAACTGGCATAGTCTATATCTTTTAATAATAATAATAATAGTTTAAAAAAATGTTCTTAGAACTAATCACTTGGTAAAGGAGTAAGATGAGATTAGCCAAATTAACCTTTACCATTTAAATGCGCACTACAAGAGCTCCACTGAGTACCCCTTTTATTGCATGAGATAAGACCATGGTGAAATTACTTGTAATATGCTGATAACAGAAGTAAAACGGTCTTAAGATTGTTATACCTCCCAGCTTGGCATTCAGAAACTTCTACTTCCTTTTAGTTCTAGTGGGCAGACTATATAGACTCAGATTGCCTGGTTCAAACCCCTACTCTGCTACTCCGTGCTGTATTGGCCTTAGGCAAACCACCTCACCTCTCTATTCATTGAGTCCTTTCTTTTTTTTTTTTTTTTTTAAAGATTTATTTATTTATTATGTATACAACATTCTGCCTCCATGTATGCCAACACGCCAGAGGAGGACACCAGATCTCATTACAGATGGTTGTGAGCCACCATGTGGTTGCTGGGAATTGAACTCAGGACCTTTGGAAGAGCAGACAGTGCTCTTAACCACTGAGCCATCTCTCCAGCCCAGTCCTTTCTTTTTTTATGTAATGGGTTTTAATGGGCTTTTGCCTACATGCATGTCTGTTCACCAAGTATATGCCTGACACTTTCACAGGCCAGAAGAGGGCAGATCTCTGTGACTTCAAGGCCAGCCTGGTCTACAAGAGCTAGCTCCAGGACAGGCTCCAAAGCTACAGAGAAACCCTGTCTCGAAAAAATCAAACAGAACAAAATAAAACAAAACAGACTAACAAACAAACAAACAAACAAAAAACCAGGCTCAACAAATGCCATCATTATTATCACCACAATAACTTTCTCTGAAGCTTTAGTCTTACTATACAAGCCTTTACATTTTTATTTTGACATTTTTATTCATTTGTGCATGCATAGGTCATAGGGCATATGTGTTGGTCAGAAGATAGCATGTAAGTTGGTTCTCTCCTTCCACCATGTAGGTCCTGGGTCACCAAACCCAGGCCCTTAGTTAGGCTTGGCAGCAAGTGCCTTTACCCACTGACTTGCACAGGAGAAAAAAAACTATGCATCTTTACTACATGTCAGGCATAAAGCTCAGTCGGCCCTCTCACCAAGCATTTACTCGTAAGCTCTATGACAACTCTGTAGGTTGAGCTATCCTGACACTGATGAGGAAAACAAGGCTTCAGCCTTCAGCACATTCTTGCACTAAACCAGAATGTCCATCAGCCACAGTGGCACATGCTGTTGTGGAATAACCCTTTTGTACACTCTGAAGAAGTGCCACTTAGATTGGTTTAGTAAAAAGCGGAACAACCAATAGTTAGGCAGGATTTGCAGAGAGAATGCTGGGAAGAAAGGGAGAAGCCAACCAGATGCAGAATGAGTTGGACAGACAAAACATAGGTTAGTACAAATATGAAGGCCAGGCGGTGGTGGCACTTGCTTTTAATCCTAGCACTCGGGAGGCAGGCGGATCTCTGTGAGTTCGAGGCCAGCCTGGGCTACAAGAGCTAGTTCCAGAATAGGCTCCAAAGCTACAGAGAAACCCTGTCTCGGAAAACCCAAAAAAGGGGGGGGGGTTAATTTAAGTTATAAGAGCTAGTTAGAAACAAATCTAAGTTATTGGCTGAGCTTTTATAATTAATAATAAGTCTCCATGTCATGACTTAGGAGCTGATTGGCGGAACAGAAAAATCCATCTACAAATAGCATCTAACCTGGGGGCACATATTTCCACATAAGACCTGAGAAAGCTTAAAAATAAAATAAAATAAAATAAAATAAAATAAAATAAAGGTTCCAAACACAAAAATGGAGCCAAACGGAGCTTCCTAGTTCCACAGTCTGGCATTGGGGCCATGGTACAGAGACAAGCATCTCCTGGCCACTGCCTGGGGGCAGCGTGTCATGAGTTAAGCTGCACAGAGGTTTAAGGTTTTGCTTATGCAGACAGAAAAGATTACAAATGCACAGTAAAGCAGGTTCAGACAGAATAAACCTCTAAACAGGTTACAGTGTGTTTAACAATGTGTGTTGGCTTTAAAAAAAAAAAAAAAGGATATAGGCAGCCATAAAAAAACAATAGTTTAAAAACAAAATAAAATTTCTAAAGAGAGAAGTAAAGTAACTAAGAAAAAGCCACATGGAGATGGGAAATACACAGGGAGTCTGGATCCTGTATGGTGCTATATTGACTTTAAATATTTTGATTGCTGATGATTAAATAATAGCTGCTAAGAGACACTGAATTATAAAAACTACTAAATTAAACCAAACTATATATATTTAAAATGTCTTAAATTTGAAGCCAAAAATATGTTCATTGAGGAAGAGGTTATGCTTTTGTTTCCAAAGAAAACGAAAGGCTGTGGATTCTTTCAAGGTTGATAGAGATCAGGTTTGATCAGGGAGACCCCCTGAAAATACTAGCTACAGACATAAAGAAATAAACCTAAAAAAAAAAAACCCTACAAGACAGGTGATGTGTATTTTACCTGCTCAAACATAAAACAAAAAAAAAAATCATCTTTAAATGACTTGTGTACACTGCACATTCCATACTTGTGATAATGCAAGTTACCTTTGAAAGTTTGTGTGTTTTCAGAAGAAGGGGAGCAGGCACCAATGAAAATGGGTGGCCAGGTGATTCAGCCTCTCCAAGAGCCTCTATTGCAGTTTCCTCTGAGTTGTACATTCAGAACAGCTTCAAGGCTGCTGGCTGAGATGGTCCAGCCTCACAGACTACTCCAGCCAGGGGTTTAGATAACCTTACATTCTCCCATCATACCAAGACTGTACAACAGCTAGCTCCCCCAGGACTTGACCATTATCTTAATTTTTTCAGGGTTCCTTAAAGATGCCAGAGCCCCCCAGACAACAGAAAGCAGTCTAGAGAACATAACACCCACATTCCCAAGAGATGGGATGGGTGGTTTTTGATCATTTGGAGGATTATGAATGTCTGTCATTGTTTGGGGGGGGGGGTTAAAAACTGTTATTGGTCATGGTCAGAAAAAAAAAACTGAACAAAGATTAGATTCAGGAATCTTTTTCTGAAGAGAAAAAGCAGGATATAATGTAGAAATGATGAGATAAAAGTATGAATTGTTGGGTCTACTTTTGAACAACCTCTAGTAGAAAACATATTAGGCATGTTTTCAAGGTTAAACATGTATTTTAGATAGATGGTCTTCAAACACCTCAAAGACTTACTGAATATGGCATGAAAAATGTTTTGTTAACATAGGGCTTTTCATGACAGCAAGATATATCTGTTCCTGCCAGTACCAATCTACTTCATAAAAGGATGCTGGGCACTGAAGAACCTCCATATGGAGTTTGCTTTCAATATGCGGAAAAGCTAGCCATTTGGGCAAGAAACTGCCCTTGCCTTGATTGCTGACAGTATGCTGTATAAACTGGACTAGCAGGACACAATGGAAAAATACTGCTGAACTTTGAGAAAACAAAGCAGGGCAATTCTTCAAACTTTCTGCTTTATAGATGTCTGTCAGATATTCTCAGCCTGTAGGCTGAAGATGGACACCCCAACATTGCAGAAGAACCTTGGGTGAATGCCCAGGCAGCCAGATGTCTCTGTCATTTCTAGAGTTTTGGGAATGGCTTGCACTGCACTTCCTGTTTACTCGGGTAATAGTACATCTTTCCAGGGTCTTTCCAGGACTAGATAGTTAGCTACATTTTCCTTAGTTATGATAGAAAATAAAAAGACTAAAAAATGGAGTATTCTCCCCAAATATGCCAAATACAAATGGACTGGACACGGTAAATGTAATCCTTACTTCATAATTGTTCTTATTATATATAGTTTTACTTTGTTAGAGTTAAAATCTTTCCTTTTTATTTAGACAAAAGGAGGATATTTTGTGGAATAATCAGAAGTATCACTCTGATCGGTTTAATAAAAAGCTAAACGGCCAATAGCTAGGTAGGATTTGGGGGGCAGACAGAATGCTGGGAAGAAGGGGAGAAGCTAGCCAGACATAGACTGAGTTGGACACACAAAGTGGGATAGAGGTAAAAGTCACATGATAGATATAGATTAATGAAAATATGGGTTAATTTATTAAATTAGAACTAGTAAGAACCAGACAGTGGTGCATGCCTTTAATCCCAGCACTCAGGAGGCAGAGGCAGGCGGATCTCTGTGAGTTCGAGGCCAGCCTGGTCAGGAAGAGCTAGTTCCAGGACAGGAACCAAAAAGCTACGGAGAAACCCTGTCTCGAAAAAGCAAAAAAAAAAAAAAAAAAAACAAAAGAGCTAGTTAAAAACAAGCTTAAGCTATTGGCCGAGCTTTTATAATTAATAATAAATCTCCATGCTTTGATTTGAGAGCTGGCTGGCAGAACAGACAAAGACTAGCTACAACATGCCTCTAATCCCAACACAAGGTGGCCAGGCAGGAAGATCACAAGCCAGCTTGGGCTACACTGTGATGCTGTTTCAAGACATGTAAAAATTAAAGCTAAACCATGATGGTAGTGTGTGGGAATAAGTGACTTGGCAGAGAAATTTTGTAAATCATACACAGTTTATCGCAGCATGATTTCATAGTTATTATGCGCTCACATCCTTACTGGGAGTCTCATGAGGGCTTACATTTTGATCTCAGGCTTTTCTTATGCTCCCTGCCGTACCCAGCAGAGTTCTGGGCAAAAAGTTTCTTTTTCCTATCAAATCCTTCTAAGTGGGGCTGGAGAGGCAGCTCAGCAGTTCAGAGCACTGTCTGTTCTTCTGGAGAACCCGTGTTCAGTTTTCAGAACCCACAGGGCAGCTGGCAATGACCCATAACTCCACATCCAAGATGATCTGAGGCCCTCTCCTGCTTCCTCGGACACTGGATACACATGGTGTACACAGATACATGCAGGCAAAACACCCATGCACATTTTAAAAAATGGATAAAAGTTTAAAGAGAGAGAGAAAGAGAGAGAATTGAAGATGGGAGGATTAACTCCCTTAAAGGAGGCAGAAAATACTTCAACATTCAATTTCAACAAATTTTTAATGACTCCTATATATATATACCAGACACTAATATATTCCAAGGGTACAGAGGTATAATATTCCAGAGTCCCTATATCCATGTAACTTATAAGCTAAGTTTCACAAGGAAAGTAGTTCTTGATTGAGTAGATAAACAAGTAGAAATTAACTCTATAAAAACAAAGAGAAATATTTTACAGGAAAAGGAACCAGTATCAAGTCCAAAGAAAGCCCTAACAGCTTAAAGGAGACAAACATAAAAGAAAGAAAAAAGCAGTAAAGGAAGGGCAGCTGGAATGTCTTCACATAAATGGAGAGTCACACATGAGTCATGCTGGAGCCAAACAGCACACCACCCCAAAACTTTTTTTTTTTTTTGAGACAGGGTTTCTCTGTGGTTTTGGAGCCTATCCTGGAACTAGCTCTTGTAGACCAGGCTGGTCTCGAACTCACAGAGATCCGCCTGCCTCTGCCTCCCGAGTGCTGGGATTAAAGGCGTGCGCCACCACCGCCCGGCCACCCCAAAACTTTTATTAGAGTTCTACATGACTTGGTTGTTTAGGAAAATATAGTTTATTTTCATATAGTTTATGTCAATCCTGTGCCAGGCAGTAGAGACACAAAACCATTAGGACACAGGTTCAAGAAACCTGGAGTGTAGCAGGTTGCAGGTATGCCAAGAAGCCAGTCTGATAAAGCATAAGCAAGTGCGGTAAGAGGAACTTGCTTAAGAATGACACAAAGACCATCTGTTGGATCAAATTATTCGGAGGTGTGCTGCTTTTGTTTAACTCTGTGAAGCTGTGATTCTCTGCCTGGCTAAAACACCTGATTGGTCTAATAAAGAGCTGAATGGCCAATAACAAGGCTAGGAAGGGCTGGAAGGCAGAGAGGATACATAGGAAAAACGAGGAGGAAGAGGAGCAGCAAGAGAACAAGGAGAGGAGGATGCTAGGGACCAGCCACCCAGTCAGTCACGGACTGAGAGTGACAGTAAGATACACAGAAGTAAGAAAAGGAAAAGCCCAGAGGCAAAAGATAGTTGGGATAATTTAAGAAAAGCTGGTAACAAGCCTAGCTAAGGCTGGGCGTTCATGACTAAGAGTAAATCTCTGTGATTTATTTGGGACCTGGGAGGTGGGACCCTCAAAAAGCCAAAAGAATAAAACATCACATAACAATTCACCTCGAATGTACCTTGGAGACATAGCAAGACCACTTATGGGAGTCAGTTCTCTCCTGCTACCACGGGGTTCCTCAGGCTGAACTAAAATCTTCAGGCTTGGCAGCAAGTGGCTTTGACCTGTTGAACAATCTCATCTACCTGGTTTTAGCATATTTTTTCTCCCCCCCCCCTTTTTTTTTTTTTTGGTTTTTTGAGTCAAGGTTTCTGGAGCTTCGGAGCCTGTACTGGAACTCACTCTGTTGACCAGACTGGCCTCGAACTCACAGAGATCCACCTGCTTCTGCCTCTCAAGCGCTGGAATTAAAGGCACGCACCACCACCGCCTGGCTCCAACATATTCTTAGTCACTACCCTATACTGCTTCCAAGACAACACAGTAAGAGCATTCCTGGCAAAGGGATTGTAGATGCAGAAGAACAGAGAGGAATGGAGGCTGGTGATCTAAAAACAGCTTGCTGGTAGAGCCCCTACTCAGCAGCCAAAACGCCTGGACTTTGATCCCAGCACTGTCCCACCCCAAGTCATCTGGGCAGCCCCTCTTCACTGCTTCTAATACGATCTGGTTAGACTATGGGTGCTGTGGAGTAATCCTCTTGTACACTGTAAAGAGCTGTCGCTCAAAATGGTTTAATAAAAAGCTGATTGGCTGATAGCTAGGATTTTGGGAGCATAAATACTGGGAGGAAAAAGGGAGAAGTCAGAGATGCTAGGAGATGCAAAGCAAGCAGAATGGGCAATATGGACAGGAGGTAATAAAGTCACAAGACAGAAAGTAAATGAATAAAAATGAGTTAATTAAAGTTAAAGAGCTAGTAGAAACAAGCCTAAACTAAGGCCAGGCTTTCATAATTAATATAACTCTTCATGTTTTTGTGGGGTTTTCTTTGTGTGTGAACTAGTGGCCCCAAAAAAGACTGATTACATATGGGGGCACCTAGGGAAAGAATACAACTAGGATCTAAACCAAGTACTCAGACAGCTACCACCACCACCTCTGTTTCTAGTCTCTCACTTCAGAAATCAAGACTGGAGGTGCAAGTGTGTCAGGTACAGCCAGAGCACCTTGGGATGGGTATGGTCATCCCAGATGAACAATTCAAACCAAGGCCGAGCTCTAGGCAGCACAAACATTAGGAATCTCAGGTATAGAGAAACCAACCAGGAAAGCTAAAAACAAATCAGAATGCAGAAGAGGCGCAAAGTGACCAGAGATTCACTGCAAGTTGTCTTTAGCACAATCATAATTAATTTAGTGATTATAGTTTTAAAAATTTTTTTTGGTGTGGTGATGGAGACTGGCTGGAGGACTTCACACATGACAAGCAAGCACTCTACCACTAAGCCACACCCCTAATATATTTCATTTCTTTTCTTGAGAGCCTTGCCATGTAATGCCTTTTGTTCTTGAACTCTCCATCTGCCTGCATTAGACTTCTAAGTGTGCGGTCTACAAATGTGCACTAGCACACTTAGCTTCACTGCCTGCTTGTGAATGCTCCTCACCTCTTCCTAATCTAGTTCTGGGGAGCAAATAACACACTCAAGTCCCTGTGGTCCTAGGTGGAGCTGTGGAGCCCTAGGCAACAATTCTGGCCAACAAGATGCCAAGGCACAATAAAGCATCCTTACTTACTCTTTATTAGGTTCGTCTCTAGAGCAGATGGAATCCAACCTGAAACTTTAATCCTCCTTAAAAACATTGGGGGCTGGAGAGATGATGGCTCAGGGGTGGTTGAGAGCATATACTGCTCTTGCAGAGGACCCTAGCTCAGTTTCTAGCAACCACCTCAGGTAGCTCACATCACTGTTGTTACTCTAACTCCAAAGAGCTCCAAAGCTCTAGTGAACATACCCACACACAGACACTGGTACACATCGTAAGAATACATCTTACCCAGGCGTGGTGGTGCAGTGTAGGGGAGGCAGAGGCAGGCAGATCTCTGAGTTTGCAGCTAGCCTGGTCTACAGAGCTAGTTCAGGACAGCAAGGGCTACACAAAGAAAACAAACAACCTTTTAATCAAAGGGGGTGGTGATCCTATTGGCTAGCAACCTTACGCCAATGCAAGAGTAATTGAATTAATACAGGGTAGCAGAGGTACGGGAATTGATAAAGGTTTGTACAGGGTACGTGAGGAGGAAAAAATGGTCCCTGAAATGTCCCTCATGGTCTCACAGTAGAACCCTTTGGCACTGTCTCATTATCACAGTTCTTTGCACGTTTTCTGTGCTCCCAGGCCCCTTCTCACCTTCAAAGATTCGATCGTGGCTTGCTTGTAAACCTTTCCTCCGAGCTGTTTCTTCTGTGGGCTATTCTGGATCCTGGGAGTTCGGATGACAAATTTATCCATTGTTGGGAGGATCCAACTACCTTCAAGTGAGGGAGGTGTATTCTGATCAAGAAACAGGGCAAAACTTCATTAAGACTGAGATGTGTATTCCCAGAAGGGACAAGAATGGATTTTCTTTCTTTCTTTCTTTTTTTAATGAATAAAAGTAAACGAATGGATTTTCTAAAAACACTACTGGATTATGGGGGTTCTTGGGTGGTATTTACAGGAAGTAAGATTTCCTCCCCAGAGAGGACCTCACTTTTCAAAAACTGAAACCATACAATAAGTTTACTTCCTGGGTTAGGTTCCTTGCTTCCAGAAGGGCACGCTAATGAAGGGAAGAGGATACAACCGCTCCACGGCAGCCCAATCCCAAGAGTTACTTTAAGACCAACAACCATCTCCAGACCTCGGCATAATTCAGCAGCTCCAGAAACCACTGCTCGGTGGTCAGAGGACCCCAACCAGATCCATGACCAAGAACCCCATCCTTCCCTTGCCCCCAGCACTCGGAAGCTTGGAAAGGGGTTATCGAATCACAGCTCGACATGAGACCCACCAGAAATCTCAGCCTGCCTACAGCTTAGTCTCTTGACCTCTGAGACCCTCCCAGTCCAGCCACGCTTCGGAATTAATTGGTACACTTCCTGCCGGGCCCAGATCCTCGGTGGTGACTCCCGAGAACTACACTTCCCAGAATGCACTGCGAGGCGCGCGGCGGCAGTGGCTGCAGGAGGCGAATTACACGCTCCAGTCGACCTCGCGGAGAAGGAGGCGGGCGCCTCTCCGTGCCCGCAACCGAGAGGGTTGGCCGGGTCCTCGTGCCCGCCCAGTCCCACAGGCGGCCCAGGAGGCAGCAGCCTGGGCGGGCCTGGGCGGAGCCGAGGAGCTCGCCGAGTCGGAAGCGCTGGCCGGAGGGGCGGGGATAGGGGCTGGCCCGGAAGAAGGAGAAATCCTGAAAAGAAAACAGCAACAAGCCGAGCGGCTGTGACAGAGGCGGACAAGATGGCGGCGCCGAAGGGGAAGCTTTGGGTTCAGGCCCAGCTGGGGCTGCCGCCGCTGCTGCTGCTGACCATGGCGCTGGCCGGAGGCTCGGGGACTGCAGCGGCCGAGGCGTTTGACTCGGTCCTGGGGGACACGGCGTCCTGTCACCGGGCCTGTCAGCTGACCTACCCCTTGCACACCTACCCTAAGGTAGGTAGGGCCCATCGATACCGGGCTTCCCTCGACCCTCTCTGCCCAGCTCTCGGCTTCCCACAGCAGTGTCAGCTCGGGGGCCCTGGTGGGGAACCCGCGCTTCAGCGTCTCCCCCAGCCCTCGGTGTAGCTGCAGTTTTCCTCACGGATCCTGCCTGCGCCCAGCTCCTGCTGTAATTGCCGGAAGTTTGTGCTGCAGGACTCGGCGATAGGCTGGGGCTGGGGCCCAAAGATGAGAAAAGGGCGAGCCCCTGGGAGCCCGCAGGGCCACCGGGGAGTGCATCGCTGGCCGGGGTAGAATGAGGATGAAGGCGAGGTCCTGACCTACTAGCAGCGCGGGGGTGGGGAGGAAGGCGCGACTGCACGCGTGCACAAGATGTTGACTTCCCGTCTTGATCGCGCGCCTTTCTGGATCGGGAGCGCTTTGTGTTCGGGAGTCTTAACAGGCTGACAGTCGTCTGCGGTCTCAAGTGTGAAGTCAGCCTCGGGAGTTGTGAGCCGCACTGGAAGGGAGGATTTCCTTCCTGTCTGTGTTGAGTGACTGTGTGTGAGACGCTGCCGCAGGGGACTGGATGTCTTCGTGCGGCAGCAGTTAGTTATATTTCTGCCTTCAAAAGAAGTATAAAGTAAAATCAACCTCATCACACGGTGCAGGCAATAAGGAATGCGTGGAATGGATCGAGAAATGCGACCATCCTGGAGAAGACCTACGCTGTGTAGCTAGAGGAGGGGCCGATTCCTACCCCTGGCCCCTCCTCGCAGCCGCTGCCTAGCCTTTAATTCTGCCTCCGTGTTTTTCAGCTCCTTCTGAATTCTGTTTACTCAACATTCTAAATTGCGTGGTGACTCTCACCACCCCTTTCCCATATATAATTAGGGCATATACCCCTCCCCACCTTGCTTTGTAAACGCTTTCGCTGATGCTGGTGGGTTTTTTTTGTTTGTTTGTTTTGTTTTATCCTCGTTTTCCTTCGTCTTCTATGTTCTCTTTGCTTAACCATTGTGGCTATCCCTCTTCGCCTCCTTTAGCTACAAAGTGGCCAGGATGACAGATCCAGTGACTTAATGTTCCGTTTTGACAAGTGCTTTCGGGTCTTTGATATGGAAAATTGTAAATTCTGTACCTTCCAGCATTTTGTTTCCCTTTCATATCTAAGGGTCATCTGTTACAATCAAAACATAAAAAAACCTCCATAAAATTGTTGGAGATAGGATTAGCCTTAAATTTGCTGTCAGAAATTAATAAATACTTGAGATAACGGAAGAGCTGAGCATGGTAAAGAACACCTGTAATTGCAGACTACAGGGGGCTGAGGTCAGAGGGTCATGAGTTCAAGGCCTGCCATGGGCCAGCCTTGGGGCTGGAGAAGGATTTTGACTTTCAGACTTAAGTCAGTTACCCTCACATCGTTAAAAGGCTTCTACAAGAAAGTTCATCAGTGCTGGTCGGCCTAGAATTAGGCTGAGATTTATTCTATACTGTGTTAGTGTTTGGTTCCCTCTTTTAAGATGTTTTCCTAGCAAAATTGTAGTGTATGTCAGGATGCTGGGAGCATAAATATGTATTTGAAAGACGTGTATACCAGGAACCTCTGAATCTTTCTTGGATGTGTTTGTTGTTGTTGTTGTTTGTTTGTTTTGAGACAGGATTTCCCTGTGTGGTCCTGGTTGGTTGTTTAGTCTCAATCTTCCTGACTCAGGCTCCCCAGTACTGCTGGGATTACAGACGTGCGTCACCAAGTCAGATGCCTTAAGTGTTGTTATAGCATTTACTACTTTCTAATAGTTGATGTGATACCAATAAGTCATGTTCACTTGTTAATGCTGAGATTTTTGTTTTTGTTTTGAGACAGGGTTTCTCTATGTAACAACCCTGGCAGTCTTGGAACTCTGTAGCTCTGTAGACCTGGCTTGCCTTGAACTCAGGTCCACCTACCTTTCCCTCCTGAGCACTGGGATTAAACGCAAGCTATTAATGCTGTTCTTGACCAGAATTCCAAATCATTGGCCTCCTGTCTGTTCTGGACTTAAATTTACTTTGTTTTTATTTTATATGTTCGGGTGTTTAGCCTGCATGTCTGTCTATATACCATGTGAACGCAGGGCTAGTAAATCAGAAGACGGTATGGGTCCCCTGGAGTTAAAGTTACAGGCAATTGTGAGCTGCCATGTGGGTGAGCCTAGATCCTCTTGAAGAACACCTAATGCTCCTCACCACTGAGTCATCTCCCTAGCCTACTCATTATGGGTATTAATACATTGTGTTAACACAGCTCTTGGCACATTGTGGGTGTTTATTTACTATTATTAATGTTATATCTATCAGTGCAAGGTAATATGAATGTATAAGCCCTCCTAGTGTGCAAGATTAATGTGAGAGTATCCTCATTCACAACCAAGAGGACACTGAGAAGTCACAGAGGTTAGTAACTTCCCCAAGGTTGTACAGGGTAAGAGGTACGGCTAAGCTTTCAGGGTTGATTCCAGACCCACTAGACTTCAGCATGCCATATGGTTTTCTGATGTTGGTTCCGGGTGACTTTTGGAGCTGGTTTAACAAAAGAAAGACTGTCTGAGCTGGGCATTTAGTCACATGTGAGCAATCTCAATACACAAGAGCTGAGTGAGACAGGGGATTAAGAGTTCCAGACCAGTTTATAAAATGTCATCTGGTATAGTTCATGGTAGGAGTTCTTTTTTCTTCTGCTTCCTGTGTGCAGTATAAGGAAATATGTGGTGCTCCAGAAACAGAATTCTTTTGCTATTTACAAAGCCTGTAAACTGTAAATTCTGATCATATCTGAGATGTAGTTTTTAATTTAGCTATAAATGCAGCTAGAACCAAGGTCACAAAACGTGCCACCTCCAATGCTGTGTAATAAAATTGACTTCGTGTTGGGTTATTGCTGCTACATAAGCTTACTAAGTCTTCTGCCGGAAAGAAATGCACACTGCTGTAGTCCATGGTTGCTAACTGAGATGTGCATGTTTCCTCGTTAGGTGCTGGCCAGTTGGTACACAGTGGTTCTCACAGAAAGTTGCAAGGGCTCCCTCATATACATAGTTTGTTTAAAATACTGTATTCATCAAAGGAAAGTCAAAGGAAAGAAAAGCTTGTTGGTCTCATTGCTTATAGTCTCATTATGCAATTACTATTTTCTAAGCATAAAGAACCATCCTGGGGGGAGCATCCTATTTTGATTTTTTTCAGACATACTTCTCAATGCTTGTAATTGTTATTTTATACTTTTAAAACATTATAAAAAATAGAAAACATTATGTTAATGTTACTAATATTTATTAAGAACCTCGTGTCTCACACTCTTTGGTAAGATTAGCAGTCTCCAAGAATTATATTTGGAGATAATAGTGTTGTCTTAGCTCTTGTTGAGAAAACTTGAGGTTTCAACAGGTAAAGTAACTTGTATTGGTTTTGTTGTTGTTGTTTGTTTGTTTTTTAACCAGAAAAAAAAATTTGATTCTGGTCTAGCTGATTGCAGTAACTGTTCCTGTATGTCACCCTCTTGTTCTTATATGGATTCTCAGTTAAAGGCAGCCAATTAAAAAATAAGATAAAAATCTTTGGGACTGGAGGATGGCTCAGCTGTTAAGAGCACTTACTGCTCTTGCGAATGATCCACCTTCTGTTCCCTGTAAGCATGTGCCAGCTCACAAACTCCTGTTAGCCCTGCACACACATGGTACACATATACAGACTTGGGCATGCTTGTGCGCGCGCGCACACACACATACACACAATTTTTTTTTAAAAATCTTTTTTAGACATATAGAAATCCTTGCATATGAATATTTGTATAAACAGATACTTCACCTCATCTTTGTTCTACCATCGTTTTGCCATCCTGCCTTTGTTTTGGCATTTGCTGTATGAAGCTGGTCTTGATACTTTTGCTAATAAACTGATTGATTATACATTTCAATGTAGCTGACCATGCCAAGAGTGACCATTGGGTAATTGCTAACTCTTTTCTACCTTGTTCAGAGTTCTGATTGTTTATCATTGCTATTTCTAGTTCTAATAGAAATAGTTTTCTAAGTTGTGGCCACGGAACATGCAAAAAGGGGAGTATTTTCAGCTGTTTGACTTTTCTCATAGTATCATTTGAAAAATAAGGAGATAGGGACCGAGTTGTTAGAGTGCTTGCCTAGCGTGCACAGAGTCTGGGTTCTCCGTCTCTAGCATCATACACACCAGGTATGATGGTACATGAAATCACAGCATCAGAAAGGTAGAGACGGGAATATTAAAAATACAAGAGCAGAATCAGGAGAGATGGAGAGATGGCTCAGCAATTCAGAACAGTAGCTGCCTTTCCAGAAGACCTGGGTTCAATTCCCAGCATCCACCTGGCAGCTCACAACTGTGTGTAACTCAGGGGAATCTAATGCCCTCTTGTGGCCTCCCTGGATACCACATATAGGTGGTACCAACACTCACATCCATGCAATAAAATATTTTAAAATCAAAAGTACAAGGTCATCATTTATTGTGTAGGGAGTTAGAAACTAGTCTAGTGTGTATGGGAGATCCTGTTTATAACCAAATAATTGAAATTAGGAACTAAAACCATCTTTCCCTCATCCCCTTCAGTACAAAACTTAATGTATACTTTAAAACAAGCACTAGCTTTGCTTCTTGATCTTTTTTTTCCCAGCAGAAAGAAGAACTTTATTTTTTGGTAATCATCTTTGTTTTTGAACTTCCCAGGAAGAGGAGCTATATGCATGTCAGAGAGGTTGCAGGCTGTTTTCAATTTGCCAGTTTGTGGATGATGGAATTGATTTAAATCGGACCAAATTGGAATGTGAATCTGGTAAGATGCTATGCAAATGACATCATCTGTGCATAACACTGGGGCTCTCTTTGAGTTATGCCTTTTATGTATTTTTCCTAGAAAATGACAGACATCCTGTTTAAACTAGTCACCTACCATATTGTAATTATAAAATTAAAGTTTTAATAGATGCTGCTAAAAATGTCATGGGCTTTAATCCATCTGTGTTGAGACAGTGTTTATTTTGTGCTATGGATAGGACTCCTTTGCTTAGCCAAGCATTCTGTTTAGACAAATGCAGAGGTAATTATCCAACTCAGAATTCACTACTACCTTTTCATGGTGGTATCATTTACCTAAACTGTCAGTCAGTTGACACAACTCCAGGGTTCTTACTGAATCAGGCCTTTGATTCTGAAGTGTTTAATAGAGTATTCTTTATCAGTCATGCCAGTAAAAATAATCAGAGACTCTGTCACCAGTTAACCACTATTCTTACCTTTTGGTGAAAGAGCTGTGTTTGATAAAAGAAACCTACAATTGGGATACAGTGAACGTTTAACTTTGTGAAGAACTGTAATAGAATCTTGTCCATTTTTTTGAGTGGTCAGTGTAGCGGGACACAGCTCTCCCCTGACATGGCTCTCACACTGTATTCTGCGATACTGTGACCTTATTGTTGTGGCCCATTCTCCTCACTGGCCATCTTTTTATATTCGTAGTGCCACGGTCATGTGATGAGTCCTTTTCTGTTCTACCAGCCGACTCCCAAATAATGAGATGGAGACTTCTTATTAATTTTGAAAACTCAGTCTATAGCTTAGACTTGTTCCTAACTAGATCTTATAACTTAAATTAGCCCATTTATATTAATCTATGTGCTATCACGTGGTATTACCTCTTTTCCATCTTGCACCTCCTGTTTCCTCTCCATGTCTCCTGGCGTCTCCCACGTACCTAGATTCCGCCTTTTCCTTTCTCTTCCCAAAATTTCCATGTATCTCTTCTGCCTAGCTAGTAGCTGTTCAGCTTTTTATTATAGCAATCATAGCAATATACTTTCACACAGTGTACAAATATCCCACAGCATGTTCATTTTATCTAGAACCCCTGAGAAGTGTTTTACAGGTACATATGAGAGTTGAGAAGAAAAATAAAATTGCTGCAGTAGTGAAATACTACAAGAAAGAAAGGACCAATGGGGTAAAGGAAGTAAGTGTATCTGGTAGAGCCCAGTTCAGCTTTTTCTTGCCTTTTAAGCATTGAGGATCTAACCCAGGACCTAGGATATGCCAGGCCACTGTTGTGCCACTGAGCTATAGCCCAACTCTATTTTAACCTTTACAATTCTCTATTGTAGAACATTTTCTAGTTCCATTTTCTTAGAATTTAGAGTAATAGGCTAACTGCTTTGTTCCCCCACCCCCCCACCCCTTGTCATGTTGATATCTTTGTTTCTCAACTGAGTGCTCCCAAATATTTATACAAATAACTAACATACCTTATGTTCCTCTCTTATATTAGGAAGTGTTTTTTTCCATTTCAGTCTTATAGAAATCCAGCTGGCCTAATGGCACAGGTTTGTAATCCCAATTATTTGGGGAGGCTGAGGCAAGAAGAGTCAAGACTTGTCTGAACTATAGAGTGAGTTCAGAGCCAATCTGGGCAACTTGGGAAGACCTTGTCTCACTGAGAAATATAAAGGAACTAGAGATATATAGCTTAGTGGTTGAATACTTACCTCGCCCATACAAGGCCTAGAAAAACCAGTAGTCGGGGTTAGGCCCTCAGCCCGGGTTGAGGACTACAGCCAACAAATGATGATTTTAAACTTTGAGTAGCAACTTCAGGACACCAGACCGGTACTTCCCACTCCACAAGCTTCAGCTCTGAGGATCCCTTATGTGAATGTGTTGTATAGTCAGAGCCCAGGGATGGCGTTAATAGACTTGTACATGAGACATTGGGCTTGTAGGAGAGAGATAAAGAAGTTTATTAAAATATTTCCTGGGGCCAGGCAGTGGTGGCGCACGCCTTTAATCCCAGCACTCGGGAGACAGAGGCAGGCGGATCTCTATGAGTTCGAGACCAGCCTGGTCTACAAGAGCTAGTTCCAGGACAGGCTCCAAAACCACAGAGAAACCCTGTCTCGAAAAACCAAAAAAAAAAAAAAAAATTTCCTGGGGGCTGGAGAGATGGCTCAGTGGTTAAGAGCATTGCCTGCTCTTCCAAAAGTCCTGAGTTCAATTCCCAGCAACCACATGGTGGCTCACAACCATCTATAATGGGGTCTGGTGCCCTCTTCTGGCTTGCAGGCATACACACAGAATATTGTATACATAGATAATAAAATATTTCCTGTTATTGCCAAGTTTGGTAGCTCAAAGATGAAATATTTAAGTATGTCTTTATATCTTTATACCCTTATATGCCAGATCCCTTTTGCAGCCTTTGTCTTTTCCACCCTTCTCCTCTTTCTAAGAATTTGCCTTTTTCTCTTTCAGCGTGCACAGAAGCATATTCCCAACCTGATGAGCAATATGCTTGCCATCTTGGCTGCCAGGATCAGTTGCCATTTGCTGAATTGAGACAAGAACAAGTAAGAGACAATACTGCCTTTCCAAACTGCCTTCTTGAGTGCTTTGACTTGTGTTACGTGACATGATTGTTGCCAGAGTGGTCTTATTTTATTGTTAGATTTTATACTTAATTTTTGTCCATCAAAATTATGTTTGCAGATGGAAAAGTTAATGGAAATACCTCCTTTTAAAAAATACTTATTTACTTTTAAATTATGTGTATATGTGTGTCGAAGGATATGTACATGGGTGTAGTGTTTAAAGAGGCCAGAGGCAACAGATTCCCTGAAGTTGGAGTTACAGGTGATTTGAGCCATCTGACATGGGTGCTAGGAATCTAACTCAGGTCCTCTGGAAGAGCAGTACATCCCCTTAACCACTGGGCTATATCTTCAACCCCCTGGAATACTATCTCAAAATGCTTTCCTGCTAAAAATTATGTTTGCACCCATAATCTCATTTTTTTTCTCACAGTCCTTGACAAAGAGAAATTGATATTTAAGCTCCTTTTTTCATCTCCTTTGCTGCTGCCTTGAGTTAGACCAACATCATTTGTCATCTGTATTGCTCAGCTAACTTCCAGACTGTTTTTCCATTTTAACCCTTTCTAGTTTGTAGGCAGAGTGTGCTCATTCATCCCCAGACGCTCAGACCCAAAATAATCACACAGAAACTGCTTGGCCAATCACTTAGACTTATTGCTAGCTAGCTCTTATATCTTAAATTAACCCATTTCCATTATTTTATATTTTACCACAAGGCTCGTGGTTTATTGGTAAGGTTTCTGGGTATCTGTCTCCTTCTGTAGCTATATGGTATCTCCCTGACTCTGCCTATTCTCTCTCTCTATATATATATCAGATTTCCCACCTGGCTATATTGTGCCCTGCTATAGGCCCAAAGCAGCTTCTTTATTAACCAATGGTAATAAAACATATTCACACATACAGAGGGGAATCCCACATCACTAGTTCTTCCCTTATCCTGGGCCTAGATGTCTTTCTTTCTAAGCAGAAATCTTGTCATCCTTCTATCATGTAATTTAGTAGTTCCAGATTACATATAGGGTTAAGTACAAATGGCCTATCATAGTTTAGCTCCCAAAAATCTCTATAATGTCATCTCTGAAAGTTCCTTACTCCTCATGAACTACATACAATGAAAAAAGTTTCAATTTTTATAAAAATGTTTTTAACTAATTAGTTTTTGGACAGTAATGTTTCAGTGTTGTGCGTAAGGAATATAGCCTGTTGGGTAAGAGGCTTAGAGACAGTCTGTACATTTCTGAGATTGTGCCTCTGTTTCTGTACTCACCATCTGCGAGAATGCGCCTCTGTGACTGTTGACTGTGCATCCAGGGTTATTCATGCTGAAGAATTTTATACATAAACAAGGATATGTTAATGAATTTTTGTTAATATAAGCAAGTAAAGAGCTTCACTTCTTTCATCATATGACATTCCAAATGGATGTATCATGATATCAATAGTCCATTGTTTTGGGGTTGACTTTGGTAGGCAAGATCTCAAGTAGCCCAGGTTGACCTTGAACTCTTGATCCCCCTCAATTTTAGGATTACATCTTGAGCTATCACAACTAACCAAAGCAGCCCCTTGTTTGTGAACATAAAGGTTCTTTCTAATATTTTTCTTTTATAAGTATTACATATTTTATATATTTGTGAGTATATCTATAAATAAGAACATAAAACTAGAATTGCTGAAGTTTGTGAAGTTTTAATTTTGAGAAATAGAGCAAAATTGCCCTCCATGGAATTTGTACATTTTTTTTTTTTTAAATCTGGCATGATACTTTGTATTTCTGATCCTGTTCCTCTGTGCCTAGTGAATCTCTGACTCTGGGGAAGTGTTATTTTTCTTTGTAAAATCCTAACTATCTTCACTCCTGTTTATAGTAGTCTCCCTCCATACATACACACGCTGCCCTATGGTAATCATTTTCCTATATAAATTGTTCTGATTAAACACAGGAGTACATTGATGATTACAAAAGATATATGTAGGGACTGGAGAGATGGCTCAGAGGTTAAGAGCACTGCCTGCTCTTCCAAAGGTCCTGAGTTCAATTCCTAGCAACCACATGGTGGCTCACAACCATCTGTAATGGGGTCTGGTGCCCTCTTCTGGCCTGCAGGCATACACACAGACAGAATATTGTATACTTAATAAATAAATATTTTTTAAAAAAAGATATATGTAGACATGACATGCTTGTAACCTCAACTTTCAGGATGCTATTCCTGGAGGATTGTAAGTGTGAGGTTAGCCTAGGCTACATAGCAATATCCCATCTCGAAATAAAAACAAAAACAGCTAGTTCTCTGATTTCTTTAAATTTGTAGCCTCAATAAATACTTGTTAAGTGAATTTGTGATAGGCTTCATAGCTATTACATGGAAAACTGGATCCTGGATACAGATCTCATTCTAAAAGCTGTTTTTTTGCATTGCAGTAGCTCTTGATGACATCTCTCCTGATGTAAGATGAACCAAAGTTATCCCTAGAGCACAGCAGTCCATATCCTGAGCTTGTGCTCTGGGGTCAGTGTTGCTTAATAAGTTAAGTAGTCACAATTGGAGGTAGATTGAGATACCAGTTGGTGTTAAAATCTTGTCAGTCGCACCTGTTACATGTATTAATACTATGAAATACCCGCTCAGCATTCACTGTAAGCAAGTCCCATATTTTCTGCATATATTTTTTCCTTTGATGTTTATTAAGACATGATTTCTCCTTCTATGGGAATATTAAGGATAAGAATGAGGTGATTTGTCCTTTCCATTCAAGTCTATCATTTGGTGATCCTTATTTAATGAGATCTTTAGAGTCTCCATGTTTGGGGGCTTGGCTCAATGCCTGTTATCCTGATAGATGGAGGTGAAGGGTTGTGTATAAAGGTATTTGGTGAATTTAAGTAGCCCGGAATGTTAAGCTTTACTATAGTTAACTTGCTTCAGCAGCAGCGTTTAGTCTAGTGCAGATGATTGTAACTGTTCATGTAATCATCTGTAACCTTTCTAGTAAAATTTGAATCGTATCCAGAATGTTGCTCTCTTTCATATACATATTATAAATTACTTATTTCTTATTACTTAGTTTTTGTCTATTTGTTTAGCTCATGTCCCTGATGCCAAGAATGCATCTCCTTTTCCCTCTAACTCTGGTGAGGTCATTCTGGAGTGACGTGATGGACTCCGCACAGAGCTTCATCACCTCTTCATGGACTTTTTATCTCCAAGCTGATGATGGAAAAATCGTTATATTCCAGGTGACAACTGTGCCTCACAAATTGACCTAAATACATCAATAGTCAAGGAACATGTCTTACATGAGTATGTCAGCAAGAACTATGTACTTGGTCACTTAAATATTTTTGTGAAAAAGTGCTGTTTAATTGGCCTTCATAGAAACATTGAGCAGCAGGACACAATGTAATTACCTTTCCTTCTGTCTCTTGAAAGCCTGACCTCAAGCTCAGTGGTTTTTATTTGGTCTTCTTGGTTTTATAGTGACTAAATTTATTAAATGAAAAATCTAGATAAGAAGATAATCATATACTTTGAACATAAGTAGTGGCATATTAAAAAAAAGACACTAAAAAAGGCATTATGACAAGATAACATTTCTAGAAAGGTAATTTTTTTCTTGTCTAATAATTTCCTGTGTGATGAGATGTTGATAGGTGCTGACCTAGAAAGTTATGTTCAGTTGTCTTAGAGTACTTATTGTTCCAGGGTTCTAAGAATACCAATATTTGGGGATGCTTAATTCCCTAATATAAAATTATATTGCATTTGCATATAACCTACAAACTCCCTCCCTGTGTAGTTATGGGTTATTTAACAATAAGTTTTCTTGAACTGAAATGACTACAATATTGCTAGGAGATAATATTATTAGTGTTACTGTTGAATACCCAGTCAGTTAACTGAAAAGTCATGTACCATATGACTGCATGTTAATTCATCCGAGTTGCTTATGATACCTAACACAGTGTGAAATCTACACAAATAATTGTTATGTTGCCTTGTTTAATAACAGGGGACACATCCATGCATATTCAGTACATATTTCCCGCCATGATTGGTAAATCATAGACATGAAATGCAGTGACATAGAGAACTGACTGTGTGATCTGAGATCTCTAAGTAGTTTCACGAAATTATGTTATCCCTGCTGATTGATGAGGAAGCGAGCGTCCAGCTTCCTTAAAGTCATACTGTCAGTTACTAATATAAACAGTATTCAGCTCAAACTTGGGGCACTTTAGCTTCTAGACCCATATTATGTTTAATGCATTTTATTTTATTTTATTTTTTTGTGCTATACGTCTGTTACTTCTTTTCTATTTAAATGTTGATGCTATAGATGATGTGTTCTAGAACTTGTTACTGAAAACAGCTTCTGAGGCACAAATGACTTAATTGCTTTCATTATCATTTTAGTCTAAACCAGAAATTCAGTATGCACCTCAGTTGGAACAGGAACCTACAAACTTGAGAGAATCATCTTTAAGCAAAATGTCCTGTAAGTTTTATTCTAAATAGATGGATAAACCTTAGCTGTCAGATCTGTTGTAATTTCCCCCTCCGACTTTTCTAATGCACTGAATCTGGGAGTCCATCTGGGGTTTGCAGTTCTAACAATTTCCATGTCCCGGTGATGCTGCTCGCCTGGGGACCACCTGGAGAAGTGTTCTAAACACTGTTTCAAAGCATGCCTTGAATATGAACTAGCCAAACAGTGGGTGTTTTTTTTTTTTTTTCTAAAAAATAACTGAAGCGCTGGAGAGATAGCTCAGTGGTTAAGAGCATTGCCTGCTCTTCCAAAGGTCCTGAGTTCAATTCCCAGCAACCACATGGTGGCTCACAACCATCTGTAATGAAGTCTGATGCCCTCTTCAGGCCTTCAGACAGAATATTGTATACTAAATAAATAAATAAATAAATAAATATTAAAAAATAACTGAATAGTGACACTAACTTTAAAGTATGAGTTCCCTATTCTCTTTTTATTTCTATGCTAGATGTGACTTTTAAATCATAGGAATATCAAGCATCAGATTAAAACAGAATTTATCTTTGAAAATGTACTACCTTATTTTACATATTGATGTAATTAACTTACTGATTTTTTTATTGAGTGGGAATGAGTAGATAGATAATGCTAACATAGACTGTTATAATTAGAATAAAACAGGTTCTGTTACTCAAGTCCACATGTAATTAAACAGAAAACATCAGTATCAAAAACATTTGAGCCTGGAATGGTGATGCACACCTTTAATTCCAGCATTCAGAAGGCAGAGGCAGACAGATGGCTGTGAGTCTGAGGCCACTGTGGGCTACACAACAAACAACATTTGAAAGTAAGGCAGGAAATTCATAATATGATAGAATACCCATTTGGTTTTTGGGGTGCCAAAGGAATTTTAACGTGTAGATGTGTCAAATTATACTCACAAAAATTACCTATAAGTTGTACATATCTCGAAGAAGTCAGTGAAACTAACATTTAGGATATACATTTCATATACTTGTACTTATTATTTCAGATCTGCAGATGAGAAATTCGCAAGCACACAGAAACTACCTTGAAGATGAAGAAAGTGATGGCTTTTTAAGATGCCTATCTCTGTATGTGTTTCTGAATATATGCAAAAGATAAAGCCTGGTTTATGTCAGTCATCCTGTTTTTGTTGTTTAAAAATTTAATTAGATTTAAAAACAAATACAAATTATATATATGTATATAGAAATTAATTCTAATTTTTAAATTAGAAGTATCGTAGTTAAATAGACTTTTTTTCAACTTCCCTTCCAAACTTGTATTTTTGAATGATGAGTCTGATTAGAAGGTATTGTGTGTATTTTTAAAATTAACACATATTGCTGGTCAGTGGTGGCACATGCCTTTAATCCCAGCACTTGGAAGGCAGAGGCAGATGGATCTCTGTGAGTTCAAGGCCAGCTTGGTCTACAAAGTGAGTTCCAAGACAGCCAGGACTGTTTCACAGAGAAACCCTATCTCAAAAAACAATAGCAATAACAACAAAAAGTGGGCCAGTGAAAGGCTCAGTGGTGAAAGGTACGTGGTGTCAAGCCAGAAACCTAAGTTTGATTCCTGGGACCTATATGGTGGAAGGAGAGAACCAACTCCATAAGTTGTCTTCAGACTTCCACACTTATATCATCACATGCATATGTTTGTTCCCCACAATTTAAAATATGATAAATTTAAAATAGGGTAAAATTTTAATATTTAAATTATAAAATTTGCATGCATAAACATTAAGCTCATGTTTGCTCCCCACAATTTAAAATATGATAAAAATTTTTTAAATTGACACATACAAATATATGGAGTATGAAGTGCTATTTTGATACATGTATGCATCATGTAATGATCAGACAGGATAATTAGCATGTGCATCACCTTAGACATTGGAAATCCTCTCGCAGTCATTTTGAAACCGTACATTACTTTTTTTAAAAAAAAAATATTTATTTATTATTTATACAGTATTCTGTCTGCTTGTGTGCCTGCAGGCCAGAAGAGGGCACCAGACCCCATTACAGATGGTTGTGAGCCACCATGTGGTTGCTGGGAATTGAACTCAGGACCTTTGGAAGAGCAGGCAGTGCTCTTAACTGCTGAGCCATCTCTCCAGCCCCCGTACATTACTCTTACCTGCAGTTGCGCTTTTGTTCAGTAGGACAGAAGTCACTGTCCTCACTGTAGCTTTATCTGTAGGCCAGCCTCTTCTCTTAACCTCTTCTTGCTACTTAGTAAAACCCAAACAGAACAGATAGTTTTTCACCATACAAGAGCTCTCTTGATTTGTGTTAAGAAACGTCTTTTCTAGAGAATTAAATTAAGCTGCTCTGGGGCCTGGAGAGGACTTCGTGGTAACACCAAGCGTGACAACCTAAGTTCAGTCCTGGGACCCACATGATGGAACGAGAGAATCAGCACCCACAAGGTGTCCTCTCACCCCCACACACTATGTTAAAGATAAAGTTCAACTTTAAAGTATGTCTGAGTGATTAAGAATTGGATTTATATCCACATGGACAGATAAGCAGTTAGAAGAGATTGGTAAGGACTATAGACTAAGAAGAGCTAGGGCATGTCAACTCTGTGCCAGGAACTCCTAGGGGGAACAGGAAGAAAACAGGGAGGTGG
Organism: Chionomys nivalis; assembly: GCF_950005125.1. Classification (NCBI taxonomy): domain Eukaryota; kingdom Metazoa; phylum Chordata; class Mammalia; order Rodentia; family Cricetidae; genus Chionomys; species Chionomys nivalis. Next base: position 40,469,107 of record NC_080096.1, on the reverse strand, counting down.
AAGTGATGGCTACGTTATGCCCTCCCTCCAAGGAAGGACTGTCAGGCACTCTGAGGAGTAGAGAGGATTTTATCAAAGTGTGCTTGTTTCTGCTCGTAGGAGTGCTGACTGAGCCCTCCTTTTCTCCTTACCCCACAATTTTATTTTCTAAAATATTGTGTACCAAACATTTTGATTAAGTTGCAAGCCATTCTGTTTCACAGTGCATTGTTCTAGGGGATCATTTTGGTTGAGTATGATACTATACTGAAAACTTAAAATTATATGTACACATATATATGTGTATATATATATATATATATATACACACATACATACACACACACACATTGTGTGTCAGAAGGCAAGGGGGTATTTATAGCATGTGGTAATTGGTTCCTTCTTCCCACTGTGTGGGTTCCAGGGATCAAAATCAACTCATCAGAGCTTGGCAGCAGTTATCCTTATCAACTGAGCCGTCACTGGCCCTAACCTAACAATTTAAAAATAATCTTTTGAATGTCTTAGAAAAAAGCAAACTTTTAACTAGAAGTTTATTCTCTACAAGTCTCTATGTATAAACACGAATTATTATATGTCCTACATTTGATTAAAAGAGTATCAGGAAGACTCCTGAATCCTGATAGATAGGGACTAGGCTGGAGAGCTTGAGCAGTAAATTATGAGGCTGGATGTAGGCAGTGGGCAGGGAGATCAGAAAGTCATGGAGATGGCTAAGCGTCTACAGGATCTGCTCTGCTTTGCTGTGGAGGCTGAGAAAAAAGATGCACTTAGAGATGCGCCCCAGCTGTCTGTCTGTGCTGGTTGCTGCAGTCCAGATATCCAGTGTGTCCTCACCCAGAGCACTTAGAGATGCGCCCCAGCTGTCTGTCTCTGCTGGTTGCTGCAGTCCAGATATCCAGTGTGTCCTCACCCAGAGCAGTGAGTTCTAGTCCTAGGACAGGACTGGACCTGCAAAGGAGAGTGAATGCTTTTTCATTAAAGTGAATTATTTAAAACAGCGTCAAAGGGGAATTACGTGCTTTCAGAAAATCTGCTTCTTTTAAAGTAAATCTAAAACTGCTTTTTTATTTGGGTATGAGTGTGTATGGCACAGCACATGTGTGGAGATCAGAAGACAGTTCTCTTTCCACCAGGTAGATTCCTGGGATCAAGCTCAGCACCGTCTCCTACAGCTCACATTCTTCTTTTGTTGGGAGACAATGACTAGCAGGCCACTCCTTACTTAAGGTGTTGTGAAAAGTGGATGGATCAGTGGTGATCCATAATATGGGATCTTTGACCATGAATGAACAAGTGAGAATTAGGGACTGTCGCAGATCTTGAGACTCCTAAATGCCCTCCTACCTTAAGATTTTTTTAGTCATAAGGAAAATATAATGGTCACAGAATGCTTTATAATCCATTTACTCTACATGTTTGAAATGTTATAGGAAAACTGATTTCAGGAAGTTTGTTGTGAATTCTTTCATAAAACAAATGATCATTTCATAATTTTCCTTAACTTTTAGGCGTATTTTCTTAAATGAATATCATTGCAATAACCTGCAAATTAAGAACCATTATGTTCAATTTTTAGGACATGTGCTTGCTTTGTCTAATTTAGTAACTAGAATGTTTTCTTCAGGTTTGTGGCCCACACTTGTAATTCTAGTGGGGTAGGAAGGTGGAAGTCTGTGAGTTTGAGGCCACTTGGGTCTACAGAACAAGTTTCCAGGAAGCCAGAGCTGTTACACAGAGAAATCTTGTCTCAACCCCCCCCCAAAGTAAATAAAAATGCTCTTTACAGTAATTTGAGGGGGTTACTTTTGATTTTGTTTATGTTTTTTAATAGGGTCTTACTATACTATAGGATATAGATTATACTCTAGTTTGATTGTACTAGATCTAACTATGTATCCCTGGCTGACCTAGAACTCAGAGATCTGTCTTCTTCTGCCTCTGGAGTGCTGGGATCAAAGGTGTGTGCTACCACGCCCAGCAATTTGAGATAATTTTTATATATGTAGTAGGAAGTCTGATTGAAATCTATCTGATTTCATCATTATTAATTATTGTAAGATTTATATAGCGAGGCTACAGAAATTTTAGAAATAGAGGAAAGAACATCAAATCATCCTAACTAACTAGCTGTACTATTTCCTTGTGCTAATATGTTTTGTTAATAATTACAGAGCTAGCGCACAGAGTTTTGTGTTCCGAGCATGCGAAGCATGTGACTAGCTGTTGCTGTTGTTTTCGCAGTAACTCTGGGTGGATTTTAACCACGACTCTGGTCCTCTCGGTGATGGTGTTGCTCTGGATCTGTTGTGCGGCTGTTGCTACAGCTGTGGAACAGTATGTTCCCCCTGAGGTAAGTCTCATTTTAACCCTTGGGTATTTGAAGACAGAGCCACATGAATAACCATTTTAAGTGCCTTGTTTAGCTAGAAAAACAAGACCCTGCTAATAGAATGAGAGGTTCTATGACTTTACCCAGGTGAGGTTGGCACACCTGAAAACCAAAAGTTTGTACCCCAGGCATAGTGTTCCCACTCTACATTGACATTTCTGTTGATTGGCTTGAGCACAGTGCCCCTCTGCTTCTCTGAAACTGAAGAGAACGCTGGCATCACTCGCTAAGCTGGGATGTAAGAGACTTGTGGAGCCACTTAAAATTAGTAATCGATTGCCATGATGTTGTTTTAGAAGCTACAAAACCAGTGTTTGTTTGATTCTGAATTCCTGTGTTCTCGTACCTACCCTCAAAAGAGATTATGACTTGCTTCCTTTTGGTAATTAAAATTTAACTAGCCAAAGAAACAATTGTTAAGGTAAAGGATGTTTGGAGAAAAAGCTGTAATTTGCTGATTCAATTTAGTTTCCAAGAATAGCAAGCTATTTGTGTAATTAAGTGTGGGATAATGTCTATTGACAGCAAATCCAACTGAAGCAAGTACGAGATCTGTGTCTAAAATGCCATAGGGAAAAGCACTGAGGGAAATGAAAATAGACTCTGTAGTAAGTCATTGCATGATATAGCAAGTCAAGGTTGCCGGAACCTAGGACAGGGTGCTAACTAGCGTCAACTTCGTTCTTTTAAGATTTGTAGAATATTTTTTTGTATGTCAACCCAATGTCTAGTAATATCTATTACACGATTTTCCCGCTTGTTTGCTTTTCGAGTCAAGATCCAAGACTGGAATTACAAGCCAGCACTACTATCCCTAGCTTTTGTTTTTAGCTTTTATTTTTAATTTTAGGTATGTGGATGTTTTGTCTGTATGTGTATATGTATACCTTGTGTGTGCAGTGCACACAGAGGCCAAAAAGAGTTTGGATCCCCAGAATTGGAATAGACAGTTGTGAGCCACCATGTGGATGCTGGGAATCCAACCCATGTCCTCTGGAAAAGCAGCCAGTGCCTCTCCAGCCCCTGTGCCTGATTCACACAGCGTGTCTTATTCCATTTTATGTATGAGCAAGTAGCCTTAGAAAGTCTAGGTGATGTTTCTGTGATTGTTTAGCTATGAAGGTATTGAGACTGGAGTGAAGTTCATGATCAATGAACTTTTTGGTTTTGCCTTCAGCTTTTTGAGACAGGGCTGTCTTGAAACTCACCACACAGACCACGTGGGCCTGGAGCTCACAGAGATCCACTTGCCTCTGCCTTTCGAATGCTGGGGTTAAAGGTGTGGCCACGGCACCTGGCACTTGCTTTTACTAAGCACTCAACAGAAGGTTTCATCATGACACCTACATATGTCTATCATTAGCTTTTGTTCTCCTCTGTCCTCTTGGTATTTGAGGTAAGATCTTGCTTGGTAGTCTTCCCTTGGTTAGGATTTACCTTGTAGTCCAGACTGCCCTTGCTCTCATAGCAAGTCTCTGAGTGCTGGAATTACACCTGGTTGGTAAAGTGAGTGAGAAGAGCAAATAGTAATTGCACAGAATGTGATGAAAAGCAGACACTGTGTGCTGGGATTTCAAATACAGCTTTTAAATAGGAGGGGCAGGGCAAGGTATCTTTGAACTTTGAAGAATAGGTGGTCAGATGTAGATTAGCAGAATGAAAGGTAGACAGTTTTACCTATGTCTAAAAAATAAATTCACTATTGGAAGATTACTCATGAGTTGATAAATCTCAGTAGAATCTACCTATTTTTTAAAATTTTTTGCTCCATTTATGTATGTGTGTATGTATGTGTGTATTTTGTGTGTGTGTGTGTGTACACTAAAGTATGTAGAGGTCAGAAGACAACTTGTGGGAATCATTTTTCTCCTTCCATCAGGTAGGCCCTGGGATTCACGCAAAGGTAGTTAGGCTTAGCAGACAGCCTGAACCCGTCCGTTTATGAGTATACTGATTTCTTTTTAAAGATTTATTTATTTATTATATACACAGTGTTCAGCCTCCATGCCTGCAGGCCAGAAGAGGGCACACCAGATCTCATTACAGATGGTTGTGAGCCACCATGTGGTTGCTGGGAATTGAACTCAGGGCCTCCGGAAGAGCAGTCAGTGCTCTTAACCTCTGAGCCATCTCTCCAGCCCCAAGTATACTGATTTCTTACTTGGTTCCCGGATGTGTATGTTTAAATACTTATTTAATATTTGTATTTGGCAGTTTAGGAATCAAATTCAGGGCTTTGCATATTCTAGTCAAATGCTCTATCGCTGAATTATATCCCCAGACCCTTAGGTTTTAGCTATTTTATTTTTCCTGGTAAAGTTGGAATTCAGTATTTTGCATAGGGTTACCTTTGCCCACTACTCCCTTTGAGCCTCTTCATGTACTCAAAATACTCATGGCAAGAAATCAATAACCTATAGTAAAAAATCGTTATTGACCTTACTCCTGTGAAGCCCTAGTCTCTTCCTTCTTAATTCATTGTAGGCAGTTTCTGTGTCCTGGCTCCCAAATAACCACAGAGACTTAATATTAATTATAAATCCTCAGCCAATTGCTTAGGCTTGTCTCCAGCCAGCTCTTACCAATTTAGATTAGCTCATTTCTATTATTTGTGTGCTGCCCTAAGGCTCGTTCATCTCCTCTACAAACTCCCCATTTTGCTCACTCTGCATCTCATGGTGTCTCCTCCTGACTCCCAAGACTCTGCCCCTTCTTCCCAATGTTCTTAGTCTGGTTCTCCTGCCTAACCATATCCTACCTAACTATAGGCCAGTTCTTCTTACCCTGTAAAATGAAGATACACATGGACTTTGGTCTGCCTATTGCCGAGACTAAATTGCAGTCTTTGAATGGAATTTGCCTTGATAAATACAGCATAGCATTTACTCTCTGCTCACCAAACTTAATTGCAACTCTTGAGCCCTTTCTTCTGGGTATTGTTCTAAGTGTTGTCCATGTGTTTGCTCCTTAAACCCTCACTGCAACCTTGTGAGGCAGCGGCTGTTGTCATCCCTACTTTCCCCATAGGAAATGTGCAACAAATTTTGAAACTGTTTCATTTACCAGTAAATGGTAGAACCACAAAGGGCACTCTGCCTAACTCCAAAGCCATTGATCTTTTGTCTGGCCTGGGGTCATAAGTCAGGCATCAGGAGCTGCTGTCCTCAGTGCCCTCTTTGACACTGGGAAAGCAGACATCTCTTGGACCAGCACTTCATATTTTGCCCTCCCATCCCCTCAACTGATTGGAAAGTACTTGTTGGTCTCACACAATTCCTCCCTTTCAGATAACTCTTTTAAAGATGTATTTTGTGTATGTGTAAGCCTGTGTGTGTATGTGCATTCATGCACACCTGTGTGTGTAAGCCTGTGTGTGTATGTGCATGCATGCACACCTGTGTGAGTTTATGTGCACCATGTATAAAGAGTCCGTGAAGTCCAGAAGAGGCCATTGGATCCCCTACAATTGGAGTAATGGTGGTTGTGAGTGGGTGCGTGGCTCCTGGGAACCGAACCCAGGTCCTACGGGGTAGCATCTCTGAACTGCTGAGTCATCTCTCCAGCCTCTCAGATGACTCGATCCTTTCTCATGACAGGATGTCAGTGCTATGATGGCTCTTTTGGATTGTATAGTTCTGTGAGACAATTTCTCCATTTTTTTCTTAGTTCTTTGGGGGAGCACCCCACTTTTCTACTTTCATTTTTTTTTGTTTTAGTAGCATAATTTTTAAAAATTTTACTTACATGTATGTGTGTGCCTGCTTTTCTGTGTGTGCACCATGTGTACAGAGTTCCTAAAGCGACCAGAAGAGAGTATCGTATCTCCTGGTAGAGTTATGAGCTGCCTAGTCTGGGGGCTGAGATCGAACCCAAGTCTTCTGTGAGAGCTGCAATGGCTCTTAACCACTGAACCATCTCTCCAGACCCTGCTTTATTATATTATATTAAAAGTAACACTATAAGGGGTTGTATATATTTATGAAGATCGTTTTACTAGTGTTAGAATGTATCATTTATAGTCTGTGCTCTTAGAGACATTTAAAGCAGAACATGTCATTTTTTTTGCTTGACAAGTTAGATAGCTGCAGTGAATCATTTCCCTACTGAACAGGAGACTTTAGGACATAGAGGACTTGGTCACTTGAGACATCTGTCAAAACTCCAGAATGAAAGCTCTTGATGTAACCATGTTAACTTCATTTAAACCAAAGCACGTTTGCTTGGTACTTAATCATTACCCCTCTAAGGATTTAAGTTAGGATGTGTGGGGAAACTTCCTTGGGTTGTCTACAGGGGACCTAGTCTCATCCATAAAACATGCTCCCTTCTTGCCAGGTGGTGGTGGCACATACCCTTAATCCCAGCACTCAAGAGGCAGGTGGATCTCTGAGCTCGTATCTAGCCTGGTCTACAGAGCAGGGATAGCTAGGGCTACACAGAGAAATCCTGTCTCAAAAAAACAAAACAAAACAGTCGAAACACGTGCTCCATTCTAGAAGATACAGAAGAATTTTTCAAACCAAATATCCATAGATGAATTGTGCATGTTGCTTTTGTTTGTTTTGTTTTCTGTGTTTTAAGACTGTATCTTCCTGTGTGGCCTGGCTGGCCTGAAACTTGTAAGGAGCCTCCTTCCTCTGCCTCCCAAAGCACTGGGAGTATGCACCACCATGAGTTCTAGGGGTGGGATTGTTATTTGGAAACTTAGTTGGAAAGATTCCGGAGCATCCAAATTAATGATGTGTGTTGATTTTTCTTTTGCAGAAACTGAGTATCTATGGTGACTTGGAATTTATGAATGAACAAAAGCTAAGCAGATACCCAGCTTCTTCTCTTGTGATTGTTAGGTCTCAAACTGAAGATCACCAGGAAGCAGGGCCTCTGCCCACCAAGGTGAATCTTGCTCATTCAGAAATCTAAGCTTTTTTAAAGAAAGTGTCATCGACACATCAACTTCCATTCCTCATAGAGCTTTTTAAAATGGTTTCATTGGATATAGGCCTTAAGAAATCACTATGAAACGCAAATAAAGTTACCCAACTCTGTGAAGACTTTATTTGCTGTAACTTTACCTGTATTTTTCTAGTCATTTAAGACATGGACATTGGGTTGTATTTTTATTTTACTAATATCTGTAGCTATTTTGTTAGTTGCATTGGTTTTTGGTTTTCTCCTGTCTTAGCCAAATTCTATGAGCTGATGATTGTCCTCCCCACCTCCTGCCACGACACTGCAGTCATCTTACTTACAAGCTGAATGCTTAGGATGCGATGCATCTGCCTGGAAATGGCCTCCAGACCTGTACTCTGAAATTAGCAGAAAATGTTATTTAATGACACTACATTTTCAGTTGTATTGAATTGAAATCATTAAAATTTATTTGAATAATTATGTATTGAAACATGAGTATTGCATTGACTTTCTTGTTCTTCCCTCTCACCCTTTCCCAACCCAGAGAGTTCTGTGTATCTGCTGCTCTGTGGCAGTTGATGGCTGGCATCTGATGTGGTTTTTTTTTGTTTTTTTTTTTTTTTAAATATTTATTTATTTATTTTGTATACAATATTCTGTCTGTGTGTATGTCTGCAGGCCAGAAGAGGGCACCAGACATCATTACAGATGGTTGTGAGCCACCGTGTGGTTGCCAGGAATTGAACTCAGGACCTTTGGAAGAGCAGGCAATGCTCTTAACCACTGAGCCATCTCTCCAGCCCCTGATGTGGTTTTTAAAGTGGAGGATGGGAGGGGCCATTGCATGCCACAGCATGTGTCCCGGAGTCAGTTCCTTCCCTGGTCGGGTTGAAGTGGGTCCTCTCCTCGTATGTTTCCCGTTGTACTGTGTACCCCAGGCGGGCTGGCTTGAGAGCTTCCAGCTTATTCAGCTTTTTCATGTGAGCTCTAGGAACTCAAATGACAAACTCAAGTTGTCGGGCCTACAAACTAGTGCTTTGGTCCCCTCAATAATCTCTCCTGAGATCCCTTTGATGTGGCTTTTGCACATGTTAGAGTTGAAAGAATTTTTCCAAAGGAGGATTTTGTCTTCTTTAAAGTAGCATCAAGATATTTTTAGAGGGGCTGGAGAGATGGCTCAGCGGTTAAGAGCATTGCCTGCTCTTCCAAAGGTCCTGTGTTCAATTCCAGCAACCACATGGTGGCTCACAACCATCTGTAATGAGGTCTGGTGCCCTCTACTGGCCTGCAGGCATATATGCAGACAGAATATTGTATACATAATAAATAAATAAATATTTAAAAAATAAGAAATATTTTTAGAGAAAATGACATTTTAACAGTATAAATTATTCTCTTGTGATATAAGTTAAGTATAGATTTGACTTGGTATAATCTAATATAATTACTCTTCCTTTCCCAACAGTGATAGAGATGTACTGTTTTTTTAGATATTTATTTTATGTCTATAGGTGTTTTGCTTGTATATATGTACACACTTGTGTGCCTGCTGCCCACAGAAGTGAGAAGAGAATATCAGATCCCTCAGGACTGGATTTACAGAGAGTTGTGAGCTGTCATGTGGGTGCTGGTACTCAAACTCTGGTCCTCTTGAAGAACAGCCAATGCTCCTAACTGCTGAGCCAGCTCTCCAGCCCCTGGTAATAGAGATTTAAAACAAGGACAGTATCATATACTGTCATACACAAAATCTTAGTGAGGTTCTGTGTCATCACACTGGAAAGTGTTAAATACCTTTGCTAACCACTGTCCTTGATCTCAGAGCCAGGGTGGAGGCTACAGTAATGCCGCCTTTCACTAGAGTGCCTACACTCACTCTGTGGCTGCTGAACTGTCTGTCAGGTTTCTCTAAGTCAAAAAAGAATGCAGTTGACAGCTAAACAGGTAAGACTTTGTACTTTTAAGATAGTCTATCTAGATTTGGAAGACAGAAGGCCATTGGCCAGGTCCTAATACATGAGCCTTTTGTGGGAACATTTCATATCTGAACCTGGGTAAGCATGGAGAACTGTGAGAGCACATGGAAAAATCAGTGATTCTGGGAGGAAGTGGTGGCCCAGCTTCAACCTGGAGGGAAGTGGGAAAGCCAGAAAAGATACAGAGAGCAGTGCTCCCAGCAGTGGGTACAGTATGCTTCAGCTGGGAGACAAGAACTCGGGGACTGCAGGTTGTTAATGCGTGGCATAGCTATGAGTAATAAAAAAATCTCCTTAAGCCTTCATCCCGAGCATGGTGGAGAGTCATTGCAAAGGAGCTAAACCACAGGGTCTCAATGTCGAATGGTTCACAGAATGACTCGTAGACAGCTGTGTGGAGTAGCCTGGGGAATGGGAGCAAATGCAGAGGCAGCCATATCTTAGCCCCATTGTTGGTTTGTACTGTAGACCAAACCCAAGGCCTTTCTCATATTAGGTATCAGTTCTACCACAGAGCTCCAGGCTAGCCCTTGGTCTTCTGAAGAGGTCTCACTGTGTAGCTCAGTCTAGTTTTGAACCAGATCTTCCTGCCTCGGCCTCTGGGTATACACCTTATTCTATACTTACTGTTAAGTGACCTACAATCCAGCTCTCTTTACTTAGCCATTCTTCCCCTGAGTGGTGTTCGAAGTCTAGGACCCTACACCATGGTCACAATCTAAGTGATTCTTTTTTTTTTTTTTTTTTTTTTTCCTGGTTTCTCGAGACAGGGTTTCTCTGTGGTTTTGGAGCCTGTCCTGGAACTAGCTCTTGTAGACCAGGCTGGTCTCGAACTCACAGAGATCCGCCTGCCTCTGCCTCCCAAGTGCTGGGATTAAAGGCGTGCGCCACCACTGCCCGGCCTAAGTCAGTGATTCTTAACCTGTGGGTCAAGACCCCTTGGGAGTCAAATATCAGATATCCTGCATATCAGATATTTACATTACGATTCTTAATAGTAGCAAAATTACGGGAGGGTCGCATTATTAGGAAGAGTGAGAACCACTGCTCTAGTGGTGCCAAACAAACAAAAGACTGAAGCACAGATCCCAGCCATAGAACTGTTTGCTCTTGACCTGAGTTTTCAAGTCACATTTCCAGTCTGTTTTACCACTGTCTTTGGTTCCACAGCCACAGCGCAGGTTGCCCTCAGCTGCTGAGCCCCTCCCCCAGGCTTCCTGTTGATAAGTGTCCTGTCGTCCTGGTTGAGTACCATCAGCTCCAATTACCTTTTTAATCTTTCCTTGACTATTTGTTCTACATTAGCCTGGAGCTGAGGTGTGGCCTGCGATAAAGGCTGAGACACTGAGAACTGTGTTGTCTTCTGTGGAAACCTGACTTGTACAATTAGTATGGCTTTTGACATTGTATAATTGTGACTTCTGGGGCACGGTTCCTACCTTACTTGAAATTCCTAGTTATCAAAGCTCTTTTCATGTGTTTCTCTGCTAAGTGCCCTGCCTGTGCTCTTAGTGACTGATTCGTTTAGAACAGGGATTTTTTTTTTTTGCAAATGCATGCGTATGTGAACTTTCCGGTGTAATCCATGAGTGGGAGGCGGAGGTCAACATCAGTGTCCTCTATTGCAGTCCATCTTAGTTTTTACACAGGGTCTCGCTGGAACTGGAGTACAGCTATGTGTCTAAACTGGCTGGCCGAGCCCCCCGAAATCCTCCCGCTTCTTTGCTGCCTCCCCCCACTGGAATTGCAGGCCTATGGTAGGCTCCATGCCCTACTTTTTATGTAGGTGCCGGGGATCCAAACTCAGGTCCTTGTCTGCTCAGTCCTCTAGAACAGGAATTCTTAACCTTTCTCTGTGCCACAGACATTTTTGGAGATCTTAGGAAGACTATGGAAACCCTTCTCAGAATTATGTTTTCAAATGCATAAAACTAAATATGAAGGATTGCAGGAAACTTAAAATTAAATGCTTATCAAAATATTTTCAAGACTTTGAAATAGTAATGTATATGATTTTGTTCACACAAAACAACATCCAAAGCATTTTTTTAAGTCATGTTTAAAACTTCTACAGCGGGCTGGAGAGATGGCTCAGAGGTTAAGAGCATTGCCTGCTCTTCCAAAGGTCCTGAGTTCAATTCCCAGCAACCACATGGTGGCTCACAACCATCTGTAATGGGGTCTGGTGCCCTCTTCTGGCCTGCAGGCATACACACAGACAATATTATATACATAATAAATAAATATTAAAAAAAATTAAAAAAAAAATAAAACTTCTACAGCAATGTGGGCTCTGCTGGTGATGATGTCACAGGCCTGCTAGTCTTCAGTTAAAATCCAGTGACCATTGAGTTAACTTTTTCCCTAGCCATGTTCACCTAACCTCTGGTTGTCTGAGTTTTCTTTGACATATTAAGATACGTTGTTGCTGTTTGTTTGTTCAGTTCAGGTTGTTGGATCGACTTCTTGCTTCTGTGTGTGCTTTCTGGACCTAGACTGTTTGCAGGGTTAGCAGTAAATGAGGACTTGAGTAGAAAGGAGTCAGCACCTGACTGGAAAGGTCCCTGTAGGTGCACCGCATCACTCTCCCTGTAGGTACACCGTGTCACTCCACCTGGAGCACCGTGTTGCTTGAGTTCATAATGCGCAGGCGGGTGGGCTTTAACACCTGAATTAATCAAGTATCTAATTAGGTAATTCACTGGGGGGTTTATTTGTTGACACCCTCATAGCAGTCTTCTATGTACCTACAGAACCATAACGCTCTCCCAGCTGAGCTCTTTGGCTGAGGAATCCTGACGTCCCTGTAAGGGAAGCAGATGGACGACCCTCTCCATCTTGGTGCGGTCTTGGGGGAGATGAACTGCTGCAGTCCCAAGGTGTGGAAAGCAGGATCCTGGGGAGCGATGAATGCTGAGCTAGGGGTTGGGCCACTTTTCTAGACAGCTAGATACCGGTCTCCCCAGCTCCTGGCCTCTGTAGTTGGGCTGCCCATTTAGTTTAGATGCTTCCATTGCTAAACCCCGGCTCTCAAGAATCTCTCTGACTGGAAGCAGGTGGAGACACCCAGAACCCAGAGGGTGGACTTACTCATTCCCCCACAACTCTTGTTCTTACCCATTCTCCCGATGCAACAACTGAGGTTTGGGGAGATTACTACCTGTCTCCTTAGTACCTTGTTAGTCAGAAGGAAAACCAGGTCTGTCTGATGCAAGCCGGGCATCCCATGTCCAGTGGGTCCCTCCTGCCTTCAGCAATCTGTGGACAGAAGCTAAGGAATGCCAGGAAAAGTAAGACCAGAAGGAAGAGTGCCAACAAAGGCTTCAGGAAGGGAGACAGATTTTAAAAGGTAGGGGGAACCTGCAGAATCCCTCAAACAAGTGACCAGGCAGCGGGGTTTACAGCTCATATGACAGGCTGCTCAGATCAGGGTTGGTGGCTCATGTCTGTTACTTTACCATAAGAGAGCTGAGGCAGGTGGATTACTATAAGTTCAAGGTGAGTCCCCCCCACCTCTTAAGAAAGGAAACCCTCTTCTTGCCTTTGCAGGTACCAGGCACACACATGGTACACAGGCAAACATACATGCAGACAGAACACTCATATACACCAATAACTTTTTTTAAAGAAAGAACAAAGGGGCTGGAGAGATGGTCACTGGTTAAGAGTACTTGCTGCTCTTGCAGAGGGCGTTCAGTTCCCGCTACCCATGCCAGGCATCTCAACGCAACCTATAACTCCAGGGGATCACAGCTCTTTTCTGGACTCTGCACAAGTGTGGCACACACACACACACACACACACACGTCATAAAAAGGGAGGGGAGTGGTGACGGAATTCACAGCCAGAGCAGTAGCTGTCCAATGCCATAGGCCTAGCAGATTCACAGAGGTTCTGAGAAAATCACTTTACAGAGCTTCGAAATCATCTGTCTGCTAGCTCTACGCTGGCCTCTACCCTATCTCTGCAGCACCATGGACATCCATGTCTACCTCTTGAACTCCCAGGGACCAATAGCAACAGTATGGAGGTCTTTAGCAAGCATTTCTACGACGTCTGTGATCTGGCCCTAGGGTCCAGCCTTCATGGGACCAGGTAACTGAGATAAGCTGCCTGCCCTAGGGTAAGGCGGGGCTTCCTATTCTACTGGTCATCTGGGACTCAACATGCTTGAGTCACATTCCAGGCAGGCCACCCGCCCATACCAACAGCCTGCACCTCAACTATGGGAAGAAGGGGCCCACCTGGGGCAAGGGTGCACTTCACTGCCTCTGAGCCCCAGCTATGGCAGAACCTGCCTTTTTATCCTGAGTAATTGTGCCGCTGTCAAGTGATGCTGTGATCATGTGTGGTGGAGCCCTAATATGTTCCCACAAAACAGAAAAACCTATAAATCAATAAGGGAAAAAAGCACTTATTAAAAAGTGAGCAGCCTGCATGAACAAGCTACCCACCAGAGAAGAAAATCCTCATGACATGTATAACAGGACCAGCAGTGGGGAGGGCTACCAGGATCCCAGCTGTGGGCTGAATGACGCAGGCCTGTGGCTTGCAGTCCTGGCTCTGCCCTGTCAGATCAGCACCTTGCACATAATGCTGCTAGACCTCAGTTTCCTCATCTGGAAAATGGAGATGGATAGCCTGTCTCATGATGGAGAAGACGAGCTGGGTTAACTTACAGAAAGCATGCCACACAGCGGGTAGTGAAGTAAATGCTCAGAAAACCGTTCCCTTTCATAGCTTATCAGCTTACCTTACAACTGCCGTTGGCCTCCCTTTGCCTACCACAGGCCAGTGGAACTAGGGATAGACAGTTGCCAGCCCCTCAGTCAATGGCTGGCAGGATGGGCCAAGTGTCCCAGTTCACCAGTGTCCCTGAACCTCACGGAATCCAGGTGCTGGCCCCACAACAGTGAATGAAGCCTCCCTTTCATCTTCCCCCACCCTGCGCCAGCACGGGTCCTTCCTGTTGAAACACATCATCCTCTGTTTTGTCAGAAGGCCAACTCTGAGGACCCTACACTCTAGCACCCCTGCATCTTCGTGGGTGTGAAGGGAAGGGACTTTTCCCAGCTGTTGGCAAGACACTTGGTAGAACCCAGGCTTAGTTTCCCAGCCCCCTGGCTCCCTGTGATCTACCTTTGCTTTAGCATTTATTTCCCACTGTGAGAGAATGGTCCAGCGGGGAATCCCTGATGGGAACTCCTGGGGTGGGTTCCAGCAGTCCCTTCTGCTTCCAGGGCCTCAGTCTCCTCTGTGGACTACATTGCTAAGGAATCTGCTCCCTGCTGCGACGGAAGACAGTCTGGGAAGCAGCTAACTCCCACCTGGACATGAGCATCCAAAAAGTTAAAAATGCATATCTCCATACTTTTAGCAAGAATCTATTTACATGTTAGTTTTAGTGGGAAATGAATACTCTTATGTTTATGAATGTGTGCGTGCGTGAGGTGGGTGGGTGGGTGGGTGTGCTTAGCGCATGCGTAGAGGTCAGGACAACTGTGGGGTCAGTTCTCTCCTTGCACCCTCACTATCACTCTGGGACTCGAACTAAGGTCGTCAGGCTTGATGGCAAGCACCTGTACCCGCCCAACCATCCTGCTGGCCCTCAGAAGTGCGTACCTTTCTGATCTAGGTCACCTGCTTATTGAACAGCGCATCAGTGAGAAAAGGAACTTGGCCAAGACTCCTGGCACTTCTGCCCATGGCTTCCTACAGCTTACAATCCTGCAGTATGTTGATGCCGAGGTAAAAAGTATGCTAAGGCCCGGCTCATTTCCTCCACTCACAGTGTGATTGAGGCACCAAGCCCTCTCTCCCTTTCGGAAACACTAGTTTGTCATCTGTGGGATGGGGTGAGGATTCCAACCCCAGGGTATCACTGTCCAACCACAACCCCGGGAAAGGCTTGGTAGGAAGAGGGCCCCCCTGCCCTTTCCTTCACCACTGGGGAGGCAGCCTGGGAGGGGAGTGTCACAAAGGAGGGAACAGCTTTGGCAAAGCCTTTTGCTGTCCCTCCCTCCCCCCAGCTGCCCTTGGTGACCAGGCAGAGGACCTACACTGAGCTTTCTTTACCCCGGTTCCCAGACATGAGTGTTGGAGCCTCGAACAGGATCTTCCCCCAGGTAAAAGCTACCGGAGCCTGAACTGGTTCCTAACCTAGGGGCCAGCCTCGGGGTGGAAAGGGCTCTGGGAAGGGGGTGCCCTAGGACCTATGGCCACATTCACCTGCCCTGGGGATTTACTCCCAGTGAGAGTTAAGTGTCCTAATAGGCAGGCAGAAGCCCAGGGGTTTCGGGCACTGTTCATAGG
Organism: Chionomys nivalis; assembly: GCF_950005125.1. Lineage (NCBI taxonomy): Eukaryota > Metazoa > Chordata > Mammalia > Rodentia > Cricetidae > Chionomys > Chionomys nivalis. Next base: position 40,453,516 of record NC_080096.1, on the reverse strand, counting down.
AGGACCTGCCGGAGTCAATAGACGAGGGAGGAGCAGGTGCTGGGTAGAAGTTGCCCAGTGCTCAGGTGAAAAGCGTGGAAACGCCGGGCGGTGGTGGCGCACGCCTTTAATCCCAGCACTTGGGAGGCAGGCGAATCTCTGTGAGTTCAAGACCAGCCTGGTCTACAAGAGCTAGTTCCAGGACAGGCTCCAAAACCATAGAGAAACCCTGTCTCGAAAAACCAAAAAAAAAAAAAATTTAAAAAAAAGTGTGGAAACATGAAGAGGCAGGATGAGTCTGGGCTGTGGTGACCGGCGGTTTGCCCAGTCTGCTTCTGGTCTCTTGGGCAGGGGGATGCCGAGATCAACTCTGCTGCTGGAGGGAAAGGCCGCCTTGGAGGGGAAGGTAAGAACAGAGGTGGAAGTCAGGCTGAGTGCTGCAGGTCCACCCCAGGAACTCCCCTGAAGCTGATACAGAAAGAGTCCAAGGCTGCTACTACTACGGCACCCTGTCCCAGTGTAGACAGTGAGGTCTGCCCAGCCATACGGACAGCCACTTGCTGGACAGAACTGTTCATTTTCTCTAGCTACCAGCATTTTCTGAGTGGGTACCCTGTGCCTTTTACCTCCTAGGCCACCACACTGAGTCTGTAACACCAAGGACCTCCAAATCCACTTCTGGACCCCATGCTTGATCTGGGTGACTCTGTTGATCTTAGGATAGAGTAGGTGAGCACCATGCCGTTGTCCCTCTTATGGTTCCCCTATTCCTGTGTGGCCAGGACCTTCATAAGATAAGGAAGGAGTACAAACATACAGAATGTCTCCCTAAGCCCCATCTTGGCCCTCTGTTGAGCAAGGAGGAAAAGGGTAGATGCCAAGAATGTTTCTGAAGGAGCTGCCTTGGTTGCCTGGAATCTCAGACCTTTGGTTTCAGGACAGCCCCGGGTGAGTCAGGTACTAGAGGCAGCTGAAGCTAAGAGAGGTTAGGTAATTGGGTCAAGCTAATATAGCATTGAAAAGGAGGTGGCTAAGCCTCAGGTCCTTCCGTGCTCCGTGCTGGTGGCTATTTCCACGTTGTCATTCGGTGCGGCTGGGAGTAGTTGTGACTTTTCTTTCTTTGCTCGGGTGGGCAGCAGCTAAGGAATTTCTGGCTTTAAAGTGGGCATCTCCACCTGGGCAAGAGCTCTGCTTGCCGTTCCAGTCTTGCCTGCAACCCCGCCTTGCACACAGTGTATACTGTACAAATATTTGAGGAGCAGCCACTTGGCTGGACAGAAGCCTCTCCTGCCCAGTTTAAACACAATCTCCCCGGTAACCCAAGTTTACCCTGTGTTTGTTGGCCACAAAGAAGCAACCAGCTAGGACTGTAGGATTATAGGTTCTGATGTCCGGTGTGCTTCCTGTCGACCTGCTGCTCTCTCCTCTACCAGCCCACACCCTCCTGCCTCCATCTTCACTAGCCACCCACCAGCCTCTCCTCCCACCCCCTCTGCCTGGAAAGCCTGCTCTCTCTGGGAGGTCTCTGCCCTGCCCCACCTTATAAGTCAGCTGGTTCTCCCTAGGCCCTGGTATCACCCAAAGCTCCTCAGAGTCTGGTCTACACTTTCCCAGCCAGCCTGGCATGTGACACTGTAGTCAGGTGACTGGAAACACGAGTGGTGTGAATTAAAGGACCCAAATCAGAATCCTGCCCTGTCTTCTGTATCTCTGGTTTGCACACACACAGGATCAGGGAGAGCTGTGGACCGGTTCCACCCTCCTTCCTATGATGTCTGACTCTCCAAGTGAAGCCGTGAAGGCAAGGAAAGCTACTCTCATGCCTTCTACAGAGCAAGGCATCCAGGAGGTCCCTGATAAAGCCAGAGCTATATTGTGAGACTTTGTCTTACAAAACAAAACAAAAAGGAATTAGGGGGGCCAAGCAGAGTTCTAGAGTGTGGGGACATCTGCCAGCTACTCCCATTTCTGCTGTTTCTACAGTGCCTTGACAAGAGCTTGGCACGTGGCAGGTGCACAATGGCATCTGCTGTTTTAGGGTAAGCATTTAACAAACCAGCAAACTATAGAGACCATCATGGTACCACTGAGGCGCAGGGAAGTGAGGCGTCTCATTTGTGTGGCCCAGCTGGGACCTGATGGAGCTGGAACTGGACTCCAGGTAGCATTCTGGATAGCATTAGGACAGATTTTAGGTTGGAATTGTGGATAAGGTCTAGGTTTGAGCATCAGACAGGTATCATGTCTTAGTCCAGCACAGGGTGGCTGGGGCCTTTGCTTCTTTGAGCCCCGATTTGTTATCCACAGAAATAAAGGACTTCCATGTAAATAGAAATAACAGCTGTCGGGGCTGGAGAGATGGCTCAGCGGTTAAGAGCATTGCCTGCTCTTCCAAAAGTCCTGAGTTCAATTCCCAGCAACCACATGGTGGCTCACAACCATCTGTAATGAGGTCTGGCGCCCTCTTCTGGCCTTCAGGCATACAGACAGAATATTGTATACATAATAAATAAATATTTAAAAAAAAAAAAGAAAAGAAAAGAAATAACAGCTGTGATGAAGCTGTGGTCATTTCTCTCATGGGACAGACTGGGCGCATAGATGTCTACTGTCCTATCTCCCTGGTCATGAGGATAGACAAGGAAGGATGGGAAGGGGAGACAGACTCCATGGAGCAGAGGCTAGCCACTGATGGCACTTGGTGATGGTGGAGGGCAGGCAGGACCAGAGTGTCACGGAGGGCTTAGGAGTGCTTTCTCTAGCCCTAATGCTCCCTGATGACGGAGGGCTTCCTGCAGGGCTGGGCATGGTCCTGGGGGGCCGGTCCTGAGAGGACTCCTGTGCCTCTTCACTGTCCTTCCCTCCACAGGCTGTGTCCTCTTCTGCTGCTCACGCCGTGGGGCCTGCCTCTCGGCCTTCCTGCTGCTACTGATGGCCATGCTTGCTGCCTTGCTCGTTGTGGCCACCATCCTTGGACGTCCACCCCACGGACCAGGTCAGGGTGTCAGGAGGGAGGCATGGAGGCTCAGGAGGGAGGCATGGCTTCAGTGACCCCTTAAGGTGCAAAGAGAGATAGATACCTGTGCATGTGTGGACACGAGGCTGAGAGGCCTTTCGCATATCCTTGACGTCATTTCAAGATTTCCCATTTATTTATTTTTATTTATTTATTTATTGTTTTTCAAGACAAAGTCTCTCTGTGTAACGGCCCTGGCTGTCCTGGAACTCACTCTGTAGACCAGGCTGGCCTCGAACTTACTGGCCTCTAACTCACAGAGATCTGTCTGCCTCTGCCTCCCGAGTTCTGGGATTAAAGGTGTGCGCCACCACCACTGCTGGCTTTTACTTTTAATTTCTAATTTTTTTGATTTTTTAAAAATATTTATTTGTTTATTATGTATACAACATTCCTTCCATGTATGTCTGCAGGTCAGAGGAGGGCACCAGACCCCATTACAGATGGTTGTGAGCCTATGGTTGCTGGAAATTGAACTCAGGACCTTTGGAAGAACAGTCAGTGCTCTTAACCTCTGAGCCATCTCTCCAGCCCCCCCCCCCCCTTTTTTTTTTGATTTTTGAGACAGGATTTCTCTGTAGTTTTTGATGCCTGTCCTGGAACTCCCAGAGATCCACCTGCCTCTGCCTCCCAAGTGCTGGGATTAAAGGCGTGCGCCACCACCACCCAGCTAAAATTTATTTTTATGTATATGGGTGTTCTGCCTGCATATCTGTCTGTACACCACATGTGTGCCTGGTGCCCAGGAAGGACAGAAGATGATTATCAGGCCTCCTGAAACTGTAGTTAACAGGGTTGTGAGCCTCCAGGTGGGTGCTGGGAATTGAACCTAGGTCCTGTGGAAGAGCTTTAACAAGTGCTTTTTTAAGCACCAAGCCATCTCTCCAGACCCCACATGCACTACTGAGAGATCCTGACTCTCTCTGACCCCTGAGCTGGGCTGGGAGCTTCATCAGCTCCCACAGCCGGTGCACTTCCTGTTCCCCTCATCTGACCACTCTGGTGCTCTCAGCCACAGACCAGGTTGTGTCCAGAACTTTTCTGCAGTCTGGCTGCAGTGGTGAACCACCCAATGCAACCCCTACCCTCAGGGAGCAGTTTAGAGAACCATATGGGCTTGATCCAATAAACACTCAAAGGCAGGCCTACTGGGGGATCAGGAGTCTGGGACCAAGGCTCTCATCCAGTCAGCGTGGTGAGACTTAGGGTGGGAAGCACCATGGGGAGTGAAAGAGACCTGAGGTGGGAAGGGAAATGGAGCTTGTTTAGAAGAGGGTGTCAGGAACAGCATCCCAGGCCTAGGGAACAGCATGTGTGGAGGTCCTGGGGTGGGAAGCTAAGGAGAAGGAAAGACAAGAGGACAGTGGATGTGAGTGGGTGGGGTCAGGTACCCAGGACCTTAAAAACTGCACTTGGGAGGGTGGCCACATTCCAGGAGCCGAGGGAAGGGACTGTCCCACCCTTCTTCCTTGCTTTCTGACATATGGCTCCATAGCCAGGCAGAGCCACTGCAAGGGATGACCAGGAAAAGTAAAATCACAGCATTCCACATGACAGTGCAGAAGGGGGAGCTGCAGCCATGGGCCTGGGTGTGCAAGTGTGTGTGCATGTGTGCGAGTTTATGTGCATCAGTGCCTGTGTGCATGTAGATGCCTGACTGTGTATGTGTGTGCGAGTATCCGTGGGCAGGCAGATGTGTGTGCAGGTTCCCGCCTGCTTGTGTGTATGTGTGTGTGAGTGTCTGTGTGCATGCAGATGTCTGTCTGCTTGTGTTTACGTGTGTGTGTGTAAATGCCCATATGTTGTTGAGTGGTTTTTTTTTTTTTTTTTTTTTTGACTCTTTACTCTTTGTCAGGCCTCCTGGAACTATAGTTAACAGATGGTTGTGAGCCTCCAGGTGGGTGCTGGGAATTGAACCTAGGTCCTGTGGAAGAGCTTTAACAAGTGCTTTTAAGCACCAAGCCATCTCTCCAGACCCCACATGCCCTACTGAGAGATCCTGACTCTCTCTGACCCCTGAGCTGGGCCGGGAGCTTCGTCACCATCCAGCTCCCAAATACATGGAGACTTATTCCTTTTTTTCTTTTTCTTTTTTAGGTGATATTTTTCTTTCTTTTTATTTATCTGTTTGTTTTAAAGAAGAGAACAAACTATCTTTTTTTCATTATACATACCAATCCAAGTTACCACTCCTATTCCCTCCACTTATCCTCCCACCCCACCCCCATCCACTTCTCAGAGAGAGTAAGGCACATTACTTTGGGGAAGGTTCAAGGCCCTCCCTACTATATCTAGGCTGAACCATCCAAAGAGAATAGGTTCCCAAAAAGCCAGTACAAGCAGTAGGGATAAATCCTGGTGCCAATTCCAGTGGCCCTTCAGTCTGCCCCAGCCATGCAACTGTCAACCACATTCAGAGAGACTAGTTCGGTCCTATGCTTGTTCGTTCCCAGTCCGGCTGGAGTTGGCGAGCTCCCACTGGCTCAGGTGAACTTTCAGTGGGTGCCCCCTCCATGGTCTTGACCACTTTGCTCATATTCTCACTCCTCCCACTCTTCTTACCTATGAATGCCCGGCCTTGGTTTGGCTTGTTTCTAGCCAGCTTTTCTTTTCTTTTCTTTTAAAGATTTATTTATTTATTATGTATACAGTGTTCTGTCTGCATGTATGCTCACAGGCCAGAAGAGGGCATCAGATCTCATTACAGATGGTTGTGAGCCGCCATGTGGTTGCTGGGAATTGAACTCAGGACCTCTGGAAGAACAATCAGTGTTCTTAACCTCTGAGCCATCTCTCCAGCCCCTAGCCAGCTTTTCTTAAATTATCCTATCTACCTTTTGCCTCTGGGCTTTTACATTTCCCTATTCTATATTCCTTTCTTTAATTCTTACTCCATAGCTGGCTGTGTGGCTAGATGGCTGGCCCCTGGCATCCTCTCTCCTTTCCTATTTCTCCCTCTTCTTCCTCCTTCTATTTATTCTCTCTGCCTGGCAGCCCCACCTATTTCTCTCTCCTGCCTAACTGTTGGCTGCTCTGCTCTTTATTAGACCAATCAGGTATTTTAGACAAGTAACAACAGCCTCACAGAGTTAAACAAATGCAACATAAAAGAACACAACGCATCTTTGTATCATTAGATGTTCCACAGCATAGACAAGTGTGACACACCTTCAGCTAATATTCCACAACACCCATGTGTATACAGGTGCCTGCCTACCTGTGTGCACATTGGTGTGCATGTCACTGTATCTGTGTGCATGTGTGTCAGTGTATGTGTGCCTGTCTGTGTGTGTATCTGTTGTGTTTATGCATGTGCACGAAGGTGCAGATATGTGTCCATTTTCCCGTCTGCATCTGTGAGCGTGTGTCCCTAAGAGTGCCTCCTGTGACTAGTTGAAGTAGCTCTGATAACTAGGACGTGACTCATACTGGCACAAACACACCGATGGGCCTGCTGCTTCCCCTCCCTCACTTACACATGTGCCCAGAGGCACAGGCTATTGCTTCCATCCCCCTAGTTTCTCCTTTAAATCTTGGGGCTGCCTCTAGGAGTGAGTCTCTCTTCTGGTAGGGTTTAGGCATACCACTTCTCAGGAGTACTTGGAGGAACAATAAGAATATGGAAGTTTGCAGACTCTTTAAGGTGTACCCAGATGCAAGGGATTGTGACATTTTGTCCCCAGTCAGCACAGACATACCATTTGCAACAAGCTAAACTGGTTCCAGGAGTTCCACCATTAAGGCCATGTGAATAATGGTACACTGCCCTCAATGCTTCCTGCGTGACCAAACCAGTGAGTGAACTGCTCTGCACACTGTGCTATCCATGTTGTCCCCGACATTCCACATACCCCTGGGGCTAGGCTCTGACCTTGATTTTGTAGACAAAGGACCCAGGGGGGCCAAGTCACCTGTTCCTGCCATGATGTGGCAGGGGCAGAGTAGCAGCTTCAACCCCAGAGATGCCATGGAGTTGAGGGTCTGCCGCCCTGATCCCCGCCAGGCCCTCCCGGTGATCAAAAGGGCTCACTGGGGGACCCTGTGCAGGGTCCACCTTGCCCCTCTCAAGGCTGCCTTTATGAGCGTCACCTTCACTCCAGGGCCTCTCTTGTCCCTACAGAGACCCAGTCCTGTGTGACATTGACCAACAGGACGGGCTTCTTATGCCATGACCGGAGGCATTGCATCCCAGCCCACGGGGTGTGTGATGGCGTTCGCACCTGTCCCCACGGTGAGGATGAGGATGAAAGCTTGTGCCGTGAGTACCTCCTCAGTTCCATGTCCCTATTCACACACACCCCCACCCCCAGCCGCTTTAACTCTGCTTACAGCCCTGTGGAGCTTTCTCAGGCACCACCTCTGCGTCCCCATGCCTAGTCAAGCCCTTCTGCGGTACACTGAGGGATCTTTCACCGTCCTCTCCTCAGCCTCTGCCGCCATCCTTCAAGGCAGAGTTCACAAGCTGTCTCTTCCTGGGAGCCTTCCCTGAGTCCTGCTGGGGGAGTCAACAGTTCTTCTTTAGGCTCCTACAGACCCTGCCTCCCTGCCTTGACCCTAGTCACACCGGCATCACACCGGCCACCTCCATCAGGTGCTCCTCTGGGGCAGTCTGTTCCAGTACATGGGACGAGGGTATTCAGAACGGCTTGCCGAATGAGTGAGCAAGTGAATGAATGAATCGGAAGGCCCCATGCCTTAAAACACCTGCTTTTAGGAGCGAGGAGCCTGACTGTGTGGAATAAACATGAAGCATGAATGAGCGAGGAGACGCGCAGCAGGGAGAAAGCTGTGAGCTGGAGGCAGCGGTTGGGACTCTAAAGAATCATTGAGCTCAAATCCAAGAGTGCTGGTACACACTGTAATCTCACCACTTGGAAGGTGGATGCAAGAGGATCAGGAGTTCAGGTCCTCCTTGGTTACACCACAAGTTTCAGGCCAACCTGGGCTACATGAGACCTTTCTCAATAACAACAGAAAGGTTACCTGGTCCACACTGCAGCTCCTATCCCAAGTCCTGCTCCAGCAAGCCCAACAGGGACTACCTGGCCCCTGCTTAAATGCTTCTAGGCTGGGGCATTCACTACATGAGGCTGTCCTGGATCTGTGAGAATTTCGGTTTCTCTGTGTACTATCACCTGACGTAGAAGCTACTTTGGAACTCTGGAGCCCAGTGTAAGGAATCTGGGTTCTGCCTGCTACATCCTGATGAGACAAGGCTTCCTAGCAGGAAGGAACTTGACCCCGGGTTGAAGGTGGAGGACTTCTGCGGTGGTGGCACATGCAGTGCTGAGGGTGGGGGCATACCAGGGCTAGGCAGGGAATGAAGATGCTCCCCAGGCCTCTTGCCACCCGGCAGAAGGTACACAGAGCAAGAATATTCTACTCCTTGGACCCGACCTTCTTCCTGGAAGGCCTCCTATGCCCTTTCCAGAATGGATGGGGAGACCCTGGCTGCACTGCCTGCCTGGTTGGATAGAGTGATCCTGCTGCAGATGGCAGATGGCTGAGGTACTGTGGTCAGAGGTGAACTGTGTCTTGCCCTTCTCGCCCCTCTCTAGGAGATGTGCCCCAGAGCTTTCCCAGCTTCCTCCTGGCCCACTGTGGAGACTCAGCCTCCTGGATCTACTCAGACCAGAGATGTGATGGCATTAACAACTGTGGGGACTGCTCAGACGAACTGAGCCCAGGTGGGGGTCTGGGCACGGGTGGGCAGGGCAGAAGGTGGGGCAGAGGCTGAGAGGGGGGCACTCCGGGTCCCCTGCATGCTTCCCCTGCATCCTGGGAAGAGGCTTCTCACTTCCACTTGGACTCCTCTGGATAAAGAAGCTGGGTATGAGAGACCCTCCTGTGGAGGGGCTTGTCTCCAGGACACTGGCTGGACACGAGGGCACAGAGGGGGACTGAGCAGACACTGCCCTACCTTTTCGGATCCGAGCCTTCTGTCCTGGGTCCCTCCCAGCAACCCTGTGAGAAGGGCAGTGCAGGACTCGTGGCCCCAATTCATAGTTGGGCGATCCCAAGCCTCAAGAAGGGAGCAGCCCCCATAGGAAGGGGATGTGGAGTCGAGTCCGGAGCCAGGACGGGGGGGGTACCCTAGCCCTCCCTAGAGCCTTTCCCCAGGACAAGGAGGTGCTCTAGCCCTCCTTAGAGCCTTTCCCCAGGACAGGGTGTGCCCTAGCCCTCCTTAGAACTTCCCCCAGGACAGGGGGGTACCCTAGCCCTCCTTAGAGCCTTCCTCCAGGACAGGGGGGTGCTCTGCAAAGTGCTTGCTGCACAGCATGGGGACCCAATTCTATCCCTAGGATCCACATGCTGGAAAGGGAGCACTGACCACGGGTCTGCTGACTTCCACACAGCACATGTGTACATGTCAGGTACACGTGTGCATACAACAAATACATGGAAGTAAGAAGTCTTAAGGCAGGGCCCTGAAGACACAGCTCAGTTGGTAGACTGCCTGGCCAGTGTGCATAAAGCCCAGGGTTGATGCCCAGCACCACATAAGTGAGGCATGGTGGTTCATTTCTATAATGCCAATACTCTGAGAGCAGAGGCAGGAGGATCAGACTGCAAGGTCATCTCTGGCTGTAGAGTTGAGGAGTTGAAGGCCAGCTTGAGACCCTGTCTCAAAAGACAAAAGGTGAAGAGCAAGTGAGGAAGACACTGTAGACCATATATGAACACATACAGGTACATGCATCCACCCGTGTGTGTACGTGTCTGTGTGTACACACGTGCGCACACATTCTATCCCCAGTGTTAAATCAACAAACATGTTCTGATCACTGTTGAGGGAGGCCTGTGCCAGGTTCCGGGAGGGATACTCAGGAGCCAGACGTATCTCTGGACACGTCGTGCTGGGGCTGAAAGGAAGTGCTGGGGCCTTGGAGGAACCCACGGACTTCTCAGAAAAGGCTTCCCAAGAGGAGCCGTTGAGAACAGGGCCAACAGTCAGGGATGGCGTGTGCAGAGGAATGCTGGAGCCACGGGCACAGGGCAAAAGACAGAAGAGTGAGGGACCCCCAGGGCATCCAAGGGGTCGCTATGGCAGGAGTCAGGGTGAAGCCGGAAGCTGAGCTGCGGGAGGCGGGATCTACGTGTTTATTAATGTCTGAGCTCTGCCTTGTTTCTTTTACTCAACAACTGAGCGGATGAGAACTGAGGCGTAGACAGGGCGAGCAGGTCTCACAGCCTATGAATCGTGCCGTTCAAACCTTTGCCGCAGGGAGACCGGGCTCACAGTCGCCCCGCCCTAGATGGCCTATGGCCGCAGGAGCTATGGCATGTTGCGGGTTGAGCCCTAGTGTACGCTGAGCCCAGGACCAGTAGCTGCTTCTTCCTCTGGCTCTTGTCTCCCCAGTAACCACGTGCCCGCCTTGTGGCCCCGGCTGGTGGCACTGCACTCCGACTGTCTTCAAGTACTGCAGCTGTATCCCCAGGGTTCTGTGCCAGGACCATGTGCAGCACTGCTCTGATTGGTCAGACGAGTACGCCTGTTCGGGACCCTGAGAGAGCCTCCCTCCGCAGCGTGGAAGCTGGCACCAGGACCCTTTCACCAGAGCAACAAACCCTAGACTACAAGGGTGGGAAGAAGCCTTTGACGTCAACCAGTGACATCTCCCCATTGTCTCTAAATAGGAATTAGCTTTCTCGTTTTCTAGTGTCTCAGCCTCTACTTAAGCACCTCGGCTAACAAGGAGCTCACTACCGTGTTAGACAGCTTCTAACAATGAGGTGAGTCTGCCTCCATTATTTTATGCTCCTTGGCTCCAGGGCAGGCCTGAAGGTCCCATTCTTATTGTTTGGTGAGACAGATAGATAAATGTGTGACTTAAATGTCAAGCAGAGGCGTATAACCCCCATGGATAGAAAATGAAGTACACACACTTACCATCCATTCAGTGCCTGAGACAGAACCGCGGAGCTCAGAGGCCACTGTAGCATGTTGCTCAACTCACCAGCAGCCCCCAGCTGATCACGTGGGATACATGGTATTTTTCTAGCTCCCTAGTCTCCTGGAGGCTTGTGACTGCAGAACGGGAGGCCTGGAGAGGGGATCCGTGCCTTCAGCCTTGGCCCCGCTGCACCCCACGCTCTCCTGCGGGTTTATATTTTGGTCCTGAAGTCAGAGCGAGCCATCCCCCTGCATTCCTTCTAGCTTCAAAGCGCCTAGGCGGGCAAGGATGGACGTACTCATTAGACAGACAAGGAAATTGAGGCCCAGGGAATGACTTGCCCAGGATGGACCCTGGAACTGGGACTTAAAGTCAGTCTGTGGAACTCTAATCTTAGGGCCTTTCCCACTGTTAGACAATATAGCCACACATTGGCTGGGGGGGGGGGAGTCTGTGCACAGGGGATGGTATTAAAGAGGTAGCTTGACTGGACGGTAGTGGTGCGTGCTTTTAATCCCAGTACTCAGGAGGCACAGGCAGGTGGGTGGATCTCTATGAGTTCGAGGAACCAGTCTGGTCTGCAGAATGAGATTCAGGACCGCTAGAGCTATTACAGAGAAACACTGTCTCAAAAAACCAGAAAAAAAAAAGGAGGTAGCTTGAGGGATCAAAAGTAACTCGTCCTAGTCCTGAAAGAGAGACCTGGGATCTGGCTATGGAAGGCCCCTGTTGGAAGACACAGAGGTAGCCTGCTAGAAGTTAATAAAACTGATGCTCTAGCCGGGCGGTGGTGGCGCACGCCTTTAATCCCAGCACTCGGGAGGCAGAGGCAGGCAGATCTCTGGGAGTTCGAGGCCAGCCTGGTCTACAAGAGCTAGTTCCAGGACATGAACCAAAAGCTACGGAGAAACCCTGTCTCGAAAATTAAAAAAAAAAAAAAATGCTAAAAAAACTGATGCTAGTGTCTTGCAAGGTTTGAACTGAAAATGGCACCCAAGAAGCCCGTGAGCTCTGGGCTGGGCCCCCAGAAAAGAGGCCTGAGTCCCAGCCCGTGAGCAGTGTGAGGCCTTGTGGGAAACCTGCGTCACACCATGCAGGGATGAGTGGGACATCAGGGAATGCTGGGCCCCAGTGATCCTGCTCGAGGGTTGGTTAGCCTCAGCTTGACCTTTCTGCAGAAGGTAGGGGCTATCTTCAGGAGGAGGGGCGTTCCATGCTTAGCACAAGTGAGCCCCATGGCGGTTCTCCTCAACCATGGACAGTCCAACAGGCTGGGGTGGCCAAAGCACAGGCATATGTGGAAAGAAAAGATCGTCACTTCATAATAAGAGTTCCAGAGACTCAGAAGAGTCAAAGAAAATCAATTTAGTTTATAATCTTGTAAGGCATCAACCCAGAATGACAGGTTTGCCCCGTGAGTACAGAGAGTGTCTATAAACCCTAACGCATGTCCCTCCCTCCCTTTCGTGACTAATCGGGAGGGCACAGTCTCTCAGGCTACTGTGGTCCCACCTGTCCCTCTCTCCTCTGCATTTGTCTGTCTTTTTCTCGACAAAAACCTTGCATGTATTCATCTGTTTCACATCCTGTTTATTTTAAGGCTTATCCGATGTGTGCAGGCAAGCTTGGCTATGAGTAATTTTCTATCCTAAATTTCTAGTATGGATGAAGGGTAACTTAGCAGAGTTGGGGTAGGGTATGAAGACTAGCAGGCATTAGCAGAGGGCCAGCATCTTCTGTTCAGTTTGTGCTGGGCCTCAGTTGGCTCAAGGCATCTTCGAAAATGAATCATCAGATTTTCCATACGGGGGGGCGGGGGCAGACACAGTAGTGGGCAGAGTGTTGGATCAATATACAGTATCTCAGTTCATCCCGCAGGTGGTGAGGTGACACAGGGGAGATTAAGTCAGGGATGTGGGCTGCTTTAAGAGTATCTAAAAAACCTGTCTCTTGCCAGACAGTGGTGGCACATGCCTCTGATCCCAACATTCAGGAGGCAGAATCTCTGAGTTCAAAGCCAGTCTGGTCAAGGATAGTCTCGAAAACCCAAATAAAATAAAATAAAATAAAATAAAAGCTGTCTCTTGGTGTCTTAGGATGTAGTGAGCTAAGGGCTTCCTGTGTAAGCGTGATGTTCTGGGCTTGGTTTTCGGCAGTCACATGCAAGGCAGGCGTGGGGTGACAGATGTGTGCAGAGACAGGCAGGCCCTGGGGACTGACTGGCCATCAGTCGACCTGATGAACTCTGGTTCAGTGGGAGACCCTTTCTCAAGGAAGAAGGTGGAGTTACAGTGAGATGGCTCAGCAGGAAAAGGCTCCCGCTGCCAAGCCTGATAACCTGGGTTTCATTCCTAGGCCCCACAAGGAGAGAACAAACAAAGAGAGACAAACAGGGGCCTGTCCTCTGCTGACGTGTGCATCCACACAGCTCACAAAATAAAATAAACGGAGTTATAAATAAGGTGGAGAATGATTAACAAAGACATCCCATGTCAACTTCTGGCCTCCATATGTGCATGCACGGATGGACACACACACACGAATATATACACACTCATGCACACATGCACCACACACAATAAATTAATTAAAACCTGTCAGAAAGAAGCAATGCAGCTTGCTGAAGACCGTGGTGGAGGACAGGGCAGATCGGGTAGCGTGACATTTGTGGACCCTGTCACTGTTGTGCCATCTCAGGAGATCTATGAAGGCTGACCAATCCAAATGGAGGCCCAAGCAGGGCCTTGGAGAGGACGCAGCCCAGTAGGAGGCAGGGAAAGGTGGACAGGTGGGTGTTGGCAGGAACAGGGTATGGGCAGGGCTGTACCTGGCTGCTGGAGGAGCTTGGTAGGCTTAGTGCCTGGAGTGTGCAGAGCAGCCTTGGGGCTGGCTTTGGAGAGGGGTCATGGCTTCAGGCCGCAGTTTGTTTTCAGAGGAAGAATACATTGGATTTCTTCATGTGAAGAGGACTTTAAAGAAGGCTGGGGAATAAGGATCCAGCCCAGGCTACTGCGCAGGCTCACTGAGAGGAGGTACATTTGTAAGGGTTTATGTAGAAGACTGGGGTGCCCAGATGGACCTGTGGCTCTCATGAGCATCAGTGGTGGGGGTCTGTGAGCATCTTCACCCTGCCACTGTAGTTCCTGAAACCCCCTATCAGCCTACTCAAACTTCTCACTCCGTCTCCACCCGACTGACCGCGACTCCTGGGCCTGGTATAGCTGCTCACACTGCCCAGAGGCACAGAGAGATGGAGTTGCTTGCCTAAAACCACACAGCTTTCAAAAGCCAGGGGTTCCAGGTTCTCGGGCCCTAGTCCAGAGGCTGCTGTAACCCTCCTGAAACCTCGCTCTCTCAGCCAGGAGGGAAAGTGGAACCTGGCAGGCGCCACAGAACTTGTGCCGGAGGTGGCTGCTTCCTTTCTTGTTTATTGGTCCTTCCCTTCATAAAGGAGAAGGGTGTCATAGCCACCACCCAAACAATTCTCTGTAAGATATTCCAGGAAGATACAGGCCCGGGGCCTGGGCCAAGCTGACCCGCCCCTGGCGCCAGGCCGCAGAACAGCCAGAAGAGACAGCTCAACAGCCAGTGCCAATATTTGCCCTGGCCCCGCCTCCCTGGCCCCAGCCCCAAGATCAAGGCTCTAAATACAACAGGTTCTTTGCTGTGCAAATACGAAGGACTAGATGAATGGAACTTAAGGTGGCTCCAGCTGGGCCCCAGGGTTTGGGTTGAAATCTGCTCTGTTTTAGCCGGCCGCCATCTCTGTTTGCTGGGGCTCTGCTTTCATCCTTAAGCTCACAGAACCACACTGGCTAGAGCCAGCAAGAGGCTCAGGGAGGCTTCCGAGGAAAGAGGACACTGCCTCCCAGAGAGGACAGGGATTGGCTGCACTGCCTGGTGACTGACATGGGGTTCTGACACCAGACTAATTCCAGAAACTCATTTTGTATTCAAGTCTGGCATGTGTCTTTACAACACACACACACACACACACACACACACACACACACACATGGCACACACGGGGGGGGGGGCAGGGACAGGAGATCCTGTCTCAAAAACTTGAACACACATAGTAAAAATAGCTAATGATAAGTTATAGCTTCAAAACTTTTTCTCTTCTTTTTTTAAATTATTATGTATACAATATTCTATCTATATGTATGCCTGAAGAGGCCACCAGATCTCATTACAGATGGTTGTAAGCCACCATGTGGTTGCTGGAATTGAACTCAGGACCTTCGGAGGAGCAGGCAATGCTCTTAACCACTGAGCCATCTCTCCAGCCCCTAGCTTCAAAACTTTTGCATTTGGGAACTCTCTCTCTCCCCTTCCCTCCCTCTTTCCCTCTCTCCCTCCCTTCTGAAACACAATCTTGCCATGTTGCTTTGTCTGGCCTTGAGCTCACAGTCTTCCTGACTCAGCCCCCCAAATGCAGGAAATACAGGCATGTGCCACCAAGCCCACGGGGCCACTGTCGAGGAGGACAGCACTTACTGGAACACAAGCACTACACTACCTCAATGATGAGCCTGAGGTTTCTGTCCTCACATCTATTTATGTGCTGAATTGCACTCATACTGATTCGTGTGTGTTGAATCAAACTTGAATCCTTGTAATGAAACCAATTAGGTCATGGCGTATAATTTTACTGTGGCCTTGAATTTGGTTTACAAAGATTTTATTGAGAATTCATTGTCGATGTTCCTCAGGGACATTAGTCTATAGTTTGTTGTTGTTGTTGTTGTTATATCCATATCTGGCTTTGGTGCCAGAGCATTACTGGCTTTGCAGAACTGGGGTTCCAGATGGTTGTGAGCTGCCGTGTAGGTGCCAGAGCTGAAGCCAGGTCCTCCGCTGAGCCGTCTCTCAGCCTCTGTTAGAAGACTTACTACTATCTCAGTCTCACCGAGTGCTGCATGTTTTTTTACATACCTGTCCTTACTTACGAAGCTTTAGGGGTGCCTCTGTGTCTAGGAATTTATTCATTTCTATGAGATTTCCCAGGTTTTTAAAAACAAAGCTATATAAACATTCTCTAATCATATCTCTGTCTCACTGAATTTGTAGTAATCTTTCCTTTTTACCTCTGTTTTTATTAGTTTAGATCTGCTCTGTCTTTGATTTGTTTGGGTTTGTTCATCTGATTTGTTTGGGTTTGTTCATCTGATTTATTTTCCTATTTAACTTTTATTACATTTATTTAGTGTGGTACATGTGTGTGTTCTTTCCTTCTATTACAAGGGTCCTGGGGACTGAACTCAGGATGTCAGGCTTGGTAACAAGTGCCTCTGTCACTTGCGCCATCTCTGTGGCCCTCCCATTTCCTTTCTTGCCCTGGCCTTTATTATTTCTTGCTATGCACTGTTTTTGAGTTGAGCGTCTTGTTTTTGTAGGACCTTGAGTTGCACTAAAATTAACTTGAGATCACTGTTTTTATAAGATCTTTCTGATTCTCTAGCTAGAAGCTTTCCTGTGAGAACTGTCTTGGGTATATCCCAAAGGTTTTGTACTTTTGTTTTCACTGGATTCCAAGAGGTTTTAAATGTTTACCTGATTTCTTCATTGACTCTTGTTATTCGAGAGTGTTTCTGTCCAGTTTTCATGTATCTGTGTAATTTCTCTAACTCTTCTCTGTTGTGTAATATTATTTTAACTATGTAAAGATGTGTTACATTTGTTTATGCTGCATTTGTTTAATGATGTAAGGATGTGTGTTTAATCATGTAAAGATGTGTTGCATCTGTTTCACCTTGCCTGCCTAAGGCATCTGATTGGTTTAATAAAACTGAATAGCCAATAGCTAGGCAGGAGCTGGTGGGGCTGCCAGGCAGAGAGAATAATTAGGAGGAGAACTCTAGGCCCAAGAGAGGAAGAAAGAGAGACTCCTGGGGCCAGAAGCCAAGCAGCCACCAGGCAGACAGACATAGAGAAGCAGTGAAAGTAAGATATATAGAATTAAGAAAGGTAATAAGCCCCAAGGCAAAGGGTAGATAAAGAGAAACAGGTTAAGTTAAAAGAGCTCGCCAGAAATGAGCCCAAACGAGGTCAAGCATTCAAAACTAACGGTAAGTCTCCCTGTCATGACTTGGGAGCTAGCTGGTGACACAAAAGAAAAAGCTTGTGTCCACTTTTCAATCAATTCCTAATTTTACTACACTATGATTTTATACTATGCAAGAGATTATCTCCATTTTTTTCCATTAGTAAAGGTTGGTTGGCTTGGGAGGTCATCTATTGTAGAGCTGGTCACAAGATTGCTGAGAATATGTGCTCTGTATCCCTTCAAGATGACCAGAGAAACCTGGTGTGAGGCTGCCAAGCTTGGAGGGAGCCTGAAGATCACCAAATCCCACCCCTAGCTGAGGATTGAATTGCCTGTCTACCAGCCCTGCCAAAGAGCCTCCTAGCCTTCGGCACTTCTAAAGGAGCTGGCTTCCTCTGACAGCTGTTACTCTGGGACACTGATTCTACTCGGTTTTCAGTGATTAGGTCCAGATCCAGAAAACGCATCTGCTCCCTCTGTTCCAGGAGAGCATTCCCCTGCAAACTGGGGACCGTCTCCCCAGAGGCATTTCAAGCTGCATAGTCCCAATGGGGTCAGCTTTTAGCCACCTAAACAAGTGGGAGCAGAGCTGGACACGGTGCCCTTCTTTCATCTTGGCTTCCTCTCGTTCCTGATGAGCTATTGTCAAGCTGGCACGGCCACTGCTATCCTGAAAGGTAAGGACAAACGTGACTGGTGCTCTCTGGAGAGTAGAGACTGCTTTCTTCTAGTGCTCGTTCCCTATAGCATACCCACATGGGTCACAGCTCAGTCTTTCTGACGTTAAAACAGCCCCTAGGTTCTCCCAGGTTCTCTTCTGACCACCTTTTCGACTTCCAGTCCAATTGTCTGTTTCTGCCTCCCGTGCCCTTTCTGCGCAGAAGCCAGAGCTGAGCACTCCCGCCATGGCGATCATCCGTTCCTTCTGTCTCTATAATGGTACGCTGTGCTATTTCCCTGTCTGAGCATTTTTTCTTCCTTCTCCATCCTGTAAATACTGCCTCCCCTACGGCTCCGTCCTTAGCCATCTGCGTGTCACCGTCTATTTGAGGGCTTCCTTTCCTTCCTTTGGAATATGATGACCGCGGGTCTTCTGCCCAGACTGTGGAGAAAAACTCACCTCCAAACCAACAATGTCCGGCGAACAACTCCAGGCTTTTTCTGCCTGATTTTATTCTCATGTCTGGCTTCTGCTCAATCTCTCTTCCGGGTTCGTCGCTCTTAATTAAGGAATCCATGTCTGGTGCTGCACCCTCTCAGCTCCCGCGCGGCACTCCGCAGCTGTGGTGTCTGTCTATTCTGGCTCCTCACCACCGAGTAGAGAGCCATCCTGGCAGCAGGTGCTTAACCAATACACACCGAGTGATTGAACACGTCCTCTCGTGCATCCCCCTGCCTCAGCTCACTTCAGCTTCAGAGGCGCCCTTCTGAAACACTGATCCCTGTTCATAGGCTAAAGGCTTCAGTGTTCGGGATCTCCCAAGCCCTTTCCTGAAAGCGGTCGGTCCTTGCTGACCGCCCTGTCTTCTCCACTCCCCTCAGCTCAGCCCACCCGTAGCTCCCTTGGGCTTTTTTGTGGGACTGGTGTGACTAGTTTTCGCACTCCATATAGCCCCGAAGGCCTGGCTCCTCTCCTTCGTGATTTTCTAGTTCATATTCATCCCTCAAACCCACTTGGGCATCGTTATCGTTTGGGAAACATTCTCGCCTCGTAGCTCTTGATGACCCGTTTTAACATCTTGCCGTGGACTAACAGTTCCCAAAGCATGCGGAATCACAGCACTGGCTACGTTCAGCTGAATGTGCAAAGTCACTGCTGTTTCTCACCTGAGGGCAGGAATTGTCGGCTCTGCCTACTCAGGCCACTCTAGGCGCCCAATAATTGTAAAGGGGGTGACTGTACTAGTCAGGTTTCTGCAGAAAGGCAGACAGGGGGTATCTCTGTGGTATTTCTCTGTCTGTCTGTCTGTCTACCTATATTTTCTACCTCTACATACATATCTGAGAGACTTCCTTTAACAAATTGGCCTGTGCAGACATGGGGGCTGGCCAGTCTGAAGTCTTTAGGGCGGGCCATCAGGCTGCAAGTCTCCCCCTCTTTAAGGGGCCTCGGTCTTATCTTCCAAAGATTGTTAGCATGGCATACATATTTTGAAGGGTAATCTGTTTTACTCAGATTTACTAATTTCAACATTAAGCTCCTATTTAAAAAAATACATATATTTAGGAAAATATATGTATAATATAACATAAATACATATAAAATGTTTTAAAAATATATAACAACAATTTTTAAAAGAGAGGCCATAAATTTGAAAGAGAATAAAGAGACATACACGGGAGAGATTGGAGGTAGGAAAGAGAAGAGGAAAATGATGGAATTCTAATCTCAAAAAACAAAACAAAAACAAAACCAGGGCTGGAGATGTAGCTCAGTGTAAGTGCTTGCTTACTGTGTGAAGCCCTAAATGTCACCCTTAGTAACAACATATTGTCACAGTGGCATGCAGGCTGGTGTGTGACCACATCCGGGCACCATACCTGAGTCATCTTGACATAAGACTGGCAACCATGCCGAACCTTAGCTTCCCTGTCGATAAAATAAATACCGTGTCCTAGGACCCTACAAAGAACTCAGGAACTCAGGATTGGCAATTATCTGGGTTTGGCTTGCTCGCCCACTCAAATCCATCATTCGGTGTCTGCAATTCCGCCAAGGAAGTTCACGGTTAACTACTTTCTACAGATGAGGAGACGGAGATTTACTGAGTAGCAGGAAAATGGACGAGACTGGATTCTCTGATTCTCAGCATAGTGCTGATCCGCCTGGGCCCTGAAGGAACATCTTTGACACCTGGGAGAGAGGAAACCGACAGAAGCAGGGGCTGACCTCACTAGTTAGTGTGTGTCTGTTATTGTGTCTAAGTGTACGAGTGCAGGCACGCGCATGACATGGTGCCCACGTGGAGGCCATGGGACGGCTCAGAGGAATCAGTTCTATCCTGTCACCTTGTGGGATCCCGGGCTCAAACTCGGGTCTCGGTTAGGCACACAAGCACCCCCGCCCAGTGAGCCATTGCTCCAGCCCATCCTAGGAACTGCTGAATGTAATTTCTCTTTCCCAGGAGACAGAGTACAAGCATAGCCAGGCCTTAACACCTGGTGGATTAAGAATTACTAACTTGAAGCCAGCAGTGGTGGTGCATGCCTTTAATCCCAGCAGGAGGTAGAGGCAGGTGGATCTCTATGAGTTCAAGGCCAGCCTGGCCTATAAGAGCTAGTTCCAGGACAAGCTCCAAAGCAACACAAAGAAACCCGTATCGAAAAACCAAAACAAAACAACAAGAACAAAAATACATGTCAGTTTATGCTACTCTGCTCTTGAATATGCTTTAACACAAATTATGGAAGCAGGGGTTGGAGGTGGCAGAGTAGTTAAGAGTATGTGTTCTTCTAGAGAACCTGAGTTCAGTTGGCAACACCCACATCAGGTGGTTCACAAACACCTCTAACTCCATCACCCTTTCCTGGCCTCTACAAGGCACCAGGCATGCAGTACACATTCATACATACAGGCAAATAATCATACACCTAAAGAAATCAATCAATGGCAGGAGAGTGGAATCTCAAAAGATTCCAAATGGGTTTCCCTTCACTCCATACACATGCACTCACACAACACATATGCAAATACATACACAAGATACAATAATACAAAAATCAAATTAAAAATAAAAACAAATAGGAAATAACCAGAAAGAAAATTTAAGATAAAAGACTGGACTGTGGAGCCACATGCCTTTAATACCAGCACTCAAGAGGCAGAAGTAGGTAGATTTCTGAGTTAGAAGCCAGCCTAGTCTACAGAGCAACTTCCAGGGCAGTCAGTGCAACATGAGAAACCCTGTTTTAAAAAGCAAAACAAAATGCTTATCCTAAGAGCCAGGGATATAGTTCAATGATAAAACATTTGCCTGGCACACACAAGGCCCCAGTGATCCTTTGTACTAGGAAGTTTGAAAAAAAGAAAAAGACTGAACCTCCCACGTTGGACAAACACAAATGAATGACCCTAGCCATATTATACTGCTCATAATGTTTTATACCAGAGTAGGGTGTTGATGCATGAACTATGGGGACACTGAGCAGGTAGTGATGAGAACACTATCTGCAAGCTGGCCATAAACTCTTGCCCTTCTCCTCATCTCTATAAAGTAAAGCCTAGGCTCTCACTTGAAAGACAAAATGAATTGTTCAGGTCACAAGAAATAGCTGTTTAAAGAATTTATCGGCAAAGAAAAAATGGAAGAAAGGATTTTTAAAAAGGAAGTTTTTTTTTTTTTTTTTTTTTTTTTTAAGATAGGGTTTCTCTGTATAGACCTGACTGCCCTGGAACTGACTCTGTAGATCAGGCTAGCCTTGAACTCAGAGATCTACTAGCCTCTGCTTCCCGAGTACTGGGAATTAAGGTGTGAAGCACCACCACAGGGCTTAAAAAAAAAAGGAACTCTTAAACCAGGTATCGTGGTCACACCTTTAATCCCAGCATTTAGGAGGCAGAGGCAGGCAGATCTCTGAGTTTGAGGCCAGCCTGGTACATAAAGTAAGTTCCAGGATAGTCAGGACTACACAGAGAAACCCTGTCTCAGAAAACAAAACACAACAACAAAAAGGAACTTTAAAAGTACACTATGCAGGCCGGGCAGTGGTGGCGCATGCTTTTAATCCCAGCACTAGGGAGGCAGAAGCAGGTGGATCTTTGTGAGTTTGAGGCCAGCCTGGTCTACAAGAGCTAGTTTCAGGACAGGCTCCAAAGCTACAGAGAAACCCTGTCTCGAAAAGAAGAAAAAAAAAAAAAAGAAGAAAAAAGTACACTATGCAGGCTGGATAAATGGCTCAGGTTAAGAGCACTGGCTGCTCTTCCAGAGGTCCTGAGTTCAATTCCCAGCAACCACATGGTGGCTCACAACCATCTGTAATGAGATCTGGTGCCCTCTTCTGGCCTGCAGCATGCATGCAGACAGAACACTGTATACATAATTAATAATTTTTTTTTAAAAAAGTACACTATGCTTTGGAGTAGTTCTCAGGGGTCATTCTGAGGGTAAATATGGAAGGAAGTTCTGCCTTCCAAAGTAAGCACACAGGTGAGATGTTTGTGATGTTCCAGCTGTCACTGTGATCAGCTCTGACCATAGGCAATGATGTGGCGGTGCCGCTGTGTATTTAGGGTGGGGTCATTAAACTAGGCTCAGGTATGCTGTGTTTGATGAATGACTTATTGGTACTGAGAATTTGGTGAGGCATGCTACTGTTTGTCTAAACGGCATCTTAAAAACAACTTTTAAATATTTATTTTAAAATAGGCAAGTGTGTGTGTGTGTGTGTGTGTGTGTGTGTATGTATGTGCATGCGCATGCATGCACATGCACACATGTTTCTGTGGCTGTCTGTCTGTTCTGTGAGTGCAGGCGCTGAGGCCACAGGCATCGGATTCCTTTGGAACTCAAGTTCCAGGCAGGAATGACCTGCCCAGTATGGTGCTAGGAACCAAACTCCAGTCCTTTGTGAGAGCAGTACAGTTTTAGCCACCGGGAAATCTCCCCAGCCCCACAAATGACATTTCAAAACTCAATTTTATGTGCACAAAACCCCAAAGTGCAGGGCTGGAGAGATGGCTCACTGGTTAAGAGCACTACCTGTTCTTCCAAAGGTCCTGAGTTCAGTTCCCAGCAACCACATGGTGGCTCACAACCATCTGTATTGAGATCTGGCGCCCTCTTCTGGCCTGCAGGCATATATGCAGACAGAATACTGAGAATACTGTATACATAATAATAAGTCTTTTAAAAAAAGAAACCCAAAGTGCACTGTGCTGGTCACAGCATATGGGATAAACAACATAAGGAGGATGCACTTGGCTCAAATGCTCTGTGGTGGTGTGTGGTGGAGCAAAGGGGAGCCAGGGAGGAGACCTCACCTTTATAATAAATACCCTGTCAGCAAAGCTCCTGGAGCCCAAGCTGGCCTTGAAGTTGAACTCACAACACAGTTGAGGATGACCTCAAGCTTCTGATCTTCCTGCTTCTAACCCGAGTACATGGATTACAGGCATTCCCACCATTCAGTCCCTGCTACGTGGTGCTGGGGCTTGAACCCAGGCTTCCACTTATGCTAGTCAAGCCTTCTACCAACTGAGCCACATCTCTCTCAGTACCAATTTTCTGCGTTAGCTCCCAACACCCAAAATACCTGTGGTAAACAAACTCAAAGAAGAAAGGCTGAGAGTGGGCATGGTGCCATAGGCTTGTGATGCCTGCATTTGGGAGGCTGGAACAAGAGGGCTGTTTGGGGTCAGTCCTAACTACGTGCATATCAAGTTCTAGGCAAGCATGGATTACACAGTAAGATTCTGTCTTAAAGACAAAACAGAAAAGGGTTAGCTAAATGGCTCATTGGGCAAAACGCTTTTGGTGTAAGCCTGATGGCCTGAGTTTGATTCCCAGAATCCATGTAAAAGAGAACTGACTTCAAAAAGTTGTCCTCTCACCTCCATGTGCACGCGCGCACACACACACACACACACACAATTTTTTCCCCCAAGGGAGGACTTATTGCTTGACAGAGCTTTTAGGCCTGTGGCAAGGCCAGATATTACACATACAAGAGTAGGGTCCAGACCCTAATAGGGCCCTGGACCTTAGCACAACTGACTCCATGATGAAAGTGCCATTCAGGCTGTGAAACTCAGCACACAGACAGCACCACCTTCCAAAACTAAAACAAAGACCTAATCCATCAAAACCCACAGTTCTGGGAAAGTCTCTAAATGTACTAAATTTTCTTTGTGCCTTCTGTAGTTCCACTTCTGGCTAACTTTTCTTGTTAACTGAAGTGTGTTAATCCAGAACATGGGTTTTGTGCTTAAAATCTCACCCTGAAGCCAGGTAGTACACACTTTTAATCCCAGCACTTGGGAGGCATAGGCAGGCAGATCTCAGTGTGTTCGAGGCCAGCCTGGTCTACAGAGTGAGATTTAGGACAGCCAGGACTGTCACACAGAGAAACCCTGTCTCAAAAAACCAAAATACAAAGAAAGAAAGAAAAGCTCACCCTGAGAAAGGCTCAGTGCTCCACTGGGATCCTGAACACCTACTGTAGCTCCCAGACAGCTAAGGAAGACTTTCTACTGGCTTAGATCCATGTCCGAGCAGTTTTCTCTGGTGGCTCCCCCACAACAGATGAAAACTGCTTGGTTCAACTGCTACAGAGAAAGCAAAGAGCCCTGGCTTTTCTAACATTCCAACCCCGACCCATTAGATAAAACCCACAAATGGCTTGGTTAATCCATTGACAAGATGAATACTCTCATGATCCAGTCACCTCCCAAAGCCCACTTGTGAGCACCATGGCTTCAGGGAATAAGCCTTCAACACCTGAACTTTTGGGTACATTTAAGATCCTAAGCTTAGGGGCTGGAGAGATGGCTCAATGGTTAAGAGCACTGACTGCTCTTCCAGAGGACCCGGGTTCAATTCCCGACATGGCAGCTCATAACTGTCTGAAGATCCAATTGCAGGGGATCTGACACCTTCACACCAATGCACATAAATAAAGTTAAATAAACCATAAAAAAAATTTAAAAAAAAGATCCTAAGCTTAGTGTGGTGGTGCCCACCAATAATCCCAAGCTGAACTACATAGTGAGACATAGTACCTCCAAACACCAAGACAAAAAACAGCCTCTGAGCTGTAACATGCAACGTTTGCATTGTCATAAATTTTACAAGTCTGAACTTTTGGTGGTTGTCTGCACAGCGGTAGCACCTTGTATAGCTCAAAACAGTGAATGAAACCTGAGGCCCACCTTTAGCAGAAACTCAGTCTCCAGAGTGTTTCTGAATGTCAAATCAATGTTTTTAACTTACTGAGATAGTCTCTCCCTTCCTTAGTTGCTCTAAGTCTTGCTGCTAACACGCCCTTTAAAAGGTGGGCATGTCTAGAGAAGGGGTTCTCAAAATGTGGGTCGAGACCCCTTTGGGGGCTGCATATCAGATATTTACATGATGATTAATAACAGTGGCAAAATACAGTTATGGCGTAGCAAAGAAATAATTTTATGGTTGGAGGTCACAACATGAGTAACTCTATTCAAGGGTCAGCATTAGGAAGATTGAGAACCATTGTTGTAGAGACAGAAATAAGATGTAATCCACAAATTCAAGGTATGCATGTTATGGAAATTTTTCCAGTAGCCACAATTATAAAAGTGAAACCAGGCACTTTATTTTTATATAGGTTTGTGTGTGTGCGTGTGTATGCTTTTTGAGATGGTCTCAGCCTAGGCAGGTGTGGAACTCACTAGTTGAGTGATGACTTTTTTTTTTTTTGGGGGGGGGGGTTTCCGAGACAGGGTTTCTCTGTGGTTTTGGAGCCTGTCCTGGAACTAGCTCTTGTAGACCAGGCTGGTCTCGAACTCACAGAGATCCGCCTGCCTCTGCCTCCCGAGTGCTGGGATTAAAGGCGTGCGCCACCACCGCCCAGCACTTGAGAATGACTTTTAATCCCAGCACTCAACAGCCAGAGGGTGGCCGACCTCTGAGTTCAAGGACAGTTTAGTCTACAGAGAGAGTTCCAGGTCAGCTAGGAATCCATAGAGAAATCCTATCTCTGACAAAATAGACCTTGAACTCTTCCTCTCTGACTCAGCCTGCCAAGCACTGAGATTACAGGCCTGTGTCACCACCTCTGTTCAGAGTATTTTTTATCACCATTTTACTCATTTACCATGGGCACTGGTATGAAGGTGTTGGATCCCTTGGAAGCTGGAGTTACAGTTGTGAGCTGCCATGTGGGTGCTGGGAATTGAACCCAGGGCCTCTGGAAGAGCAGTCAGTGCTCTTAACTGCTGAGCCACCTCTCCAGCGCCTCATCACCTTTTTAACATGTGACTGACCCCTGAAAATGGAAGCCTTCTGAGATGAACCCTTTGCTACCTAACGCCAAGTGTGCCTACAGCTAGGGTTCGAGCCTCTCGATACTCAGTATGGTCTGTAAACGAGCAGTGCTGGCATCATCTGGGTGCCTGCTAGAAATGCCCCATCTTTCCTTTAATGTCGCCCAGGCTAGCCTTGAATGTCTGACCTTCCTGCCTCCACCTCCAAATTTTGATGATAGGTATGTGTTGTACTCAGCTAGAAATTATGAATCGTAAGCCTCCTTCAGACCTGCTCAAGCTGACCCTTTTTTTTCCACCCGAGACAGGGGTTTTCTGTGTAGCTTTGGTGGTACTAGAACTCGCTATGGGGCTGGAAAGATGGCTCAGAGGTTAAGAGCACTGGCTGTTCTTCCAAAGGTCCTGAGTTCAATTCCCAGCAACCACATGGTGGCTCACAGCCATCTGTAGTGAGATCTAGTGTCCTCTTCTGGCCTGCAGGTGTACATGCAGGTAGAACACTGTATACATAATAAATAAATCTTTAAAAAAAAAAAAAATAGAACTCGCTATGTAGACCAGGCTGACCTGGAACTCAGAGATCCACCTGCCTTGGCTTCCCGCATGCTGGGATTAAAGCAGTGTGTCACTACCCCCAGCAAACTGTTGCTTGCTAAGCTGCCTCAACTGCACAGTCCTTACAAGGGTACCTGCTTCTTAACAAGTGCCCCCAGGTGTCAGGTGTGGTGGCACACACCCACACTCTGGCTAATCTGCCAGTCACCTGTCTTTGTAACCAAAAATGTATTGGCAGGCAGTTGTATTTATTTACTGTGTATAGCTGATATTTGTAACAAAATTCTTATGGCCTGAAAAACCTACAATATTTATCATTGGGTCTTTTCCAGTAGGTCTTAAGATGGAAAAGCTTCTGTCTTGTTACTTCCAAGGCTGCTATGAGTCATGGGATCTTGATGAATACCCTCAATGGCTAGGACTTCTAAAAATGTTAACTACTGTTGAGAATAAATGTAACAAAATGGACTTTGCAGCCAACTAGACAGGAGTGTAAATCCTAACTTCCACTTGTAAGCTCTGTGACATTAAACACGACACTTAACTCGAGGTTGAATGTTCTTGGCTCTACATTTCAGCTAGTTTCGTTTCTGCTTGCTATGAGGGTAGCGCATGCCCAGGGCAGCAGCCAATCAGTGGCAGTTTCATTCTCATTTCTGTTCTGTCAGCTGTGCCAAACCATAGCAGGAGCAAATGAAGCCAAACGTGTTAGTTCACATGGTGCTGCTTCCTGTGCTTTCAATCTGCAATCCACAAGCAGAACTCAACGAGAGCAAAAGAGTTTATTGAAAAAATTACTATGTATTGAAAATATACATTAGAAATTATTACATACGTTCATAGCATCCCCCTCCCCCACCACAAAAGTAGAAATATCTGTTTGCTATGCTAATGCCATAAGTAAATCCAAACCAAAGAAAAATCACCAGCAGGGTCTCCTCCTCGTGTGCTGAGGTGAGGGAAGGTTGACGGTATGTGTTGTCAGTAGGAATTCAGCAAGTCCCAGTCTTCCACGGTCAGACACATACACTTCTGCTTGGCCGGCTGTGCTGTGCTCTGCTCCTCCTCTGACTCCTCGAAAGCTCTCTTCTTGCTCTTCTTTGATTCTTGGCTCAACAGTGGCCCATGGCAGTCCGGAACCTTCTCCCTATAGAACTGGAGTTTTCCAGAAGAGTTCATGTGGGTGTCTGCCAGGGGACATTTCCTTGAGGCTTCCGTGAGAGCTCGTTTCTGATCTGTAAGAGTATTAAGGGGCTAGTGAGGAGTTTTCTGTACCGGTGGGTCAGGGTCTGCCAAAGTCTGAGAGACTGCCTAGGACTAAGATGAGTCCCTGGGGTGGTCTGGGCTGAGTGCTGGGTAGCAGGGGTGGTAGAAACCCTACTTAGTAGGTGCTTACTGGGTTTAAGTGAGTCTAACTAATACCCCGAGAATAAAAATTCTCTCAGCTTCCTACACAGAATGAATGACACAGAAATAATGTATATAAAGTGTCAGGGTCAGAAACATCCTCAAATTTCACAAATTGTTGGCTTCTTTTTTCTTTCAAAACCTGGCCCTGGCTGTGCCCTCTGAGGCACATGATCTGCCTCTGGAGTGTCTGTTATGTCCTAGGAGTCACCCCACTCCCACCCCAAGACAGTTTCTCTGTGTAGTCCTGGCTGTCCTGGAACTCACTCTGTAGACCAGACTGGCCTTAAACTCACAGAGATCCACCTGCCTCTGCCTCTTGAGTGCTGGGACTGAAGGTGTGTGTCACAATGCCTGGCTGTCCTAGGATTCTTATTTTGTCATCTCTATTGTTTCCTTCAGTTTATCAAATAATTCTTGTTTAAAATGACAAAATAAACACAACAGAATTCACCGTTTTAACCTATCTTCAGAACTTTTCTTTTTTCAGAGCTGGATGGACGAGGGCCTTAAGCATGCCAGGCAAGCATTCTACCACCAGCTGCAGCCCCTGCCCTCCAGACACTTTATTCTCTCCATTACTCTGTGTTTGTGGGTGTGTGTGTGTGCACACATATGTGCCACAGCACATGTACAGAGGTGAACGGACAACTTTCGGAGTTAATGCTCCCTTCCACCATGAGATCTGGGAGCACCCTCAGGCTGCTAGGTTTGCATGGCAAGCATGTTTACCCAATGAGCCATCTTAACAGTCCACAGAACTCTTTATCTTGTAGGCTAAAAGTCTGTAGCAATTAAAAAGTAATCCCCGACTTCCTCTATCCAACCACTATTCTTCAATGGCCCCGATGCTCTGGGAAGCTCACAAAGGAACAACCATAACACAGTATTTGTCCTCTCATGACTGCCTTATCTCATGTAACACGTCTTCAAGGCTCATTTGCCAAAATGTCCTTACCTTGAAAAAATAAAAAACTTGTATCATTTTAAACTGTATGTATCTATATAAGTAGGTACACATGAATGTAGGCACCTGGTAGACCATGTATGTTGGGTCCCCCAGAGGTGGAGGAGTTTCAGGCAGTCATGAGCCACCTGGCATGGCTGCTGAGAACTGAATTCAGGTGCTCTGTAAGAGCAGTGCGCACTCTTAACCACGGGGCCATTTCTCTAGCCCAAAACGTCCTTACTTTTTAAGACTGAATCACAATCCCTTGTACATTAAATACTGCATTCAGTTCATACATCTGTCTGTTGAAGGGCATTTGGGTTTCACTTCTTTTTTCTCTAGGTGAGATTGAATCCAGGGCCTTGCCCATGCTAGGTGACCCTTGTCCACTGAACTGCAACCCTAGTGCTGCTTCTACCTGCTGGTAACAATCTGTGCTGTTTCTTTTGTGCCACTACAAGTCTTCTTTGGGATGAGACAGACAAAGCTAATAAAAAGCAACTTTTCTGATGGTGGTGTTTACACTGTAGGCAACGTTGAGGGAATGATTTGTCTTAATGGTCATAAATAAGACAATACTATTACAATTAATTTTCCCACAGAGACAAGACAGGCTGTTTTCTTTCTGTTGTTTTTGTTTGTTTTGTTTTTTTGAGACAGTGTTTTTCTCTGTAGCTTTAGAGCCTGTCCTGGAACTGGCTCTGTAGACCAGGCTGGCCTTGAACTCAAAGAGATTCTCCTGCCTCTGCCTCCCAAGTGCTGGGATTAAAGGCGTGCACAACCACTGCCCAGACAGGCTGAGTGTTTTTTTTTTTTTTTTTTTTTTTTTTTGGTTTTTCGAGACAGGGTTTCTCTGTGGTTTTGGAGCCTTTCCTGGAACTAGCTCTTGTAGACCAGGCTGGTCTCGAACTCACAGAGATCCGCCTGCCTCTGCCTCCCAAGTGCTGGGATTAAAGGCATGCGCCACCACCGCCCGGCCAGGCTGAGTGTTTTAAGAGTGTAAAACCCAAGAGTAAAAACTCCAAAAAAAGAATTCTCACAGAAGCACTGGGCTGACTTCCGAGGCTCCGCATCTTTCCGCTGCCGCACAGCTTCCACGCTCACTCGCTCCCACTGCAGAACGATCTAAAAGGAATTTGGAAGATTTGAACCCAAACAAAAACTTGCAGTTTTAATCTCAAACTTTCTCCGTTCCCCTTGGTCTCTTTCCTTTTTTCTCCTCTTTTTTTAAATCAGGGAGGCAAGCACTATACTTTTGAACTAGTCTTTACTCCCTTTCTTGAAACACAAACCCATTGATAAATTTTGTTTCTAAGAATCAAGTCAGACTGGACAAGCAAATACGATGATCTATGTATCTGTGTGATGCAGGTCAGTATGCTGAGCCCACTCCTGCCCAATTACACTCTTGTTCTAAACTAGGAATCAACTGCACGAATTGCCCATCTTTAAATTGAACACTAAAGTCTAAAATCTTGGTTATATTACTTTTCACATACCCCCAGACCCTTCTTTTTCTTTTTTTAAATATATATATATATTTATTTATTTATTATGTATACAATATTCTGTCTGCATGTATGTCTGCAGGCCAGAAGAGGGCACTAGACCTCATTACAGATGGTTGTGAGCCACCATGTGGTTGCTGGGAATTGAACTCAGGATCTTTGGAAGAGCAGGCAATGCTCTTAACCACTGAGCCATCTCTCCAGCCCCCCAGACCCTTCTTATGCCTTGAAATGAATCTGTAATAGCTCATCTCGTCTATGTGTGCAGAATGCCCACATTTCTGTATTCTCATAGCACTTCAATTTCTATTTTTTAAAGATTTATTTGTTAATTATCTATAGGTGTTTTGTCTGCATGTATGCTGCAGGCCAAAAGAGGGCACCAGATCTCATTACAGATGGCTGTGAGTCACCATGTGGTTGCTGGGAATTGAATGAACTCAGGATATGTGGAAAAGCAGTCAGTGCTCTTAACCTCTGAATCATCTTTCCAGCCCCTCAATTACTATTTTTAACTGTTACAAATGTAATTTTACTTATTAGCTATTGCTAATTCTTTAGAAATTTGACTGAATATAAAACATACATGACAAAATGAAAACTAAATGATCATTTCAACATATCTTGAGTAACAACGACTTTGCATCTAATATTTCTTAGTAATGCAATGCAACGGTGATGACCACAAACGAGGAAAAACACTTGCAGATACAGAGCAGTCCAAGCATTAAGAATACAGACCTAGCATGGTGGAGTACAACTACAGTTTCAGAACTGTGAATTTGAGCTCATCCTAGGATACACAGTGAGACTCATGATACAAATAAAACCACAAGTTATAATAGCACGTTTACATTAAGAGGGCTCTTAGCTCTGGATTTAATTTCTGAATCTTGACATGTTACAAAGAGCTTAGTAATGGAATAAGTAACGGGGATGTTAAAGAATTGCATGAAGGGTCTATCACTATCTATCATGCAGAAAGCACTTGGAATATATTGGTTATGGACCCTTCAATATTTCCTGGTTATAGAAAATGGGTACTAGTCCAAGGGAAAGCCAAGATGGACTAAATCAATTTTGTGATTTAGTAGGAAATAAAGACACAATCCTTCCACTAACAGAAACAGAAGGGCTAACTGTGAATACAGAAAAAGAAAGCAAGTTTGGATAAATCGACTTTGAGGTGCCAGGAAGAAATATTGTAGATAATATTTAAGAATACATACGGTTTCTGATAGATGTGAGACATTCTTTCAGGACACTGAGAAACCTAAGATCACCAGGGGAGTAGAGATGTAAATGAGAAAAGAAAGGAGGAATCAGCTAAGAGAGAAAAACCCTAAGGTATGCAAGTTTATATTAAGTCACATAAAGGCTATCTGGCAGCTTCCAGAGACAGTTAAGTACAGAAGTGGAGGCTAAAACCAGATCACAAGGAAGGCAGCAAAGAGGGACAAGAGCCAAGAACACTGGGTGGAGGGACTCACTAGAATAAGGATAACTGGCATTTCCATACAGGACGCCATCACCATCAGAGAGTAACACTGGGAATACGGTGGTGAGGAAGCAAGGAAATATAATAAATATGACACAGGAAGCTGAAGGCCTTCAGGAATAGGACTGAAAGAAAAAAATAAACAAGGGCTGACCACTGAAATAAACTGGCATAGTTATTTCCTTTAGAAAGGAGGGAAGTAGAGTATGGTTGGAAAAGTAGAGGAAATTTGGAGAGAGAAAAGGAAGTGGGCTCCTGTTAGACAGCTTCCCTCTTCAGGGATGGGTCAGGCTGTAGTTTCCATAGAAGATTAACAGGAGGATGGAAAGTACTCTCTGAAGCCCTGGAGGTCCTGGGTGATGGCAGGAAGCTATGCTGGCTCAATCAATTACTTTGAGGTCACAGTGTTAAGTGTTTTATTTGATGTGTACTAAACCCAAAGAGAAATCCTGTTTTTGCTATTGGGTTTATGAGGCAGAACTCTCAAATCTCAGTCTCTGACTCCACAACCTATGTTCTTTCCACCATGACACTTGCTACCAACTTATAGGAGGTCCTGGCAAGAGCATCCCACATGTGTCCAAGTCTTCTAGATGCACCTAGGATGCAACCTGGGTTCCACTCTAGTAATTACTGCATCGTGCCCAGTCTGGAGCCAGCTTCAAGTGCTTCTGAAACACTTGACATAGGCCTATCTTCTTATCTACAGGAGGTGATAATATATTCAGGCAGCTGGACAGCTTCACCATCATGCCTTCTGGTTTAAAGCCAGGGAGAGACTCAGGACAAAGTCTTCCACGTTTCCACCAGGAAGCAACTGTTAAGTGTCTGAAGTGGAAAGGTGCCCACACAGGTGCGCTGTCATCTACCTGGTACTTTCTGACTTTCTATTCAAGGCTGTACTTTACCAATCTGGACAAGGGCAATATGAAATCAAGAGAGTCAAAGTCCAGGCCTTTCACTGGCAAACATCAAGAGAGAGAAAGACCAGGAGACTCCTCTCTAAGGCTATGGAAAAAGAAATAAGACCAAAAGAAAGGGAAGAGTCAGATTTGAACCCTTTACAGTGTGTGACACCAGTTAATTCTCTGTGGAGTGTAGCACACTGTTAAAAGAACAATTAGAGCAGATCTTCTTTATTTTTTGCATAGCAAGCCGTAACTTATTTCCTGAATCATTTGTAGAATAAGACAGCATTCTAGGCATGACACCCAGTCTATCAACCAGAGCAGGGAATATTAAGATCTGACATCCAGCCGGGTGATGGTGGCGCACGCCTTTAATCCCAGCACTCGGGAGGCAGAGGCAGGTGGATCTCTGTGAGTTCGAGACCAGCCTGGTCTACAGAGCAAGTTCCAGGACAGGCTCCAAAGCCACAGAGAAACCCTGTCTCGAAAAACCAAAAAAAAAAAAAAAAAAAAAAAAAGATCTGACATCCATGAATAGGGAAAATGTGGTACATTTACACAATGGAGTACTACTACACAGCAGAAAAAAATAATGACATTTTGATATTTGGAGGCAAATGGATGGGTCTAGAAAACATCATATTGAGTGAGGTAACTCAGACTCAGAAAGACAACTATCATAAGAACTCACTCATAAGTGGCTTTTAAACATAAAGAAAACCAGCCTACAATTCACAATCCCAGAGAACCTAGAAAACAATGAGGACCCTAAGAGAGACATGGATCTAATCTACATGGAAAGTAGAAAAAGACAAGATCTCCTGAGTAAATTTGGAGCACGAAGACCATGGGAGAGAGCTGAAGGGGAGAGGCGGGAGCAGAGAAAAACATATAACTCATTAAAATCCAGTACTACATAAGTAGATGGGTTTGTAACAGTCTATCACCAATGCTGACTGAGGTGAAGACTACAACTAAGCCAAAAGAGTATCAAAAGGATTAATGTTTATTCAATTTTTAGAATAAAAATGAACACTGTAGTGAAAAGTCTGGAGTACCTGGTCAGCCCATCCCTCTGTTTTGCAGTTACTATGATCAAATTCCTTCAAAGGCACTTTGGAGTGAACAAGGCCTATATGTGTCTGGAGCTTGTCCTTGACGGCTTTGATATCCTAGGGAGGGAGAAACACCAAAGACGTGAATACATTCTCCAATTCTTACCTGCTGTTAGTAGCAAAGCCCACCATAAATTAAGTGTGGTGGTACACACCTGTAATTCCAACAACAGGGAGACTGAGGCAGGAGGATCATAAATTCCAAACCAGCCCAGGCTATCCAATGAAATCAAAACACCAAAACAGCTGGGCATGGTGACCTGGGCCTGTGATTCCAGTATTCTAATAAGCTAAGGATTGCTGTAAATTTGAGGCCAGCCTGGGCTACATGGGAAATTCAAGTCCAGGAAGGGCTACATGGTAATACTGTATCTCAAAAAAGCAAAACAAAACTAAAAGAAGGCCATCATAAATAATACCTCTTTCTAAACACCAATTAACAGAAGCAAAGTACCAAATCATAAATTCTGTAAAAATGAAAGAAACCAAAAGTCTTACCTTTAGTCCTGTCCCAGATATATCTAAGCAGTTTAGTTTTCTAAAAGAAAATAGGTATCCAATTCCAGCATCTGTGATCTCAGGGTTACCTAGATGTCAAAAATAAGGCAGCATTCTGTCATAACTGTTGGTAAAACCCCCACAGTAAACTCAGAAAAAAAATATCCAGACAATAATAAGCTATAAAGTACAGTGGGTGAACTCTGCAGAGCAAATTCTTACAATATGAAGAAGCCACACTAGACCCTTCACAGCTCCAACTGCCTAGGCCTTGGATAGGCAGAAGGATGCATGATCAGCAGTAATCCCAAACAACTCCAGTGGAGCCGTGTGAAACAAATGAAATGGTTCGTATCTCTGTGCATCACCATTCACCTCTGAAGCACAGGCATGTGTTTGGTTTGAAAAGACTTCCAAGGGACTTACAAAGGGACTATCATTCCGCGTACTACCTTGTGTTTTTCCAGAAGCTTTTCTTACATATTACTTTCTCACATCAGAGAATGCTGCTTTAGCCATTTCCTCTAGGAATGCTACACACAGTGCCAGCTATACAGCAGATGCTCAAAAAGTATTTACCAAATAGGTAATTTCCCTGGGAAGTACGCCAGGGGATTCAATAACGTTACTGTGCAGAGGCCAAACCCAAGGTGCAGAGAAGTCAAGGAACTTGCCCCAGGGCACAAAGCCGTCATCTTCTCTTGCCTCGCGGTTTCCATTCGCTGGGGACCAACCACCTTGCCGCAGATGTGCTGCTGGACTCTCAAACTGCTGACTTTACCACTGGAGTCAAGGGATCTGGCTATTTTTTTTTCTTTTCTTTTTTTGATATAAGGTTTCTTGTGTAACCACCCTGGCAGTCCTGGAACTCACTCTGTAGACCAGGTTGGCCTTGAAATCACAAAGATCCACCTATGGTGGAATTAAAGGCATGTGCCACCACCGCCCAGAGAATCTGGGTAATCTAAAATTACCACAAGAGTGGATTTATTCGGCTTCTTGTTAAATAAATACTGATGAAAAGAACCTAAATGGCAGATGCCATGGACCAGTGACTCAAAGTACAGCAAATATCCTTATATATGCTCTTAAATTGGCGATACACTGGTTGGCAGGGCAAATCTGAAAAGCCTTTTACTCCCTGTAGAAAGTGGTGATAAGCCTCTGGCTTCAGTTCTGTCATTAGGCCACTATGGCTCCTAGAAGGTCAGCTGCCTTTCATCCTCTCAAATGAGAGGGATGATGACCCTAAAGCCATTCTCTAGACATCACTGCCCATAACTTACATGATAGATCTAACAGCGTCAGGCTCTCAAGTCCTCTTTTCATCACTCTCACTGGCGCTGTCATTTTCCGAATGCCGGCATCAGATAAGCAGTTATCCTTCAAGTGGAGCTGAGTTACACTACAGAAACAAAGTCCACAAAAAGTATCACTTAAATACTGTTTTTAGATGTTTCACTTAAAAACAAAATATTACAGCCTCTAAATATTATAAAAGTCCACCCAAATCCTACTAAGCTGTTGTTCTGTTTTAACTATCCTTTCCTGCTGCTGCTGTTCTTTTTTTTTTTTTTTTTTTTTTTTTTTTTTTTTTTTGAGACAGGGTTTCTCTATAGCTTTTGGTTCCTGTCCTGGAACTAGCTCTTGTAGACCAGGCTGGCCTCGAACTCACAGAGATCCGCCTGCCTCTGCCTCCCGAGTGCTGGGATTAAAGGCATGCGCCACCACCGCCCGGCTGCTGCTGTTCTTGAACTTTAAATTTCTTAAAGTAATTTTTTTAAAGATTTATTTATTTATTATGTATGCAGTATCCTGTCTGCAAGTATACCTGTAGGTCAGAAAAGGGCACCAGGTCTCATTATGGTTGCTGAGAATTGAACTCAGGACCTCTGGAAGAACAGCTAGTGCTCTTACCTCTGAGCCATCTCTCCAGCCCCCTTAAAATAAATTTTTTATGTACCATGTTTTGCTTGCATGCATGTCTGTGCACCATGTGTGTACCTGGTACCTGAGGAAGCTAGAAGAGGGCATAAAATCCTTTGGAACTGGAATTATAGACAACTGTCAACCACTATGAGGGTGCTGGGAACTGAACCTAGGTCCTCTCCAAGAGCAGCAAGTGCTCTTAACCACTGAGCCGTCTTTCCAGTCCCAAATTTTTGTTACATGTATTTAGTTTTGTGTGTGGACAGTGGGAGGGATAGATATACCATGGTGAAAGCGTGGGGGTCAGAGGACAGCTGTGGGAATTGGTTCTCTCAATCATAAGGGCTCTGGGAATTGAGCTCAGTTCATCAGGCTTGGTGACAAATGACTTTACCCAATGAGTCAGGTTTCCAGCCCCAATTTTTTATCTCTTGCTATAATAAACTAGGAATGGACAAATATGGAACAACATTTTTTAGTCCTGATGGTTTCAATTACTACAGGTGAAATAAAGGTTAATCAGAAAAAAAAAGAACAAATCAATTCTAAGAGTTATCCAATCTATATTGCTATATCAAGTAAACAGAGGTTCAAAAGATTTTAGAAAAACAATTATTAAATAAACACAGGAAACTAAGTTGCATTCCTTAAGATGATCCCACTGGCTCATCCTTTTAAAAATAAAACAATTATTTAAAGTGACAGCGGGCTGGTACCTAGATAGGGCCTCATTGGTGAGATGTTCTAGAAGTTCATGTTCATCTCCAAGCTTGCAACAGGAAAGATCCAGGCGAGTCAGCTCCCGGAAAGACTTGATTTCTTCAAGTTTTTCTGCAATCACCAAATACCTGTGCCGTGTGGAGAGCAATCAAGAGCTTATCTTTTAGAACTTCTGATTTGTGGCCTTGTGGCACAAAGAAAGTGAAATTAGCTCACATCCCTGACACTGTATCACATGAGCTGGACTAATTAATACATACCTCAAAAAGCTTGGTTCACGATGGTGGGACAAACATTCTAAATAAAGAGAAGTGCATGACATAGGCAAGCCACAAGAAAAAACATCCAGTTTGTAATTAGTCAGACCTTAGTGGTAGTGCTGGGATTTCCCCTGGAAATTTCCAAACTCTTTAGTACACTCAAAATTTCAATTACTCATTTTTTTTTTTTTGAGGAAGGGTCTCACTCTGTAATCTAGGCTCGCCTTGAACGCATAAATCTTCTGCCTCAATGAGCCCAAGCTTTGATCTACATATACTCAAAAATATTTCAAAAGTTATCTAGCAGATCACATTTTATCTTCCTACCAACACTTAAGTCTGAGCACCTGTCCACACCACTGGAGCTCTGTTACCCTAACTAGCCCAAAAGTATGTGGCAGCATGACTCTCATTTGGATGCTTACTAAGACAAACTATGAGCATGAGTGATTTAATGACAGTGGAGCACCTTGCCAAGTGGTTATCAGGAAGCATCAGGGAGGCCTCTGGAGAGGAAAGAAGATCAAGATGGCATTTCACAGCCTGGCTGGGCTCTGCCCTGCCTTCTACTTGTCCATTTATTTCTAATGAGGTCAGTGGGAAAAAAAAAATAAAAGGGATTAGGTGTGACAGAAACAGAGAAGAGGTTTCTAAGATACTAGGGTAGCTTGACAGTGCCAAGAGCATCTATTTCTCATATACTTTCCTTTTGGAGGCCTGGAAGTTTCTACAGCAGAAGAGTATGCTAGGGTTAGTGAGAGTACAGCTCTCTTACTCAGCAGGATCTTAACTGCCAAAAACAGGATGGATACTCAGAAGGGCAAACTATTTCCTTCCTATAGCCAACTGAAATTATTGGTAATCAAATGGACCTACTAGGTAGACGTTTGAGGTACTGAGACCCTCTTTAAATTGAAAAGTTTAAGCTGCCAGCGACAGCTCAGCTGGGGACACAAGCAAGCATGACTTACTCAGACTACTGTGGCTGCACTGTAAATAAAGCCTTCCTATCACAGTACTGAAGTGTGTTAAGGGGGATTTAGGGGATTACTGGCAATTAGAGAAAAGAAAACACACATCGTTTGATCAATTACCAAAACATTTTCAGTAATTCTGAAATAAGGGTGAAGGACGTAACGCTGTGTAATGTGATTAAGAAACATTATGGAACTCAAGGCTCAGGCATTCTAGGCACAGGCAGTACTAAATGTTAACCTAGGATACAAAGGTTCCAGATTCTCGTTTGCAGCTAGTATTCCAAATGACCTTCAGGCCCAAACATCAGAAAAACAATACAACACACACACACTTTAGTGTCACATAGACCTGAGTTTGAATTCTTTTTACTGTTTTGTGGGGGGAGAGGCACAGAGAGACACACACAGAGATGGGGAGTTGGTTAGCTGTCAGGTTTGTATCATTGGGAGGTAAGTGCCTTTCTTTACACAATGTGCCTTCCTGCCAGCCCCAGTCTATATTCTAACAGCTTTAATTACTTGCTCCATCATTTAACCCTTCTGAGCTTCAATTTTTCCAGCTATAAGACTGCATCTTCCCATTCTTTTTTTTCCAGAATTATCTTTAAATAGTGGTGGTTATAACTACTTGATTAACATAGGAAGATATTTTTAGGAAGACACACTTGCTCTCTGTGACCACCATTGGACTAAAGCACGAGGGAGGAGTCTTGTCTAGCTGGAGCACAGCTGTGAAGACACTGGCTTCTCCTGTTGGCACACAGCTTCTGGGCCTGACATAAGACCACAAACAAATGTCTCACCTGCCTGATTCTCTTATTTTCAATTATTTTCTCAGAGTCCTTCCTCCTGGCCTGGCCCCTTTGGTGTTGGTACATCCTCTGCCACAGCAGCCCTGGGTTGCAAACATATCCCCACAGCCCTGGTCTCTAAATGTTCTTCTGGGTAGTCAAAAGAGAGGGTTTAGGTCACAACTGAAAACTCACTTGTACCTGAATAAAAATGCCAAGTTTGGAATTGCTTTAACAAAACATAATCAAAAGATTATGTTGAAAATGTTCCCTATATTTTATTATAAACATAATACATGATCATAAAGTAAATGGGGGAGAGACTAAGAAACCACAGAAAGTATAAAAAAAAATAAAACCAATTGCAATATGCCCACATAGACATTAGAGGTTCTTTTTTCTCAACAACATACAAAAACATTTTTAAAACAAAATTTTGGATTAAAATGGGAAAAAAAAATTAAGTCATCCCAAATTACCTTGAATTCAATCATTAGTACCACAAAATTATTGTTGCCGGGCGGTGGTGGCACACACCTTTAATCCTAGCACTTGGGAGGCAGAGGCAGGCGGATCTTTGTGAGTTCGAGGCCAGCCTGGTCTAAAGAGGTAGTTCCAGGACAGGCTTCAAAGCTACAGAGAAACCCTGTCTCAAAAAACCAAAAAAAAAAAAAAAAAAAAAAAAAAAATCCTTTTTTTTTTTTTTAAAAAAAAAAGAATCTGGCCAGGTGTGGTAGATCACACCTATAATCTCAGCACTTGTTAGTTCGAAGGCAGCCTGGTCTACAAAGTGAGTTTCAGAACAGCCAAGTAGGTTGCAGAGAAACCTTGTTTCAAAAACACAAAACAAAACAAAAATGTCCAGCAAAGCATTTGCCATTCATGTCTCAGGACTGAAGTAAAATCCCTAAGGTCCAAGAAATAGCTAACTCAACAAGTTGTTCTCTAATCTCTGTGTGTCATGGCACACCATACAGGCCATGGTATGCATGTACCTACTCACACATACAATGAAGTTTTTTAAAAAGCCCATCTGCAGCTGGGCATGGTGATACACATCTTTAATTCCAGCACTTGGGAGGCAGAGGCGGGAGGATCTCTGAGTTCAGGACCAGCCTGGTCTACAGAGTGAGTTCCAAGACAGCCAGGGCTATACAGAGAAACCCTGTTTCGGAAAAACAAAACAATAAAACAAAACAAAACAAAACAAAAAAACAAACCATCTGCCTAAAAAAATATTTTTTTAAATCGTAGAAATGGGGTTTTGCTCCATAGCTCTCTTTGGCCTTATACTGGCTCCCTAACTTGCCTTAAACTCACTGCAATCTTCCTGTCTCAGCCTCCTGAGTGCTAGAATTATAGGTGTTATTTACGCCTAGGTTCAATTTTCTCATCTATCATATTTTGAACATTTTACCACATCATTTAAATTATCTTAAAATATTATCTTAACTTCATTATCTGACTGTACCATAATGTGCTTAACAAATTCTCTAGCTTTCAGCTTCTCACTGCTACAAATAGTGCTACAAAGAATACTGTTATCACATTAGATTGAATAGATATTTTAAAAATTATTATTATTATTTCCTTTTTTGAGACAGAATCCTACAATGCAGCCTGGGCTGTCCTGGAATTCTCTATGTAGCCCAGGATGACCTGGAACTCAGAGAGCCTCTACCTCCTGAGTGTTGGGATTAAAGATGTGGGCCACCATGTCCAGATTAAGTTATTTTTAAAACAAGACCTCAATGTGTAGCCCACGCTGGCCATGAACTCCTGGGCCTTCTACTTCACAGCCTTGTGAGTGCTAGGATTGCAGTTGTGTGCCATTATGACTGGGCTAACAAGAGAGGCTCTTTTTTCGGTCAAGTTTCAGTTCCTGTCTATGCTTGAAGCCAGAAGAACAGAAACAAGAAGGTTGACTGCTTTCACTGTAACGTTTGTAATAGCCACCTTCTTGAAGCCCAAATTTCCTC
This sequence comes from Chionomys nivalis, assembly GCF_950005125.1. NCBI lineage: Eukaryota > Metazoa > Chordata > Mammalia > Rodentia > Cricetidae > Chionomys > Chionomys nivalis. The sequence continues at coordinate 40,412,527 of NC_080096.1, read as the reverse complement.
TGTAAGGTGGATGCTACTTTACAGGGGATCATAATACCTGTTGAAATAGGTAATAAGTAGAATTATACATCAAGCATGGTGGTGTATGCCTGTACTCTCAGTCAGGGAAGAGGGAGAAAGATTAGCCATGAGTTTGAGGGCGACTGGATTTACACTGAGGTGCAAGCACACTTTCACAGTGCAACCTTGTCTCAAAACACCGAAGCAAACAAGTAAGTAAAGTGAGCCATGGGTTAAACAAATCATGTGACTGTTTTTAGGGCTCTCAATACATATTGCCAAACTACTTTCCAGAAATGTTACACTTATGAATTATTTTGGTACTGGAGCTGTTACATTATTTATATGCTCATCAAATGTGAATTAAAGTGATTATTTTCACAATCTAACCAATTAGACTACAAAATAATAGGGACAAATAGCATTTTCAAAACTATTAGAAATATTTAGGCTGTAAAAAAAAAAAACTGGGGAAAGTAGGGAAGTAGAATACCAGTTGTACAGCATACACTTTCAAGTGAATAAACTATGTATCGGAACATTATTCTTGTGGTGGGAGTGTAAAATATCTTATATTTCCAAAATATGAAGTTTTTATACATAATTTTATTTTTCATCCTTCTAATTTTTTACAATAAACATAAATAACTTGGAATAAAAGTGAGGTAGGGCAAGGTGGCACATGCCTATAGCACCTAGGAGGCTGAGGCAGGAGATTGGCTGTATAAGGTCAACCTGAGCTAGTACAAGATCTTACCAAGGAAGGAAAGAATGGGGTGGGGGATAAAATGTGGAATAAATTGGCTTTGTCATTTATCAACATAAGTGTTTTCCTTTCACTGGCAGCAGTCCCATGTCCTGCCACAACTGAGGCCACAGCACAGACACAGCTTTCAGGAAATGCCTGCTTCATGCAAGTGCAAGATTCTGCTCTGCATGTTCTTTAGGCTTTGCCTTTTTAAAGTAATATATGTGACCTGACCTGGGGTGCAATCACTAACTCTTGAGCCAATTAAATAAAGGCTAGTTGTGCTTTTCTGCATGTTTTATGAGTTTTATCTTGTATTTTTCTGGTATTGCTTTCTCTTTTATTGTATACTTTTTGTCTGGCCTCATTTTATAGGTCATATTTATTAAATTCATCTTAATGGTAAATTGGCAGGTTGGAGAAATGTGTCTCAGATAGAATACTTAACTAGCACACATACAGTCCAGGTTGGATCTTCAGAACCACATACACACACACAAATGAACTAATAGCAAACTGCCTTTTAATCATAAAAAAGTTCAGATGGGCTGGGCAGTGGTGGCTCATGCCTTTACTCCCAGCCCTCAGGAGGCAGAGGTAGGTGAGTTTGAGGCCAGCTTGGACTACAGAGAGACTTCCAGGACAGCTAGGACTGTTACATAAAGAAACTCTGCCTGGAAAAACAAACAAACATACAAAAAAACCCAATACTGATTATAAATGGGTTTAAAATTGTAAAGAAAGGTACATAGGTATATGAAGCATGTAGCAATCTACATTTCCAGTCTGACAAACTAGAAAGCCACAAAAAGATGTAAATGGTCAGAGTATCTCTGTAGTAATCAAAAAAAAAAAAAAAAAAAAAAAAAAAGACAGTAGTTGGTCTCCGGGAGAGGAAACATAAAATGAGAGAGATGTTACAATCTTCTGTGCTCATTGAACTGTCTGCTAGTTTTTACTCTTTTAAAAGTAGTAGGTGTTCTTAAAGTTCTCTTAAATGATAGTGAAATAAATATTATATTTCAAATATACATAAAGGTACATGAGTAGCAGAAAATTAGTAAAAAAAAAATCTGCTTTGTAAGGAGACAGGTTTAGGTGCTGGGAACTTTTCTGAGCATTTCCAAACTTTTGGATGTTTGATTTTTTTTTAAATATACAGACATTTAAAAAATTTATTTATTTTTATTTTATGTACATTGGTGTTTTGCCATGGGTATTTGATCCCCTGAAACAGGAATTACAAACAGTTGTGAGCTGCCATGTGGATGTTAGGAATTGAACCTGGGTCTTCTGGAAGAATAACCAGTGCTCTTAACCACTGAGGCAACTCTCCAGCCCTGGGATGTTTGAAATTTTAATCACACATTTTTTAATGTTACTTTTTTTTTTTCTTTTTCAAGACAGGATTTTTAATGTTACTTTTTAACCTAACATTCAATATTTAGTGTTCTTAAAACTGAAACAGGACCAAGAATTCTGCGTACTAATCTTCACTTTCCCAAGGGTATACCAAGAGATATTTGGCAGGTCATATTTTGTCTCTCCTGTATTCTCTTATGACAAAAGTTGACTCCAAGGGAGCATGATGGTACACACTTGTACTCAAGAAGCTGAGGAGGAGGACAGTTAGAGTCCAGCTGTGTTTTGTCAGACGGAGTTTCCCTGTGTGGGCCTGGCTGTCCTCAAATCTACCTGCTTCTGCCTCAGCCTCCTGAGAGCTGGGAGTAAAGGTATGCACCACCACTACCAGGCAAGACCAACTGTTCTAGACCAGCCTGGTCAATATAGCAAAACTGTACTTCAAATGGAAAAATTTTAAAAAAAGGAAAAGAGAGAGAAGTTGGTTGCAAAATATTTTTATCTATTGAAAGAATTGTGGCAGCCACCTATCCTTATAGCACATTTCTTAAAAACAGGGCTAAGTGTTGTAGAAGATGAGGGAAGACAGTGATTGCCCCCCCTCCCTTAAAATGGCCTGGACTTTGAATGTTTAAGTTTGAAATTGAAAGTACTGTCTAATGGCAGAGTTCATAAGCCCACTAAGTCCCGGGGGCTGGCAGGATAAACACATTCACTGAAGTACTCAAACATCCTAATGAGAATACCCACCTGTTCCTTAAGCACAGCGAGCAAAGCACCAGACTCCCATAGGCCTCAGTGAACTTCTGCAGAGCCCTGAGCCCCGCACCTGGCTCTGTGAATTTCTGTCTGGCTTCAGCAGCAGAAAAGAGCTTTTCAGCAATCTGCTCTGGAAAGCCAATAAGGGAATCAATGTGATCAACATTGTCGGAGATGAAGCCCAACACCAGGCTGAAGAGGGATTTGGCAGAGTAACGCAGATTCCCCTCGCGGGTGTATGTGAAGATGAAGTGATCAGTCTTCTCTTTCTGTGCAGTGTCTTCCCTGTTCATGCACAGCTCCACAGAAAAGCCTTTGGGAAAGAGTCTGAAAGGCCGTGGCTTCTGCAGGCTGCTCTTCACACCATCCAGAGCCAGATTGACCATGTGGAGCTGCCCATTTTCTCGAACGTAGATGGGCCCCGGATCCACGTGGGTTTCTGAGTTGAGGTAGTAAGCCATTGCCTTGATTTCAGCTGTAAAAGCAAGGCACACGAAAGCAAATCCAATTAAAATGTTATCTGTAACATCAATTTCACCTTACTATGCCCCCAGCTTTATGATCCTACCACTAAGGAAAGCAAAACCCACCAGTTGCTGAGAACTCTGTCACTATGAGGCACCTAACTGTTTCTACCTGACATGCCTCTTTTCACTTTTCTCACCGACTTAGTAATCTACTCATCCTTCACAATTTTAAGCTCAAATTTCATTTCTAAAATTCACTCCGAAGTTACCAAAAATGCCAGCAACAATTCTTTTAGAAGTAAATTCACAGCAGTACAGTTTATGTTAGCAGAGCAATAGGAACATCCTAAATGTCCAACACTGGAGTGTTAGTAAATAAAGTATATACTCCATTTCATCAGATATTATGAACACATTGAAATCTTGGAATTAAAAATGTTTACACACAGAAAGAAAGACAGAAGTAAGTAACCCTGGACTGCTTTGGCACCTTCCACACATCTCTCTGTTGTACTTGGCTTGCTGTCCTATTGATTTGCTTCTGGGCCTGTCTTTGCTGCTTTGTACACAGAGAGAAAGACCACATTTAATTCGTCCAGACTCCATAACAGGACTCTGGCACATTATAGTCCCTGGGGGGAATGCTATGGAAACTAGTTTAGTTCCACAAGCCTTAAGTAAACTACAAGCAACAAGATGTTGAATTTGAATTTAAAGTAAAGACCCCCCCCCAAAAAAAAGAATAAATAAAGCTATTATAGTCCTCAAGAGTGTCAGATCTGTTCAGGTTCTGTTAGAGCACCCTAAGGTTTAAGAAGAAAAAAAAAAGCAGTTGGGTGTTTCTTCAGTCATGCTGGTGACATTATGTATCCAAGAATTAACTGTAATAAATACTTGTTTTCTTGGATAAATGAGATTTCAAATTACATGAGAAATGGCTATGTTACATAAAGAGACCAGATTATTATTTCTACAACAAGAAAGAAGGAAAAAAAATGTGAATTTTAATGCAATGTAGGCCTGTCAGCATTTTTAAAGGATTTGAAATTATCCCTCAAAGACTCTGGCTGACTTTTAGAGTGAACTCAGCTTCTGTAACAATGCCTACAACGTAGCCCTGAAGCCACTTACAAGTGTCAGCAAACAATTAAATGAATGACAAAAATGCTGAGTCTCTGGAGATCAAACAGTGATCCGGTTTGTGGGAATCAGTACTATCCATTTTTCTCCTGAGAATAATTATGTGTATAAAGTACAGCAGGAAAGAGGGCCGAGCCCAGCCCTGGAGCTTCATCCTTTCCAGCTCATCCACTAAGACCTATTCTGTGGCCCTGCCAACACTGCACGGGTAAACTGGCCACTCACTCGACCCACTGGAATTGGCTTAGTTTACTGCTTTTGGTTGTTCTGCCTGACCTAGCTATTTCCTGCTCATCATTAACATTCAGCTCAACCATCACTCACCATTCTCCTGGGAAACTTCTCCAAGCCCTGTACCAGTCCATGCCTGTCTTGTTTTCCCAGAGCTCCCAGTGTTTCCTTTTACACAACACTTAGCACTGTGTACTATGTTCACTTGTTACTGTATCCAAACGGAGTTCTTTGAAGGAAAGGCACTTGATATCTCTTACTCAGGCCTAACATGGTGCTGAGTAAGCACTCAACAGATATGTGCTGAACTGAATGAGACCTCAAAGGGGGCAGATTTAGTGCTCTGATATTGTTGCTAGGAGCCAGCGCCTCTTCCAGGCAACAGCTGCAAGCTCCTTCCCCCACTTGTCAGCCCTTCTGCAGGTGGTAGAAACGGAGCAGATGATGGGGCTATATTGCTACTGGTACTACCAAGGGAGAAAAACAAAACAACTCAAGTAAAAACCAGTTTAAAAAAGAAAAAAAGCCTTGTGATAGTGCCAGCTCTAACCCTCCATACTCTTCTCTTGCCAGCATTCAGGGTCTGCTGCTGAAGAGATGCCCCCTCCCACTTCTTTTAAGCGCTTCTTTTAGCAGGGGCAAGTATTTGGTTCCTTCGACTTCACAGACCATAATCCTACCCAGGAGAAAAAGAAAACATCCTTTGATCTTTAAGAGTAGATCTTCAGAGGCAACTCTAAGTATCAGAAAGTAGATTCTCGGTATGGCCCTAAAAAAGAAATTATCTGATACATAGACAAGAAAATGAACAAATGAGTGAATGAAGGAAAGAAAATATTTTAACATCACCACCATTTCAGAGCGGCCTGAAGCTTACTATATAGTCCACGCTGGCTTCAAACTCACAGCGATCCTTTTACCACAGCTTTCCAAGGGCTGGGATTACAGGCATAAGCCACCATGCTTAGCCTAATGATTTACTGTAACAGCAGAAAGGCAAATCCTATGGAAGATAATGTACCTTAGTAGACCAACACACCAGAATTCTGACAAGCAGAAAGAGGGAAGAAAAAGACAAAAACCCAGGTTCTACATACATGTACTGCTCTTAATCCTCATCTCTAACAATAACCTTCCACAAACTTTGGAGTAAAATGGAATGAATGGATGACAAGGATTCATGAAAATTAGAAGTCTGATTCCATCCAGCAGAGGGCACAAGTAGGTTGGAACCAGAATGCGGATGCTAATACCTCAATCTACCCCAAATCCTGACACCTTTACCTTCCAAGGATCATTTTCAAAAAAAGGGGGCAGTTATATGACTACATCATATCTTTAGACTAGTCATCAAATTGTACTCTCCTTTTAAATGACAAAAAAATTTCAGTATTTCCTTAAGAGTAAATCTACACCATTTGTCCAGGCAGTAATCCAAGGCTTTACTTTCTTCAATTATACTACTTGAAGAACTACCCTTAGTTTAGGGAATCATGGTAACTTTTTTTTTTTAACATCCTGTATTCTCCCAATAAGGCACTTCCTGAAGTTTGTAAGGTACTATAAAATGATCTAAGGATTAAATGAATGCCTGAACTTTCAACTTTAAGAACCATAAAGGGTAGAGCGTCTATACTGGGTATTGTTCACGGCGGCCTATTACAAACTGACCTCTTAAGAGACAGAGCCTTTTCTTGCTTGGGGGAAGGGGGTGCTCATCCAGATTGGAAAATTCAGATAATAGAATAACAATGTTCAGTGTAGCTCTCTTGTCAGATTAACAGAGTGACAGGCAGTGTGGTGGGTCTTCCGGCCACCACAGAGAAGCAGGGTTGTGACCTAGCTAACAGTCTGGTTCAGTAGTGCATCACCATACGTGAATTAAAGGGAGCACAGAGCATATCATTTCTTCAAATAAATGAAACGTAACCTTAGTATGTTAAAACTTCAGTTCTCACTGGGTGGTGGTGGCGCACGCCTTTAATCCCAGGACTTGGGAGGCAAAGGCAGGAGGATGTCTATGAGTTCAAAGCCAGCCTGGTCTATAGAGTGACTTCCAGGACAGGCTCCAACACTACAACAGAGAAATCCTGCCTGGAAAAACAAAAAACCCAAACAAACAACAGTTCAATTCTCTACAACTTTTTTTTTTTTTGGTTTTTTCGAGACAGGGCTTCTCTGTGGCTTTGGAGTCTGTCCTGGAACTGGCTCTGTAGACCAGGCTGGTCTCGAACTCACAGAGATCCGCCTGCCTCTGCCTCCCGAGTGCTGGGATTAAAGGCATGCGCCACCACAGCCCGGATCTCTACAACTTCTTTAAATAAGAGACAAGCTAAAATAATTGATAACTAAACATGATAGTTTTTAAGCCCTGAAGCCAGTTTCCAAGCAAAAAGCACAATAATTATCCCAGCCAGGTGAACTGGAGGGAAAGAAGAAGAAACAAGGCAACGGGTAACAGTGCTTAAACTGTGAGCTAAGCCTATAGTTAATTTGAAGGAAAAAAAAACCAACCTTAGTAGATCAATTAACAATCTCTTAAGAATAATAAATAGGCCAAAGAAATGACAGATGTTAATGATACCAGATGTGATTGAAAGCTACCATTTACTATGTACCTACCAGCTGGCAAGCACTGCTGGATACAGCATAAAATGATGTCATGCAGTCACGGATTCTATGAGGTCAATATTGCTTCTTAATGGATGAAGAGGTTCAGAGAAATGGCATAACTTACTTAAGGCTCACAAGTGCTGAGTGACACAGCCTGGATTCAATCACAGGGCTGTATAACTCCAAAGCACAAGATCTTTCCACTTGCTGGATGCTGTACCTCAAGAATAAAAATACAACACCCAGCCCTAAAAATGTCTTTAAAACACTCAAAAATCACCCTCACCTTGGTTCTCACACATTGGCTCAAGCTGGGGGTTAAGAGGGCAGGGAATAGATTAAAAAACAAAACAGTGGTCATCTGAGGAAAGAGTGGGTGGAAACAGAACCAGGGCTGTCTTAAGGATGAGGTATTCCTCCTCCTCTCTGCCCCGGCATAAATCCGCCATATCCACACACCAGGAAAACATCTGTCAACCCATGACCTTCATCTCAAGACTGCAGACACCTTTGGTTTATCTGAAAATGCAGTGACTTTTGAAATCCGAACAGCAAGTGGTTCTAAACTATCTCTAACCAACTAACCATTCACCTTCATTGTTCTGTGTCACCGCCATTATTCAGTTTGCCACTACTTCTTTTTCCTGTAACTTGCACTTCCCTACCTGCGTTCCCCCCAAGCTGCAGACACTCAGGCACATCTAGGCCCTTGCTCTCCCCAAGAGCAAGCTAATCTCTCCCACATCCTGATAGTTTTACCCACTCCATAGCTTTTCATACAAAAAAAAAAAAATCCCCACCCTCCTAATTCTAACCTTGCCCATTCACCATTCGCAGCTCTTCAACTCATCTTCTCTCACACCTCAGACTCTTTCGTGCCCCTCAAAATTCGGCCCCGGACCTCCAGACTCAATCCCCACCTCCATCTGCCTCCCCGCGCCCTTTTCCAGCCCCCATCCTCCTCTCTCTCGCCATAGGGGTTCCTCCAGCACCCTACTCTCTCCATCTCTTTCCTGGGTTTGCGTCCTCAACCTTCACAACCCCCTTTCTTCACGCCTCACCATCCCCAACTTCACGATCCCACAGCCTCAACTTGTTTCTTCCCTGCCCCCAAGCCCCACCCCTCCCCCTATTCCAATCCTAGCTCCTTCCCTCCGTGCACGCCTCAACCCCTTTTCTTCTGCCCCTTCCCCAGCACTCCACCCAAGCCTCTCCCCAAGTCCACCCAAGCTGAATCCGTTCCCTCTCCCGCCCAGAACCCCAATTCTCCCACACACCCTCAGACTAACCCCACACACCGCCGACCCCACCCTCAAGCCCACCTCAGACACCCCTACATCTCCATCCTCCCACCTCTCCCTCGGAGAGCTCCACCTCGTCCCTAGGGCCTTCCCCTCCCCCAGCCCCTCACACTCTGCCCGCCCCCGTCCCCATGCCCTGCCCGAGGCTCGGCGAGCGGCCCTGCCCGCGGCCGCCACCTACCTGTGCCCCTGCCCGGGGCAGCGAGCGGCAGCACCTCACAGGCGGCTCCTTCCTCCACAGCCCGGCTGACCGTGAAGCAGGCGGCTCGGCACCTAGGCCACAAAGCCCGTAAGGGTGGGACACACACAGAGGGTGGCAAGAGGGAGGGGCTGGGGGCGACCTGGCGCTGCGGGACCGCGGGACCAGCGGGGCGGGGGAGGCCTCGGCTGGGTAGGCGCGCGTGCGCGGGGCCGGCATGGGGGGCGTGGCCTATCTTGGAGGTGGGCGGGGTTGGGGCGGGGCGGGGCCGGGAGTGGGGTGGGACAGAGGCTCCGAGCGAGCTGGGTAGTAGCGGGGAAAGGGTGGAAGGGGCGGGGCTGGACGGCGCGCGTGCGTGCCCGCGCGGGGGCGTGTCCCCTGAGACTTCTGCGGGGCCCCCGAGGCGTCGCGTAGCAGGGTAAGGGTTGTCCCGAGGAAAGGCGCGCCGGCGAGGTGGCGCATCTGGGCGGGTCCAGTGCCGGGAGGGGGCGGGGCGGGGCTACGCCGGGCGCGCGCCTGGGAACTCCGCCGAGGCGGGGCGGGGCGGGGCGGGGCGGAGCCGGGCGCGGTGCGGCGGGCGGGCGTCGCGAGCCGACGGTCCCTTCGCGGAGCTACACGAGGCCCAGGCGTGTGGGTCTGAGCTGCGCGTTGGGCGGGCACGGCAGAGGTGGGAGTCTGGTGGCGTGGCGGGCGCGGGCGGAGGGATGCAGACGGGAATGGAGGGGTTGTGAGGGGATGCGCGGCAGGCGACCGCGGGAGGTGCGGCGACGTTGCTAGGAAAGGGCCTGGCCTCTTTCTGTCCTGGAAACCTAGGCCCCTCCCCAAGAACCTTTTAGTGACCTGAAATGATGCTTTGACCCCTCAAAAGGAAGAAAAATTACAAATCACAATTAATATACCTAAATGTAAGACACCATCAGCATCGTCCAAACTCAAACTGTTACAAATTATATTTAAAGTCTATATGGGAGCATTTGGGCTATTTTAAATCCTTTGGGTCTGGGGCTTGCAGAGGAGGTGAGAGGACTGTGTCTGGGCCGCCACCCTGAGGGACAGAGGATGTCCGTTTTTAAAATTTACACAAGAGTTACCAGTGGATGGTATAGGAAAGGATTTGGGGTGTGCCGATTTAAGAGCACCCAGAGCCAAGGGCTTTGGCCAACAAGAAAATCAACTCAGGACTTGACCCAGAGGTTTTCTGAAAGAAGTGGCCACGCTGTGTACAAGAGAAGTAAACAGATGGCCCTGGTGAAGTATAAGACACCCAGCGTCCCTGATTGTAGAATACAGAAAGATGATACCCTAGCGCCTACCCTATACAAATAGAGAGTTCCCTAAGAGAATTCATGCTTCCGTAGATCAAGTATGTCCTCAAACATGTCTGCATCTTGAAGCTATGGAAACATGTCTACTAATTGGCTTCATGGGCTAACTTGGGGTTGGTGTACCTCTTTCTCATTAATTGCAACAAAAGCTTAGTGGAAACCCAATCTCTACCCCTTTCTTCCTCGTCTAACAGAACAGATACTGATTGTTTTAGGAGGTACAGAATACATTATGTGTTAAAGCACTTGTTTGCTCTTTCCATAGACGTCTTAGATCATTTAAGAATGAGTGAGGTAAGACAAGAAAACGTTTGAAGAGTACACAATGTGTCCCATTCATCTACTATATACATCAATGTGAGAACACTTCCCCAAATATTAACTCTTATTTGAGAACAGCTCTCTTATAAGCCAGGACTGCCTTATACTCACTTCCAATCCTCCAGCCTTCACCTTCCCAGTATAGGTGACATCATCCCTTTCTTAAATGTGCTGATTCTCCCTTACCCGTTTTTATCCAAGTGAAATATACATACTGCATTTACCTGTTTTGAGACATTCGTGTCAATTCATCTAGCAAAAGTAGGATTAGAAAGCATATCACAAATGTGTCATCCCTGGCAGAGGACATGCATCTTTGTTAGATGCCTGCCGGGGGCAGTGTAACTTTTTAAGATGTTCGTTCCTTTACATTTTTATTACATTTATTTGTTTTTGTAGGGGGACATGCTCTGAACATTTTCTCTCCCCAAGCAGTATAGAACTTCATAATGCCTTTAAAAGGCTCTAGCTAGAACTGGACACAGTAGTCTAGATGTGAATCACACTGGTAGCACCCAGCTACTGTTTGTGTGTCTATTACCAGTTTGACTAGAACCAAATGTCAGTTACAGATGGTATTAATATTTGCTGGTATAGTGCCTTGGTACTTAGTACACGTGGGCCCCTTGGTGGTTGGTGGTCAAAGAATTTGATGGAATGTAGTGCCTCTTTAACTTCTTAAATTGTGTTTTGTTTTGTTGGGGTGCTGGAAATCAAACTTGGGGTCTCATGCTTGCCAGGCAGGCACTTTCCCATTGAGCTACACCTGCAGCCTAACTTTTAGTATAATCTAAAATAGCATTTTAACATTTTACCTTTGGAACAGTGTTGTCTTGTGTTGATTTTGCCGTGGACCAAACCAGTTAAATTTTAATATATCTAGATCAAGGGTCCAAAGGGTCAAATAGTATTTTAGGCTTTATAGTCTGACAACTACTCATTTCCGCCGTACAAAAGCAGCCACAGACATTATGTAAATGGATGAGCGTGACCTTGTGCCAATGAAACTTTTTCTGGCTTGTTCTCCCCTCCTCATGGAACCCAGGGTCATGAACATGCCGAGTACCTGCTGTACAACTGAACTACACCCCTATCCTTCCCCCGTTTCTTTCTGAGGGTCAGTTCTGTCATTCAGCATATAAGGTGACATCTCAGCTTTGGGCTGTCTGCAGGGTTGATAAACATGCTTTTTATATCCTTACTTAACAAAAAGGTTATCTAAAATATCTTTACTTAATCCCATGGTGGGGGGCCTTAGGATCTTCCTCTGTAGCTGGGTTCAATTCTTAGCACTGTAAAAGATAAATTTAAAATTTAGGAAGTGTGAAATGGGATAATAATATAAATCTTCCACAAGTTTATTTTGTTTTACTAATAATTATTCTCTGAGTATAGCTATTCAAAGAGTTATAAATAATTGTTGAAAGTACTGTCATTCAGCCCATATTTTCCTGGTCCAAAGTGTATCTTGAAAATATCTGTTAAAAATTTTCAGAACAAACATGTTCCTAATTGATAGGAACTCTAAGAAATAAAAGAAAACTACTTTGGTGTAACTTGGTAGTTATTGTTATTATTACCTGCAATTTTACTTGTGTCTACATTTTCAGTTCTTAAGTTAAGAATTTTGTTTGTAATTAATATCTAGGTCCATCAACATATATGTAGGAATTCTCCATTTCTCTCCTCTTTATAGTAAGGATTAGCAATATTAATCCAGTACTAGTTCTCTGGTATCAATAGTTTGAAGGTCATGGTAAGTTTGGTCAAGAAAAATGCACACAGAAGTGTTAGAACATGACTTTCACAGTTTAACCACGGCTGTAAGCACTATTGATACTGGTTTATAAGCTATAATAGAAAGTGAACTTTATACTAATCTAAAAACTGAAAATAAATGAATTAAAAGTTATCAGTAGTTAATATAACACCTACAAGATGGCTCAGCTGGGAAAGTGCTTGATACATAAGCCTTGGCCATCTGCATTCAGTACCCCAGAACCCACATAAAGGTAGAAGGAGAGAATGTCTTAAAGTTGTCCTGACTTTCACAGGCACCATAAAGCTCACGCCCACATAAACGTCATGTATGCACACTCATTAATAATAAATAAAATTATTTAAGCATATTTAAAATATAAAAATTAATTCAAGAAGTTGTAGAAATCCTAAATGGAACTATCAAATTTGAAATAATAAAAAGTTGCTGAACTATCAAATTTGAAATAGTGAAAAGACTGCTCTAGAGCTGCTCTGGATGTTACACAGGCACACACTTGTGATTCTAGCACTAGACAGGCTGCAGCCAGAGAATCACAGATTTTATTTATTTATTTATTTAGTTGAAAAAAATTTCCGCCTCCTCCCTGCCTTCCATTTCCCTCCCACTCCTCTCCCCTTCTCCCCACGAGAATTACAGATTTAAGGCCAGCATTGTAAGTATAGTGAGAACTTGTCTCTAACAAACAAACAACAATGACAAAAACAGGCTCTACAAACACCCAGGTATGGATCAAATACTGCCCTCTCCTGTTTGTGTGTGTGTGTGTGTTACCAAACCTAGACAATATGTTAGGCAAGTATTTTCCCATTAAACTGCTTCTCCATCCTCTAATAATCCCTACTTTGTATAAAATTGTTCCAATAGCTAGAGAAAGACCTTTTCAGCTTCTTATTTCCTTTGAAATATCATCTTAATCCTAGGGCTATAAAACTGATTAAATGGAAAAAATTAAAATATGAAAGTAGCACATCTTTGGATAAACATAATACCTCTTGGACATGTAGACTTTGGGTTGGGGGACAGGACCTGAGAATACTTAGCATTAGAAACATTTTACTTAATTTATCACATTAATCCCTTAAGAAAAGCCATATGGGCCAGGCGGTGGTACCGCACGCCTTTAATCTCAGCACTTGGGAGGCAGAGTAAAGCGGATCTCTGTGAGTTCAAGGCCAGCCTGGTCTACAGAGTGAGTTCCAGGACAACCAGAGATATACAGAGAAACCCTGTCTTGAAACATCCCCCACCAAATAAAAGAGATAAAGAAAAGAAAAGCCATGTGGAGGTCTGGCTGTTCTTCCAGAAGTCCTGAGTTCAGTTCAGTTCCCAGCAACCCCATCATGGCTCACAACTATCTGTAATGGGATCTGATGTTCTATTTTGACATGCAGGCATACATGCAAACAGAGTAATCATACCTAAAAAAATACATAAGTAGGTTTTTAAAAAACCATTTTTAAAACACCATTTTAATATATGTATTTGACAGAGTGCAATGCTTATTCATATTTAAAAGAAAAGCTTAACAAACTAGTAAAAAATTCTTACAATAATCTAATAAAACATCAGTGAATGTGGCATTTAGTGCTAAAATGTGGTAAATACCCATTGTTTGGCTAAGAATAAGAAATTTTAATGAGTATTTATTTATTTATGAGACAGAGTTTCTCTGTGTAATATCCCTGGCTGTCCTGAAACTCTCTCTACCAGGCTGACCTCAAATTCACAGAGATCCACCTGCCTCTGTCTCCCAAGTGCTGGGATTAAAGGCGTGCGATACCACCGCCTGTCTAGTGTTGTTTTTATAAAGATCCCCTTTACAGTAGCAGTAGAAACTATAGTGACCAACAGTTAAAAAAAACTAAGATGAGGTAGAGAGATGTTAATAAAACTGTAATTTTTTAAGGACTTAAAAAGTCCTAAGTGAATGCATATATATACTAGCTCCGTGACACTTATTCATAGAACCATGCCAGTTCTCTTCAATGTAATCTATACATTTAATGGAATTGTTTCTATTAAGGTTCAAAGTATAGTACCAAACAAATTTTAAATATTAAATAGACTTAACCTTGCTAAATATTAAAATGTATACCTGTCATATAAATCAGGAAGATCAAACATGCAAGGTCAGTGTGTACTACCTAGCAAGTTTAAAGCCAGCTCAGACTGCTTAAAAAGACTCTGTCTAAGAAGAAAGAAAGAATAAAAACAAAGCATACCATATTCTATCATTTGCTTTCAGTCTGTGTCTTTATTAAATTAGAGATGTCTTTTGAAAATATTATTTGATTGATTTTTAAATTCAGCCTAATCTAATGTTTAATATACTAATGGTAAGTGGGGAAATAATGTGTTTTGTTTTACTCTGTGTTCTGGCCCTCTTTCAGTATAGTCAAGTATTTTTCAGGTACTGCATTTTTATCTTCTCTCTTAGCTTTTTTTCTTAGCCTGTTTTGTATTTCTATAATAAATTACTTGAAGCTGGGTAATTTGTAAAGAAAATAAGTTTATTTAACACACCATTCTGGAGGGCAGAGGACAAGCTAACATCTGCTTGGCTTGGGTGATGACCTCATAGGTGATAGCATATAGGGGGGAGAGAGAGAGATCACAAGGCAAGAAAAGGAAGAGGAGAGCAGGGAGGGACCAGGCCTGTTCACAGAAATGAATCCACTTCTATAAAACCCAGTCTACTCTCTGAGGCTAGCATTAATAAACCCTCCAGGAGACCTATTGTGACCTGTTCACCTTCCAGTAGATTTCATCTCTTAAAGGTCCCACCGCCATACAATATATTTATAGTAGAGACTAGAGACCAAACTTCCGGCATCTAAACCAGAGAAGCCTTCTTTCTTTATTTGTTGGTTTTATCATTATCGGTTACTATACAATCCTAGGATTATGACATGCATCCTTAACATCCTAGTGTGTCTGTCTCTGGTTTTTCAGTGCTGAGATCTAACCCAAGACTTTGTGCATGTGAGGCCAGTACTCCACCACTGAACTGCATCCTCAGCCCCCTAGTCTATTTTGAATTAATATTATATTCCTCATGTTCAGTGTTAAGAACTTTACCAACATGATCTGTAAGTACAATTTTGTTACCTTCTTCTTGCTTTGTTTTATTTATTTTTTTTATTTTTTATTTTTGGTTTTTCGAGACAGGGTTTCACTGTGGTTTGGGAGCCTGTCCTGGAACTAGCTCTTGTAGACCAGGCTGGTCTTGAACTCACAGAGATCCACCTGCCTCTGCCTCCCAAGTGCTGGGATTAAAGGCGTGCGCCACCACCGCCCGGCTTTGTTTTATTTTTTATTTTATGTCTTGTAGCCCAGATTGGTGTTCAGCTTGAGGATAAACTTGAGCTTCTGATCTTCATACCTCCACCTCCTGAGTATTTGAATTATAGGCGTATGCCACCACCAGGCTTGTATTAGCTGCTTCTGCATCATCCCTGCTTTCAGTTGCTATTACCTTTAGATCATTCAGTAGACTTGGGTTTTTCCTATTGTTCTTGTTTTGATGCTGGGGATACGGCCCGGGCCTCTTGTATATAAGGCAGGTACTCTATTACTAAGTCACACTTGCAGCCCAGGTCAGTAATCATTTTGAGAAATTTTTAAGCTATTCTGTTAACAGTGTATTTATCATCTGTCGTGTGTTTCATTCTTTTTCACAGATGTAGATCTAGCCTAGAACCATTTACCGGGATGATTAGTCTTGATTGGTCTAACAATGCCTCCATTAGTAAAGCCCACCTCTGGAGGTGTCGGTGTTTCCTGAGGTATGGTGTTGTGGTTTTTGCTCTGCTGCTTTTGTTTTTTCAGCTATTGACTAATGTGACTAAGTAGAATCTTCTATGTGTTTGTTCAACTTAAAGTTCAGAATTTCAGAGTTGTGAGTTTATATTTTAGATTTGATGAAAATTTTAGCCATATTTTCTTCATAAGTTTTTCTTACATTATTCTTTATTCTCCTAAGATACCAATTCCAATTGTGAATATTTCAGACTAGTTTGATTTTACTTTATAATTCTGATGCTCTGTTCACTTATTTTTTTTTAAGCTATTTTATTTTTATTTTATGCGAATGGGTGTTTTGCTTGCATGTATGTCTGTACAGCACATACATTTAGTGCCCTCAGAGGCCAGAAGAAGGCATCAGACCGTTTGGAACCCGAGTTCAGATGGTAGTTAGGCTGGGAACTGAACCTGGATCCTTTACAAGAGCAACAAGTACTGGTAACCACTGACCCATCTCTCCAGCTCCCTTCACTTGCGTGTGTTTTTTTAAAGATTTATTTTTATTTATGTCTGTGTTTCTGTGTGTATGCCGTATGTGTGTGAGTGCTTGTGGAGACCAGAAAAGAGTGTCAGATCCCCTGAGATGGAGGTAGAGATAGCTCTAAGCCATGTGGGTGCTGGAAACTAAACTTGGATCCGCTGGAAAAGCAGCAAGCGCTTTAACTGCTGAGTATCTCTCTTTTTTATGTTAGGCAAGTACTTTGCCATTACATTGCACCTTCAGCCCATATTTATGTTCACTGATTTTTTCTATTTATTTATTTATTGTGTGTTGGTTTGTGTGTGTATGCCATGGTTCACACGTGGAAGTCAGGGCAACTTGTAGAGCTGATTCCTCCTTCCACTGTGTGTTCTGGGATTAAAGCCACATCAGGTGTGGCTGGAAGCACCTTTACTGACTGAGCCATCTTGCCAGTCTCACTGATTTTTGCTTAATGCTAAATTCTATCTGATGTTAAGCCTAGCTAGCATTTTTTTAAAGCTTTAGATAACTGTATTTTTCAATTCCTGAATTTCTGTGTTGTTTCTTTTGAATTTTCATTTGTCTTGTAAAACTCACTTTCTGTTCTTCCATTTTGTCTGTTTTTTCTAAATTAACAGATTTATATATAGTTATTTTTGTATATTCTAATATAAATTAGCACATGGGTAACTCCAGCACTTGAGTCATTGTAATGATATTTTGTTTGTAATCTAACAAGTAAAGCTGGCCTGAAGATCACAGTGCAGAGCTAAGCCACTAGTTAGCCATAGAGGCCAGGCAGTGGTGGCACACACCTTTAATCCCAGCACTCAGGAGGCAGAGGTAGACAGGTCTCTGAGTTTCAAGGTCACCCTAGGTCTCTGAGTTTCAAGGTCACCCTAGGCTACACTAGATTGATCCAGTCTCAAAGAGAAACAGAGCTCACACAAAGGTGATTCCAGAACTTTGGATCACTGTGCCTTTAATCCTAGCACTAGGGAGGTGGAGACAGGAGTGATATGGCTGGGTGGAGAAAGGAATATAAGGTGGAGGGAACTCCAAGATGCAGTCTGAGGTTTCATAGAGATAGCATTCATGGAGACGGGATCTCGCCCTTTTATTCTGAGCATTGGTAGAACTTTCTAGCGGCTGGCTGCTTTGCTTCTCTGAGCCCTTAACTTTCACCCCCTTGTATCTGACTCTGAGTTTTTATTATTAAGGACAATTAGAATTTTGTGCTACATTCATCTATTGAGCGGCTTCTAATCTTACTTGATGCAGTATCTCAGCAGAAGGTGGAGTAAATAGGTAGTCTCCTCTGGGAGAGTTCACGTCTTTCACTCTTTTCCTTTGGGAGCTGGGGAAGAGACAAATCAATTCTGCTAGGTTAGACCATGTGGCAATTTTAAATGTTCAGTTTACTTCTGGTTTCAAATAACTAAGTAGTAAATGTAACTTCTCCTTCATTGGGTTTGTCTCTTCTGTACCCCAAACCAAAGAAACCTTCCTTTGCTTTTCAGCTAGCACCAGTTTCCGGTGAAACTTCACAAGGGCTTGTTTCTTTGATCTCGTCTCAGGTGACCTGCACGGGGGCTGTGCTGCAGCTGTGCCTAACTGTACTCAACAGTGCTGCACGTGACATTGATAAACTTCACAAACATAATGAGGGAAAGAAGCCAGGCACCGACAAGCCTGGACTAAGATTCCACTTACATGAAATTTAAACAGAATTAATTCACTGTGTTAGAAACAGCACCATCACTCTTTGTAGGGAGGAAGGAGAAGTAGGATCAGGAAGGGGTGAGGAAGACTTCTCACAAGCTCTAATACTTCCTTACCCTGATGTGTTTGCTTTGCAAAGCTTTGTTGAATATATGTTTATGATTCGGTCCCTTTTTTGTGCATGTTACAGTTGGGTAGGCAACTCTTGTATCAAAAACAAAACCCAAGCCATAAACCAATCATGGTGAAGCACATCTATAATCCTAGCACTTGGGAGGCTGAGGCGGGAAGATTACTGTAAGTTCTAGGCCAGCCTGGACTACAGAGTGACCCAATTTCAAAAACAAAAACCCCAAAGTAAATATTGTTTGATACTTGGATTGGTAAGGGTACAGATACTCACAAAAATACCTGTATTTATCCTCTAAATTTTAAAATTTCATAAATACAGCTAGATAACTACAGTAAAAAAATCATCCATTATTTATGTCACCATAGGTTGTTGACTATCTCTACATAATAACTGAGGGTTTTAATTTTAGAAGCAGAATAATAATGTCAGTTAAAAGTAATCAAAGACATTTTGTGGAGTATAGAAGTGGGGATCATATTTTATAGGTCATCCCAGGGAGAAGGCAGGAGTTTGCAGCGCAAACACGTGCCAGTTCCTCCCACATTTTCAATAGCTTGGTTGTTAAACTGTGTGCCAGGCTACAGCCTTGCTTTCTCTTGTGTTGAGAGTCAAGAGTTTGCTTTTTTATTACCGTATTTTTATCAAATTTTCAGGTTAAACACTTTGAGATGAGGAAGGTTGATCTCTGTTCGAGCACTGAAGGGACTGAAGTGATTCTGGCTACCTCAAGTGATGAGAAGCACCCACCTGAGAATATCATCGATGGGTAAGAGTGGCTCTTCCTTCTGTCCTGCTTCCAAGCTACGGTTAGATCAGGGAGCCCCTCGAGTACTGGGCCTATTTTATAACAACTGGCACTGTTAAGAAGTTTAATAATCATTTAGTGAGCTGGATGACTTCATAGTGTCTATTTGTGGAGTTATTCTTTGAACTAATTCAAAGTTCAAAGTATTTAAGGTTTTTAACCTCAGTAATTCTTAGACTGACCTCTTTGGGCAGACAGGTTCAATTAATTTTTCAGTTTATTCTCTTTCAATGCTGGAAATTAGACCCAGGGCCCTCCCAGAGTAGACAGGTACTCTACCATCATCCCTCCCAGAGTAGACAGGTACTCTACCATCATCCCTCCCAGAGTAGACAGGTACTCTACCATCATCCCTCCCAGAGTAGACAGGTACTCTACCACCATCCCAGAGTAGACAAGTACTCTACCATCATGCTCTTCCCTCAGCTTTTTTTCTATTTATTTGTGCTTTGGGTTTTCTAAGACAGGATCTTACTGTATAACCTAGATTTGTCCCAAACTCAAAATTCTCCTGTCTTAGTTCCCAAAGTCCAGGATTAGAGTTGTTCTACCATTCATAGTTTGCAAATAGGTGTGTATGTGTGCTTTAAATTTTATTCATTTTTATTTGAGGCATACTGATGTTTTGCTTATATGTATGCATATGTATAACGTGTGTGCATGCTCAGTGACAGAAGAGGGTGTCGGATCCCCGGAACTGGAGTTAGAGATGTAAGTTAGTGTGAGCTGCTATGTTGGTGCCAGCAACTAAACCCAGATCCTCAGCAAGAGCAGCCAGTGCTCTTAACTGCTGAGCCATTTCTTAGTCCATAAATAGATATTAAGAGTGGTTTACCAAGACAGCAACTTCATTCTATGGAAGAATAAATTTTAATATCTGGCTTTGGTTTAATTCAAAATTTACTTGGAAATAGAACTATATAAACATTGTTACTTCCTATGTACAGTCTGTTTGCTTACTGGTCTAAACAGCATCTTTGCTGAGCTAAATGCCTCACTTCTTGCCTTTCCTACTGTAGTCAGACTTTCTTGGCCCTCCAGCCACAAATAAAAACTTAGAGACTTAAAATTAATTGTGAAAACTTGTCCTTAGCTTAGGCTTTTTCCCAACTAGCTCTTAAAACTTAAATTAATGTTTATATTAATCTACATTCTGCTGTGTGCATACCTTTCTGCATTCTCCTGTTTCCTCTCTGTGTCTCTCTGGTGAATCTGCAAGCCTCTGCCTTGGTTTTTCCTTCTAGTTTCTCTCTGTGTGCCCAGAAGTCTCACCTATTCTCTCCTGCCTAACTATTGACTGTTTAGCTCTTTATTAAACCAATCAGAAGCCGCCTTAGGCAGAGACGCATCTTTACAGTGTACACAAGTATTTCAAAGCATCCTGCATTGTGTGCTTCATTCCAGGTTCCATTTGGCTAGGACTGAAGCTTATTCTGGCAGAGATAGAAAAATGACTAATAGAAAACACACCCCGTTTATTTATTTATTTTAAAATTTTACTTTATATGTGGGTGCTTTGCCTGCACGTACGTCTGTGCATTGGATGTGTGCAGTGTGCCTAGAGAGGCCAGAAGAGGATGTCAGATCCCCTTGACTAGACTCACAGATCATTGTGAGCCACTTTGTGGGTGCTGGGTCTTCTGGGAGAATAGCCAGTACTCTTAATTGTTGAGCCATCTCTCTAGTCTGAGAATACTTCTTTTAAATAGTTCTGGCTTATTATTCTCCTAAATCCTCTCAGTGTGTATACTTAACCACAATTTGACTGGTGAAATTATATTATTTTAGAGCTGAAAGGATCTTTTAGATTATCTTTATTTTAGACTTATAGTAAGACAGGTATGCACATTAAACACTGGTTTTAATTATTGAAGCAGAGCCAGTTGTAAGATGGAACTTTTATAAGTCTCCATAATATATTGTGCTTGGACAAGACAAGATCTTTCTCCAAGGTCAGTTGCTGCTCCTTTCTAGCACCTTTTCCCTCAGGTGAGGTTACTTCATGTCTTTGCTAGGCTCCAGTAGCATTTGGTTTAAGTCCCTATTATGGAATTATGTGATTTGATTTTTTTTTTTTTTTGGTAATTGTTTATCTGTAATGTTAGTGTCCTCTCTCAGCAGTGAATTCTTGGAAATTAACCTGTATTCAGCTACTGAGTCTTGAATTGCATGTTGACTAGTTTGTTGATTTAGAACAACAAATATTTGTTAAGGTTGACTAATGTTGGAAAGCATTGAGAGTGTAGTTTGTATACATGCACACATATGCTGTGGGATAATACTCTTGTACATTGTAAAGAATTGTCACTTATATTGGTTTAATAAAACACTGATTGGCCAATAGCAAGGCAGGAAGTATAGGCGGGGCAACCAGAGGAAAGCAGAAGAGTCAGTCACCAGCCAGACACAGGACACAAGATGAAAATGTGTTACAAGGATTGGGTGCCAATTGTTACAAGGAGAGGGTCCCTTGTTTGTCCCAGCCACCTGGCTAGCTTACACCTGAAATAACCACACAGAAACTGTATTAATTAAAACATTGCTTGGCCCATTAGCTCTAGTTTCTCATTGGCTAATTCTTACATCTTAATTTAACCCATTTCTATTAATCTGTGTATCGCCACATGACTGTGGCTTACCCGCAAGATTCTAACCAGCGTCTGTCTCAGGCAGAAGATACATGGCATCTCTCACTCTGCCCTTCTTCCCAGCATTCAGTTCTGTCTTCTCCACCTACCTAAGTTCTACCCTATCAGGTCCAAAGCAGTTTCTTTATTCATTAACCAATGAAAGCAACACATAAACAGAAGAACCTCCTATACCATTAATGCCTCACTGAGTATGGTACCAAGCCACGTGGCTAAACATAGATAAGAATTATGGGTTAATTTAAGTTGTAAGAGCTAGTTACTAATAAGCCTGAGCCAACAGACCAAACAGTTTATAATTAATATAAGCCTCTGTGTGTTTCTTTGGGACTGAATTACTACAGAACCAGGTGGGACACAAACTTCTGTCTACTCACATATATAAATGTATACACACACACATATATGTGACTGCAAATTTGTATAGGGTTTTACAATTTGAGAAGTGCTAAACTTATAAAAACCATTTTCAACAGGACATTGTATACCTATAATCTTATAATACTGGGAGACTGAGGCCGGAGAACTGTCTGGAATTCAAGGCTAGCCTGGACCATATAGTGAGACCCTGTCTCAAAAAAAGAGCTGAAGAAATGTCTCAGAGGTTAAGAGTGCTTGCTGCTCTTGAAGAGGACTAGAGTTTTGTTCTTAGCATACAGGGCAGATGGATCACAACCTCCTGTCACACACATATACACATAAAGTAAATCTTTTTTTAAAAAAAAAGTATTTTCATCCTCATTTTAAAGATAAGCAAAAGAATTACCAAAGGTAAAACAATTTGGTAAAAAAAAACACACACAGATAAACGAATGACAGAATCAACTAACACACTTGTCTTCTAACTCCCAACTAAAGGTTCTATATGATAACTCAAACCTAAAGCTTGAATCAAAAACTTAATGCCTGCCTTTGCCTTTTTCTCATAGTTTTCCTTTGTTTTTTATTTCCCGTGAAAGCCAAATAATAGTGATTCGGATGAATCTGATGTGGTATAGAAAAATTAGTGTACATGTATAAACGGAACTGTAGAAATTTGTCTTAAGTTGTTCATTCAGAATAGAGGTATAGATGGAAGTTTCTGTCCTGCTTGGTCCTGCAGCCTTTCAGTTTCAAAGAAACACACAGAGGCTTATATTAATTATAAACTGTTCGGCCTTTTAGCTCAGATTTATTATTAACTAGCTCTTACAACTTAAATTAACCCATAAATTTTGTCTATGTTTAGCAATGTGGCTTGATACCTTTTCTCCGTGAGACATTCTCATCTTGCTTTCTGTGCATCTGGCTGGTGACTCTGTCTCTCTGCCTTTCCTCTTTCTTCCCAGAATTCTCTTAGTCTGGTCGCCCCACCTATACTTCCTGCCTGGCTACTGGCTAGTCAGCGTTTTATTAAACAAATATGAGTGACAAATCTTTACAGTGTATGAATAGAGCTCTTTCCAGAAACATCCCTCACTTTAATTAGATAATTTTTCTAAGACAAGATCAGTTTACCAGCCATTTATTCCCCCCTCCTTTAAAGTCTTTAAAAAAATATGTGTATGAGTGTTTGCCTGCATGTATGCATGTGTATCATGTGCATGTCTAGTGCCATGGAGGCCAGAAGAAGGCATCAGTTCCCCTGAAATTTGAGTTATAGCAGTCATGAGCGGCCGTGCGAGTGCCAGGAATTGAACCTAGTTCTTTAAGGAATCAGTCATTTCTCCAGCCCCAGAGATTTTTAATCTTATGTAGTTCTAGAAAACACAAACATGCTTTATATAGTAGATACTAAAAATGATTTTCTGCTCAGATTGTTTTATCTAAATGGAAATAGCTACAGTTACTTGGAGAAAGGGATGCTGTAAATGTATCCCTACAGTGAGGATTATCTTATGCCCCTGGTGAATACTTTAACTTTCCTTAAAAGTTAGCTGTACTATTTTTTGTTATTGTTTGTTTGTCTGTCCTGGTTTTTTTTTTTTTTTTGAGATAGAGTCTCTTGTAATTAGACTGGCATTAGAACACACTGTGTAGCTAAAGATAACACTGAGTTCCTGATCTTTCTGCTTCTATTCCCCCAATCCTGGGATTACACTTGACTAGAAAGAAGGGTTAAAACGAATGTGCTTATTTCCTCTTGGCCCTGCCTTTGCCCTCTGTACCTAATATATCAGTGAAAAAGGAGAAAAGAAACTCCACAGAAGAACAACGAAGCTGGATGTAAGACGTCTCAGCCTTTGGAGGGCTGAGACAGGGGTGCTTCAATGAAGTTGGAGGCCAGCGTGGGCAATTTAGCAAGATACTGTCTCAAATTAAAAAGAAAAGCTAGGACTATAAGGGTAGATCACTGGACACATGTAATCTGTGTTCAATTCCCAATACATATCCATCCACCCCCACACGCTGAGAAAGAGATGATCCTTTTTGCATAGTACAGTTGAATATTATAGTTGAATCATATTAATGGAATGATACATATTGTGGTTTGAGGTTTTTTTTTTTTTTTTTTTTTTTTTAAGTAGGATGTCCCTAGCTGAAACAATTTATTGTGTATTCCAGGCTGGCCTCAAACCCATAGCAATCTTCCTGCTTCAGCTTTCCAGATGCTAAGAGTTACACATGTGCATCACTATGCCTGTCTCACATGAGATCTGTTGTTGATTTGTTTGGGGTTTTGTGACTTGTTTGTTTTTTTAATTTATGGGTATGGGTGTTTTGCCTGTACACTCTGTGTACCTGGTGCCTACAGAAGCCAGAAGAGGGTGTCAGATCCCCTAGCACTAGAGTTACAGATGGTTGTGAGCCACCATGTAAGTACTGGAAATCAAATTCAGGTCCTTTGCAAGAACAGCCAGTACTCTTAACCTCTGAGCCACCCTCCAGCCCCTTTGTGTTTTTATGACAAAGTTTAAGTGTGGAGTTGACTGACCTGGAACTCCTGGTGTGAATAAGATTGGCCTTGAACTTGCCAGGATTTTCTTATATTAGCACCTTGTTTAGCATGGGGACTGTTGGGACACTTCTCTCACTTACATGATTTTAAGGTTCCTTTATCTGGTAGTACACACTACTATTTAACTTTTACTGTCAAACAATATTCAATTATGTTGATAGAGCACATAGTATTTATGCATTTTAAAGTAGATGAACACTATTTCTGCTTTTCTAATTTTACATAAAAACACCAGCTTAGGGCTAGTGAGAGGACTCTGTAAGTAAAGACACTTGCTGCACAAGCCTGATGACAAGCTTGTTTACCAGAAAGAGCGCATCAGTAGTGTAGGGTCTGACAGATGCTGAAAAAGAGATGGAAACAGACATAACAAGCTGTCAACCCAGAATTCTTTCTCTTACTAAATATACTTCCAAAGATAATTTATTTGTTACAGGTAAACCTGCATGACAGAAAGTATTAAAGGAATTTTGAAGAGGTATAATACCAGAAAAAAACTATATGAAATGTACTAGAAATAAAAAATATTTGGATAACTATATTTTTTGAGTATTTTTGAGAGCTAGCTAATCACTTAGTGATTTAAAAAAAACATTATAAGCTGAGCGGTGGTGGTGCACGCCTTTAGTCCCAGCACTTGGGAGGCAGAGGCAGGTGGATCTCTGTGAGTTCGAGGCCAGCCTGGTCTACAAGAGCTAGTTCCAGGACAGGCTCCAAAGCTACAGAGAAACCCTGTCTCAAAAAAACAAAACAAAACAAAAACAACAACAACAAAAAAAAAAACCCACCACAGCTTCTGTCCTGTCAACCTGGATAAACTGTGGACATTGGTCAGTGAGCAGTCTGCTGCCAAAAACAAGACCACATCTGCCCCAATCACTGATGTAGTATGATCCTGATACCACATTGTTCTGTGGAAGAGAACATTCCCTTAACAACCTGTCATCATGAAAGTCAAATGCTTGAGAAGAAGAGCTGAGGAGATTAAAGGTTTTGGGAGTTTCTGTGTCCTGATGGCTTGAAGCCACATAAGGAGATTAATTAAATGCTAGCATTCTTTAAAACAGAAACCCCTGCATAGAGGTCAGTGAGATGGCTCAGCAGATAAAGGCATTTGCCACCAGGCATAGTAACTTGAGTTCAGTCCTTGAGACCCAGACGGTGAAGGACAACTGGCTTCAGAAAGTGTGTGTGTACACACATACGCACACACACACACGAAACTATAATAAAAAATTTAAAATGTGAATAGGTTGAAAGTGAGTAAATAAAAAATTATCTTCCCCGCAAACTATATATTTTAAAAAGACTTAGCTACATTCATAATAAAGTAGAAAACAAGACAAGATTTTTAGGAGTAAAGGGGTATTTTATACTCTAAGAGGATCGATTACTTAGGAAGTTACAACTCTACATGTGTCCATATATGTATGGAAGGTGAATGAACTCTGCAGTTGGATAGTTTAACATTTGTCTCTCAATAAAGCTAGAACAACATGAGTCAATAAAGATTCAGATGATCTCAACAATGCTCTCAGTTATCTTGATTAATTGACTTGAAATACTGTCATCGCTGGGATATGAAACAAGCGCACATTGAATTTCCCTGAAATGTACTGAAAATAAGTCTTGTGGATCTCAGAAGACTGAAGTCACGAAGAAAATGCTCTTAGCTGGGAGTGCTAGCTCACCCCTGAAATCTTAGTACCCAGAAGACCTCTGGGCTATATAGGGAGGCCCTGTCTGAAAAAGTGAAAAAAATAAAACCAATATAAAATTTCAACTTGGGAATCTAGAAAAAGAAACAAATTAGACCCAAAGAAAATGGAATATAACATGGCTATGGATGTCTCTCAGTTAGTAGATTGCTTACCTGCTCATGCGTGAAGCTGTGAGCATGATCTCCAGCTCTAATCTGTAATTCTAGTGCTCAGGAGGTGAGGCAGGAGACTCCTAAATTCAGGGCCAGCAAAGCTACATAAAGAGACTGTTTCAACAAGCAAACAAATACAGAAAGCATAAATATTCGGTACTAAAAAGAAAGAAACCATATTCATACAGTCTGGAAAAAAAATAGCCATTACATTATAAATAACAAAATCAAGCTAATAAATTAAACTGTAAAAATGACATGAGGTTGGGCTGGAGAGAGGGCTCAGCAGTTAAGAGCACTGGCTGTTCTTGCAGAGGATCCTGGTTCAGTTGCCAGCACCCATGTGACAACGCACAGGAGTTTGTAACTCCATTCCAGGCAATCCAATGCCCTCTTCTGACCTCACTCAATACATGGTGCACAAATATACAGGCAGGAAAACACCCATACAATAAAA
This sequence comes from Chionomys nivalis, assembly GCF_950005125.1. Taxonomy (NCBI): domain Eukaryota; kingdom Metazoa; phylum Chordata; class Mammalia; order Rodentia; family Cricetidae; genus Chionomys; species Chionomys nivalis. Next base: position 40,385,435 of record NC_080096.1, on the reverse strand, counting down.
TAAAACTTAAAAATTAAATGATACAAGGTGAAGTAGAAAACTAGAACAAACTCCTACCCATTACAGAAACTATCAAACACTCAAATAAGAAATACCAATGTTTTACAAACCCTTATAATAATAAAGCTGGAGAATAGCTCAGTGATAAGAGTACTTGCCTACCATGTTTTAGGCTGCCTGAAATCAACCCTCAACAGATGGGAAGGGGAGATTTTCCATCAAGTATTATGCTAGCATTTTTCTATTATTAAAACTAGGCAGAGCATCGCAAGAAAGAATACTGAAGACCATTGTTCTTTCTGAAAGTAAATTGAAAATTTTTAATAAAATATTTTAAATTGAATTGGACGTAGTAGCACATTCTTGTAATCCCCACACTGGAGAGGCTGAGGCAGGATCATCAATGCGTTCCAGGCTGAGGCCAACCTGATCTTTGTAGTAAGACCCTGTCTCAACCAAACAAAAACAAACAAACAAAAAATGATGAAAACCCAAAAAACTGAATTCAAAAAGTATAGTTTACCCTGGGAAAACAAGACTGATCCATTCATAATATCACAAGAATACAAGGTGAAATTTAGAACGTATTAGTAGAATGAGCACATGTCTATAACCCCAGCATTGGGGAGGTAAAGGCAAGATCACAAGTTCAAGGCTTGTCTTGGTTGCATAATGAGTTTGGGGGTAGCCTGGGCTATATGTATGATCCCTGCCTCAAGATTTAAAAGAGCTGGGGTTGGAGAGACGGCTCAGTAGTTAAGAACACTACCTGTTCTTCCAAAGGTCCTGAATTCAATTACCAACAATCACATGGTGACTCACAACCATCTGTAGTAAGATCTGGTGCCCTTTTCTGGCCTGCAGGCATACATACAGACAGAGCACTGTATATAGAATTTTTAAAAAAGAAAGAAAAAATCTTATATTAGGAAAGCATTTGACAAACTCCATTGTTCATCTTGGTATCTGCTCTCAACCCTAAGAAAAGAGGATCTCTCAGTCTAATAAAGACATATAAGACCTTTTTAGCTCAGTGGTAAAACTGAAAATACTTTCCCCCTAAGATTGGAAAAGTTCTTGCTGGTTCTGTCTTCTGGAGATCTTAGTGAGTACAGTAAGATAGGAACAGACATAAAAGGGAGAGAGATGAGAAACACAGCAAAGCTGTCTGTTCTCACATTATGTGGCTGTCTTCATAAAATTTACAAAACAAAACAAAAAAACTGGCCATGATGGCAAAAGCCTATATCCAAGCACTTGAGAAGCTGGGATAGGAAGATAAGACCAAGCTGGGCTTCATAGTTAAACCCTGTCTCAACCTCCTGACTCGAAAGATAAAAGGGAGGGGAGAGATTAGTAGAACTAGTAAGCAAACTCAGTGGATGCAAAAAAATCAAGGGGTTATTAAAATAAATTGTATTGCTGTATATTAATTGGAAGTAACGATTTGTGAATTTCACTTAGCAGTTGGAGATGTGGCTTAGTTGGTAGAGCGTTTGCCTGCATGCATGAAGCATGGGTTTAGTTCCCAAATGGTATAAAACTGAGTGTGGTGGTGCACACACATAAGCCCGCACTTGGAAAGTGGAGAGATGTGAAGCCAGAGGATGAACAGTTCAAGGTCATCCTCAGATGTGTAGCAAGTTTCAGGCCATTCTGAGCAACCTAGTGAAGCCTTGCTTCAAAAAAACTACACAGACACCTGGTAGTGGTGGCCCACACCTTTATCCTAACACTCAGGAGCAGAGGCAGACAGATACCTGTGAGTTCAAGGCCAGCCTGGTCTACAGAGCGAGTTCCAGGGCAGCTAGGGCTACACAGAGCAACTCCATCTTGAGCCGGTGGGGAAGGCAGGGACAGAACAGGCTAAGGATGTAGCTCAGCAGTACAGCCCTTGCCTAGCACATGCAAGGTCTCCGGTTCACACCCCAGCACTGAAAAAGAAACTGCAAAGGAATGAATAAAGTAATGTTCATTGTTTAAGCCATTGCATGGTCTATGATAGAAATTAAAGTAGTTGTTGACTAAGGGAGTGTAGAAATTGTCTGGAAGAAAGAGGGAATTTCTGGAGTCATGGGAATGTTCTCAATCCTCACTGGGGGTATTGGTTACCTTAGTGAATTAGTTACATGAGAATATACATTTATCAAAACTCATTACACTTAAATTTTATTGTATTTAACTTTTACTCCCAAAAAAGAAAGAAAAGGCTTAAATTGTTAAAATAGAAATGATTATTCCTTTAGCCAATGTCATACCTTGTAGGAGGAGGGCCCACTTGTTTTTCCTGGCCGCCCGGCTAGCTTAGCCCCGAAATAACCACACAGAAACTATTAATTAAGTCACTGCTTGGCCCATTAGCTCTGGTTTCTTTTTTTTTTTTTTTAATTTATTTATTTATTATGTATACAATATTCTTTCTGCGTGTATGCCTGAAGGCCAGAAGAGGGCACCAGACCTCATTACAGATGGTTGTGAGCCACCATGTGGTTGCTGGGAATTGAACTCAGGACCTTTGGAAGAGCAGGCAATGCTCTTAACCGCTGAGCCATCTCTCCAGCCCTAGCTCTGGTTTCTTATTAGCTAATTCTTACATCTTAATTTAACTCATTTCTATTAATCTGTGTATTGCCACATGGCAGTGGCTTACCAGGTAAAATTCGGCATGTCTGACTCTGGCAGCTTCATGGTGTCTCTCTGACTCCGCCTTCTTCCTCCCAGCATTCTGTTTAATTTTCCTCATCTACCTAAGTTCTGCCCTACAAAGGGCCCAAAGCAGTTCTTTTTATTAACCAATGAAAGCAACACAAAGACAGAAGGACATCCTACACCAATACCTGCAATAGACTATTTCACATATGATATTGACTATAGAAATGTCTTTAACATATATATAATATATATGTGTAATATATATATTTATATAAAGTGTATGTATGAGACCTGAATTGAAACTTCATGGTTTTTTTTTTTCCAGCAAACATTGTTAATATACTATGGGTCCCCTACTATAGTAGTTAATAAGAACATAAAAATAAAGAAAGGTTGGGTCTGGAGAGATGCCTTAGAGGTTAAGAGCACTGGTCGTTATTCCAGAGGTCCTGAATTCAATTCCCAGCAACCACGTGGTGGCTCACAACTATCTATAATGAGATCTGGTGCCCTCTTTTGGTGTGCAGGCATATATGCTGACATAACACTGTATAATTAATAAATAAACAAATCTTTAAAAAATAAGAGCCTGTTAAAAATACTGAAAGGCAAGTGCCTGTGTCCACAGGAGTCATAAAAGCACAAGAAATACGTGTCTAGGGTGGGAACAGATGCTGTGAGACAAGTGAAAAGCACAGAGGACATGATTCTCATCAGCTGGTGTTGGAGAAGGGACCATAAACTTTTGCAAGAGGAAGAAGGACTTTGGGGTCAAGAGAACTCATTAGGTTCGGTATAGAAGAATGCGTCTGCATGATGTGTTGGAGAGTGGTAAGCAGCTGGCTGTGGCAGCAGTGATGGGGTGACGTAGTGATGGGAGGCAATATACTTTAACGATGGAACTCAAGAGGCTAGCTTTATAGTCAGTAGGGGAATGCTGGAGCCTTTTAGATGAGAGCGACATCAGTTCAGTTTCAGCATAAGAAGAGAATATCTGTCAATTAAAGCACTAAAGTTGGTGAGATTATAGGCAGAACTAAGTTAGAAAAGGATTCTAAAATAAAACAGTAACTGTTTTTAATATTTATTCATTAGAACATTATGATTACATTTTTATATCTGTTTATTCCTTTTATTCCTTTAAAATTACCATTAGGAATCCAGAAACCTTTTGGACCACTACGGGTATGTTTCCCCAGGAGTTCATTATTTGTTTTCACAAACATGTAAAGATTGAAAAACTTGTGATCCAGAGTTACTTAGGTAAGCAAATCACACTTAATTTTTTATTATTCTTTTAATTTTTCTATAGGCATAGGACAAATGTTGACTTTTGGCAAAAGACTAGTCTTTCTTTACAGCGTGGACCAAGTTTCATTGTTAAAATGGGAGGTGGGAAGTATGGGTGGGTTGGCTGCCTTCAGCACAATTAGCCGCTCTTACCCTGTTCATTTGAGACCCTTCCAAAGCACATCATAATCGCCATGCAGTTTACTACGTGAAAGTCTTTGGCAGAAGATTCTGTTAGGAATGCTAGAAGTTGGCTTGCCAAGATAATAGGCTCTATGACATCTTCATCCTAGGTTCATTTAGCCTGTAGTTCTCAGATTCTTTCTGTAAATCTGATAACCCCAATTATACCCATTGGATAGTTTTGATTCATCTATTGCTGATGATATTTTCTGAGGAGTAAGAGTATAATCTCCCCTTGGAACATCAAGTCCTATCTGTAATACAGTGTATCAGACAAAATCATGGCAGGAAACAGAATAGATCCCAGATGTTTCCAATGAAGAGACTTTATTAATAGATCTACTTATGAAATCCTGGCCTGGGCTGCAGGAATGAATAAGGGATAATGGCCCTCAGAATCTAGCTACAGCAGGGAGCCACTGCTGTCCTGGGACAAGGAAAGGAAAGTGTTACCAGAGCCCAGGGAGATTTGGGGACTGTACTAGCAGTGGGTCTGGCTAGCAGGAGCTTTTTCAGTCTTGAAGGGACAGGACCACTATCAAAGGCATGGAGTGAATCAGGACAGAGTGTAGATAAAATATTCTGCCCTCCAGTCTTTTGGTGAATGCCTCTAGCCAACTCCACAGAGAAGCTAGTTGGTAAGTTAGTCCAGGAGATACAATCTATAGAAGTCGGCCCCTCCAGAACGGGACAGAGAAGGGAAAGGATGGTTCTGGGAGTCATGTGAGGACAATGGAGGAAAGCCTGTGCAGAAGGGAGTTAACTGATGCTTGGTATGCTTCTGATTTGAATGTGGAGACTCTAGAGCCAGGCAGGCCTCATGTGTGGGCTCTTGTCTGCATTTGCTAGCTTTAGTCCATTGGACACCTTGCCTGGCACCGTAAGCCTGTGCACTCATCAGGAAAGTGGTTAGTAATACCTTTCTCATAAAGACTTCAGCCAAGAGAAAATGAACAAACATGCCTGACTCAAAGCCTGTTCTTCATAAAGGCTTATGACCATGGCTACCAGAAGTATCATAACCAGTATGTAAATACTCCAGATAATATCCAGATTCAGAAAAGCTCTATTAGATTTGTGCTCTGTAGTGATAAACACCGGCAAGATTGCCATTATACGGTGTTATATTTTGCCATAGGGACTTATGGAAAAACAGTCATAGCTTCCAGAATGTGTTATTCCTGGTCCCAGCACTTTGTGTAGTACCCATCAATTTATGGCAGTCAAGTAGCAGGGAAAAGAAGAACAGAAACAACAAAATAGAATTAAATAGCTAATTAACATCTCTGTTCTGTTTTTGATGCCAGTACGAACCTTGAGGATTGAAAAGACCACATCTAAAGAGCCATTCGATTTTGAGCAGTGGATTGAAAAAGGTGTGTATGTTGCCAGTACTGTTCTGAGTATGAGTGAGTAGATGCCAGGCCTCTGACTCTATGCTATCAGTTCAACTGCATTTTGGTAAATAAAAGTGATTTAATGATTCTTTAACACAGATAAAGCCAAAAAACACATATTTTGTAGTCTTCTTCATGTGCTGTTTATATAACAGTTAACATTTTCAAAAATAGGAATGAAACTGAGCAGTGGTGGTGCACACCTTTAATCCCAGCACTCAGGAGGCTGAGTCAGGTGGATCTCTGTGAGTTCGAGGCCAGCCTGGTCTACAAAGCGAGCTCCAGGATGGCCAGAGCTACAAAGAGAACCTCTGTCTTGAAATACTAAAAACTTAAAAAAAAAAATAGAGATATAGAGATGACACATTTAAGACTTTTGTGAGCTAATGGCTTATGTATGACAAACAAATGTTGGTTTTGTACCTTTTTTTTCCCTGATTAATGGTACTGTTTAATTATCAGCTGAGCCGGGCATGGTGGCACATGTCTCCAGTCCCAGGATTCAGAAAGCAGAGGCAGGGAGATCTCTGAGTTTGAGGCCAGCTTGATCTACATAGATCTTTCTAGGCTAGCCAGCATGACATATTGAGTCCCAGTTTTTTAAAAAAAATTCTTTTTGATAAACATAACCAACTAAATTGCTATCCATTTAAGCACAAACATGCAGAATAACTTCATGTGTTTATCTCCTTCTCTTAGAAAATATCGTGAAAATAGTAGAATAAAAACATATAAAACCATAGCGAGAAAAGAAAACATAAACTAGTAAACCAGGCAAATGTAGATCAATAGATGTTATTGCCAGAGGGATAGCAGTAACTTCTAGAACATGGCAGATTAGGTTGTAACCTAGTTCCTTCCGAGGAAAATATCAAGAAGTAAGCTAATTTATTACATGGATCTCCAGGAAGGCCTAGAGTTTGAGAGTAGTGGGTGATGTGGAAAGTATGAATGAGACTGGTTCATAACTGGTTTCTTACTTTAGCAGTCTGCTTGCTGTTCTTGTAGTTAGACCAGGGCATGGCTATTGGTTAAAGAAACCTAGATTTATACTTACCACAATATAAACTTAACTTACAGATAAATAAGAAAAAGAGTATAAACAGAAAATTCCAGAAAAAAACAACCTAAATTTAAAAAAAAAAAGAATTATGTATTTAATGTGTATGGATGTTTTGTCTGCGTGGATATCTATGCACCACATCCATGTCTGGTGCCCACAGAAGCTAGAAGATAGGCATCAGAGCCTCTGAGACTGTAGTTAATAGACAGTTGTGAGCTGCTATGTGGGTTCTGGGAACTGAACCCCAGTCCTCTAGAGGAATATTCAGTGCTCTTAACCACGGAGCCATCTCTTCAGCCCCCATCCTCATCCCCCCTTCCTGTCACCTCCCACCCCACTTTTTATACAGGTTTTTATTCTGTATGTAGCCTAGGCTGGTTTAGAACTTACTATTACCAATCCTTCTGCCTAAGGCTCCTGAGTGCTGGGATTCCGGGTATGTACCCGATACCAAGCTGGAAAGTAGAAAACATTTACTGATTGGCAGCATAGCTACAGGAGAAGGCACAGAGGAAAGCAGGGGATAATAGTTTTTCATTACTAAGAAAAGCATTAGGATGGAGAGAAAAGGTCTCTGGCATCTTACTTCCCAAAGTCTTCCCCTTTGGTCCTGGGTAGCTTTTGAAATTCTGTACATTATTTGGAACACATTAATGTCAAAAGGTATTATTATATTAATTAAATAGTTCACACTTCTGAATACTCAAAATAATTAACGCATGGCTAAGTAAATTATTCCAGTTGTATATTATTAAACTTAAGTGCCAGGAGAGATCATGTTACAGACATTCTGCCTCACTGTGAAGTTTCCTGCGGGAAAGATGGTTTCTTCCATAAAAGTCTGAAATTACTATTAGGAGCTTGATCAATAAAAGCAGGGGGAGAACCTCTACATTTTATCAATTTCTTACTTTATATTTACATTTGAATTGTCTTTTGTTTATACTGACTAGAGTATTTTATAGCTCATTAGTTGTTTTAAAGTCAAATATCTATATCAAATCAACCCCTAAGTAATGATAATTTCTTTCAATCTGACTTTAACTTATAGTTTGCCAAATAATCAATTTTGCTGCTCACAAATTTCCATAGCTATCCTTATATCTTTGAGCCTTTATCTATTTCTATTAAATTTCTGTTTTAGATTTAGTACACACAGAGGGGCAGCTTCAAAACGAAGAAATTGTGGTAAGTGTACATACTTTTCAGAGATTAGATTACCTTTAGTGAGCCCAAGTTAGACTTTAAACTTTCCAGTATGAATTATTCATGATGAATATCCTCACGGTATTAGCAGCTTTTGCCTTCTTAACCATTAGAGATTATTCTCAATAATATTATTAGCTAAATGTATTATTAATTAGGCTCTTTTTAAAAAACCAGTCTTGGAGAAAGTGGCAGCATGGATAAAACAGAATTGAATTCATTTATTTGTTTTATTTTGCTCAATCATTTATTTTTAAAGTATTTCTTTACTTTCTTTCATTTGGTTCTGTGGGCCATTTAGAATAGGAGACTAAAAGCGTTGAGATGTCAAAGTTGGGTGTTAGTTACGCATGAAAGGACAAGAGAGGTTTAGATAAGGGAACTGGAGCATAGGATCAGCAACAAATAAGCCAGAGACAGCTGAAGTGGAAATGAACCAATGTTTTCCGACAGCATTCCGTTGCACTCTCCTGTCAAGTGTAATGAATGCCTACTGACGTCAGGAGTCTTTTGTCTCTGCTAATTTGTCATGCCCTAGTTTTAAACAAACAGGAACTAGTAAACCACTCCAAGTGTGTTTAGGTGCCAGGGCCGGTGTTCAGCTGCTTTCTTCCAGGACATCTACCTGCAGGGTTGTACCTTTTCCTCCTGCCCAGAGCAGCTGTGAAATCAGCATTTCAAAGACTCCTCAGAGGGTGAGGAGAGCTCAGTCCTCTTGCAATACAAGTGTTAAGACTTGAGCTTGCTCTCCAGCACCCACAGAGATGTGGAGCAAGGTGGCACCCACATGTAAACCCAGTGCTGGTGAGACAGGGACAGAGAGGGATCTTTGTGGCTCACTGACACATACAAGCACACACAGAAACTCCATTGGCAGTGTTTGAATCCCACAGTTCACTTTTCTCCCACCTAAGTTCATCCAGTGACTGGAGAAGACAGTGGGATTCCCCCCTTAAAAAAAAAAAAAAAAAGATTAATTATGCTGAATTTTATGCAGAGGTTAGGAAGCCTCTGCATTCTTTGGTATTTGTTGAGGACTCACTGGAGAGGGTTATGGAACGCTTGGAAAGTGGTGAGGTGGAGTGGGCACTTTATTATTGTCAGCAGATCAGCTCCATTCGGTGTTCTAGCTGCTGACCATAGACCCCAGATGCTACAGTAAAAACGTGTAGAAAACTTTATATCATCTTTTAAAACTTAATATTATATCCCAAGCTTTATAATTATGCTTTTAAGGTACTATTTACATATTTACATATATTTAAGATAGTTTATTTTTTCTCTGTCATTACAAGTAATTCCTAGGGAACATTAGTACATGTTCTGAACATTATGACCTTCGCCTTTTTTATTTTTAATTTTCTAGGATTAAATTTTGTGGAATGAAATTGCTGGTCACAAGAATATATATATATATATATACATACATATGTATGTGTGTGTGTATATATATATATACACATATGTATGTGTGTGTGTGTGTATATATATATATATATATATATATATAGCCAAATTGGTTTCCAGGGAAATTATATAAATGTGAGAGTATAGTCATGCTTCAGTATGGTATATTCCAGGTCATCGCTAACCGACAGAAACCGCTCAGCACGAACAGTACTTTAGAAAGACACTTGTAAACAGTTGGTCAGCAGTGTACATTTGTAATGTATAGTCCAGTCCTCCCACTGTGTATCATAAAACCAGGAGTGATAGATACCGTGCCGACTCACTCCCGGACAGCTGCTAGACGGAGCTGACTTGTCTTTGAACAGTCTTATATTTTGTTACATGTTAGAAAGCTCTCTTCATCAAAGCCTTTCTTCTGCCAGCTGCCTGTTAACAGATTGCTAGAAACATCCATATTGATTTTTTTTTCCCTTACAGGCACGAGATGGCTACGCCACTTTCTTGAGATTCATTATTGTTTCCGCCTTCGACCATTTTGTATCTGTTCATAGCATTTCTGCAGAGGGACTAGCAGTCTCAAACATTTCTTAGTAATTACAACAAAATGCTCTGAACTACTCTAAAAATATATTTATAGAAACACAAAGTTATCTTTGATATGTTTGCTATTAAAGAGATTTGTATCACTCTGTTTCCATGTTTATTCATGTTTTCTTCAGTATTTTTGGCAAATTCTGGTTACATGAATCAGCACTGTTGGCGGCAATGAAGAAATTTTGGCTTCAGACTGCTTCATTAAATTTATAATTCATTGTGCCTCTATAGCATCTACTATAGAGCTTCTTAGCTCTCTGTGCACTAAGTTTCTAAATTATTAAGTGATTGTTGCAAAAGCTGAGAGAGCAGTGTAAGCAGTAAACAGTGTGGGGGTATAGAAGAGGGAGAGTATGCAGGGAAGGTGTGACTAGGTCCTAGGACCCAGCCAGACTGAAGGGAAGGTGTGACCACAGTCCCAGGACCCAGCCAGACTGAAGGGAAGGTGTGACCACAGTCCCAGGACCCAGCCAGACTGAAGGGAAGGTGTGACCACAGTCCCAGGACCCAGCCAGACTGAAGGGAAGGTGTGACCACAGTCCCAGGACCCAGCCAGACTGAAGGGAAGGTGTGACTAAGTCCCAGGACCCAGCCACACTAAAATCAAGCTTTGTGGGCTTTTGGTTTTGTTTTTTGTTTTTTTTACTTGTTTTGTTATTGTTGTGTTTTGGTTTTTTGATAGTTTGTCTTGATTTCGATGAATTTTTTTTACTTATATACGATTTGAAAAGATATCAAAGAAATTTAAAAACATCTTTATTTTTCCAAAACAGTCATTATTGGCATTAAGTCCTGATACTTTTATGAAACAAGGAACCTTGTGGATATACTGATCAAGACTTCTGACTATGTCTTATTATTGTTTTATTTTATTTAAATAACAAATGGAGCAAAAAACTAAATTATAAAACAATTACAAAATACACCTTCTTCCCTCTGACTGACTGTCTCCTTGTGTCTCCCCTTCTAAAGACAGCAGTCATATTGAATTAAGGGTCTACCCTACTCAGTATGAACTCATCCTAACTGGTCATAACTGCACTGAAGGACCCTAGTGAGATCATACTCATAGCCTCTAGTTATTATGACTTTATCATGTCATTTGGGGAGATGAAGTTCAACCCACTACATAGTGTATTTGTCATGGTTATTTTATTTATCAGCTGACTGGGGCATGGTGACTAGAGGTTTGTCAATATTATTCTGGGTGCTTCTGTGAAGGTGTTCACTTTTAATAAACTAAGCATGTAAATTGATAGGTTTTGGTAAAGTGGATTGCACTCCGTAAAGTGCTAGGCCTTGCCTAGATGTTTGGAGGTCTTAACAGGATAAAGACTTCTTCCCCAACAAGAACTCAAGCTGCAGCTTTGGCTCCTCCCTGAGTCTTCCTCTTGCAAGCCTTCCCTAGCTTCCTAGCAAGTCAGCACTTACTGGCTTCTTTGGGCTAAGTGATGTATGTATAAGCTAGCTTCTGCTTAGTTACAGACAAGCCCAAAATGTCCTGGAGAAAGCAACAGCTTCACCCAACAATCCTGGTAGGTTTTTTTCCTAGTTTGCACCTTATTGGCTGATTTCTTTGGTCAGCTGGCAACTTAGTCTAGGTAGCAAAGGTTTGCTGGACCTAGGTGACTTCAGCTGGGATAGTGCTCAGCCCCGGAAGTTCCTTTAGTGATCTACGCTCAGCCTCTTCAGTTTTCTGAAAAGTAGCAAGAGGGCAAGGAGAGCCCAAATGCAGGCATGCTTACGTCTGCCCTCATTCTCGATCATGTCACAGAGCAAAGACCAGTGCCACAATAAAACTGTCCACCCAAGGGCATGCGTATAGCGAGGTGTGCATGGGGGCTAGTAATGCTGCAATCCATTATACCCAGTTTCTCCTGGAGTAGCGTAGAGCAGCCTGAGATACTCTGGCCAAAATGACAGAGTTTAAGTCATCTAATTGTGCTCTAGAATTAACTTCTGTCTTCAGTAAATTCACAGGGTAGCTGAAGAAAGGTAAATAGACAAACGGCCATTAATGCAGCTAACTGAAATGTCCCGGTCTGACTTCCTAGCCTTCTTTGGATAGTGCCATGTGACCAGTTCTGGCCAATGAGATGAAGAGTAATATAGTTAAAGACTAAGCACTGAATTGCCTTGGTGGGAACCTTTAAGGCTCTTCTCTGTTGCTCCTCTGGCCAGCAATGTTTTATAGCAAATCCAGCTTGGGTCTGGGATTGAGGCCAGTGGTTTACAGATAGCAAAGCTTAAACTGAATCGACTGTGTAGGAATGGGAAGGCGTTCTGTGCTTGGGAGCTTCTGGAGCTGCCTGTCCTTACAGTCTGCCCTTGCCCATCCCAAGCCAAACACAAGTGACCTGGCTTTGTCTGTGTCATGGGAAATGTTAAAGAAGGGTTTCCACCCTAGGTTCTAAGATGCATGAGCTCCCTCAGCCACGGTCCTGTATGGATCTTGTTCTGGAGGCAACTTGAACAAAACAACTGGGAAAAGATAATTTAGATATAAATTGGGATATTTGCTTGTGGAATGGGTATTGTATTTCTTTCTAGATATCCTAGATGGAGCTTATGTTTAAAAAGCCTGTTGATCCAAGCATAGTGACGTTCGCCTTGAATCCCAGCACTCTGAAGGCAGAAGCAGGTGGATCTGAGTTGGAAGCCAGCCTTTTCTACACAGTGAGTTCCAGTACAGCCAGGGCTATGTAGAGAGAGCCTGTCTCAAAATACAAAAAATAAATTATAAAAAGCTGTCCAGGTATTTCAAAAATTATTCATGGAACTATGTGTGGGTAAAAAAATAAAGTAATAGCTAGGATTTAATTTTAAATACAGAAGCAGGGATATTTTCTGTTTTGTGGCTTGAGCACACCAGGCAAGTGCTTTGCTATTATTGAGCTATACTCCAGCCTAATTAGAGATGTTTAATAATGTTTTGAAATTAATTGAAGCAAATGTATCCATGAATTATTGAATGTGGGTGGTAAATATATAGGGGTTCTATATGGTAACCTACTTTTATGTATTCTTAAGATTGTTGAGGATGAAAGTAAAAATAATGCCCCAGAAAACTTTTATTGTATATTGAACATATATTTTTTGAAGAACGTGATGAGAACCCCTGAGAGTAGGGCTCCAAGGGAGGAATACCTCAGAAGACATCTTGTGCTTAGTTAGGTGTATGGTGAGCTGTTTTGTTTGCAGGGAGGAGTCAGGATTGGGCCTCACACTGTTAGGCAAGTGTTCTTTCACAGAGCTACCTCCTCAACCCAGAGTTTTAAGGTGTAGTGATGAGCTGCGGGCAGGCCTGCTTTTCATCCTGCCCTGCTCCCTCACAGCTAGCTTTACACCTGAAATAACAACACACAAATTGTGTTCTTTTAAGCACTGCCTGGCCCATTATCCCTAGCCTCTTACTGGCTAACTCTCACATCTTGATTAATCCATTTCTAATAATCTGTGTAGCACCACTAGGTGGTGGCTTACCGGGAAGATTCTAGCTTATGTCCATCTTGGGTCGAAGCTTCATCGCGTCTGATCTACTATGGGGCCAATCTGTAGATGGAGTAGTGGGCTGCGTTCCTGCTGCCCCGGCTCCCAGCTGCCTGGCTAGCTTATGACCCAAAATAATTACATGGAAACTGTATTCATTTAAACACTGCCTGGCCCATTAGTTTCAGCCTCTTATTGGCTAATTCTCACATCTTGCTTTAACCCATATTTAGTAATCTGTGTAGCACCAAGAGGTGTTGGCTTACCGGGAAGGATCTTAACCTGTGTCCATCTTGGAGAGGAGAGCTATAGCATCTGCTTGACTCAGCTTTCTTTCTCCCAGAATTCTGTCTTCCCCGCCTAACTATGTTCTGACCTATCAGGCCAAGCAGTTTTCTTTATTAATTAACCAATGAAACAACAGATAGATAGAAGACCCACCTACATCATTAAGGCTCTTAGGATTTCTGATGGATTCCTTACAACAATCTGTGACACCGACTTGGTCCTGAAAAGTAAGGTTTGAGGGTGAGCAAAGAAAGTCGGAAAGGCACGTGAGCAGCCATGTTGTTCTTAAAGATGGGAAGGTGAGTACCGGCTAGTAAATCCCACCTGGGGCAGTGTGAATGGAGATGTCTGGTGGGAAGGTGAGTACTGGCTTGTAAATCCCACCTGGGGCAGTGTGAATGGGGATGTCTGGTGGGGCATAGAACCAGGTAATCATAGCGCCTGTGCAGCTTTCAAGTATTTTCCTGTAACATGGCGCCAATAATTTTCAATGTTTTTGAAAATATGACCTAGAGCAATTGCTTTTATGTTCAGTAGCAGAAATGCTGAGGGTTTTCTTTTCACCAAGTTCCTAAACTGAAAAGTCAATAATTCTTTGCTTAAGAACTCTGTGTTAAGGCTTACAGATTGCTGGAAGGGGTCTCTAGGGTTTATCTGAACCATCTCTGGCACATGCCTGGTGAATTCTCCTGAAGCAGCTTCTGTGGATTCAGAGAACAACTGGTCAGTACTGTCTGTGTAATTCCACTTCCTGTAGGGCCGGAAGGTGGCTAAGGGTGGGGCTCATTAGAAGGGGTGTACAAGCAACTCAAGGCCCTGGGTTGCTTCCCCCAAAACAAAGCAAATCACAAACAAAGAGACATGCTCTATTAGAAAGCTGCATGCATGTCCTGGCCTGTTTTCCTTTTTAGTGGTTGGCAGTAGGGGCTCACCTGAGGGCTCCTCATTCCATTTCCATTTTGGGTTCAAGCTGCAGGTTGACTTTGTTGCCTTCTCTCGCTGAACCCCATTAAGGTTTCACTTTTTCTACCCACAGACCCCCCACTTGCGATTGTGCTATAGGTGAGGCCCCTACTCAGAGCCCCTTTTCTTCAGCTACCGTCCTCATTTACTTTAGATATACAGATCTTTAGTAAATTTTTGTTGACTGAACAGGGCCGTTGGTTTTGCTTACCTGTATCTATACTGAAATACTTGAGGTGTTTTTTTTTTATGTTTTTAATTAACATAATTTTTTATTGATTCTTCGGGAATTTCACATCATACACCCCAATCCTACTCATCTCCCAGTTCCTCTGAATCTACCCTTCACCCTTATGTCCCTCTCACTAAGGAAAACTAAAAGAGAAATAATAAAAATAAGATAAAAATAAAATTTAAAATGCAACAAGAATATTAATTTAAAACTTACCAAAAGAAAGCAAGCAATAAAAAAAACATTTCACTCTTCCTTCTCTCCTACCTCTCCATCCCCTGCTCATTCATCTTGATGGCATTAGGAGTTACTGTGTATCGTATAGTGTAGACCCTTATGTCCAAACAGCTCTGCTTGAAATGTTCATTGTATAATGTGTTGTTGGTCAGGTTTGAGGCCTCTGGCTTCCAGTACACCATCAATACTTGACCCACACAGAAACTCCTCTCAGATGTCCTGCAGTCTTAGAGATCCTGCAGCTATGGCTCTGTAGGACCTGTCCCTGCATGAGCCCCAGTGAGGCAGTGTTTTGTTTTGTGAGCTCACATAGTTCAGGCTGGCCTTGAACTGCTGAGAATGACCTTAAACTTTTGATCCTTTTTCTTCCACCTTACCTCCAGAATGCTGGCCTTATAGGGTGGAGCCACCATGCCTCGTTTATGGGATGTTAGGTATCAGATGCAGGGTTTCCTTTATGCTGGGTAAATACTACCAATTAAGCTCCAATCCCAGGCCCGAGTTTTTAATATAGTTAGCTAACAGTGTATACTGTCTTTATTTCCAGTTCATCTTAGTGGTCGCCTCTATTGTGTGTCCCCTGCCTTTCTAAGTTCATTCCCTTCCATCCGCCCCAAAGGAAGGTAGTGAAACAGAAGGAACTGTTAGGGTTCTGAGTTCCTTGGGCGGTTAGCAAGGGAATAGAAACAAAACAATCATTGGATGTCACAAGGATTGACAATGAAGAAGCAGAGCAGGAATGGAGGACAAACAAAAACAAGTGCAGGAGGCCTGGGTTTCCCATTACTCCTGCTAAGGGCGCAGAGAGACAACCTCAAGCTTGAAGGATGGGTCCTGAAGAAAGAAGATGGTGTTTCCTCCCAAAGGGGGAGGTAGGGGTTGAATCAAAGAAGGGGCTTCTCCTTTCTTCAAACAGCAGCTTTGACGACTGCAGACCCTTGGTAACTGTAGGCAGCATATGGAAAAATGTCTTCGTGGTGCTCCTGGTTTACCTGGTTTACCTGCCCCATTGCCTGGCAGGTGGGGTGCTGTTGTTCACAAAGGGAAACAAGGCAGGACGCAGGCACATTTGCTTCAGGATCAAGAAGAGTTGACCAACTGTAAGAGGAGAAGACACAGCTGTTTTTTGTTCACTCTCCTATCCAAGTTTTGGAAGCTTTTTCTACTATCACCAGGGCTGCTCTGGGTATTTCTTTTGAAGCTTCTGGCCCTCAGAGTGGCACTTCTCCAGCCAATGAGCCTCTTTGTACACAAACTTCATTTTCTCCAGAACCAGGCTAGACCACGCTGAGCTGAGGGAACCCAGGGGCCTGGAGTGCTGGGATTGACCGAAGTGGCTTCCACTCAGACCAGTCCTTGCGTGCACCAGCCCACACTCAGGTGGAGGACAATCTCTTGGGCATTTCTGGGTAAGATGACTCGTATCTGTTAGGGCAGTCTCAGGAGCAGGGAGCCCTGAGCAGCCAGCACTCACAGAAGCTGACACATGAGTTGACACCTGGGCCGAGACCCGGCAGCATCCACGGAGGCAGCGCGTCTGCATTGGTGTTCCTGGAGCAGCAGCGTCAGCATCGTCTCTGGAAACTTGGAGAGGCAGGTCCCTCAGTCCACCCCCAAGTCTACTGAGCTTCACACCCTGGGAATGAGGCTCAAGCATCTGCATTTTATCAAGCCTCCTGGTAGTTTGAGTACGTGTCCACATGTCTGAACCACTGTGCTAGTGGGGGCGGATGACTGGGAACTGTAAAACAGGCCAAGTCCCGGGAAAATGAAGAACGTGTGTTACAAGAGAGATTACACACAGAATCCTCAGGCTCGTGATCCCCCTGGCAGAGTAGCAAGAACTGTGGGTACCTGCCACTTCCTCTGACACCCACATTCCACTGGGATAGGCCTTGGTAGAGTTTCTGGACTTCAATATAAAAGGATGTATGGCTTTCCAGGCAGAATAGGTGATTCAAGTGCCAAGAGAGAAGTAAGTTAGGCTGCTCTTAAGATGCCTCCTTTATGACTGCAGCCAGAGGATCATCTAGCAATGTCCACAAATCTCAGGCAGAGATTGGAGCGTGAGATTCCTCAGTCCAGCCACGACGCTTTCTGCTTAAAGATGACATCTGGGGTTTGTGAGTTTGTGCAATTTCAGGGCAGAGGGTCCGTGTGGCCTCCTTGGCAAGCTACTGGTAGCTCCAGTGAACTAATCTCCTGGGGATCCTAATCTTGGAATCTTTTCTAAAATAGCTAATGATATTTGCTAAAATCACACGTACATGGAGGAGAAGGAATGTGGTCATGTGTCATTAGCCAAGGTTATCCTAAAATTCACTATCCAGTCTAGGCTGGTCTTGACAAAATCTTCCTGTCTTGGCCCCTTTAGTGCTGGGGTTACAAGAGTGTGCTACCGTTCCTGGGTTGGATATACTATTTTAATAAACCTTTTAAAGTTAATGGCTGTATTTATCAGAAATAAAATACCCTGTGACCTGTAATGGGTTGGCCCTAACTTGGGAGATGAACAGTTCTGATGTTGCGGAGCTTTGGTTTCCGCAGCCTCTTGCCTTGAAGACACTGCTTCATCCTGTCAAACAGCAGTGTAGGCTCAGAGTCCTCACATAAAGCCAAGCACTCAAAGGGCACCACCCTCACAGACAAGCAGATGGTGATGCAGGAGCCCTTCCTTCAAAGACAGACCCATACCGTGAGTGTAGCTCAATGGAAGAGCGCTTGTCCAGCATTCACAGGTCTAGACTTGATCCCATTTAACAAACCAGAAAAAGTACTGGAAGGAAGGAAGCATATACGTAGTAATGTGTCAAAACACAATTCGGGAATGCAGCTGTGTGAGAAAAGGCCAAGAAAACAAGAGTCTTGTGACCTTGGGGTCTTCAAAAACGCGGACTCGTTCTTGGAATGTGTTTCATGCTCCTCCCAGGTGTAGAGGATAGGACTGGGTTGACTTCAGCTCTTGCTCTTCACGTTTCTATGGAAACACATGTTTTTGCCACATGTGGCTTGTCCCTGTGCTTGAACCCCTTTCTCAAACGACTCTTCTTAGCCTTCAGGGTATACCTTGTCTGATGCTCTGAATCAAGTTGGCTTTTGCATGAGACTTTACTCCGCCTCAGTTTTAGGCCCACTCTCCCAGGTTCATGCTGCTAACTAACCAGAGTGGTAACCAGTAATGAATTTTGTCCTTTAGGTCAGTGGTTCTGAGAGCTAAATATTACTAAATGGGTCATTAGTACTGAACTCATGATGGTAGGCAAGCAAAATGGGTTTATTCTTGGAATCTAGATCTAGCAAGTTCACATACATAGCACATGTGCGTGCACACGCACACGCACGCGCACACACACGCGCGCGCGCTCACACCACCACCACCGCAGCCACCACCACACTACATCAATCAGATAGAATCGAGCTCAAGCATTGCAGTCACCTGTCCCTGCTTCTCTCTGCGGTGCGGTTCTAGCCTCCTGAAATGCCATGTGGTTTGCTTTCCTGTTGTTGTAATAAACTCCCTGACCAAATGCAACATGGAGAAGAAAGAGGTTTTCCCTCTTACACTTCCAGGTTGCAGTCCATCACTGAGGATAGTCATAGCAGGAGCTCCAGACGGGAACCTGGAATCAGAGACCATGGACAAATGTTGCTTACTGGCACCCTGTCTCCCACTACCCCTTCCACTCCTTCCTATTCAGTTAGCTTTACATATATATGTATACATATATACACACATATATGAATATATAATACATGTGTGTATATGTTGGGGACTGTGGACCCCCAGACCCTGAATTTCCTGTGACCCCCCCGCCTGCTGGGGTAAACAACTTGTTTTTCTATGCTTGCAGCTGCTCTGAGCAAACAACTTGTTTTCCTGTGTTTAGCACAAGACCCTCAGAAGTTTCTGGTGACAGGGGAGTGGTTTCTGGTGGACTTGCAGCTAATGAAGAAACTGACTGCTTTTTGTCTTTGTCCAAAGAGTCTGCCTGAGGCTAAAGTGAAGAGAGTTGGATTAATGAATTAATGAACTCTCAAGATAGCCTAATATAGACTCTGTCATGTGGTTACTAGTGTTCATGCTTATAAAGATTTATAATGAAATTGAGCAAGCTGAGCAGGGAATAAGGGAGCACCAAGAAGTGTAATGGAGCCAAATTCTCTGTTTATTTCTTAGATAAACAAACTAAGAAATGAAATAAACGGAGTGGTGACTTCAGGGCAAGAACCTGACCAGATAGGTTTTCAACTTGTAAGAAGGAATTAAAGAAAAGCTTAAAGCTGGGCGGTGGCAGCATATGCATTTAATCCCAGCATTTGAGAGGCAGAGGCAGGCAGATCTGTGAGTTCAAGACCAGCCTGGTCTAGAGATTCAGTTTCAGCACAGTCAAGCTTAGGCAGTGAAGGTGGAAAATAGAAAACTGGTGAAGATGTAGTTGGATGAAGGGACATATTCCAGCCCCAGCAAGCAGCAGAACTTGGCAGCTCAGCCATGTGGTTCTGGCTTTAGAGCCAAGGATAGAAGAAAGGCATTATGGATACCTACCGCTACTAAGGAAAGCTGCTAAGGCCAGGCATGTGTCAGGGGTGTAACTGAATGGAGGCCTAGAGAGGCCATTGTGCGAAGCTAAGAAATTGAAGCCTGGACTGTTGGAGAACTCAAGATGCTAGAGATGCCAGAGTCATTGGATACCTGATGAGGAAAGCTTCTAACAGGGAGTGGAACCAGCCCAAGAGAAAGAAGCGTGTTACAGTCAACAAAGCTGAAGGGAGTTGGAAATCTGAAGAGAGTTTTAACATGACACACGGAGATACAGGTTTGGAGTTTTCCCGGATGGTGTTTTGTCTCGCTTCGGTCCAGTATTTCCTTGCTATGCTCCCTTCCCTATGTTTTGGAATGGTAATGTATATCCTGTGTCATATGTTGGAAGTTTGTGATCTGCTTTTGATTTTAATTTTATAGGTGATTACAGTTAAGAGATTGCCATGAGTCTCAGGAATAACTTTGAAACAAGCTTGAGACTGTTAAAGACTGTGGGGACTTTTGAGGTTGGACTGAATGTATTTTTGTGTTACAATATGACTACAAGCATTTGGGGACCAGGGAATGCAATGTGGTGCTTTGAAAGAAAATGGCTTCCATAAGGAGTGGCACTGTTAGGAGGTATAGCCTTGTTGGAGTAGGTGTGACCTTGTTGGAGGAAGTGTGTCACTGTGGAGGCGGGCTTTGAGGTTTCATATGCTCAAACTACATCCAGTGTAGCACATAGTTCACTTCCTGTTGCTTGTTGATCAAGATGGAGAACTCTCAGCTCCTTCTCCAGCACCATGTCTATCTGCATGCTGCCATGCTTCTCACCATGATGATAATGGACTAAACCTCTGAAACTGTAAGCCAGGCACAGTGAAATGTTTATAAAAGCTGCCATGGTCCTGTTCTCTCTTCACAGCAATAGAAACCCTAACCAAGATAGGGGATAAAAGAAATTGAGAATACATCTGAAGGTGCCTATGGTGAAGTAGGCAATTACTAACTGATTTGGAGGGGTTTATTGGCTTTATTTGAGACAGAGTCTTATGTAACCCAGGCTGGCTCAGTTTATCCTTCTGCTTCATCCTTCAAGTGGTGTGCACCACACACCAGCACTATTACTTTTTAAGAAATAATTTATTTTAGAGTGGCACAGGTCTATAATCCTAGTACTTGGGAGGATCAGGACTTTGAGAATAGCCATGGCAACCCTAGAGTTTGAGGCTTATATGAGTGTTTGCTTGCATGTATGTGTACCAAGTGTACCATGTGTGTGTGTCTGGTACCCAGGGAAGCCAGAAGAGGGCATCACTACCAATATAACTGGAGTTATATACGCCAGTAAGTTACCATAGGGTACTAGAAACTGAATTCATAGTCTCTGCAAGAACAGCAAAGATTGATTCTTAACCACTGATCCATCTCTTTATTATTATTTATTATTTAAGATTTTTATTTTGAGTATGTATATGTGTGTGTGTGTTATCTTGGAGTACCCTTGTAGATTGAGGAGAATATCAGACCCCTAGAAGCTGGAGATACGTGTGGCTGTGACCCAACTGGATGGGATGGGTGCCAGGAACAAACTCAGGCCTTCTGTAAGAATAAGGAGTTCTCAACTACCTGGGGC
The DNA here is from genome assembly GCF_950005125.1 of Chionomys nivalis. NCBI lineage: Eukaryota > Metazoa > Chordata > Mammalia > Rodentia > Cricetidae > Chionomys > Chionomys nivalis. Next base: position 40,364,270 of record NC_080096.1, on the reverse strand, counting down.
TCCCTTTTTCCTTGTTGTCCATTGGCCTTGTTGTCCATGAGGACAAAGGGGCAGAAGCAATGACAGAGAACTTTGTATGGTCTCTGAACACGACAGAAAGAGCCTTCTGGGATATTGCTTCAGTGAGCTAGCTCAACTTGATTCCAGAGTGAGGGGAGATTTAAAGGACGGGGACAGTGGCTGAGGTATCACCTAATTTGCATTAAACAGCATGCTCCTATCATAACGCTCCTGGTACAAGTCTCAGTTATCGTCTGTGGAAGCATGAACCTATTGTAAAGCTCCTGACACAATGGCTAATTACCATATGGGCAGCAGGAGGAAGACTTCTGCAATGAATTGCATCAAGGGTCATACCCAAGGTAAGTCAGGCATCCGGGCTGGGAGATCTCCAAATAAGATCAGGTAGAGAATGGGGCACCTTCCACCTATGGGAGGGAGTCCTCCATGTTGCTGAGCTCAGAGAGAGCTGCCAGGCCTTGGGAGACCACAACCTCTGACCAACAGGGCCTTCCTAGCCCTACCCCCTTTTTGAGATACAGTATCGCTATATAGCCCTGGATGGCCTGGAACTCTTTATTAGACCAACATGGTCTTGAACTCACAGAGATCCACCTGCCTATGGCTCTGCCTCCTAGGTGCTAAGATCAAGGTGTGCAGTACCGTACCTGGCCTAAAATTTTTTGAAAGTAAAGCAGCGAAGCATCGTGGCACATGCCTTTATTCCCAGCTCTTGGAGGTGGGGGCAGAAGGATCAGTTTGAGGGTAGCTGTGCTACCTTAGAGTTGGGGGCCAGCCTGAGATAAGTGAGACACTGTCTCAGATGAAATAAACCAAGTACATGTAAGCGTAAAATGGTTTGACACAGTTATACACACCTTCGGTTCCTGCTTGGAGTCCAAGGATTGTGAATTCACGGTTAATCTGGACTCTATAACTAGATCCTGCCTCATCACCTAAATGGATAAAGGCAACATTAAAATGTTTAAAGTGTAGCCCCCAAGGCAAAGTCAAGGAAAAGCTGTTTGTACGCTGGTGTGTTTCCCACATGCATTCTCTCATCACCTTTAAAGGTGTTTTGTTGTGATATGAACAGTTATACTCTTCCAGCAACATCTCGCAAGACGATACACACATCTGACACGGGCCACGTGTGAGTGTTCTTCCTCTAGAATGGAACCCCTCTAGCCTATGTTAGTTCAGCTGATGAAATGCCATGTGGGGTAGCACGAAAGATAGATCAGGCCAATACAAGTCAGAAAAGAAGATGTACAGATCACACCAACACCACTCAAAATAGACAGATTTTAATTGCTTGTTGCCTCTTACGACATTTTTAAAAATCAAGTCACAGCTGTGTGTACTTTACGCTGTGACCATCATAAGCAAATATGAAAAGAAGCAGTCACAACAGGTGGACCCATGGTTGCCCGTCAGTCCAATGTCATCTGACACGAAGGACCAGTAAGAGGCATGTGAGTCAGTGGGACAGAGTTTCAACAGGGCCTGCATGGCAGCTTTAGTTGGTGCCTGTGGTTCGGTTTGGTGAAAGTTATGAAGCTTCTGGTCAGCACCAGAGAACCTGAGGAGAATTAGATATGTGTTGCCATGGAAACACCTACCACTAATGATACCAACTGATTTCAATCTTTTGGCCAGAAAAGGGTTTCTATTGTCTTTTGTTCCCATTTTCTCATTAACAAGTAGAAATATATCCTCTGCTTATTACAAAAAAACAAAAAACCCATAAACACAAACAGAACTGTTCTGCATTTTAAATGATTGATTCTTGGAGTGACAAATTTGGTCAGATGGATTGGCTGAATGTCAAGGATGCCACGTTGGTGCTCTTGACACCGTTAGGAGAGTCACTACACCAGAAGTCTGCCGGTGGCGCTTCAGTGCCCTGTTGCCGAGGATGCTGCGCACTGCGCTGCACTGCTCCACTGTGGGAAAAGCACGGAGTCGAGCATTGACTTTTGCCAACTGCTCAGTGTTGCTTTATTTTTTGGTTGTAATGATTTGTGTTGGTTGTCTGCTGCGACCTACATTACCTCCCTGGGAGTTATTTGTTTAGATCAGAAAAATCTGAGCTGGTAGTTCAGCTGGGAACATAGGTCAAAGATAAAAGACACCTGGACTGGGGTGGGGGAGTGCCAAGCTTGGGGAACCCTGTTGGTTCCCTAGAGCTGAGGCGTGTGTCCAGATGAAGTGCAAAGCTTTTCCAGGACAGCGCGGACTTCCTCTGGATTGTAGTTCCAAGGGCCAGGTTTACCCTGCAAGAGAGACGAGTCAGTTGTCATCGATCCCATCCTACAATGTCATGTCTGCAGCTTGGCTGAGAGATCTGGGCTAATGATATCTACGGAGTTGTCAACACAGGGCAGATGCAGCCTTGAGGTAGGTCATGCTGCTCAGGGAAATTGTGGAGAGTGTCACCAACATTTAACCTGAAGACCGGGCAGGGAATTAGGAGGGAGGCCAGAGGCAAAATGACAGAGGTTTAGGAAAAGGGGACAAAACCATAAGACCCTGCAACACCAACCTTCACATTGAGTTCTTTCCATTCTGCAGAACTGCCTCTGGCTCCCCAGACCCTCCGCCCTCACTCAGTCCTCTCCATCCTGATTGGGGCAACTGCAGTACTTTGTCTTTGGTCCCCAATCCCTTTGTTCTCTTTCCACAGACACCAGTGATCTTTCTAAAGTGCAGATCTGATCAGATCATGTCTGTTCTGTTCAAAACCTTCCTGTGACTCTTCTTGGCCTTTGGGGAAAGATGAATTTCTCAGGTTTAATTTCCTCCCTCCTCATGCCTTGCCCTAACGTGCCTCACACCTTACCCACACCTGCTTCTGATATTCTCAACAAATTTCCCTCCTCATGCAGCTCAAGGCCCAAGCAGGCCAGATCTTCAGAAAAGCCTGTGCTTCCCCCAGAAGCTGGAAACCTGAAATCTGAGAGCCAGATCAATCCTGACACCCACGTTCTTTCATTTCCATGTTGCCCTCAACAGCTCCGGTGTTCTAACAGCAGCATCCAATTGCTGTGGATTCAGAAACTTGGCTCATAAAGTAAAATATTTACTCATCGACAGAAAAGCTTCACTGACCTCTGCTCTGGATTTTAGAGTTCTCGGCTTAACGTTACTGCCTCCTCTCTCTCTCTCTCTCTCTCTCTCTCTCTCTCTCTCTCTCCCCCCCAACTCTCTCTTCCCATCCTCTATATAGAAAGGGGGATGTGCACTCCAGAGCAAATACTCAAGAAGTCCAAAGGAAGGTGTGAGAACCCCTGGAGCTGGAGTTACCGGAGGTTGTGAGCTGCCTGCAGTGGGAACTGGGAACTGAACTCAGGTGCCCTGGAAGAGCAGAACAAGCTCTTAACAGCTGAGCCATCTTTCCAGCTATAACCTTGTTTTTTGAGATAGTGTCTCTCACTGGTCTGAGACTTACCAATTAGGTTAGACTCCATGGCTACAGCATCCCAGGGATCTGCCTGTCTGCAGTCTTGGCAACCCAGTAACGATGTCTGTGTGAGATTGTCAGTCCAGGGCAGTGTCCATTTGCCTGTTTCCAATCCCTAACGTGGGGATTACAAATGCATGCCACTGGGCTCAGCTTTTTTTTTTTTTAAATATTTATTTATTTATTATGTATACAATATTCTGTCTGTGTGTATGTCTGCAGGCCAGAAGAGGGCACCAGACCTCATTACAGATGGTTGTGAGCCACCATGTGGTTGCTGGGAATTGAACTCAGGACCTTTAGGAAGAGCAGGCGATGCTCTTAACCTCTGATGGGCTCAGCTTTTTCACATGGGATCTTGGTACCAAATTCAAGGCCCTGTGCTTGTGTGGCAAGCTCTTTAATGGCTGACCCATCTTTCTATCGCCACTGCTCTTGTTTGGATCTTTCTTAGCCTTTAGACTACGGATCCCTTTGACGTAAGTCACGGGTCATTTTAAGTGCATTCTGTATTTCTTGTACCTGCCCAGCAGGATAGGGACTCGGAGCCCAGTTTGCCTTAATAATGGCATCAGAAGATGAGGTTTCAGGGAGAAGGGAAGATGAGCCTTCTACTGTGACCCTTGCACCCTGGGGCTCCATCTGTAGACTGTTCTTTGTTTTACCAGCAGACTGTAGAGGCAGCTTGTCATCTATGCGACTAGGCATTCCTAGTCTGTTCTCAGGGTTTGAAATCCCCTCAGAACTACACATTTTAGCTTTTACCTTCTGGGTAGGCCAATTGTGCCTGATGGGTCACAGCTATGATTACCCTCTTACCCCAGCCAGACAGAGACCTTAAGGGGGAAACTGTGGCTGGGAAACCGTTGCTAGGAGACTGGCTTGACTCGGTTTCCAAGTCATCTTCCTACTTCATTTCTAGCTTCTAGTCACCAGGTCCTCAGCAGTGACAGCTCCAGAGCCTTCCTCTTCTGCTTGCCTGGTGACCTTGGGCAAGTTATCCCTTCTCTGAGCACCATGTATAAAATAGAAACATTTTCCCACTCATCTTAAAGCCAAAGGCCACTGGGATGGCTCAGTGGGTAAATGTGCCTGCTGCCAAGTTGGATGACCTGAGTTTGACTGTCAAGACTCATCTGGTGAAAGAAGAAACCGACCCTACAGGTTACACTCTGACCCTCCACACTCACGGTGGCATGCAGGTGCCGTCCTTCACACATGGAAGATAAATAAAAAAATGTAATTTAAAAAATTAAAAATAAAGACTGGGCATGGTGTGCACACCTTTAATCCCAGCATTCAGGAGGCAGAGGCAGGTGGATCTCTGTGAGTTCAAGGCCAGCCTGGGCTAAAGAGTGAGTTCCAGGATAGCCAGAGCACTGTAGAGAAATCTTGTCTCAAATAACAAATAATAAAATAAATAAATAATAATAAAATAAATAATAAATACTAAACAAGAAGAAGAGATAAGGACTAAGGCAGACTCTGGATGCTGAGGTGGGAGGTTGCAGTTCTGCTCAGATACTGGCACGTTCAGGGACACGTTTCACACTGCATTGGGTGGAGACCAATCTCATTTTGCAACAGAGAAGACAGGAAGGCTTTGAGGTGAAAGGATCTTCCCAGGTCACATGGTGAGAAGCAATGGGATATGGCTCTCCCTGGGCTGACATCCTCGTCTGCCCCTGGGACACCAACCCCTTACCCTTCCCTGGACCTCTGAGCCCAGGTCACCTTGTAGCAGATCCTGCCCTCCTGTACCACGTAGAGCCTCTCTGGTAGAGCTGCGTAGAGCTGACTGCTCTGGTTCTGCATTGTGTCCACCACCACAGGACACTGGGGACTCCTGTCCAGCAGCAGGTGTGCCGCCCGCAGGCGGTCCTGGAGGCTCCGGTGCTGCCTGATGTCCACATTGTTCTTAAAAGCCCAGCCATCTGCAAGAGGAAGGTTAGGCTGCAGCCCCGTGGATGTGACACACAGTGACCGTGGTCTCAGTCCCACCCACTTTTAACATAGCAGACCAGTCAAGTCTCCTGTCAGAGTTGAAATGCAAGGCCACACAGGGGTTACCAGGATTCACGCGCTACCTGGGATGCTGACTGACAGACCTTGCGTCTTCAATGAGACATGGTTGGGCAAAGTGTTTCTTGATTGTTAGCCTACATTTGAGCTATGCGGGGGCTCTGTTAGAGGAAGGGTGGGGGGAGTGTAGCCCTCAAGGTTGCTGGTGCCTCAACTGCATTTAAAGGCAAAGGTCAGAGCAGTGGTTATCTAGGTGTATGGCCCCCTGGGAGGTTGTTAGTCACCGGAATTCCCAGTCCTGCCCTAGGCCACAGAGGAACGGTTTCTGAAGTGTGTGTTTTCACAGTCTTCTCTGTGATTCTAATGTACAAGACAGTTTAAGAGCTACTACCCTGACTGAGTGACTGAGCAGTGGTGGTACACGCCTTTATCCCAGCACTGGGAGGCAGAGGCAGGATGTCTGTGAGTTCGAGGCCACCCTGGTCTATGGAGCAAGTTCCAGGACAGTCAGGGCTACACAGCAAAACCCTGTGTGGGAAAACCAACAACAATAACAACAACGAACCCCACTACTGTGGAATCTAGACAACCTCCCTCCCCTAGCTTTCTCACAATGCTGTTCTTTCCGATATTCAAACCTGCCCTTGTCATCTCCTGCCTAGATTTTCACTGTGCCTTGTGTTTGAGCTCCTGCTGCCTAAGCTGTTCTTTAAAAATTCTATTATGAAGAAGTTTACACACACATAAAACTGCAGAGAAGAGCATGCGCATACCCACGCCTTTAACTAGCCCATGATATTTTAGTTATCCCCCAGATTTGAACGAGAGCAGAAGCTTCCTCGGGTAAGAGCTGTGCTATAGCAGTGCTCCTCTGAGTGTGGTCCTCACTCCAGAGGCAGAGTCATCTCCTAGATCTCAACTCAGATCTGTGAAGGTGTCCACCATAGCAGGGCCCCTAGGAGCATGGGGCCTCCCTAAAGTTTTGTGAGCTACGATTCAGACAGGCATGTCTCTTTGATCTTAGGCTATATCCTGAATAATAGCTATAGGGCAGCCATGTTCATTTGTGACACAGCAGGTCTCAATTCCTTGTAAATGAGTTCAAACCAGTTGCCCTCCCTGGAACACCCCCCTCCCCGCCACCCTTGTCTATGTTCCTCTTCAGACTTCTGCTCTGTGTACCCTGATTAAAAGCAGACTGTGTGGGGCGGGGGAGAAGTGGTGCGAGAGCCAGTGCAGGGCTTCTCTGATCCTCCCTCCTCATCCCCCTCCCCCGCCAACTATAAGGTGGGCTCAGAGGATGGGAGAGAGAGGGGTGGGAGGAGAAGAGGCAGAGTCTCTGTACCTGTCGCATGAGCTTCTTCAATGTAAATGATGAGGAAATCTGCTGTGGAGGCAAAGTCGTCTGCAAGTCTCTTGAATTGGTCAAATTTGAAAAGAAACGAAGGTCAGGTGCAGCTGCCAAAATTCAACACCAGCGGCCGGTTGCCTGCAACAGAAGGAGCCATCGGGAGCTACAACCTGCACAATTTTCTTTCTGCATGTAGCATCTTCCCTCCTGCATGCAAATCTGTCCCTTCTGTCCCTGTGGGATGAGTCCTGGGCACACCATGGCTACTGGGGGCTAAGCCTGGCTTTTGTCCCCTGAAACCAGACATTTTGTTAGGGGTCTCAGTGACCATTGTAGACGCTGGCTGATAATTAAAATAGCAGAAGAGTCCCTTCCCTCAGACTGCAGTTTATAAAGTAGGCAGATATCCATCCCCCCTGCAGTGTGGTTGTTAATATTCTAGGTGAACAGTTACCCCCGCTCTTTGAGACAAGGTCTCATTATGTAGCTCTGGCTAGCCTGGAACTCACTATGTAGACCAGGCTGGCCTTGAACTTACGGAGATCTGCCCCTTAAGTGCACCACCAGGCCTGACAATTCTCTCTCATTTTCACGAAGCATTTGAAATTTATGGACTTGCTTCAGCACCCACACACAGCAGGTCAGCAGTGGCGCTCAAATGGATTAGAAGTCAGTGCTCTTTCTATGAACAGTGCCTCAGTTTCCCTTCACAATGGACATGATAATACACATTCTACAGGAAGCTGGGACGATGGCTCAGTAGTTTAGAGCTCTTCCTGACCTGGCTCAGGTTCTGTTCTCCCCACTCACATTAGAAGACATTAGGTAATTCACAACTGCCTGAAATTCTAGTTCCAGGGATCAGACTCCCTCTTCTGGTCTCTACGGCACCAGGCACACAGCTGGTACACATACAGATACACAGGCACTCACACATACACATACAATAAAAAAATAAATCTTAAAAGAATACACACTTGGCCAGGCGGTGGTGGCTCACGCCTTTAATCCCAGCACTCGGGAGGCAGAGGCAGGCAGATCTCTGTGAGTTCGAGGCCAGCCTGGTCTACAAGAGCTAGTTCCAGGACAGGAACCAAAAGCTACGAAGAAACCCTGTCTCAAAAAATCCAAAAAAAATAAAAAATAATAAAAAAAAGAATACACACTTTACAGCATCATTATGAAGATTAGGTAAACTAATGCTGCTAAGGCCGTAATACGGTACGTGGTACAAACTAGACCCTCAGCAAATGTACACCATTGTATCTACTCCTTGAGCTCTCGGGTAGTGAAACAGAGTAGAGTGCATCTCAAAGGGAACAGGGGTGGGACCTGCTGCAAAATGAAATCTTCAGAAACGAGGCTGATGCTGCTAAATTCACTGAACAGATTCCTCATGCTTTTTGTGGTCTCTCTCATCACCTGGGACGCTGTTATTTAATCCCATTCTCTCCTAAGCCAAGGACACTGGAAGGGTGAAAACATGCCCCCATGCTCATCTTGCAGCCCCATAGCTCAGTGGGCTTCTGCATGTGTCTCCCATCCCCTCCAGACCAAAACGTTCTCAGCCAGGAGCGTAGCAGATCCTGCCTTTCCTGGTCAGTGATCTTGCCCCCTCTGGGGCAGAAGGTGACAGCAGACACTGTGGGAGCAGGAAGCAGACACTGTGGGAGCAGGAAGCAGTCACTGTGGGAGCAGGAAGCAGACACTGTGGGAGCAGGAAGCAGTCACTGTGGGAGCAGGAAGCAGACACTGTGGGAGCAGGAAGCAGTCACTGTGGGAGCAGGAAGCAGACACTGTGGGAGCAGGAAGCAGTCACTGTGGGAGCAGGAAGCAGACACTGTGGGAGCAGGAAGCAGACACTGTGGGAGCAGGAAGCAGTCACTGTGGGAGCAGGAAGCAGACACTGTGGGAGCAGGAAGCAGTCACTGTGGGAGCAGGAAGCAGACACTGTGGGAGCAGGAAGCAGTCACTGTGGGAGCAGGAAGCAGACACTGTGGGAGCAGGAAGCAGTCACTGTGGGAGCAGGAAGCAGTCACTGTGGGAGCAGGAAGCAGACACTGTGGGAGCAGGAAGGCACACCCAGAAATAGAAGAGTGAGACCCGGAGAACATGTCTCAGGCGTTCAGAAAAAGGCTGTACTTGTGTGGGCTAAATAAAAAAGTTTTCAGCCTTCAGGATGAGAGGTAGACACGTTGGTTTTTCTGCAGACACAAAGTCCCCCTTGTTTGGCTTGCAGACTGTTTTCCTAGGCGGCCCAAGGAGGTCCCAGAGTTGATTGCCTGATGATTCCTTACCACATGACAGGGAAGCCCTGGCCTTAGCAGGGAAGGCTCTGAGGCCAGTCACACGGTCGAGTGACTGATCACTGAACTGTAATGACCCTAGAGACTTGCTCTTCAGATAAGAAAAGTGCTTTCGGGTCAGACCAGCTCGAAATGTTAGCCTTCTGGAATATGCTTTCAGTGGGCAAAAATTCAACAGGCCCTAAAAGGGACAGACTCATTTGTTTACTTATCCAGAGAGTGGTCGTCATGGTGATGAGTAGTGGCGGGGGGCGGGGGGGGCAAAGTCTACACTTCGTGCCCCGCTGACCTGGCAGCAGAGAGAGGAAGGATGGGTGCTCATGCCCGGTGCCCTGCTGGTGTCCACAGGCCACAGTCCACATGGTGAGGGTGTCAGGTAAGGACTCGAAGTTAGGTCGGCTGTGTTGTATAACTAGGAAACAGTTCTAGAGTGCTGCTGGGCTGGGCTCATGCCTCCCGGGCCAGCGCCTGCGCCTCTGGTCCAGGTGTCCAGAAGCCATCCTCTGTGCACTTGGAGAGACTGCAGACCCAAGTTTACGCTGTGCGTGTGTGTGGTAGTCAGGAGTGCACACATACTGTGTGTGTGCATCCTTGCTCAGGGCCATCTTTCTCCCTCTGGCATACCGGGGCAGAGGCCAGCGGTATTCATGTCTGTTTTACCAGTGCCAGTGACTTCAGGGCACACCGGGTCAAGGTGCTGAAAGCCAACTCCGTTTTATAAATGAAGGCTAGGTGGTCTAGCTTGGCCTCTCACATGGTTTCTTCTCTGATGCAGCTGAGAAGTGCGTCAAGGAACTGATCTTTGGATAAACACCCAGGACATTGCTCAAGGAACTGATCTCGCATAAACACCCAGGACATTGCTCTGTTCCTCCAGAGTCTGGCACACAGCAGGCACAGCATAAAAGCTGCTCTTCCTATTCTTTTTCTTCCTTTCTTTTTTTTTTCTCTCGAGACAGGGTTTCACTGTAGCTTTGGTCCATTGTCCTTATTGTCAGTGCTCATGTGCAAACTGTTGGCTGACTAAATTAAGATTCTTTTCATGTTATACTTTAAAATCATTAATGAGGAGGTGGGGGAGGGGGAAGGGGACAGACAGACCTGCACTTCCTCTTCTACTTTGAACAGTCTCCTTCTCATATTCTAAACACACCTCCTCCAGGAAGCCTTCCAAGTCCTAAAGGCAGCCAGGTCCTCCTGGCCCTCCCGCCCTCCCGACCCTCCCCGACCCCTGTATTTCACAGGATCATTGAATTAGCTTGTTCTGTGCTTCTGTGCTGTGGAGCCCGTAAAGCCCTTGAGCCTAGGAGCAGGGTCTTGCCTAGGCTCCTGAGGTCTAGCAGACAGTCTGGCGCAGGCAGGGATTGCTCCCTGAAAAAGGGGAGTAAGAGGTCTGATCCTCAGTCAGCTCAGCCTCTTAGGTCTCTCCATTCCCATTCTAGGGATAAAAGGGCGTGGTCAGATCAGCATTTTCCAAAGAGTGGTGTTGGGAATCAGCCCGCTGCGCTGCGCAGAGGCTTTCCTTGAAGAAGAGAGGAGTGTTGGGAGTGGGGGCTTGTTTTACAGATCTGCTTTTAAGTCTCAAACCTCTCCGGACCTGCTACATGCCCTCTTGTCTCAAGGCATCACAGGAGCTGACACAGGATGTAGGGGTTTCCATACTGGTTTGGCCAGGGGTCTCTATGTAGAGAAGCTTTTCCGAGGGGTTTGGGTTCCAAAGAACATGCAGTGAAAAGCACTCGGTTACCCCCGTGTCTCAGAAAACAGGGGGTTAACTGAGTCTGGCACAGCTCTTTCCCGAGGAGCTCTGCTGGTGAGGAGCAGGGGTGGTGGGAACCGGGTAGGAAGTGGCAGTTCTTTGAGGAGAGGGTCAGGTAGAGAAGCCTGGATCCAGGAGGGAGAGAGCGCGTCGCTAGAGAGATCTGAGGTGGCATCTAAGAGGATGAGGGATGAGAGCTGGGTCCTGGTGCATAGAGGAAAGCGGCTGGCCACACAAAATGGTGTTCCAAATCATTTCATGGTGTTTGCAACGGCACAGAGAAGCCAAGCCCAGGTGGGCAAAGCCCCACATTGGTCTAATGGAATTCTCGTGAAAGATCGGGGTGAACATTCCAAGCTTGACCAGGGAGGACAGTGAACGCCAGTCTGAGGTCAGGGGTACTCTGAATGCAGATGTGGGATGCCACAGGACACCCCGCTCCCCCCACACACACCCCCACCCCCGCAAACTTAGGATGAAGTGATCAAGCAGCCGTCAAGTGGAGTCTGAAAAGAGTAAGGAACTTGAGTAGAGAGTTCTGTCAGAGAGAGGAGCAGTGGGGACTAGTTAGGGCTTCCAGAACCCAGACAGACTGTTATGGCAGATGGGGAAGAGGCCATAGGGCTGAGAGATCTTCTCTTGCTACTCTGTGCCCATATCAGACATGGGGCACTGTAGTGGGTTGCAGCTATGGTCCCTGCTGTGGAATTTATAGGCTAGTGAGGGTGGCAGGTGAAACTTAGGTACCCATTCATAGCTGCAAACCTTCAGTGCTCTTAAGTTGAAGATGCTGGTTGGCGTATAATAAGGGTAACCTGGGGGAGTCAGGACTGGCTTCTTGCAGGAAGCGACACTGTATGTCAGACTAGAGCCCGAAAAGGATTTCATCAGGTAAGGAGGAGCTGCCTCCATCCAGGGGTTGGAAAGCCAGAGTGGACGGCTTGTGATAGGAACTCTGGAGAGATACCAGCTGAGAAAGAAAACCTCGGAGAATTCCGCCCCTGAGCAGGAGGACAGGAAGCCCCACAGGAGCAGCCTGGGTAGTGATAGAAAATTTGGTGTTTTCCAATTTACCTCTCCACCCCAGCGGCCCCCCTGCTCCAGGCCCCCAGCCGAAGCAGCCTGCTGACCTTGAATGAAATCCCAAATGTTGCACTTCTGTCCCGAGAGACGGATCACCGTGCAGTTAGGGGCCGGCCCCCCAAGTTCAGCCCTGTCCTCCAGTCTCTGCCACCGGACCTTCAAGACGAACCAGAAGTACTGGATGCTGAAGAAGGTCGGGACCCAGTTGTTGGGGGAGAATCGGGGATTCCTGGCCATGCCGGTCTTTTCACCCATGGCCAGGATGTTCCGCTTGGCTCTCTCTGGGAACAGTGTCATTAGCACCTTGCCCACAGCCACCTCCACGACCACCTGCAGGAATATTCCTAGCCGCTTCAGCCACAGCCATAGCCAGGGCAGCCCCATCTCAGCAAGGGGTAGAGCTGACTCCGAGGTGGATGGACAGACAAGAGGGGCCCCAGCCAGCCAGCGCTGGGCGGAGCTGGACAAAGGTGCAGGGCACAGCAGCCAACCCTGACAAGAGGACTGTGGCAGACAGGACAGCAGGTGTTTGCCTTGCTGTCAATTGGCTGGAAAATTGCCAAATGTGCAGAGGTCTGGCTTAGTTATTATCTTCTTAGGTTCTGTTACTTTGGAGAGATTCTTGGTGTCCCTCTGGTTGATTTTTTTTTAAACAAACACTTGATAAGATCACACTGAAAGGGACTTTGTTGAGCCATAACGAATCCCACTATTTTATACAATTAATATTGTACAATAAAAATAATATAGTCTTTTTTTTAAAGAACAAAAAACAGACCCTGTTAAAAGATCTCTTGCCGCTGTAGTGGTGCACACCTTTAATCCCAGCACCCAGGAGGCAGAGGTAGGCGGATCTCTGTGAGTTTGAAAGCAGCTTGGTCTACAGAGTGAGTTCGAGGTCAGCCAGGGTTGTATAGTGAGACCTGTCTTGAAGAAGAAGAAAAAAAGAAGGAGGAAAGGAAGGAAGAGAAAGAAAAAAATCTCCTACAAATGAGTAGCTTTCAATGTTAGCTATCTTTTTTTTTTGGTTTTTCGAGACAGGGTTTCTCTGTGGTTTTGGAGCCTGTCCTGGAACTTGCTCTTGTAGACCAGGTTGGTCTCGAACTCACAGAGATCTGCCTGCCTCTGCCTCCCAAGTGCTGGGATTAAAGGCGTGCGCCACCACCACCCGGCAATGTTAGCTATCTTTGACCATATGTGTATCACATAAAGAGTGGCTGGGATCAGGACCCAATGATAGCATGAGAGTCAGGCATATACATATATATAGTTTTGGGATGTATGCCCAGAGCTACAAAATAAGATAAAATTGGGTTCTTTCAGTAATGAAAATTAGTTTTCTCAATCACACTTAAAATGTATGGTTGACTGTTTCAGAGACAGAGCCCTTTGGAGAGGGTGTGGCCTGGACCCTCCCCATACCCCCAATTTCATGGAGTCAGGATCATAGTTTGAAGCCTTTTCTTTCCCTTCTTTTTCTTAGTCGTATTCATTTAAGTTTATCGACTTGATAGTTGATTTCTTCTGAAAGTCGTAAATAATTCCCCATTGTCTGGCTATACCAAACTCGACCCATTCATTAACTGGGGAACATCTTGGTTGCTCCTAGGATCATAGACAAAGCAGATACAAACATCACATGAGGATGGAGACAGTTTGTCGGCTCATTTGGACCACTAGTGATGGACTGTATAGTAGAGTGTGCTTGGCTTTGTTAAGTGTCCACTCTCCTGCAACGTGTCAGGGGGACTTTACATTCCCCCAGCAGTGAGCAAGAGTCCACGTCTGTTGCTTTATACCTTTGCCAGTGTTTGATGATGTCAGTATTTTGGACGTTTGCTATTCTGGTATGTATGTACCAGCATCTCTCTCGTTACAATTTGAAAGTCTCTGATACATATGATATGGAGCACCTTTTGATAACAAATAAATTATATCCTGATAAATATGCTGCAAGTCACAGTTGAAAATGCATTTAATATAGTCAATCTATCAAGCACAATAGTAGTGTATCACTTAAAAATAAAATTACATTTATATATGTGTGCGTTGTGTGTGTGCGTGCATGTGTGTGTGACAGGGACCATCCTTCCCTTTGCACATGGATAGAGGTTAGAGGATAACTTTGGTAGTCAGTTCTCTCCTTCTACCATGTGGGTCCCAGGGATTGGACTCAGGTCATTGGGCTTGGCAGCAAACACCTTTGCCCAAATGTACACCTTGGCAGCACAGTAAGTGGAGCATCTTTACTCTTGGATGAGGTACCGACCACAGCTTTTGATTTTTATTTGTGGTTCTGTGCACCACATGCATGCTGAGGGTTTTGTGCATCCTAGGCAAGTTCCACCACTGAGCTAACCCACTGCCCCGTCTTCTGCCCATTTTGAAGTCAGGTGTCCATTTTCTTGCTGAGTCTTCAGAGTTCTTTGAATATTTTGCATAAGATTCTTTCTCAGATGTGTCTTTTGCAAATGCCTTTCCCCATCTAGGCTTGTCTTTTCATTATCTTGATTGTTTTTCATTTGTTTGTCTTTTTGAGGCAGTCTCCCTACAGAGCCCAGGTTGGTCTCCCTATGTAGCCCAGGCTGACCTCCCTACTCTTGCTTCCCAAGTGCTAGTATTATAGGGGTATGCACTATACCTAGAAATTACTGTATCTTTATAATAAATCTTAAAGTACAACAATGTTTGTCCTCTGATTTTGTTCTCCTTAATTATTATTACAACTATTCTAAGATCTTTTCCTGCTTCACATAAACTGTAGCTGTGGGTTGTATTGAATCTATAGATCAACTTGAGAAGAATGGAAATCTTGGCTGTTGGGTCTTCCTGTCTGTGAACATAGAAGACACACTGATTTCTCAGCTGTTCTTTGATTTCTTTTGTCAGAGTTCTGTAGATCTTATTCATATGTCTTTAGATTTATACTGAGTTGTTTTACTTTTTGGATGTCAATATAAATGATATTGTGCTTTTAATTTCATTAGTCAGCTGTTTACTGATCTTAATTGTCAGTTGAGAGAACCTGGGGTCACCTGGGGAGGGTGGGCTCTAGGTATTCATGTTGGAGGTTATCTTGCTTGCATTACATGAGGTAGGAAAACCTGCCCACTGTGGGTGGCGCCATTCCCTGGCTGGGAGCAACAGCATGCATTTGTCCTTTTCTCCTTGACTAGCGTTGCAGTGTGACCCACTGCCTCAAGTCCCTGCTGCCATGACTTCCCTGTCATGATGGACTGTGACCTGAACCCTGAGCCAAAAAAAACCTCTTTCTCCTTGAAATTTGCATTTTTCACAGCAGTGATGTAAGTAACTAACACACACACACAGACACACACACAGACTCAGTATTTTCAAAAGCCAAATATTCAATTAATATTCATCTGACTTCAGGATATGATACTATTTTATTTATAGCTGAAGTCAATCTTTATTTAAAAAATCAGAGAAGGCTTCTTTTGGGTCTTGTGTAACTTTAGTAAATGATTCAAATCTCTTTCCTGATTCTTCAACCTTGTCCCAAGCATTCAAGGCTGCTAAACTACCAGGACCAATGTGTAATCCTCAAATTCACACTGTCTTTGCCACTCAGCATATTGGCCTTCACCTAGAAAGTGATCTTGGGAAATATTAATGGCTCAATCCCTATTTCATTGTTCTATGGCCCTAGCTTCCTCTTTCCACCATGATTGCCATTATAACTGAGAACCAGCTTCCAATATTTCCATAACTAAATCCTTCCAGCCTTGGGTGATAATTCTATTCTGAGTTGCTCATGAATTTAACATCTGCTTCACACAGGGTGAGTGTATACTGCTTCCATAAAGCTCCTTAAATTTATTATTTCTATAGGGTTCCATTTAACTTGGGTGATGTAGGATGTCCTTCTGTATGCTGTGACCATATGTGTTTCTCTTATTGGTTGATGAATATAGCTGTTTCAGCCAATGGCTAGGCAGAATATTGCTAGGCAGGAAATCAAAGCAAAGATAGGGAGAGAGAGAGAAGGCAGAGTTGGGTAGATGCCAGGGCATCACTGATAAGCCACAACCACATGGTGACACATAGATTAATAGAAATGGATTAATTTATAAGTGAGAGCTAGCTAGTAAGAAGTCTAGGTCATTGGCAAAACAATTGTAACTGGTAAGTCTCAAAATGGTTATTTCATAAGTGGCTGCAGGGACCTGATGGACAGAGAGAAACCAGTTCAGAGGGATCAGTGGGATGGAGAAAAATCTCCATCTACACTTGGGGGTGCCTTTCACCTGCTGGTTGTTCTTGTATAGCACTTAATTCTCTCCTTAAGAATTTCCCAGGTGTAGACAGAGACAGTTCATGCGTTTCCTGGCCTCCCAGACCTGCATAATCACACAGAAACTGTATTAATTACAACACTGTTTGGCCAATGATTCAGACATATTCCTAACTAGCTCTTGCATCTTAAATTAACCCATTTCTATTAATCTATGCATCACCATGAGGCTGTGGTCTATGTACCGGTAAAGTTTTGGCATCCTTCTCCTTCAGCTGCTACACGGCGTCTCTCTGACTCTGCCTACTCTCTCTATCTCTGTTCAGATTTCCCGCCTGGCTTTACTCTGCTAAGTCATTGGGCAAAACAACTTTATTCATCAACCAATAGAAGCAACATATATACATAGGATATCTCATATCACCTAGGTGTCTCACGAAATCTACCAACTTCTCAGTGGTGATCTCAGGGTCCCTTCTGCAATTCCTGAGAATGAGCGCCATCTGGAGTTCCAGTGAGGAGTCCCCACGAGTGGCTTTGGCAGCTGGAGCAAAGTCTCAAGAGAGTGGCAGCTGATGTGGGTGGTACCAACTGGCATGGCTTCTTCTTTGGTGAGGTCATGCCCAATGTTGGGTGCCAGATGTTATTTTTCTGTTAGCTTAGCAACTGCACCTGAAATTTAAGTCTCTATCATTCTATTTACCATTAAGACTCAGGTGTCAGCAGACATTTGGGTGAAAACCTGCTAGCTCTGAGAGGCTGAGAAGCAATCAGCTGACCTTCTTTTCTGACTAGAGACCCAGCCAGAGAGCATCTCTCCAGCTATCCCAAACCAAAAAACACCAAAAAACCAAACCAAACAAACAAACAACACCCTCAAAACTCCAAGTCTCTCCCTGCTCCTACCTGTGCATCTCTCTATCTGTCTTCCTGGCTCCTCCATACTTTCTATGGCTAATCCTGTTAACTAGTTGCTGGCTCCACCTCCCAACCCAAGGTTGATTTTATTAGCCCAGTCTTGGGTTTCACAGTGTGATCAAATATCCCAATACACCCTGTGGCTTCCAGAGCTCTCAACGCTACATATTTCCAGCAAAGCCCTTTATAATTGAGAAGCTATTCGTTTAATGCCATGTGCTTTGTGATGGAGGACAGTGTTGCCTTCCCTTCGGTTTCTTCAACTGGGCTTTAGCCGTATCCTCAACAAGCCATGGCACAATTCTGCAAGGCTGACTGCCTCTGTGCCTGAGTTCCAAGCAGATCCAAGGTCTAATGTCCCCGCTGAAAGTTCTTTCCGATTAACTTGACCCTTTGGTCTGAAACAATGATGAACAAATTACTATTTCTCGTGCTTTGAATCGGAAATCCCTGCGGAGGCTAGCAGGTCAAAGGCTGGTTGTCAGCTCATGGGGCTTTATAGGGGTGACTAGCTCATGAGGGCTCTGGCTTCATCGGCAGATTCATGCACGGATGGATCATAATCACATGGCACTATTGAGAGATGGGGGGAGGCTTCAGAGGTAGGAGGAAGCAGACCACCGGAGGCGCGTCTCTCAAGAGCATCTTGCTTCTTCCTGTCTGTCCCTCTGTGCTTCCTGGATGCCATGGGATGAGCAGCCACCGCCACATGCTCCTGCCACTATATTTTGCTTTATCTTAGACTCAAAGGAATGGATCCAGATCACCTTAGGCTGAAACCTGTGGAACCACGAGCTCACAGAAACCTTCTCCCTTTTAAATTGCTTTTCTTGGGTATTGGTGGCAGTAAGAAAATGCCTGGAACTTTGTTACAATGTACAGTATGGATCAAAAGAGGAGCTTTCTTCTTTGGGCAATGAGATGAATTGCTTCTGCCTCTCTGGGAGACCCAGGAGAACTGGGAGTAGGACTTAGACAGATGTGTCTGGCTTTCTCACCTGGTTGTCCACATCCAGTGCTCAGGTTTCCCCTTCTCATGTCCACACTGGGACTCTGATGGAAGCGTCTAAGAAACTGTGTATTCAGTACCCTTAGACGGTTGGCCATCCTAGCAATAAACTGATTTTCAGGCAGCTTTTCTTTAAAAAAAAAAAAAAAGCAGAATAAGTCTCTTTCACAGCTTCCACAGAGGCTCTGCAGTGTCCAGAGTGCCTCTTGAAGGGCAGCTGGCTGGCTGGCCCTTCTTTCTCAAGGCTTCCAATGACGTTAAGAAAAGTCAGTCTTCGGGCTAAGCATGGTGTCACACACTTTTAATCCCTGCACTCATAGGCAGAGGCAGGCAGATCTCTATGAGTTCAAGGCCAGCCTGATCTATGAATCTATGAAGTGAGTTCATAGGACATCCAGGGCTATTACACAGAGAAACCCTGTCTCAAAAAGAAAAAAAGAAAGAGCTGGATATGGTTACGCATGTCTGTAACCCCATGGGGGCTGTGTGGAGATACGCTAAGGATTTTCTAGCTATCCTAGCCAAAACAATGAGTTCCTCCTAGTTCAGGGGGCAAACCCTGTCTTAAAAGAATAAGATAAAAGATGATGGAAGATGCCCGATGCTCAGTTCTGGCCCAGTGCCAGGTGTGGGATATTGTCCTTCAAACTGTGGGGGTGAGGTCCTCACCTAGGACACTCCTCATGGTTACCCACCAGAGATAGATGAGAAGACTCTTGCTGAAGCCACCACACGGAGGGTCATGAGACACGGAGAGTTGAAGGAGGTACTGACCTCAGTTTCTTGCCTACTGCCTAGTGTTCACTGTGCTGGCTGGTATTTTGTCAGCTTGATACAAGCTATCCGCATCTCGGAAGAGGGAACCTTACATGAGGGGTTCCCTCCATCAGATTGCTTGTAGGCAAGTCTGTGGGAGCATTTTCTTGATTAATGATTGATGTGGGTGGGTCCAGCACACAATGGGTTTTGCCCCCCCCGCACCCCCCCCCCCGTGGGGGAAGTGGTATTGGGCGCTATATGTAAGAAGGTGGGCTGAGCAAACCATGTGAAGCAAGCCAGTAAGCAGCACTCCTCCGCAGCTCTGCTTGAGTTTCTGCCCTGGCTTCCCTCAGCGATGGGCTTGAAGGGCGGTCCCTTCAAGTTTACAGCATTGCTGCAAGAATTAGAGGTTCTGCCTGAACAAAGCCTGATCAGGATGTCTGTTCAAAAATAACCCTTTCTTGTGGCGGGGTGTGGTGGTGCACACACTCAGGAGGCAGAGGAAGGTGGATCTCTGTGAGTTCGAGGCCAGACTGGTCTACAAAGTGAGCTCCAGGGAAGCCAGGGCTACACAAAGAAGCCCTGTTCAAAAAACCTTTTATTATTATTATTTTTTTTTAAAAAAATCCCCTTCATATGAATTGTAATGACTAATGTGTTATTACATCTGACTGCTCGCCAGTTAAAAAACCATTATCAACAATAATTAACAAGCAGAGTACGTTAGAAGTCAAATGGGAAGTACCCTGTGTGGTGAGGCCAAAGACACTGGTCTCTTTGTGTGGGTTGTGAATCAAGCGTCTGCCGTTTACACTGTTCCAGACAGTGAGAACTATATATAGACCCTTTCAGTCCGCTAGAGCCGTGAACAGTTAACTGTGTGCTGCCGCCCTTGCCTGGTACTGGCCTCCCAGAGAATAGAATCAATCATTCCAGATCTCTTTTCTCAAAGTGTTCACGGGCTGGCAAAGATGAGCAAACAGTAGCAATTCAGGCGAGCATTGCTAGGGCAGAGGGAAGCCCAGGGCATTAAAAGAGCAACAGGAGGAGAGGGTAGCTTCCTCTATGAGGAGGCGGTCCCCGAAGTCCGGAGCAGCTCGTGGACAGTAACCAGGTCCAGGCAGGAGACCGCCAAAGGTTGCTTGCCAGACCACTCCAGTGTTGCTGAGTCCCGCTGTTTTCGAGTTGTCTGTCAGACACTTGGGTGGTACAGCTGAGAGAGGCCATCCGTAGCCATCGCCCAAGCTCACAGTGATCAGGAGGACTCCTTTTATTCAGAAGCCAGACTGCAATGGACCCTTTCTCGCTGGTTAAATTTTCCAGAGAAACCTGGAATTAGTGATCCATTTTCTTTCTTTTCTCAATTAGTTTTCATTGCTCTATTTTATATTTGCATAAGAAAAAGGTAAAAATAGTGAGTAAAACACTCCCAAACTCCTGAGAATTCCCCTACTTGTGTCTGTCTCTTTAAGTCCTTCAGATGGGCGGGGCCTCTCGTAGAGCTTCGCAGCTCGGAAGTCTTCCCAGGGCTGCGCTTGCTTTAAGAGAGGGGGCGGTGCTCTGCCCGGAGGAGGCGGAGAAAACCCCTTCCCTCCCCCGGATCTCCGGCTTCCTGGAACCGGCTGGAAGGTCCTTAGTGCTGAGCATCCCAGGCCCCAACAAACCCAGGACTGCTGGACTCTCTCCCTGCGAGGTGAGGCCGTCGGGGCTTCTGGGCCAGTTGGGGAACCTCCTGCCTGCCCGGGCCACTTACTGCTCAGCATCCCTCTCCCCAAGCCGGCCTGTACATCCCCCGGGTCCCTGGCTTCAGGGTCGCCAGCCAGCACTCAAGCCTACTAATTGCCTGGCTCTATGCTAAGCACCCTATGCGCACAATACCTTACACTCACTATCTTAACTGCATGGTCTAGACACCATCATGAACCCATTTTACAGATAAGGAAGCTGAGGCCTCAAGGAGCGCACACACAGCAGAGAAGCAACAGAATCGGGACTCAAACCCAGGTCTGTCTGACCCCAGCATCTAAAACTGGCAGCCTTGGAGTGCCTTCCCCATCACTACTTCCAAATCCTAGTTCCCCTTCCACTTGCTTCCATCCCCAGGCTTCACCTGGTCCCTAAACATTTACCCAGTGAGTGACCCTTGCAGCCCGTCTGTTTTTGGTTGATATGGGGCCTCTTGTAACCCTTACTGGCCTCACCAAGTAGCTTAGGTAACCTTAAACTTCCCCATTCACTTTCCTCCACCCCCTACATGCTGGGATTACAGGCATACACCAGATTTTGAAAGTCCTGAGTATTGAATCCAGGACTTCCAGCATGCTAGGCAAGCTCTCTTTCAAATGAGCTACAACTCCGGCCTTCAGTTCCTTTATAACAGTTTCAATAATATCTGATGTTTAGACGTCATCCTTAAATAAACTCCCGGTCCCCCCGGAAATAGGCAAGGGAAAGCATTTGTGGCAGGGGAGATTGTCCCCAAGCCCGGTCAGAGTCCCATTCGGAGACCCACATGGCGGAAGGAGAGACTGATTCCCATCACCACACACGATGAAAAAGTGTGCATACAGTTTTAATTTTTAAGTCAGGAACTCACTGTGTAGAGCAGGCTGGACATAAGCTCATAGAACTCTGCCTGCCTCTGTCTCCAAGTACTGGGGTAAAGGTTTGTGCTAGCCGCTGCAGCTGACTATAGAAGTTTCTTTTACTGTGATTTCTTTCTGTAGATCTTTCCATTTTCCTAAGCTTATGTATTTCTTTGTTTTAGACCCCTGGAAATTCTCTTCCTCATCCGTGGGAAAGAGCCTCTGGCTGAATGGCAGCCGCAGATGACTTACAGTTTGAAGGTATGGCTGTGGGTGCCCACCTTTGTCCTGCGGTCATGGCTTCCGCAGCCACGGCAGTGGATTTTATTATTGACACATACGTTAAAGGGTTTTATTTCAAACATCGTGGTAAGAAGCTGTTGGCCACACCCAGGTTTTTCTAGTTTGACCATTCCAGCTGCTCATTTTTCTCACAGAATTCTTCTGATTGGCAGCAGGCATCATGACCTGGGCATAGCGGTTGCCTTGTGCTTTCGACGCACTCGCTGTACGGACGCTGTTGTAAATACTTTACGAGTGACAACTTATGTAATTCTTCTTATGTCAAGTTTAAAGTATCACTCTTCTTGGTTTTTTTAGTAAGGAAACTGAGGCAAAGAAAAATCCAATTCTCCGCCCAGGAGTCATAGAGTTAATAAACCAGACAGCCAGGACTTGAACCCAGGCAGGGTGACATCACAGATTCTCCACTGTCTGAGGAAGACTTGATGTTTGGTAAACACTGTCACAACCGTAATTCTCTACCTTGTATTTGACACCCATAAGAGCACTTGCTGCTCTTTCAGAGGACCTGAGTTGGGTTCCCAGCACCCATCCACATCAAGTGGCTCTCAACTGCTTGTAAATCCAATTCCGGGGTATCTGATACCCCCTTTTGTCCTCCAGAGACACCCACACACAGGTGGCATACACTCACCCAAACACACACACAAACATAAATATAAGTAAATCAAGTATCTTGTTGTTCTGGCTGTTTCTCACCCCCTCTTCATCCCATCAGGTTCAAGGTACACGGTCGTCTTTGTCATTGTGTGCCTAAATTACAGCCCTGCCTTCTCGGGCTCCTTGCTTCCCATCTCACTGGAAGCAGAAGCTTCGAAAACCAGCCTCCACTCACTGCCTCTGATCTTTTCATTATCCTTTCTTAGCCCATGTCCTTCTCCTCTCTTCCCCTGCCACACCGAGCTTGTGACCTAATAGAGTCCCAGCTGAGGGCCGTTGTGCTGTTTTCTGTTGGAAGTCATCTTCCAGAGAGTTCACTCTGCTCCTCCTCGCTTTCCTCAGCTCTCGCTTCACTGAAGAGCCCTTTGTTGGCCATGCTATCTAGAAGTACAGTGCAAGGAAGTGCAGGTGTTGTGAACGGTGTTTGCAAAGCCTCTGGGGGTGGAGGAAGGCTGTTTAAGTTTTTTTTCTCTCTTTAGAGGGCTAAAAGTTGGCCTGTGTTCCAGCTCATAGACTGGGCAGTGGAGGTTGTTAGCCTGAGGTGACTTGAGAGGAGGCCAGCAATGCTGAAGATGAAGCTATAAAAATGGATGTTAAGGACTCTGGCTTCAGGAAAGAGCATGTGGTACTGAGGATAGCATGGAAGGCTGTTCTGAGATGATAGGGTAGAGTTCAGGAGCCTTCTGGCAGAAGTCACTGTACTAGGAAAAGATGGAAGCAGAGGAACTTCTGATAGGTCAGAATGTAGAGGCAGACTGAAAGCATTACTGTCAGAAGTCTCGCCATCCCAGCCTTGCTTAAGGGGCTGAGGTCGACGAAAGTACCTAGCTCAGAGGAGCGTCTGTGGGTTATTGTGGCAGGAATACACAGCTCACACTCTAGAGAGTCTGTGGGTTATTGTGGCAGGAATACACAGCTTACACTCCAGAGAGTGTGTGGGTCATCGTGGCAGGAACTCACTGTGTAGCTCTGGCTGGCCTTGAACTCACTGAGACCTGCCTGCTCCCCCCCCCCCCCCCCCCCCCGCCAAGTACTGGGATTAAAGGTGTGCACCCGTACCCAGCTATAAGCTGAGTGATTTCTTTCTTTTCTTTTCTTCTTTTTTTTTTTTTTTTTTTGGATTTTTCGAGACAGGGTTTCTCCGTAGCTTTTGGTTCCTGTCCTGGAACTAGCTCTTGTAGACCAGGCTGGACTCGAACTCACAGAAATCCGCCTGCCTCTGTCTCCCGAGTGCTGGGATTAAAGGCGTGAGCCACCACCGCCCGACTTAAGCTGAGTGATTTCTATTCTATTATTTCCACTTTGTTGTTGGTCCTCATGGTTTCTATGGTGATTATATAGGACTTACTTGAATCAGAGATGTTCAGATGGATCCGGTATCCTACTAAAGACTTTAGATAATGCTCCCCACTCCCCTTCTTCACCATGTTGTGTGCTCAGGAGGATCTTGAATGAAACCCTCCAGCTTCAGCCTCCTTACTGTTGAGCTTGTTTTCAAAGCCTCTTTTGCTTGTCGTAGATAAGGTTTGTAGCAGAACTGAGATAATAAAGAAGCATGAGGGCCGGAAGCCAGGTCTTTAGGCATGCTGGATGTGCGTTCTACCCTGAGCTTCACCCCCAGCACCAGGGCTGCGAGTATGAAATGGTCTCCAGGCCTCTGTGCTTTGCTTGGTTTCAGAATTGGGCGATGGAGCCACTTTGCTAGCAGCAAATCCAGATGCTACCACAATAAACATCGACGACCCCGATGAGGCTTCCAAACCCCACCCCAGACCCCGAGGAGGCTCCGGAAGAGAAGAGGACGATGAGCTGCTGGGAAACAACGACTCTGACGAGACTGAGGTTTGAACTTACCATTCGGTTTTGTTCCTTTTACCTTTCTCAGAGCTTAGAGTCCATGGTTTACTCATTACTTTTTGTGTGCCTGGTACAGTGCCAGGCGGTGGTGACCCAAAGGTGTGTGACCCGTGACATCGCTTTGTGGGGGAAACAGACAGGTAAACAGGCCATCACCTGTGGGAAGCACTTGTGTGTGGCGTGTGGGTCAGGGGAGCAGAGGGGAGGTTAAGGAAGACTTCCTGGAGTCAGAGGCACCTGGCTAAGCCTACTGGAAGAGGGAAGATGATGGGCAAGGGGGATGGATGCAAAGGGAAGGCCCTTAGTAAAGATGCAGAGGTGTGAAAGAGCATGGTGGGGCTTAAACAGCATCGTCTTCTGCGTTGGAGTGAAGGGTCACGAAGGCTGGAGGGGAGGCTGCAGACAGGCCAGGACCTAGTTTGTTCTCATACATTCTGAAAATCATCAGGAGCCAGTGAACGATTCAAACCATCTATCTAGATGAGTTTAAAGATAATTTAGAATTGGTGGCCTTAAATAGACGTTGGAGGGAGACAGACTAGAGTGCAGAAGAAGACTTGAGAGAACCAAGCAGAATAGTCTTGACTAGCAGAAGTGGGAGTGGACTCGGCAGGACTTGGGAAGTGGTGTAGGTGAAGGAGAACAGAGGGCTGCAGAGAGACGTGGAGGCCTCGGTCCGTGTCTCTCTGGTGTTTCCGTCGAGCGGGTCTTTGTGACCACGGGCACAGTTGGAGTGTGTGAGGGGAATAGTAGTTCTTCAGTATTTTGTACGTTGAATTATGCCCACAACTCTTGAGAGGGATACTTGCTCAGTATGTAGCATTGGCTTCACCGTGCAGCTCTTGGGCACCACCACCAGCCACATGGGTCCTTTATCACAAGTAGGATGGACACCAGACACTGACTAGCCCTGCAGTGACGGGAATGTGAGTCCGTCAATGGAAAGACATCCAGGAGACTGCGAAGAACTGGGGTTGGAGCCGTGGGCTGCCCCACTGGGAGAGTGGCCAGGAGCAAAGACTTACATCTCATTGGGAGAGAAGATTTTAACTGTCGTGTGTTCTCTGAGGAAAGACAGAAACTCCGTGTAGATATGCAGCCATGCTCGTGGCTCAACACGTGATTGTGTGTGCGCTGAAGCTCCTGCTGACGAGGCTCTTAAAATGCTGTTGTTTACTACAGCCGTGTAATGAAGCTCGGGGAAGCCTGCATGGTTGTGTGTACCTGAAATCAAGGTGCTCTAGAGGATGATGATTGAGAGTTCAAGGCCAGCTTAGTGAGGGCTACAGAGTGAGACTTTATCTCAAAGGAAGACAAAAGTAGGAAAGTCTAGGGACAGTCCTGTTCTTGATCGGAACGAGTGGCACATGTGTGGTCACTGGTCTTAACCAGTTTGCCCACAGCTTCCTGTTCTTGTTTCTATTTGCCTGCTTGCAGTTCCCTGCCTCACGCTCTTCTTAGAGGTTGCCAGAATGTTTACAGAGGCCAGGACAGAAGATGGGTTACTAACAAAATTATAGCCATGAGAGGGCCAGCCTAAGGGGGTAGGAACCAAGTTGGAAGAACAGGACAGTTTTCAACCAAGTGGCCTTTGGGCATGTGACAGAGTACCTAAAAAAACCAAGTACTCTAGAGAGAGGTGCCTCAGTGGTTCAGATCACTTGCTGCTCTGCTAGAGGACTAGCATTTGGTTCCCAGCACCCCTATCAGGGGACCCTAAGCTACCTATACCTGCAACTCTAGGAGATCCAACACCTTTTCCTGGTGTCTGTGAGTTGAATGTGGTGAACACACAGATACATACACATAAACAAGAATAAAAATTTTTAAAAAATCTAAAAAGTTAAAAAAAAAAAAAGAACCAAATATTTAGTCCTAGGGTAGAGCACAGAAAAGAATTCAGCAGGGTAGAAGGCTAAATGAAGATTTTATGCTTTTGTGTAACCTGTGACCATCAACCATCAAAGAGCACAGCATGAAGGAATAACTTCTATTATGAACCCAAGCCCTGACATCTGGACTCTCTGTAGACCTAAAGACCTTTGTAGTTACTAATTCCAGATAATTCAAATATAGGCATTCAAAGGAGACAACAGAAAGTTAGCTTATACAGCTGAAAAAATATATATCAAAATAACATAATTGCAGCCGGGCATCGTAGCACATGCCCTTAATCCCAGCACTCAGGAGGCAGAGGCAGGCAGATCTCTGTGAGTTTGAGGCCAGCCTAGTCCTCAAAGCAAGTTCCAGAACAGCCAGAGCTGTTACCCAGGGAAACTCTGTCTTAAAAAAAAAAAAAAAAAAAAAAAAAAACCAAAACAAAACAAAACCACAGTGGTGACTTGGTAAAAAGAGCTTGCAGTCCGTTTGTAGAAGAGACAATGCAATTGGATCCAAGCTTTTCATGACTGTAGGGAAAGTTACAGGCAGTGACTAGAGATTGTTTGGAATCCATCTGCTTTTCTCACTCAACACTGGACACTGGTGTTCTTTTTGAGCAGATCCTAAAATAAACAGCTGACATAACTCTCCCATTTTGTCTTATTTCATTTTATTTTCCTTTTTTGAGACAGGGTTTATGTAGTTCTCGCTGCCCTGGAACTCGGAGGTCCACCTACCTCTGCCTCCTGAATGCTGGGATTAAGTATGGGCCACCGTGGCCAGCAATCAGTTTCTATTAGATTTGCTTTTTCTTCTCACTGATTTAAAATCTTATTACGTTTTCCATCTTCTACTGTGCTTTCCTGTGTTTAAGCCTGAGAAGGTGGCCCCAAATACCCTTTTTCCTCTAATTGTTAAGGTTAGTTGAGGTCCCTTATGGTTGTTTAGAGCCTGTGAGAAGCCCGTTGGCTGCGTTAACCTTTGTTGTGTGTTGGCTCTCTGCTGGGACATATCAGAGTCTCATGGCCATGTTGTTCCTTGGAAGCATGGGGTATTCCCTTTTCAATGCCCTTCTTCTTTGCAGAGTGGCTCCTGGTTAGAGACCATCCTCAGACAGCTGCTGCCTCTCTGACCAAGAGGACTGGTGACTTGTGGGGCTGTAGAACCCTTTAGAGGGAGCCCTGCATCTTCTGGGTGTTGTCTGACTATAGGGACCAAGCACTGAACATTAGCTTTTCAAAAAAAAAAAAAATCCTCTGCCTTTCTTGGCAGTGCTTCCAAGCTTTGGTTGTGGAGCACTGGGGTCAGTGCCTCCAGTCTTGAAGGGGAGTAGTGGGCTCTAGATTTAGATTTTGTAGTTTCTATGGGCATGGGGGACACCTTGAGCTATAAAGAGAAACCAGATAGCTGCTTCCTTTAAGCCTGTAAAGTTTTGGTGCAAGGATGTATTGGATAGAATTGGTTTGGTTTGGTTTTTGAGACAGGGTCTTGCTATGTGGCCCTGATTAGTTTGGAACTCATTGTTTAGACCAGGTCAGCTTTGAATTTGCGGCAGTCCTCTAGAGTGATGGTAGTATGTGCGTGTGTCTCTGTCCCCTGCTGGACAGAATTTTAATTTGCCTTAATTTTTTTCACTTTGGGGCCATCGTAACACAGAGCTGGGTCAGAAGTGGAGCCATAGTCCAGACGATTCAGACCTCTGAGAGGAATCTTAAGGTGTTCACATTGTCACCTTTTAATTAATTAGGCTTTCATTAATATTATTACTATTATTATTATTTTGGGTTTTTTGTGACAGGGTTTCTCTGTGTAGCCCTGGCTGTCCTAGAACTTGCTCTGTAGACCAGGCTGACCTCAGACTCAGAGATGCACCTGCCTCTGCTTCCCAAGTGCTGAGATTAAGGCTCTCATTGTTTTTTTTAAATCCTTTTTTTTTTTTTCGCTCCAGGACTGCCAGGATGGCTCCATGGGTCAGGTGCCTCCTGCACAAACCAGGTAGCCTGAGTGTGATCTCTAACACATGTAAAGCTGGAAAGAAAGGAGAGAAGCAACTCCACAAAGTTGTCCTCTGACCTCCATGCACCCTTCCTGCACAAAAGAAATGAATAAATGTAAAAAACTTTTGTTTTGAGACAGTGTCTCTTGTAAGTCACACTGGCTTTGAACCCATTGTGTACTGAAGCTGGCCTCAAACTTCCAATCCTCCTGCCTCTGTCTTCTTTGTTTCAGAATTACAGGCACATACCACCATGCTTGGCCCCATAATTTATTAAGAGGTTACTTTTTTATCAAATTATAAAATATTAAATGACATAAGTAGTTAATCATTTCATGGATGGGTATGATGGGCATATTGTAACCCCAGCACTCCCAGCCATTACGGAGGTTTAGGCAGGAGAATCTAAATCTAAGGCCAGCCTGGGCTACATAGCAAGACTCTGTCTTAAAAAACAAACAAACAAGCAAACAAAAACAAAAAGAATAAACTGAAGCCAAAAGGAAAGAGAATAACCATTACCCTTTGTTCTCATTTACAGACGGACTTCCTAGGTGACTAATGTCCAATTCTATCAATTATCAGAATGCCTCTTTCTTCCTGGAGTGTCAAGTGTTTGGGCAGAAATAATTACCTCTGCTTGAGGATGATAGTCATTATTTAATTAAGAGCATGCCGACAAAGAATGGCACTGTTAGAAAGTGTGGCCTTGGAGGAAATGTGTCACTGTGGAGGCGGGCTTTGGGGTCTCATATGCTCAAGCCACACCCAGGGAGACAGTTTACTTCCTGTTGCCTGCAGCTCAGGATGCAGACAGAGCTCTTAGCTTCTTCTCCAGCATCATATCTGTCTGTGCACCACCATGTCCTGCCATGATGATAATGGGCTAAATCTTTGAAACTGTAAGCCAATCAAATTAAATGCTTTCCTTTATAAGGGTTGCCATGGGGGCTGGAGAGATGATGACTCAGTGGTTAAGAGCACTGACTGCTCTTCCAGAGGTCCTGAGTTCAATCCTCAGCAACCACATAACTGTCTGTAATGAGATCTGGTGCCCTCTTCTGGCCTGCAGGCATACATGCAGGTAGAATACTGTATACATATTAAATAAATAAATCTTTTTTTTTTTTTTTTAAAAAGAGTTGCCATGGTTATGGTGTCCCTTCACAGCAATAGAAACCCTAAGTCACATGGGATCCAATACCCTCTTTTTATGTGCAGACATATATGCAGACAATATAGAAAATATACACATATATATGAAATATAAATATATATAAAATATATAAATATATGTGTAAATAATTTTAAAAAAATAAATTGGGAAGTCTACTTGGAGTTAACCATGTTTCACTTCCCCTCTGACAGTTGCTTGCTGGCCAGAAGAAAAGCTCTCCCTTCTGGACATTTGAATACTATCAGACATTCTTTGATGTGGACACTTACCAGGTTCGTGAACTGGCTTCACTCTTTGTTTTCCATACTGGGGACTTGTTTCTTCTGAGATAGAGCAGCCATCGTGTGAGAGCCGCTATACTGGAAGTGGTCTTCCTAAACACAAAGGCTCTCTGCACATAAAAACCCTGTGAGAAAAGCTGAAATGACGAACTTAGTTGCATAGATTAAATCCTAAGGAAAATGAGCCTTCAGCAGAATTACTGCTGTGTTACCTTGCAGGTCTTTGACAGAATAAAAGGGTCTCTGCTGCCGGTTCCTGGGAAGAACTTTGTGAGGCTGTATGTCCGCAGCAACCCAGATCTCTACGGTATGTATGTACGATGCCCTCGCTTCTCTCCCGCAGCCCATTAGGTTCCAGTAAATGTGGGGGTTGCCTGGAAGGTTAGAGAATTGCACTGTTAGTGGGGTGTACAATGTTTTATTGACTCTGTGAGGTTTAGTAACAATGTTTGCAGAGAGTTTGAGGGAGAAGGAATTTCATCTTATGTGAGTGCTGCAGCTGCGTTAATTGTCCTTTACGTCTTCAGGTGACTTAGGTGTAGGCTTGAGGCAGGTGGGCCTTTCCGAGTTCTGTTGATTCTCCTCCATGGAGGGTTTGGTGGGGTGGGTGAGTGTGGAATAGGTTTTT
This sequence comes from Chionomys nivalis, assembly GCF_950005125.1. Lineage (NCBI taxonomy): Eukaryota > Metazoa > Chordata > Mammalia > Rodentia > Cricetidae > Chionomys > Chionomys nivalis. Next base: position 40,333,977 of record NC_080096.1, on the reverse strand, counting down.
GTGGTCTCAGGCATTTGAATATTTGGTCCCCAGTTGTGGCCTGTTTGGGTGGGATTAGGAGGCGTGGCCTTGCTGGAGGAAGTATGTCACTCAGGCAGGCCTGACGATTTCAAAAGCCACATGCCATTTCCAGTTCGCTCTTTCTGCTTACTGCTTGTGGTTCAGCCTGCGAGCTCGTGGCTGTTCCGCTTGCCTGCTGCCACGCTTCACTGCTGTGATGGCGATGGTCCATAAGCCTGCATGAGCCTTCTATGAGTTGCCTTGGTCATGGTGTTTTAGCACAACAGTAGAAAAGCAACCAGTCCAGGTCCTGCTTTGTTACTCACGTATTGAGTTCCTTCTCAGCTACCAGGGTGTGTATGGGGGGGCGGTGAGGGACTCGGACAGTGGCTCTCCATTGAGAGTCTAAAGCAGGGATGGGCTAAGGAATGGGTGTAACCCCTGACTGCCTTGCTATCTGAGGAAAACACAGAGGCTCACCCAGGGCTCCTGAGGAAAGGACTACATACCATGGCCTTTTGTCTTTGAGGGGAGATGAGGCAAGAAGGCAGCGACCACCGCCCGGCCTGGTGTCCTTATTTTGATAGTGAAATCCCAGCGGTGGAAGGAAGGAACCAATTCACAATGTTGTCCTTTGCCCTCGTGTGTGTCCTCATGCGGGACACTCTGGATGTGTGTGAAGACTCAGTTGACATTGGGAATCTTTTTCGGTTGCTTTTCACTCTTTTCTTTGAGGCAAGCAGGATCTCTGTAGTCTTAGAGTGAGATCTGTAAGCATCAGCATGGATAGATCTGAGAATAATGACAAATGAAGAAGAAGCTGATGAAGGGTAGGAATGCTGTTGTTGATATCACTAACAGTTGGTTGTACACGCTCCCGTGAGCACAATATGTGAGACCAGAGGTCAGCATTGGATGTCTTCCTCAATTTCTCTTACCTTAGTTATTTGAGGTATCCCTCTTGTTCCCATCTCCTCAGCACTGGCTGGTTACAGTCCCAGTACCCCTCCTGCCCCTGTCTCCCCAGCACTGGCTAGTCAGAATCCCGGTACCCCTCCTGCTTCCGTCCCCCAAGCACCAGCTTGTTTCTAGTGTTTCTCTGTCCCACCTGCCAGCTCCCAAAAAACCACATGGAGATTTTTTATTAATTATGGAAGCTTAGTCAGTAGCTTAAGACTTGTTTCTAATTAGCTGTTATAACTTAAATTAACCTGTTTCTGTTAATCTGTGTGCTGCCATGTGGCTTTATTACCTCATCTACATAGTGCCCATACTGCCTGCTCTGTGTCTCATAGTGTCTCTGTCCTTCTTCTTCCCAGCATCCTCTGTGCCTGGATATCCTTTCTAGCTATTGGCTGTTCAGCTTCTTATTAAACCAATTGAGTGACATATCTTTACACAGTGTAGGTCAGATATCTCGCTACACGGGGTAGTCATAATCCCAGCCCCCCTCCTACCTCTGTCTCCCCAGCACTGGCTGGTCACAATCCCAGTCACCCTCCTGCCCCATCTCCCCAGCAGTGGGATTACAAGTGTACATGGTTGTGTGTGGCCTTTCACATGAGGGTAGGAAATGAAATTCAGACCCTTACACTTTCACATCAGATTCGTTACTGAGCCATCTCCCCAGCCCAATTAAAAAGATACTTTTAAAGCAGTATATGTACACCTGTTTGTTTTATTGTTCTTTGTTCTTTTCTCTGTTACAAATATTTCACAATATAAAATTAATCATATAATACCTTGTATTATCAATATTTTATTAATTCATATAGTATATATTAAAACATTGACTATGATAAAATTAATATGTAATAGTTTAAAATGTGCCCTTAATTATAAATGTAACCCAAATTAAGGTTTCATCCCACGTCCACCACGTAAGAGTTGGGATTTGGGAGGAAGGGGGAGAGAGAAGGCAGAATGAAGCTGCCTGGCAGAAGCTGGGGTGAGTGTACATTGCATGACACTGGAGCAGGTAGCTGGAGAGGGTACTGAGCCTTGATCATTGTGGGTCTTTTCTGTCAGCCAGAGGGATTTAGATTTTGTTCATAAGCAGTTCGAGGTTCATTAAAAGCCTGAAGTTAGTAGAGAAGGTGTATAAAAATACCTCAGAAGACACCTTAGAGCTAGGGCAGATTTCTTACTTCTGTCCGAGGGCAAGTGTGTGCATCTGAGTTAAACTGGCAGAGTGGTAGGCAGGTATCAGTGACCTTTTAGGCCTAAAGTGTCTGTGTTATTAGCTTAGGGCTCAGGACAGCCAAAGAATGGCAGGCAAGGCTCCATGGGCACAATGGGCTCCTGGTCCACAGGATCTGCATCTGTGACTCAACCAGCTGAAGCCCAGAAGTAAGTTTGGAAAGTACTGCGTCTGTGTTGGGCATACACACAGATTCTTTGTCACTATCCCCCCAAGTGGTACAAGATGGTCACCTTACACAGCACTGGCCCTGCGTTAGGTATTACAGGTAATCAGAAGGCGAGGGAAGTATGTGGGAGGCTGTGTGGAGATGATACGCAAACAATGTATCCGGTTGTACAAAAGGACTTGAGCAGGGCAGGATTTAAGTGTCCTTGAGCATCCAGGAGCCAATCCCCTGCTTATATAGAGGGGCGGCTGCAGAAGTACCTCCCACACCAGGTTTCCTCTGGCGGCAAGATAGTCCCTCTGTCTAGCAGGACTCCTCCGACCTCTGTGATCTGGCCTTGTCTGTCTCCAGCCTCTGATTGTCCCCTTGACCTTGAACAGTCTTCTCTTGATTTTGGTCTTTGTTTGTGCTGTTCCCTCTTCCTGATATCACTCTGTTCTGCCTCTTCCCTGGACTCTTGCTCTTCAGGTCCAGCTCAAACATGCTTATCTCCAGGTTTGCCACCCTTCTGATGTGTCCCTGGCGGACGCTCAAGGTTCGATGTTGTACTGTAGCTCCCTGTGGTATCTGATGTTCTACAGGCAGGAACTACACCCCGACTGCACATTGCTGTGTGCTGAGTGCCTAGCTCAGGGCCTAGCAGTAGTGTGCATTAGTAAATACTGGCAGCGAGTATGCTGTGTTCTTTGCTTTCAAGTTATATGACACTATACTATTTGGCCACTTGCGTTCTTATGTTTGAGTGGTCTAGCAAAACTTTTATTACTATTACTATTATTACCATTACTTTATTGTATGTATATGGGTGTTTTGTCTGTGTATGTGTTGTGCACCACATGCCTGCCCATGGTGCCTGTGGAGACCAGACCATCATATCCCCTGGAACCAAAATACAGACACTTGTGAGTGCTGGGAATCAAACCCGGGGCCTCTGGAAGCGCTGCCAATGCTCTTAACCACTGAGCCATCTCTCCAGCCCTTGCCAAGTTTTTTGGTAGTGGAGATTTTGTAGATTTTGCTTTGATTTTTGTGTCTCTTGTGGTGTAGGAAGTTCAAAATAATACTGTGAGATTTGCCTGGACCCTGGCACAGCGCTGGCCCTCTTCGAGAGGAAGCAAGTGACTTGCGGAAATCGGGTGTTGGTGGCTCCTTGGGGTCGCTGATTACCCAGGTTCCTTTTCTTTCCCACCTTCGGGAGTCGAATACTTGCCTTTGAAAAGCCCTCGTCCGTCTGTTATTCTCCCCAAATGCAGTAATTGTATTAATCTTATGGTATTTCAAGGTGTCTGAAATTAGCTCTGAAGATACTGCCAAATATTAGTGAAAATGAAAAGTTTAAATCTCTCAATTTAAAAATTGTCATTTGTTCTGCATAGTAAATTACTTTTTGTATGTGTATGGTGGTGTGTGTGTGTGTGTGTGTGTGGTATATGTGTGTTGTGTGTGCATACATGCGGGCATGTGCACATGTGCATACATATGTGTTTGTGTGGAAATCTGAGGCTGTTTTTCCTGGAATACTCGCCATCTTTGTTTTTTGAGGCAGGTTTCTCACTGAATCTGAAGCTCATCTCTTTGGCTAGTCTGCCTGTTCAGGGAGCCTCAGAGATTGCCCTGTTTCTGTTTCCTGCCCCTTCTCCCACCAGAATCTGGGGCTGCAGCAAATGGTGTTGTGTGTGGTTTTCACATGGGTGTTGGGGAGGCCCACACAGATTGTCTGTCAGTCTCGTCTGGCAGGCTTCTTACTGACTGAGCTGTCAGACCCATGGTACTTTTTTTTTTTTGACACAGGGCTTCTCTGTATAGCCCTGACTGTCCTGGAATCTCCTCTGTAGACCAGGCTGGCCTTGAACTCACAAGTATCTGTCTGCCTCTGCTCCTGAGTGCTGTCATTAAAGGTGTGCACCATCACTGTCCAATTTTTTTTTTAAAAAAATAAGATTTATTTGTTTTATTTTCTTATATGTATGAGTATTTTGCCTTTCCATGTGTATGCATACCACATACATACCGGGTACCTGCAGAAGTCAGAGAAGGGCATTGGATCCCCCAGAACTTGAGTTATAGATGGTTGTGAGCTACTATGGAGGGCTGGGAACTGAACTCAGGTCTTCTGCAAGAGCAACAAATGCTCTTAACTGCTATGCCATCTCTCCAGACCCCTTAATACTTTTTCTAGGTAGAAGGGGAAGAGGATGGTGTTAAAAAATCAAGCATGCCGGGCAGTGGTGGCAGCCTGGTCTACACAAAGAAACCCTGTGTTAAAAAACCAAAACCAAACAGAGCAAATAAAGAACTCAAGCACACAATGAAAGGATTTTCTGTTTTTCTGAGGAGCCGTGGTAGAATCTCCGGGGTAGATGGAGGTGAAAGTGGAAAGGGGCACAGCCAGATGTGTGTGCATGGACTATGTCGTCTGTATGGAATATGCACGCACATGCATGCACACGCGTATACACACAGCCACTTATATATAGTGTTGACTGTTTCTGGCAGGATTCTCTAGGAACTGCTGGGAGCTCTTGGGATATAAGTGCTGGGCTGGAATGAGAGGGAAGAAAGCTTCTTGCTTTTTTCCCTGTATTCTCTTTTGAACTTGGAAGTATTATTATTATTATTATTATTATTATTATTATTATTTGTATGTATGCAGTAGCATCTTGTGGGCTGTCTGTTTGACTTGGAACTCACTGTGTAGACCAGGTTGTCCTCAAACTTGCGAGTGCCTCATCTTCTCTCTCTGTGTCTTCTTGTTGCTTTCTCTGCAGGCCCTTTTTGGATATGTGCCACCTTGGTCTTTGCCATAGCAATCAGTGGAAACCTTTCCAACTTCTTAATCCACCTGGGAGAGAAGACATACCATTATGTGCCCGAATTCCAGAAAGGTAGGTATATTGTGTGAGTCATTTGTGGTATGGACTGTCTCTGTGAGCTTTTACCCTCTGAGCACAGCATCCAGTCTCTAGGTGCCGCACCCCTGCTCTCAAATACAGCTCCTACCCCAGAGTTCTCCACATCACATCTGTATAACTCCCCACGATGGTAAAAATCTATTGCATATAACCCTTCCATCCTAAATGTATATTATTCAGTGGCACATATATATTCACAGTGTTGTAAATCTGTATGATTTTTAGGGAAGCTGTCAGACTGAATAATATGTGACTTGAGTTTATTCTAAAAATATACAAAATGACTAACAGTGTGCGTGAAGCTTGGCTGTAGCAGCATTTGTGTTATCTGGGGGCTACAAACAGCAGAGCCATTGTTCTTTATGTTCTGAAGGCTCAGCTAGCTAAGATGCCTGTAGCCACTAATTATAAGGCATCTCGAGCATTGTTGGAAACCAGTAACTGTGCCAAACAGGTGCCTGTCATGTTTGCGGTTTTGCTGACAAGTCTGCAGTGGTCAAGACTTGGAGAGGGCCACACAGAATGAGACCCCAGCGTGGGCTCGTAAACGACACTCTTGCTTTAAAATGTCCTTCTTTCTTTGATTTGTGTGTGTGTGTGCGTGTGTGTGAACACGTGCCCATATATGAGTGTGAGCATGTGTGCCATATTACACACGAGGTCAGAGGTCATCCTGGGTGTCGGTCCTCACCACCTTGTTTGAGGTGAAGTTATGTTGACTGCTGCATGCTCCAGACTAGCTGGCCTGTAAGGTTCCAGGGCTCCCCTGTCTCCGTCTCCCATCTCATTGAAGGTGTTCTAGGGTCACAGATTCACACCATTGCATTGCATCCAGCTTTAATGGCATCTAGGGAATCCTAACTCAGTACTCAGCTTTGCCATCAGTGTTTGCCCACTGAACTGATGCCCGTCACTAAACTGCTTATCATAAAAGCAATGACAACCACTATTTGGCAGTGAAAAGAAAACAGATTACAGGGACTTGCAGGTGACGTCCAGCCCGAAGTGAGGAAGGTTGGCCTTATTAGATTTTATCCAGACCTGGTGTCCTTCCCTACCCACGCCCTGCTAGGAGACTGTGTGCAGCCTGGATAAGAGCACAGGCTCCTGAACGGAACACCAGCCACAGGTCCCAGCCCTGCCATTCACTCACTTCTGCCTCTGTGGCAATGTTCTGAGTCTCAGATTCCTCATTGGCCAAATGGAAATGATAATACTTACATTGTAGGGCTGGCGTAAGAATAAAGAGTTGAGTCAGGTGTGGTTGCTCACTCCTGTAAGAGGCCAGAGGATCAAGAGTCTGAGGTTAGTCCAGACAGTGTTTTCTAGGACAACATGAACTGCACAGTGAGGCCTTGTTTCAGAGGAAGAAAGTTTTGGATGTGTAAGTAGGTTAGAATAGTGGTGTGTGAAAGAAATTCAATAAATATAATTAGTCATGTCTGTGTGGGTGTCTATGTATAAAGGCATGTATTTATGGGAGCGCATTCATGTGTTCTTCCTTCTTTTTCTCCCCTTTATTCTATGTAAATTGTGTGTATATATGTGTGTGTGTATGAGAGAGAGAGAGAGAGTCGGAGTCCATGTATCCTTCTTTTTCTCCCTTTTTGCTTTGTTTGTTTGTTTGTTTTGAGACAGGTTTTTCTCTGTGTATCCCTGGCTGTCCTGAAACTTCCTCTCTAAACCAGGCTAGCCTAGAACCCAGAGATCCACTTGCCTCTGCCTCCCGAGTGCTGGGATTAAAGGTGTGCGCCACCAGTACCTGGCTCCCTTTTTACCTTCTGTATCCCTCTTTCTTCCCTTCTGTCCCTGTAAGCATAGAATCAGACATAGATTCAGTCCTAGTTACTAAAAAAGTCTTCGTTTGACTGTAAACTTGGGTTGTGTTCCCCGAGAGGCATGAGCATTGCCTTCAGGTAGCTCAGTGGTTGGCAGAGCAAGGCAATGGCTATGTTGCTGTGAGTAGTTTAACTTCCACCCTGCAGGTTCGTGTAGAGCTACCAACCTAGAAGAAAGAGTGGCCTGCCCTGCCTGGGGAGGGCGCTGGAACACAGGAAGGTCCTTACTGTTGTTAGCCCTTTAGCTGGGCACCCGGTGTTAGGAAGTGCTGGCTGATAGAGCAGGAAGGTGATCCTTGCTCTTTCTATGACCATTCTCCCAGCTCATGTGAAGAGTGGGTGCTGTAAGCCTGTGGGTGGCAAGGTTGGGGAAAGCGCTTGCCTGAGTCCAGAAACCACAGCAGAAGGAGGAACTGACTCCTGAAATGGTGTCTGGTGGACACCCCCCACGTACACTCACACCCCCCTACGCACACACCCACACACAGACGCGCGCACACACAAACACCACGTATACATTAATAGTAATTAAAACTCTTCTAATAGTATGAGTCATATCTGAGGTTAGATTCTGCTCTGACCAACTCATTAATTGTGTCACTTTGATCAAAATGCTTGACATCTCTGGTCCTGTTTTCTTCTCTAAAAGGATATAGATATGATATGAGATACTATGTCTATACACTAGCTAGTAACATAAAGTGGGTAGTTCTGGTTTTTTAAACACTGAAATTTTTTTTTTTGTTTTGTTTTTTTTTTTTTTTTTGGTTTTTTGAGACAGGGTTTCTCTGTGGCTTTGGAGCCTGTCCTGGAACTAGCTCTGTCGACCAGGCTGGTCTCGAACTCACAGAGATCCACCTGCCTCTGCCTCCCGAGTGCTGGGATTAAAGGCGTGCACCACCATCGCCCGGCTGAAAATTTTTAAAAATTTAACTTTATGTGCATTGGTGTGAAGGTTTCAGATCCCCTTGAACTGGAGTTACATACAGTTGTGAGCTGCTTTGTGGGTGCTGGGAATTGAACCCAGGTCCTCTGGAAGAGCAGCCAGTGCACTTAACCACTGAGCCATCTCTCCAGTACTGGTAGTTTTGATTTTTAACATAGTTTTCTGTATAGTTCAGGCCATAAAGTTGTCATTGTATTGCCTTAGCCTTAGTTCCAAGTGTTGGGATTACAGTCATATGCTTATATCATTAATAATAACTTAGATTATAATCCTTTGTGTGTGGTGTGATACTGGGAATTGAACCCAGGGTCTTGACATATTTGCCACTCAGCTTCATTCCCAGTCCTTGTTCTTTTGAGACAAGACTTTACTCGGCCCAAGTTGACTTCTAGTTCACTGTGTATCTGAGGGTGGTCTTGAACTCTTGATCTTCCTGCCTCTACCACCAAAATGCTGGGATTACAAGGTCTGATACTATGCCTGGCTCAAAACCTAATTTATTTATTTATTTATTTAGATAGATAGATAGATAGATTTATTTTTTGAGATAGGGTCTCTCTGTATAGCTCTGACTGTCCTGGAACTCACATGACTGGTCTTGAACTCACAGAGATCCACCTGCCTCTGCCTCTGCCTCCTGAGTGTTGGGATTAAAGGCATTCAGCACAATGGCCAGCCTCGTTATTTATTTTTAAATTTTATTTATATAAACAGGTGTTTTGCCTGTATGTATTTCTGTGTACCACTTGCTTGCCTGTTACCCTAGGAAGTCAGAAGAGGGAATCAGATCCCCTGGGATTGGAGTTATAAATGGTTGTGAGCCATCGTGTGGGTGCTGGGATCACACCTGGGTCCTATGGAAGAGCGGACAGTATTATTAATTGCTGAGCTATCTCCAGCCCCCACATCTAACTCTTAACTGAATCTGTATTGTAGGTCAGTCCCTGCTCAGAATAGTTCTCACCTCTGTTGGCTTGTTTGATTTTCCTGATGGCCTTATAAGGTAATCTTACTTCCATTTTGCAGACAGGAAACTGAACAGGAATGTTTGGTAACTTTCCACCCAGAGTTGCTTTGCCTCGGGTTAGAACCCGTGACTTGGAATCTGCTTTGCCTCAGACACTGTGTTGCCTCTCATAAAGCTCTGAGTGCAGGGTCTGATGTCCAAACACTACATAGTAAACAGTAGCTACAGCCAGGGTAGAATTTCCTTCTGCTTCCCTTTCCCACCCAAAGAAAAGGGATTCTGTCAGCAAAACTGCGCGTGGCTCAATCAGGGTGCTCCAGTGTGAGAAAAAACTGCCATGGAGAGCTGGAGAGAGGCTCAGAGGTTAAGAACAATGACTGCTCTTCAGAGGTCCTGAGCTCAATTCCCAGCAACTGCATGGTGGCTCACAGCCATTTATAATGAGATCTGATGCCCCCTTCTGGCTTGGAGGCAAACTTAGAGGCAAAATGTTGTGTACATAATAAATAAATATACTTAAAAAAAAAAAAAAAACTGCCATAGAGCCCTCAAAGACTCTGGACAATGGCTTGCTCTCACCAGAGTCTGACCGAAATTGCTAGCATGGGCTTGTTTTTACAGGAGGTGCTAATTGAGTTGTTTGCTGATTTTCATGTTGGCAGGGCATGTGCCTTGGCTTAGCATGCTCTAGGATTGTCGTCACTCCAGTCCTGGGAGTTGGCACTCTTCAGGAGAGAAGAGGAGACCAGGGGACTGTCCAGTGACGGTTCCCAGGAGCTGCTAACAGGCGCGTCTGCTGCCGACGCAGAGTTATTTACGCAGGAAGAAACTAGGCGTGAGCCGGAACTCCATAATTTAGAGACCTATTACTAGATGGATGGCAAGCAGAGAGGTTAATCTCTACCCAGGGCATTTTAATACATTTGCTAAAGAAATCAGTGTCAGCTCTTGTTTTGCTAGGGAGGAAAATGTGTTCTTCCAGGGGAATCGTTGGATTTTATTTGATCTAAAAGCTCAGTGTACTTAGACACATTTAGAATGGCTTTCCGAAGTATTTCAGTTACATAATTCAGTTGTTTCAATGACTAGTTTTTAGTCACTAAGAACTATAAAACCATACAGGAGACACTGGTCACCACCACAAAGGTACATGCTAAGGATTCATTAGATCGAAAAACATTTCTAAAGCACCTACTGTGTGCCAGGTGCTGTGCCAGGTCCAGCAGACACAGAGCAGAAAAAGGGTATGACACAGCCAAGTGGTGGCGGTACACACCTTTAATCCCAGCACTTGAGGTGCAGAGGCAGGCGGATCTCAGAGTTCAAGGCCAGCCTGGTCTACAGAGGTAGTTCTGGGACAGCCAGGACTACACAGAGAAACCCTGTCTCGAAAGAAAAAAAAAAAAAAAACAAAGGCACGTGAAGCAGCCAGGTAGTGTGCTTGCTGAGGCTTCTCGGGGACGGAAGTATTCTGTCATCTGTCATCTGCAGTGTCCATAGCGGCCACTGTCATCTATGCCTATGCCTGGCTCGTGCCTCTGGCTCTCTGGGGCTTCCTCATGTGGAGAAACAGCAAAGTGATGAACATCGTCTCCTATTCGTTTCTGGAGATCGTGTGCGTGTACGGCTACTCGCTCTTCATTTATATCCCCACAGCGGTGAGTACCATGCCAAGTAGATTGAAAGATGCTGTTTCGGGTGGAAAAATTCAACAGAGTATCCCACGGGGCCTTGTTACTTCCAGCCTGCTGCTCCCCTGTCCCTGAAGGTTCCCCTGTCCCTGGAGGTTCCTTTTGCATTTAAAGTATAGGACAAATGGGTGCCAGGAAGGCAAGGGCTTTGCTGTGTCAGGAGCCCTGGGTTAGCACCATCCCCCTGCATGCTGGTAGCATGCTCTTAGCGTACGTCCTGGGAAGGAACACACACACACACACACACACACACACACACACACCCCATTCAACCACATGCTCTCTCCTTTTCCAGGTACTGTGGATCATTCCCCAGAGAGTTGTCCGTTGGGTCCTTGTCATGATTGCCTTGGGCATCTCGGGGTCTGTATTGGCAATGACATTTTGGCCAGCTGTTCGTGAGGATAACCGGCGCGTCGCCCTGGCCACCATTGTGACAATCGTGTTGCTCCACGTGCTGCTGTCTGTGGGCTGCTTGGTACGTTGTCATTGTACCCTCTTGGTGTGGTTTTAAACGTTTATCTGGCACGTGCACACGTTACATGTGTGGAGGTCAGAGGTCAGCTAGATTCAGTTCTCTATTTCCATCACGTGGGCTCTGGGGGTCAGGCTCACGCCAGCAGGCTTCCCTGCGAGCATCTTTACCTGACCAGCTCTCTGGGTGTGCTTTGCAAAATCCTCAAGTTGTTAGGTGCAGTGGCTCTTTTCAAACTGACACTGGGACCTAAGCATCAAGATCGTCCTAGAAGGAAGGTGGCAGAGGTGCGAGGACTTGGATGTAACGTGTGGCTTTCCTGGCTTCTGTGATGTGGTTAAGATTCAGTGTCTGGCCAGCGAGGGATGAGTGACCATATGAGTGACCATAGGGCTGGGGGAGGGGCTCTGCCTGCTGGTGCCTTTTTGGTTTCCTGTCCATGGCTAGACAGATGTTGGACATCTGGCTGGTTAGAATGAAGGGGACAAAACAGATTTCATGGGTGGGAAACTTAAGATTGGAGTCAAATTAGACACCTGGATTGTTGCTAAGGGGCACAGTGTTTGAACTGTTTGAGTCCCTATGTCTAGGTGTCCTTTCAGGAAAAGCATGTGCTCCTGAGTCAAGCAGACCCAGCAGAAGGCCAGCTCTGTTATGTGGTGGCTGTGTGTGAGCTTGGCCACGGTTCTGTGCTCCTCCGAATCCTACTGCTTCATCTGTGGTCTGACTGGCATCTTCCCGCATCGATTGTCCCAAGAGTCAGACAAAACAATACACAGGAAGCATGTGACGTGACATAGAGCTTGTCCACTGACGACCTATAGAGCTGTTGTTTGTTTATTTGGTTTTGGAGCCTGAGGAGACATGCCCAAGCTCTTGAGATACTGCGATGTCCCTTCTGTTTCTCTACTGCCTCCGGTTAACGTCTTTCCTCCTCTGTGCTTTTAGCATTGTCAGGTAGGCTGAGGCGAGGAAGGAAGGAAGGAAGGAAGGAAGGAAGGAAGGAAGGAAGGAAGGAAGGAAGGAAGGAAGGAAGGAAGGAAGGAAGGAAGGGCTGCTTTTTTTTTTTTTGGAGGGGGGTTAAAGGCCTTTTTGTGTTTGTTTGTTTGTTTGTTTGGTTGGTTTGGTTTTTTGAGACAGGGTTTCTCTGTGTAACAGTCCTGGCTATCCTGGAACTCACTTCATAGACCAGGCTGGCCTCAAACTCCCTGAGATCCGCCTGCCTCTGCCTCCCAAGTGCTAGGATTAAAGGCGTATGCTGCCACCACCCAGCTGGAAAGGCCATTTTTAAGTCTGTGAGGTCTAGAAAGGAGCAGGGCACATTGAACGCAGAAGCGGGAGTGCCATTATCATTAAGAACACATTTCAGGGGCAAGAGACGGCTCGGCTGCTAAGAGCACTAGCAGCTCTTCCAGAGGGCCCGGGTTCAGTTCTCAGCCCCCATGTGGAAGCTAACTGCCATCTGTAACCTCAGTTCCAGGGAATTTAGTGTCCTCTTCTGACTCTATGAGCGCCAGACGCACATGTGGTACACGTACATACGTATATGCAGGCAAGACATTTTTCACATGAAATAAATAGATATGAAAAAGAAGAGCCCATTTTGAGAAGGTGGGGGTGTGGTCTAATGGGTAAATTCGTTTGTTCTGCAAGCCTGAGGACCTGAATTTGAATTCCCAACACCCACATAAAAAGTTGGTGTGTGGACATGGTGGCATGTCTCTTCGGTCCCACTCTTGAGAGGCAGAGGCAGGCAGATCTCTGCAAGTTCCAGGTCAGGGGACTGGAGAGATGGCTCAGTGGTTAAGAGCACTGACTGCTCTTCCAGAGGACCTGGGTTCAATTCCCAGCACCCACATGGCAGCTCACAACTGTCTGAAGATCTAGTTGCAGGGGATCTGACACCTTCACACCAGTGCACATAAAATAAAGTTAAATAAACCATAAAAAATATATAAAAAAAAAGTTCCAGGTCAGCCAGAGCTACATAGACCCTGATTCAGCATAGACCCTGATTCAGGAGGAAGCAAAGCTGGGCATGACTCCATGTGCATGGGACTCCAGCACTGGTGGTTGGAGACAGGTGGATCCAGGGATCTCACTGGTCAGTCAGTCTTGCCGAGTGAGGGCTGCTATCTCAAACCAGTAAGACGGAAAGTACATAATGTTCTGCCCTGTTCTCTACATGAACGTAGCGTGTGTGACTCTACACACTTGCTGCATATCACACACACACATACACACATACAGGCCCCAAACAAACCAAATTAAAATGTGAAAGAACCCATTTTGGGGTTGGGGATATAGCTCTGTGGATACAGTGCTCGCTAGCCTGCACAAAGTCCTGGGTTTGCTTCCCTGTGCCACATGAACTGGGCGTCGTGGTGCAGGAGGAGTGGAACTTCAGCGTTGTCTTCAGCTACATAAGGAGCTGGAGGCCAGCCTAAGCTACAGGCCTCACCTACAGAAAAGAAAAAGAAAGAAAAAAGCCTGTGGTAGCTGTGTTAGGACCTGCAGGATCTTTTACTGCCCAAGACTCTCCCTTCTCAGATAATGTACTGGAGGTAGAATTTTCTAGAAGAGATGAGGGATGGCTCAGTAAGTAGAGATGCTTGCTGCCAAGCTTCATGACCTGAGTTCAAGCCCCAGGACCCACATGAACCAACTCCTTTACATTGCTCTCTGACCTCCAAATTTGCACTTATCCTTTGTGCTTCCCCCTATGCTAATAATATAATTTAAAAGTAAAATAGTTTTCTAAAAGAGAGCGTCGTTGGAAGTAGAAAGAACTCTGACCAGGGAGGTGCTGGGTGATGTAAACTGAGGCATCTTAGCTATCATAACCTCAGTTTTCCTTTCTTTCTCGGCTTCAGTGAGAGTCAGCATATGGCAGGTAACCCCTCTCCTGAGGAGGGTTCTTCAGGTCAAAGGCATCAGCAGAAGTTTCCAGGGCCACTCTGCTGCAAATTGTAACCTAATTCCCTCGTAGGAGTGACCCAAGGTCACACAGCTCACAAATTGACCGAGGCTCTTGTTTCACACTGTGACCGTGCCCTTCGTTGGTCCCTCTCCCCGGGCCATCTGTGCCCTGAACTTTTCACATTGTCTACTTGGCTGAGAAGTTGGTAGAGAGGCAGAGGGAAGAGAAGGGCACATTCCATTCAGCTCTGAAAAGTCGCCTAACCGGAGCCCGTTGGACTGTGGACAGGGGTGTCCACCAGGAGAAGGGCTCTTCTTGTGAGAAGCCACTGTGTCTCTGGACAGCTTGTGAGCCCATCACCAGGGGCCTGGAGGCAGGTGGGTCTCTGAGGCTCCCTGCCAGTCAGCTTAGCCTGCTTGCTGAGTTCTAATGAGAGAATGGGTGTGATTTGAAGGAGGAGGATAGTGCCAGAGGAGTAAGCTTGGGGTCGTGCTCTGGCCTGTACACATGTGTACGCGTGTGTCTACACACCACACACAGGTAAGCATGCACATAGACACACACATAAAAGGGAGAGGAAGAAAACTGTGTCTAGTCATGGACTCAGAAGACATTCTTGTTATTGAAAGTGGGAGGAGGAGTTGGCTGGTGAGTCGCTTGAGCTGAGGGGTGCCAGCTGAACCAGACAGCCTAGCCCGGCTTTCTCAGTCTCCCCTGGGGAAGCTGGACTGGCGTCTTTGTCTCAGGGCAATGATGTGTGTGACCACCCCACGCCTGCTGAGGCTCCCCCATGACTACACTTGAAAATGATCTCCCGGTCTTCCCTGAAGGCGCACACCTGGCGGGGACAGTGAAGGGAAGCACCCAGAGAGTGGGTCCTCAGTGGCTCGGCGAGAGTCAGACAAGCCTCTGTTTGAATGGTTACCGCCAACCTCAGAGACACCAGTGCCTACTGGCCCACAGTGCTCAGGACCGGCAGGGTCGGGTATAGACCCTGTGCCAGATCACAGGCTGTGTAGACTGGAAGAAAATGTCTTTTAGACACCATCTTATCAGTCTTTTTACAGACAGAACTGAAGAGGTAGGGGCTTATCTGCAGGCACAGCATTAGTGGTTAGTGCAATGAGGGACCCGGACCATTCAGCTCGGAGGCTCTGGGAGAGGCCCTGAGGAGCCCAGGATAGGGCCCCTGACTCACTCATGTCCCCCAAATAGAGGAAATTCCTTCCTTTGTGCCAGAAAACAGCTGCAAGAAAAGTAAGTTTGCTCTGAAGAGTTGATAAGCTAGAGGGAGGGGTACATGGCAAAGAGAAACTAGATTGTTAAGTTTCAAGGTTGGAACAGTCTGGGAAGCCCAAGCATGTCATGTTGGCGCCCTCTTCTGGCTAGTACGGGCAGAGCTGGTGAAAATAGTTAAGCTTTTTACCTTTGCACCTTTCTGGGCCTCTGGTAGCCCTTGGCATAGTAACAGTTTTACTTACTCTTTGAAGGGAAGCTCAAGGCTAACAAGATGGGTGTTTTTCTGGGCTAACATGAGCATCCTCACACTTCAGGGCAGGAGGGAAGATCTTTGCTGCCTTCTCTCTCCCACTACCTCCTGATTCTTGACAGCTAAACTGGATGACGAGTGGAAGCACTTGTCACACACAGTCTTTTTTTTTTTTTTTTTTTTTTCGAGACAGGGTTTCTCCATAGCTTTTGGTTCCTGTCCTGGAACTAGCTCTTGTAGACCAGGCTGGCCTCAAACTCACAGAGATCCGCCTGCCTCTGCCTCCGGAGTGCTGGGATTAAAGGCGTGTGCCACCACCGCCCGGCCACACACAGTCTTCACATCCAAGCGCAAGTACTAGGCAGTCAAGCATGCCCAGCACTTTTTTTCCAAAGTCCCTGCAGAGAGCCAGCCGACTGGTTTAGCAACAGACAGCTCAGAAGCTTCTGGCTTCTTAGTATCACGCCAAACCTGATGAGATGCAGGTAACACAGACAGTCCCTGTGTGGCTCAGTATTTGCAGAAGTGAGCTTTGGAGTCAGGTGAGCACAGCTGGAGTCCTGGCTCCACTGCTCATCCGCTCATCCGGGCATACTGACCCGAGGGCAGTCTCTGTGAGCCTCAGTTTCTGTACCTGTCAGGAGAGGATCACCGTAAGAAGCCCTCAGGGTCATTGGGAAGATTTGGGCATACAACGTAGTGCAGCCAGTGAGTGGGAACTAAGTTTTAGAAGGTTGGGTGAGTGAGACGGACAGGACAGACTGAAGGACTGATGGACAGACCGGTGGCTGCAGTTCCGTGTGATGACTCGTGGTCAGGTGTGGGGAGGGGAGAGGCCCCAAAGACTCCTGCTCACCTGGCTCCCTCGTGTGTCTCCTTCCTGCAGGCTTACTTCTTTGATGCTCCAGAGATGGACCACCTCCCCACAACTACAGCCACTCCCAACCAGACAGTAGCAGCAGCCAAGTCCAGCTAACAGGGAACGCAATTTT
This sequence comes from Chionomys nivalis, assembly GCF_950005125.1. Classification (NCBI taxonomy): domain Eukaryota; kingdom Metazoa; phylum Chordata; class Mammalia; order Rodentia; family Cricetidae; genus Chionomys; species Chionomys nivalis. The sequence goes on along the minus strand of NC_080096.1, from coordinate 40,317,378 downwards.
CATCTTGTGGGGTACGTTACAAACGGGCAGGGGCAACAGTTCTGTGTTAGCCTGAAGGACAGGCGGTTAACCCTGTGTCTTTCTGCACACCTTCATGTGGGTATGTTTCTGTCGCCGAAAATTCCGTTTTGAAGTCCATGCTCCGTCGCCCTGACAGAGTTGGAAGCGCGGGCTCTTGGGTTCCGGGCAGTGGAGTCCCTGCTCTGTCCTTACACCTTCTCTGCTTCCTGTGTCCTTTCCAGTGCACGAGAGGGTGTCTTCATTTCCTGACTGTCCCAGTGATTTCCCTGTACCTCTGTGACTTCTCAGGCCGGGCTCTGAAACCCGTGATGCTCTCTTGAATGACCCCCTGGAATCCTCTAAAGGCTTCTGAACTTTTGTGCCTCATTTGTTCAGGGCCACTGAAGTTATCCCTTCATGAATGGTTAGCTGAGTGGGCTAGAGTGCAGAAGAAAGGATCCAGCTTCGTAACTTATGCTTCCCCTCCTGTTCTCCCTCCTTAGCAGACCAAGGCTGAGCCTGTTTTTGGTGGACAAGTTTCCAGGTAGCTCAGGGTAGCCTCCCATTCACTACGTAGCCAAGGATAACCTTGAACTTGAGCTCTTGACCCTCACCCTGCTGCCCCTGGTTTTCAGATGCTGGCATTACAGGTGTGTTTCCTCGTGCCTAGTGTGCTTCCCCCGACCCTTCCCTCTGGGTGAGAATTGAACCTGAACCCAGAGCCTTGTACAAGCTAAGCAAACACTTTATCGTACACTCCATGGTGAGCTTTGGTGGAGAAAGGCAATGATAAGTTAGGATGCGGTTTCTCGGGCCAGGCATCTGGGTCTCCACCTGTACTTTAGTTTTACAGACTAACACACATTAGTGAAGGGTAAGGAAAGCTGAGGGCTGGACACAGGGCTTCTTGTCTGTTTTTTCTTGAGCTTTTTCACACTTCGGTGACTACTCTCCGATCCAGCATTGCGTTATCTTCTTCCAGATGACAGGACAAGATGGAGGATCTCCCAGTTTGGTTTCTCAGCCCCCTCCTAGAGAATCAGAGACGAGTGTGTTACCAGTGGCATTTACACACTTACGTTGTGAAGGGAATTAGACTTCAGTCAAGAGGAACATTTGAAAGATATCAGAAAGAAAAGGTCAGGTTGTAAAATCAGTAAAACAAAGCTATTTCTGACTCAGTCTCCCGTGGTCCCACACAGCCTTTCCACCATGTCACATGGTGACTGGCATTTTCCAACACTAAAGTGCCTCTGGCTTCACTCAGGACAGGGGAAGCTTTTTGTGTGGTACCAGCGCTGGTACTGACTATGGCGTTGTACCATCTGTCGTGACCAGACTCACCTAGATGCCCCCTGCCACCCTTCAGCCACTCCTCCCTGCCAGTCACAGACTGAAGCAAAGGTCCACTTCATCTGGGAACCACTCAGGGCTGACAGAAGCATGGGGGTCCCCCTTGTTTGTGGCTCTTTGCAAGTCCTGGGTTTTCTCTGCTCCCATGCTGAGCCGTTGCTATTGCTGGAATGCATCCACACTTGTAATTCCATTGTCTAGAACATTCTTCCCTTCCCACAGAAGTCACTTACCTGCTGCTCCTATTTACACTATGCGTACTCTTTTCTTGTGCTCAGGACCCTGTCTGTCCATCTGTCTGTCCATCTGTCTGTGTATCTGGTAGTAGGTTCAGTCTTTCAGCCATCGTTTGTCCTCTGTGTACCCGTGTGACTCCCTGGTTAGAACTGGCTCCCTGAGAACAAGGGGTGGATTTCCTTGTCCACCATATAACCTTGCGGCCCACAGTGAGTGCTAAGTTAGTGTTTGTGAGCACACTTGGCCTCTCAGTCTGTGAAGACCGGCTGTCCCTCAGTTCCTATCTGCCTGAGCTGCTGTCTCGGGGCGAAGGATTTATGCCATGACCTGCAGGCTAGTAGTCGGGCCGAACTAGAGCCTGTTCCTACCTACGAGGTGCGTCTGAACCATGGGTAACCTGTCTATAAAATAAGGACGGCGCAGCCTGTATGAGAAGATTGTCGGGAAGCTTAGTGACAGTTTTTATATAGCTCCTGGAAGCTACGCACTCAGTGGTGACACTATCCTGACAATGGCTGGTGATTTATATTGAAATTTGCTGGACCCCATTGACTTTGCTCTGATACTTTATCTCCTTTTCCTAAAGGGTATGGGAGTTTTTTTCTTCATTGAGTTGTAAACCCTTCAAATTAACAAGATGTGATGGTCAGAGGAGCCTCCAGTGGCTTCCTAGCTGACGCCTGCCTTTCTCCTCAAGGATACGCAGCTTAGAATCAAAGGCCAGAGTAGGGTGGATTTCTGTCCTCATCTGTGTCAATGAAGCTAAGGCCAAGAGCGTACAGATCTTTGCTCTCAGTCACCCGAGTGTGATGGCAAACTAACACCTGTCACAGTCTGCTTTTCAGACCATTTTCCAGGTCGCTGTGCCGTCGGCCTCTCTTACCAGGCTTGCCCATGATTGCATGGATAGGAGGGTGGATGTGTGGGGATTGACTGTGATCGTCCACTACTGAGAAGCAGAACTGGGACTTGAACCCAGGTCTTGCAGAGCCAGCTCCTGAGTTTGCCCATCTGCCCCAATTTTTAGAGATAACATTCTTTCTAAAATCTAAATCTGCGGGCCACACTGCTGCCATTCAGAATTTTGGGGGACCCTCTTGTCTGGCCTAGAGAGCTGTAGTTAGTAGTGCCTGCTTCTTGACTGCATGTCTTGCTTGTGGCAAGTTTGGATCGTGTGTCCATTACCTGTTTTGCTGTTTCCCTCAGTTTTTGCATGCTGGGGAATCTGGGCACAGCTTAGCCTCTTCCTCACTTTCAGGTCCTCTTACAAGGCTGTGGCCTCGTGCGGGCTGGACTGGGGCTCATCCAGAAGCCAGATCTGGGGAAGAACGCTTCACTCCTGGAACTGGTGGTGGGGTCTTTCCTGTGGCTGGTGAAGATGAGGCAGCCTTGCAGGCTGGTGGCTGGAGGCCACCTTCCGTTCCTTGTCCCGTGGGTCTCTTTAGGTGATCGCAAACCTCGTCAAAGCCAGGCCCAGACAAGGGGTCAGTAAGAGTCTGTTAGCAAAGATGGGAGTGACTGTCTTACATAGCATAGACCCAGAAGTAAGTCTTTCCCTTGCTTCGTTTTGTCAATTAGACGCAAGCCACAGGTTAGCCCATACTGAAGGCAGGGGAGGGGCTCTTACAAAGGGCATGAGACAGCCATTGTTGAGGCTATTTTCCATTCTTTACCCGCTGCAAACCCATGATGTATGCTTTAAGTATACTATTGTCAATCCGTATGGTACTATTGAGACTTAAGTTTTTGAGGAAATATAAAAAGAAGTTCTAGTGTTTTCTTGTCATTCTTAAGTGGTTGGTGTGAGTCCTCCTTCCTTTGCAGGAACACACCGTGGCTTGTTTGCATCAGGACCTAATCACTCACCCAGCTAATCCTGCAGATGGACTCTTCTGACATTAATGAAGAAGGCCTTGGCAGGGCAGGTCCCTTCCTTAGGCCAGAGTTCTCAGGGCTAGGACAGAATCTTGGTAGACTTGGCTTCTGTAGTGCTTGGCCTGGGTCTTGGCTGACTTGAACAGCGCGGGTGACCAGTGCATGTCGGGAGGGTGAGCCAGCCTTTGCGTAGGGATGATGGTTTCTCCACTGAGCTCAGGGCTTCACTGCTGTTCATACACTCGATAAGGCAATTCTGTAGGACTTAGAAAGACAGTTTCTGCCTCCGAGATCCTCAGTCTGATGGCGTGATCCAACCTAACAGGTCACACCGCGTGGTGAGGTAGATTGTCAGCTGAGCCCTGAATGACTCAGGCTTCACAGACAGGTCTCATTTGAACTGTGTTACCTTCGGGACACAGTTCTCTCTTCTGGAGGAGTAGTCACCATCCCATGGCTTGGGGAAGGAGACGATCCAGGCTATTCAGTGGGACACAGTGATACCCCAGAGGCACACATCTCTGAACGACAAACTCTGAGTCCAGCTAGAGAGAGACAGAAAGAAAGAACGCAGACAGCCATGGCCTAGCCCAGGTGCTGTGCCCCTTCAGAGAGTCGGTGCAGGGTCCACAGAGCTGGCTCCTCTGGGCTGTGCACAGATCTGTAAGCTGGGGGAGTTCCATTTAGGTGTCAGGTCTCCAAATGAGGTAGTTGATGAACGGCTTCTTTGCAGCCTCCCTGGCAGAGCATCCGTCGCTTTGCCAATAAGAGGGGCTGTTCAGAGGCCCGGGCACCGTGGATTTACGAGCTGGCGATGTCTTCTACTGTAAGCTCCGGGCTCCTAGCTTTCATGGAAGAAAAATGGCTTCAAATCTCAACAATAACCTTCCCTATATAAATCTGTGTATGAGGACAGCTTAGCGTGGAATGGGATTCTTGTGAGAACATTAACCTCTTCTCTCCCAGGAGCACTGGATTCTAGGGGAGCCTCTAATTACTGGTAAGTAGGGAAGCTGCCCCTGAATAAGTCACTAAGGGAGCTAACTGCAGCCATCCTATCTTGTGCACCAGCTTATTACCTGAGCGTCACTGCTGTTTCTCCTGTGTCAAAGCCCTGGGAACATCCAGAAACTACCTGGGAAGGTCTGCTTGCTTGTGGGATTGCCTGGAAGAACATCCCTGGGCTGAGACACCCTCCCCGAGGCGGTATTCGGTGTATTTCTGAGGAGAGCAGCCGGCAGTCATGGTGCAGTGTGACGAGGGCTTTAATAATAGATGAACAGAGGGTTTCCAGCCAGGCCTTTGTAACTAAAATCCTCCTGGTCAGACACATGGGGTCATAAGCTGCATCCTGGTACTTGCTCACACCACCAGTGCCCACTTCTCTCTCTTTTTGAACATGTCTGTATGTGTGCATGTATGTATGTATGAATTCATGTGTGTGTGTGTGTGTGGTATGAGTGTGTGTGTGTGTGAGAGATGGTACCTGTGTGGGAAGCCAGCGGACATACCAAGGGAGCTGTTCCTCTCCTACCATGTGGGTTCCGGGAAACGAACTGATCAAGGCAACAAGTTCCTTTATCCTCTGAGCCATCTTGCTGGCCCCAGAGTGCTTATTTCAGAGGTTAAAGGTACAAAACATTTCCAAGGTTTCTACACATTAGTTCTTTAATTATGAAATCAGCTTTGACTTTGTGCTGCAAGCCCCCCTCCCACCATTTAAAAAAATAGTTAGGTGTGCCTTTAATCTAAGCAGCAGTTGAGGGGCGGGGAGATGTAGGCAGATCTCTGAGTTCAAGGCCAGCCTGGTCTACATAACAGGTTCCAGGCCAGTCAGGGCTATATAGTAAGACCCTCTCTTGAAAATAAATTATACTATTTTAGTTAATTCCTTGAGAGTTTTACACATTTGATCCTATTTTCTCCACTTCTCCCAGCCCATCTCAGGTTATTTCTTCATGAATCTCCCTTGAGATCCTTCAGTCTGCAGGTTTCTCTCCATCACACACAGGAGCCTGTCCTTTCCCTACTAGATGTGGCAGCAGTGCCCCACCCAGACGATCTCTGTTCAGTCCTTGGGCTGTCTCTTTCTCAATTGTCCCCTTTGTTCCCTTTCTTGGAGGTAGATTGAGGATCCGGGATGCTAACTGGGTCACAGTCCGCTCCGAGTGCAGAGCTCAGGGCCTAACCGGGATTTGCGGGGTGGGAGTAGCAGGCAGCCCTGTGACTGAAGTTGAAGAGCCATTTCTGCTGCCTATCTCCTGGGATCTTGATCTTGAACCTCACTTTTGTTTTTTTCAGTTCTCTCATGTTTGGTGGTGTGTGGCTCTTCTAGACACAATGTCCACCGTCAGAAGCCAGGATGGACGACGTCAGCAGGGAACTCTGGTTGCGTTGAGGCCTTGTCACCTGTTTATCGAGAATTAAGTGCTGGCCTGGGGGTAACAGTCACGTGCTAGAACTGTGTCTAGCGTGTGTGAGGCCCTGAAAGTCCAACTCCAGAAATAAAATGCAGTGGTGTTCGATCTGTGTCCGTCGGCTCTTCTTTCCCACGTTCTGATCATCGCTGTGACGAAAGCGGTTGCTGTGTTTGGGAATGAAAGGTGGTGGAGCGTGTAGGCAGGAGGAGGGTTCGGGTAGGGATCACTGAGTCTAGGAGCTGGAGGCCGGTCTGGACAACATAGTAAGGTCTCAGCCTCCAGTCGTTCTCCTAACCCCGTAACAACTTATAGAGGGGCACACCTCATGTTTTGGGGATATCCTCACAGAAATTATCATTTAGACATAGTCTAGTAAGATGAAGGAGTTTTTGTTTTGTTTTGTTTGAGACAGCACCTTCCTATGTAACCCAGGCTAGCCTTAAACCTGTGATCCTCTTACTTCAGCCTCCCTAGTCCTATGATTGCACATGCGTCCCATGTGCCCAGTTGGAAGCATGGGATTTGAGACTAAATCCACTTTAAGCAGAGTTATAAAGGGATTTGAAGCCCCCCATAAGCAGAGGCACCATAAAAACAGAGAACAAATGCTTGGGGGAGCTGTGAGGGGTCTGCGAGCAGATAAGTTGCAGTTTCTTTTAAAAATGTTTTGAATATTCTATGTATAGTCTTCTCTGTATTATGTCTGTGTACAGTGTGTGTGTCTGATGCTCTCAGCAGTCAGAGGGTGTCAGGTTCCCTGGAACTGGAGTTACGCAGTTGTGAGCCCCCAAGTGGGTGCTGGGAATTGAACCCTGGTCGTCTGGAAGAATATCAGTGTTCTTAACCACTGAAGCATCTCTCGGGCCCCCAGTATCAGTTCCTCAGACCTCTACTTCCTGTCTTGGTCCAGTGCCCAAGCACAACATGTAAGCTGAATGTTAGTAACTAGCTCTTCCAGGCACATTGGTCGAATGCCCACGAGGGCAGACGGTGACCAAAGGTGAAGCTTGCGTACCAGATGGAAGCACCCAGCACAGCGCCTGGCTCTGCTCCTGGCTTAGTAAGTGCTGGTGGGCTAAATGAAACAAAGGGCACACAAAATGAGGGGAATTTGAGTTAGTGAGAAGCTGTGTGTGTGTGTGTGTGTGTGTGTAGCGCAAATTCTAATTGGCCTTAACATTAAAAATCCAGAGACAGCTATCAGGGTAAATGCTGAAAGATGAGAGGAGTAAAGGAGCCAGCCACAAGAGCAACATTTTACCACTACCCGATTCTCAGACCAAAAGGGGCAAGATCCTGTCTCCACGGTTCCGCAGACTGTATGGTCTCTCTATAAAACTTCAGACTGAATCCTGAGCTCCTGTCTCCTCCTGTGTTATATTCCTCTCTCTGCCCAGCCATATCACTCCTGTCTCCACTTCCCTAGTGCTGGGGTTAAAGGTGTGCGCCACCACTGCCTGCCCTCTATGGCTAACTAGTGTGGCTAGCTCCACGTTCTGATCTTCAGACAAGCTTTATTTGTTAAAGCACAAAAACAATATCATGCACGTGTGTGTGTGTGTGTGTGGTGTGTGTGCATGCATGCACATTTGTGTCTCTGTGTGTGTGGAGGCCAGAGGTCAAGGTCAGCTTCCTGTGTTGTTCCTCAGGCTCCTTCCACATTGCTTTTCTCTCTGGCCTGGAGCTCACAGAGTGGGCTAGGCTCACTGGCCCACCCTGGGATTATGAATTCCTACCTGTGCTCAGCTTTTTCACCTGAGTTTGGGGATTGTCTTTTGTCTTCACAGTTGCATGGCAAGCGCTTTGCTGTCCATAGCAATCTTTCTTCTTTGTGGAAGCCATTGTTTCACGTACTCCCGCGAGTCTCACGCTCACTGTCAAAGGATGACTTCGAACTTTGTATTCTCCTGCCTCAGTTTCTTGAGTGCTGGGATCGCAGGCATGTGCCACTGTGCTATGATTTTGGGGTGCTGTTGATCAAACCTAGGGCTTAGTGCACGTTAGGGAAGCAGTCTACTAACTCAGCCACACCCCCTTCAGTGGTTATCTTTTTATTTATTTATTTTTTTTTTGGTTTTTCGAGACAGGCTTTCTCTGTGGTTTTGGAGCCTGTCCTGGAACTCGCTCTGTAGACCAGGCTGGTCTCGAACTCACAGAGATCCGCCTGCCTCTGCCTCCCAAGTGCTGGGATTAAAGGCGTGCGCCACCACCGCCCGGCCTAGTGGTTATCTTTTTATAGCATAATATTTACTGATATAAATTTAATTGATATAAATTTAATATAGCATAATATTTACATCTTCACCCCATGACAGGATGTTGTGTTGTGTTTTTATCTGTATTTTACACCTGAAGAAATAGGGGCTCAAGAGGATCAAGTCACTGCACTTAACAAGTGTTATAGCTCAAATTAAATACAAAACACATTTTTCTTAGCAATAAAATCCATTAAAAAAAGATTTCAGGGGCTGGAGAGGATGGCTCAGTGGTTAAGAACACTGACTGTTTTTCCAGAGGACCTGAGTTCAATTCCCAGCAACCACATGGTGGCTCACAATCATCTGTAATGAGATCTGACGTCCTCTTCTGGTCTGCAGGCATACATGGAAGCAGAATGTTGTATACATAAGTTAAAAAAAAAAAGATTTCAGTGAATTACTGAGTATTAAAAAGAGGGCTGCAGAATCCTTTGCTTTCACTTTTTAGAAAGGTGGCATTCTGAAAAAAAAAAGGATTGAAAAGAAACACATTTCATGGGCTGGAGAGATGGCTCAGAGGTTAAGAGCATTGCCTGCTCTTCCAAAGGTCCTGAGTTCAATTCCCGGCAACCACATGGTGGCTCACAACCATCTCTAATGGGGTCTGGTGCCCTTTTCTGGCCTGCAGGCATACACACAGACAGAATATTGTATACATAATAAATAAATAAATAAATAAATAAATAAATAAATATTAAAAAAAGAAAAAGAAACACATTTCAGTTATTTCTGAATGTGTAATATCCTTACTCCCAGGACTAGTATAGCTTTATTTAAAAAAAAAAGAAAGAAAGAAAAAGAAAGAAAGAAAGAAAGAAAGAAGAAAGAAAGAAAGAAAAAGGGAAAAGACAGGAAGGCAGAGAGATGGCTCAGAGGTTAAGAGCACTGACTGTTCTTCCAGAGTTCCTGAGTTCAATTCCCAGCAACCACATGGCGACTCACAACCATCTGTTGCCCTCTTCTGGAACTCAGGCGGAACACTGTATACAATAATAAACAAATAAATCTTAAAAAAAAAAAAAGAAAGAAAGAAAGAAAGAAAAAGAAAAGAATAAGGAGAAAAAGAAAAAAGGACTACAGTTCCCAGCATGCTTCACGTTACATCTCGAGCCTATACTTTGGAACTCCAAGTTCCAGAATGCAACGCTCCTCCCTTTGCGTTGCAGGGGTTGTGGAGACTACAGTTCCCAGAATGCAGCATCGCCGTCCCTTGCTTTTGGCGCCCCGATGGACCCTGCTTCGTAAGGACGTTTTGAACTCCAGAGTACGGTTCCTCGAGTCACAACCCCCCGGGGGACATGTGACTAAAAGACAGTTCTGGCCGGTCGAGCCTATTCAGAACACGCCGCGGAGAGATGGTCTGGCGGCTGTGGAGGGCTCTGCTCAGGCAGTGTTTCGGGCAGCCCCAGCTGGGTCCTCGCGGGACCTTCCTGTCTTTGAACACTGGTGGCGGGCGTGCACTCAGTCCCCGGCACGCTTGATAGCAGGGGCCGCCATCTCCATGGCCACGGCTCCGAGTGGACCCTGCGTCGGCGGGGCGCGGGACATCCTTTGGCGCGTGAGTTAGCGCGCGGTGACGCTCACTGCCTCCCTGTGGATGGGCGGGCAGGCAGGCTCTGGCCGTGTGGCGCGCTTGGCTGGAAGTGGCCTGTCTTCGGGATTGGGCGCAAGGCTGTGGGGGTGTCTTCAGTGGAAATTAGGTTTGGGGTGTTGATCTGGAGTCCGAAGTGGAAGTTGATCAGCGCGGGTGGGATGAATCGAATGGGAATTTGGACAGGGTAGGAAAGATGTATTGCAAAATGTTAGTGATTCGAGCTGCTGCATAATAAATGCCTTGATTCCCGGGGTTGCGAAATGGGAGTTTGTGCCCTGTGCAAAAACAATGTGGTGTGGCCTTAGCAGACTGTGGGGCTGGGAAGAACCCAACCGAGCATATATTCTTGGTTTAAGACTGTCCCTGCATCGATTCTGTGTATGAGCGGAAAGAGAATAGTATTATTCTTTTCCAATAGTGTTTCTTTCTTTTTTAATCTGGAATGAACTACAGTCCAATAGTGTTTCTACCTGGATGTACTGTAATCTATCCCAGGCTAAAAATAAAAGGATATTTGGGTCTGTTTGTTAACCACTTGTATCACCAGTCACACTAAATCCTGTAGAACTTATTCCCGTGTTTTCTTTTTCTGTGGACATGTCTGTGTTAGTGAGCACGTGTGTACACTCAGAGAACTAGGGAAAAAAAAGATGATTTCACCCTCACCTTAAATGCACTTGGTGTTACACTTGACTTTGTCCCTGCCAGTCCACGGTTCGGTAGTGGTATGTGACATTACAGAGAGTGAACTAGGATTTGGTTATAATTAGTAGTGGTTAACGGTGGTAGCCCATGTGAAAAGGCAGGCTTTGCATAGCTAATTAATGTAACGGACTTCATGATTGAGGAGTTGTGTTCAATTGTAGGTTTTGGGTTGGAGGATAGTTAGAAGCATCATTTGGTCGGTGTTGCTTCTGCCCGTCTGTACCACAGCCTTTATAATCTTCAGCAGCGTCGATGTGTTCCATCCTATACAGTGGCTGTCAGGTAAGCGGGGAACTCTGGTTACTGCCTATATATTGTTGATCCATCAAGACATTCACTTTTAGATAAGGTATAGGTACGCCATGTATAACATAAACTGCATTTTGTTATATAAAAATCAGTAAGTGTGTCAGATTTTGTATAATGATCAAGCAAAGCTCATTAGAAGACTACATAAATAGCTAGGTATGGCAGTGCACACCTGTAGGCCCAGTGTCACTTGGGAGGCAGAGGCAGGATGATATAAATTCAAGGCCAGCCTGGGACATATAGTGAGAAAAAGAAAAAGACTAACACAAATAAAGACTTGTCCTTTGTCTTTTCCTTTAAAAAGATGTATTTTTTATGTATATAAGTATTTTACCTGCATGTATCTGTGTTCATCACATGCACGCCTGGTGCCTATGGATCTCCTGAAGCTGGAGTAGCAGATGGTTGTGAGCCACCATGTGGGTTCTGGGAACTGAACCCAGGTCCTTTGGCAGAACAGCAAGTGCTCTTAACTGCTGAGCTCTCTCTAGCCCCATTCCCCCTTCCTTATTTTTTGTTTGTCTTTTCTTTTGACAAATTTATTGCCTTTTTTTTTTTTATCTTTTAGAGAAAGAGTACTGTCCCTGTCACCTATTTAAAACTGTAGATAGAAACTTGACCTATAGTCTTAAAAAAATGTCCGAACAAGCTGGTTAGTGGCACATTCTTTGTTTGTTTTGTTTTTTTGAGACAAGATTTCTCGTGTAGCTATAGCTTTGGAGCCTGTCCTGGAACTAGCTCTTGTAGACCAGGCTGGCCCAAACTCACAGAGATCCACCTGCCTCTGCCTCCCAAGTGCTGGATGGGCTTGAAGGTGTGCGCCACCACCGCCCGGCCCACGTGGCACATTCTTATAACTCAATTCTTAGGAGGCTGTAGCAGGAGGCACTGGAGTTCCAGGTCAGCCTGGGATTCATATGGAGAAACGATTTCAGAAGCAGTGAGTGACAAAACAGAAGCTATATAAATATTGAAGGAATACTGCCTTCTTATTGTGGTCAACAAAGATAGAGGGGCCCAAAATAAAGAATGAGACGTAGGGAAAAAGGTAGAAGCAGGCTGAAATGTTTGTTGGGGTCTTTGGATGTAAAATGAAATTAGGACATTTAGGAGCCGGAAAGATGGCTGAGAGGATAAAGTGCTTGCTGCTCAAGCATGAGGACCTGAATTTAGAGGCCCAGCACACACATAAAGCCAGGTGTGTGTCATGCATCATAACCCAAGCGTTGTGGTGGAGCTCACTGACCAGCCTAGCCAGCTGCTGAGCTCTGGGTTTAGTGAGAGAGCTTCAGGTTAAAGCATAGGATGGAAGGCAGCAGAGAAAGAGACCTGGTGTCACCCTCTGGCCTTCAGGTGTGCACGCATGAGCAAGCATGCCCACACAAAAATAAGTTAAAGCAATCAGTGAGTTCATTGAAATGTAGTTATTGACTTATATCAGTTGTAGCCATTACTGTGTGCCAGACCCTACATACCTTACGTTTGTTATCTCTTTCCTATATTGCCGCTTAATGAGGTGGTGTTGTATGTGCTTTGTGAATTCAAAACTAAGGTTCAGGCTAAAGTGATCTGTTCAACATCCAGCTAGCAAATGACTGAAGTCTCTGACTTCAAATTTGTTTTCTCGCTGTGTGATATAATAGACAGTTTTCAAAAATATTTAATTTGGGCAGTGATAGCACACACTTTTAATCCCAGCACTCAGGAGGCAGAGGCAGGCAGATCTCTGTGAATTTGAGGTCAGCCTGGTCTACAAAGCGAGTTCTAGGACAGCCAGAACTGTTACGTAGAGAAACCTTGCCTTGAAAAACAAAACAAAACAAAAAAGTTAAAAGACATAAATATTGTCAGACTAGGTTTTGAAATCTTGAATTTATTCTCTAATATTAAAAAAACACAAATTACTTTGGGAATTTTATTCCAGAATATGTTCCTTTCTTTTTCTTCTCTTCTAAGAAACTGCCAGCCATCAAGGAGTTAGAATTTTGTGTTGCTTGGCCTTTGGAAGTATTGCTAATCAGTAGAGCCATGCTTTTGTTGATGTGTGTCGGCCTTTGCTAAGGCACACCGGACTGACGAAACTAACCCATGAGCTAGTGCATGGCAGCTGATTAATTGTGGAGGTCTAAGAAATGCTGCAGTTAATCCTGGTCTCTGAATTCTACTTTGAAAAATAATTGCTTTCATTATTAAGTGAGTCTGTTCAGCAAACATGTCCCGTGTCTCTTTCTTTTGTTCATATTTTTAGACAGTAACATGCATAGTTTGAACTTGGAAGCATGTTGGTTGCTGGGTTACTCTGAAATGCGAGTGTTTTGGTTTTCACGGGGACATCGCTGGTCTTTGTTATTTAGCCCTTTAGATGACTTTTAAATTACACCGTTCCCATGTTACTTTGACTTTAGCTGTAGGCACTAATTGCATTTACTAAGTAGAGTTTAAAAATTCTGTTTATGTTTTGAAAAGAAACTTGGTATGTTGCTGTGTAGTTCTTCGTGGTGAGATGTTTGCATATGGTTGTATTTTCTCTGTTACTGACATCTGTGTTATTTAAAAGAAATTCTAATACCATTTTTTTCCAGTACCCAGAACAAAGTCTAAATAACTCCCTTTGGAGTTTTTGTGTCCTATTGGACATGTCAGCAGTGTACAAATAAATGCTTAAAAAAAACAAAAAACAAAAAAAAAAGACAGACTTTTAAAAGACTACAGTTGTGGATTCTGCTGAGATGGCTCAGTGGTGAAGGGTGCTTGCTATGTAATCATGGGGACCAGGGTGGTGTCTCATAGGTGCCTGTAACCCTAGTTCTGAGGGATTCATGCTCTCTGTCCTGTGCTGTGTGCACAGGTACACAAGCATTACAGGTACACATTCGTTCACACAGACTTCTGCACACACAAAGTTAAAAACGCTGGTTGTACTTTGAGCTCTTGTTGTATTGCCGTGCACTGACAGAACTGTAAGACCGAATGGGCTGCACTAATTCATTTCTTGTCTTCTAGATTCGTTCAATGACTTATGTAGTTCCCGTGTCATCTTCTACCTCCTGCTGCTGTCAGTGGTAATTATAATAATAAGTATTTTCAATGTGGAGTTCTATACAGGTAGGTTTCCGAATTTTAATCTTTTTAAAAGTTTGAACATCAGGGATATGACATGTGCTTGCAGTCCTAGCGCTAAGGAGGTTTGAAGGAGGGTCACTACAAGTTTGAGGCCAGCTGTAGCCATGTGGTGGGTTAGACAGTTGTCTAGGTTAGATGCCAAGACATTGTCTCAAAACAAAACAAAAATAATTTATTCTACCCAGGGCAGAATTTTAACAGTGTCTTCATAGTCATGTTCTGTTATTTCTTCAGTGTGACACTTACTATTATCTTGGTGTTTCTCTTTTGAAGATACATTTAGGGCTTTGGGAGACTTTGTGTGACTGTTTACAGAAGTTGGGTATAGACATTGGGCAGAGTCATAAAGACAGTGGAGTAGTGGCACCAGGGGCCGCAGGCCATAGGTCATTGGCCACTGGGTAAGGTTTGTTGGGAGGATGGAAGGGTCAGGAGGTGGTGCTGGGCTGCTTGCCAGCAGGGTGAGTGTCCTCATGTCTCAAAACTGGGTATTTATAAAGGATTTAAATCATCGATTTTACTTTTAACCACATTGAAAAAATAGATGTAACCCCTTTAATAGTTCACAGTTAGTGTTAAAGCTCTGAGTTAGCAAATGAATTATGAAATAATTCCTTATGGGGTACAGAACAAAATCTGGGCTGACTTTAAATTTGTAATCCTCCTGCCTCAGCCTCCTGGATACTAGGATTACAAGCATATGTTACTGGCTTTGTGAGGTTCTTCCTCCACTCCCCACCCCCACCAAATAACAACGTCTGTAGTTTTATAATATTTAATTAAAAGAAAAATGGGCTTTGCCTTGGTAGAATCCTGGATTCCAGGGCATTTTTTTACTCAGTTTATTCCTTTCTTACCTTTTTAGACTCCTGATTTGTCACTTAAGGTTATTCAGATTATTTATTTATTTGTTTGTTTTCCATGGCATCTTTCTTCTCCTTTTAGCTTTTAGTATTAAAAAGAAAGTTCTATATTTAAAAAAAGCAGTATGTAAATTTGAAGTCCTGATTGGATGTTGCAGCATACTGTTTTTCTTTGCTTTCGTAGTGTTTCTTGCTGACTGGGTCTCTGTCCATTCTAATCCTGTTCAGAGTTCCCTGGCAGATGGGCCGTGTTCTCACACTCTCTCCTATGCTCCTGGGTCATCTTCTGTATGTAGGTGGGCCAGGTGAGGGCGCTCAAGTTAGTATTTTTATTTTATTTTATTTCTTTTTTTGGTGTTTTTTGATACCAGGTTTCTCTGTGTAGCCCTGGCTGTCCTGGAACTTGCTCTGTACACTAGGCTGGCTATAAATTCAGAGATCTGCCTGCCTGTGCTGGGTCAAAGGTGTGCACTCGTGTTTTCAGGGCCTCACTGGTCGTGTTGGCATGTCCTGTAGGAGTAGGCTTATGCTTGTACTGTGTGTCAAGCATCATGTGCTCCCAGCTTGCTCCAGAGGGTCTGTGAAGTGTATTTGCTCACAGGTACACTGAGCAGGTACGACAGAGTCCAGGGGGCCATCTTTGACCCAGTGTGGGAGCGGCCTAGAGGAGCCAATGGCTGGACCAGACTTTGAAGGAGGAGTTGTATTAAGCAGATGACGAAGAAGAAAAATGATTTCTAGGGAGAAGATGGAACTGAAAGAGTGTTGACTGTCATGGCAGGGTTTGTCACAGTAGGAGGTCGGTCACATAGTTGGCTCTGGGCCGTTTTCGTGGGGAAAGGAGGTGATGGCAGCTCCCTCCCATTACACTTCGTTCTTGCGCACACAGCATCTGCAGCACCTCTTTTCTTTGGGTATACTAAAAGATTATCGCGTGTCTGTGTCAGGCAGCCTAGACATCCGGCAGTTGTCCTCCAGGGCACTTCCGAGAATGTCTTGAAATACCCATATAGAAGCTCGTGAGCCTACATAGACCCCTTGCAAATAAATAATTTGTAATGACTATAAGCATTTGATATTCATTATTGTGATTTTTGTCTTTGTGGCTTATTTTTCAGAGATGAACTCTATAGTGAGTTTCAGATGCTGAAATAAAGACAATTTGGAGCTATCTTCTAAATTATTTATTTTATAGCACTTAGGAAAATGTCAGAATTAGCATTATATTAATTACTTGGGAATATTAATTTAAAAAAGCGAAAAGGCCATATGTATGGGTACACATCAGTAATCAGGAGACAGGCAAGGGTGGATATCAGTAGTTCAGATACATCCTCCACTCTGCAGGTGGTGTGAGGCCAGTCTGGGCAACACGAGACTCCCGTCTATAAAACAACAAAAACAAGAAAAATGGAAAATGTTAATTATGTCCCTCATCTCTAGATTCCCTGGTTTTTCTTGTATGTGTGCCTCTTTATTTCAATTTTTTAAAAGCTAGAGTTGTTAGCATAAGAGCTTCCTGTACTGGATTTTCATTGGTTGGGTGTTCGCAGTGAGAGGGAAGTGAAGCTCCTCCAGCTTCAGATTGCGTAGTTACAAAGCCACGGTGCTGTGCTTTCTCTGCAGTTGTGCCCGCCATCCCCGGCTCCCGACTGGCCCTGATAGGGAGGATCCTTCACCCTCAGCAGCTCATGCACTCCTTCATCCATGCTGCCATGGGAATGATGGTGGCGTGGTGTGCAGCCATCATCACCAAGGGCCAGTACAGTTTTCTCGTGGTTCCCTGTACTGTAACTGAGAGGTATAGTAAGTGTTTTTTCTTCTTTCTAGGGACCGTGTTTGCTTACCAAGTCAAAGGAGCCCTGTGGAGATCAGTAGTATAGCGCTCTGCCTTCTAGGCTCTCACAGAAGTTCCTGTTTCTGTGGATGAAGTGTTAGTGATAGTTTATGTTTCAGGAAATTAGCCAATTTTAAAGACATTCGCATGTGGAAGGGGCTGTGAGGTGCTGTTGGGTCTCTGGGAGTGATTCAGGGACAGTGTCAGCTGCTTGAGAGTTGAGAATGATAGCCATGGATGCAGATAAAGATATAATGGGAGAAGGTCCAGTGTGGTGCTCCATGATTTTGTATCTTCCTGGGAACTTTAAGGACACTGTCCAGAGGCCCAGAGAGGGATGCCCAGTTAGAGCCATGAGAAGCCCAGCGCTCCAACACCTCCACTAGGTGCATGCAGATGAAGTCAACTTGCCTTGGGAGCAACATGACTGTTGTGCATTTCCAAGGAAACAGCAATAGTCAGGATCTCGTGCGTCAAGGGAAAATGCTTTGTTAATCTTTTGCTTCTGTTTACCTAAAGTGAGTCATTTTGTTAGAATTGAGGCATTTCTTAAGTGATTAACTTGGAATCTTGCCTTTTGGCAAGTAGCCTTAAAACAATAATGTGTTTTTGACTGTTGAATTAATAGCTTAACTTTTCCCCTCAGCTTAGATAGCCCTGCTGCCCAAACCTGCATGAATGAACATCACCTGTTTTTCCTCCTGGCTGGAGCATTCATGGGCTATAGCTACAGTCTTCTGTATTTCATTAACAACATGAATTATCTCCCGTTTCCCATTATACAGGTAAGATATAATTTGAGCATTTCCTTACCTATAATACTAATATGTCTATACATATTGCCAACTTCATCTGATTAAGTCAAGATTTGATCAGTAAAACTGGAATTTGTCAATAAAACTCTGTGGGTAAAATTGACTGTGAGTTCAGATCCCATGAGAGTGCAGTAGCACAGGCGTCTGATATCAGTTTGCTTGGAGGACTCCCGAAGCTCAGAGGTCAGCTACCCTGGGGTGCAGGGTGAGCAGAACAGCACCCAGAGGTGGTCCTCTGCCCCCACAAATACCCGTTCCCATCCAGACTTGTCTGTCTTCTCTCTCTCTCTCTCTCTCTCTCTCTCTCTCTCTCTCTCTCTCTCTCTCTCTCTCTCTCTCACACACACACACACACACACACACACACACACACACACACTCTCTTTAGCACCAAAATCTTCAAAAGTGGGTTTGGAAGACCTTTGTGTCCGTGAGACTTCGGTGTGTTTTGAGAGCTCCAGTCACCCTTTCCTGCTGCCACTCTGAGCATGCTGCTCCTGCTCCTGCCTTTCCTGGTCGTGGTAACACTTGCTGTGGTCCTGCAGGCTGGAGGAGGCTGACAACATTCATGTGAAGGGCTTGGTGTAGCCATCTGCTTAGGAATGTGCAAGTGATTTAAGACCCTTTTAGAATAAGGCGTGGGCGTGTAAATACAACTCTTTGATTGGTTTGAGTGGTGCAGTAAGAGTGCTTCAGTCAGGTGAGTGTCGCACACGTACACACATGTGTGTGCTTGCTCACTTGCATGTGTCGAGGCTAGAGACTGAAGATGGATGTCTTCCTCAATTGATTTTCACTTTAGATTTCAAGACAAGATCCCTACTTAATCCAGAATTTATTAACTTGGCAGAGTAGCTGCCCCTGAGCTCCAGGGACCCTCCTGTCTTGCTTCGCCTGTGTAATGCTAAGCCCATAGGCACACACTGCCACTTCTGACTCTACATGAGTGTGGGGGATCTGAACCCAGGCCCTTAGGCTTGGAGACACACAAGTGACTGGCTAAGCCATTTTTCCTGCTCATTCACTACGTTTTTTAAAAAATTTAATCTGAAGCAGGTGAGATACTCGGCAGGGAAAAGTACTTGGAGCACAAATCTTATGATCTGCACTGACTCTGGATCCCACAGTGGACCAACCTGCAAAAGTCATCTTCTAACCTCCAAATGTGCATTTTGACACATGGCTGCTTGCAGACAGATGGACAGACTGACAGACACATACACAGAGGTTTTAAAAAACAAAAGCCCCACCTATAGGAATACAACCTGGAGCTGAGGCATGTGTTTCTGCTATTTCTGATTGTGTTTTTATGCACTTCATTTTGGCCCTGGCTGTGAGGCCTGGGCACTGGAATTAGCTCTAGACCAGTCTCTTCCCACTGGCTCCCTCACTGGTGGAAAAGAAGTGAGATGTAAAGCAATCATGTGCTAAAGTGAATTTCGTCCATGAGAACTGCGTACGAGGGTTCTCCCAGCTAACGACATGCCTGTTGCATCGGTGATCAGGAACTGCTGAGAATACATCTGTGAGAAGATCTGTCCCTCAGAGGATCTGATCCCTACCTTCCTGAGGTTGTGTGTGAAAAAGAGCTTCCTTTTTAGGAACTCTTTACGTTTGTGAAGAGGGATTTTAAAAGTAGGGGTGCACCCAGAACATCTTGAAAATTCCATACAGGAACACTCTGTTGTACATGACCGTAAATCCAAATACAACAAATTCAGAGAAAGAGAAAAAAATTAAGTGTCAGAGAAAACTCTTTTGATCGTCTTGCTGGACCTCCAGGTGAAGTCAACTGTCTACTTAATGTCACAGATGTGCAGGGCACACAGGAGCTAGTAGTTGACAATGCTGAAAATGACTTTTTTCTACCATATAATGCTAAATTTTAGGACTTCTTGTAATTTCTTTTGATCAAAAGTTTATTCTGAAACAATAAACTCTCACTTCACAGTAACTTTGTAAATATATATATATATATATATAGACAGGGTTTCACTGCATAGCCCAGGCTAGTCCTGAGCTCTGGCTCTTCTTGCTTCAGCTCCCCAAGTGCTAGTGACAGGCATGTGCTACTACCATACCTAGCTTTAAAATCTTAATATTTAGCCAAAATGTATATTTGGGACATCTCTTGCAGCTACAAATGTATAGCTGTCTCCCTGGGTGGGCACCGTTTTTTGAGGGTGGCAGGACAGTGGGGTCAGAGAGGCGAAGATAGGGTGATAACAGTTGAAATGATGGATCTGGGTGACTGGAGCTGTCTTCTCATTAGTCAGATTTGTGCCTTCGTTTTTATTGTGATAAGTTTCCCTCCCTGAGAGGCTGAGGCGAAGGAGTGCACTGGCTTAGACTTTTCACTGTCTGAGAACATTGCACATGCACAGTGGTCTTGTCTTGTGCGTGTTGAGCTGGTGATCAGAGCAGGGTGAACTGATAGGAAACAAGAGAAGACAGGCCCATTCCTTTTCCTCTCTGCCTCTAAAGAGTGGTGAGATACTTTAGTCATTTACTTGATATTGTCAGTGTTTTTACTTCTGATCTTAGTTATGGAGTGTAAAAATTAACTATTTAAACATTAGAATAGTTTGTCTTATTGCACAATTATTGTGGGTTTTTTTTTTTTTTTTTTTTTTTTTGGTTTTTTGAGACAGGGTTTCTCTGTGGTTTTGGAGCCTGTCCTGGAACTAGCTCTTGTAGACCAGGCTGGTCTCGAACTCACAGAGATCCGCCTGCCTCTGCCTCCCAAGTGCTGGGATTAAAGGCGTGCGCCACCACCGCCTGGCTTATTGTGGGTTTTTAAGTTCTAAATTACATTTTTATTTCTGTGTGTGAGTGTGTGTGTGTATACAACTTGTACCATATGGGGTCTCCTGTGGCCTAAAATGCAGATCATCAGGCTTGGCAGGAGGTGGCTTTATTCACTGAACTTTCTCATGGGCCCCCAGTTATAGTTTGTTTTGTTGAGATTTAACTCTTTTCTGGTAGTACAGGCATGCTCCTGTACCCTCTAGCTGCAACCTTCGCTCTTAATGATTGTGCTTCAGCTTCTGCCTCTGCTAGAGTGTCTATCCCAGAATGATACAATGTGTCCTTTGACTTTTTTCTTGTTTTCCACAGCAGTATAAATTTTTGCGCTTCAGAAGATCTCTCCTCTTACTAATTAAACATAGCTGTATGGAATCCCTGTTTGTGGTCAGAAATTTCTGCATTGTGTATTATTTTTTTGGTAAGAATTTCTACCTTCTAATATATTATTAGCTCATAGTGTAGAAAATGTCCGTTGCAAAGTTACTCTTTAATGAATTAATATTTTTTATAGTTGTGCCCGATCAATTAAGGGAATTTTAAGGAAATGTGATATATACATGTAAAATATTCATTAAACAGAGAAATCTCTTATGTTGCAAAACAACATAAGCTGTTCACTATTGTGTTCATCTCAGAAAACCAGATGCTGCACAAGGCAGCCAGGATGGAACAGTGGTTCTGAAGGTTGAAAGCTGGGGAAAGGGGAGGGGCTGTTAAGGGCAAAGTGTTTAGGTATGCATGCGGTGAGACAGTTCTAGATATCTGTTGCACAGTGGTCAGCCAACAGCTCTGTGCTGCACGGCTAAAGATAGTAAACATGGCAGGGTTAGAGGACCGCTTGCAAGAGTTGGTTGTCTCCTGTTGTATGGGTTCTGGTGCCGAGCTCTTCCCTGCTGAACCACTCACCAGCTCAGAAGCAACACAGCTACACATTTTGCTCTGTGTGAGTGAGAGACAGGGACGAGTGACTGCTCACCTGTGGATCTGAGATGGGGTGATGGAATTGGTCACAGTTCATGGCATGTATCTGTTAGCCACATGTATCATGTACTGAAGAGTTGGAAGTGCTACATATAGTCCATCACAGTTGTCTTGCCTTTCTTTGTTTTTAATAACCATGGTGACTAAGACTTGAATATCTTACAGTTGTACATTGGAAGGACTTCCAGTGTTTAGGAATTAATTCTCTTGAACTCTCCATCTCTTTTTTTTTTATAAATATTTATTTATTATGTATACAATATTCTGTCTGCATGTATGCCTGAAGGCCAGAAGAGGGCACCAGACCCCATTACGGATGGCTGTGAGCCACCATGTGGTTGCTGGGAATTGAACTCAGGACCTTTGGAAGAGCAGGCAATGCTCTTAACCTCTGAGCTATCTCTCCAGCCCTAACTCTCCATCTCTAATCAGACAACCTAAAATTTTAACTGAGGTCTCCTTGTGTACTTGAACCTCGTAGTCTAAAGCACGCTGAAGAGTTGTTACTTTGACTTCTCATGTTCTTGTCTTGGTGTTCTCTGCAGGCCATATTCCCAAAGCTTGGATTAGCACCGCTATGGACCTTCACATAGATGAGTAAGCCAAGTCTAATTTTACCTCTCTTTCTTTCCTTTTAAATTTTGCTACTTTCTAGATGTTTTGTTTAGGTTTATCCTTTAATTTTTTCTTTAAATTGAAATAAGAAATGGCAGAAAAGAGGTAGGTGCTTGGTGTAACAAGGTGCTCGCTCATGCCCTGTCCTGTTTGGAGGCTGGAAACTCCACACTACTGCTCACACCCCTGAGCAGCCACTGTGGGGTCAGGTGAAGGCTGAGCTTACCTTGACGCTGCACCCTTCCTGGCTTCCCCACCAATCTCTCCTGTGCTAGACATCTCAGCTCCTCATACTTAAGTTTGGGTGTTTAGTGCCATATATTGTGCCCCATTGGGCTTACCCGCTTCAGTATAACCCCCTAAAGATGCTAGAAGTTACCTAATCTTTCCAGTGTAGGCTTGAAAATTAAATCATTAATGTTCATAAACTTTCTGAGTCATGCACCCATATCAACACAGTGAGACTACTGCCCATCATATCTATAATTTATTAAAAAATAAATGTATTTTTTAGCCAGGCAGTGATGGCGCACACCTTTAATCCCAGCACTTCAGAGGCAGAGGCAGGCAGATCTCTGTGGGTTCCAGGCCAGCTTATTACACAGAGCAAGATTCATGAATTTATACACTCATATAGTTCTCATATAAAAAAAAGTGCAGGGGCTGGAGAGATGGCTCAGAGATTAAGAGCATTGCCTGCTCTTCCAAAGGTCCTGAGTTCAATTCCCAGCAACCACATGGTGGCTCACAACCATCTGTAACGGGGTCTGGTGCCCTCTTCTGGCCTTCAGGCATACACACAGACAGAATATTGCATACATAATAAATAAATAAATATTAAAAAAAAAAAGTGCATTTATTTTTCAATGCATGTGGTTCCCATAGTTTAAGGATATAACCCATAGCTTTAATCCCAGCACTCTGGAGCAGAGGCAAGCAGATCTCTATGAATTTGAGGCTAGTCTGGTCTACATAGTGAGTTTTAGGCCAGCCAAGGCTACATAGTGACATCTTGTCTCAAGATCCCAAAACCAAAAGAATACTCCTGTCCTTCTGCACTCACTCAGACTCCCGCCCAGACTTAAGAAGTAGCCATCTATTTTGTTGCTGCTGCTGTTAGGAATCTTTCATACTAAAGGAAAGTGGGCTTTCAGAGTTGTGTGGCCCATGTCTGTTTTTGTCATTTATTATATGTCGTAAAATTTACCCTGTTCATCCTATCTATGATTTATTTAAAAAATAAATGAATTTTTTTTTTTTTTAAACTGGGCAGTGGTGGTGCTTGCCTTTAATCCCAGCTTTTCAGAGGCAGAGGCAGAGGCAGGTGAATCTCTGTGAGTTTGAGACCAGCCTGATCTACAGAGCCAGTGTCAGGTCAGCCAGGGCTACACAGAGAAATCCTGTCTCAAAAAAACACAAGGAAATAAACAAACAAATAAATGCAATTTTTTTCTCATAGAATTTTTTTTTAAAACATTTATTTATTTACTTAATGTGAGTATGTGTGCCCATCAGAGGCATCTTGTGGAGTTCTGTCCTTCCACAATATTCTCCTTTTACCACGTGGGGTCTGGGGATGAAACTTGGGTGTCAGACTTGGTAGTGATGCCTTTACCCACTGAGCCCTACCACCGGCGCTCTCAGAACTTTTAATGATATAACGATGGCTTAATCGTCAAATAAATATGGAAAAAAGTTAGACACTAGTAATGTGTCATTCTTTTACTTTGCCTATGACACGACCGTAACTGAACAAGGCATCAGCCAGTGGAGCGCTGGAGTGCACTGTTTTAGTTACCTCACGCATGCTTTGCCCACAGCTGAAGGGTTCATCTGTGGGTGGAGGTGCGTACCTGCGACCCCAGGTCTATTGGGGCTGAGGCAGGAGGACCATGAGTTTGAGGTCAGACTGGGGTATACAGAGAGATCCTGTTTCAAATAAACAGACCATAAAGGGTTTAACCTGTCGTTGCTGGATAGAATTAGCTTCCTCTCTGTGCGTCCTTTTGATTTTGGTTATTTCACTGTGAGACTTGTACCATATGTGGAGTTCACTAGGTTCGAGTTTAGAGAGTTGGGATTTTGACGTATCTCGAAACTTTAGAGGTACTGTACATTTCAATTTTAAAAAAAATAATTTTTAAAATTTTTAATTTTTTTATAATTTATGTATGAGTGCTCTGCACACCAGAAGAGGGCATCAGATCTTATTGTAGATGGCTGTGAGCCACCATGTGGGTGCTGGGACCTAAACTCAGGACCTTCTCTAGAAAAGCAGCCAGTATTCTTTTTTTTTTTTTTTTTTTTTTGGTTTTTCGAGACAGGGTTTCTCTGTGGCTTTGGAGTCTGTCCTGGAACTAGCTCTTGTAGACCAGGCTGGTCTCGAACTCACAGAGATCCGCCTGCCTCTGCCTCCCAAGTGCTGGGATTAAAGGTGTGCGCCACCACCGCCCGGCCAGCCGGTATTCTTAACCATTGAGCTATCTCTCCATCCCCAGATTTTAATTATTTTTAAAAGTTCCTAGGTAAAATTTGGTTTTGTCCTCTGCTTAGTTACTAGATGAGAAACCAAATGCACAGGCCATGTATTCGGTTAGCCTTCTGTGCGCCTGAGTCAACTGGAAAGAGGAAAACAATATTTGATAGAAA
Source organism: Chionomys nivalis (assembly GCF_950005125.1). Classification (NCBI taxonomy): domain Eukaryota; kingdom Metazoa; phylum Chordata; class Mammalia; order Rodentia; family Cricetidae; genus Chionomys; species Chionomys nivalis. The sequence goes on along the minus strand of NC_080096.1, from coordinate 40,292,936 downwards.
TTTAAGTTTTTGTTCTTTCACTCAAAAAAACCTTATAATATGGCCAATTGCCTAATATTCTTCTTTCATGCAAGTCAGACCCTCCTCAGTCAGTATTTATTTAGAAGCTAAACATAATTCTGTCATGTGTTGGCCTTCCGCACGAATACCAAGTACTGGGTGGTCAATCCTGTTGTAAGCTGATGAAATCTTATGAGCGCCTGAAGAGTCTGAATGAAGACATTAGACTCTGTTCTATGGATAAGGAAAATGAAGATGAACATATGGTTATAGGTGGCAGTTTATCTAACAGCAGTGTGTAGGTTGTGGTCAGATTCAAATCCTGTTTTTGTACAATTGCTAGTTTTGTGATTATAGGATTTATAGAAGTACTAACTAAATCACTTAAGGATTTGTAGCATTCTAATAGTTTCTAAAGTCATTTAAAAAGCAGAGATCATTGTTTTTGTAACGTGTGCAATACTCTGAAACTGTTTATATGCCATATACCCAGAGCTGATATCTGATCTACAAGTCACCAGTTTCTGAGACTGGTGGCCTTAACCTTCAAATCCTCTTGTCATACCCTGCTCCCCAGACATGTAATGGGTTAAAGAATCAAGCCATGAATTAGCATTAATAAGTTTCTGCCTGTGCTAAATAGGCTTATAGACATGGCTCTGACTTCCATAGTAAATGGTACTGCAGATTTAGAACTCAGGGACCTGCAAGGCCAGTTCCTGCCAGCATTTTCCCTATGGCCCCTCTACATACCTCTGAGGGAATGTTAGGGAAATAGCTCTAGAAGGGTACCAGCAAATAGGGTGTGTTTCTCAGTATGGAGTCCTTGTCTTTGCCATGGGAATTAATGGTATTTACTGTCTTCATAGGCAGGCTCACAGGCCTCTTGACACGATAGGCGGCCTCCTTAATGTCTCGTTACTCTACCATGTTTGGCTCTGTGGTGTCTTCCTCTTGATGACTTGGTACATCTCATGGATACTCTTCAGAATCTATGCCACAGAGGTCAGTATTTGTTTTTTGTTAATAATGTTGTGTTTCAGAGTATAGGAAGTTGTGCTTCCAGCAGATGACTGCTCAGAGCCATGTTCCTTAGCTGGTTTCAGTTTTGTCATTGACTCTCTGTTTCTAAGGAACAGAGTTGGTGCTCACAGAGTAACTGGGTTTAAACAGGATGGTATTTGTTATGCTCTACTTAAAGCCTGGTTTTCTTCCTGGTTATTTTGAGTACGAGTTGAGACTAGATTTTAAATTAATTTTACGTGCTATTGAAATAGATACTATCAAAGTTTAAGTATGCAGTTATACAATATTTGCTTTTTGAAAAACATCTTGAAATTTACTAAGAAATTCTGAAAATTGAATTAATCTGGACAATTCTCACAAAAATACTTTTAAAAGATTTATTTTATGTGTATGGGTATTTTGCCTGCATTCATTTATGTGTACCACATGCATGTCTGTTGCTATGGATACCGTGAAACTGGAATTACAGATAGTTGTAGGTTGACGTGTGGGGGCTGAGAATTGAACCCTATTCTCTAGAGAAGCAGCCATTGCTTCCAACCACTGAGCCATTTCTCCAGCTCCACAAAAATTTTTGTTTTAAATTAATTTATTTTTATTTCATGTGTATTAGAGTTTTGTCTGTGTGAGGATATCAGATCACCTAGAACTGGTGTTGCAGACAGTTGTGAGCTGCCTTATGGGTGCTGTGAATTGAACCTGGGTCCTCTGTAAGAGCATCCAGTTCTCTTAACTATTGAGCCATCTCTAGCTCCACAAAATTTTTTTTAAGTGAAGGATTGCCATTTTTTTAAAAAAAATCATCTGATGTGTCTGTCACAGAATAGAAGTGTTCTATTTGATCTTACCATCTCTGGTCATTTTCAGTGACTTCACAGTTTTTGTTCCTGGAATTTATTTCTGTTACTAGATATCAGTTTGATAAAATTAGGACAGTGATACTTTAGAAAATATATATATTTATTTATTTAAATATTTATTTGTTTATTATGTATACAATATTCTGTCTGTGTGTATGTCTGAAGGCCAGAAGAGAGCACCAGACCTCATTACAGATGGTTGTGAGCCACCATGTGGTTGCTGGGAATTGAACTCAGGACCTTTGGAAGAGCAGGCAATGCTCTTAATCACTGAGCCATCTCTCCAGCCCCCAATATATTTATTTTTTATCTTTATTTTGTTTTATTTGTTTTGATTTTTTTTGAGACAGTGTTTCTCTGTAGCTTTGGAGCCCATCCTGGAACTTACTCCGTAGAACAGGTTGGCCTTGAACTCACAGAGATCTGCCTGCCTCTGCTTCCTGGGATGCTGGGATTAAAGGCGTGTGCCACTACTGCCCAGTGAAAATATATTTATTTTTATTTAAAACTTTTTTTACATATGAGTGTGCTTTGCATGCATGTATACCTGCGTCCCATATGAGTGCCTGGGGTCTTTGGAGGTCAGAAGAGGGCATTTGATCCCCTGGGACTGGTGTTAAGGACACTTTCATTCATGCAGTATACCTGCTGAGAATCAAACCAAGATCCTCTGAAGAGCAGCCAGTGCTTTTAACTGCTGAGCCATCTCTCAGCTCCCACAGTAACATTTCTTAAACAGTGCGTTTGTTTGCAAGGAACACTAAAGATGTTGATTTGACTGTATTTGTCTCTCTGTAATCTCAGTCACTGCTCGCTGATTATAACAAGGTCATGAAAAGAATTCCTTTCACATTCTTTGTATCTGATTGTATCCAACAGGCTTATGTGTTCCCTGTTCAGCCTCCGTTTGCAGAGGAATCGGATGACTGCCTCCCGAAAGTCCTGAACAGCAGTCCTCCTCTCATCATAAAGGTACCAGAAGTGTGCAGCTTCAGTTTCCTTTGCCTTACTTAGAGAGTTTGAGGCAATAGTTAGCACAGCTAAGCCTTTAGATAGACTTTTTGAGCACCTTGAACGGGTTCTCAACCTGTGATTGAATGACAGGGATCACCTACGACTGTTGGAAAGCATAGATTTTTTTAATGTTAGGATTCATAGTAGCAAGGTTATCGTTATGAAGTAGCAACAAAAATAATTTTGTGGTTGGGTCATCACAACATGAGGAACTGTATTAAAGTGTCTCAGCATTAGGAAGGTTGAGAACCACTGGTCTATAATATTCTAGTGTTGGTATTGTAAACATTACCTACTTGCTAATGGCATTTTATTAAAAATTTTATTTCAAGTGATTAAATACAAGAGTAAAGTGCCCTGTGTATGCACCAGCTATGTGCGTATGTTTCCCAGGACGGCTTTGAACTCCTGGATTTATCCTGTACTCCTGTCTCGGCTTCCTGAGTAATGGAGATTACCGGCCTGCTCCACCACACTCAGCTAAGCTAGCTAACTTTTTATAAAACACGTACAATCCTCTCAAGCATAATATGCAGTGGTGGCCAGCTAAATACATAATCTTCACAAACCATTCCTGGCCATAACACAAAAACACTGGTGAGTCTTTACATTGCAGGACCAAGACACACTTATTCATGCGGTGTTTGTCGTCTCTAAGATAGTGTGCTTAGTTGTATATTGACATTTGAATTACTGATAATTCTGAAACAAAGCATAATCATAAAAGTTAAGGAAATTTACAAATCAAACTAAATGAGAAAGATTTAACAGTATATATCTTATCCTGCTAAAAAATCATAGGGCCTTATTTATTGTATTATTTTGGTTTTTGAGACAGGATCATGCTATGTAGACCAGGTTAGACTTGACTTTTCAATTGTCTTGCCTAAGCAACCTTCTAAGTGCTAAGACCCAGGCACGTATCAACATGCCCAGCTAGCTTACTAATTTACAAATATTTTTAAAAAAGTGGTTGGAACCCATTGTTTTTGTCATTGCCTAGAGAAGCTATAGACAAATAGGAAGATGATTCTTTGAGGCACTAATTGTTCGTAAGCGTTAGCTACTCATTTGGCCAATCACTAAATCTTTATTAGTAGGGCAAGTGTCAGGCACTGCTGGTTGCATTGGGTAGAGCGATGACTAAGACATAGCATAGCCTAATGGAAAAGGCAGACACACAGCACTGCTAAATTAATACTAGCAAGTGCAGTGGTGCCACTTACTCCCCGTGGTTCCAATCCTAGGCTGCTTCTCAGAAGGAACAATGCTTTGGAATACTTTAGTAAAGAAGCTTGCCAGGGAGAAGGTAGATTTTCAGTAAAAAGCAATAGCTATGTGTTTTATGTGTTAGGCTCTGCCTTTGTGTTTGGCAGTGAGCAAGATAATGTCCCTGTGGGTCTCATAGTGGGGTGAGTAGGGGCAGAAGAAGCAACAGGTGGAAATGCCACAGCTGAGAGCTGTGAGTATGTGTGGGAGGACAGAGAAAGTTCCAGAAGTGCTGTGGAAACTGCTCTTGTACACTGTAAAGATTTGTCAGTCATATTGGGTTAATAAAATACTGATTGGTTAATAGCCAGGCAGGAAGTATAGGTGGAGCAACCAGACTAAGAGAATTCTGGGACGAGGAAAAATAGAGTCAGTCACCAGCCAGACACAAAAAGAAGCAAGATAAGATGCCTCTCTGATAAAAGCTACCAAGACAGTTGGCTAAACATAGACAAGAATTATGGGTTAATTTAAGTTGTAAGAGCTAGTTAATAATAAGCCTGAGTTAATAGGCCAAACAGTTTATAATCATTTAAGCCCCCCTATGTTTCTTTGGGACTGAATGGCTGCACAATCAGGCAAGATAGAAACTCAGTTTATACAGAAGGAAACGATTATTGGAGTTTTCCATTACAGAGTATAAAATTATAGAGCTCTATAGTTCTTGTATGTAGCTGGAGCTTACAGTGTATAGGGAGGTAGAGGCAAGAGAGTTCCAGGGATCCAGAAAAGAAGGTTGTGGTTCTGAAATATTTCTTTTTTTAAAAAGTCCATCTGATTGCTCCTTGGTTATGTAATGAGTCTAGTTCTTATGTATGATTTTGTTAAAGTTTCAACATCTTTCTTTCTTTTTTCCTTTTAGTATTTGGCCTTACAAGACCTGATGTTACTTTCTCAGTATTCTCCTTCTCGAAGGCAAGAAGTTTTTAGCCTGAGTCAACCAGGTATTGCTGAGAGTAGTAGACTTAAATGGGTGCACAGGTGTGTGTGTGTGTGTGTGTGTAGTATGAATTCTAATTGGTCTTAATAATAAAACCTGGAGTCAAATATTAGGGTGTGTAAGTTGAAAGATCAGAGAAGCAGAGCAGTTCTTACTCCCTACCGAATTCTAAGGCCAAATGGACGATCTTATCTAGGAATCCTCAGACTGAGTGTACTGAGCTCCTATCTCCTCCCACCTTATATTCCTCTCTCCACCCAGCCATATCCCTTCCTGTCTCCACCTTCCTTGTACTAGGATTAAAGGTGTGAGCCATCCTCACCTGGCTCTGTTTCTCTTTTAGTCTGGATCAATCTCATGTATCCCAGACTGGCCTTGAACTCATAGAGATCTGTCTGTTTCTGCCTCCTGAGTGCTTGGATTCTAAGGTGTGTGCCACCACTGCCTGGTCTCTGACTGACTAATGGCTTAGCTCCGCACTCTGATCTTCAAGCAAGTTTTATTTGTTAAACCACAAACAAAATACCACCGTGTGTGTGTGTGTGTGCGTGCATGTGTGAGTGTTAGTGTATGTTTGTGTGTCAGTGTATGTGTGTGTGAGTGAGAGAGCACTAAGAGTGCTCCAAACTTTTGGAAGAGAAATGTAGTTCATCCACACCACACACCCTGAGTCCTTAGAAGAAGAATGAGCGAAATATTACATGACTTATATGCTATTGGTAGAATTCATGTCACCAGGAAAAATGTTTATTTGTGGATATTCATTTTTGTCAGCTTTTTAAATACCTGAACCTGAGGAAATTATGTATTAAGTGTCTTAGCAGAAAAGTGAGCTAAGGATCTCAGCTGTTTATTTATTTATTTATCTATTTATCTATTTATCTATCTATCTATCTATCTATTTATTTATTTATTTATTATGTATACAATATTCTGTCTGTGTGTATGTCTGCAGTCCAGAAGAGGGCACCAGACCTCATTACAGATGGCTGTGAGCCACTATGTGGTTGCCGGGAATTGAACTCAGGACCTTTGGAAGAGCAGGTGATGCTCTTAACCACTGAGCCATCTCTCCAGCCCGGATCTCAGCTGTTTTAATGCTGTTGAGGACCTTAAGAACCAGGTGCTTCCTTCCTAGATGGGAGTAAGAACTGGAGCAAGATTTTTGTTATTTGTTTCCATGGACAGAGCTCTCTCTGTTCCTGCTAGGTTACTTTGCCTCCCTTAGAAGAAAAGGCAGACAGAGACTGGCTCTGATAGTGGCAAGTGACTCTCTCCTGTACTTGCCAGGCAACTCAAGACTGACTTTGCTAGAGCTCTTGCCATGTTCTTGGCAGGGAAGTAGTCCAGCCCCAATGGGAAAGAGCCTGGGTAACCTTCATCTGCTTTCTAACTAGCTCTCCATTATTTTGCTTAACTTGCCAATTCCCAGATTGTAAAAGAGTTATATAAAAATATAGTTATATAAAAATATAGTTGATTAGAGCTCTTTTTAGTGATGAGAAATCCAGAGCTGCTGTTGTTGAGAGCAGGCGGCTGCGGTGCTTTTCCGTCACACTTGGATTCATCTTCCGCATGTTATTTTTCCAGAGATCCAAGTGATTAACAAAATAGCATGTGTTCTACCGAGAACTGTTCTGGGGCATGTGATCAAAATCTAATTAGAATATTACACAGCTCCCAGCCGTCCTGAATTACCAGTGCAGTCTACTGATGACAGTGTCATGTGTGCCTGCTGCTTAGGTGATGGTCCCCTTACAGGATACGAAAGGAGCATAAGAGTAATCCACGTGACAAGGGAAGGAATGACATGAGATGGGAGAAGTTCACATTGCTTCTGCTGTTCTTAACACGTAATGGAGCATGTTTGGTCTTTATGTGATAGCTGGAGTAGACAAAGGTCTTGGAAAATCAAAGACAGATAGATGAGAAGATATTTTTATTTTTTAAATAATGAGAATTGTTAGTTCATGTTAAATAGCATTATAGCACATCTGTAAACTCTATAAGTACACAGAAGCCGATAAGAGGCTGAAACTAATGGTGGGAGCTGCAGGCCGCTTCCCGCCTCCCAGCTCCCGGCCACTGGCTAGCTTTACCCAAAATAATTACACGGAAACTGTATTCTTTTAAACACTGCCTGACCCATTATCGCTACCCTCTTACTGGATAACTCTCATATCTTGACTAGCCCATTTCTAATAATCTGTGTAGCATCACAAGGTGGTGGCTTACTGGGAAAGATTCAGCATGTCTGACCCGGCGGCTGGCTCCATGGCATCTGACTCAGAGAGGAGAGGCATGGCGATTGTCTCACTTCCCTCTTCCTCCCAGCATTCTGTTCTGTCTACTCCACCCACCTAAGGGCTGGTCTATCAAATGGCCAAGGCAGTTTCTTTATTTAACCAATGAAATCAACACAAAACAGAAGACCGTCCCACATCATTTCCCCTTTTTCTGGTAGCAGGTGTGAACTGGGTTAATGTCCCAGGCAGTTAGTTATCATTAATGGCACTAGATTAAATAATGTTATTCAGAATACCTGATTTAAAAACCTAAAAATTATTTTTGAGCTTTTCTATTTTTGGGTTGTGGTTGACTGGGGAAACACATAGTGCGACTGTGGATGAGGAGGAACACCTATGAATGAAAACACAAGGAAGCAGTAAACAGATAGCCAGGGAGCGACCACGGGAGTATTTTGCATCCTAGCTTTCATTGCCTTAGTTCGTTTTTCACAGACTTAGCAGTTTTCAGCATTTCTAGTAAAGTAACTCTGGTCTTTGAAAAAACCATGGCCTAGTACTTGATTTAGTTTTGGCAGCCAATTTGGGAGCTTTTAAGAGTAAAATCCAAATTCTTGTTTGCAGACTTCTGAGCAAATCGATTGAACCAAGCAGTTGTTGAGCTGCTGTGTATAGATGTCGTGACTACCAGTAGCAGCTTAACTGAGGAAAGCGGGTCTGAGCTTTGAGAAGTGAGTACAGTGTGTTTTACATTTTAAAAGCTGTTGTTTGGCTATCCTAGGTGGACATCCTCATAACTGGACTGCCATTTCGAGGGAGTGTTTGAGTCTATTAAATGATATGACTCAGAAGCTGGTTCTCTACCAAGAGGCTGCTGCTACAAATGGGAGGATGTCTTCATCATACTCAGTGGAGCCCAAGAAACTGACTTCCCCAGGTGACTCCTAGTTCTAAACGGGAGGAGAAAAACATATCTATTTCCTAGGAAAGTACAGTAGTTAATTCCTGGTTATTTGCATGCATGAGGTTTATATGTTTAGCTGAGATTGATCCAACATGACAGCAAATACCAGATGTCATACTGGACTAAGAAAGGTAGACCTTTGATATTGTAGATTGAAAAGCAGCAAGTCATTGAGCATTAAAAAAATACAGTTTTTCATTTTCCAGTTAATAAAATGCTTTAAATATGTGACAAAAGACAGAAGGTGGCTACAGGCTAGTGAGGTGATTCAGCAGGTAGAGGTGCTTGCTGTGCAAGCCTGATAACCTGGCTTTGACCCGGGAGCCCATGGTGAAAGGAAAGAACTAACTCTCAAAAGTTGTTGCTTGACCTCTCCACTTGTGGCTGTTCTTAAACACACACACACACACACACACACACACACACACACACACAATAATAATGCATAAAACAAACAAATCTAAAAATCGTGGAGTGGTTCCTGGGTTACAAAAATAGAATCTGGACATTGGGACTTAAATCCAAACAGAAGCCGTCCACTGTGCTTTGGTTTGATGCTTTAAGGGGGCAGGGTGTTTGACTGAGACCCTCTGCTGACCTGCTGGGCCGTGTTGCCTCGTCTGCATTGCATCTGTTCTTTTACAGAAGAAACCACTTTTCAGACACCAAAACCTAGCCAGATGCCTTCAGTGCCACCGTTAGTTAAAACATCACTGTTTTCTCCAAAATTATCCATTCCCGATGCTTCAAATCCTTTTGGAACCCCATTTGGCTCCAGTGTAGTGAATCGAATGGCTGGAATCTTTGATGTGAACACCTGCTATGGGTCTCCCCAAGGTCCTCAGCTGATAAGAAGAGGGCCACGGTTATGGACTCATGCTTCTGGTGAGAGCTGTTTATTTTCTAAAATTTGAAGTCTCATAGTTGCAGGATCAGACAGCCTAAGTTCTCATCTTAACTTTTCTTTTTAATAGATCAGCAAATGTCTGACTTTTCTAATTCTCCTCCTTGTACCTCTGTCACTGCTGAGCATAAGACAGTGAGACAGCCCAGTGTGATTTACTCATGGATTCAGAACAAACGTGAACAGGTAGGGTGATAGATTTTTAGGTTTCATAGTTGCATCACTGTAAGATTAACGATCTCACAGCAGTAATAGCTTTTTGTTTGTTTGTTCTATGCTTCAAGTGTCAGATTGACTCATGAAAGCACCAGCGTTTGAGTGTTTTAAGTTATAATGCGTTTCACATGACTTAATTCTTTAAGAGATAGTTGGGTTTTAGGGTCCAGGTTAAACAGCAATTAAAGTCTGTCCCATATGTTTATATCTTAGTAAAGGAAATAGATGAGTAAGAAAATATATTACTCTATATTTCTTTTAATGTAGAATGCCACTAATTGGATTAATGTAAGGGCTGTTCTGGGATCTATTAAGGACAAACATTGCTTCATACTGAGACATGCTGTTAACAGTAAGCTACATCCTGATAGAACATGACCAAGAAGGAAAAGCATACTTGAAAAGAATTTTGATGTCTTAAGTATTATATAGAACAAAGTAGAGCAGGTAAGACAGTACTTAAAGGAGGGGTGCTGTTCTGTGTGGTCTGGTCAGAGAAGTCTCATTGAAAAGGTGACACTGTGAGAGCACAAGGGAGGATGGGAAGAGGGGGTGTGCTTGGCTTGTGTGAGGAGCAGCGGAAACTAGTGTGCCTGGAGCAGGGTGAGGGACAGTGGTCAGTAGGCAGGTGAACTCAGAGAGGTGGCAGGCACTTGATGGTGCTGAAACTGGCCTTTTCCCTCAGTAAGATGGAAAACCGCCATACTGTTTTGTTCATAAGATGTTATAATGTCACTTTCATTGTGAAGGAGCTATTACATAGTGGGTTGAGGTGAGATTATCCTTGTCTGGACTTTGACTGCCAAGCAGGCATGGAAGCTGAGAGCCAGTGCAAAAGCCGCTGCAGTCATCTAGTGGGAATGGTGGTGAGTGTTCATGGGGTTATATTGACAGCTGTAAGGTATGATCAAGGTCTGGATACATGCTTTAATAGAATTTGCCTGTAATGTGCTTTTGGTATGCAGGAGAAAGTGTCAGTATTCACTCCAAGGCTTTTGGCTGAGGCACTAGACTTGCATAGTAGCAGATGACTGTGGCAGTTTACCACTGCAGGAAGAGATAATAGAGGTGAAGTGGAGACCTTAGGGGTTTGGTTTTGGATGTGGCAACTTTGAGATACCTATTTAGAAAAGCAAGTGGAAATTAGACGTGTATCTGGAACATAGAAGATTCTGAGGTGATAATGCGCTTTTGGAAGTCATCAGGGTACAGACAGCATTCAGAGCCTCAAGATTCAGTGCTATTGAGTGTGGCCACTAAGGAAAGAGCTCTAAGCTGGACCCTTGACTGATTAAGGGTCAAAAAGATGAGGGAATAGCAAAAGACTCTTAAGGAGCAGCAACTGAGGTGAGAAAAGCAGCCTCAGCACAGGGTGGGAGTGACGGGGTAATGGGGAGCAAGGGAGGGGTCACCAGGTCCACTGTTGGGAACGGAACCCTCTGAGCTGCATCCCAGCCGTTTTTATTTTGTGTGGAACAAGTTCTCCTAAGTTGCCCAAGTTGGCCTGCAATATTCTCTGGAGCCCAGCCAGGCAGTCTTTGACTTCAGTTTCTGAGGCTATAGGTCTGAACCATCTTGCTGAGTTTTGACAGGAGCTCTCAGGTAGAGAAGGGTGGGCCAGGTGGGATTAGGGGAGAATACCTCCTAAGAAGCCAGTCTTTCAAGGACTTTTGCCTTAAATGGAGAGAAAATGTTCAGTAACTGGAAGGAGTTGAAGGGTCAAGGACTTGAAAGAATCTACTTTTTTAAATGGGAGACATAGAAACATGTTTGCTGATGAGATGATGAGGTTATGTAGAGTAAAGGAACCGATGAGACACAGTACAGTCCTGCTAGTTAGTCCTGCAAGTTCTGCCTCCCACATCCCTGTGGCTTAGTGTGGCTTTGGGTGAGAGTATAACAAGGCATAGATTGACTTTCAACTCGGTGATTTAGAGTCTGATATAAGAGAACTTACTTTCTGTAAATGTCACCTTTAGAAAAATGTCTTGGAGGGGGGTGTTAAAAGGATAGCAGTTGTATTGAACTGAGAAAAAAATAGGTTTTAAAAAGTACTACCCAAACATCTTAGATTTCCTTCTATTATGGCAAGGCTGTAATTGGGCATTCAGTGCATGTACATGGAAACACAGTTGAGGTTAGGTGGCCCTCATGTTTATCCAATCCATAGCACAGAGTTATTACTTACATAGTTCATTGTAAATATTTCTCACTGCTACATTTCCATTTAGAAAATTCTTCTGCAGGAAGAACTTAGAAATGTATATGATGCTTGAGTAGACTTGAAAGAATAACCATTTAATTCTTTTTTTTCCAACTCAGATTAAGAATTTCTTGTCAAAACGGGTGCTGATAATGTACTTTTTTAGCAAGGTAAGAATAGAAAATGACAGAGTTGAATGGGTTGAGGAAATGAAGTGGGAGGTAGCAGGGAGGATCTGCCTTGTAGTATTTTATAGACACAGTCCCAGCAAGCTGTGCTGAGATCACTGCCCTGCATTTGGACAACCCTCTCCCTAGGCACACATGTCACACCACGATTCCTGGGGCTTGACTCGATAGTTGTTCCCCTGAAATTTGTGGCTGCTGGCAGCATTGAGCCTTCCGTGCTTACTGGTGAGCAGTTGAGCTTTCTGGTGCCTCATGACTCATTTTCCCGTTCACATCTTTGTGGTCTATTTGGTATTTGAAAGAGAGGAGACTGAATTAGATGACTTAGGTTGAATTTTTGGTGGATTAAAACGTTGCCTTTCAGGCCACAAAGTTGCATTCTGTGCCAGTATTGTGGCTTACATTTGTAATCCCAGCACTCCAGATGCTGAGGCAGGAGGATTGAGAGTTTGAAGTGAGACCTGGCAATTTAGGAAACCCTATCCAAAAACATCCAAACACACACACACACACAAAAAAAAAACCCTAAAAATTTCCAAACAAGTAAACAACCCTTTCAACTGGCCTGCCACTTATTTTTGCTGTCCCTGGGTAGTAAATCTCAGTTGCAGAAACCAGGTGTAGTGGTTTTGTGTCAATCCTTAAACCAAACCTTTGTCCACATAGAGGACTGAGTACTTTTGCTTTTAGTGTTCAAGTCTTACCTCTCTCTCTGTTCGTACTGCAGGATTAGTGAACAGGCTGATGGAGCCTGCAGCACATACAAGCAAAGGTTTTCATCACTCACTTGTACTCTCTGCAGCCACATGATGATGGCAACAGAGCTGAGCAGCCCTGATGCAGAAGAGCCATTTCAGCCTCTTCACGTTGCTTATTCATTGCAAGCCAAGGGGAGATCTGCCTAATGGTCAATTGCCTTTCCAAAAAACAGTCTACCTAGGACCATCTTTTAGCAGCAAGTGAAGGGATGAGAGTTCTCTGGAGTTTTACTGTTCTTGGTCTCCAGAGGGGAAAGCAAACTTACTTTGAGTGTCTTATATGTGATATGCACTTTTTTAAACTCCCTCCTGTAATTCTAACCGTGGTCCGCTGGCCTCATTTTATGGAGAAGAAAGTTTCTGCTCTGAGCAGAGTCTTTTCCTCTGTGAGTGAGTATCTGTTCGATTCTAGTTCTGTACGAGCTGTTGTGAAACGCTGTGCCGTACAGTGAAGATGCCGACAATTGAGAATCGTAATGAGCCCAGGCTCCACTGGGGACTTTCATAAAGCCAGCATGCTTGTTTTTACTTTGGGTTTTGAGATGGTCTCAATAAGTTGTGGTTGGTCTTGAACTTATTCTGTAGCCCATGTAGGCTTTTGACCTTCCTGCCTTTGCCTCCCTAGTAGCTAGAATTAGAGGTCTTGCAGCACAGCCCTGCTAGCATTATTTAGCTAGGTCAGTTGTTGTTCCGTACTGCCTATGCAGGGCATAGTAAAGGAAGTCTCAGGTTATCTTTGTATTGGGTTGAGAGGAATAGACAGTCTAAGAGAAGTAACCCATAGTTCCGAGGTTCTTTTGTTTTAAGAAGAGCTTTAGCAGCTCTCCTTGAGTGATCACTGTGCTGATTGTCTGGGGTGGACTGGATCGATCATAGGTAGCTCTTACTTTAAATGAGACGCTGAGGCTTGGGGTTACACAGTAAGTTTGGATGCTCTGTTGTACTTAAAATTTATATAAGGAATTATTTCAGTTTTTAAATTTTGGGAGCAGCTGTGAGTCTTACTGTTACAGATCATACAACTGGTAAAATGGCAATTTTTGCACAGGGAACTTTACTTAAATATTTTTGTTTTATTTGTAGCACCCAGAGGCCTCCATTCAGGCTGTTTTTTCAGATGCCCAAATGCATATTTGGGCTTTAGAAGGTAAGAAGCATCTTTGAACTATAATCTATAACTGACTTTAATCAGTTAATTTTGAAGTCTGGTTCATGAGTGATTACTTCTGGGATTTGACTCTCAATCCTTGAATTTTCAGATGCATATTTATCTTTTTATGTGGATAGTTTTCTTCCTCCCTGGCTTGCCAGTTTTGGGGCAGAACTCAAAGCTTCATACCTGCTAGGCCAGTGCTCCCACCGAGCTGCAACTACAAGCCTAGATGGGGTTTGATTTGGGTAGAATTTTTCCTGTATGTAAATAACGATGTCTTTCTATACTTAAAGTGCAACCAGTAGATAGTGTTTACCTTATGGTCGCTTACATTGAAACATGAAAACTTAGCTGTTAAAGAACTATTTCACCTTATAGACACTACCTTCTCAGTGCTTCAGGGAGCCAGGCAGACCTGTCTAGATCACTGCATGGAAAGTGTCCTAAGGGCTGTCAGGCCTCGATTTTTTTGTATGTTTTGTTCTTTGATGCTAAGGCAGTTGAATACTTTTCAGGGCTTGTTCATCTTTTGTCCAGTTTTATTTTGTTTGGTTTTGGTTTTTGAGACAGGGTTTCTCTGTGTAACAGTCCTGGCTGTCCTGGAACTCACTCTGTAGACCAGGCAGGCCTTGAACTCACAGAGATCCGCCTGCCTCTGCCTCCCAAGTGCTAGGATTAAAGGCGTGCACCACCACCGCCTGACCTGTCCAGTTTTGTGTTACAGCTCTTCTTTGTAGTTCTCTTTATATCTAGACTATCAGCGTCTTCTCAAATAGACATAGTCAGGTGGGTTTGTCTAATTTTGCTTCTGTTTTTTCCTCCCCTTGAGGTCTGTCTCACTTAGTAGCAGCATCGTTTACAGAAGATAGATTTGGAGTTGTTCAGACCACACTTCCAGCTATCCTTAATACTTTGTTGACCCTGCAGGAGGTAAGTGATATTCCCCGTGCTGGGTGTGGGCGCAGGCCCTCCTCCAGTGCCCTGTGTTTCTGTTCGTTTCTCCAGTCCAGTAACAAAGTGTCTTAGAAAGTAAGATCCTGGTTCTGTTTTCACCCTTAGGAAATTATAATCTAAAAGAGAGAACAAGAAGAACAACTTCATTTGCTTAAAACTTAAAAAGAAACTGGAAACTTTTAAAGAAGCCTACTCTGTGGTAGGCTGCTGGAATCTGGTAGATAGGCTATTTTGTACAAGTTGGGTTCTGTCTTAGTTTTTGAGACAGGATCTCATATATCTTAGATTAGCCTTAATTAAACTCACTATATGGCAAGGATGACATTGAACTTCTGATCCTCTGCCTCTGCCTCCCAAATGCGGGAGTACTAAGTGTAAGCTGTCATACTCCACTCCACACTCAGTTTTATGTGGTGCCCAGGGCTTCATATATGATCAACCAGCATTTTGCCAATGGAGGTACATTCCCCAGGCCAAGAGCTGCTGAAAGTGGCCTGTGACTTCGTCATCCAATCAGATAAGTTCCCTGTTGACCACTGGCTCAACAGCTAAGGCCACTAGGCGTCCATCTCAAGCCGTGGTAGTTGATTTTCACCACAGGCCTTTTTAGTCCTGTACTTACAGGAAGGCAGAAACAACAAAACCATATTTCCTGATTTCCAGCAGGCTTCCTCCCCTCTTCCCTCCTTCCCATTCTTCCTTCTTACTTTTTTTCCCTGTCCTTTTCATTTTTAGAAAAGGTCTTGCTATGTAGCCTTGAACTTCCTGGCTTCAAACTTTGCTTCTGAGAGCTGTGCCCAGAAGGCTTTCTTTCTTTTTTCTTCTATTTTACATTTTTTGTTTTGTTTTGGTTTTGAGGCAGGATCTCACTCTGTGTTCCTGGCAACCAGTACTCATAGAGATCCACCTCTCTGCCTTCTCAGTGCTGGAATTAAAATCAAGCGCCACCACAGCTAGCCCTTTCTTTCTTAATCGAAATGATTTGTTTTATGCTACCTTTTGTTATTGTGGCCATGGGAAGTATAAACAGAGAGCTTGGGGCATTCAGAAATAGTGTTTGGGTGCAGTAGGCTCTTTGTAGGAGCTGCTTAGCTGGGCCTGAAGAGTAACAACTGTTGGCATTTTTCGGTCTTGGGAACCTTTTGGGAAAGGAGGGAAAAGCTTGGTCCACAGTGTGAAGTTTAAAATGTAGTTCATATCACCACTTAAGAAGTCATAATAAAACCAGTGATTTCCCCCCCTTTTTTATTTCTGTTGTTGCTTTGAATATTTTGGTTGAGTTTTTTGGGGGGTGGTGTGGGGGCTTTTGAGATAGGGTCTCATTAGGTAGCACACATGTCCCGATAAAGTCCTAATCCTCCTGCCTCTGCCATCCAAGTTATGCACCACCCACTCTCAGTCCAGCAGCAGGGCAGCAGAGACTGGGGCGTGTTTTCTGTCCTCAGACATCTTCATTTCTATCTTGTGAAGTCAGTGATAGCTCTGAACAGATATGGGAGACTCACTAGTACAGTAATGTATGTCTGAGTTTACACAAACTTCAGAGACGGCAGAGGTAGATCCTGAACGCAGGCTAACTGCATGGTATTGACAGTGGAGAGGCCTCAAGGAGAGCAGCAGATTCACATCCCTCATCTTTGACCCTGTCTGGCATTGTGTCCTGGGAATCCCACTTAGGATTCTTGAGAGAATGATTCTATTCTTGAAACTTTTTGGCTCATGATCTATAGTATGTTATGTTCAACTTATATGTGTATGTGTGTAATAGGAACAAGATTCTTGGCACAGTACTTAACTTTAAGTATGCAACGTATCTTAATATTTTTTTGTTTAATTTCCTTAGAACGTGCCAACTGGAACCCATTGTAATTGAGTAAATGATGTAGCCACAAGTGCGCTAGATGACCTCACTGACTGCACAGAGCTCTCACTGCCCACCAGTTCTGTGCTGCAGTTACACTGCTTACCCCTCCCCCATTGTCAGAATCCCTACTCTTCAGAGTTTACTAGGAGACCGGTCTATGTATGTGGATTGCAGTTACTTGTACATTTGGGTGGGAGGATGAAAATCCTAGATTTGTCAAATCTCAGTCCTTTCCTTGAAAACAAAGGAGTTGAGATGGAGAATACTGTTGAAAGGTGGAACAGAAAGAGGCAAAGAAGCCTGTGCTGTGCAGTTGAGAATCAGAGGACACTTCCTTTGTGAGTCTCGTGTATTACAGTCTTTCTACCGTACTCACGGATAGTCTCCGCCTGCACCCAAACACTCCTGCCTGCTGAGCCATCTGACCAGTTCAAGAATGTCCTCAAAGTTCGTAGGGTTAGAAAGGAAATGAATTATATTGCGTTGTAATTATCAAGATAGGAGTTCATGCTGTAGCGCTATGTACTTTCTGATTGTTTCATTGAGTAGGAGGTTCTGTTCGTGAGTTAGCGTTTTGTTGTCATTTGAAGCGGTAATAAGATGAATGGTATTTCAAGATAACTGCAACAGCAGGACTCAGATTTGGAGACAGTGCTGACTTCTTTGATACAGAAACTGCAAGTTATTGTGATTTGATGTCCCTATAATTAAAGCCAATGCTAAATATTAATTTAGATCTTTGGGAGGGAGCCCTTACTCTGAGCACAGCCCTCTTCCTCTGGTTCCTTGCCCTCACGTTGCCTTTCAGCTTCTTCTTTTCCTCTCCAGGTTAGGCCTAGTTTGATGCGTTATCTGATTTAGCACTAGATTCTTGAGTCCTTTATCTTTGTATTTTTAAGTCCCTTCCCACACTGCAAAATTCCTATATCTGCTATCCATCAATTCTTTAACCGTCATTCCTGACCCAACTTTTCTTAAGGCCCTGAATTATTACTTTAGCTTCTCACCTGGGATCCGTCTCATTTTGACCCTAGATTCTGCCTTTCCACCTTGAGCCATCTGCTATAAAACGACTGTTCTTCAAGGATGGCTTCCTTTCTTACAGGACTGTTATTTTCTGATTTATTTATTTATGTCTAAAACATGCTTTTCTTATTTCTTCTGTCTCCACTTTGTAATTCCTATGCCAAGACACAGTCAGAATAAAGGCAGGGATTGATGTTGTCTCGTTTCCTTACTCCTAGCATGTGATACCTGGCAAGTGACAGGTGCTTATTATTAGAATACTTGTTGAAGGCCTGTTGATTTGCTTGTTTACTGGCTAAATGAGTGACGTCGTCTCTTTAGGGCCTTGAATTGAGTGGCATTTCTGATGCAGTGGGCTGATTATAATGACTGCTTCTTTACTTTGAGGAGGCAGACATGTTATGTGAATCATCTTATTTCTATTTTATGTTCTGTGATCTTGAAGGGATAGTTGTTCATACTAAAGAGCAATTTCTAAGTGTCTCTGTAATGTAAGGCAAGTTGTGTAGCATCAGCTTCTGGCTCTTACTAAGGGAGGTTTGTGTGGCACTATTAACTTCTCACAGTCAATAGTATCAGTCATTTAGCTATGAATCATTAAAGGCCAAATGAAAAGGCTGGGGAGGCTCTCACTCTTCCAGCTATCCAGACGGCAAGGAGTGGAGAGGTGGGTACCCAGCATCCTGCTGGTGGCTACACCATCATCCTTCTAGGTTGCGGTTACTTCAAGTGACTCACAAGTTCATACACATCCTTGCCATCTGAATTAGTTAACATGTGTCCTAATATCCAGTTGTTTCCCAGAGGTTTTTGTATGCTGTTTTGGTTAGTTAAAATAGAAATTCCTATGAGAACATTACTGAGTTCATGGTAATTTGTCATCAATGGGTATAGTCTTCTTGTTGAAATTCAGTCATTTTGTTGCTGTCTTTGACAGAGGTCCTTAGAGGTAAAATGTTGTAGGCCAAGATCAATATTTTTTAATTATAAAATTTTTAAGTTATGGTAATGTATAATGTAAAATACACCATTGAACTATTTTGATGCCGGGCATAGTAGTGTACATTTTTAATCCCAGCACTCTGGAGGTAGAGGCAGGTGGATCTATGAGTCCAAGGGCAGCCTGGTCTATATAGCAAGTTCCAGAACAGCCAAGACTACATAGTGACATCCTGCCTTTAAAAAATTCCATCTTCGTCGTCGTCTTCCTCCTCCTCCTTCCTTCCGTCTTCTATCTTCGTCTTTCTTTTTCCTTCTCCTCCTGCTCCTCCTTTTCCTCTTCTTTCTTCTCCTTCCTTCTTTCTTCTTCTTTTTGGTCAAATTGGGCCTAATGGTGCAGGCACAAAATCTCAGTTCTTTGGGAGGATGAGATAGGAGAACTGCAACTTTATTGCTCACCTAAGCTATATAAAATGAATTCAAGATTAGCCTGGGCAGCTTAATGAGACCCTATCTCAAGAGTATCAAGAGGGCTGAGGATTAGTTCAGTGGTAGAGCACTTGTTTAGTATGTTCAAATCCCTGAGCTACATTCCCCAGTAGCAAGGGAGAAGAGTCAGTGGACAGTTGTGTGGTCTAGACTGTATTTGTTCACACTGTGTGACCACTCGCACCATCAAGCTCCCGGTCCTGTTTATCTGGAGAGCATGGTACATTAACAGTCTCAGAGAGCCTCGTTCTGAAAAGGCAGTGTCACTTTGATACAGGAGGTCAGTCCTGTAGTCTTTTGCCTCATCTTCTGCAAGTTAGATTTTGATTTTAGAACATTAAAATTTATTCCATTCACAGATCCTTTAATCTAACAGATACTTAACTATCTAGGAGTTACCATGGAATGACATACAGAGTAGAAAAGACACACATGATTCTTTTCCAACAGAAGCTTGCAGGCTAAAACAGAGCCACACCAAGAGCTGATTACTGAAGTTGAGTGGTGGTGGGACACCTTTAATCTCAGTATTCAGGAGGCAGAGCTAGGTAGATCTCTGTAAGTTTGAGGCCAGCCTGGTCTACAGAGCAAATTCCAGGACAGTCAGGGAGGGCTATACAGATTAATCCTGTCTTCAAAAACAAAATAAAAACAAACAAACAAAAACAACAGCAAAACCTAGTTACTGTTATAAGGATTCTATTCGTAGAAATGCAGAATGGTGACAGAATGTAACTAAGATGGGGGGGGTCTTACGTCTGAGCATGTGCATTTAGACATGCTTGCATATGTGCCTGGATGATGCAGGTCTTACATCTGAGTATGTGCATTTAGACATGCTTGCATATGTGCCTGGATGATGCAGGTCTTACGTCTGAGTATGTGCATTTAGACATGCTTGCACATGTGCCTGGATGATGCAGGTCTTACGTTTGAGTATGTGCATTTAGACATGCTTGCGTATATGCCTGGATGATGCAGGTCTTACGTTTGAGTATGTGCATTTAGACATGCTTGCACATGTGCCTGGATGATGCAGGTCTTACGTTTGAGTATGTGCATTTAGACATGCTTGCACATGTGCCTGGATGATGCAGGTCAGAAGACAATTTGCAGGAGTTGGTTTTCTGCTACCATATGGGTCCCAGGTACCATAAATTCAGTTCAACAAGGTTGATAGCAAGTACCTAAACCCATTGACCCATCTTGCTGTCCCTAAACTAAGATAGTTTTGGAAATGAGGCATAGAAATGAATTTGAGGGGCTAGAGAGGTAGCTCAGCAGTTAAGAGCACTGGCTATTCTTCCAGAGGACCCAGGTTCAGTTCCTAGTACCCACATGGCAGCTCACAACTGTCTGTAATTCCAGTTCCAGGGGATCTGATTTCTTTACACCAATGCACATAAAATAAAGTAAAATTATTAAAAAAAAAAAAAGAAAGAAAGAAAGAAAGAAATAGATTAAAGTGGCCAATGGCTTCCTTCAAGACAAAGAAGTTGGGAAGAAATAAAGGTGGAAAAATATACTTTCTTGCAGGCCAGAGCTTTAAATTTGAAGGTATATTAGTTAATTTTCTTATTACTGTGACTCTGACAAACAGCGACTTAAGGGAGGAAGGGGTTGCTTGGGTTCAGAGGCACACAGTCCGTCATGGCAAAGAAGGCATGGTGGTGGGGGCAGCTTTGCCCATGGTACCAACCAGAAAGCAAAAGAGAACGCCAGTGGTCATTTGTTAGTCACTTTGTCCTCTTTATTTAGTCTAAACATGACTGTCTCTGGAATGTTGCCACCCACATTCAAGGGCAAGTCATCCTTCTTCAGTTAAACCTCTGGAAATCCCTCCCAAATACACACAGAGGTGTGTCACCTAGGTGATCCTTATCCAATCAAGTTGACAGTGGAAATGTCAATTTCATAAAGGCCCAGAGAGTTTTCACCAATAGGGTGTATATCTCATTTCTCTAGGATTTTATGCAGTTTGTCCTAACTTGTGTGTAATACTCCAAAAGAAATGCTTTATGAAAATGTTTGTAACAGCTTGGGAAGTTGAAACAGGGCTTGTTTTGCACGACTGAATTCCTCTTGAAAGACATACTGCTATGATTTATTCAATCAAGATCATACCCAGTAAGTGGTTGAGTCAGAATTGGCAGCCGGGCTTAGGACTCAACATATCAGATTCCCTCTTGAAGGCTTGGCAGAGGTATACATTTCTTCACTTCCTTTCTTAGACAAGTGCCAGAGTGTCAGATCTGGAGTCAAACATAGTTGGGTTTTATTGGAAAAGATGTTTTTTGCATTTTTTTGCATTTAAGATTGCATTATCTGGGTGGGAGTGGTGTATACCTTTAATCCCAGCACTTGGGAAGCAGAGGCAGGGGAATCTCTTGAGTTCTAGGACAGTCTGCAGAATGAGTTCCAGGATAGCCACTGCTACACAGAGAAACTCTTGCCTCAGGAAAACAAAACCAAAGACAAGACTCCATTAATAATTAGAGTCTCCAAATCTATGTTAGAAATTAGGAAATGTATAAAAGGATACATTTTAGGACTGGTGTATCCCAGGGTACATGTCTGGATGATGTGAGTAGTTCCCAAGGTGTGGGTGGTGAAATGGACCACCCCTGCATAGGGCTCAGCCACTCAGTTTGTGCCCACCACTGTGCTGTCATCGCTCCGCTGCTGGAGGACAGGACTCTCTGCAGAAAAGAGCTTTGAATTAAAAGGAACATTTTTCTCTAAATTCCCAAGAACCTTTGGTAGTGAGTGCTATAAGGAAGCAATCTAGGAGACACAGCATGGGACAGCTCCATATTCGTATCCAGAGTTCACTGCTTTCTGAGATCAGTGCCTTATTCATGTCAGTTCTCACTTCTGAAATGCTTGGTACTGAAAGGGTTTCAGGTTCTGGAGGGGAAATAGTTCAGTCAGTAAAGTGTTTCTCATACAAGTGTGAGGGAGTGGAACTTGATCCTCAACCACCACAGAATAACCAGTGGTGCTTTTTAGTCCAAAGATGACATCCTGGGGCTTACTGGTCAGCCTGACTCCGCTCGAGAGCCTCCCCTCTCATGAAACAAGGTAGACAGTGGCTGAGGAATGCCACCTGAGTTTGAGATTTTCAGATTTCAGAATATTTGGATAGACTTTAGTGGTTGAGGGTCTCTAATCTGAAATAGCCCCAAATCCATTTTGGAGCATTTCAGGATTTCAAAATATTTTGAACTTCTAAATTTTAGATTGTGATATTCCTTTTTCTGTACTTTACATAATCATGAGGATTATCAGAAATAACTATAAAGGGTCTAGAATGGCCTATTGAGGAGCTGAGAGTATGGTAAGTAGCAGGTGCTTTTGGTGTGAGCATAGCTTCTTAAGCTGCTGTAGCAGATTGTCATTTGAGATGACACTTTGGAAGCACCCCTCAGGTGCCGGCACACAGTAATTGTAGTCATATTTTAGCCAAGTCAGTACTAAGAGTGCTTTTCAGCCAAAGGCCCTTTTGTCCTCTTGGAGACATTTACCTCATGTACAACCCTGTGGAAATTAAGTGGACAGTTACTTTCAAAATAGTAGCCTCTCTGTAGGCTTCCTTAGGCCAAAGTGTAAGCAGCTTTAAACTTTTCTCTAAGGATGTTGTACTAGGTGTTACTGCTCACTCTTCTTCATCAGAGATACTCGTAGTCATCTGAGTGGAGAGCAGGACCACGTTCAGTGCGTAAAAGACGTGCTCAGTGGATGCTCATGCGAGTCACTGCTGACGAGAGTTTAGTTCTAACTGTAGGTAGCGCGTTGGTTGTTGTGAACCCAGTTGTCTGTGTTGAACCTGCTGCTAAGCCACCTTCATACATTTGACTGTAGTCGCTCCTCACCACATTCTTCATTGTGCTAGCCCTCCTTAGTCCCTTGAACTTTTATCTATTTAGTAGTTTAAGTCATTCCTTTTAGCTTAATTACTTAAAGAAAACATACCTATTGTTAAAAGGAGGAATCTAGTTTGGCTTCCCATAGGTAGAATACAGGTCTAAGATACTATGGTATCCCAAGCCATGTTATATATTTTAGAATTCAGATTAAGAATTCTTTTTTTTAATGATTATTTTTATTTTATGTTTATTGGTGGTTTGCCTGCATGTATGTCTGTATAGAATATCCTGGAGCTGGAATTTCAGACAGTTGTGAGCTGCTGTGTTGATTCTGTGAATCAAGCCCTGCTCATCTCTCCAGCCTCTAAAAATCCTTTGAAGTGTGCCATTTTAGAGTTAAACATACTATGTTACCTTCCTTACAGTGTCTGAGGTAGATCCCCTAAGAAGAAAACTAAGTGGTTTTTCCTCCCATGGAGTAGCTGAGCACGTGTAGTGGGTGGGGTGTGGAATGAGGACTATAAATAACCTGTGTCAGCTCGGGTCAGGGTTTTCTGCCACACGAGGTAAGTTCAGGTCAGTTTCTGCCACCAAAGGAGTGGTAAAAGGTTTTAGTTTTCAGGGTTTTTTTTGTTTGTTTGTTTCTTTCTTTCTTTGGGATTGTGGTTTGTAGTCTGGTTTTCTATGCTTTATGTTTAAAAACCACCTATGAGTGAGTACATGTGATAATTGTCTTTCTGTGTCTGGGTTACCTCACTCAAAATGATGTTTTCTAGCTCCATCCATTTTCCTGCAAAATTCAAGCTGTTGATGTTTTTTTTCTGCTCTGTGGTACTCCATTGTGTAAATGTACCACATTTTTCTTACCCATTCTTTGATCGAGGGGCATTTAGGTTGTTTCCAGGTTCTGGCTATGACAAACAATGTTGCTATGAACATAGTTGAGCACATGTCCTTGTGGCACTATTGAGCATCCTTTTGATATATACCCAAAAGTGGTATTACTGGGTCTTGAGGAAGGTTGTTTCCTAATTTTTGAGAAATCGCCACACTGACATCCAAAGGGGCTGTACCAGCTTGCACTTCCACCAGCAATGCAGAAGTGTTCCCTTTTCCCCACAACCTCTCCAGCATAAGTTGTCATCAGTGTTTTTGATTTTGGCCATTCTTACAGGTGTAAGATGGAATCTCATAGTTGTTTTGATTTGCATTTCTCTGATGACTAAGGATGTTGAGCATTTCCTTAAATGTCTTTCAGCCCTTTTAGATTCCTCTGTTGGGGGGTTCTCTATTTAGGTCTGCATCCCATTTTTTAAATTGGATTATTTGTTGTTTTGATGACCAATTTCTTGAGTTCTTTGTATATTTTGGAGATCAGCTCTCTATCCGATGTGGAGTTAGTGAAGATCTTTTCCCATTCTGTAGGCTGCGGTTTTGTCTTGTTGACCATGTCCTTTGCTTTACTGAAGCTTTTCAGTTTCAGGAGGTCCCATTTGTTAATTGTTTTTCTCAGTGTCTGTGCTACCGGGGTTATATTTAGAAAGTGGTCTCCTGTGCCAGTGCATTCAACTGTACTGCCCACTTTCTCTTCTATGAGGTTCAGTGTGGTTGGCTTTATATTGAGGTCCTCGATCCATTTGAATTTGAGTTTTGTGCATGGTGATAGATATGGATCTTATTTTCATTCTTCTGCATGTTGATATCCAGTTCTGCTAGCACTATTTGTTGAATATGCTTTTTTTTCCCATGACTTTTACAAAGTTCTTTAGCTGAGTGTGCTGTGCATTCCTTTAGTCCCATCATATGGGAGGCAGAGGCAGGCGGGGTCTAGATAGCAAGTGCTAGCACAGCCAGTATCACATAGAGAGACCCTGTCTCACAAACAAAAAGCCCCAAATTTTTAAAGTTTTTTTTTTTTAAATGTGTATGAATGTTTTACCTACATGAGTATATGAGCACCATGTAGACCAGAAGAGGATACTGGAGCACCTAGAATTGGGGTAACAGGTAGTTGTGAGCTGTTATGTGGTGCTGAGAACCAACCTCAGTCCTCTCCAAGAACAGCTAGTGTTTGTAATTGCTGAGCCATCTCTCTTATCCTGAATAAAGAATTTTCTTTCTTTCTTTTCAAAACCAGCAGCCAAAACCTTGTGTTGAGAATGGCAGAGGATAGTGCCACTCTATTGCAGCAGTTACTTAGACAGACCAGAAGAGTGCAGAGCCAGGCAGCAATAGCTCATCTTTGTAAGGTTACATTTGCTAGTAGTTACATAAACAGGCTGTAGTTGTTAATAATGGAAACTAGTGTTAATTTATTTTACTTAGCTCAGTCATTTTATTGTAATCAGGATAAATTTGTTTTTGTGTGGGTTTGTTTTTTATTATTTATTTATTTCGGTTTTTTGAGACAGGGTTTCTTTGTGTTGTAGCTCTGACTGTCCTGGAACTCGATTTGTAGATCAGGTTGGCTTCGAACTCACAGAGATCTGCGTGTCTCTGCCTCCTGAATGTTGGGATTACAGATGTGTGGCACAACTCTCTGGCAGATATTTTGTGTTCTTTTTTTTTCACACTTCCTTTGGAAATCTCATGTGCTGTCACAGCCAAGTTCTTGGCAGCTATGACTGACTAGTGGCTGTTGGGTTTGGCAGCATGGCTCTGAAATCTCATGGTTTTGATGACACTGATCTTATACGAATTGGAAAGCAGGCATGCAGGTGCAGCCTGCAATCTTGCCACTTGGGCAGCTGATGCAGGAGAAATGCTGGTTTGAGGCCAGCCAGCACCGCTCATGAGCTACGGATGGGCTTCCGAAGCATAGAAAGACCCTCTCCAGAAATGACAGGTCTGGGGAGATGGCTTAGTGGGTAAAGCACTTGCAGTGTAAGCATGTGGGCCTGGTTCAGATCCTGAGAGCCCGTGTAAAGCTGAGCATGATAGTACACATCACTTTCTTCATTATTACTAAGAAATGATTCTGTGTGTATGGGTGTTTTGCCTGCATCTATGTCTGTATACCATTTGCATACTTGGTGTCTGCAGAAGCTGGTGTCAGCTCCTCTGGAACTGGAGGTTATGAACTGCTGTATGGGTGCGGAATTATACATTGGCCCTGGAAGAGCAACTAGTGCTCGTCAACTGCTGGACCATCTCTCCAGCTTCAGTCTGCATCTTTAATCTCAGTCTGATTATGAAAAGATGGGAGGCAGGGACAGGAACATTCCTGAAAGTCCCTTGGCCATCTGACTTAGCGTTTGCACTAACAACTGTCTTAAGGTGACCTGAGGCTGTTGTCCGACCTGCACAAGTACACTATGTCATATGTGTCATTTTCATACATGAAAAAGACCAGACAGAATGGTGTTCTCTCTCTCTCTCTCTCTCTCTCTCTCTCTGTGAGTGTGTGTGTGTGTGTGTGTGAGTGATATGTTCACACTGTAGAGGCCAGAGGATAGTCTCAACTTTCTTTTTGATACGGGTTCTTTGTTGGCATGAATGACCAGTGAGCTCCAGGAGTCCACCTGTCTTCACAATTATAAGCTTGTGTCACTATTCCTGGCTCTAGAACAATTTATATTTTAAGAAATTTATTGCACTTCTTGTGTATGTATATAAGTGTCTATGCCACTTTCACCATGTGGGTCCTGAGAATTGCACTCATTCATCAGGCTTGGTTGTAAGTTCTTTTACCTGGTGGACTATATTATGAGGTCTAGAATAGTTTTTGTTTTCATCTTATTTTATTTTTGAGACAGGGTTTCTCTGTAGCTTTGGAGTCTATCCTGGAACTCACTCTTTATACCAGGCTGGTGTCGAATTCACGGAGATCTGCCTGCCTCTGCTTTCTGAGGGCTGGTATTAAAGGCTTGCGCCATCACCACCTGGCAAGAACAATATATTTTTAAGAAAAATGGAGAATATATATGGTAGTCTCACTAGCGAGTCACTCAACAGAAAGAACATCCCATAATATTTTTTCTGGTCTTAAAATTTTATAAAGTAATCATTTATTCTGCAAAGGCGATGCATGGCAGTTTTCCTTCATCTTATATAATATTTGTGTACCAAACTTAACATAATTTGCAAGAGTCTAGCAAATAATACAGTTGTTCAGATAAGAAAAGGGGCGATTATGAGGTGATTGCAGTCCTTGTATGGGTCTTGTGGGTTTGTAGTTATAAACCTCACAGTGAAGTTGTTTGTAATTATATTGCAAAGGAAATGTCTGTGATCTCTTCAAGATTCTGAAATTTAACTATAATTGTATTTTGATCTACAAACACAACAGCTAGAACTATTTGATGCACTTGGTCCTATTAGGGATATACTTTCGGTTTTAAATCAGCATTTATGGACAAAATGTGTTTCAGATTTTGCATGGCCGCTGTTGGGCAGCTAATTGCCTACAGAGGGTATTTTCCATTTCAGGTGCATCTTATCTTACATCCTGAAAAATGAGCCAGATGTGTGAGCCCAGCCTTAGAAAGTGGCAAACAAGAGGCAGAAGCGAGTGATCTCTGATTTCAAGGCCAACTCGGTCTACACAACAGGTTCCAGTACTGTCAAGATTGTATAGTAGCACCCTGAATTGTTTTTGCTTTTAGGCTAAAACTGTAAAATATGGGATAAAAATTGAGTTTGCTACCTCTATATTCTGACTTAGTTTGCATAGTTATTTCACGTTATCATGTCATTCTTTTGTTGGTGTATTAAAGGCTTTGTGTGTGCCTGTGCGTGCGTGTGCAAGTGCCTGCACATACACGCTTATGTGTGTATGGTACTAGGAATGGAATCCAGGAGGTGATGTAATTAGACTATAAAAGTCACAAGGTCAGTGGATCCAGGTTGTAAAGAATGATGGCCGTTTTTTTCTTGGTATAACAGCATGAAATCAAGTGTGTGAGGAAATTACAATGAGAATAACCTCTCCATTATAACTTATTGTTATTTAATATTGCTCAAGTGTTTCTCTGAACACCACTTCCCATGCTGCCTAAAAGTATTTGAACTATGCCCAGTCTTAGGAAATAGTTCTTATAAGTGACCGTTGTGAAAGAACAAATGATTGGGCTTGAAGTTACCAGGATACATTCAACATGTGCATCAAATTTTGTTCCTTTTCCAAAATCCTAGGGTATGGTAAAAGAGTTGTTAAAATACATAATCCATAAGCAGTGGCGGGATCAATAGAAGCTCAGTTTGTGGAGCTGGAAAGCAGATGTTGATAGGTGTAGCAGACCCCAGAGGCGGGTCCTAAGTTGGCAGTGGGAAAGGCGCTTGTTACCTTTGCAACCAAGGTCAGGCACCCAAAGGAGGTTCAGAAACCAACCAGTTAGGACCCTAGGTTCTCTGCTGCTAATTGTTCCTTCCCCGCCCCAGCCTGATGGCCATCCTCTAGAGGCCAGAAGTGGGCCTGGACTGTGCACAAGGTGACTTCCACTGAACACTGGGGCCTAGCCCTTCACACAGGATAGTAGACGACTGTTCTCGGGGTGATCTAGGGATAAAGACTTGAGATGACTGAGTGTGGCGTTCACCTCAGTCCATGCTGATCACCTTCCAGGAAGCCTGTCAGCTCCGGGAAGCTTTAGTAAGCTCCTTGGGAAGTTCCATTTGCACTCAGGAGCCAAACAGCTCCAGCTTTCTGAGGAGACGCTCTAATATGGCTGATAGAGACCAAGGGAAGAAAGCATAAAAAAAAAAAAAAAACAAAAACCAAAGAGCTATCATCAGCATCCACAGAAATAAGGGATAGCATATCCTTAAGCAAAAATAGGGTGCTAAAATAAGAAAGAACAACAAGATGACATACAAGGGCTCTTGAAATTCAAAACATGATGGCTGGAGTTACTTCAGTCCTGGTGATTGTCTGGCTGTGAGTACCAGCCCATGCCATCCGCCTCACCGAGCACTCTGGCCACCGTAGGCTAACATCCTTCAGCTGTGCTTCTCTCTCCTCTTAATGTAATAACTGCCATCTTAAAATTATATTATTTGGGCTGGAGAAATGAGGCAGTTAAGAACACTGACTGTTCTTCCAGGGGACCAGATTTAATTCCCAGCATCCAAATGCAGCTAACAACTGTAACTCTAGGATCTAACAAGCTCACACAGACAAAAATATGGGCAAAACATAAAATAAGAATAAAATAAAATAAATGCACATAAAATAAAAATAAATTTTAAAAATTTAATTATTTGCTCTTTACGCTTTCATTTTTTAATTGTATCAATCGTAAATAAAATGAGTTTCACTGTGTATGCTCTCTTGTTCCATGTACTACTACTGCTCATTGGCGCTCATCCTCTAGAACTGTAAAACCTAATTTAGAATTAAAAAGAAAGAGAAAAGTAGCATAGTCACGGCTTTCTTCTGGTCCTTTTTGCTGAGATCAGGATTAAAGCCATCCCCTGTTACCAGTGATGAGCAGAGTATGGGGTGTTGTGACTTCGCTGGGCCCTGGAAACTTGAGATGTCCTGGACAGCTGTTTTCAAAGTGTTGTGACTGATTCACTGAAGAACACACATGACTTTGTAGATGTGTACATTATCTATAATAAAAATTTTATTAGACTGACTTAACTTTTTAAATTTTTATTCACTCATTCATTCATTTATTTATTACATTTATATGTGTGGACAGGGCATGAGGAAGTCAGAGGACGACTTGTAGGAGTCATTTCTCTCCTGTGTGGGTCCTGGGGAGTGACCTCCAGTGAGCCTCGGTCATTGAGCTTTACAGCAAGTGCCTTTACCCACTGCGCCATCTCAAGGCTCGCCGACCCTGGCTTTCACAATGATCTGAACTGTGTTTTCTTTCTTCCTGGTCTAGGCTGTCGACAAATACTTCAAGTTGCCTCATGCTTCTAGTAAACCACCCCGAACTTCAGGAAGCCTCGTGGACTCCTCCTACAAAACATTAAGGTTTGCCTTCAGGGCCTCACTGAAAACTGCTATCTACCGCATAGCCACAACGTTTGGTGACCATCTGAAGTAAGTTTACCCATCTGATCCACACTGATGGCCTATCTCAGGAGTTCTGAGAGCTGGCTACAAGAAGGCTTGCAGATTGAAAGTTTTCTTATAGGTTTTTGATGGTTCTCTGAGAGTAGAGCTTACATGTAGACTTGGTATTTGTGTTTAAAATTTTTGTTTATGATTATCTTTGGGAATGTCTTTCAAATGATAGAAAGTTGTAAAAGCAACAAATATATATATGAATCAAATCAAATATATGAATGATATATTTGATACATTTAAGTTACCAAAAGATACTTAAAGGAGAAAAAAAAATACTGAGTGCCTTTCCAGAAAGCATATTAAAAATAATTCTCTTTTTACATTTTGGTCAGGAAACTAGGACTTGGGCAGTTGGGTGAGCAGAATATTCCATAAATGAGGCTGTGGCGCTTTGTGAATCATGCTGGAAAAACACCGGCAGATCACAACACCTTCAGAAACTGAACCAGAGAGAAACCACAAATGCCAGGCCTGTTTATAGTTAGTTTTCATTGATGTTTACTGCTTTGCTCTCATGAAATGTTCTAGCTGGACAGGATGAAGGATACTGGTTTCCTAACTAAGCCGTGTTTATTGTAATTAGTTCTAGAGGGCATGAGAGGTTGCCCCGCCTTTCTGTATGCAGTCAGTGACAGAATACTGTATACCGCCTGCTTTTGTTTTCTTTTGCTTCCACGGCACAAGGCAGTAGCAAATATTCCTGGCACACGTTGGTTCTGTGTAAGAATAGAAAAGAACTGTAAATGACCCTGTATCATTGAGACGTTTATTTGTTTAAAAGCAAACAAAAATTATGTATTAACTTCCATACCTTTGCTGTCCAATATGATGGCATGGATTGTAGCTTTTTGTTTCTTTTTCTCAACAATTTTGTGAGGGACAGGGGTTATCCTAATTACATAGGTGTGTCAGCGGAGGCACAGAACAGTTAAGTCTTGTCAGATGGCACATTTATACCAGAACATGAATCTGAAAGGCAGTCATACTTGCTCCAAGAATTCTGTCTTCTCAGGCCAGGTGGTGGTGTTGCACACCTTTAATTCCAGCATTTGAGAGGCAGAGGCAGGCGGATCTTTTAGTTCAAGATCAGCATGGTCTACAGTGAGTTCCAGGACAGTCAGGACTACACAGGGCAACCCTTTCTCACATCCCCCCAAAATCTGCCCTCTTTCCATTTACAGCACTAGTCTGCCTCTAGGATGTGAGCTGGCGTATAGGATGTGCTCCAAATGTCCTCACTGGTGATAGAAGATGAGTAGGTGTATGTGTGTGTGTGTGTCTACTGACAGCCAGAGTGGACACACGGGGTGGAGATAAGGGTTTATTAGCTAAGAAAGATAGGTAGGTGGCTGATTGAAAGTTCTGAAGATGAAGTTCTGTTTTTCTCTTTCCTCTGAGGAAAGCTATATTTTTTGTCACTGACACTGATGAGCAAAGTCAGGACAGAGCGGAACAATAGGAAGAGTCTTAGCTCTGGAGTTGTGAAAACATGTGGATTTATGTCTGGTTACAGGATTGCTGTCTGTGGTTGTGGGGAAGTTCCTGCAGCAGCTTAGCCAAGGTTGGGTCATCCAGGTAGCCAGTTATAGAGCCAGCATTCAGACCAGATCTTGCTAACTCTGATTCTAGCTGCAGTGTCTGCACTCTTAACTAGTGAGTCATGTGGTCCCTGTAGATGAACCTGTAGATGGTATTAGGCTCCAACTTTGCTTTGTTTGTTTGTTGATAGAGGAAAAAAATGGGATCATTTATCTGTGTAAAGCCCAGCATACAATATGTGTTATGCCTGTGTAATTACCTGTGTGAGTTCACCCAGAGCTCTGCCCTGAGAACCAGATACAAATGAGGGAAACTGGATTTTTGAGATAGGGTCTCTCTATGTAGCCCTGACTGTCCTGGAGCTTGCTATGTAGGCCAGGCCAGCCTCCAACTCAGAGCTCTGCCTGCTTCTGCCTCCTGATTGCAGGGATAACAGATATGAGCCACTGTAGCCAGCTCCATTGTCTCATAATTAGGCAAATTTGGTTCACTTCCAGCTTATAGCATCAAAATGTACTTGAGTGGCAGAGCTTAGAACAATTCTCTACCTTCTAGTGGAGGGAGAGTTAAGGAGCAAGATGTTGGTTAGTTAGTGACAGCCACCTCATGAGTACCTCCCTAGGTGGCATTTTTCACAGTGAAGTGGCTCCATTGGAGTTTCTTTGGGGATCAGGAAGCAGAGATGATCAAGAGGCATTGTAGGATAATCTGTAGCAAAGGCATTAATTAAAATGGGACTTCTTTGGTACTGAAAAGGGTGATCTTCAGGTGTCTGGAATCTTAATGAAAAACTAGAAGCTGGGCGGTTGTGGTGATGGACACACTCCTTTAATCCCAGCACTCAGGAGGCAGAGGCAGGCGAATATCTGTGAGTTCAAGGACAGCCTGGTCAACAAGAGCTAGTATCAGAACAGGTCCCAAAGCTACAGAGAAACCCTATCACCCTGTCTCGAAACCCCCTCCCCCCCCCAAAAAAAAGCTAGAAAACCACTGGTCGTGGCAGTACACACCTTTAATTCCAGCACTCATGAGGGAGAAGCAGGCGGATCTCTGAGTTTGGGGCCAGCCTGGTCTACAGTGCGAGTTCCAGGACAGCCAGAGCTGTTACACAGAGAAACTCTGTTTCAAAACAACAACAAGAAAAAGCTAGAAAAATCAACATTTTTGTTATATTCAATTTTTGTTCAAAAGTTTACAAAGAAGTTGTGTACTAGTTGTAGGGTGTATTTGCCTGCTTTCTGCCAAGATAACATGCTTTTGTGAGGGAGAACTGAGTCCCCATCCACAACATAGTGGATGTTCAAAGGGAGAAATAAATCCAAGCCACCAAGCTGTTACCTTTGAAAACGATTAATGGAATCTATTGTGTTTTAACCAAACATTTTAGTTTAAAGGATTTTATATTAAAGGCAATTCAAATACTCCACAATTCAAAGATAATGTTTGAATCTGGTTTGAATAAAATAATAAAATCCATAAAATCTACTGCAGGGCCTGGAACTCTGCACAGCAGGTTCCATAGTAGAGCAGGTTAGAGCGATGCCTGCACTTGTCAGTCTGAATTTGCTCTGGTCTTTCAGACGGTAGAAACATGCCATTGCCCAATGCAAGCTCTTGCCTTCATTAGATTGAAAAAGGGTTTTCATCCAGCCTTTTCAGAAGTACTAAATAAGTGAAGATTTCTATTCATTTTTAATTGTTTTGAAAAATATTGACTCTGTGCTCTGTGGTTCACTTAATATGTTTAATGTAAAATAAAGCTTATGCTTTGCATTTATGTTTCATTTAGTGCTGTGCAAGCATCTGCAGAACATCAGAAAAGACTTCAACAGTTCTTGGAGTTCAAAGAATAGTTAAGTAATATAAACTGTGTTCATTACCCTGCTGATACAACTGCAGATGGGACAGTAAATGTTCAGCATTCTTGGATCAGAAGAAAATGGACTAATTAGATGCTTCCTTTGTCGTGGTGCTTGCTTTGAAAACTATACTTTAATGGGAGAAATCATGGAAAGAAATTCTTAGCAGAATAACCGAAAACTGCCTTTTCTGTACCAAATGCTTTTTGTGTGTGTGGTATAATAAAATCTTTATTCAGTTTTACAGGAGCATCTATGGCAGCCGAGCTGTCTCTCGCTCATATAACTTGATAATAATTACTCACATTTTTTTTAGAATTAACTTTTGAAAAGAGTGGAGCCAGCTCAGAAGTTAAAGTAGGGTGACTTGATTACAGTCTTTCCTAATCGCTTTAAGGGTTTAGCTCTTTGTAAACTCAAAATACGTAAACTTAAGATTAGTTTGTTTACTAAAGGATAAAAATGGTAACAGTGGAGAAAAATTCACAGTAAAAATATTGTCTACAGGACATATTTTGTTAATCTGTTAGGTTGTGTTTTTGTTTCCAGGGACAAATTAAATTTGCATGATTGTCCAAAAAGAGTCTCAATTTACAGATGCTAACTCTATATAAAGGAATGTGGAAAAATCGAGTTCTTAAGTTACACGATTAAACATTCACATTTGTTTTTTGAGAAATAATTGAGCAACATCTATGAATTCATTTGTTTTATGCTAGTAAACGATGAGAATATGGGCATTTCCCAGCCAGTTTTGCTTTCTTTTTTGAAACACCATTAGACGATTGGCAGAGGTTTTCAAATGAGGGAAAAGGTTTTGTAAGAAGACCTTGGAAACGTCTCATTCCTCTACTGTTTGTCTTTACCAGATCAAATTATGTTGTGAGTCTAGTCTGTCTTCACACAGGGAGCAGCCTCAGCTGTGTTAACTGGCTAATTAAAATATAATAGGACCATCTTTAAAGCCAGAAACTCACGGTCCTCAAGTAACGAGTGAAGCCAGTATGTCCGAGGCACACTGTGCTCAGGAGCGTGTATGTCCCAAATGTACATGTGGTCATTTTATGACTTATTAGATCATTTCTTTGGAGATAAAACATTGGAGGTCCTGCTGGTAGATATTCACTGGACTACATCCTCCTTCATAAATCCAATCCCTTCCTGTTATCTTTTCCCTCTAGTGTCCCCAAGAGATTTCCTTTAAAGTCGGCACTGTATTGTGTATGACTCTGAAATGTGATGTGTGTGCCTAGCCTTTGTCACTGACGTATTATGTCTTTATGGTAGTGTATTTTAACTCCAAAACCTATCACCCCTTCAAACAGCACACAGCAAATTATAAATGAACCCTGCTAGGCTTAAAAGTCTCTTTATGGAACAATTCCCCAATTGCCAGATTTTGGGTTTTTTTAAGTGTCCTTTGACCTTGTGTATGAAGTTGGCTTGATGCTTTTTTCAGTGTGAAAGTTGGATTTCCAGTGTTAGTTTCTTAGAGATGACCAGAGAAGCATGGCTAGATAATGGAGAACTGTTGTGTTCTGTGAATTAAAAAGCCATAACTTCTTATATTCCCTGACTGCCTCTGACGGCAGCATTTCAGGAGACAAGCCCTTAATCTTCTGTTCCATAAAGAACCATGGCATGTAACTCACAGAAGAGAGCAATTCCTTTAAACTTTGACTTACTTCTACGAAATGTCTGGTTTGGTTTAGGTTCTTCCCATTTCCACGTCTTCTGGGTGAAAGTGTATTTGATAGCAGTATGAATATTTTTGGATGTGCTTGCTGTGTATAAGATAGAGACCACAACACTGCCCCTCCCTTCAGATCTGCATTGCATATGGAAGGTGGCAGGGGGTCAGCCTTTTTCTCCATTCTCTGTTGGTGGGCGAGGGTATTCTTAAAAGGCACCCTTCTTCCTGCACAAAGGAGGACCTGAGGGAGGCCGAGAGAAGAGAATCATTTCCTTTGGTGAATTTGCTTCCTGATGTCAAGTCTACTGATGTGATGGCCTGAAAAATCAGAGTCTTTGAAAACCTTCCTCTGGCTGTGAGTACAAAACATGATTTTATCAGCACCTGTGTTGGCGACTCTAATGGGACTTTGAGAACCACAAAGCTGCTTTTGCCGAGTCGTGGGAAGCTCGTAGAATAAACCTTATACTGGTGAGTAGACATGGGGAAGGCACACTGGGATCCTGTGCTGGATTTCCTCATGAGTGTTTATGTGTCTTCCTATTACTATTTATGATAATCTGTTTATATCCTTTGGTATGTCATTGATACTGAATTGGTTGAAGAATAAAATGACAATTCTTAACTGAGACTGCTCATTGGAGTCTGAATCTCTGTGTGTTTCCTTAGCCATTGCAGGTTAGCCTCAGAGTTGTTGGTATAAAACCTGCACAGGATTTAACTTTTTGAGTAACCAGCTTTTGCCCTTAACCAGCTGGTCTGTTGGGTGATCTGCGTTTACTAGCACTTTCAAAGAGCCTGCATTCCACGCTCTCTCTCTCTGTCTTGGCTTTCCTACAGAACTAAACAAAGAGTGCAGGTGCCGAAAGCTGTCTCTTAACAGAGGTTTCTTCTCTTGCCAGAATAGTATTTCTAAACAGACCGGGTTCCCAGGCTAACAGTTCCTCTGCCGGCTTTACTTAATTAGTTTGACCTTCACCTCTAGGGAGCTGGGTGGTAGGTGTCTTGCTCTTCCAACTCCCAATCATCTTTTAAATCAAATCACTTTACATATTCATCAGTTACCAATCCAACTAGGCTTAGCAAGTTGTTCATTACCATTCTAATTTTTATGACTTTTAGCCTAATTAATTAGTTTGTAGACAGAGCCTTCTGTGTGGCCAGGGCTGGCCCCAAGCCGTGGTAATTCACCTGCTTCAGCCTCCTCAGTGCCAGGTTCTGTACAGGTGTGTTTCATGCCTGGCCTCTACCCTCATTTAAAAGTAAGCTGAGGCTACAGGAATGTGCCACCGTGCCCAGTGAGAACTTGCTGTCACAGCAGTTATGAGACTCTTAAAACCGTTAGGAACTGATCCTTGTTCCCTTTACCTGACTTTTGCTTTTTCCAAATTTTTCTTTTTTCTTTCTTTTAAAATTTATGTGTGTGTGTCTGTGTGAGTATATGTCATGTGTACGCAGATACCTGTGGAGGCCAGAAGAGGGCACTGGACCCCCTGGAGCTGGTGCTACAGGTGGCTGGGAGTTGAACTCAGGTCCTCTGAGCAGCAAGCTGCTGAACCATCTCTCCAGCCCTCAAACTTCCGAGCCCCAGCTCTTTAGAATGAGCTTTGGCTTCCCACATAGTTTGTGTATTTCAATGTGATCCCTCACCTCTCTGCCACACACCGAATGTTTGGGTATTCTTTTTTTGGGCCTAGTTGGTATTACATCAAACCGAGCACAGATTTGCCTCCCCTTGGACACGAGATGCTCTATTCCTTCCCTGGTTTCCATCACCGCTCTCAGTACACTTTCATCTGCAGTCCTGAAACGCAGGGACAGTTCATCTGGATTCTTTGTCAGCCTCTCTTCCCGAAGCTTTTCATCTTTAAACATGGAGTGTCCTTAGGTGTCCTGGTGCTAGCCCACTCTGCTGGGTTTGAGCAGCTGCTGCTTGTCAATGGGTGCTCGTGTTCCATCTGGCTTGCACCCACAGCTTTTCCTGGATACTGTTGAGCTTTCCTCAGAAGTGATCCTGCTGGTAGCGTGGTTTGGGAAATCCTACGGGGTATCACTGACTGAGAAACAGTTGGGAGGTGGCTTCTCGGTCACAAATCTTTACCTTGATGGCTTTTTGAAGCCATGTTGGCTCTTGTTTTATTCTTTTGTCTCTGAATCCACTGGTTCCTTTCTCACAGTATCATTGCTCTTAGTTACCAAACAGTTTCCACCTTAAATCAGCATAGGCTGGACAAGGCACAGAAAACGTCAATGAGCCAAAGAATAGGTTGCATCTAGGCCCCTGAAGAACTCGAACACTCAGTATCTCCATGTGGTTCTCTGCTTTCTTTTCTCCTGCTTCAGCTGCCCTCTAGCTCCTGAGTTTCCATGTAATGGAAACTGACCAGCTGTTTCTGAATGTCAGCTGAATTCCTGACGGAAAGAAATTGGTCCAAGTGGATCAAGTGTCCAGTTATGCTTGAGGCCAGGTCATACATTGCTAGCATGGCTTCTGAAAAGTCTATCTTTACTGATGAGAGCAAGGTGGAGGGTAGAGGTGGGTCCCTCAGGATAGGAGACAAGATTTGGGGCTCAAGGCCTTCAAGAAGGACCTTGTCCTTTTTCAAAAGGGCAACAAGACCTCTAGTTAAATTGAATTAAAATGATCTCTCCCAGTACCTCCAGGTTCTAGCAGAAACTGTCGCTGTCGTCTGGAGGAGAGCAGCTAGCTCCCTGCCACTGATTCCCACAAGCACCGGTTCAGAGTAACCAGACACAGGAAGATGGCAACTTTAGTGAGAACCAACAAAAGCAACAGGCGATCCATATAGATGCAGAGGGTTTCCCAATAGAGCTGTCAGACATACCAAAGTAATTAAGATTCCTCGGTGAAATTACAATTCAGTAGAGAACTGGAAACCATGTATATACACAGAATTCATGTAATTCATTTTTGTTTATACAAACAAGATTTGAAAAAGCCATAAAAATTCTGGAATAGAAAATTATCCTGAAAGGAGTTTATTAACCTAGTATTTTATGTTCAGTTTTTGTTTGTTTGTTTGTTGAGACAAGTAGCTCAGGCTGGCCTCCAGCTTCTTGTCCGCTTGCCTCTGCTGCAGGCACCTGAAACCATGGTGGGTTTATGTCGTGCTAGGATTGAACCTAAGGCTTCGTGTGTGTTAGGCAAGTGCTCTACCAACTGAGCTACATCTCCAGGTCCCATATCCAGCATTTGTCTTCAAATATGGTGGGGGCAAATAAAGACATTTCAGACAAAAACCGAGAAATTCTTACATGAGAATCTTTCTTACGAAGTAGCTTTTTTCTCCTTCAGAAAAATGGAAGGATGGTGAGGAAAAGAGAAGCAGAAACATGAACACTGATTTAGAAAGCAATGTCTTGCAGGCTTCTAATATGTAGAGAATTAGTATAGACACAGAAAGACAGGTGAGTCGGCACTTGGGGGTGGAAACGCTCTCAGGTCTTTACAGTGTCGGGAAGGACCAGTGGTAGGCTGTTGGTGAGGTAGACTCTGCGCTGCGTGCTGTGGAGCTCCAGCGGCTCGCAACTGCCGTGATCGCCAGCCTGTGCCATGACCAGTGTGGCAGGCTTCGATACGTTAGAAGAGGTGCATTGTAGTGTGGGGATAACCACTCAAAGAATAGAAAAGAATGAATGAATGAAGATCTTAAAGCCAGGCATAGTGATGTCGTGTTTAGTCTCCGCACTCAGGAGACAGAGGTAGGCAGATCTCAAGAGTTTGAGGCCCATTTGGTCTGCAGAGAGTCCCAAGACTACACAGAGAAACCCTGTCTCAAAAAACCAAACGAAGACCAAGAACCATCCTTAAACAATTTTAAAATCTTTTTGCTATTAATGAAAGACACATGTAAAAGTATAAGGCTGGATATGCTGGAAATAAAAGGCTAGGAAAAGATAAAGATGCCAACATTTATAAAGCCAAGTATCACATATCTTGACAAAGTATACCTTAAGGCAAAAAAAAAAAAAATCTTGCTATAAATTAAGAGAAGTGCTTCAAAAAAGATTCAGTTTTTCACAAAGACCTCAGTACACCTGGTAACAGCCTCAAAGTACAAAAAACATTAGCAAAACCAATTTATCTGAATTGCTCAAGGAAGATAGGTGTTCAGTACTGGCTAGGGAGATAGAAAATGAAACTCGTGAGATACCTTTCCATATTCATCAGAGAAGGACCGATGTGGAGAAAGCAAAACTCACAAAATGGTTGAAAGGAGTGAAAAAATGGACACGATCTCTCCTAATACTCAGTAGGACCTTTCAGTTCCACCCACTGGTGGCCCAAGGAAATTAAAGGGCTATACTCTCCAAAGCCATGTCTTCAAGATGCTTCTGGCAGAATTTCCCCACTAGGATTTGGGTATGTAGCCTTGGCTGACCTGGAATTTGCCTGCGTCAAGAAGACTGACCTTGAGTTTGCAACGATTGCCCCCTCTCCCTCTGCCTCTGGAATGCTGGAGTATAGGTGTGTGCTGCCTTTCTCATTTCTTTTTTTTTTTTCCTTCCAATTTTTTGAGACAGGGTTTCTCTGTGTATCCCTGGCTGTTCTGGAACTTGCTCTATAGACCAGGCTGGCCTTGAACTCAGAGATCCATCTGCCCTGCCTCTTGAGTACTGTTTTTTTTTTTTTAATTATTATTTTTTTAAAGATTTATTTATTTATTATGTGTACAACATTCTGCCTCCATATATGCTCACATGCCTGAAGAGGGCACCAGATCTCATTACAGATGGTTGTGAGCCACCATGTGGTTGCTTGGGAATTGAACTCAGGACCTCTGGCAGAGCAGCCAGTGCTCTTAACCTCTGAACTGTATCTCCTGTCCCCAAGTGCAGGGTTTCAAGGTGTGTGCCACCATTGCCTGGCCCTTTCTTGTTTTTTAAAACCATGATTTTCCATTGTAGTTGAGACTGACAGAAATTGCCATTCTGGGCTTACAGGTAGGCACCACCGGGTCAACTAATCTTGCAGTGCTAATAGTCATCCAAAGAGCAAACTGCAGCAGTGTAAAAGAACCACATCGACAAGGGAGCGCATGCCATGATTGCTTTCATGTGCGTTTCAAGAAAAGGTAAAAGTTAATGGTAACAGAAGTCAGGATGGTGCTAGGGGAGGAGGTTGTGTACTGATATGGAAAGGAATGAGACAAACTGAGCTTCTGGAATGTGTGTCTTCGTTTGAATCACCTGGGTGTTTACCTCATTGAATTGAGAATGTAACGTTTCTATACTTTGACATACATAGTGCCTCAAGGAAAAAAATACATGAAGCCTAACAAAACTACAAGGAAAGGCATTAGAACAATGTTCTAATGTTCATTCATTAGAACAAGGCATTTTATATTTTCCAGTTCTAGATGGGACATTACTTTAGGAATCAAGGTTGTGGAAAACGACCTAATGATCCACAAGCAGCACTGCACCCGCCTCCAGAAGAACCGCCTCTCTGCGAGACATTCATGTAGCGTGTTCACAAATCCGGCCAGATATTGGTTCAAAAAGCAAGACTCAACCAGTTTCTGAGGATTTAAAATCACTTAAAAGCATGCCTTTAATTCCAGTACTCAGGAGACAGAGGCAGGTGGATCTCTGAAGTTGAGGCCAGCCTGGTCTACAGATTGAGTTTCAGGGCAGCCGGGCTGCACAGAGAAACCCTCTCTCGGGAAAATAAAAAATGAAAAAATGTCTCAACCTGGTGTGGTAGCACACACTTTTAATCCCAGCACTTGGGAAGCAGAAGCAGGGCAGAACTGTTTGAAGCTAGCCTGTTCTACTTAGTGAGTTTCAGGACATCCAGAGCTACATAGTGAGACCCTGTCTCAATAAATCATATATGGCTCAGTAAGGGTACCAAGGTAGATCCAAATGATAGAGTATCCAATATATTTTGAAATTTAAAAACTTGCTTTTAAATCACCCATAGCCCGAGAAGAAAATTTGGTAAATACTAGAACTATTTTTCAATGAGTGATTATGTTGAAACTTGTGAGATTTCTTTAAATATTGTTAGGAAATAATATATTAGAAAAGAAAGGCTGGACATGAATGTGTTGAGTATGACTTCAAAAAGCTAGAGGCAGTGTGCTCCGTGCAGTCTGCCGCTGCTTCCAGTGCCCAAGCATTGCACTGTGTGGTCGTGGTCATCAGGCTGGTCTCGGAGTTCCTTGGGTTCAGGGACCGTGGCTCATTCGTGTCCCTAGTGCCTACTAAAGTACCTTGCACGAGGTTGATCTTTGTTCAGACTCAGTCTCGTCACCCTGTTAGGGATGTTATTAACCCAGGATCTCAGACCTGGTGTTTATGAACCTGAACACAGGGTGAGAATGAGCTGAGTGAGGCTGACTGGTGCAAGGGGCAGGCAGTTTGTTTATGGGAAGGCAGAAGGCTGAATCGTGATACAAAGTCTCCATTTTTAGCATGCCGGACACTACAATGCTGATGATGCTACAGTGGCTGCCAACCTAAAGCACACAGCCTTTTGATGTCAATTTACTGCTCCTGTTGGACGTCACACCTTAGGAGATGGACATGTGCTCTAGATGTAAACATCCCAACCAACAGACTGCCTGGAGGAAAGGGTCCTGACTGCTTCCTAGCTGGGTTTCTGTGCCTTCTGTGAAGAGGATTGCAGGGCTTTTTAAAGCCTTTGTAGTGAGCTGTTCACTCCAGCTGAGACATGGGCTCCCAGGGATTTTTCCTTCCTTTTGTTGTAGCGTTCCTAATGATGCGTTCTGACTTTTTCGCTCTGTTTTCTACACATTTGTCACCACTCTGCGTTTGGATCTTCATGCTGGAAAATCTGAGGCTTACATGGAAGATTGATTTTTAATGCCCCTTGTGTTGTTTTTCTGCTATAACATTTGCATGCAATTATGTTATTTTAAAAATAGGAGACCATGGAGCTTGAAAAAAAAGAATCTTCTGGGTGGATGAGCAAATGGAAAGGCTGGCCTTTAATTTTGTTAACACCCCAATTACATCGTGGTAACCCTTATGAAGATTTCTGTCCCTTGTAATGCAACACCTGGTGTTTGTTGCAGAGACAGGGACTGGGGTCTTCGTAGATTCATCCCTTGCTTAGTCATGGAAGAGGTGATCAGAAGACTCATGTTTCCTCTGGCCAGCAGAGGTCACTATTTCAGAGACATTAGAGGAAAATTTTCCACAGTTCACATGCCTCTTTTGTTTGCAGGAGAGAGGTTTTTAAATTCATCCCCCCACCCCGCGATTTCTAAGTACTTTACAAAGTGAGTTATTCATATATATTGTGTTGAAAAGTGGAGGAAGCTTGAGAAGGCTTCTCTAGGCAACTGCGTACACAGGGATAATAGCTACCATTTATCAAGCACCTACTACATGCTGAGGGCCCGTGCTCCGCTTGCTACAAACATTATCTTTATGTGTGTAGCCCATCTGCCTTTCAGGTTTCTTTGGTGACTTTGAGGAAGACAGTGGGGAGGGGAAGTGAAATGATTTGTTGGGTGGATTTATGGAAACTATTTTACCAAAGGAATATTTTAGTGGAGCCAAACAACAATCACACAGCATGTATAAGGTATGTATATTCTTTTTCCACTTTAAAAATATTTATTTTTATTTAGGGGTGTGTGCGCGCATGTACGCATGCCACAATGTATGCAGGTGCTTAGTGAAGCTGGAAGAGAATGTCCGAGCTGGAATTAGAGTTACCAGCGTTTGTGAACTGCCCGATGTAGATGCTAGGACTTGAACTTAGGTCCTTTTGAAGAACAGTAAGTTCTTTTAACCATTGAGCCATTACTC
The DNA here is from genome assembly GCF_950005125.1 of Chionomys nivalis. NCBI lineage: Eukaryota > Metazoa > Chordata > Mammalia > Rodentia > Cricetidae > Chionomys > Chionomys nivalis. The sequence goes on along the minus strand of NC_080096.1, from coordinate 40,250,139 downwards.
CAGCCCTTTAAAACAAAACAAAAAATTAAAACCAACCCCAGTGATTACAGGACTTTGTGCATACCAGGTAAGCACTCTAACACTGACTATATTCCCGGCTCTATTTTTTGCTTCGTATTTATTTTAGTGTGTGTGTGAATGCCAGTGGGACATGTTTGTGTGAAGGCCAGAGGAGAGCAGTAGGTATCACCCTCAGGGAGTACTGTCCTCCTCCTTTGAGACAGGAGATCTCTTTGGCCTGGAACTCACCAATTGTGCTAGACTGGCTGAGCTCTGCGGATCCTCTTGTCTCTGCCTCCCCAGCACTAGGACAGGCATATGTCACATACATTACATTTTTACATGGATCTGGGACTGGAACCCGGGTCCTCAGACTTGTAAGGCACACCCTTCCCTGGACGAGCCATGTCCCCAGCTCACTTCTTGAGATCGTCTCATTAAATTGCCGATGCTGGCCGTAATGACTGATTCAGGCTAGTCTTAAACTTGCAATTATCCTGTCTTAACCTGCACCACCAGGACTGGTTGAGATGTGTGCATTCTTAATTTATTTTGTTTATTGTTATCATATGTGTATATGATTCTTGTGCGTGTGCTGTGTATGGTGTGTGTATGGTATATAGTGGATGTGTGTGAAGTGTATGGGGGTGTATGTGAGTATATATGCAGGCTTGTGCATGTGGTTCATGTGTGGTGATCAGAAGACAACTTTTCTCCGTGAACCGTGGGTTCTGAGGCTTGAACTCAGGTTGTCAGACATTTGTGACAAGCACTGTTACTTCCAGAGCCATCTGCAGGCCTCCGCCTCCTGCGGGCCTCCGCCTCCTGCAGGCCTCCGCCTCCTGCGGGCCTCCACCTATCTCCGGCCCGAGAACTGTGCAGCCTTGAAGCAAAACCATACAAGTAGCTTGACTTTGTACTTTCTTTCCTTACAAAAATCTAGTGTACTTTCTCCTTAAGAAGCTAAGCCTTCAGCCGGGCAGTGGTGGCACACACCTTTAATCCCAGCACTCAGGAAGCAGAGGCAGGCGGATCTCTGGATCTCTGTAAGTTCAAGGCCAGCCTGGTCCAGTTCCAGGGCAGACTCCAAAGCTACAGAAAAACTCTGTCTCGAAAAACCAACAAAAAAAAAAAAAAAAAAAAAGGAAAAAAAGCTGAATCTTGTTTCTTGGTGTCCTTGAAACCGAGAGCTGTGGTGGCTTAGGTCTCCCCCCTCTGGGAAAATAAACATGAGCAATATGTTTACCCCCAAAATGTCCCGAACTTGAGACCTGTCTAGTGGCTAAAGTTTACTAAGGAGTTATCGAAGCTTTAAGGATTTGTTACTCAAGTTTCCTACTTGAAAAGCAATCCATTATTTGTAAATGAAATGGAAAGACCAATTCCCCATAGCAGGCTTTATGTATTCATGTAAAGGTAATCACCAGGGCGTTCCTTGAAGCTAGAGAGACCTGTGAGGATAGCAGGGTCACCACTGGGTGGCAAGTGGGCAGCTTGACCCCTCTAATGAGAACAGTAAAAAAAACTTTGTGGGCTTTCTTTCTTTGTTTGCTTTTGGTTTTTGTTTGTTTTGCTTTGCTTTTTTGAGACAGGGTTTTTCTGTGTAGCTTTGGTTGTCCTAGAACTTGTTCTGTAGACCAGGCTGGCCTCGAACTCACAAAGATCCTCCCGCCTCTGGGATTAAAGGCGTGTGACATTACCGCTTGGCTAGCTTTGTGTTTTGGTGGCTGCTAAAAAAGGGTCTTGCGATTTCGAAGTCTCCCATACTGGCCTGGTGCCCTGCTGGCCGTTAGTCTGCAGGCATTTTTGTGTTGCTGTTAGCCATTAAAGTTATTCTTAGAGTAAGAAATTATATTGTCTTTTATTATTTTCTTTCCTTCTTTGAGACAGGGTTTCTCTGTGTAGCCCTGTCTGTCCTGGAACTCACTCTAGACCAGGCTGGCCTCGAACTCACAGAGATGCACCTGTCTCTGTCTCCCGAATCCTGGGATTAAAAGCATGTGCCACCACCATTGGCAGTCTTTTAGATTTTTATTCTTTTGGTTTTTGAGACAAGGTCTTACTTTGTAGCCCAGACTGGCTTAGAGCTCACCTAATCTGGCCTTGAACTTCCTGGTGATCCTCCTGGCTCAGCCTCCTACATTTCAGTTCTTCTCAGGGAGAGAAGCAGGCAGTTGTCCTCTGGGGTTGGGTGACAAGGATTGCTGGTGGAATGGTTAAGGGCTGTGGATGTGAGGGAAATGGAGTCATTAGTACTGACTCGAAGGCTTTTGCCTGGAGCAGCTGGTTGAGTGGAATTGCCTTTTGCCAGGTTAAGGGACAGATTTGCTGGGGGTAGGGCTGGGAGCAAAGGGGCTTAGTTAACTTTGGCTGCATATTCCAAAAGCAACAGCAACAACAAAATGGTAGCCTAAGGGATGGACATTTCTTTCTTTCTTTCTTTTTTTCATTAAAAGAAAATTCAGGCAGGCTATTGGTGCTGTTACAGTGATTCCCCGAGGCCGTCAGGGATTCAGGCTAAGGTGCTGTCATGGTGATTCCCTGAGGCTGTCAGGGATTCAGGCTCCTTCTAGGCAACAAGAAGAGAAATGGAGGGGAGATGGCTCTTCCCTCATTTTTAAAGAGACCTGAAAGTCCACACTCTTATCTCATTGGCCAGAGTGAAGCTATGTGGCCATATCTGTTAACAAGAGTCTGGAAAATGACTTTTAGAGGTTGCAGGCCGTCCCTTGATAAAGCCGTGACTTTCTTGTCCACAAGGAACAGTGGACAGCCAGATGGGTTGCCAGTCATCCTTCCTAGAATCTTGGAAGTGAGTTCTAGTCTCGTCTCCGGCCACAGTTAGCTGCATGACCTTGAACTGCAATTCCACCAAAGTCAAGAATTGGACTGAGGGCTGGAGAGATGGCTCAGAGGTTAAGAGCATTGTCTGCTCTTCCAAAGGTCCTGAGTTCAATTCCCAGCAACCACATGGTGGCTCATAACCATCTGTAATGGGGTCTGGTGCCCTCTTCTGGCCTGCAGGCATACATACAGACAGAATATTGTATACATAATTAATAAATAAATAAATATTTAAAAAAATAAGCTTAAAAAAAAAGAATTGGACTGAACAGTTTAGAAGTTCACTTTCAACTGTAACATTTGAATCCTTGGGCTTTGTGTACAGATGGCAAAAACAAGAGTTTATAAAAGAGATAAGATGTGTTGGAGAACGGGCTTGTGCAAGAAGATGTCAATCAAGCCAGCATGGTGGCGTGTGCCTGTAGTTGCAGTTATGGGAAGGCCATGACATCAGGGCCAACTGAACTCATGAGTTTAGGCCACTTTGGACCGCATAGCAAGAGCCTGTTAGGAAAAAAAGAAAGAAAAACGTTTTTCAAATGCCTTAAAGCTGATTTTTTAAAATAGATTTTATAGTTGTACTCAGACTTACTGATGCATACAGTTTCATCTTCATTTGGAGAATGCTTTGTGCGTGTGCAGAGGACTAAGGTGTGCCTGGAAAAGGCGTATGAATAACAGTGCCGTGTGCTCTGTTGTGCAAGAGGAAAATGAGTGAATGCGAGCAGTAGGCCTTTCTGCTTCCTCGCAGAGGCACCGCTGCAGCCTCACCAACGTGCTTTTTGACCTCATGAGCCTGTCTGCTATGTACCAGGCTTGTTACGCCCCCCCCCTCCCACCACCTTCGAGGGGGCTTTGGTTTAGCATCAGCAACACAGCAAAACCACACACAGGTTTGTAACCTGGCAGAAAGCGTTTTTAGATGGCTGATGAAGGCAGAGTCCCAGAAAGGGGTAAGGACAGAGGCTGTGTGCTTTTGGCTTGCTGCTGGGATGGGGAAGCAGACTGCGTGGAGAAGTGGTCATCAGGAGTACTGGAGGGATGGGGGTGGAGCAGCCAGTCAGGAGGATCAGAAGGGCCTACTTCAGCTGGACACAGGCATGACGGAAAGATCATAGTATTTCAGGCTCAAGGTGACCTAGGGCTGAGCCCTGAACCTACCCATTTCCAGCTCTAAGTGTTTGGAGCTCCCTTTGTGTGTGTGATAGGAGGCAGTGCAACCCTTGCCATTGCACTACTGTCTGAATGGAAGGTATATAGTCGTCTGCAGTTGGCTGTGGGACGGTACCTGCCATGGGGGCAGTGCTGCGATTCCATGCCCCCCTGTTCCTTTATGGGCGGCTTTGATTGTCCCTCATTGTTTTTCAAGCTGTCAAAACCTATTGTCTCCGTTAGCAGCATTTGATGTGCATTCTGTATTGTCTTACTCTGTTTTCCCTGTGAACACAGTGACTTGCTGAAAACCAATTAAAATTGCTATAGAAAAGCAGTAGCATGTAACGGGTGTGAGGAAGGGATCTGCCTTCTGAGCCTGTTGGCCGTGACATCCCCTTTGCTTCTGGAAACCACTATTAGGGCTGGAGAATGCCTCGGGCCACCCAGGGACTATTCCAAACTTCTGTTCTCCCAGGTCCCCAGCCTCTCTTCTCCTCTCACCCGTGGTTCAGTGTGTCAGGCTTGCGTCTTTCACACTGCTGCTCTCCGGACCACCTCCCATCCCCACCACTCCTGGTGCCCCGTCCAGGCTCCTCGGCACCTCTCTTTGGCCTTCTGCCTACTCTTCCCACACCCACTCTTGACGCCTTCTCTCGCCATTTCCCACATGACAGCTGGGCTACTATTTTCAGAACAGATCTGATGGTGTCTGTCTCCAGCCTCCAGTCTCTCTGCCTCTAGGACCTGGCCTGCTCCCTCCCCCAGTGTCATCTGGTGTCCCGCTGCCCTCACTGCCATGCCATTCACACTGCTCCGCCACCGCCGCCCCGAGCCGCAGGGCCTGCATGCGTGTTTTCCAGCTAGCTGGAAGACTCCACGGCCCATAGCCGTTTATCTTCAGAGGTTCCAGTTTAGCCCTCGCCTTCAGATGGGGTTTCCCTCTCCAACTCACATCTCAGCAGGGACCATTTCTCCCGCAGGTCTCACCATGACTATACATCCATCTGTATGACTAGCTGAATGTTTGTGTCAACCGTCACACTGCCATCCTCTGGACCAAGGGTCATGATAGATGTGCAGCAAAGGCTGTCAACGCTGCTGTCTTCCTCTGTCCCTCTTCACCTTATTCTTGGAGACAGGGTCTCTTAGGAAACCTGGAGCATACTAACTAGCTAGACTCCTGGGTGTCAAGCCCCTGGCTTCCTCCTGTCTCTCCTCGTGGCATGGGAATTACAGGTGTGCGTCGTGCCCAGCTTCTGTGGGTTTGGGGGTCAGAACTCATGTCCTTACACAAGTGTGGCAAGCTCTTTGAGTCTCAGCCCAAGGAGGCATCTTACTCTTCTGAGATTCTGCGGGATTTTCTGCATAGATGATCATGTATGCCATCTGTCAGTAGAGTCTTCTATTTTCTTCCTTTCCAACTTGTACACTTCTTACGCCTTTCCTTGCTTTACTGGACCCACTAGGATTTCCAGGGTGCTGCTGGAGAGGAATGATGAGGTTCGACATCCTTGCCTGTTCCCGATCTTAGGGTAAAGTAGTCTTTACACTAAGTGCAGTGTACATGAGTGATGTTGGCTGTAGGTTTGGTGATTTTTGTTGTATGTTGTTGGGGTGTTTGATCAGGAAATTCCCTTCTAGTCCTAAAGTAGTTCTCAGTCTTTGATCATGTGTGCATGCGTATCTTAAACATCCTTAGTAGCTGTTCGCAACAGTGATTTATAAAGAGCTGTTCCGTGTGTGTGTCAGAGGTCAATATCAATGTCTTCCTCTGTTGCTTTCCACTTTATCTTTTGAGACAAGGTAGCTCATTGAAGCTAGAACTCATTGATTGGCTAGAGTAGCCGGCTAGCAAATACCCCCTCCCTGCCCTTGGTATTCTCCTGTCCCAGCCTCCCTAGCACTGAGATCACAGGCTCATGCTGCCATGTCCAGCCTTTTAAATGTATGCTAGGGGTCCAAACTCTTGCCCTCATACTTATACCATACTTATACAGCAAATACTTTACTCACTGAGTCACACTCCCCCCCCTTTTCCTGTATTTTATTTTTAGAGTAGCTATGGTGTTGGGGCGATGGTTCAGTGAGCAAAGCTATGCTATGCAAGCCTGATGACCTCAGTTCAAATACCCAGAACTCATGAGAGCAGCCCAAGTGTGTGTAATTCAGGCACTTGTCCCTGGGCAGAGACAAGCTTCACTGGAAGTGTGGGCACTCCGGGCACACATGCACACAGTATTTTTGTTAGATGACTATTAGAATGGTGGGTGGGTACTTTATTAATATTAACCGTCTCTCATCTCCTGGCTTGTCTTACTTTCTGCCTTTGTGTGAAGTCCCTGGCAGCCCCGTTGGGCTAGGTATTGCCATCTTTATTCGGCAGGAGTAGCATTCAGGAGCCAGAGATGGGCTTGCTCACGGCCCCATCTGGATGGCATCACAGCCATTGTAGGAGCCTTGCTCTGGGCCATTCCCAGCAAATGCCCACAGTGTAGTGATGGGAGCCCTGGCTTTGGACGCGGGCACACTTTGTTCTTCTTAACTTTAGAAAAATTGGTTTAATGCAGTGACATTCACATAACATAAAAGTAACAATTTAAAAGTGGGCAGTTTAGTGGCATTTAATATATTCCTGGTGTTGTAAAGTGCCACCTCTGTCTAGTTCCAGATTTTTTTTTCAGGACCTAAAAGAACCCCATGCCCAGTAAACAGACTCCCCCTGACCCCATCTCCTCACCCCCGACAACCACCCTGATTTTTGTCTCCATAAAATACCCGATTATTTCATGTAAGTGGAACTATAGGACCCTTTATGCCTATTTTCTTGCACTGTGTGTTTCTGAGGCTCAATGACAGTGTGGAATAGCTTCATGTGTCTTCCGTTTGGAAAGGGAATCACACCCCACTGTGTGTTTGTAACGGTTTATCAGAACACCCGTTAATGAGTATGTAGGTGGCTCCTACCTTTTGGCTGCTGTGAAATGAGCTGCAATGCACACACTTGTACGTGTATTTGTTTATGATTTTAGTTCTTCGGGGTTTACATCTAGAATTGGAGTGACTGGATCACATGATAATTCTGTTAATTCTTTGAAGGGCTGCCAAGCTGTTCTTCATTGTGGCTGGATCATTTTACACTTCCACCAGCAATGGATGAGGGTTCCCATATCGCCACACCCTCCTTCCTCCCCCATCTCCCCTTTGCACCATTTTATCAGATTTAGAGTGATGTTCCATTGTGGTTTTGCATTTTCCTAATGACTAATAACGTTGGGTATCTTTTAACATGTTTGTCAATCTTCTTGATGAAATGTTAATTCAGATCCTTTGCTTGCCCCCCTTTTCAGTCCCAAGGACTGAGCCCGTGGCTTTGTGTGCTAGGCAAGCTCTCTACAATTGGGCTACATTCCCAACCAAACCTCTTTTTACTTTTTATTGTGAAACAGGGTCTCAGGAAGCCACATATGATGGCCTTGAACTTACTCTGTATTCTTGTCTTTGCATCAGGTCCAGTCTTTATCATTTGTAAAAATTGGATTGAATTGGGCTTGGATTTTTTTCTTTGCAGGGGATGTTTATTTGACCTCCTGAGTGCTGGGATTAAAGGCGTGCGCCACTACTGCCTGGCTTTTGAAATAGGGTCTTAAAATGTAGCTCGGGTTTGCCTCAACTTCCTGGTCTTTTTGCCTCAGCCTTCCATGGATTGGGATTAAAGGCCTGTGTCAACACACACACCTACCTCTATAAACTTCTGACCTTCCCTTCCTTCCTTCCTTCCTTCCTTCCTTCCTTCCTTCCTTCCTTCCTTCCTTCCTTCCTTCCTTCCTTCCTTTTCTTTTTCTTTTTTGGCAGACTTTCACTCTGTTGCCCAGGCTGGCCTTGAACTCTGGAACTCGAGCAGGTCTCTAGCCACAGGCATACACACAGCAGCACCCGGCTAAGCCATCTTTTCACTCTCTTCTGATGTAGAAATGTTTTAAATTTGGATGACATCAAGTTTATCTAGGTTTTCTTTGGTTGTTCATGTTTTTAGAGTCCCATGAAGAGTGCACTGTCGATTCCAAGGTAAAGACTTACCCCCGTGTTTTCTGGTTTTCACTTAGGTTTCTGGTCCATCCTAAGTTCCTGCTTGTCAACGGTGTGAGTGAGCGGTTCCCTCCTCTGCATGTGGCCATCCTGTTGTCCTAACAGCATTTGTTGAAGAGAGTATTCTTTCTTCAATGAATGGTTATGGCGTGGCCTGAAAATCAGCTGTTCACAAAGCCAGACACTCTGGACTATGAGACCTTTGCTAAATTTCTTATTCTTGAGCTTTTATTTCCTTTATGATGGCCTCTTATCTCAGAAGCCTGTCAGGACTGTATGAAATCACACACCGGGCACACAGCAGGTGCAGACAGCAGAGGCAGAGTAAGCAGCGGAGCATCCTTCGCCTCTCCTTCCTGGAGCTCCAGGGGCATGGGAGACTTTACACATAGAAGTGTCTGCTTCTGCCCCGTCCGTTTTCTGACTGTAAGCTTGTCTTCTAGGGAGGAAGTGCACAGGTGAAATAGTGGTCCGTCTTTAAAAATCCAGCTGCTCCATGCTGACTTTGGGCATGGGATTCTAGTCTTGGGGATATACAGGCTAAAGATCCCTCTGCCTCTGCAGAACTCTAAGGTCATTAAACAAACAGATAAAACAGTGTGATAAGTGTGAGACAGATTCAAACAAAGAGCTCTGAGTGCGTGCATGGAGAAGAAGTCCTTGCCGGAGGACTTGGGAAAGGCTTCTAGAGGAAAAGGGCAGTTGAATTGGGCACTAGATGACTTATGGGTAGAAGTGTGTAATGTGGATAAGAGGGAACCATGTTTGCGTAGGAAACAAGCCCCAGCTATAAAGGCATCCCTGTAAGCTCTGGATTCTAGATGAAAACTACCCTAGTTAGGTACGACTAAGGGTTAAATAGCGCTCTGATTAAAGACCATGGCGCTGGCTCAGTGGGTAAAGGTGCCAGCTGCGAAGCCTGATGACTTCCACATGGTGGAGAGAGAGCTGAATCCCACAGGTTGTCCTCTGACCTCCACATGTTTTAAATATGATTTTTATGGGTATGGAGATGACTTAGTGGATACTTGCATGCCAGGCTGACATCTGTCCCGAGTTCAGTCACACAAGGTGGCAGAAAAGGAGGGACTCCCAAGAGTTGTCCTCTGACCTCTGTACATATGCCATAGAACATGTGCACCTGTGTGCACACAGTCACACATGCACGTGTGCGTACACGCACACACAGAGAGGCATGCACACACTAATTTTTTTTAAGTCTTGATTTTGGGGTTGGAAGGGTAGCTCGGTGGTTAAGAGCACTGGCTGTTCTTGCAAAGGACTTGGGTTCAGTTCCCAGTACCCACATGATGGCTCACAACTATTTTTAACTCCAATTCTATGAGATTTGAGACCCTTTTTTGACCTGGGGTACCAGGCACGCATGTGGTATACAGATATATACACGGATACATACATGCAGGCAAAGCGCTCAGGCACATACAATGAATAAATCACTTTTAAAAAGTCTTAATTTTATTTTTAAGACTATTGGGAGCTGTTGAAGTTTAAACCAGGAAAGCTCCGTGGCCAGATCTGCATCTCGGATGGATGGGGAAACCACTGTGGAGGACAGAATATTAGGAGGAGGAGAATGGAGCACTGAGAAGAAGAGGAAGAAATACAGCAAGGATGGGGAGGAGGGGAGCTAGTCAAAGGTGGGGGTGCGGAAAAGAGTAAGTAAACGAGCTGTTGCTGTGTTGGGAAATTCGGAGAGCTTTCGCCTGCTCATCCAGTTGGCTAAGTGACTCATCTGGCAAATGTTTTTAGTCTGAACTGAATGTACAGTGCTGTGTGTGTGTGTGTGTGTGTGTGTGCAGGCGCACACGTGTGTGTTTTGGGGGTGTGTGTGTTGGGTGTGTGTGTTGGGGTATGTGTGTGTGTTGGGCTATGTGTGTGTAGTGGGTGTGTTGGAGGTATGTGTGTGTAGTGGGGTGGTGTGTGTGAGGGAGCAGAGAGCTCACCTCCTGGCCTCACGGTGGGGCAGAATAGGCAAAGCCAGAGCTTCCAGCTTTTTTGCTTCTTGAGGGATAAAGTAGGACTATTTGTCTAAAGCTACATGCCTGTTGGTCAGAGCCACGACCCACGCTTCACAAGTGGGGGGTGGCTCGAGTACTGGGTGTCCCAGTCGGTGAGCTATTCTTCCTTTCTACTCTTCTTCCATCCTGGCTTACAAGCCACAAATTCCCAGAAAGAGGCAAGACCTCTGAGGTGCCTGTGCGTTACCTGCACAGTTGGCTGACACCTGCCCTTGGTAATGTAAGTGGTAAAAGACGTTGGTGTGGGAGTCGGGAAGCCTGCTCTGCCACACCCTACCCTGCTGCGGCTGGCCTTGAGTGTGGGGGTGGGTTTAAGTAAAACGTCGCGGTACTTCCCATTGCCCATGCTGTTTGGAAGTCTTTACATAAAGTATCAGAAATTAAACGTTAACATTTTGTGGCTGGAAAAATCTTGTTTTACCAAGATTCCGGAAATACTGCTTGGGTTATCTTCCTGTATAGAATCCCAGTCTGAACCCGGACTGTTGCAGGAGCTTCACACGTTTTCCAGTTTAAGACTAAGGCCAGAGACCATTCTCAAACAGTTTAAGTAAGCCAGGCAAGACTCTCTGGACTAGTGGTTGTCATCAGTACATAGAGGGATGTGTTGACTGTATGTAGAAACATTTTGAGGCTTCCCTGGATCCTCAGTAAGCCCCAGAAGATAGAGGAGACCTGAATGAACTCCCCATTTTGCAAGGCTTAGAGATGAGAGCTGAGCTACTGCGTCCAATAACTATGGAGCCTCATAAGGGCTCTTCCTACACATTGAGCAGGGTCCCTTGAGACCCTGATGAGGGAGAGAAGACGAAGCAGGGAACGGGTACAAGGGTACAGGGGAACTTTGAGATCCACTCCCACCCCACCCCCACCCAGTTTCTTTCTACAAAACATCAAGAAGTAAAATCTTGAGAACGTGGTTTGAGGCCTGGGTTCGGATCCCAGCTTTCCTATTGACTTGCCGTGAAATCTGTGCGACTTCTTCGAGTGAGCTGGTTAGAGTCTTCAAAAACAAAACAAAATAACTTGTCAAGCACTTTTGCAACTGTTACCTCCGTTTTAGCTGGTACTGTCATTCCCATTTACTAGGGAGAAGCAGTACCCCGCCTAGGAGGGGACGAAGCCGGGTTGTCCTGGCTCTGCTTTCGGGTCCCTGCCCTGTTCCTCTCGGCGCCGCAACGTCCAGCAGAGCCCGGCAGCGAGCGTGCCGGGCTCCGACTGCTGTCAAAACCTCAGCCCCGGCGCACGCCGCCCCGCCCAGGCCCCCAGGCGAGCGGCACGCCCTCGCGCCGCCATTGGCCTGGTCCGGCAGCCCCCGAGAGTCGCGGCCCGAGCGGTTGTGGGCAGTGGCGGGCCGCCCCGCCCCCGGGGTGTCGCCCCGTAGGACGCGGCGGCCGTGGCGGTGGTGGCGGTTGCGGGGGCTGCGGCGCCAGAGGAGGCGCGCCGTGCTGTGCGCCCCGCGAGCCGCTGCGCCCGCGGCGAGGTGAGAAGGGGCGCGACTCGCGCCCGGGACCCAGCGGCGTCCAAATTCGCGAGCTCTGGGGTGGCGCGGGGCGCGCCGAGGGGGCGAGGCGAGTTGGGGGCCCCCGAGGCCTCGCTCTCGCGGGAATGATGCTGGAGATGATGCCGTGGCTCCGGCGTGAGACTCGGCGTTGCGGAGTGTGAGCCGGTGAATGGGAGTGTGTGGCATGGCTGGTCTCGGAGTGCGTGTCGACCCCGCGCGAGTGTGCGTGGGAGCCGGCGTGCGTGGGCGACACTGGTTGTGCGTGCTCCCGCGCGCCGGGTTTCAGGGATGTGTGTCTATGGGGTGTGCTTTGTGGGCTCGCACAGTGGGCGTGCGCGCTCATCTGCAGCTGGTCTCTGGCGAGTGGCGGTGCTTGCGGGAGATCTGCTTTTGCACCCCGCGGTCGTGCGTGTGCAGTGCGCGGGCTCTGCTCAGCCTGCCCTGGAGCACCTGGAGGTGCGCAGCCAGGGACCCATCTGAACCCACTCTGGCTCTCCCCGAACCCTGCTCAGGGAGTCCCAGCTGCTGCCCTTCTCCCTGTCCCTTTAGGGAACTCCGGACAGGCGCTCCCATCCCACCCCAGGCCTTGGTTTTGCCGTTCGTCCGAAGAGGGCTGACCCTGGGTGGAAGCAGATTAGGGCGGTAGGGCGCAGGGGCTTCTCCGGAACGTGCGGGGCCAGGGCGATGGCAGCGAGAGGGTGACGACCACAGTGCGCGGGGTCAGGTGGCTCAGGGATGGGGTTGGTGTGGTGACACTGACAAATTTTAGAGATCAGGACTAAGTAGAACATGACTGCCCAAACTGTGATCCCGGGACGGAGCACTCAGCTTCCCGCATTCTAAAGCCCGGTGCTTTCTCTCCTCCGCAGGAGCCTGGCGCGACCCCCAGCTGTGCGCCCCGCCCCGGCGCCATGCATTGCGAGGTGGCCGAGGCACTTTCGGACAAGAGGCCAAAGGAGGCCCCTGGTGTGCCCGGCCCGGGCCGCGGGCCCGCTGGCCTGGGAGCACACATGGCCTTCAGGATTGCTGTGAGTGGCGGCAGCTGCGCGGATGGGAACCCGCGAGACCTACTGCCTCGGCTGCCCGTGCTACCACCACGTGTCCACGACCTCCTCCGACCCCGGAGCCCTCCAGACTATGGCGTGTCCAAGGCCGGCGGCGGCAAGGGTGAGTCCGACTGCACCAGTGTGCTGACCGTGGGCATGCAGAGGTCCGTTCGGGCTGTGATGCCTGCGCTGCTGTCACTGACTCTTTAAGGATTGTCTGGAGAACTTCGTGGAACTTTTTCTTAAGAGTTCTCAGTATTTCTGCAGTTGATTGGGACTTGCCTGTCAGTCTGAGCCGATGCCTGGAAGCTTCCAATTTAAACCAAATAGGCGCGTTTTGGGAGGAAATGTGTATATAGAAAGCTTATATTACATAATTTTGCTTCTGTATGTCATGTGAAACGTCAAAATTTTATTGTACGTTAGTGTATCAACTTTTGTGTCTAGTAACTGTTTCCAAACAGCTGAAGGCATGCTTTCAACTGTCCCAATCGCTCTTAAAAAGAAAGGAAGAAAGAAAACAGAGGACTTCGGTAGGATCTCTCCCGTAGGAACCTCAGTTTCCCCAACCGTCAAGTTAGAAATTTATTATGATTTCGTGACTCCTGACAGACGTTTTTCTGAGTCTTTAATCCAGTCTGGGCCAAGTGTTGACTCAGAAATGGCTTTTCTGTGCTTGATGAAGCCAAACAAGGCAAGCCCAGAACCCGCTATGGGCAAATTCAGAGACAGGTGCTGGTATTCGCCTGGACATATTCACCCCATCATAGTTAATTATTACTGGCCTGTTATGTATAGGTTTCATGTGAACAGATAATTAACCAGACATTAGGGAGACTGTTAAGGGATGCGCCATTCTGCTCTGTGATTCTCCATTAGCCGAACCAGCAGCTTTGGGGTTTGATTATGTCAAGCCCAGGACCTCTTGATTCTCTTCCCAGGTGGTTTGTAAGGAAGTCAAAGCCAGTGTTTTTTAGTTTTAGGACCCTCTTAGCATCAGCTTAGGCCAGCTTGCTTCCTGGTCCCAGCCTGGCTGGAAGGAAGAAGTGTGCGGAGGGTTCTTTTTGACTTTGTAGGAGAGAGGCCCTTTTTGTCTTCAGTCTCTTCTCCAAAGAGAAATCATTTTTAGAAGGAGAATGGATATGGGAAAATGCTTATAGAATATTTTTGCTAGGATGCATATTTGAGGACTCTTAACAGAAAAAATGGGTGTGTGTGTCAGTCAGTAATGCTTGCTACAGAGAACTTTCTGGCTTGCTGGGTTCCATTCAAGGTCCTTTCTTACACTGGTGCCCGTCATCTGCAAATCAAGTCCTGCACAGCCCTGCTGATTGCTGTAGCTCACACGACCTGTGTTTCATTGTTGACTGGAAGCATTTCACGTGAGGCTTTGCATATTGCCTCCATCCTTCCCAACCTCAATTGTGTTTTACCCACAACGCCTTGCTCCTGTATCAAAAGTCTTAGTTAAAGTCAGGGCTACATTTGGAAAGGACAGGGAAGGTAAAAACGATGGGAGAAACAGACCCTTTCTTGGTACCTTAACCTGGTGTTTCTGGTTACAATATCTCAGTGGATTCTAAATTGTTTTCCTTCACAGCTGTGGGGCTGTTGGGGTAGAGTAGATAACACCCATTTGAAAGGTGAGAACACTGAGGCCCACAGGTGGGGTAGCATCTGCAGCTCTGGGAACTGGCGCTCTGGCATAACTCCGGTTAGAGAGAGGAAAATCTCTGCAGGTTCTTTAGAGTCAGGCCAGGCAGTCTGAGAGAAGAGCAGCTTCCTCCCCAGTCTCCTTAGGATGCCCTCCTAGGAACATCATTGAGGAACCGACACCTTCTTCTGAGGCTGCCTCCTGCCGAAACATCCCCCTCCCCAACTACAACCCTTTGAATGTGTGGCATCCAGCCTCATCCACTCAGGCTTATTAGAAACAGACTAGCGGAGATACCAATGGAAGCATATTTATTTATTGGCTGTGTTGGAAATGCTAAGACACCAGCCGTTATGGGTGGGACGACGGGGAAGTTAGCTCACGGCTCTGAGCCTCCACTTTCCTCCTTGAGACTGACTTAGCACAGGAGCATTTTAGGACGGGGACAGTAATATGTTGGATGCTCTCGGCCTCTGGATTTTTATTTGCATGGGAGTGATAATGTCCATTACAGGGTCAGTAAAACAGGGTGGTAAAGATACTATAGAAACTGAAAAGTTAGGTCACTTTTATTAATACTTGCAGGGTACCATGCTAGGGACAGTGGTACTGGCAGACTGAGGAGTGAAAAAGCTTTGGGTTTTTAGTGTTAAATGTGAAGGGCACTGATTCTGGTGCACTGGCCAGGAGAGGCCAAGAGGTTCTGTGCCTTGGATCTTCCTTGGCCCCTGCTACCCAGTGAAGCGAGAGAAGACTGCAATGCTTGGTGTGGGGTCAGGGTTCAAATGGCGTGCCTGTGCCTTGGACAGACCTTAAGCACATGGAGGGATTGAGCTAATGAATGTGTCCAGGTCTGGACGGGGAGGGACTAGGCATGGGGTGACATCATGCACTAGCATTGTCATCGTTTGTGATAAGAGTCATTGTCTGTTTATGACCAAGTCCCACTTATCCAGATTCCAAGCAGCTGAGAAGGCCAAATTACCAAATCCTGCATTTTTAAAATTATTATTAAGCACCTGACACTTTTTTTTTTTAAAGACCTGGAAAGAAGGAAAACAGCCCGGCTTTCCCCGGAGGCCAGCTTTCTGGCCATGGCCGGTGATGACTGTTCCGCGTGGGCTCTCACAGTGTTCAGAGTGTAGCCATGTACTCTCCTTCATCTGGCCTCGCCTGCCGCATGGGCTCTTCTGATAGAACAGATCATGGACTCTTCTGACGGAGTGCTTGTATTGGATGGGGCACATACTGACTCTCAGGAGACTGACTCCTTTTTTATAGCTTAGTGCATGGAGGTTCCGGGATCTGCTCAGAGCCATGCCAGCTCCTGAGGCCTCCAACTCCAGGACTTTATAGTTCTGAAACTGTCCCGTCTCCACACGTACATTTGAGTTTAGAGCTGGCATTTGTAAGCAGGGCCTTCCAAACATCCCCAGAGAACTTAACTGTGTTTGTTTTTTTGTATGTCTCCTGTCTTAAATGTCTGGGACTTGGTAATCGTCACTATGCCGTGTCTAGAAGACTTTGTAGTTTACCAGATGATTCCATCTGCTCAAACCGGGTAATGATGGTACTGTTTAATTCCTAGCAACTCAGTGCCGAGGCCCTCTTTACTGTGTCCCGTACACAGCAAGCAAAAGGGGAGATTGACGATCACCACAAATGTGAACTCTGCCATTAATACAAACAGTCCCCATATCATGGTTGGTTGTACATTTCTAAAAGCGGTCAGTCCGGTAGTTTAAAAAGCAAAACAAAAAACCCCAAGCAAAACAACAACAACAACAACAACAAAGCAATTATAGGCCAATTTTGGACGTCAGGCTGCTGGTGTGCAGTGGGGCGTGATGGTTTCAGTGTACTATCTGCCCGAGTTTTTTTTCCAGCATGTTCCGAGGAGGTCAGGAAAGGCCAGCACATCTGTAATAGGAAGGTGTAAGTTATTTTTAAAGCATTTTCCCCTCTGGCTCTGGTGGGCAATTTGCTTTGCATTTCATCCATTTTAAAGTGCTGGTCCTGGGATCCGGAAATAATCAGATCCAAATTTTTTTCAGTGCTTGAGGTTTCAAATAAGGGGGAAGAAAACCTGCTGGCCAAATGTCAGGCTCACTGAGACAAAGAGAAACAAGTGTGTGTGTGTGTGTGTGTGTGTGTGTGTGTGTGTGTGTACAAGCTAGAGAGGAACATGTTGCGTCTACAGTCACAAGAGTTATGTGTCCGACAAATCTTTTATAGACGTGTAGCGGAAATGTAATTCCCGAAGATTCCTTTTAAATTCTGTGCAGCTAGAATTTCTCTCCCTTTTCTGCCTTCCAGCCTCTCTAGAAGCTGTTAAGACTTGGCTGGCAAAATGAAAAGGGTGCCATCACCTAAGATCGTACCTCAGTTGGGGCCTTGTTTCCGCACAGTTTACCTGCAGTGCACTTAGCTGGCCCAAGGTCTCGGGACCCTTTTGGCTGTGTAATCTGATAGGGTGTGTTGCTCTGTCATTGTGACTTTTCCTATGCTGTGGTTTTCCTCCACACGTTTGAAAAGGAAACCACCCCGACTCAGTTACTCATCTCCCGCATTTCATTTGCGTGAGAAGCAAAGTGGACCGGCACACTTATTTTCAAAGCGCGTTAAAATCCCATTACGGGCCTAAGTGCACGAACCATTTAAAAGCCATATTCTTACGTCCTTTGCTCTGGAGGTTGCATAGTTATCGTTTTCTTCGGTTTTATTTCATGGAGTTTGGCCAGCATCCTAGAAGAAAGGAGAAACTTAAGTTTGAAATAGGGATTTCAGTCCTTTTTTAGATTAGGATTAGAAAGAAAAAACAACAAACAAACAAACTTTATTTAGAAGTTGACCATCGCTAACTGTGCGTGGCTTTTACTTAAAGAAGAGAATTTTCTTGGGAATTTTGATGTTGATACAGGGTTGCGATGCGTGCACATACACACGCATACACAAATCAAAGTTAAATGATCTACCCGTGGTTTGCTAATATTTTTTTCCCCCAGACTAGATTTTAGTGGCAATTAGTTTGGGCCTAAAAAGTCATGCTGTGTCTTTAGGTAAGGGCTAGTTTATTCTTGTGTGTAAAAAGCACAAAATGTTCGATTCAAAGGAGAAAAGTAATCAAAAAAACTGTGGTGGGCTTTGAAAAGTTTGACTGAATAATACAAACACAGGCTGTGATTCTAGGCCAGGAAAAAAACAACCTCCCCCCCCCCCAGACTTGTGAAGTATCTGTACCATCGTATTGCCGGTGCTCCTGATTCTGGCCGTTGAAAATGGATCGCTTGTTTGTCAACTGCCGCTGCCCAAATTAATAGTTTACAATGAAAAAAAAAAAGTCTTCGGCGTTGGAAGCAAAGTCCGGGCCCTGACAGCTGAGTTACTGAGTAAGGATGGCAGAAGAGGAGGGGGCTGTTTTGTGGCTGCTTGGGTCTCCCAAAGCCTTATTTATAAGAAACCGAAAGAAAGCAGGCCGCTGTGCTGGGGTGGGGGTGGAGAGAACGCAGCCCTAACCCGGGGTCCTTCGGTTTCTAGTCACTGGACGCATCTGTTTTCTCCTTTCCTGTCTTCCCCCTTAAACTCTCAAGCGTGGTTCCTTCAGAAGGTTCCGGCAGAGCGGGGGACTGTGTTAGCATTATGAGCTGTGTTTTTAAAGGCAGTGTTTTGAGTCAGATGCATGGAGAGGAGCCTTCAGCCTGTGAACTGAAGGATGCATTTCCTGTAAGGGCCTGAATTTATTTGGTGATTACGGTTAGCTGCTTGGAGCCCACACTTGCGCCATAGTACAACTTTGATACCCAGGGACTAGGCCTTTTGCTTTCTGCCTTGGGGAACGGTTCCATTGGATGATCCGTATCCTCCCTTTTGTGCTCTGAATTCCCAGGACCCCACATTACCTAAACGAGAGAGTTGGGAGGATCCTGGGCTTTGAAATAGTCTCTATTATCTGTAGGCCAGACTAGGGCTTTTGACTGGGCCTTCTGAGTCCTGACCGCAGAAGGTGAATGTAGAAGGAAAAGGGGGGCACACTTATCTTTATTGAGCACCTACTGTGTACTGGGCCAGACATGGTACAGCTGTGAGTACATTTAATCATGTCTGGCATCCCTACGTGAAATTCTGCAGATGGAGGAATGAGCTAAGAAAGTGCCTTGTTCCATGTTGGGCAGGCAGGAAGTAGTGAGCCATATTTGAACCATATTGTCTGAAAGCAAGGCCAGTATTTCCCCCTTAAGCACATACTCTCAGACAGCTTTTTTAAAACTTGGGGTCCCCTTACTGAGTTCTCAGCTAGCAGGCCAACGTGAGGTTTTAGGGGACCTGTGCTTGGTTATGCATTGCTCTCCGCCATCCCCCCCTCAAAATCGGGAGGAGATGGGTTCCCAGTGTGATTGTGTTCTCAGGAAGCTGGGGTCTTGTGAGGACTCTCAGGCTGGCCATGGAGGTTGTTTCTCTGAAGCAGGGGCAGGATCCCGCCCTCCTACCCCATCCAGGGGTTATTGCAGGTTATAGCCCCTGGCGGAGGCCATCTCGTGGTGTGGAGGAATTCTTTGCAGAGGTCAGTGGCTCAGGGATCTGGGGAACAGTCCTTTTGTTTTTAGCACCTGGTAAGATAAAGGTGGGCTTGCCAGTGTGGGCACACCAGGGACCTAACTGACCGTGAGAATTTGCTTTAGAAATGGATCCTTTGTGTCAAGTGATGAGCTGGTCAGATGAAGCCCAGAGGTCTCCTTCCAGGAGTTTGGCCTTGTACCATATGTTCATGAGCCGGTCGCCCCACTTACTCGGGGTCGGAACTGCAAGAGCCTTCCCGGTTCCCTGTTGACACTGGTTCTGAAAGGAAGCCTGCGAAGCGGCATCAGGGGTGTGGCTCATGCTTTTCCTATTTGTGTCTTTTTAGCCGCCCACCACCTTACGTTTTTAGACGCAGTTGCTTTTGTTTTGAAATTGCTGGAAAACAGAGCTCTAGAAAGAAACCAAGAAGGACCCTGAGCCCGACTTGAGAAAGATCCCATTTGCTGTTTTAAGCTCTCGGGAGGGCTGGGGATAGGGTTTACTTTGGATCGCTGTTGGACGGTCTGAATTACTTCTCTGAGTGCTGGGTATTTAATACCTAGTAGAAGTTTGTATAAGAGCTGATGATGTATTTTGCCGACTTTCCAACCCTGTAAATAAATTACACGTGCCGGCAGAGGCTGCCAGGATCCACTGTGTCAACTGAAGCTTAATTTTTATCCCAAACCACTTAATACTTTTGTCCAAGTGAGCACAGCAGAGTAGGCGAGTGTCAGCCCATCCCCAGATGAAGGACGCCAGCGCTGGGCCCGGTCTCTGCGGAGTTGAGATTTCGCAGTAGCTTTTGTGATTAGGTGGTGGTGTCCTCAGGGCAGATAATGATAATATGATTTTAAGTGTATTATAAAATGAAACTGGATGGCTTCCACTCCCGGTGAGCCTGGTTCACCTCCCTCCTCTAGAGGAAAAGACTGAAATTGTGTCTTTTTATCTTAATACTGCTGTGCATTTTAGCCCATTTGAGTTGCAAAGCCCAGGTAATATCATTGGCATTTCCAGTGCGAAACAAAATAGGGGTTCTAATTTGGACACACTATTAAATATTTCATGCTTCAACCAAACTCAATTCTTTTTTATTCCTATAATAAGTTTAAATATTAATTCTCTGGAATGTCAGATGCCTAAAGCGAGGCATTTAGTGATCCGCAGTTTCAAGTGTCTCGAGGAAGGGTTATGAAACAGGATCTTTCTTGGGGAGGGGTGAGCAGCGCGTTTGAGAGATATCTGAGTTCAAGGCAGCGTCTTCTGATTTACTTTTTAAAGGGAAAAGGTCATAAAAGAAGTCGCTTTCTGTGCTGAAGGATTAAGTGGCTTAGGCTGAAACAACAGCAGGGACTTTACTGTTTCCCCCGTTACATTTTAACAATGCTTTTTGGGGGAGGGGGCGGGTCATTTTCCCGCCTGCTTGTCTCCCTTCTCTCTGCCCCCCCCTCAGCCAGATGGCTTTAATTCCAACCAAATCCCACGCTGAGGCCAAATGATTGATCAAACAGTCATTTGTACTTACGTAGCGCTTTGTGAGACTGTCCGCGGTGCAGCTTCTCGTGGGGCCTGCAGAGGGGATGCTTTCAGGCAAGCCTGCAGCACTGGGAGGGGTGGGGGTCCAGGGATGGATGGAGAGAGCCCACATCCTGGACTGTGAATCCTCGCAACTTCTTGTTTCAGGCCTTTCTAATATTGCCGGGCCTAGGCGGCAAGGGTATTCGGGATTCTTAGACACGAGTGTACCCGTAGTTAGACAGCTAGCGCCCACCGATGGAGCTGCTGCCTACTGGGGTCTAGGTGTAGCCTAATCTTTATCTATCTATCTATCTATCTATCTATCTATCTATCTATCTATCTATCTATCTATCTATCTATCTATCCATCCATCTATCTATTTATTTATTTATTTATTAAAGATTTCTGCCTCTTCCCTGCCACCGCCTCCTATTTCCCTCCCCCTCCCCCGATGGTGTAGCCTAATCTTACGAGGTCTTTTAACATCGGCTAGTGTTTTCCGAGCAGAGCAACACAGGCATCTATGTGGGCAGATTTGTCCTGCAGACTGTCCTCACGGACGCTTTAACGATCTTGACTTGCCAGTTAGTGGGAAGACAGGGCCCTTGCTGGCTGGCTCCACCATCATCTCTGGCTAGTTCCGTGGCACTGCAGACTTTCTCGTTTCGTACCCCTAAGTGGAGTTTTCCTCTGCCCTTCTTTCCTTCTAAACCACAAAATTCTTTTATTCATCGTTGTGCACCCTTAAATTGTCTTGGGGAACAAGGGAGGAGACAGAGAGCGCTCAGATGCTTGCTGTTGTACCCGTGTGCCCAGCGCTAGGTCTGACCTGAAGTGCTCGTGACGTGTCTGAGATATTGGTTGAGGAACACGATCTGCAACAGGCTACCAGGTTCAGATAGTGACTTGGCGATCTCACCACGCCTGTCCATGAATTGGGGATAATGACAGTTACAGTTTCAGCAAGCTGTGATGAGGGATGATGGTCATCACAAGTATAAGTGTATGAAACAGACGGGCTCCTAATGAGTTCTCATTAATAATTACAGCTCCTGTCACCGTGGCTCCTGCTGTCAACGGCATGGGGACCTCTGGGAGCGGTTTTGCCTCGTTCCTTTCTACCATGCTGACCCCACTTCATCTTTCCTGCCAGCTTAGGAGTCACTTCATCACAGAAGCCTCTTTCTCCCAGCCCTCGTTCTGCCTAGACCTGTTCACACTCTGTGGCAGTTATTACTTAGGTGAATTTGAGGACAGAGATGGAGTCTCATTGTCCCTGTGCCCCAGATGCTAAACACAGACCCCACTCAGGATGGGTGACCAAGAAATTGGAAACTGGTGACTCAGTTGCTACTCTCAAGGAGCCTTGAACTGTGAACAAGAGTGCTCAATGCTCCTGTTTTCTTTCTCTAAGGGTGGACATACGAAGGTCCTCTGTGAGAAAGATTGATTTTATTATTGATTAATGTGTATGTGCACGTTAGTGTAGTACTTGAGGAGGCCAGAAGAGGGCGCCAGATCCCTTGGAACTGGAGTTAGAGGAGGTTTGTGAGCTATTATGCGGGTGCTGGGAAACTGAACTCGGGTCCTCTGGAAGAGCAGCCAGTGCTCTTAACCATGGAGTCATCTCTCCAGCCCCCAGCAAATGCTCTCTGCATGTTGGTGATCCAGTGAGGTGCTGAGTGATCCTCTTAAGCAGACAGTCTTATTCTCTCCTAGTGTTGTCTTAGGATCTTCACAGTGAGCTCTGTCTTGATCTGTTGGGTGGCCTTGGCAAGTCTTCCTGCTCTTCTGGGCTGCCCCTTTCCCTTACTTGTTGGGAACCGCAGACTTCAGGGGTGGCAGACATTTATGGTTGCAAGTCTCTGGAGTGGCCAGGTTACAGGCCAGGCAGAGGACTCCATTCTGTGCCAGGAACTCATTGGTCAGCTAGTCTTTCTGAGTCTCAAAAGAAAAGGTGGAGAACAATAGAGGAAGATCCTTACATGGCTCTCTGGCCTCTACGCCTGAGCATATGCACCCCCACTCACATAAATGTGTGTGTACATACATGTACACACAGCATCTGTGCACATGAGGAGAGAATTGGTGGTTAGTACACATGTGACCCTGATTTCCCTAAGATGAAGAACTTCAGATCAGGATTGGAACCGAGACCCGCCAGAGTGGATGACGATTGATGTCCCCACAGTGCAGGCAAGAATTAGGTAGAGCTCCTGGGACGGTAGTGGCTTTCTGACCCCTCTCTGCGCGCTACTGTGGACTTTATAGCCACATAAGTTTCAGAGGGGTCATGTTACTTGGAGAAAGGTAGGCATGGGACATCGGAGTCAGAACTACACATTATACAGGTTCGTTGGACTCCGTGCCTCCGTCTTCCTCCTCTGTTAAGTGGAGACCGTTTCTGTTTAGAGAGTTGATTTGGAGTGAGATGAGAAGTCTGTAGACCTGCGGAGTAGGGACTAACATGTTGCAGGTGCATCCTTGCAGAGCCGTGTGGCTCTGGGTCCCTCTGAGGAGCAGATAGATCTAGGTCGAGTTCCTAGGCTGGCCGATTGCTGCTGTCTCCTCCACACTGCGATGGTCTACCTTTACCATCTTTCTTGGTGCAATTAAGAGTCTGAT
The DNA here is from genome assembly GCF_950005125.1 of Chionomys nivalis. Lineage (NCBI taxonomy): Eukaryota > Metazoa > Chordata > Mammalia > Rodentia > Cricetidae > Chionomys > Chionomys nivalis. The sequence goes on along the minus strand of NC_080096.1, from coordinate 40,227,108 downwards.
TAGGGTTGGCATTCCAGCTGTGGAGGACACAGGTCTGGTTGGCTGGTTTCTAGGTTTTACATCGGGATGGAGAATGGTCAGGGACAGCAACCCTTCGTTGATGTGGGTGTGGGTGGCATCAGCTCAACTTGACAACAGGTACTGGCCTCGGGTCAGCCCAAGACGCACATGCAGCTGGTAGTGACTGGTGTCTGCTAGGAAGGGAGGGGGCTAGGTTATGGGGTGGGATCCAGAGGTGTAGATAACTCCCTTCCCCCCACCGCCCTGCCCCTGCCTCAGTTTAGTGAGCTGGGAATAGCTGTCTGGCTTCAGCATCCTGCTGAACTTTCTTGAGTCTTCCTTTTGAGTTTAAGGCGTTCCCAGGGTTCTGCTCCTCACAGGCCTGTGTGGCCTGCATCTGTGGTATCGACAGCCTGGCATTTGTCAATCCCTGCGGGGAGTGAGTCTTCTCTGTAGCCATTCCGTTGTCTTCATTTGCCTCTTGAGAGGCAAGTGTCACCCTCCTCGTTTTTACAGATAGGAAGATGGGCCAGAGGGTACAAGTGCCCCAAAGCCGTGGAGTGGTGACTGCAGGTTGACCTGTCTTTCTCCCACCTTGACTGCCTCCTGGGAGTCACTTCTTCAGTCTCATTCCTAACCTTTGAGAAACTTCCCCCTTTTAACTGGGGGGAACCTTGGCCATGCTTTGGTGTTTCTCCAGAAGAGGCAGTCTTGCAAAGCTCCAGGCTTTCTTTCCCAGGGTGCTCCTGAGGGAGAGGGCCTGGGATGAGCATGTCTCTGACTCACTGGTGGAGTTGGGGGAGAGGGCCTGGGATGAGCGCGTCTCTGACTCTGGTGGAGCTGGTTCAGAGGATGGAATCCTACAGGATGCTGGCAGGGTGATCGTTTCCTCTCCAGTGAAGGGTGCTTCCTGAACAGATTGGAGGCTTTACTCTCCTTGAACACCTGCTGTTCAGGTATCAGGTCTAACCGTGAACACTGGTGGACTAACAGAGCCCACAGCGTGGTGGGCAGGTGCATGGCGGGTGAGAATCACTGAGGTCCCAGCCCTCTTGTGTGCGCTCTCTTCTCAGTTTCTTTCCTAAGCAGACGCCCGTCCTCTCACTGCTGTGGACGATGACCTTAGCCTTGGTTTGCTCAGCATGAAATGGACATATCTGCTGGCTCCCCTGACAGAGCGTGGGGGAAGGTCAGCGGGGGTCAGGGTGGGAGGGAGGCTTGAGCCCAGAGAGGGCCTTCTGAGGACAAGTGGGAACTTGGGTCTGCAGAACAGTCCTTGCCGGATGCTGGAGGTGGAGCACACCCAGGACAGCCTGTCCTGGATTGGGGGCTACCTTAACCAGCACCCCTACTTTACCACCTACTAGTTCTTGCTGTTTAAGCTGTTTTGGGTGCTGTACACCGGGGATATAGAAGAGCTGTTTGCCATTGTTTGATATTGGCCAGGCAGGCAGGGATCCTCCTCGCTCTATCAGGTGTTTTCAGTATTCTAGAGCCGTCACTTACTGGGCGTTGCCAGCCACTCCAGCGCCCTTTTTAAAAAACGGATCCTCAATGCCAGGTGGTGGTGGTGCATGCCTTTAACCCCAGCACTCCAGAGACAGAGGCAGGCAGATCTCTATGAGTTCGAGGCCAGCCTGGACCACAGTGAGTTCCAGGATAGCAGGACTGTTTCACAGAGAAGCCCTGTCTCTGAGAACCAAAATAAATAAATTAATTAATAAATAAAATAACAAATAAAAAGGATCCTCTTGTTGAATATCATGAGTACCTTGTGATATACATTTAATTCTCCTTAAGAATTGATTACATAGAGCTAACAATGCAGTCTTTAAATTGTTTTAACTACATTCCAGTGCTTAGTAGGCACCAGGCTGGAGGCTGCACAACGGACAGTGCCATTTGGGAATGCTTTCATATTTGCAGACAGTTCTGCCGGACCTCACTCGAGGCTCCGTGTCCTTGGCCTCTGCTTGGGGAGCATCTTGCTAAGGTGGGCAGGGCGACATACCAGCTTTGCTCCTGTTGGGGACACAGATGTGAGTCCTTGGTTCTATGTGCTCTGCTCCCAGAGTCCATGGAACTGTAGTGATGAGAGATGAGGCCAGGCTTCCTAGAGAGGCCCTGGTGGGAGGGAAGTGGCCCAAAGGGTGTGGTGGTCTCTGTACCCGGTCCCCAAGCTGAGAATGACCGGTGCAGCACTTAACAGTGGTGGGGTCTGGTTTTATCCTTGTTTCTGACTTCTAGCGAATTGCTTGGCCTTATTCCTAATCCTTATTTGGGAGGTGACTGGCCTTTTAAAGATAATTTAATTTATTAATCCTTATTTTTCCGCTCATTTAAGTAATACAGAAAGTTTGGAAGCTGTAGAAAGATGTCAAACAATTCTTGGCTTATCCTCCCACTCCTTACAGTGACTATTGCTTACAGTTTGGTATATTTCTTTTCAGTTTTGTTCATGTCTAATTATTAATATTAGTATATTTTTATATTACTGAGATATTATCTATCCTGAATATAGCCTTAAACACTTATTTGTAAAGTTAACATTCTAACATAATCATTTTCCTGTTATTAAAACTCTTGGTAAACATCCAAAAATGTGTTAAATTTTATCGATTAGCTTATTTTGAATAGGTGACGCATTAAAATGGTTTCAAATTCAGAATCTCCAAAAGAGTCCTCAGGGAGCCCCTCTTTCTTTGTTTTTTTTCACCTGTGTCTGAGACCCCATCCCCAACTGGCGATATCTTAAGTTTGCCTGGCCTCTCAGAGCTACCTTCTGTGCGTGAAGACAAACATATATGTGAATTACACACGCATGGTTGTTACAGGTGCCTGCTAGTGTAGAGAGCCAGAGCCGGCGGGCACGTCTTCCTGCAGCGGTCCGTTCTGCACGGAAGCTACGGGGGCTGCTGGGTAGTAGCACCTATTAGAGAGGACCCTTTTCACAGCTGCAGACAGCGCCTGCCTTCTCAGAGAACAGACTGCCTGCATCCTCACCTGGCTTCGGAATTCCTTTCCTCATTTGAAGGTGGGAAGGACATCTGCTTATCATTTCATTTGACTTGGGTCTGATTTCGAGTATGGCAGAGCCGACATAGAGTCTGTTTTCACAGTTCCCATTTCTCTTGCTGAATATTTTGCTTTTTTAGTAGCTCGGTGGCAGGGCGCTTGCCTAACGCATGTGGGGCTCCGGGTTCGAGCCCCAGTATCACCAAAATAATAAATAAATAAATAAATAAATAAATAAATAAGCCTTCTTCTGTCATGAAGAGCAAGCCTGTTCTTGACGTTTTGTCCACATTTTTATGAGTCTCTGCTTCAGCGAGTTCTTTGTGATGTTTTGAAACACATCAAAAATTCTTTTTATAGCTAAATTGCCCGGACTTTTCCTTTGCCAGTGTCTCTGTTGCTTTCTGCTTTGTCATTCACCAGGTCCCATTGTTTGTTGTTATTGCTATTTGCAGTAACTTGTTTTATTAATGTTTTAAAATAAAAAATTTTATTTTTAGCAAAGTCATGCCAAACACAGCTTTAAAAGTAAGCCAGCGTGATGAAGCCCTTGAGGAGAAGCTGGGTCTGCACAGTCCCCGCCCCCCAGGCAGCCTTCAGCCAGGGCGGCAGTGAGGGCTACCTCCAGGGGGCACCAGCATAGTTGAGCTCCTGTGGCATGGTGGCTCGGCCTTGGATTCACTCAATTATTTTCTAGCGTTTTCCCCCATACATATCAGCTCGGGTCGTGAAACTGTTAACAGGGAACCCTCCCACAGTGACTCAGGGGACCCCACACACCGTTCCTCTGATTCCTCCAGCAGTCCGTGGTGTACCTGTCATTATCTCTAGTCTGCAGGTGAAGGAACAGAAGAGAGAGGGAGAGCCTTTCGTCCAGGGTTACAGGGCTGGCGAGTGGGCGAGGGTTAGGTCTCTTTAAAACAGACTTGGCTGCGATGTGGTCCTCACTGCTCAAGTCCCGCTGCAGCTGAGGAAGATTTAGTTCTGAAGATTTAGTTCTCTCAAGCCCCAGTCTTCCACCTGCCGGCCCTTGCCTCCTCCCTGGCCTAGGGCTTTGAGCCAGTGTGGAGTTGGGGCTGTGTGTGATGAGAGCTTGTCTCTTTGGGTCTGGAAGACCCCTAGGACAGCAGGCATGATGGTGGTGCTGGCTGCGTTATTCTGAAGCGGGACTCAACTCTGGTTTGAGAGTATTGCCCAGAATGCATTGGGGGAAGAAGGATAGAGACAGAAGAGCCCGAGGAGAGGGATTTCTGTGGAGGGCTGCACGTGGCAGGGATGTGTCTTCCTACTCATGCCAAATGGCAGAAGGGATACCTCCTCGTAAAGCTGTAAGAGGACCACACAGGGAACATGGCATGGCCAGCATGCCAGAGGGACAGAGCGACGGGTGGATGGATCATGTGTGACAGTGAGAAAGACGGGTTGGGGCCGCTCTAGCAGAGCGAGCAGAGGACTTTTTCTGGAGGTCGTAGTCTTGCCGGGCAGAAGTAAGAGGCTGGAAGTGTCTTATGGGACACAGGGGTCACAGCTGTCTGCTGATCCAGGAACTCACAGACATACCCTAGCGGCACAGTGTGTGTCCTCCAGTCTAGAGGACAACTGCCTGCTGCTCGGTGGACAGTCAGACCTGGAACAGCCTGTCCTCTGCCTGGCTTCAAGGGGGAAGATCTTAGCGGAAAGCGGTTTGGATGGAGTTGAGATTATTAATCTGTGTGGGACATCTTAATTACTAAACGAGGCCATTCTTAGGACGGAAAGTCCTTGGGACTGAAGATGTTCTGAGAGCTGAGAGTGACCCAGAGTATCTAGGGAACTCCCAAACTCTCATAGGTACAGGGGTGGGGAGAGGGTGGGTCTTCAGGTGGAATTTTGAAAAGGGGGACCGGGAAGGGGTGGGCAGGGCAGTGACAGTGCCTCTGAGCCTGTTCTCACTGGGACACGGCAATCAAGTGATCGGGTCGTGCACCTTGGGAGCTTTCCTTTCTGGTAGGACCTTTCATATTCAAGTTTGTTTGTTTTCCTTCTTGTTTGCGTGGTCTTGTGTTTTCCCCTAATTACTCTATCACCCTGTCAGATATCCTGTCTCTCCTGCATCCTAATCTGGTCTTGAGGATTTCTCCAAGGGTTCCCCCTCCCCAGTCTGCCCTGAGCAGGATCTTTGCATCTCGGTTCCTTGTCTGTCACATAGCCTGGATGATAGAAACAGAAAAGAGACTTTAGTATAAGAATTCTGAGTGTGTCTCAGAACTTCCTGCAAAGGTTGAAGAAGCAGGCTTGGCATCTCCAACCCAATACAGGCTGTCCAGTGGTACGCACTGCTGTGTGAGTGTGTAAGTGTGTGAGTGTGTGTGTTTGTGTGTGTGTGTCTTCTACTGGGGAACTGGAGAAATCACCTTACATGGTGAACCCCCACCCCAGTCCACACCAAGCAACATGTGCATGCACACACACGCTCACTTCTACAAGCAGAAAACCCAGAGACACTAGCAGTGTGGCCACACTTCCCTACACTGACCACACCACAGAAGAGTTCATGAGCCCCTTTCCTGCTCTTTTTTTACTAAGGACCACCATTTGGGAAACTTTCTATTTAATCTGGTCATTTGATGACTGCACTTTCCCCTGTAGAATGTAAGCCCTGGAGTCACGCCCATGGCCAGCCTTGTTCCCGGGAACTAGAAGCATGCGTACCTCACAGCAGGAGCTCAGGGAAAATTTGTTAGGTTAAAAAATATTAAAAATATTTGGCCAGGTATGATAACAGGCATGTCTGTAATCATAGCATTCGGAGGCATAGGATTGCTGTTTCAAAGCTGGCTTGAACGTCACAGTGAAACCGTGTCTAAAACAAAAAAAACAAACAAAAAAAAAGCAAGAAAACATCAAACAACCCTGGCTTTCCCACCGTCCACACCGACATAATGCTGATTAGAACACTCTGATTAGGAGCTGGTGAGATGGTTCAGTGAGTAAAGGTGTCTGCCACCAAGTCTGATGACCCGAGATCGATCCCAGGAACCGGCATGATGGAAGAAGAAAACTAGCTCCCTACAGGGTGTTCTGATCTTCACACACACTCTGTGGCACGCCCCCATACACACACACACTTACACACTCACACACACACACTCTGTGGCACGCCACCATACACACACACCTATTTATATCGTGTTTTCTATTTTTCTTGGTTTAGCTCCACAGTTTGCTATGGCATGTTTTCCTGATTTGTCTTTGACTAGGCCTCAATTTTGACGTGTTAGTAAGAGCTAACACACTCCTTTGATGACTTTGTCTGAATTCATTCTCACGACCTGCAGAAGGAGGTAGGTACAGGCAGTTATGATGCCTATTTGACAGATGAAGAAACTGAGACCCAGGGATGTTAAGAAACGGCATGGCTGTGAAGCCAGGGTGGTTTGGCTGAGGGGCTGATCCTGTGAATTTGGAAGATGGTATCCGGTATATTCCAGTGCCCCGGGCTCATGCGACATCCAGCTCTGTGTGAACTCCTGACTCTGTGCAGATTCTCTGTGCCCCTCCTCCAGCCCTCCGGCCCACTGTTTTTTAGGTTTCTAAGTACTTTGTGTGTTTGGTGTTTCGGAATTTCCCAGTGAGGTGCTTTGGTGTGGGCTTTCTTTTACTGGGCTGGGTGCTCAATGGGCCCGTTATTTCCGGATAGTCATGTCTTTCAGGTTTTGTTTGTTTGTTTTTTTGTTTTAATTTTCCCAATTCCTTTACTCTTTCATATTCTGGAACTCTCACTAATTGTACATTTTGCTTCTTACATTACTCTTTTAATTTTCCTATCTTTCCCCTAGTACTTCTTTGTCTTTTTAATCTGTTTTCTGAGAATTTCCTGAACTTTGTCTCCCATTTTAATTTTTCACTTGAGTTATTTCAATTTGCAAAATCATCCTGTTCGTCTAATGTGGCTCCTTTTTACATTCCATCTGCTGATGTATATAATATATTGGGGTTTTATTAAACCACACTTCCCTCTATTCTCTGCCTTTCTGTTTCCATTTATACAATTCTTCCTTCCTTTCATTCCTTCCCTCCCTCCCTCCTTCCCTCTCCTCCTCCTTCTTCTGTCAGGGTTTTTCTTGTGTAGCCCTGGCTGTCCTGGAACTCACTCTGTAGACAGGCTTCAAACACCTCCCAAGTGCTGGGATTAAAGGCGTGCACCACCATGCCCGGTTACCATTTGTACAATCCTGGTCTCCTCCTTCGAGGCTGAGGGTCTTCCTCACCTACTCATGCTGCCTTCTGCTTGTATGAAAGTGCCCGCTGTCCTGACCCATCACTTTGCGTCCTTTGTCTCTCCTGGAGTCCGTGTCTCCTCCTTTCTCAGCCTAGTCCCTGTCACTGTAATCCTGCTTCTAGGCCACCCTCAGCCTGAGTACCCTGTCATAGTCATGGTCAGCTCTCTGCCCTACCCTGGTTAGAACCAACTGAGTGACGAGGAAATCACCCCAAATGACCCAGTCTGAATGCGTCAGCTCAGGGCTTCAGGTACTGTCCAGGCAGAGCCTCCCTGCCGCAGCCCAGCATCCTGTCCTCACGGCCGTCCCTCTTCCGTCATAGGCTCTGTGCCTACCACTGAGTTTTCCCCTCAGCACGTAGACATGTTAGGAATCGGCCATTCCTTCTTATGTTCTGCTTGCCGCCTTTCTCCCTGTTTCCTTCCCTGCCCTGGCCGGTCCGTGCTGCTGAACCTGGCTGCTGCAGCCCTAGTCTTCAGTGACCCCATGTCATTGTTGGCGGATGCCCCCTTGCAGTCACTTGGCTGTCTCTGCTCTGCACCAGCAGCTCTGATTTCTGAGTTCCGTGCTGACTCTGCTCACCGGTCTGTGTCCCTACCACCACCTTCCGGCTTGTGCAGCCCCCACACCTCTGTTCTGGTCCTGGCAGGGGCTCCCTGCTGTTGCTTGGGCTTCTGTGTACTCCATTCTGTGTCTAGCTGCCAGGTAAGTTGTTCTTGCGTGGGGATACCGCAGCATCTCCCTGTCTAGATTTCCTGTCTTCTCTTCTGCTCTGGCCGGCAAGGCCAGTCCGGAGCCCAGCTCTGTCCTCTGTTAACTCTGCCTCTTTCACTGCCTGTGTGCTGCAATGGCCCCACAGTTCTGAGTCAGCCAGTGAGCCTGTCCCCTTGGCAGGACCTTTACCCAGCCTCTTCTCTGAGCTCCCCTTGCCCTAACTGACTCAGGTTTGCTTGCCTGTCATTCACCGGTGAGGCCCACCTCTTCCCCAGGTCTTTCCTCCACCGCGGCCCTTGTCATTACTCAGTATTGGTCATCCTTTACTCTCCACCGTGAGAACGGCACAAGCAGCTAGCCCTAGCAGGGCTGCAGTGTCTGCGGCAGCTGGCCTTGATGACCAGGTGGGTGGAGCCCTCTGACAGCTCCCTGTTCCTCTCTGCTGTGGTGGTCCAGGCTGCACGTCTACCTCTCTAGGGACCCCGGACTCCTCCTCCTCCGTGGACCTAGCACAGCGTGAGGCCGAACCTCTGTTGATAGGAATAGACACACATTCTATTTCTGGTTAATCTTGTGTGGGCCTTAGCATGGGGTAGGAGAAGATTGGGGGGTGGGACAGGGAGCAGAACTGGACCTTCATGGCCCCGAATTTTCACTATTTTGCTGTGTAAGTACTGGTGATATTTGTCATGTGTACACTGGAGTGCTAATCTGTGTCTGGACTCCTGTGAGGCCTGGGTCAGATACTGGAGAAAGAAGGCCTTTTCAAAACACAGCTGTGGTAGTGTGTTACGGTAACCATGCTGCCCTTTGTGTACAGTGCCCCTGGTGGAGATCCCGGGTACCACACCCATCTTGCTGCTGAAGAAACTGGCTTGCTGAGGTTGAATGACTGGGGGACCATGCTTAGGCCTGCTCTGCCTCTGTTTTCTTAGGCTCAGCTCTGTCTCCTGCCAGTTTTGGACTTATATGTCTTCAGAGTGACAACAATAAAAAATCCCAATTGCTGTTTCCAGTTTATATTTTCTCAATTAGTGGGTTTTTTTTTTTTTGGTGTTTTTTTTCCCTCTGAGAATTTCGTGCAGTGTATTTTGACTGTACTCTCTTCATTCTCCCAACTTCTACACATCTAACTTTGTGTCCTTTTGAGAAACATCAAGTCTTGTATACTCTTGGGCATCTGGTCTTCCACTAGAGGGAAGCTGGTCTGCCGGAAGACACACCTCCCAGAGCCTATCAGTGGTCAGTAGCTCTTTGGGTAGGGGCAGGCTCCATGCTCGTCTCCCCTCTTCAGGCTGGGATTGTGTCTGGATTGTACAAGTCCTATGCATGCTGTCACCTGCTGTCACCGCTGCTCTGAGCTCATATGTACAGCTGTCCTGCTGTGTCTGGAGAACACAGCAGTTATCCACCAACTTTGGTTTTCCAGTCTTCCCACCTCCTATCCTGTAATGATCCCCGAGTCTTTGAAGGAGAGGTGTGATATAGATGTCCTATTAAAGTCTGGGCATTCCATAGTCTCATTTTCTCTGCACCTAAGTCGGTTCTGGGCATTAACCTCCATCTACAGAAGACTCTTCTCTCCTGAGGACTGAAGGATGCGCTAATCTGTGGGTATAATGATAAGTCATCGGGAGTCCCTGACACTCTGGCTTTGGCAGAGTAGTAATAGTAGCGTCTTCCCTGGGGACCTAGGACCTATCTGGCTGCAGGTTTTTGGTTGCAGTAATGATGCTTGGTACAGGTTGCTTCTTGTGTTCATTCAGAAAGTGGTTGCTTACTCCCACAGCACCCATGCCACCTTTGCACCAGTGGGTGTGTTTTGCTTGACTGCTCTTCTTTGCCGCTGTTAGATTTCACAGCTGGATAAGGTTGATGATGACTCTGCTCTGGCAGCCAGAAGGGATGACATTTCCAAGTGAGTACTGGCTTGATTTCGCCATGTTCTGTGACTCAAGCATGTAGTATCTTCAGGAATGGGGTTTACCACTTAGTGTTTTTACCTTGTCTAGATCTTCTTCTTCTTCTTCTTCTTCTTCTTCTTCTTCTTCTTCTTCTTCTTCTTCTTCTTCTTCTTCTTCCTTTTTCTTCTTCTTCTTCTCCTCCTCCTCCTCCTCCTCCTCCTCCTCCTCCTCCTCCTCCTCCTCCTCCTCCTCCTCCTCCTCCTCCTCCTCTTCCTCCTCCTCCTCTTCTTTGCTTTATTTATTATGTATACAGTATTCTGTCTGCATGTGTCCCTGCAGGCCAGAAGAGGGCGCCAGATCTCATTACAGATGGTTGTGAGCCACCATGTGGTGCTGGGAATTGAACTCAGGACCTCTGGAAGAATAGCCAGTGCTCTTCTGAGCCGTCTCTCTAGCCCCTGTCTAGATCTTCTTAAACTGGGGGTCCTGTAGCCGAATGTGGGGGTTATGGCAGTAGTAAGAGTTTTCCAAATATACAATGATCAGAAATTAATTCGGAATCTAAAATGTAAGACTCTGTGGTGTTTTGGGTATGCACACCTTGGTTCTAAATACACAACACACGTGTTTACATTGCTGTACAGTCACGCCACACAACACCAGCAAATGCTGCCCGAGACACCTCAATTCAGATTCAAGACAGTTGTATGTTATAAAAATGCAGAGTTTTAGTGTGCATACAGTTTTTTTGCTTTTACAGAAGCATAATGGTTTAATTATAGAAAGAAAATACTTTAATATTTTCCTACTGTCATTTCTTAGCACGTACCAAGTTATATATCTTTGGAGTATACTGCCTTAGAATGATGTTAAAAATTGCTGTGTAAGTTGCTGACTTGTTTCATTTCTTTTAAAAAATGAATGTCTGTGTTCTCTCCTATTAAAAAAATTATTAGATGAATTTTGATTTGGGATTAGAACAAGATTTCCAGCCATTTCTGAAATGGCCCTAAACATACTTTTGCCATCTTGTACTATATATGACCCGCCCAGCAGGACCTAAGTTATTCCAGGGTCTGAAGAGGCACTATCTGAAAGACATGGGAGAGAGAGAGAGATGGACGCCAAGCAGTATTCTTTTTTGTCAAGGCATCCCTTTATTGAAGCAAGTTTTATGTCTTATATACTCCTCAGTGAGGAGCTCAAGCAGGGGGAACTGAGGAAGGGGGGAGGGGGGAAAGAAAGGAGGGGCTCGGTAGCTAGGCAACTAAGCAGGTCAGTTGCAAGGTCAGTGGCTAGAGCACCTGCTGTTAGTGATAAGCAGCAAACAAAGAAGACACTCTGAGGTGCCCTCTGAAGCTTGAATCTCCAAGGTCAGTATACAATGTCTTAGTTAACTTTAAGTTTTCTGTCTCAAGATTTCCACCTCAAGGCCCTGTGAGACGTGAGAAAGGAGAAGCCTGAAATGGCTCCTGACATATATATTTATGCAAAGTGGCAATTTCAGCATGGCATGTTATAAAGTCAAAATATAAATCAACTCTGAAATATGTTGAAGATGTTTATATAAAAACTCCTTATAGCCGGGCAGTGGTGGCGCACGCCTTTAATCCCAGCACTCGGGAGGCAGAGGCAGGCGAATCTCTGTGAGTTCGAGACCAGCCTGGTCTACAAAGGGAGTTCCAGGACAGGCTCCAAAGCTACAGAGAAACCCTGTCTTGAAAAACCAAAAAAAAAAAAAAAAAAAAAAAAAAAAAAAACTCCTTATATAAAGATAAGCACATCCACCTCACTAGTATGTAAACACACTTACACACTTTCATCTTTAATAAATGGTAAGCTTATATGTAAGCCAAAGAATTGTTTTTAAATGAATTTTTTATGATTTATTATTAACATTAAATGTTTGGTTTGTTTTTTAATTTATTTTTTCCTTTATTTTTATTTTATGTGTGTATGTGTATGTCTGTGCACCACATGTGTGCAGTGCCCGTGGGAGCATCAGCTCCCCTGGGACTGGAGTTACCGATGATTGCGAGCTGTCTCTCCAGCCCGTTTATCAGTCAGTGTTTGATTTGCATCGCTCTTTTACATCTTTGTGCCTGGAATCATGTAATAATTTCTCAGGCAGACAGAGTGGCAAGTAGATAAAGTTTGAGAAGCCCTGGCACAGGCAGTGAATGGGGGAGGTTGGGGAGGTGGAGGGCGGGAGGGTCTTAGTTCCTCCTGGTCTTGTATCCTAAGGCTCAGGTGGCAGGCATGCTATGAAGAGGCTGCCAGGCCCCCGACCTTGTGGGAAACCTTCCTTCTGTTCACTGACTAGGCAAGGACTTCCTTACCCCTCAAAACCTGGCTCAGGCCAGCCTACTGCTGAGACCCCTGCTGTAGCAGGACTCATTAAGACCCTGCATCCCCAGGCTTCATCACTGGCAATCACCTGCCACAGTGTTGGTCACAGTGAGCAGGTTCTAAGTCCACGTCCTAAGCAAAGGACAGGGCCCAGCACATAGGGCATAGGTACAGTGAGCACCCCCAAATGAGTAAATCACTGGGGTGCTTCAGACCTATCCACAAGACCAGGTAGTCAGATACAGGCCTGCCTCCTCCCCTGCCCAGGACTTAGAACCTGCTGCATTGGGAGCAAGTAGCTTTGTGCCTTGCCGGGGATCCAGCATTGTGGCAGAGCTTCAGGAAGCACCGCTGAAGGGAAGGATAGATCATGGCCTGGGAGTGTGGGCTTCTGTGCTAGACACTGGCAAAAGTTAGGTGTTGCCAGAGCAGAGGTATGGCTGAACTTGCCTGGGATGAGTCTGGAAGGGACGATTGGCCTTAGTGTGTGCTTGGCCTTGAATGTTCCTCAGAGGACGACAGAGTTAGACCAGGTTCTCAGGCCGTGTCAGTGAAGGTAGGCCCAAACGTCCCATTCAGTGAGGAACCTACTGAAACACAGAGACCCCAAGGAACTAGGTTAAGGCCACACAGCAAACCAGAGGGGAGCGTGGACTGAGAAAACCATGTTACACGTCAGGTCTGGAGCCACGTGATTCCATTAGGCCAGCGAAACAGTTCGTTTCCCCATGGCATCTCCATTAGCTAGCAAACAAAGGCTCTAGGAGGTACAGACCCTTGACTAAGACCAGGAAGAACAGAACTGGGCCATGCCTTTCTGTGTGACTGGCTACCCATCCTGAACTCAGCTGCGCTCTGCACCCAGCGGATAGGCAGGGCAGGGTGAGCTTGTACTTGAAGGTGGAAGGGTGGTCCCAGAGGAGAGAGCGCTAGAGAATGGCGTGGTTCGGCTAGGCTTCAGGAAGATTCCACCAATGCTGTGGTCACTAAGTTCTTACATGAACCTGGACAGGAAGTACTTCATTCTTCCTCTGTCGGGTTTACTTGCCGTTCTAGTAGATGGTCTGGAAGGTCCATGCAGAGTCTGACTTGTATGTGTCACGCTGGATTACAGAGGTGCTGGTGGGTGGTTCAGCCCCGAAACCACAAGTGTTTTCCCTTTGGCCTGTCTGTAATCGGGTGTGGGTAGTTTGCATGCTGTGGACGATGCAGACAGAGACACTTGGTGTCAGGAGGCAGAGGGGTGGCAGTTGTGTTGGGGCGGGGACTGACCAGCCTCTCCGGCTTGGCCACCACGGTTGACTCCACCCCACATGTGATTCTGATTAGGGGCCTGTGTAAAAGTTACCTAAACACCACTCTAATTACTCTGTTTAGGAACATTCACATGTGTGGGAGGGTGCCTGGCACTGGCTTCCCACATGTGCTGGGGGTCCGCAGGAGGCACCGCGTTTGCACGAGCGTGACAGGCACCGGCGGGGGAGCCTGTGGGACAAGTCAGGGAGTCCTTCCCTGGGTTCCAGGGTCCTGGCTGGTCCTGGTAGGCTTGGCTGTTCTGGGCACCGCTTCTGGTGGCATTGAAGAACTCGTCGCTCTGCGCAGAAGCGAATGTTCTTGGGATTGAGTCGGGAGACGTCCCTCAACTTTCAGAGCCGTTCTTCATGCGTGCCCGCCAGCCTGTCTTCTGCAGGCTTAGTGAGGGTGAACGAGCGAGCGGCTCTCAGGGCTGCACAGCGCAGTACATACTGAATGCAGAGTAAAGGCTATGGGCTGTCCCTTATGATGGCTAAGGCATATGCCTGCCTATTCCTACCAGAAGAGAGATGGCATCTGGGAACGTGGCAGCAGAGTGCCCTCTGCCAGCTGAATTGCAGCTTCAGGGGTGTGAGCCCTCTGACCCAGTCTATAGTTACCCGTAGACCGGCCTCCTGCTTTTCTTTTGTCCAAGGACTCATCTTTTCTCATTCTGACACTCATGTGCCCCGTGTTCCTTCATGACTGCCACCAGCAAGCCTGTCACCCATCCAGCTGCCTACTCGGCTTTTACCCCGCACATCTGTTTTCTCACGCTTGGCACCTACTTGTATTTTACCCACCTACCCAGCCATTCATCCACAGACCCCCCCCAAGTTTTGTTTTTTAGATTTGTATATTTTATTGCATGTTAAATTGTTTTGCTTGCATGAATGTCTGTGTACCATGGCCGTGCCTGGGACTTGAACTGTGGACAGCTGTGAGCCTGTGGGTGCTGGGAATCAAAGCTGGATCCTCTGCAAGAACAAATACTCTCAACCCCTGAGCCAGTCCTCTAGCTCCTGAGCCACAGACAGTCAGCCTGTCGCAGACCCTGCTCTGGTTCTGCCTTAGGCAGGAAGTGCTCCTGCATTGGGGCTCAGAGGGGAATTTTTCTGTGTGATGTGAAGGAGGACCGAGCAGCACCCCGACTTTAGTGATGAGTCAAGAGCGCTGTTCAAGTGACTCATTCATCTGTACGCTCGCTTATCTGTTATTCATGGGCTCAGTTATCCGTGCACCGGCTCTCTAGCCCACCTGCTCATGTAGGTAGTTAAGTACCAGTCTTGCCACCTGGCTGCCAGAACTATTTAGCCTCCGGCTCCCCACCAGTTTGTCCCCCCCCACACACACAATCAGCAGGGTCTGACACGTGGGAGGCTGTATTTCAGGTGTGGGACACGCGTAGGTTCTTGAACTTGATCTCAAAGATCCCTCCATTCTCTTAATATACAGAGGCAGAAGGCAGGGCTCCCGTTCTCATTCAGCAAATCCGTTCTGCTCCACAGTCACCGAGTGCCACTGTCGACTGGTGACCCTTTTCTGGCAAGGGTTGCTGTTACTAGAGTTGTCAGTGTGGACTTTATATCCTGGTAGAGACAGAATAAACAAGGAAATGCTTGTTGCTGTGGAAAGTGCCCCTGTGTGCTGGGTGTGGGCCAGGCTGCCTCGGGAGAGATCCAGCTACATGTGGGCAGAGGCAGTCTATCTAGACGCTGCTGGGTTCTAGGCTGGCATGCACCTTGACAGCAAGGACAGCAGGCGGCCAGAGGGACAGCTGAGAAAGCCTTCCTGTGGAAGGGAAGCCAGCACTTGTCTCAGAGGATGGTCCAGGAAGAGTGATGGGCCATAGTACCGGGGTCCTGCTGAAGCATGCTTACTACCTTTGGTTCCTATATTCTGATGGTTGGGCACTGAGTATAGGCCCAACTTGCAACCTGCTGGATGATGCCTGTGCTGAGCCCCACCCCCAGCACCACGTCAGAAAGGATTGTATTACAACGCCAGGACTTTTCCTGGACTGTGACTCTGAGGCCTGTGAGTTTCATAAGGAGACATACCTATAGGATGCTTTATGGTAGTATTCTAGAACATACCAAGTGATTAGTGATTCCTGTAACAATCCTGTGGGCAAGGATTGCTCTTCGTCTATCTGAAGACCTCCTTTCTGCTGTGCCACACTGCCTCCAGCCCTTGCTCTCCACCCAAAGACACCTTCCTGCTGCATCACACACCCCTACCTTTGCTCCCCACCCAAAGACCACCTTCCTGCTGCATCACACACCCCTACCCTTGCATCACACACCCCTACCTTTGCTCCCCACCCAAAGACCACCTTTCTGCTGCATCACACACCCCTACCCTTGCTTCCCACCCAAAGACACCTTCCTGCTGCATCACACACCCCTACCCTTGCTTTCCACCCAAAGACACCTTCCTGCTGTATCACACACCCCTACCCTTGCTTCCACCCAAAGCTGAAGGAATTACTTTGCTAGGGTGAGTGGATTTGAGCATTGAATAGGACCAGCCCAGTTCGTGCTGGGGTGCATGAACCCTATCTTTGTCAGCATGTGGTCCTGAGTGGCAGAGCTGGGTCTTGGATCTTAAGTTCACTGACTCCCCAGACTTCCCCTGCTTTTCCTTGTCTGCACTTCAGGACTCTTGGAGTGCTGCAGAGGAAGGGGATGGGGAGGAAAGCCCAAGGCTGTTACTATACCATCCTCCCCTGTGTCCTGCGTGTGAGGAAATGGTGGAAAGCCCCCCTTAAGAAAGATGCCTACAGAGCACTCTTGCCCTTCCTCATTAGGGCAGCTGGGTACTGGTCGAGTTAGGTGTGCTGTGACTTGGCAGGTGCTGCCAGGTATGCTGTCTTTTGGTGAACGGCTCTGCACTGGCACCGTGCACACAGACCAGTCCCGCCTCCCTATTAATTATGAAGTCTTAGAATGGTCCCAACTATCCCCCGGATTCCTGCTCATGAAACTGCGCAGGTCAGAGGCCACACATGTTTTGCTTTTCCTATTTGAGGTATTATGTGTTCAAGGTAGATTTATGCTACAACCTTTGTTTATTGACTTGTACTTTTCCCCGTGAACCTGATGGAACATGACAGACGATATTTACAAGGCACGTGTTTCCGATTAAATCATGTGAGACATTAAAGCCCGATAAATGAAAGCCGCTTTGAAAGGCCAAGTTCAGAGAAGGAGGCAATCCCTGGCGGGGCCTTGAAGGTGGAATCGTCCCTTCAGCTGGCTGCAGAAAGTGCTGTAGATGGCAGGCAGGCCCTTTGCCAGGCTGGGGCCATTTGTCACCATTTCCCAGCCAGGGAACCAAGGCTGCTTAAAACTCTGAAAAGATGGACCCGAAGAGCCTGTCCTCCCTCTGCGTAGGCAAGAGGGACAGATGCTTCTTGAGTACCTGCTCTGTACTGGGCTCTGTTACCCGAGAGAGGGCTTTCCTTCCTCACTTTTATCCTTCAGCAGGAGAGCCTAGCGACTCTGAGTCTGTTGCCATCTAGGGGATGAGATCAAAGTGGAAAGAATCAGACGTGCTCCCCCATCCATAGGATCCTCCGCTTTCACTATCTGTGACCCTGGGCAAGCTTCTTAACCTCACCATCTTGGTTTCTTCACCTGTGAAATGGCAACAATAACATTGTCTCTTTCGGTGAGCTCCATGGGACATAGGCTCATGTTGTGTTCATTATTAAGAATATGCTTTCTGAGAGCTGGAGGGATGACTCAGTGGATAAGGGCAATGACTGCTCTTCCAGAGGACCTGGGTTCAAATCCTAACATCCACATGGCAGTTCACACCTGTCTGTAACTCCAAGATCTGACACCCTCACCTAGACATACCTGCAGGCAAAATGCCAAATGCACATAAAATAAAAGTAAATAAATTTAAAACAAAAAACATATGCTTTCTATGGACACTACAGGCACACAGTTGTAGCCGTGATCCAGGCCTTCTGGCCACAAAGCTTTTTCCAGTGTTAGCCAGGTGGTTCTGTTAGGTGATGCAGGGTAGCCAGTGGCCGCCAAGTGTGGCCTGGCCGCCTGCTGCAGCAGGCTGTGGAGCTTCCCTCGGGCTTTCCCTGGAGTGCTGTTGGGACATCTTGGTAGGCAGGCTTGCCTACTGGAGTCTTTCTGTGGAGGTCAATTATGGGATTTGAGCAAATCTGAAAAGTGGAAACAGCTTGGGGTGGAGACCGCACTTCCCTCTTCCCTTTCTCCTCTCTGTCTGTCTTCCTCTCAGGAGAAGTCTTAGGGTACCACTGACCCCAGGGTTGTTACAGCCACAGTCACCTTGACCTCTCCTGGATAACCGGTGGCAGGAGCCCTGCAAGCTTATGGGGTAGTTTCATACTTACAAGTTTCTGTTTAGGATTTTGGGCAACTTGGAGGCAGAGAGTCCTCCCTCCTCCGTCTCCCAAAGGAAGAAGACCTTGCTTTCAAAACTCTCTGTGGAAGGGCCTTCATCTTCTCTCACCAGCCATTTTCCTGGAACTTGGGCATCCTGTTCCTTTGGCGATACAGAGTTACCTGTGAGGTGCAGGTATTGACTGTAGAGGTGTTCTGCTTTGCCAGTTCTTAGCTGGGTCCCTTGGGCAGGTAGCATCTCTTCCCCTGGCCTTTGTGTCCTCTTGAGAAATAACTGCTATGGCAATCAGATGCCGTTGGGTTGAGGGTTCTGGATTAGGACTGATACCGTGATAGGGTCTGCTCATCTGCCTAGGAGTCAGCAAGGCCGAGGCACAGCCCAGGTAGCACAGTGCCTCCTTCTGGTCCCCATGTACCGACTCCCCTTTTGGGTGGTCATCTCCCTTCCATGGCCTCCCTTACTTCATCGGCAAAACTGGTAAAGAAGCCCGCTTCTGCCTCTCCCAGGTTGTCGAGGGAGGAAGCCCTGGGAAACTGCAGATGGCAGGTTGCCATGATGGGCATGCTTGTCATGGGAGGTCACATCAGGTCACAGCTCACACTTGACTCCTTAACCTCACCGCCACATTCATGGTGTGACATGGGTCTCCTCCACTCCCAGGCCCTGCTTGCAGGGAGACACTTGTCTCTGTTCAGGGTTCAGTGCTTTTGGGTTCCACAGAGCCAGGGCCTCACCCTATGCTGCTGCCCACCCTTGGAGAGACCATGACTCCTGGAAATCGGATACGTGTGAAGGCCCCTCAAGTTCCCTCTGTCCTAAAGTCAGCTAGCTCTCCCCCTCCTCCTTCAGCACTGTCCACTGGAGGTAGCGGGCTGTGGCTGTGTGGGAGAAGAGTGGGGAGTCCCCTGAGCAAAGGTAAGAGACTAGCTTGGTTTTAAACGGTTAAGTACACAGCCTTGAAACTAGCTCTCCCGGTCAAGTTTCTTCTCTTCTGTGTCTTGGTGTCTGCAGCTACAAGATGAGATTGGTAAACCCCTGCACTACCCCCGCTCCACATTCGCCATAGGTGGCTAAGAGCCAAGTCTCCTGAGACTCCATAGGTGGCAAGAGCCAGTTAAAAGTGCTATTGGGCAAGGTTCTGTGGTGAGCCTGGTGGGCCTGGGGGATCGCGGTGGCCTGCAGTGAGTGGACAGTTCCCCCAGGTGAGGAGAGGATTTGCGAAGGCCATGTGCTGTCTTCAGTGCCCCGTGGGACCGAGGACCGAGCGAGAAAGTGTTTCTGTAGGTGGGGCTGATGCTCGGAACAAGCTAAACAAATCCCCCTTATTGAAGAATGTCGCTCGGGGCTGGGCTTGATTAAAATTGGAAAATCTAAGTACCTTAACTGTGCGGTTTTGGTCATGGAGTCGGAGACCACAGAGGGTCAGAGATGGTGGTGGGCCATTCAGCACCCTGTTTATTAGGAGGGGTAAGACTGGAAAACCCCTCTTGCTCAGCTCTCTGGTGACTTTGGGTTGGGAAGTTGTGCAAGAGTTTGCTCTGTGGACCCTGTTTTTCTGAGGGTCCCCCGGTGCTACCCCAGTTGGCTCAGGGAAGGGAGCACAAGGGCTTTTGGGCATCTCTGTTGTCTTCCGTTGCTCAGTGCTATCTCCTCTCCTGTCAGATGGGGTGCAGCCTGTGCCCGGTTAGTATAGAGTGGTAGGGTAGAACTGGGTACAGACGGCAGTGTGGCACTCCTGGAGGCTCCACAAGACGGGATGGCATTGCTGTTTGCATCCAGCTGGCAGGGGTGCAGAGGGGCAGTGCCCAGGGGCAGTGCTCATGCATCCAGGGTCCAGCTGACTTTGAAGCCCAGATCTGCTCTGCACACACTGGGGTGACGAGCTGTGGTGGCTTCTAGTGCCTTCACTCCCTCATGGCATCACAGGGAGGAAAACACCACACTGGTCAAGTCTCATTTGACCATTTATGGCCACTCAGGATATTTGCGGACACCTGGGCTCTGTGACTCAGGGCAGTGGGAAGAGATGCCGGGCCCTTGGCTAGGAGGATCAAGTCAGCTATGGCTCTTTTCTGGTCCTACCCGTAGGTGAAGACTGCTGTACACTTGCTAGACCCAGCTTTGTTCTTGACCTTGGCTCAGGGGGAGTAGGTACCAGGGAACGGAAGGGAAGGGGAGGGGAAGGATTGTTTTTATCCCTGTTTTTTCAGATGAGGACAGAGGCTCAGTGACCCCTGGATAGCTGGCCTGTGGGAGACTAGTGCTTCTTATAGTACATGCTGCAAGTCTAGTCTCAGGTCAACCCTTTTGGATGTACGGGGGTGGTGGGGTGGTGAGGGACTTGAGAGGCAACCACTCATGGGCAGACACAGGGAGGCAGAGCATGCCTGGGCTTCCTGACTGCTTTCCATAAACACTAAATGTTGACTGTGTGGCTGGCATCGGTGGGCAAGGCAGACCGTGGAGGCAGCTGGTCTCTGATGGCAGTGACAAACACGGGGGGAACACCCGTTTAAAGCCAGCTGTGTTTGTTGTAGCATCTCCCTGTCCGATGGCTCACGACAGCGCTCTGGAGCTGGACTGCAGGGTTTGAGCTGTTTCTGCTGCTGCTGTTGTAGCCACTTTGATCTGTCTCCGTTTGTGCATCCCTACCCTGAAGGCAATTATAAAATTTAGAACAGACCCGCCCCAACACCAGAGCTCAGTGAGATTGACAGACAGGGGGGAGGACTTCGGGTAGAGAGGAACCGAGGGGAGAGGACTCTGGGAGACTCTGGCTCTAGAGTTCTCTGGGAGGGAGAGATGACAGTTCCAGATCAGGAATTCTGATCTCTCCCATGTGAGCTCCCGCTTCACACCACCCACATGACTGTAATCAAGATGGAAGGTAAGGAGAGCTGATGAGGGTGTGGAGAACCTGGACCACTCTACCCCTACACTGTCAGATTAAAACGTGCCATTCCTCAAAGGGTGACCACCTTTTGAGCCAGCCTCTACAGCCCTAGGTCTGGACCCAGGAGGACAGAAGATGTGTGTCTACACAAACTTGCTCACAAGGACTAACAGCTGTAGTGCTTACCACAGCCAGTCAGTGGAAACAGCCGAAATGTCCCGTGGCTGACCATGGGGTGGCTATGATGGAATATCACTCTAGCCATAGCGGCCACGAGGTGCCGTGACAGATTCCTGCGACAGTGTGAATGTACAGAGGTACCTAGGAAACATCCTGCTGTGGGAAAGAGGCCAGATGAATATGGGCAGTGTATAGTGTGTAACTCCATTTACACAAAATGGCCCGAATGGACATAGGTACCGGGACTGGGAGGCGGGCAGCGGGGTGACTGCTCAAAGGTTTCTTGGGGGCGCTGACGATGTTCTGGAGCAGACAGTGGTGACGGGTGTTGCTCTGACTATAGGAAAACCACCGGAGTGCACCTTCAGAGAGAGAGAGAGAGAGTCGTGAGATGCACATCGCAGGGCAATTTCAAGCAAGGGTGCTGGGTCTATGGCGTAGGCCTGAAATCTCCATACACGGGACTGAAGCAGAGGACTGCTAGTTCTGGGTCAGCCTGGGCTATATAACATATGCACGCACCTATGTCAAACAGACAAACAGACAAGCAAACACCAGAAGGACAAAGCCCTCTCTGAAGCTGTCACTCCGCTCACCCCGTGACACAGCTGGCTGCTCTCTCTAGCTCTGCTCCAGGGTGGAACAAGGCCTATGGCTTGCCTGCTTTTCTTTCCCTCTTTTCCTTTAGGGGGTCTTGTTGTGTCCCCGCTGGCCAAGGACTTGGGATCCTCCTCCCGCCTCAGCCTTTCAGTGCTGACTGTAACCCCACCCACCTGCTGGCTTCCTTCTTAGTGCATTGCCTGCACCAAGAAGCACCACACAGAGGCAGTAATGGAAGAAAGTGAGAATGGGCCCTGTGACTGGTGGCTGTGAGGGCAGAACGCACAGAGAAACATGGGGGAATAAGGGAGGCAGGAGCGGGTAGGAGGTGAGGGCTGTTGGGAAATAGAGGTAGGGTGAGACCTACCTGAACAACAGGGTTCCCCAGGCTGAGTGCCTGTATCCTATAGTGATCCCGGTGACTGGGATATGGTGGACAGTCATGGGGCTGTGACCCTGGCTGAGTGCATCTCTGGACTTTGGTCTCCACATTGGAGCAGCCCAGCTCGGAGTCCTAGCTTTTGGTCGTGAAGGCTTGGATTTGAGTCTAACTCTCCTACTGTCTAGCGGCCTTTGCTCATCAGGCAGCCTCTGTTGTGTGAGTGTCCTCTTTAGGCAGTGTGGGCTGTGGCAGGCGCACTCTGGACTGCATTGTTTCCTCGGCCAGCTCACGTGTCTCGAGGGCCTAATCCCCAGTGTGATGGTATTTGGAGACGGATCCTTTAGGAGGTAATTGGGTTTGATGAGGTCACAAGGGCAGGTTACAGGGATTACTGTCTCTAGAAGGAGAGACACTGGGCAGCCTGCTTCCTGGGTCCCTGCTACGTGAGCTCAGAGCAAGGAGGCAGTATTTACATGGTAGGCCTCGTCTGACACCTACCATGCTGCACTTTGATCTTCAACTTCTCAACATCCAGAACCTAGAAATAACGGTTTGCTGGCTAAGCCTCCGTCTGTGGTGTTTTCTGACTCAGACTGCTAAGGACTGAGAGTAGCAGTGGAGGCAGCTGGGGCAACATGGCACTTAGCATGAGACCGGCATGCCTGCTGTTACCTGGGACTGGTGTGTGCATGTGTGTCTCTCTCTCTGTGTGTATTTGTATGGGTCTGTGTATCTTCGTGTCTTCACGTGTCTGTGGTATGGCTGTTGACAGTCTCAGATACAGGATTCAGGGGAGCATGGCACTTTGCATGAGATCGGCATGCTTGCTGTTACCTGGGATTGGTGTGTGTGTGTATGTCTTTGTGGGTCTATGTATCTTCGTGTCTTTGCGTGTCTGTGGTATGACTGTTGACAGTCTCAGGTAGAGGATCCAGGGCAGCATGGGACTTTGCATGAGGCTGGCATACTTGCTGTTACCTGGGATTGTTGTGTGTGAGCGCGTGTGTGCTAAAATATGTGTGTAGGTGAGTGTGTGCACCGTCTATGTGTCTTTGGCCAGTCACAGATTGAGAGGATCCAGGTTGAGGGACTTGGAACCCATAAACTGGCATATCTGTGAAGGGGTGAAGCTTTTATGGACTAGAAGCACTGATAGACTTGGTGGAGAGCAGCATGGGCCAAAGTGTGGGAAACTTGGTGAGGGTGCTGGGCAGGCATAGCAGGCCAGGATGCCCTGGTTGGAATGCTGTCTGTGTGGCCCACCAGGAAGGAGCAGTTGGGCTGCAGGCCCCTAGTACCTCCATCTGAGTGGCAGCTGCTGAACAGCATTTCCAGGTTAGGTCCTGAGTTCAGATGTGGGCAGTGTGGTGACCTGGTAGCTCTGGGAGGGCAGGGCTCTCACCTGTGGCTGGAGCAGTGGCTGGCTTTGCCTCTGAAGACCCTGGGTTGCAGAGAAGGTCTCTTTTGCTCCTGCACAGGCCCAGCACCCAGGATTCTCCAGACAGGAGACTCCCGGCCTGGAACATATGTGTCATCTTCTGGATGGGAGGATGCTGCTGTGGCATGGTCCACAGTCTAAGGTGGTGAGCCCCTCAGACGTCTCCCCAGTACCAGTGTGTGGGAGAGCTTGCTTGGGAGGGTGCATGGGGTTTGCCCTGTGTCCTGTTTGTTTGCTGTCTGGTCTGGATGTGGGCAGGGCAGTGAGTCCTCGGAATGTTGGCCTGGGCAGCACAGTGGCTTCGCCCGGGGCGGAGAAGGGTAGACATCAGGATGCCTATAAAGCCTAGAGCCAGGAGCCTTCCAGACGTCAGAGGTTTGCTCACTAGAACAGCTCAGTCCTGGCCCTGCCCTGCAGCCCTGCACTTGACAGAAGGTGTAGGTCGTGGTGATTAGAGCCACCGGCAATTTTGGCCAGT
The DNA here is from genome assembly GCF_950005125.1 of Chionomys nivalis. Taxonomy (NCBI): domain Eukaryota; kingdom Metazoa; phylum Chordata; class Mammalia; order Rodentia; family Cricetidae; genus Chionomys; species Chionomys nivalis. The sequence continues at coordinate 40,203,211 of NC_080096.1, read as the reverse complement.
CCATAACCTCTCTGTCCTCTGTTCTCTTGTCTGTGAGAGGTAGCGGCAGTTGGGTGTGTCTGAGGCTGTTGTTGGAGTGAAATGAGGTGGAACATGCACCTGTGGTGGCTGTAGTGCCCAGCTGAATCGGTGCTTAGTACACCTTTGCTGAACAGCTGTGTGGTGTGGAGGAGAGCCAGGCCTGCCAGGACGTTGCTGCTTCCTTGACGTTGTGCCGTCCAGGACGGCTCTCCTGGTGTGTCCTCTGCTGGGGATAGAGTAGATCCTGAACTTGCCCCAGAATTTTCAAACCAGGTTTGGGGCTCAGGAACAGACAGTAGCTTCCCAGAGGAAGGCCTGCTAGGCACTGTGTTTTGAAGCATGGACTGTGGTTCTGTCAGAGTTGAATTTTGGGGTGACTTAGAAAGGCCCTTGAATGCTGAGCTCCTGAGAGCTCTCAAATCACCCCAAAGATCTCGGGTTGGTGACCCCTCGCTGGCATTACTATCTCCCCTGCACCTCGCTTAGCAGGTATCTCATCACGTCATCCTCAGGGTTCTGCTCTGACTCTTTGCTGCTTAGGTAACATGCAAAGGCGCACGTTCTGTCTCCTCTGGCTCCCATGCATGTCTGTAGAGGAGATAACTGCTAGGTCACCAGTTCACCAATAAACTCAGCCTGCAAATGGTAGACGTACCTCTTGGAGATGCTGAGCACCGTAAGGTAAAATGGAGGGGTGTCCACAGCAGAGCCATGGGTGGGGCAGGGTGCTCTGGTCCCGGCCTGTGGCTATTTCCAGAGGCTGGTTCCAAAGGAGAAGGGAAGAACTTGGGTGCAGGTTATTGGAGGGAGTGGGCCTTGGAGCATAGGTCAGATGCCAGCGTGGGCAAAGGTCCTGAGGTGGGAAACAGGCAGCTGATGTGAGGAGCACCTAGGGTGCCAGGGAGAGAGAAGAATGAGACTGGAGAGCTTGAGCACCCAAGTGTTGGTGGAACAAGGAGGTTTGGGGCAGCGCTCTGTAAGATTGGTGTCTGCTCTGGTGCTTCTGAGGAGGAGTGGGAAGGGCATTCATCAGCATCCAGGAGGGGGCGGCCACAGGTCCTGTGTTTGCGGAAGGATAACTTGCTACATGACACCATTCTAGAAATCCTCAAGAGAGTCCTGCCTTTATGCAGGAGGCAATTCTTCTCTCATAGAAGTGCTAAAACATGGGTTTCAAGTGGGAAACAGGGATGTGTGATTCATTTCTCCTGTTGTTTGATCTGAGATCCTGAGGGAGAGAACAGGAAGGAATTAGTGAGCTCTAGATTGCAACTTAATTGCTTGAAGGAAAAATATTATTCTTTATTGTTAGCCATTAGCTGCTTCCAGTTTTCTTAAACTCTAGCCCGTGAGGAGCTCAGCTTTAGCCTCTTGGAGTTGGCTGGCTCCTGAGGACCAGGAGACCCTCAGCACTGGCCCACCTCATAAACAGGGCTTGAGAATTCTTACGTCTCAGGCGTCTGTGCTTAGGTGCAGCGTCCTGGCTGTGGATTCTGCCCCCGTGGTCCCAGGAAAGCTCCTGCCCTGGGGCCAGGCAGCCAGATCTACTCCTCAGGTGGAGGGTGCTGGTTCATATTTTATAGTGGGGTCGGGGGCAGTCTTCCTTCCAGGGTACTCACCAGTGATAACTCAGTACCCTGGTATTTAGCCACACCCTCCTCTAGCCCACTTCCTCTCTTTGTTTCTACTTCAGACTCTAAGTTCTTGTGTTCTGGAGTGATGCTTGGAGGGCTAGCCCTGCTCGTCCTGCCCTGCTCCATCCTGCCCTGCCACCTTCCTTGGATAGGCAGGCTCTGGGCCTCTCAGGGTACAGGGCGTAGGGTAGGGGCTAAATTCAGCCCTTTTCCTCTGTTGATTGTCCTTCCCTGATGGGTCTTGCATCCCCTGTCTCAGGGAAGGCCCAGCCGGGTCTATGAAGGAGACATGTCTATCTGTGAATGCAGTGTAGTGGCTGCCATGTGCATCTTGGTCGGCCTGGGATGTTGGGGTGGTAATACTGGGTAACCTGTCTGTGATTGCCCATGCCTCCCAATGTCCAGGCTCTGAACAAGGTGACACAGACAGAAGAGTCAGAGCTGGCCTGTTGGAATCACCTGCCTGGCCCGGGCTTTGCTGCTGAGGGTGCACGTCTGCCCTTCCCGAGTGCCCTCAGCACAGTTAGAGACTAGTCGCTCTAGAACTTATGCAGCTAGGCCAGCAGAACTTTACCCATCTAGCTGTGAGAAGCAAGAAAGCAGAGGAGACTAGGTGGGACCAGTGGCTTACAGACAGGAAGTGTGGCATGCTTAGCCTGAGAGGACCCAGCTCTGGTCATCAACTATGTGTAGTGTCTTTTGTTTTGGTTTTCATTCTTGTTACCCCCCTCTGCTCCATCTTGGCAACACTTACTCTGGAGCACCAGGCCTGGCTCCCCACATGCCTATACCATTCACTGCCTGCAGTGCGCACTCTTCTCCATTTGGGTAACTCCTGACGCCCATTTCAAGGCCACCAGAATGCCCTGACCCTCAGTCTGGGTCAAAGCCCCTTTCTATGATCCCCAGTCCGTCTCCACAGTGGTAGTCACCTGTGCAGTGATTTCCTATGTTCTGCCAGGGCAATTGTTTATGGAGTCTGAGATGATATCATTCCTGCATGGGACCCCAGGCTCCAGGCTTGGGATTGCCTGGCCTAGGGTACTAATAGCTGACGGTGCCTCCTCGTGTTTGAACCCCACCGTGATCCTCAAAGCTGCTCCATGCCCATGCCACTGGGCAGCCCAGCTATCTGTAGGCCAGGTAGCAACTGAGGCTCAAGGAGATGCCCACCTCACTGAAACCTCATCACTAGCCTGCAGCTAGGACTGTGTAATCAGTTGCCGTCTTCCTGTGAGATTCAGCTGCCTGGGATTGAAAGGTGTGTCTGGGTGGGGTGAGAGGCTGTAGTTCTGACTGGGACATGGGTCGTCCAGGAAGGGGTTGGGAAACTGGAGGATCATGCTAGACCTGGCTTAGTTGTTCTGGCCTCACAGACTGCTGGGAACCATCCCAGTGGTTGGCGAGAGCTGGTCATGCACTTCTATGAGTCTTAGAGGCTCTGTGTGTATGTGTGTGTGTGTGTGTGTGTGTGGGGTGTGTGTGTGTGGTGTAGGAGCAGCCTGTGGGGTCGAGAAGTTGGGATACTTACTAGAGTAGCAAGATGCCAGTGGACCAGTTTGGCCATCTGCGACTAGGCTGGCCATGGTGGTAGCTCCTGAGACTGAATGTCCTTGGACGATGACCCCAGTCCTTTCTGGTGAGACTGGGGCTGTGCTAAGCCATTACCGCTCTTTGCCTCAGTTTCCTTACCTGTTTCGATGAGTAATAGTAGCGGTGGAGGGGCTTTTTGGGAGGTGAAGTTGCCTAGAACATTCTGGGTACCATAGTGTTCCCTCCTCCCTACCACAGAACTGACCTCCATCTTTCTTATCTCCCAGGATAAGGGCCAAGGAAAGCTCCACAGGGCCAAGCAGACAGGCAGCTGAGCAGTGGGGGTGCCATGAAGAGCTGTGTTCTCAGGTGGCAGACCCTCTCTGAGGCCCAGGGATTAACATGTTTACCAAATGGCGGTGGCACCCTGGGCAGCTCTGGAGCCCAGAAATGCCCACCTGGAAGGCCCAAGCTGGCTGGTTCTGATGCCCCCAGCTTTTCTTCTCAGCACTGTTCCTCAGCGTGACTTTGAACACCAGATCAGGACCGTGATAGCACCACAGGCAGGCTGTCTACATTACAAAGGCGGTGCTTGGTGACTGAGACCTTTTTCCTCCTCCTTGCTGTGCTGTGTAGATGAATTCTCCAGGCAGTAGGAAGCCAAGAAGATCTTAAGCAGGGCTCAGAATGACAGAGCTGGGCTCCAGGTTGACTGGCGTGACAACGTACTCGAGCCTCATTCTGTGATGTGGTCATCTCAGAGTTTGTCTCTTGCCATTAGAATACAGCTTTTTCCAAAACCTTTCTTCTTAGCTGGAGGGATAGAGAGATTAGCTAAGAAGGAAAACAAAGCTCATGTTAAGCCAGGTCAGGTAGTTGAGGGTGTCAGGTATTTAATGGGAAGGATGGTGGGCTGTACACAGGCCAGGGCTTGCTGCACTCACCCCTGGTCAGATGTGGGTCGCACCCCTCCCCCAACCCTGCTACATGACCTTTCTTTGGGAATCTGTTTCTGTTCACCTTAGCTAGAGAAGACAAGGACAGGGAATGAGAGGATCTCACCCAAGTCTAGCTTGGTGTACCAGTGTATCCATGGGGTTTCTTCTAGGAGCTTCACCAAATAGCCCATCCCGGGACGGCGATGACTTGTGAGAGCTGCATCGCTGGATCCCCTGCTCAGTGTGCAGGCAGCTCCACGGAAGAGTCCGCCTTCCCACAGCACTTCATCACTTATACAGCCTGGGGAGGGACTTGGAGGGTCTTGCAAGTTCCTTACTGCTCCCTCCCTCCAGGAGGGGATATCTAGTCTGGAGTTAACAGCCATAGCTACACACAGCTGCATAAGGCTAGCCTGGAGAGTGCCGTGGGGTACCCGAGTAACCCCAATATAGAAGGGAGAATGGGAACCATTTAGAGAACTCAGAAGTTAGTAAGGGGAACTTGTGCAGAAATCAAGAGCTGACTTTAGCAAATCTGGGCTTCAACCAGTATTTGATTTGGTGCTAGCTAAGGGGCCCCAGTGGAAAGTTCTGGAAGCTGGAATGGACAGGGAGCAGAGGGCCAAAAGAAGGGGATTGGGATAGAAGGGAACTGAGGGGGAGGGTTGGGGCACACCACAAGTCTGTGGGTTGTACATGTTTAAAGATGCTGGGCCTGGCCACCAGACAGTCCTGTGCAGCTGATGTTGGAACAAGGAGGTAGGTTCTGTCCTGCGAGGAGGTATAGGATGACCAAGGACTGAATGGGAGAGTACATTTGTGGCTTATTTTGTAGCAGGTTGAGTGACAGGATACGGCATGCAGGGACCCTCCCACTACATGAGATCAGGGTATGAGTCAGGGTCACAGAAGCGAGAGGGCGAAGTGTTAACAGAGTGTTCCCGAGAGTAGTGTGGAATGAGACGGTGCTGTGGGACAGCCGGGGTGGGGAGGCAGTCAGACCCGAGCACCGTGAACTGCTGCAGTGGGTCCCCAAACCCTCAGGAGCTCCCTGTGGATCTGAGCTGCCTTGTCACCTTGGAGTTAATCTCTGATACCATGGCCTGGCCCTCAGCTGTGAGATCCTGAGGCCTGAGCTGCCTTTTCTCTGGGTTCTTGGCATGCAGTGCTGGCTGAAAGGGATGAAGAACAGTTTGTCAATCCTCAGCAGGTTTGGCCAGGGACACCAGACGAGGAAGCATTGTCAAGACCAGGCATGGAGGGCCACCAGCCCTGGTGGCACCAGGCTGGAGAAGGGCAGCTGAAGGGTTCTGCTGTGGCATCTAAGACATGGTGGGCGGGGTCTCTTCCAGAACGAGCCCCAGGTGGTGTCTATGGGGACAACCCCAAATCCAGAGAGAAGGATGGTGCTTGAACACAGTAGACATCTCTAGCCTCAACTTCTGGGGACTGAGATGAGCAGGATGGACATCCTTTACTATTAAAAGGTGCTTTGCCAGAGACAGTCAGGTCTTCTGTAATGCTAAGACAATAATCCATCAGAAACGGTGCATTTGAACTCCTGAGCAAAATGGTGGAAAGGGACCTGCCCTGATGGGACAGACGTTGGGAACAGCATATGTACTGCCCAAAGCAACTAGAAGGAAGATTGAACCAATATCCACTTCCTGTCTCTTGTAGGTATTATGTCCTTGTGATAGCCTCTTAACACAGACACAATTGTTTCCCCCCCTTTCGGGTTGGGCAGCTGAAACATTAAGATACTTTTCTGAGGCTGCCAAGGAGCAGGGTTGGTATAGACCCAGGCCCCAAGGTTTACTCCCTTGCTCACCTTGGGCCCCTGTGCCTCACAGCCTACTTTCCAGCACCCCGCCGCGCAGGGCCTGGCCTCTGACTGCTGGGCGAACCAAGCAGCATGCCTTTGAGTAGTCACTGCTTGTCCAGAAAGCTCTCAAAACCCAGTTCAGACTGTCCTATTTTGGGGCTGAATGCCTAAAAGAGGGAGAAATGCGAGTAAAATAATCCCAAACTGACTCCGAAAAGAGTATTCCAAGATTTTTCTTTACTAAAGGGGAAAACTCACGGAACAGGAACGGGTCCAACCTCAAGCTGTGGAGTGTGGGAAGAAGAGGAGGCTGAGCTGGGCAGGGTGGTGGCTTTTCTGGGTACCCAGAAGTCATGATGCAACCTAGTCCAGCCTCCCAGAGGCCGCTGGCTGAAGGAGTTTCCCCATCACCACGTTGCATACTTCATTGAATCCCCCCTTCTTTCCCAATATATAATCCAGCCTAGTCTAGAACCCACAGCCCTCTTGCCTCCTGAATGCTGGCATTTTGTCTTTTGGGTACTGTCACAGCAAGCTTTTCTTCCATGTCTTTGACGATAGAGTCTGTTACCCTGACCGGGATCAATATACTGTTATTCTGGATTTCTCCCGCCAAAACTGAGCTTCCCAAGGCGAGGCCTGAGCAGGTCACCTGTGCCTCCAGTGCCCAGCTCAGCCTTGCATACAGACCAGCGAGGCCCCTTGGCTGGACTCAGGAGTGTTTTTCATCTTCCACTTGCTTTTCTCTTTAGAACAAAGCCACTAGCCTTCTCCCGGGAAGAGGCTTGGAAGCTGGAGCTGGTGGGCGGTGAGGTGAGCTAAAAGAAGGGGCATGACTTGAATTGGCAGCACGGGTTTGCGTGGGACTCACACTCAGATCTTCACCTGTGTGAACCGAAGTGGTCGGGCCCCACCTGAAGGACCTACATGGAGCTAAGCAGGGTCAGCTGAGCTGGGGCCACGTGAGTAGAGCAGATGAAAAGGCTGTCTGAGACATGGTGTATCTATAGTTCACAGTCATGGCTCTTGGCCAGCAGTCGCACTGACAACACCTCGCTGTGTAGACACTGGGTGGGGACAAGACAGGGGGTCCCAGCAATGGTAACTGATGGATAGGGCATGACCTGGTCCTTTCGGAGCCTGGACGTGATGGGAGGTAGAGGTGAAGGCAAGGGAGCTGACTTGTCAGGCAGGAGACCATAACAGCCCTCTCAGAAAGGACTCCCCGGAAGAGCAGGGAGTGGGCTCTGTGGGCCCTCTCCAGGGGTAATTTTGGCTTGGGTGGGATAGTCACTGATCAGATTGTAAGTCAGGTATGGCATTGCAGAGAGTGCAGCAGATCAAAGCCGGGGCGATTGGGCGCTGATTAGACCCTGTGAGGAGGCCAGACTCATCACTGAGGAATGCACACAGGCCGGCCCACTGACGGGGATAATAACAGATCAGGCTGGCCGCAGACACCGCGGCGCTCAGGACCCAGTCCTCTGTGGCAGGGCAGCCACAAGGAATGGCATGTTTGCAGGCTTCCATGGCAGTGGGGCTCAAAGGTGGGTGGCAGCGCATAGGGTCAGCTGCATGGCCAGTCCCCTTGGTGGTCTCTGCTGGCCTCTGAGTGGGAACTGCTCTGCCAGCTATGCCTTGGCAGGGGTTGGCTTGGTAGCCCTTCATGCCTTGTCACTTCTATGTGCTTACCTGCTCAGGGCCTTCCCTTATGGTATCCCTGGCACGTTCTCCCCCAGGACTCTGCTCATCTCCTCTAGGAAGATTCCCCTGACCGCCCAGTCCCTATTTCTCCTCCGGGTCCTATGGCCCCATCCGTCCAACTATGACTCCTTTGGAGGCAGTAAGCCTCTTCTGCATCCTCAGTGTTTACCCAGGGCACAGAGCTGGGTTCACAAATTTGGGCAGAGCCAAGTCCCTGGAGCCACTGTGCTGTTGAAGAACAAAGATGAGCCCAGATTGTCTTCCTGCCCTGGGAGGAGCCTGTGCAGAGAGGCTGCTTGGGTGGGAAAGACAGGTGACTCTGCCCTTGCTAGTATGGAGGCTGCAGGCAGAGGCTTTGTGTAAAGGAAGAAGGAAGCAGTGCCAGGTGGATGCCAGGACTTCATCCTGAGGGCACCTAAAGGGTCTGGGTACCAGCAGAGAACGGGCTATGTTTCAGGGAGCTCTGAAGGTTCTGGTTGGCAAGGGAGGAACGGTACTTGTGAACTGTCAGTTCTACTGTGAGGTGACCGGTACCAGCTGTGTTTTGCAGTGCAATGTGAGGTGCCTTCACAGTTGTCCTCATTGGGGTCCCAATGTCTGGCCATGATCACCAGCCTTTTCAGCTCAGAAGTTAGGGAGAGCATGATGCCCCCTGGAACCATGACTCTCCATAGGTTGGACTAGCCCGAAATCTAGCCAGACCTTTGTCTCACCCATTCTGCAAACTCACAGGCCTCTATATGCTGGCCCTTCGCTGGGCCTGGGACACTGCTGTGCAGCTCAGCAACTCAGCCCCCGTGGAACAAGGCAAATTGAGCTAGGCTGTGAGGTCTGGGAGTGACTGCTTGACCCAGAGATGTTCTGTGCACAGGTAGTTGCTTCAGCCGTAGGGGCCTCACTTAAGGTCTGCCCCACCCTTCTCCAGATCTACACTTCCAGCCCTACTTGGCCCCTCTTTCCATCCTTCTTACCCTCATCACAGTCCTGCCCTGTCAGAGGGGACGATGAGAGTGGTAAGGCTTACCAAGCCTTTTCTGGTACTCGTTGGCAGCTCCTCTGAGGAACCCGTATGTGGAATGGGGAAAATCTTGGGAGACAGAGGAGCGGGGAATACTTCTGAAGGGGTGGAGAGAGGTGTGGACACACCTCATCCTGGCCAGGACCTCTTGGAGTTGAGAAGGAAGGAACACAGCAGCCCTTACCCTCCCAGCTGTGATGCTCACTTTTCCTCTGTCCTGCTCTTCAGTTCTCCTCCAGGCCATGAATGACCAGTGTGGGGAAGGGGCTCTGCTCCAAGCCCCAGCACAGTTTAGGAAATACATCTTGATACACCCCGTCATGACCCACAGGCCAGTAAGTCAGTACCGAATGGATGGATGAGATGTACAAATTCCCATTCTGATCTAGGTCCTGCCTGTACCCAGTTCCCTCTGTAGCATCCTTGGCAATTGATCACTCTCTGTGAGCAGGAGAGGCTTTGGGGACTGATGCCAGCCTCCTTCCCTGGGCACCAGACCTACCTTCCTCTCCTGTGCCAGGTTCCTACTGAGGCTGGAGAAGACAGGAATTGGGGACGATCCTCGATATACTGGATTCAGCTGACTTACAGGTATAATCCCCCCCCATAAGAGGACTCTGTAGTAGGCACCTCCCTCTTCCCCAGAGAGGAGGATGCAGAGGTAGTACGGCAGAGAAGCAGGGCTGGGGACTACTGACCTGATAGGAAGGCATCCTTGGGTTCCCAGTGAGTGGAGATGTGTGGCTATGGGTGAGTGAGCACCCAGGAGGGGTTAGCGTCTAGATGGGGTATGAAGAACTCGTCCCCCAGCAGGGGGACCCGCGGCTGCACATGGCAGTACTGAGCTTTACTACCGTCCTTCCTGTCTTGCTAGAGTGCTGTTCCCTTCTGCCTCGGTGCCTTAGCACCTAACCTGGAATGTTCTCCCCTCCCCTGGCTCCAGCAGCCTTTTCTAGTGTGCACACGTTCTTCATGTCTCAGGCTTCCGGTGCACACTCTTTACACCTCTGATGCCCTTCAGTGTGCATGTCGGATTCTCTGGCTACCCTCTGTGATGGCTCACGTCTGAAATGCCCCCACGGCTGATGCATCAAGCATGGTTTCCCAGTGGGTAGCACTATTTTGGGAGGCTATGGCGCCTTTAAGACATGGGGCTAGCTGGAAGTAGGCCACTGGGAGTGGCCAGTCCCTCATTCTTCATGTGTCTTCCCAATCCACTGTGATGTGCACCGCTGCTGCCACAGGCTCCTGTCACCAAGAACTGCAGTATCTACTGTCCCCTCCTGGCCACGATGGACTGAGACATGAGCCAAGATAACTCTTTGCCGTCTTCAGTTGTTTCTGTCAAGCACTGTGGTCACAGCAGTGTAAGAGTAACCATTAATAGTCTGACTCCTCATGGATGCTAAGCTCAAGGGCTGTTGGTCCACCATGAAAGGGGCGGCCCTTTCCCAGCCTCAGTTTCCCCATCTGTAAAATGGCAGGTTTGTGGAGGGATCCTTTCTTTATTGCTGTGGCATTCTTCAGCCAGCTTTAATTATGCCATGAGAGATACTCACTGATAGTGATAGTGCTTCCCTGTCCCTTCCCTCCTCGCCTGGCCTCTGGATCTGCCCTCATCAGGAGCCAGGTCAGAGGGCAATGGTATATTCCAGTGAGTGAGTCAGGGTACCCCGTGTCTGTGGGAACCAGCACTTAGGTCACTTCCAGGGACTTTGCCATCTCTTGCGAGCATTGTCCCCTTTGAGGACTTGTCTGGTGAAGGCTGCCCACAGGTCCATCAAGGGTGTGTGGTTTGTTTGGGTCTTGTATCAGAAAGGAGCGGATTAACAGAACCATTCTCCCCAGACTGTGAGCTCCTCCCACGGGGCAGAGGAACAGGCCTTGACTTTGTTTCCAACACCACCTGGCCCAGGGGCTGTCTCTGCTGATGCTGCTGACTGGTGGGAGAGTGAATAAGAATTGGGGTGCTGAAGGGCTGTAGAGAGGACAGGAGCTCCTCACCTTCATAGCAGGAAGTGTTCACACCAGCCTGGGATGTCCTGCTGTCTACGCCAGTTTATTGCACGCGGCACAGCAATTTCGAGTGATCTTTATTCTCACAATGCTGACGAATCTGTTGAAAGATTAAGTAGCTAAGTTAGCGCGCATAAACTCAACACAAGGTGGGAACAAAGGTTGATGTATATTTGGGTGCCACTGGCTCCGAAGGAGACAAGAAACTGTATCCGTGTGCCACTTTGATCTCCATGGGGGAGGTGAGAGCCATCATAAGATCCCTTTACTCTTTTAGTGTGCGTGTCTGTGTGTGGGGGTGTAGGTACACATGTGTGCAGGACTATGCATGTGCTTGCAGAGGCCAAAGAACAGCTTCAGCTGCTGTCTCCCACCACCGCCCCTGCCACTTCCTCCCGCTCCTTCTTCTAAGTAGTGTCTTTCAGTGTGCTAGAGCTCACCAGGTAATGCAAGGATGGCTGAGCCTGGATATTTCTGAAGTCAGCCTCTCTGGTCACTGAAGGATGATGTGCCCGTTCTTCCCCAGTGCCCTGTGCTGGCTGGGACACAGCTTGCCCAGTTGGCATTCATTTACATGAATTCTCCCAAGTCCCGGTCACAGGTCCAACCCTCCTCCTGGTTCCTGCCGGTGTATTCCACCCGACTGGAAGTATCCTTGCGCAGCTAGGCAGTGAGGGTGTTGGAACAGTCCAGACGAGGAATGACGAGGACTTGAAATGGTTTCTGTGCCCAGAGCGCTGCCCAGCCTTGGCTCGTCATGGCTGCACTCCTGGTTCTGTGGTTCCAGGGATACCTTGTAATTTCCCAATCTTTGAAGCTTTGTGGAGCTGGGACTGGGAGTCAAGTCCTGTACATCACCTTCTGCCCAGGTATCAGTGTGGTTGAGCCCCGGATTCGGCAAGCACAGCATACGGTGCCCGGGGTACAGATGATCTGACCAGTGTCTGACACAGGCGGATGTGGCAGAAGGCAGAGGATGTGTGTGTCTCCTTTGCTCACCAAGGGCAAAGCAAAGGAAAAGCTCTTGCCACAGTGAGTCCACACCCTCAAATGGTTCTCATCCAGCTTATTCCAACAGCACGGGATGATGGTTCCACCCCGCTGCTCAGCTGCTGGGGGCATCGGTCTTCAGAGACGTTCCAGGACCTGAATATCATGTGCTCAGCCATGTCTATGCAGTGTGTGCTAGAATTGTCTCACACTCAGGCCGTACTGGCCTCGAGGTAGGATTTGCTTGCTCACCTCATGTGTTTCAGAGCCTTGTACTAACTGGGTAGTGTTTCTGCTGCTCCACGTGGTTTATAGTTCATAGGGTATTTTTTTCCTGTATTATTAAGGTGGGGGAAGTTTTGTTACTGCTCATGGCATAGGTAGTATTCACTTCTTGCCCAAGAGCCTGTATTTTTGGATAGGGAAGTAGGTTTTTGTTTTTTTTTTTTTTTTCTTTCTGGGCTTAGTGTTCTTAGCTGTGATTATTGGTGTAATGGTCTTTGCTCTTACAAGGACATTTGGGGCAAAGGATGTTTGATAAGAAAGTTGTTTGTATGTTTTTAGAAATTAGCATCAAAGATACTTTAGACAATCTCTGAATGAGGAGGAATACTCCCTCCTATCTTCCCTCCCTCCCTGTTTCTCTTTGGCAAGCTTGCCTAATGCCTCACTGGCTGGGCACTGAGAACCTAGAGAAACCAATGTCTTTCTGCTTTTAGCACTCCCATAGCTGGGCACTGTAAGTACACGGGCCCCTCCCCAGGTAGGGCTGCTTCTGGCAGGAGTGAGGGATGAAAGTCCTCAGCACTGGGGGTCCTCTCTGAAAAAGACCAAAGACTAGTGACCAGCAGGGCTGTGGAGTGCAGTACTGGCATCCCTCTGCTGAGCAGCATGGCCAGCAGTGGGCAGGCATGCCAGACGTCCTTCTGTGCCCTGCTCGGCAGCAAAGGTATACTTGGGACCACTGGGGGGCAGCTGATTGGTGTGCTGTGGCCCAGCCCGTGTCTCTGTGCTTCTGAAACCCAGGCTCTTTCTGAGCTGCCATGCCTCTCCCCGCTCGGTATGAATGGGGTTGTGGCTTCTGGTTTCTACACAGGAGAGTTGGGCCATCTGTGGTTCAGGGTGCAGGGGGTCTGGGTCTTGGGGTCTTCATGGGGTGTTCCAAGTGTTCCCCACCCCCAGCTTGTTGCAGATGCTGCAGGTCAGGCATTTAGCCTCACATCTGCTTTCTCTCCGCCTTTCATCTGAAACCCAACCAGACTGTCTCAGTAAACAAACAGTAAATTCAACAATACAGTCTTTCTGAAATGCCTTGTAGTTATTTTAAGACTATTTTGGGGATTTATTTTAAAATAAATAATGGTGGGCCTGGCGTCCATAGTCATCCAGCTGCTTGGGGCACCTGTGGCTGCTGCCTCTTGTCCATGCTAGTGAACCCCGTGCCTCCCACCGGTGTCCTTCTGGCCTGCGGAGGAGGCAAGGGGAGATGGATGATCACTTGACCCATGTCCAGGCTCGTGCTCCATCTGCGTCTCAAGAGTGGAGACTGCAATGGCCAGGAAATCTGTGCCCTTAGGGGAAGGCAAACTGGGAGGTAGAGTGGTTTCTAGTTTTCTTTCTGTCGTTGTGACCAAAAGCAAAGTAGGGAGAGGAAAGAATTTGTTTGGCTTACACTTGTCCATCATTGAGGGAAGTCAGGGCAGGAACTCAAGCAGGAGCTTGAAGCAGACACCATGGCGTAACCCTGCTTGCTGGCTCACTTCCAGACTCGAAAGCTTCGTTAGCTTTCTTAGATAACCAGAGGTCATCTGCCCATGGCCTGGTGCCACCCACAGTGAATGTGCCCTCCTGTATCAATTGATAATCAAGACAGGCCCTCCCAGACATGCTCACAGGGCAACCTGATTTGGGCCACTCCTCAATTGAGACTCTTCTCATTGACTCTACATTGTGTCAAGTTGATAGTTAAAGCCAACGGGATATTCCTTCCTTTCTGAACTCTGTGTGCGAACACATCCCTTTAAACTGTAGCCTTTCTGTTCCTGATCCCCAAGACCTCATGGTAATATAATACACACAGGCAAACAAAACTTGAAAAGTTCTAGACTCTGTAGCATTTCAACACTTTGGATGTGAGGGTGATTTGGCTTGTGACATTGGTCACCCTATTGATTGCCAGGGTTGATTTGACTGATCAGGTGGGTTCCTCTTCCTTCTTCACAGCTCCATATGTATCCCTCCTGAGGTTGCCCACTCTGTGGAAGGACAGCCTTCCTTGAATAGAAGACTGCCAAGGGCGTACAAGTAGCTGTGGTTCCTGCAAGAACTTCCAAACAAGTTCTCAAGAATTTCCACACTTTTAAAGCCCCAGGGTGTGGTGGTGTTCACCTTTAATCCCAGCACTTAGGAGGCAGAGGCCAGCAAATCTCTCTGAACTCACTCACATCAGCCTCTATAGTGAGTTCCATGCCAGCTAGAGCTTCTTGGTGAGATCTTATCTCAACAAACAAACAAACAAACAAACAAAAAAAACAAAACAAAAAACAAATAATCCCAAACAATCCACTAAGGTATCTTCAAAAATTCAAAGTCTCTTTAACTGTGGACATCTATGAAATAAAAAATAGGCCATATACTTACTTATTCTACAAGGGAAGATCTGAGGTATATGATTAACCAGATTAAAGAAAACCCAAAATCCAGGAGTGAAAATCTACATTCTGTACTTCGGTGTCTAGCATCTGGGACTCACGATCTTCTGGGCTCTGAAGGACTTGGGCAATCACACTTTTTTCAGCTCTTCTGTTCCTAGCAAACACAGTTTGTCTCAGGCATAAGCTGGCTCCGCACTTATTTGGCAAATGCCCCACAGTCCTGGCATCCCCAGTATCCTGGGATCTCCACTAAAGTTGAGGCTGTATCTTCATCAATGGTGTCTCTTAAGGGATTCTGATCCTACCACAGAGTGACAAGCCTCAGCTTCTCTTCTTGACCCTGTCAGTCCTGCAGTTTGTATGTCTTATGTGAATGACTCTTACACATCGCCAAGTTCAGCTGCCAGCCTCCCCCACACCCGCCACCGACAGGTGCTGTGTGCTGACTGCTTCTCTGTTGTCCAGATGGGCACATATTTCACTGCAATGATGCTGATCTCTTATTAACCACACCTAATTCTCTATCCCTAGCTGATCAGCACATATAGCTTCTTAGTCCAAAAATGTCACATAGATGGTTTCTGTCCCAGTTCTGGTAAGAGCCCTTGCTTCCCTCTGAAACCTCCCACACCAGGTTCCCATCATCTGAATTCTCTCAGCATCTCTTCCAAGCTTCCATAAGAGTGGCCCATTAAGCTCTGCATGGCTTTCCTGGCCCAAAGTCCTAACTATTTCATAAAAATTTTATGTCCAAGGCGTAAGATCCAGATAGGTTCATCATAACCACGCCCTGTTTCACGGTCCTATTTTCTGCTCTAGTTCCTTTCCATTGCTGTGATCAAACCCTGTGACCAAAGGCACCTTAGGAGAGAAATCCAACTTCCAGGTCACAGTTCATCACTGACAAAAGTCAGGGCAGGAACTCAAGAAGAAACCTTGTGCTTCTGCCTGCTGGAGTAACACTGTGGTGCTGGCTCACTGGCAGGCTCATTCTTGGCTTTCTCATATCCTGTCTGGCCAATGGGACAGTACCAGCCACAGGGAGCTGGGCCCTTCTACATCGGTTAACAGTCAAGACAAATGTGCCCACGGGCCCGTGCGACTTGGGTGATTGGGTTGGGGCTGTCTTCTCAGGTGACTAGCCTGTATCAATTTGGCAGCTAAAACTAAGCAGGACAGATGAGACTTCCTGGCTGCAGAGGGCTGGAGAAGAAACAACAGGGCTTGTTTTAGATTTGCTCCCAGGAGCAGGGCCATAGACCCACCCCACTGAGAGAAATAATCAGAAAGTTGGTTCCAAAGAGGCCAGATGGAGTCTTCTAACTGGGAGGGGTTTCTGGAGACTGACCCATCCACAATTTTCTCTCCACACTCCCTCTTCAGCCACCCTGGACCAAGGGGCCTCCTTCCCTCTTGTTTTGCTTCTGACTGACCTGTACCCACTTGGTCAGGTCTCCACTGACCTCAGTGGCCCTGGAACTCGGGGTTTCTAAGCCTCTCGAGAACTGCACCTAGGAAGGTTCAGGCTTTTGGTCCTGGCCCTTAGGACAAGTGCCAGATTCTCCTCACAAGCATGAACTAGAAGATACCCGAGGGCTGAGACTTGACTTTCTTCCCAAAGCCAGGCAAGCTATTGGAACTTTCTGGGCCCTGGTTTCCTCCTGTGGTGGGATGGACAGCAATGGCCTATTTCCAGATTTTGCTTCTAGGTTTTGAGAACCAAGAGCTGCTGTTCCTATCTGAAGACCCCTGGTCAAAGACTCTTGACCACTGATAGGACCTTCCAGGACTGTGCCGTACTGTGGCGGTGCCTGTCGCTCTTCTCCTCTGTGCACGGGCAGAGCGGGGCTCAGCTGACCGTAGCTGTCCACTCCTTGTCTTTCCCAAGGCCCTGGGGCCAGGGAACAGTTAAGGAATCCCACATCATGGGGATGCTTTCTCAGTGCCAGCCCCTTCCAAGATGTTTATTCTCCCCAGAACTCTGGCAGGAGGACACGGTTGTTCCCATTTCATACATGAGAAGCCTAAGGCTAACTTGGAAGGGACGTGGAAGGCAAGGACCAGAAGCCAGATCCTCCCTTGAGAGGGAAGAAGACTGAGAGCTGCAAGAAGGCTAGTTCTTAGCCTGGAGAATCGCAGGGGGATGCAGGATGGCGTGAGAGCAAGCGAGAGGCGAGGGTGCTGCTGGCGGGTGCTTAGGCCTGGATCCAAACAGAGTGAGGCCCAGGCCTTGGGAGACGTCTGGTCTGGGTCCTTCTATTTATTTGCACATCACCAGATGTAAACTAATTTGTTTAGCAAGAAAAAACACATTTTTATTGCCTTTAAACTGGGCTGTTTTCCTCTGGCTGTCCATCCTGCACTGGTAGACTGGCCAGGAAGCGGAACTTTTGGGAACAGGCTGAGGTGAGGCTGAGGCTGGGCTGTTCTGTGCAGGGTGTTTATCCACCGTGGTTCCCTAGCAGCCCCTACTCTGCTGCAGCAGCCCATGCATTTCTAGCAAGCTGTAGGCTGTGCTGTGTCCTCATTTTCTCTTTTGGAGGGTCAGGCTTGAACTCCCAAGAGGAAGCCTGTTTGGTTCCCCCAGCTCTGCTTATGTTGACAAGGAATGGCAGCCATTGTTAACTATCCCCCCATACCTCACCGGCAAACCACAGTCTTAGTCAGACTGTCACCCCCATGTCTGGGCCCATCTTCTGCAGTAGAAAATGAAAGGCACCCTAAGAATAGGAGGGAAGAGAATTCAGGTTTCATGGGTGCTAACTGCGTGCCTCCTGCTGTTAGGTCTTTGCATGGATCGTGTCTCTTCATCTTCAGGACTCTACAAAATAGGTATCACCATTCCAGCTTCGCAGACAGTGCTCAGAGAGGCCAAGAGTGGGTCGCGAAGGCTCGTGTATGTATACTCAAGTGCTGAGAATAAGTACCTGCGCTTGGGGGGTTCTCAAAGCTCTGGGTGGAGGAGCTGGAGGGAGGAAGATGCCTTGTCTGGGCCCTAGAGGGCACTAGAGGGTGTACTGTGAGCTTAGGATGGGGCTTGGGGGAGGGAGAGGGTTGCTTCTGGCCCCTGGACCCCAGGCTGGCAAACTGGAAGGGCAGCTCGGTGACCAGAGGGGGCCTAGATTCCTGCTTGATCAACCCAGTTTTCCCTAAGGGACTGTTCTGTGCCCAGGATAGTGCCGGGTGATTTCTGCCCGAGCTTCTGCTCTTCTGGACACAGGAACCTCTCTTAGTAAACATCCTGAGCAGTACAGGGTGTGTGGGTAACCGTGGGACTGACGTGGGGCTTCTGGGGGATGCTGTTGAGTCTCTCAGGCATGAATTTCCCCACTGAAGTACAGTACTAGGGTGTAGGAAGGGTGGCTCAGGAGGGAGCTACGAGGGTAAGAAAGCTATGAGAGGCACTCAGCTCACACGGAGGGGACAGAACTGGCTGTCCACTCAGGCCAGGCCTGTGACTTGCAGTGCCAGAGGGTATCCAGGAGTCTGGCCCCACTCACAGTCTTTCCCTACCCTTGTCCCTCAAGTGGAACCACAAAGCTTGTGCATGTCAGGCTTGTGGTATGGGGTGTCCCAGATTGCTGCTTCCCGTAGACTTGATCTAAACCTCAAACCCCAAACCAGAGCAAATGGTGCTAATTTGCTGAATCCCAAACTGAACCCAAGATTTAATTTTTTTGTACCTGAACCAAGTCCCATGATTTCTTACTGAAATAATAAAAAAAGAAGGTTCTCTTAAATTTAAAGTCTGAACTGTGCCTTTTCTCCTCCTCTGCTCTCCCCTGGAGCTGCTTGGACCAGGCCAGTTTGGCTGCTGACTCTGGGCTTGCAGGTAGAGGGGGAGATGCAGTCCAGTTGAGTGTTATTGGGGGCAGCTTTGGTGGAAAAGATGGTAGAAGTGTCAGCCCTGACAGAAGCAGTCGGAGGGCTGGATGGAGCCTGGGTTTTTCTACTCCTGTCTGTGTAAGTTCTGCCAAGATGAGGGAGCTGGCCTGTAGCCTGGAGTCAGGGGAGCAACCCTCTGGAGGTCTGTGTATGAGGTCAGCCACACAAGCTGATCTGAGTGACGCCGCTCACTGGTACAGCTGATCTGAGTGATGCTGTTCACTGGTACAACTGATCTGAGTGATGTCGCTCACTGGTACAGCTGATCTGAGTGATGTCGCTCACTGGTACAGCTGATCTGAGTGATGCTGTTCACTGGTACAGCTGATCTGAGTGACTCCACTCACTGGTACAGCTGATCTGAGTGATGCTGTTCACTGGCACAGCTGATCTGAGTGATGTCGCTCACTGGTACAGTTGATCTGAGTGACGTTGCCCACTGGTACAGCTGATCTGAGTGACACAGCTCACTGGTACAGCTGATCTAAGTATTGCTGTCACTGCTACAGCTGATCTGGGCGATGCTGTCACTAGTACAGCTTATCTGAGCGATGCTGTTCACTGGTACAGCTGATCTGAGTGATGCTGTTCACTGGCACAGCTTCAGTTCTTGTTATCCTCTTAGGTTTCCCTACAGACCAAAGACAGGTTGGGGTTTCCCATCAGCTGTGGGGCATCTTGGTCCCCTTATTTGAGGATAAACCAGGTATAAACCCAAGCTTCTGAATCAGGGAAGCAGAGGAGGTATGGGCAGGACACAGGTTCCTGTTTTTCTGTGTGCCACCGGCAGGTCACTAGGCTTCTCAGAGTATCATCTTAGGAGCTGAAAAGACAGCTGAGTGATTAAGAGCGCTCCGTCTTCTCCCAGAGGACCCAGGTTTGGTTTCCAGCACCCATGTCAGGTAATTCCAGGTCCAGGAAATCTGACACTTGGCACCTATGGGCACCTGCACACATGTGGAGCCCATACACTCACACAGGCATGCAATACAAATACACATAAACAAAACAAATGAAACAGTGAGATAAGATCATGACTGTCTTATCCTAGCTGGACTAAGGCCAGCATGGAGTGGCGTGCAGAAGATACTCTGAGACTTCTGAGACTAATGGTTTGCTTGATTCCAGGAGTCAGGCCTAGGAGAGAGGCTGTTTGGGGGGAATTCGAAGTTGCTGAAGTTGTCCAGACCCCATATCTAGTCCTGCAAAACTGGGGGTGCCAGAGAACCAGCTGTTACCAGGGTGACATGCTATGTTTTCAGCCTGACCTTCAGCCTAGGGAGGCTCCTGGCTGACACTAATGAACAATACTGAGTTAACAGTACTGGATCATTAGTACCAAGTCAGTCAGTACTACATGTTATCCCTGTTGTCATGGCCACGGTGAGGGTAGGGTCTTCCAGTCTTTCTGCTTGAACTCTCTCTGACCCCTGGAAGCTTGGCTTGCCACATTCTGCTGGGATGACCCGAAACCTCAGTCTTTTCTTCTATAAAATAGAGCTGTCAGGTCCCTTCCGGTGCTGTGGGGTTCTGAGCTTGGCGTCCTGTCAAGGGCACAGCATGAACACAGTCTTGAGATGCTGTGCGAGGGTTTTGCTCATCTGCCACCACCAGCCACGCACTGGTGATGAATACTTCCTTGCACATCTCTTTGAGGCTGTGGTCCTCTGTCCTGGGCTCAGGCTGGGTCTGTTGTGTTGTCCCCTCCGTGTTTCACAGGACGCAGGGCCACAGGGCTAAGTCAGACAAGTACCAGCATTAGCAAGAGCAGTTCTGCACGCCTTGGAGACATAGTTACCTGGGTCCTGTCTCCAGAGATGGAACCTGAGGCACCAGGAACTGAAGTGACTGAGGGCTGCAATTGATGCCAAGGCTTCTCACCCAGGGCTGCAGGCTTGCTCACCCAATCCCTGAGCTTTGTTTCCAGAGAGCCTCTCGGTAGAGCTGGGCAGGCCCTGAGAATTGTCCTTTCTGGCTATTTCCAGAGGTGCAGAGGTGTTGGCCATGACACATACTTCAGGGAGTGTCAATCCAAATTGCCTTGACCCAGCTCCTTTCTAGTTTCTGTCCCAGGGTTCCCTTCACCCCATCCCTGCTGAGTAACTGGCCCCAAAGGTGTCTGTGTGTGCTTGCCTCGTTCAGACTTGTCACTGTCCTGCTTGGCAGAGGGGTGTGAAGACTGAAAGATGGTTTCTTTCTTTCTCTAGGAAAAATTAGACCCAGGGATTGAACATCATCCTTCTGAACAGCATGTCTGCCTATGTAGCAAATGCTCATCTGTGCTACTCTGTCCCAGTCCCTGAGCCAGGCAACTTAGCAGATCTCTGCTGACGGAGAGGAATCCCAGTGTGCTGGGGCAGTGTGGGCTGCTAAAGAGGGGTGAAGGCTCCCTGGAGGTGTGCCTGAGGTGCAGAGTCAGGGCTCAGAGCCAGGTTCTCACCTCTCTCCCTGAGGCATCCCTGGAAGAATAGGTTGATTTTGATTGTCCTGTGACATTTTCCACTCATGTCGTTTCAGAGGCATAGCATCCTAGATCCCTTGAAAGGTCGTCTAAGCCATGTCGGTGATGTCAGAGGTACTGTGGAATGGCCATGGGCAGAGTTGAAGCCATAGAGTGACATGGTCCCTTGAGTGTATGGTTAGGGAGACAGGGCTCACAGGGATCCAGACAGAATGAGGCTTCCCCATCGTTGGTGCCACTCAGCCTTTATAGGCAGGCAGTGGCAGGAAATACACAGCACCTGCCAATCGGGTGACAAGGCTCTGGTGCTGGCGTGGCATGCTGGGCTAAGTGTGCCTCAGATGTGAGTTGGGTAGGGAGTGGAGGGGGAGGGGCGGGGCTGCTGCAGATGCAGACACTCTGCTGTCCTGAGCACAAACCTTACCCAATCCAGGCTGCAGACTTGGCTGTATGGGGTCTGTAAGTTAAAGACGTCTCAGGCCAGGAGAGTGGGGTTTGACTTGGCAGGGAGGCCTTGCTGCCTGCCCAGCTCAGACTGCTGCAACTGGGAACGTGGTGACCAGGCCCACAGCCAAGCAACTAGTCCAAGGATAGGCGGCATTCTGGGTTTGCGAGGACAGGGTGGCTTTTCTGGGAGAGGGGTAGAAAGGAACCATGGAAGACTTCCCAGAGAAGGCGACTTTACTGCTGGATGTTGTGCGATGTATCCATGTATAGGAATTCACAGACAGGGTTGTGAGAAGCAGTGAAGCAGAACTCCAGACAGCTGAGTGGGGCCCGACGGGCGGGCGCAGTGGTTCCATTCTGCATAAGGGAAGGTGTGACTTGGGCAGGTGGAGTCTCTCGCCCAAGGTGATGGAGGCCAGCTGTGCTGACTGTCTCAGCTGCTTCCCAAGACCCTCTCCCTGGGGAAGCTGCGGCAGTGCCCTGAGCTTCTGCCCCACCTAGCAGCTGGAGCAGTGAGGCTGCCTGACAGGTGCACTAGGGTTGCCCAGAAGGCGGGGTTTGTCTTGGGCCTCCCTCTACTACCAGTTCTCTAGGCCACAGCACTCAGAAAAGTTGAGACATCTCTCTTCCTAGCTAGGAGGAAGTTTGAATGAAATGGAAACACTTGTCTTTTTATTTTAATGAAAAAATTTAGAATATAATAAATAATCTCACACAATTTCTTCCCTACAACTCCTTCACGTCCCCTTCCTCCAGCCCCTCCCATGTTCTTCTCCACCTCCTGCAAATTCATGGCCTCTTTTTCATTATTGTTACATACATAAACACACACACATATATACATAAGCTCAGAAATGTATATAATCTGCTGACTCTTTTTTCCCCCAAGGCAGGGTTTCCTTGTGTAGCCCTGGCTGTTCTGGAACTGGCTCTGTAGACCAGGATGGCTATGAACTTAGAGATCTGCCTGCCTCTGCCTCCCATGCCGGGATTAAAGGCATGTGCCACCACTGCCTAGCTGTCTCTGACTGTGTTTAGTGTTACTTGTGTGTATGTTATTTCAGGGCTAGCCACTTGGTATTATGTTGTAGGAGGCAACTTGTTCATTCCTGGCTGCCCAGACCCGAAATAATCATATAGAAACTATAGTATATTATTTGCAATACTGTTTGGCCAATAGCTTTAGCATATTCCTAGCTAGCTCTTACATCTAGAATTAACCCATTTCCATTATTTTATATTTTACCACGAGGCTCGTGGTCTACCAGCAAGGTTCCAGCTGGCAGCTCACGTCTTTCCCCTCTGGCGGCTACATGGCATCTCATGACTCTGCCTTCTTTCTCCCAGCATTCAGTTTAGTTTTCCCCACCTAGCTCTACTCTGTCCTATCAGGCCAAGCCAGCTTCTTTATTCTCTTTTAGGATCCACGACCTCACTAGTCCCAGATAGTTGGTTGGGTTTCCAGGAGTAGGCATGACTGATTTTCTTCCTGTTGAATGGGCCATAAGTCCAGCTAGAGAGCTGCTGGTTACCCTAAGACATGAATGCCTATTGCCCCTTTAGGGGTACTGGTCCTTGTGGTTCATAGGCGTCACAGCTGGGTAGGACTGTTGGTTGCCTCCTTCCCTTGGCACCTTGCATAGCACCTTTTGGTCCTCCCAAAGCTAGTCCTCAGGAAGGAGACTGAACACTCTTCTTGCTGACGCATGGCCCCTCTTTTCTAAGGGCATCAGCCAGGCCATCACTGGGTCCATTCTCATTATGTGATGTACTCAAGTCCATTTTCAGATACAGCTTCAGGAGCCAGGCCTGACTCAGCAGGCCTCACTGGGCTCTGCAGAGTAGGTTTTGCACTTGGACATTTTTCTTCTAGTAAAAGTGTTTTGAGATCTCATAGCCATGTTGACACCATGCGTAGTGAGCACCTTGTCCTTCACAGCCTTCCACTTTTTAGAAGTATCCACAGTTGGAAAGAAGGGTTCTCCTCGCCTGCTTTCCTGTAGTTTTAAACAGGTTCTCCAGCGGCAGCTGAATAGCAGTCCAGCTATGACTAACTCTTCCACCCCACAGAGACAACACAGTTTCTCCTGCTCGTTGCTCCTTTCTGACCTTGTCCACAGGCATGTTTTAAAGATAGCTTGACTCATTTGTGGATGATGCTGGCCAGGTGAAGTGCTGGGAGCTAGCGAGCAAAGGTGATCACGGCACCTTAGAAAACAACGCTGTGGGGAAAGGAATATGTGCACTTGTGTCTAGACCAGGTCAGGTCAGCTGCAGGGAGCTTCCATAGAGGCAGGAGCTTGCCAGGAGGGCTCAGAGGCCAGCACAGATCCAGGGATGGATCTGATGGGGGCAGGGAGGGAATGAAGAAAACACATACACATGGGATTAGGTGAACTGCGTTTTCTGATGGAGAAGCTGCAGCACCTGACTGCTCATCACGTTTAATATATACAGTTGAATAGGGATATTTTATATATATATATATATATATATGTATGTATATATATATATTTGAATAGGGATGTGGGGTTATTGCATGCACCTGAGTGAGATGAGGTTACTATATACATATAAACGAGGAGGCGTGGCTTAGCTAATCTCATATGGAAGAGTCTGCAGGGGAGCAATCTTTAGGCCTTCAGTATCTAGGGAGAAAGCAATGGTGGACATTTTCTGCACACACTATCAATATCTGCACATGACTGCCCCCCCCCAGAAGACTTTCCATCCCCCTGAGCCTCACCCAGGGAGAAGGCTTTGCCACTCCCATGGGGCTGAGACACTAGAGCACATGGGGTGTCCGTACCCATGTCGGGCTGCACACCCTCACTCAGGATTTTATTGTCTCTCCTTTGCTCCCCACAGTGAGGAATTTGAACATCACCTTCGGGCGTGACATTTATTCCTACTGGATTTAATTTAGCTGGTGTCCTGGGATGAGCTGACAATACCTTCCTTTAGAAAGTGAGGATACAGGTTATAAACTTTCCCTAAGTACCCCCTGTTTGTTGAAGTCTGGATCTCAGGGAGTGATGAGGGAGACCCTCCCTGGCTTTGAGTCAGCACCAGCTCTCCTGTTGAGACAGTGTGCATGTCTGAGATGATACAGCAGGAGGTTACAGGGCTTAGAAAGGCGAGCATCGGGTCTGGGTTTGTGGTTTACCCTGGGAGATGGGAGGTCCAGAAGGCCCCTGTCTCCTCTACAAGCTGCTGTCTTCCCTTGGTGCTCTGACCCCTCATGGAAGAGGTAAGTGCAGATTGGGAATCATTAGGTGCCTATCAGCTGAACTTAAAAAAAATTACTTATTATTTTGTTTGTAAGTTTGTGTGTATGTGTCTGCATGTGTGTATATGTGTACCACATGTGTGCAATGAATCTTTCTTGGTCAGGACCGGTTTATCTCGAATCTGAAGTTCTGGTCCAGAAATGGGATCCCTGCCTGGCTGGTTGGCCACTTCTGTCTTAGGTTTGAGTCATTCAGTTAACAGATCAGACCAATAATCTCACATCTTGTCATGGAGCTCATGCAACATCAAGTGTCTGCCACAAATCAGAACAGATATTGTCAGCTGGCCGCCTGGGCCACGAACAGCCTGGTCAGTGGGTTCTTGGCGGACAAGCAGCTTCCTTCCAGAATCCATGTACGCGAAGGCTGCTCTGCTCACCAGGCAGATAGCCCACTTGGGGCTAGGCTGGGGCTAGACCAGGACTAGTTGCTGGCTGGGATGTGTCCAGCTTGCTTTTCTGATGGCTCAGAACTTACATACTGCCTGGGACAGAGGAGAAACCTGGTGGTGTTTGTGAACTGAGTGACTATGAGGGACCTGGCCCAGCCTGGACGTAGGGTTGGCAGGATCAGGTTATCACCCAGCCTTACCTGGTGGAAAAGACCCTCAATTCTGCCCACCTGCTCCTTGATGAGCCCCTGCTAGAGTCCTGATTCCATGCAGTAAGATGGGTTCAGAGAGTAGGCTCAGGTGACCACAGCGGGGGGGGGGGGCATGGGGCTCTGTTTATACTGCCCCCTCTTGGGAGTGTTCTGTCAGTGCAGGATGCTTGGGCACAGCTCTCCATGGTCGTGTCTGTGCTTCTAAGATAGAGACAAGTTGAGAACTCTGGTGAGGCCTGGATGAAGGGTCTCAGCTGACTGAGGGAGATGGACTAATTTAGTTAAAGACCATCTGAGGGGACATCCAGGCCCAGAGCAGGATCTCCTTAGATTGCTCTGTGACCTTCAGCTCTGTGGGTGTCTGTTACTTTCCTATTGCTGTGGCAAAGTATCATGACCAAGGCAACTTATAAAAGAAAGCATTATATCTGGGGGCTCACACAGCTCCAGAGGATGAGAGGCTGTGACCGTCATGGCAGGGAGCATGACAGCAGATGGGCGTGGCACCACAACAAAGCTTAAATATTGAGATATCAACCATGAGGCAGAGAGAGCTAGCTGGGAATGGCTTTTGAAACCTCAAGGCCCACTCTTGGTGACATACCTCCTCTTACAAGCTATGCTCCCTAATCCTTCCCAAATAGTCCCACTAACTGCCGAGCAAGCATTCAAGCATATGAGTCTGTGGGGGCTATTCTAATTCAAGGCACCACAGTGGGTGGTGTGAGCCACTGCATGCCCAGATCAGGACTTCTGCTTGCTGCTTCTCTGCAGCCCTGCAGTGCCTTGGCCTCCCATATGGGTGGTGTTCACTGGGGGTCACTGTCAGCAATTGCTAATGGCCTGCCTGCCTGGGGCTCAGCTGTGGGCTAGGTCTTAGAAACCTTAGAACAAGATAGGCCCAAGACCAGTGGTGGAGATACCCCAAGTAGACCAGCGAGCAGCCAGTGGCCACCCAAGCTGATTTGGCTCTGTTGTGGCCTAACCTTGCTTGGTGGCAGTGGTCATAGAGAGGGAGAGATGTGAGGACATTTGGGAGACAGGAGAGGCAGAGCCCACATTTTCATTGAAGATGGAATCTTCTGTCTGTGTTGTTGGCCAGCTGTCACTGTGACCTTGACCTAAAGGTTATTTAGCTTTCCTACGCCTTAACGTTGCAGGGTTCACATAGAACACTGGGGAGAGAGCGAGCTGCCGTAGAGTAAGAATGATGCGCGAATGTGGCTCAGCTCAGTAAACTGGGGTTGTTGTCATGGTGACTTACTGGGCAGGGAATGGACCAGAGGAGGTTCTAGGATGATGCCCTGAGTATCTGCAGTTGGACCATGCCAATTTCAGGTGGGCATGGGAGGACCAGCTCCCTCTGTTGGTTTTGGGGGACCTTTAGCGCATCCGATAGGACCACAGCTCTCCCACTCCCCCATCCCCATTGTGTAGGTGGAGGCTGCTTGTTCGTTTCCAAGCTGCCCAGACCTGAAATAATCACACAGAAACTACATTAATTGCAACACTGGTTGGCCTATTAGCTTAGGATTCTTATTAAGTAACTCTTACATCTTAAATTAAATTAACCCATTTCTATTAATCTGTGAATCACTATGAGGTTGTAGCCTACCAGTAAGGTTCTGGCTGGCAGATGGCATCTTTCTCTTTTGGTAGCTGCTTTGGCCTATAGCAGGGCAGAATATAGCGAAGCTGGAAGAGATATAGAGAGAGTAGGTCTGGCTATATTGTGCCCTGCTGTAGGCCAAAGCAGCATCTTTATTAACCAATGGTAATAAAACATATTCATAGCATACAGAGGGGAATCCCACATCGCTGCTGCCCTTCTGGTCAGGAGTCAGGTGGCTCCACACACGATGGGCATGGGAACCACGGATTGATTTCAGTGCGTTTTGTTCCCCTCTCCCTCTGGAGTCAGGAGAGGGATGCAGCGGTGGTCATCAGTGCCGTCATCATCGTGATAATGGCGATGATAATGACTCCTCTTTGTGCCAAGATCTACATCTCTCACAGAGCGTCCTCTTGTCCATTACCTCATGGGTACACATGGTTCCAATAGTGGTGGAGGGCACATTTCTCTTGGGCCCTAGGAGGCCGCTCTCCTCGGAGTCTGTTTTAAATAATAACTTGGTCGTGCGCTTTAATGGTGCTTTGTACTTTGTAGAGCATCTTCACGTCCTTGTTCTTTGTTGGCTTCCACACTCCTTTTGTAACCCATGGTCCAAGAAAGAGCTTTGCAGCTGACAAGTATAAACTGGGGGACCTGGGCATTCCAGCCATTTCCAGGCTCAAGAGTCCGGTTGTCATTTTCAGTTCGTCTTTGTGATAGGCAAGCCTTCTGCTGAACAGCAAGCCAGCCACTTGGTGACATATCTTCAAGGACAAGGAAGCTCAGTATCTGTGATCCGCAGAGGCTGCCGTCCCAACAAAAGACTCCTTCTCTGTCCCCAGGCTGGGCCAAACTCTTTGTCTAAAGGCACCCAGCCTGCTGGGTCCTCAACCCTTTTCTTCTCAGTGTGCAGTCCTGGCTGGCTGATCTCATGTGCTGCTCATGCCCCCATGAGATCCTAGGCTGGCTTCAGCACCTTCCTAGGTGTCAACCAGACAATCTTCATGTTCCCCAGTCACTCAGCTCTCTGGACCTCCTTGAGGTGCTTGCTGCCAGGTGGGCTGGTATTGGGTGGTTTGGGGAGACGAGATATTTGGAAGCATTTCACTGTTGGGAGATTGTTTCTAATGAGCGCTAATTGGACGTTTCAGAGAATTTTGGTTCAGGATAAAGCTCAAGTAGCATAGCAGATGAATGAGCCGTTGAGATAGCTGCCTTTGCCACTCTGCACTGCTGCCGCCTCAGCCTGCCCCACCTCTTCCAGGAAGCTTCCCCAGCTGTCTTCACTTGGGGAGAGGCTTTTATGGGCTCCCACAGTCCAGGGCCTCCTCGTTCACCACCTGCTTACCCACCTTCGTCTTAGCAGCCCCACCGTATCCTGAAGAGCGTTAGCAGTCTCACCTTGTCTCTTTCCCAGTCTGTGTGCCGTGAGTCAGCTACACAGCCAAGACTCACATGTGTGTACAAGTGTATGGTACTTTCCTCACTCTTGCAGCCCTGTGGGGGACATTGCCGAAGGCCGTGTGGCGGGGGACAGGCTATCGATGAGCTCACACAGATCTGCCTCCTGCGGATCTTCCATGAGTGCTGACTGTAACCACCATGCCCAATGGCAGAGCCAGCTTAGCTGCGATTGCACTTAGGTTGGCAGTTTTCCCCCAGTCTCCTAGGAATCTGTGCTCCCTTGAAGTTCTGGGGGACACTTGAAGTTGATGGGGGATTGCCATCAAGCTGAGCACCACAGAGGTCCCCAAATCCCCGCTCAGCTAGATGACAGGGTCACTGTGGCTTGGGCTCGACTGAGCTCAAGGAAGGACTGAGGCTGCATGTGGCTACTTTGCCCTGCCCTATTTAACCAACACAGGGCTCTTTGCCTCCCATTGGGTTCACGGTCAGGCCAGGTGATTGATTGGAGCTCCTCCTTCCTCTGCCCTTACACAGTTTGGGGCCCGTGAAGAAGCTTGTGTCAAGTCCTCTTTCTGACACTACTGTGACCAGTGGGTAGTAATGTCCTGTCTCTGAGGTTGCTTCCTTGGGCACATATGGTGTACACAATCTACAACCTCGGAATTGCTATGGCAATTAGAAGAGGTACCATAGGTAAAGGCCTGGCACCCTGCCAGGCAGGCAGTAGTTAATCTCTGAAGGTGGGTTGCAGGAAAAGATGTGTTGGGAGGCTGGTGACATGATCAGAAGGTCCACATAAGTCAGGCAGATGGAAGAGACAGTGGGTCCCTAGCCTCCCTGTAGTGAAGTTCTGATATCTTTCAGATACTCCTGCTTGAACGTTTGGAGAAGTGGGTTCCTCTTTCGAGGAGCTGATGAGATGTCTCTCCAAAGAAGGCCTGGAAAAGCTGAAGTAGATGTAGGCTGTGAGCAGCCAGGACCTGTGTGATCTCTTGGCCAAATTGTCCATTATAGGGGAAGGGGCCAGAGGTGGCGAGGCCTTCTGTGTCTCTCAGTCACTTAGCCAGAAATGATCTGGGTCCTTCCATTTTAGGTGCCTGTGGGACACCTGACTACTGTGCCCTCGTCAAGGGCCGCTGCTGAGTCCTTGTCTTCGGCTCTGCATCCTCACACACACCCTTTGAGGCAGGACCAACAACTTGCACTTTGTAGAGGAGAGAACTGAGGCTTGGGGCAGTCATTGCCGATCTCTGGGTGGTGTGATGGGGAGTGTGGGCACTACAGAACACTGGGGTTGGGGCTTGGTGCCCATGGCAGGCAGGTAAAGGGTCTTCTTGGGCCCTGGGCAGCAAGGGGCTTATGTGGAATGGTTTCGTGCCTGGGAGGTGGGACCCAGGGTCAAGTCTTGCTGTGTCATCGCTTACCATGGGACCTGACCCAAGCACATTGGCACTTCTGGCTTTGCTTCCCCGCAATTAAGGCAAAGACTGAGAGGCCCTGTAGACTCACATCCTCTGCTCGGAGAGGCCACCAGCAGCTGACTCCCAAGATAATAGTCATCCTCATCTTGCTACCAGCCTGCCCTTGCACCGGGAAGCTCCCCTCAGCGGGCCTTCTGAGTGCTCCTGGGTTCCTCTTCCCTCCCTACGTTACCCTCCTCTTGGGTTGCACTCTGGAAGGCTTTCCTCTGCTTCTTGGGCCTCCCCCTTTTTAAGGCCATCCCCAGTGTTAGAAAACACATTGCCTTTGGGGCTGGGTTCATCCCTGCTTCCTCCCTGACTAGGGCAGGCCAGGTGCCAGTCCATACCCCTCTGCCACTTACAAGTCACATTCCTCCTGTCACAGTCCCTGTCCATAGGAGAGGCAGCTGCATGGTTGCACAGCCAAGACTGCA
Source organism: Chionomys nivalis (assembly GCF_950005125.1). Lineage (NCBI taxonomy): Eukaryota > Metazoa > Chordata > Mammalia > Rodentia > Cricetidae > Chionomys > Chionomys nivalis. Next base: position 40,173,279 of record NC_080096.1, on the reverse strand, counting down.
GAAGAGTCCAGGCCTTCATGGCTGCATGGTGCATTTCTCTTTGGTCCCTCAGACCTGCCATGTGGTCTTTCTGCTAAGTGGCCTAATTATGCCTGCTCTGTGTAAATATTGGAGCTGACCCTGTGCAGGTGTGACGCTATGGTAGAAGCAGAGGTCAGCATGACCCCAGACACTATTGCCTAGCACTGTGGACATAGGAGACGTGACTAGTGGGGAGTGTGTCACAGGGTGAGTCAGAGGCGGACGGGCCAGCCCCATCTCAGAGGACCCATGCTTTGGAGAAGACTGACACAGCCTCTGGCATGACCATTCCAAGAAGTCCTTTCTGTCTCCCCCTTCTTGGGCCTTGGGCTCATGGTGGCCACTGTGGAAATTCTCTGCTAGAACCTAGCTTTTCATATTGTCTTTCTTTTCTTTTTTTAAAAATTATTTATTTACTATGTATACAGTGTTCTGTCTGTGTGTATGCCTGCCCACCAGACGAGGGCACCAGGTCTCATAGATGGTTGTGAGCCACCATGTGGTTGCTGGGAATTGAACTCAGGACCTCTGGAAAAGCAGCCAGTGCTCTTAACCTCTGAGCCAACTCTCCAGCCCCCATATTGTTTTTCTTAAAGACCACTTAGGGCTATTACCTATGTTAGCCTTCCTATATTATGTATATGTTATTGTACTAACTTAGTGAGGCACAGTGCATCCTGTGTCAGGTACCATGTTAGCACAAGGCAGATAAACCCCAGGAGCCTCTGTTCCTCTTCAAGCAACTTCCCGTTGGATGATGGTAGCACAGGGTGATGAAGGCTAAGGAGGGCAGGAGGGGACAGCAAATGGCCTGGACTTGAGATGGGCACTGAAGGGTGAGTCAGAGCTTGTGAAGCAGGTCCCAAAGACTGTGTCCCTAACAGAGGACACAGCATGGACCACAGGGGAGTCTTTGACAGCACCAAGTAAGAGATGGTCAGCTCAGGGCACATGTGGGCATGGAGACTAGAGGGGGTCAAGGCCACACAGGGCTTTGGATACCAGTGAGGAGGTGTGGCTATGATCAGATGGATACCAGTGAGGAGGTGTGGCTGTGATCAGATGGATACCAATGAGGAGGTGTGGCTATGATCAGATGGATACCAGTGAGGAGGTGTGACTATGATCAGATGGATACCATTAAGGAGGTGTGTCTATGATCAGAGGGGTACCAGTGAGGAGATGTGGCTATGATCAGATGGATACCAGAAAGGAGGTGTGTCTATGATTAGATGGGTACCAGTAAGGAGGTGTGGCTATGATCAGATGGATACCAGTGAGGAGGTGCGGCTATGATCAGAGCCTCAGCTTAGCAAGGTTCTGGAAGGCTGAAGGACCAGTCAGGCAGCTGGGAACTCAGGCTGGATGGGTCCCCCAGTGGAAGAGCTTAGGCTAGGAGGAAGCCTAAAAAACAGGGACAGGAGTAAAATGGACAGCCTGCATAACAAGTTCCTCTCCTGCCCCCCCCCCCAAAAAAAAACATGAGAGGCCCAGATTGCTGAAAGTTTCATAATGTCCCCCAATTTTCTAGGTTGGGGATTTAGGGCCCGACTCCTCAGGTGATCCATGAGCTCCGTGTGAGGGTCAGCTAGCAGGTGGTCTAGCTGGAGAACAGAACACTGGGTGACCACGTGCTGGGGGCAGCTTCTAAAGGAGCAGGCGTGTCCACCTCCACCACCCACTAGACTAGGCCTGTTCTTCTTTGTATGCCATCTCATGTGATATCCAGCAGGGAGGTCAGACTTTGAGGACGCTGAGGAGTTGTCTGCTCCTATAAAGTCAGGCCCATGGCCAAAGCACACTTGATTTGTTAGAGCAGCCACAGTTCTTCGGAGGAAGAGTCCCTCGTGGATGGCTATTTTTACTGCCCCCCCCCCGCCCTCATGGACCTTTCTTGGAGAGACTTGTGCCCCTCCGTGGACAGGAGTAAGATGGTATGAGTCGGGCATGGTACAGGGACTAGAGCCTAGCTGTATGAGGAAGACACCTCACCTATGCATAGTTTGTAATATCCAATCTCCCAACACTGACTTCAACCATAGCTCGGCGGACATCAGTGTCCTGCAGGGTTAAAGCACCTTTGTTGATGTCAGGATGTGACAGCTACCACCACACGGCACAGGGTTCTATGGTCAGCCAAGAGCCTCACGCCGCATGCTCCAAACCTGGCTTGTGCCCCCAGATAGAGCTGTCTGCAAACAGAGAAGGATCAGTAACCAGAGACGGTGTGATCAGCTTTGTTAAGGTGTGGGGACTGAACACATTGCTGTCTTTGTCCGTGGGTTCTTAGTCCTCATGGTGTCTCTCGGGCCATGGCCATGGTTAGGGCCAATCTGTAGGCCCAGTCTCCCCCAGAGCCGCAGCAGAGGTGCACACACCTGCCCCTTTGGAAACCTGCCTGTGTACCCTTCCCCTTCCCTCTGACACAGAGCTGGGCCTCTGACATGATGTGTTTGGGTATCAGTCACCTGGACTGCCATCCCCAACCCCGAAGCAGCCTGCCTGTACCTGAGCTGGGCCAACGCGGGCTCTGAAGTGCCGACATCAGCCCTTATCAGACTCACACCGCATGCTGTCACCCTCTCTCGCTCGCCCCGCCGACCCCGTTCTTCACCACGGAAGGTTTAATTGTTGCAAATGGAATCCGTGTTCTACAGAAGTCCAATAAATCTGCAGTCTGTCTTCCTGGTAATCCATCACAGATTGCAGATCGCACGAGGAGAAGTCTATAAGATATGTTCTTCATGTCTAGCATGTTGGGTTATTTTCATGTCTTGTGGTTTGCATCTGGCCACTGTCATTTTAGAGGAATTTCCTGCCATCTGCGTTCAATTGAATTTTCTCACAGATTTGTGCTTGCTTGTAAATACCCAGGGCTGGCAGAAAAGGGAGCTTTGTTCTTGGTGACATTTCAGAAAGCTGTTCAGGCAGCCTCACCGGCAGATCTGCAGCTCGGTCAGGAGAGCAGGGTGAGAAGGTGCCTCAGGGCCTTGGGATGAGATTGCTCCCCTGCAGGCTGGGCAGCCAGGCCAGCTCTCTGCCCCTCCTGCACCCAGCTGCTTCCCTCAGTGCTGTGGCCAGTTGTGCTGGGTGTGTGCATTCCTTGGCCCCGTGCCCTTCCTCTGCAGGAAGACAGTTGGGCCGAGACAGTTATGGACCCTAGTGTCCGGATCCAGTCTATTGTAGTTCAGCCTCTGGTAATAGAGAAGGCAGGCCCAGCTCTGTGTGACTAGATGAGTCACTCTGCTCCCCCATGCCTCAGGGCCTCTCATGGGCCTTGGTTGGTTCTAAGGCTTGAGTGGCCTGCAGCCTGAAGCTGGGCCTCTCTTGTTGGCGGTTCTTCCCTTTAGCTGATGCCGATTGCCTGCCTGCGGTGTGCCTGACCTTCTGCTTGGGCACAGGAAACCAAAGGATGCATAAGAATACTGGGTCTTGTCTGGGAGGACCAGCGGTAGCTAAGGTGTGTCAAGACCATCCATTTCAGGGTGGGAGGAAACCTCCCACTGTGTCCTAATAATGAGGCTAGGGACAAGCCTGTCACCAGGTGCTGTTGAGTGCCCCGTGGGATTCTTAATTTATTTGCTCTTCCACCAACCACCACACACAGGTGTCTTCTTACCACCAGTGTATGGATGAGGAAGCTGAGGTTTAGAGAGCTCACCCAAGGCTGTATACCTACTCGCAGGAGTAAATTGGAGTAGGTCCGTGTGAGACACGGAGGCACTGGGGACCAGCGTGACCTGTCTAAGGTCACACAGAGCTGGGCCTTCTCTCATCACCAGGGGCTGGACTGGTAAGTGACAGTAGTTAAATCTCTAAGGAAGTACGTTTTCTCCTGAGGGATATAAGGTGAGAAAAGTATGGGGACTGCTGTCCATAGTGATGACTGTCACTCTTGTGTGTGACATAGGAAACATAAGACGGGGTTAGGGAGTAGATTCTTGTTCTTCTTCCTATGCATAGAGGGAGTTAAAACCGAGCCAGGCAAGGAAGGGTATGAAGTATAGGTAAGCCAACTTGGTCTAAATTTACTCAGTAGGAGAATGAGGATACGTCCCCACCCAGCCAGCCTCTAGGTATGAGTGCTCTATCGGGCCTGTGCATAGGACCCCTCATGTGCTAGAGGACAGAGTTCCTGTATCACCATCTGCATCATCCGTGTCCCCGCAGAATCAGGCTAGTGATTCTACCACAGTGAAAGTCCCTCCCCTCACCAGAGCCACTCTGTCCTGTCTGCCCCTTTTAAGCCGACTGTCTTGGAAGCACCAGTGGGTGCTTTCCCTCCATTTCGCTTCCCTGTTTTCTGCAGAGCCCACTCTTGGCCTTCGAGTCCCCAGCTGTGCTCCCACTGCTCCTCTAGAAGCCAACAGAAGCTGCCATGTCGCCATGGCCACAGCATCAGCGTTCGATCTTCATGGCCTTCCTGCATTCTTCCCTCCCTGTGGATGCTGCTTTGTCATGGTTTGCAGATACTGCATTCCTCTCCAGCCCGCTTCTGGGTCCTGCCTCATCTCAGTGGCTGTTGGTGCTCTCCTGATTCTGGGAGGCTTGGGCTTATTTAAGGCCTTCCCTGTGTCCTTTCAAGAAAGAGGAGGCAGCATTCCCACACTTAATGGGTCATGAACAGAGCTGAGAATGTCCTGGCCACAGCTCTGCCCTTCTCAGCCTACCAAATAGAGGTTGTGCCCACACCACATGGGCGGAGGCTTTGTCCATTTTGTCCACTGCTCTGTCTCTAGTACTTGGAGGGGTGCCAGGCACAGATAAGTATTTGGTACTAATGAATGGATAGCTAAATAGGTGAGTGAGGACCTCGGATGTGAAGTGCTGTGCTTACCTGGGCAGGAGAGCAGCACTGCTCTCTTTCTGAAGCATCCTGACCTCCTTGTCAAGGCAGATGGAAACTGTCCCTCACTGAGCTGCCTGTGTCTGCTTTATAACGTGGCAGACACGCTTTGGCTTGGAGCCCTTGGGTAGAAACTAAGATTGGTGGTCTCGAGACCTCTGTCTGAGGACCTGACTCAGGTAGGAACTTCTAACATGGGATCCCTTTGTCCTCCTCACCCCTGTCAGCAGCCAGGGCAAGCCCGGATGACTTGAGACAGCTACACAGAGGTTGGCCAGGGGAGAATGGCACAGGAAGGCCACCCTCCCCGCACCCTGACCCAGTCACAGCTGTCCTCAGGCTCCACCTCCCTATCATCGAGGATGTCCGTCTCACCCTGATGCTCTCCCTGGCTCCTGCAGAATCTCCCTGGGTAGAACATCTGCAGACGCACCTGTGCTGGCGGAAGCGAGGCAGTCACAAAGGAAGCTGTCCATCAGAGGGAGTAGGTGCACGGAGGGAGAAGGAGGAGGAGAAGCGGAGATGGAGAAGGATGACGGTGTCAAGAACGAACGAGACCGTGAAGTCAGAAGCCTGTGGAGTGGCACCAGAAGAACGCAGGGAGGACAGACCAGGGTAGAGGTCTTCTAGCTAGCATGCTCTTTCCTTTGCCGATGCTGGTCGCAGGAAGGATGGGCGCAGGAGTGAGTCTGTCGGATAATGCAGGAGGAGGAAGAGCCAAAGCCTTGAGATTTGAATGATCCATATGTCAAACGCGTCTGCCCTCTGTCAGTCTAGCGTCCATACTAATCCCACTCATGGTCAGGCAGAGTTCTCAGTCTCCTTTGCTCCCTGCCTGCCATGGCCAGCCCAGGTGATGCTCCAGTCCAGCCTCCAGCCTGCCTTGTCTCCATGGCTCTGGGGTGTTGGCACAGCAACAGTGCCTTCAGTCTGTATGGAGAGACACAGCCAGGGAGGGAGGACCTGGTGAGCTGCCACAGGTTGCCCCTCCTCTCTTCTGCTGTCAGTGGTCCTCTAGGCATCTGGGGATGGGAGCTGCTATTTTCTGCCCACTGGAAGCTCAGTGAAGTTACTCAGTGGCCTATACATAGCTGTGTGGCCAGGATAGAGTGGTTTTGGATGGTCCTTTTGGTGGCCTTAGGTGGTCTTTGTACCATTGCTAGACAGAGTCCCTCTGTGTAACTGTGGACCTCAGTTTTAAGAGTGGTAACCCAGGAGGCTTGTGCTGGGACCAAGAATCCCCAGGACACGGTATCAGCACAGATGTTGTCAGCTTGTTGACTGAGTGTGATCTGTCCTAGTTTGGCTGGGCACTGAGGACTCAGATGAGTTAGACCTTGTCACTGTATTTAGGTGGATTTGTGGTCAGAGGGCCTGGGGACTGAGGACATACTCCATCTATCCTAGGATGTCCTGGTCTTCTTAGCTATCTGAGTCCCCCTCTCTTCAGACATCACTGATTGGAGTGGCTGATGGCTGAGGACTTGCTTTCAGACAAGGCAGATGGGAACTCACTCTCAGCCTGCTTCAGAATCAAACCCTCACAGTGCCCAGCTCTCATCTGACATCCCCAGTGTAGAGCTGGCACAGACGGGGGGCACTTGTCAACTCCCTGATGTGCTGGGCTCTGATGGACTTAACAGAACGGTTCCACGTCACAGAAACCGATATCACTGTACTTTGCCTCATTCCTCTTCAGTCCTGCCCAGGCCTCAGGACCCAGGTGGAGCTCAAGACCTGCTGTTCCCACTTATCAGCTGATTACTGAACAGATTGGGCGACAGCACCCAGTTCACTGGTTCCCACCCAGGCCCACTTGGAGACAGTGCACAGGGGTTTGGGACTTGAGTTCCATTGGGTCTGCACAGTCCTCCTACTTACTTTATTGAAGAGTACTAAAAAATTTTTTCTTGGAAATTATGTGCTTAATTTTGTGTTTTTGTTTAGCAGCAGGGCTGGGAGTGGGAACCCTTATTAGTATCAGTTTGGGAAAAAATACTGAGGCGTTCGCGGCCAACTGCTTAATAGTTTTCATTGAATTAATTTTAAAATGAGAACCTTGTTTTCCTTATTTAATAGTAGAAAACGACTTCCACATTCTGCCCAGTAACAGCCTCGGTTACGGGCTCTCCACGAACAATGCACACATTAAAGGCCTTGCGCTGCCCATGTGTGCAATGAAGGACTTTGTGCAAACTACTTGTTATAAGCGCACGATGCACTTAACTCTTTTTTTTTTTAATTTTTATTTTTTACTGTCGTGGTGACAGATCCAGCCCAGAACTGAGCTGTTAAATGACACAGACTCTGGCTTTTTCAGTCTATGAAAAAAAAAAATGGAGTAACATTTTAGAAACGCCACAGGGCTAGGAGGAAATTGTTAATTCATTTGGCTCAACATCCAGGGTTCCCTGGGCCAATGCTCACTGCCAAGGAGAGGTGGCTAGGAGGAGCTCATGGAGGCTTGGTAGCCAAGCCCAGGATAGCCCAAATAAGCATACGCCTTGGGGGAAGGGGATGCCAGCAGTGGACAGGGCTCTAACATCAGCCACCTTGCTCTAATCCACCTGTCCCTTCCTCTACTGGGGCCATCAGGACAATAATATTTATTGTAGTATTGATGAAATATTATATTGATTATTGTCTCAGGATCCTGGTAGGTGGGTAATGCTATTCTGAGCCCATTGATCTCTTCTGGGTGTTTGGGCATTTATATGTTTATGGTTTCTTTTAAACTTTTATTTTTACGTTATGTATATGAGTGTTTTGTCTGCATATATGTATGGGTACCATGTGCATGCCTCATGCCCTCTGACTCCAGAAGAGGTCTCAGATCCCCTGGGGCTGGAGTTCCAGATGATTGCAAGCCATCATGTGGGTGCTGGGAACCTAACCTAGGTTCTGTGGAAGAGCAGCCACTTCAACGCTGAGCCACCTTTACAGCCTTTATGTTTATGTTTTAATATAAAATGCATAGAATTTGATCATCAGTGTCCATCATGGTTTTCTTTGTCCATTCATGTCTTTACCCTTCCCTTCCCATCACAGTGTAATGAGCTACCCCAAACCATAACGTCAGACACTAACAAGTTGCACCTGCTTATGGGCTCGTCCCTATCTGGTCTCCCTGCCTCTGTTTGGAGGTAATCGTTTTTCTAAATTCTGTTTGCATTTCTCTGTTTAGGTTATACTTCTTGCTGAAAAAAATCATACATTTAGAGGTGTGCACACAAATTTACACTTTTGATGACTATTACAGTGTGGTTGAAACCATGGAGCCAGTCCTTAGTTAAAAAAATGAACTATTATAGTTACCCAATCAGCCCCATTCCTGCTGCCCACTTCTCTGGGCTTCACATGCCTGAGTGGATTCATTCTAGAGCTGCAGACGAGTTCTTCTTTTGACCTCTGTGGCTAGGCTCATGCAGTGTTTACTCGGTCTGGCTTCTTTTGCTCAGTACTGTCTCTGACATCTGTTTGTGTCGCCCAATGGCCCCAGCTTGTACCTTCTCCAGTATTACTGTTTATCTTTTCCCATCGCCAGCGAACTTTGGTTTGTCTCCAGTCCTTGACTGTTGTGGGCAGACTGACTGTGAAGATAGCTGTGTATGTCTTTATGGTGAGTGAGTATCCATACTTCTCCCATCCAGTACTGACCAGGCCTGACCCTACTTAGCTTCCAAGGTGAGACAAGATGGGACACATTCAAGGTGGTGTGGCCATAGACATAGACATACCTGTGGGCTTCTGTTGGGTAGAAAGGTAGGAAAGAAATTACTAAGCCAGGGGTAAGGGTGGGTTTACTTTTAGTTTTCCAGAGTGGTACCATTTTGTCTCCTGATAGCAGGGCAGAGTGGCATTGTAAGCAAAGATTACAGAGCAAGGGGTACTCACAGCATTATGCTACTGGACATTGTAGGTGACTCTAATCACTCATTTCCACTGCAATGTGACAGCCCTGGCTGTCTTCCATGCTAGCTGCTGGATACTTGGGTTGTTCCTGACTCCTTATGATGTCTTATGGTGCTGCTGTGCTAGGGCACTGGGGCTTGAGCCTTGTCTGAGGACCCTGTTTTACTGTGGATAGTTCTTGAGGATTTCTAGAGACCTTCTGCTTCCATAGGTGTAACTACTGGGGTGCTGGTAAAGTTCTAGAAACTGTCTCTATAGAGAGAAGGCTGCCATCGTAGGATCTTCTGACTGTCTATGGGGGTGTCATCGTAGGGTCTTCTGACTGTCTATGGGGGCTGCCATTGTAGGGTCTTCTGATTGTCTATGGGGGGGGTGCCATCGTAGGGTCTTCTGACTGTATGGGGGTGTCATCGTAGGGTCTTCCAACTGTCTATGGAGGCTGCCATCGTAGGGTCTTCTGTCTATGGGGGTGTGTCATCGTAGAGTCTTCTGACTGTATGAGGGGGTATCATCATAGGGTCTTCCAACTGTCTATGGGGGCTGCCATTGTAGGGTCTTCTGACTGTATGTGGGGTGTCATTGTAGGGTCTTCCTACTGTCTATGGGGGTGTCATCGTAGGGTCTTCCAACTGTCTATGGGGGTGTCATCGTAGGATCTTCTGACTGTCTATGGCGGCTTCCATCGTAGGGTCTTCTGATTGTCTATGGGGGGGTGTCATCGTAGGTTCTTCTGACTGTATGGGGGTGTCATCATAGGGTCTTCCAACTGTCTATGGGGGTGTCATCGTAGGGTCTTCCAACTGTCTATGGGGGTGTCATCGTAGCATCTTCCAGTTTCTCTAGTCTTCCAGACTTCTTTCCTAACCTGCTGTTAGCTGTGGCTGAAGCATTGACTCCTCCTTTGGGGCACACTGTCCATCATCTTGGGCACCAGCTGGGATGCTCTTGCCCCCAAATGTCTCCCACATGTGGCACTATCAGATGCATCCATTTTCATCAGCACCTGAACTTCCAGGCAACATTGATAAGGTTTTGCTCAGTGAACGAGCATCCTTGAGAACCTAACTCTGGGATGTTCGGGAGATAACGCTTGAGCGGAAATCCCTTCTAGAATGCTTTTCCAGGAGGGGAGAGAATCACCAACTATAACCAGAGTCAGAGAGTAAAACACATGTGATGTCAGAATGCAAAACGCTCTGTGGGAAAGAATGGAGCAGGATAAAATAGATGAAGGACGGCCACACACAGTGTTCTTTACCTGTGCTTCTGGGCCATCCAGGTTTCCAAAGTGGATTGGGAAAAGCTTGGCAGGATCTCCGCACCCTCACCCTATGAGTCCCAGCTGGAAGGCTCACCTCAAGTCCTGTGCGCATGCCAATCTCTCTACAACGCTCCCCCTGGCCTCCCTTTGGTCCCATTCATTCATACTTTGAACAATACTTGGAGCCAAGTAGACTCGGGGTAAATCCCAGCTCAGTTACCCCCTTGTTGAGGTTACTTGGTTTCTCTGAGCCCAGATTTCTCCCCTGAGGATGGCAGAGATGACAGCAATGCTCCTTTGGGTTCCTGGGAAACAACATGATACAGCCCAAGTCCAGCATGGACGGTGCAGGCCTTCCATTCCAGCATGGAACTTGGGGCTGTGATTTGCAGGGGTCTGGATATTGGATTACTGCCTCGTCAGACCCACTTGTCCTGTGGGCAGAGACAGAAAGGTGGACAAATATGGTCTGTGTCACTTGGTCACAAGTGCAGTAGAAAGAGAACAGGGAAGGGAGATAGGCAGTGCTTAAAAGGGTGCTGAGCATTTAGTCATCGTGCCTGGAAACACTTGGGTGCTTGTGCTGTTCAGAAGACATGGGCGCAGAAAGAGGCGACTGTGGCTGGGACTTTTGATGCTCAGTCAGTTGTGGACGTTTACTGAGCTTTTGTTTGTGTCCAGCACGTTTCCATGTCCCGAGGAAGTCTCAGTGATCAACCCAAACCAGGTGTTATTACCTGGATATTACACTCCTGTGTGAGAGACAAAACGTGGGCCAACAAGCAAGTTAGGCAGCCGCTGTTAGCATGCAGTGATCCTTTATATAGGTCTAATGTGCCGTTCCTTTGCTGTTAATACTTGCTATTGTGAAATGCCCGTGTCCCTTGGAGTGGGAACCTGTGTCTTCAGTGGCCTGAGTGTGACCCTGAGGCCTGGAACCGTCATGTGCCGCCTCCTCCTCCTTCTCCTCCTCCTTCTTCTCCTCCTCCTCTTCTTTCTCCTCCTCCTCCTCCTCTTCCTCCTCCTCCTCTTCCTCCTCTTCTTCCTCCTCTTCTTCCTCCTCCTCCTCCTCTTCCTCTTCTTCCTCCTCCTCCTCTTCCTCTTCTTCCTCCTCCTCCTCTTCCTCTTCTTCCTCCTCCTCCTCTTCCTCCTCCTCCTTCTCTTTCTCCTCCTCCTCCTCCTTCTTCTCCTCCTCCTCCTCCTCTTCTTTCTCCTCCTCCTCCTCTTCTTCCTCCTCTTCCTCCTCTTCTTCTTCCTCTTCCTCCTCCTCCTCCTCCTCCTTCTCCTCCTCCTCTTTCTCCTCTTCCTCCTCCTCCTCCTCCTCTTCCTCCTCCTCCTCCTCTCCTGTTTTACTACTGGTTATTAGTGGCTTCTCTCCCCTCCTTCTAGGATGTCCTAGAAGAGCAGAGATTTCTGTCTGTTCAATCCAGTGTCACCTCCCAGACATCGACGGCGGCTTCTGGTGTGTAACAGAAGCTTAAGAACGCTAGTTTACTGAATTTTCACCAAGCTTGTGCCAACTAGTACGATTAGTGGTGCCGAGGCAGGGATCTTTGGGTGTGGTGACACACACTTGTAATTCTAACGCTGAGGTGGGAAGATCAAGCCATATCTGAGGCCCGCCTGGCCTGCACAGTGAGTTTAAGTTCAGCCTGGACTACAGAGTGAGACCTTGTCTCAAAGCAGGCGGACAGAAAGCATAAAGAAGGTAAGAAGCCCGTGACGGTGGCTGAGAGCACAGCTCCACTGGGCGGTCATGGGCTCCCTGGGCAGAGCGTCTCGGCAGGGGCTGAGTGTGTGGGGTACTCTGGGAACCGCTGATTGGGGTAACAGTAGGGAAAACAGAGGTCAGTAAGTCAACCTCAGAACTGTCATCATGGTGAGCCAAAGCCAGCACAATCAGGACATGAAAGAATGGAGAGACTTTTGTCACCAGCAGAGAGAAGAGCGGGGCTGTTTCCAAAGCAGCGTCTCCCTGGAGGAAGGGAGCATGGGCATTTCAGTCATAGTACCAATGCATATTTTTATGAGAAAGCACTTTAGGGGGCAGGTGTTGTGTGTCTGAGGGTGCTTCTGAGCATGCTCAATGTGATGTCGTAGGTCAAGAAGGAAATAGAGTTACACATTTCTGGGCATGCTCAGCTAAATGTAACAGAACGTATGCTTAAAAGGGGAAGATGGCTGATAGGAATGCTCTAGGCATGTTCAATTTAATGTTGTAATGTGCTAAATTTTCTCAGGGTTGCCCGAGAGTATGAGTTAGAGTGGCTAGGTATACTTTGACTGCTGGCTCACAGTTTTTTCTAGAGAATTAGCTGATAGGAAAGAAAGAAAGAAAGAAAGAAAGAAAGAAAGAAAGAAAGAAAGAAAGAAAGAAAGAAAGAAAGGAGAGAAAGAAAGAGAGAAAGAAAGAGAGAAAGAAAAAAGAAAGAGAAAGAAAAGAGAAAGAAGGGCAGCCTAGCACATGTGGTGATGCTGGAGTCTACTTCCATGTGCCTGCCGCACTTAGCGGCTGACCGTATCTGGTAACGACACTTGCCAGTATTTGTCAGTTAACCCTAAGAACATTCTTGGCCTTCTCCTTCGTCCTTTCTTTTCAAAACAAGTTGGCTTGGACGGTTTCTATCTTGTATGAACACCTAGCCAGCATCTGGATGCCAAGGTTGGGTTCCCAGATCACTGGGTTAGAGGCAGGTGAGCCCCGCCCCTGACCTCACTCACAGTCCTCATACGTGATGTGGGGATGGATAGCTCTGCAGTCCTGCTAGGGTGGTGTGTGTGTGTGTGGTGTGTGCATATGTGCGTGTGTGTGTGTGGTGCGTGTGTGTGTGGTGTGGTTCCCACTTGTCAGCATCTAGCAGCCGAGGGTGAGAGACCCAGGAGCGGACAGCGTGGCTCACCACATGCCACCCATCCCTTCAGCAGTCACCATAGACTCGGGAACGAACTTGTCAAGCCCACACTACCTCTGTGTGGTAGGGTCTGAACCAGTACCCTGTCCCAGCTGGTGCCCCCTGCAGCCTTCACTCCAGATAGAGCTCAGATAACCCTACCAGGGTTACAGGAGCATTTAGGACAACTTCCTACCCTAGTTAAAATGTGCTGTTTCCTGTTGTTCTGAAGGGTTGGTTGCCCCAAGACTTGCTGGGGTAAGGCTGAAACTTCACAGAACTTCTGGGAAGAAGCGACCCGAGTGTAAATCAGGTTTATGGCCGGGATAATGAAGTCTCAGTTCCTCGGATGTCTTGATTCCTTCCATATGAAGCCCTCTGCATTTGGTCACAGTCGAATGCAGTGGTTTCATGTGTCCAGTCCCTGGAGGCAGGCAGGCAGGCCATTCTGATGCGTCAGTGAGCACTCATCAGTACCGCTGTGGCTGTTTGATGATACTGTTCTTTACACCTTCTCTGCCTGCCTGTGCCCAGCACAGGTAACAGAGTGCTTCCAGGGTGGGAGAGGTCACAGGTACGCCAGCTAACTGACTGTGCAATGCAGGGCTTCAGGACAGTCGGGGAGGGCTTCCCTGGGGGAGCTGTGAAGGTAAAGCTGCAGAATGGTGTGCCAGGCAGAGGAACAGGCATGTGCGCACTGAGAGATGATAGAGCTGGAGGGACAAGTCCTAAATATGGAGGGAGGGAGGAGGGCTTTCCTGCATGGCACACTTGGTCTTCCAGAATGAGGTGTCACTTAAGCAGAGGGTGGATAATAAAAGGGTGGATGGGAGTTTTTCAGCTCCCATAGTTGGCAAAGGCCTGGGCAAGTAATTGGGGAGGCCAGTGTCCAGCAGGGTGACGGGGCAGCAGCTGGGAAGGCAGTGATGGTGGTGCCAGGTACTGGAGAGGTGTGTGGGGGACTGATGCTGGCATATGCAGCCGTCTGTGCCCCTTGCCCTCCATCCAAGCGTGACGGCTTAGCTCTGGGCAGCTGTGCTGCTGGTGTTTGTAATTACAGTGGCAACGGGACTGTGCCCGTCAGACTGCTCTAGGCTGACTGAGCCTGGGAACACTAGTCCTAGTCATAGGGAACAGAGGCAGGACATCGTATTTCCTGGGGACCCATTCGGTGAGGTGTCCTGACCCCGACTGAGCTGTCTTATCTGCCCGGGCCTGGCAGTGTCTGATTGTTAGGGGTGGGAGTAAACAGTCACTTAGGCAGGGAGAGCACTTTGGATCCACCAAAGGTAGGTAGCATGAAAGGCTCTGGTCTTGGGATGGTGCTACCTTGAAGGAAGATGCAGGCCATGTACCTCACACCTTGGGCACCTCCTCAAGCCTGAGGTTATGGGTGGTGCAGGCTGCGGTTTTTAGTCCAAGGCCCTTGCATCATTCACTCTCTGGTGTTTTCCAAGATCAACTCTTCTTCCCAGAAGCTCAAGAAATGTCACCATGTCAGAAAGATGTGCCAAGGATGCCACTATTCCGCTGCCACCAAGGCCCTCCCTCTCTGGGGCCTTATTATCACCCCAACTCTCATCCTTATGAATCACTGAGACAACCCCACCCAAGGGGAGGGAACTGTGCACCCATATCTTTTCAGATGAGGAGCCCAGGATCAGAGAAGGGTCCACCCAGTTGGGCACCCAGGCCTTCTCTCGTTGTTTCCTCTGCCCTGCCTGCTTCCTTGATACTTCCTAGACACTGCAGGACCTCAGAGCTCTTATAGCAAGCAGCGAGATGCATTGGGAAAACCATCCCCTCCCTGAAGCAGCTCATGCCTAGGAGCCATTGTCCAGAGTGTAGAAGAGACCAGGCCATGGGAGGGGAGAGCATGCTGGAGGGCAGCAGAAGCACCAACCTCCTGGAGCAGGCATGGATTCCGAAAAGAGAAGGATTTGCCATTCGGGGACAGCCATGCAGAGTGGGGGGCCAGCCTTTGCTGAGAGCAGTAGCAGTGCTTGTGGAAGGACAGTTAGCATTTCCCAGGATTGCTTTTTAAGCATGGCGGGTAGGCGGGACCTGGGAAAGGACACTCACCAGTAGGGCTGGGAACAAACTGGGGACTCTTAAAGCAATTGGTTTTGCCTCATCACTCAGCTCCCGGGCCAATGGTTAGGAATTGTCTAGAGAGTTGCTGTGAAGATGAACCTTAGTGTCTGAACCGCCCATGCAAAGCCCTTGGATTTCCCCAGCACTGAGTTGCTGGGAGCTGAGGGCCTTTGGATTTAGGCTTCTCTGTGTGCAGAGTGGGAACGGGGATATTTGGTTTTGAGCTGCTCCAAAGAAAAGCTGTTACAAAATGGTGCAAGCTGGCTACGGAAAGATTAGCAGGGCCCGAGCTGGGGCTATTTTTGACTTGGCAGGGAGGATGGGTGGAGGGGATTCAGCCAGTGCACTACCTACAGAGGGGAAGGGAGCCCAGGGCACCTGTCCCTGTAAGCTGCTCACGGGGAATCTACTCTACAGTCTTGTGTTGAATCTGCCATGGCACACCACTGTCCTAGAAAGCCACAGTACCCTGAGGGGCCAGCAGCCAAGGGCAGAGCAAGCCTTGGGGACAGACAGCCTAGATGGCCTTCCCACGGCGTTCCATGTGTGCCCTTTTAGAGTCCTCCATCCCTGCCTGTCGCTCCATCTGTCCAACGGCCTGTGTCACCCGGTACTCGCATGGCAAGGGCGACCCTCTGGAGCCAGGCTGCTGCTGGCTGCCGAGGCCCAGCTGGGCTGTTGATTGTTCTGAAGAGCTCAGAGCTCTTTCAAGGGAAACTGCAGTCAATTAGTGGAGAGTGGAATTTGAAAGGCCCAAATCCCTTTTTACCCCAAACTTCAAATCTGGTTTTCGTCAATGGCTTTGAAAACAAATACCAAAAGAACCTTTTTTTTAAAAAAATATTTTTTTCCTTCTCCTCTTTTCCCGTCCCTCCCTTGCATTCTCTTGTTTCCTGGGCTTTTATCTCTTTGAAGAGGCAGCTCTGGTAGCCTGGCCTGGCTCTGCTGTGATGGCTGAGCAGGTGGCTATGAGGCTGGCACAGACCCCGCCCTTCCAGCGCATGCCTGAGCCTTGCCTCCTCTTGCGCTCACTCGCTGGTGGGGAACCCGTGTGGACGCTTTCTGCACACTGGCTTCCTCTGCTGTCCGGGACGTCAACCCCGCATGGGTGTTAAAGCAGGTGGCCTGCAATGGGTAGGGGAAGGGAGCTGGAGAGGAAAGAGGGCTCAACTGTAGGCAGACACAGAGCTTGGCCTTCAGAGAGGTGCCTGTCACTCATACCTGTGTCCTCCATTGTTGAGCCGTTTCCTCATTCATGCTGTGAATGTCCACTGCCCAAGGCAGACTGTCCTAGCGTCGGCCCTAAGTAGCCTGGAGTCTCATGGGGAGAGGGAAGCAGCTGTGGGAAAGGCCAAGTGGAGAGAACGGAGAAGGCACTGTCTCCTTGCAGTGGTCAGCAGGGATGCTGACAGCTGGGCGCTGGACTGGCTCCTGATGGACAAGGGAGATTTGCCGAGGAAAAAGGAGGGGCAGGGCATTCTGGCAGAAGAAATGAAAGAGCAGAGGCCCAGCATCGGCAAAGACTCCCACTGCTCTGTGGGAGGTTGGTGTGGCTATGCCCAGAGCAAGCTGAGGTGCAAGGTGGTTGGTTGGTCAAAGGCTAGCCCAAGATGTATGCTGTTTGCAACTCACCATGACACTTTGTGTCACACTGTCCCATGAGCTCCCAGGGAAAGCACTGTGTCATCCGGACAGCTCTGGGTAGGGGTCCATGCTGCATGTCACAGATGAGCAGATAGGCTCACAGAGAGGAGAAAGAACCTTTCCCAAGGGCCACAGGTGCCCAGCTCAGGGATGGACATTTTGGGTGGGGGGCATAGAGCCAAGAGGCATTGGCTACCTAGAGGCTACCAGTGGACAACTAGCATCTGGGATTCCTCTAAGGACAAAGAGGCGGCGTTTTTACATAGAGGTGTCAGCTGATACTCAACAGAAATGTCAGACTTAGGATTTGAACCCCCGTCAAAGGCAACAAAACCACAGCTTTCATAAGCACATCCTCTTGCTCTTTGAGTAGACTGGCCATGGCCAGTGAGCCCACCCTTGAAACCTTCTGGGCTCATCCTCAGCTTTGCTTTTTCCTCTTCTCTTCCTGTCACAGACTTGGTGCCTTTAAGCAGTGGTCTTTGAGAACTGTCTGAGGACAGGCAGGAGCAGGTGTGTGATGTACGTGTGTGAGATGGGGGGGGGCAGCCGAGTAGCATGTGATGTGCATGTATGTGTGTGTGATGTGCAGGTACGTGTGTGTGATGGGGAGGGGCAGCCGAGTAGCATTTACCTGGTTTCAGGTCCTGGCTGTCCCTTGCTGAGAACCTTGTTACTTAATGCTCCTTCTCTGTGTAATGGAACAGTAACCAGGCTCCTTCCCCCTGGGGCTGTGCTGAGGAGTAAGGAGATGGTCTAGGTTAGATGCTCCGTGTTGTTTATACACAGCACGTGCTCAGTGAGTGACTGCGTCATTGGAGGATTCCGGGCACTCATGTGGCAGCAGGTTCAGACCTAGACTCTGTCCAGCAGAGAGCTGGGGACCCCAGAAAGCCTGGTGCCCAACCCCAGGTATGTGATGAAAGCAGAGACCTAAGCTGGGTGTAAAGCCAGCACTGGGGAGGTGAACTAGGACTTCGTGCGTTTGAAGCCATCCTGAGCTACAGGGAAAGATCCTGTCTCAGAAACCTGAAGGAGGGAAGAAGGGCTGAAAGGAAAAACAAGCAAACCTGGGACTGAGGGAAGGACAGGAGCACCCACCAATAAACCAGGCTCCCAGGCTTACCCTCTCAGCACTAGCACAAGGTGTCTGTCAGTGCCCTGTCATGCCTCCTGCTTGGATATCCTCGTCCTCACTGGGCATTCTTCAGGAAGGGTTGGAGCCTCTGTCCATCTGCATGCCTGAGGACTGATGCTTGGTCCCAGACCTCCGTTCTGACAAGTGTCACTTCTTGCTTCCCAAGGCATCTAATCCACTGTTGAGGGACACTGGGCGAGCTGCGCCCCTTCTCTTAGTAGTCACAACAGTACATTGGTATCAGCAACTTACTAGATGGTTAAAATGTACTGAGTCATAAACATCTCATAATGCATTGATTTAAGTTTTACATTAGGATTTCTTGGTTGCTGTTTGTTTGTTTGCTTTCCAGTTTTGCAAAAATATCAATTGAGGTTTGGCAAAGTATCAGGCTTGGGGTTTGAACCCAGAGCCAAAGGTAGCAAAGTCACAGCTTTCAGACATATTTATATTCTCCTGCCTCTTCCATGATCTGACTGTCAGGCCAGCGGGGTTCTGGGGAGAGTGCTGTGTGCCATAGAGCCCTCCCCTGCCCCCTCTGAAGTCCTTGTTATTAGCTTCCTAATCCTAGGGTCTATAAATATTCACTGAGTAAACCTGCATTTGCGTTGGCCCCATATAGAGGGCTGGAAAAATTCCCGCCCTGTCTCCAAGGTAAGACAGGAAAGAAAATATTATCGTCACCCTCTGGTGGAACCAGCTCCAGGCCTCTGTCCCGCTGAATCACCTGAGAGTCGGGTCTCACCACAGCCACAGAAAGGAGCTGGGTTTCCAACCAAAACAGCATGTGTGCATCTGCCTGGAATTTAGTGACTGATTTATGGGGTGCCTCCTGCCAGCGCTGAGGAGATGGACAGGCCTTCTCCAAGCGTGCCTGAGCCCAGCCTCCCAGGGAAGAGGGGAGCCCTTGGGGACTGAGGCACAGATGAATACGAGGCCTCACAACCTAGCATGATGCAGTCAGACTCAGACTGAGAGAGGTCATACCAGGCTTTTAAGGGGTTGGCATTCCATGACCGTCCTGGACACGCTTCTCTGACCCTCCCAGGGCTCCATCAATGGGAGCTGGAAAGTGTGACTATTGACTGGTGCCTTCCCTGTGTTCTCTGGGGCAGGCGCTAGGACCCCTGTGGTACAAATAAGAAACCCAGGGTTCAGAGGGACTAGGGATCTGGTCAGCTGTTCGGTTCCTAGCGGTAGACCCCACTTTCAGCCATTGCTTTGACCTCCACTGTCAACACCTCTGCAGAGCTGGATGGTCTGAGGAGCCCCACCTCCCTCTGCCTTCACTCCTTGCCCTGGTGTGGGTGAAGCCAGGCCTCACAGCAGCTGAGAGTTCTGTGTCCCAGTAGCACCCTTTCTCGTGCATCTTGTCGCTCTGCTCATACCTCTCCCTGTGGCCTTCCTGATCACTCCCACCGGGGCTCACTCCCTGGTCCTTGTCCACTGACTTCTTCTCCCATGACTCTTTGGTTTTGGAACCTAGAGGATTCCAGGATTGGAAAGGTGCTTTGTGAAGTGAGCTAGTCAGGGTCCCATAGTGGTATGTAATTGGGACACAGACACGAGACTGCCGGCTTCAAGTTTGCTCCTTACTGCTCCACAGTGTCCCAGTGGCTCTGCTGGGGCTGGGTGTCAGGAAGGGCAGGAAGAGGACATATCAGTTCATATCTAGCTAGTCACTTCTGCACTCTTGACTCTGCGGCGGCTCCTGATTAATCCCAACTGCAGAGGGAGTCTTGGCTGTAGTGGACTGAACCCACCTAGAGGAATCCAGTCTTTGAACAGGGGTCTGTTTTGCTCATCCTCTCCCTCCTGCAGCTGCCCCATCATTCAGCCCTAGTATCCTTTATGCAAAGTGCAAATGTTTCTGAGTTCTCAGGCTTGAAACACCTGCATAGGCAAATCCGCTTGAGCATCCCTAATCCCAAATCCAAAATGTTCCGGGATTTAAAATGTTTTATCAACACTCAAGAAATGCTCCAGAATTTAAAATGTTTTTATCAGCACTCAAGAAACGCTGGGTTATAGTGCACAGGTTATAGTGCACTTGTGTGCGTGTGTGTGTGGTGCCCATGCACACACCCAGAAGAGGGATGTTACAGGTGTTTGTGAAGCTCCTGATGTGGGTGCTGGAACCAAACTTGAGTCCTCTGGAAGAGCGCGTCTCAGTCTTTACTGAACCATCCCTCTGACCTCAAGGCTTCTTTCTGGGTTGGGGACTAGAGATGTTCAGCCTATGGTTGCTGAGAAAATAGCGAGGTAGAGGACTCCCTGGTCCCTTTGCTTTACCAACCAGGCAGGCCGTGGTTATTACCCATCAGAATGAAAGGAGAATTCCCTTGTTCCAAGGAGAGACTGTCCCTGATCCCGCCCTCCACACACTGTCCCAAGCACTATCTTCAGATTCAGATCCATATCCTCACCTGGTGGACGGATCCTCCTCCCTCCCACAAGTTCCAGGCGCTGGCTCCCAGGGTTCGGTGTCCAGCATTGGATATTCTAGGCCTGGAAACTCCACCAGCTCCTTTTGTGTCCCTGTCCCCTGTCCATGTGAATCTTTTCTGTGAGTATTCTTCCTCGTCCTGCGTGATTGGCTTTTGTCTGCCAGTCACTGACAGTGAATCTCTTGGTAACTGTGGAGTGCTTACATGGGGATAGAAATCCTCCTTCCAAAGATGGGGTTACTCGGTGTCTGCCATTGGGTGTGCCGCGTCTAGTGATGCCAGCTGCAGCTTGTTGGAACCTCACAGATCACATACACAGCATCTGTCTAGTCCAGAAGATTAGCTTGAATTCTGACTGCGGTTCAGGGAAGGCCGGACAGTAAATGAGTCACCCCGTGACCATGAAGTCTGCTTCTGCCATCTTCAGGATATAGTCTGGGCTCTCATACTTGGGGGTCTAAGCTTTGTCCCGCGTGGCTGGGGAGAGCCACACTTTCACAGCTCTAGAAGCCATTCTCTGGTCTCACCCTGTTCTCCTGATTCTATAGGTCCTCACCCAGAGACCCTCTCTGTCATGGCATCAACCCCGATGTCCACACAGCATTATTCAGAGCCCTGCCCTTCCTTCTAGGGTTAGGCATCTTGCTCGGGGGTGAGGAGAATCCATCCAGCAGAGAGCCTCTAGGTCTCAGTGGCCACCAGCAAGGGTCAGCAGAAAGTAGCTGCACAAAGCACGCTGGGGCAGTGGGAAGCCTGTCATGTGGCTGCACCCACAGTCCATTCAACCCTTCACTCATTAAACAGGTGCCCCTGGGACCTGCTGTGCTGAGAGGCCAGGACCAGAGGGGAATCTGACTTAGTCCTACCCACAGGGCTCTGAAGGAGCCAAATTGGGGATGCCGTACACACTCAAGCGCTCCTCGTTAGGAAGGAGAGCTAGGCAGACACACATCACAGGGGGAAGAAGGCAGTGAGAAGGAGAAGATGCCAGGACAGTGAGTGGGCTCCCGGAAGGCCCTGCAGTTAACTACTGAGTGGCTGTGTAAGGGTGATTACTGTTATATATGGGGAGTTGGAGACAGGTGGGTGTGAGTGAGCAGTCGGAGTCCCCGTGTGCCAAAGTCAGGAAAACCTGAACGTGGAATCAGCTTGTTTTGCTTGGTTTTCTGTTGCTATGACAGCATACCCAAGGTGGGATAACTTATAAATAAGTGTATTTTGATTCAAGCTTCTGGAGAACAGAAAATCCAAGACTAAACATCTGTACCTGATGAGATTCTTGCGCTGCTTCAGCTCAGGATAGGGGTTAGAGCATGTAGTTCAATTGATAGACTGCTTGGCCAGGGTGAACAGGCCCTGGGTTAGATCACGTAGCTCAGTTGGTAAACTGCTTGGCCAGGGTGTACAGGCCCTGGGTTAGATCACGTAGCTCAGCTGGTAGACTCCTTGCCCAGGGTGTACGGGCCCTGGGTTAGATCCCCAGTACTATGTAAAACACCTGAAACTCCAGCATTCTCAGAGTTGGGGGCTGGATGATCAGGAGTTTAATGTCATTCTCAGTTGCACAATGAATTTGAGGCCAATCTAGGTCATAGGAGACCCTGCCTAATATAAAGGAAGAGAAGGCGAGACGCAGGCAGATGGAACTCCCAGCATAGATGACCCATCTCCTGGAGAAGGGCGTGACTGTTCTGGGCATTTTGTGCCTCTGGGACCTCCCCACATGAACACCATCAAGCTCAGAAATTAAGATTTTGATGCATGTACCTTGTGGGTAGAGACACCAAATGATGCTTAATCTTGCTGCTACGTTGAGGCTGTCTACACTTGCTGGCTCCTCCAGGGTGGTGTCAGATGTCATGATGAGTGCTGTACCTTTCCGTCTTGTGTGCAGTTTCAGAGGACGCTTTCAATATTGACAACAGTGACATTTGCTATTGGCTTCCTGTAAATATTCTTTGTCATATTAATTTCTTTTCTCTCCAAGTTGGCTGGTTCCTTTTAAGATTGAACGCATTTTGAATTTTTTTCATGTTTTTTCCTGTGGTTATTGAAGTGATTTTTTTCTGAATTGGCTAATATCATGAACAGTGTTAAGAAAGGTTGTAATGTCAACTCTGCTTTGAAATTTCCAGATATATTTCGTCTTGCCATAATGTGCTTTTCCTAGTTACATGATAATGATTCAATCTGTTAATATCTTTGTTTGAAACAGGGTCTCACTGTGTAGCTCTGGCTGGCCTGGAACTCACTCTGTAGACCAGGTTGGCTTCAAATGCAGTGATCTCCCTCCCTCTGCCTCCCAAGCTGGGATTAAAGGTGTGTGGGAGAAGACCTAGCTTACTTTCTCATTTAGAATTTATTTGTCTGTGTTTGTGAATGAAATTAGCTGTGGCTTCCCTTCCTCATACTGTCCTTCTTGAGGTTCAGTGCCAGGGTTCCCCTGACATCGTGCAATGAAATAGGACAGAACCTTCTTTCTCTCTGGAACACAGTGTCAGAGTAAAATTATTGTTTTGAATATTAGGCAGCAATTGCTAGAAAAACCACCTCGGCCTAGAGTTTTCTTAGGAGGAACATTTTAAACATTATTTCAATCTGCCCCTTTCCTGTGGGCTTGTTCAGGTTTCCTATTTTTCCTTTATTCAGTTTTGATAGCTTATGTTTTCCTAGAGATCGGTTCACTCTGATAACCCAGTCATTGGCATGGTGATATTCACATTGTTCTCTGGACAGCTCTTTCTTTGTAGCCTTGCCTCTGTTTTCATTCCCTATCCAGTTATTTGTGTCTCCTCTCTCTCTTTACTCTGGAAATCTTGGTCAGTTGCTTGTAGTTTATTGTCTTTTCAGAGAGCTGACTGGAGATTCATTTGCTGGCTTCCTCGGTTGCGCTGTGTGTGGAGATATCGGTTACTGATTTCTGCCTGTAAATTATTTTTCTGTACATTATTTTGATTTCCTTATCATTGGTGGAGTAGAGATTTTTCTTCCTTGTGTTGTAGTTCTGTTCATTTCAGTTCTTTGACGTTAAGGAAGCTTTGTGACACAGCCCAATGCCTGATCAGCTTCGTATGCACCGCGAGGGACCTTCTTTCGCTTGTGCGGGAGCGGCTCCACTCCAGTGATTCCTGTCTTTTTCACTTCAGTTTTCACCTCCTTCCCAGGTTGTCCCATCCACGTATGACCCTGTTACTATTTCTAATGTGCTAAGAAAACCAAAACCAGAGACCACCCTGTGGACCTTCCTCCCATCCCTGCTCTTCCTAAGGCAAGCCTGGCTGCTCTGACGTTCAGCAGGGACTCTCCTGTTCAGCAGGGACTCTCCTGTCCTTGTGGAGAGGTACCAGGAGCAGGAGTGAGAGGTGAGAGGTGAGACAAGGCAGCAGGCCCCCATCCCCTCTGTCTAGGGGTCCTGGAATATTAGCCTCCATCACTGTAGGGTTGGGGCTGGCAACTGACATTGTCTTTTTGCTTGTCTTGTTTGTCAGACATACTGCTTGGCAGCGCTGCCCAGAGCCCAGTCCCATGGAGGTGGCCTGCAGCAGGCCGCTGTGGCTGGACTCAGAGGATGGGAGATGATGTCACAGGGACACAAAGGACCAAGAATAGCTTCGTGCAATGGAAAGGGTCTCTCTTCCCACCCACTCCCTCATGAATGGACTCCTTTCAGGCCTTCCCATCCTCTTGCTGTCTCAGTCCTGGCTTTGGTTATTCCATGAGCAGTGGTGACACTGGGGACAAGATCTTCTCTGATCCTCAAAATGTCCCTCTCTTCCTGAAGTTTCTGGATACCTGGCTCCACTTCTGCCTTGAGCACTTCTCCTCAACCACAAGCTCTGAACATCATGTACTCAAGGGCTGAGTCCTTGAGTTTTCTGCCACCTTCCCTTCCTGGTGGTCACGTCCCATGTCACCGCATTCCACACATCTGCTGTGGATCCAGAGGTTTGTTTTCAGCACTGGTCTGCCTTTTAGCTACCAATATTTCTCCTCTGTGAATTACAGTAGCTTATTTTTTCTTTTGAAATTGCAAGGCTCTTACTGTATAACCTAGGCTGGCCTCACATTCACATAGGCTCTTATATTCCTCCTGCCTGAACCTTCCAAGTGCTAGGACCTCAAGGAGATGCCACCGTGTCCAGGTTTACAGTGACCACAAAACTTGCCCTTGCCCATTGGCGCAAGCCCCTGCCAAATATTCTTAAGTTGATTAAAAGTTGGAGGTGATTTTATCATGTGGTGTGTTAAGGAACCTGCTCACTATTGAGGGTGTTGCTAACCATCTAATGCATGAGACAGCTCCCTAGAACAAAGAATTATCCACCCCAAATGTCAGCAGTGCTGAACTTGACAAACTCTGTATGGAGATAGAAGCAGTGCTACTCTTCTTTTAAAAAATGATTTTTATGTGTATGTGTGCTTTTTTTGCATGTATGTTTTGTACCATGTATTTGCCTGGTACCTGAGGAGGCCAGAAGAGGCCATCAGATCCCTAAAACTAGAGTTACAGATGATTGTAACTGCCATGTGGGTGCTAGGAACTCAGGTCCCCTGGACAAGCAGCAAGTGCCCTTAACCTCTGGGCCAGCTCTCCTGCCCACAAGGTTGCTCTTCTTCAGTTCACTCCAGCTCTGCATCTCAGCCTGATGTGGAGGTAAAGCTAAATCTGTACAAAGCCTTCAGTGCTCTGTGTGTCTGTTTGTCTGTCTGTCTCTTGCCCCCTTGCACACACACACCCCCACACACCCCCACACCAGCTATTCCTCCCCTTTCCTGTTCTTTTTCTCCTTTATTTTCCCATGGTCTCCTTCATGTTCTCTGGCTTAACCCCTCCAGCCATGTTGGCTTCTAGCTGATCTTGGAACATTAGTTTGCTCTCCTGCTGCCTCAGGGCCTTGGCAGTGGCTGGCTGCCTCTGCTTGACCTGTCCCCACACCCACCTAGACATCCACACAATCCAGTCTTTCCCATGTTTCAGGTGACTACCTAAATGGGCCAAACCTCTGTGTAAAGGTGCACCTCCTCGGGGGCTGGAGAGATGGCTCAGTGGTTAAGAGCATTGCCTGCTCTTCCAAAGGTTCTGAGTTCAATTCCCAGCAACCACATGGTGGCTCACAACCATCTGTAATGAGGTCTGGTGCAGACCTCTTCTGGCCTGCAGACATACATACAGATAAACTATTGTATACATAATAAATAAATAAATAAATAAATATTAAAAAAGGTGCACCTCCTCTCCAGATTCTTCCTCCTCACGCCCTTCCTGTTTGATGCTTCTCATATTGCCACCATTCTGCACTTTGTGTACCTGAGATGCTGAAGATCCTGCTGCGCAAACTAGTTCCATCTTCAGCCTGTAATTTCCCTATTTTGCTAATTTTATGTCTCCCCAGAGCATGGACTCTGTGGGAGCAGACACGATTGCCCATTCATTAGCAGCTCCATTTCCAGCTCCGAGCGCGAGCCCTGGCCCATAGCAGGTGCTCAGGCAGGAACGTGATGAGCAGATGATGGATGCACGGGGCTCTGCGGAGCATAGGCACGTACACGTGATGCGTGTGATCCTCGGTATTACTCCACACGCTGCCTGGAGGGGTGCGGAAACCCTGCCGTAAGGACCTGGGAGAACATAGCACAGATGGGGACAATTGGTTAACTATTTGGGGGGAAAAGCCCCATAAAGTTCAATTCTCACCGACATTATCTCACAAAATCCATTCCAGATGGATTAAGGAGTTAAGTGTGAAAAATGAAGACACACAAAAAATTAGAAAGGATTATAGGGAAATACTTATCTGACATCTAGTTGGAAGAGAAATAGGTTTACATAATGGCCGAGGAAGGGATTGTAACCAAAAGACTGTTGGAGTGCTTCAAGTTGTAAACATTTTTATATGTAAAACTTTGTCTTTGACTTGTATGTTGTCCCAGGCCCATAATCTCAGCATTGAGAGTGTGAGACAGGAGGATCAAGAGCGTGAGGCTAGCTGGGACACAGAATGAGACCTCACTTCAAAAATAATAGATAAACAGGCAATAAAAATAAGGGTATTTGCTTCAAAGACCAAAGGTTATATTGTTAATACACAACACAGTCTATAAACTGAAAAGATCCCCAGACTAAAAGCCCAGGGGGGAGGCAAATGGCAGGGGAGAGAGAGAGAGAGAGAGAGAGAGAGAGAGAGAGAGAGAGAGAGAGAGAGAGAGAGAGAGACAGAGACAGCCAATCAGAATGCTCGGATACTTGTCCCCAGTCAGGAAATCCAGGAACAGGAAGTTGTGCCACCTACTGTCGCCATATACCGTGGGGCCAATGCGCTCATGGCCTCCAGTGGGGCTAAAACAGGGATGCTTTTGGATGGCAACTTGACAAGGATGTTCCAGGAGCCTGGAAGACATCCATCCCCTTTGGCCTAAGCATCCCTCTCCTTGGAAGTGATCCTGGGGAAGCATTTGGAACTGCGGACAGTGATTTATGTGCAGGGGTGCTCGTCCAGGTGTTATTTAATAAGAGCCAAAAATCGAAAGTATCTTAAGTACCTGATAACGGGGAAGTGCTGAGTGAGCAGTGCTGAGGTCCCTACCGCGCTGTGCAGTAGAGGACTTGTGAAGGGTTTTGCTGCTTTGCAATGAATGTGACTCTGAATTGAGATCCAAAGTGTTAGTGTGCACATGTGTGCATCTGTAATCACATACCTGGTTGTATAATGAAAATGAACACATTAAAATTTTAATCTGTCTGAGATAATTATTTTTAAAAATGTCTCCCCCAAGTTCATTAGACATGTGTAACAGCCAGCTGCGTGTGTCTCAGGGAATGCCTAAAGTCATGTATTGAATGGTCTCAAGGCTTACATATGTGTGTAGGAATGCTCTGGAAGGCTTCGCAGAGTACCCCGAGTTTGCAACTGTGTGTTAGCCCAGAAGCCCATTCTCCACAGAGCACTGGTGAGCAAGTGTCATACAGTGTATGTACTGAGAAGGGTGACGGCAGACAGGGCCCCTCACGGGACGTGGGTGCCAGGGACAGGAGGGCAGATGGGGCACCTAGTCTCAGCTGTGGGAGGAGGCTGGTGTGGTCATACAGAAGGAGTGAACAAGGTGCCCATGGATATGCCTCACCCCCGCTTTGGACCCAAGCCTGCTCATACCGAAACCCATCTTACACTTCATGTATTCCTCAGGCACCACTGTCGGCAGGTACTAGGCCAGGCAGCAAGGATAAAGGATGGCTGAAAGGCGGCTGAGGACACCATAAAATACGAGGCATGGGTAGGGTTGCACAGAGTAGGGTAGGAGAATAGCACACACTTCGAGCTGTCAGACTGGAGTGTGTGTGCGCGCGATGGGATGGAGACAGGTTGTAGACGGCCCAACATGGGCCTGTCTGACCAGTTGAGACTTTTCTGAAAAACGGCGGACAAAATGCAAGGCGGGGCTGGTACCAAGGTTGTGTGTGCCGTCTGGAGCAGAACCTGGGAATGTGTCTAGATGATTCTGATGTGTTAGAGCTCCGATCCCTCTGCAGGGTGGGAGTCACAGAGAAGAGAAGTTAGGGAGAGGCAGGATTCTGTCCTCGGAGCCGTCCCAAATGACTGCCCCTTCTGTCTCTGGGTGCTGTCTTGAGCCTTCATCATTAAGTCTATCCTGTCTCCATCCTGTATTTTGGGTCATGCTTTGAGTGTGATGTTCAGCATCCAGCGGACTGAAGTGGCCTTGGACCTGCCGGATGACAAGTGAAGGGTAGGGAGCCTTGATGGTAAAGGGGGTCCTGTGGCGGTAGGTAGGCTGACTACAAAGCTGCTTGGTCCAGGCTGAGTTAGTTCACCCACTGACCCTTGGGTTCCTGGTCTGTTGGGGGCTGGGTAGGTAATGAGGTAATGACCCATTCCCTAGAGCCAATTGTTATTTTAGTGTAGGGGTGTCTGGTTCTTTCAGTTCTGCCTTCAGAATCACCACAGAATGGGCACTGAGACACGTGGGCTGCGTCTTTGAGGTGCTTAGTGAATATGAACTTTCAACCCTAGCGTCTCCTACCTGCCCCAGTTTATTTGAAGTAGGGCCCCTGGGAATGAATAAGGCAAATGAAATGCTGTCTTCTTGGGCATGAGCATAAACATCGCAAGTATGGCCATGGGTGGTGCCCTGGAAACAGAACCCACAAGGCCAAAGGCCTAGCCATGGAAGAGCACCAGTCTCTTGGGGGACTGGTCCTGCAACAAGCTGAGGCGCTTGCTCTTGTTGTCTCTCTGGCTCTCCCAGGTCACCTGTGGTCCCTTTTACTACACACCACTAAAGGGCTTTGGAGTGAGATGATCAGGTGGAGTGAGATGGCCCGTTTTGAATTCCTCATCCATAAAATGGACACAATACTGCTTTCAGATACTTAGTAAGGGTCTATACGAAACAAGTCGTGTTGAGGTCAACGCAGAAAGTCTCCTTTCCTGGTCCACCTCTGTTCTAGTGGACGCTGGCTTTGGGAAACCCCCAGAGGGTCCCTGGCCAGACCCCATTGGCCCTACGTTCTGCTATCTCTTCGAGATAATAAATAGGAACAAAACCTAAATCCATTATTAGCTTCTTCTAGACTGCATGATTTATGGCTTCAAAGTGTCTCTAGTTAATCTGTCGAAAGGGATTTTAAATTTCATCCGTCTTCCCCGCTGGCAGCCCCTTCTACCTTGAATTCAGCTGTTTGACATGTCTAGTACCGGGGTCCCATTTTAAAAACATTTACAGTGGGTTGGCGGAAAAAAAAAAAAAAAAAAGCGGAGCTGAGCGGCAAGCATGAGGCTCAATTTGGCACATCTGCTTTGAATTGCGCGCATCTCCACAAGTGCAAATAACTTGAAAGTTCGCCCTGGGAAGGGGTCTGCCGTGCCCACGAGGGCTGCCTTAGGTGACTTTAAAGGAGAGAGGGATAATTACTGAAAATGAATTGTCACTGAAATGGAAACCTCCCGATCGGCCTGCTGACCATCTGCTGCTCACATGTGCAGCCGCCCTCACCTCCCCGTTCCTGCTCCAGGCAGCTCTGTGCGCTGGCTTTTAAATCTCCGCTTCCCAGGGCACCCAGGTGATGTTCTGGTCAAGACTGATGCAAACTGGGGTAGAACTGCAAATTTCCAGCCTTGGCTGTGGGACCCAGAACTTGGGTCAAGGTAGAAATCGCCGAGGATTTGTCCCTGCAGATATATGGGGAAGGAAGGCTCTGACGGTAGGCCCTAGGAGCATGGGGTGGGGTGAAAGTGAGCAAGCACACTTAAGAGCACACTTACATAAGATGTGGCGTGTGTGTGTGTGTGTGTATCTGTCTGTCTGTCTGTCTGTGCACGGGCATCCTCATGTACAAAGAGGACTTCGGATGTTTTCCAACTTATTTTTTTGAGGCAGGTTCTTAGCCCTGGTAATCCTTCTGTCTCTGCCTCCCCAGTATTAAGATTACAGGTGTGTGCTGCCAAACCTGGCTGGTAAGTTCCTGGGGTTCAAACTCAGATCTTTGCACTCGCACAAGAACTTTTATCAATCGAGCCATCTTCCCAGACCCCAATTTATCAACTTTCTAAGTATATACTGTTTTGTTTTGTTATTTCTGTTCTAAGCAAACTCTGTATGTCCCAAGTGTGAAAGTATGAGAATCAGATGGGCCTGGAAGGGGGTTGAATTATTTCTCTCCTGAGTGGCTCATGTGCTCATTTATAAAGAGAAAACTTGAAGATTAAATAGAAGTTATCACATAACAGTAGGCCCATCTCCAGGCACACAGTAGGTACCTGCTGCGTGGTCGCTGGCTGGGAATAGGGGATGCTGGGTGGGGAGATACAACTGTGTATGTGCAAGCATTGTTTATTGATTGAATGTCCAAACAAACAAAGAATGAAAAGATGAGTGAGCGAGTGAATGGGTTGTTTATTAGGATTTTGTCTAGTGAGGGTCAGGAGATGAGCTCTGACTCCACCATTGCAGAGACTGAAATGTAAGATTATTGATGTAGCCTCCAGGCCCCACCCACACTAGCAGCCACTCCCCATCTGTGCTTCCTGGACCCTGAGATACTTAAGAGACCCCAGTGTATCTGTGATGAGTCCTTGGAGACTATTCTTCTTTCTTATCTTTTGGCAAACAGTCTTTCCAGATTTAGCTTGAGTCATCTTCTGGACGGATTTGTCTCTGACCTCCTCCTGCTCCTAAGCAAGAAAAGGCAGTGGTCAGTGTAGCCCTGGATTGCCAACCAGGCCTGGCGCTGTCAGCAGCTGCTCTTGGGTTTTGTTTCCTCTCTGGATGGAGTACCTTGTGGTGGGACCCTCCTCAGCCCTTGTGGGCATCAGCCATGAGCCTTCAGACAAGCTGGGTTGGCTGTTGCTCTTTCTCTCCTGATGCCTTCACACTTTCTTAGGTGCGTTTTGCCTGTGCATAGGATTCCCTTTGGAAAAGTGACTGCTCAGACATTGGTTTATTTTAAATTTTGTTTGTCATTTGATTCTTATAAGAGTTCCTTGTATATCCTTTACACAGATCTGATGGATTGGATGAGTGTATTGGGGATGTCTCTCATCCTCTGCCATACCTGTACACAGATCTGATGGATTGGATGTGTGTATTGGGGATGTCTCCTGTTCTATGCCATACCTTTACACGGATCTGATGGATGTGTGTATTGGGGATGTGTCTCTCATCCTCTGCCATACCTTTACACAGATCTGATGGGTTGAATATGTGTACTGGGGATTTCTCCCATCCTCTGCCATACCTCTTTGCTTTTCAGAGAACAGAGGTTTTACAGTTTGCAAGTTTTTACATGCTTCCTGCTTTAAGAAATCTTTGCCGGTCCCTAGGTACATACTCGTCTATTATGCTTTTGGCTTCAAGGTTAGGTCAGTTATACAGTGTGAATTAAGTTCTGTGTATGGTATGAGGTGGAGTCAAGTTCATCTTTTCCATAAGGCTGTCAGGTTTTCTAGCACCATTTGTTGAAAACACTCTTTCCCTCATTGGTTTACCTTGGCACCTTACGAGAAACTGTATAAAAAGGGCTGGGGGTATGCCTCCGTCGGTCAAATGCCTGCAACGCAAGCATGGAGATCTGAGTTCAGATCCCCAAAACCCATATAAAAGTGAGATACAGCTACATGGTCTGTAACCCCAGCACTGGGTGGGGCGCAAGGTCAGAGGCAGGCAGATCCCCAGAGCTCATTGACTGACCTGCATAGCTGAATCAGTGAGTTCTCAGTTTGGTAAGAGACCCTGATTAAGAGTGGTTAAGAGCATTGGCTGCTCTTCAGAGGAACCTAGGTTTGAATCCTCATACCCACTGGTGGCTCACAACTGTCCATAACTCTGGTTCCCAGGGATCTGATGCCTTTTCTAGCCTCCATGGGCACCAGACACACCTGTGGTAAGCAGACATATATGCAGGCAAAACACTATGCACATAAAAATAAATAAAACTTATATATATTATATATATATAAAACATATGGAGAGCAATTGAGGAAGACACCTATTTCAATCTCTGTCCTTCATATACATGTTTACATGTGTCTACATGCAGCCTCATACACGCTTGCACACATCCTCATGTAGGCATACATACCACATACACACCCAAAATAGGGGAGCGAGAACAATTTGTGTTGACCATATGTATGGAGATTTATTTGTAGACTTCTTTTTTTTATTGTTGATGATTTGTGTGCCAGTTATTATGCCAGTACCATATTGTCTCAATCCCTATAGTTTTACAGAAAATCTTGAAGCCATATTATATGAGTGCACCATCATTTCCAATGTTATTTTGGGTCATCCAGGCCCTAATATTTTCATAGATATGTTTGGAATCAGCCTGTTATATTCTTACCAAAATATTGGTCACTGCCATTAAATTTCTAGGCCAGTTTAGATAAATTTGGCATTTAAAAAAGAGGCTATTTTTAGTCATTTGTATGTGTGGTTGTGGATCTATGCACATGAGTGTGGGTGTCCACAGGGAGTAGAAGTGTCCAAGCCCTTGGAGCATGTGACTTCTGGGACTCAGACTTGGGTCCTCTGGAAGGGAGGGCAGCACATGCTCTTACCCACTGGGCCATGTCTCCAGCCTCTAGGTATGACATTTGAACCCTATTGACGCTTGCACCTTTGCAAAAGTCTTTCTCCCCATTCATTAGGTCTCCTGTGACTATGTGGAAATGTTTCTCCCCATTTATGAGGTCTCCTGTGCCTATACAGAAGTCTTTCTCCCCATTTATGAGTTCTTCCTTACTTTTAGGAGCAGTTATTATTTTTCAGTGTAGCAAAAGGTCACATGACATGCAGCGTTGGTTAATTTTACTCACAAGCATTTTATGCTTTTATGCAGATATAGATAGTATTTCTTTTAAATTCATTTTTGAAAGATCATTTCCCCCATAGCATAAAACGGCAGTTACTTTTGTACATGTTGTCATTACATCCTGTGACATGGCCATGCTAGTGTCCTCTGTCTTTGGGTTGTTTGGGGCACGTGTTTGTGCTGTCTTGTAACTGCCCTGCCATCAGGTTGATCATTCCCATCTTCATGCCTTTCTTTTCTCTTACTCAGTTGCATCAGCTGTGACCACTAACAGAACGTTAAGCTGACAGGGTAAGTGTGGCCATGGTGCTTTGTTCCCAATCGAGGCCAAAGCAGCTGGTCCCCCACTGTTGAGCTGCAGGCTTGCTACAGTTCGTCACTGACTTGCTTTGTAGATTGAGGGCATTCTGCTGTGTTTGTAGTATGCTGAGAATTTCCAGCATCCTGGATACTAGATAGAAGGTGGGTGTGATGTCTCTGTGTCCTGAGCTGATCACGATTTCTCTCCCTTTTCCATCTGGCTTTGTGAATTATCTGTATTGGCGTAAATTTTGTCTCTTTTGAGTTGATCTTACTAGATCATGATGTATTGTATTTGTCTGTATTACTGAATTTATCTTTTTAACATTTCAAAAGAGCAGTCAGCAGATTGTGTGTGTGTGTGCACGCGCACGTGTGTACATGTGTGTGTGTGTATGTGCTATTCAGTCAGGCGTGGTGGTGCACGCCTTTAATCCCAGCACTCGGGAGACAGAGGCAGGCAGTTCTCTGTTCAAAGCCAGCCTGGTCTCCACGAGTGAGTTCCAGGACACCAGGGACTGTTATATAGAGAAATCTTGTCTCAGAAAACAAAAACTAACAGACAAAATCCACGTAATGTAAGGGCTGGAGGGATGGTTCAGCCTTTAAGAGCACTTGCTGCTGTTGCAGAGGACACAAATTCATTTCCCAATCGATTGCCCATAATCCCAGCACCACGGAATCTGACACCTTCTTTGTGACTCCATGGGCACCTGCATTAAGGTGCACACACACACACACAATTAAAAAATAAAATTCTTAACTATAGCTACGAAGAGATGTTCCCAGGTCCTGAGATGATATGTTGTGCATTCTCTTCAGGGACCACCATTCAGCCTGGTGCACAGCGGTGCTTTAAGATTTCCTATATGACACATTGCTGCTTGATTCCTGAATCAAATGAAGTAAGCTGAATAGCAAGTACTAAGAAGACTAAGTTAGCATCTTTGATTTTGACCAACTTAGTATTTTTTTTAGTACTGCTTGAACACGAAGTGAAAACTTATTAACTGAAACTAAACCATCCCCAGTAACATAAATTGTTGTCAGCTTTTATAAATGGTTAAAATAAACAAGTTTGTCTAACTGTTTATTTGAAAAATTCGGGAATGAAGCCACTTGGCAAGGTAATTTGTGGCTAATTGGCTTTTGATGAATTGGTCATTTGACACATTGATTTTCGGCCAACTGGCGCTTGGAGAATCAATGTTCAGCCTGGGGCTTGGTGCCTGGGGCTGGTATGAGGCCCATGGGGGCGTCAGGCAGGCTGAATGCTAGGCCTACCATCCAAACACCACCTTCAGAAGGTGGTCCCGGAAGACCTAACTATCCTCCAGACCTGAGCAAGGTCTGCTTCCAGCTGGGTGATAGGAGCCTTCAGGGACTCGGCTAATACCAATCCTTGGTTGGTTTTTGTGTGAGACCCTGAGCGAAGGGCCTTGCGATAGCAGTGACCTCGTTTGATTGCTGCTACGAGCCTGCACAGCAAGCGTGATCTGAGCTTTACAGATAAAGGATGGGCACGCGGAGGGTGGCCTGCCTGGCTAAGTAGCAGAGTTCACATCCCAGGCCAGGTTTTCTCTCTAAAGGCCATGTTCTTAACCTTGGGACCCACACGGACCTCCTATAGGCCTTGCCCTTAGTCGACTCTGATCTGCCAGCTCTTTTGTAAATGTTCGCTCTGGGCTCTGTTATAGCCTCATAGTGGCGCCTGCTCCTGCTTCTCCACTTGAGGAAACTGAGGCTGGATTAGATATGAGACTCGGTCAAGTTCTAACATCCCCGCGGAACAGAAGGGAGGCTGCTCCTGATGCTTCTCAGGCCTTCCACCTCCAGCCTGAGCTAGGGGACTTCTGCTTGTGTTCCTGTCTCTGGCAGTGGGACTAACCCACAGGCCCTGCCTTCCACCCCCAGCCCTTCCTTGTTTATATCCCCGTTAATGGGCCCTTGCAGACCAGACCAGCTGCCGTGGGAGAGCCAGGGAGCCACCTGGAGCTGTGTCTGCTGCAGAATGTTTACGGTGCACGGAGCCAAAACGAAACAACATCCATCTTGCTGACTGGTCACAAACACTGCGCCCATTCATGACCAGGCAGTGGATGGCCCTGTGCTTGGCAGTGAGCTGACACCGCTCAGCAGCTTGCAGGACAGCAAGAGGTTGAAGAGAAGGCAGGTAGGCTTGGATGAAATCACACCCGGGCCCAGGCGGCCCTCATTCCATTTACTACTCACCTGTTGCTCTCACCAGATGTCGTAACGTGGCGCCCTAAGACGGTGAGGTTGTCTGGAGAGAGATTCTTAGTCCCCTAGGTAGCTTTCCAGGCATAGGTCAGCCCCAACCCCAGGTCTCAGCAAGGCCTGAATGAGGTCACCTGTTCATGTGAGGTGCCACAGCCTGTGACAGCTGCCTGGCAGCCTGCAGGAGTTCTGCCTCTAATAGACCTTCAGTTCTTACACTAGAGAGCCACTTTACACCTTTGCCCTAGGAATTTCCATCCTAGTGTGACTCTATTACAGCATTGCCTCCTCTTTAAGGGTCCTGTGGCTCACACACAGGCCCCTGAGGGCAGAAGCCGTGACAGACACACCCGTGTGTTCTGAATGCTCACAGAGTTCAGTGACAGGTGCATGCGAGCTATCTTTGGCCCAGATCAGGGAAAGAGGGCAGGCACCCAAGCCAGAACAGGAAGCTGTTAATAGAGAAGGTCCCCAGCGTTAGGGCTAGAAACAGAAAGAGGAAGCATGGCCAGGTCCTAACAAGTTCTTCCTTGGGGTCACTAAGCCTTTTGGTGTGTCACAAGGCTGGGATCAGAGGAGATCAACACTTGGAAGTACCTGAAGTCTCTTCTCTGTGGTTCACAGAAAAGTGAATGAAGGCCCAAAGCTGGGGAGTTCGCAGGTTGGAAAGACCTAAGATGCTCACCCTTGCTTTCTGCCCAGGGTTTCCCTGGACTCTGCCTTACGTTGGAGGCTGGGTACCACTTACAGTTATGGGAACAAAGCAGAGACCACAGCAAAGCCTCCCCAGATGTCAAACTTTCTCCCCAAATGGCCACTCTTTGCAGCCAGTTGCTTTCCTGTAGCCCGCAGAGCAAGGGCAGGGTCTTCTCAACAGCACCCAGAGCAGAGCTTCGGGCTTCCACTTCCAGAGCCCACTTCTGCTTGCCGTGAAAATGCGCTCTGCTCAGGGATGCTCTTGTTCCCATCTTGTCCCTCAAGGGGTTTCAGTGGCTCTCAGCCTGTGGAGCTGAGGTGCTGCCCTCTGCTATGAGCTTGTTAGATCAGAAGCAGAGATGAATGCATGTGTTTCTTTCCTCAATGCCAGAAATGATTGACTGACAATAAATTCATAAGGTGCAGTGGTTTCAATAGCAGCAGTTTGTCAGGTGATCCCATATACCTTAGTAATCTGGCCAAGGCAAATGTGGGTCCTTTTATCCAATCTTAGTCACACAGGTAAATATATCTATATCTAACATATGAGTTACAGAATGAATAAAAGTTAAAGGGTGTAGGCAGAGACTGCTCTTTTGTTCCTGGCTGCTCAGGACCTATTAATCACACAGAAACTATATTAATTACAACATTGCTTGGCCAATAGCTCAGGCTTAACTAATTCTTACATTGTAAGTTAACCCATTTCTATTAATCTGTGTATCGCCACGAGGCTATGAATTACTGGGTAAGGTTCTGTTCTGGCATCTTTCTCCTTCGGCAGCTACATGGCACCTCCTTAACTCGGGGTCTCTCTCTCTCTCTATCCCTTCCAGCCTGGCTATATTCTGCCCTGCTATAGGCCAAAGCAGTTTCTTTATTAACCAATGGTAATAAAATATATTCATAGCATACAGAGGGAAATCCCACATCAAAAGAGACTACTGGAGAATTCCAGAGGTTTCAGAAGCAGGCTGACAGAAATACATATAGATTCTGTATTGATAAGCTATCAGACCTGAGGCAACCACAGGGAGAAGCTGCTGCTATGGAGATCCAGCCACGGGAGAGTTGGGATTGGGAGTGAAGATACAGTTAGCTGTAGAGACAAATGGGCAGAACAGGATCCAAAGCAGAATCAACAGGACCAAGTTCAGGCAGGCAAGGCAAGCAAGTGGTTAGTCCAGTAGGCCATGTCAACAGCAGGAGAGCAAACTGGGCTGAAGCCCCAAGATAGTCAGGGCTTCCCTTCCTGCCCATCCTTGACACACAGTGGGCATCACTGATGGGGGTTGGCGGGGTTGTGCCATCACCACGATAGGCACTTCACAGGGTCTGTATGAGGGAGCCCTGTTCCTTTCTCGGTCTGGCACATCCAGTAAGTTCTTGGGTCTGGCTTCACTGGTATGATTTCAATATGCCCATGTACCCTTGAAGTCTCAGTGCATCCCAATCAATTTATGAGACAACACCTTTTCTACTCTCAGAAATAAGTCTAGTAAGTCTGTCTGTACTGCATGGATAGTGCCAGACAGATGGGGGTATTTGTGGGTCTCCCCAGGCATCATCAAACACCCTCAAAATAAAGTCAAAAGCTACTTATAAAATGGAGCCTCTCGGGATAAGGGCCTGTTTTACACAAGAAAGAGTAACTTGATAGTAGAGATCATGGCTTCAGTGGGCCCTACACCTGTCATCCTGAAGGGCTTCTGGGCTGTCTGGTCTTCATAAACGGGTCTTCTCTAGTCTCCAAGGCTCCGTCTCCCTTGACATTGCTCAGTTCAGCATTGATACTTTTAGTCAGTGGTTCTCCCAACTGACATTTGGTATTCTTACCTGCCCAGTGCAAAGGGAACCCAGAGAGGACGGGGACACTTGGTCCAGGCAGAGCAAGTGGAATTAGAACGGGGCAGCTCTGGGGAAGCTGTGAGCAGCCAGGCACCATGAACTGCAGTACCATGGCGGGAACTATGGGGCTGGGCTTCTGCATGGAAACCAGACTGAAGATTGGTCTTTCTTGATTGGCTCAGCAGTCATGTCCTAGGCAGTGAGGTTACAGAGGATTGGGACCATGGGGAGACATGGCCACATCTGGGCCAGATTTTTGTTATTTAGAAAGATTGTCCTGGCTGTGGTAGGGTGATTTAGGGAGGAGAAGAGATTGGTCCAGATGGAAGATTCTGGCTTTAAGAGAGGCAGGATTGGTAAGGATGAGAGAAATGGGGGAGGCTGAGGAAAGGGAAAAGCTGAAATGGGGCATTGGCCTGGGCTAGGGCATGGCACTGAGTCCATCTGCAGGCTTCAGTCAGTACCTAGTACCTGTGCCAAGGCCCTGCGTAGGTACCTGATGATGACCTGGCATGCCTCTCCTCACGCCCCAGCACAGATCTGGACTGCCAGCTTTCCTTGCTGGACAGCTTATATGGAGCCATGTGTCTGCCCCTCGTAGGCGTCTCCAAGTTCAGGACCTCATCACAGAATAGACCTTGGGGTTCAGGGAAGCCAGACCCAGTCTCCTTCTTGTGGTGCCTCTGTGGAGTGGAGTGAGACACCCTTGGGCCAAAGCTTGACCCTGCCATGCTTGCTTTTGTGGCCTAGGGAAGATCTGGCTTTCATAGTAGGCCTGGGTCAGAGGTTGCCTGCAGGGCATCTTCCTTCTCACAGGGCCCTTCTGTATGGCCTCCTTTCACTCCTGAGGACTCCTCTATAATATTCCCTGCCTGCACTGCTGGTTAGACAAACTCCTTATAATGCTGTCATTGCAACCTAAAGACAGAATGGAAGGGAGGTAGGCCTTTAAGTCCTGTCTTTCCTTGTGAGCATGCTCAGACACCACTGGCCCAGTGAAGTTGTCAGCTGTCACACCTGTGTGCATCGTCACCCTGCTTGGTGGCTGCAGACACACAAAGTCGCGGGCAGAGTGGCTGAGGTGACGTGGTTCTCTGAAATGGTGAACAACCCTTGGGCAGCTTCCAAACAAAACACGGTACCGTCTTTCCCTAATTTACATGCAGTTCCAGGGCTGGAAATTTTAGTGGATATTACAACCATGAAAAAGCATTTTGTTTTCTGTGTGAAATGGACCTATGTTCTGGCTTTCATAACTGGACTGCTTGTTTACAGATGTTTTGAATATCTGGCATGATACTGAACAGTTAGCTTAGGACTGACCCACCCCTTGGCAGGAAGCTGGTCTTTACCCCACTGAATGACAGTGGCCGCCAGTCACTGTGACCACCAGAAACCCTCCAGTGCCTTCCACTCTGCTCCCTGGAGTGGCCCTCTCCTAACCCCCATTGCAGTGATGCCTGGACTGAGGGTGTAGACTGAAGAGCTGGGGAAGAGAGTGGGCGAGCAGCCACCCCACATCACGGGGCTTCCTGGGGGAGGACCCTCAGAGCTGGGTGGATTCAGATCGGGGTGGAGCTAGTGGGATTTCTCAGACACCAAAACTGTGCCTTGCCCTGCAGGCTTTCCCAGCCTTTGGACCAATCTGTGGGACGAGTAATCTTTTCCACAGAGGACAGAATTCTGAGCCTCTCTGAAGGCCAAAGAATCATTTCCACTTCTTCCTCCCAGGCCACATCTTGACACGGCGCTGTTTCCTGGAGGTGGGGATGCCCTCCTTTATGGGGCGGTGGTAGGGGCACTTCTCTCCTTGGCTAAACCCACTGTAAGAGGGAAACACAGTATGCATTTACTATTCCCAGCCTATGGAGTGGGGAGGGAGGGGTGGCTCACTGCCACTGGCCATCACCAAGAGAGCATCTTAAAGTTCAAGAGTGGTTTCTGCCAAATGTGTGCCGCTCTCCCTCCTGCCTGCCATCATAATGTCAAAATCCTGCCAGGGACTGACTGTATTCTCTCATAGTTACTGATCCTTTTTGCAGACAGGAGGCATGGGTACCACATCTCCATCCCTACTGTTGAACTGTCTGGAGCTGGCACCCTGCTGCTGGCCCATCATCCTTCTTGGGTTTTACATGCTTTCCAGAAGTTAGAAGGAACATTAATAGCAGTCTTAAGAAGAACAACATGGACATAGGAATTAACTATTTAGCTTGTTTAAAAGGATGGTTGTAAATACACACCTCTGTTAACACCCATGGTTCTAGACTTGCTGTCCATCCTCAGGTTTTATAGAAACCAACAGCCATTTCCTCTGGATTTCTTACCACCCCATCACCGCCCTTGCTTTCCGAGCTTGGATAAAAACAGGTGACTTTTGGTGATCATTATTGTCCTGCCTGGGTATCTTGAGGCAGACAGGACAAGTGTCCAAGAATATGCAGGGTCGGTTCAGACAGCATGGAGCCTGGTATCATTGGCTCTTTGGCCCATCTTAATGGAGATGCTGAGCTCTGTGAACCTGCAGCATCACGAGTGAGAGAAAGATGAGCGCTAGGTTCACAGATGCATAGAGAGCTCAGCTTTTCAGTTTTGGGACCATGGTCTCTCCATGATTAAACATAACCTGAGAGCTTTAAGAAGGGTCTGGATTTATTTACTAGGTTGCCCTTCTCCATCCTTAGGAGGGTCTCAGATTTGTTGAGGGCATGTTTCCTTGGGTCCCTGGTGGGTCCCTGATTCTCCAGGATCTCCATTGCCACAAAGAGGCATTTTGCATCTTTTCTGCCTGACTTGGCCAGTGTCCCTATAACAGGAACCAAGGCGTTCCCTGAGAAAGAGGATCCTGGGCCTTGAGAAGCCCTGGCAGTGTATCTATTCCAGTAGCCAGATGTTTCAGGCTCCTTTTAGGAAGTGTCCAGATAGCCTTCTATTGGTTGCTTGTGGTGGACCAGGGCTCTAGCGGGAGCTTGCAAACTGAACAGCCTGGAGGACAGTCACTGACAAGCCAGGCAGCAGGAATCTAATGCAAGCCTTTGATGTGGCCTCGAGGATTGTTTATTCATTTCAAAAACAGTATGAAATATTTTGATATGTGTAGTAGAGAGATTTAAAGCCTATTTTAAAATATATACCTTGTAAATTTTACCTATGTTTGTGGAAAGTTGTTTGAGATGGGGCAGTGCCTAGAATCACGTTACCTATTTCCTCTGACCTAAAAGGGAGCAGAGAAAGTTAGAAACTCTTAGTCCTAAAGCCACACCTCTGGGTCGCTGCCCTTCCTTCTGAAGCCTTCTCTGTGCAAAGCCAGACTGGAGCCCATGACCTGTCATATCTGCCGCTCCCTGCTCGGAACCAGTGGCTTCCTGCCAGGACAGACTAAAGCCAGCACTGTTGTCACCACAGAGAGTCCTGCAGGACAGTTCCAGCTTCTCCTATGGCCTCACTAGCTCCTCGTTGCTTACTGGGCTCTTCTTCTCATGCCTTCTTGTGTCCCTTCTCTGGAACACCGATCTTAGGGCCTTTGCTCACTATCACCCCCACCACACCCAGAATGCACATCCTTACGTGGCCACACAGCTTCTGCCTCCCCTCCCCTCGACCCTGCGCAGACAGACCTTCCCCTACACTGACTGCCCTGCATCTCCTCACTGTCTAGCTTCTTCCCTTTGTTTTCACTCATAGCGTTTGGTAGGGTTAATTTATTTCTTTGAAATGGTCATCTGTCCTGCCAGAAGGCAAGTACCACGCGAGTCAAGGTTTTTATTTCTTGCTCAGCACGTTTATGGTGCCCAGAGCAGAGGGAAGCTGGATCTCTGGTGCCTCTTCCTGGCACACAGCTAGGTATTCAGTGCGTGCTCATTGTTAACATCGGATATATCAATTCCTTTTCCATTTTTTTGGTATGGATGTTCAGACCCCGCCCTTTCCTGGTGTTTGTTTTTGTGGCACTGGGGACTAAGCTCGGAACCCTGAGTATTCTAAGCATGTGCTCTGCCACTGAACTGTATCCCCAGTGGCCTTTTCGTTGAGTGGAACTCTTAAAAATGTTTACTCTCGTGAGGAAAATTTTTCATAAGTCCAGGAAAAGCTATGGTACAGTGCCTTGTGGTGAGGCAGATTCTCCTACTCCACGTTTGCCATCAGCAGCTTTTCAGTCCGGTGTCCAGCTCCTTCAGTGGGTGTTACAGAGGCTGGGCTGGCAGAGGGCATGCTTGGTAAATGATTCCCTCATAACTGTGAGACGGTCTCAGTTCCTTGACTGATACACACTTTGTGAGTAATAGGCCATTCAGTAAGAAACGCATGTGTGCTGGAGGAGAAACTACCCAAACACC
The DNA here is from genome assembly GCF_950005125.1 of Chionomys nivalis. Taxonomy (NCBI): domain Eukaryota; kingdom Metazoa; phylum Chordata; class Mammalia; order Rodentia; family Cricetidae; genus Chionomys; species Chionomys nivalis. The sequence continues at coordinate 40,131,278 of NC_080096.1, read as the reverse complement.
GTTCGCAAACTGCATGTTTAAGCAGCTGAAGCTTTTGAATCGGACTTTCTGCGTTGCGGTGGCGTCTCACTGTATCATGTCTAATGCCTATCAAGTTTCTGTTTATTTTCTGTAGTTGGCTCAACCATTCTTTTGGTGGGCATAGAAAAGGTCTCCTGTTCTTTTCTATTACTAGTGGCTCTAAACTATTAAACTAACGGAGTTTTTTTCTGGGTGGGATGGGATGGGGCAGAAGAGAGGGAGGGGAGTATAGGCATGCACATGGGAAGGGGTGGAGAGGGAGGGAGAGGGAAATGCAGGCACACATGGGGAGGGGTGGGGAGGGAGGGGGAGTATAGGCACACATGGGAAGGGGTGGGGAGGGAGGGAGGGAAGGAGGAACGGAGAGGGGGGAGTACAGGCACTCATGGGAAGGGGTGGAGAGGGAGGGAGAGGGAAATGCAGGCACACATGGGTAGGAGTGGGGAGGGAGGGGTGAGTATAGGCACACATGGGGGAGGGGGGAGGAGGGAGGGCGGAGGAGCACAGGCACACATAGGATGCTGTACGTACATGGATGTTGTAGGGGAGTTGTCAGGAGTGTATGCTCTTCTACATGTTAGGGATCAAGTGCAGCTGCCAGGCTTGCACAGCAAGTGCCTCACCCACCAAGCCATCTTCCCAGCTGACTGCTGATTCTCAGTGGGACTAGCCCGGTCATGCGTGAGGAAGCAGGAGTGTTGCTGATAGCGTACAGGGATAGTGCCCTTTGGATAGTAAGTGAGGCCGTGCTTAACACTGTGCATATCTTTGGACTTAGGAAATTATCCCAAGGCTATAAAATATGAATAAATGTAAGATAGGTGATCACAACATGACTGTTTTTCTCTTTTCTAAACAATTTTTCACTATAACTTATATGGAATAAAGTATGGACAGCCGTGAAATAGGAACTACATGGTCAAGACAATTATTTATTGGAAGAGTATTTTCATACCTGGCCTGTAACAAAATGACTTGTATCAGACTATGCTTCTGCCTTGGTCTGTCTTATGCTGTTGCTGTCCAGAACCTGAGCAGAGGTCTTGTATACTGAACAGAATTTATGACTTGTTCTGGAGGCTATAGCTGTGAAATTCGAGGGCATCTGGCGGCAGTTTTCTTGCCGCTTCATGTCGTGGCAGAAGGCTGCGTAGCTGGGGCATTAAATAGGGCAAGAGAGAGCAAGAGGGTGCCAGTCCACTCTGTGTGATGCTGACTAGTCTCCCACTACAAGAAACCCTCTCCCCAGACAAAGGCGTTATCCACGCATGCGAGCAGAGCCCCTGTGAGATAAACACCTGCTATAGAGTCAGCTCTTACTACCACACAGCAGGAATTAAAGTTCAACATGGTGGGCTTTAGGGGTGGGGTGCATTTAATCCTTAAAGACATTAAAGAGTCACCAAGCAGCCAGGATCTGAAAGGTCAGCGTATGGGAGAGAAGAACAGTGCACTGAGGTGACGGTGACACTGGGTGCCACACCTTCCTGTCAGGTATTCACCGTTTGCAAGGCATGTAGAACACTCACGGAGCCTTTTGCAGCCTTACTGTGTGTGTAGCCTCTCGGTCGGAGTTTAGGGCCCCAGGACAGCCAGAGCCTGAAAGGCCACTCCCAGGGAGACAGAGACGCTGAATCTGTCATCCTGCGTTGCTTTTTCTGCCCCTCATGTTTGCTGGTGCAGAAGAGGTGTAGGCAAGGGGCGAGAATGTGGACAGAGCCTGACAGTTAGAGGCCAAGAAGCTAGACAAGCTTTCCATGGCTTTGCGTTCTAGGAAGACAGATACTAAAGTTCAGAGTCCAGAAGGAGGAGCCTGACATCTCATGCCTCCAATCGGAACCCCTGAAGGGGAGCACCCTACAAGAAAGGATGAGCTAGACGCATGGCAACAGAAAGCCAAGGCTACACAGAGATTGATAGGACCAAAAGTGGGGAAACACAGCACGGGTTCAGAAGTGGTCCAGATGCTGGTGTTATTAGACATAGGAACATGAACAGGGTAGGATAGAATAGCAGAATTAAAATAAGGGGGATGAATGTCAACGAGAATGTGTTGTGTATGGGGCAGGTGGATGGAGTTGAGTCCTGTGTTTTTTGCTCTGCCAATGCAGGAAAAAAAAAGCTTACCTATTAGACAGTAATATGTCAAGGTAACCATGAAAAGTAGAGCAAGGCGTATCTGATGAGCTGACAGAGGCAGAAAACAGAGTCATAAAAGCCACTTAATATGAAAGAAGTTGAGGATGAAGAAGAAAAAAAATACAGAATAGGTAGAACAAATAGGTTAATAGTAAAATTTTAGATTTAATTCAGAACATATGGTAATTACATTGAATATAAGTGGTGTGAATGGACTAAAATCACATTAGAAAGACTGCCAGAGTGCATAAAGATTGCTTCATAGGATATTGTATTAACAAGGTCTTTTTGGCTGTAAAAGGTGTTAAACACTGTAAGAATCAACCTGTTCTCAAGTGCTGAGAACTGCTCCCCTGTTCTGCTTGAGGTTCCTGAGTTTCTGATTTTGTCCTCACGCCAATTCTCTTTGTGACCTAATAGCTCCTCCTTGAACAAGATGGCTTCAACCAGTTCCCAGTGCTACCCATATCCGCAGGCAAGAGAAGCGAGGATGCTCTCTCCTGGTTGTGAAGTAGAAGCTCCAGGCTTCTGACCTAAACCAACTTGTGCTCAATGTCTGTGCTAGTCCCTAGCTGAGAGGACTAGACCACGCTGATTGGCACGGGGGTAAGGCAGAGGGCAGATGCAGTGCACAGTGCCTGCCGTGCGTTAGGATCTGCACTGGGTACCTCGTGTCGTGTGGCAATGGTCTCAGCTTCACATGCTGTGCCATAAAAAAGAGGAAGCGTGTGCTCTTCACAAGGTCTCAGAGCTGGTCAATGACAAAGCATCTGCCAGCAGACCTTCCTTTCTCGTTTTCAAGCTTTGTAGATAGGGTTCATCTTCTTTCCTGTCTCTATCATCAAGGGGAAGGGGCAGATTGGATACTGGGGTTGTGGCCTAAGCATTTCTCTTCCTCCAGGTTCATGTGTTGCATCCTAGCCCCCAGTGTGGCTGCATTTGCAGTAGAGAAGTGATAAGGTTAGGTGGGCTTATAAGTGTAGGGTCCTGACGAGCAGAACTAGTGTGTTAATAAACACTGGAATGCTCGCCACTCTCTTTCTGTGAGCATGTGCCAAGGCCAGGCCATGTGAGCCCGTGGTGAGAAAGTAGTGTCTGCAAGCCATGAAAAATAGCCTTCACCAGAACCCAGACTGCCTGGGTCTTCAATCTAAGCCTTCTAGTCTCTACACTTTTGAAGAACATAAAATTCAATTGTCCAACCACTTTGGCTGTGTGCTTCTTGTAACACTTGCAGGAAACTCACATGGGGACTGTGTTGGACTGTGCTTGTTGTTACAGCTGCTGGAGACTCACACATGGGGAGAGCGATGGGCTGTGTGCTTGTTGTAACAGTCGCTGGAGACTCACACACTGGGACAGTGATGGGCTGTGTGCTTGTTGTAACAACAGCCACATGAGACTCACACACCGGGAGAGTGACAGGTTCTGTTCTTGTTGTAACAGCCACGTGAGAATCGCACATCAGGAGAGTGATGGGTCACATCTTCTCTCCATGGTCTTGATAAAGAGCAGCCTTCCTGGTATGGTGGAGCTTGCCTTGTATGCTGACAGTTGTTTACCGTGGCGTGACCATAGACACATCTCATACTCTGCCTGTGTCATGGGCAGAGCCAAGGACTACACAGGACAGATAACAGGAATGTCATTAACTTTGGTATTTATTCATCATTACATGGAAAAAACAGAACAAGAAGATATGTTGATCATTTTATCATTCTGATTTTTACAAGTAAAAGCAGTATGCAGATATATGGAAAGGAACTGCCGAGCTCTTTCTTTCTTTCTTTCTTTCTTTCTTTCTTTCTTTCTTTCTTTCTTTCTTTCTTTCTTTCTGACTGTTTTCTCCTTGTTCAGTGTGGCTCTCTGGCTAGTAGCCACTGACTTTTTCATTATTGTCTATCTTCATTTTTTTTTTTTATTTTTACAATTAGTACATAAGAATGTGAGGAAAGAATTTGCCCTTCCATGTGTCTGTATGCCAGCATGTTTATGTTCACGTGTGTAACCATCTTGGGCTGTCCATGGCCTGTCTGGTCTGGGATAGAGCTGCGGCTTTGCTCAGTTTCTGTGGCCGTGCCATCTTGAGGTGAGCTGGCTCAGGTTTTATTGGCCTGAGTCCCTATAAATCTAGCTTAGCTTTAAAGGGGAATTTATGGGGTTCTTGTGGTCTGGGATAAGAGACGATGGGCGGCTTTAAGCCTGAAGCAAGACTTCAGCCATCAGGAGCTGCTGCTGTGGAGGCCCTGTCCAGGTTACAGGCCCCCTGGTAGCCATGAATACCCCAACACTCCAGTAAGTGAGTGGGCCTCGGCTTTCTGTCTTGCTCAGATGCAGAGAAACCTGGCCTTCTGTTCCTTGCTGCTTCTCCTCCAGTTGACCCAGCTGCACGTCGGGGTCCCACGTGTTAAGAAAAGAGGCTCTTCTGTGCCTCTTCTCTGTCCCCTTAGGTGAGCTCCTCACTGGGCCTGGAATAGGAGCCCCGAGTCCTCTGTGCTCTGTGATGCCTCTGCTGCTTACTGCTCAGAGGGGGAAGCTGAGGCGCAGCATAGCCTGTGCTCACTCACACTCCTGGGGAAGGGCTGCTGGCAAGGCGCCTGGCCTGAGGCTGCTCTTCTGTGCTCACTGACGCTCTCTGCTCAGGAGAGCAGCCTTTATCCCCATGCCTGTCAAGAGACCAAAACACAGGGGCCTTTTTCAGAATGCCAGCTGCACCAGAAGCCACGCCAGGGGTCCTGCGTGCATTGTCTCCTCCAGTGTGCACAGCCACCCCTCAGCTGAGATTCTGAACCCCATTTTGCATAGGAAGAATCAGATGTAGAGGGGGAAGCCATCCAGAAAGGCAATCAATGGTGGACTTGGACTTTACCTTCGGTGTGTGTGCTGAGGTTGTTCAGTTCCCCTAAGTAACACTGTCTGACAGAGGAGGCACTGGAGCGGACTTGTATGGGGAAGGTTGGGCCAGTTCACAGCTGGAGCTAGGCCTGCTAACAGCAGTTCTGAGACCAAGATCTTTGTCCTGGGGCTATGGCAGGCTTTTGTGGGAGGTGGAGCTTTAACTGTTCCTACAAGCCAGTGTGCAGCACAGCCAGTGTGTGTGTGTGTGTGTAGGAGATATAATCCAGCTCTAGGGATAGAGATGAGATGTGAAGTGTGGGACCTGGGCCATGTGCACAGGGGCCCTTGTGTGGCAGCTACTCACAGGACTGCTAGGAGCTGGGCATGGTGGGGGAGCTGAAAGAGGGCTGAGACCAGAGGACGTCCTGGAGGAGAGGAACTTCCAGGGGTCTCTGGACTGGTAAGGACATGCCCTAGCACAACATTGTGAGAATGAGCCGTAACACCCAGATGGATGGGTGAACCCAGGCTGTGGGGCCCTAGGGCCAAGCTGGAGCCCCATCCATCAGTGTGCCCACCAGGGCTAGCCTTGTGCTGAGTGGTTGACTTTCCGTTGTCAGTGCTACCCTTAAATGTTTCCCCACTTCACAGATGTAGAAAAGGATAGCAGTTCTGGGTTGAATCCTTGGCTCCTAACGGCCGTGGTTGTCTTTCTTATCGTGTGATAAAAAATATCTGTCCAAACTTAAGGAAGTTTAAAGTTTCAGCTTACAGTTCCAGGCCATGACTGACAAGACAACATGGAGGCAGAAGAATGAGGTAGCTATTCATGTCATGGCAGCAGAGAGCTTGAGCCAGAAGCCAAGCCTCACAGTAACCCTCAAAAGCCTGTCCCAATGTTTCACAACCTCCTAAAACTGTACCACTGGCTGGGGACCAAGGTTTCAAATATATGGGCCTGTGAGGGACATTTCATACTCAAACCATCACATCCCAAGAGCCAAGGATCTGTCTTCCTAATTAAGTTCTGAGGTGCAGCCCCTCTCCTTTCTGTGTTGTTTGGGTTCTTCCATGGCAGGGTGGAGTAGCCGTGGCTCCCCAGTCAGCCGCTGGTTGTCTACTGGTTTGCAGAAATACTTGGCTGACTAGGTGGCTAAGTCACCAGGCACTTCTGACCTCTGCACTTGCTGTGTGGACTTGGGCAGCTTACTTGCTGCTCTGAGCCTGCCTACCAGCTCCTGAGGACTGCATTGAGTCTCACAGTAGAGTGTGAAGATTTGATGTAGCCTGTCCCTGGTCTGGTAGCTGGTTGGTTCTAAGAACTTGCTTGTTGGAAAACAGAAATCAGTTATCACGTAGGCTTTTCTGGTCCCTGCACATGGCTGGAGGTTACTATAGGAGGCGCCCCGGGCCTTGGATGCTGAGGGTGGCAGGTTTCAGCCCAGTAGAATGTTCTCGTGGGAGTCACTTTGGGTGTGGTTCTACTTTATATTCAGGGGATTATGGTAACGTGCAAGGCTTCTGGGTATACCATGAGAGCCATTTCCTTCAGACTGGTCACTGGGGCTTCATTCAGGCTACTGAACCCTGCGTTTGATGAACCCTGAGTCTGGGGTTTGTCCTTCAGAGTCTGGCTTTGGACCATCTAGACCTGGCCTGCCTAGGGATGAACTGCTTCTCAGAGCCCTGCCTGAGCTCCAGGAAGCACAGCACAAGCAACTAGCATCATTCTTACTCTTTGAGTGTTCAGTATAAGCTAAGACTCCGTCATATGTGTCTCCTTTGTCACCACAACCCTGTGAAGTAGGTGTCATGCAAGAAATCCGAGGCCAGGCCAGGAAAGCAGACCCATTTCTTACCTAGCTTCAGAAGTGTGAGTCCATGCTCTGCTGATCCTTTTCCCTTTGGAGCCTGTTTCTTTGTACACTCACAGAACAGATGACCAGGTCCAGCCCTGACTCTGAAGGATTTCTCACCATTTGTCAAGGGGCTTCTTGTGCCTGGAGAAAGTCAGGAAGTAAGGTCCATTCTTGGCTTTCATGGCCTAGAAGGAAACACAGCTACTCTGTGCCCAACTTTATCTGGATACTCCTACATTAGGGCCACAGGGTACTAGACAGACAGCTCCCATCCTCCCTCCTGGAGACAAACATGAACAGGAGCAGGCCTACTCTGGGTCTCGTGACGCCCGTGGGGATGGAGAAAAAGACTCCACCAGAGAGGAGATGGTGCCTACATTTGTTCTGTAGATGTATCTCTGTGGAAGAGATGGCAGCCTGAGGTTCGATGTCCAGCCTTTGAGGAAGCAGGAGACCTAGAGCAGTTTGGCATGGACTAGAGCTCCAGCTGTGCCAGTGGTTGCTAGGTGACCTTAGGTGACCAGTCGTCGACTCTGATGCTCAGCTCTGCCAAGTTCAGAGGTCAGATCTTCACGCTGGGCCTAGTGGAGGACAGGAGGCAAGGACTTGAGCAGGCTTGCAGCAGCAGCTAATGCCAACTTTGACCTCAGAGCCTCTCCCTTTCTTTCCAGCATCACTTCTTTGTTTATTGCTGGGAGGGCTCTCCCGGACTCCAGCAGAGAAGCAGCTAAAAGGTCCAACCATTCCTTCATCTACTGTTTGTTGCTGATGACTCTAATCAGCTCAGTCTGTCTTTCCTGTGTGACCTTGGCAAAACAGTTAACCCTATTCTGTCTACATTTACTGTTTGGGAACATTTGTTCGGGGCAGATGAGGGGGGGTGGGACAGACAGAACAATACTTGGGTTTCAAAGTCCAAGAGGTCGGGGCTTGGATTGTGTCCCTGAGCCTGGTCAGAGGCCTTCTATCTCTTCAGCAGAGCTGGGAAAACAAAACAACAACAATAAAAACTGTTTCAAGCCTGCCCTCGGATGGGTACCAGGAGGCTTGAAGAGGAAGGACTGGATACATGCAAGGCCTATCACCACTCCTCCCCGGGCCTGTCCCCATTGTTCCTTAAGTCCACCTTCCTTCTCTGCATTCCGCTTGCAGGAGGAAGTACATGACCCAGATGGCTCTGAATTTCTGGAAGGAAGCTTAGAACCACCCTAACCTCCAGGATCTGGGAGAGATCCTGGCAGAACAGCCCCCGTGATGCTCTCTGCTCCAAATGCCATTAGTGGTCATAAAATTATCCACAGTTTTTGGAGGCCAGTCCCAGGGTTTGCCTCAGTGGGACAATAAAATCGCATGCAGAAACGATCTGGAAAAGGCGAGGACGGCCAAGCAGAGTCGGAGTTAAATGAGCTGCAGCCTGCTCTCATTAACTCAGGCCATTCACATTTGTTACCAGGGATTTCTTTTTAATTAAAAAACAACCAAGTTATTAAAGCATAACCCTAAGAAGGGCTGACTGGGCAGCCGCCGAATCCAGCGGAGCGAGCGGTCCACGCAGCAGGACAGGCCGGTGCCGCCAGGGAAATGGCGTGGAACAGATGTTATTTGGAGCACTCACCCAACCCAGGGCCTTGAAAGTTGTGCCTTCTCATCTGTACACTGTAAAGTGCTGTTCAGAACTGCCGAGAGTTAGTACTGTCTGTCATAGCGACCTGGTCTCAGCCCAACTAGGACTGGAAGTGCTGTCTTAAAAGGCCACTCCTAATCACACAGAAGTTACGGTGTGGGGCTGGGGCTGGCAGATTCGGGACAAGAACACAGCACAGATTTCTAGTTGTGGGCTCTTGGGTGATCAATGTAATTTGCATGAGCCTCAGTTTCCCCATGTATTGAAATAAGTATACTCACATCCCCTGGCAGGCAGCGGGGAATTCATGGCTTGTATGTAGTAGATCATATGTGGCCTCATTGCTGTCCTTGTCCTTAGCTTAGGGGTTTCCTGTTTCTTTGCTCAGGGTTAGCAGTACCTAGACTACTTGGACAGTCAGTATAACATTTTGCCACGTCTCTGAGGCATTTTAATCTTTCAAAGTGCTGCATAACCCAAGAGTACTCTTCTTTCCTGGGGCTCCTGCAGGTGCTAGCACTGTGGTACCCAGAGGAGCAGAGGGTCAGTGCACATCGGGACGGGTCTGAGTTGTAGAATGGGTTCTGGGAAGTGAAGAGGCTCATGCCATGATCCTCATGTTCCAAAGCATTACTCCCAGAAGTGACAGGGCATAAAGCTGAAAGGAATATTTTCCAGATTAATTGCCCTTGCCCATAGATGAGCATCTGTAGTTGAGGGGTGGTGAGAGAGGCTTATAGCAAGCATATCTGACATTTGTGTTCACGTTACGGGGTTTTTAGGGCCATTTCATGTACAGCCTCAACTGAGGCAGTCACAGAACCTATAAGCAGACAAGAGTGTAGAGAATAGGATAGCTGGGCCATCAGAGAACCACAGGACACAGAGATGAGTAACCATACTGTCTGTGGTGTGATGGGATCTTGAAGCAGTATAGAGTAGGCTTTAGTATAAAGTGCCCCTAGATGATAAAGTTGGACAGACACTACCTTCTTGACACATGTACCCCAAACACCTCCACTTCCAGGGCCCCCTGCTGCAGCATCGCCTCCCAACCTCTGAGGCACACCCAGGATGGCAACTCCCAAGTCCGGCATGTTAGAACCCAAGCCCCTGCCCAGCATCTGAGTTCCCACTCTGACGTGGTTGTAGATAACAGTCGAAGGGCATTGAGGAACCATCACTGGCTCACCAGTGTGTCTCACTCCTAGAACAGTGTCTGACTGACAGAATTCACTGTTTGCCGACAGTCATTCAAGCAATGGAGCTTAGCATGCACACCTGAGAACTGACGGTTTTTAATCACAGATTCTGCCAAGTGATTCTGGGAACCAAATAAGATGTCCCAGGCCTCAAATGCAGCAAGGCGTTCAGATGGCTTCAGGGCTCTGTCCTCTCCCCAAGCTCCCTGGTAGCTGTTCATTCACCTGTCTCCTCTTTCCTGTTGTTTCCACCTAGTGAATGGGAGCTACGGACACTGCCCAGAGAAGAGCCTGCTGGACCTGGACCTGCCCGAGGGTCCCAGCCCCTCCTGCCACCAGGGTCTGTTTCTCCCTGCAGGGACCTCACCTCCCCGGGATCATCCCCCTGTCTGCGAGAGGCTGCTTCATTTCCCCCACCCTAACAGGTATGTGTCCATCCCTTCCACCTCACCTAGTCTGCCTGGCTAACGGGTCACACAGAGAAACTGAGACGCAAAGGGACCAGGACGTGTCTGAGTCAGTTGGCACAGAGATGCCTAGTGCAGGCCCTCCTTGTTTTGTCAAGAGATCCCAGGGGACACAAAGATGGCTTCAGTGAGGTGCATGTCCCTGTTTCACAGGCTGAGGTGGCTCTATGTGCATGTTTTTTGGGGTGCACACTACTGATCCTTGAGGGCAGCATGCCTGGAGCCCACTTCATGGGCATGTGGCTCTGGATACCGGCCCAGATCCTAGTTTGTGCTCCATTGCTCCACCAGCGACATAGTGCCTGCCCTGTGTCCAGTGCTGGGCCAGTGCTGGTGTCCTTGGGGGTCGGGGCAAGGATCCCCATTCCAGGAGTGTTGAACATTACTAAATAGGAGAACACTGAGACTTTTGATTTCCTGTGGCCTTCTCTGATATCAGCAAGGCTTCTGTTTTGAAAGAGTTAATTCATTTGGTCAGGCTGTCATAATAAATGTCATAGATTGGGTGGCTTAAATAAAAGACATTTATTTCTCACAGTTCTGGGGGGCTGGAAGCCCAAGATCAAGGGTTGATAGGTGTTGTTTCCCCTGGCCTGTCCCCTTGACTGACAGGCAGTCACATGGCCAACTCTTTATCTCTGGGGTCTCTGCTCCTATCTTATAAAGGAATCAGACATATTGTCGTAAGGGCCTTCATAACCCTATGTATGTAGTTTAATTTCATGCTTAAGGCCCTGTCTCCAAATGTAGACTTCTGACATAAATTGGGAGAGGCTCGTCTAGCCCATAACAGGAATAAGTATCTCTTAGGCTTCAAGTTGCCTGTTAGTTAGTGATAGTCACGTGTTTCTGTTGCCTGGATTAGTCCCCGATGATGTGGCAGGACATGTTCCTGGGGGTGGAAAGGGGAGATGAATTTTATGTTGGACTGTGTGGGCTGTTTGTTGCTTTAATTTTGCTATTAAAAAAAAACCCAGAAGCATCATTTATTCCTTTGAGTATCATTTTGACAGTACCAGGCACAGGAGAGTCTGTATCAGAATTCTCTTGCTGGTTCAGTGTTGGCTACACAACCTCTGATTGGCTGGATCTGAGCCGACACTTTTAGTTCCCCTCATCTTCTCAGAGAACATGGCCCCATTCTAGACCATACCCGAGTCCAGACCTGCCTCTGCAGTGGGCCTCCCTCTGTATTCTGTTGTCCTTCCTGTCTCTAGCCCTTGCTCTTCCGCCTGGCTTGGTCACCTTGCCTGCAGCCTAGTTCCCAGTGCTGATGAGTCACTGTCTCACTGGGTCCCACAGACCTGGGCCCAGGTCCCCCTGCTGTCAAGTGGCCGTCATGGAGTACTTACCAAATGGAAACTGAGGCAGGGAGAATGTGTCACTCATGTCACTAGCCCATTGACGTCTATCTGTGAGGCAGTGCAGAGGTTTAAGTAACGTTAGCAATATCCCAATTTTGACATTTCTGTGCTTAATATAGGTGTCCTCCCTACCCTCACTGTGGTCAGTATAATGTTTGAATGAGATCCTGTCTCACTTCTATCACTAGGTCTGGGGAAAGATACCTAGCCTCTAGAGCCCCTTTCTTGATCTGTAAAGTACAAAGAGAAGCACGCAGTAAAGAGGCCTCATAGAACCAGGAGGCCTCGGCATCAGGCCCCAGCTTCCTGTCTCTACGCTACCCCTGTGACCTCCTGGCTCTGTGCTGAGTGGGCCCACATGTTCACAACACGAGGCCACGGCCTTTTGAAGCCCCTCCCCCGACTCTCTGTATTGCTGACTGCCAATATTTCTTAGCAGAATCATCACATACCACTGAGTAAAGAGACCTCAGCTGAGGCTATGGGCTTTGAGGACACAGAGACTGAGCCCCTAGATGTGAAGACCTCCCCTCACAATACCTCTATTGCAAAAACTGATGGCTCAAGTTGAACAGCTTCACAAAGAGCCCAAGACAACGATCCAAAGGAGGTCTATGCCCTTGACTTAGAATGTTGATGCCCTAAAGAAATGATACGGTTCTCCCAGTCAGCATGGTGGTAGGATGCTGGCTTCCCAGGAACGGCATTGTGAGCTTGCTGGAATTCTGACTCATAAAGACCCAGCCGTCTGCTCTTGCTCCATCACCTTTGGCTTTGCTATTGCGAGCATGTTTAAAACAGGAGGCACATGTCCTTTAAAGCTTTGCTCCTGTACCAGATAGAACTTAGTACTCATCATTCCACTGTTAAGATATGAGTCAGCTTGCAGGGGTGGGGTACCTGGTGCATCTGCCTCTTAGCCACTGTGCACTCAGGGCCCTGGGCTCACAAATTCTAGAGAGATTATAGAGCTCAGAACCACCTGCCAGGCCACCCAGGGACAGGGAGAAAAAGCCAGACCCTGCCACACCCTTGAGACCTCAGGCTGGAACCTCACAGTCTTCCCACAGAGGACATTCTGATTACTGTCAGTTACATTCCTAATGCAGTCAGATGCTGCAGCCTTTGTCAGTTCATTGACCTGGAGCCATTTGTAAAAGCTCCAGACTGGTGCTTCCCACTGCCCTGTCTGCCAGCATTGTGCCCCACTAAAGCGGCAGCTATGATGTCATTTCTCTAAATTTTGTAAAGTCCCTACTTTCCTATTGACTCTTTCAGTAGAACTTGCTGCTGGCTGTGGCAGTCCCAGTGTCCCCACCCCTGGGCACGGGATGTGCATTTGCTCCTCAGCAGAGATGCTGAGGGAGAAGCGCCCAGTGGGAAGTTGTTTAGTGTCTAAGAGACAGGCATGTCCCGCGGGCCTCCATTCAAGGAGAGCTTGCAGTCAGTTCTGCACAGGAGATGGAAACTGGGCTCCTGGTCCAGGCCTGGCACTGACTTGCTACTGCATGATGGCCCAGGCCCTCAAGCCTCAGGTCCTACTTCCCCCACTGATCCTGAGTGATCTAGGGTGAGAGGCCAAGCTCTGAGTGCCTCCAGCTCTGGCATCATCTAAGCTCCTGGAGCCAGAGGGGCAGGGACTAGTTCTCAAGGCAGTCTTAGCGAGCTCAGTTCTGCCTGTGGGAGCCATGGGAAGTGGTCTTGTAGAAGCAGTAATAATGGTACCATGGCCTAACCCTCTCCTTCCCAGGGTGCTAACCCTTAAACCCAGCCATCACCCTCTTGGTTCTCCATGTAGTGGTGTGGTTCTTGTCTCACAGAGGAGGAAGCAGAGCCAGACAGGGCAATGCTAGTCAGGCTCTGAGCATAGGACCAGGCCTCCAGGTCCTAGATCAACTGGTCAGGTGCTTCTGCCAGTGTCACCCTCCAGGTCTCTCCCATCTTCAGTCTTCTGGTGACAGTCTCACCCTGACGTTTCTGTCTGTATCCTACCCTGTCACCACCCGCGGTGGTGGACGGGTCTGTGCAGAAATTCCTTTGCCTCCCTGAGCATGGCCTCCTGTAAAGGGGGTGGAAGAACTATCCCCCACTGGGGAAACTGCGGACCAGTCACATGGTAAAGATGGCCTCTGTGGCTAGCCCACATCCTGCCATTTTCATGATCAGGAACAGAATTGTTTGGCTATTGCTGAGGATAGAGGCCCCAAACTTGCCCAGAGTGAAGCAATTTGCTCGACTTTGCCATCTAGAATGGAGCTGACCTCAACCTCAGACTTGGTCTCCTATCTCCCATGTTCCTCCCCAGAACTGCAGCTCCACATACTCACATCTGAGCTCAAAATTCTGGGGCACCCTAAGACTCCTGTCCCCTCACTCTGTGCCTCAAGCTCCCACCCCGTCACACCAGCCATGGAAAGACAGGCTAGGTAGGGCTAGATGTCATTAAATGAAGTAAAGATTACAAGAAATTAAAATTCCAAGGGGCATGTAAGTAGAATTTAAACCCTGTTGGACTCGGAGACGCCTCAAAATGCCAACCATAGCCTTTTGCCCACAGCACTCACTTGAAACTCAGAGGGGAGGGTCGGGGCTGACCCTAGGGAAGCTGGGAGGCCAGCAAGATGGTGACAGAGTGGTGGATGGGCCGGGTTCTGGCAAAAGGTTGTAGCTTTCCTGGTATCCTCATTCATCCCCTGGTTAGCCTTCCTGCCTCTCCTGTCTCCAGCATCTTTTTCCTGGTATCCTCATCCCTTCCCTGGTTAGCCTTCTTGTCTCTTCTGTCTCCGGCATCTCTTTCTAGGCTGTCTCCTCCTCCTGCTGTTGCTTCTCTGCTTCCCACCTCTTCCCTGCCTTTGGCACAGCAAGTTCTGGTCTTTCACACACTCCGTCTCTCAACCTTCACTTCTTCTTGAAATCCTCCAGGTCCGTGTTGTCTGCTTCCGTGAGCCCTGCCTGACCCCTGGAGAGTGCCTGCCTTTCATAATCGCTCTGGCTACTGTCTTCCAGGTCACCCAGACCCCAGGCTACATACGTGAATGGCAGCCTCCAAGCAGCTCAACACATCAAGCAGGAAGCCCTACCTGACTACCAGGCCATGGCCAGTGCCCACACGCCCCTGCCCACCCACTGCCGGGCCCCATCTTCCACAAACCTGCAGCCAGAGCTGGACTTCTCAGGCCGAGGCCTCGCTAATCCTGCACCTTCCTGCTACCTTCTGGGCAATGAACCTGTCTCGGGCCTGGGTCCCCAACCCGAGGCCCACCTCCCTGAGGGCAGCCTGAAACGCTGTTGCCTCCTGGGCCTGCCCCCCACCTCTTCAGCCTCCTCTTCCCCCTGTGCCTCCTCTGACATCAATCCTGCCATCCACTCTTCCCAGACAGCTCTAGTTAGCTGTGTAAATGGACTCCGAAGCCCACCTTTGCCAGGAGAGCTGGGGGGACCTCCCAAGCGATCACAATCGGGGCCTGGGACTACATCCAGTGATGTCCACGAGGGCAGCTTGCAGCTCGAAGCATGCCGGAAGTCAGGCTTCCTGAAGCAGGAGCCCCTGGACGAGTTCTCGGAGCTCTTTGCTCCTCACCAGCAGGGTTTGCCACCCCCCTACCCACTGCCTCAGTTGCCAGCCGGCCCCAGCCTTGGAGGCCTCGGGCTCGGCCTGGCGGGCAGGATGGTTGCCGGGCGGCAGGCATGCCGCTGGGTGGACTGTTGCGCAGCCTACGAGCAGCAGGAGGAGCTGGTACGGCACATCGAGAAGAGCCACATCGACCAGCGCAAAGGCGAAGACTTCACCTGCTTCTGGGCTGGCTGCGTGCGCCGCTACAAGCCCTTCAACGCCCGCTACAAGCTGCTCATCCACATGAGGGTACACTCGGGCGAGAAGCCCAACAAGTGCATGGTGAGTCCAGGGGCTGCCAGACTCTCTCAGTGCCCCCTACAGAGCTGTACCACCCACTGCACTAGAAAGACCCCCTTTGGGAATAAGACCAGGCTCCCACAAAGTCTGGGGCTGGGGGTGCGGCCGATGAATAAGACCGTCTGGGTTCCTGTCTCTGGGAACCTTGACAGAATTGCCTTGTCCCTGCCGGGGGTCCTGGCCCCCACACTGAAGCATTAGATGGTGTTAGATGTAGTATAGCATGCCACACAGCTTGGTGCCATGTGACCTCTGAGCCTAAAGCAAGCCTGGCCAGGCTTATCTTTCCCATGTCACCTGAGAGTGGCAGATGGTGAGTGAAGTGTGCCCTCCTCCAGTCCTGGTCTTTACCTGGTGTACCTTGACAGCCCTGGCTTCTGTAGAGAGGTCCTGAACCTCTAGGACAGGCTTGGAGCTGAGGTCCAGGGCTGGCGTCTGGCTCTGCACGGCACCAACAATGCTCCGGAAGGGGTTGAGACAAAGGTCCAGGGAGAAAGAAGTATGTGTGTGCCTGAGCATTCATGCAGATGCACACGAGTTAGAAGCAGGCACCCTGCCTGGCCCTTCTGGCTGGTCATGTCCACGTCCTGTGCTTGCTAGAGTGGAAAGCTTTATCAGAGTCTAGGAGAGGGATCTTAGGCCCCGTACCCATCCTCTGCCCTCCAGACGCAGCAGCCTGGGATGGAGGGCTGGGGCCCGAGGCTGCTACACAACACCAATGGTACACAGCACCCGGGCCATGCGCGTCTCCCCTTCCTCACTGCCAGACAGTAGTGTTTCCAGCCTGCAGTTCTGTCCTGCCGGGCACTGCAGGCGTCACTTGCAGTCTTAAAAGGGGCTCCAGGTCCCTGTTCAGAGCACAAGGTCACACTTGTGGGGCATCAGATAAGAGGCGTTAGTCATTGTGGTGTAAAGTCATTTTCTTGGGGCCACACTTGTCCCCAGGGCTCACCTGCTTGTGACACTGAGCTAGATGTAGTGTGCTCTCCAGTCTTGAAGGATAGGGAGTCTATCAATCCATAGATAGGCTACAGGTGGACAGCCCTCGAAAGGAGGAGAGTAGACCTGGGCTTGTGAACTGTCGTGTGGCACAGAGGTGTGGGGGAAGGGCTCCGATCTGGTGGCGAATTTTACTTGGACGTTTTAGGGCAGACAATATGCAGGCAGGAGGGCTGGTGGCTAGGCTTGTCTCTGAAGATACCACATCCATGTTGGGTCTTAAGACACATGACTTAATGAAAATTAATGAAAGACTTGCCTTGTCTCCAGGATGGGAAAGATCAGCAAGTCCATAGGCCAGGGCCACTGGCACCAGTCTGTCTCCTCCCAAGACGCTGAGCCACAGTTGTCAATCACAGTTTCCTCCTGTTGGGAACCCAGGGTACCTGTGTAGACCCAGGAAGTAAACTAAGTGGCCAGCAGCTTTCTCATGCTGGAGCCTTCTGTGCAGAATCCCAGCATCCACGGGTGCCCTGCGAGATAACTTGAGCCCCAGCTGGGGGGCGCTGGGTGCTCAGTACAGCCTTGGGATCTCTCCTGGTCAAGGGTCCCACCTGATTCCATCCTCTACAGGACACTGGGGACCTAGGTTTGCTTCTATCACAGTCAGGGATGTGTCCTCAGGCTATCAGGGACCAGGCTGTGACATCCCTAGATGAAGTTTGAAGAGGCCCAGGGAGAGGAGCCCAGAGGACTTCCTGGGGGTGGTGTTGATGCCTCCTGGGGATTGTATTTAGTCTTTATCGGGTCACGATGAAACCCAAGGCTTTCACATATGGAAAAACAAGAGTCAGAGGTCAGATGAGTCTGGCCAGCTTCCCATACTCTTGAGTTTACCCCCTGCAGGTTAGAAGCACAATGGTGACTGTTAGGCAAGCAGCTGCTGAACACCAACTTCATAGGTGTTCTAAGTGGCAGCTTCATGTGATCCTCATCAGCTCTGTGAATAGATACTGTACACCTCCATTTTACAGATGAGAAAAATGGAGGCTCAGAGAGGTTGCACAATTGGTTCCAGGTCACACCGCTAGTCAGAGAAAATAGTACAAACAACAAGATAACAGAGGCTAAGAATCAGAATAGTAGTGATGATAAAGACAAGTTGTCCAAAATTATAACACTAGTAACCACCAGAGGAGTATTGAACCCACATCCCTATCTGTTGCAGTGCCCTTGTTAATAGAGCTGCTTCTCTGGGGCCCTGGGTGCAGCCATCTGCAGTGGGAACTTCATTGTAGCCCCACCCATGGTGGTGGAGTTGGTAACCAGGGCAACGGGCAGACCCCGGCCCACACCCAGGTGAATAACAGCTCCCATCCCTGTAAAATTATTAATTTCTCATGACAGGCCTGTGCTACTATGTCTGTAATAGACAAAGGAATCTTGGACCTGAGGCCTCTGGAGGACAGGAAATAGATGAGACGTTTTGATTGAGGAGTAAATGGCCCACTAAAATAGCAGTTAATCCTTTTATTATCTTCCCAGCAGCATTTCCACAGCTTTCATGAGGTAAGCTCCCCTTACCCCATCTAACTGCAACACCCCCGGTGATGGCAGCTGGTTTAAATTTAGCCTGTGAAGCCTCTGCTTGATCGGGTACCAGGCAGCCTGGGTGTGGAGAGAGGAGCCTGCTCCCCAGTACAGCTCCTTAGTCCTGAACCCTGCTGGCCTCCAGGTAACCCCGCCCTTGCCTGGCCCTGCCCGGCCAGCCCTGCCCTGTTTAGTAAAGAAGCCTGAGGAAGCTTCTAGATCTCCCTGCAATATCCTGTTATGGTTCCTGTTGCTCCTGGTGTTTTTCAGTCTTATTAAATCTGGGGCTTCAGTGCATTACCATAACAAGCCTATGTCCAACCCAAATACTGATGCGGCGCCTTGAAGACATGGTCTTTAGAAAGATTAGTCCCGGCTTTTTTCGGTTGGTTCCACCAGACAGTCAGAATCCTCATTGTCTGAGCTGTAGAAGCCTGCAGCCGTGAGGCAGAGATGGAAATGGTGGCTTTTCAGAGCAGCCCTGCCCTGTTGTGGGCTCTGTGAAATGACAGCGAGGCCAGAAAGATCCCTTGCTGTGGTGAGGAATTTTAACTGCGCTCTTCCCCTGCGTGGAGAGCGTGAACAGAGCCGCAGAGCCCACTAGAGTCCTGCATGCCTGTCCTCCAACTTGACGCTGCCCTTTGCCAGCTCTGTGACCTCGGGCAGGTGACTTACCCTCTCTCAGCCGTGGAATACTAATTTATAAAATGAGGCAATAACAGTATTTAACTTCCAGGGCTGTTGTTAACAGGATTGAAACAGATGATTCAGGGAGAGCTCATAGTTGCTCCCCTTCCTCTCCATTTCTGCTCTCTGCCTTGATGTCTCTGGCGATGGGTACAGTGATCCTTGCGGGTTGGGACAGAAGCGCTTAGGGCTTCTTATGGAAGGAAAGAAACCAAGAGTCAAGGGAGCCATCTGTGGAGCCTGGGCTGGAGGTTGCTGAGCGAGGCAGGCAGGGCAGCTTCAGGTGCCTTGTGGGGCAGCTCTGTAGTCACCTGCGTTTTCTAGGGAGCCCTGTTGCGTCTTTTCTTGGTGCTACTCTGAACCAGACAGAATCTCCACGGGTGTCCGTTTTTCTGTGCTGGTGAGCAGCTGAGATCTAAACTGTTCCCCATCCTGCCCAGTCCTGGCCAGCAGTAGCCTTCTGCCGTCCATACCTCTCCTGTCTGACAGTCTGGTCCAGGTGCTGTTGAATGGTGACCTGGGCACAGCTCAGCATTACCGACAGCCAGAATGAGCCAAGGAAGGCAAAACTCAGTCCCTGAGGGCTCCCAGGAGGCCCCACCACTCCCTGGGACCAGAGTTACACTCATGCCTAGTCCTAGACTCCTTGCCTCAGCGATACCCGCCTCCAAACAGAACCCTGGTGCTGGGGGAGGGAAGGCAGAAAAGGGGTTTGTATACTGAGAGTCTCGTTCTGTGGCAAGGACAGTGCGAGCCTCAGCTTAGAACAAAGCTGGGCAAACTACAAGGCCCAGAGGGACTGGTGAGCTTCGGGGGTCACGGTCTGTCGAGGGCTGGGACCCACAGAGCTGAGAAGAGAGGCGGCTTTTGAAGTCTGGTATCCTGTTAACATGGGAGGTCAAGGGGAACCCGGAACTGGTACCTACAGAGACTGGCTACAGCCAGCTCTCTCTGCCACCCAGCCCAGCTGCATCCCACCCATGACCTTTGCTTAGCCTCTTCCTTCAGCAGCACTTGTCCAGTCCCGGCAGATAATATCCCCGAGCAGCTGCCCTACTCTTGGCTCTTGAGCCCAGCCCTGCCAGGTTGGGCATATTTGGAGGCTAACACTCCAACTTACCACACCGTCCGAGCCTCATCCCAGGGACTCCTTAGGGACCAGGAATGTCTTGATGGGCATGTCTGCCAGTCCTGCCCCATGGGTGTAGACAGGTTATAGGGGAGGCAGAACCAGAGAGGGTTGTCAGGAGCCTGGTGTTGTGCAGCAAATGCAGCAGTGTCAGGCTGATAAGCAAACACTGGGCAAAGTTTAGGCTGAGAGAGTGACCCTTAGATAAGGAGAGACACTCCCTGACAAACTCACCTCTCTGAGCAAAGGAGATGGAGGAAGATATCCTGATATCAACCTCTGGCCTCCGCTTGCAGCCACACAGGCAGGTTCACACACATGGGGGTGGGAGGCTATCTTTGGAGCATCCAGGGCAAAGAGACCCCATCCCGCTGTGATGACGGGAAGGGTATTCTAGGACATAGGGATCAGCATCCCCATTGTACAGGTGGGAAGGGCAGTGGGGACAGCAGTGTGGGGCAGGTCCACACTCAGGCTGGGACACCAGGGGTAGGATTGAACGTAGATCTCAGCCTGACTCCAGACATGTTCTAACCGTAGCTCCAAACCACCTCTCAGGTGGGGAGTCAAGTAAATATCCAGACTTGAAATGCATTCTGCAAGCTTTCAGGGCCTTGCCTGGATCCTGGGTTGCAGAGGGGGATCAGCTCTAGCCTGAGCTTGGGAGTCCTCTACCGGATAGGGAAACAGGCCACTAAGTCAGTCACCCAGAGAGCCTCTTGGCTGTGATTTGATGGATTCTCTGTTCTGTCTGAAAGGACAAAGACGTCACCTGAGAGCAAGTCCCTGGCCAGGTTTGAAGGCTCCATAATGGAGTATGCTTTGACATTTCTGTCCGGGGAACTCTGCAGCAAGAAGTCCGGAGGAGCCACACTGCTCGTCAGCTCAGGTCACCTGCCCTGCTGTGAAAATAGGGCCTGAGTGTTACCTCCAGGGTTGGGAGGTGCCCGAGTAGGGAAACAGCTTTGAGCAAAGACAACTTATAAGTCGCCCTCCAGAGGTGCCCAGAGTACCAGCCCTCTCTGGGTCATATCAGCTCCTCGTGTACCTCATTAGGAGACAGGAAGAGCCAAAGCCAGAGAGAGGTGTCAGGGCTCATGTCACCCTGAGAGTTCCAGCAGTCTTGCTGCCTGCCGCCTCCCCTCCCTCAAGGTTTTCTCTCTTCCTGGGCTACCACAGGTTTGCATTCTTCCAGTTCCTCTAGTCCTGTAAGCCTTGGCTTCTGGTTTTGGTGTCTGCAATGCCTTTCCTTTCTTGGCAGATTCCTGCTTGTCCTTCACATCCCAGGGCAGTGCTTCCTGCCTGCCTCCTTCCCTCAGCCCCGCCTCCTCTAAGCCACACCTCCTTCCCTCAGCCCTGCCTCCGTCCTTAAGCCCCGCCTCCTTCCCTAAGCCCCATGTTCTCCCTGGCACTTCTTATGTGACCAGTTGTCTCAGAGGCAGTATTACTTTTCACGGTGCCGTGACAAAACAGCTGACAAAAATCATCTGAGGAGGGGAGTTTCCAGGTGGAAAATCTCCAGTCCATCCTGGCAGGGAAGACATGGTGGCAGGATTGAGATGCAGCTGTTACTGTGTCTGATGGATGCTGGAACCCACTTTGCTTACTACACGTTTCATTCTGTCTGAGGCTCCAGCCCATGAAATGTTGCTGCTCCCATTCAAGGTGGACCTTCCTTCCTCATTATATCCCTAGAGGTGTGTTTCCATGGTGATTCTAAATCCAGTCAGGTTGACAGTGAAGGTTAATCCCCATAGAGACTATGACCTAGTCTTAGTGGCAGAGAAGCAAAGTCTGCTTGCTGGGTCAGGGCCTTTCTTCCCTAGGACTGGACCAGGTTGTCTAGAACATCTCCCTGTGAAGTCACGACCCTGGCAAGACCCAAATGTTGTCCTATCTACCCCCCTGGCTGTCACTTGGAGCTTTTCTGCGGGGAAACCTGTAGCTGGAAGTTGCCATCAGCATGGGACTGGAGCGGGCCTGACTTAACCCCTCAGTCTACATTGTCTTAGCTGTGACGAGAGGTGACGGGACTGTTGTGTGGTTTGCAGAGCAGCCCATGTGAAGCCGTGACAGATGGCTCTGACCGTCTGACTGTCTTGGACAGTTCGCCTTCTGAGTGGGGTGGGGATCCCCAGATGAGCAGGAGAGACTGTTGTACAAAGGATTCTGCTGTGGGCTGGCTTTGTTAGGCTCTGTGTGCCGCCCTCTGCACCTGCTCCTCCACACAGCACCCTAGGCCTGCCTGCCACCAGGTCCAGCCCTTCCAGAGCTACCCAGAACCCATGTCCAAGGATGAGGTCCTCTCATAATCCCAGCACTCTAGAGGTGGAGACAGATGATCCTGGGGCAAACTGTTAGCTAGACTAGCTGAATCGGCAGGCTCTGTTTAGTGGGAGACCCTGTTTCAGTAAATAAAGTGGGGTGTGATGGAGGAAGACACTGACTTCAACCCCTCTGGCCTCCGTACACAGATGTACATGTGTACACACACACACATGCACACACACACACGCTAAACCCTGAGCTGGGGCTAGTGAACCATTCTGGGCAATGGCTAGTGCCCATGTCACCCCAGGCTCAGATCTGTACTCTGCCCTTTGGCCAGCTGAGAGCCTGCCAGTCACACAGTCTCTCCGAGCCTTGATGAAAGGCCTGTGGTGGCGGCGAAGTGGACTGTGAGTGTGGAGTGGTGCTGTGTCTTCTGCTCTGAGGAGCTTGGACACAGCATCCCTGGTGCTTCCTCTGAAACCCTCAAACACACTGCTCACGTTGACAAGAGTCCCTGGGAGCAGCAGACTGAAGACCAGCCAATTGCTGTGAGTTCAGCGCTGCTCTGGAATATGAAAAACATTAAGGATTAAAAAAAAAACAAACAAAAAACACAACCTTCTGAATCAAATTTAAAATAACAAAAGAAAAACAGCTTTTGAATTTAATGTAAACGGAATTGAAATGATTCCCTTGTTGGAATGAAGAGAGTCAGATAAAATCAGCAGCGACTCTGAGAAAGTGTCCAGACTGCCTTTTCCAAGGGCTGTCATGGAGATGGCAAACTCCACAGTGAAACATTAAGCGATCCTGTCTCTGGTGTGTGGCAGATGCCTGGCCAAAGCTGGCAGTGGCCTCACAGGAATGGTACAAGGCAGACGTAACCAGGGCACTGCCCTGCCAACTAGGAGCTGGGGCCTTGGATTGCCCCAGACACAAGGTACCCCAAAGAAGGGATGGTTCCCCTGCAAAGACCTTTGGGCTGCTCTGTACCATGTCCTCCCTTCCCCAGCCTTCCAGCACAGTTTACTGACACTCTGAACCAGGTTTAACCAGAGCAATAAGGGGGATGGGATGGGGTGAGGTGGGATAGGGTGGGGTAGGGTAGGATGGGATGCAGGATGGCCTGGGATGATGGGATGGGATGGAATGATGAGATGCAGGATGGTCTGGGATGCAGGATGGTCTAGGATGGGATGGGATGGGATGGGATGATGGGATGAGATGAGATGCAGGATGTTCTAGGATGGGATGGGATGGGATGATGGGATGGGATGATGGGATGGGATGGGATGATGTGATAGGATGCAGGATGGGCTGAGATGCAGGATGGGCCAGCAGCAGAGAAAGAAGTCTTCCCCAGGGCATCACAATAGCTGGGCTCTGATGAGCTGATAGGAACTTCTCAGGTGTAGACCTAAAGGAAAGGCATTACAGGGAGAGGAACACTAATCTTCACTGTTGGTGGGTATGTAGACATGCCTCCTTGAGTCTAGACGGAGTTACATGCATAATGTCTGGGAACAGAATGGAGATTGTATTTGGACCTCAGTAGTCCTCAGAATCTAGTAAGCAGTTTGCACTCTACCCGAAGGGCAGTGGAGAGTCCCAGAAGGGTCCTACACAGGAGAGTGGCACAGTCAAGAATTGACACTGGTGTAGGCACAAGGGAAGATGTGACAGAGGCAGACACCAAGGCCTTTGAAGGGGAATGGTCCTAATCTAGAGCCCTTTATCCCAAGATCCTTCAGAGCAGCCTGACTGGGACTGTGCCCCAGAGGCAGGCTTGGCTGTCAGCCAACACTGGGCATCCCTTGGCTGGGCCCAGTTGACTCAGCATCTGCACGCAATTGGGCACCAGAGCCCAGTCCCCATTAGAAATGTTGCCCAGCACATTTACCAGTGGGAAATGGTAGAGACATTTCCCATGATGTGACCGGGCAAAGTTTGCACAACTTCTCTTTGTTTTCCATTGGCCCCCACAATAAATCTTCCTCCACTGCCAGGACTGGGGCCACAGAGGTCTGTGAGTGATTAGGGCACAGCTCCACCCCCTTGCCCTGCATTCCTCCAGCACGGGTAGTGTTGGATGTATCAGAGGCTATGTGGTCTTACACGGGTCTGCTAACGGAGCTGTTGGGAGTCAGCCTCCTCTTGCTCCTCTCTAACCATGGCAGTCTCCCTGATGGACCGGCTGTGTCAGAGACAAAAACCCCAAGGAGCAGGGGGCACTGCCAGGGGATGGGACAGTTGGACCGGAGGATCCAGGGTGAGAGCTGAGTGATGCTATTTGGTGGGAATCCCCTGCCAGCCCTTGCTCTATAGAATCCATAAGGCACCCAAGCCTGAAAGTGACATTTTTGTACCTTGCCTGGCAGGGTTTTTGTGCTTGGGAAATGTGCTGGATATGGGTAGATTCCCTTCACAATGGGATCACTGAAATCAACAACGTTACAGCCTTGGCCCAGTTTCAATTCCCCATCTTCTTGCCCTCTGTCTTCCCACGATCCATGGTTGCCTTTACACCTTCCCAGCATCTGCTGAACTTCATGTTTGGGGATCTATTTGGTCTACAGCGTCATTTCTGACAGGGCTTCATTGCCAGGAAACACGGTGATTAGAACTCAAGTTTGGCTCTAAGGAGAGAGATGAGTCCTCTTTGTCCCCTGTATTTTCTGATGCTCTATACCTCCGTTCTGTCTGCTCCCAAACCATCTCCCCTCAGGCATCCAGAATGAGGGTAGGGATTCATCCAGACCACAGGTCCCGCTGCTTGGGTTTGTTACTTTGCTATTTGTGGATTTGGAAACTGAAACCTGAGGAAAGGATTTGGCTCCCTGAAGGTCACAGAGCCAAGAACCATTGGTCAGCATCCAT
The DNA here is from genome assembly GCF_950005125.1 of Chionomys nivalis. Classification (NCBI taxonomy): domain Eukaryota; kingdom Metazoa; phylum Chordata; class Mammalia; order Rodentia; family Cricetidae; genus Chionomys; species Chionomys nivalis. The sequence continues at coordinate 40,106,358 of NC_080096.1, read as the reverse complement.
GCTTCCTGCCCTACCACGCCTACTAGACAGGGCTGTCCTCTGCTGGATGCCTGCTGTGTGCTGGACTCCATGCTCCTCTAGCGGTCCTTCCACCCACCACATTACCCAGTAGCCGATCTGAGGGTCCAGGACATCTAGAGATGGCCTGCAGCATTCAAGGCAGGAATGGCTACCTGTGTTCAATGAAATCATCTTCATCCTGATAATCTGGTGCTCAGGACACCTCCTGGCTGCTGCCAGGGAGACCTTTTCAGGGGGTTTATGCCTCACCCTGCTGATGTACATTGGAACAGTGCGGTGACTGGTGGCCATGGTGTCAGGCCCAGGGGAAGCCAGGTGGGTACAGATTCCCACATGAGCGCGCACAGAAGTGAGCTCTGCTTCCACTGTGGGCTCGAGCCCTTTCTTCATTAACTCAGAGCTCCCTAACTGGTGGGGCCTCGATGTCTCTGTGACAGGAATTTGGTTAGATGAAGTTTATAGCTGTTGTGCCCCAGAGTCATCCATCTTGAGACAGCGCAGCACGGGAACAGAGCCCATTCCCTCCCCACTTCCTCAGACGGACTTCTGTGACTGGAGTTAGTAACTCTACCCCTTGAGAGCCTCATTTTTTCATTTGTAAAGTGGAAGACATGGACTCCAGCATCCCTACATCTTCTGGAAGTCTCCAGAGGCCCGTAGTTACATCCCCACAGTCCTGGAATAACCAGCAGGGTGAAAGGGTCAACAATGAAGGGAGGGCCAGGTGGGGTCCTCCTGGACCCTGACCCTAGTTCCCTTCCAGCCATGCTGGCCTCCTGACTACTTCTCAAACATGCCGAGCTCATTAGAACCACATGCTCTCTGCGTAGCTGTTCCCTCTACCCAAATGCCCCTACCCTAGTCTGACCTCTGTGTTCAAACCCTTGCTCCTATGTCACCTCCTCCAGGAGGCCTTCCCTGACCTGTAGGCCATCCTGTATCAGTTCCTACCATGCAGCCATAAGCTCCATGATGCCTAGACTTTGTTGGATTTTGTTTCTTGCCCTGGCCTCACAGTATGTGACCCACGGGTATTTGCTAAACAAATGTCACCAAATGAAGGGGGAGAGTGGTCCAGAGAGGTTGAGTGAAGATCTCTGCAAGGGCCTGTTAGAAGGCTTATAAGTAGGGTATTTGCACCATGTGTGTAAGGGACTTAGCAGTGCCAAGGGAGGCCAAGTTGAACCATCCAGGGAGCCCAACATCTGGAACATGAGCACTTAGTCACCTGGTTCCTTCCTTGCTCCATCTGCAGTACCGGTCCTGAATTCCTGCAGCATCAGACACCAAGGTATCATCCCATTTACCAGCTTAGAAACTCATCCTGGTTACCATTATGCTGCCTCAACTCGGAAAGAAATTTGCAGTTAGATCTCTACACAGTGGATGATGTCAGTGCTCAGCCAGAGTCAGGTCCTACACAGTGGATGATGTCAGTGCTCAGCCAGGGTCAGGTCCTACACAGTGGATGATGTCAGTGCTCAGCCATAGAGTCAGGTCCTACACAGTGGATGATGTCAGTGCTCAGCCAGAGTTAGGTCCTACACAGTGGATGATGTCAGTGCTCAGCCAGAGTCAGGTCCTACACAGTGGATGATGTCAGTGCTCAGTCATGGTTGCTGAGCCGCACAGAGCCTAGTTTTATGGCCAAGGCTACAAATGGGGTAAGGGTATAATTTGGCGTTAACTAGCAACAAAAAGGTTCGTGTAGCCCAGGGATGTAGCAGGGGACACCACAGCACTACCTGGAGCAGCCACTGTGAAGAGTGAGTAGTGGGAGGGAAGCCAGCTGCACTGAGTGGGAAATGAGCTGTCTCCTGACACCAGAAGCCCCCTGTCTCCCTTTCTGTGGTGAATCATTTGACCTTGACAGCCGTCCACTTTACGGATGAGGAAACTGAGGCTGAGAGCTGGCACGCGGTCCCTGACCTCACACTGCTCCGGGTACCTGTGGAGTGGCAGTGCCCTGGCCCTTGTATTTACCCCAGAGAGCTTGGAGACAGCACAGTTATTCTTTGCTATCCCTCAAAGACAGCCACGTGAACCAGTGGTGGCTTTGGAGCTGATCCCAGCACTTAACTTGTACCCAAGAGGTTTAGCTGAAGAAAGAACTGGGCTTCCTCCTTTCTTACCTGCAGGAGGGTGGTGCATCTCACAGGAAAGGGAGGGGACACTCAGGTGGGGATAGGGAAGCCGGGGGTTGGAGCATCTTTGGACTCTGGCCTGAGAAAGGGTAAGGATCTTGGCTGTGTGCGGGGGCAGACTGTAGGGAACCCCACCCCTATTGGTAGGAGTTGGCATGGCCCAGAATGCAGATAAGCCCTAGACCAACAGTTCTCAACCTGTACGTCTTGACCTCTTTGGGGACAGCCTATCAGATACCCTGCATATCAAATACTTACATACGATTCTTAACAGTAGCAAAATTACAGCTATGAAGTAGCAGCGGAATAATTTTATGGTTGGGGGTCACCACAACACGAGGAACTGTATTAAAGGGTCACTGCATTAGGAAGGTTGAGAACCACTGGTCTAGACACTTCACTCCTAAAGCCTGTTCCTTACGGTGGCGTTGGCTGACTTACCAAGGAACCTGAGTCTTGTTTCTGGCTCAGTCTACCTGTCTGCACTGTGAAATGATAAACCTGCCCTCCCTGGCTGGGGTTCTTATCTGCTCTCATCTTGAGACCATTGTTCACTTTCCCCAAGAGGACACACAGCTGTCAGTGGTGAGACCCAGGGCAGGACAGGCTCCTGCCACATGTCTTCTGGGGTGCAGAGGTGTGACCCCAGCCAGTTCTGCCTTCACTGCTGCCCCTCAGCGAAGTGGGCCCCGCTGAGGACTGGGGAAGACAGGTGTGGTCCCCAGAGTAGGGATTCCCGGGTTCCAGTTGATAGGAACAGAGGAGCTGTGGGCTGCCAGCAGTCAACACCTCTGTAGGAAGCCGGCTGCTGGCTCCTGGAAAACACCGGCCCTTTAATTGTCTCCACATTGAGAGCCGGGAGTGTCTGTCCTGACGACTAGCTGGTGAAATCAACCAGGGACCCCCTCCCACAGCCCCGTGGGGGCGGTGGGTTCAGCCTTCGGAGAGCTGTCTGAGGTGGTTACTGGGGTCCAAATTAGATGCACCTGGAGGTACCCCGGCTTCCTCTGGAAAATTCATGATTCGTGGAGAGAGAAGGTTAGGAGCAGGCATGGGCCTCAGGTGAACTGGGTAGGTGGGACTTGAAAATGTGCATTTCCCATCGCAGAAGTGGGGAAAGCGAGCAAGACTTGGGTCTTCACAGCCCTCTCAAAATAAATAAATAAAAATAAATAAATAACAACCTCCCCCCCTTATTTTATGACAGCATTAACGTAAGGACCAACAGTTTAGTATCATCTTACTGTCTCCCCAAAAGCCAAGCCAGTGAAGGCAGGGAGAGTGGAGAGTACCACCCTCACAGGCCTTGCATATCCCCCTTGCACCTTGGTGGAAAAGGGGGGCAGGGGAAACACCACAGGGTCCACTGTGGCCTTCTGGTCTCTTTTCTAGACCATTTTCTTTCTTAGCAGGGAGTTCTTTCTCATCTTTGTAACTTTTGCAGGAGAAGATCTATGTGCATTTAAGTTGACATCAACCAGAGAATATATGTGGCAAACCCTCAGCTTGTTTAGTTAACTGGATTAAATCCTACATTTTCTCGAAGGTTTCTGGTAGCCAAAGAGGAGAAGGCAGAATTCTTTTCCTTTAGCAAGGAGGTGGACCAGCCAGTGTATATGTCAGCGCTGGCTTTGACCCAAAAGAGGCCTTAGAGGTGACCCCTTCTGCGGTCAGGAGCTGCTTGAACTAGTGGCTGGAGGAAGGCTAAGCAAGCTGAATTTCTGAGTAACACGCTGCTATAGGGTTCCCCAGAAATCCTTCAGCCTCACACTCACAAATAACTCCGCTAACGGTCTTTGAAAAAAACAGAGGTGTGTGACTTGTGGAGGTGACGATGCTCGTGTCCCGGTAGGTTTTAATCTGTCCATATAGCCCATTTTACAGAGGAGAAGGGGCGCCTTGGAGGAGTGACCTGGCATCAGTGACCAGTTGCCTCTCTGCCGACTCCAAGGCTCAATCTATTGCATTGGGGCTGATAGAGTCTCCTTTTCAAGGAGCATGGAGCCTGGTGCGCCCACTGGGTCTCCAGTAAGAGAAGACGGTATGATTGTTCTGGCTGAGATAGGCCATCAGAGGAGCACCAAGGAAGAGGTGAGGGCCAGCCAGGCAGAGGCAAGTGCATAGGCCAAGTCTGAAGGATAGTCGCTTGAGCCCAGTCTGGCAAAGGAGGGAGCCTCTGCCCACTGGGAAAAACCACCTATGGCCGCATAACGCCCATGTACCTATGTGGGGTGCTTTGGCAACCCTCATGTAGAGAGAAGCAGTCTGCAGGTCCCAAACCAACAAGTAGAAAGCCTCCTTTATCGCCTCTAGAGCCAACTATCCCAGGCCCATGGGGTGAGAGTGCCATTAGGGTCACTCTGGCAGGGCGTCCCATCCCATCTGATGCAGGCCCTGGAGGAAGCCTAGGTGGTCTTCCTGTTCACGCTTTACCCCTTACTCCGAGCAGATTTTGTGTTTTTGGTGTCGGGTATGGGCCACGCTTGCCTTCCAAGGATCTGAGAGAGGGAGTAAGGAGAGACCATGAGAAGAAGTGGTTAAACTGTGTCGTGGAGGACCAAGAGGGGCTGGGCGCATGCCTGAGTTCCTTGGGCAGGTGGATGGATGCCCTTGCAGTGACCAGGTGGCTTGGGTGGAAGGATGTGGGCACAGGCTGGAGCCCTCATCCCAGTGCTGGCCCAGGCTGTGTGTTTCAGTGTGGTCCTGTGTGAGCATGTGCACATGTGTGTAGTTGGCCCCTTGCCCTCAGCAGCGAGCATCTACTCAGGCAGAGTTATGTAGGGAGGCTCAGAGAGAAGAGACTGCAGTGGGCAAGCAGCTGAGGAGAGCTGGAAGACAGACCATGGGACTCACTGGGCAAGGACGAAGGCAAGGCCAGAGGGGCCTAGTGGATGGGAAGGGGCCAGTTTATAGACTTTCTCAGGGCCCTGTGCTCAGAGCAGTCAGTATGGGAACTGCCAGAACACGTGACCCGAGTCTTCTAACTGAAAAGCTGGAAACAGTTCTCTTTTGTGAACAAGAACAACAGAGGCACAGAGAAGTCAGGTCACTTACCCAGGAACACCCAGTGGGTGCTGGAGCTCAGATCTGACCCAGGAAAATGTGTGAGCCTGGGAGGGGCTGGGTGATGGAAGTGCAATGGGGATGGATTAGGGAAAGAGGCCTTAGAGGTTAGCCAGGGGGCTGGGCCTCAGTAGGAAGGAGGACTGGGTAGATAACTGGCCTTTGTAGAGAGTAGCTTGTGAGGTGGGGGCTGGGCACACCAGGCTCTCCTGTGAGAGCATCATGGAGTCCCGGGTACGGGGAGGGCAACGTAAGCTCATGTTCTGTGCAGGGGTGGGTGGTGGCTCTTGCCCACGGGTCTTCCATCCAGCAGGTCAGGGGCAGCTGCAGGGCCTACTCAAGCTTTGAATCCATCAGGTTCAGAAGATCTGCGGGGACATGGGGTGCTGTTGGCCACAGTGCTGCCTGACACACTTGCTCTTTGGACAAGCAGGCCACAGGAACCTGGGGACAGGGTAGAAAGGGGAGCTAGTGTTTAGGAGGGAGTACTGGATCTAATGGAGGGGGTTGCCCCGGGACCCTGCCTTGATACCGGTTATCGGGGTCATATGAACAGTAACACAAAAAGAGCGCATCTGACTCCCCACCATGCAATGTTAGGGGTAGCTCCCAACCCAGATGCACGAGCTGTCACTGTTCGAGTTTATAGGGCACTTAGGAAGGGAAGACAGACTTGACAGGCTCACACTCTAGGAAGTAAAGATGCCAGAACTTGAAGGTGTGCTGTTCAGTCTCAGAGACCTTACTCAAGGTAATTTCCTTTTTTTTTTTAAATATTTATTTATTATGTGTGTATGCCTGTAGACCAGAAGAGGGCACCAGACCCCATTACAGATGGTTGTGAGCCACCATGTGGTTGCTGGGAATTGAACTCAGGACCTTTGGAAGAGCAGGCAATGCTCTTAACCTCTGAGCCATCTCTCCAGCCCCGGTAATTTCTTATCGTATCGTGTTTGATAGATTCAGAAGAACATCCATGAAGTCCTGAAGCCACGCTCCATCTTCTGTTTAGCAAAAGGCATGGTTTCTGCCCACATTCATATGCTTAAAAAAAACAAATTGTTTAGTTTTGCTTAATTTAAAGCTTCATAAAAGTAATGCGCCGCCTGTGGGCGCCACAAGATTTTCACTGAGTATTATGTTTAAGATTCTGTGCATATAATCATAGAGCTATAGCTTATATTGTCTAATTCAGCCTTTTGGGATGTTTCCATTTACTGTTAGTACACACTAGGCTGCTGTGGAGGGTCTTGTTTCTGCACGTATCTATTTTAATCCATGGGAAATTCCTTAGAATGCCATGTCTCAAAATGAAATTGTTTATTCAGGAATGGAAGAGAGTTCCAGATTGTTTTTAGAGGTGGTTTTGAGCGGTTTGTACATTCACCTGTAGGATGGAGAAGCCTTTTGCTCTGTGGTTCAGCAGGTGTGAGGTGGCGCCTCGCAATCTTCTTTCGGTGGTTACTAATGAGTTGAGCACCTTGCCTCAGTTTATAGACAGTTCACGCTTCATCTTCTGTGAAACTGTTTCCAGCAGCTGTTGGTCATCGTCTTTCCGGTTACAGGGATTTGGGGTGTCTTCTACCAGTTGTGAGTTACAGTTGGGCTTTCAGCTCTTGTCTTCTGTAGAAGCTCTTCACTTTAGTGAATTATCAGCCCACCCTTCCTTACTTTTTTTGTGACTGTTGCAAGAACTCTTTCTCTACCCTGACGCCGTCAGCAGATCGTCTCATATCATAAGGGATTTATTTTCTAATTTTGCTCCCACTTTTGAGCCTCAAACTCATTGGAATTAGAGTCCATGGTGTGAGGTAGGGATCCAGCTTCTACCTGGACATACAGTCATTTGGGGTTTTGCTCACTGAATCATCTACCCCCCACATCCTGTGACGTTCAGTTTCATCCTGGCGTGTATCGGGTTATTCTGTACTTGTGGGTCTGTTTCTAAGGATCCTGTTGAAGAAGTAGTTGTGTTTCCTGTCCCGCACCACCACCAATCACCTTAGCTGCTGCTGCTTATGCTCCACTGTGAGGCCTTCTTGACGTGCGCCTTTTGCAAGAGTGTTCAGTCTGAAGCTCGCCTTTCTCTCTTGGCACTGACTTCTGCAGAGAAGTCCATCTTAACTTCAATGAATTCCACCTTGTGGAAATATTTCCTGTATATCACCAAACCTAAAGCCTGAAGAAGTTCTCCGCTGCTGTCTTCCAGGAGCTGTGTTTTACATTTGCACCTCTGATCCAGTTCTAGTTTCTCAAGTTAATTTTGTGGCAGATGTAAGTCTGTGTCTAGATTTTTTTGGTTTATTTTGTGTATGAACATCCAATTGTTTTAGCACCATTTGTTGAAATGTCTGATTTTTCTCTGTTGTATTGCCTTTGGTCCTTTGTGTGAATTTATTTGTATGAATTTATTTCCGGGCTCTTTATTCTGTTCCACTGATCTGTTTGTTATTTTCCCAGTACCAAACTGCTTGGCTTAATGTAGGCTTAAAATAACATAGTAAGTGTGGAAGCGTGGTGATGTCAGTCCTCTGGGGTTGTTGTCTTCCTTCAGGGTTGTGCTGGCGACTCTGTCTTTACCTCTCCAGATAAACTGTAGAGTTTACATCAACATTCACAGAAGAGGGTCAGAGAAGTAGCTCAGTGGTAGAGCACCTACCAAGCCTGCATAAGGCCTGATGTGGTCTCCATTGTATGTGTGTGCATATGTCCATCTATGTGTGTGTGTCTGTGTGTGTGCATATGTCCGTCTATGTGTGTATATCCATGAGTGTGTTCGTGTGTGTGTGCATATGTCCATCTATGTGCATATATCCATGAGTGTGTTCATGTGTGTGCATATGTCCATTTATGTGTGTATGTCCATGAGTGTGTTCATGTGTGTGCGTGCGTATGTCCATCTCTGTGTGTGTGTGTCTGTGGGAAGCACTTACACTAGAACTGCATTGAACCTGTAGTTTAAATTGGAAAAAGCTGCCATCCTGACAATAGTATTCTTATCCATGAGCATGGATGTTTCTCCCTTTCCACCTCTTTGACTTCTTTCATCAGAATTTTGCCCTCTTCCTCCCATAGATCTTATACATTAGCTGCTCCTTAGTTTAAGGATGGTGTCACGTGCTAATAAACTCATGTTAAAGTTGAGGAATTGTAAACGGAACCTTCCTAATTTGGACACTTTTGCTAGGATTACACCCAGCTACTCCATCTTTAAGGAGTGCTGCTGTGTTTTAAACTCGGATTCCATTGCTCACTCCTAGGACATAGGGATATGTGACTTTTGTACATTAGCCTTATGACTTACACATTATCGTGATTTGTTTATCCTGGCAGTTTGGCATGTTTTCCCCTCATCTTTACGTATGCCATCACATCGCCTGCGGACGGCCTTAACTCTTCCCCAGTCTGCGTATCTTTGCTTCCTTTTCTTGTGGCGGTATCCACGACTTCCAGGACCATATTAAAAGGGGATGGTCAGGGGCCTCAATGTGGAATTTGTTTTTACTCCTTATTTTTCTAAGAATATTAGAATCTGTGTGCATTGAAACTTACCAACTTCTCTCTAGACTAGGTTAGCAGATATGCAGTATATCTACATATATAGTCTATATGTATAGTTAACTTTCATTTTCAAATGTGGACATTAAATTTACACATTTCGCTCTCAACCCTAAGAGCAAAGCAACTCAGTTGTAATGAGTTGTCCTTTCTGTCGTCACTGGAGTCGGGATCCGTGCATCCTCACGTGTGAGCGATGTCTGCCTTACTCTCTTCTCATATGCTGCTCCTCTGTTTTGATGTCAGGGCTTTGCTGGCTTCACAGAATTGAGCTGAGGGGTATTTCTTTTTTATCCCTTGAAGTATTTGTGCAAGATTGGAATGATATATTCTTTGGACATTTGGTAAAGCTTGCCTATAAAACTGTCTGAATTTGATGTTATCTTTGTGATACTCTAAACTACTGTTCCAGTTTCGTTAATTGGCATGGAACCATTAAGAGCTCTATTTCTTTTGAAGTCATTCCCCGCCTCCAGGAATTTGTGCGTTCAAATTCATGTCTTTGAGTTAGTCACCGATTTGCTTTTTTTGTTTGTTTTTGTTTTTGTCTCGTGGTTCTGGGTACTTCTGAACAAGCAGTCTCCCATTGAGTGATAGCCCCGGCCCCTTTCTTATTTTCTATTTTGAAACAAGTTCTCACTACGTTGCCCAAACTGTCTCTACTTAGCATCCTCCTGACTCAGCCTCTTGAGTAGCTAGGAGCACAAGGCATTGCCAGGCCTCCATCAGTGTTCTCTTATTTGTTTTTAATGTGTATGGGTGTTTTTCCTGCAAGGATGTCTGTGTACCATGTGCTTGCTTGGCTCATGCCCAGAAGAGAATTGGATCCCCTGGAACTGGAGTTACAGATGGTTTTTGTGAGCCACCATGTGGGTACTGGGAATCGAACTCTGGTCCTCTGGGGGAGCAGCCAGTGATCTTAACTGCTCATCTATCTCCCTAGCTCCTGCTCTTACTGTTTAAATCTCTGCTGGATCTGTAATGATGTTGCCTTCTCTTCTAACAGTGTCCTTGTGTGTGCCGTTTCCCTGTTTTTCTTATTCACTTCACAGAGGTTTGTCCCATTTGCTAGTTCTTTCAAGAATGAATTCCTGATTTTATTGGTTTCTAGTGTATCTGTTTATACTGCACCAACTTCCGCTTTTATCTTTATTATCTCTTTCCTTTAATTTTTAGTGAATTTTTCAGACCCTCTTCTAACTTCTAACATGAGTCTTCTAGAAATCAATTCCCAGCTTCTTTTTTCCCTGTAGAATAATCCTGTACAAAGCGACCCTCCCTCCAGTACTTCCGGTCCTGTGTCACGGGATGACTGGGGTGCCGTTCTGGCATCATGGCTCAGCTCCCAATGAATATTACTCTACTCATTATGATGCTTTGAATGCTACAGGAAGTCTTTCATTTTCCAAACATAAGGACATTTCCCCCTTTTTATTGCCTTCTAATTAAATTCCACTGTAATTGAAGAGTGCTATTTACATGATACAACCCCTAGACCTAATATATGGCAGGTTTTTGTAAATATTCCTCGTGTGCTTGAGAAGAATGTGCACATTCGGTTTCCATGCAGGAGAAAGTCCAATTGGCAGCGTTACTCTCTTCTTTCTGCTTAACCAATTAGAAAAGTAGAGAAGAGTATCCTCGTCCTCCAAGGTGGTGACCTGCGCTTCTATCTGTGTCACTGGGCTTCACAGCAACTCCCATTTGACCTTTAGAAGTTGTAAAGCTTTTTATCCTTGGAAAAATGGACCTAACCCTGGGAACGTTTTTGCATACGCTCTATGCTATCAGATATCGATGCGGCTACCCAGCCTTGTGGATGGTATGTATTTGGCATCTCTTTGCCTGCCGTTAAACTTTACCCCTTTGTCCATTCTTGGGTGTTTAGGTATGATCAGTAAAATGGCAGGTGGAAATTATTTCGTGTTGTTGTTCTGTAGTCGATTCCCTTTTCAGGTCTGTGATTACCGCGGCAATTGGACATGCTTCTCTTTCATTGGTGGTTGTGGTTGTTGTTTAAGAAGGGACCTTATGGCAGGCAGTCCCCAGTCCTCCTGCCTCAGATCCGCCAGTGCTAAATTCACAGGAGGGCGTCACTGTGCCTAGGTCTGTGTTTCTGATAGCTTACATTTGCTTTTTACTTCTGCTGTTTCTGTGACCCTCATTTCCCCCCCCCCCTGGTTTTCTGTTTAATTGGTTTATCTTTCTGATTAAGATCAATTTATTTTTCCTTACTACCCCCCCCCCCAAGCCTCATGCCTGGTGACTTCGAAGTTATATAATCGAATTCTTTTGTGGGTGATTAGCTTCGAATTTTCATCAGCAGAAGGTGAGTGAGCGCCCTAGCCCTGTCTGTAGCTGCACAAGAACCCGAGTGCTGCCTGGCCGCACAGTCCCTGCGTTTGCTGGGGCCTAAGTGCTCTGAGTCTGGCCTCTGCTCCTTCTACGTTTGGGGTGCCATTGTTTCATAGCAGAGGCCCTAGGGTCTGCCTCCGGGGCACAGGTTCAGCTGCACACCCCACCTCTCTAACACCTCTGCATCTTCCTTCTGCAATCGTTTTCTGCCGGCCCCCCAGTTCTCCCGTGGGAGTTCCTTGACAGAGATGCTTCCTTCCATGCTCATGTGGGGAGCTAGCATTAGAGGGTACCCTTTTCTAGACTGCCAGCGCTTTTTCTCAGTACTCTGACTGTGTTATTTCCTTATACCTGGCTTCTGACCTGGTAATGAACGTGGACTAGAAGTCACACGATGCCACCTTTGTTTTCCCTGGCCCTGGCTCTTAAGTGCTTCGGCATTTCAGGTCTCTCAATCTTCTCTAGTCTCGAAGCTCTGGAAGACGCTCTGCTGCTGATCTTAGCTTTTCCTCTGGACTGTCTTCTCTCTTGAGGCTTTGACTAGAGGGGTGCCTTAGCCTGGCTTCCAGCCCTCTGGTTGGAATCCTGCTAAATGTCTTCAGCTCCTCCTTCTGGGTGAGTGGTGTCTAAGCTGCTGTTTGCCTAATTTAAGTCATGAAGGTATTTTTAAATTATTTTCTTATTTTATGTTTATGGGTATTTTGCCTGCATGCACAGATACTCGCACCACTTGCGTGCCTGATAGGATGAATCCCTGGAACTGGAGTCACCGACTGTTGTGAGCTGCCATGTCGGTGCGAGGAATTGAACCCCAGTCTTCTAGAGGAGCAGCCAGTCCTCTTACTTACTGAGCCATCTCTCCAGCCCCATGAAGATTTTTTAACTGACAATTTTATTTCTAATTTCTAAAATTTCTGCTTGGTCCTTTTCCAATACCACTAGTTGGTTTGGGTAGCTCCTTGGTATATGGTTGTGTTTCAACTTTTATTCATGGTGGTGGGGAACACATGCGTTCATACTTATGAAAGTCAGATGTTGGACGGTGTGTCTTCCTCAATCTCATCCAGCTACCATCACCCCCCTCTCTGAGACAGGGTCTCTCGGTGAACCTGTGGCTCACTGATCCAGCAGCCTAGCTGGCCAGCAAGCCTCAGAGGTCCTCTTGTCTCTGCCTCCCCAGCACTACGTTTGCGGTGTGGTCACTGTACCCACTTTTTTCTGTGCGGGTGCTGAAGATTGATGTCAGGCCCTCATGCTTTTGTGGCAAGCACTTTGCTGGCTGAATCTTCTCCCCAGCCTCCTCCTCATGTTGTGTGGTTCGCCCCTCTAACCAGTTCCACACACTGAACTCCGTGGTAGGGGGTGTCTGACCTGAAGACTCATTTTCCACCCCGGTTCTCCCATCTGCTGCCCTTCTTGTGTTTATAATCTTTGATCATGAGACGGGATAGCATGCTTTTGTCTTGTAGAGGGGCACAGTTGTCCTTCCTTATCCACACGGTGTTGGTTCCAGGACCTCCCACAGATAAGCAGATCTGCAGATGCTCCGGTCCCTTCTGTGGAATGCTGCGGGGTTTGCTTGTAATGTATGCGTGCCTTCCAGACACTTTGAATCATCCCCACATTCCGCCTCACATCTCACTGACATCACACTCTAACTGCTGTGTAAATGGCTGTTCTGCTGTCTGCATGGAGAATAATGACAAGAGGAAAGCCGAACATGTTCAGTACAGATGGAGTTTGGGGGACACTTTTGATCCTTGGCTGGTAGAGTGCGCACACGCAGCATTTGAGGGTAACAGAGACCAAACTGTGGTGATAGGTGTTTCTGAGAAACACTGAGAACTGACGGTGGGCCTCTTTGGAGCCTGGCTATACCTCCAGTACAGGCCAAAGTCAAGGTGGAGCGGAGTGAGCCCTCCAACCACCTGCAACCTGCCCCCAACTTCTGCCATCAGACAGTCACAACCCGGCTTTAGGCTGCAGCTTCCTGGTTGGTTTCTCATCAGTCTCTCAGTTTGACCAGAGCAGTAGACCAGAACACTCAGATCTGCATGGTCTGGCTGTGTTGCAGCAGAATGGCCCAGATCCCCGGCCCTGGTACAGAGCGGTCAGTAACAATGCAGCTACCCCAGAAGCTGTCGAACAGATCTCAGAAATTAGTCAGAGGCAGAGCATGAAGAAGTGCTATTCGAAAAATGACTGCCATCTGCTGCTGTTTTGAGGTGCCGAGTGCTTCCCAAGCATTATCACCCTGTAGCCTCCCGCGGATCTGGGGCTGTCATCACCTGCGGCTCACAGTGAGAACCTTAGGGTTTCCGCGGTGTAGGCTCACCTTCCTCGCAGCGTACAGCATGTTGCCACAGTTGTCTGCAGCAGCACTGTGCCAGGGAGCAAGGCTGCACACTGCTGAGGGACAGTGCAGTGTGGTGTGGAGTGGGGCTGGGATAGATAGGCAAGGGGTGAGGCTCTCACAGGTCTTTGCAGGGTGATCCTAAGTCAGCAGTGCTTATGGCTTGGGCTTTTGGCTGCAAGGACCTTGTCCCCTAACCTCTTTGGAACAAGTGAGAGGTCCAGGGGTTCAGGGTATTTTCTACATGTAGCAAGTCCCTATAGAGGTGTGCCCCCCACCCCCATTGTTTCTCACATGTGGTTGCCCTTCTCTGGGGTCCCCTTGTCCCTCTGTGCCCTGTATTCATGCACACTCCTTATACCTGCTTCCTATTGCCGCTAAAGACAGACTCTGTCCTTTCTCTTTGGTTCTCTGTCACCCAGCCGGGCTTGTGGGTCAGCAAGTGCTCATCAGGTCAACCATTTTGGTTAGCAGCACAGCCTGTGGCACCTTTGTGCCATGGGGCCATCCAGCCTCTGCCTGTTTCTCTCCAGGAAGTGCTGTGCTCCCCAAGGACTGTCTGCTTTCTGCACCATTGGCCACTCATACACTATCATGTTGCTTGGATCATCTTTCCTCGTGGCGGATTTTGATCTCTGTAACTCTGTCTGCTTCCAGCTCTCATATTTATGTGTGACAGGGAAGGGGCCTTGAAACAAGGCCGCCCTGGGTTCAAACTCTGGCCTCATCACTTGCTGACTGTGTGGACAATTGACGTGACTTCTGTGAGCCTCAGCCATTTCACCACTGTAGTAGGAAGAGGAGGGCCAGCCCCCTGGGATGGAGAGAGAATTGCCTGGTGTGGGGATACCCTCCAGCTTCCCCCTCCCACTTGCTGGCACCCTCCCCCCAACCCAGAGAGCCTGGCTCTCCAGGCTTAAGCTGTTCTGGTGTCACACCTTATGATGGCACTCTGTGGGGACTGCTGAGTACTCTGACTTCTTTAGGCTCAGCCAAGCCTGGCATGTCCTGAGGCTTCCCCCGGAGTGCCCCTCGCCAGGCCCATTGCTGTGGTGTTTGCCTGATGAGGAGGCGGCTGCCAGCCCACTGTTTACCTTGGGCGCGGGGGCTCCTCTCTGGCAGTGTTTCCAGCCACAGAGTGAGGGCAGATTTATGGACTGGGTTACACAGAAATTATTTAAGGCCCTGGTCGGCCAACAATAATGTAAAGACACACAGTGCCTGTTTGAAGAAAGATTGCCGTGTCGGTGCCCACACTGCAGTCTGATTTACAGCATAGGATGACGATCCAATTAGCAGGCCCAGCAGGCTTTGAGCTGAGACCAACGCCTTCCAGGATTATGTAGACTTTCCAGGTCCCAACTATGATGAAATTGTAACTGGAGGCTTATAAAGTCATGCACCGCTTACAAATGCAGTGTAGTCTCAACTGCCCCGCCACTCAGCTTACCTGCAAGGCCCAGGAACCCCCTTAGGTCTGGCTGGCTGTTCAGAAATCCTGGGAGATTATAGCAGAGAGACCGGGCTCCCTCAGACTTACTGTGTGACCTTGTATAAGTGCCTAGCTCCCCTGGGCCTAATTTTCTCACCTGTGACTTAGCTCGTGGGGCTGACGGGGACTTAGGGAAGAGTGGTAGAAACTGCCTTGTGGAACCAAAGAGACCCGATGCAGATAGTGGGGAACCCAGCAGAGTTCCTAGCATGTGGTGGGTGCTCTATAGTGGAGCATGTGTTAAAGATCCTGCAGAGAACAGACATCCCGTGGCCTCTTCTCTGGTTCTCTGCCTAGGGGCAGGATGGAGGAACATGACATGGTCAGGATGGGGTAGTGAAGGCTAAATACTGCGCACAGTCCTTCAGATAGCAGGGCCTAGGGTCCTGTGAGTGTTCATAGCTCCCTTGTCAACCCAAGGACTCACCACCCACCTTGGGCTACTCCTGAGGAGCCCACTAAGCAGCTACAATCAGGGTCTTCCTAAAGCACCTGCCTGTATGTGTGACCCCGCCCCCCATGCCTAGAACAGTACTGGACAGGGTCTGCAGATAACGTATAGAAGGCCTGGTAGAGCGCCATGCTGCTGTGCCCTAACATGAGCCAAGTGTCGATCTTACCAGCAACCCCACCCAGCATCTCCTTCCCATGACCCTGGGAGGGAGACAGATGTCCCTGAGTGTGTGTGCGGGGGTTTCCTCGGTCAGAGCCGCCTGCAGAGATCTCATACATTTGTAAACGGGAAGTGGGTTCATACCTGAAGTCCTCAGCCTAGGAAAACCTGACAACTTCATTCCTTCTCCTCCCTTAGTGCTGGGGCCCAAGGGACATGTCAGTCCCCACCCAGACTCTGGGCACCCCTGGCTTTTCCTTGTTTGGCTTTGCTGTGTCCTGGCTCTTTGCTGGGTTCTTCTTGAGTCTGCATCATGGGGGTGGTCCCTGCCAAGAATAAAGCCCAGTAGAGGTTTTGCAGTGCTGTGTCCAAGCTGAGCCGCCTGGAATGTTACTAGACGAATCCAGAAGGGCTCTGGCTCTGCCTGAGAAATCAGGGAAGTCTTCCCAGGGGAAGAAGTACTTGTGGTGCACCTTGAAGAACAAGGAATTATTGCCTAAAGGAGAAGGAAGTACTTTCCAGGGGAGGAACCATTGTGACCAAAGAGGTGAGCGTATACGTGCGTGCAAGCATGCCAGTGTATTGCAGATGTACATATATGACCCAGTGGCTATGTGAGTGTGCATGAGTGTATGTAGATGAGCGTGTCAGTACATGTGTGTGCAATTATATCTGAAGTGGCTTGGCTGGACCGAGGTAGAGCAGCAGGGGGCAGATGCTCAGAAGGATGGAACCAAGACCGAGGGATTAACTAATAGTCGAGAGAGGAATTAGAACCCTTCTAACTCAGAGTGAAAACCTCAGGACGGACTGAACAAATGCCAGGGAAGGATTGTGGCCCGGGGACTTTTGGACTGACAGTTCTCTCTCAGTGTGTGACAAGCCAGCAGTTCGCAGTGCTTATCCATTCTGTGTTGGGTCAGCCTCTGAGGAGGGCTGGACACAGCCAAGAAAGGCATGGATGGTCCCAGCCCTCAGAGAGTCGGAGTCCAAACAGACGGGATCTATATAAAGTGTCAGAGGCCAGCAAAACCTCCTACAATCCAAATTATTGTTTCTGAGAAGCCCCGGGGTTCTATGGAACATTCCAGGCCTTTCTAGCTCTGGTCTGATTCTTAACTTCTGCTAATTCTTGCCCTTGTTACTTGGGGATTCATATCTTTCTTCATTTCAGTTTCTAGGACAGTAAGGCCAGGCCTGGGACTGCTGTCTGGTGTCCAGATGTCTTCGCCTTCTGGCTGTAGGGCACTGTGAACCCCCAGAACTGGCTGAAGCCTGGACTCAAGTGGTGGCTTACTAGGCACTGGCCACATGTTGGAAGGTTATACCTATTCCAGGACAGAGAAGCAAGTAAACAGAGTCTGAGGGTGCCTCCCCGATGCACACACACGGAAGAACACAGGAATTGAGAGGGACAAACGGCTCAACATGCGGGAAAGATGGGCATCCGTCCCCTTCATTCTCACACCCCTTGCTGCTTGCCCCTTTGAACCAGGCTCTTGTGGGCTCTTGATCTTGCCGGTATAGGGGGAAAGCCAGACAGGAGAGCAAGGCACATGGGCAAGTGAGTTGTCCTTTGGAAAATAAGTTGTAATTCGTTAGATGTGGGAACGGTATGGTCCAGGAGTATCGTCTTCAGGAGTGGCTGGAAATCTGCTAATGCCAGAGTATTAGTCGAGGATGAGACTAGAAAGGCCAGCAGGGTCCAGCCAGGCTACATTAATACACATGGAAGACCTAGTGTTTAGTATGGAGACCATAACGTGGTACAAATAGAGGCCTCCCCAGGCTAAGATCACTTGGATATAATGGACAGAACTGGGGACCAACTCCACAGGACGATAATCAACGTGACCTGGAGGGTCGGTGAGTCACCATCCCAGATCAGGACCTTTGAGTGCCTCCCCTACTCAGCCAGTGCATTTGCTGTAACTTAATCAGTCACTTTCTCGTGTGTCACTCACATCTGTCAGTGAGCCCTCCAAGCCCATCAGACAGTGCCTGCCACAGCCCCTGCCAGCTCATCCCTCATCCTCCAGGGCCTGATTCCTGAGCTCCTGAGGGGCTCTCCCGATGACGTTTGATTGACAGCACCTGGAGTCAGCCATCAGTTTAGGTGGCGGTTATTTATGTGTGCTCACTTCCAGTAACTGACCTCAGAAGGGCATATGGCATGGATAAGGGGCCGTGTAGAAGGTGGAAGTTTTCAAGATGCTAGAAACAACTGGACAAAAACCAGTTAGGTATTTTAACCTGCTTCATTTAGAAAAAGACATATTTACCTGGTCTGATTTTACAGGAAATGAGTTAGGGAAGGTATTCAGAAAAGTAATTGGAGCGACAAAATATTTCATGGTTGCTGCTTCATGTACCAAGTATCGTGTGACTATTTCAAGACCTGCCTGATGGGTCCAGAGAGCCAGATCCACACTTCCTAAGCTGCCCTGAACTCCACTCTGTGTCCTAGAACTCCAGAGGTTTTCTGCTTTATTTTCTCTCTAGCCTGTTCCGGTGCTGAGATCCAGCCTCCTGCCCCTCTCTGGAGTCAGCGTTAGAGTGCATTTACACTGTCATGCTTTCTATCCAGTTGCATAATGCTCCGTGCCTCAGTTTCTCCATCTGTAAAGTAAGGCTCATGATAAGAGTGCTCCAACCCTAGATGCTTGATGATATAACATCCATGGTGTCTGGGACCTTCAAGATGATAGCAGCTGAAGAGACACACTTTGTTCCCAGCCCTGGTCCATAGGATCACTCTGGGGACGGTTGGGAGGTGAGAGGTTTAAGAGGACTGTCCTGGTGCCGTTCATGTGCCACATACACCCCTGGCCAAGCGTCACGCTGCCTGCAGAAGGCTGAAACACTGTCCATGAGAAGAGGCTGCATGTGGTCTATGCTCAAACTCTTCAGAACCTAGAGGGAAACCTCTTTCTGCTAAATGCCATTTCTGCGCACTGGTTTCCCACCGATGGTCCTCGGCACATCCTACGGAGACTGTTTCCGGGCCTCTCTAGAGGCCCAAGGACAGGACCCCAGTCCAGGAGTATGGGCAAGGCTCACACACGTAGGAGCCTTTGGTTCATCCGTGTTCCCTACTTGGCCTCCATGCCCTGCGGCCATTCTAAAGCTCTGCCCAAGGGGACAACAGCTTCATGGCAGAACCACAGCCCGGTTAGAGATTACAGAAGCAGAGCAAGCCCTGAGACTTTCTCAGCCAGCACCTTGCTCTGTAAGGAGGGAGAGAGACATGACCACCAGAGCAGAGATGGCCAGTCCTTAGATATGAATGTCCATGTAAATCTTTTGGAACATTCCAGCCTCAGGATTCCTGAGCCTAGAAAGGCAGGTAAGGTCACCCAAGTCTGTCCAGAGATGGCTCTAGACATCCGGAGAGTAGCTAGGCCATCTCAGATACCCATGCCCCTCCCTGCTTGTGTGGGCTTCTCTGCGCTGTACCTCGAGAGCATCGCCTCCATGTCTTTGAAGCCCTGGTGGCATCCTGGAAGGCAGTGTGTTGTCCTTCAGAGGTGGCATCTGCGGTCCAGAGGGCATGTCAGCAGCAAGCTGGTGGGCTTGTGTCGCTGCCTCCCTAATGTGACCCAAGCCATCTCTACCCACACTCTTCTAGTGTCCCTGATACCCACAGACTCAAACCAGGATCTGCATTGGTACTAACGGATTACCTAATTATCCAATCCCGGTTCTTCCTCAGAGTTCTAGAACTCTAGAGACCAGCATGGGTGGCCTCTTCCCTGTAGAGACCTTCCTTAGCCTCCTCCCAGGCAAAGGTCACCTTACCTAGTCAGTCTTGAGGCCAAGTGTTTTCCTGATGACGTTACTGTTACCCCTCCTGACCTTGTCTGCTTGCCGCATTGGTGTCAGTGTGGCCTCACTCGTGTGTGACCCGCAGAGGGCAGAGGCCACATGTATGCTGTTTCCCACGCTGTCTCCTTCAGCTAGAGGAGAGCTATGTACCTTGTACCTTAAGACACTTAAAGAATATAGTTAATGTGTGTGGGTGCATGGCTGTCTGGCTGGATGGACAGTTAGGTAAGGCCGCCTCAGACAGGGCACAGCATCCGAGAGCTGTGCACACTGAAGCTGGATGGGTTCCAGGGAACCTGGGATAGACGCCCGTCTTGTGAGAAATCCGAGGGAAGTGACCCACGCCCAGACTGAACTGTCTGAGCACACCTGTTTCGGTCCAGGTGCACAGTGGAACTTTCCTGCTCTTCCGCAGGGGCCATCCCGAGCTGTGGGACAGGGTTTGGGGTTTGAAGAGAGACCAAGAATGCTGGAAGTCCTACAGTTAGCTAGGGATTGGTTGCTGCGTAGACCTCCAGAGGTCCAGGTGGTTCTGTATTTAAAGGAGCCGTGTAAAAGACATCTGTGCTGGGTAGCTTCTCCCTGCCCAGCTCCCTCCCATCCAAGGCTGATGACAAAAATAGAAAGCCTCACAAGAGGCGGCCTCCTATGTGACTGTGGCTGGGTAGAGGGGCCTCGACAAGAAGGATGGGGGTGGGAGGCTCTTAGGCCATGGGAATGTTTGCTTTGCTTCCCCGAGAGCTGGCTGTGGCCATGTAAATCACCCTGAGGAGATCCGGAGGGTCCCAAATGCATCTGCTGGTTTTTATAAAGAGAGAAAGACAAAGACAACAATCTTTGTGGTCGGCATAAAGTATTTTAATCATTAATGAACAAGGGAAGAGTAAACCCCCGGAGCAGGCAGGAATTCGAGGGGAGGCTGGCGAGTGCTGCCCCTCCCCCTGCCACCTGGGCCTTGCTGTGCAGAGCTGGTCCAGGCACAGAAGCAGCAGGGATGGCGGAGGGGCCCTGCTCAAGGATTTGAAGGGAACTGCCTGGTTCTACCCACTGTGGCACACTGTCCATCCATAGCAGCATACACCTGGGCATACGTGAGGCATGGGAATGCTGCAGGGGAGAGTCCAGGGTTCGGGGCTTTGTGCTCAGTGACAGTGTGCATGTGGGAGCATGTGTCTGTATGCATGTTAAACTTTCAGATTAGGGGACATGTCGTTTGTCCACATGATTGCATGTCTGCATGACTGTAGGTCTCCATGGTCTGAATGAATGTGGGGCATTTGAAGTGTGTTGGGCGGGTATGCTTGCAGAATATATGTTTAGGTTGTGTATTTGGATTGTGGGAATGTAAGTGTGGGTTTTGGTATGGGGTGGGAGGGTTTATATAGCTAGGTATGTGCGTTTTGGGGTGGAAATAGAAATACTGTGTGTTCACAAGCGCCATTACACATCTCCATCCAAGGTATCCACATCCCATACACATTCTGCACCCAGTACGTGCCCCATAGCACAAATACTACAGGATGTATTGTGTGTGCTTAGGTGTATGTTTCGGGAAGTTGGTCTGGCTATGGCGTGTGCTTATGTTTAGGGAGCACATGTACCTACTAGATATGCATGTGTAGTTGGGCATGTGTGTGTTGGAAGAAGCTGGAGAGGATGTTTTCAGTGTCGCATGTGTAGTGAGTGGGGAAAACAAGGAGGGTTAACTTGGGGTGCAGTGTCAGGGTGGTAGGATGATTAACTTTGCCTTGAGCAATATGGTACATGTGTGTTAGGTCTAAAGGGTTGGTGCGTGTGTGCTGGATGTGCACTCTGTGTTTGAGGCATGTGCATGTATTGATAGAAGGGATTGTTATTGGGGGTAAGGAGTTGGTGTGTACTGGGTGTGCTTTGTGCATCTTTGGGGTATTAAAAGTTGGTGTGTGTTCCTTGTGTGTATACCGGTGGTAGAGTTGGTGTGTGCATGTTGGGTGCTTATAGTGTTTTTGTTGGGTATGGGAAGATACTGTGTGTGTTAGGCATTCATTGTATATCTGTTGGGTGTAGGAAGCTGATCTCTTAGATGCTTCGTGTGCATTGTTTGTGGGGGGCACGCGTACATGTATGTATTTTGAGTAGGTGGGTAGGACTGGTCTAGGGCTCCAGTTCCTGCGAGAGAAGCCACACTCTGTGGCTGGTTTAGCTGGATTCTCATGCCCCACACCAGTCTCAAACCGAGAGCCACATGGGTGCTGCAGCTGGCATGCAGGGATAGTTCTTGGAGACATGGACAGGCTCAGAGAATGGAGAGAGCTCTGATGTCAAGGTTTAGGTGTGGTCACCGCAAAGGTCTGAGGGGATTGTGGGCGTCCAGAAAGTCAGGTTAAACATGCGAAGAACAGAAGAGAACTGGTTTGTGGAGCTCAAGGAGGCCCTGACAGGGTGGAGGGCGCTGCCAGAAGTACTCCCTGAGCCCTCATCGGCTTCTGTTCATGTAGCTGTCTCGTGGGGTCCCTTGGCTCTGGGATACCTTCAGTAATGACTGACCTGGAATCTTCCCAGCAGCCCAGGGAGGGTCAGTTCAGAGACAGTTACCCCACTGAGCCTGAGGCTGGAGGGAACATCCCTTCCATGGACTGAAGGTCCAGTGGGTCCGATAGAGGCTGAGGGACCCCCCAGCCTGCCTCTTCAGCAAGAGGCATAGGTTTGGGCGTAGGTTGTATGGTATGGATGGGCCACCATAGGTCCCAAGAGGATGGCTCCTTACTTTCCTGGGGGGGCTCAGTAACTGCAAGAAGCAAATGATTCCATTTCTTTGTATAAGAAACACAATCATGAAGAATTTCGGAGAGCAGGGAAGAGCAGAGGCCTCCCAGCCACGTGACGGAGGCTGTCATTTGGCTCTTTCCTGCCATACCAGAGGGAGTGCTGAGCGCAGCATCTGGACTGAGTAAATACTCAGCAAAGGGTAACTTGGCAGGTTGCTGGCAGGATGTGCCACTAAGAAGAGCTTAAGTCCCAGTTTGCCCTCATCTTGGATGAGGTTCTTCACCTCCCTGTTTCTCAAGTTTCCAGTGGGGTTGCAGAGAAGACTATGAACGATTAGCAGGGTTAAGTGCGGTGTTGCAAACCTAAAATCTCCCATGCACATCGTTTTTCACAGCAGTATTATAGTCCCTTATGTGAGCTGTGATAAAAAATTTATTCAGCTAACTGGTGGACTGGTCTGCTATTTGTACTTTATAACAAGAACATTCAGTAACTATCTTCTTGCATAAAACGTTAGATCTCCAGTGTTAGTGGGCCCACAATGGAGAAGGGCTGAGGACAGCTTGAACCTGTCCCCCAGAGTCTGTTCCTCCATGCCCAGTCTGGAGTCAGAGTTCCCCTGACTGCTGCAAAGCCAGCCCCAGGATGCTCACGGCTAAACCCCTTCTGATATCATCATCCATGATTTGTAGTGGTGGATCCTGAACCACAGCCTGTGCTCCCTGTGGGAGAATATTCCTTTCCCACCCATTGGAGCATGTCTGCCTGTAAGGAAACGGACTCCTTCCCGATGAAATCAAATCCAGATCCCTCTGGGTTGGCAGGGGAGAGAGGAAACCTCAGAGTTGGTTCAGTCTAGTGGCCCTAACACCTGTTGGGGGAGCCACACCTCTTTATAGGGTCTCCTGCCACTTGAGGCCAGCCCCATGGGGTTCCTCTTCCCTGCTGGGGTTTTGGCAGGCTGGGCTATGATTGTCCCTCCTGCCTCAAGCTCCACTCTGTCATTTCCTAGATGGATGCACAGAGCAGGGTACAGCTCTGTGGCTGTCTGCTTGTCTGCAGTGTGGGAATGACAGCATGGACCTGTGGGAGGAAAACATTGCTGGCTCTCCTGGCTTCAATATGGCCTCACATGCGGTGAGAATTGCATGTGTGCTCCCTTTCAGTGCAAAAGCAGCCACCTTTGCAGTCATAGAGCTGGGAAGGGATCATACCCTGGTTATGTTAACGATCTCACAGCTCAGTGAAATAAAAGGCGACAGCTGGGTTTTTGCATGGGCAAAGGCTTGAATGATGTGTCTCTGGGCCGTTATACAGATGGTCAGGTGCCCGGAACGCAATGCCTGACGCTAACCAGGAAAATGGAAACAGCAGACGAGAAGCGGTGTGGCGCTGCTTGGTTTCATGGCAGGAACTAAAATCAGGGCTTTGATAGAGGGTTGTAGGATGTTGAGAACCCTGGAGCCCTCACACATTGATAGTGCCCTGGCTTTAGGATACAGTCTGCTGATCAAGCTGATGTCGGCTGCCATCTATGTGGACTTGTCACTCCACTCCAAATTACATACCAAAGAGAGGACTACACCCAAGCCCACACGTGAAGACTCATGGCCTCTCTAATCAGAACCCAAAATGTAGAGAACAGCCTAAGTGTCTGCCAGTGGACAGACAGACAGGTCTGTCACCTCCACAGAGCAGAACACGTCTAAATTGTTATTATTTTATGTGTTTATTATATTTGTGTGTGATGGCAGGGCATGCTTGCCACAGCACATGTATGGTTGTCAGAGGATAACTCTTGGTAGTTGGTCCTCTCCTTCCACTTAAACATGGGTTCCTGAAATTGAACTCAAGTTGTAAGGCTTGCACGACCATCGACTTTACCCACTGACCCATCTTTACTGGCCCCAACAGAACATTACTAAGCCCTAAAAGTGACTAGGGTACTGTGTACCCTGCAGCACAGCACAGAGGAATCTTAGAAGCATGGTGCTAAGCCAGAGAAGCCAGGCATAAAACCCATGTGGTATACAACTCAACCTACATAAGTGTAAAAAAACAAAACAAAACAACAAAAAAAGACAGTCTATAGGAATAGAAAGTCTACAGTTCCTGGGGACTCGGGAGAGGGAGACGTGAGGAGCGAGTGACTGCCAAGTGGCAGTGTTTCTTTGGGTGAAAATGTTCCTCAAACCACTGTGGTGATGGTTGCCCAGGCGTGAATATGCTGACAGCCACTGAATTATATGCTTTACATGGTGGGTTTTATGGTCGTGTGTGTTCCTTCTCTGCCGAGGAGCGATTGAAGAGCTTTACTGAAACCTCTGGATGACCACAGAAAACACACCCAGCACATCTGGCCTCAGGCTTGACCTTCCTCTCGGCTCAGCTACATAGGGCAGGGGCTGGGGCCAGCTCAGTAGCCTCTGAGCTGCTGCAAGGCCAGGCCTGGGGCTGTGGCACAGCACGAAAGAGAATGGCAGAAGCTTGAGGTCTGATGAATGAATAGCTTGTGATGGTTTTATACGGGGCCCACAGTGCAGTTGGACGGAGAGCACAGTCCTCTGTCTGTCCCTCACTGGAGACCCTCCCCTCAGTGACGTGAGCTCTTTCGGGAGCTGATGAACCCCGTTTCTAGTGAGAAATAACTGACACCTGCCCTGGTGATTCTGACAACTGTTTCGAGCAGAGAGAGGCACACAAAACACTAAGCCCCAGCCTACACCCCAGAGTCACCAAGTTGGTGTTTCCTGATGCGGTGCTTCCCTCAGCAGGGAAGCTACTGTGTCAGGTAGCAGACGTGTTCAACTGGCCCTCAGAGATCCGTGGGTCTCTGCCGAGAGCTCCGCTGCCATCGAAGTGTTGGGTGTGTGTTAGGAACTGAGAGCAGGTGTCTCAGACATGGCTAGCT
Organism: Chionomys nivalis; assembly: GCF_950005125.1. Classification (NCBI taxonomy): domain Eukaryota; kingdom Metazoa; phylum Chordata; class Mammalia; order Rodentia; family Cricetidae; genus Chionomys; species Chionomys nivalis. Next base: position 40,081,275 of record NC_080096.1, on the reverse strand, counting down.
ACTGCTGTCCCTCCGCAAGAGCCCCTGCTGTAGAGGAGTGGAGTTCAAGGCCAGGATGCTATCTAGCACTGTGAACGTGATGAGAAGGACAGCCCTGGCTGCATCCACTGCTGCCTCTGCTACCTGCCACCCCTGTCCAGTGGAGCTGTTGCTGGAAGAGTGGTAGCCTGAGGCCAGCAGTCAGAGAGCACAGGGCTGGACGATTGGAGGTGTAGCCTCCTCTGTTGGGCTACCGCCAGTCTGATGCTTAGTTTTGAGCCCATATCTGTAGCGTCCCTCTGCCTCAGATGCTCTGTGATTTTAAAAGCAAAGAGCCTTTCTTCTTACCCAGCAGTGGGATGGGACAAGAAGGCTGCCATTGATGGAGCAGTTTGCTGCCATCATCAGGACCCTCCTGGAGCTTCTGCTGTACAGCCAGTCGGTTGCCAGGTCAAGACCAGGACTGCCCTGTGTCTGACTCCTCCCTGCAGCAGTAGGAACAGGCACAGAGTCTGGAAGTTACTGTGCTGAGCATGAGGCTGTGATGGAGGGAAGAACATGGCTGGGGACCCTAGGGAAATTAAGGGAGGCTTCTGGAAGAGGAGGCTATGAGCTGGAGATTGCTGGGTGACATGCATTCTGCGTGGATGATGGTAGGAGAAGGAACACATGGGAACTGGCTCTGTGCGGTGGACCAACACTTCACTGACCCTACCACCCCAATCATGTGTTTGTCCTTACAGTAAGTCTACTGGAAGGAGGATCACATCTGCTCCAGGACAGGGACAGGTGACATGCCTAAGACCTGAGCCAGCAAGCAAGGGAATTGAACTTGTTTGAGGAGGGCCCGCTTGTTTGTCCTGGCTGCCCTGCTAGTTTAGCCCTGAAATAATCACACAGAAACTACATTAATTAAATCACTGCTTGGCCCATAAGCTCTAACTTCTTATTGGATAACTCTTACATCTTAGTTTAACCCATTTCTAGTAATCTGTATATCACCACGAGGTTGTGGCCTACCAGCAAAGTTTCAGCACGTCTGTCTCCAGTAGCAGATCCATGGCATCCCTCTGACTCCGCCTTTCTTTCCCCCTGCATTCAGTTCTGTCTTCCCTGCGTACCTAAGTTCTGCCCTATCAACAGGCCAAGGCAGTTTCTTTATTCATTAATGATAATCACAGCACACAGAGGGGACTCCCACATCATGAACTTATCTCCTGATCCATAGCTCAGGCCCCAAACAGGTGACTCAGGAATGTGCTCCAGTGTCTGAGGCTGTGGCAATGGGTGTTGAAGGTTCACTGCCCCTCCCCAGGGCTCTGCAGGTTAGTGTTATTCTGGGGGTGCAGTGTAGCCATTGCTCTCCCCGTCTGTTCCCATCATTTAACCTGCCACTCTATTTCCCTGCCGCCTCAGTCATCCCTGGCTACCGTGTGGGAACCAGCTCATTGAGCTCATCCTTGTAAGCAGGCATCCATGACCTTCATCCAGGGAGTAATGGAAGGGTCCCCAATACAGGCATGCAGCGGTCAGCACTGTGGGCTTCATTCTAAAGTTGATCATCACCCATCACTTCCCTAGCCCTCAGAGCATCTCTGGGAGTCATCACAAACATGAATGAAAGACGCTGTTACACAGGACAGGAGTAAATGTCCCTTCCAGACCTGACTTGGATCTTCTACTAACTCATGGAGGGTAGGTACATCCTGTAGCCCGAAGTTATATGCTGAGCCAAGAGAAGTCTAGAATTGCAACCTTAAAGGATTACAGTGCCCACTAACTTTTTATAACACTCCACAGTATAAAATATGAGAGAGTAAGAATAAATATGAAGATAGCAGAGTGTAGCGAAGACCGATACCCCTGCTGGTACCACTCAGAACTGTTATTTTGGAGGTTTTTCCAGACCTTAACCTATCACATGATAAATACACCTTACTAAATGGCGCCATCCTGTTCTTGTTTTTTGTTTTTTTTTTTCAGTGTATTTTGAACATCTAACCATGCAGTTAGCTGAGTGTGTGGGACATGAATGAATGATTGAATGGTGAGTGAATTCCAGTAGGTTCTACTATGTCACCAGCCAGATAGGCTTGGGAACTGCCTGGACTGCTTTCTCGTAGATACGGGTACCCACCTCTCTCCAAATCCCTGTCCCCCACAGCCCTTGAACCCTCAGTTTCTAGGTCTGTGTTAAGGACTATGGGTGGCAGTACTTCAGCAGTGTCTGGCGCTGTCTCTTTGTAGCCCACTGAGGTGTCTCATCCTTACCACTCTCGTGATGGAGCAGGCATGCTAAAGCCTGGAGTTAGATGGTTTGTGCCAATCAGAGCCTTACGGGGCACTAGAATTCGAATCCAAACTCAGGTAACTGCAAGATACTCTGCCCACCAAGATAAACGCGGGAGCAGGAGGATCCTGCCTGGGACTGCAGGGATACACACACTGCCAGATGTAGGAGGACAGGAAGTCTTGGTAAGCCTTTTGACAGCTAGGTGTCTCTACCTGTCCTATGAGGGCCTTTGGGGGCCCAGCTAGGCCTGATAGGTTCCCTGGGCAGTCCTTAAGAGGCTCAGGACTCTCCCTAAAGGTCCCTGCTGTGATACCCTCATTGGTGCTGAGCCCTAACACTTACAGGGACTCCAGGATGAGGGAACATTGTTGTAAAAGCCAAGTTATGCAATCCCTGTATGCCAAGGAGTGAGCTAGCAAATCCGGGGGATGGCAGGCTGTGCTTTTATTCTAAGCTCAGGATGGGTTTTGAGCCACGACAACAGCAGGCTGGCAGTCTGAGAGTGCCTGGCCATGGGCAGATGATTGACATGGAGGGTGATGAACAGAATTTGCCAGGATCCAGATTAGCCACAGAGAAGCCAGCAGGAGAGTTGGGCAGGGCGTATGGAGGATAGGAGGTCTCCCCTAGTTTGGACCCTGGGCTATACTCAGCCTGCTTCCTCCTGGACCACACTGCAGATGCCACTTTCTAGTCTCAGCCCTGTTGACAGTCTCAGGGTCCTGCCTGGGTCCAAGTGCCAAGCAACAATTTTTCTGTGAATTACTGGTGCCCATGTCACAGCTGAGCAGCTCAGTGCAATGGCATCCTTCTCTTTTTGTCTTTCTCTATGTTCGAAGCCAAAGCTAAGTGTTTTAATTTCACATTATTCCTGACATAATGCTAATGAGTTCCAGCCGTCCCCTGAGTTGGGGTGGTGAGCAGAGCCAGGCATCTGGGCAGCTGGCTTTCCCAGAAAGTGCCTCATGTCCCCAGAGCTCAGAGAAGCATGGTATAGTGAACACTTCCCCTCAGGGACTTGCTTATCACATGGACATGGCTCTTTGGTTTTTGTAACTGGTTCTTCAGTGTGGTGACAGCAGTGTGTTTCTCTCTGGCACCCCTGGGGAAGCTGAAAGCCTGGGCCTTTGTGGAGCCCAGTCCAGGCTGGGCTGTACTGCTGGAGATCTGCGGTTTTAGGAGACACCAGTTTTAACCGTCTGTCCTGTCCCTTTAAGAGACAAGCCATGTCTACTCCTTCCCCAGTTCTGCCGAGGCAAGCTGATCTTCAGCTTCCAGCCTGAGTCCCTCCCTTTCCATCTCTCTCTCCCTCTCTCTCCCTTCCTTCCCTCCCCCCTCTATTCCTTCTCCCCACTTGTCTCCCCCCCCCCTCTCTCTCTCCCCTTTTCCCCTTCCATAACCCACTAAATAAATATCCAACTCACTCTTCATGGTGTGCCTAATCTGTCTTGGTTTCTCACCCGCCATGGGGCTACCTGCCTGGGACCAGGCTGTCTTCGTGGCCTGCTGTGGCCTCAGCACCCACTGCCCTTTGCTACCCCTCAGGGACCTGCAGCATTTTACTTAAACCATTACATTGGTGCCTTGACTCGGATGCTCATTGTGGTGTCTGTGACTGCTGAGATTGTTTTCTGATGACTTAGTGACCATTTGTTCTTTCTCTAGTTTCTTTTGTGAGCCAATGTTTCCTTAGTCCCTGTAACACTTTGCTTTTGATCCAGTACATTGTAAGAACCCTGGTGTTGGGCATGCCCGGAAGCCTCATCTAAGCAAAGGGGTACTGTGGCCCCCCTAACTAGGGGAGTCTGAAAATCAGCCAAGCAGGGCCTAGATAAGGCTGCTGAAACTGACTGAGGTGTGCCATTGATGTCAGCTATGGCCTTCCTTGTCTTTGTTTCCCATGGGGTACTCTGGGTGTCGTCCATGTTCCTTATATCAGAACTCAATCTGAAGTTCACGAATGTGAGGAAAGTATATCTAGCTTTTAAGGTTACTACAGCTCAGGCCTCTGTGCCAGGGAGCCCACCGAGCAGTACCCAGAATTCCCTAGCATTCTCTCTGTTCTGGGACATGCAGGCTTATGTAAAACTGAAGAACCTTCAGTTGTCTCTAACACTGACACCTGCTAAGCCACCCTGCCCCATTTCTGGCCAGAGTCCACTTGTTCCCCATCCATCTGATCAAGTCTTATAGCTGGCTCCAGAAAATCTAAGTCTTCCACATTTGGGTGGGGCAGACCTCCTTGAGACACCCAGAAACCACCAAAAGGGCATCCAGGCTAGACAGTGCTGCCAGTGCCCCAGTCCAGGGATGGGACTACACAGTGCAAAGCTGCCCTACTTTGGGGGATTCCCTACCTTGTCCATGCTCTTGTCTCCCCTCTCTGTCCTGGCCAGAGCACTCTTTAGAAGATGGAAATTCAGGAGGCTTTGCTTTTTCTCCCCCAAGCTCACTCCTAGACCACACTAACCTGGGTGAGCACTGCTGGACAGCAAGATGCTGCCCCACTCTGCCCTGGAATCTGGCTCTAGATAAGGAAGGGAGAAGGGATTCCCTGGGTCATGCTTTTTGTTTTTATTTCATCTTTTACAGAGGTTCACATATATCCATGCTATGCCAGGCACCATCTTGGGCACTCTCGTGTGGGGTTATAGAGAAGCGTTGTTTGAAATAATAACCCCATGACTCATTTGGTCTGTAGAGTTCTTTCCACTTGGTCCTGAAGTTACGCAAAAGCCAAGAGTTTGCACCTGTCTACTTTCTGCTGAGTCATCTCTCCTTCCTGGTTCTCTCCTTTCTGCTGAGTCATCTCCACTCCCTGGTCCTCTCCTTTCTGCTGAGTCACCTCCACTCCCTGGTCCTCTCCTTTCTGCTGAGTCACCTCCACTCCCTGGTCCTCTCCTTTCTGCTGAGTCACCTCCACTCCCTGGCCCTAAAGTAGAGGCACAGTTCTTTCTCTTCACACACACACTCTACACAGATGAGAACCGAGTGAGGCCTAGTGGGGGAAGGCACTTTCCCAGAGTACCTGGCCTAGTGAAGGCTTCTGTGTGGGTAGGTAATCGCATATCACTGTGGACGCTGCAGAGTGGGCCATAAGCAGAACTTTTGACAGCAGGCCCCTTTCCACTATTGAACAGAGGCCTCTGACTGGCATGTGGGCCTCTCCCCTTCCTCAGCTCACAGGCCACTGGAGGAGCTGTGAGGTGTGGATCTCTATTACTGAATACCTGCTCCACCTACTGAGGCTCAGCCCTTAGGTCGTTTCCTTGCCATTCAGTGCCTCTGTTTACCCATCTCAAAGACAGAAACCTAGTCTTGCCCCCCGCCCCCCGGGGTTGTTGTGATCCTGATGGGACCAGGGAAGAAAGGCCCTCAGCACACTGAGGCGCTGGCCACCAGGATGGTTCTCCTTAGCTTTCGTTCCCTCTATAACTGGATGTCCTATGGCTGAACATAAATGTAACGCTGCTGCTATTGTCACCGTCCTTCACTAGTTTGAGGGCGCATCTGGGGTTGAGGCCTGGGACCTAGGTTGTCACTGTGGCACTGGCTTCAATCTGTGTTGCAAGTGTGATGTGAGGCCCCAGAGCCTCAAGCAAGGCCCCCGGAAATGTGCAGTGCATGAACAGGGAAAAGCCCACTTCAGCGCCCGTGGGAGCTCATGGCAGGTCAGCAGGAAGGAGGCTTAGGAAGGGCCTCAGTACAAGCCACACCTGAAAGAACCAGGACTGGACAGCAAATCAGGGGCTTTCTGAGAAGGGGACCGTATGGGTGTAGGCTGAGGGCAGGGCAGTGTGGACTGAGCTGGAGCAGGGTGGGAGCTGGGCATGGTTTAGGGAGGCCAGGAGGAAGGCGCTCTGCCTGATCCAAACCCAGGCTAATCTGGTTCGCTAGGAGATGTCAGGAGCCAGTGGGCCTCGCTTCTCCCTGCAGCTTCTGTGAGACCTCCTAGAGCTCTCTGGAGACCAAGACAGGGTACAAAGAACAACAGTCTTGGAGCCTGACCGTACTAGTGGGTGTCTGGATGCTGAGGTGTCGTCATGGAAACCTTTGTCTCCAGGTGGCAAGCCTTTCTTCTAGTACACATGTACCAGCCACCCCGAGGCTACCATTACTCCACATGTGTGTCAGTTTCTGCACGTGTTGTGTTGCGCACAGGCCGTGTACCAGTGAGCGTTTCTGTAGAGTTGGCATGTTTGTGTGCAGGTGGTGGTATCTGGGGCTTGTGTGTTTGGGTGTGTGCTTGTGTGTCATGAGTGGTGGGGTACATGTAGGGTATATGTGCAGGGCATGTGTACAAGAGAATATCTAGGTCTTGGTATGTGTGAGTTTGAATCTGTGTGTACTAGTGTCCTAATTCCATCTTTGACATACTGATTGCTAGCTTAAGAGGGAAAGTGTCAATTGTAGGATGTGCGTGCGTCTGTGATTCTGGGTCTCTATGGTGACCTGGTGTGATGCATGGGAGAGAGAACTAGCCTGCTTTGTCTCCCCTCCTGGGACTCTGACCCATAGGCCAAGTCTCTCTGTATACCCCTGGAAGGCAGGCCATCTGGGTCCTTGCTGACTGACCACCAAACCTCTAGGTCTCCCTCAACTACTAGGAATGGAAATCTGTTGCTTTTGTGGACAAGCGTTTCTGTTCAAGGTGGGCCTGACCCAGAGTTATCAGTGTGAGCCTGGTAAGGAAAGGTCCAGGCTCCACAGCCTCAGAACCCCCTTCCCAGGACAGGCATGACTCCTTTGTCCCTTTTCCCTTTCCTTGCTCTGTGTCCCGCTCTGGCATGGCTTGCCGGCTTCTCTGGGTGGTCAAAGGCTCCTGGAAGCTGGGTGAGTGAGAAGAGATTGCCACACTGGCCTGCCTGGGATGAGAGCGTCTCTCGAGCTACAGAGACTCCATCCTTAAGGAGCCCAGGGACTCTCGCGTGCATCCTAAAATCTCTGGCTCTTAGTCTCTACCTCTGATGAGGTAAATCGCTCTGCCTACATAATGGGCTTGGGGAGATGGTGTTGAGGGACTCTGCTCTGGTCCCAGGAATAGAGAAAATGTGAAGCTGCTGCAGGGTCATTCTCTGTGCCCCGAGTTAGACTAGACCCTCCCCCAGAGGCCTCGCAGTTTAGGCCAGTGTCCTTCAGCCCCACATCCTCAAACCTTCCATGTTAGTCTCTTCCCCAGAGGCCTGGCACAGCCCACGGCTCTGAAGAACCCTGTGAAAGCCACGAGGGGATGCTAGGATGGAACACCCAGGGCCAGCCTGAGTCTCCCCCAGGGTGGGCGGCTGAGGAGTGGCCCTCAATCTCCGGATGGCTGGCCTTTAAAGCTGGCCAAGCACAGCGTTGTTTGACATCCTGGAAAAGAATCTGGCACCGCACATTTCTCCCATCTAAATCACTGTAAAGTAACTTAAAAGTTTGTACAAAAACGAGAAGTTGATCTCTGAATGGCCTGCCAGGCTATTGTAACCTAATATATTTTACCCTTAAACCAGAAATGTGTTTGTTTAGAAGCAAGTCACTGGCAAATGCCAAATCTGGAGGCATTTCCTCCCCTGCCCTGCCTGACGCCCCGTTCCCTCAAACCTCTTCTTTATTCTCCGCATCCAGATTCCTCATCAGGGCATGAGAAACTGGGCCTTCCTTCCTTTGGGGCCATGTCAGCCCCAGGGAAGAAACTTGACGTTCATTAGGCACCCACTGTGTGCCAAGTCCTGCTCTGGGTACAGCAATGTATTTATTCCTCAGTTGTTTGTGGTGGCCCCATTTAGAGAGGAGAAAAACGAAGACAGAGATGTGACTAGCTCAACTTCTGTGTGAGTTTCTCCATGGTGCCATCATACACCTTATGTGTGAAACAGAGCCCTTGCTTCTTCCCCAATGGCCAGAGGGAAAGACATCATCACCAGAGCCAACTGTGTCCGCCACCCAGAAGGTTCTCCTGCAGGGTCTCAGCCCTTATTCATGAGCGAACAGCTCAGAAGGCAACTTGCTGAGAGCCTAACCGACCCAGGGCCTGAAAGGTCCTGGGCTTGGACTAGCACCTCCCCAGCCAGAACTGGAAGGGTCCTTGGGCTGAGCCTGGAGGGGAAGATGCTGCCTCCTTGGCTCCAGCCACGGCTCCCCTCTCTCTTTCATCTCCTGCCCTCCGTACTGTGAGCTGCACGCAGCAGTAATGGATTGCAGTGGACTTTTTTCAATTAGGCTGATTTCTCCTCTGCCTGTTACTATAAAACTCCAGATGGTCTGGGGCTTCACGGTTCCCGGGGTATTTTCCCCCATTATTTTAATCTTCTTTCGTAACACGCCCCACATGTGGGAACGGAGCCTTTCAAGGCGCTGCACTCTGTGGATCAGCCATGCTTTTCTCTCCGCTGTGTTACCCGGGTTTTCCTTTCTGTGTGGCAGCATCACAGAGAGCAACTCCCACCATCAGCCTGGGCCTCAGTTTGCTGAGACTCAGAACCCATGTTGGACCCAGTTTGAAATCCCAATGTAGCTCCTAACAGCCTGGTCTTGGTGCTCTCTGAGCACCCTGAGGATCTGAGCAGAGCTTAGGGATGTACAGCCATGTCAGTCAGACTTCAGGCCAGATCCAAGCTCTAGTTAGCTATGTGATATGGTGACATCACCTTTCCGAGCCTCACTCTGCTCGTCTGAAGGGTGGGACTGGGAAGTCACCCCTCTGACAGGGTGCATTGTCTTGATTCAGTAGAACACTAGACTGGTGGGTGTCTAAGAGATATTTGCCAGATACCTGGTATTTTGAGCTTTATTTTACTCCCTCTTAGAATGTATTTCAATGTTGATATTTCAGGTGAATGAGGGAAAAAAAACCCTAGCCTCCCATCCTGACATGCTTTGAGACTATTAGACACCATCTTCTCTAAGTATTCTTTCCCAGAATCGCCCATTCCCATGTGTGAGAGCCTTTGCTTCAAGCTCGATGAACCTGGAGTCTATCTGGGTAGTTAAACAACATGTTTAAATTTACCCTGAACAAGATGTGTTCACAGAAATGTCTGAAGGCCACTGGTGGCATCAAGACCAAGAGCCAAAGGATGCTACATACATGCTTTCATTTGCAAATACCACCCTCCTCATGAGCCCAGGAGATATCTGGGCTCTGGACAGGTGAGATAAACTCACCTGAGATCATCCCCTCAGAGTGTAGTGGTTAGATTGGTACCACACTGCACAAGATTCTGGAGCTCAGTGGGATGAGAGCTGATGACACTGTCAAGCACCACCAGGGCCAGATCATACTAGCCAGAATGCTGGGACAATATATGCATACATTTATACATACATACACATGCACACACAAACATGAGTGTGTGCTAAGGTACAAGAGTGTCAAGGGCAGACATTATCCGATTGCTAAGTTTTCATATGGCACTGACCTGGGAGGAGGCAGGTAGCTATGTAGATTCCCAGGTGAATCATGTGGCGGTGGGTGGAGAGATGGCACCTCCAAGGGCTGCTGGGGTCAAGGAGAAGGAAAGAGGTTCCTAGCTTTGGCATCGGGATAGAAGGTGGTCACTGCAGCAGAAGCCATGCTGGAGCACCCCAGGTGAACAGCCCAGCGTCATATTGTCTGCTGGGCCATGGAAGTAGTGGCACAGGAGTGTTCTGTAAGGATCAGCAATGCCAGAACTCACCTTTTATGTATTTAAAGGCAGCCCTACGCTCAGCCTTTGTCGCTAGAACCCTGATGCCCCTGCAGCTCCAACTGCCTGTGCTTGGGCCTGCTGTCTCCCTGAAATGAGTTTTTTTGGCACCTCATCTGCCAAAGCCTATGCCTCAGCCCCTTGGGCAGGCTTTGGAAATCCCCAGTCCAGCAACTGGAATGCCCCCACATTCAGTCCCTTCTCAGATCTCTGAGCATCTTCTGCTCTGTGGGGGATTTTAAGGAATTTTGTGCCTTTACTGATGGAAGGTAGAGTATGGTGAGGGGTTAGCCAGGTAATAGACAGCAAAGGGTGCAGAGCAAGAAGAGGAAAGAGGATTGTGGGAAGCGGGAGGGCGTGTGCACATGTGCGCACACACACAGAGAGCTCTCTTAGAGGTGTGACAGGCCAGAGACTACCCCAGGAAGACTGTCATTTAACCTGCTCTGAGGCCTTAAACGACAGCTACAGTGACAAGATCAGAAATTGATGTGTGTGGTTTCATTTAGGGCTCACACCACTCTCTAAGGTTAGCGTTCACCCAGTTTGCAGATGAAGAAACAGACTCACAGAATGACTTGCCTGGGCTTCTTCAGTGAGCAAGCAGCCATCTGTGGCAAGGGCCGTATCTGCAGTCACTGTGCTCGCTGCCATTGGGCCTCAGCTCCTCGTCTGATGGGCAGAGTTGTAAGCACCCAGAAGGCCATCGGGAAAAGGCAGCAAGCTGTGGAAGCAGCAGGCCCATTGGAGCCAGGCAGAAGCATTGACTCGATGGGTCCCCTCAGCCTCCTGGCTCTGACCTCATCTTTGCAGCTGTTAAATAGTGATAATAGAAAAGCTCACAGGGCTCGCAGGGGCTGAGCAGGTCTGGATTCTGGTCCTGATGGGAGCACGGATCTGCCAGAATCTGTGTGTCTTTATCTCAGATAAGAATAAAACAGCATCCCTTCTCTTCCTGCCATATCCCCTAGATGTCCTTGAAGTGACAGGCCACTTCCAAGACAGAGATGGGGAGAGAAGGCAGAGGTGCTGCCTGTGGGGTCAGGCAGGCTCCTCCTAGGAGGGGGTGCTTAAACAACAGAGGCATGTTTGCTGAGCGAACAGAGGAAGGAAAAGTCCTTGGAGGCCTCATAACATATCATGGAAGGCCTTTGGGATAGAGATTCCTGGCAAGTTCAGCGTCATCTCTCCACAGCTGATGTATGGGATACATGGGGTGGGAGAGGCACTTGTGGCATCCTGGAAGACATTAACTCAGATCCTGAACTTCTAAAAAATGTTTAGATTAAATTGTCAGTGTAGGAAGGGAAGGCTTCCCAGGAGGGGTGAGGAAGCAGGCGTTCGGAAGCCCAAAGATCCATAGATTCCTGGTGGGAAAGAGGTAAACTGATCCCCAGAGTCTGACAGGCTCTCCCAACGTCAGAGAAATCACGCAGCCAAGAGTTATTGGTCTCCTCCAACAGCCTTTCCCCCAAACCAGTCAGTAAGAACAAAGGGCCAAGAAGGATGCTGATTGGAAACCCTGCTCCTGCCCAGGTTCCTTCATCATCTAGGGATGAACTTGGCACGAGACCTTTGTAGGGGAACAGGGAGCAACTGGTCACCTGCTATTCCCCATCTGGGATTTCTTTGTTCTGATAAAGGAACAGGTCCCATAACTAGAAACCCAGCTGCAGAAGCTTACATTAGGTTGGCCCCAGCAACAGTCTGAACTGTGACATCCAAGGGGTCATTGTCTCTGACTCGTCTGTGTCCTTGTGGCTGTACAGGAAATTCTGCTACGGCTGCTGCTCTTGCCTGGGCTGCAGTCCTCTTCTATAACCGCAGCAACCCCCTTCTCTGCCCCTTCCCCAAGTCCTCCGTACCACTAACAGCCAAAGGTGACTTCTCGTGTGTGTGTGAGAGAGACTGTCCCCATTCCTTGTAAACTGTGCTCCTTCTAATTCCCATATGACTCTGTCCCCCTAATTCCTAGAGTGCACATCTGACCCTGATCCCTTCCCAGGGCCTGCCTCTCTGGGGACAAGATCATAAGCCAGGTGGACCACAGGATCTTACCTCTGCCCACAGACTTCTCTCCAGAAATATTCCAAACTTCCTAGCGGGTATTGTACCTTTAAAATTGACAAAGAATAGCCAGAGAATCAGGAGAGAGGGAGAACCTTTAGTGACTTCCTTCCCCTGAGGGGGAGGCTAGAGAAGCCCTGGCCCTCAAGGAACATGACTGCCCCCCTCTTTGTCCCCAGCTTCCTGCTACTAGCAGCCCAAGGGGACCTAGTGCCAGAAGACTGGAGTCAGCTGGGTCCTAACCTGGGATAGGTGCTCATGGCTGGCATATCAGCCCTGGGCATGGGGAGAAAGCCAATGGCTCAGTCTCTTCCTTCTCAACAAGCACAGACACCCACCTAGGCTTTGACATCAAATTTGGCCTATACCTTACCTTTGCTTTGTCATGTGACTTTGGGCAGGTCACTTTACCAATATGAGGACATTGATGTCACATGCTTCCGGGTTTTGTAGTTAAACACCAGCGCCATGACTGGAGCAGCAGGTACCAGCCACTGAGATGCACATAGCTGGAAGGACGGCTGGCATGGGCATACAATGGGGAGAGGCAGAGGATAGTCAGCAACACCACACTAAAGATTGGAACTGCTGCCTCAGCCAGTCTCTGAGCTGGACCTCGAAGGCTGAGCAGGGGGTAGGGGGCTAATCAGGAGAGGTGACCTTTCTTGTTGAGCGTCCTGCATCAACAAAGCCTGAAGACTGCCTTCTGCTAGAGGATGGGCAGAGAGGCAGGCAGGGAGGCCGCAGGGCAGAACGTCAGGTCTGTAAGGAGAGGGCCTTATAGGGGTTATATTGGTACGCCAAGGCGCCTGGGCGGCTGTGTGGTGAGCAGGCAGGGAGGATTTGACGTGAGGGCATATAGAGGAGAGTTCCAGGCTTGGCAGAAGTTGCAGGGACGGACGGTTGGGGCCATGGAGGATGAACTAGGTGACTCGTTTCTCCACACGTTCTCTGCCAGGAACCGTTTCACAGTTGTGCTGTGTCCACTACATGTCTGGTACTCGGCACACAGCGTACTAGATGGTGAGCGCAGGTCAGCTAAGTGACCAGATGAAGACTCAGATACTTCGGTATACAGATGCGACCATTGGTCTCACAGGGTTATCGAGGGTGATGCCTGTGTATAGTCCCTCATGGATAGCCACAGTCCCACAGTTGGCGAGGGGGTAGATACAGCATCAAGGCTGCAGGACACCCCAAAGCCTCTTGGGGATAGAGCCCTTCCAGTTCAGGCTGGACTCCTTCTGGGGTTCCACATCCAGACATGGCCTGCCTTGGAATTGCTGACTCCAGGGGACACGTTATTCCCCAAGTCAGAAGCAAAAAGGTCATCTTTGACCCCAGTGGCCCATTTCTGAGTCTTAGCCCTGGACACTTTGCTGGGGCAGCAGCGCTCCCAGATGCTTAGTGGGGGGACAGGCAGGTTTGGGGTGCTGTTTGCAGGCGGGTGGGCCCTCATCAGCCTCTCCTGCAGTTCGAAGGCTGCAGTAAAGCCTTCTCCCGCCTGGAGAACCTGAAGATCCATCTGCGGAGCCACACGGGTGAGAAGCCGTACCTGTGCCAGCACCCAGGTTGCCAGAAGGCCTTCAGCAACTCCAGTGACCGTGCCAAGCACCAACGCACCCACCTCGACACGGTAGGTAGGCCCGAGTGTGGAGGCCCTGGGGTGGAAGAGGGCTGCACATAGACCCTGCTCTCTAGGTGGAGTCTCAGGCTGTGTAACACGGGGTGGGAGTGGATGGGGCGTGTTCTTTGTATTATAGGATACTTAGTAGGCTCCCTGGCCTTCTACTAAGATGCTTCCCCCATCATCCTCCAGCTGTGACAAACACAAATGACTTGGGTATGGCCATATGTCCTCTGCGGATGTGGATGGCCGGACTAAATTTAACAGAGGCCTCCAGTAGAGATTACCCTATGTGGCCCATGAACCAGCCCAGGCCTGAGGCCTTATGGGAAAGCCGGTGCTCTTACATCCACAGTCTCTCTTTGACGGGCCAACTATGTCTGCATCCTGAGCATGCCCCTCCCTGCTCTTCCCACTCCTCACTTGGGGACAATGCATAGGCTCTTTAGGGCCGTTGTTGTCCCTCAAAGAGTTGTAGTTGGTGACACGTAAGAGCCATCTTGCCACAGCAGCCTGACCATCCCATACTGTCTATGTCTACTTCCCTGTCCTTGCTTATGCCAAGCAGCAGAGGCCCACAGCTCTGTCCCAGTTGCCCCACGTGTCCCCTGTGCAGATAAGGACATCAGCAAGAGTGTCGTCCCTAGACTGACCCCATTACCAAGGTCCCTGACCCATTTGACACAGGAGGAAGGTGGGCTTAGGGGTTCTCATGGCTGAACTCTGGTGACGGTGACAGACTCAGTCTTCATGCCAGTCTCACAGGTGCTGGAGAAAGTGGTGTGTCCCGTGGGAGGATCCCAACCCTGTGTGCAGCACAAGGCTGGAGTCTGCTAGAAAACCCCACCTCTGGACCTCCAAGCAGGTTCTCAGCTCTGCTGCAGATGTACGGGGAGCTGGGGTGGGGCTAGGCACCGGTTGATATACCTACCCTGTCCAATACGCCATTGAGGAAACAGACGCCCAAGAGGGTAACTGAGCTGTTAGCCATAAAGCAGAGGTCACACCTGAGAAGGCACAGAGTCCTCCAGGCCTAGCCCTTTATCTCACAGCTGGGAAACCAGGTTCAGAAATGTGAACAGAAAAAAATCACTGGCTTTGGAGCCAGGCCCTGGACTGTACCTTCTTTATCCCTGCCAGCCCCATAGTGTCACATACCTGTCCCAGTTCAAGCAAAGCTGAGACCCAAGTCAGGTCGTGTCTGTGTCAATGTCAGACAAGTGACAGAGCCAAATGCACCCTTGGCTAACTCCAATCGCAGGGCTCTTTACTGGAAAAGTTTGAAGGGTTGAGTCTGAGCAGAGGGGACAGAATGGCAAGGAACAGTCCCCAAGTCAAAACCAACTCCCCTCCCCTTATGGCTGACTGAGACCTGAAGTGAGCTGTGGTACTCCCAAGTCCCCTTCCCCTTGGTCACCTTTTCAGCCTGGGGGCCCTTGGCACTCTGCCCTTGTCCCTGAGAGAGGCAGTGAAAGCAAATATTGCCGAGGGCACAAGGCATCCAACAGTGGGCCTCTGCCCCACCCCCACCTCCCAGGTCTAGGGCATGTCCCCATGGCCTCTCTAGTTTCCTGTTCGATTCTTACTCCTGTCCTTACTGTATTTAGACCAGGCCTGTGGAACGGAGCTCCTGAGGGCTAGGCCAGGTCAGGTCCACACAAGCCCACAGGGTTACCCCAGGCCTTCATCTGTCTGAGAAGTTTCTGGCAGGTCTAGGTGTGCCACTCACAGCCCGCTCTCTGCCTAAGTAGCAAGGGCAGCTCCTTGCTGCTAGACCATGTGTGTCCCAGCCTGCAGCCTTCAGGTCAGCAGTCAGGCTCACACATAACACCACAGCTATCCCTGGCTTCAGAGAACACGGGGCCCACGGCAGGAAGGAGGTTGGTTCTCTGGACAGAGTGGAGAAAGCAAGCTTCAGCTCTGATTTTGGCTCTGCCTCTTGAGAGGGGATATAGCTGCGAACAGGGCAGCCCTTTCTTTCCTAGTCTGCCACTCAGGGACTTAATGTCAACCGGATCCTACCATTCCCAGTGTGGGCCTCGGTTTCCCCAGCAGCAGGATGGGGCCTGTTGGGGCACTCAGAGAAGAAAGCTCACTAATGGAGTCTCACACACACACCTCCTGGCTGTGGTGTCTGCTCAGCTGGAGCAGTTCTGATGGGCAGGTGTGGGAACCATGGGTGGCCAGTGCTTAACAGTACCGAACCTGGAGAGCCCTCAAAGATAGAGCTCTGTCCAGACAAGGAAGAGTAGCCTTGTTGACAGGAATAACACAGCCCCAGTCTTGGAACTTGTATGGGGATTCCGGGCGGAGGGTTTGGCTGGTGGTTTGGGACAGCCACGGGGTTTCCTGGGGGCTCAAGGGAGCTGGGCCTGAGGAATGTTCTATGCACGTCAAGCCCTGGAAAAACAAACACAAAGATGGGTCTTGCTGCCCTGTTTCCAAGCGAGTGTGCCTGCCACACAGAGCTGTTTGCTTTTAGACCAAAGCATGTGGATTTGTATCAGCATTCCCAGAGGACCAGGCCTGGGGCCAGTCAGCTCCGGGGCAGGGCAGGGCTCATGGGAGAGTATCCTGGGGTTGCGTGTTAGGGTGGAGGGGCTGTGTAAGCCTGTGGGACTCGCATGCTGAAGCAGGTGGTGGGCAGTCCGAGGCAGGCCTCCCTCTCCTGCCCCTGCCTTCCTGTTGGCCTAGTCACCTTCTTACTGCCTGTCTCTCTCTTTTTGTTGTTCTCCATTCTTTAACCTGGCAATCTCCGTGGCAGCTCCAAGGTATGGTTCCGGACATCTTTCTGCTTTTCCCCACAAGGCCTCGGACAGTGTGCACCTCTCCCAGCGTCCCTACCTCTGGTAGGGACAGAATTGCCTTGAGGCTTTGTGGGCAGTTCCACTTGGTGTGTCTGCTGACTGGGCATGGCAGTCCCTGGGGCTTACTCTTGAGAGGTGCCATTTCCTACACACACACACACACACACACACACACACACACACACACACACACACACTGCCGTTCCAGGAGGCAGTCCTAAGGGCTCTGAAGCACTCAGTGTGTTTTTAAAAGGAAGCCTTGTGAACTCCATACCCTAGTAGTAGCTGGGGACCCCAAGTTGGTCCTCATGAAAGCCCCTGAACTGCGAGGTGCAGACAGGACCATGAGTTGCCCTTCCCAGGTCTTCTGGAACGTGGCCAGGATTAGATGGCTCCCTCACTAGAAAGTAGGAAGTGCGGCCTGTAGGAATTTCAGATCAATCTAGAGAACAGGATCTGAGCAAGGATAAGAGGTGACAGGAGGAACATTGTGGGGTATGCGTGGGGACAGTGGGGGGAGGAGGACCCCAGTCAGTGCCTGAAATGATCTAGCTTCTGATTATCCGAGGGGCCGAGGGCCATGGCCGTCTATGACAAAAGCAGTGGGACACTGCATGGGAAGATATTAGGGGAGACCCTGGAGGAGTCCAAGCAGGGGTGGGGGTCCCTTTGTGCCTTCCAGGGCAGTGGGATGGTCACAGGGAGGGGCTTTGGCCATGTAGACAGCACAGCCTTCAGGTTCCTAGCTGTGCTCTCTGAGGTCGGCTCCCTCTGGCCTTCCAGTTATTGGAAGGAGGACCTTAGTTGCTGTGGTCCATAGTGCCACTTGGACCTGCTGAGGAATCATCCAGGCTGGCCCTGGGATGTCCACTCTTCCTCTCTTCATTCTCCTGTCCGGGACAAGCTCCTGTGTACCCCTGCTCCATACACTGCTTTTGTGAAGTGAGCTGTGAGGACACCTCTGTCACAGCCAGTGTGAGTCAGGAAGACCTGCAAAGCTCAATCAGTCCCCTCTTGCAGATGGGAGGCAACTCACCTGCACTCCCAACATGGTGGCAGAGTGGGGACACAGAGCCCCTCCTCTCCCAGGCCAGGTGCCTTACCCACTCATCCTTCCCATGGCAGGTCATATAGGGGACCTTCGCCTTGAGCAGCGGCCTCTTAACTGCCTCTCATGCCTCTCTGATGTTACAGAAGCCATATGCTTGTCAGATCCCTGGATGCTCCAAGCGCTACACGGACCCCAGCTCCCTCCGCAAGCACGTGAAGGCGCACTCAGCCAAGGAGCAGCAGGTCCGTAAGAAGGTAGGCGGCCACAGAGCCAAGACTCATCTCTGCAGAAACCTCTAATCCCAGCTGCTTGTCCACATCAGACCAAGTGCCTCACACGCCCATGTGCACACCACTCTCTACACACTTGTAAATGCTATTGTTCTCCCATCTGCCTGTATCTGCCTCCCGCCCAGTATACCAGTCCACAACCCTGCCCTTATCACTTCAACCAATTAGACATTCACCCACCAAAAGCTGGCACCCCTAAGCATGACAACACTCATGCCCAGCTCTGGGCTAGGCATTGAAGATGGAAGAGAGAAGACACAGATAGTACCCCTTTCCAGTGGCCTGAGGCACACACCAAGAGGAGACTCCTTGCCAAATGATACTGATGACAGCAGGGAGGTTCTGTCTGGCACAGATAAAGGACCTTGGCCCATATGCAAGGGAACAGAAAGGTCCCAGGAAGAAGCACCAGGAACCATAAAGGATAATGGTTTGGGGGTGTGAGCTCTGGTCCCACCTGCGGGGCCTGTCACTGATAGCTTGGTGGCCCTTCTGCCTCTATGCTCCTGAGGAACGGGTGCTCTTGTGGACTGAGTGACAGAATATATATATGCCCAGGACTGAGCCTGTAATTGGCACAGATTGACAAACACAGAAGGAAGGGGTGGGCACTGCCATTCTCTTGCAGTGCAGGCAGGCGAGTTCGGGTAAGAAGTGTGTGCCTGGAATGACCCATGGCACTTGTGGGGCCGGTGTATTCATATCTATACAGAGCTGGGCACTCTCATGCTGGAAACCCTGCCTAGTATTTGAACTGTCCTGAGGACATTCAATGCCCTCAAGTAGTCTTGAGGGAAAAAGAAGTACATGGCCTTGAGAGATTCTTCTGGGGCCATGTGGGGCATGGGGATGTCAGAGTGAAATGTACGTTCAGTGGTAACAAGGAAGGTAGTGGAGGTGACCTGGGCTAACCCAGGGAGTGTCAGGACCCCAGGGGAAGCTTCAGTGGTGGTGCCCTTCACCAGGACCAAAAACCTGAGGAGGAGAAAGGATTGCATGAGAACGGTCACCAGGAAGCTGCAGGGGGCCCCAGGTCATGTAGTAAGGAACAGGACAGCGACCTTAGGCAGAGCACTCTTGCCTGGGCACTCAATCCCCAGGGCCATGGGAGTGAGGGTGTAGGAACAGGCAGGAGCTGGCCCAGCAGCTCTAACAAAGTTGGAAGACACAGGGAAAGCCACTCACTGACTTATGCAATGTTAGAAGTGAGCACTGTGGTCCACACACCATGACCTTGGACACTGCTGTGAATGAAACGGCAAAACCCTCCAGCCTGGGAAAGTCGTTTCCATTCCATGGGATAGACAGAGAGAGACAGGGTACCAGGAGAAAGCCCACCTCATGATGGAGATGGCATGCAACACATCTTGGAGGCACTGGGAACCATTTGAAGGGTAGAGCAGAGGAGGGTAGAGTTAGGATATGCAGCAAGCCTGCCGGTGCAAACACCACCACATCCTTAACTCACTGAGAAGTGGGACAAGTCACTAACCCGGTGGCTCCTCAACTAGACATTGTACCTGCTGCTTTGTCTACCGTAGCTGGCATCCTGTGAGTGGGCCCTAGCTTGTGTCCATTTCACATACGTTAACAAAGTAGCCCCTTCACACAGCCCAGGAGAGATAGCTAGCTCCTGACGCTGCCTCAGGGCGGCAAGGGATAGCTCAGGCTTCCGTAGGCTGGAGCTAGGTGCCAAGGAGGCTGCTGTCCCCAGTGGACTGGTGCCCAAGGACCAGAATCCTGCCCTGGTTTTCCCAGGCCCATGCTTGGCTCACATTGAGCCCCCAGGGACCTGGGCTGCAGATCTGCAAACTTCCCAACAATAAGCATCCATTAGAGGCATCGGGGATGATGGATCTTTCTGGGTAAGGCGACCCTTGTATTATGACAAGTCCTTGGCAGCCCCGCTACATTTTGGAGAGAATTAGAAATGCTTTTCTTCCTTAATTCTCCTCTCCTGCTGTTTCTAATCCAATCGACATTGCGGTCTGCAAGAACATGCCTTGGCCCTCTTTTGCCAAAAACTTCATTTACATGGAAAACAGCTGCCGGGTCAGGCGCTGAGAGCCCAGTGCGAGACTGGCGTGCCTTCCCTGCCTGGTCAGCCCTCCCTCTGCCTGGGAAGGTGGAAAACCCCTTGTGGCTGACTCTCAGCTGCCTGAGAACACAAGCAAGGCTCTGGCCTTCTCAGCACCTGTTTTGACCTGGTAAAGTGAATGTTTGGGGATCTCCCTGGAGAAGGGTCACTGCCCATGCAGGTGCCTGCCGCTTGTCACCCAGTGTCTTCAGAGCCCCATCTTGGATGTTTCCTCCATCTGGAGAAGATGTTCAAAGGTATCCCAAGTGGTGTTGGCCAGATCATCCCAGCCAGGCTCTGCTGCTAACCAGACAGCTCGAGTCCACACAGTAACTCACTGGGCCACTTCTGTGGCCCTTTGGAGTCAGGCAGCTGGAGCTGAGCCAGCCCCACATACAGTACTCCACAGATCTTTTCATTCACTGTCTCACTTCTAGCCATGGCCTGAAATGGCAGAAGCAGGGACAGCTCCAGAATACAGGCAAGGTGGGTGAGATCCAGAGAAGTTAGTTGTCCACTGACACACAGGGAGAAGTAGTGTGGGACTGGGCTCAGCCCAGGGCTCTTTCCCGTATCCTTCATAGGGACAGGGAAGAGGGAGAAAGGCCCTCTGGCCAAGCGACATCTCTCCTACTGCCACAGGTTGCCCTGACGGGAGCTGCAAAACCCCAATAGTTACACTTGACCACCTTCCCAGTATGTGCTGGTGCCACACCTCTAAACCCGATCCCTCAGCAGCCATGAAGAAATTCCTCCCAAGAGACATGGGACCCTGACTCCAGCCTGAGTGGTTCCCCTCCCTCCTTCCCTGGCTCAGTGGGCTGAGGGTATGCCCAGCCTTTCTGGCATACTTCCTCCTAGGAACATCCTCCAGTAAAATCCTTGCATGTCAAATCCTGTCCTGCATCTCTTCTCAGAAGTCCTTACAGTGTCCACTAGCAACTTTCCCGGTGGGGAAACCAGCACAGCACAGACGGGGTGCCCGTGGACAGGTGGCCGGACACTCACACCTCCCCACTGCCCACTCCCCAGCTGCACACAGGTGCTGATCCAGAGGCTGTCCTGTCAGAGTGTCTGGCCATGCAGCAACTCCAAGCAACCACACCTTTGCCTGCCAGCAGGGGGAAGGGCGGCCAAACCCTGAGCCAGGAGCTGCTCCCAGGTATGTGTGTGGGAGACACAGCCAGTCACTACCAGCCCAAGGGCACATGGGTAAGACTTGCTGCAGAGTGCTTTTCTGTCCCCTCCCCTTCGAGATGTCTTCCCTAAGTAGGTTCATGAACACTCCTGAGTAACTCCGTGCTGCCATAAGAGGGCGCCCACTCCCCCTTAGTCTGGCCCCAGGCCTCCTGGATGCAGCTGCTGGAATGCCTGCCAAGCCCCTTCCTTCACCAAGGTTGCTCCCAGAACCTGTCTCCCCATCAGCCTGTGACTGGGAACCCCTCTGGGGAAGGCCTGAGTCTGCCTCATTCCAGAGTCACCAGCACCCATGTGGGGGACATGTGGCCCTGCCTAGAATGCTGCATAGAGTCCACATCCCTGAGTGCAAGCCAGATTCTAATCCACAGTGAGGCATGCCGAGATGCACCCGACCAGTTCAGTCTGGACTTGAAGTCCTGTTCAGTGTCCAGCATGACTCCTTCAGAAGAGAAAAACCAAGACTTAGAGAGGATGGGCAGTGTGGTCGGAACCACAGCCTACTCACTGCTGAGTTCTGTGGCCCACTGTCGGGCTCTCTGGGCCAGACCCTGCAGGCCTGTTGGACAACACTCAGAGCCACTGGTCCAGCAAAAGCAGCAGCAGCTGGCTGCAGGGCACACTCGGGCCATGGCAGCAATCCTGACTTCGTGGCTTGGGAACACTGCCCAGCTGCGGGCAGCATGGCCTTTAGATTGAGCTGATGGTTCTTGTGCTGTGCCTTCTCCCCTTGCTCTCCGAGGAAACCACAGCCACAGAGCAGAGAGCTCAGCTGCCCTCTGGGATTTCTTGAATTACTCTAACCGTTTAAAGCATGTTCCTTCTATTTTCTAATTTTATTCTTCGCCCCCATCATTGACGTAACAGCAGAGACTTTAAAACATGTCAGGGCCCTTACCAGCCAGCCTTGGAAGAGCAGTTTTTTGCCCATCTGCAAGGCCTACTGTGTAAAGATGCCTCTGAGGTATATACAAGAAGGGGTGCATGCAAGGAGGACTGCACAATACACCCCAGCTAGGTACCCCAAGCTAAGGACTCCAGAGAGGTTCCCGCTGTTGGGGCCACAGCTGCCTGGGGCCTGCAGCCCCCATGTGCCTACCTTGGGAGGACTCGCCAGACAAGGAGGACTAATCCATCCAGATCAGCCTCAGGTCAGCCTCTTTGTCCTCCTAGGGGGCAGGGACAGCAGCGGTCATTGTCTCTCTCAACAGATACTGTCTCAGCCTCATTAGTGAGTAACACGTCCTCCAGGACACAGTCAAAGGAGGAAGGCCCTCCTGCCAACAGCCTGCCTACCCTGCTGTCTAGTCTGAGGAGGTGGTCTTCCTCAGTGTCCCTCCCATGCCTATTGTGAGGAAAAGCTGAAAGAGAAAATCCATCCCAGCAGCTATTCAGAGGGACGTGGTCAGCTGCCCACTGCTCACTTCCCTGGGGAGGTGCCTGCCTGATAACGACACAGAAACTGAGACCTTGCTCTGCATTGTCTCCTGCAAGCTCTGTTAAGGCCACCCTACATAACTTTTCATACCTACTGTGTGCCTGCTGTGGACGGTCCTTCACTCCAGCGAGAGCTGGGAAGGACGACCTGCCAGGTACTCCCTGGGGCTAGTCTGCACACAGACGCCTGAGGCACAGTGGGAAACAGATGTTAGGGCCAGAGGCTAAGTGTTCATGGCTGATGATTGATGTTGCTGCTTTACAGCCCAAAGTGGTGTGGTATGGGGAGGCTACAGGCCCAGTCCCCACTCCCACGGCCCTTCAGGGTCTGGTGATCCTTTCATCGCATGCACTGTCCACGGACACGCTCCATCACTAACACAGGTCTGTCGGGGCCATACAGACGGGCACGGGCCAAGACAGCAGTAAAGGCAGGGGGTAGATTTTAGGAGGGTGAGGGAGCGATGATGTGAGCTTGTCACTGTTTGATCTGGAAGAGCACACTTATCTGGCAGGCATGTCTTCAGCTCTATGGGGTACCATGATAGGTAGTGGGGTACAGGAAGAGCGATGTCAGAGCAGCAGACGCTATCGGCACTCCAGCCTTCCCAGCTGCCAGACCCCCAGATTGACTCAGGGTGGCAGGCGAGAAGGGATTAAGGAGAGTACAAAGTGGTGCAGGCTGAGCTGCTTCCACAGTCACACCCTCCTTGCTACCTGACCAAGACAGGGAGGGCAACACTAGAGAGGACAGCTTCAAGGTGCCCGGTGACTGCCCAAAGTTTGTGTCATCAGCAAGCTACAGTGCCTGTAGCAGAGCTCAGATCCTCATCATACACTCCAGAGTCCAGCTCAGCTGGAGGCTCTGCCCCAAATAGGCACCCTCTCCATTTGGTCCATGATGTTCGGGGAGTCTGTTTCTAAATTGTTAAACTAGGTGTGTGGAGAAAACTGGGCACATAAAAGCCATAGTTACCAACCGTGAGGACTTAATGGGACTTCTTCCACTGTCCCCATCCGGAGTTGCAGGTCATGTGACCTTCAAAGCCAACTGCTGCTCCAGTAATGCAGCTTAAAGACACTTGGGACCACGTTACCGTGGCCCCCAGACTCTGCCTCAGCCCTGTAGCCCAGCCCCATTCAGTTCCTTGAAATAGCCCCTGTAGGTTCTAATCAGAATGGCCAGTCTAGGACGAGCTAGCCTTAGAATGCTAAGCAGCTGAGACCATCCTGGAAGAAACCTAGATGTTCCCAGGCTAGTCCTTCTGGGGTCATAAAAAGCTACTGCCCCTCTCCCCACAACTAGAACAACATTCAAGAAGTAACAACCGGCAGGGGAGGGACCAGCCAACTGGTGGCCACTGCCCTGGTGTCACTGAGAGGATAACCCCAGGGAGAGTCCTCCCAGGATGTCACCTTGATGCACCGATTCCAAGAAAAGTGGCATGTCCATTCAAGCAAGCATGCTAGGTTAACAAAAAGGCAAAATTGATTTTTTTTTTCCTTTTCAGGCAAAGTAGGAGCATCCAAAATGGTCCACCCTTGAGCTGATGATGTAACTCAGTGATAGTGGTCTTCCCTAGCACGCATGGGAACCTAGATGCCGCCCCCGGCACCACAAAGCAAATTGCAGGCCTTGTTGTGCCCCTAGGCCCCATCATCCTCTCCTGACAGGCTCCTTTGCAATCTGCCGCCCCTGGTGGTCCCCAAACCCTCAGCTGGGCCTCTGACCTAGTGTTCCCATTGGTCTGTTAGCCCGCCTGTGTTGACAAGGGATAGAAGTGATAAAAGGTGACTCCAGTCCTTGGGTGGGACCCTAGAGTAGGGTGCATCTTGGATCACTACCCGTAGTAGGCCTTCCTAGGAGTTTCTGGAGCTGGCCTGTCCAGGCCAGCTACTCCTCTGCAGCTGGTCACTGGATACCCAGGCTCTGCCTGCCTGTGTCTGAGGAGGCATAGTTTAGTTTCTGCAAAGGAAGCTCCACTCTGAAAAGTAGTTCTACCAAGACCCCAGATTCATTCTGCTTCTTTCCATTCCAAGTTCCCCATCTGCTTCTGGGGATTGAGCCATGCCCTGTCCTGCTTTTCCAGAATAGCCCAATGGAGATTTGAGGCAGCCTACTCCATACAAGATCCCAGCCCCATGTGTCGTGACAGTCCCCTCCTCATCTCCATCTGTCACGCTCTGACCCAGACAGAATGGCGCTGGCACCTCTGTGGCCCTCGTCCTTTGTGTCATTCCCTCTTTATAATAAGCAGACTGTCACAGCTCCCGAGAGTTCATACCCTAGCGAGCAGCCAAAGCCCAGTGACATGTTTGGTTCCTTGCAGGTGTGTATCCTGGCCCTGTCACCCCACAAAATGGGCTGGCTTCGGGCATCCTGTCCCCATCCCATGACGTCCCTTCCAGGCACCACCCGCTGGAGGTCACCACTGGTTCCCACCACCACCTGTCCCCTCTGCCCACAGCCGAGAGCACCAGGGATGGGTATGTATGGCAAGCCAGTCCTCAGGGGTCACACCTGAGCACTTGTGTCGGAGGTGAACAAGGCAGAGCGTGGCAGGTGACCTTACAGATGACTACAGCCTACATTTACGTGTCACTGACTGGGTCCTGTGCTCTGTATCACCTTCTGGATACCATATGATCGATGTCTCCCAGGAATGCCCCCACCACCAGGGGCACATGCCGTTGGTCCCCAGGATTTCAGCCGCTCACATCCTCCTTTCAGAGGCCCCTCGGGAGTACCCCTCCATTTCCCTGGCTCTGTGGGCTTTTGATACCAGACTTCCCGTAGAAGGGCTAGCCTGGGTCACTGTGTTCAGTGTGCTCCTTGCCCTATTGGCTGGATCTGCTGAACATGCTGTGATCCTCCTACATGATCAGAGCAAGTCCCAACCCCACCCATTCTGCTTATCACTCAGATTTGTTGCTCAAGGCCTGGCCCCAGCAACCTTCCTCCTTGCTCTCCCCCTCCCCAAGGCCACTGTACACCTAGGATCAGTCTGGCTTTATTCCCGAGTCTGCGGCCTGTTGTTCCTCCCTGGGTCCCCTTCCCGTTCATTCATCTGTTCCTTCCCAATTCCTATAGGCAGGTCCCCGGCCCAGTGCCAGGCCACCACTGGCTTTATGTGAAGAGATGTTGGACAGGCTGCAGTTTGGCCATCTGGGGAAGGAGAAAGGGCTGTGGAGGCCCAGAAAGGAAGCCAGCAGGCCAGATGGGCTGCCTGCAGGAGGTGGTGCTAAGCCAGGCTCCAGAGACAGGTGGAGGAGTGGGAAATTCCAGCAGGCATGGTGAGAGCTGGGATATGCTGGGAGAGGAACCACTGTGTGAAATGCTGAGCTGGAGAGATGATGCCCCAGAAGCCAGACACAAGGCCAGTGATAGAGGTACCCTGAAGGTTGGGCCGGGCCAACAGCATGAGTTAGGAACAGTAAAGAAAGAGCATGGGATATGAGGGGGCAACCTGAGCTAAGGCTGGGCAGGTGGGGAGGGAACCCAGACAACAATCATGGCACAGGCTTGACCCTGGCTAGGTGAGAGGAACCCAAAGTCTTAGCCCTCCCTGAGCCTCTCTCTTCCTCCATAAAAGGCATTGAAAGGCCTCCTCCAGGCAGGTGGCAAGGACCACCTCCCCAAGCCTGGTGTTGCTGGTGCCACCCAGTACATGTCTCATCCACAGTAGCCCCTGCCCTTTCTATCTCAGCCCAGGCCACCTGTTTAGCCAGTGACCAGCCTTAATATCTCCAGCCATACGACATTAAACCACAGAGGCCCTTGCAGGGCATGGGCTTGTTATTTGGCCTCATTCATCACCCGCCTGCCGCCGGCATAAGTACCCATCAGGAATGCCTGCAGCTAGAGGCAGAGCGATGACAAGACCAGACCCCAGCCCACCCGCCCAACGCTGGCCTGCAGTGTGGCGAGAGTTATCCCCAGCCGCCAGGCGCCGGGTTCCGGATGCCTGCTGGAGAGAAGGGCCCCATGGCTGACACGGCCTGAGGCTCGCCTGAATGGGTTTCTTTTTCAGCCCCAGAGGAGAGATGGGCGGGAAGGCCTTCAGCTTCCCCCGCTTGCCAAAGTCAACAGGGACTGGCCACTTGAGGCTCCCCAGCGGTTTGCTGGGACATTTAAATAGCTTGACAGAATTATCTGATTCACTCAAAAATATGCTAAGAGGGCCTGACTTCATGACCAAATGTATTTACCCTGGCTCAGCGGAGACACCAAATTTGGTGGGTTTCTTTCCCAGCCCTGTGGAGGAAAGACATGGATCCCTGGGGCTGCCAGCCAGGTCCAGGGTAACTTACATAGGCTTCAACCAAAGCCCCAGCGTGTGCTATGGGAGGCACTTGCCTGCCTCCAGAGAGGGCTCCAGATGACCTGCTTGCCATTGGAGCGGCACGGATCAGCCTGTGTGTTAGTTATGCGTATTCTATTCAGTTTCACTGGCTGTGAAAGTGACAAAGGAGAATTTATGGTGGGTCTGAACAGAATGTAAACCTTGAAGCCACACACATTTCCCCAAGATCTGCGCTTGTTTCTACTGTACACTGTATCCATAGGCTTTGGGGCTGAGTGGTTCGGATACCTACTTGTGGCAGGGCATCTTGGTGTATGCCTGAAATATAAGCACTCGCGACACTGAGGCAGGAGGATGGTGAGTTTCAGGGTAGCCTGGACTCAACAGTGAGATCCTGTCTCAAAAAGAGCCTGTGTGTGGATATTGGCCATTGTTTACCACATGCCAAGCTCCTCCCTGGGCCTTCCCTGCAAGGTAAGATGGGGACACAGAAGGTCCTGCATGGTCCTGAAGGAAGGGATCTTCCACCAGGAGGATGGACAGTGCGGTCATCTGGTTTATGGCCTGGCCTTCACAGTTGGAATTGCACAGAGGGAGACCCTGTCCCTCATGGTCTGTAAACAGGAACAACTGGAGAGGTTAAGTCCAGAAAGTCTATGAGGGCTTGGCTCTTGGATGTCAGACAGTGACATTCTAAGTGTGTGGAGATGGCACGGTATTGGCAAGGCTGTGGGGACGGGCTGCAGGGAGCAGAAGGTACCTCCAGTGTGTCCCTGGATTCCTGACCCCACCAGAGTCCTATTTCCTTCAGAGTAGGCACTGACCCACCATCAGATCCCACTGCTCGGAGGAGGAGAATGCACCTCCCTTGACAGGGTTACCTAGGTCCTAGATTTGCTGTCAGCTCCTCACATTGTGGTGACCCCCAACCATAAAATTATTTCATTGCTACTTCATAGCTAATTTTACTACTGTTATTTATCGTAATGTAAATGTCTGGCATGCAGGATATCTGATATATGACCTCAAAGGGGTTGAGACCCACAGGTTGGGAACCACTGAGAGCTGGTCCAGCAAACCCACATGTCAAACCAAAGCCTTGGAGACTTCGCTTCTGCGCTTGCTCCCTCCACGGAGCAAAAATGCACTGTTAGGCTGCAAGCCTGTGCATGTATAGGTTCAGATGGAAACCTGAGGCCTGGAGAGTCTGCAACTAACCTGGGTGCCATAACTACACTCAAGACACCTGCATCTCTCTCAAGCCCCATGGCCTCAGCTCACAAGAGCTTCCAAGGAATGCAGGGTTGGACCTGGATCCCTCAAGTTATGTATGAATGGAGGTGGTGAGCCTCCCATCCCAGAAGCTCTGCAAGTAGAAGACAGATGCCCAGGGATGGAGACAGGAGAACTCCCTTAAATACACTGCACAGCAGAGTAAAATGCCAGCTTGCATGTCAGGTGCACTGGCTCTTCCTTCCCGTGGTCATGATGTTTATTAATGAGGACATATATGCACATTGTACCGGGTCATTTGTTACGTGGTGAGGCCAGTGCCGTGCAGCCACATGGACAGAAAGCACTGTGCAGCTTCTCCAAACTTTGGCTTCCTGATCTACAAAGGGGACCTCTAGCGAATCAACCAGATGGCCTGTGCGCCCCACATCCAGAGTCACCCACAACTGGAGGGCTGGTCACCATTTAACCCATGATAGGGACAGCTGCAACATGTCAGGAGGTCAACATCACACCCCGCAGGGAAACCAAGGCTCCCAACGTTCCCAGATCTGTGTCTGGTGGAAGTTGCTAGGAGTTTGAACGCTGGTCTGTGGATTTCCAAGGTCATGGGCATCCCTGTCCCTTGTCTACTGGTAGTCCTGAAAACTGAGATTGCAACTAAAATATAACTCCGATTAGAACACGCATGACCAAGCAAGAGGCTTATGGATATATTCACGGCGTTGTAGATTAGTGAAGGTGGCAAAGACCTGGGTCATGCCTCACCATGATGAAACCATGCTTTTCTGTCCTCTCCAGCCTAGGACCTGGCCTTCTCTCACCCATGGTCAGCCCACTGAAGGGGCTCGGTCCCCCACCACTGCCACCATCCTCCCAGAGTCAGTCTCCAGGAGGACAGCCATTCTCCACGCTCCCCAGTAAGCCGACCTACCCACCCTTCCAAAGCCCACCAGCACCGCCTCTGCCCAGCCCGCAAGGTAAGCTGCACCCAACCCTTTGTGACCACAGGACTGACATGGGGCCTGGGGAGGCAGGTGGGTCCTCTGAACAACACGCTGGGTTCTGAGGGCCACAGTGGGCTTCTGGCCTTAATGACAGGTAGGAGGGTCCTACTGCTCGGAGGAAGACTGGGTGGGTGTGGTGAATCCAGGAGGTGGAGGGCCAACCATCCCATCAGCTGCAGACTGTAGCAGCCGCATAGGACCACCTTTCTATCCTTCTCTTTCCCTGTGTGCTCTTCTCATTCATACCCTCGATGCCTGGAGCAGTCAACACGGGGCTGATCCCCCCCATGACCTCGGCACTTCCTCCATCACCACAGCCCCTGCCTCCTCTTGCAGGCTATCAAGGCAGTTTCCATTCCATCCAGAACTGCTTCCCGTATGGTGACTGCTACCGGACCACTGAGCCAGCAGCCTCCAGGGACGGACTGGTGGGCGATGCCCATGGTTTCAACCCTCTAAGGCCCAACACCTACTCCAGCCTCAGCGCACCTTTACCTGCCCCTGGTAAGCTGCCCCAAACCTCCCTTCCTCAGCACTACCAAGGCTAGCACTGGTGGGGCTTGTGTACTGTCTCCTAGTTAACAGCCTCCCATGTAGAGACAGCCACCAGAATGACTGTGTTCCTGCCATAGCTTTGCTAAGCCTTGTCTAGGTGCTCTGAATCCCTATGCTCTGAATGAGACTATGGTCCTAATGGTATTTCACAGTGAGTGTTTATCAGGTACCTGCTGAGGTCAGGACTGAGATAGATGCTGACCCTTGCCTCACAGGAAGGAGCATGCCTGTTTGCCTGCAGGGCCAGGGCTCTGACAGTGGGCAGGCTGGGGGTCTGCTGCCCTAACCCTGGTTGGGTAGAAAAGTGCAGTGGACAGGGAGGGCTGCATGTTGTCCAGAGTTGGAATCAGGCTCTGTCCAGCAGGCAGATCAGAGCTTTGGGCAGCACATTGGTGGGTAGAACCTCCTTCTGAACTACCTAAGCTGAGCCCCACCAAAATCAGCCTCAGGGTCCAGATCTGGTGGAGGCCATAATGTCCTACAGAGGGCTCTTGAGCAGCAAAGTGGGGACTGAGGGACATGAACATTGGACACAGGGCCAGGCAGAGAGGACACCAGTAAGCACAGACCTGTGGCTTCATCATCACTGGGGGTCTGGCTGTGTGCACGTTCCCACACCTGCTCTGTGTCTGTGTTCTCCCTTCCTGTGTTGTGGAGTGCATCTGTGTGCATGTAGGGCTGGCACATGCACACAGATCCCCCATGGTTACCCACCCTGATACTCACAGCTGACTCCATAGATAGGTGTGTACCTGAGCAGGTGGAGCTGCTTCAGGTTGCTGGGCTTTCTATACATAGTCCAGTGTTTCCATACAGTAAACACTCATCTGTGGGTAGATATGGGCCACATTTAATACATGACAGGCCTGTGTGCAGGCCCCCTGTGGGATCAGGTACCCACTCTGTTGCCTGCTACCATCCTGTGCTGCTGGACCCAACCCAGGGCGGCTTTATTGATTTAGCAGTCTGACACCCGGATAGGAGGCTTCTTTGGGTCTGTCCCCAGCATCTGTTCCAACTGTATTCAACTGCCTCACTGCCAGGCACCTCCCATCAAGATGACAGTAGGCTGAACCAACATGTGCACAGGCCAAAAGGCCTCAGTTCACCCCATTCCCATTGTACAGATGTGGGAGACCAAGACCCACTTCCAAAGCCACAGACATCATGACAGCAGCACAGGGACAGGACATTGGATAAGATGGTCCTTCAGGTCTCTGCCTCAAGTTAAGGATCCCTAAGCAGTGACCTCACTCTGGAAACAGCATGTCCACCAGAAAAGCCAAATCTCCCTAGAACCAGATGCACCTGCATTTAAGTTCTAGCGCTTCCCCCTCCCTACTTACTAGCGGTGTGGCCTGAGACAAGGCACCTGCCCTCTCCGAGCCTATCCTTTCGCCCTAAAGATAGTGGATCCCGCGTCACAGAACTGCTGTGGAGCAGGCTGGATTTAATGATCGCTTACTAAGATGCTGGCTCCCCGCTTGTAGTATCTTGAGTCTGGGGTCAGAGGTGGGGACCTGGAAGAATAAGGACCTGAGTTCCTTCTGCCAAGAGGGGCCCACCTCTAAAGGTAGAAGCTAGGATGCTCCCAACCCCCTCCCTCCCTCCACCACAGTCAAGCACTGGAGGGGCTGAGCCAAGCCTGTCTCCCCAGCTCCCCTGTGACTCCTCTCCATCCGGGTCACCAGCTCCCCGAAAGGAACATGAGAGGAGAGATCCAGCCTCTGCCATCCTCCCGCTCTGACCCCTCTGCTGTCTGCCCACAGGCTACGAGGCCCTGGCAGAGACCCCGTGTCCCACAGCACTGCAGCCACAGCCGTCTGAAGACCTGGTGTCCAGTGGTCCCGAGGACTGTGGCTTCTTCCCCAATGGGGCCTTTGACCACTGCCTGAGCCACATCCCCTCCATCTACACCGACACCTGAAGGAGTCCTGCTGTCCCTGCCCGCCCAGCTCCCAACACCACTTCACCTGCTTGCCGTCCGTCCTGGTGCTTCCCACAGGGGCAGCCAGGCTGCGTCCAGGGGCCACGTCCCTGCCTGGAGGACTGTCTGGTCTCAGAACTGCCTGCCAGGAACTGTGGCCCTGTGACAGCCCCTTGACTGTATCTTCCTCTCTCACCCTAAGGTTCTCAAATCACAGACCTCGTGTATATACAATGTACAAGACCTCTTTTCCACCTCCCTAGGAGTTTTATATTTTTGGTTTTACAAGAAAAACATTAAAAACTGGAAACAAGATATGAAGGCCTGGTTCTACCTACTGTGGGATTCAGCCTAAAGCCTGAGGCCAGAAGCTCGGAGGAGCGTGCATCAAGAGTCCAGTGCCCAGGAGGCCCTGGGCTATGGCTATGGAAACCTCTTCCTCCATCCTATACAGTGGTCCTTTCAGACCCCAGGTGGAGATAGCCCCAGGACTGGGGAGCAGGTGAGGACTGAGAGGTGCTCAAGGACAGTTCACACACACGCTCACACACAGAGGCAAAAGTCGGTTCCTCACAGACCAGCTGGGGTGTAGGGAGCACTGTGCTCAGAGGAGCCCACACCCACACATGGCCCCGGCCGATGGAGGGGTCCAATCCTGAGCACCAAGGCCTGCTTAGCTCTCCTTCCACATTGCCTGGCTCCAGTGTTCATTCCAGACAGCAGACCCCCGTCTAGTCTATACACATGGCCTAGAAGGGGCTCTTCATGTCAGAGTCACCTGAGGAAAAGAGGAAGGAAAGCCCCCCTCATCTCTGTGGGTGGGAGGCCCAGGGGGGCTAAGTTCCCTGCTCATCTCTGCGCCAGCCCTCTCCTGCTCCGGAAATGCCCTTGGGAGGGTCTTCTCCCCTGCTGAGCGGCAGCCACTGGGACACGGCCACAGCCCATTCCACTTGGCTGACTGACGTGTATAGAGAGAGGGAAAGGGTTCAGGTGACCCCCTTCTTAGAGAGGAATCTGAGGCTCCTGGGTCACCCAGCCAAGCCGGGCTGCATGCTTGGTCCCTCTGTCATCTAGCGACACCTCAATCACCCCGATTATGGGAGTCCTTCCCAAGGCCTCGAAAAGATCACTGTTCTATGTTCTGGGGGTCCAGGGCCCTGTGTGACACCAACTTGGTTTGCAGGGTCACGCCTGTGAGCCCCCCAGTAGTAGTGCAATATTAAGCGGTCCACACCCCAGGCTTGATGGCAGCTCTTGGTCGTCCTTCAAACAGCAGCACAGACCTGATGGCCACCCTCTCCCTAGACAGCAGCAACCTTTCCATATCGGTTGTCTGTGTCTCAGAGAGCCACTTGTCCCATTGCATAGATGGAGAAACTGAGGGATGGTGAAGTAACCTGCCTGTGTGATACAGCGGCCCTGTGCCTTTGACCCTCAGCCTCAGGGTTCCCTGCCTCCCACATCCGACTCAGCTCCGGCCACAGGACCCCAGTGAGGACAGGCCAACCTAAGTCGCAGCACAAAGGGTCCCACTCCCACCCAGGATGCCCTACCTACTCCACCCTTCCTCTCCTTATGGAACTAATTAGGCTGTGTCAAATTTCCTTTAGCAGGGATGCTCAGGAGTCAATGTCGCATGTCATTGTAGGCTCTAATCCACTCCAGATAAGCAGAATTAAACTGTACAATGAGGACATATTTCTATTAATAATGAAAAGGGCTGAGCCTCGAGCACACGGGGAACACACAGGGTTCTGGCAGTTGGATTCCATTTAGTTTCAGAGCCGAGAGAGGGAGAAGAGGAGACAAAGGCCGTTAGCTGAGACCTAGGAGACAGGCAAGCGAGCTCAGCGGGGTAACAAAGGCTTGGACTGCCATGGTTGCTGGGATTCCTCCTCCCCATCCGCACTCATTCCCAGCATCCTTAGGGGCTCAGCACAAGAGGGTCTCCCTATCTCCCTTCCTCAGCCAAGCAAGGCTTCCTGGCCACTCCTCAGCTCTGTCCCTTGGATCAGAGACCCTGGGAACATGCCTGCTACCACTCCCAGGGACATCACATCCCTAAATGATAGAGGAACAGGACTGTCCCTGTCACTCAGAGTAAACTGGAGTTAGGTGCAGTAGGCTGGTATTTCTCATTGGGCCAGGAGAGTCATGGGAGGAGAAGGGACATGCATGGGCCACAGCTTAGAGGCTCTCTGGGGTCTTTAGAACATGCAGGTGAGTTTGTCCAGGGATGCTAGGACAATGCCCAGACCTGTCCTTCCAAGTGACCAACTAAGGTTGTCTCCCACCTCACAACAACACCCTAGGTTCCCTAGGAGCCCTGTACCCTCCTCTCTTTCCCCTCCTCCTCCACTCTGCTCCTCCCTGCAGGGCCCCTGGTCTCCTGCTCCTATGTTCTGTCTATGCTTCGCCCCTTCTAACTGCCTCTCCTCCAGTTTTCTTTTTTTTTTCCTGCCACAACCAGGATGTGAAATCCTCTTTGTGTGACCAGGGCATTATGCTCAGAGGAGTTGGGGAAGGGGCATTTGGGGGTCGGCAGGGCTTTATCCAGCAACCCCTCAGCTGGAATATTATACACTTTGACCTCTTCTGGTTCTGTGGCCAGGTCCAGAGATCCCCTTAACTGGTACCCATCCTCCAAGGATTCCCCTGTTCTGATGGCCTTGGGGACCCATGAGTACCTTAGGACCCAGGCCATCAGGTAGAAGGGCCCACCACAGGAAATCCAAGTGGAGGACAGATCCTGAGACCCCCCTCCACTGGCCTCTCTCCACGTCCCCTGGTCCAGATATCCCTCTAGAGAGTAGCAAATGAAGAAGGGCTTCTTGGCAGCGACAGGCAGGCCTACAGCTCAGGCACTCCCTCTGCTGGATAGGGCAGGGCAGGGTCTGACCCAGTGACTTCTGCTAGAGGACAAACCCCAAGAGGACAGCCCTGATCTGGCCTCCTCCCTCGCTCCCAGGCACAGGCTCCAGACCTGTGCAGAGTGTTATTGCATACCTGCCGAACAGCCCCACCAGTGACAGTGGCTGGCCCAACAGAATCCCATGGACCGTAGGACTTCAAGAGTACCTGTGAGCTCTCCCAAGCAGAGCATGGCGGGGTGGGGCTTGTAGAAAGGGGCAGGGCGGGTCTGTGGTTAGCCTGGTTAGCTGTGGAGAGCCTGCCCTACCTCACCCCATGCCACCATACCTGCCAACTCCCAATGGCACATGCAACTCTAGTCCATCTGGCATGCTAAGTGTGTGACCCATGCTGCAGAG
Organism: Chionomys nivalis; assembly: GCF_950005125.1. Lineage (NCBI taxonomy): Eukaryota > Metazoa > Chordata > Mammalia > Rodentia > Cricetidae > Chionomys > Chionomys nivalis. Next base: position 40,046,488 of record NC_080096.1, on the reverse strand, counting down.
AGGACTGAGGCCATGTGGGCAGAGTTAGCATTCAATGGACGTCTACAGCAACCCTCTCTCCTTGCCCTGCCCTGTCAGTCTACATGACAGCTTGGGGTTTGAGCCCCTGGCCCTGCCTGAGGACTTCTGGCACACGCGCCTCTCTCCCCAGTCCGGAGGGGACCGTTAGGCTTTTACAAGTCCCAATTTATATACTCGCCTGAGCCATGGGCCCTGCCAGGCATTTATAGGTTTCTAAGTGGTCCTGTCTCTGGGGGAAATGCAAACAGAACAGGAACTAGGAAGACGCTGCCAACCCTCATCCGCCAAAGCCTTCCATTCATTCCCTGAGGCCCTGAGCCTGGGGTGACTCGGTCCAGCTTCAGAACAAGCATAGAGCTAGACTTGGGGCAATGGGGGCTGTTTTAGAGACACAACAAAACAACTAACAGCTCCAGGTTCAAGATGCCTAGCTAGACTCTCATAACACAGGCTCAGGCCTTGCTGGGGAAGGGTCTGGGACCGTCCTGACACTGGTCGCATTGGTCGTATTTAGCCTTGTACACAGTTGGGCTTTAATACATGCTTCTTTGACTTAATTTGCCAGTGACAGATAAAGAGCCTACATAGACCCAGAACCAGAATGGGTAGAGGCCTGCTAACTTCACAGAAGCCACCCGAGAGACACAGGAGACTCGGGTCCCTGACCAACCCCAAAGCTCTGTGAGGTATCACAGAGAGGAAGAAGACTGTCTCAGATTTTCAAAGAACAGAGTCCTCTGAAGTAAAATGGACTACCGCGCTGACCCAGGTCAAGGGCTAGGCCAGCCTCCATGGTCCAGGAGGCAGCTGGCCCGGGGACAGCCCACATGCCCTTACACCCCTGGCACGGGCTGAGCACCCACCTTCCCTGCCCACCTTGGCATCAGTGCCCACGGGAGCCGGTCACCTGAGGCAGGTAATAAAGGAGGCGGAGCAAGAATCCAGGAGCAGCAAGCCACTGAAGAGTTTTCTCCTCCACAGCTATCAATTTCCATACCAACTATGACAGCCCCACCCTGAGTAATCGCCAGCAGGCCATCTGCAAAAGTTCTCTTAAAGGCCCTGGGCCAACGCAATGTGGGAATCCTACCACCAGGGGGCTCCACTACCATCTCCCACCCAGTGTAGGTTGTGCCTGTGGAGAAAGGCCCTCTTTGACACCCCCATCTCACAGGTAAAGAAACTGAGGACAGGATGGAGTAAACCCCCCGATTGCCTACGGCTGAGCCAGGGACTGAACTACTGTCTCCCTAGCTACGCTGCCCCTGTAGGCCCTCAGTCAGCTTCTGAACCCCGGTACTGGATCTCTGTAGACCCCAGATAGGGAGTCAGCCCCAGCCCATGACCAGCCTCCTCCACCCGCCTGTGGAGAAAAGCCTCACACTCCAGACAGCGGCTTCTCATCCGAAGACAGAGCCCCAGCCCTCCCTCCAGGCTGCCAGAGAAACAAGAGTCCTAGGAGGTGGATGAGGCAGGGGAGCCACTGTGTAAGTCAGGAGGGGCAGTCAGCGCCCAGGCAAGCTGGGGTCTTTACAATTTATCCTTTGTCCTCTCCCCAACCAGTCTGAGTCCCAAAAGAGGAATGGGGTATCTCCTACCAGAAGTGCTGGGAGCTACAGGACACCCCCAGGGTGAAGTCATGAAGTCTAATGCAGGACAGACTGCCAAGGGCTCAGACTCCACGGGGCCTGAACCCTCCTTCACCAAGCAAGACACAGCTAGGGTGAGCCACCTCCCCCGAGCCCGTTTCCAAACGCCTCTATGGCTGGGGGAAGACACGCACTCACTCTGCTCTGCTTTGTGTAGTGGAGAAACCGAGGCCCTGGAAACTCCAAAGAACGTGAGGTCCTGAGGGTTGAGAGGAGGATCCCACAGTCCCCGCACTGGCTTAATCTCCTCACTGAGTCAGAGGTTCTACTGTGGGAGCTGAGGTGAGGGCCGCTCCCGTGGTGGGCAGATTCAGCGGCATCCCCGAGGGCCTTACAGAATAGTTAGGTTACTTTAAAAAACGTAACTCTTAGTCTCTCTGCTTACACAGATGCCCCAAGCATTCTCCCTATAACTGTAAGCCAACTCAAGCGCAAATGGGCAGTCAAGACAGGAATGACCCAGCTTGCTGGAAGAAGTATGGGAGTTGGGTGGTAGGGTCTGGCCTTGAGATTTGCAGGGCAGGGCTCATGTTAGCTTCAATGGACTTGGGTGGCCTCACTGGTCACAATACCTCAGCCTGTCTGCCCAAAGCCTGGGGCCTCAGTTCACAGATTCTGACTGTAGTTCTCTGGGCTTCTGCCTTCAAATGAAACATAGGAAACTTGATTAGGCCGTGCTGGGGGATTTGTGAGAGACCAGCTGTAATGGCCTCAGGTGGAGTTGAGGAGAGGCCAACATCATCTAGCCATCTGATAACCAGTCGGTCCCCTGCATCCCACTTGGTCTACAGAACCAGAAGCTGCCCTGCCTTCTCATCCATCTAGTGAGCTGGGCCCCTAGCAGCGAGCTTTGGTGCTCAGCACCAGACATGTCCCCATACAGCCCCCCTTCCCCATAGCTACAAACCCCTGTCGTCTCTCCTAATTTCTCTGTGTACTTGGTGTGCTCTTGAAATAGATTCTCCTCCGCGGAGCCCTCTTAACGACCGCTGGACACAGGCCCAGACATGGGTACTCCTTTTAGCATTTCCTCGCCGAGGTCAGTAAGTGTGTTGTGTGGGGGTAGAAACGCTTGCCAGATACGGACAGCTGGGGATGTTGCCAGCTCCCAGGCCCAGGACACTCGAAGGCAAAGCCACCACTCCCAGTTCAAGGCTCCTCTCTAGTCATGCTGCTTTACTGATGTCCATAGCCAAAGTCCCACCTCGTCCTCTAACTTTCAGACCTGGCTCCTAACAACACGACTCTTTGGAGACCCCTGTAAGCAAGCCACTTAGCAATCACTTCAAAACCCCAGGTTGAGGCTGGGAAGTGGTGGCGCACGCCTTTAATCCCAGCACTCGGAAGGCAGAGGCAGGTGGGTGAATCTCCGTGAGTTTGAGGCCAGCCTGGTCTACAGAGTGAGTTCCAGGATAGCCAGGACTGTTTCACAGAGTAAACCCTGCCTTGAGAAAAAACAAAACCCAGATTAGAGAGAGAGTAGGAAGTAAGGGGCATGATTCTAGGCTCAGAGCACCAGGCAAGGTCTTCTGGTCCTGAGATCCCCACCCAGGAACAAGCTTTCCTGCTTAACAACCAGAAATGAAAGGACTTCCTGAGCTCACAAGACTACACACTAACACGCAACATGCTACTTACAGTGAGAGCTGACATGCTTTCCTCTGCCTAAGACCAAGACAAGTATGCCCATGCCTCAGGCCGTATTCTAGAGCCATCCAGAAGGAGCTAACCAGAGGAGCTAGGCAAGAAAATAAAAGATAACCCATTTTTTGTTGTTGTTTTTAAAAAGGTAAAACCTGATTTCTTTTTCGAGACAGGGTTTCTCTGTGCAACTTTGGAGCCTGTCCTGGCACTTGCTCTATAGACCACGCTGGCCTTGAACTCATAGAGGTCTGCCTGCCTCTGCCTTTCCAAGTGCTGGATTAAAAGCACATACCACCAGCACCCAGCCTATGATATATTCTTGTATGTAGAAAATCTTAAAGAGCATATACATGTGTGCACATATATACACAGACACACATGGCTATTAGAGCTAGTAAATTGGCTGACCAAAATTGCAGATTACAAGATCAACACACAATAATTAACTGTATACTTAAAACAAGCAATCCAAAAATGAAATTAAGGATAAACTTCATGTAAAAGAGCATCAGAAAGAACAACATTGCTGGATGTAGTGGTCATGCTTCTAATCTGCACTTGGATGACAGAGGCAGGTGTGTCTCTAAGTTTGAGGCCGGCTTGGTCTACATAGCGAGTTCTAGGACAGCCAAGGCTACATAGAGAGACCTCGCTTCTGATCTGCCCCACAAAATAGTAACAAATTTAATACTGTATTCTGAAAACTGCAATTATTCTAGGCAATTGGAAAGACATCCTACAATCACTGGTCAGAAGACAAACTCTTTTGTGGTTTTTGCTTGTTTGCTTTTTGAGACAGGGTTTCTCTGTGTAACAGTTCTTCTGTCTTGGAACTCTATAACCAGGCTGGCCTCAAACTCTTAAAGTTCTGCTTGCCTCTGCCTCTGCCTCCTAAGTGCTGGAATTAAAGGTGTGTGCCACTGCTGCCAGTTCAGAAGACCAATTTTTTAAAAAATTGTTTTTATTGAGCTATATATTTTCTCCACTCCCTCTCTTCCTGTCCCCTCCCCTTCTAACCTCTCCCAAGGTCCCCATGCTCCCAATTTACTCAGGAGACCTTGTCTTTTTCTACTTCCCATGTAGACTAGATCTATGTAAGTCTCTCTTAGGGTCCTCTTTGTTGTCTAGGTTCTCTGGGATTGTGAATTGTAGGCTGGTTTTTCTTTGCTTTATGTCTAAAAGCCACTTATGAATGAGTACATGTGATATTTGTCTTTCTGGGTCTGTGTTACCTCACTCAATATGATGTTTTCTAGATCCATCCATTTGCTCGCAAATTTCAGGCTGTCATTTTTTTCCCCGTGTGTAGCACTCCATTGTGTAAATTACCACATTTTCCTTATCCATTCTAAAGACCAATTCTTAACACATTGCTATTCCCCTAAACCGATCTACAGTCAGATCAATCCCTCTCTGAACCCCAGCTAGATTCTTGGCAAAAAACTGCCCATCTGACTGTGAATTAATTATGCAAATTCCTATAGGCCATAGCATAACCCAAGCAATCCTGAAAAAGACTAAATTGGGGGCTGGAGAGATGGCTCAGTGGTTAAGAGCATTGACTGTTCTTCCAGAGGTCCTGAGTTCAATTCCCAGCAACCACATGGTGACTCACAACCATCTGTAATGAGATCTGGTGCCGTCTTCTGGCCTGCAGGCATACATGGAGGCAGAATGTTGTATACATAATAAAATGAAGGAGAAGAAGGAAGAAGAAGAAGAAGATAATGATGATGATGATGATGATGATGACGAGGACGACTAAATTGGAGGGCGCAGGGCTCCCGCATCAGTTTCCACACATGAGACAAAGCTGAGCGACCAAAGCAGTATTAAAGGAGCATAAAGAAAACTCAGCAGTGGAGGGGAACCTCCACAGCTGTGGTCTAGTGGCTTAGACAAGTGTCAAACAATTGAGTGAGGAAAGACTGTTCTGTGTGTGAACAGGGAAAACTAAATTCCCATGTGTAAAAGAATGAAGTTGGATATTTGGTAAAAATAGACCAAAGACCAAGTAAAAGTGTTAAAACCATAAAGCTCTTGGGAAAACGAGAGAAAACGAGATTAGAGGAAATTTTGGTGACCACGACTATGACTTCTTAAACCTGACATCAGGGGAACTGCCCTCAACAATGACAAGTTGGACATGGCTAAAATGATAATTGTACCACAGGACACCATCAGGAAAGCAAAGAGGGGCAATCCACAGAGCAAGAGGGGTTGTTTTAAATCGTGTATCTTAAGGAAATTATGCCCAGAATATATTAAGAATACTTATAACTCAGTATTATTTTAGATAGGTTTTAAATGAGTAACTAATTCAAATTGGTGGTGCTCTGAAGAAGATTTACAAATGAAAAGTGGCTTGAGTCGGGCAGTGGTGGCGCACGCCTTTAATTCCAGCACTTGGGAGGCAGAGGCAGGCGGATCTCGGTGAGTTTGAGGCCAGCCTGGTCTACAAGAGCTAGTTCCAGGACAGACACCAAAGCTACAGAGAAACTCTGTATTGAAAAAAAAGAAAAGAGGCCCTACCCCATTAGCCACCAGGGAAATGCTCACCCGTGTCCCACAGGGACTGGGCTGTGTACTCAGTGTGGCTCCCACCTGGAGCCACCACACATGTGCTGGCAAACAATGGCGAACTGGAACTTCAGGTGCTGCTTGTGGAAGTATCACATGGGGCTCTGAAAGCTCCTTAAACACTTACGTTACAGCGTGTCTATACAACCTAGCCATCTGACTCTGAATTGGTACAAAAACTCCAGAGAAATTACAACACACGTTCACAGAAGATCTTGTGCCCAGATGTCCATGGTAGCATTATTCATAGCAGCCCTCAAACGGAAGCAAACAGAAACATCCCTCAGCAGCGAACGGATACACAGATGTGGCATGGCCACACGATGGAATATTACCCAGCCATAAAAGGGAATGACGTACAGACGGCGTGTGAAAATGTGGGGGAAGCTCGAAGGCATGAGACTGAGTCGGAGAGGGCAAGCGTGAAAGCCCACGTTGCTACGTGATTGTTACTGGGATACCAGGATGAGCAGAGCCATGGGGGACAGCAAGGGTGGGGGCATGCGGTGAGTAGCTGCCAGCAGGCACAGGGGTTCCCTTTGGGTGATGTCTGTGCTCTAAAACTCACTGTGATGGGGCTGAATAACTCTGAACGTTGGGACTGCTGACTGGACATAGGAAATCGAAATTACATCTTGATAAAGCCTCTATTTTTTTTTTTTAAAAAAAGTCTGTGCTGAATTTATTTTTTGTGAACCTCTTAGTAGCGGCAGAGGCATGCAGTGGGGTTTGCAGCCATCTGGTTTTTCCTCTGGTGCCGCTCTTCTCTCGCTTGGTCACCTTGGAGACAGAAAATGAACAGGTTAGACACTAATAAGAGAAAAAGGAGCCTTTGCTAGTGGAAAGAGATGGCCAGCAGGGGGTGCTTCCCTGCACCGATAAAGTCCAACTTTTTCCACAAACCAAAGTCACTCAAGAGAAGAGGCTTGTCTCTAGAGGCCAAAAGAAAACACCATGGAAGGCTGCCTTGCAGGCACAGGACTGCGAGGAGAGCCAGGAGCTTTTGCCGTCCACTGCTGTCCTACCTAGGGCCTCACAGGCTAGGTCAGTGTTCACCAAGCTATAGCCCCAGCCCATTTATTTTTTTACTGTCTGAGTCAGGGTCTCATTAAGTTGTCTGGGCAAGACTGGAATTTGTGATCTTCATAATTTCACTCTTGAATAGCTGAACTTACAGGCCTGGTAGTATCTGGTCCCTTCTCAGGAAAACAACCTGTGCGAAGGTGTGAGAGAGAATGAGAACACGAGGCACGCTGGACACAGAGAGGCTGGCCTGGGAACCATCAGACAGGGTAGGGTGGGACATCAAGGGGTTGTGCCCCTCCCTCCAGGGCTGGTAAAAGAGTCTGGATGGTCTCACTGGGCCCTTATACGTCAGCTCCGTAGCAGGCTCCCTAAGAATCCCATGAGATACTACATTGTCGCACATTTAATGGAGCACTGGGAACAGAACAAGAGCCGCATAAATCTTAGCCGCTCTGATGATGATGACGTGTCCTTGGCTTCCCCAGACAGCCTGACATGAGGGAAGTGTAACTGGAATGGCTGAGAGCAGGGGAGGCCACTGCTCCAGGCTGAGGGACAGCACTGCTGGGGATGTCCCCAGAACACTGGCATTCAGGTACCCAGTACTGGGGTAATGGGGAGAGGTGGAGTAGAATCAGAGGGTGGTGGGAAGGCAGGAGAATCACTTTCAGCACCCCCAGCGCCCCTGAATAGCAAAGAGCCAGGCTCCCCCCTCCCACGCCTTCCTCTCAAGACCAGCAGACAGGGGCATCTTGATCCAGACATACAAAGCAGCTGAAGAATCTTTCTCAGAGCGACTGCCACTAGAAACGGGTCCTGAGTCCACTCCAAAAAGCTGGCTTCCTGATTTCCCAGCGAAGCCCACAGTCAACAAGTCAGGCGCTCTACAGAGTCACCCACTGGCTCCTTAGCACACTGCCTGGGCTTTTTAATGCCTTGCTTCTGATAGGCATCACCTGCCGGGGATCACCAGACCCTGATAAGGAAAACCTGGAGGAAATGGATCCCCACAGCAGCAGACAGAAGCCAAAGCAAATAAACAAGGAATAGCACCTGCGAGACAAAGTCTTGGGTGTAGCCACAACACCTCGCGTGTAGCCACAACAGGCAGGTGGCTTCAGGAGTTGGCAGGGGACACAAATGCACAGTGGGAAAAAAAGTAAAGGAGACTGTTTGAATATTGATACAGGAAGTTCTAAAAACAATGAAAACTAGCAAAAGTTCTCCCAAAAGTGCGAAGTCATGAAACAAAATAAAGTTCTCCTGAGTCTCTAGTTTGACACAGATCATGGGAGTCCCCATAGAGCAAATGACAAAACCCACACCGAGCTGGCCAGTTGGAAGCTCCAGGGAGCCAGAAATGAAGAGGGATCCTGAAAGAGGGAAGAAAGCAGGGAGGAGGGGAGAAAAGTCCATCAAAACCGTGGTACTTGAGTCTCATCTGGTTCCGGAGCAACACTGAAAGGCGCAGGCCTGCTGCAAAAGCCTTAAGAATAAAGTGGGGCCATGGTGGTGCCATGGTGGCGCACGCTTTTAATCCCAGCACTCGGGAGGCAGAGTCAAGTGGATCTCTGTGAGTCTGCAGCCAGCCTGGTCTACAGAGTGAGTTCCAGGACAGGCTCCGAAAACTAGAGAGACCCTGCCTTGAAAAAAAACAAAACAAAAAAATCTGAACAAAATCAGTTTTCAAATGCAAATTCCATGTTAATCCATACTAATCACCCATCAAAGGCGGGCATAAAACAAAGCAATCTCAGGCAACTAGAAAAAAAATTATTTTTTGATATACGACTTTTCAAAAAGTTAGGTGAGTCTGAAATCCAGCGAAGAGGGACATTCTCCAGAAGTGAGCTGTGCTGCAGGGCCAGGGGACAGATGGCTGAGCTGGGGGAACAGAGTCAAGCGATGGATGGGTGACCAGGGCAGCATGGGCAGCGACCGGAAGAAGTGGGACATGGGGCTGTAAAAGGAGATTGGGAAGAAGTAGCGATGGGGACAGAGGACAATAAGACTGAGAAAGTAAAGGTTTTACTAATTGGGAAACTGGCCAAAGTGTGATTAAAAAAAAAAATCAGAATCTCTTACTGAACTGGCTAAGTGTTTACCGACTCATGGTAACATATCTGGAATATGGATTCCACGGCATGTGCGTGTTAGAGCTCCCAGGAGGTGGGGGAGGGGTCCCGAGAAGAAAGGTGGCATTCCCTGCCCTCCTGGGAGCAGCCCAGGATCAACACTGCTAGCATTGGGACCATGAATGCAACTGCCCTGGCAAAGGAAATGAGGGGTTGGGACCGATGAGATAATCTGGGGTGCTGACTAGTATAGAAGTATTTTTGGAAACACCGTTCTTTGTGTTACTTTAAGAAAACTGAAAATTCGTGTTGCAAGGGTGTAATCAATCACTCCTAGCAAGGCAGACATTGAATGAGGCTCAGCCAAACCAAATGTCTGAGTGTGGGCAAGTCAGGACAAGAACCGCGTCAAGCCGTGCTCAGTGGGATGTGCTCAGGAAGGGTGTGAGGAAGGAGTGAGGATGAACTGTTTGCACATCCAGACTCCAGAGCGAGTTGGCTCCACCCTCCAATGCTGGAAAGAGTTTAAAACCGTTCAATCCTGCTCACTTCTGTGAGGCGAGCAGAGTGCAGGAGACACAGATGACCGTGATTTGTGTGTGTTTGATCCAAAGGCTTTACTTTCAAAGAGAGGAAAAAAATATGAGGACCGGAGGAAATTCCTCTCATTGACCGTGAATTCTTAGGCCACGGAGCAGCAGAGACAATTTCCATAATGTTCCACCTTATTCTGCACACGCTTCCCAACAGCCTTTGATGCTGCGGGGTGAAGGGGTGTCCGAGCGCCACCCCACCCCCACACTTGCCCTGTAGCCTCAGCTCCCATGCCTCCCTCCACCATCCCTTTCTCAGTCCGCATCCCTCTGGGCAGGTTGGGAAGGTATTTGGGGCTGTGGATTTCGGAGGTACCAGGGTTCCTGCTGGGAGTGAACTCGTAAAGTTCACCAGCTTTGGCCCCCTAAGCTGGCAGGAGTTATCCTTGTTGAGTGATATAAAGTTCAAAGGCCTGAGTGAAGCCTTGGATCCCCACATCAGAGTCCTGTCCCACCTCCCTCACTGGACCACTGCTCAAGGGAGCCATGGGGTCACCACCCCCGTCACACCCTCATCCACTGTAGGATAGCATCTTTCTCTCTGGTCAGACCGTGGAGCTCTGGGTGTCTCAGCTGCGACTGGGGCTGGTTGATTCTTGAATGAAAAAGAAGAGAATGGTGGATATCCCGCCTTCCCCCTGGGTGTTCTGCCTGCCCCTCACAGTGGCTTATCAAACATGGTGGCCGCATTCCGCTTGCTTCAGGGCCTCTTAGGGCGACTGCTATACCTCCAAATTTCTGACCCATCAAAGGCTTCTGGTGCTTAAAGCCCCCGCCCCAGGGCAGAGGGTCATGTGCTGTCCTCTCCTATCCTTTATACAACAAAGTAGTTTCTGCCTAAATATTGGCAGCAAATAGGGAGAAAACCTGACCCCAGGAGCAGCACTCAGCTTCCCCTGCAGTGAGTGGGGTGTTCAGGACGATGAGCCTGGAAGCATTGGGTGCTTTTCCCTCTCTTATACGATCAGGCTCCCCACTAAGTTCCCAACTGGAATGAAAGATGAGCCAGGGTGAAAGAGCAAACTCACAGCCCAGAGGACAGAGTGAACACAGAGGCCACCAGCTCCAAAAGGCTGAAGTCTAAGCAGAGGTCTGTGCTCAGGCGAGCCTTGGGTTGGGTCCTAGCGGCCCCTTGTGGCCATTCCTCTGTCTTTCTCCACTGGCCCATGATGCTGCGGAGAGAATTCTGGGTCCTTTACGGACACCCAGGACTGGCCTGTGTGGGAAACTTGGCCAGGGGGCTTCAGCCCCTTGAGTTCACTGGGTGTCTTGGGACAAGCCTCTGAGCAAGGCCAGACCAATTTTCATAGAATCTCGGAACAGAAGAACCTCAAAGAACATGGCTCCCCCTCCACACCTTGATTACACAGGGGGAAACTGAACCACAGATCCTGACAGGAGTTACACCTACCTAGGCTGTGAGTGCAGAGCTGGGGGAGTCATTGTGTGCTGGAGAAGCTTCCAAAACCAGAGGAACCTGCCCCCAGATGCTCACCCCCACCTGGCCCCTTCACCCCCCTTTCACTGTCCCAACTGGTCCCCCTCTCCAGAGCTCACCCAGATGCCCCTGCTCACCAGTCAGGTTGGGAACTAGAGTTTGTGTCCCAGCCGTGGGGAACCCCCGGAAGTCCCTCTCCATGATTGACATTCCTCCACCCAGGCCATGACTGACTGACAGGCATTCCTACACCCAGGCCACACCGAGGACCCCTTGGCCAGGACTTTCCCAAACCGACCCTGCTTGAGTTCTCGACCACCATGGTCCTTCCCATTTCCTTTGCACAGAGCTTTGTCTGCTTCTCCCCAAGATTCCTCATCTGAGGGACCACGGTGACAACTGGTACCACACGCACACATACGTGAAGATGTACACACATACAGACACACATGTAAACACATATATATATATACACATACAGATACTCATATACACAAGCACACAGACATGTGCAGATACACATATACACACAGTGACACACACACACACGACTTCTTTATTACCTATTCTATTTACTCACTTCTAGCTAAAACATAAAATTTTTTTTTTTTTAATTGAGACAGTGTCTTACTAATCAGCTCTGGCTGTCCTGGAACTCTATTTAAACCAGGCTAAATTAGGTATGGTGGTTCATGCCTTTAATCCCAGCACTCAGGAGGCAGAGGCAGGCAGATCTCTGAGTTCAAGGCCAGCCTGGTCTACCAGTTGAGTTCCAGGACAGCCAGGGCTGTTACACAGAGAACCCTGTCTCAGGAAAAAAAGTTAAACTAGACTAGCCTCAAACTCAGAGACTTAACTACCTCTGCCTCCCAAGTGCTGAAATTAAAAGCATGCTCCACCATGCCTGGCCTCTGGCTCTGTTTTTAGAGGAATTCATACTCACCTGTGGCTCCTTCCTGCCACAAGGAATTCCTAAATCCAGTGGGCATCACCCAGTCCCTCCTAGCAGTTAGCCAGCTACTTCCTGGAAGCCCTGTCCCCCTCCTGCCTGACTACGTTCTTCCCAGGATGCACTGTCCCTGCCTGCAGACAGCCCTCTCCTGGTCTGTGCCGGCAGGGTGTCTCTTCAGGCTGCGGTGCCCTCTCCTAGGCTCAGCCCCAGGATTTGGGCCCACACTACCCTGACAGAGAGCTCTTCAAAGGCTACATCTAAGACCTTTTCCCTGACTCTAGTCTCTGGTCTAGTCAAGACCTTGTCATGGTTCCTGCTGAAACGCTCTCACGAATGACACATGAGACACCAGAGCCACACCACAGATGGCACCATATGGCTACCCCTCATGCTGGGTTGACAGTGTCTCCTGGAGCTGGGCTAGGAGAGGACTGAACTCTGAGTCCCCCTGGTTGGCAAAAGGGAGGGGAGTCTGCTCAGATCAAAACCCGTCAGGACACGCCAACCCCAAACAACGAGCATCATTTCCCTTGAGAAGTCTTTCCAGTCTCCCAGTCTGGTCTAGCTCATCCTGTGGGTCCAGGCTCTACTGCCTTCCTTTAGAACCTTGGATATAAACGCCTCTTATCCACCACAGAGCCTTCACGCATGCCTCTTTTCCTCCCAAAACCATTCCAGAGCCCTCTCTGCCTCTTCTAGCTGAGCCTAGACTTCCATTCCCAGACTGCCCTGCTGGCTGATCCAGCCTGCACCCACACCTGTCTCGCAGAGGAGCTGACAGCTATGCCTTCCTACGCTTGCTCTAGCATAGGATTTGAGTGCATCCAGCCTGCTGGGCATATAATCACTTGATTATTATCCTGGTCTTACACGTGGAAGCGAGGCTCTGCGCCCCAGTCTGTGCTGAGAAGGGCTTTCCCAGACCAGAGTTCCACAGGAACAGCCGTTCCAAATGTGGTTTAATGGAAACCAGCCTGGGAGCTGCTCCCCACCCCCAGCCAGCTCTGGATGGAGGCTGTGCATCCCCTTTCATGCATGCTGTTTATTCTTTTGAACAAATTGTGAGTTTTACAAGACATTCAAAGTTGGTGGTGGCAAACACATGTTCCCATAGTGAGTGTCACTTGGCCCACTGAAGCAAGGGCTATGAGTGCAAGGGGCAGCCACACAGCCCCCGCCCACCATGGCCCCACGCTCTGCCCTTCCCTGTGAAGCTCGCATCTTGCTGCACCAAAGGCCACCTCAGGAAAAAATTGTCTCCACCTTGGTGTCCCTTTCACAGCCCTGGACCCCACCCTCACAACTCTGCAGAAGCCAGACCTTACCTCATCTGAGGGAATGGGGTGGTGTGACCGTGAGGAGAGAAAGAAACAGGTGTGCAGGGAGAGGTGTCCGAAGGCCATGCTGCTGGGAACTTGAGCTCCGGTCTCAACTCCAAAGCTAGGGCCCTTCACTTTCATCATCTGAGCTTTTTGGGTCAAAGCCGCAGCCCCTTGGGCCTGCCCACTGTCCTGAATGAGCCCGGGTCTCCTGGAAGCCAAAGCGCTCCATTCCCAGCTTGACTCTGAGCCTTGGGAGTTTACTCATCTCCCAGGCCTCAGTTTCCCCTTGTTCTCTCGATGGGCCCTGAAATTCAAAGCCCTCATGTTTCCAAGCAAAGAGCACACTCCAGGCACTCCAAGTCATCAGGCTGCCCCATTCTGAAGGGATGGGCCCCCTGCAGGCTATCCTCTGCCTCAGATATGCTCAGGGCAGCTCAGGTGGTTTAGTCCAAGCCAAGCGCATTCCCCAGTCAGACCTGAGTTTCAGGCTGAGGAAACAAGTCTCATTACACACAGTAAAACCTCCAATATGTCACAGCCCCTGTGCTCTGATGGATAGGGGAACCATTCATCTTATACCCTGTGGTAGCACTATCTCCTCAGCATCCTCCAGCATGCTAGAGACCTCTTTGACCTACAGACTCTTAGCAGGGCATTCCCATGGACGCCCTAAAGTATCATCACTCATGCACCCCCACGCCCTCCGAGAGTTCTTCACACCCCTTCCTGAGACCAGACCTGAAGTTTGGGGCTCACTAGGCCTGCTCCTAGAAGCTGCAGGACCATGTGGGGTAGAAAAGGTGTCTGAGAAGATGATGCTGTGCTGAAATTGGGGTGATAAGGGGGGAAAACAGGAAAGAGCAGGCACAAAAGTCCAGGGGAGGGGCTGGGAAGGTACAGAAAAGGCCTAAGTGGCCTGTACAGTGGAGAGGAGGGGAAGCCGAGGGAGGAGTGGGATGACGGGGATAGTATGAGCATGCACACACACACACACAGCCAAGCCTGCACACTGTAGGAGTGCTGGTGAGAAAGTGCAAGAACCCTGGGGTGCTCGACAGGAAGTGGGTTGCCACCCACAGAGCATGTAAGCAGCATCCCCTTCCAAGGAAGTGTTGGCTCCAAAGACTAGAGCCCAAAACAACTTTTAAAAGACCCTTTAGGAATATGAGCAGATGTGCAGAAATCTACAAAAGAAAGCAAGTGCACGAGGCTCCCAGAGTCAGGGTGCTGGACGGCCTGGATCCGGAAGTGAGAGGCGGACAGAGAGCCACAGGGAGGTCACTGCTAAGGACCAGGTATCATGTGTAGCTTTAGCTTGATGTGCTCGCCATGTAGTAAAGAGCAGAAGAAGGGAGCCATGTTTGGATCAATGACAAGATTGTCTGCGTAACAACCTGGCAGTTCAGAAGGTTCAGAGCCCCAGAGAGCAGGCTGGGACTAGGGGTTATATGGAGGACAGCTGAACCATGGCGGGTATTTGATTCATTTAAGGCCACCCAGACTACATGGAGAACGAGGTCGGTGGAGGTGGGGATAAGAGCTCTGTCTTGCCATGCTGACTTGGGGGCTGCTGACCCTACCTTTGCCTCACACACACACAGCCATTCACCACAGTGTCCTTTGCCTCTGATCCCCAGAGACATCATGACCTTCTCTGTGTTGATTAGAAGACACGAGGCCAATTTGGATTGCGCCCTCTAAGGCAGATCCATGGCTGTACCGATACCAACTGCCACTAAGAGGCACAATGGATGCTAAGGGGCCTCTTTAGGTCTTAGATGCTGCATATACCAAGCCTAGTACAACCCTGGGTCATCCCAGGTGACTGACAAAATCACTAGTTTTCAGTGAGCTCACGTTAGGTACAGACTATGGTGCCAGCTGCCCTGTTCTGAGTTTTATAGAGGACCCAATCCAGTGGAAAGTATCTGAGAAGAAGATTAAAGTGGGACCTGGGGCATTTCCCTCAGAGTGGAGGCACGGATCTCTGAGGCTCTTCTGCCTTGAAAAACTACCCAGCTGGCCACATGACGGTGCCACAGACTGATATCTGTCTAGAGAACCTAAACGGCCGTGTGACCCAGGTGGCTGGCTCGATGAGTTCCTGTTGCCTACCTACCCCATGACCATGTCCAGGGACTCCTTAGGCCCCGGTTGCCAGGGAGGCTCAGCATGCAGAGCCATTGCTAGAGACTGGAGGTGGTGGGGACAGCATCTCTTCCTCCAATCCCCTTCCTGTGGGATTCCCCTTGCTGCAAAGTCGCTGCCTCATAGCTGCCCCTGTATAACCAGCCTGCGGGGCGGGGGGGGGGGGGGGGGGGCTCTGGACACCGTGCTCTTCCTGTGAGTTTCCTCCTCCCTGCTAGGTCTTTTTATTAGTTCTTTGACTAACCTCTATGCAAGTGGCTTAATTTGACTGTATTCCACAGTTCCTGCTGGGACCCAGCAGGATGTAAACAGAGGACCAAAGTGGTTCCCAGTACATGGCCACAGTGTGCTCCTCCCCTCGAGCCTTGAGTCCCAGGGTGATGGAACACCCACTTCAATGATTTTGTCAGACTGTCATGGCAGGCGAGAGAGAGATCATCTGGATGGCTGGCTTTGAAGACACAGCTGCTGTGAGGAGGCCACCAGGCAAGGACCAGACAGTAGCCTCCAGGAGCTGGGAAAGACTCCCAGCTGGCTGCCAGCAGGAAATCAATCGAGACTTCCGGCTAGGCTGCGAGGATTAGCCATCAACTTGAATGGACTTGGAAAAGGACGCCCGTCCTTACTGAGACAGATGCTTAGCTGACATCTTGGTTTTGGCTAAGTTAAGACCCAGGACAATGAATCCAGGCCGACTTTCACCCAGTTTCTGATAATAAAAAGGGACTGAGCTAATACAGCATTGGTTTAAGTCACCATGCTGGTAGTCATTTGTTAAGCAGCAACAGTGGCTAATACACTGGGTTATGTTCCTCCAAATCTCAGCATCCACCCTGCCAACTGCTGTCCGTACCCTATCTACTACCGAGTCAGTGGACGCCGTCTCCTGCATTTAAAATGAAACCAAAAGGCACAGGCCAATTTTGAGGCTGCTCCACCTGGACTCCCCTAGAGCTGCTTTCCGGTCTCTTCCAAGGAGTTCCCTTCAGCCAGTTAACAGAAGAAAAGCCACTGGAAGACTGGCTACAATGGATCTAGATGCAATGCCAGAACTTGCCAAGAGGACTCCCCTCAGGGTCTCAGGGTCAGAAAGAGAAGAGCGCAGCTCCCTCCCTGAGCAGAGCTTCACCTGAAGGTCCACTTCACGGGAGGGAGACCGATTCATGGTACTTGGGAAAGATGAGATTGGAAAGCTGGAGGCAGATAGTAGGCTATAGGTTGACCTCCCCACGGGGGCACAGTTCAAGAGGATCCTCAGGTCTCAAGTCCCCTTGTAGAGGAAACTATTGGAAACTAATTGGCAATTAAGAACAACAATTCTGCTGGATATCAGTCAACCCCTCCCTGCTCGTCCTCTCCACTTCTGGACTCATGAATACCCTCGACGGCAAGTGAGGGGCTCCTTCTTCATAGGTTGCTGTAACAAAATGCTACACATTGGATGACATGTCAGCCTCAAAGGTCTCTTGTTCCTTGGTGGCCTCTGTCTTACTGTGAATTCTCATGACATCTTCGTTTTTGTTTTTTATTTTTTGAGACAGGGTCTCACTATGTAGCCCTGACTGGCCTGGAACTCAGAGATCCACCTGCCTGTTTCCTAAGTGCTGGGATTTAAGGTGCATTCCACCATGCCTGGTTCTCATGACCCCTTTATGCATATTGGAGGGGGATACAAAGAAAGGGGCCACAGGGAGAGGAAATGAAGAGGAGGAAGAATAATGGAAGGAGAAAGGTCCCTTCTAGTATCTTGTTTTATAAAGGCATTGATTCTGCTAGATTCAATCTCATATAGCCATAGGCACTTCCTTAGCTTCCACCTGACCCCATCTCCGAGTATATCCACTGAGAACCAGAGCTTTAGCACACGATCTTAGGAGACACCAGCATTTGGTCTGAATTTCCAAGACTGAGACTTCCCACAGGCTCAATGACATGGACTTGCTCTCGCCAAAAGCTGGTTTGCCTTGGCTGCCGACGCCCTTGTACCAATCACACAGGCCAATGCTGCCGAAGGCTCTCAGGAAACCATAGTGACAGCCAGTTGATTACACTGTGAGCTTCCCATCACAAGGGGGCAGCAATTAGCTCTCTTGGACTCTGGATAGAGATTCCCCTGGGCCTGAGAGTTCTGCCAATGTGGCCATCTGGAGCCCTGCAGGATACCTTGTCTATCATTCAACTGTAAGGCCTCCAACCCAGAACTCAATTAATAGTGAGCAAAGTGGGGCTGCACCTGGCGATGAGCCAAGGAGGATGGCGGCATGCTGTTGAAAGTGACTCTAGCCACTAGCTGGAGACAGCTCCTGTGCCATAGGGGACTTGCCAGGAAGACAGGTGATCAAAACACAAGTCCAGTACCGTGTGGCCCACACTATTTTCTCAAAACCCCACCCACTAACTCACTTCATACATATAATCCCTACGTAATCCCGTGCTCTTGGTGCAGTTACACAGTTGGGTAGCCGTCACCACAGCCCAGCCTTTCTTTTTCTAGTATTCTACGTACGGATTCTGTTTCCCCACTCTGCCGCATGACAGGTTTTGCTGGAACCCTGCCCAGATATCCCAGTTCTGTCTTTGGAGCGCTCCTGCATTTTGTGTTTTTGCTTCCCACAGTCCCATCTGAACACGCTTCAGATAGCGTCCCTTGGACTTCCAGAGCCTGCTGGGCCATGGGCTCAGCAGGTGCAGAATTTCCTCTGCTCACTCAGGCAGAGACCAAGACCTCCTTGACTTCTTGCCCTTCCCTGCATCCCCAGCTCCCTTCCTTGCTCCTGCCAGAACCATATCCTCAACATATCACTTGTACATGAGACCTCACCTTGAGGACCAACCTAAGGCAATAACCTTGGGGTTCAGTAGGTGTGGTTTGAAAGAAAATGGTCCCCACAGAGGGTGGCACTATTAGAAGGTGTGGCCTTGCTGGAGGCGGTGTCACCGTAGGGATGGGCTTTGAGGTCTCCTAGGCTCAAGCTACACCCAGTGTCAGAGTTTCTTGTGCTGCCTGTGGATCAAGATGCAGAACTCTCAGCTCCTCCTCCAGCACCGTGTCTGCCTGCATGCCACCATGAAGAAAATGGACCGAACCTCTGACCTGTAGGCCAGCTCTAATGAAGTGTTTCCCTTTATAAGACTCGCCATGGCCAGGGTGTCTCTTCATAGCAATAGAAACCCTCACTGGGTAAGACAGTAGGTTTGGAGGGCTTAGTCCTAAAAGGCTTGCACGGAAGAACAGCTGCGATTCCACTGAACTAGGAATGAAGGCTACATTCCACCTGTGCTCAGCTCCTCGGGCTACTTACTTATGGGCAAGGAGCAGCCCCGGGGGCTAGGCGAATAACCCTGGTCATTAGGGAAAGAACTCTTCATGAAGCTGGGCCCCGTGAGGTCAGGGAGAGGGGTTCTCACCCCAGATAACAGTACTCAACGAAGACCGAAGCGAGCAGCAAAGATGGGGTGCTCTCGGGCCTGGCACCTGTGAGCGCAGAACTACCCCAGGTGAGGGGCTTGGAGACTTCTAGAAGACGAAAGTAATGGTAACTAACTCCTTCCTGTCCATTAGCTACAGACGTGGTGACCATATGTAGCCAATACGCCTGCTCCCAGGTGAATCCGTCTCTCCCCAACCCCTGCCATCTGATCAGGCTCTAGATTAGGCTCCGAGCGGGGAAAATGACTGAAGGGTTATCGCCCTAAAATGACACCATGCGCATGGGCTTTGTGGCCCGATATCTGAACATTTGGGAGATGCCTGGATGTCTTTCAGACATGCAGTTAGAGAGGCCGAACTGACGAAAGCAACACAGGGTACAGTCCAGGCTCGTCCTCCTGTGCTAGGTGTGGACGGGTCTGGTTTCCTTTCTACTGCTGTGATGAAACACTCTGGCCAAAAGCAGCCTGGGGAGGAAAGGGCCTGTCTGGCTTAACATTTCCAGATCAGAACCCATCGCTGAGGGAAGTCAGGGTGGGAACTTAGGCAAGAACTGAAGCAGACACCATGGAGGATACAGCTCACTGGCTGACCCTAGATTGTGTTGACTGACAGCTGACGCTGTCTTATCATTGCTGTGATAAAACAACACGGTCAAAAGCAAGCTGAGGAGGAAAGGGTTTGTTTGACTTACACTTCCACATCACAGCCCATCACTGAAGGAAGTCAGGCCGGAAACTCAAGCAGGGCTGGAACCTGGAGGCAGAAGCGATGCGGAGGCCATGGAGGAGCGCAGCTTACTGACTTGCTCAGCCTGCTTTCTTATAGAACCCTGGATCACCTGCTCAGGGACAGCACCACCCACCACGGGCTGGGCCCAGCCCTCCCTCATCAATCACTCATTAAGAAAATGCCCTACAGCTAGATCTTAGAAAGGCATTTTCCCAATTGAGAAGCCCTCTGTTCAGGTGACTCTAGCTTATTTCAAGTTGACATAAGACTAGCCAGGGCACTAAGACAAGAAATAAGGACATGGATCTGAACGAGCTGCCCAGAGAATGAACATCAGCTACAAGGAGGGGGAGTCTAGAATCCGATGTGATGCCCACACCCAAGGGAAGGCAGAGCAGGCCCAAGGCAGAAATCACTGAGAACTGTGTCAGCTGGAGGCCTAGATCAGTGCTTCTCGACCTTCCTAACGCTGCAACCCTTTCATACAGTTCCTCACGTCGTGACCCCCAAACATAAACTTATTTTTGTTGCTACTTCATAACTGTAGTCTTGCTACTGTTATGAATCATAATGTAAATATCTATTTTCCGATAGTCTTAGGTGACCCCTGTGAAAGAATCATTCGACCTTCCCACCAAAACGGGGTTGCAATCCACAGACTAAGAACCGCTGGCCTAGATAAATGTGTACAAACGAGGAAACACAGGATGCAGAACGAGTTGTCGGTAACCACAAAGTGCACAGGGGAGATGTAACCCGGAGCCCAAGGAGAGGTACAAACAACGGCGGTGTCTTGGGGAGAGACATTCAAGTTACACCTGAGAGCAGGAGAGAGAGGTTGGGTCCTGAGAAGAGGCCGAGGGGAGGGCTGTGGGTCTAAGAGCTAGGCCTTGGGGCATCTCAGGAAGTGCTAGTACCACACAGGCCAAGTGGCAGAGGACACCTGGAGTGGTCAGCTGGACAGGCTAAGAGGCTTTGCAGGCCAGTATGGGAGTAGAGAAAGGGAAAATGTTTTATGCGGGGGGGTAGCTAAGTCCTAGGTAACAGGAAGCTGGCGTGGGTGAGAAGCATCCATCTTGTCTTGAGAGCCCAGCACAAGGCCTGACACATTGTAGACGCCCAATAAATGTACTGACGTTGTAGATGGAACAGAGGCCCTGTCTGATGTTGCAGATGGTGGCTGACTTCACTCCATGACTGATGTGAATATGCCATGGTAGTAAAAACTTCACTCCGAATTGGTGGGGAAAAAAATGTTTAAGAGCCAGATGTAGAAAAACACTGACTTAATTAGTGGCTGGCAACTGGAATGGCAAGTTCCGAGGCCAGGTACACTTCACACATCAGAACGAGGTGCCATGATCTCTCTTTTCCTTGAGGGCAGCGGTGGCAGGAAGTGCTGGATAGCACTGGAAGACAAGTCAGCACTTGCCGGGTGACCACACTGTACCTGAAAATGATGGTCTGTGGATGTGGGGAAAACAGCCAGGTCCGCACTGAGTGTCCCATCGATGCATCTGCAACCAAGATGAAATAAAGAGAAAGAGAAGACAGAAAGAGATAGAAGTGGGGGCTAAATGAATGAAGAGATGGAGAAGGAGGAGAGAAAGGAGGGAGGAAAAGAGAGAGAGAGAAGCAGCAAACGGATTTTCTGATTCTCATTTTTAAAAGAAAAAGATGAAGAAAATGCACCACCCAGCAGTTAATTGTTCGCAGGCCGCGCCTGCGCTAGCTCAAATGCAAAAGCTGACATGATAAAATGTTAGCATCCTGTGATCTGCTGTTAATAAAGTGTAGCACAAAGGCTCAGAGGAGTTTGCCATCTGCTAGCAGGATGCTGCACAGCTTGGGGAAGCTGCTGCAGGCCACCTACCCCAGAGCTAGCTCCACAGTGCAGCCCTGGAACCCAGGGCTGGGTCCGGTCAGGCTGTGGGAAGGGCGTGGGAGGTCCCAAGAAGGAAAGCTGGAGCTTGCCAGAGTCACTCCGTGGATCAGACTGGCTGGCTACCCACCACCGGCCAGGGGTTACTGGAGGCAAAAGGGGTCAGCGCAGTGGCCCTTCCAGGAGAAACCTTTAGGAAATTAAGTTATCAGCAAAACCAAAAGATTAGAAACAAGTAGGAGACTGGTTGTATACACTAAGAAACTTCCGTTCTGTAAAACACTACCCAGATGATAAGAATAGGGAAACTGCAGCTCCCTGTGCTCTGATACAGACGGCAACGGCTGGGATCCAGGAGAGAAGCGTGTCTTGGCTGCCACTAACTTCTACCCGCAATCCGCTGCTTCCCTCAATGATGCAAGAAGGTCATAAGTGCAAGATGAATCAAGTGTGACCTGGCCATGGACAGAAGTCATAGACGGTCTCAGATTACCTCACACTGCTGCAAGTATCGGAAGAGATCGGTTGCAGTCAAATACTTGTAAGCTATTGACAGCGAGCCATGGCTAAGTCTTGCTTAGTGTGTGGTTCAGAAGTACATGTAGGTACGTCTCTATTGTGACCGGTGTATGAAACATCATTAGTTTCCTCTGTAACCTCATGGGTGATTTTTTTTTCCCCACAAGGGCTGCTGCGAGAGGGGCTTTGTTGATGACTTCACCAACTGACAGAGGTCCATGATACAGAAACACAGCAGCAGGCAAGATCAGTGTCAATCATTCGCTGCCATGCACGATTAAGAAGCAGATCCCAACTGGGCGTGGTGCTAGACACTTGCAACCCCAGAACTATGGAGATGGAAGCCGGAGGACCAGGAGTCCAAGGTCATCTTTGGTTAGAGACTTTGAGGTCTCAAAAGTGAGCGAGAAAGAGAGGAGAGGGGAGTTAGAGGGCGATTACGGATAAATATGCCTGGGACAGAACACAGAACCCCAGACAGGCCCTCAGAAATATACCGCAAAGGTGTGAAATGCCATGGGAGAAACTAATTAGACATCCATACACCCCGAACTGAACCTTTCTCTTCAGCTAAATGAGCTGGAACATGAAGTGTGAAGCTGCCCATGAGCACACTGGCCCGTGCACACCAGTGTCGATGTGGTATTGCTCCACAATACTGTGGGTGGGAAGTTGATCGGCGCGGCGTAAGACCCCTGTATTATCTCTCACAATTATCTTCACAGTAAAGTTTACAGAAAAAGCTTGCGTACGTTCGAGCCATGCCTGGAAAGAGATAGGAAGGAGGTCTGCGACGGGGAAGAGATAATGCGAGTAGCACAGGTGGGAAGGGACTCCATTCCTGCTTTCAGCTTTTATCACAAATTATGTAGTTTATAATTAATTGTTTTTAAAGTAGCCCAGAGAAGGCTGGTGAGATGCCTTTAGTGGGCAAAGGCATTTGTCACACAAACCTGAGTGAGATTTGCGGAGCTCCCATGGCTCCAGGAGAGAAGAGACGCCTAGGAGTGGCTTCTGGCACATGCACGTGCAAAAGACCTCAGACGCACAGCAGTGACAATGACAGCCCGGAGAACAGGAAGAAATGACCCGGGAAAAAGTATTCTAGTAAAGAGCAAAACTGTTTTCTATAGCAGAGGGTAACGTGTCTAAAATCCCAGCACTGAGGAGCTGAAGCAGGAGGATTTTGAGTTTGGTCTAAAATTGGTCTGCAGAGTGAAATCCTGTCTACAAAACAGCCAGCCAGATAGGCAAACAGACACAAAGCTGTTTCTTAGCTTGCATTTGAACTAAACACATAAATACTGAAAATTTTCTCATCTGCTTTAAAGTATTAATATTCACTTGTTTTAAAAATGCATGCTTGTTTATTTAATTTTCAAAATAAGTGCTGGGAACCAAAGCGGGTGCTCGGCAAGAGCGGTGAACACTCTCAACCGCTGAACCATCCCTCCAACCTAAGTTTGGAATTTTAAAAATGATTTTATTCCTATGTAAAAACCTGTGCCAATCATTGCTTGTTGACAGCCCTTGACACCGGGCCCTGGGCGGCAGCTGAGCAGCAAAACCCGCTGCAGTTGGAGAGGGCACCACATCTCCCTAGATTCTCAGTGGTCCCCCAGAGAAGCCAGCAGGAGGGCTCAATGCAAACTAATCCGTTCTCTACTTACAGACATTATGACCGTGGACAAGAACTCGCCTGCACAAGCCTGCATTTTGTCATCTGAAGAGGCAGTAGGGGCAGTAGAGTGCCTCCCAGGGTTGGGGAGGGTCATGGAGGATTTCTGGAAAGCCATCAGCAGAGTGCAGGGACTGGGTGATGGAAGTATGTAGCCACAAAGGCAGCACTTTGCAGATAACAGGCTCCTGCCACCGTCTCAAAGAGGAGGCAACCTTCATGTGACCAATGGCACGAGTATTATGTACTGGTTATCCATGGAGGAAGTATTTCCCACCAGAGCTCCTGAATCCTCAGGACACTCTGAACAATGTTACCAGGAGCAAAGGGAAGTGTGGAGACCCTACATGATGTCCCCAAGAGCATACAGCCAGGAAGAGGCAAGGGATGAGTGGGGTCTTCCAAACCCTAGCCTTGGCTTAAGGGAGGAAGACAACCATGGTGCATTCTGGGTCTCTATGTAGCTCCCTGTAAGGGAGGTCTAAATCTCTAGTCCATCAAAACAGTATTTAGGAGTGCAGGAAGCTATGTCTCCTGCCCAGGACTGCTCCATCCTAGCCACAAGAACACGGACAGTCAGACAACAGGAGATGCTGACACCTTCTGACTAGTGGGCATTCACCTGGAACCCCGAGGTTTCTTCCCGCACTGGTTTCCCCAGGATGCTACTCTAGGATTCTCTCAGGCCCTCTGTTGTGGTGAGTGGTGTGGGCAGTGATTCATGGAGGCAGATGTTCTTAGGTCACTCTGTTAGAGGGGCACAGGGTGCAAGCATGTGTTCTGTGCCCAACGTTCTCAGGGCGACAAACAGTACAACAGGGGCATCCAGCTCTACAGCTGGTACCTGGAGATGTGTGCTCCACCTCAACTTCTGCTTGGCGCTCTGCCTCTTACAAACTGTGACTTGGGTAAATGGTTCTCTCTTCACTTACCTTTCCACAGTAGGGTAATGCCACGGCTGTGGCAAGGGTGCAGCGTGGGAAGGAGTGCAATTCTTGACTCGGTGTGGGGTTTTAAGGAGAAAGGACTCTCCTCCTTTGACCCCTGAGAGTCTCCAGCAGAGCAAAAATGTAGGACACCGGACGACCACAGTAGGGTGATTCACCTCCTCTCCACCCCGGAGTCCACAGACGCCCTGGAATTCACTTACTCATTCACAACAG
The DNA here is from genome assembly GCF_950005125.1 of Chionomys nivalis. Lineage (NCBI taxonomy): Eukaryota > Metazoa > Chordata > Mammalia > Rodentia > Cricetidae > Chionomys > Chionomys nivalis. Next base: position 40,021,636 of record NC_080096.1, on the reverse strand, counting down.
GCCCACAACTGCTGGCCTAACCAGTGTCACACAGGGACTAATGAGATCTCGTCCCGGCCTCCAGTAAGAGCAAAGTCTGGCGAGGACAGTCACTGGTCCTCCAGAGCCCCCTAATGGGGCTCAGGGGTTCTAGGCCAGGGCTGCAGGCCCTGTCTTCGAGAATACCAATAGAGGATGGCTGGGTGACTCGCATGCGCAAAAGCGTAGAAGACGCGGAACACCGTGGGAACACGGAGGGTGGTGTTTGAAGACAAAGGCTGGGAGGCTAGAGATCGCATAGATCACAGGGGCTCATAGTTTCATTTTTTCAGTGAAATCGCTTATCTCCGAGGGCTGCTTCAGCAGTCGCGCCCCAGGATATCCCAAATCTCTGAGCTAGACAGTGAAGCTCACCAACTAGAGGCGGTCGCTAGGCAACAAGCCCGCCTCAATTTCGACCCGTCTCGCCCTCTCGTGGCAGCATCCCGCCGCTGCATCCGACGCCCGGGTGGGCGGGCATATATTTTTGTAGTTAAAACTGGTTGGCAGTCCTGCTTCCAGACCGAGCTCTCTTTCCATCCTTCTCTGGTTAAATCTGGTCTGTTCTACCCATTCCTGCACCTGTGCTGGCTGGGTAGGAAGAAGGGGAAAGCTAGCAAGGTGGGCAGCAGGTCCGGGTGAAGACGTCAGTTCTTATTCAGAGTGGTTGGGAGCCAGGCTAGCTGGTGAGGAAGACAGCGACATGGACTGTAGGGGGACATAAATTGTACCGCCCAGAAGGCTGCAGGGTGCATGCATCCCCCACTTCAAGAGAGCCGTGACCGTGACAGGCCTCACAGAACAATAGAGGGCAGTTTCAGACTGACAACTTGGGGTCACACGGGAGGAAGGCAAGTCTCCTAGCTGAAACCAGTGAGGGGGTAGCATCACAACAGGCTGCCCACCTTACTTAGTACCCTCAAACCAAAAGATGTTGAGCCATGGATGGATCACGGAGTGACAGACCCAGTTAACTGAGAAACCCTCCCAAATTCCTGGGCCCCTGTGGGCTGGAAACTCTACAGAAGGGTCTTTCTAAGAAAGCTAATCCCTTCCCCCCACAAACCCCACCACCTAAGCAAGTGTCTTATCCTCGCATAGGTCTGGATGTGGGTCCAGGCGCAGTTCAGGTGCTCTGTCTCCTACATTTGTGCTGGCCAGACATGAGAAACAATGTAATAAAAAGGCCACCGACTGATGTCCATGTTGCTGTACTGACAGCCAGGGGTCCTGTGGAGGCAGGGTAAGTAGGGCTAAGGGGAGAAGCAGGTCTTCTCTGTAGCCCCAGGTCCTGAAACGCTGTGGCCTGGGAGAGTAGGGCCAGCACAGGGTAGGGAACCTGACAGTTTGGTTCATGGGCCAGCCTGGTACAGACTCATTGTAGCACTGGGGCCTCAGACTGCTTTTATGCTGTCTGCTTTGCCCCAGAGAACACTTTGTAAAGCAGTAACTGAATGACTCATCAAAAAGTGCCTGCTCTAGAACCTTCGACCAAGACAGATCCTGGCTCTCAGCTCTCACCATTGTACTTGTTGGAAGAACTAGGCATCATTTCTCATGGACCCTGCTGCTCCTGACCTTGGTCCTGGAAAATGTTTGGACTCTTATGGATTTTTGGATGTAGATAAAACAGTATGTGGTCTGTGAATGTGGGTAGGTAGATCACAGCCTTGTGGTGATGCACAGACTAATAGAAATGGGTTAATTTAAGATGTAAGAGCTAGCTGGAAATATGCCTGAGTCATGGGCCAAACAGTGTTGTAATTAATGTAGTTTCTGTGTGATTATTTGGGTCTGGGCGGCCGGGAAACCAAGGCACAGCCTCCATCTACAACCAAGTTTTATCTTCAGTCTGCAACAGGGTTGCTTTGCGATGAAGGAACAAGAGTCGAGAGAGGAAGACGGCTCAAGGTCCTTAAGCAGCAGAATAGGATCAAGTTCTGTTTTAAAAAACCGTGTTCCTCTGCAGAGACCATAAAAGGAGCTAGAGTCGGGGAAGACACCATAGACATTTCAAAATCATTTACATCTACTCCTTAAGCTCTCCCTGCTTAAAACCATGACAGCAGTGGGGAGGCCGAGGCTGGAGGATCCCAGGTTTGAGGCTATGCCGGGGCACGTAGTGAGACTAGAGAAAGGTAGCCTGCCTCACACCATCTCACTTGACTCCTAAGGTCAAGGGCAAGAAAGGCAGGCCAGGGAGATTTGCCTCAGCACTAGCAAACCCGGAACCCAGGTATCCCAAGCTCCCCAGCCAGGCTCGTGCCCACAGCCTTCTGTGAGAATTAAACAGAGAAGCCTTCCACAAGATTTGTAATGCTCACTTTATTCAATGCTCAACTGTCCTCAGAGAACAAGCTACAAATTTATGCTCTGAGAACCACTTAAGTGCCTATGAGTTCCCTACCATGAAAACATCCAATGCTAAAACCTAAAATTTTCAGTGAGAAAGGATGCCTATCGTTGCTTAAGCTTCACAGGGACGTGAAGTGGCCCAGTTGTCAGGATGTTCACTAGCTGGATAAAGACAAGGGGCGGTGGCTGAGCAAAGGTCCGGGATGCTGCAGAACCTGCTGTCAACATCCCAGTCCCTGACACCCGCCGTGCATGTTTGTAGTACCCAGCCCTGGGGATCAGGCAAAGCGGGCAGAAGGCTGAAATGGATGGTGCCTTCTGCCCTGCGTGAGGCCTGGGGAAATCAGAGGCCACCTGTAGAGGTGAATTTCATAAGTGGCTTGGCCCAGGATGGTTAAATTCATTCCTAAACTTGTGTTTCACCAGCCCCCACTCTTCAAAGGTCCTGCTCCACCTGGACACTCTCTCCCCTCGTACACCACTTCAACATTCACACAGGAGCCAGAGAACCTTGGAAACCACATGCATCCTCCCACCTTGAAATCAGAATTAGCTGCTGCCATTTTACACCTATCCGTATCCTTCCTCGCTATATAACACGAACGCAAGTGAAAAAAATAATCGCTGCCATATATGCCCCTCCCCGCCCAAGTGGCCCTTGAGGTGGCCTGTGGTTTAGCTGGACTGCTCCTAGGAAGAGTGCTCCTGGGAGGAGTGCTGGCTTGACTGGCTGGGCACCTCTGCCTCTGCGTCCTGGTCATCTGCAAAGGACAAGGAAAGCAGCGGGTTTAGAAAGAGGCTGAGTCCCCAGTTGCCAGATGCAGATTTTCTACAAGGCCCCTGTGGACAGTGACTCTGCTATCCTTTACTGTCTGTCGTATAGACTGACTTCTAGCCTTGGCCACATGGACAGCCTGGAGTCCTCCATCCAGCCTGGCTCCTCATTGCTGCTGAATCCCAGCTATGAACCTCCACTTGCCCTTCTGTGACAAGACAATGCGTGAGCAGCAAGGGGCGGCGAGTTTCATGAATGCCCTGCTGCCTGCCTTCTGCCTGTAGTTTGCCCTCAGAAGAGTCTCACGAGGTAGAGGCCACTACCTGTCCTCTTTGGCAGGTGCTGGACCTGAAGAGCCACAGAAGAGTTTGTCTAAGGTCCCATAAACAGTACACGCCAGAACAAAGTGGATGCTCAGGCCACCAGCCAGCGAGCTTCGAGCCATCCTATACCAGCCACAAGGCAAGTGTGCCACGGGCCTCAGCTTCCTTTTCAGTAAAACTGCATAGCACCAGGCTTACCCAGCTCATTGGACAGTTTTGATAATTATATTTAAGAGCTCTTTGAATCTGGCAACTTTTTTCCCAAAGCACAGGAGGCTCAGAAGCTGGAAAGGAATGAAGCCTTAGAGAGTTTGAAGCTGGGCTGGAGAGGTGGCTCAGGGGTTAAGAGCGTTTGCTGCTCTTGTGGAGGATCTGAGTTCAGTGCCCAGCATCTATGTGGGACCACTAACTGCCTGCAACTCCGTTCCAGGGGACCTGACGCCCTCTGCTGGCCACTACAGGCATCTGCACACATGCCGCAAACACATTCATACACACAAATTAAAAAAAAAAATCTAAAAAGAAAATAAAAAGGAGCATTAAAGTTAAAAGGGCCCCCCAAACAAAACAAAGCCAGAAACAAAATGGTGCGTCAGTGAGAGGACTCAGGAGCAGGGGCTCGGAGTCATTCCCGGACCTTCACGTCCACCTGCAGTCACACATTCACAAGAAATAAACTTTTAAAGTTGAATTTTTAAAAGGAAGAAAAAATGTGCAGGGCTGGGGAGATGGCTCAGTCGCTGAAGTGCCTGCCTCCCGGCAAGAGAACTTGAGTCTGCTCTCTGGAAGCCCTGAGAAGCACAATGGCTAGGAATCTCCCAGCTCCCTGCAGCTGCTCTAACCTCATTGGTGAGCTCCAGGACAGTGACAACGAGACACCCCGTCTCAAAGGAGATGGATCATGTTCCTGAAGGTAATGGCCAAGGTTCTCTTCTGCCCATGTATGTGGATGCTCACCCCACCCCCGTATACAAACATACAGGTTCATGTGCAAAAAAAAATTAAAATATCAATTTACTAAAAAGTTAAAAAGAAATTACAAAGTACTCATAAATCCCAAAGGCCTGCTGACCCTGAGGGTGGGCAGTGCTATGGGGGGGGGTCGCCTGAGGTTCCGGGCTCAGGTCTCCCAGGCAGCAATGGCAGACTCTCTAGCTCCCGTCATCCCACTGGGGGATGACAGCAGTGGTGTCTCCAGAGTGGCTCCTGCTATGGCTGTCAGTCCCTCCTTGATCACACCGGGAGCACACTTCTTCCACACATGACCTCACTGCTGAGGGGAAAGAGTTAGTCCTACGTGATGTGGGATTCCCCTCTGTGTGCTGTGATTACCACTGATTAATAAAGAACTTCTTTGAGCCTATGGTAGGGCAGAACAGAACTAGAACTAGGCGGGGAAAGTTAGGCTGTGTACTGGGAGAAAGAAGGCAGAGTCAGAGAGAAATCATGGAGCCTCTGCCAGAGACAGACATGCCAAAACTTTGCCAGTAAGCCATAGCCATCTGGCGATACACAGATTAATGGAGATGGGTTAGTTTAGGATATAAGAGTTAGCCAGAAATACACTTAAGCTACTGACCAAACAGTATTGCAAATAATATCATTTCTGTGTGGTTATTTCAGGTCTGAGCAGCCGGGAACAAACAAGCCACCTCCATATAACACCTCCACATGACTTCAGACGGAAGCCCCTTCTAATCACGCAAACCTCCCTGTGTGCATGCTCACAGACTACCAGAGGGCTATGGGAAAGAGCTCAGCTCAAGACCCCTGTCTCCACCCCCACTTCAGGCCACCTCTTCTCCACAACGTCTTCCCAGCTCATCTGGAGGCAGGAATATTGGTCTCTTACTGGTATTCTCCGTGTCTGTGTCATACAGGATGGTCAGTGAGAAGGACGGTGGAGAAGGCGGCGGCGGTGGCGGCGGCAGGAAGTGGAGAGCAGAGAGGTAGTTACGTGGGAGGAACGGGGGCTGCTGTGGCTGCGACGGTGCAGGTGGGAGCGGCGGTGGCGGCGGTGAGCAGTAGGTTGGTTGGAGGTCTCGGGCTGGTTCCGACACCTGCATGGACACACAGGACGGGCAGAGAGGGAGACAGTGAGCCAGGCCGCCTGGGCAGCATATCTTTTATTTCTCTAATGCAGGCAAGCATCTTAGCTGTGCCTGGGGGCTTTCCCTAAGGGATTTTGGAGAGCATAACTCCCCAGGGTGCAGGACTTGCTCCCTAGGCTTGTCCAACTCCAGTGGCTGGGATCTCTTGGGAAGAGGGGCATAGCCGCAGTGTGCAGGCAAGGGCAAAGGGATGTCACTGGGATGTGTCGAGGGTGACAGCACATGAGTGGAAATAATCTACTGGCTCTTAGGTTTGACCCAGACGTAACAGGGCTGGGAAGGGAATTGTCAGCACTCTAATTCCAATCTCTCAGCCAAGACTCCCCTTGGAACACATCTTCTGCCTGGGGCCAGTGGGACAGCTCAGCCCCAAATACAGACTGGAATCTCACACTTAACAAAAGTGTCCGGTAGACCTGTCAGTCAGAACCCTGCCCTGGATGCCAAGTTGATGCTTCCGTATGAGCAGACGGTGTACTCTAGGCTCTCCTTGGTCATAGCCTCTCTTTGTCTGTAGGCTGGTGGGCACCTGCTCTCCTGGATTGTAACAGGGGGCAAAGGGAGCACCCACACCTTTCAGGCTGGGCAGTAAATGTGCCATCAGAGTCAAGAGCTGGGTTTTCTCTACCTCTGGGACACATTCAGGACAGCAGAAAATACCTGGGCTTGAAGCTGGGCATCTCTGAGGCCATGCCGACAAACTAAGGGTCCTGAATACCCAGTCTCATTCACGAGATCTGTGGCATTGATGCTCAGCACAACAAAGGTCTTTCTAGCAGCTGGACCGCATGAGCTAAAGTTCATGGTTACCCTGGGATCCCAGTGCCTTTTGGCCTCCAGCTCTGAGAAACAGACACCACAGCTCCCGGCCTCGTGGTGCAGGTCCACCTGTGTGAGCCCTCCCTTATGACAACTGGCTCTCTGGGACTGAGGACCAGTGAAAGTGGCGAGGGTGCCTAGGATAAGGGTGAACTTGGAAAGGATTTGGGCTCCGATTTACCAAGCTGCCTCCATGGTAGGGGCTACAGGAGACATGACGGAAGCTTCTATGCTGCGGGATCCCCACAGCTGAGGATGCATCCTGGCCATCCAGCGGGAAGGGCTGGTAGGATGGCATGGGGACACAGGCAGGGCACTGGTTGAAAGGCTCTCTCTCAGGGTACCCGGTTCCCACCACGTGATCAGAGCTGAATCTCAGAGGATGCCCTAAGAAGACAAAGAGAGACATGTTAATACAAATTCGAGGAACCAAGCAGTGCATTGCTGTCTCCAGGGTAATTGCAAGATGGGCGTAACCGACTAAAAGCATCTCACATTACCCGCCATGCTGGCCTTCATTATACTTTTATACATGTGTATATGACGTATTTTGATCATGCTCATCCCCACGTCCTCTCACTCCCTGTCATTCTCACGGATCCTTTTGCCATCTGTCCCCTTTCTACTTCAATGTCTCATTACTGCGTGCGAACCAGTAAGATTAACTAGGGTGACTTACAGGAGCAGGGGAGGCCACACCATTGAATTAAAAAGTGTCTCTCCCTTGCTCAGCAACGAGCACTTGCCCAGAGATCCTCAGAAGAGCAGGGTGAGGGGTTCGCACGAACCTCATCTTGTAAAGTAGGCTGCTGTACATTAGTGAGAACTAAGCCAAGTGATGCCCTCCGTGCCCACCCCTTCCCCAGGCTCGCGGTTCCAGCTCCTCTTCACAATATCCCCTGGGATCTAGTGGAGGTGACAGAGGGGTCCCATCTAGAACTGAGCCCTCAGCCATCACCTGTGCTCGGCATGTTGAGTCTACAGTAACTGCCTCCCAGCGCTAACAGTGACACTCATCTTCCAGAGTGAGCTCCGGACACCTGTGCTGGGAGGAGCAGTGGAATCCTCTATTCCCTCCTTGGTTTGACATTGTGGGGGGGAGGGGCATCTGGCGTTGGCAGCGGTCCCAGTGTCCCACAGTGCTGCTGCACCACGGGGCCAGTCTGAGTCGTTGTGTGGTAGTTCTCACTCATCAGTGGACTCTGCTTCAACTTCTGCTCCTGTAGTGCGGGTGTGAACAGCACACCCCAGGAGCTTCCAAGGCAGACACTGCCTCTCTCCTATTTATTTTTTCCCCAAAAAGATTTATTTATTTATTTATTTAGTATCTAGTGCTCTGTCTGCATGGATGCCTGCAGGCCAGAAGAGGGCACCAGATCTCAGTATGCCTGTACACCATAAGAGGGCACCAGATCTCAGTATGCCTGCAGGCCAGAAGAGGGCACCAGATCTCAGTATGCCCGTTCACCATAAGAGGGCACCAGATCTCATTACAGATGGTTGTGAGCCACCATGTGGTTGCTGGGAATTGAACTCAGGACCTTTGGAAGAGCAGCCAGTGCTCTTAACCTCTGAGCCATCTCTCCAGCCCCTCCTATTCCTTTTTAACCCCACTGTCCTTGACTGCTCATCCACACTCCTTTCACCCATCTACCTTGGTTGGATCCAGCTGACCCACCAGCTACTACAGCTCTCTACACTGACCAGTAGGATCCTTCAGAGAGCATTATCCCTCCCCCAGGACAGGATTCCAGGAGGCAAGGAAGGGGTCCTAGTCAGCGTGCCAGATACCCAGGGCAGTTTAAAGAAGCAGTGGCTGGTTTCAACTCACAGCCCAGGGCTGTTGGCACCACCGTCTGTGACTTCCGGTGAGGCAGGACATCCTGGTACGAGGCTGTACCAGGTGAATCCACTGCTGCCCAGCTCACTTCACCCAGGAAGCATCAAGAAGGAGAAGGACCCTCTAACGAGCTTTCTCTTGATCACCTTTCACCCTATCCGAGACCTAGGCTATGAGATGTTGGCACCCACATTCAGGACCCACCTCTGCCACTTGGTAAAGCCTCTCTGGAAATGCCTCCCAGATGCACCCAGAGGTGCTCCTCACCCATCCCCCGGGTCAGCAAGAGGGATCAGCAGGTAAAGTCACCTGCCACCAAGCCTGACAACCTGAGCTCCATCCCAGTTCATCAAAACTGCCTCTGACTTCTCCATGCATGCTGGGATTAGCCACAAGGGCCTGCCTTCTCCCCACCTCTTCTGACTGCTTGTGTTCAGCACACTTTAAATTTCCGTTTGTTGAGAGGTGGAACAAAGGTATGCTTTTGTAGGATTGCTGCTTTAGGCCTCTCCTTCCTCATCAAACAGCTAGTTCCCCGGGAGACAGATTTCTTACAAAGTCCCAGAAAGCGGAAACGATAGCAGAACGTTGGCGTCCGTTTCTGAGAATCTGACACTGAAGGAAGAACCGTGTCCACGGTTACACCCGAGCAACCGGCCGACTCACACTTTGAGCCCTTTCTACTGTCATATGGAAAGTGCCAAAACCACACCTGCATCTTAAAGGACTATTTCCCAAGCGCTTCAAAAGCTCCATTACCTGAAACTTTAGGGGCTGGAGAGACGGCTCAGCCGTTAAGAGTATTGGCGGCTCTTCCAGAGGACCCGGGCTCAATTCCCGGGCAGCTCACAACTGTCTGTAATTCTAGGGGATCCGACACCCTCACACAGGCATACATGCGGGCAAAACACCAATGCATTACAAATAAATTATTTTTAAAAAGAAGAAAAAAATTGTACTTTAACCGTGAAAGCAACATGGCAAAGAGAGGTGAGAAAAAAAGCCACAACCTCTTTTCTTTTTTTTTTTTTTTTTTTTTTTTTTTTTTTTTTTTTTTATTTTCTAGACAGGGTTTCTCCGTAGCTTTTGGTTCCTGTCCTGGAACTAGCTCTTGTAGACCAGGCTGGCCTCGAATTCACAGAGATCCGCCTGCCTCTGCCTCCCGAGTGCTGGGACTAAAGGCGTGCGCCACCACCGCCCGGCTAAGCCACAACCTCTTAAGGTCCAACCTTTCCCTCTCGCCATTTGCAAAAATGCTTAATGCTCAAGCATATCTGGTGAAACAGAAAAAGTGGGTGCAGGTGCATTAGATTAGGAGAAACTTTGAGGCTCCGCCAGGCGAGAGGAGGGCGCGCAAGCGCAGTCCAGAAACAAGTACAAAAAATGTCTACAGTAGGAGAAAATGGCAGGCAGGAGGGCGGGGATGGGGGGGGGAACGGGGACACACACGCACGCACACAGGTGCAAGAGGGCTAGGCTTGGGAGGGGGAGGGGATGACATGCAAGCACGGGAGGCCCTGTCTTCCCTAGAGGGGACAGAGAAAGGTGCCACAGCCTACGCTGCCCAGCTGCCATCTTTACTTGCAAAAGCTCAAAGGGCAGAAAACTGCATCTCGACATAACCACCGTCTCTCTCCCACCAGCCTTTCCCGTTGCCATCAGAACCCACCCACCCAGATCCTTGTCCTCAAAGCGGCTTACCTGGGGAAGGCGCCCTCCCCACCCCCGCATCAGTTTGGGACGCCAGCTTAGAGCCGGAGGCTACAGACCTGAAACAGGCCCGAGGAACCGTCGGCTGCACGAGGCCGGGCTTACCGTAGTCGGTGAACGGCAGTCGGGGCACGGGCCGCACTGGCAGGCGCTGCTCGGGGCCGTAGGGCTCGGGCCTGGGCACCTGCGGGCTGCCCTGGGGCAGCCACGCCGAGGGACGGTCGTGCGGTCCCCCGGGAACCCCCAGGCCAGACTGGAAGGTGCTGGGGCCCGGGCGGCCGCCTGGGACCCGCTGGAAGGCGCTCAGACCCGGGCTGCGGACCGGCGGGGGCCTCTCGAGGAAGCAGGTGACCACGGGGCCTGGCCGGGAGCCTCCCGGAGCCACCCTGGGCAGTGGGCAAATGCTCGAGCTCGAGGAGGCGGCCGCTGTGGCTGCCGCCACCGGAGCCCCGGGAGGCAGCTGGGGCCCCTGGGTGCCCGTGGTCACCTCCTGCTCCTCGGCAGCTTGGGTCTTGAGCACCTTGTGGGCAGCCATGATCTTCTGGCGCTCGGTGATCAGGTAACACTTATCGCAGATGCACTGCTTCCAGCGACACTTGCCCGCGTGGCCCTTGACTGGCACCAGATAGCCATGGTTCCGGCACCGTGAGCACTTGGGGGTGCGAAACATCTTGTCGTCCAGCCTGGCGAACTCAGCTTCCAAACACGGCCACCACCTCCGAAAGCTGAAGAGCGAGTGAAGCGGCAGTGAGCGGTGTCCCACAAGTCCCTGGTGCTGGGGACATTGGATACACTTGTAACAAAACAGCTTGCAGAGTGTCCCCGGAACTGCAATAGGACTCTTGCATTTTCCCCTCTTTTGGAGGGGTGTAAAAGTCCAATATTTCTGTGTATTTATGTATTTATTGGGTAGTGGGGTACTGAATAAATTAAAAATGGAATACTTACTGCGTGTATGTCGTGTGAGTTATTTGAAGTCTTTGGCGCTTGAATTTTCAAACTTTCTTTTCCCGCCAAATTGTAACTGGACAATAGTTTGAATTTTTTTTTTTTTGAAAAAAGGCGGACTACTCAACGGTCCAGGCTTTTAAAACTCGCGAGAAACAGAGCTGTTATAGTGAACCCATTCCACATGAAATTCCAGGGGACGCTAGGTTTCTCTCCCTGAAGCGTCTGCTTCGGCTCCCGTCTCCTCTGCAGAAAAAAGAGCAGTCATGCTTTCAGAATATTCTTAGGAACTTAGTGCAGTGTGATGGTTGCTTACAGGCATATCCTTACAGAAATTCTGATGTTTTGAGTCCTGTTCATGTGAGGCACCCGTATCTGAAATGCGTGCGAAATAATGTTCTAGAATAGTGGGGCGTGGTGACGCAGCCTCACGACTTTAATCCCAGCCCCCGGGAGGCAGAGGCAGGCAGATCTCTTTGAGTTCCAGGATAGCCAGGGCTGTTACACAGAGAAATCCTGTCTTTGAAAAAGAAAAAAAAAAAAAAGCAAAAGAAGGTCTAAAGTAAAAGAAACAAGATATTCTGGCGCTAGTTTGAATTTAGTGTGTGCCTGTGTGCACGTATGTGTTTCCTGTTTCACATGGTACATACTTCTTTCAGAAAAAGGGACAATATAAATAAACATCTTCAAGAACCTTCCTGAGATATCTGCTGATCCAGGGTGGTGCACACAGCAAGGTGTGCGCAGACCTGGTGAGGGGTGACTGGCACCTCCCAGATGGCATCTACACCCAGAAACTACAGATATTATGAGGAACCACAGATTGACAGTTTGCTGGGCTCGTGACAAAGAATGGACTCCAGTCCATTCAGTCTCAGCAAAGGGAAGTGCCAAACTTTTCAAAATAATCCCACTCAAAAGACAAAAACAGCATCGTGCGCATGCGCATGCATACACGCACGCGCACGCACACATATACACACAATATTTCCATTTTAAAATCTCTAATAACCCAAGCTGTCATTTAAAAAACAAAACAAACAAAAGAACTTAGGGGTTTTTGTTTGAGACAGCGTCTCGCTATATAGCTCTGGCTGTCCAGGAACTCACTATGTAGACCAGGTTGGTCTTGAACTCACATAGATCTGAAGACTCCGCCGACAGAACGCTGGGATTAAAGGCACCTGCCGTTACACCCTGGCTTTGGCTTTATTTATTTATCTATTTATTTATTTATTTTAAAGAAATATCTATGGTGTCTTTCAAAAGGTTTTCAGAACCTAAAGACAGGCAGTGCTTTAAATGGTAATCAGGCCAACTCAGAGAGTCAGAAGCAGACTGATTGTGTTGACAAGATCAAAGATAAATGACCAAAAAGTGGGAGTATATGTCACTACACAGTGCAGATTTCCTAGAGCTTCCCCAAAGCCTTAGATTTTTTGAGCCAGAATTTTTACTCCGTGTGAGAAGCATTGACTTTAGGAAGTATCCCAGCTGCGGTCCCGCAGTGGCCATCCTGACTCCGGCTGCTGTAGTCTGGAACCTCTGCAGAAATCCCTCTGGGACTTGGGCAGCCTCTGCCCACTTGCCCTCTGGAGAACGCACCGCTGTGACCCTATGAACAAAAGATCAGGTTCCTGGCAGAGGCCCCTTGGCCGTGGGATCGGTGGTTAGACAACTTGCCAGCGAGGGCGACTCCAATTTACTGCCGGTCTGCACATTTCCAGCGTCCCTCCTCCGCCCAGTTACAGCCAGCGCGCTCGGCGTCGCCCACGTTCTGGAAGGTGCAAATACCAAAGCTGCAAGATCACTGTCTTTTACAACCACCACTTCAAAGACCTGTCGGCTTTGAGAATATCTACCCCAGAGACCACCCACTGGTGTAGAAACTCAGCGCGCCTCAGAAAAGGACGACTTTATCTGATGTGGTGGCCACGGCTGAGCCAGAGAATCTGACTAATCCCTAACCCAGGTAGAGAAAGACCTGGCACAAAGTGGCCAGAGCCTCCCGATGTGAAGTATGGGCTGTTTTTACTTTGGGTTTGTTCATTTTGTTTGTTTGTTTGTTTTGTTTTCCGAGACAGGGTTTCTCTGTATAGTCCTGATTCTTCTGGAACTCGCTCTGTAAACCAGGCTGGCCTCAAACTCATAGAGATCCGCCTGCTCTGCCTCCGGAGTGCTGGGACTAAAGGTGTGCGCCGTTCAGACCGCCGGCGAGTCTGAACTGCTTTAAAGCTCATGAATTCAGCTATCTCTGTAAAGCAATTCAAATCTTAGAAAGGCTGGCACAACGTGGGTAATGGAAGCAGGGCTCCTGGATGCTAGGCAAAATTTCCAGCTATAGTCCCGCCTTTTCCTTTCTCTTCCTGTTTTCCCTGGCTCCCTCCCTCCTTCCTTCTTTCCTCGGGTAGATGCTACAGAAATCACTCAGGCTGCCCTGGAGCTGGCTCAGTAGCCCAGCTAGGCCCTGAACTCCAATCCTGCTGACTTAAGCTACCCTGTAGTTTTGATTACAACCAGGTCCAGCTACAAGCATCGATCAGAGACACTAAATTATTCATAATTTGTTTTGGTAAAAATCTTGGGCACTCTTGCGGGGTGTCGTCTGGAGCTTTTGGTAGGATCATCTCTATTTAAGTAGATATTTGTGCTTGCTAGTTAGCTAACGTCTGTATAATTTTCATTCCCCTGTTCTGAAATCTTTCTGGTGATGCCCGGGCAGACGGCCTATATTTTCCTGAGTCTCAGATTGCAACACTATGTAGCATTTCTCCCCCTGCCTGGGGGTAAGAAGTTGTTGCGGTTCTGTGCTCCTTGGACTCCAGAGAGCTGAATGGGGGTTCAGAAAATCTTTGCTCGTTCAGAAAAAAAAAAAGTATTCTTCATCTTTATAAGTCCACAAGAGCATGTTCCTTGGGTTATTAGTCACTCCAGGAATTTAGCAGGTAGTCAGCATCATTTAAAGAGTCTAGGGTTTAGCCAGGAGGTGGCAGCACACGCCTTTAATCCCAGCAGTTGGGAGGAAGAGGCAGGCAGATCTCTGAGTTCAAAGCCAACCTGGTCTGCAGAGTGAGTTCCAGGACAGCCAGAGCTATACAGAGAAACCCTGTCTCGAAAAGTCAAGAAAAAAAAAGGAGGAGTCATGGTCTAGATGCCTAGGTTTGTCTGCCCAGCCCTAACACCGTATTCATCTCAGATTTTAAACATATCCCTTAAATAAAGGGCAGCAACTCTTTCTTCCACCCAATTTCAAACTGTCTAATTTTTTCACTGACCTTGAGATTGAAAATGAAACCTAAAAAACCATTGCTTCAGGGACTGCGGTGTCAAGAACTGAACAGGGAACTCCGAGGTCGGATGCCTGGGACCATGCATCCTTCACAGCGTGGGGCACTAGTCCTGGAGGCTCATCCTCACATACCAGACCAAAAAAGGAACGGAAAAGAAAAAGCTTAGGGGAACACTCACGCTGGTGGCAGGAGTGATCCATTGACTTCTTGTCCCTAGGTTCAGTTGCTGGGGGAATTCAGATGCCTCCCACCCTAGCCAGACTATAGCAAGTTACAGCCTTCAGAGCTCTGTGTAATACTGAGCCCGGAGAGTCAGGTGGATTGTACTTTGAGGGAGGTGACGTTATCTATCTTACTCATTCAAGTCGTAGCAGCTGATGGAGGGGCGCTGCAAAGACAGGCCTCAGCTCATTCCCAGCGGCCTGCGGCTGAGCAGGCAGAATCCATTGAATACCAGCTGCAGGAGCTGCATGAGGCAGTTTGAGCTAGATGAGTGTTTGTTTGGACAACCCAGTGGGTGTGAATGGCGGCCACAAAGCCGGAAGCGCAGCTTTATACTGGACTTGTGGCGGTCAGCACAAAGACACAGTGTTAGCACTGTTTACAGAGCCAAACAGAACCAAACAAACAGAATGAGTGGGGAGACTTGGCTTTTCACACCGATGCCCAGAGTGCTTGTCTAGGCATTGATGCTCATGGCAAAAAGTGAGAGCAGACTCAAGAAATAACAGAAGGAAGCAGGTCCCCACCACGGCCACTAATGCTGAATGTGCATGGCTCCTGGAAAGGGACAGGAAACAGGTTTGATTCCAATACTAGGCAATGCCTAGGCCTACTTTTTAAAAAATGTTTTTATTTATGTGTATGTATACATCTTTGTGTGTGTGCGCGCATATGTGTTTGTGTGTGAATATGTGTGTGTGTGCGTGTGTGTGGAAGACAGAGATAGGGTAGGCAATGGGTATCTTCCTCGATCACTCACCACCTTATTTTTTTGAGACGGGCTCATGCTGAACCTGGAGCTCACTAATTCAGCCAGACTCTCTGATCAACAAGCTCTGGGGGTCTTCCCATCTTTGTCTCTTGAGACCTGGGATCAAGGCATGCACCCTTGGCTTTTTACACGGGTGCTGAGCATTCAAACTCAGGGCTCATGCTTGCATGGCAAGCACTTTATTGACTGAATCACTTTCCCATCCCACCCCAGCAAGATTATCCTGATGGAGGAGATTTGGACCATTCCTTTTTGGAGTTGCTATGGAACCTAACCTCTTTTGCTTTAGCTATTCCAAAACCTTGTTTCCCTGATGTGAGATGTCCTTCTGGATATGTGTTGCTTTATTGGCTGATGAATAAAGCTGTTTCAGCCGATAGCTTAGCAGAACAACGCCAGGCGGGAAACTGAACAGAGATATAGAGAAAAAGTAGGTGGAGTCAAGGAGATGCCATGTAGCTACCAAAGGAGAGAGATGCCCGAGGGAACCTTACCTTACCAGTAGGCCACTACTTCATGGTGATACACAGATGAATAGAAATGGGTTAGCTTAAGATATAAGAGCTAGTTGCCGGGCGGTGGTGGCGCACGCCTTTAATCCCAGCACTCGGGAGGCAGAGGCAGGCGGATCTCTGTGAGTTCAAGGCCAGCCTGGTCTACAAAGGGAGTTCCAGGCCAGGCTCCAAAGCTACAGAGAAACCCTGTCTTGAAAAACCAAAAAAAAAAATAATAATAATAAATAAATAAATAAATAAACAAATAAATAAATAAATAAATAAAGATATAAGAGCTAGCTAGGAAGACGCCATTGACTAAAGAGTGTTGTAATTAATATAGTTTCTGTGTAGTTATTCAGGTCTGAGCAGCCAGGAAACAAAAGAGTGTGTCTGTCTATATTTCCTTCTATGAGAACATGGATAATATAATCTATGTGAGCATGGCAATGCCACACTGCTAGTGATATGACTGAACAGAACATGCAAATGAATAGCTCTCTCTCAGTTTGCCAAAAAGTGACAGGATAATTTTCTGTATAAAATAATTTGTGTGCACCAGAATAGACTGAGAAAAAAATTGTTTCTATTTATCATACTATAGAATTATTTTTCCTGTTAAAAACATCAAACTTTTTCTTATAGTTCTGTACCTCAAGGATTGGGATATTTTAAATGGGCTTTTCAAGAGCGGAAATGCTTACCCAAAATATTTAACAGAAAATTGTTAGCTATCCTGACAAAAATAAAGATTTTAAGAGTCTTTTAAATATCATAATTTCAGTAGGGGTTTTCAAAAATTCTGGGGGAAAGGGCAGGGGTCAGTGGTACACCGGGTGCTTGTCTAGCACCTGTGAGGCTCCAGGCTCAGTTCCCATCACCAAAAAGAAAGATACATTTATATATATGTGTGTGTATTGATATATATAAATAGATTTGTATTTTATTACATATATAATAATTTTATTTTATTGCATATATATTAAAGTCCTTGCTTTGGGTGTAGTGGCAGATTATGAGGATTGCTGCAAGTTCGAGGTCAGCCTAATCTACATAGCAGTTTCCATGACAGCGAGAACTGCATGGCAAGACCCTGACTCAAGCCCCACCACCACCAAAAAGAAAAAGCTGGGCATGATTGGAACATGCCTTCATTCCCAGCACTTGGAAGGCAGAGGCAGAGACAGGCAGATCTCTGTGAGTTTGAGGACATCCTGCTCTACAGAGTGAGTTCCAGTACAGCCAATGCTACACAGAGAAACCCTGTTTTGAAAAACAAACAAAAATGTCTGGGCATAGGCTACACTATTACACAGCTTAGCAATACCATGGACTGCAAGGTTAAAGTTTGCATTATGAAATTTAAGTCTGACCATCAGACAATGGTGACAATCAGGCCTAAAAACCCACGTATTCACATTTTACACCTGGCCACCCAAGCATTCTTCGTGTTTTCATTAATAATGCAAAAGAAAATCCTATTCAAAGAAAGTTGTGTGAGTTAATATATTTTAGTCTTGTTAAATACAAAATGCTTCTGTGTTCACTTCATAGACAGAAGGGCAAAATATACCCAAGGTGATAGGAATTTGCATAGTGCTTTGAAAATATCAATAAAGAACTGTATATCTTTTAAATCAGTGCTCACATGACAGGATGCAGAAACCCTGGGGTTATAGAATAAACAGATCTCAGAAGTTTACTCCCACACACAAGTCTCAATTTGCGTAGGTAAATTTCAACGGTGATTTATTTATTCTCTTCTTGGAAATTCAGGGAAACTGATGGCTTTGTGTTTTTATGTTGAGAGCTGATTGGATCTCGAGCTGCTGCTTTTTAAAAGAGATATAGCACATTTCTTTAACTTGTTATTTAAAGAGACACCAACGTGATAGAAAAGAGGGAAACAGCCGGGTGGTAGTGGTGGCGGCGAACACCTTTGATCCCAGCATGCGGGAGGCAGAGGTAGGTGGATCTCTGAGTGTTCGAGGCTAGCCTGGTCTATAGAGTGAGTTCTAGGATAGCCAGGGTTGTTACACAAAGAAACCCTGTCTCAAAAAAAAAAAAAAAAAAAAAAAAAAAGAGGGAAATTGGCTGTCAAAACGGATGGGTTGATAGCTACAAGTTGGGTTACTCTTCTCCCTATATTTAGACAGAATTTTTTCTTCTACTCTGATAGTTTCATCTGTTTGTAAAAGTTTTAATTAGCATAGATTCATTGTACGGAATGATGGGTTGCATTACAGCCTCATGCATGCACATTGTACATGTAGATCATTGTACGGAATGATGGGTTGTATTACAGCCTCATGCATGCACATTGTACATGTGGCACACACACATTCAGCTGCATTGCTGTCTCTTGTCTCACCCACCCCATCCCTTGCTCCTTTGATAAACTCCTTCTCATACTTTCATACATATGTATTTTTAAGGATAACTTTTGTTTTCTGAGGTTATCATTTCTGCTCTTCCCTCAAAGTCCTTCATATACCCCACAGCCTTGCTCTCTTTCAAATTCATGGCCTTATTTTTGTTTTGGTTTGGTTTTTTCGGTTTTGTTGTTGTTTTGTTTTTTGCTTTTTTCGAGACAGCGTTTCTCTGCGTAGCCCTGGCTGTCCTGGAACTCACTCTGTAGACAGTGCCTCCCAAGTGCTGAGATTAAAGGTGTATGCCACCACTCCTTTAATGGCCTATCTTTAATTGTTGGTGTGTGTGTGTGTGTGTGTGTGTGTGTGTGTGTGGTGTTTTCAGGGCTGGTCACTTGGTCACTTGGTATTGGCTAACCAACTGACATGCTCCTCCAGAGGGCAGACTATTTCTCCTGTTTTTAGCATTCCTTAGTTGCCTGTAGTTTTTTGTCTAGTGTTGAGGCCTCGTGAATGTCATATATATATAAATCTAGATTCTGCATATAAGAGAAATGTGATATTTGTCTGAATCTGGCTTATTTTGTTTAGTGACAATCTTTTTCCATTTCTTTGATATGACAGAAACAGGTCTGTGAGAGTTAGTTTTTGTCAACTTGCCCACTTAACAACTGAGAAAATGCCCAAACCAAACTGACCTGTGGGCAAGTCTGTGGTACGCTTTCTTGGTTGCTGATTGATGTGGAAGGGCCTGGCTCACTCTGGGTGGCACCATCCTGGAAAGGTGGTCTTGGTTGTTGATTGATGTAAGGGAGCACGGCTCACTGTGCGTGGCACCATCCTGGAAAGGTGCAATATGAAAGCAGAATGAACCAGCCATAAGGGCAAGCCAGGAAGTAGCTTCCTCCATGGTCTCTGCCTCCAGGTTCCTACCGAGTTTCTGTCCTGACCTCCCTCAGTGATGAACTTATAATTTGTAAGGTGAAATAAACCCTTTCATCCCTAGTTGTTTTCGGTTTTGTTCATGTGTGTGCGTGTGCGTGTGTGTGTGTATGTGTGTGCTGGTTGCTTTTTTTGTTTTTATTTTGCCACAGAGACAGCTGTCTCAAGCTAATGGGAGCTCACAGACTATGGACTGACAGCTGAGGATCCTGCATGGGACCGAACTGGGTCCTCTGAATGTGGGTGACAGTTATGTGGTTTGATCTGTTGCGGGGGGGGAGGGACACCTGGCAATGGGACCAAGACTTATCCCGGGTACATGAACTGGCATTTTGGAGCCCATTCCCTGTGGTGGGATTTCTTGCTCAGCCTTGATACAGGGGGAGAATCTAGGGCCCACCTCAACTTGGTATGCCAGACTTCATTGACTTTCATGAAAGGCTTTACCCCCTCTGATGAGATGTGGAGAAGGTGGGGAGTAGGAGAAGGGGAGGGAGGGGGAACTGGGGTTAGTATGTAAAATAAAACAGCAAAAAAAAGAAAGCCCAGGGGTGATCTGGGGAGAGAAAAGGGAGCAGCAGGAGGAGAGCGGTGGAGGTAATGGGGTGAAGACGGACAAGCCCAAGTGCAATGGTATGCACATGTGGACGAGCCAGTGAAACCAATTGTTCTGGACGCTGACTCAACAAATTTAACTAGGAAATGGGGGGACTTCATTGTATGCACTTGCACGCACATATACACATGCACACACACACTGAATTTTCTTTATCCACGCGTCTGTTACCAGATAGCTAGGCTGGTTCCATCACCTGACTGTTATGGATAGTGTTGGAACAAACACTGATACGCAGAGACCTTTGCTGAATGCTGACTTAGCCCCTGGGGGATTCTAGCTAGGAGCAGCGTGCCTTGATCACGTGGCTATTCTACTTTCAGCTCTGTAAAGAAGCTTCCCCTCCATTCCCACAGTGACTGCACTCGGTTCCGTTCCTACCCACAGGCTCTCTCCCTCCTTGCCAACATTCTTTATCCTTTTCCTTTCAAAACACTCCTTACGTTTTGTATGTGTGCGCATGCATGTGTGCACAAAAACAAACATATGTGCACATATCGCTGCGCATGTGTGGGGGTCAGAGGACTATTTGTGGTAGTTCATCCCTTCTACCACGTGGGCCAAATGGATAATCAGACTTTGCAGCAAATGCTTTTTCCTGCCAAGCATCTGGGAAGCCCCGGTTTGTTTTCTCCATGACAGCCCTTCTGACTGGGATCAAGTAGGGTCTCAATGTCTTTTTGACTTGCATTTTTCTGATAGATAAAGATGTTGAACATTTTTTTACATATTTATTATATTTTTTTTGAGGACTGTCCAATTCATTTGCCTGTTTACTGATTGGGTTATTGGGGGAGGGATTGTTTTTATTCTTCTTCATATGCCGTAGCTACTCATCTTCTGCTTAGGACATTTTTGTTTAAGAAAATCTATCCTCTTGGGAGGCAGAAGCAGACAGAACTCAGTGAGTTCGAGGTTGGCCTGGTCTACAAAGTGAGTTCCAGGACAGCTAGGACTGTTACACAGAGAAACCCTGTCTCGAAAACTCAAAGGAAAAAAAAAAGCCTCATCAACAGAGACAGTTATGAAATGACAGTTCCAGTTGCTGAAGCAGCACCCCTAATTAAGCACAAAGGGGTCACCGTATCTGACTCCCTGCTTCAGATATGTTCCCCTTTTCTCCCAGGGTCCCTAGTTTCCCTAGTGCTGCTTCTCGTGGGCTAATATGATTGCTCTTGGTACAACTTAACTCATATTCATTGTAAAGAAAATGCACTATGAAGTACGCAGGGGCATCGTTTATAATCATTAAATGTTACATGCTCGGGAACGTCTCCTTCCAGAAAGCTTTTCGCCCATAGCATCCTTCCCCAGGTGGCTGTAACCCAGATACCGCTCTCCTCCCACTGCCAAGCTCTCTCTACTGAGCAATGGAGCTTTATTGAAGTTTTCATTGAGAAGGTGGAGGGAAGGGCTTACATCTCTAGAAGATGTTTTAAAACCCTGCCTCAGCCCTGCCTCCGCCCTGCCTCCGCCCTGCCTCCGCCCTGCCTCAGCCCTGCCTCAGCACTTCAGTTCCCTAGAAGTCTCCCCTGCCAGGCCCCACTCACTGGATGCATCTTCCTCGCCTATGCCAATTCCCAGCCTCTTCTGTTTCCTTCTTCTTTCTTGAGTTTTTTCTTTGTTAGCCTCTTTGGGAAGGACTCTAGTTGTCTTTTCTTTATGTCCAGCAAATACTAGACACTTAGAGAATGGTTGTGAAATGCATGAATGAATCCTGCCTCCCTCTCCTACCAATGTCAAAGTTATTGGCTCCCTCACTGGTGTACGAAATCCTGTTGGCTTCAGCAACTTTCCCCAAACATTAGCAAGTGTTCAGCAAAGCAGAAACCCCATTTTAGGAACACTCTTCTGACCAGAAGAATTTGGCATGAGATTTGGTGGGTTTTGTTTTGTCTTTAGTTCATTTACTACCCCTAATAATTTAGTAGTAGTAATGGCACTGCAAATACACACATGTACACACACATATTACACACCCGCATGCACACAGACACATGTTCACACACCTGCAAACACACACATGTACACACACATATCACACACCTTCATGCACACATGTGTCTGGAGAAATGGCCCAGCAGTTAAGAGCACACACTGCTCTCATAGGAGAGCCACATCAGTTTACACGCAGCTGCCTGTAACTCCAGCAGCGGGACATGCAACACCATCTTCGGCCTCTGTGAACACCTGTACCTATGTATCATACCCACACACAGATACACACATACCCATAATTTTATAAATAAGATAAATCTTGGGAAAAAGAGCTTTTCTCTCAAGACAGCTTGCCTTTGGTCCCCAGAACCCATGTAAAGGTGGGAGGAGAAACTAGCTCCCAGGGTCATCTGACATCCACTGGTGAGCTGTGGCACAGCCCCTTGCCGTCACGTATATTCACACACTCGCCCAAGCTTGCACACACACAAACAAAAACAGTAACTATATAATTTTTAAAGTTTTGAAAAAAATTTACCTCTCAAGCATCCGTTTCCTTTTATGTCACAGAGTTAACTCTGGATTGTAAAAGAAAACAAACAGAAAGAAATGTTAAAGACAACAGCGTGAGACGAGACCCCATCGGTGGGCGTGGACTGTGCTGCCTAGGCCAAGTCACTTCTCTAAGCCGCAGTTACAGTCTTGCGTAACGTATACAAATCCTACACTGCTCAACACTTATCCCACAGTGACATTAATATTAATGAATGCTTGTCTCTTTGCATGGATGATTCTGTGTGCGTCATATACTGTATCTTTATGGGAAGCTCCTCCGTCTTGTCCATTTGACAACGAGCACTGGAAGTAATCACTAAGACAATCCTCCCCAAGGTTTACAGGAGCGGTGTGAGCAACCTCCAAGTCTGTTCTCTATCGTTCCATTTTACTCATTTCATTTGCATGGACTATGAGCTGAGGTCTGTGGTTCTTACAATGCAGAGATAATGCCTTTGGAGTGCCCACCATGGTATCTGGCACCTGGTGTGGGGTCAGCATCCCTTACATGGTACCATGGTGGGGGGGGGAGGAGAAGGGAGATGAGGAGGAAGTCATTGCTCTCACCTCCAGTCCCAGGACTGCAACGGGCCACACTGGTTTTCCAGGGGCCATCAGGATTCTGCCAATTTGCCATCTGTGTCCCTATTCCCTTTTGAGACCTATGAGCTCTGCATGGGCTCATAGTTTAAATTGAGATGTGCTGAAAGTATAAAATACATACCAGATTTCAAAGACACTGTATGAAAAAAGAGAAGAATGCAGATAGCTCCAAAATTTTGCATAGAATACATATTGAAATCGTTAAGTCACCTTTTGTTGTGGCTCTTCACTGTTTTCGTGTGGCTGCCAGAGAACCTGAAATTACATGTGTCTCCTGCGTTCTTCTACTGAGCAGAGCTGTTCTTGTGTGTCTGTTCAGTCCTCTGCTCACCAAAGACCAGATTTCAACAGCAGTTCAGATCCAAGTTGTTCCAAAACCTTTATGTGGAGCACAGCACTGCCACACGTCCCTCCGTCCCGTGGCTGGGTTACCTTGGTATGGCATAGAGCACTGTCACACACCCCTCCGTCACGTGTCTGGGTCACCCTGGTGCAGAGCACAGCACTGCCACACACCCCTCTGTCCCGTGGCTTGGTCGCCCTGGTGCAGACCTCTGTCTTGGCTATTTAGGGTCTAATTTGTTTTGTCTCCATGTGTATGTGTACACATGCACATAGTGAGCAGAGATTGACCTTGGGTGCCTATCTTTATCCATCTCCATATTACTTTTGAGTCAGTCTCACTGAACCGGGAGCCCATGCATCCACTAGTCTGTCTGGAGGCTGGACAGAAAGCTCCAGGGATCCTCCTGTCTCTGCTTTCCTACAGAGACTGCAGGCACATGGGTTCTGGGATTCGAACTCAGGTCCGCATGCTTATGTGGCAGGCTCTTTCCTGACTGTGCCACCTCCCCAGCCTCCAGGCCTTTTAAATGGGATCAATACAATGTCTCAGGCCCTCAAACAAGAAATATTTACCTATTAGAACATGCCAACTGTGAGAGTCTAATAAAACTCACTTGCGTTTTGAAACCTATACACAATGATGCTATTTTACTGGAAGATTTTCATATTTATTTTATTAAGTATAAAAGACCAATAAAAACTGTATACACCAAAAAAAAAAAATAAGGCTATCATTATATACCGAGTTATAGCATGCCTGTGATACACAACCCATTGAACTGGCCCAGGAGCCCCACCGGGAGGCATGAGGTCATTCTGTCCATGCTGTTTGATAAATGGAGTTTCTGGGACATTTGACACCGTTAAGAACTCTGGAAATTTAATTTCAGAATTTTTTGACTAATGTGCTCTTTCTCCCTGAACAGTGACTCCCACCAGAACATTCAAACTTCTCTTCACAAACAATCCCTTCCACAGACGGACGGGAAGATGTGCTAGGAACAGTTTTCTTCAGAGCACATAGCAGCTATGCCCTCCCTCACCGTTTTCTCTAAACATACCCCAACTTAGTTGATCAGTGGGGGGGGGTTGCCTTTTCCTCTTTAACTCACTGGTTAAATCAGAAATATTTATTCTAAGACACAGTTTAAGGAACTCTGTAATTCTCAATCTGTCTGAGTCGTTACAAATAAATCCAAGATGAATGCCTATCATTGTTTCCAACCTCGTTAAGCAAATGGGGGTAGAGATGTATACAGTTCATCAGAGTAATTAGTTGATTGTGGCTGAATAATTCCAAGAATAAACATTTGCGCCCCTGGTACCCTAGGAACCCCCTGGAGTGAGAAGGATTATAAATGAAGTGTCCAGGACAGAGAATGGCCCAGATACAGTTAACATCCTAGGGGGTATATGGGACACATTAGATAAGCCAGAGAGGCAGGCTTAGGGTTTGCCGTCTTTCCTCATGGCTTACTAATGCTGTATTGCTTTGATGTGAAGAGCAGTGTGGGATGCAGGGAAGTGGGTAAGAGGACCGGACTGGTGGCAACAGCGCCCCCTACTGCCCATGAACCACTTTCCTTCCCCAAAACGATGGCGACAGCGCCCCCTACTGCCCATGAGCCGCCTTCCTTCACCAAACCGAAGTTCCAGGGTGCTTAGAGACACAGTACCCAAAGGGAAGTCTGGGAGAAACAACGGATGCTCACTGACATCCTGCAACACTGCCAGCATCGTGTGCACATTTTTAATCTAATAAAAATGATGCTCGTTACGAATTCAGGGAAGAATACGATGTGTTTTCACAGATGAAGAAAACCAGGTTTAAAACAGATAATCTTTTCCTATGCTAGAACGGAAACCTTTTCCGATCCTAGAAGGGTTTACCCAGGGTTCAGACCTAGGAATGGGCTTCTTCGACCTCATGCTCTCCCAACTGAGCTATCCTGGCAGCTGCAATGGGAGTGGGGGTGGCATTTACTGAAGCAAGCTGCTAGTAGTCAGAAACCCAGAGCACAGACCCCCAAACATATGATGTCCAACTGGCCCGATCTGCCTGGACCAAGAGGGTTTGGGGGACCCTGGGCACCTTTGGAGTAAACTGGAGAGTGGATAACTGTTGCTGGACACCAGCTGAGCAAAGCATCGGGGTGGGAATTTCTTGTTGAGAAATAAGAGGACGTCCCCCTATCTGCCCTGTCCTCTGTTTCCAGGCAGCCGTCACGAGGAAGCCACCGCTGTCCCCTGGGGCGTGGTCAGAGAAGTTGACACCTCCACCAGTATGAATTCCTCAGTTTCTGCCCCAGACTGTCAGTCACTAGGAATTTAGCTAACTGGACTATACAGTCTAGTGGAAGAGCTGAGCCTGGAGCATCATGGGAACACAGGCTTTCTCTGGAAGGAGGGTGAGGAAAGGGCAGCAGAGGCAGCCAAGCCGAAGTTCGCAGAGTGCTTGCTAACGCGCGGGGCGCGGAGCCTCTCGCATGTCTGCACACACTCCCTCTTTGCAACAGCTCTAAAAGGTAGCGACTGTGAACACAAATTACAGGTCTAAAGAAGAAAAAAGATAAACAAACCCAGAAAGACGCTAAACAACATGTCTACGGCCACACAGATAGAAAAACAAAAATGTGGGACTCGATTTCTGTCCGAAGCCGTGTGACTTTTTCCACTATATCATAGTGTCTGGCTGAGACGTTCTGAAGTGATACACATCTGACCTCCTTCCTGGCTCCTCGAACAGGGTCTCTAAAGCCCCCCGTTTTTTTAAAGATTTCCTTTATTTTTCACTGCATACACGTGTGTGGCTATAGACTTGTGAGTGCTGATGCTCACGGGGGAGGCAGCAGATTTTCTCTATAGCTGGAACTATAAGATGGCTCTAAGCCACCAGGCATGAACCAAACTCAGGTTCTCTGCAAGAGCAGAATGTACTATTAACCATGGAGACATCTCCCCAGCCCAGAACACTTTTTTTGAGGGATATGATGATAGGAGCATCTTTTACTATATTTGGCCTTAATCCCAAGTGAGAAGGGGGTCGTGAAAAGCCCTGACATAATCAGCAGGCCAGAAGTATTAAGAGGCCTGGCCCTAGTGGCTGGTGACTGAAATGGGTACAGTCTTAGGAAGCTTAGGAAAAAGCCTTTAACCTATAGGTTCTAATACTGACCCCAAGTAACTATTGTCAAATAGGATTAACACATTGAGTGTCTCGAGGCTGGAGAGGCAGCTCACCCATTAGGAACTAGTCAGAGGACGCAGGTCTGGGCATCCACAGGCATATCATCTGCGGCTCACATATATGCATGCAGGAAAAACACGTATATACATAAAGATAAATCTTAAACAGCATTTTAAAACATTGGATGTGATGTTGGGGTAAGAGTTTTTAGATCCGTTCCTAGCATCATCATAGCCCACTAAACTGGTCTTGAAATCACCAGGAAACACATTTATGGAAGTTTCTTTGAGTTTCCACAGAGGTGTTGACGGAGGACTCCCTGAATGTAGGTGACATATCCCTTGGTCTTGGTCTCAGGATGAATTTTAAAAGGGGGGTAAAATGGAGTCACTGCAAATACAACATTGATGGAGCGTGCATGCTTCTTTCAGGAAAGAAGGCAGTAATAATAAACATCTTCAAGAGTCTTCCTGAAGTCAGCAGCACTTGGAAAGCTCAGGCAGATTTCGTGAGTTTGCGGTCAGCCTGGACTACAGAGCGAGTTCTAGCACAGGCATGGCTACACAGAGAAACCCTATCTTTGAAAACCCAAAACCCAACCCCTCCCCCCCAAAAAAGATTCTTCTCTCCTGAGACATCTGCTGATCCAGGGTGGGGCATACAGCAAAGTGTGTGCAGACCTAGCGAGGGATGGCTGGCACCTCCCAGATGGCGTCTACACCCAGAAATTACAGATATTATGAGGAGCCACAGATTGATAGTTTGCTTGGCTTGCGATAAAGAATGGATTGAAGTTCATTCATTCTCAGAGAAGGGAAGGACCAAACTTTGCAGCATAATCCCACCCAAAAGACAAAAAGAGCAACACACACACACACACACACACACACACACACACACACAATCTTCATTTAAAAAAATCTAGTAACCCAGCTAGACAGTGGTGGCCCCAAGTGTTTATTCCCAGCGTTCCAGAGGTAGAGGCAGGCAGATCTCTGAGTTCGAGGACAGCCTGGTCTACAGAACAAGTTCCGGGACAGTCAGAGGTACACACAGAGCAGCCCTGTCTGGGAAAAAAAAAATGAAGTCTGCTGTGTTAGTTTAGTTTCTGTTACAGTGATAAAAACACTCCAACAAAGGTAACTATAAAGGAAAAATGGTTTATCTGGCTTACAATTCCAAGCTGCAGTGCGTTGTTGCAGGGAACTCAAGATAGCAGGAACCTGAAGCAGGCTGGTTAAATCCAGTCCGAAGTAGGGAGAATGAAAGCTTGCGAGCTTGCCAGCTCTGCTCCCTTTCTCCACTCTTGTACAGTGCAGGACTCAAACGCAGGGAATGGCGCCGCCCACAGTGGATGAGTCTTCCTGCATCAGTTAACGTGATCAAGACACCCCCAGACATACCCAGAGGCCACCCTGATCTAGACTGTCAAGATGACGGAAGTAAACATCACGTGACTAAGAGCCTGTTTTGCGGTTAAGAGCACTGACTGCTCTGCTGGAGGACCTGATAGCTTCCGTTCCGGGGGATTGCTGCCCTCTCCTGGCCGCAGAGGATACTGCATGCATGTAATGCACAGACATACTCTAATGCAAAACACCCTTACACGTAAACTACTGCCAAATCTAAAATAACTGTAGCCAGCAGCCTCCATTTCTCTCTGCTTCCTGACTATAGATGCAATGTGACCGGTCACCTCACGCTCCTGCCGCCTTGCCTCCTGCCATGCCGGACAGCATCCTTCTCAAACCGTGAGTCCAAAAATATCCCCTTTCCCCTAAGTTGTTTCTATCAGATATTTTCGTTCAGAAAATTAGAAAAGCATCTAATACATTGGTGTTGGAACAAAGCCCACAGGATTCTTAGTCTTAAACGGTACACATTTGCTCCCAGAAAGATGGTTCAGCGAGTAGATGTGTTTGCTGCCAAGAGTTGATGACCTGATTTGATCCCTGAGACCTACACACTACTCCTATGCACCATGGCCCTGTTCCCAGGCACCTCTCTCTCCCTCTCTCTC
This sequence comes from Chionomys nivalis, assembly GCF_950005125.1. Taxonomy (NCBI): domain Eukaryota; kingdom Metazoa; phylum Chordata; class Mammalia; order Rodentia; family Cricetidae; genus Chionomys; species Chionomys nivalis. Next base: position 39,993,384 of record NC_080096.1, on the reverse strand, counting down.
TCTTTCTCCCCTCTCATGTGTGCATGTGTGCCTGTACATACATGTGCATAAAAAATAAGACAATTTAAAAAAAACACGTATGAAAAGGAAAGTAAGTAAAAATAGATCCCAGTACCAATGTACAGAGTTCCCTCCCCAGTAAGTTCCTAAGAGCTTAAATTCATTAAGTTCAATATCTTTCGTGTGTTTCCATATAAAAAAAAAAGTTTTACCTTAATTTCGGTAACATAGGCCGTCACAGTGGAGGATTAAATTGCCACTTAAGTTCACTGCATTAATGAAAACTAACTGAGTAAATGAACAAATTACATTCCCCTCTCTTCCCTTCACGTGAAAGTCTGGCTTAGCCAGGTGTGGTTGTGCACACCTTTAGTCTCAGAACTCGGGAGGCAGAGGCAGGCAGATCTACACAGTTCAAGGCCAACCTGGTCTACAGGGTGAGCTCCAGGCTACACAGAGAAAACCTGTCTCGAAAAACCAAGGGGGGGGGGGAGGAGAAAGACAGTCTAGCTTTGTTGGGAGATGAGGCCTCGTTCCCAGCTCTCTGACCCTTCTGTTGATAGAACACTGTTGCTATAGAGATGACATTACTCTATGGGGCAGAGTTGGTCGAAGCTTCCGAAATGACCCCTCAGGAAGGCTGTGCATGGAGTCACTTCACCCAGTCATCCACTTCCTCCTCTATCTGCTCGCCTACTTCTGCGTCTACTCATGTTTGTATTTGTTGGTTTGTTTTATTACCATCTTCATAGAAGATTAGGCAGCCAGCTGGACAAAAGCCTCTTTGGGTACAGAAAGCCCTACTGATTGCCCATGGTGAGATCTAAGACCCAACTAATACTGGTCAAGGAAGGATAAAGAGGGCTTGTGAAGGGACGGAGGCAGGCCTGGCTGGAAGGAGGCCATCCTGAGGGAAAGAGCAGGATGATGCTGGCCAATGTAAACCTGATAGACTCACTGCAAAACCCCACCCCACCCCGCTGTGGCAGGCTCCTGAGGGCTAGTAGTTCAGGGCTTTGTCAGGAAGGCACTGTGTGCCCTAACAGAGTGACCACGCCCAAGGACAGGGACAGGCCTGGTCAGATGGTTGTTGCGGGTTGTCTACAGGTGGACAATGTCTCTAGACTTCGAGTTTGGCTTTTGCAGGGTCTTCAAAACATGCTTTGCATCGACAAGGGCAGGACTGGCCTAGGCCAGGTTGCCTCCACCCGTGCCTGGCCTCCGTGCACTGTACCTGGTCACTTCTGGCTGGCAGGCCCATGGATAGATCATCATCCTCTGGAACAGCACCCCAAGAGCCCTGCAGTGACCCATCTACTCAGTCATTGTGTATATATTTCAAGCTGCCTCGCTCTGCAGTTGCTCAAGTGCCCAGGTTTCTGAAGAAGCAGAAGTAGGGGTGGATGTGTGGACTCCTGCTGCCTGCCACGGCATTCTGGATTTCCGTTAAGTGGGGGATTGTCTGCCAACGCCTCCAATAGTAATGTGTTTGTAGGCAGTTGCGAGTACTCTTGGGAGAGAGTATTGGGGGCACAGGAGGAGAAAGAGCGGGGATGGGGGAGTGGAAATTATATACATACAGTATTCATGTATGAAATTCTCCAAAAAATGTAAAAATAATAATAATGACGAAGAAATAAATACTGGCTTCTTTTTGGCTGTCCGAGAGGTACAAGTGTTTCATTTTGGGGGCTGAGTCAAATTTTGGGAGGGGAATAAACCTTTAACCTGCTCATAAAAGGGAGGGGTGGGGAACCTTAAGAGGAAAGCAAGGTTAGGAAACCTAGCGTCTGTGCCGTCGTTTCTGTAGCTTACCCAGGGGTCAGTCACAAACGAGGTCTGGAGGTCAGCTCTAGTGCCGGGACCGGGAACAAAGTGGAGTTCCCGTACCACGTCCTCTCAGAAGCTGTATCTGTGGAGTAGATGAAGGATGCGCCCACTGTTTCTTGTTCGCATCTGCCTAGGGAGAGATTATGGATGGCTGAAGTGTCTTTGTCCGCTAGTCTAGCGGGTTGCACTCGCTGCTCCGGGGGCACCAGGGGCTCTGCGTTTTCTCATCTCGCTTTGTTCCGACTCTTCCTGATGGTGCTGATTAGAACCCAGCACCCTCCAGGAAGCTCCCAAATTGGATCAATCTGGAAAGCACAAAGGAGATGAGGGGCGAGCTCTGGGAATAACTATGTAAAGCAAAGCCTCCGCTCTCCAGGGACAACTCTGTGGGTCACAGCTTTCAGCAGTTGGGCGTCCAAACGCGGCGGGCATACCACCGACATCTTAAATAAAAATGTCAACAATTTTTTTTTGTTGTTAAATATTGAAGAATGGTTCTGGTGACTTGGAAGGAAGCCATTATTTTTAATGTAGTACTATTAATTTGATAGAGGTCTTGGAGATCTCATGGTCGAGATTTATTAGGTGTATTGAAGTTACCAGACACTTCCGGTTCTTTGTAACATTCACGACTCTGGAAGAGAAAATTGTAAAAATCAACAAGTGTTTGAATTAGAGATGTTTGGAAATGTGAATAAGGAATAAACTCTAACCTGATATTTTATTCTACTTACCACAATGTTACATGGTTGTTGTGAGCTTGTATTAGAATATAGACTCTGACTGTGTTAATGTTTTAACTTTACAATAGTAAACTCATGGTTGAAAGAAGTTAGCTGTGTAGGCTGGGTTTGTAGCTCGGTTGACAGTGTGTTCCAGCATGCATTGGGTCACCATGCTGGAACCACACCCAAAAAGGCATCTCAATTTGTCTGTGCTGTTTGAACAGCAAAGAACCTGGGAGGAAAAGTGGGTAACACAGATGGTTTTTGCGAGTTAGAGCTTCTGTTGTACGTGCTAAGGAGGCCCCCAGTCTGTTGGTAAGGCGCAGTAGCGTTTCCTAGGGGGGCTGGAGGACAAGTCTGTGTAGAAGTTCTCAGTAACAAGCAATACATGTAGTGAAGATTAATTACACACACTCAACTTTACAAGAAAGCAATGTACACTGTGTCCGGTGTTGTCTAATAAAGTGTTTGCATGAAGCTGATTTGGTCAATGTTTATTATTAAAGGACGTCTCCACCAGTAATATGATTTGAGAGATAGCTCTCAAATGTATGGTTTGCAACCCTTGTGAGTTGTGGGGTTCCGTGATTGTTCTTTAGGTAGCGGAGGGGGGTGCTCGTCTCTGCTCCGTGCATGCTGTATGTCTGCAGGCACGTCAGCTAAGAAGAGCTGTATGGTGTGGTTCTAGCTGTTGTGAAGGTGGCCAACAGGACGGCTTTCTTGTTTGGGTCTGGGGTTTTCATATTGAGCTCATGACATTCTAGCTGTAGTTTTAATTGGTGCTTTGCAGTGCCTGTTGAGACAGGGCCTGGACAGCTGGCAATGACGAACAGAGTCGTTTAAAGACAACAGGAGCTCAGATTAGGAAGATGTGTTCCTTGGGAACAATTTAAGTTTCCCATCAATGTTTTTCCTGCGTGGCAAACTAGAATATGACATCCCAAAATATGAAGGATTGTTGCACTAAACGTAACCAAGCAGAAAATCTAGGCACGGTCCCCGCCTCCTCTGTCTGTGAAAGGCAAAGTATCTATTAACTGAGACAAAAGACCTTGCTTCTCTTTCCGCTGGAGGGAGGCGTTACCAAGAGCGGCATTTACACCTGCCGACCTAGAGATGGTGACGAATTTACCTATAGCTGTTCTCTACTGGCTGCCTCTCCTAAAAGATTCAGATTCTTAAATGTTCTCTAAAAATGTGTAATTCTTTGTTGAAGATATAAGGGAAGCCTTGGAGTCTGGGCTTTTCTCATCCCCTATGCATATGTGAAATATATGTTTGTTTTTACAATGATATTTATTTATTTTTATTTTATATGCATTGGTGTTCTGCCTGCATGCATGTCTGTGTGGGAGCATCAGCTCCCCTGGAACTGGACTTACAGACAGTTGTGTGCTGCCATGCAGGTGCTGGGAATTGAACCTGGGTCCTCTGGAAGAGCAGCCAGGGCTCTTAACAGCTGAGCCATCTCTCCAGCTCCTGGAATGTATGTGTTAATAATTACTCTTTCCCCAGTACTGGGGACCGACTCAGTGTCCTACCATCGAGCTATCTCCAGCTCTTTGTATACTTTTCATCTTGACGAGATCTCTCTTAGGTGTCCAGGCTGACTTGGCGCTCACCCTGTAGCCAGGAAGACCTTGAGTGTGCAAGCGTTCTGCTTCAGCCTCCAGTGTAGCTGGGATTACAGGGCTGTGCTACCAGACCCACCTTATTTTAACCTGCTTTTCCTATGATAGATAACCATCGCAACTAAAAACCTGGGGAATTGTTCTTCTATTCCGGTAGCTGCACTTTCTGAGAAGTTGTGTATTACTGGATTATAGCAGTCATAGTATACATATGGTTTTGGTACCATCTGATATTTATTTCCTCGTGTAAACACAACTATTCACACAGTAGTCCTTGCACATACACACTCGCACACAACTAAGACTAGGTAGCTTTTGGTGGCACAGTCTAAGTGAAAGTCCGCATTTTCTTCAGTACTCCAGTGTAACACGTTATTATAACCAATGACATACTTTACATAATTTATTTTTATCATACCCAAAATTACTTGTGTATGTTTCTATGCAAACACATGTTTGTGCAAGTGCTTGTGTGTTGCAAACACACGTTTGTGCAAGTGCTTGTGTGTTGCAAACACACGTTTGTGCAAGTGCTTGTGTGTTGCAAACACACGTTTGTGCAAGTGCTTGTGTGTTGCAAACACACGTTTGTGCAAGTGCTTGTGTGTTGCAAACACACATTTGTGCAAGTGCTTGTGTGTTGGGTGTCTTCCTCTAGTACTTTCAACCTCATTTTTGTTTGGTTTTGTTTTTTGAGACAGGGTTTCACTGTGTAGCCCTGGCTGACCCGAAAGTCCCTCTGTAGACCAGGCTGGCCTTGAACTCAGATGCACCTGCCTCTGCCTCCCAAGTGCTGGGATTAAAGGCTTGCACCACTGCCCGGATTTCAACCTCTATTTTTCAGAGATAAAGCTATCAATGAACCTGTTGCTATTTTGGTTAGACTGGTTGGCCAGCATACCCCAGCAATCCTCCTGTTTCTACTTCCCCAACATGGGGTTTCTAAGCACACATAACCATATCTGACTTTTTACACTGGTTCATGGGATCTAAACCTGGTTCTTCGTGCATACATGGCGGGCGTGTCACCCACTGAGCCCTCTGCTCAGTTTCAGCTGTCCACTTGGCGTGGTCGAGAACCCCTGGAGAAGAGATTCACAGTGAGGGATGGCCTAGCTTGAGGATGACTATAGGGATCATCTTGATCATGTCAATCACTGTGGGGAACCCAGCCTCAAAGCGAACAGCATCATCCCCTGGGTTGGGGTCCTGGGCTACAGAAGAAGAGAGCAAACTGAACACAGAGATAACCCCATCCTCCCTGCGTCCGAATGTTTATCACAACACGAAATGAAAATAAGACGCCAGTCTCAAAATTATTTCTATTTGTGTACAGTGTGGGACTTCCCTCATCTTGTACCAACTGAAAGATGCTCCAAGTTTGGAAAGCCTACAGAGAAACGACATGGAAGTGGTCACACTGACGAACCGCGCTGCCTAGGAGGCGGAGGCAAGAAGACTGCAGATGTGAACACTGCGTAGGCTCCAGATTGAATTTCAAGCCAGCCTGGGTGATGTAATGAAATCCTGCCAGAAAATAGAAAGAGGGCGAGGGAGGAGGCTTAGGGGTAGAGTGCTTGCCTAGCGCACTCAAGTGTGTGCATGTGCGTGCACACACATACACCACACACATTCACACACATGTAATCAAACTGCAAGCTACTTGATGTAATATTTATTTTCATGCCTGTTTGGTACCTAATCCTAACTTTGAAGGGACTGATAATAAACACAGTACTTTTAGTGTGTGTGTGTGTGTGTGTGTGCGTGCACAGTTTCACAAGAGGCTTTATTCTGTCACATTCTCTTTTTTTCCTCTGCTGGGCTTTGGTTCTTACATCTAGGGAAGCTGGCTTCGGCTATTTATCTTTCCCCCAGGTGGTGATTAAAGTCTCTTTCTCAAGTGTACAAAATTAATTTCATGATAGAAAGCTGTAATCTCACCCCCTGATCTATCCTTTGAGAGGTACATAAAAGGAGGAGGCAAAATCTCAAAAACAAAGGCCATATTTATATTCTAATACCACATGGTAAAAATTGGGTTGGATCAAAGTGTTCGTGTTGTGGGGATCTTTCCTTTGCACAAGAGGCTCTTCAGAAAGAATTTCTTTGGAGTTTTTTCAAAGCCAAGAATATTCACCGCAGTCAAGACCCTGTTTTGCACACCGCCGTTAGATTACAACTCGCTTGGTTTTTTTTATGGTCTTAAAGATCAGTTCCTTTTTACATTATAGGCAAAGAACTGTGTAATGGAGATTTGAACTGTAATAGCATTTAGAAGACTCACTTTTCCTGACTCCTGTGATATGAGTGGTGGGTGGGTATGTAGGGAGGTTGGTAACAATGTGAGTATAGGTTTGTGTGTGTGTGTGTGTGTGTGCATGTGCATGTGTGTGCGTGTGTGTACGTGTGTGTTTATGACTGCTTTGGTTACCATATCTCAAGAACTTTTACAGCCTTAAATTTTTAGGATCCTTTTGGTAGTTATGCCCAACACCACTGACCAATATCTATATGCCAAACAGTGGCTGGGTTAAAGGGCTTTTTGTGAGGTACATAATACATGACCTTGCACTTATAGAATATGGGAAAAACATTGCAATGTGCACGCTGTGACTGTGCTGCAAAGAAATAAAGTGTTGTAAGATTGCAGCCCCGTGTGATGCTTACAATGAGACAGTGGCATGCCGTGACATGCCAGGGATGACGTGACAGTGGCCGCAGCTGGGATACCTGCCCTAAAGGGAGAGAAAACAACCCAAGAATCCCAAGGAGCCAGGGTGGTTCACTGTGACTGAGCAGATCCACTGCAGAGAGGATGATGGGAAATGTACCCAGGAGGAGTCCCAGGCTTGGTGGGTTTTTTTGTTTGTTTGTTTGTTTTTTGTTTTTGTTTTTATAACTAAGACTTCTCAGAATACTCTTAGAACTAAGGGAAAAAATCTCTAAAGGGTGAGAGATCTGAGGGGCGGGGAGCAGACCAGTTCTCCTAGTAGCCTGACAAAAAGCTAAGCCTTAGTTTCAGTTCACTAGAATGGAACAGAGCAGAGAAAGCAGGTCTCAGGAAAACCAAAACTTATGGGTGACCATCAGCAAGTACCCCCACAAACCCTTCTGCTGGCTCAGCAGGCCCCCAAAGCTCTTCTACTGGCTCAGAAGATGCCCCCCAAAGCCCCTCTGCTAGCTCAGTAGACGTTCCCAGACTTCCACAAGCTAAAAATAGCTTCCTGTACCCTGCCACAGGAAAGTACCTAACCACTAGGCCACCCACCAGTTCGTTCTCACCCATCAGCTCACAGACTAATCTTTCCTCCACCAATCAACCCCAGATTAATCCCTCCTCTCTGGAATCTCCCTAATTCCTCTTAAAAGGAGCTTGTGACCTTCTGTGGGGGTCGCCAAGTGCCACCCAGCGTTGGAATTAGTGAAGTGCTCTTGTTATTGTATACGTGGCTGATGGTCTTCTTTGGGGGCTTCTCTCGGACCCTGACAAGGGTTGTAAATACAGAATCTCACCGACATTCAGGTTAGAAGACACTAGCATGGCGGTACATGCCTGTCAGTCCAGCACTCCAGAGGCTGAGGAAGGACGACTGTGCCATTAGGCTGGCCCGGGCACACAGTGTGTTTTGGACCAGAGTGGGCTGCAGAGCGAGACCCTGTTCAAAAGCAAAACAACAAACAAATGAAAAAGTGGCTGTGAACCAGGCAGTGGTGACCCACACCTCTAATCCCAGCACTCGGGAGGCAGAGGCAGGCGGAACCCTGTGAGTTTGAGGCCAGCCTGGTCTTCAGAGTGAGTTCCAGGACAGTCATGGCTACACAGAGAAACCCTGTCTCGAAAAACCAAAAGGGGAAAAAAAAAAAGACAAAGTCGCAGTGAGGAAAACAAAAGTGGAATAGACATCGTTTAAAAGAAGTCATTTGCCGTTACTACAGTCCAGCTGCCAGTCATTTTGGAGGAGATGGAGACAGGGATGTTAAAATGTTTCAAGGACGGACGGGCGGTGGTGGCGCACATCTTTAATCCCAGCACTCGGGGGCAGAGGCAGGAGGATCTTTGTGAGTTCGAGGCCAGCCTGGTCTACAAGAGCTAGTTCCAGGACAGGAACCAAAACCACAGAGAAACCCTGTCTCAAAAAAAAAAAAAAATGTTTCAAGGAAACAAAACACAGAACCAAGCTGCCTGTTCGTCAACATGCAAACTAAGCATGAAGTAGACACACAGCAGGATGTTCAGGTATGAAAGGGAACCATGTACTGACACCATGATGTGGATGAACCTAAGAAACATCCTGTAGAAAAGAGAAGCCAGATGCTAACGGTCAAAGAGGTCACCCCCCCACCCCCACCCCCGCCCCCGCCAATCTGGGAACTAGACCTTGGTGTTTGATCACAGAGCCACGTCCCCACAACTAGACCTTGGTGTTCGATCATGGAGCCACGTCCCCACAACTAGACCTTGGTGTTCGATCACGGAGCCTGTCCCCAGCCCTCTGTCTACTTTCTATTTTGAGATAGTCAATACTAAGTTGTCCTGGAAGGTCTTGAACTTGTGACCCTCCTGCCCTAGCCTCCCACATAGCTTGGATTATAGGTCTGCACCACCAAACCCAGCTTTACATTATATAACTATTTCTAAGAGATGAATAAAGAAATCGGCAAGCCCAGAGAGACAACAGATTAATGGCAACAGGGATTGGGGGCATCGAGATAGATTGTTTAATGGACGTGGGATATTATTCCAAAGATTTTATTTATTTATGTGACAGGATCTCTCTATGTAGGCCTGGCTGTCCTGGAGCTCACTATATAGACCAGATTGACTAAGAAATCAGATACCTGCCTGCCTCTGCCCCCTGAGCACTTGGATTGAAGGAATATGACACCATAGCCAAGGTGATTTTTTTTTTTAACCTTTGAAAGTTGTGGTGGTTTGGCTAGGAATGCCCACCCCCATAGGCTCATCTATTTGAACACTTGGTCATTAGGGAGTGCTGATACTTGACAGGAGTAGGAGGTGTGGCCTTGTTGGAGTGGGTGTGGCCTTGTTGGAGGAAGTGTGTTACTGGGGGTGGGCTCTGGGGCTTCAAAAGTTTAAGCCAGGCTCAGTGTCCCTCTCTACCTGCTGCCTATTGAGCTGGATATAGAACTCTCAGCTCCTTCTCCAGTACCATGTCTGCCTGCATGCCACCATGCTTCCTGCCATGACGCCTCTGAAGTATAAGACAGCCCCAGTTAAATATTTTCCTTTGTAAGATTTGCCATGGTCATGGTGTTCCTTTGCAGCAACAGAACAGTGACTGAGACAAATGTAGAAGACAGTACTTTGAAGGGCACTGTGAGTACAGTGTCCTTACTTTTACGCTTCAATATGACCATCTTAAGATACCACAAGACACTTTGCTCACAGTATCCCCAAAGAACACCTACACACCTACCAACTAACCCATTAAACAATGGAGTGTTGAAGAAACAAAACATTATCTTCTTAAATACAAATAAATAAAACACCTATTAGCACATGGGTGGACCTGGAAGTCATTATGCCAAGTAAGACATAATGAGTGTTGCTTGATTCCTTTTAAGGCAAATGTCCTGACTAGGGAAAGCCATGGAGATGGAAAATACATGGCTCGGGAAGCAGGTGTGAGGGGTAGGAATGGGAGGGAGGGAGGGAGGGAGGGAGGGAGGGACGGAGGGAGGGAGGGACGGAGGGACGGAGGGAGGGAGGAAGGGAGGGAGGGACGGAGGGTGACAGCCAGTAGGCACAGGGTTTCTTGGGGTGGGAGGATGAGAGTGTTCTGGAATTGATGATGCAAACTGTTGTGGGTGTAGGGAAATCTACTGCAACTCTTATCTCTGTTCCTCAATCAAGTTAAGCCCACAGCTGCACAAAGCTAACTGCTGACTGCGATGGAGTGGCATTAAATGCCACACAATCAGTTTTAAAATGCACATGCTGTAAGGGGTGGGAATTGTCTCTCGGGAAGGAAGGGTGTCATGTCTCTACTACGCAGAGATCATTGGTTTGGAGGATCACTTCACAGTGGGAATTTAAGCTCCCACTAATTTCGCCCTCTATTGTAAAAGAGGAAAGAGGAGCAGATGGATTTGAAACAAAGCAGGGGTGCCGACAGAATACAGTAAAACCTGAGTTAACCCAAGTGTTAAGAGTTGGTGGTGTTTTCAGTTGACTACAAGGTAGCCAGAAGTTCTCCTTGTTTGTTATTACAGTGCTTGGTTCATTTGTATTGCTTCTTTTTAAATAATAGATATGCTAACTATGGCTCTTAACTCAGAGATCACTAAGGCCCAAGGCAATCACAAGAGCCAGTGCTCACCATATAGACCTGTAGACATGGAGATGGAAGGCTTTCCTGCAGCAGGATGTGCTAACCCTAACCCTAACCCAGCTGCCCCTAGACTTGAGTGGACTTAGACATTGAGTGTGCTTGTGCGCTTGGTACTCAGAGTGGTTTGTCATTGGCCTCATCACTAAAGTGAAGACAAAAGTCTGGTTTACGTTAAGATGATTTGTTGAGAATCTGCTGTGGAAGTGTAAATAAGGAATGTCTCCCATATACGCAAGTATTTGAACACCTAATCCACATTTGGTGGCATGTTTGGGGGATTACAAAATTCAGGAGATGCAGTCTTGCGGGAGGAAGTATGTCACTGGGGGCAGGCTTTGAGGGTTACAGCCTCGCCCCACTTCTGGTTCCCCTTCTTTTCAACGTTTGCAATTAAAGAGGTGGGTCTCAGCTTCCAGCTGTCATGCCTCCCCTGCCACTGTGGACTCTCCCTCTGGAACCCGAGGGCAACAGAAACCCTTTTCCCATGGGTTGTTGTTGGCCATGGTGTTTCATCACAGCTGCAGAGAGCCCCTGATATACTGACTCTATGGCATTGTCCCTGCTGTGCAAAGCTCGTCATACTTTACAGTGTTCTGTTTTGTGTCTGAGTGGACTGTTTTAAAAACGCAGAATTTTGATGGGCAGTAGTTGTGCACGCCTTTAATCCCAGCACTCGGGAAGCAGAGGCAGGTGGATCTCTGTGAGTTCAAGGCCAGCCTGGTCTGCAGAAGGAGTTACACAGAGAAACCCTGCCTCGAAAACAAAACATCAGTGTTTCTTTTTTTTTTTTTTATTCTTTTTTAATTAAAATTTCTACCTGCTCCCCGTTTCCCATTTCCCTCCCCTCCTCCCAAATATAGTCCCCTCCCCCCACTTCCCTCCCCCTATCCCCACTCCTCTTCTCCTCCCCCCACTCCATTCCCCCTCCCTCTCGATACTGAAGAGCAGTCCAAATTCCCTGCCCTGCGGGAAGACCAAGGTTCTTCTATCTACGTCCAGAAAGGTGAGCGTCCAAACAGGCTAAGCTCCCATAAAGCCAGTTCATGTATTAGGATCGAAACCTAGTGCCATTGTCCTTGGCTTCTCATCAGCCTTCATTGACCGCCATGCTCAGAGAGTCCGGAATCAACCCATGCTTATTCAGTCCCAGACCAGCTGGCCTTGGTGGGCTCCCAATAAATCAGTTCCACTGTCACAGTGGGTGGGTGCATCCCTCGTGGTCCTGATTTTTTGCTCATGTTCTCCCTCCTTCTGCTCCTCATTTGGACCTTAAGAGCTCAGACCGTTGCTCCAAATTAGGACTCTGTCTCTACCTCGATCCATCGCCAGATGAAGGTTCTAAGGTGATATGCAAGATATTCATCAGTATAGGATAGGGTCATTTCAGGTTCCCTCTCCTTAGTTGCCCAAGGTACCAGCTGGGGACATATTCCTGGACACCTGCGAACCCCTCAAGAGTCAAGTCTCTTGCCAACCCTAAGATGGCTCCCTTAGATAGGATATATACTTCGCTGCTCCCGTATCCATCCTTCCTATATCCCAACCATCCCAATCCCCCGAGCTCCTCCCATCCTCCCCTTCTCATGTTTCTCATCCCATTTCCCCTTTGCCCCATGCCACCTCACCCGCAAGTTCCCAGTTTTTGCCCTGCAATCTTGTCTACTTCCCCCTCTCCATGCGGATGACTATATGATTTTCTTTGGGTTCACTTTCTTATTTAACTTCTATAGGATCACACATTATATGCTTAATGTCTTTTATTTATGGCTAGAAACCGATTATGAGTGAGTACATCCCATGTTCCTCTTTTTGGGTCTGGGATACCTCACTCAGGATAGCGTTTTCTATTTCCATCCATTTGCACGCAAAATTAGAGAAGTCATTGTTTTTTACTGCTGAGTAGTACTCTAATAAAGTGTGGAACATCAGTGTTTCATATGTATCCAGAGTCTTGTGAATTACCAGTGTAGTCCGTAACGGTAGGCTATGTCTAAGTAAATTACATTCTTCTTTCCCTCCCCCTTACCCCGGTCGGTTACTGAGGATTGAATTTAGAGCTTCTCATAAGCTAAGCATGTGTTTTAACACTGAGTTATGCCCTCAATCTTAGACTTTTTCTTCTTTACGTGTGTGCATACCTGTGTGTGTATGTGCATACACATGTGAATTACAGAGGTCAACCTTGGGTGCCATTTCTTAGGTACTTTGATTTTGAAATCGGATCTCTTGCTGGGACCTGGGGCTTGTAGTCTATGTAGCCAGCGAGCCCCACAGATTCTGTCTCTGATGCCCCGCACTGGGTTTCCACATTCATGCCACCACACCTTGCCTTTTACGTGGCACTGCAGGCAAGATCCAGGCCCCCATGCTTACACAGCAAGCACCCTGAGATGTTTCCCCACCTCCTTTGTGTTTTGAGACAAGTTCTCACTCTGTGTCCCAGGCTGCTCTGAAACTTACTGTGTAGCCGAGGTTGACTTCAAACTCACAGCAATCCTTCTGCCTCAGTTTCCTGGGTTCTGGGATTGTTGGCATGAGCCACCAAGCACAACTCTGTTCCTATATTCTTAATTTCTGGGTGGCAGACTCTGACCTCAGCAGGCTGATAGTACACACAGGTGATTGGCAAGCTATAAAGGTGAAGGGTGAGAGGGTGGAGGTTGTTGGTGGGTGGGAGGCTGTTGGTGGTGGTTGTGTGATTGGCGAGAGTGTGGGTGTAAACACGGCGGAGGACTATAGTCTTTTCGTCTTTGGCACCTTGTGTCCTGGCTGCCGTTTTGCGTCTTCCCACAAAGGAAGCTATGTCTCTGCAGTAACGGTCTCTGCGACAGTGTCTTCCCCCTCCACTAAGAATAGGAAGCTTTTGTGTCATTAAAACTAGGTCCCATTAGTCTAGTTAAAACTAGGTCCCATGTTCTGTTTTGAAATTTCTTTTTAAATCACTGCCTATGTCTGATGAGTGTCGTTACGGATATTTATTGCAGCTACTTGCTATGCTAGACATTTTTTGATCAGTTCTTTAGCATAGTTTAACCATCATCACGTGAGGTTGGTGTCCATCTAAATTAGGGCTGGATTTTTTTTTTTGTACTATGAACAATAAGAAACCATTGTCACATGACTTCCTGTAGCGTCACCACCACCAGTAGGAGTCAGTCCCTAGCTCAGTGTGACACCCGTCTGCCAACCTGAACAAAACTAGGATTCTGTTTATCATCATTCTTAACAAGGAGCGAGAGAGAAATGGTCACTGGGCAGGCAACCGGAGTCAGCTGTGCCGTTACCTTACTTGACAGAGGAGAGAACTGAGGTCACGAGATTAACTAAGGTCACGTTGCGATGTCACGTCCAAGCTTCACCTGCCGGGACGGCTTCGGAAGCCCTTCAGTCTGCTACCTTGTCCAGGCTGGAACTTGCCAACAGGCTGCGCCGTACCAGAGTGCATCGGATGGAACTTTAATGCCGAAGGCATCAGGAAGACAGATCTCTAACCGCAGCTAGTGCGTTGGAAGGTCTCGGCACCAGCAGCCCTCCGACAGTGCTGACTTGATTAAACATGGATACAATGGAAGGAATACTTCAGTTTTATGCCTGAAAATGTAGATTGAGAGAGCACAAAGGCCAAAGGACATCTTTTAAAAAGCAAAAGTTTATAATCCTGTTTTTTTCCGAGCATCCATGGCCTTTTCATTCCAGCCAGTTTAAAAGGCCACTGCTGACACTGTCCCTTACGAAGAGCACAGAGCGTCTGACTTGCTACGGATAAGATCTCCGTAAGGAGCATTTTAATGAAGCACGCACAGACCACACTATGTTTCCAAGTACACAGCTGGGCTGGCATGGAGCACATGCGCACGGGGCAGAAGACCTCCATCGCATCTCAATGGCCAAGTGTGGCCTCTGTGCAGTCACCAATCCTGGCCCCTTGACACTGCTGTCAGCATCATAAGTCACTGGTTCATTTACCCCAGTGTGATCCCGGCGTTAACTTAGGAGCCACCCTCACTGAGCCCTGGGGTCTGAGAATTATAATTTCAGGCTCTGGTCAGGAAAAAAAAAAAAAAAACTGCTGAGAAACCAAAGTGGCACCCTTCTCCCAGCACGGAGCCCCACTTCAGACTGGTAGAATCAGCTAAATTGTGCCTGGGGAGCAACGGTTGACAGTGGAGATAAGTGTGGCCACAAGGGCCTGAGCACTCAGAGCAGACCTCCAAACCTGGCTGTACTATTCCTGACGTGTATGGCTTTGGCAAGGTACCTTATTTCACAATGCCTCAGTCTTCCCCTTTGTAAAACAGGATACTACAGCAGCTGTCCTAAAGGCAGACCTTATTTAAAATATAATATATAATAAAATCCCAATGTGTTGTGGTGCTTAGAGTTAGCATTAGAAGGCTTTTAGTAAGCAATGGTCAGGTTGCTGGCAGGCACAATTCCCCTGCGTTGTTACTGTAAGGGAGGTTTGTGGAAATACACGGGATATTTTTGCCTTAATTTCTAACGCCTCATAAAGTACATGGGGATTTGTGGGGATTCAGCCTAGAAGAGAATGAAAAGCAAGCAACCCGGGGTTGCTGGGCACAGAAGTCAATGGTGGCAACCCCATCTCCCTCTGGCTTCCTGCAAACCATTTCTTTTACAAATGTGGTTTTGGTATGCAAATCGCCGTATGCAGATTTCTGTGTGCAAAATACAGCATAGAAAAATGGCCTCCTTGCCAAAGAAGATAGGGGATGTTGGCTACCATCAAGGGAAATGGCAGCAAATTCCGGATGCCTTTCCCTACTGCTCTTTCTAACAATGTATGGGGTGAGCAGGTTTTTGGCAAGCTAAACTGAACTATTTTGGCTTTAGGTTGTGTGTTCTTGTGATAAAAGTGTGCTTATTGAAGCCTGTAACTACTTTTTGAAGCCATAATAATGTGTCGTGGTATTTAATTTAGCATTTCACAACAGTGTGCCACCTCCAGCTAGCAAAACCGCTTGTTCTGAAATCACAGATGGCTTCACATCTGAGGGTAGGGGCTGCTTGACTTGCGTGGTTCCCACTTCCTGCAAAGAATTGTGCTTACTCAGAGACTTAATTTTGCATTTCGGAAAATGTTTCCTAATTAATGTAGTCCTTACTTCGTGAAAGGAACACACGTCATATTAGAATAGCGCAGGTGGAGCTAGCTCTGTATTCTCAAGGCAATATTTTATCATCCAGGCAGAATAATAGTATGTCTCTTTCCTGCTGTTCCTTACCAGTTCCAAAGCCTTTCCCCATTGGCTCCTCTCACGAGAGGAGGTGAAATAAAAATGTATTCCAAGGTCATTTGTGACAGGGCCCCTGGTCTCCCAGGCTTGGAATTATTTTTGTCCACAATTATACTCAAGAGACTAGCCGCTGCAAGCCCCAGACCACATGCCTTTTCCTATTCTTTCCTTTCCCTTACTCTCAAATATTTTTTTGCTCATTTGTGGTGTTTCAAACTTGCCACCTTGCCAAATGAGATGCTCATTAATTTTCCAAAAACGAAGTTTCCTTTAAAAGCATTCTCAGGACAGCGAGCACAATCTGAAAGCCAGGATAACGAGTATAAAGCTGCCATGCCCTCGGTGGCTGGAAAAGAGGGAACGAGCATCTTCACAAGGACATTTGTTCACGTACTCATTCATGTGTGCCTTCATTGGTCCGTGCATTTATTCATGCGTGCATTCATTCACTTGACTTCCAGCTTGCTGTGTGTTGGGTATTGCCTTCGGCGCAGGAACACAAAGATAAAAATATTCTCAGTTATCGAGGAGTTCAGTGTCTACCAGAAGAGGCAGATGCACAGCCTGGCGCTGCTGCTGCTGTAGCGGAAGGCACACACAGGTGTGGCCGGGCAGTCTACCACACTGGCAGCCCTGGAGAGATGCTTGGATGCTCGCAAAGGTTTGGAAACTGAGCAGATGTAATCCCGATAGGTGGGTAGGTGTGTGGAAAGGAGCCCTGGAGACAGAGGAGACAATGAACAAGAAGGACTGGAGTCCCGAGCAGCCAAGGCTGAGAAGTTCTTCCAGTTGAGAAATTTCTTTGGCCTAAAAATAGAGGGCAGGGAGTTTCTTTTAAGATTTCTCTTCCAAGCAAGGCATTGTGTTGCACATCCTTAATCCCAGCACTCAGGAGGCAGAGGCAAGAGAATCTCATGAGTTCAAGGCCAGCCTGGTCTACAAAGCAAGTTCTAGGAGAAACCCTATGTCAAAAAAAAAAAAAAAAAAAGAAAAGATGTCTATTCTATGACTCATGTTCAGTCACCTATGGCTTGACCAGATAACTATCGTAACTTGTGACCAGTCAACTTGCTTCCAGCTTCTTCCTCCTCTGATCCAGAGTACCTTAAGGCTCTACAGTGTCCACCCCCAACCAAATGGGAACCACTCAGACAAAACCAAGTGCCTTAACCCTAGAACATGAGCCCTGCTCTGGGCCCTCCTGACCAATGTTTTTGGTCACTTCCCAATCTCTTCCCACACCTCACATTGTCCCTTAGGTCCCAGGTCCCTAGTCCAGCCTGCTGCTCCCACCCCTCCTCCAGTCGTGAGTAGAGCCAGTTCAGCGGCACCGGGGGCCACGCTCTCTTGCCAGGACAACATGAAAGTGGCTTGTATTTGCTAGGGAGTACACTGTTTAAAACATAACATAACTGAGCCAACAAGATGTGTTTTGGGTTACAGGATGTCATTCAGTAAGCCTGAATGAAGTGACTCCAGGTTCAAGCTAAACATTCGGCCACACACTGCGGAGTCGTGCAGAAAGCCAGTCATCGCGAAAGTGGCTGTCAACGTCATTTATAATCTGACACAAGACTGAAAAGGCCTCGTGGGTGCAACCATAAACATTAGATTGATTAGGAAGCCAGGGACACGACTCACGACTGTAATCTGTCTGAGGCCAGGGATCAAAATTCCTTTTCTTTCTTTCGCACTCTAAAGAGAAGAGAGATCAGGAATCCGGTGGAACCTTTTGCTGTTCCTACCCTCTCTGAAGATAAACACTTGAAAGTCTGCCCAGATTTTGTAATCTTATTAATCTAACAAAGGGACTCAGTGACTTCCTCAACCGGGGGGATCAGTGTTTACCATGTAATTTGCAACAAGCTAATAAACACATCCCGCTACAAGGCAAGCGCTTGGCAGAAAATGGTGGAGCGGATTAAGACTGAAGTTTCTGGGTAAATGTTTGTTCACCTTCCCCGCCCCTCGCCTCGCTGCCCCTGCCATCTCCCGGTTCAAAGCTACCTTGTACATGGCTTCTTCAAGTCTTGCCTTCCAGGAATCTGCCCCATGCTTCTGGTTGGGAGACATGACCCCTTTTAGGAAATCTTGCTGGGCAGCTCTGAGGTTCTCCTCTGTCTTGTGGCAGACCTGAGTGTTTCCTTTCTCTTTGGTCTGTCGGGACAACGGAGTTTGACAAGAGCATAAAAGCCTGGTTCTGTGCGGATCAGCTCTCACTCAGGAGTGAGGCTTTGGTGAATGCAGGAGGAACAGAATTAACAGGGTGAGTGGGATTCAAGAGGGAGACGCAATGAGTTATGGGAAGTCACCACAGGGACAGTCTGGAGGCCCCAAGCCCGAGCTTGGCTCAGACACTCCGTCCTGGTGAGGTAGGCCGGCAGCTTTGGAATCAGCTCTACAGGTGAGCTCAGCCCAGGTCTCTTTCCCCGGGTTTAAATCACAAGCCTCCTTTTTGCTTTGTCTCCCACTAGGACCGACAAAGACCCCAACACCGAGTGCCGTGCCAGGCGCTTCAGTGAGTCAACTCAAGTCCTCTCAGCAAGCCTGGAAGCCCCTCATCTCATGGCTTGACTTATCACAGCAAGGCTATACATCAGAAACCGAGCCACAAAGAAAACTGAGCAGCAAAGCTGAGGTCACACAGCTAGGAAGAGTCAAGCTCACACAGGAGCGAGGCCGGTGCCTGCAGAGCGCCAGGCGCTGCATGGAGATCTCACCTCCCATCGACAGTTCTCACTTCCAGTCATTGCGTCTGTGCTCCTACCTGGAACCTCTTCCCTTGTCAGGCACCTACTTGGGTTTGATTCCGGAACCATTGGCCTTGCCCTAAGCATGTTCCTGGCTGCTCCTGTCCCTGTGAACTCCTCTCGTTCTGTTTCTGCAGGCCTTCCCTGACTTTACCCTGTCTTCCAAAGTAGGCGGCTCACATGGAAACACAGACAATATCCTAGTTTGGTTTTGGTTGCCATGATAAAACACTGACGAAAGCAGCTTGGGGAGGAAAATGGTTGGTTTCATCTTACAGCTGACTGTCCATCATCCAGGGACACTAAGGCAAACCCAGAGGCAAGGACAGAAGCAGAGGCCGCGGGTGAGCGCTGCTCACTGGCTTGCCCAGCTTGTTTTCTCACATAGCCCTGGACCACCGGCCCAGGGGTCACACTGCCCACAGAGGGCTGGCCCCGCCCACACCAGCCATTCACCAAGAACATGTACATGAAAAGTCACTACCTATATGTTAAGTGCTGTCTTTGTCATGGTCCCTGGTTTAGAGCACTTACTGCTCTTGCAGAGGGTCTGGGTTTGAGTCCCAGCACCCACAAGGTAGCTCACAACCGTCTGTGAATCCAGTGCCTTCTCCTGACCTATGTGACATGAGGTATGAACATGGGGGACATTATATATATATATATATATATATATATATATATATATATATATACAGGAACAGTCATATACATAAAAGAAATATTTAAAAATTAAAGAAAGATGGGGGTGGGACACTGGGGAGTTGGCTCAGGGGTAAAGGTGTCTCCATTGAGTCTGATGACTTGAGATCCCTGGGACCCACATGGTGGGAGGAAAAACCCAACTTTCCCAGGTTTCTCTGTGACTGACACATACAATAAATAAACGTACTAACAATTTTAAAATGAAGACAGGTATGTCTGGAACTTAATACATGGGAACATAATCAATATTTGCCAAACTAAAGAGTAGGATCCAGAGAGGGCCCTTCTCCCCGGCGAGGGCAGCGTTGTTTATGTGAACATAACATAACGAAACCTAAATTGAGGTCCCTTTTGAAACCGTTCGCTCTTCTCCTTACCTCCCTCGGAATCCCTGAGTACACGTTTCTATTTACCCTGTTGCAAAGTGCTTTTTTCGTTTCAAATTAGTTTTAGTGATGTGCATACACACACACATGCACGCACAGCATGAGCAAATTCTTCCTGTCCCACCCACCTCTGAAATCTAAGCAAGCCAATTTAGATTGGGACTCTGAAGCAGGAGGGAACCAAGTGTGCTAGTTGTCTTCTGCTTAGCTCAGACCCCATGGAAATTTCTCAGCATGCCATGATAATTATCCATAATTGTAGCAGGCATAGCTGTGAATTGAACTCATCCTTCTAAAGACACAATGCCCGGTATGGGGCGTGCTACCTCTCCAGCTGACTAAAGTCTCCCAGGCAGTACCTGGCAAACCCTCAAAACTCAACTCTGAATGAAAACCACAACAGCCATGGGCAATGTTTTGAAAATAAACCTGTTTGGAATGAGAACTTTTAAGACTTCAGGAGTGATGTAAAAAGGAACAGAAAACTTCAAAACACCTTTTCCTAAGTCAGAGCGACTGAATCCAAACCTCAAAACACCTTTTCCTAAGTCAGAGTGACTGAATCCGTCCCCAGCAGCTTGGTCCTTTCCTGCAGCCTGCCTGCCAGGGCACATGCATCACATGCCAACATCTCCCGCCACAGAGAGCGACTGGCATTTCCTCCCGACCTGCGTCCTGCTGCCCCTCAGCCAAAGTACCTGCCAGGCTGCATTAGGAGAGAGGCGAAGCCACTGACACAGATGGCCAAGAATGCCCGCTGCACAGGCTGGCGGGCAGAGGGGAGGCAACCCCACTGTGAAGTCTGCCTTTCTTCCCAGTCGTGGGGGCTCCCTCCACCAGGACTCCCGGGAGAGAGATGCTGCCCGAAGCTGGGCTCCTATCGGGACTGTTTCTTTTTTTTTTTTTTCTTTCTTTTTTTTTTTTTAATTTTCGAGACAGGGTTTCTCCGTAGCTTTTTGGTTCCTGTCCTGGAACTAGCTCTTGTTCACTGCGGGAAGGGAGGAAGAGTCTATCAGCAGCTAAAAAGCTGGACCTGTGCTGTTTGGGGGCACACCTTTCTAGGGTCTACACCCCCTGAGTTCAGTTCTCGGAAAACCTCTCAGTTCCTGCCTGAGAAGCAGGGGTGTTTCTCATACAGTAAGTCCTTTCAGGGTAGCTAAGTTTAGTCACAAGAACACCTAACATGCATTATGGCAGGGCCTAATTCTGCAACTAGTGTATCCACTGAACCTCCACGCCCCTCAATAGTAGCAGCAGGGGTAGTTTTGTTCCTGGCTGGGGTTTTTGAAGGATCCAGGGCTCCCTGCTTGGTGCCATGGATCCAGGGTCAGACTGTCTCAGATTCAGATTTCAGACCAGCCTTCGGGGAAGGCTTTCCTGTTCCTCCAGGCTTCTATCCTCCTGGTAGGGTGGGATGATGGCATTCACTTTTTTAAAAAGGTTAAAATCTACTTCATTTTAAGATTAGGTATACAAGTGTGGATGTGTGCCTATGAGTGCATGTAATGTTAATTCCGAAGATTTGAGGAGAGAGGCCACCCATCCAAATCATCATAGCCAAATTAATTAAAGCAAGCTTTTCTATTTGTGTACATGGGCTGCCTCCCCCTAAGGTGGGGTTCAGCACTGACCCCCTAAGAGATCAGCACTGGACTTGAGAAAGACAGGATTTTCATAGCTCAGGGGTAGGGGATTTCCGAATGGGAGGGATACGTGGGGCTGCAGGAACAAAACATAAGCAGAATAAGTTGGTCCCAATGACCTCCTTAAACAAAGACGTGACTACAAGGTGGTCATAATGTAGTCATAACAACCTTTGGAACAAAGGAAGGGTTGTAAGATGGTTATGAACAACTTTTCAAAATTTCCCAACACTGTTTTTGTTCTATTTGCATTGGTGTTTTGCCTGTGTGCCTGTGTGAGGGTGTTGGACTCTTTGGAACTGGAGTTACAGACAGTTGTGAGCTGCCACCAGGTGCAGAGAATTGAACACGGATCCTCTGGAAGAGCAGTCGGTACTCTTAACCACTGAGCCATCTCTCCAGCCCCCTAAACAACTCTTAGAAACAAAGACATGATTGCCATTCCTGGAACAGGCAGCAGAGCAACATCTGTAGTTACGGTTACAGGTGGGGCACAGCCCAGGCCTTGAGAAACAGAGATGTAATCATAAGCAGGAATGAGCCTAGTTTGTCTTTACTATAAGATGGCTTTTAAGCCTAAGATGGAGGCAGGCTGGTTCTTCAATACCCAGAGGCATTGATCTCCTGGAGCTGGAGTTACAGAGGGTGGTGTGCCACTCAGCATGGGTACTGTGAACTGAACTCAGGTCCTCTGCAAGATGCTGATGAGCCATCTCTCCAGCCCTAAAATATTTTTAAATTACATTTTACTTATTTTTGTTTTGTTTTGAGACAGGGTTTCTCTGTGTCGTTTTGGTGCCTGTCCTAGAACTAGCTCTTGTAGACAAGGCTGGACTAGAACTCACAGAGATTCACCTGCCTCTCTCTCCCGAGTGCTGGGATTAAAGGTGTGCACCGCCAATGCCTGGCTACATTTTACTTATTTATCATGTGTGTGTGAGCACGCCACAGCACACACGCAGAGGTCAGCGGCTAACTTGTGGGAGTCAGTTCTCTCCTTCCACCGCGTGGTTCCTGGAGATGATCATCAGGTTTCCTGCCTTTACTCATGGAGCCGTCTGGCCAGCCCCACAGTGCTTACTTTAAATGCAGGAATGGCTCACACCAGCACGTGGGTTCTCTTTGTGACTATATCTAAAAGGCCATGGGGTATTTGGGAGACTACTAAAGACTGGATCCAGAGACCCCCAATGAGGAAGACTTTCCCACTTCCTTCCGTGAACTCCAGACTCATAAAGCTTATGTATAGACTCTACTTGACTGGAGAGACCCTGAACCCACCCACCCTCGAGGGACCTTCTCTCAGGACCTCTCCTTGGTGATGTCCCTTTCGGAGTGGCTCTGGTGACTTCAAAGAAGTCACCATATTTGGCCTGTGACCACATATGGGGAACCTAAGGCCCTACTTACCTTACTCTCTGCCACTGTGCTAAAAAGCATGACCAAAAGCAGCTTGAGGGAGAAGAGGCTTTGCTTGGCTTACATTATCTTAGTCCACCATGGAGGGAAGCCAGGACAGGAACTGAAACAGAAAGCATGGAGGAACACTGCTTACTGGCTTGCTCCCCACGGCTTGCTCAGCCTGTTTCCTTAAACAACTCAGGACCACCTGCCTGGGGTTGGCACTGTCCACAATGGACTGGGTCTCCCCCCACACACAATCAAGAAAATGCCCCACAGGCTTGCCCGTAGGCCAGTCTAAAGGAGGCAGTCAATTGATGTTCCCTCTTACCAGACGGCTCTAACTTATGTCAAGTTGAAGACAAAACAAAGCTAAGCCTAGAGCTGTGGATCAGACTCCAGAGCCAGCACTCGGCCCCTCCCTCCCCACTGCCACCAACCTGCATGAGTGCCCGTGTGGGCGTCCGCGAACGCTGTCGTCCTAGGTCTCCTCCTGATGCCACCAGCACAGCCGCCTTGCTGAGAAAATGGTCAGGTGGCCTTGCGCCTGGCAAACACACAGAGAACAGGCTCCCACAGGGGTTTGTCCTTTAAAAGCAGGTCACTTGGGGCTGCCTGGTAGCTGAGAAGGCCAGGAAGCTTGGGGATAAGTTGCTGAGTAACTGTTAGGGGACTGAAAGATCATGAGCCGCACGTGTGTGACCTTCTTAAGCCCTGCCTGAGTTCATGGCCTGCGAATGTGTTCCACCCACTTTCTTCATGCAGCCCAGGCTCCTGGGCACACCTGTCCCCCACCCCCATCTCCTCAAATATCTACAAGCTCAGTACAGGACAGGGCAAGGCAACAGCTTTTGCCCACCTCTTAGCCCTATTGAGTCCACACCACTGTTGGACACCCCTGGCCTCCCTTTACCCCCATTGCTCTACAAAGCCCTGGGACTTTAACCACAATTTGATGAGACTGACCATATACCTGCCCTCTGCCCCACGCCCTTTAGATCAGCTGCGGCCACATCATTATCATCCATCCTTCCAGGCAGATGGGACCACAGGGTCCAGGCCCTGTACCTCACATCCTCATCCTTTCTTCCTCTGGCACCTGCTGTCTCCAGGAGTTCTCCACTGCTGGTCAGCTGTTCCTGGATGAGATGCCTCCAGCCTTGCCACCCTCCTGACCTGGCTTGTCATCTTCCTCTCCCTTCCTCCAAGGCTTCCTGTTCTCTTCTGTCCCCATGGCTGAACCATCCTTGATCAGACCACAGGCACCGGCGAACAAGATTCCTGCACCAGCCCCTATAAACATGTGGCCTTACTGGGCCTCCTCCCCAGGGCTTTCCTCTACCTTGAACTGGTTGTCAGTCTTGGACCAGAATCCCCTCCCCTCCTGTGATGCTCTGGATTCCCCTAGTCTCCTAGGTCGGCTCTACCCTGACTTTAATTGTACCTCCATGAGCCTTGCGATCTGCTCTTTGTGTGGCTCAAGGTAAGACCCATCTCACACTGGCCACCCGGCTTCCTTGAGCCCTCTCCTAAACATGAGGGGCTCTCAGCCTGGAAGACCTGGCTGCCTCCCAGCTGCCTAAAGCTTCTCCATCTTCTCTACCAGCTCCTGTGCCTCCTCCCCTCCCCAGGGAGCAGCTATGCTCCATCTCTAGAGTTGAGATCACAGCCTCTCATTGCCCTTCTGCCCAGTTGGCATCACATGGTGCTGCTGTTTGCCCACATATCTGCACAGCCAGAATGTTCTCCTAAGACCCTTTGGTCCCAGGTAGGTTTGGCACATGATCAAAGAGGGCTGCAATGTGTACCTGGTGCCCATATTCCAGCCCAGCCTCAGAAGGGCACTTCCTGTTTGTATGGAAGAACTGGTCTCTAGTCCCATCTTCTCCTGGCCAGTGCTGAGGACAGGAGCCTAGGCTACAGGGTCAGATGGCTGCAGGTTCTAACCCTGACTTGATCACTTAGATGTTATGGGTCTTTGGACAAGACAACGGACCTCGCTAGGCCTTGGTTCCCTGTGTGTAAAATAGAGTGATTGTGCCCACCTTCTGGGAGTCTGATAAAAACTGTGCAGAGTAGACCTTTGAACGTGGAGCTATATACAGAGGGCCTCTTGGTAGCATGAACTAATTTAAACAGGATAGGACTGAATCCAAGAAGACCAGCTATTGTACTCGCTACAGAAATAAACCAAGAGCAGACCAAGCACTGCGGTAGACACAGAAAATCCCCAAGTTCCCAGTTCCTCCTCTATCCTCGCTGGCAAAAAAGACAAAAAAAAAAAAAAAGGAAGAAGATTTTGTGTGGAGTGTTTTAGTTAAGGTTTTTATTGCTATGATAAAACTCTATGACCCCCAAAACAGGCTGGGGAGGAAAGGGTTTATTCAGCTTACATGTCCACATCACTGAAGGAAGTCAGGACAGGATCTCAAACAGGGCAGAAACCAGGAGGCAGGAGCTGATGCAGAGGCTATGAAGAGGGGCTGTTTACTGGCTTACTCACCATGGCTTGCTTAGCCTGCCTTCTTATAGAACCCAAGTCCAGCAGCCCAGGGGTAGACCCACCCACAATGGGCTGGACCCTCCGACATCAATCACCAATTAAGATCTTATGGAGACATTTTCTCAATTGAGGCTTCCTCCTATCAGATAACCCGAGCTTGTGTCGACCTGACATAAAACTTATCCAGCACATGGAGGGTGAAGAGTTTGTTCAAAATGGAAACTAAGTTCATTCCTGGTTCAGGAAACTCCCTAAGACTGTTGCTCTACAGTGAGACTGAATCACCACAAAGAGCCGTCAGGTCTTCCAAGACTGTTAAGAAAAAAAAAACACATCAAAATCCTAATTCTCTTTCAGGGCAAAAGATCGAGGTTAGACAGCCAGGTGATGCAGGAGTCCTCGCCGGCGGGAGATTCCCACCGACTGAGAAAAGGTGGCTTTCCCTCTACAGGGCTCGGAGGCAGTAATACTTAGCACAGCCATTTTGGGAAGCTGATAGCACTTAGCAACCCAGACTACAAGCGCGGCTGGCAAGAGCTTAGGTCTGCAAAATGCAGCCTCCTCGATGAAATCTGCAGGGAAGACGGAGCCTTAGACATTACAGATTCCAAATATTATTATCGCTCTATGAATACCTCACGCCCACAGCGTATCAGGTGCCACATGGGAAATACTAGATTTGGCTGGATATTTTTTTAAAAGACACATAACAGTACCGTATGCCAGTCATCTTGGGTAATATTTATGTGCGTGCCAGAGAAGCGAAGATTAGCTGTGTCAATATGTATAGAAAAATCCCACAAAAGATTCTGTGGGGCGTGTATTATCCACACTTACAACCAAAGGCATTTGACTAATTTCTTCACTTTTTAAAAAGCTCTTTCACCTGGGAACTGCAAAGAGGAACTAATACGGCAATAATGAGGGGTAATTTCAGAGGCCCCGGGGAGCTCCTACTGCCACTATTGGGTCCTCTGTAGCTACAAAGAGCTTTGACAACAGCTATTCCATGCATTGTTCACTAATGGGACTTGAAAACAGCTCCTTCCTTTTCCATAGTAGACCCAAAAGAATAAACAGGCCCTATGAATATGGCCCCAATTGCAAGTTTATACTCAAGCACTATGTGAATAGCCAGGCAGAAAGTTTAGGCTGTGGGTACTGAGGGGCTTGAACTGTCTCCCAACCCACTGCTGAAGCACTAACTCCAATCTGAAGGTGTTGGGAAATGGGGCCTCTGGGGGTACTTAGATGAAGCCGTGAGGGCTGGAACCGCCGAGGTTCCCTCTTCTAAGAAGAAAGTGATGGTGCACGGCTGTCATCTGGTGCTTCGGAGGCTGAGGCAGGGGGATTGGGAGTTCTAGTCTGGGCTACCTAATGAGAATCTGTTTCAAAAAACCAAAAGTAACCAACTAAAGAAAGAGTCTCAGTTTCCTGTGTCTCTCTGTGTCTCTCTCTGTCTCTGTCTCTCTCTTTTTTCTCCACCCATTTCCTCCCCCTCTCTGCCAGTAAGGAAATATTGAGGAGTCAGCCATTGACAGCCTAAGAGAGGTCCCTCACCAGGTCCCTACCAGAGCCCAACCATGCTGGTCCTGGGCGTCCAGCCTTCAGAACAGTGAGAAGACACAGAGCTATTGTTCGGCGACTCTGTCTTTGTGGTGTTTGGTCATGGCGGCCTGCCATGCCTAGTACCCTCGATGAGGTTCTCTCTCTGTGGGCTTTCATCTTAAACAGTGACAAGATCAAACACAGACATGCACTGAGCGGACACATCCGAGTGGCCAGATCCTGGCAGAGGTGATTGTTGAGGACTGAAAGACACACATCTACACGACAGAACTGGTCCTGAGCTAAAAATATGGAATTGGCCAATTATTTGAAACCCAGATCAGGATTAAAGAGACTAATGCCGATGACAATGCAATCCCGTGACAATAATGTTGAGCACGGGCGGGAGGAGGAGCGAGAACGGCGGAGTGCGGTGTGAAATGGCGTTCTCTTCACCACGCAGCGTTATTTTTAATTGGCGAGTGTCTGGCTGAGTGGTTATTAGTGAAATTTATTTTTGTAATAAAAGCTCTTTGTTAAATCACAGTTTTAATAACAATGATGTGAACTAGATTTTGCTCTCATAAATAAGCTACTGAAGTACTTGTGACTTTGGGGAAAACAAAAAAACCACAGCCTGCTCCAAATGTTCTTTCAACTCTTAGGCAGAAAAGCCAGGGACTTCCCTGGCTGTAGAACTCAGAAAGTGTCTGTCGGGACAAGCTCAGGATTTGCCTTGCCCCAGAAACCTCATGTTCTGGATTCACTCTGACCCCTGTACAGCTGGGTGACCTGGGGTAGATCCCGCGCTGTCCCTGAGGTTTAGTTTAAAAATAAACTAAAATACTGTGGTAAAACAGGAAAGAGAAGAAAACTGACTGTCTCTGTTCTGCCCGGCCCTTGAAAGTGTGGCATCACGCAGCAGCAGCCAGCCCTGGAAGGTGAGCTTCTCATGGCAGAGTTGAAGCACAGAAGTCATCGACCAGGAATGGGAGCGGCAGATCAGCACCCAATGTTACAGCCTCGGTGCAGCCCCAGCTTACACTGCACCTCAGGTGGGCACCCAGGCATGTCCCACACTGAGCCTAGGGAACCACAGAGGGACCTGGATGGCAGCACCCGGGACTGAGGGCAGAAAGGTAGCCTGACAGAGCGGCACATTCAGGGGTCCCTCAGACAGTGTCTCTTGGATGAAGAGTTCTGCTCAGAACTCTGGCCTGTCAGTGCTGGAGAAACCCTAAGCCCAGTGTGCGTGTACTTGCCTGCTGCTGTCAGTCCTGCGGCAGCCTACGACAGCATGAGGTCAGTCCAGAGAGGAAGGCCAGAGGCTGTGGGCAACCTTCCCCTGCAGGCCTGGGGATACTGGGGCATGGGTGGCCATAGCAAATACAACGTCCCAGGAGGCTTCTTGAGCAGCAAATATGTTTCCTCACAGCCTCGGGGCAGGGTGACTTCCCCAGAGGCCTCTATCCTAGGCTTGTGGATGGCTCTCTTGCCTAGTTTTCACTCTTCCCTTGGTGTTCCAGCTGCCCCTCTTATAAGAAACCAGTCTCCCTGGATTTCTATAGTGACAAAAAGCTCTGGTGCCCTGGAGGAGGCAATGGCACATGGCCACAAGGGCAATTAACAAGGGGTAGGAGGAAGGTTTGGGAATTACCCTCTTGATGGTAGCTGTTGATTCTCAGATGATGCTTACCATCAAAGCACCTGTGTGTGTGTGTACAAGTGCGTGTGTGTGCATGCACGCGCGCGTGCACATGCGCATGCACACACACACACCATATAGAAAAGTTTCTGGATTAGAACCCACTAACATGATTAAGAAAATTAACCATGATATAAAGGCATCAAGTAGACACTATAAGGCCAAATGGTGAGATGCTAGTAGTCCTGAGGTTTGCTGGAGAAAAACCAATTCCATCATATGAGCCAAATTTGAAGCAAGCTTTTTGTTTGTTTTTGTGTTTTGTTTTGTTTTTGAGATAGGGTTTCTCTCTGCCCTGGCTATCCTGGAACTCACTCTGTAGACCAAGCTAGCCTCGAACTCAGAGATTCATCTGCCTCTGCCTCCCAAGTGCTGGGATTATAGGCGTGTGCCACCATTCCCGGTTGAAGCAAGCTTTTTATCAAATATTAAATACTGTTCAGGTAGATGGACTCTGGCCAAGTCCACTTCCTGGAATTCCCAGCAGAGTGGCCCCAGACAGGTGTTGGGGCTTAGCTGTTATTCTCTGAGAACTGCAACTCCCAGCAGTCCAGGAAGACGCCTGGGCGGGGCTTACAGGTTAACACTGGGTCTTACAATACCACCATTCATTCCCACATGGGTTCCTGCAGTGATCAAGGATTCTGGAGTCCAAAGTTCTCCCAAGCCCTTCCATCTCAGTCTTTATCTTTGTTTCTCAGGAAGGCTTGTGTTCCAGCTTTGGGCTTGTCTTGTGTGAAGTGGTGTGACATAGGGAGAGAGGAAATAAGTAGCTGTAAGGCATTCCCAGACAGTGCCAATGAAGAGAGATTCTCTCTCCTACCTGCTGGCCCCCGGCCTGCCACAGCGTTCCCAGACACAGGGATCCTGAGACGAAAGACTCTTGTACACAGGCACAGTCGTGGCATTCACAGACACGGAGAGCTCTCTGCTCCCATCTTCAGCACACCCATTTAACAGGGTCTCACCCAGGAGCCCACTCTGGCCAGCTTTGAAGAGACTGCTTTGGAATTCCCAAGGGAGGGAGACCTTTACTTCAAGCAAATGGTCTTTACCCATGTGAAAAGCTGTATTGGAAGCCTTGTCTGCACGCATACCAAGTCAGAACAATACAGAGATTAGCATGGCCTCGGCAGAGGACAGCAGATAGACATGGGAAACATTCCATAGTTAAATCAAAAAAGAAAGAAAAACACACTGAATTCCTATCTTGAAAATAAACATACTATTACTTGAAGGGCATTTAAAAGGAAATTCAGAAATACATCTGAGAAGGAAGGAAGCTTGAATGTTGACCCAGGACAAAAGCAGAGAGCCTCTGAGGGGGGCAAAACATTCAGGACTGTTTTTTGCCCCTCAAGTGTTTAACTTTTAGAACACAGAACAGAATTACTTTGATCGTAGAGGCCTCACTTCCTTCTTGAAGACAAACCATTCCACAGGCAGGCACAGAGAGACGAGGAGCCCCCAGAGGTGGTACAGGCACAGGGGGTGAGGGGCCCCCAGAGGAGGTGCAGGCACAGAGGGGTGAGGAGCCCCCAGAGGTGCTTCAGGCACAGAGGGGTGAGGGGCCCCCAGAGGCTATGCAGGCACAGAGGGGTGAGGGGCCCCCAGAGACAGTGCAGCTCTGACATGCAATGTTTTGCAGAAAGCTCCTGTTCACTCTGTAGCCCACCGGTGGACAGGTGCACGGTGAGACAGGCCCCCATCACCATCATCTTTGTCTCTGTTGTCATCTCATAGCGTCTCCCTCCCGTCTGGGCAAACAAGAGCCCCTGGTGCAGAGGCCCAGCTGACAACCTGCTTACTTCATCCACTGGCCCACAAGATGAGCAGGCCTAGCTCAGGGAACCCATGAAGCGTGTGCATGTGCACACACATGTGTTTTCTGTACAAGTGTGAGGTTCATGAACCCCTGCTCATACATGCAGAGCCAGAGGAGAACTCTGGGTATCCTCTGTCACTCTCCACCTCATTTCCTTGAGACAGGAGTCACTGAACCTGACTGGAACTTGACGTTTTTAAGTGAAGCTGCAGCCAGATAGCTCCAGAAACCTTCCTGTCTCTGCCCCCGCAGCGCCAGGGTTACAGCACACGTGGCCACAGCTGACTTTACATGGGCGCTGGAGATCCACACTCAGGTCCTGATGGTCGCACAGCACGAGCTCTGACCCACTGAGTCATCCCTAGCCCAGAAGTAGGTACCACCTGCCCTAGGGGACAGGTCTACAAGGGACAGCCAATGAATGCACCCTTCAGGAGACTATGGGTGGGAAAGGTGCCTGCTCAGATCTGGGAATCTGGCCAGGAAAAATTTCCTCCACAGCCCTTTTGGCACGCCGAGACAGCTACCTGATCGGAGAAGGACCATCCCAACTGTAAGGGCTCCTCAGTGGAGAAACCACCAACCCCCATGGAAAGTGGGAAACTGCAGGGCAGAGAGACCGACATGGTCAGAGTCAGAGTGGGAACCGGACTGAGTATAGAAGGCCCCGGGGGGAAATTGCGGATGATGGAAATGCCATACGTTCTGTGGGGTGCGGTGACCCTGTCGGGCTTCTCAAACTGCACTGAAGAGATCAGTTTTCTTGTGTGTGAGCTATACCTCAGTACAGTTGCTTAGAAATCACTGTGGGGAAGAGAAGTGACAGTCACAGGCTCTTTGTGGCTGAATCTCACTCCCTGACTTAGTGGTTATATTGTCAGGGTCCCTGTAGAGTCAGTGGGGAGGCCCAGAACTTGGCACTCCTCTGCTTGGTCCTGCCCCCACAGAGGACACGAGTGTCTGGCTGCCCTGTAGACACCCTCCTGACAGGGTTCCTGAGGTCTACTGGCTTCCTCTACCCCAGCTCCCATGATCACTCTCTGGTGCCAAGCCCTGGTGAGACAGTGGGGACAGAACCTTCACGTGCAGGTGGGACGGGCAGAGCCAACCACACACACCTCAGACAGCATGGCGTGGAATCAAAGACTACAGAGCCCTGAGGAGCGACTGAGCCTGACAGAAGTCAGAGAGGCTTCCTGCCACAGGTGACATTCCTGCTGAGTGGAGAAGGGTGGGGCACCTACCAGTGACAGGTCAGGAATGCTGGAAACAAGAGGCAGAAGACAGCTGGGCTTTAGGGAAGGATTTAAGGGCAGCAGGAAGGGCACGTGGTTTGCTCTTCTTAGAGAGAAATGTCTGTGACAGCAGCTAAGTAAGGGTCTCCTTGGGTCTTGACAGCTCACGAGATGTGGGTTTGGACTCTCCCAAGGCAGAGTGCATCCCCAAGAAGAAAGGCCATCCGATTTTCATTCAAGAAGAACCTTGATGATAGGCCCTGGCATTTTATATGCTAGGTTGGCTCATATTTTTGCATCTCGAGTGCACAGGGCTGCCACCTTCTAATTTTGCCTTAAAAGGCAACCACTTTTTTCTGTCACCATCATGTCAAAAGCAAGAGAAGGGGATGGGGCTGCTGATGGGTGTTAATACCTTAAAATCAAATCCATGTGCCCAGCACTGGGGAGGCAGAAGAATCTCTGAGTTCAGGGCTAACCTGGTCTACATAGTGAGTTCCAGGCCAGCCAGGGATACATTGTGAGAGCCTGTCAAAAAATAAAAGCAAAACCAACAAACCAAATCAATGCAGCTTTACAAAACTCACCACTCACCTGAGAAGACTTTCCCAGGCCAGGCCCAGGTCCTCAGACGGGCAGGGGACTGCATCTGCCTTCATGGATTTCTCAGAAACACACACAGCAAGCAGCCGGCACCCTAAGCCTCTCAGCTGAAGCAGCTGAAGAAGGTTCTAGAGCTCTGCTGCCTGACAAGATGGCCACTAATGTGTGCTGTGACCACGCAGAAGGTGGCCAGTCTGAAGGAGATGTGCTGTACACGCTGGGGATTCCACAGCCTTGCCGTAGCAAAAGAATGTTAGGTTGTTAGGGTAGCTTGATAATTCTGGTAGTGAGGGAGTGCATGCTGAGCTGGGAGCATTTTGAAAACGCCGGGCAAAATAAAAAATGTTACTGAATTAATTTCACTGGACTTTAAAAAATAAAGACAGATGCCGTGGCGTGTGCCCATGATCCCAGCTATTCGGATAGAGGAGCTGAGAGGATAATTTCAGCCTGGGAGTTCGAGACTGTCTCAGAATATAAAATAAAAACAAGGCTACTATTAATAGACGTGCGAGGCACATACGTCGCCTCACATTTATGTCACATTATTTTTTTTGATACTCCACAAGATGGAGTGTGAGCCGTGGCAGCCAGAGGAGCAGTCGGGGACACGATATGTGTGGGGGTCCTGGGCCCAACTCAGGTAATGACAAGGGAGGGCTGAAGGTCTCCAAAGAGGGGCAAGGTAGAGCCAGTTGTGACCGGGAGTGGGTTTCTCTGCAGCCAGCCATGATCAGGACTGGGTTTCTCTGCTGCAGTGGTGATCAGGACTGGGTTTCTCTGCAGCAGTGGTGATCAGGACTGGGTTTCTCTGCAGCCAGCTTCTGCAAAATTAGAGGTCAAGGGGCTATGCTCATGGGGAGTGGGGGGCAGAGAAGTAATTGAGGAGGACTACTGGCTTGTAGTGGTCCTCAGGATTTGGGGACAGAAAAACCCCTCCAGAAAACTACTTCAAAAGCCCAGAGTGTGTCAGAGAGTAAAGTCTGGAGCAGCTCAGGGATTGCTGCCACTGGGCCACACAATTACCAGCTTTGAATCCCCCACCCCCACAGCCAGGGCTCAGCTAGGAGAGCATGCCCCATGTCTGACCCTTTCCCTTCCTCCCCAGTGTTCAGGTAACCTTTCTGTCTGAGCCACGGGACAGAGTGCCCACAGGAACTCGGGAACTGGTGAACGTTAGGCATGTCGTCTGTGACCGAGCCACACTCAAGGAACACAATCACAAGTGGAGGAGCACACTTAGGCAGTGCGGTGATGTTGGCAGGTTCATCCCGTCTTACAGGCAGGCAAATAAAATCTGGGAAAAAGGCAAGGATACGTCCAGAGAGGTCCAGGCATTTCCTGATGGGCCAAGGCTTAGCACATCCTCTCCACAGTGCCTGCTGACAAAGGAAAGAAAAACATCATTTACAAATCTCTGTGAGCAGAGGCTGTAGAGCCTGGTCTCTCTTTGGGGCTGCCGCCTGCCTATGCCCAGGATGATAGCTTGGCAGATCTGGAAGACCAAAGGTCTGCAGAGCAAAGCCCCCCCCACCCCCCTTAGGCTCTGTCCACCCAGCAGAGGCCTGAGCCCCGGAGATGCCTTTTGTCACTGTGGCCAGCAGGGGGCACTCCAGGACAGTAACTTCCCAGGCCTCCACCACAGGTGACTAGATGGCCAGATGTTTTCCACACGCCGCATTTGGACAAGTGTTTCTCCACCCGATATCCTTGAGCAGGCCTGACCCTTCGGAAACAGTGTTGGAAGTCCTGGAAGAATAGAATTTTGGTAAGATGAACAGGTAGTCAATCCACTTATCAAACAATCTATCAGAGGCTCTTGGGGTTGAGGTGAGGGGGTGTTGATTCAAAGGGCTTTCCAGGGAACCCCTTTAATCATCCACCAGGGTGGGTTTTGTCCAATCCGTTCTCTCAGGAGAGCCCTCACTCTCAGGGGTCTGCATGGGAGTGGATGTGAAACATCAGAA
Source organism: Chionomys nivalis (assembly GCF_950005125.1). NCBI lineage: Eukaryota > Metazoa > Chordata > Mammalia > Rodentia > Cricetidae > Chionomys > Chionomys nivalis. The sequence continues at coordinate 39,959,313 of NC_080096.1, read as the reverse complement.
CCTTTAACTTAGTTAGACCTGTTTGTATTCGTCTACATTTTGCATTGGGGCTTTTTACCTTTCTTTCATTCTGTGTGTTCTACTTTCCTGCTTCCTCCGTGTCTGGCTGCCTGGCCCCTAGCATCTTCCTGTCCTGTACTTTTCTTTCTCCTTGAGCCTAAATCCCTCCTCCTCCCTACTCTCCTCCCTCACTCTTGACCATTCATTCTTTTATTAGACCAATCAGGTGCCTTAGGCAGACCACATAACACAGCATCTTTCCATAGTTAAACTTTACATAGTTAAACAAATGCAACACATCCTTATGTAATTAATTAATATTCCACAACAGCTTCCTGTCCATTACCAGTTCTTTCTTGTCCCTGGCAAGTTTGGCCACTTCTTCTGGCATCAGCCTGGAACAGCTTGCCCACTTGGAAAGAGGCATAAATGTCCTGGAGGGAACCTCTGTCCCTGCCCACAGGGCATGTGGTCAAGGTGGGGCACATGCTTGCTTCATCCAGACCTCCAGCTGGAACCACACACACATCTGTGCCTTGGTAACTAGGGACATCCACACATGCCAATCACAGTCCATAACACTGGCTGCACTGACAGGGGAGACAGACTGAGCTTCCTGCTGACCTTGATGTGGAAAACTTGGAGCCCACTGTACTGACTGCCAACAGACAGAAAAGCAGGGGCCCGAGCCCTCTCGACAGGGTTCCGTCTCCTGGGTCCAGGCACGACAGTTGAACCCTGAACCCTTTAGTCATATGAGCCTATATACTCAATCTTTTTCTTCAGCCTATTTCAGCTGACAACCCCTTAGGGGGAGTCAAATGACCCTTTTACAGGGGTCAGCTAAGACCACCAGAAAACATAAATATTTACATTATGATTCATAACAGTAACAAAATTATAGTTATGAAGCAGGAATGAAAATAATTTATATTGGGGTCACCACGACATGGGAAACAGTTTTAAAGGGTCACAGCCCTAGGAAGGGGGAGTACCACTGACCTAATATGCATTAGGCTTGCCGCCTACAGCTAAAAATCTTTTGCCTCTAATGAAACCTTTCAGAGGACCTGAGGTTGGACAAGTATCAGGCAGCTCTGAGAAGAATTAAGCTCATGCCCTCAGTGGGGTCCCTGACGGACTGGATCTGTGGAGAGAGGAAGACAGAAGGGTGCAGAGTACAGCACCAAGGCACCAGGACACTGTTCTCAGAGGCAGAGGCTGAGAAGCTGCACGGGTGTGGAAAGACACCAGGTTGTCCTTCGCAGATGCAGCTTGTGGAGCAGGACCCCGACCCTGCACCCGTGAGCTGCTGTGTGCATGGCGCCCAAAGCCCTTGGCCTGAGGAGGTGGCGGGTGGTCAGTGGAAGGCGTATCCAGCAGCCTTACGAATGGGGACACGACTGGACACAGGAGGGGAGAATCCGGAGCCCAGGCCTAGTCATGTGGAGTAGGAAGAAAGCCTGAGGACTGAAAACCAAGGGGTTTGGGTTGTTCCAGAGAATCCCACTACAGTCTCTGGTAGTCACTTATGAGCACAGTGACCAGCAGCCTGTCGACATTGTAAGGGCAAGGACCATGGCTCTCTTAGTCCTAGGACATCCTCAGACGCCACCTCCCCGAGCTGCAAGTGTAAGTGAGGGAGAAAGGGGAATACAGGAAGGCTGGCGGACTTAGATGGGAGCTTGATCCAAGTCTCAAAAAACAAAAACAAAAAGCAGATTGGGCCATTAGGAGACCAGGCTGCTGGGCACTTAGAACCGGCTCCTTTGTCTGGCACCTCTGTGAGGCTTGTCTTCTCCAGTTTGGGGGGCTAGCATCCTCCCCCACTCCTTTCTCTGCCTTATGCTGTCTCAAGTCACAGCCAGCAAGGAGCTGGCAGGGAAACAGGTGGCTCTACTTCCCTTTCCTTTTAAAGCCTTTGCTATAGGTGCCCGCTCAGCACCGGGCCCCAGCCTGAGCCCTCTGTCTGCTCTCTCTCCATCTCTTCAGCGGTGTCTCTGCTCCTGGGGCTTCCCTGACACTCCCTCTGCTAACCTCCACACCGTCTGCTCCAGTCTGGGTCTCTCTGACCTTCAGACACACCGCCAGTGGCCGCTGGACAGAAGCCAGGACGCCAGGCGTGAAAACACACATTTGCAAACTGGAAGGAGGTGTCTTTGCACGCACCCGCTCTTTGTGCCCTCTGCCTTGTGGGAGAGGGGCACTGTGCTCTGACCTCCTGATGGTTCTTACACTTTGTCCCCAAGCCCAGGCTTCCTTCTCCTTCAGTCTTTGCCATTCAGGACTTTCAATAACTGCTTCCTGTTCATTCCTAATTGTCCTTCTTTGTCTCCTGCCATGTCTGATACTGGCATCTCCCTCAATCATAGCTCAGAACCATTTCTCAGGGTGGTAACATGGAAAAGGGATGTGAAGGCATGAGAGTGCCACCCTCATGCATGGGGCTAGTGCCCTTTGACCCCTTCTTCCAGGGAGGACAAAACAAGAGCAAGCCTCCAGAAGGCCCTTCAAATTCTGCTGGTGCCTCGATCCTGGACATCCCAGCGTTCAGAACTATAGGCAATAAATGTGTTTTATTTCTCAGTTAGTCTCCAGTGTGTCTTTGTAGCTGCTTGGATAGATTCCGACAACCCACCAAGCTCCCGCAATGACGCTGTACCAGAGCAAGGGGAAAGCATCTTCCCCGCAGCCGCTCCCCAGACAGAATCAAAGAGCCTGCAGCTGCCCTTCCCCAAAGTGGCCTCAGTTACTCCCCCTTCCTTCCCAAGCCCTCCCTGGGCATCAGACGCTACCTTGCCTAAACGGATTGAGTGTGCAGGTGGATATCTGGGGTGATAGGATGGACACCAGAGGCCAGGAGAGGCAGGTGACACCTTCAAACCCAAGCTGGTTGCACTCCTTGGGGGCTGACATAGTGGAACTTGAACGTCAGCCATCTCTCTGAGTGGGTGGCAGTATCATCTTGTGCTTTTAATTTGCATATCCCCAAAGAGTCATGATGCTGAGCGTGTTTCCAGGAGCCCGTTTTTCACTCACATACCTGCTTGGGTAAGGGACCAGTTCAGATCTTTTGCTCAGTTTTAAATACGGAATTTATCGTCTATGGAACTGCAAGAGGTTCTTTGTAGAAGCTACTCCTTGTTAAAGGTCTCTTATATTTACCTAAATCTCTGTTGGGATGGACAATTCACAGAGCTCAAATTTCCCCCTTTTACAACCCTTTAGAGCAGTTGCGAAGCTGTTCATCAGTTATGGCTATGTCTGCGTATGGATCATTCGAACAGAACATAGTTTTTCTTCTTTCGACTTTAAAGATATTATTACTGTGTGCATGTATGTATACACACGAGTACCATGGCCCACATGTGCAGGCGGCTGTCTCCCCCACCTTACATGGATTCTGGGGGCTGAGCTCAGGTCTCTAGGCTTGGAGGCAAGCGCCTCCCCTCTGAGGCATCTCAACAGCCTCATGCAGCAAGTTAACACAAGCATTTCTCACATCGCTGTAAGGCTTGTGGCTATTTTCAAGACCGTGACCCAAGTTTCATTGACCTATTCTTGTGTCTGGACAATCCACAGTCCAACAGTCAGAGAAGGGTCCTTGCCACCCCAGGATCTCCACCTCCCGCCTCAGACCATGCCTGTCACCCTGACGCACTTCCTCACTGGAGACATTCTGTACTGTAAGCTTCAATGAGGCGGTGATTAAGGACTATAGAAAAAGTGTTTTTCAATTTAAACCTTTTTTTTTTTCCTGAATGGAGCAGGTGTCTGGAAGCCACAGTCTTAGGGATGAAAGGATCACATTATTCTTCATTTTCCTATAATTAAACTCATCCACTTTCTGAATGAGGCCCTATGCCAAAATATTAACCGTCTTCCCACTTTAGGAGCCCATAGTCTGGGCACCAGGACATCCTTGAGCCCAGTGCAAGGCTATGGTTGCTTGACCCCTGTTCTAGAAGGACTTCCTTCCCACTGGTGCTGTGGCAAATGCGGGAGGAGGTGAAGGATGCCAGCTAGGAGAGGATCAAAGGCAAACTGAGCCATGGCATAATGCTAGTTGCTATTGTTTGTTAAAACTCGGTGCTAAATGCTTACTCCTCACAGAAACCCCATGAGGAACGGACGGGGAGTTGTTATGGCCAAGGCCACACAGCAAGTTAGTGTCACTTCTGGGGGTCCAACTGCCCACTTCTTGTAGATGTCAACTCTTCTTTGATTTGCTGAGATAACAAATACCCTTCCACCCTTCTGTGTACAAGAAAACCAAGGCAGCAAGGGGGCTGGGACAGCACAAGAACTGCTGAGCACCAAGGACAATGCCAGTCCTGGACATGACTGAAGGGAGTCGAGTGAGCCCCCTCCCCATCACAGGTATCTGCTGTTCCCACACCCACACCAACCCCCTAAGCCAAGCCCAGAGTCCTTTTTCTACCCCCAAAGACCGGACAATTCTTCAGTGAGCTCTGCCATTATACTACCAACCAACACCGCCAGTGTGTTGTGTGCAGAATTCCCTTAGGGAATTCTCTGGGTGTTAGTCTTCCAACTCTCCCAGTGATGATCCAGAGACGAGAGCGTAGGAGATGCTTTGTGCAAGGAAACCGATGGAGTTGGGGTTTGTACCCTTCTGCTGTCCTGACCTGCAACTCACCAGTACTCACTGAGCCAGTGGGAGACAGAGGGTGCTCTGTGCCTTCTGGGGGCGGGACGGGGAGGATCAGGCAGATAGCGGATATTGCGGTCTTAATCCACAGCAGCCCTGACGACACAGCTCAATTCTCAAGCTTCCTCTAAGCCATTCTGTGGATTGATTCCAGCTTGTATGGGTCAGCGCCTTGGTGAGCAGTAACAAAAACAGATTTAATGAACTGAAGCAGAAGAGGGTTTGCGGTAAGGAGAGCAGTTTGAGCCAAGGCTGGCCAGGCCAGTGAGGATCAGCCACACTGTTCGTTTGTCTGCAGATGATTCCCCTGCCTGGCACTCAGCATTCCACCTCCTCCGTCCTCCTCCATCTGCAGGTCCCTGTAGTCATCTCCATCGAAAATATTAATAACAGCTCAGCCTCATTGAGCCTTGCCTCATCCAGGCATGTGCTAAATGCTTTCCTAAATTAACTCTCTTTCTAGACAAAGAAACTGAGGCTGGGAAGGGCAAGACTAACAGCTAGTAGACAGAAGACCCAGGAACCCCACCCACCACCCCTGACTGGATCATTCCGAGCCTGCATTCTAACCAGTGTAGTTCTGGGCTGAACCCATGTCCCTGGTATCAAGCAGAAAGAGTCCAGTGTGGTGGCACACACCTTTAATTCTGGCACTTGGGAGGCAGATACAGGTGGATCGATGGGTTAAAGGCCAGCCTGGTCTGCACAGTAAGTTCCAGATCAGCCAGGGTTACACAGAGAAACCCTGCTTCAAAAGTGAAAGAAGAAGAGGGGGGAGGGAGGGAGGGAAAGAGGGAGGGTGGGGAAGGGAGAGAGAAGAAGAAGGAGGAGGAAGGAGGAAGAAGAGGAAGAGAGAAGAGATCATTTAATCTGTTTCCAAAGTGGGAGGCATGGCCTTGTGTCTCACTCTGGAACTGATGGGTGAGGATTCAGGTGCGAAGCAAGCTCTCATGTCAGTTGACCCCCACTAGGCTCGAAGGACCCCATAAAGATTGTTTGCCACAATCTGTTCTCAAAACCTTAAGCCCCCCAGTGAGGATCTAAGAGGGTAGGGCTATTCCAAGGTTCCATGGGTAAAGATGGTTCATGGGGACTTTAAGCAGGAGTTCTCAATTGCCTGAGAGCCTTGTCCACAGAGTCTGGGAAGCCACAGCCCAAGCTGGTGTCAACAGCCTTCACGGCCTGAGCTGTGGCATCGGTCAGCTGCCTTCCTGAGAGACTGTGGTGGTGGTGGCGGCTTCCCCAGCCCTGCAGGCACAACTCAAGGAGAGCAGACAGAGCTGCTGTCTTCTTCTGGCATTGTTCAATGTCAGCAGGAGAGAAGCAAAATCAGCCCAAAGGGCTATTTAATTGCAATTGGAAAAAAAATCATGCTTTTTTTTCCAAGGAAGAAAAGGCGAGTTTTCCATCCCTTCAGTTTCCAGTGTGACGCTGTATCTGCTGATTCGGCCTCATTCAAAGCACATTCGTCATTCCAAAAAGTGCCAGTCAAGCGACTGCCTTGCCTCAAGTGTTCCCAAGCCCAGTTAGGCATGGTGCAGGCTACTGACCCCCATAGAGCAAGCACTAAGTGGAGAGGCACTCCCATCTCCCGCCCCCCCCAAAATGCTGCCTGGTTCTTCATGTCTCCCCGGGGCAGTAGGAAAGTCAGAAGTCCAAGTCCCTGGTCACCCTGGAACCTGGCTCCCTCTCTGAGAAACCACAGGACGGAGGACAGAGAGAAACTGCTCCTTCTGTCTCGGCTGCCGTTCCTAAGTATTCAAGGCTTTATTTACTGGCCAAGAGTCGGTCTATTCAACAAGCTCAGCACAAAATGTCCCCTCTCCCCTGCTGTCTACAAGTCTCCCAGGTTCCCTTTGGGTCACACATTTGAATGTTGAGAGCAGTGGTAAGAGTTCACACACCTCCCTGTTGTAAAATTCTGCCTCCTGGATACTCTGTGTGACCCCTACCCCTGCTTTATGGAGGAAGCATACACTGGTAAGTAACTGGTCCAAGGTCACACAGCTGGCAAACAGGAGATTCAGACTCAGGCTACCAGGCCCAGATATGAACTCTTAACCCTCACTAGGACATTCTTATGGAGTCAGAAACTATCCTCAAAGCAGGGTAGGGTGGTGCAGACCTGTAAACCCAGCTACAGCAGCTGGGGCAGGAGGATCACAAATTCAAGGCCTACCTGGCCTGCATGGCAAGTTTAGGTCAGGCTAGGATACACAGTGAGGTCACAGCCAGTCTGGGTTACGTAGGGGGATCCTGTGTCAAAATGAAAACTTTTTAGAGGGCTGAGAAAATAGCCTAGCATACAGAAGGCCTTGGGCTCAGCCTCCAGTACTATAAAACAAACAACTCTGCAAAGAGATGGCCTACACTCTGGTGGCCTCCATGTTCTTATCCTTCCACCCAACAAACATCTACTGAGTAGTTGAATAAGGAAATGAATGAGTAAATGCGATGTGGGATTTCCCTCTGTGTGCTGTGATTACTATTAACCAATAAAGAAAGTGCTTTGGACCTATAGTAGGGCAGAACTTAGGTAGGCGGGGAAAACTAAACTGAATGCTGGGAGAAGGAAAGGTGGAGTCAGAGAGAAGCCATGTAGCCCTGCCAGAGACAGACGCTGGAACTTTAGCTGGTAAGCCACAGATTAATAGAAATTGGTTAAATTAATATGTAAGAGTTAGCTGCTAAGAAGCTAGAGCTAATGCGCCAAGCAGTAATTTAATTAGTAGTTTTTGTGTGATTATTTCAGGGGTCTGGGCAGCTGGGAAACAAACAAGCACCCCTCCCTACTACATAAATGAAGTGAAAACTAGGAACTGCTAGAGACGTCACAACACAGTGGTATGAACGATGACTCTATTTCTTGAGTGCTTACTGTATGCTATGCACATACACCCACTCAGTAAGAGTTTGGCAGCTGCTACACTTGGGTCAGAACCCTTCACATATTTTTTTTGTCTGTGACACTAGAAAATATGTTTTATACACACATACGTACACACACACTGAGAGAACAGTACTATAAAGCAATATTTACCCTTCCCAGTTGTGACGTATGACAATAAGTTTCTCCCTTAGCCTAGTCTATCAAAATGAAATGCTAATGGTGACATATGAAGTCAATTTCAAGGCCCGTTGGTGGGTCATGCAGTGTGGAAAATGTCAGTTCATTGAAGGCTGTGCATTGGGAAGCTAATCTGAATCCTGCTCTCAGCTCTCACCACCTCTGGATACGTGCAAGAGCCCCATCGGCAGGGTTTTTGTTTGTTTTGTTTTGCCCCTTTTCCCCCAAGACAGGATTCCTCTGGGTAGCCGTGGCTATCCTGGAGCTCTCTCTGTAGATCAAACTGGCCTTGAACTCACAGAGATCCACCTGTCTCCGCCTTGGGAGTGCTGGGATTAAAGGTATGCGCCACCACCGCCCGGCAAAGGCAAGTTGTTATTGTTTCTACTTTTCAGATGAGAAAAGTGAGGCTCAGGGAGGCTGAGGGGCTTAGCAATGCACACTGATATATCAGTCAGTCACTGGCACAGAACTGGGCACCTTGGGGTGCAAACAGTAGACCCCTGCTTCTCAAAGTCTGTGGGTGTGCTGGGACGGCCAGCTGGGACGTAGTCTTTCTCCGTCAACAGCCCCTCTGCTTCACACCCGCCATCTTCCAGCTCACGGGAATGCACTGCTGCACTTTCAATTAAGGCTTGGGCTTGTCGGAAGAAACGGCTGCAGACCTGTGCGGATCAGCACCCAGCACTACCTGGTTCACGCAGACAGTTCTTTCCGTCAAGCAAAACCCACACCGAAAGTCATCCATATGCATGCCCTAGGGCAAGGTTTTCAGTTCTTTGTTCCTGTGTTTCCAGTGAGTCCTGTCCTCTGAGAAGGAAAAAGTAGGGGAGAGAGGGAGAGTCCAACGGGGTGGAAGGGTGGGCAAATGACCCAACGTGTCTGAGCTGAAGTTGTGTCACCTTTAAAACAACGACACGGACAAATACATTTCAACACACCGCTGAGTGACAAGCTCAGGGCACAGCATGCTGTGCAGTCTCATCTTTGCAGCGTCGCATGTATTTAATGTAGGTGCATGTGCTCACGTACCGAGCATGGGAGCCGGTGGAGAATCGTTTGTTCGGATCTCCCTAGCATTTCCCTCTCTCTGCATGGCTGCGGTCCCGAATGCAAGCTGTGGCAGGAGGACATGTGACACCCACTCTCAGAGGAAGAAACAGGGCAGTCATGTTTTGTCAAACAAAACCCAAACTACCAGACCTACGTCCTGCTCCCAGTGCCCTGAGAGGCAGTCCAGGAGGCCGTCTCTACTGCTGGCTGGTGGCCTTCTCTGGAGGCCTGGCCTGCTTTATCTCCCAGATAAGGTAAACACTCCCTCCACATCCCGGCTGCGTCCTCATCCCTCTGCCCAGCGCCCTAACACTGGACATCTTATCATTCACATTCCACTTCCCGTCCCCATTCCCAGGACCTCTGAAAACGGTGAGTTGATTTTCCCAGACACCTCATGAGGCTGAAATTTTCTTTCATTCATTCATTTGCCACATAGCTACCATTCATTCACAAATATTCGCTCTGTACCAAGGCCTGTGGGGGGTTGCCAGGAACCCAGCGATAAGTCAGGTGCCAGTCCTTAAAATACCCCCAGCCTAAACAGTGGCACAAGCTGTGCCAGGAGCACAGAGGAAGTCTCTGTCCTGATCTAACCCCCAAGTCCAGAAATAGTGGAACAGCATCACCTTATTACACAGACGGGGCACACAAAGGCCACATTGTCAGAGCCGGGGGGGGGGGGGGGGTTGGGGCTCAGAGGCCTCTGTCACAGGTGACAAATACACGCTGTATTATTGTCTCTCCTCCCTTGTCATGACCATGGCAGACATTAAGAATCGCACAGGTGTCTTATCTTTCCCTGGGAACCTTTGAATCGATGTCAGTATGTCCGCTTCTTGGTTTCCAGATGCCAAAATTTGCAGATGCTCGAGTCCCCTATGCGGAATGACGCAATATTTGCATCTAACCTACACACAACCTCCTGCATGCTTGAACACATCTTTAGGTAACTTACAGTACTTAATGTGATGTAAATACTATGTAAATGACTGTCACAATGTACTGTTTAGGTAATCAAAAAATATCTGTATATGTTTAATACAAATGCAATTTTCTCCCCATCGCCGGTTGATTGAATCTGCAGTTTAGGAAACAGGGGCATGAGATGCAGCTGCAGCTGGGGTGTGTGCCAGTCCCAGCCTGCCTGGGAAGTGCAGAGGCACTGCAGCTGGCGTGTGTGCCAGTCCCTACCTGGCTGGGGAGCTTGGAGGTGCTGCAGCTGGCGTGTGTGCCAGTCCCTACCTGGCTGGGGAGCTTGGAGGTGCTGCAGCTGGCCTGTGTGCCAGTCCCTGCCTGGCTGGGGAGCTTGGAGGTGCTGCAGCTGGCCTGTGTGCCAGTCCCTGCCTGGCTGGGGAGCTTGGAGGTGCTGCAGCTGGCCTGTGTGCCAGTCCCTACCTAGCTGGGGAGCACAGAGGTATTGAAGATCATCTGGTGACTTACCTCCCTATTCATTGCTGTTGGGCTCAGCAGAGTCAATTTAGAGACGATCGTGTGCAGCTCCAGCCTGTCTCTGGGAACCACCAACAAATCAACTCTTGCTGATGGCAGGGGAGGAGAGACAGCCCTCTGCTGGAGAGATCCATAAGGCCTGTGGCATGTGGCTTTTTGGCAGGCTTCATAAATTGCCCAGAGGATTAGGAAGGATAAATAAGCCGGAAGATGCTAGGCCCACACGTGGGAACAGGTCCAGCTTGGATGTATTTCATTTCTGATCATACCAGAGCAGAGTAAGAATTATGGATGTAGTAGATAAACCTACGCATTTGTGCCTGGTGATTTACTCTGTTCACTGCTGTCTCCAGTACCCCATGCCTGCCTTGCTCCAACCCCACTGCTACCGCTGTCTCCAGTACCCTGTGCCTGCTGCCTACAACCCCACTAAATCCAGCTGCCTAAGGAACTACTTCACACTGCGACATGCCAAGAACCTTTCCAAAAGCATGCCTTGTTGCCATGGGTGCTTGCAGACAAGGGTTTCCCAGGGCTATGACCTTACTGTGTGGACCACAGTAAGGCTCGAGGGCACTGGACATGTGGCTCATATATGAAGCACAAACACTCATATCCATACCCATGCCCCAGCTCTCATAAGCCCATGCACATGTGAGCCCTTAGGAGTTGGACAGAGACTTTGGAGTCACGTGTATTTGAATTTGAAGCCTAACCCCACACTTATGAGTGTGGTTGGGAATCTGGATGAGAAATTTAACTGCTCTCACCTTGGCACCCTCGTGTGCTTATGAAACCTGCTTCACAGGCTCTCATGGGATGTGCATAGCTCATGGTACCCAGATGATGTTTTCACTACGAATGTCATTGACAAGGTTCGTATCTGGAACTAGGATAATGAGCTTGTCTCCTGGGGCCTGTTTAAGTTACCTGGGGTTTTAACTTACTGTTAAGCCAAGTTCACACAGTTCCCAGATGGACAGTGTACAAAGTATTGAGTGGATGGGTAGAGGAGTGAGTAGGTGATGGATACGTGGATGGATGGATGATGAATGGATGGATGGATGGATGGATGGATGGACAGATGTACAGACAGACAGACAGACAGATGGACGGATGGATGATGAATGGATTGATGGATGGATGGATGGACAGATGTACAGACAGACAGACAGATGGACGGATGGATGGGTTATGGGCAGGTGAATGGATGGATGGATGAGTGAGTAGATACAGATGGTGAACTGGTTGAGTTTTTGTCAACTTGACACAGATAGTTATCTGGGAAGAGGAACCTCAGTTGAGAAAATGTTTCTACCCGATGGCCTGTAGGCAAGTCTGCAGGTCATCTTCTTTTTTTCCCATTTATTTATTTATTTTTAATTAAAAATTTCCACCTCCTCCCATTTTCCTCCCCCCACCCCATCCCCTCCCTCTCCCTCTCCAGTCCAAAGAGCAGTCAGGGTTCCCTGCCCAGGTCATCTTCTTGATCAATGACCGATGTGGGAGGGCCCAGTTCACTGGCAGGTGGTCCTGAGCTATGTATAAAAAAACAAGCCGGGCGGTGGTGGCGCTCGCCTTTAATCCCAGCACTTGGGAGGCAGAAGCAGGCGGATCTCTGTGAGTTCGAGACCAGCCTGGTCTACAGAGCTAGTTCCAGGACAGGCTCCAAAACCACAGAGAAACCCTGTCTCGAAAAACCAAAAAAAAAAAAAAAAAGCTAAGCAAGCCAGTAAGCAGTGTTCCTCCGTGACTTGGGCTTCAGTTCCTGCCTCCAGGTCCTGCCCTGACTTCCCTCAGTGATAGAGTGTGATGTGAGAGTCATAAGAAGACGAGACAAACCCTTTTGACCCCAAGTTGCAGCAGTCATGGTGTCTATCACAGCAACAGAAACCCACCTGAGCCAGATAGGTAGACTGTCTTAATGGACGATGGAGGGTAGGTATGGAAGAGAGCAGGTGGCGGATATTCAGAGAGGCACAGAGATGTCTGAATGGGTTCTATTTCTGGAACCAGAAACATCACAGCGTGGACTTGGACCTGGCCAAATTTGACCTCCCTAATACCAACCTGAAAAGTAGCAATCCTGCTTTCTTATGTAACCCACTACCCAAATGCATTAGAAAGCCTCCGTAAAGTCCTTGTTAGATTTCCCAGTTGGCTTTACCTAGCTCTGCACCCTGCTTTCTTTCTCCTGTGTCCGGGCTGAAACCTTTACTTTGGAACTCAAGGTTACCATGCTAGGCTTTCAGTTGGGTACAGCAAGGTGTGGCACTGGGGTCGTATTGCCTGGGAAAGTCAGAAGCCCTACCGGGCTGGGCTGTGACAGCAAAGGCACATGGGAGATGGATACTTGGTCTGCACCAGTGACGAGAAGCTTCTGGGTCCATTCACACAGGCAGAGTGTTCAGGGCTGTGAACCCTTAGCTCAGCTGAGCCATGGGCACCGGGCACATGGGCACTTGGCAAAGGAAAGCTTTTATCTAAGGTTGCCAGTGACCGCGTTTGGCCATGGGACATCTCGGTCAGCTTCCCACAGCAGCATGGGGGCAGCTTTCCTCCTTCTCCTGCAACTAAATTGCTTTTCATGAGTCCAGACAGTTCACAGGGAGTCGTTGCCTTTAGATTGGTGCTGTCTGGTATCTGAGAGGTGCAATCTTCCTGCTATGCAGGCAGTGGCGGGAGAGGTTCTGAGGAACCACAGCAGCATGGAACCACAGAAGCCCAAGCCTCAGAGGGGAGAGATGATGTCAGAGTCACAGGAGGAGGCTAGGAATGGGCCTTGAAGGAGCCAGGTGCCAGCCACCCATTTTGCTAGTTGTGACATTGGTTTCCTGTTCTCTAAAAGGAGCCATGGTGGCATCTCCCACCTAGTGGTGCCAACCCCAGGATTAAACAAACAGTCCTTAACAATGGGAGCAAAGCTTGCCCCAACAGGGAGCTCTACAGCTAACAAAGCCTTTCCCCTCCCAAGAATAGGCCTTAATAGAGATTCCCACCACCTCCCTGGTCTGGGAACTGCACCTCAGTGTCCACCCACCAGGAGCTGGTGTTCATTGTTCCTTTCTCCTCACAGGGACTACTCCCCTCCCTTCCAGAAGGACAGTGAAGTGTGAGCTCCAGAGCCAGCACAGCTGGAGGGCAAGTTTAGTGACAGGCAGGGAGGAGTACAGGATGCTGCAGAGAATGCAGACTCTCCTGGCCTAGAGGCAGTCAGGAAAGTGTCACAGTCGGGTATGGGCTGCGTGCTTCAGAGAAGGCCTACAGGGCTCCTGACATCCACTGTGAGGGAGGTCTGCTCACACACCTCCGTTTTGCAGAAGAAGGAGCTGAGCTGTGCAGGAGACAAGAAGTACATCCCAGACCCAAGGCTAAGAGGTGGCAAAGCCAGTGTCCAGGTCATTCTGGCTGAGGTGGGAGTAGAATACGGGTAAGCAGACAAACAGTGACGTGGGTCTTCCACAGACAGGTGGACAGGTGGGAGGGAGATGGAGCGTGAATGAGATTGGAGAGTTAGCATCAAAAAGCAAAGACAGAAACCCGTACCTCGCTCAGCGGTTTCCTGGCCTGACTTCCCTGGGCCTCCGTGCCAGGCGAAGGAGACCTTTCGAAATCTCCCTGGAGCCTTGGGAATCTGGGTCCTAAGCAACAATGGAGAGTAGCACAGTGGACAATGAATGAGGCTAATCCACCATGGTGGGGCTCCCTTCTTCCTGTCTAGTCTGTTCTTTCTGTCTCCAAATGTGTGAGGGCAGAAACCCAGGGCCACCTGGGAGGAAAGCCGTGTGAGAAGTCTTGCCTGGCTGGATCCCTGTAGGAGAGGCCCTGGGTCTCCACTGTCACCGCGCACTCCTGCTGAGAGAGGTATCCGGGTAAAGGGCTTTGGGGTAACGGGTGGGCATCCCTGGGGCTCCCGGGTGGACCAGCCCAGTGCCACTTGCTCATCATCAAAGCTCAGCCTCCTCCATTATTCACCAGACCAGCTACCCTCCTCCCGACTCCCCGACTCCCGCCTCTCTCTGGACCACTCCTCTACAGGCTCCTGTTGCCTCTGGAGCCTTGAAGATCAAACGAGTCTCTCTCCCTAAGCCTGTTTTATTTTTAAATAGACTCATTTCCTTCCTCATCTTCTAGTCCATCAGCAGGGACAGGTTTTTGTTTTTTTTTTCCAGTTGCTGAGACCTAAAGCCTTGGATGTTTCTCTCCTCTCACATCCGCCCATCAAATCTTCAGTATCTTACCCATCTCCCAGCCAGGCCTGAACCTCTCTTCCTTCTCCTTGTTCCCTCATCCCCAGCCTGCTTCTTCTCAGCTGAGCAGCTGCAATGAACCTGCTCAAACCTTGGATATGTACAAAACAAAATTAAAAACCCAAAAATGGGCCCGGTGGCAACACCTGTAATCCTAGCACTCCAGAAACAGAGGAGGGAGAGGGCCACAAGTTCAAGACCAGCCTGGTCTACATAATAAGTTCCAAGGCAAACAGAGCTACAAATGACTCTGTCTCTAAAATCAAACAAAAATAAAAGCAAAAAAACCATTTAGGCTCAGGACTCTGTATGACTGTCAGTTCACTGGGTGGGGTAAAACCTAAACCCTGGACCCCTTCTGCCCTGACCCCAATAGCTGTCTCCTCTCTGAGCCCAACACCCATTTACTAACTCTGCCTCCTGAATGTGCCTGGAACGTATTCTCACCTCAAGCTTTTCCTAGAAATCCCACCTAGGTACCTACTCTGTGCGGCCCCAGCTTTAACCCTCCCCCTGCCCCCATGACACAGTATCATGTCTTCTGTTAGTATGCCCCATTGGGACTCAGCAGACGCAGAGATGTTTGAGTCTTCTCTGTCTTTGTGGCTCACTGCTGGGCATGTTGCAGTCACTCAGTACATTTATCGGATAAATAAAGCAGGTCACTAGAAACGTCTTTGTGGTAGACATGATCTACCATGTTGTAAAAAATAGGGAAACAGCAAAAAGGAAGAAAACTCATCATAGCCCTTAGTCGACCAAGAACATTTTGGAATGGCGGCTTCCAGTATTTGTCAAAATTTATATATGAATGTATTTGTTTATTCCACTATTCCAGGCCACCTCCAAATATCATCATTTTTTAAGATTTATTTTTAGTTTTAAGTTGTGTGTGTGTGTGTGTGTGTGTGTGTGTGTGTGTGTGTATGAGAGTGCAGGTTTCCAGGAAGGCAGACGACCTGAAACTGGGGTCGCAGGCAGGTGTGATACACCCCACATGGGTGCTGGGAACCACCTCAGCTCCTCTGCAAGAGCAGCAAGGGGTCCCAACATCTGAGCCAGCTCTCCCACTCCCCCCCACTCCTTTTCATAACTGACAAAAGGTGGTTATTTTTCAGACAAGGAGACCAAAGCCTGAGAAATGAAATATAAACAATGATTTTAATAATGGTCTGGTACTGGACGTGACCTTTTGTTGGGTTCTTTTCATTTGCTCGTGTTATAATACCATATACCCGTCTGTAAACAGCATTTTTAATGACTATAGAACATTTGCCAAGATGATATGCTATTATTTCCCTAACCAATCCCTTACTTTTAGAACTTGGGATATTTCCAGCTTATTACTATGAATAATTAATACTCTTAAATACAAGGCTTTCCCCCACATTCTGATTATATCCTTCATCCACATTTCTAGAAAGGAATATCCCAGGGATGCAGTTATGTGGATTTTTAAAAAAATGTGTCCTAAGGGCTTGGAATGCAGCTCATTGATAGGGGCTTGCCCAGCATACTCAGGCCCAGGGATCACTGACCAGGACCACAAAAAAAAAAAAAAAAATCAAAGGTTTATCTAATAATACAGCTGGGTATAGCATCACATACTTGCAAAGCCTATAATTTAACTATTCAAGAAATAGAAACCAAAAGGATCAGGAGTTCAAGGCCATTCATAGCTAGGTAGTGAGTTCCAGGTTATCCTGGGTTACACGGTCCCTGTGTCAAAATAAACTAATCAAGAAAAAATAAACTCTCCTGATGCCTGTCACCAACTCCATACTGTGACTCCGAGGTGAACATATGTTAGATTAAAGGAGAGGGGCTGCTGAGGACTTCTCTATTTTTTTTCTGTGGTGTCTTTGTCCTGCTCATGGCTAGACTAACCCGTGTTTCTCCAGTAGGTGAGGTTCTTGTTCATTATTGAGGCCCCAGCGCTCAACTGACTGCAACCCGGACCACTTCATTAATATTGCAGGCAGACCCTGAGGACCTAAATATTTGATCAGAGTGTGTGCAGGGCTGTCAGTGAGCTGCCTTCCCTCTTGGCTGCACCCGGGCAGCAAGCTTGAGGCCTGACTACCATCAGAAGTTGTGGTCAGTTGTCTGTGGAAAGCAAATCACTATGGGGGACAGGTTAAAACATATGATAGATATTACAGCAGCCCCAGGCTGTACCCTTGATATTCTGCATCCGACAGGCCTCGGCACATCCTGCCGTGGGAGCCCAAGGCCTGGGCCACTTGTCCTCATTTGTGCTCATTTATACACCTGGCTTTATTAAGCCCCTTCTGAATACCAGCGCTATGCTGTGCATTTTGTAGAGATTACTCCTAGTACCTTGGCTATGCGATTTAAACTGTTAGCTGTTTGTAATAACTGCATGCTGTTATTCATTAGCTATTCTTATCTCAGTTCTGCGAGGGAGGTCTGACCATTATTCCCATTTTAGAGCTGGGCAAACAGACTCGCAGACTTAACTAAGGAGCCAAGAGCCCTACTGCAGTCCTTGCCATTCATTCTGCACCTAGGTCTGGATGTGGATAACATGCCCTGGCCCAGCTCTGAGGCTGCTAGGACTCTATGTACCCGTGCAGCCTCCTCTCGTCCCAAGTCTCAGAACCCACTCCCTGCCTGGCTTCAGACACAGGGAAGGGAGTAGGAGGAAAAGCCTCCTGGGGCGAGCGCATCTGCCTTGCCCTTTGCCTGAGGGGGAAAGACCCTGTTTCTAGTGGAAGAGGACCACCCCACCCCAAGCTGGTATCTAGTCCCTCACCTGTCTAGGGTTCCAGGTCCTGACTGACAAGAGTTTGGAGAAAAAATGGGAATGAAGAGTGGGGATGACTGAGGGATGGTATAGGGCCAAGGATGATGAAAAAGGAGCCCAATGACGAAGCTATCCCTCAGGGACATCAATACAGGGCTGTCATCCCAAAATGAGACCCTCTAGAGCAGCCCATTCCCAGGCCCCAGGGAAGAATGAAGACCCCTGTGCTGTCAAGGTGACTCCGCAGGTAAGTACTTTTGGGGCGCGACATTGAAGGCCTCTGTTCAGCCCCTGAAACCTACAGTGCTGGTCAATCGACAGCTCTCGAAAGCGGTCTTCTGAGCTCTGCGTGTGCACTGCGATTATGGCCATGAGCACGTAGATACACACAAACACACACTAAGACTTTTGAAAAAAAGAGTTCTGCCCCGAGCAGGGACGCAGACTCACCAGTCTGCCTGAGGGGCACCTCCCCTCACCCTGGGCACCACGGCTTTCTGACTGAAGAACGTGCTGCCCCTGCCCTCTCCCGCTGTCTCTGCGACACTATGAGCTGCAGAAAATCCTAAGACTCTTAATCATCACCGCTTCCGGGGGAGCATACGCTGTGGAAATAGTGGAGGACGCTAGGCAAAGATTTAGCGCAACCGCGCTCATCACAGTGTGACAACGGCAGCTCTCTATCCTCGTGACCGGGCCCGTTCGTGCATACTGTCCCTGATTCCCTTCCTCAACATGTGAAGACAGCGGGCACCTTTCCACTCAGACCTTCCAAATGACCTGCCACCACAGTACATAGGAATCACACGAAGTATTCTGCCACCATCTGCCTCTGTCCCCTTTGACCCCACCTCCTTCCATCCCTAAATATTCCTTCTTTTCTGGCCCTCAGCTGAGGTGGCCGCCCCATCTCAGCTCATTCTGTGTCAACTCCCCTCTTTGAGTTTCTCAATAAATCCTATTATTTCCTAAGTTATTGATGATCCATTCAAAACTACAAACCCTGTGAGGACAGGGCCTGTTTGCCTCCCTGCTAGACCTGGAATGTGGCACACATGCCCCGAATTGTGAAGGGAAGGGAGGATGGAAAAAAGGGAGGAAGGGAGGAAAGGAGGAAAGGAGAGAGGGAGGAAGGGAGGGAGAGAGGGAGGGAGGGCAGAACGGAGGGCGGAAGGAAGGAGGAGAAAGGGAGAAAGGGAGAAAAGAAGGGAGGAAGGAAGGGAGTAAGATAAGAAGGGAGCCGGGCGGTGGGTGGCGCACGCCTTTAATCCCAGCACTCGGGAGGCAGAGGCAGGCGGATCTCTGTGAGTTCGAGACCAGCCTGGTCTACAAGAGCTAGTTCCAGGACAGGCTCCAAAGCCACAGAGAAACCCTGTCTCGAAAAACCAAAAAAAAAAAAGATAAAAGATAAGGGAAAGGGAGGAGGGACATGAAATAGACCTGGCAGGCTCTCTATGCCAGCCCTGGGCAGAACTTGGGCTGCATCTAAGAGTACAGATCCTGCTGCTACTGGGCCTGGGCCTGGGTACCACGGCAGGAATCCTTCACTAGTTTTATAGGTGAGCCACAGCATAAGAGACTGACAGGCGAGGGCCTGGAGGCCCAGCGCACCCCCTCCCCAGTCAGGTGAGACTGCCCACCCTACTTGGCATTCTGGTCGTGGCTCCTTCTCCCTCACACTTCCCATCATGCCAGAAGTGGGTTTGTGATAACATCCATATAAATTATTGAAGTGGCTTACTGGGAGGCCAAGATGAAACCCCAGGCTAATAGCCATGGTGAGGGGAGGGGGAGCTGGGTTTTCTGCACCTGCTGTGGTGTTCCCTCCCAATCTCCTCCCCACAGGCCTCAGCAGGATGTGGAGGCCGATCTCTATGAGTTACACCAGGTGACATGGCCTGTGTCCACTGCCAGGGCTTGAAGATCTCACTGAGGGAAGCCAGGCCGGGCCATAGTGAACAGCAGGGACCCCACTCCAGGAACCTCCCAAGCTTAGCCAATAATCACTTTCCTAAACATCAGGGCAGGGGCCCCTATTGGGGTGGACTGGAGGAGGGTTGGGGCACCCCTCTACAGAATGAAGGACCCTGGGAAGGGTGTAGCTGCTTCCTGAAGAAACACTGAGGGCACAGGAAGGGAAAAGCTGTGTGTTCTGGGGGCCAGGGGACTTCTGTGTGGCAGCGGAGGTGGAGGTGAGGTGTCTCTAAGGAACAGTGAGTTCACACCAGCTCCTGCCAGCCCTGCTTTCGGCAAACCCTGGTCATAGCATGACCCATGGCTCTGAGGCCACGTGGGTCCTCAGGTCCCTGGAAAGGCAAGAACCTTGGCACACCCATCTGAGGTTCAATAACCTCAGTCCCCACCCAGTAAATGTTACTGAGGGCCATTTCCTGCACAGGAGAACACGGCCCTGTTTGCAAGATTGTGTTCCTGCCTCCGCAATCACCAGCAGCTGCAACATTCTCCGCCACCAAGGCTCCTTTTGTGTCCCTGTGTTAAGTAACAGAATAGTCATCAGCCGGGAGGGTGGGCAGGGCCCAGCGACCTTGGGTAGGAATGGTAGTGGGAGGAAGGATTGTTAGCCCAGGAATAGGCACCTGAGCCTTATATTTCTTTCTACAAGTGCCCAAGACAAGTGGGTACCTAATTTGGCGGGCTCTATGCATCCTTCAAATGTGGATGTTTGGGAGATGATGCAGAGCAAATGGTGTAAGCCAAACAGGTAAAGGTCTGGTTTCTGGGTAACAGTCACGTGGCCCGGATGGGTGCCGGCCCTATCGGGGCTGCCACCTCCTAATATGAAGTCTAACATAAAGCATCTGCCAACAGTGAGGCTGTGTCCACCTCACCACAGCCTGAGAGCTATCACCTGGCTAGATAGGAAGTGAGCATGGGACCCACAGGTCCTTAAGGGAGAAAGTCCTAGCGTTGGGCGTCGAGCAAGCTGAGGACATGAAGGAGCCAGGCATGAAGCTGAGGCACATTCTGTCTTCAGAAACTCTTTTCCCTACTCCTTAGTTGTCCCACTGCCAGTGATGACCAGAGGCCCTGCTCTGCCCCTCCCCACCCCATGGGACACGACTAACATTTATGGGGTACCAGGGTCTCATTTAGTCCATGTGGGCAGGTATTGTCCCAGGGAAGAGATGAGGACATAGGCTCAGCCCACTGTGACTGACTGGAATAAGGCTTTAGAACTCTGCAACAGCTCTTGTATCAGAGTAGGGGTTGTTTTCCAAGCTTCAGGAGATCAGAGCTGACCTGGTCACCTTTTAGATCCATTGCTGGGAATTCTAGCCAAGGTTGCAGAGACTGGAGGTATCCAGGTTTCCTGGACTGAGGAGCTTTGCTCTATATCACAAAACAGGTTAGGAGAAGCCGAACTCCAGGACAAGGCTGTGTGGGGGACATGGAAGGAGGAGGAGAGGCCACCGGGCGCAGGTTTGGAGTCTGAACAGTGGCAGTGACAGCCTCTGTCCCCAGGCAAGGCAGGTCTGCACCACCTACCTGCCCTCCATTTCCCCAGAAGCCTGTGAGCACCAGGAGGGGGAAGGGTGGTGCCTGCAGCTGCATGGGGAGCCCTTGGTGGGAACCTCCTGGCTTCCCACTGAAAGACCAGAAGAAGGGAGCAATGAGCCCACACAACCTGTGCTGAGCAGGGCCCCAGAGACGTCAGCCTCATTTAATTCTCATGCCATCTGCTTTGTGGAATGGCTATGATAGTTCATTTATAGAAGAGAAACTGAGAACAAAAAGCGCCTGGGAAGAAAACAGTGTTAGCCCGCAGTCTGTGACTCCAAAACATTCAGGAAAAAAAAAATACATCTACTGAACATATATAAATTTTTCCTTTGCCATTACTCCATATAACAATTATTTACACTGCATTGTGCTGGCTGAGTGATAACCCACAAGTGAGTTAAAGTATGCAGGTGACTGTGTATAGGGGCCCCATATGAATGAAATGCTATACCAGTGTCTGAGTTAGGGGTTCTATTGCTGTGATAAACACTGACCAAAAGCATCTTGGGGAGGAAAGGGTTTACTTTTGCTTACAGTTCCATAGAGCAGTCTATCGCTGAGGAAAGTCAGGGCAGGAACCTGGAAGCAGGAGCTGATGCAGAGGCCATGGAGGAGTGCAGCTTACTTGCTTGCTCCTGCTGACTTGCTCAGACTATTTTCTTATCTTTTTCTTTTTTTAAAAAAACTTTTTTTGGAGACATAATTTCTCTGGCTGTCCTGTAACTTGCTCTGTAGACCGGGCTGGCCTCTAACTCATAGAGAGTCATCTGCCTCTGCCTCCTCAGTGTTGGAATTAAGGACATGTACCACCACCTGCTGGCCAGACTGTTTTCTTATGCACCCTAGGATCACCAGCCTTGGGGTAGTACCACCTACAGTGAGCTGAACCCTCCTCCATCAATCATCAGTCAAGAAAATGTACCACAGGCTTGCCCACAGGACAGTGGGCAACTGTGGATATCTCTTCCCAAATGATTCTGACTTGGGTCAAGCTCACATAGAACTAGCAGGCACAACAATTTTAGATATGTGTCTAATCTATTATTAGTAGTAAATAACAAGGCAAGGCATTCCAAGCTTGGGAACACCTGGACATGGGGCAGGGATGGTTAAGACAGTGCTTGGGGAATTGGGAGCGGTTCCCAGAGCCTGGAGCATGGTGAGGAATAAGGGAGGCCAGGCGGCCCTTTTGGGCTCCTAAGGGAACTGATAAGGGGAGGGGCTTGGAGACAGGGGAACAGGGAGGGCCTAGGGCAATGATAGGAGCTGGGTGTGAGCCAAGACCAGCTTATCAAGGACGCACACTGGCATTTAGCACACCTGAGTTTAAATCCTGTCTCGGCCATCTGTAGCAGGTGGACCTGGGAAGCTGTGTGCCGATCTAAACGCCAGCCTCCCCACCTGTCCTGTGAAGTGAAGCTAACCCATGCTGGCTAAGGGGGCTGTGCGGATGGCCCAAGGCTTCGCGTGTAACCTACTGACCTAGGAGCAGAAGTATTCTTATCCCAGCTCCCAAGAGACTGATCACAGCCTGGAGTAAAGGTCCGAGCTGCTCTATCCAACATGGGATAACAGATACACACAGACAAGCTGCCAGACCTGCTGTTTCCCAGTTTCCTTCTGCTCATTCTGCTTCCTCCCCACCTACCGTCTTCCACCCAGGCAGGATCTTTCATACGGACTCTCCATCCAAAGTCTGCTCCAGACAACTCCACCTGGGGCAGGCCCCCTGACATTCCAGTCACACAGCCTCCTCAAGATGGTCCATATGAACAGATCCTCCTGCCGTCAATAGTCTGGTCCCATCCCAAGGATGAGAAGGCTCAGCCCACAGGAAAGCAGTAGTCTGGGCGGCGAGTATGGAGGACCTTGCGAGCCAGGTGAATTGAGCGCTATGAGGGTTGGATGGTTTCACCAAAACCTCACGTCCATGTCCGGGTCTCCAGAACCTAGAAATGCTACCTTCCTTGGAAAGATGGTTGGTCTCTCACTTATTTGACTGCTGCTGCTGTTTTTGTTGCAGTTGTTTGGTTTGTTTGTTTGCCTTATACCTCAGAGCTGTTTTAAATTTCCAGAAAATTCAAGAAGGTAGTGTAGATGATGGTTTTCAACTTAAAATAGGGCCGTGCCTTGATAAAGTCATCAATATACGGAGAACTGCTCATGCCAAATCTCCTAAGACGTGGTCTGTGTTATGGTAGGCACTGAGTGGCTCCTGTAACTTAGGAAATACCAGGCTGCAGATGAATACCATACAGGACAGACACAGGGGACCCAAGTGGGTGTTTGTGGATGTGAGCAGATGCCAAAACATAATACCCAAAAAGTGCTGGCCCACTGCCCACCACACGGCACCAGGAGTTTCCCCTTCATCGTCTGATGGGCTGATGGTGGGGCATGGTTTTCTTTGGAGACACAGCATTAGCAGGGGTTACACTCCTGTCTCCAAAGGCAACATTGCACGATGCAGGACTTCTATCAGCTGTATTTCTCTCCCCCACTGTAAAGTGGGACAAACTGATGAAACAGCTCAGGAAGTCTGTGTCCCGCCCTCACCCTCCGGCTTCCCTTCTCCATCTGACCTTGGCTTGGGGACATTTGCTACAACTAATGAACCAGTGTTGACACATTATTGACTGAAGTCAATGCTTTATTCAGACTGTGTTAGTTCGTAGCCTAATGCCCTTCCTCTGGTATTCAGTCTGGGATGCTATGTAAGCTCTGTGGAGCCACAGACTTACCTTAGGCGGCTCTCTGGTTTTGACAACCTCTGGATCATCTTGGATGACCCTGATAGGTGAGAGACACTCCCCCCACCCCCTGTGTCTGTTGAGTGTTCATTCACTGGGAAGTTACTTGCTGTCTCACGAGCAATGTCAGGAAGGAGACCACAGAGGCAAACAGTTTTTTAAAAAATTTATTTTTACTATTATTTATTTTTAGACAGGGCCTAGCTGTGTAGTCCCAGCTGGCCTAAATCTCACTCTCTAGACCAGGCTGACCTCAAACTCACAGAGATTCTCTGGCCTCTGCCTCCCTAGTGCTGGGGCTAAATGTGTGCGCCACCACCGCCAGGCAGGAGTCACTTATGATAGCACTTTCAGCTTTCAGTGGTTGCCACCTTTTTATGACAAGGGTGCCCTGTCACTGATCTTGATCCAGTGGTTGGGATGGCATGTGTGGAGCTTCTCTGAAGTCAGGCTCTCTCCCATCTCACCCATCAAGCTGTGGGCACTTGAAGACAGGACACAATGTGGCCAACTCTTTGAACTGAAATATGCAGGGTGGGTCTTGTTTTCTAAAACCCAGTGCCAATAAGCAGGGACAGACACCCTTGTTTCCTCTGGGGGAGATGCAGAACCATATTGAGAGGAACAATCTGACACATTTGTCAGATGTTAAATGCACGTGACTTTTGACCCAGCAAGGCACTCCTGCAGAAGTGCCCACTCACAGCCTCAGGGACACCCTGGCAAGGAAGCCCTTGGTGACCCTGTGAGAAGTCACCAGAAGTGTGAATTGACCAAGCATTGCTGTTGGTAGGACAGCAGGGTAGGAAACGCTAGCAGATTCACATCACAAAGAGCTAAGGAGTCATCCCACTCCTGGGACTAAATCTGAGGGACGTCAACTTGGCATAACTTAGAGATACCTGCTCATCTGTGGTTAGCGCGGCACTGTCCAGTGTCAGAGTCATGGGACCAGCCTAGGGGCCCACCAGTGGATGAACAGATAAAGAAATATGTTACACCTGTGCCTCCAGTGTGTGTGTGTGTTTCAAGACAGGGTTTCTCTATGTAACCCTGGCTCTCCTGGAACTTGCTCTGTAGACCAGGCCTGCCTCTGCCTCCCAATCCCAAGTGCTGGGACTAAAGGCATGAGGTGCCGCCATCACTACCCAGCTCACATATTTTTTTAGATGCAAAATCTAGAGCTTGTTTTTTAAAAGGTATGGAGTATAAGGCAAATTATTTGGGGGAGAAAGAAACCAGTGGGCAAGGGGAAAAGCATATGAGGGCACACAGGAGAACAAATGTGACTGAAGCACATTGTGTGTGGATATGAAAAGGCCATCACAGACTCCATTATTCTGTAACAGCAATATATGCTAATTAGAATGGGAGACAAGCTGGGCGGTAACGGTGCACCCCTTTAACCCCAGCACTTGGGAGGCAGAGACAGACGAATCTCTGTGAGTTCAAGGCCAGCCTGATATACATAGTGAGTTGAATAGTCAGGGCTACACAGAGAAACCCTGTCTCGAAAAACGCAAACAGAATGAGAGACAAGGCTATAAAAATATGGACAGCTGAGCTTCTGAAAGAAGGGTCCGAAGCACTGATGGACTTCTTGGTATGGCTGGGACATACACTCGAATCTACACGCATGCACAGAAGGCGTGTGGCAGGACCCGCAGAAGCCATCGCCCACACGGCTCCAAGATGGGAGCGAGGAAGACAGTGATTTCCACTTTTCCCTTTACAGCTTTTGACATTTTGCACAATAAGCAAGTATTGCTTTTGTGTTGAACTGTTTTAAATATTCATGATGCCCTGAAGATCTGCATTTAAAGGCAGCTCTGTAGCTGCCGGAAACGTGCCAGCTGGGAAACCAGAAAACTAGGTGAGAGACTTCAGTGTCCTGTAACAAACAGGGAGTCAGGGCAGGGTGCTACTTTGGAGGTTGCATTGAAAGGGCTGGTGGTGTGGCCAATGTGACATGGAGGAGAAGGACAAAAGAACTGCTTACACACACCTGACAGACTGAGGAAAGCCAACAGACAATCTGGCTGTGAGGCTCTCAGGCTAGCCGTAACTGTCACCATCCCTAGTCCTAGAGACAGGGATGAGTCAAGCCCTGGACCCACTCAGAAGGACCAATCACCCCACATCCCAGTGGGGAAGGCACTAGGCAGCCAATACCCACCCCCAGTGTTTTCCTTCCCAAAGGCCAATCCTAGCTGTAAACCAGATTTCTGCCTCCAGGGTCAGATGGGTGGAGTTTCCCTTGGTGAGGCGATCCCAAGCAGAGGAGAGGGTCTGTATGACTGCAAAGAATTCTTGAGGGTCTACTTCAGGAAGTGGTCACTTGCTAACAGCCCTAAAGTCCTCTGGTGGTGTTGGGACTGACCTAGAGCTTAGAGAAGTAGTTCTCAACCTGTGGGTCGCGCCTATCAGATATTTACATTGTGATTCATAACAGTGGCAAATTACATTCATAAAGGAGCAATGAAATAATGGTATGGTTTGGGGGTTGCAGCATTAGGAAGGTTGAGAACCACTGGCCTAGAGCCTTTGAAGCACTTCCTTTCTGTGGGAAATCTGTGCAGGCTAAGGCACTGAGCAGGTCCTCAGCAGGATGCAGGCTCAGGACAACATGGACAGACATGTGGAGAGGCAGCCTGATCATACTGGCTACACTTATCATGGGATTCTATGAGGTCAGCTCCAGGGAAGCTCAGAAATCTGAGGAGGGAGGAAGGGGAACAAAGAATAGGACCCCCCCATGCCATCTAACTGCCCCTTCACTGATCGAAGTGAAAACACACCCTTTGAGGGAGAAGGGACCCACCTAGGGCTACACTGTGCCAAGATAAACCTAGCTCCCCAAGCCTGTCCTGTGGGATGCTGGCTCCCCAGCACTTGTGTGTGACCACCTCACTGTGGACAAGTCCTGCATGATTTGCAGGAGAACTCGGAGCAAAACAAAAATCACAGGAGTCCTGTTTAGAACAGATTAGAAGGCTGGTAGTGAGATGCTTCCCAAAGTAAAGGTGCTCGCACTGAGCCCGGTCACTGAATTCAATCCCTGGGAGTCACATGATAGAGAGAATCTACTCCCAAAAGTTATCTTTTAACCTGCATAGACACACCATGGTGTGTGTGTGTGAATGTACACATACACACAATCAATGTAATAAGCTAATTAGGGCTAGCGTGATGGTGCATGTCTATAGGTCTAGCTCTCGGGAAGTAGAGGCAGGAGAGTCAGAGGAGGGAAGGAGGAGAGAGAGAGAGAGAGAGAGAGAGAGAGAGAGAGAGAGAGAGAGAGAGAGAGAACACTGATCCAGTGGAAAGAGCAGTTAATGTGTAAGCTGGATGATTTGAGTTCAGATCCCAACACTCACCTGAAACACCCAGCACACCTATGAATGTGTGGCACGGCTATCCATGCGTGGATGCACGCATTCATGTGCCCGTAACCACAACTCTGCCGAGGGAAGAAGGTAAGAAGAGGCAGGAGAGGCTCCCTGGCCAGCCTAGCTGAAAAAAAACTCAGTGTTCAGTGAGAACCCCCGTGTGAAGGGAATAAGGCACAGGACTGTGGAGGAAGACATCAAACCACTTCCTCTGGCCTCCACATCGGCAGCATGGCACACACAAGCAAACAAACCGTATGCCAAGAAGAGGAGGAGGAACAGCTATAAACACTAGACTTCTTTTTTAAACTACAGCCCCAGTTTGTAAGATGACTCATCGGTTAAAGGCACGTGCTGCCAAGCCTGACAACCTGCATTTGATCCCCGCCATTCACATGGCAGAAGAACAGAAGTGACTCCTGAAAGATGGCCCCTGACCTCGACACACACACACACACACACACAAACAAATGTAACATGAAAGGTTTTAAGCCAGAGCCATGGTAGTTAGAGGCTAAGTTGTGCCTCCCATCAGTTGAGGTCTAGGCATCTTTGCACCTAGAAGCAAAACACATCTCTTCCACCCACAATCCCTTGGCTAGAATCTTCTCATATGACTAAGGCAGCCTAGGGCGTGTGGCCAATCTGTATGCTGCGAATCAAAGGCAAGGAGCTGAAGCACTCTTTCTGTCGTGAGAAAACCAACAGGTTCTTTCGTTCTCATGGAAAACATTCTCTCTCCAGGGAAGGGCTGGGGAGATACCTCAGTGGGCAAAGCAAGAACGTAAGGTCGGATCCTACTTCCCATGTACATGCCTGGTGGGCACACTGACCTGTCGGCAATCCCAGTGCTTGGGGATCCTCGGGGAATCTGTAACAACACAGCACATCACAGTCAACTGAGATTGCTTCAGAAGTACACGGTTAGCTTCACATTCAGTAACTAAAATAATTCCCTATTATAAACCAAGGAGAAAGCCTATGATTGCTTTCATAGATGCAGAAAAATCATCTGAGAAAATTAAAAATACATTCATGATAAAGCTGTCATAAAAACTAGGTGTAGATGGTGTCTTTCTCAGCGTAGGAACAGACATCTGCAAACGGCCTGTGGCCAACATCATTCCACACAGTCCAACAGCCAGGCGAGGATGCCTGCTCTCACCGTTTCTCTTTTATACTGAAGCGGAAGTTCTAGTGCAATATTAGAAGGCAAGAGAAATAATATAAACACAGAGAAAAATAAGTTAAAATTCTGAAATTTACCAATGATATTCTGTTTGTGTAAAGAGCTCTGCAGAATCTACAAAGTATTTACTGGAATTAGTGAGTAAATTTAGTTACACAGTATGGGGTGAGTTCATAAAAGCCCATTGTGCTTTGCTGTGCTAGGAAAACAAATTTGAAAATGAAAATTTAAAATATCACAGTTATCAGAAAACACAGAACACCTAAATACACCTAAGATGGTTCATGTGTATCTAAAAACTACAAAATATGGCTAGCGGGAAGTTAACAATCTATGCAATGTAACCATGCACAGCATGTTGAAAGATGGTACCGTCAGGACTTCTGTGCCTCTCAAACGGCCTAGAACAGCTCCAACACAGCCCCAGCCAAGCCTGAGCACCTGCCCTTGATCGCTGGAACCCCCCATGGTGGAAGGAAAGAACTCATATCCTTAGGTTGATTTCTGATGTCGACACCCATGCCTTGGTGCGTGTCCCTACATACGTACACACTAAATAAATAAATGTAAAATTTTACAAGAAATCAATCCCAGTAGGCTTTTCTGAAGATTCAGACAAGAGGTAGGAGGACTGAGTTCAATACCAGCCTGGGCTACGTGAGGAGACTGTCTCAAAGATAAAATAAAAATGAAAATAAAACCTCTACGATTTATGGGAACTTGAGAGTTTGTGGTAGCTAAAACCATTTTCCTGAAGAACAAGCTTG
Organism: Chionomys nivalis; assembly: GCF_950005125.1. Classification (NCBI taxonomy): domain Eukaryota; kingdom Metazoa; phylum Chordata; class Mammalia; order Rodentia; family Cricetidae; genus Chionomys; species Chionomys nivalis. Next base: position 39,930,435 of record NC_080096.1, on the reverse strand, counting down.
GGGAACTGCCACTGACGGGCTAGACAATGTGGTGTCTAGGAAAGTGTAACAAAGGCAAAGAACAGATTCTAACCAGAAAACCCACACACGGCCAAATGAATTCCCAAGACCTCTCATTGGGTGTGATCATTTTAGACATACACATTGAAACTATTAGCTAACTAGCCCTTACCTCACTCCAAACATAGACGTTGAATTGGTAGAGATCATGAACCTAAATGAAAATACATAATCATAAAGTGTTTATAAAAAATATGTGGTTAAAACTCTTCCCATTGAGCAGTGGTGGCGCACGCCTTTAATCCCAGCACTCTGGAGGCAGAAGGAGGTGGATCTCTGTGAGTTCGAGGCCAGCCTGGTCTAGAGAGTGAGGTCCAGGATAGGCTCTAAAGCTACAGAGAAACTCTGTCTCGAAAAACAAAATAAAACAAAAACAAAACAAAACAAACAACTCTTTTCCTAGGGATGGGCATAAAAAATATCTACCCCTCCATCTAAGGTCCCAATAACAAGTTGAGGCACAAATCTACCAGAGTTCTCTCTGGGGAGCCAGTGAGACCACTGGATTTACTTCCAGAGCACAGGTAAGGGGTTACTCACAGGGCTGTGGGTGTTCCTCCCCCCAAAATGGCCACACCAGAAGTCTTCACAACAGTAGTGAGAGCTGTTCCATGATGCTTGGATACACAGATCATATCTCCCTCTAGTCTTCTTTGGCTTATATATTCTAGCTCCCTCCCGCAGACTGTGTGTGGTTAAGGCAGAGCTGGACAGTGCTAGGGACTGTCTGGAAATTCAGGTGAGGACCTTGTGACCCACTCCACCCTTCTGTGGGGGGATGTAAACAGATGGGATTATCTTTACAAGGGGTACAGCTGAACCCCCAAGATGCTGGCTGCTTGACTTGGGATAGTCACGTCCAACACAACATTTTGGGGACTTGGAGGTAAGCAAGGCTCTTTTGCACATGTAATAACCATGAAAGAGAAGGCTGTCGGCTGAGATCCTCTGGTGATGGATTGGCTCCCCAGAGACACACCAATTTAAACAGCTATTCACACACCAAACAACCTTCCCAAGCCAGACGTAAAGTTTGGTCTGAGAAATTGAAGGCACTTTAGAGTTTATTGAGTTCAGCCTCCTGCTCAGAGCAGAAATAGCCAGGGTAATGGCTTTGATAGTTTTCAGCTTGCTTCCGCTTCAACTCCTAAATTCTTTTAGGCATCTTGTGAGTTCCTGCCCTGCCCCCCTCCCGAAGATACAGAAAGCCATGTGATGAAGACCACCCAGATTGCTGATCAGATAGAAGAGATGGTCGCCCTTTTTTTCCACCTGTATTGTCTGGGGGAACTTGTTTGAATTATCCAAGAATTATAGAATCTAGTAACAGAGGAATCAAGTTTTGTTTGGAGGGTTTAGTGAGTCTGTGGCAGGTGCAGAATAATGAAAAGATAAAACGAGTGTGGTTTTCCAAATGACTGCACAATGGACCATCATAGATATTCCCAATAAATGTTAGATACCAATTTATTTGTGTGTGTGAGTGTGTGTGAATGCGTGCGTGTGCACGTGTTAGTGTGTGCGTGCGTGTGTGTGTGTGTGTGTACGTGCTGGTACACATGTGCCATGGTGTGTGGTCCAGAGGATAACCTCAGCTGTCGGTCTTCATCTTCCACCTGAGATAGGATCTCTTTGCTTTGTGTTTTGCAGGCCAGGCTGGCCAGTTGATCCAGAATGTTCCTCTCTGTGTCTCTCATTTCCTCAGAGAAGAGTTGGGATCACAGTGACTTTTATATAAGCTCAGTCCTCATGGTAAGCATGACTACGGATCGAGTCATCTCCCCAGCCCTGACTTTTTTTTTTTTAACTAAACCCTTTCAATATCTTAAGATTCCTTGCCTATAGATTAGAAAATGCAGCCTGTCACTGAAGGGTCATTCCCAGGAAGTGAGGGGAGGTGGTGAGATCAAGATGTACTATATATATGTGTGTGTGTGTGTGAAACTGTCAAAGAATAAAGAAGACACACCTTTTTAAAAATGTTTCACCCACTTCCTTTTTTAAAAACATAGTCTCATGTGGCCCAGGTTGCCCTAGCAGTGTCTATGTAGCTCAGGATGACAACGAGCTGCTGATCCTTCCTCCTCTACGTCCCCAGTGCTGGGATTACAGGAATGTGCGGTGTGCCTGGCTAACATTCACACCTCTTCCAAGAAAAGCTGCCGGGGCAAAGGAGCAGAAGACCGCAGCAGTGACTGCTCATGTAGGAGAAGCACTTGATAGCGCTATCTATTATTTTTATTGGCATTATACAAATGAGAGTTATGTTTTTTTAATACCTCATTGAGAAAATTAATAGGCAGACTCCAGATTAGTAGGAAATACTTGCAAATCATGTAAATAGTATCTGAGAACATAAGAACGCCTGCAATCCTGTCATTTCCTAGAAAGATCATCTAACTTAAAACAGTCACAGTTTTGAACAGACACTCGCCTAAGGAAGTGTACAGACACCCAAAGAGCCATAGAGTAGGTTCCGCTCGCCTGTTAGGCCGTCATATCATCCTCATGAAGCCACATCTATGAGAACAATTAGAACTGACAGGACTGAAAATGCCAAATATAGCCTGGGTGTGGTGGCATACGCCTTTATCTCAGTGCTTGGATGGCCAGGGCAGGAGGATCTCTTGAGGTTGAGCCTGGCCTACATAGTAAGTCCCAGGACAGTCAGAAGCACTGTAGAGAGACCCTGTCTTTAGAAAAGAAAAAGAAAATACCAAATATTAGGAAGGCATACATGCAATTGAATTGTTTATAAAAATTTTAGAAGACTAGAAATCCATTTAACTGTTTTCTGGTTTTGTTTTGTTTTGTTTTTGGGACAGGGTTTCTTTGTGTAGCCCTGGCTGTCCTGGAACTTGATTTGTGAATCAGGCTGGCCTCAGACTCAGAGAGATCCACCTCTGCCTCCCCAGTGCCAGGATTAAAGGTGTGTGCCACCATGCCTGGCTATTGTTTTTGTTTTTTATAATCTAATACTCTTGGTTTTGTCTGTTTCTGGTGCATGGAATTGGACTCGGGGCCTTAGGATACGTTAGGCGGGTGCTCTGCCACTGTTCCATATCCCCAGTTCTGATAATCTCTTATCCAACTGACGTCCTCTGACCCCTAGACTAGCAATTTCACCCTTGAGAAAAGAAGAAACGAACATCTGCGGGAGGATTTGTATATGAATGCTGCTAACTGTTTTATTCATTGCTGGGCTAAATGGAAACAGAGTGTCTGCAGGCAGAAGATGGGCTAGGCAAATTGTGGACTGTTCTTACGGTGGAACTCACAGCTGTTGACGAGAATAAACTCTTGATACACGTAATGACCTGGGTAGAGCTTTAGTAGAAGAGCAAAAACAAGTATATGAGGGGAAAACCCTCAAGGCCGCTGCTGTGATATGGTAGAGACAGCTGGGGAGGGGTGATGAAAAGGTTCTGTGTGCTGCGTTTAGCAGCTTCAGAAATATACAATTGCCCAACTTACTGCACCGACACTTAGAAATATATGCATTTAGTATATACATTAATATAAATAAATAAATAAAAATAAATAAATAGAAAAAGAATACCTGGAATGATGTCTAAAATTATGAATTCAGAATTAGACAGAAACACAGATGACAATGATTTTTATTGCAAATGAGTAACTTAATAATGATATTGAGATGACTGACAAAGGCAAATTGAGGACTGGTGAGTTAGCTTAGTGGGTAAAGGTGCTTGGCTCCAGCCAGTGCCAATCTGACGACCTGAGTTGATTCCAAAATCTCATGGAAAGGTGGAAGGAGAGAACCAATTCCACAAAGTTGTCCTGTAGCTTCATACACACTGACACACCCATCACAAGCAAGTGTACATTTGCACACACACATGCACACATGTTTAAAAAGAACATGGATGGCACTTTTTGCACCAACATTAATTTTGGGCAGACCAAGGATTTAAAATACTAAATGAAGTCCTTCCGGTGCTGAGACAAGTGTGGATAATTAATTTTGCTGTTCTAAATTTGGGACAGAAAGGCCTTCCTCAAAATAATTTAAACCCAGCTGGCAAGATGGCTGCCAACCTAAATGCCATTCCAGGACCCAAGTAAGAGTGGAAAAAGAGAAGCAGCTTGGTAGAGTTATCCTCTGGCCTCCACATGAATGCTATGCCGTGTGCACGCTCCCTCACACGTGAATGCCATGGCGTGTGCACGCTCCCTCACACGTGAATGCTATGGCATGTGCACGCTCCCTCACACGTGTATGTCATGGCGTGTGCACACTCCCTCACACATGAATGCTATGGCGTGTGCATGCTACCTCACACGTGAAGGCCATGGCGTGTGCACGCTCCCTCACACATGAATGCTATGGCGTGTGCATGCTCCCTCACACTGGACATACACATAATCATTTTTAAAATGATTCAAACCAGGAACCACAAAAGAAGAATATATGCACACTAAAATCAACCACATGTCATGTGCTGAGGGGGTGGGGGCTGAATTAATAAAGGAAAGGGAACAAATTAGTATGTACAAAGACATGGCTTTTTTTTTTTTCAAGATTAGTAACCCAAAGGAAGAGTGGGCCCAGGATGTGGACAGATGGCTTACAGAAAATACATGCAAATGGCTTGTAAACACACAGAAAGATGTCCATGCTCAATTGCAGAAAGAGAAAGGCCAACAAGAACACGCTACTGTCCCTTGATTAGATGGCTTTGATCTCAGCGCTTGGTCATCTCCCGTGCCAGGCAAGGCAGAATGCTCTCTCTCCTGCCTTGTTGATGGGAATATAAATTGATGGACTCTTGGAAGACAATCCAGCCATATCTATCAAATATAAAATTGCCCCCACCCTGTGACCCAGGTATTCAGTTTCTACGAATTAATTCAACAGATACACTTACACATGTCCAGAAAGACAAACGACAGAGGTACCCAGCATAGCCTTGTTTGAGGTGGCAGATAATGGCTGTCAAGAGGAAGCTGGTTAAATGAATGGTCCCATCTAAGAATAATGGGATTCCTCGAGATTGCCGGAAGTGCACCCAAGTGATTCAGTGGGATCCCTGAGAACTCTCAGAACACTCTGGAGTCAGATACCCGAGTCCTGTGCTGACTGTGGCCTTCGTGGCTTAATTTCTTTCATTGTCACATCGCCCTAATTATATTAATTAGTAATTGTAATAACAGCAAAAGCAACAGCAATGATTATAGTAATGCCACCAGCCTCGAGACTGACCAAGGACTTTCTCCTCCTCCTCCTCCTCCTCCTCCTCCTCCTCCTCCTCCTCCTCCTCCTCCTCCTTCTTCTTCTTCTTCTTCTTCTTCTTCTTTTCTTATTTTCTTCTTCTTCTCCCCCCTCCTCCTCCTTCTCCTTCTTCTCCCCCCTCCTCCTCCTTCTCCTGGGTCTCTTTACAGAGCCTTGCCTATCCTAGAACTCCACATGTAGACCAGGCTGGCCTTGAACTCACAGAGATTCACCTACCTCTGCCTTCTGAGTGCTGGAATTAAAGCCGTGCACCACCCTACAACCACCCAGCCTAGAGGATTGGCTTTGCTTTGTTTTGTTTTATGCTAATGGATGTTTTGCCTGCATTTTTATGTATGCCACGTGTGTGCAGTGCCTGAGGAGACCAGAGGAGGACATCAGAGTCCCTGGAATTGGAGTTCCAGAGGGTTGTGGACAGCCATATGGGTACTGAGAATGGTGCTCTTAACTGCTAAGTCATCTCTCCAGCACCAAGACTGAGGATTAAATAAGCAACAAACACACTTCAAGCGTTTAGCTTAGGGCAGAGTATGTGCTGAGAAGACTAGAACTGTTACTTATTTCAAATGATTGCCAAAAGATATCAAGTACAAAATCCAAAACGTGGTTCCAGTTGCAAAAAGCCAGGGTGTGTTGGAATGTCCCACTGAGCCCAGTAAATAGGTCGACCATTTATGGGGTCAATAAAAAGTAATGAAATGAAACAGGGCGGAGCTTCACAAGAGTGGTTGCACATTCATACACTGTCCCTAGAAAGGTGCTCAAGCAGCTACAGATTATCTAGTTGTGTGCATCTGTGATTCCAGCATTGGGGAAGCTAAGGTAGAGGATCATGAGTTCGAGACTAGCCTGGGTTACAAAAGGATGCCTTGCCTCCAAACCCAAATAACAGTGAGAAAGACCTACAAATTATATCTGAGGAGTGACCAGGAATATTGGTTTTTTGAGACAGGGTTTCTCTGTGTAGCTTTAGAGCCTATCCTGGAATTTGCTTTGTAGACCAGGCTGGCCTCACAGAGATCCACCTGCCTCTGCCTTCCTAGTGCTGGGATTAAAGTCGTGAACCACCACTGCCTGACTTAAATATTTTTTGCAAAGTATATATACTAGCCATTCCAAAATTTTAAAAAGCATATTTTGAAAGGAAGCTCTTTGGGATGATGGAGTCATTCTGTGTCCTGATTATCATGTTAGTGACAGAAACTTAATTTTATATTTATTTGTTTGCATGTGTATGTGTACATATGTGTGTTATATGTATGTATGTATGCATGCATGCTTGCATGAATGTGGATACATGGGTATAAGGATGTATGTGTGTGCACACACATGTGGAGGCCAGAGATTGACACCGATCTCCACCTTACATATTTGCCAGGGTCTCTCCTTTGAACTCAGAGCTCCCTGAGTTGCTTAGTCTAGCTAGTCAGCTTGATGAAGGATCTCCTGTCCCTACCTCCCGAGTGCTGGGACACAAAACAGCTGACACACGTGCTCTGCATTTACACGGGTTTCAGAGAAGCCCTAGGACAGGAGACCAGTGGGCAGGTGGCTGCAGCAGGGGAAGGGAGGTATAAGAGGGGGTGCAGGAAAGGGAGGGAGGACCCAGTGAGGCATAGGGGATATAGGAGTGGGGTCCCAGAGCACAGTGGGGTGTATGTGAGGGGGGACTCGGCCTGGGGTGGGGCTGCAAACATGGAGAATCCTTGTGCAGCTTTCATGTGGTGACTGTTTCCTGGTCCTGACCAGCTACTCTCTCCTCACAGCCTCAGAGAATGGCAGATAGCATCACTGTGAATTTCCAAGAGAAAACAGTGACTTGCCCTAAGTGTGTATGGGTGGGACCTTTGAACAGGCCAGACCAGAGCTCATGTGCTTCTTGGTACAAAAGACTCCTTTCCACCGACAAATTAGATTCAGGGGAGTCGCAGAGCAGCAGTAACATTTAACCACGTGCCTCGGAGAGTTTGGGCAGCCTTCTGTCCTACACAGTCCCAAGCCGTGTTGAGTATGATGTGTGGTCGTGACTGCAACTCCCGCATTGTGCCCCGCAGAATCTGTGCAGCTGCGGAGAGCAACTTCGAGTTCTTCCTGTTGCTAGAATCTCTTCCTGGGGGAGATGTAAACCTGAGGTCCCAACCACAAGCCAAGGCACGATTCCACCAAAGTTCACTCTGGGGAAGCAGTGAATGTATTAGGTCTCCCTAAGGAGGTGAGAGATTACTGACTGTGGTGTGGATACTGCTCCCTATTCAGCTGTACCTGGAAAGTCACATCCAAAAGGGACAAGAGTTTTCCTGTGGCCACATACACAAGTCCTCTCTTTACTCTTCTCTGACTTACATAGACTCTAGCTGCTCCTGAGTTGCCAGTTGGCAGGGAGCAGTTGGATACTGGAACTGGGGTGAGGATCATAAAGCATCAACCAGCCTAGGTGGGATGGACTTTGGCAAGGTTGGAGGGGGCGCTGGGGGCTTGACTCAGAAAGACGGTCACTCGCAATATTTACCGAGAGATGGGAAGATGGATCGGTGAAATTCCTGGTGTGTAGCGTTCCAAACCACAGAAGTTGGTTTAACACAGCAGACAGACAGGCCGGAAAGGCAGTTCTGACCTCGGTGGGGTTTGCTCCTGCACCTGAGACAGCTGGTAAAGCCGTTGCAGAGAGATCAACCATCGTGGTCTACCTGGGACTGTCTCAGTGTCCCAGGAAAACCTTCCCTCACAGGCAGGTGCAGAGCTGGCTGCCTCTGCCATCAAGGACAGCTGGGCTTCTCGCCACAGGGTTTCCAGCCTCCAGCAGCCTGGCCCAGGTCATTCCCAGCCGCTGCACAGTGCCCCAGACTGCAAGCAGCTGCATGCAAGGCCTCTGAAGTGGGGCCTCATTCTGCATGGTCAGCCCAGATGAACGGGTAGAAACGGCCCCCTCCTCGGAGACACATTGCAAAGGGCAGGCTGGGGGTGGGGGCTGGAGCCAGTTTTGTAATCCATCTGTCACCGAAGGGAAGTCTTGACTCAGCTGCAACAGACCCAGTGAGATCAGAATGCCTGCTGGCTTGTAAATGCTTATTGTCTTAAACCAACTGCCTTTATCACACAGCAAAAGCTACAGTCAGGGTGTGACAGGAAGCTCCATGTGGCTGGAGCCTGCTGGGGAGGGTGCTCTGTCATTTCTGCACTGGTGGGATGAGGAGAGGAGGTCTGTGTTCCTTTACTTAGGAGAGAAAGACCTGACACAGAGAGGCTAGGCAGGCACCCAAGGCCACACAGCCTGCCAGCATAGATTAGAGTTGGCATCAGGCATTTGCTCTTGGGCTGAGGGAAGCCTTGGGAGGCAGGAGGGTCTGAAGGGGCTTTTGTAGTCTCTGTCTTTGAGAACAAGAGGCATCAACTATCTGTCAAACAGTGAGAATGGGCGGGGAAGAGGTGAATGGGAGCTGAAATTACAGGACGTTGAAATGATTGGCCAGCATTCATGCAGGGCTGTTTATTTCTTGGATCTGAATGATTGGGTTATTTTTTCCCCTCCGGTGCTCCCTTAGGGCTCCTCCTGTAGCTTAGGTAGCAAATAGATTTGCAGGTGTTTAATTAGGCTAGAAAATTAGACAAGCAGAGGCCTTGACCACGATTCTCCCACCTCCCAGGAGGCTCCTCGGGCCTGGAAAAACAGGCCATTTCCAGAGAAAAGCCTCCTCCATGTCCTGGCCAATTAGCCCCCCCCCATCATTGCCACTGACCAGCCACTAAGTGGCGTGGCCTCCGACTAGTTGCTCCCCAGACCCCTGTCCATTTCTTTTGACAGAGGTGGGACAGAATGGCAGGCCTAAGGGACCCAGCACACCAGACAGGATAAGTGCTTTCAGCAAACAAGTTGTGATAGGGCCAAAAGGGTGCTGGGGACATCACTACCCTCGCAGTGGCTGAGTTAGGGCAGCAGAGCGAGGCACCCACCCTAGGCAGTAGGAGGTGAGAGTGGCTTTGCCCTCTCTTAGAAAGGGTAGAAGATGGGTTTGACCAGAAAGCTAGGGTGCTCATCGACCCTGCTTGATCTCTTTCGATTCTCTGTACTGAATGGAGGCAGAGGACAGATGAGGAAACTGAGACTCAGGAGGGGAAGTAGGCACTGTGGGGGTACAGTGGGGTTGGGGAGGCACATGGTTGTGTATTTTTGTGCAAGAGCCTCTGGCTTCCAGGTTCTCTGCACCATTCTGCTGAGCTTCTACAGCAACCAGCTGCCCTGCGTGGGCCCCCTTTCATTTCCCCTGCAGACACATCTGCCCTTAAGACGGATGCAGCGTGTGGGAACTGCAGAGGCTACCGGAGGTTGGAGAAGTGGGACTGGGGCCTGTGGGGCTGGGGGAGTATGTACAGATGGTTAGAGGAGGCTGTGAAGGTTAGAGAAGGCTAGGTACTAGGAAGCCTAGGCTGGAGAGGCTGTGGAGGAGGCTAGAGGAGGCGAGGGAGACTGGAGATGGGGAGGAGGAGGCCAGGAGGAGGCTAGAGGAGGCTGCAAAGAGCTGTGGACCTGATACCCACAATCCCTCCTCCCCTCCAGCCTGCTGAGGTGTTCTGTGAATCCCTGGTCAGCATCGGGAAGAAGCTGACCCAGCAATGCGGAATTCCCACCCATCTGCCTGCTGGGCACATCTCCAGAGCTGACTTGTGTGTGATACTTTCCCTTAATCAACTTGCTATTTTATAAAAGCTCCTTTAAAAAAACAAAACAAAACAAAAAACCCTGGGCCTGCGTTTTTAAAATAAACTTTCTACTTTAGAATTGTCTGAGGTTTACAGCAATATGATAACGACAATTCAGAGATGAACCTGCTTCTGCTTAATACGATATTTTATTGTCTTTGAGAATTTCATAGGATATATTTTGGTCATATTCACCCCCTCACCTCTTCCCATTTGGACTTGCTTCCTGAATTTTATTCTAAAAGGATAGCTCATTATTTCTGCACATGGGAAGCCATCATGACTCACCTCAAATAGACTTTAATATTCAAAATGAACATGGAAAACAAAGTGATCTATTAAATGTTTTCCACTGAAATAAAAAGTTAACAGCTCAATACCAAGAGTGATAAATCTGATTTACCAAAATGTGGTCAGCACAGAATAGGCTTGTGTGCTTGTGTGTGTGTGCGCGCGTCCGTGCGTGTGTGTGTGTGTGTGTGTGTGTGTGTGTATGGTGGCCACATAAATATATGTGCATAGGCAAAGTGGAGTGGAGGGGTTGAGCAGATGCTCAGTAGCTAAAATGCTTCCTGTGCAGGCATGAGGACCTAAGTTCAGATAATCAGCACCTATGTTCAAAAGCTGGGCATGGGGCCAAGTGTGGTGGCACACACCTTTAATCCCAGCACTGGGAAGGCAGAGACAGATAGATCTCTGTGGGTTCAAGGCCAACCTGGTCTATAGTGAGTCCCAGGCCAGCCAAGGTACTTAGTTAGACCCTATCTCAAGCAACAACAAACTGCACACATCTGTAACGAGGATGTAGAGACAGGAGGATCCCTGGAATTCACTACCCAACTGATCTTGCCAAATCCGTGAGCACCTGATTCAGCAAGAGACCCTGTCTCAAAAAATAAGGTGGAGGTCGATAAAGGAACCCGTCCACTGATGGCCTCTATATGCACATGAATATGTTACATGTGAACACATACAAACACATGAGCACACACTGATATAGGTACACATGCACCATACACAATAGTAATAAGGATAATAAAATATTTAAAAGGGGAGCCAGGAGATGGACCCCTTCACAATGCACGGCCACCTGCTGCTACCCTGTGACCCTGACAGACTTCTGAGAAGACACCAAACCCTAGTACAGCTGCCGTGCACTCAACGTCTGCCAGGGTAGCTGTCATTCCAACAACTCCTGCCCATCACAGCCTCTGGCAGGTGAGGTAGTGAGTTCTGCCATTGTCTTCTGTTCAGAGGCAGACATAAGGCATGTTAAGGAAGTGGTTCAAAGCCACAGGCAGGAGCTTGAGCAAAGTAGAGGGCTCCAAAGTCTGCACTTCTAGCTGCTGTGCTCTGCTTCCACGCAGAGAACAAAGGAGGGGCTGTTTTTAAAGACAGGAGTGTGTCGTGGCCCGGCAGCACGGTGCTTACCAACTTGCATGAGGCCCTTCCTTCCTTCCCCCACACTGGACAATTTTATGTCCCCAACCATGTTATGCTCTAAGTGTCTTGATTATATAGAGGAGCTGACAGCCTCCTCCAATTACTGACATCGCCTGTGAGTGTGAGCACGTTCAGTTTCGAATTGAAGTAAACAAAGCCTTTCCCCCAAGAGTCCTTGGCAGTAATACCAGGTTTGGTGTGCTAATAAATTCATTTTAAAATGAATATATCACCATGAAGATAAGATGCTTGTCCGCGCAAACCTTCTCAATCTCCCGTGCACCCCTGCTGGGTCCAGCACCAGACAGTGCGAAAGTCAGGCTCTAAGGCAGTGGTCCTCACCCTTCCTGATGCCGTGACCCCTTAACACAGTTCCTCGTGTTGTGGCGACCCCCAACCATAAAATTATTTTGTTGCTACTTCATAACTGTAGTTTTGCTACTGTTATGCATCATGATGTAGATATCTGATAGGCAGAATAGCTGATGGGAAACCCCAAAGGGCTGGGGCATCGAAGTGGGAAATTCTGGGGATCAGCCTCCTAGGTGGGGCTGGAGGCTGTGGGAGCTGTTGCAGACACAGGCCTTTGCATTGCCATTCCAAACCTGGATGTCTTCCCTAGGAAGACAAAGCTTGCCCTCACCCCCACTTCTTCATGCCCCTCAGGCCTCTGTACTGATGTCCCCTCTCAGAGGGTGCCCTCTTCTCTGCGTCAGTTCTATGCCAAGTCTTATACATCAGTGTTTCTTGTTACCACCCACATAGGGTGCAGAACCTGAAACCAGGGTGAGATGCATGAATGACAAGACAAGCAGGTGTCTGGCTCCACGCTCAGACCAGGACCTGCCACTAACCCCAGGGTCCTTCCCAGGGTCCTTTGCTTCCTGGCTCCTGCCATAGGAAACTCAGTCTCTCCACTCCTGAGAGGTGACCACACCTGAGGCTTATTTCTTTTAATATGCAGATGTGATTTCTTAAAATGTTCCTCCTAAACTAGACACACATTTATTTCAAACACTACTGTAACTCCCCGAAGAAACTGAGAGGTTTGGGTCCCTCATGGGTATCTGTCAGAGACACAAGGATGAGAAAGACCCCCTCTTCCCATATGCAGATTCCTAAGCAATGGGCTACTTTGACATCATATTCTGGGCCCCAGCATCTCCACGTGGGGACCAGGGAATATGGGGCCTGCTTGTAGTCATGGGAAGGGGTGATGCAGAGGGCTCCAGATGAGCCCTCAGCAGCTGTGTGACTATGGGCCTCACCTTTTATACCTGCCAAATGGGGACAGTGGGCATTCATGGACCCAGAGACAGGGAGCCATTCTGGGTCTGTAGCAGGTTTTCTTTGAGCCACCAACGAGTTCCCAAATCAGAACACCTAGACTTTTTATTAGTTATGAATGCTCGACTATAGCTTGTGCATGCCTCACTAGCTCTTCTAACTTAACCTGCTTCTTTTTATCTATGTTTTGCCTTGGGGCTTTTTACCTTTCTTCCATTCTGTATGTCCTACTCTGTGTCTGCCTGGCTGGCTGGCCTCGGGTGTGTTGTGGAATATTAGTTTAAGATGCACTTGTTTATGCTGTGGAACATTTGTTTAATGGTACAGAGATGTGTTGCATTCTTTTATGTTGCATTTGTTTAAGTGTGAAGCTGTGATTCTTTGCCTGTCTAAAACACCTGATAGGTACTCTTTGTTTATGGCAGAAGGTGGGGGCAGCGTGTACCTATCACTGTCTGCCACACAGGGTCAAAGTGCATTCATCCGATGGAGAAGTTCCCAACACCAAAGCTGGGCCTGGGAGGTTCAACCTCACGGAAGAAGGCAACTGCCACTAGTTGGCACCAACTGTATGCTACATAGACAGTGATCTCTGTGTGTGTGTGTGTGTGTGTGTGTGTGTGTGTAGGCAATTGGTCAATGTCAGGTGTCCTCTTGGTCACTCTCCATCTTACTTTTTATACAGGGTCTCTCACTAAGCCTGGAGTTCACCAGTTTGGCCAGAATTACTGTCCAGCAGGTCTGGGAATCCTTCTGACTCCACTTCCCAAGTGTTGAGCTAACATACCAGCCATCCTGTCTTTTACGCAGGTACTGGGAATTGAACTCAGGACCTCAGACTTTCACAAGGACTTTACCCACTAATCCATCTTCTCAGCCCCAGCAACTGATTTGTTTTATAGGCAATCGGAAAGATGAATATTTTTATCCCCAGTTTCCTGGCCAAGCATAAGGCACCTAGGCAGCAGAGCCACGGGAAACCCAGGGGTCAGCACTCAGCACAAAGTGGGAGGCAGGTCGACCTACTGTCCTCCAGAGGCCTGATGATTCCCTGTCTCGTTCTGCAGGAAGGTCTTAGCTGAGGGGCAGACTTGGGGCACATTTGGCCCAGACCGATTCTAGGAGCAGAACCTAGGTTTGTGTCTAGGCTTGCCCTTGCAGAAACACAGGCTGCCACTTTACTCTTGAAGGGTGGGGTAACAGGTGGGTGTCCATCAGTCCTGAGACACAGCTGGAAAAGCTGAGATTCAGAGAAACAGACCAGCCCTGCCCTGGTAGCTGAAATCATCAGGCCAGTGCTGAGCAGACACCCAGTGAATTCCTGCAGTTCCCCAAGGTTGTCCTCACCCTGCCCTAGGAAATTAGCCCAGGTGTGTGGGCAGGAAGTGTGGGTGGGGCACCTCATTTATGAGGCTGTTGGAGCAGAGTGAGGACCAGCTTCCTGAATCCTAGCACCACTGCGGAGCTTTTGTGACGCCTTTGAGTCTGTGTGCCTAAGGAAGCAATCCCAATCCCACACTCAATGTGCCAGCTCTTGCACATCCTGGGTCTTGTACCGTTCTCGGGAGCGGTAGCTCTGAATCCCGGCTCAGCCACTGACCAGCTTGAGCCAGGATGAGACCAACGCAAGAGTCAGGTAGTTTTAATCGCGTTGGCTGCAGACCAACCAAAGGAAGAACCGGTCAGATTTCATACAAAAATCCAGACCGCCAACTTTTTTTTTTTTCAAAAACTAGATCTAATTTCATTGTTTTCCATTCCTGCCAGGGGAACATTCACCATGCAGGCTAAGTAGCCCCTGGCACCCAATGGATTCCTTACCCACAGTCAAGCTAAGAGCCCCAGCCTCCTACTTCAGGGTCTTTGGTCATTGATGGGACCTGGGCTGACAAGCGGATGGATGGTTTTGGTAAAAATAATAAGAGTTAGTTCAAGGATCATGAGGGGTCTTGGTGCTTTGTGAATGCACTGCAAAGGCTCATGCAGTATTTAATAGGTGGCTGGCCCTGATCTTTCCATTGTCTCATTTGTCCCTTACTATGACCCTAGGGGCCTTCTCCATCTTTACCTGGCTGAGGAGGTGGTTAACTTAACTAGGGAAAGTGCGGAAGAGCCTCACACAGCAGGCGCTCAGCAGTGGGTGCTAGGTCATAGCCCTGGCAGGTGCTCCCACCAGCTGAGAGGGACTGAGAGACAGACTTAGGGTCACAGGCACTGAGCAGAGCGCAAACACATGCCACACTGGGGAAGCTTCAGAGAGGACTCCGATAAGGGACTGGCTCCAAGGAGAATCCCTGACGAGACTTGGTCATGGAAACTTCACTCCAATTTGCATGCCTCTGTCATTCTGCAGGGCGCTTGCTTATGTCCTCTGTCCTGGGGGCCTACTCCGCAACCTTTCCAGTTCAGGGCTTTACAGGTGGGGAAGCCAGGGTGGGAACAGGCAGCCCGAGGGGCCCATTAGTTGGCTCTGAGACCTTGACTGGGCCTCCACTGTGCTGTCATGACTCATCAGTAGTCTCCATTGGGCACAAGGAATGGGGCCGAGGGCCTTTCCACAAATTCCGTCCATTCCTGACACCTTCATTTCTCAGACCTGAGATCAAACTCAGCAAGGGACAGGAATTCTCCCCAGGCCACACAGCGTGTGTGTGTGTGTGTGTGTTTGTGTGTGTGTGTATTCAGACTCAGGCTGTACATTCAGGTATGGGTGAGCCCAAAGCCTGTGCTCTTGAAATAAATGCATTAAGTGAGCCACGTGCGGCGGTTGTGAGAATATAATTAGATAATAAATAACAAACTAGTAGCAGATGCTCTCCCAGTTACTGTACCAAGTGCTGGCCTAAGCATCTTGAACATATTAGCTCACTTAATCAACACTATCAGCAGGCACCGGTGACACTGTTTTTGGACCCTGTTTGGAGTTGGGAAAATGAGTTACAGAGAGGTGAGAGGTCTTGCCTGAGGTCTCAAACATTTGTGTGATAGAGTTTAACCCAATCCAATCCTGGATCCTGAGTCCTTGCTCAACCTCCTGCCCCAGGGGCACAGCACAGATGTGCTGAACCCTAAGCCCCACAGCGCAATGCCCCAGCGGTATCATGCAGGGAGCAGATGAGCCATGAAGATGCTGGGCATGGGGATTCCTGTCCCAGGTGGCTTCCCAGAAAATCCCTCCTCCATCTCCAACCTCGTGTCTGCTGGGGTTTGGCTAGGCACTCAGGTTGTGACCTCTGAGAAAGAGAGTCGGCAGCAGGACAGCACAGGAGCTGGCCCATCTGTCTCCCTAGAAACAGGAGGCTGAGCTGGACCAGGACATGCTGGGGGTCCTGTCTGCCTCCTTCTTACTTCCTGGGGCCTCGCAGGAGCTATAGCCACACTCTGCCCTGTCCTCTCACCTCCCACGCTGCCGGGCCTCATTTGGGGACATGTATGATATGCCTGTAATGTGCCTTTTCCATCTTCAGGCTCTTTTCTGCAGTGGTCCCTGTGTGTCAGGCCTTCCCCTCCTCTCGGACAAGACTTCCTTTCAGTTGTTGCCCCCACCCAAACTCACACTGAAGTTTGGTTGCGGAGGAAGAAGAAGACCTGTAAGAGGGATTCCTGCTTTTCGTGCAGAAGGCCGGGAGAGCAGGGCCTAGGAAGCCAGCTGCTCCCTCCCTCTGAAGAAAAGACACGTGACACTCGTGTGCTAGGATCTTCCAGAGAGGGAGGGTATCCTGTGGTGATTTCGTCTTCCCCCTTGCTCAAGATCCCCTCTTACCCAGTTCCTGACCCAGGCTGTGCGTCTATCATCTTTGCTCTCAGCTAAGGAGACCTGCTTTCGCTAGCAGGAGCCCAAGGGCCTCTGTTCACAGGCCAGAGTCACAGTCATCCCTCTTCAGGCTCATTATCTCATGGGACCCTCTTGGGGGTCCCTCTAACAAGCAGGGATCATTTCACCCATTTTAAGGATGAGAAAATGAAGGTCCAGAGAGATGAAGGGAATTGCCTGGTGACCCAGTTGCTGAGGTAGTTGTGTTGGGAGGCAGACCTTTAAGGGGGGGTTAATATTTTCTTTGCAGGCTTGAATTAGTTCCTGCAAGGATGGATTAGTGCTCACAAAAGCCGGTTGTTATAAATTGGGTCACCTCTTTTGTGCCCCCTTCTTTCCCACGCACCCACTTACCTCTTTCGCACGCACTTTACCCTCTGCGATGCCATCCACCATGTCACAACAATGTTCCCAGTTTCAGCCACCAAATCTTGGGCTTCTCAGCCTCCAGCACTGTGACGAACAAACCTCCTCTCTTTATAAACCACCCAGCCTCAGATGTTCTGTTACAGGGTCAGAAAATGGACTAGCACATCATGCAGCTGGCTCTGATGGAGGTGCGTGGGAGGAAGTGGCGCCCGATGTCCCAGGTCCAGCCTTCTCCACTCCCTCTAGAGTGGCACTTCCCTGCCTCCCACCATGACCGTTAGCCGAAGACAGTGGTCTTACAAAATGGAAGGAGCTTGCACTGGGCATCGTGGGAAGCTGAGGTAGCTCCACTGCTGGTTCAGCACCAGCTTGGGCTGTAGAAGGCCCTGACCTGTCCCCTGCCCTCCAGGAAGAGAAGGAAATTGCGATATGCGTTGACGTGCTCAGGAGACGCATTGACCTGCAGTCTATTTGTGCAAGCCAGAAGCAAACCTTTCTCATCACTGCCCTGCGGTTTCGTGTGGTACCTTAGCAGAATTTTAACCATGGACTAATAAGCCACTCTTCTTTTCCCTCTAAGCCTTGCAGTTAGTAACGAAATCACAATATTCCAAAGTAGTTGTAGCAACTAACATTGCATTAAGAGTATGTAAGAATGTTTGGAGGGGGCTGGAGAGATGGCTTAGAGGTTAAGAGCACTGGTTGCTCTTTCAGAGGTTCTGCGCTTAATTCCCAGCAACCACATGGTGGCTCACAGCCATCTGTAATGAGAGCTGGTGCCCTCTTCTGGCCTGCAGGCAGAACACTGTATACATAACAAGTCAATAAATCTTAAAGAGAAAAGAATGTTTGGAGCTGGAGGAATGGCTCATCAGCAGAGAGCACTTGCTGCACTTTGAAAGGACCCAAGTCTAATTCCCAGCACCCATGTTGGGTGCCCATGGAGGCTAGAAGGTGTCAGATTCCCCGGGAGCTGGAGTTATAGGTTTATTTTGGCTCATGATTCTCATCCAGGACCGAGGGCTGCACCAGGTGGTGGCTTTCTTGTTGGCAGAATGCTTAGGCAACAAAGGGATTCCTGTGGTGAACGTGTCCCTCTGGCCTCTTTCCTCAAGCATGGGAACCTCATCCTGGTCCCCTGTCTGATCTGTGTCACCAGCCCTGAGAGCCCACTTCCAAACAGCACAGTCAGAGTCCCCTGCCCTGGCCTCACCACGGGAAATGGGTCCAGCATGAGTTTTATAAGAGGACACAGGCCATTTCCCTCTGGAAGACTGAGGGGGGCGGCCCCCCAAGAAAGGTAGAACTACACAGGAGAAGACTTGGGAAGTAGGAAGTGAGGGATCACAGCCAGGAGAGAAATCAGAAAAGCCCCAGATGACCTTGAAGGGAAACTCCCGTGGGACACGAGAGCACAAGCCCAAGACGAACCCCGAAGGAACACTAGTGTCCAGCAGGAGCTTCATGCAGGGGCTAAGCTTCTAGGATTCTTACTGTGTGTGACTGCATGGAGATTTATACAAATGAGGGAAACTGGAGAGGGGTAAGGGTTGGACACAAAACTGAACAAGAAATAAAATACTAAAGCAAAAGTATCAATTATTAATTCCAAGTTAAACACAAGCTGTGTGAGAAAAATATTAATCATGGTGCACCATGAATGTTATTTATTTGTTTATAATCACATAAAAGGCTTTGCCAAATGAAACAACAAAAGCACAGACAACAAAAGAAAAAGTAAATAAATTGGGTTACAACAAAATTTAAAAATAATGTTTAGCAAAGGACCGTCAGCAGAGGGACAAAGGCCATCTACAGAAGGGAGAAAGCATTTGCAACTGCAGAACTGATGAGGGGCTGACAGAAGAAATACAGAAATCAGGGCTGGAGAGATGGCTCGGCGGGTAAGAACATGTACCTACTACAGGTGCAGAGAACCTGAGTTTCAATCTGGGCACTTACCGCGGGCAACCCAGAACTGCCTGTAACTCTAGTTCCGGTAGCTCCAACGCCCTCTTATGGATTCCAAGGGCACCTGCACTCACATGTATGTATCCTTACACAGACACAGACAGACAACCCCCCACCCACACACACACCATACACAAATAACTATAAAATCAATATTTAAGGAAAAACGAAGAAATCCAGGAATTCCCACCATAGTAGCAACCACTAAAATCACCCCATCTTGATTTAAAATTGGGCAAATGACTTGAATTTATCTAAACAAGATAAACAAATGGGCAATAAGCACATGAAAAGATGCTCATTATCACTGATCATTAGCAATGCAAATTCAAGCTACAATTAAAAGAATAACCTCACGCTCATTAGGATAGCTAGTACATTTTCAAAACTCAACAAAACAAGTAACAAAAACCCATAAACGGGCAACTTTTGGCTGAGATGGGAAAGCTGGAAAACCATGTACGTTTACTGAGGGTGGGAATCGGAAGCGGAAGAGCTGCCGTGGAAACAGCACAGTGGCTCCTCAGAAATGAAAACCACAGTCACAGCAACCACACAATCTCAGGTTCAGCAGCCCGTGTCTGGACATATTCCAAAGCACCGAAAGCAGGTACGTGTGCATGTGTGCACTGCAGCATCACTTATGGTGGGCACACAGAACCAGTGAAAGACCACATGGCTGGATGAATGCGGAACATACATGGAATATGAGGAATCCTAGAACACGCTGTGACACGGATGAACCTTGAAGACATAAGGTAAGTGAAACGGCCAGGCCCCAAAGGAAAAATAACGTGTGCTTTCTACTTCCTTGAATAGCAGAACTGACTGAAACAGGAAATGGGGTGATGATTGCCAGGAGTTGGGGTGGGGATGGGATGGGAGCTACTGTTTGATGGGTGTGGGTGATGGTGATGGTTTCACAACCTTGTGAGCACATTTAAGGCTGTTGTTCTAGTTTCATTTCTGTTGCTGTGATAGAACACTCTACCCCAGCGGTTCTCAACCCACAGGCTGAGACCCCTTTCAGGGTCAGCTGACCCTTTCACAGGGGTCAGCTAAGACCACTGGAAAACACAGATGCCCACATTATAATTCGTAACATTTATCAAAATACAGTTATGTAGTAGCAATGAAAATAATTTTATGGGTGGGGGTCCCCACCACATAAGGAACTGTACTAAAGGGTTGTAGCGTTAGAAAGATCTGGAACCACTGCTCTAAGCACCCAAAGTGACTCAGAGGAGAGAAGGGAGCTTAAAATTCCACGTTACAGTCCCCATTGTGGGCAGTCAAGGCAGGAACTCAAAGCCTCGATTCACAATCAAGAAGGAGAAAAATGAACGTGCCCAGGCTGCCTGCTTCCTCGCCAGTGAGGTGACCTCGGTCAGGGTGTCTGCTGCCAAGCCTGACACCGTGAGCTTGATTCCTGAGACCCACATGGTGCGAGGAGAGAACCAGCTCCCACGAGGGGTCCTATGGCATCTACAAGCACACCTTGGCACACATGTGCATGCACACACGCACATACACAATAATAAATAATGGAATTGAAAATAAAAGCAACAGAAAGAGTTGTGCTATTTAACGATGTAGAGACCTACTGAGCGATTAAGCCGGAAGTTAATATAGCAATTGCCAATAGGAAAAGGAAGTGGGAACCCCGTGACTTAAGTTTTTCATAAACTGCATGCAAACACAACTGGAGAGATGGCTCAGAGGTTTTGAGCTCTGGCTGCTCTTTCAGAGAACCTGAGTTTAGTTCCCAGCATCCATGTTAAGTGACTTACAGTCGTCTGTAACTCCAGTTCCATGGGATCCTATGCCCTCTTCTGACCTCCACAGGCACCAGGCTCGTCCATAGTACACAGACACACATGCAGGAGAAGCACTTATACACCTTAAAATAAATGAGATTTTAAAAGTTGTTTAAAAGATAATTAAGTAAACAGTAATCTGAATCAAAAACAAACAAAAAATGGCTGACTGCCCCTCTAGAAGGCCCTGTGACATAGGTTATAGGTGCTGAGGACCTGGGCCACTTCCAAGACACCTTGAAGAGCACCCTCTATGTGGGCAGAGTGGTCAGGCCTCGGATGCTCCACCCCTTTTTCTAGAGCCAGCGGAGGCCTCAAAGCAACCCTGGACAAGGTGCTGTCCTTTACAGACACAGCCACACATTTCATGGCAATGGGTTTTAGAAATGCAATCTGCATATCAAACCTGTGATTTCATGGAGATTATTGCTTAGGGTGAAGCCAAGTTTACTAAGTGAGAGGATTTAAGGAAAATACACTGGGTGCTTCGTATGCATGAGTTTCAGTCCTTGGAGTCAATCGACCATGGACAGCAAGACACTGCATAAAAACAGTGTATCTACTGAACACATACAGATATTCCCCTTGTTGGTGCTCCTGAACAATACAACAGAACACCTACGGAGCGTTCACACTGTGTTGGGTGTTCTAAACATGCTGTAGGTGGCTCAGCCGAGTGCTCAAGATGTACTTAGGCTGTATGCAAATATGGAGTCATTTCACATAGTTGTCTTTTCTTCTTTTGAGACAGGGTCTCTGTGTGTACTCCAGGCTTGCCTAGAACTCACTTTTCTCTGGCCCAGCTTCCCTGGTGCTGGGATCGTGCCCCTTTGCCTGGCTATACATCGACTTTGGTACTCCTGGAAAGAGTGTTTCTGGAGCAACACGCCCCAGATCCTGGGAGATGACGTAGGAGGAAGATATTTGAGGAGACTCCTGGAAACGGGAAACTTCATTTAATTGGGAAGGGTATGACAGAAGACAGAGGAAATGCTCACCTAATCCAACTGCCAGGGGCTAGGGCCAGGGACTGCAAATCTGGAGAAAGGGGGATCTCCCCAGTATTGACAGAAGGCAATGGTGGAGGAGTGTGGTGTCCCCAGCTGTCTCCTGACAGTGCTTGGCTGAGGAGCAAAAAATGGAAGCTAGGTTTGTCCTCCTCTTCAGCAACTCTTGAACCACGGTCATCTCTCAGCTGCCGAGAGTCTTTCTTTCTCCAAAGGTACTGCAGTCAATGGCGATTGTGTAAATGGTGGTTGCTCAGGGTCCTTCCGAGCTGCTTACTCTGTGTGTGGCAGGAGCAGTGACCACAGCAGCAATGAGAGCAATCACTCACGCCGTGTGCGTGTGCTGAAGTCCTCTGAAGAGCTTCAGCTATGTTAACCTGAGCTCACAAACCCTAGGAGCCTGCCTGCAAGACATTCCCTGGGCTCTTTGCCTCCTGGTGGTCAAATGCCTGTGTTCCCTCCCACATGAATAGACTGACCTGTGTGTCGCAGCAATGATGGTGTGCCATCTATGCTGAGGTCAGAAAAGACACTGTGTTTGTGAGCACAGTTTTGTCTTCCACTCATCTGTGCAGGCATCACTGCCGTGGGCAGAGTCGTGTTATGTTCACGAGCGTTTTAAAGTTAAGCCAGGATAGATCTAGTCTTCTAGTTCTTTGAGGACGCTGCACACAGATTTCCATTCTCACCAGCAGTGAGTAAGGGCTCCTTTTCCCCAGACCCTCATCAGCTTGGCTCTCATTTGTTTTCTTGATGACGGCCACTCTGACGACGGTGAGAATCTCAAAGTAGTTTTAGTTCACATTTCCCTGGTGGCTCAAAATGTTGAATGTGCCTTAAAATATTGATTGAATATTTATACTTCTTCCTTTGAAAACTATCTGTTCAGTTCAGTGGCTCATTTATTGATTGATAGTTTGAAAATATGACAGATATACACATGGAATTTTATTCAGCTGCATAGAAAAGTGAAATTATGGGTCTGGGCAACTAGTTCAGTTGATAAAGTGCTTGCCTTGCAAACAAAAGGCCTGAGTTTGATCCCTAGAACCCATACACAAGCAGTCAGGTATGGTGTTGTGGGCTTGTATTCCCAAATGCTTGAATCAGCTGAAATGGAGGCTCTCTAGGGCTCGCTGGCCAGTTGGCCTAATTAGCAAGTTCCTAGCCGGGAAGAGACCTATGTCAATATACATGGCATCTGAAGAAATTCTGTGGGAGGAGGCCTCTGGCCTCCACATGCATCTACACACACACACACAAGGACAATGAAATTATGATTTTTTTCTGGGAGAAGAATGAGGCTGGGAGGCATTAAGTGAGGTACCCCAGAAAGACAAACACCTCCTGCACTCTCGCACATGGATCCTGGCTTCCGATTTGGATATAGGGAGTGGGTGAAGAAATATCAGAACACATATGATATGAAAGTGAAAGGGGGGTTGCTGGAGTTGAAAAGGTACAAGTGGGGCCCAGACCACGGAGATGGGAAGACCAGCAGAGGGTGGGCAGGATCGACCAAAACTAAGCATGTGGGAAAATACCAGAGGGAAGCCTGTTACTTTGTGTGCAGCAGGCTTTCTGGTCCTGAGGCAGATGTCTGGGGCCACACCACCCTTGAACAAGCCACCAGGGCTGGCAAAGCAGGCATTGGGAACCCCTTCTGATCTGAGGTCTCTGCACAGAGAGAGCAGAGGATTTCTGTAGAGAGAACAAAAGCTTCCCCAGAGGAGGCTGTGAGAGCAGAGGCCTGAGGATGGACAGTACCAGCTCAGGTGAATGTTCCAGGCAGAGGGTACAAAGTGGAAAAGGCCTGAAGCTGAGCTCTCAGGGGCAGAGTGAGGAACAGGAAGGTGTGTAGAGCAGGAATTCGGTCTCTGGCTACTCAGAAGGCCTGCTGTGGAGGCCTCCAGGACTGACCCTGAACTCTGTACCCAGATAGGCCTTGAACTTGTGTTTCTCCTGCCTCAGCCTCCCAAGTGGCTCAAATTCTAGGCCCCTACCAACTGAGCTATAGTTCCAGGCTGGGCCATTTATATCCTTTGAGGCTTGGGGAGCAATCAGAGGTTTTTGAGGAAGGCGTTTGAATAATCGTAATGCTGACTAAAGTGCATTTAGCATCTGCTGTGTTCTGTACCCGGCTCTTGCACAACCGCATCTAATGGAAATCTCACAGCACCCTGTGCGGTGGGCACTGCCCCTACCCCATCTTGTACGTGTGGAGTTTAAACCACAGACATGGAGGCGCCTAAGTTCATATGGTCAGAGAGGGTCAGGGAGAAAAGGGGCAGGCTCAGACCCGACAGTCAGACCCAAGGCCAGTGCTCTTAGCCTATTTACCTGCTGCCTCTGACCTTTATCTCACACAACAATCTCAGCAGCTTCCTGTCCTCTCACCCAGGAGACTGAGCCCAATGATGGGACTGACTTTCCCAAGTGCAGGGTAAAAGAGAGATAAGGCTGGGAGGGTGGATCTGGGGCTGCAGGAGGGGCTCCATCCTAACAGATGGTGGCATTGTGCTTGGGACAAAATCCAACTCGGCCAAAGCCACCCTGTGACTGGGCCTTGCTGCCTCCCCCAAAGCCTCTCCTGTTGCACTCGCCTCTCCGTCACTAGGTACCAGCTTAGCGTGACGGTGCTCCTTTGCTCTTCTCTCTGCCAAGAATGGCCTTTGCTTGGCCTTCGTGTGGCCAGGCTCCTTGCTGTCAGTGAAATGTCACCTCCTCTCAAGTGATTGCCTTCTCAAAATTACCTCCATGTTCTCACTGCTCATATTTTCATAGCAATTGTGATGATCCGAAATAACCGATCTTTGCCTCTGCATTTCTCTCTTCTGATTAATATGTAAGCATCAGAAGGGTGGGGAGGGTGGAGAAGGTGGGGAGGGTAGGGAAGGACCATTCTGCAGCCTTGAGCCTGGCCAGAGCCTGACACACTGCACATGCTACATAAGTTTTGTTACATTTCTCTCTCTCTCTCTCTCTCTCTCTCTCTCTCTCTCTCTCTCTCTCTCTCTTTCTTTTCTTTTCTTTCTTTTTTTTTTTGTGAGATAGGGTTTTCCTGTATTGCTTTGGAGCCTGTCCCCTGGAACTCACTCTGCAGACCAGGTTGGCCTCAAACTTACAGTTGTTACATTTTCTTATCTTCTGTTGATGAAGTCAACAGAAGGAACCTTACTGTGGCCGGAACTTCCAGATCCAGAATGGGGGCTGAACATGATCAAGGGATGATGGGAGGAGCACCTTATGGTCTCCCAAGGTTTCTGTTCTTTTCTGATGGGGTGGCTATAGCCATTGTCGTGGGCTACCCTTTGCGGGGAAGACATAAAACTAAGAAGTCTGCTGACTCCGTGCCTTCCTGGTCCAGGCATCTCAGCTTCTACCCTTTTCTGCAAAAGAGAGGGGGCCGATTTAACACTGGGCCTTGACACCCTCAAAGAATCTCACTCTCTGAAGGTTGGGCCAGGCTCGCCAGCAGGTGGCTGAAATCTAGTCTAAGCGCTGCTCTGCAGTGTAGAACCTTCTTTGTGCAGAGGCTAGTGGGGCCCAGAGGACCTAGATGTTGTGCGGCCTCTGGTGGCAGGGATGACACAGCCTTTTGGGCTCCACAGGGTTACCTCGCCATGCCAGCAAGGCCCCTGACCTGCTTCTCTGCCTGAGCCTGTGGAGAAGGCTGATTGTGGATAACAGTCTGGGCATCAGACCCAAGACTTCTGCCCAGGATCACACAGTGTGTTACAGTCACGGATGCACATGGCCAGAGAAAGCAACCGCTCGTCAGATCTGAAGCCATGACAGGTCCTGCCTGGCACCCCTAGCTTCTCCCTGCCAATGCTTTCAGTCCCCCCTCCCCCCGCGCTCCGTTCGTTCCCTCCCCTGGCCTGTGCGTCTGGAGCCCCAGCTCTGCTTCACATCCCTACTTCTATCACCCGCTTGCCACCTCCGCGGGGAAACCAGGGGGCCAGGGCCTAGCCTGGTCCGTCCTTGGGTCTGCAGCGCCCGCAACAGGAGCGCACCTAAAGCAGGGTCGTGGAGCTCTCGCCTGGAGGTGGTGGTGGTGGTGGGGGACCAAGGACAGGCGGGGGAAGGAGGAGAAGTGGCGGCAGCAGGCGGAGCGTGGGGCGGAGAAGACGGCGGGAGGGAGCGCGCGCGCCGGCGGCGGCCGCCCAGGGCCGGGGCCGCGCGCCCAGCCTGAGCCCGCCCCGCCGCCAAGCGTCACCGAACCTGCTTGAAATGCAGCCGGGGAGCCGGGGCGGGCGGCAGCGGTGGTGGTGGCGGCGAAGGCAGCGGCAGCTCCGGCGCCGCGGCAAGCACTTGGCGGGCTGAGGTGCGGCGGCGGCGCGGGGGTTGCGGGGCACGGCGGCCGGAGCCCCGGGCCCGCCATGGGCCGCCCAGAGCTGGGCGCGCTCCGGCCGCTGGCGCTGTGGCTGTTGCTGCTGCTGCTGTTGCAGCTCCAGCATCTCTCCGCAGCGGATCCGCTGCCCGGCGGCCAAGGTGCGTACGGCTCTTCCCGGCCGGCTCTGAGCCGCCAACAAAGCGCGGCCGGGGGGAGGGGGCGCTGTACGGCGAGGCCCTGCGAGAGAGGCTCCGGGGGCTCCAGCTCCTTGGATTTGCCCTGTACCTCCGCTCGCCGCTCTGGGTACGGAAGCTCTGCCCCCGTTCCGAGCATCCTCTTGGGGGATGGGCCCTGGGGTCCCCCTCGCCCGTGAACTTTGCCGGGGGCTTTGCCGGGGGTAGTCGTTCAGCGTCTCGGGTAAGCTGGTTTGGTTCATTTGACACTCGCGCTCCGCCAAGATGATGAGCGAAGCAACCATACAGCCTTTCCTTACAAAGCGTTTCCAGGGACCCCTGCGGGTCGAGGAGAGTGACAGGTTGCTAGGGGACTGATCCCGTGCGCCCGGTCGTGTGTCGCCAGTGTGCGGGGCTCCTCATAAGCTGGGTCTGCGTGGATCTGACTTGCGCTATGTGTGAGGATGAGTGTGTCTGAATGCAGAGTATATTCACGGGCTGTAAGCTCGGGTCATGTCTCGCTGTGCCATCGGTCTGCCCTACAGCGGAGGAACCCGTGGCATCCTGTCCTCCCTCCGGATTAAGGTGCTTAGAGCCTCGGAGTTCACCGATATCTCCGTTTCCTATACCTGCTGGACTTATCGGCAGCCGGGGCTGCGCGGTGGGGAGTGGATGATCTGGCTTACAACCCCCTCCCCCCACAGGGCCGGTCAAGGAGTGTGAAGAGGACCAGTTTCGGTGTCGGAATGAGCGCTGCATCCCCTCGGTGTGGAGATGCGATGAAGACAACGACTGTTCTGACAACAGCGACGAGGACGACTGCCGTGAGTCGCGGCGATCGAGGAGGGGGAACCGTGGGGGCCGCCATGCTCCGCTGCGCACGTGGCTGCATCCGTCACGGGGCCACCTGCCCCAGCCTCACGGCCTTGTTGTGGGCCGGATGGTTCTTAGCTGTCGGCGGGAGCCGGGTGGCAGGCGTGTCCTGCTTAGGGTGGAGCCCAGGGCCGCGTGTTGGGGTTACGGGCCCGATACCGTGGGCGGGGACGCGGCAGCGCAGCCCCTGCACACCGCTAACCTACATGGATCGGAACCTCAACCAGGGTCCAACTGGGCGCGCTCATTTCAAAGTTCCACGCAGTTCGGGCCGCGAGGGGCTCCTTCCCTGTTCAGTTTTATGAATGAATGGGCTCCCCGGGGCCCCTGATTGGCTGCGCAAGGACCACCCCATAGGCCTGTGGCCGGAACGGCCAATCGTGGGGCCGACGGTGTGCTGTACGGGGCTCGGCTCTAGGCCCTGCCCTGGCCGCACCCCCGCGCGCGCATCCTCCTCGTGGTAGGCTCCGGTCCTGGTCACAACCAGCTGCCTTTTTGTCGAGTCACCCTTCAGACAGCGTTCTCCTGCCAACCCAGGCTGGCTGTGAGTCATGGGGCCACCAGCAAGGAGGGGCCCAGGAGGAAGAGAGTGTTTCCTGGAAGCGACCTGAGCAATGGCAGGGTAGGCTGGCCATGCGCGAGCCCCGCTGCTTTTGCTGAGCATGGCCAGTGCACACCCTGAGCAACTGATGGAAGTTCCTTCTTGCGTGGGCGTGTATTCAGGTGGCTGTGGGGCCGCAACCGAATTAGCAGGCATTTGCTGCGGTAAAAGAATGGAGTTCCTGGTACCGAGAACCCAGACTCTTCCAGCCACATATACCTAACAGGCCTTTCAGTTGACATTACTGAGACCTGCTGTGTGTCTGCTTGTGTTGGGCGTACGGGATCAGGTCAGCCCCTTCCCCCCCATACACACCGTAGGAGCACACACAGTGTCAGAGCCGGGATGGCACCAGGTGGCACACGCCCAGCACTCAGAAAGCTATGCTGACCGACACTCCCACTTGGAAGCAGTCTGTTGAGGCCTTGAGGTGTTTTCTTATTTAACATTTTTGGGGGGATGGGTTGCATGCAAAAAAAGCATGTATGTGAAGAGTACAGCTTGTGGGAGTCGATGCTCTCCTACTTTGTGGGTTCCCTGCCTCAAATTCAACCTTCTCAGGCTGCCAGCGAATGCCTTCACTTGCCTAGTCATATTTATCACTGGCCCCTCTTGGAGTTCTTTTGATCGCCACTCTGGACTAGCCTATGACTTGGGCGTATGGAGCCTGACTGCCTCAGTTTCTCATATACCCTGTAACTGCTGCCTTGGCAACGTCTTAGGACCGTTTTGAGGACTAGTACTAGCAATGCCACTGACATCAATGAGACCCCCAAGTGCTGCAGCCCGTGGAGTGCTAATACTTCATAGTGGTTTATGTTATAGATGAAAACAGGTTCCTGGGGTTGAGTAACCTGCTCCAAGGCAACTGAGTTGCCAAGCAGAACCCTGAATTTAAGCATCTTTTACCAGAGTTCTTAGCCTAAAAATGTTAAAGGGACTCTCATGGCTGGGAGTTGTTCTGGTTTTCTTTGCAGGGCGCACAGAGGACAGGGCACAGAAATGGAAACCTTGTATCTTCTCCCCTTGGTCTTTAAATCACTAGACTTGTGGAGCTTTCCTTGTCATCTCGTTTTCTAGACAGAGATACTGGCTCAGAGAGACGGAGTAATTTGCCCAAGGTCACACAGCACAGTGTGGCAGAATTTGATCAAGAGCTCTGCCTGCCCAGCCTGTTGGCTCAGGGCCTGAGTTGCTGTGGTGAAGAGTATGATGTGGACAGTAGGGTCTGTTACTTCTCATAAGGATGTGGGCATGATGAACAGGGGCGGCTGGTAATCTGAGACGGGACAAGAGAGCGCTGATGCTGGCTGGAAGCTGCTTTGGTTTGAGATGGGTGAGGTGGAGTCCTAGGCCGTCAGCAGGCAGACGTCTGTGACGCCAGTGGTGCAGACTGGAAAGTGTGATGGCTTCTAGTAGGAGCAGATATTGGTGGCACACGGCTTGACTTTACCGAGCTTGCTTTCTCGTGTGCCCACTAGGAAACCTGTCTCTCCGTCCTGCGTTAGAACATGGGGAGTCTCATGGGGCTGGCAAGAAGGGGAGAGGAAGGTATTTAGAAATTCTTCCCCACAGAGCTGGAGAAACCGTCTAACAGTAAGATACTTAGTGATCTTGCAGAGGACCAGAGTTCGTTCCTAGCATCTACACCTGTCTCAACAACTCCAGCTCAGGACGGACACACACCAACAACTCCAGCTCCAGGACACACACACACCAACAACTCCAGCTCCAGGACTCACACACACACACACACCAACAACTCCAGCTCCAGGACACACACACATACACCAACAACTCCAGCTCCAGGACACACACACCAACAACTCCAGTTCCAGGACACACACACACACATAACAACAACTCCAGCTCCAGGACACACACACACACACCAACAACTCCAGCTCCAGGACTCACACATGCACACACACACACACACCAACAACTCCAGCTCCAGGACTCACATACACACGCACACACACACACACCAACAACTCCAGCTCCAGGACTCACACGCACACACACGCACACACACACACCAACAACTCCAGCTCCAGGACACACACACACACACCAACAACTCCAGCTCCAGGACTCACACATGCACACACACACACACACACCAACAACTCCAGCTCCAGGACTCACACACACACACGCACACACACACACACCAACAACTCCAGCTCCAGGACTCACACGCACACACACGCACACACACACACCAACAACTCCAGCTCCAGGACTCACACACACACCAACAACTCCAGCTCCAGGACTCACACACACACACCAACAACTCCAGTTCCAGGACACACACACACACCAACAACTCCAGCTCCAGGACTCACACACACACACGCACACACACACACACCAACAACTCCAGCTCCAGGACTCACACGCACACACGCACACACACACACCAACAACTCCAGCTCCAGGACTCACACGCACACACACGCACACACACACACACCAACACTCCAGCTCCAGGACTCACACATACACACACACACACACACACACCAACAACTCCAGCTCCAGGACTCACACACACACACACACGCACACACACTGAGGATACCCTATTCCAGGACACTGTCCCAGACTCACTCCATCCTTGATACCTCCCTCTCTGCCCTCTCTATCCACAAGGACCCTGGTTGCTCAGCCTCCTGTACCCTTCTAGGCTTCAAAATAGGGCGAGGGTAGTGGTTGTCATTTGTGAACATGGGCAGTGTAGGCACAATGAATCCAAACTTGTGGTATAGCTCATAGTACCAGGGGCTGAAGGGAAGGAGGGAGCAGAGACAGCTTCCTTTAGAAGGCTACTTCTGAGCTCAGCTCTACAAGAGTCCCTCGGGACTTGTCATCTTAAAATAAGTGGCACAGGGCTGGTTGGTCATGGTGGCTCGTGCTTTTAGTCCCAGCACTTGGGAGGCAGAGGCAGGTGGATTTCTATGAGTTCAAGACCAGCCTGGTCTACATACTGAGATCCAGTCTCAACAAACAGACACACATAAAAGGTGGCACAGGTCCCATGCATGCTATAGAGGTCACCTGTGCTTAAAGAGGTGACCTGACTCTTAAGTCATGCAGCTTGTCCTTGGCTCTGGAACTCACACTGAGGTCTTCTAAGACTTGATGCTTATCTGCAGGGAAGGCTCTTGGCCCACAGCTGGTGGGCCAGGGAAGGGAAGCTTGCTGGGGCTTCAGTTCCCAAAGTGCCTTCAAAGCAGAGGAAAGGTCTGCCGCCTTAGGGCTCCAGCCAGGGGAAGTTGGGTGGGACTCGGACTGCGGACTCACGTCGGTCTAGGTTTCCTGTTGCTTCCTAGTGTCTGGGAGCAGAGGTGGAGATTCTGATCTCTGGCCAGGCCTTTGCTCCCAGACCTTCAAACACAGCACCTATTCATACTTGCCAAGAATTTGCCACGGAGGCCGTGTGCATCTTTTGGTGCTCCTCCAGTCTGTGAGATGCTTGACCCTGGGAGGCTTCTGAGTCATCCCTACCTTGTAGACACTTGGAGGGCTTGTGTTTAGGTGAAATTGCTTTGCCATACGTTTAGGCATGCAACCATGGAGCCCGCCCAGCCTGCACGGCCTCGCCAGGCCTCCGTTTCTCATCCTGACTGTCCGGGCTCTTGGAAGGCTTTGTGGGAGATTGGGATGCACCCTTTCCGTACCCACCTGCCTTCCCCTTGTCCTAACTAGCTGCCATCATCCATCCACCCATCCTAGTCAGTGAAGAGCAGGTACAGCCCAGCCTCCCAGGCTTCAGCCCACTCATTGGTCCGGGCCAGGCTACAGGAATCCCAGAGCTTGCTTGGCGGTGGTCTCAGGAACAATGAGAGCTTGGCTACAGGTCTTGGCTTGTCATGAACCCCACATAGGGCCTGCAGGGTGCAGCCGAGGTGAGACACCAGGCCCCACTTCATCCCCCCCTTTGGATGGACCATCGTATTGACAGAGATCTGTTCTTATCTGAACCTTGGTTTCCTTGTCTGACCAAGCTGTTCTCCCACTCAGCACCCTGAGGATGAAGCTAGCACAGTGACCTCTTTGTTGGCCTTCCTTGTCAGGCCCTGTGCCCACTGCCCTCCAGCCTCTTCCTGCCTCTTCCTCTGAACCTGGCCACCATCGCAGCTCAGTCACCTTCCTTCTGTTTCTCACCTCCAGGCCTCTGTGTGTGTTGTTTGCCTTCCAGGACCCTGTTCCCTCACATGCTCTATGCTTTTTGTTATCTTAGAGAGTTCATGGAAAGGGTCACCTCCTTGAAGAAGCCTTCTCTGCCAGTCACTCAGGCTGAAATAAGGGACGGACTTTGAGGGAAAAAGAAGAAAGCTGAAATCCCAACTCTGTGTCGCCCTGGATCATAGAGCCATAACCCCAGCTGTCCCCTACTGATTGAATGGCCCTGGTGACAGTAGTCCCTCCTTTCCAGAGAGGTGGGGTTCAGTGAGAATAATGTGTTTGGTGAACAGGAGGTGGTTGAGAAGCGGCTGTGGGCAGCATGGTGGGAGAAACTGCAGAGAACCCCCAAGCCTGCTCACAGCAGGCACCCAAGCCCCGCTCCAGGGCACAAAGTTCTGAAGGCTACAGCAGAGGGTATGGCTTCCAGCAGTGGGTGTGACTTCAGGCAGGAGATGTCCAGCCACAGGGGAAGTGGCTCCAAGATGACCTGGAGGTGGCAGAAAGTATCTAGAGAGGGGCTAGGGCAGAAATAAATCCGACAGACCTGGCTTCTCTCAGAAAGTAGTCTGGGACTGGGAAGGGCAGTCCTGGGTGACCAGCCTCCTGTCTCTCTTCCTCCTAGCTATGTCCGCTACCACTGCTGGAACTGCCAGCAGGCCCCAAGCCTGCCCTGCTGTATGCCCAGGTGTGGGCCACGGGACTGTCCCAGCAGGCCTTGGGAGTGCTGCTGAAGGCTCTCCCTTGGGCCTTCGATGGGTCCACCTGGTTTAGAGTCCCCTCAGTTTCTGAGGCTGCAGCTGGCCCATGACTGGTGGCTTCTTCCTCCCTCACTGCCTACAGGCATCTGACTTGACAGCTTTCCTCCTTGGGAAATGAGATCGCAGGTGAAGCCATGGAACCCTAGGGACTGAGGAAGAGAGACCCAGAATGGAACAACCACCCTGCAGGGTGTTGTCAGGTGTATTCTCCTGGCCCAGGGCGAATAGTCCTGTCCCTAAGGCCCTCGGTGTTTCAGAAAGTCAGGCTAGGCCCTCACTTCTCCCAGGGACCTTTCTTTCCCCAGAACCCCCTTTAGTCTCGATTTCTGCCTCGCTCTGCCAGGGTCTTGTTGAACCCCAGGGACTCCAGAATAGACACTTCCCTTTGGAGAGCTCCGACAACAGAAACTGGCTAATAGCTCAGGCTCGAGACCGTGTTGAGCAGCTTGTTTTCTTCAGCTCGTTTGGTCTGTTTTCTTCTTACCCCCATTTTAAAAGTACACGAGACTCAGAGAGAAATGGCGTGGCTGCAGGGCCTGATGCTTCTGGATTGGAGCTCTGCCATCTAAAAGCTACTGCCTTGGCTCCTCCTCTTCCACTCTCCCTCCCTCCCCCTTCTAGTCCTCCTTTTTATATTTTTCTCCCTTGAGACACGGTCTCACTGTGTAGACCGGGCTGATTTGGACCTCACAGTAATCCTCCTGCCTCAACCTCCTGGGCACTGTGACTACAAGTGCAAACCAGCCTCTGCCTCTACTCTATCCACCCTGATGGGGTCAAAGGGTACATTTCCCAATAGTGTCTCCTTAGGATACAAGTTTTTGTTCTGGGAAGTGGGACTGGGAGGAACCTTCTCTGGAGACCCCATGGAGTCACAGCACAGGCCCCTCCCCCAGCCTCATGGGCTTCTGTTAGCTGTGCCATTGAGAAAGGAGGACCTGAGTGCTCCGTTGATGGTGACCAAAGGGAGTGTCAGCCCACTGTCACTGCTTTACCTACACTCCTGGCTTCCAGACCCCCGTGTCATTAGGAGTCCATTCCTAGAAATACGGTGCTCAGCTCCAGAGTGGGACTGGGGGAAGAACAGCACATGCCCCCCCACACACACACACACTCTTAAACACCCACCTGCCACACTTTTCTGTCCCTGCTGAGCCGGGGAAAGGCTGAGGGGCAGACACATGGCTGCTATACCTCAGAGCTTTGGATTCTGGTACAGGGGACTGCAGGGATATGCTGTCCTGGCTGAGCCCTGCCAGGCCTCTCAGGACATCTGGCAAGCGTAGTAAAGTGATCGTTCTGTGTGCGTGGTTTTCTGAGTGCTCTCTCTGTGGGGTCTTACTCAAGACTTCTAGTCAAGTCCTTGGCAGTGTGATGATTGCGTGTCATAGAAGAAAAAGCCAAAGCCAGGTGGTGGTGGCGCACGCCTTTAATCCCAGCACTCGGGAGGCAGAGGCAGGTGGATCTCTGTGAGTTTGAGGCCAACCTGGTCTACAAGAGCTAGTTCCAGGACAGGCTCCAAAGCTACAGTGGAACCCTGTCTCAAAAAAAATAAAACAAAAAAACAAACAAAAAACCCAAAACAAGAAAGAAAGAAAGAAAGAAAGAAAGAAAGAAAGAAAGAAAGAAAGAAAAAAGAAAGAAAGAAAGAAAGAAAGGGAAGAAAGAGAAAAAGCCAAGAGCCAAAGTCACTTGCCCTAGGCCACCTCACTGGTCAGGGGTACGACTTGCTCCTGGCTGCAGGGTCTGTTGCAGCTGAAAGGAAGAGAGATCTATTCACACACATCAGTCACACAGTGTGTCTGACTTACCAGTGTGCCTCAGCCTCCCTTTCTGAGCAGTTTAGACATCTCTGCCAGCCACTGTCATAGTCTGTGCTGGCTCCCTCCGGAGCAATACTAGCCCTGGGATGCCCTTGGCCGTTAGCTAGGCCCCCTGGTAGCACCTGTTCTAATCACCAGCCCCTAAGCTCTCCCTCCTGGTACAAGCTGCTATGGCACCCACTCTGGGACTGGAATGGCCCAAGAAATTTGAGGGCATCAGGGGAAACCTGCTAAACACCAACTCCATGCTTCTCACCACCATGCTGGTCTGGTCTCTGTTCATTGGGGGCCAGTCCAGGACCCACAGCTGGGAGAGCTGGGCCCGGGCACCTTGGGAGTAGGGACTCTGGGGTCCGATCAGGCTTTTTGAATGTTCTGATGACTTAGTCACCCAGTACCATTTACCCAGTTTCCATGACCCAACTGCCTTTAGCTACAACCTTCTGGATTTATTTTTTTACATGTATGGCTTGTTGCCTCTCTGTGTGTGTGTGTGTGTGTGTGTATTTGTGTATATATGTATATATGTGTGTATATATGTATGTGTGCCTGGTACCTGTGGGAGTCAGAAGAGGGTGTCATATCCCTT
The DNA here is from genome assembly GCF_950005125.1 of Chionomys nivalis. Lineage (NCBI taxonomy): Eukaryota > Metazoa > Chordata > Mammalia > Rodentia > Cricetidae > Chionomys > Chionomys nivalis. The sequence goes on along the minus strand of NC_080096.1, from coordinate 39,895,368 downwards.
GGAATTGGAGTTATGGATGATTGTGAGCCATCATGTGGGTGCTGGGAATCAAAGCTGGGTCCTTTGCAAGAATAACACATGCTCCTAACTGCTGAGCCATGTCTGTAGCCCCAAACACTGCCTTCTAGAACACAGCAGGACAAACAGGACAAAGCCTTCCTGGGACAGTGCATCTCGAAGTCCACAGGTCCTGTAGCACCACCCTACCTGGGGTACTGGCCTCCATCCCCAATGCTGTCGGCCCCCTGCCACCGGCTCATCACACCCAGTGTGGCCCCACAGACGTGCACCTGGAAGGCAGACGATGGCAGTAAATAATCCCCAATGTCCTGACGAGGGATTTCAAATACACGAGCCCCACAGGACTTGATCTGTTACTGTAAATTCAGGAAATAAAACTTAAGTTGGTTATATTTATATATTTATCTTTCCTCATGGAAATAGCTTTTTTGATTATATGAAAGTATTTTTTTAAACAAAAATGAGGTCCTATTTTTCAGGTTGTTTTCTTCTCATAACATATACCCTTCCATGCCAGTAGTATAGCGTAAATGCACATTGTTTTAATGGACTGGATTATATTGTGGTCCTTAATGTGGTGACCTGTTCTTCTGTAGATAGAGCTGTCTGTAACTCCAGCACTTGGGAGGCTGAGGCAAGAATATCTTGATTTTCAGGTCAGTCTGGTCTTTACAGCTAGACTCTAAATAAAAACAAAAAAGCAAAACAAGATACGTAAAACTGAAACAAACAAAGAAGATGAAGTCTTGGGAAGGACTTGGCTAGTGGGAGCGTTTTTATCATGTACCTTCCCATCTTAGCAACACCCATGCGTGCCCTAACGGCCCAGAGTCCAGCCCAAAGGACCTCTCTATACCCTAAGCGCAGAGCCAATGTGTCCCAGCTTTGTGACACAGACAAAGTAGCCATATCTAGGCTACGCAGAGCAGAAATAAAGGACAAGTATGCTCTGGCCCAAGGACACTTACCCATCAAAAACCCACAATGGAACCAAACTATCGCTTCATTTTTTCTTGGCGTATTAGCATTGCGGTGATTATTCTGCCTCTGTCCCAAATTCTGACTGTGTGACTTAGGCAGGCAGCTTCCCTGTTTGAACTTTTCCCTCCTCACTCACTGGTTCTTGCTTATTTGCACTGCTGGGTCCTCTGAGCATCAAGCTCCTGCCTGGGTCTGGGCTCAGGACTGGAGCTATCCTAGGGGGTGGAAGACTACCCTGAACTATATTTTGGCCTAAGCCTGTAGAGAGAGTATCTGAGCAGAGGATCCAAAATTCAGCCCAGAGGTCCAGGCTCCTTAGATCGTGTTCCCTCCTGCATAAGATCCTGGTTGGGTTGGATGAAGTACGGTGATGGAGGGATAAAAACAGATGAGGCTCAGCAGCCCTTCAAACCATCCTGGAGCAGCCACAGCATGGAGGTGTGAAGACCAGCCGGTGAACATTCCCAGCCCCTTCCTGAGCATGATTCCCAGGGAACTCACTATCAGGACTGTCCTCTGCCAAGGGCACAGCAAGAGGGCGCTGCTGGGAGAACAGCAGGAGAGGCGGAGGTCATCTGCCCGGACTCTGATAGCCCCTCAGCAGGCCTCCCCATCCTGACTGCAGTGGGGCCCAGGGCAGCTGCTTCTAGGTGGCCCCAGGAGCTGGCTCACCAGGAACCTTGGTTCCCAGTGGGTCCGGGGTGACGTGAGGGACATGGCAGCTGATGAGAGGCAGGAAGGTCCCACCAGGCCCAGGTTAAGCCGCCTGGCTGAATAGCTGGAGGCAGCGTGGGCTTTCCTGATGGCCTGAATCCAAAGGCATTCAAGTCAGCCCTCCTACATCCCCTTCCTAGACCTTGATCTGCCATCTGCTGCCCATCACCCTTAAAGCCCAGTTTTTTGTTGTTTGTCTGTTTCCGAGAGAGAGAGAACATGAAGTTGGGTAAGTAGGGAGACGGGGAGGATCTGAGAGGATTTGGGGGAGGGGAAAGAATATGATCAAAATATAGTGTATAAAAAATTTAATTAAAAAAAAAGTCCCTTCTTTTGGCCATGGCCTACAGTGTGTGCCTGAGGGCAGGAGTAATTGAGAGAGAAGTGACCGTTCTGGACAAACCAAGGTGATACTCTTCTTCCTACCTCTGCCGAGGTGGCTCAAACCAAGAAAGCCTCTCCAGGCTCTTGTGGCTGGGATTTGTTTGTCGCTGGAGAGGTGCCAGCAGTCCCTATTCCCAGCCTGCGATGCGCTATCTGGCTCTCCCTGAGGACCGAGGCAGTTATCAATAGCTGGGGGCCAGGCTACAGGCCCATCTTGCCAAGTGGCCCTTTGGCAGGTCATTGAACCTTTTGCAGGAGGGGTATCTCTATTCTTTGGAAGTGGGGTACCTCTAGGCTCTTCTCAGCCTGAATCCTCTAGGATTCTGTTGTCCACCCCCCCCCCAAAATTCAGGGTGTTCATAAAAGCTGGAGTTCATCGTGGTAAGGTCCTGCGTGTGAGGGCTCCAAGGAGCTTCAGAAGGCCCAGGCCCAGAGGCTGAAGCAGGAGCTGTGAAGTCCAACAGTATGGGCCCTAACCCCGAGGGACATGGTCTGAACTGTACACAAAAAGAGGAAATCATGTTCAAGAGTGTAGCGTGTGTGTGTGCATGTGTGTATGTGTGGTGTGTGAGTATATATGCTGTGTGTGTGTGACGGGTGGGGGTGGAGGTGAGGGGTGTCCATGCAGAGGCCAAAGGTGGATATTGGTTGTCTTCCTCTGTTGCTCTTCTGGCCTTGAGCCTGGTTCTCTCAGTGAACCTGACATTCACTGTTTCGGTTAGGCTGGCTGGCTAGCTCCTGGGTCTGTCTGTCTCTGCCCCTAAGGCTGGGGTTAAAAGGAATGTGCTGCCATGGCCAGCTTTTACAAGGGCGTTGGGTTTCAACCAGGTCTTCATGCTTGCACAGGAAATGGTCTTACCTACTGAGCCATCTCCTCCATCGTATTTGGAGCTTTTTAATGCCTGTTTGGTTTTGCTGAGTTGCCGTGGGTGGCTTCTTAGTGCTTGTGAGCTAGCCAGAGCAGACTTTATATTGGCCGCCTGTGAAAGGCCCTGTGTCTCCTCCTGCCGCCTGCCTCACCTGCGTTCTCCCCTGGTAGGGACTGTGCAAACTGGTACTAGTGCCATCGTCCCTTATACAGTGTCAGCTAGTCCCAGCCTCAGCCTGGGGTAAGTCCCTTCAACATGAACCCCAGACTGTCCAGTAATAGGATTAAGTAATTCCTATCTCATGGAAAGCACCAGAAACAGTGTGTACTGTAAGTCAGTTTTATTTCTATACCGTCAGTGCAGGGCTTGCCTTTCCTTCCCTTTCCCTAGCCTGGGGTCTTTCCTGCCCCCACAGTTCTGTGCTGAGCATGCTCTCTTTCTTACTCCCTCCCCCTTCCCCCAGAAAGCCGCACTTTGTTGTGACTTTTTGTAGGACCTGGGTAAAGCTGTGGCTTTACCCTGGGGAGGGTTTTGTAGAGCAGCATTTGAGCCACTGTGGGCAGCATTTGAACTTCAGCCTCAGCTCCTTCCCAGCCAGGCCTGCTTAGCTCATGGCTAGTTGGGAGCCCAGATGTGACCAGCAAGGCCAAGTCCAACCCTCAACACTTTGGAGCTGAGCAACTCTGGGCAGGTTACCTGACCTCTCTGTGTACTGAGCCATCACAAGCTACCTCCAGGTGACAGAAGCAGGTAGGGACAGGAACGACCCTTAACATCCTCTAACCCTGTCTTCAACCTGTCCCTGACTGTCGAATGGGGTGGGAGGAGTCAGGGAGCCCCCAGAATGATTCTTTAGTGCCCTTCATCCTGTGGCCCCAGGCTGGAACTTACTGGCCCAGTTTAATTAGAGTCCTTGCAGGAACCTTGTCAAGAAATGAGCGCAGAGCCTCAGGGACCGGTGGTGTGGTGTGCAGAGGACGTTACATATCTGGTCCTGCCCCTAGATGTGCCCAGGAAGGGAAGGACACTGGGCCCTTTAGAGAGGACACAGTCCGGTGACAGATGGGGCTGAAGGGCTGTCTCAGCTCCATCCTCTGTCCCCTGCCGTGCTCCACCATTCTACCTTTGGGGATGGGGCTTAAATTGTTCTCTTCTGTGCACCACTGGAGACCTCTGTGTCTGGCTTTATAGAGATGTCCCGAGGCACCGCATGAGCAAGCCGCCCTTCAGTAATGAAGCAACCCCTGGGCGACATGTATAGGGATCTCTCAGCAGCCAGTGTCTAACACCGGGGACAGGGGACTCCTGACTGCCCACTGCTCTCGGTGTCAAGACAGAGTTTTTTATGACACCTCCTCAGGAGGTCCAGCTGGCCTGCCTTCTGGTTCCAGCTGGTTTAGATACCTCTGCTTACAGAGGCTGTTCCAACCTCACTCCGGGCTGCTCAGGATTCCTTCCTCTGCCCTGCCATGGCCCCAGTACAGGGAGGCCCATCCTCCTTGGGGGTCTCTGTCTCTGACCTCAGTGTGGGGACCACAGGCTGCACATTCTCAAGGAAAGGTAGGAACTGGAGAGTGACCCTGGGCCTGGTGTGCCATCTACCTCTCGCAACATGCCAGCTCCCTTGGCGCCTGCGGTTGGGCGTAGGATTTCTGAGAGTCCCAGGGGAGCATGGAGGAGACTGGATTCCTCCCTCCAATGACCCCCTAGGATGAGCCTTAGCTTCTGCCACTATGAAGGGGGGGGGGGGAGCCATGACACTCCACCTGTAGTTGTGGCTGGGGTCAAACCAGAGCTTCCCTTCCACAGAGACTTCCACAGGTGGGACCAGCAGGGGGCTTGTTTTTCCAATGACAGTTCTGTTTGCTTATTGCCTGTCACTGCCAAGTGCCACCCCGCATGAGGATGACTCACTTGTTCTGGTCGCTCAGAGCCGTCCCAGGGTTAAAAGTAAAAGTCTCACATCTCAGGAAGCCCTCGGTCCCCTGGACGCTGAACCAGCCTTCCTGCACCCCACAAGCCCAGACTGCTGCTCCCCCACCCCTTATGGAAGTCCCTGCAGCAGGACTTCCTCAGATACTTGGGGAGCCAGCAGGGCATGGCTTCCCTTGGAAACAAAAATGCTGGTCTCTACTCCACATTTCGGAGAATGCAGAGAGAACCAGAGCCAGGGCTGAGCATCCCGGGTGCTTTGAGCACAGGACACTGGCCAAAGATCCACCTCCAGCACAGCATCCTGGGTGCTCTGAGTACCGGACACTGGCCACTGATCTGCCTCCAGCACAGCATCCCGGGTGCTCTGAGGAGCACAAGATACTGGCCACTGATCCACCTCCAGCACAGCATCCCAGGTGCTCTGAGTACAGGACAGTGGCAACTGATCCGCCACCAGCACAGCATCCCAGGTGCTCTGAGGAGCACAGGACACTGGCCACTGATCCACCTCCAGCACAGCATCCCGGGTGCTCTGAGTACAGGACACTAGCCACGGATCTGCCTCCAGCACAGCATCCCGGGTGCTCTGAGTACAGGATACTGGCCACAGATCTGCCTCCAGCACAGCATCCTGGGTGCTCTGAGGAGCACAGGACACTGGCCATGGATCTGCCTCCAGCACAACATCCCGGAGTGCTCTGAGTATGGGACACTGGCCACAAATCTGCTTCCAGCACAATATATGATGGCTTTTTGGTTTCCCACCCTTGCCCTGCTCACCTCTCACAATTATGGCTCCGCTGTGATCCTGTGCTGTTGGTACTCTGCAGGACATTTATCCATCTAAGTCCTGCTGTGACCTCATAACTCTCTTGAGGAAGGCACTGAAACCCTAGAAAATGTCAAAGATACTGGCCATCTGTCTCCTGTGAGGCTTCACGGCGGACCAAGGCTTTCCATGTGGTCTTGAAGCTCATGGTAGTCCTTGGGAGGTGGTCTGGAAAGAAATTACTATACCCATCACACAGATGGGAACACTGAGCTCTCAATCCCATCATCCCCTGATGGTTGGGGAGAAAGGAAGACGTCATGGTGGCTGTAAGAGGTGTTGCTGGGTAACCTATCCTCGTCCTCTCTGTATGCCCACTCTGTCAGTGTCCTCATCTGTAGGGACCTTGGAGACAGATGGAGGAGGAGGGGGGACACATGGGAGGGGTGGAGAGGGGACAGGAGTGCTAGGAAGGCAGGGCGAGGGGGGGGGGTCCATGCAGCATTGCTACTTCCTCTTTGGTTCTCACAGTTTGTCTGCACTGATTCCTGACAGATGGAGGGAGGGGAGAGTTGGTGCCAAGAGGCTGTCACCGCAGGCGGGCAGAGCTGGGGGAGGGTGCTTTGTGTCCATGGTTTGTGTAGGGAGGGAAGCAGCTGGTGGTCTGGCTGCCTGGCCTCCTTGGAGCCTGTTCCCCAGGATCTTGGGGGTGGGTTCCACGTGGATGTTGTGGGGCAGGAAAGCGGGCAAGGGGTGAGCCTGCCACCTGCCTGGCCGGCTGTGCCCTGGCCCTGCACACCAAGGACAGATGCTGCTCCCTTTCACTGGGATGGGGATGGGCAGGGACTCTTGGGGACAGGGACTGAGCTCTGGTTAAGGAAGAACTTGGGGATCACAGAGAGCATTGGGGGCTCAAGCAGGGTGCCTTCTGGGCCAGAGCTTAACACTGGTGTGCACTGTGGTGGGTTTCCTTGAGCTGCCTTCATGGCTGGATGCCCCTTGCATTTCTTGTAGGCTCTGCAGAGTGGACAGTCCTGACCTAGGATTGATCTGATCCCTTTGGGGTATCTTGTTTCTTTAAGTTGGTTTCAACAGGCAAGAATGGCTCTCCCCTCTCTCCCAACCCCCAGTGGCCACACAGGGTCCAGTGTACACTTACTGGTTGGATGCGTAGGTGGGTGGGTGGATGGATAGATGGATGGATTCTTGGCTTGCATAGCTCCTGAGATGATAATGCAGTTCTCAGCTCTCAGAAAGTTCCTCCTGTTTGTCCTGAGGCCTCAGGGGTCCCAGCTTTTCACAGAGTCCACAGGGAGCCTTTGGCTGATCTTGCTTACTTAGAGCATTTCCATGAATCTAGAGACTCCCTCGAGCCCGCCCAGTTTCTTAGTGACCCCTGGCAGGGTTGGGTCCCCAGTTTGTTGAATCCCCAGTTGCTGGCAGAGGTCTCTACTGCGCCCTCACCCTGCGTTCCGTCCTCGCATGTGCCTTGTGGAGCTCACTCTGCCTTTATTCCTTCTTCAGAGAGGAGATGCGTGAGGTGAGAAGTGATGAGTGGCTTCCTAGGGTGTGCGTGGGGGGGGGGGTCGCTCCCCAGCAGGGTGAGGTGCTCTGGGGCTTGTTGAGGGCCGCTGGCCTAACAAGGGCTCCGGGTGCTCTTGCGGAGGTAGAGTCTGTTCAAGCCCCAGCCCGTTCCCAGGCAGGTGTTTGGCATCAAGTTCTGGCTGACCGAAGACCAGGGCTCCTCCTGTCTCTGGGGCCAAAGTGGGGTCCAACTTGGGGTTCAACTTGGGATGGAGTACAAGGCCCTTAAACTACAGGTAACCCAAGATGTGTGCAGGGCTAAGGCCCTGGGCTCTTTCGTGGGCATGGGCATCTTCTCATTAATATTAATAATGAGTCATTAATGATAAATTACAGTGTGTCTCCCTCATGCCAAGTCTCTGCTGGCGTCCTGAGGACAGCCAGGAGGAATGGAAGACGGTGTCAGTCTTGAGAGCAAGGGATTCCCACCACTGCGGTCCCTTCCCCAGAGCCTGACTCTGGTTGGGTACCTGGGGTGGCGAGACAGCCTAGTTAAGCCTCAGTGGCTGGAAGACAGAATCCTGGCCCACTCTGGTTGGATACCCCCACTCACTGTCAAGAGCTCCTTCTCCCTTTGCATGTCATTTTCAAAGTCACTCCACAGACACTGTGGCCAGACCCGGGATAACCCAGGGTAGCCCCAGGGCATAACGTTTCCCCTTAATCTTCGGCTCTTTGGATTCCTCAAGGGGCTCTTTTCAGTGAGTGTAATGGACAGCAAGGATCCCTCCCTCCACCCACACTGTGACCCGCTCTACTACAGTCACGGAGTGTGAGAGCTGGGCGGGTCACTTCCCTCGTAGTGTCAAGGTGTCCTGTCTGCACAGTAGGGGCTTGGTGGTCCCCACTTCAGAGAAATGGTGGGCACAGTGGACCGTGGTTACTTAGTGGCCTTACTCTGTGAGGGGAAAAAAAAAAAAGTGGGGAAACTTACCACGGCATATGACATGATGAGTTAGGAGATTCTGAGCCTGGGGTCTGGCTCTCAGAGGACAGTGTGAGCGCCCTATTGGAAATGGATATTTGAGGCTTCTGGCATCCTAACCCTCCCTCTCTCTTCAAGACCCCAATCCATCCCCCTCCCTAATCCTGTGTTAGCAATAGTCCCCATTTTGTCCCTCAGGATCCCCAAGAGCCCCTACTGAGTCTCTCACCTCCTACATGAACAGGAGTGTGCAGGCAGGGGCTTGGGTACAGGATATGGGGGTTTCCCCACTCAGGTTGAGATGTGTCACAACATTAACGTTAATTAAGGCTTGTTAATTCAGCCCCACGCTTATGCAGAGTTCCTGACGGCAGATTACTCATAAGTGAGGCAGTAAATTTACTAAGCATTTCTCAAACGCTCAGAAGCAAAGACCATATTGGGAAAGGCCTGGAGGGCGAAGGATGCTCAGGTCTCCCTTGTCTGCACCCGCCCCCATCCTCATGGCCTGGGCAGTGGTGGGGGTAGAGGGTGAGGGGTTGGCCCCCTGGAAGATGATCTAGGTTAGCAGACTGCTTCCAGCCTGCTGCCACACTGGAATATAGCAGCTCAGGGCAGGGGGCTTAGCTGTCCCTCAGCTCAGCCTCAGTCCTGTCCACAGCAGACTATTGAGGCGCAAACACATTCCCGTCAGTGTCTTCTACACAAGAGGACTCAGCAAAGACAGCTTTGGATCTGCCTATGAGCTTCCAGTTCACCTCAGTGTCAGCAAACACCTTCACATTCTAGTGCAGTCTGAGGGTCCTGCTCTCCCCACCCCCTCCGCGCCTACTCCTGCAAAAACAGGAATGCCATGTACAGGGATACCACAATGGAGTCCTTCCCTGTCTTGAGTTGTAGGGGCAGATGGCCCTGCCCTCTTGTTAGCAAGGTAAGGAGTGGGGCCTCTGCTAGGTACAGTGTGCCCCCTCCCCCTAAGTCCTGCTATCTTCCTTGGCCTCTGGCTGGGCCATGCCTGAGACATTTGGAACAAATCCAGGCCTTGGGTATCTAGATTTTTTTTTTAATTAATTAGAGCATTAAATGGTAGCCCAGTGGGAGAATCCTACCATCTGGCTGTCACAAGAGAGGCAGGCAAATTTCGGCGTATTTTCTGCAGTGTGTGAGCAGCACAGGAAGCCACCTGTGTGTGTGTGTGGGGGGGGGTGGTATGTGGCGTGTGCTGCAGCATGTGCCCAGTGTGGCATGTGCGTCTCAGTGTGTTTGGTATTTGGGGCACATATGAGTACATATGTGGCTGAGTATCTCTGTACATGCATGTTTGTGTGCTGTGTGCCATGCCTGAGGACCTGCATGCCCATTTTAACATGCCTCCCTGTGTGTGGTCTAGCCTCAGGCCTGGCTTGTGGACAGAGTGAAACAGGCCGGGCTGTTTGCCCAGTGGGCCGCTTGGGCCTTCCTGGCAGAGGTGGTGGTCACAGACTGTTTGGGCAGAAGGCAGGATGGAGATAGGGTTGGCAGGTATACACTGGCATTGGGAAGGGGGCAGGAATCCTTGTGCTTTGTTTGACAGATGGGGCAAGTCAGGCCTGTCCGTGCACGGAGCCAGGGCGGAGGGACAGGACTGCCCTGGGCTCCCTGTGTAGTGCTTTTTCTGCTCTAATAGGCTATTGCCCTGGCCAGAAATGTGTGCCTTAGGCATCTTTTATGCCATCAGATTTTCATGATGGCTCGGAGAGGTTCCTGAAAAAGTACCGCTCTTACTTCTCAGAACTCCCACTGCAGCTCCTGTGTTCTTATTCCATAAAGGGGGCACTTTGAACTGCTGGAGATCACCAGACCTAGTAGGCCCACTCAATCACTGTATGATAGTTGTAAGAATTAGGTTAGGACTGGAGAGGTGGCCCAGTCAGAAGAGTGTTTGCCTAGCGCACACAAGGCCCAGGGTTCAATCCCCAGCATTGCATAAGTCCGTCATGGTAGTGGACGTTAAGTTAAGGCCAGCCTGAGCAACAAAGTACCTGCTACCCTGTCTCCAAAATAAATAAATGAATAAATAATGTCGCTTAGTGGTAGAGTACTTACCTAGCATGCAAGAGGCCTTAGGTTCAATTCTCAGCACCAAACTAAGTGAGGAACTATATGTAATAGGCTCTGAACACCTTAAGGAGCAATGAGGTGGTCATCACTCCATTGTCAGGACATAGTCTCAGCCCGTGTTCCTCATCTAATTCATATATACCAGGTCAAGTAACCTGCATGACATCACACAGCCAGTAAGGGACAGAGACAGGATTTAAGCCCTGGGTCCTTTAACTTGCTCCTGGCAGGAGGTTAACCACCGCAGGCAATAGACTAGACTCTTAGACTTCTGTGCCAGGAGGAATTGAAGAGCAAGACCAAGGGGAATGAACTTGTTCTGAAGCAAGCAATGCTTGCAGGGTAGGCTGCTTCACTTCCATGCGAGCCACAAGGGGCTATTTTCCTGGGGAACATGCTGGCCCGAGGCAGTTGGTATCTTTACCTTGCGTAAGGAGTACTAAGAAAGGGTAGCAGAGCCGATGTGTGGGCCAAAGGTCTGTGAGTAGGGAGACTGTGCTGGGCATCTGGCTCTATTCCGACCGGCCTGTGTCTTGCTCAGCGCTTGCTGAGCCCTGTGCTATAGCAGCCCCTGGTCACTAACTTTACCTCTGCTGCTTGCCCTCTGGCTGGACCGTTTTCTGAGACAGGCGCCCCCCTCAAAGTCTTCCCTAACTGTGGGGTTCATCAGTACCTGGCCAATGCCTGGCTCACCCTAAGTGTCCCTCCCTCCCTCCTAATTCTTTGACTTCCAGCAGTAGAGATCTGTGACTCCCTGTTGACACAGGATTTGAATGAAGCTGGTCGTCCCGGATGCTTCACCTGGGAAAGTGAGGACCATAGAGGACAGGACAAAGGGAGGCCATGGCAGTCTCTGCACACAGCTCTCCTGGAGGGAACCTGGGGATTCCTTCTATCATTAGCACTTGTCAAAGCAGACCAGTGGCTGCGTGTAGACCTGCCTTCTCCCCTACCCTGTTTTGGCATAGCTGTCTCCCAGGTAACAGGGAATTTTCCCTCATTCCCATCATTAGGGTTCCAGGGCAAACAAACAGCCTAATCCAGATGAGCCTTGGGCCACAATCACACTCGTTTGGGGTTTTCTTTTTATTTCTAACAAATTTGAGTCGCTTGAAGTAATTGGTATTCCACACAGGTTAACAGAGCCGCTGCCTCCTCAGTATTATGCCTTAATTTTCTTTATCGTATAGCAAGTTGGAATGAATCGCCTGCTCCTGCCTTTTTCCCACCGAAACCTATTACCGGCCTGTCTGCTGGTTAAAGTCATTTCGTGGCAGCTCTTGGCTCCTCGCCACTTCCCTGAGAATCTTTCCGACCAGAGCCAAAGAACAAGGAGGGTGAAGAATCCATTTGTACAAAGTGGGGGTCTCCTGTTGAGAACTTAGTCCCTCCCTGTTCAGGAGGGACAGCATTCAGCCTCTGGCCTGCACAGATTGGCCATATGTCAGGGTGGGATTCCTGTGCCTGTGGTGGGGGAGGGCCGGCTATGCCTGCTGCTCCTGGCACCTGTGTTAGATCCCATGACAGGGGTTTCTGGGGTTTTGCAGTTTGCCAGTGAGTGTCTCCAATGGCCACACTGGAAACTTTCTGTGACCAGTGCCCACATTCTGGCTCAGTGGGCCCGAGTAGTGTAATTTTGTGTGTTTTGTAGTACTTTTGTGTCTTGGGATATGGAGAGCTGGATCTGTGGTTATGTGGCTCTTGTGTGTGTGTGTGTGTGAGAGAGAGAGAGAGAGAGACAGAGACAGAGACACAGAGAGGGACTGCGCAGGTGCAGTGCAAAGCGTCTCTCACCTGATGGCACTGAACCCAAAGTTCACTATTTGGCTAGACTGGCTGGCCAGTGAGCTCTGGGATTCTACCCATCTCTCCTCACCCTCTCCCAGAGTTCTGGCTTTGTTTTAAATATGGGTGCTAGGGGTACAAAGTCAGGTCCTTTATTAGCTGAGCCCTCTCCCACACTCGCCCCTCTCTCTTCAGCTGCAGTTAGTTCTGTCCTATCGAGGCTTGGGAAGGAGAAATTGCTAAGTTTGTGCTGGGGGTGTCACCTGAGTGTCACCTCAGGTTGGCCCCAGCGTCTCTGGCATCATTTTCATGTTCACAAAGTTGAGGATTGAGCCAGGTAGCCGCCAAGGCCCAAGTTCCACTAGAGCGTCTCATGTGGCCTGGTCTCCATCTAGCACCTCATAGGACCTGAACTGCATATGTGTCTTCAGCCTTCAGCCCCTCAACAGTTCCTTGACCATCTTCTGAGGAAGATAAGAGTCGGCAGGAAAGGGAAAGAAAGTCTTTCTGATTAGGAGGAACCTTGGCTTTGGTTTCTACCTGCCTCCCGATATCCTGAGCCAAAGTAGTGCAGACAGTGAGGCCCTGGGTACCAAGCCATTGTTTTTTCTCTCTGCCTGCCTTGCCCTGGGCCTGGCGGTGGGGAACACTGCATCTAAAAGTTAAGGAGCATGAAGCTCGTTTTGTCCAGTGCATCACACCACTGATGGGGAGATCAAGGCATGGAGACAGAAAAGGCTCCAGAGCACAGCCAGCATCCTGCAGGCTGGGACTAGAGATACCAGGGTTAATTTAACCCTATACTCAGTAGAATATCAGCCAGTAGAACCAGCAAGAAGACTCAGTAAGAGTACTTTGCCATCTAGTCTAATGATCTGAGCTCAATCCCCAGGACCCATGGAAAGAATGGACTCATGTAAGTTGTCCTCAGATCTCCATACATGCCTGGTGACGGACACACACACACACACACACACACAGAGAGACACACACACACACAGCCAGCAGGCATCCCTGCCACAGGGCCCAACAATTTCTCAGAGCCGTACCTTAAACTGAACGCACAGATGAACAGAGGTCCCTTACATGGCTAGTGTGATCTGGGGGTGACAGGCTCCTGGATCCTGTCTGCCCCACGCTTGCTAACAAGAATGAGAGCCCCGCATAGAGGTACACTCATGGAGGCAGCAGGCCCAGCATGAGGAAGCAGATTCCCCAGGAACACATGTTGCTGTTGAATGGTCCTCTGGGCTCACAGGAACGCTTCCACCTACTGGCCTAATGGTGAAGAGTGTATCTTCTGCTCAGCCAGAGCCCTCTTCCTGGCAGCAGCAGCCACTGCCTAGGGGTGACCTCCTGTGGAAGAGGTGAGTCACTCCATCCCTCACTCCTTTGCATTGGGGATCCTTGGGCACCTGTAGCCTGGCTTCCTTGGCACTGGCTGCCGAGTTCTGCTCTGGGAACTCTGGGCTTTCCCTTGGCAGCTGGTAGAGCCTAGACCCTAAAGAAGCCTGCTTAAGGTCCCTCAGCAGATTGGCAGATTGGCAGAGTAAGGCTAGAATGCAATCTAGAACCTTTAAACTGCAGAAGAGCTACCCCTCCTCCTACCAGGAAGCCTATGGCAGGACGAACAGGTACCCAAATGCGAAGGACCTTTGTGTGTGTGTGTGTGTGTGTGTGTGTGTGTGTGTGTGTGTGTGTGTGTGTAGGCTCTTAGAGGCTTCAGGTGGCTTATCTTGGCTTAGGTAGGAAGGTTCCTGGCCAGAAGAGGCTGAGACAAATCAGGTATCCTCTGCCCCAGTGGTGATGGTGAAGTTGGATCCAGACAAGACCCTGGGCTAGAATCCCTGGTCTAAAAGGATTTCTCAACCTTGCCTCCTGCTCTCTGGAAGCTTCTACTTTGAGGATGCCTTGAGTTTTCCTCTGTTTCTCTGGGACCTAGAATCCTAGTGCCAAGTCCACATTCCAGGATGCGGCTGATCTGCTCCTTAGGAGATGGTGTTCCTGAGGTGTATACCTGTGCCTCCAAGCAGGATGGGTTTGGGTCCTTGGCAGGCACCATCCCAAGACCCCTGCTGATCCCATCCTATCCACTTCTCTCCTGCGAACCCTTCCCCCACCCCCAGCTGTCACTGGCCCAATGCTGCCCGCTTCTACAAATCACTGAGACAGGAAGATGCCTTTGTTGTCTATCCCTCAGCGCTGCTCATCTTTCCTGTGGCGACTGGGAGTCCCACATACTCCAGAGAGAGCTTGGACCTCCCTTGGTGACAGCCAGGCCGAGTGTCCGAGAGCAACAGGGATGTGATGGATCTGAAAAGAGGAACTGGCTGTGGGAAGCCCTGGGTGACCCTTTGGAGGGCCTTGGGCACACCAAAGATCACAACCTCTATGTGTCTTGAAGTCACTGGTCAGAACATCAGCTGGACAGAGCCCTGAAAGGCTGATCCAGATGAGGACACTAAGACCCAGAGTGGAAGAGCTACCTTGCTAGTTAGGGATGTGGGGCTAGAGTCTCTCTGAGGGAGTTCATAGGCTGAGGATACTAAGGAGAGAGCCTGTATCAGGGAGAGAGGTATGGGCTCATGTCTTGACTCAACCCTGCTGTGATGTTTTGTTCAAGTCTTTCTCTGGAACTCTGTCCCGTCTCCTGTGATGGATGGTTCCTTCCTCTAAGGTCCCCAAGCAGAAGATGGCAGGAAGATCTATTTCTTCATTGGGAGACAGTGGTACCAGATGCTCATGCAGTAACATTAATGTCTGCCACAGCCATGGATCACCAGGTGATCCTGACATTCCAGGCCCTGTTCCACCACCTCCACGAGAGTATCTCTGCAGGTGTCTCCCACATGATCTCTCCCTCTGGCCTCCTGGCCCCTCCCTACCTCATTTTATTGCCTCGGTGTTTGGGGGCATTGTGTCTGACTCTGGATAGAATGTGTAACCTGTAGTGGACAGGGCATTGTGTCTGACTCTGGTAGAATGTGTAACCTGTAGTGGACGGGGCATTGTGTCTGACTCTGGATAGAATGTGTAACCTGTAGTGGACGGGGCATTGTGTCTGACTCTGGTAGAATGTGTAACCTGTAGTGGACAGGGCATTGTGTCTGACTCTGGTAGAATGTGTAACCTGTAGTGGACGGGGCATTGTGTCTGACTCTGGATAGAATGTGTAACCTGTAGTGGACGGGGCATTGTGTCTGACTCTGGATAGAATGTGTAACCTGTAGTGGACGGGGCATTGTGTCTGACTCTGGTAGAATGTGTAACCTGTAGTGGACGGGGCAGGAGAGGAGACAACTGGGAAAACTCCAGGGACACTTTTACCAACTTAACAGCAAAGAGGACTTCACGTAAGTGATCCCCACCATGAGAGGATCTCTGTACTTGTCTCTGGCCTCCTCAGCAACTCTGGGGTCTTCCTCATTCTCCCCAAGTGGGAGGAGAAAGGGCTCAGATGTCTTGAATGTCACCTGCTGATGGACAGTGGTGTCTTAAGTCTCGCAGCCAGCTAGGCAGCATAGAGCCGAGGGCTTGAGCCTACATGCCACACTTGGTGCGTGTCAGGACTCTGGGAAGTCTGCAGTACCACCGAGAGCCTGGAGTTGTGGGTTGTCAGAATGTGGCTGCCTGGACCTAGGGAAACAGGGAGGTAGGTGGTGCCATCCTCTGTTTTCTGATGTCTCTGACAGGCAGTGACTGTTGGTCCTAGGAGCTTAGGGTATGGAGCATGAAGACCAGGAATCCTTAGAGAGTTAGTGCCTGAGACACAGGGAAGCTGTTTTAAATGTCAGACCCATGGGATCTTTAGACTCAGGACTTTGGGGGACATCACATGCCTGAGGAGGGGTAAGGGTCTGAGCCCAGGGCTGCTCCCGAAGGTTTCTGTAGGACTGCTGTGGAGACAGCAGGTGGGATTCCTCACTTCTTGCCCTGTTTCCACACGGCAGCTCCATTTTCATTGAATTTCTGTGTTGGAGTTTCACTTGGGAAAAGGGTTTTTCTGCTTAAGTGTGAAGAATAACATTTGCCAGGGCTTGCACTGTGTGGCAGCTCCATGCCAGGACCCACCGTAGCCTGAGAGGTTGTTTCTGGCAGTGGGTGGACAAGCCTGCAGGCCAGGGCCTCCTGGAAGGGGGTGCAGGCTGCTCCAGGCCACTGTCTCCTCCCCCTCTCGCTCCTGCTGTGTTGTTGCTCTATCCAGAGAACACTCTTAGTCTGTCGCCCTGTTGACTGGGGTGACAGTTTAATAGTAGCTTCCTGGGCTGTCATTTAAATCTGCCTGCCAGGTTAGTAGGCCAGGGGCGGGCTGGCACGCCCCCTGCCCCCACCCCGGATCTTCATTCTGCTGGCAGCAGTCGCCTTGGCAACCCCAGGGCCTGGCAAGCTCTGCAGAAGGGTAACTGTGTGGGGAGCAGCCCTTTCATCTCCCCGAACAGGGTACAAGTGGCCCAGCTGCCTTAGGGCTGGCTGCAAGCAGAGCCAGGCCACCCGGTGCTGGCCTAGGCCTGAGAGAGGAAGTGGAAGCAGCTGAGTCCCCTGGGCAGGTTCTGAGGTGGAAACTTTCAAGTCTTTGGCTTCTTCTTCCTTCCGTGGGTAGGGACCCATTCCAGGTCACTCCACGGCAGTGTTGAGCTAGACTCCACCTTTCTTATTGGGCTCTGCTCTGCCTCTCTCTGAAGCTCAGAGGGAAGACGGAATCTGCAGCCCTGATGTCGCCCACCTCCCTGGCCCAGGTGGCTGGACTCAGTCCCTGATTTGAGCACTTATGTTCCTCCAGTGAGAACCCTTGAGCTCATCCGGGCTGCTCTTTGAACATCTGTTATCCATGGTCTAGTAGGAGAGGCCCGCAGTGAGATGACTGAGTCCTGTTCTCTCTTGGTGCGGAGATCAAGAGCTTGGATCACATAGCGTTTCCCAGATATGGCTCACTGGACTTTCTTTTCTTGGCACATTAATAGACATAGCATCCAGAAGGGGGAAATCTCTTCATTAAACCAAATGGGAGGTACTGGAAGAAACAGCCCATCAGGTATCTGCTGCAGACTTTTGTGGGGGCTTCTCCGTGGGGAAGGCATGAGCAGATGGCCGCCAGACTCTTTGCCTGTGTCCTGACTCTCTTCCTCTGCTAAGGGCCATTGGTCCATGCTGCATAGCCTTATAGAATCGCAAAGCAAACAGAGCCATGGGTCTCCCTGGCTGCTGGATAAGCAGTTCTGTGCTTAGCCAGGCACTGAGTGGGTCCCTGGGTGAGCTCAAGCAAGGTCAAACTGAGCCTCCAAAGGGCAGTTTTGATGCCAGGCAGAGCAAGTTGGCTGCTAGCCTGGTAGAACTCACAGGCTCCATGATACTTGCTGCTCCCCGCCACCCGCTCTCACCCCAATCCCTTACAGACTGTGCTGTTTCCTCCAGTCCAGGCCTGTTAGCCCTTCCCAGAACACCCTTCACCACCACCCCCATCCGCAATAGGCACCTCCTTCCTTGAGCACAGTCTCCCTCCGGTGACCTAGGAAGGTCTCTCAGGCTTCCTGGCTGCACAGTTGGCCCAGATATCAATACCTGAGCTCAAGTGTAGCCTCCCACAGCTATATGCTGTGATCTTGAGCTGTCACTCCTCTGGGAACTCTGGCTTGGTGGGACATTCTCTTGGCCGTGATGAGCAGCTGGAGTATTGGAAGTTACATCTCTGTTCAGGAGAGCGTGGGTGGGATCCTCAGTTTGAGGCTATGCATTGTCTGGGGAAGGATGCCTCTGGGGGTGGTAAGTGGGAGTGATGAGGGATCATAATAATTGCCAAGATCATCCAGGGGCTGAGAGCTGCTGAAGGACCAATCAGCACCATGCCTCCATCTCCTGAGGAGGAGCACACCCACATGTGTTGACTGACAACCCAGCATCACAGACCATTTAGCTGGGGCCGGGACTGTGACTTTACCCTCCTCAACCATGTCTCCCTTTGTGTCTCAGTGCTCAGATCCCTAGCGCCATCCCAACCCATTTGTCCCTCATAGCAACCCTGTGTTTTGTGGGGCTCAGAGAAGTAGTATATCTTGAATAAGGTCACACAGCTACAGATGGCAGAAGAGTCCCTTTGACCATGAACTGTCTGATGCTTTCCTTTGCTTGTGTTATTATAAATAGCAGTGGCTCCCACTTCCTTTGTCCTGAATTTCCCACTGTCCTCTGTTCTTCCCTGGGGTAGGCCCCTCCCCGCCACCCTGTGGAATCCCAAGTCCTTTGTAGCAGTCCATCTGTTGCCATGGCACCAGATTATGATGTCGCAGACCCTGGATGACTATGTATCACTCCTGCAGTGTGGAGTACAGGGGCTCACAGAGGTGGGCATTGTACAAGGGGCAGACTGGCACAGAGGGACATAAATCCCTGGAAACAGGGAACCACAGCCTGGAGCCCAGCTGGGGAATTGCCCTGGGAACCAAAGCCAAGGCCAGGAGAGTAGGGTCTGGCATGGCCTGCAATGATAGCCCTGACTGACTGCTTGGCCTCTTCTGTGGCAGGGCTGAACTAGCCTGGTTACACTGGAGGGACCTGAGGATGCTGAGCTTATTCTCTGAGCTCTTTTTGCCTTTTGTCCTGGGGCAGTGCTACACAAGATAGCCACCTCCCTACTGACTTAGAGACAGAAGGGACTTGCTCCCAGTCCCCTAGTGAAGAGGTGGACATGCCAGGATTCATCTTAAGCTTCTGTGCCAGATCCTTCTATGTGATTTCAGAGGTCTAAAACAACGCCTTCAAAGGTGGTTTAGCCTAGTCTCAAACCTGAAAGTGATCGTGCTGCCTCAGTTTCTCCCAGGGTAGTCCATTACCCAAGCCCAGGTCACCGTAGGCCAGGTTTCTGCTGTACACTTTTGGGCACATGGCAAGGGTATATATACCTGTGGGGAAAGTGCCTCTGTGCTGCTTGGTTGCCTTGCCACACGATCCCTGAGGTTTGAGGGGCATCTATCTCAGGAACCTTTGCTCTTTACCTGCCAATACCTTGGGTAGCTGCAAATCCTAGTGGAAAGGGATTTGCCTGCCTTTGGCAGCCGCCACACAGACCCCTGCAGCCCTTCTTCCGCCACCTACCCACTCTCCTCTGAGCCTCAGTTTCCTCTGTGAAAGGAGTAATCCCAGCCACCAGGATAGTTGTGAGGGGTTCCTAGGATTTGGGGTGAAAATGACCAGGATACTGGAACAGTCTGTTCCTAAGTCTGCCATGGGCCGGGTGGCCCTGAAACTGTCATTTCTAACACTTGACTGCTATGGCTTCCATGCCCAATGTCTGTCATGTCTTAGCATACAGGGAGAGACCAAGCTCTCCCCTACGTTCTCAGAATGCCCAGAAAGAATGCTGGGATGTTATCTGGCTGGCTGAGTCCCTGCATCACCTCGTGCCAGCTGTCTCACTCCTTGGCAGGCAAAGTCCCAGGCTTGCCCCCTTATTTGAGCATCTTGGACTTGCTGTCCTGTTCTCTGTATTCCCAGGGCAGAGGCTTATTGGATACTGGGTCTGTCACTGTCTCCTCAACTTATTTGGGGGCTTTTCTGACACACTGCGCCACCGTTTAGGGATTGTGCTGGTTGAAAGAGCAGGTTTTTGACTTGACGGGTTCATATCTGCTCTCACTTAGCATGTGATCTAGGACATATAACTTAATAGCTTTCCTTGGGACTCTGCTTATGTCAAGTGGGGAAATATCAGGCTGTTTGTCCTAGGGTTTCCTGAGTAAAACATCCAGCAGAGACTGAGAGAACTGAAAAAATAAAAAAGAGGCATCTATCTTAGGAAGACATGAAGAAAATTCTTCAGAATACAGATGTACCATCAGGGATGCCGTGGAAAAGCAAAGCAGACATGAAGTGGAGCCAAAGAAACCAGTCACTTCCCCCAAAACCCTGCTAGGCAACTGGAGGTTCACAAGATGGGAAAACCAAAACAAAACAAAAAATCCTTAGGTCATGGAATGTGCATCCCAAGGGGAAGGAGCCCTGTCCTGGATGTGTAAGAGTAGAGAGGCCAGGCATGGGCTTGGTGTCCTCCTGGGGTCTGCCCTGAGTTGGGTCCTATGTGGAATCTGACATGGTACCTGTTGTGGAGGGGCAGGAAAAAAGCAAGCCACACCAGACCACAGAATCAGCGAGGACACAGAGCAGAGGGCATCAGATTTAAGGGCACAGGCCAAAAGCAGCCTGTGGCTGGACTTTGAAAACAAAAGTGTATGGAAACACAGCCCTGTTCACCCACCTCTTTCTGCCGGGGCTCTGCTCACAAGAGCAAAACTGAGGTGCAGGACTGAGCCTGTGCAGCCTAGAGCCCCAAACAACTACCATCTGTACCAAGCTTAGCAGGCTATAGAGGACCACTTAGAGAGACGGTTTTCAGATGACAGCCTGAGCGGAGTGCCATGGTATTACTGTTGTGTAGGGACCCGCAGTAATCAGGGTGGGGCCGATTGAGAAGTTGGAAAGGGAAAAGAAAGGAGGAAGACTTAGCCCCTAGAAAGGGGCAGTGTCCAGATGGCCCTGACACCATATTTGGTGCCACTGTCATTCAGGAAGAGGACTGGACTCCCAGGCTCCATAAGGACACTACCCTGCCAGTTCTAGGACCTCTTGACCTGTGACTACCTACTATGTGCAAAAGATTGTATCTTGAGGACTGGAGAGATGGACCCAAGTACAATTCCCAGTGCCCACATGGCAGTTCACAACTGTCTGTAACTCCAGTTCCAGGGGATCTGACACCCTCGCACAGACATGCAAGCAAAACACCAGTGCATGTAAAAGTAAAAATAAATAAATAAATAAATAAAGATTGTGTCTTACGGAATCCCCTTCCCTTTCCTTACAAAGAAGCCAAAGGCAGAGAAGGCAAAGCATCTGACTTGAGAGTACATGGCAAAGCAGAATAGCCAAGACATAAACTCAGGCCTGCTGGCCCCTGTACAGAGCGCTCCTTTCCTGACACCACTCCTGGACCCCCAACCCAAGCCTAGAAGCTGAATGCAGGCGATGTTGACAAGTCTGACTTTTAGGGTTCATGATCATGAGCTCCCTGGCGCTTTTCCAAGGGGCCTGGTTATGTAGTGGTATAGGCAGGTGAAGACAAAAGTCTCTGATTTTTAGGGTTCATGGTCATGGACTCTCTGGTGCTTTTCCAAGGAGCCTGGTTATGTGGTGGGCTAGGCAGGTGAACTGCCTGCAGGAGGAGTTGAGAAGTGGGGTGGCGGGAAGTGGTGGTGCCAGCCTTGCTGGACTTGAGCTCCCTACTTACGGACCCTGTGGGAGGTTTGGGGTGTACCTTTAGGCTGAGCACAGCCCAGCTACCCATTTGCTACCTGATTCTGTCTTAGAGAAACATTCTATATGCTCAGCAGACCTTTATGCTCTTTCGTATCTTCGTCCCACAGCCAAGAGGACCTGTGCAGACAGCGACTTTACCTGTGACAACGGCCACTGCATCCCGGAGCGCTGGAAGTGCGATGGCGAAGAGGAGTGTCCTGATGGATCTGATGAATCGAAGGCCACTTGTGGTGAGTCTTGCCCTAGACCTCAGTTTCCTCACCAGCATTTTCGAGCTGGCAAGTTGTTGGGCTCACGTGAGACGGTCAGAGGATACTCTGTGCCGGGCCCTCTGGGGAGTGGAAGGCTCCTGGTAAGCAGTCAAGTGTTTAGTTGCTCACTGGTCGCCTGTGTCCCCCCTTTCTTCTAGCACCTTTGTAGGTTTGACTATTCCTGCGGCACCAGGAGTTAGAATCAGCCCCCAAAAGCTGCTCCGAAGCAGCCCTGGCTCATCTTCCGGGCCCCCTGCTCTCATTTTTGAGGATCTCAATTGTAATTCCAGTGGCACTAAGGGCAGCTGGTGCTTGTTAATCATTTACTGTGTGCCACACCTCGCTAAGCCTTTTGTATGCCATCATCCCTTTTATCTTCAGAGCAGCCTCTAGGGGCAAGAACTACTACTTTCTGCATTTTCAAAAGGAGCACGCTGAAGCTCAGAGAGTTGGTGTGATTTGTCCGTGGCCACCCAGCCAGGACTTCAGGGCCCAGCTCTTCCCTCTGTGTTGGGTGAGCTGAGTACAGGAGGCCTGTTCTTCATGGCTAGCTAGATGGTGGCAGAAGGAAGCAGGGTGAGGTGGCATAGCTGGTGCTCCAGGACTGCTTTGTCTCTCGGGATTTCTTTTCTAGGCTCTAATCCTCAAAGCAAACTTAGACCTGGCAGGTCATTCCCTGACATTTGTTAAATTAAAAAGGAGATGAGAAGGGGGAGGG
This sequence comes from Chionomys nivalis, assembly GCF_950005125.1. Classification (NCBI taxonomy): domain Eukaryota; kingdom Metazoa; phylum Chordata; class Mammalia; order Rodentia; family Cricetidae; genus Chionomys; species Chionomys nivalis. The sequence continues at coordinate 39,873,026 of NC_080096.1, read as the reverse complement.
GGAGGACCCAGTGGTCCAGAGGCAGAGCTTCTGTAGTGCGAGCCTGAGACAAAAGGCTGGGGGAAGCACGTGGAGACGGTGGGACTAGGGGGGATCCAGGAGCCCCTCTCTGGGACTAACATTTGCCCCAGAGGTAAAGACAGGGACAATGAAGGCCAGAGTCCCATCTAAGGCTGCCGCTAATGATAGCTGGGTTTCCTTGTCTCCTAGCAACAGAGCTACCAGTTTCCAAGACAGAAAGAGAAAGGGAGAGCAAGAGAGACCCCCAACCTCAGACAAAGGGCCCCTCATTTCCTCGGCAGCTGCCAAGCCCTCCCCAGTTTTACTGCAGGCCCCATCCTTTCCTTACCATACCAAATGCCACTCCATGCTGTCCTGGAGGCGTGTAGGCAGAGGGAAGCCCAGTGCTTTCTCCCGCTCTGCCAAAGGAACAAAGCCTCACCACACTTGCCTGTGACTGTCATCCTCATGCCAGCCTAGAGAGAGGGTAGTGGATTCCCCAGACGGGACCAGGCCATGGCTGCTCAGTTGAGAAGGGACAGAGTCGTGTGTCTCTAGAGAGTTTCTAGGGGTGGTTTGCAGCTCCACCCTAAAGGTCAGCCTGTTCTGCCTCGACCCGGGCGTGGGTAGGGGCTTTGCGGACATTATTGGGGGAGGAGGGGCTGTCTTGTTCCCCTTCTCTCCACATCTCCGTCTCGTGGTATTGCTTCCTCCTTGCCCTCTTGGGGCCTACTCACCTATCCCCCTCTCTCTCCTGGGCTCCCTCCCTTCCTGCTCATGCTTCCTGCCTCCAGCCTCCCTCCTGCTACCCTCTCTCCCATCCTGCCTATTTCTCTATCTTTCTTCCCCAAAACGCCAGTGCTCACTGCCTTCCTACCTCGTGGTCTGTGCTGGACCCACACTGCACACTCATCCTGATTCCTAGGCCTCCTTATATTTAACAGCTGAACAGCTAGAGCCCGAAAACTTGATAGACCCACCTCACAGACACACAAACAGCCTATTTGTGGCAAGTACCTCTCCAGTGACAAAAGACAGGATTTTCAGGCTTTCTGAGATTCATGGGAGCAGCAGCTGGGATTGAAGAGGCCCAGCTCCCTGTGGATTACCCAGGCAATTGCTGTGAAAACCTGTCTCTGCTGCATGCCCCCCAGTATGGGTCCCAATCTAGAATCCCATAGATGTTCCTGTTTTAAGATTCCTAAATTCTTAGTAGTCCAAGACCCACTTTCTGCCCTTGTCCAGGGGGGGTACAAAGTCTGGGATCCCTACTCCCTGAACCACTGCATTGGTCAGAAGCAATGGCCACGGGTTCTGTCACTAGGGAGGGCTGCCTGGAAGAATCAGCCAGAGAAGACCTTGAAGACCAGGCAGAATTTGGGGCGGCAGGACTGGTAGCAGGCTTACTCACAGCTTCCCAATGAATGAAAACCCAGCAGCCAACCCGTTGTCCATTTAATTGGTGTTGCCATAGCAACCTCCATAGCCTACCAGGTTTCTGGGACTGTGCCAGCTCCCAAGATAGAGCCTTACTCCTCACCTCTAACAGAAAGATTATAGATAGAAGAGTGTAGTAGGCTTGAGATCTGATTCAGTTGGGTCAGGTCTTTGCCTTGAAACCTCATATAAGTTGTCCAGCCTTCCTGAGCCTCAGTTTCTCCTTTTGTAAAGTGATATGGTGATATTTACCTTATAATGGGTGTATGACTCCGCTGAGAAAATACAAGAATTGGAGTAAGTGCCAGTGTTGTTTATTATTGTTCATGGACCGCAGCATCTCTGCCCCCAACATTACAGTTTATTAGGATATCAGGACACTAATTTTGTACTATTAAAATACTATGGGCTGGGGGTGTGAGAAGCAGAGGGACCTGGGATAGGTACTTATCAGATACAGCCAGAGTCACAATGGGAAAGCCCAGAACATTTGCCTAATGAAAGTATCATTTGGGCTCTAATTATAGCTCTCTTGATTGGAGCAGTCTCTGACCCACCTTCAGGCATCTGTGGGGAGGGTACAGGCAGACAGGGAGAGGAGAGAGTGGTTCAGGGGAATGAGCTACAGATCTGGGTGTTGCATGCTGCATGTGAATTTTCCCCTTGCATCTTAGCAGCTAGAAGGGGCCCTTACTGCTCACCTCTGCTCACCTGCTTCTTATAGATGAGGGAGTACAGGCCTGGAGATCTGAGATCACCCATTTTGCCTGATGCTGTGTGAAGGAGCCTAGTGTAACTCTGCTCCTTCAGGATGACAGGGTGCTTCCTAATGCAGGGGCCCAGTCAAGTGACACTGTGGTTGCTATGGTCCACTTGGAGCAGGTAATCCCCATTTGTCCCTAAAACTCAAGTCTCTAAAACTACAGACCAGTGAGTAGCCACTAGGTACTATCAACAAACATTTTCCTTGTTCCTTGATGTATTAGCTTATACCTGTGGGTTTGGATTTCTGGGACAGTATTCTCAGGAAATTAGTAAATGCCTTCAGTTGCTTCAGGGTGGAGTTTTAAGCCCCTCACCAGTGTTGTGAGGAGGCAGTGCAGTTATGATTATTGCTTCTGCCCGGGACACTTGGACAGCAAATCAGAAGTGTCCCTTGGGAGCATCTGTCCCAGAGAGAAAGGCTGTACGGGGGTGTCATGAGACACATGAGCTCCTGTGCACTCCCGTGGGGTGATACCAGCCTCCCCACCAGTCATTTACATTTTCATCGCATGAGATAAGATAAGAGCAATTGTGTCCTGAGCTCCAGTGTATTCCAGGCTTTTGAGAACAGGCACTTCCACACTGCCTCATACAAACCCCATTTGCAACAGAGGAGACCAGGGAGCATAGAAATTAAATGCCTTGCCTAAGAACTTTAGTGTTAGCAAATGAGATTTGGACCTAGGTTTATTGACTCTAAAATCCAAGTTCCTTCACCTATACCAACTTGCCTATGGTCTTGGCTTCAAGGATCCTGGGAGTAGCCATCAGATGGCCATGTCGCTCAGCCTAGATGAGCAAGGAAAGGCTAGCTGAGCATCTCACTGACCTCTCCAGCCGTGCTGGGGAAAGCAGTGGTGTCCTCCTGTGCAGTGGCTGTACAGCATGGACCTGGGATGGAGGTTCAGCTCGTCTCTCTCCATAAGATTCTCAGCCTGCAACTTACACTCTCCAGGCTTTCCTCTCTGCCTGGGAGATGCCCATCAGCAGTCCCTGCAGCTGCGCAGTGGAGAGGCCTGACCCGGAGCCTGGAGCCTCAGCTTTGGGGAATAGCTGTACCACAAGAGAGGCACAAGCAGTGTGGTTTCAGGAGAGACAGGCATTTGACACACCTACCTCTCTCTGGGCCCTGGAATACCACTCCAGGAGACGCCTGTCAACTTGGTCTTCTTGGTCTCTTTTGTCCTGGCATTCCGAAGAGCCTTGGCACTCTAGGGGTGAAGGAACCAGTAGTAGGCACTGCTGGGTCCTTGAGAGCCTGTAATTAGAACTGTCTATTTAGGGATACAGCAAATGCCTTATTAATTATAAAGAAAGGAAGCAGACAGATTGTTTAATCATTGTCCTTGTTGAAAGGTTATGCTGTTAACTGTATAAATATTCATTAAAAGTTCAATCGGCTGCCTGCTGCAGGACCAGGCCTCCGGAGGTGGCGCATCTGGCCAAAGGCTGTTTCAGTCACCTAGGCATGGGGAAAGAGAATTTGGGGCTGTGTCTCTGCCATGCATGGTTTGATGGAAGGACAGGGCTTTTGTCAGAGGAACCCAGATTCTATCTTTAATGTGCTGTGCACATTTAGGTGAGCTACTTTATGTCTCTGAACTTTAGGACTGCTCACAGCCTTCTTCCTTCCAGGATTAGGGTGAGGGGCATGCTGGGCATCTTGGTTGGTTCTGGCTAAATGCCACAGACTGGCCTGGGTAAACTGTACATAACAGAAACCTAGTGCATACAGTTCCATTACATGTACAGGGTCTAGTGAGGTCCACTCCTCACAGAGCTGCCTTCTCACCCAGACCTTCACAACAGAGGGCATGGAGGCTACCTCGAGCATTTATATTCTATATAATTTTCATTGTGTATGTTCATGTACATGGTACTGTGTTCCATAAGGACATTTTCATACAAATACATATCGTGTTAAGCATATTCTTCTTTCCTCTCCTCTCCTGTTAGCTCTTTCATTCCTCTAGATAATTTTGCTTCTATTTTAATGTCGTATACACACACTTAATTTTATATATTAATATAAAATTAGAACCACAAATGAGAGAAGACATGCAATATTTGTCTTTCTGAGTCTAGCTTAATTTGCTTAATGTGATTATCTTCAATTGCATTCACTTTCCTACAAATGGCATAACTTTGTTCTTCATGGCTGAAAAAAAATCCCATTGTGTATATATACCACATTTTGTTTGTATCCATTTCTATAAGAGGGCACTGACCCCACTGGTGAGGGCGCTGCTCTTATGACGTAATTGTCTCCTAAAGGCGAAGTGGAGTGGGGAACCAACTCCTCCGCCTGGCGCAGTCTGACCCACTCAGGTGCTTGTAACGGTGGCCCTTTCAACTCCCTGTGAGACCCAGTTCTCCGAGCACTCGCTCTGGGTTAGTGCTTAGTGGTTGTCTCGTCCTTCCACTCCGCTGCTCTCTCGGGGATTTGCAAACATTTGGACACCTGTATCACTGCTAGTGTGCCATGGTGTTACAAAGAGATGAGGTGTGCCATATCCTCCATGTGCAGATTTTTAGCTCTGCTCTCACCTAGAAGTGCTTGTGTTGAGAGAACTTACTAAATGTAGGTTCCAGGCCTGGAGCATGGCTCAGCCATTAAGAGTGTGTTCTACTTTTCCAGAAGGCCTGAGTTTGGGTCCTCCTCCCACCAGCACTTCCACACACGTAGCAGACACACGTTCACACGAAGAAAACTATAAAAAATTTAAAAATGCAAATTCCTTGGCTTTCGACATCTAGATCAGCCAATATAACTTGAGACCCAGTCACTCGAGCTTCTGTCTCTTGGTTAGAGTACGTTCTGGGAGACAGCTGGTCAGCTCCAGCTGCTTCATGGTCTAAAGTATCAAGAAGTGCTCAGGGTTCTCCAGTGTTGGTGACAGAAGAGCCATCTCCAGATGCCCATCCCCCTTCGTCACTCCAGATGATAACCCAAAGTGGTCTTTTGGGGCGGAGGGTTGGAGACAGGGTTTTTCTCTGTGTAGTCCTGGCTGTGCTAGAACTGGCTCTGTAGACCAAGCTGACCTCCAACTCAGAGATCCACCTACCTCTGCCTCCCGAGTGCTGGAAGTGAAGGTATGCGCCACCACCTCTTAGCAAAAGTGGCCATTTCAAGTATGTATGTATGTATGAATATATGTATGTATGTATGTATTCTTTTAGGTATGAGTCCTCAGTCTGCATTTCTGTGGGCCGAAAGAGGGCATCAGATCCCATTATAGATGGTTGTGAGCTACCATGTGATTGCTGGGAATTGAACTCAGGACCTCTGGAGGAGCAGCCAGTGTTTTTAACCACTGAGCCATCTCTCCAGCCCCCACTCCTCCACCGCCAAGTGGAATTTTAAGAGCTCACTGAGTGTCGGTGCTTTCCAGAGCCCTACCTGACAGTTATTTCATGTAGAGTGAATATATGAATTCCATGTTCCCATTGGACTGCCTTATTCATGGCAAGTGTTCCAAACCTGTCCACATTTGTGGTCCACATGGGGCTGAAGGCGCTCTTCCCCAATACATAGTATGTAAAATTCTAGGGACCTTGATTTAGACGCCTGCCCCAACCCACTTTCCTGTGCCTTTTCTTGTCTCGGACCACTTTTATTCATCTCTGTGGCCTCTCACCACCAACCACAGAAATGAGATGAGAGGAAACATCAGAGTGAGACATGAGTTACCATTCTTCTGAACGTACAGAACTGTTTCCAGCGCTGATATCAGACACAGCTGCCATATCTTCATGTCATTCTTGTGTGTGTGAGAGAGAGACAGAGACAGACACTCAGGACTCACGCAGCAGTGCTCAATCTTACCCACTGAATGGATAAACAAGCCTGAGTCTCATCCAGTATGTGTAGATGATAATAATGGGGAATATGGACTGAGCCTAGGATGGATGGACTTCTAAACATTTTATAGACATTAATCTGGTCATTACAACCATCCTATGCAGTGAGTCATAGCATCATCTACACTTGGTTGAAACAAAGAGAAATATTTTAGGCCAAGGTCACGTGGCCAGTGAATGACTGAACTATGATTCGAACCCAGGCAGCCAGCCTTCAGAGCCCACATCCTCACTTTTCATGCTGGAGGCCAAAACATAACCCTCACCTTGCTGGGTTATTATGAAGATGAAATAGAAATGTCTAGCACTGTGCCTGGCACAATTCAGAGACCTGAAGCTGGGACGCCTGCGCCCTGGAGAAGTCAGCAGGGAGCCAACCAGAAAGGTCGAAGATTCATCTGCCCCAGCTGTCATGTGGAGTAGGGAGAGCTCAGAGTAAGAGCTGCCCCCGGTCCTGAATAGGGTTCTCATTCTTCCAAATTGAGAATCAACCCTGGGGCTCTAGGCCCCTGATTGAGTCAGCCTCTGATTGCGCTGCAGTAATTATAGCTGTGCAGTCCCGCTGGGCCCTGCACGTGGAGGTTGTTCTCAGCGGTGGGCTCGGCACTGTCTTACAGAGACTTAAAATTGTTGCTGCTAGGGTTTTGGTGAGCCCTCCAAACCCACGGGTTCAAATTACGGAGCTGCTGGTCTGGAAGGTACACTGAGGTCTGTTAGGCATACCTTACCCAAAGGCACACAGTGGGAACACAGCAAGGGTGTAGCAGCTCCATATTGTGAGATCTTAAAGGGAAGATGGGTAGGGCCCTTGGATCAAGAAAGACTTGGAGCTGGGCGCTGGTGGCGCACGCCTTTAACCCCAGCACTTGGGAGGCAGAGGCAGGTGGATCTCTGTGAGTTCGAGGCCAGCCTGGTCTACAAAGTGAGTTCCGGAACAGCCAGAGCTGGTATACAGAGAAACCCTATCCTGAAAAACCAAAAGAGTAAAAAGAAAAAAAAAAAAAGACTTGAATGTCTTGGACTAGGAGAGCATGAGAGAGTGTTAGGTGAGGCAGTGTGGGGTGAGGTCAGATTTAGGATTTAGGATGCCTTTGGAGAAGATTGGCTTCCAATGAAAAGACACGGGGCAGGACGGCCCTAGTGGACTGCTAGGGACTTACACCAAGCAGCAGGACTGGTTGGTGCTGTATCCCGTAGCTAAGCCATGAACACCGGATGTCTGTCTCTGCAGCCAGGGAAGAGTGTCCCGATGAGAAGCTGAGCTGTGGACCCAGCAGCCACAAGTGTGTGCCTGCCTCGTGGCGTTGCGACGGAGAGAAGGACTGTGAGGGCGGAGCGGACGAAGCCGGCTGTCCTACCTGTGAGTCCAGAACCCCGTTGTCTGCCAAGCAGTTGGGTACTCTCAGCAGTGGGGGACCCCTTCTTGGAAGGGGCCCGTTTCTCTGTGGGGCCTGGTAGGTGGAGAGGGAAGAATAACGATGAGAACGTTAGAAACGGCTGGGCCCCTAGACATGTTCCTCTGTCATCCTCACGACCACCTCATGAAGAGCCACTACCATCCCCATTTCATGGGTGAGGAAACTGAGGCTCAGACAGGGAGGAAACGTGCCCAAGACTGAGGGTTGGAACTGAGATTCAAAGTCAGGTCTAACACACAGCCTTCTGCCATGTCTGACATCTGCTCATCCATTCTACAAGTCAACTGATCTCCAAGCAAGAGCAGGGGAACGAAAGGCTGGGCTGTATGAAGGTGGAATCTGGTGCCAGGGCACCGGCAGCACTGGGAATGGGGCGTGTGCTGACAGATGCCTAGGGTGTAAATGATGACTGCTGCTCGAGTCTCAGACTGGGGCACGCATCACATACAGAGAAGATACTCCCATCAGCCTCAGCAGGGACAGATGGACGTGGTCATTGGGACCATTCCACATGGCTGAACTTCAAACACAGGATTATCTCCTTCTCAGAGAGCAGGCCAGGAAGGTTTGGGGGTGGGGGGCATGGTCCGGCTCATGTTGCTTTCCTGGTTATCCTGGGTACCTGCTATGTGCCAGGTCTGGAGTAAGGTTCTGAAGGGTACGATAAGGCGATCCTATAATCTTCCCCTGGAGACTACCGACTGGCCTGGGCTGGAATTCAGGAGTGTGCATGTCAGGCACTTGTCCACCACTGCCTCTCAGAGCATCTCCTCACCCCACCCAGTCTCTCCTGGCCATCCCTCCTGGTCCAGGAGCAAGACCATCTCCTCCTGAGGCTTCTGAGATTCCAAATGTGAGGGCTGAGGGGTCTGAAGAAGTGTATGGATGGGGCAGGGGTCCTGGCGAGTGTCTGCACTCCAAAGCCTCAGTGCTGGCACTGGCTTCAGCTGTGGTAGTTTTGTGAGAACTTCTCACCCATGCCAGTCACCCTTTCCTCTCACCACCCCCAGCCTTATAATCAAATGATGCTTCCAGTATAAAACTAGCAGCCACTATTGCAATGAGTGGGGGGTTGGGTACCTGACCAGGGCATGTTGGGACAGGGACATCTCCTGTTAATTACAGGAGCTAAAGGTATTAGAAAGGATTATCAGGCCCTCTGTGGCCTGGGCAGAAAAGGAACCTTCCCTTCAGCAGTTCTCTGAATGTAGGGAGTGGGGTCCCTGGGCCTTAGTAGTGGGATCTTCCAGTGACTGTTGGCTTCAGAACCTTGTTGAGAATCCAATGTTATGAAGCACTTCCTGTCAGGACTCTCAGGAGACAGACTCTTCTCTCCCTGGGTATGTAAAGTGTCTAGACAGGCAGGAGGATGTCAGCAGCAGCAGCATCTTGGGGAATGTGGCACCAGAGAACACATGCTTTTCCCTCTGATGCCCCCACATCCCAAAAACCCAGAAGGGGGAAAATGCAGCTGTCGGAAACTTAGTAGAGCTGTCAGGAAAACATGACAAGGTCTGCCTACATTGTAACACCGAAGACATCACTTTATTTTATGTTCAGTAAATGAAAGTTGACATCATGGCACTGGAAAAATAGAAACATGGACCCTGGGCGCCCCCATATGGAGAGATATGGAACTGCCAACGCGATGTAATAGCCACAGCATTTCTGACCCACCTGAGTCCCAAGGCCAAAGGCTGAAGACCTGAAAGAGGGGAGGAGGCTTGATGGAGGAGGGAATGGGTGCTTGAAAACAGCTGACACTCCAGAAAGTGAGGGAAAACAATCAACAGGAAAGCTGAGAGAAGTCAGAGTAGGAAGGAATTGCCCCAAACCTGAGTTCTGGGTCTTTTGTTACAATGCAACCCTGAGCAAGGTGCTCCCCTCTCTGAGCCTCAGTTCTCTCAGCTGTAAACTAGCACCTGGGCTGGCTGGGCTCTAAGGCCTTTCCTGTGGACTCCATGCTAGCCTACCAGAGGGAGGAAGCCCAGGACCCAAATAGGGCAGGACCTGTTCTTTAATGACTTCATCCACACCCACATCCTGCCAGGGACTCTGCCAGTCCTTAGAATAATGGGGTGTGAAGGACCTGGAACCCCGACGTGGGGTGGCTGTGAACAGCACTAGACAGGCTGGGGCAGAAGGAGATTTCCTAAGCAAGGAAACAAACAGCCTGAGTTGGGTGAAGGTGGAATTTGGACCCAGGCACAGGAAGAACACTGACTGAGAACTAAAAGGAACAGTGGGCAGCAGTGGGTTCCCAGGAGATGGCGCAACTTAACAAAACCATGGAGGGGAACTGTGTGCTCCGGGCCTAGTAAATCATCCAGGTGGCCATAGCTGGGTGTGTTCAGGAGTGAGAAGCAGGGACCAGGGTAGTAGATGCCAGGCTGGAGACTTTGTTGTCTCGGCAAAGACCTGCCCTCTCATCTGGTGTCAGTCATGTTACAGATGATTTCCTATCCTGCACGACAATAGGGCTCTGCTGTGTTAGAGCCTCTCGCAGCCCCACCATGCTGCTGGTTACAGAGCAGAAATTCTGCATATTTGCCGAAGTTCAGGGAAGGCAAGTGTGGTTCAAGGTCAGTTAGCATGACTGAGGCCCCTACTTTCAAGTGGCGGTCACTCATACCGTGCTCCCCCTTCAAGTCTGCAACAGGACCTACTCCAGCCTATAGGCGAGGGTCAGAACACCCTGTAACCCCTGTAGCAGGAGCTGGGCTGGGTCATGGGGGATGGGATCTGGACCGGCTCTCTGTCCTGCGCAGTGTGCGCCCCGCACGAGTTCCAGTGCAGCAACCGTTCCTGCCTGGCCTCTGTGTTCGTGTGTGATGGCGATGATGACTGCGGTGATGGCAGTGATGAGCGCGGCTGCTCGGACCCGGCCTGCCCGCCCCGCGAGTTCCGATGTGGAGGAGCTGGTACCTGCATCCCTGAGCGCTGGGTCTGCGATGGCCAGTTTGACTGCGAGGACCGCTCAGATGAGGCTGCCGAGCTTTGCGGGCGAGCGGGCCAGGAGACCACAGCCACGCCTGCAGCCTGCGCCCCCACGGCCCAGTTCACCTGCCGCAGTGGCGAGTGCATACACCTGGGCTGGCGCTGCGATGGCGACCGCGACTGCAAGGACAAGTCTGACGAGGCCGACTGCTGTAAGCCCCCTCCACGCTCCCAGTCCCACCCAGAGCCTGCTGATATGGCCCTCCTACTGGGAGTACATACCCTGCTTTAACAGAGACTTACACTGGGAGAATGAAGTGACTTGCGGGAGGTCACATGGCTGCTAAGGAATGGAGCTCAGATCTGACCCCAGAAGCCAGGCACCTGTTGTCTCTTCTATGAGCACCTGTTCCTGCCCGTCCCTGTTATAGGGAGTCTAGCACTGGTCCTGTCCTAGGAGTGCCTACATGCTGGGCCCGTCAGATTCTGCTGACTGTCCCAGCTGAGTGGGTCCCTTCCAGGACTTTGGCAGACCCCTGCTGCCCTCTCCTGCAGGCACAACTCACACTGTGGCATTTTCTTCTGTGCATTTCTCATCTCTGCACCTGAGCTTCTGGAAAGGGGCTCTTAGTCTCCGGGCTCCCCACCAACACCCAGCACAGTGCCAGGTTCAGGAAAGGTTGACTGAGTGGACCAAATCACTAAGTCATGAGCGCCAGGACTCAATGGAAACCACACGTCTGTGCTGAGGTGGTGGTGGACAGGGAAACAGGAAACTGGAATGCTGTGTGACCTTTGGCAAGGCCTTCCCCCTCTCTGAGCTTCAGTCTCCCCATGTGTACACTAGAGATGCTTTGACTAAGTGTCCTCCGAGGCCTCCTGAGCTCGGTCGCTGTTCCATTCTTTCCGGGGTGGATGTGGCATGAGGTTGTGGGGACAGCTTTCCTAGTGCCATGCTGGTCCTGACCTCCTCTTGCCCCATTTCAGCACCACCGGGACCCTGCAATGAGAACGAGTTCCAGTGTGGGGATGGGACTTGTGTCCTTGCAATCAAACGCTGCAACCAGGAACACGACTGCCCAGACGGGAGTGATGAAGCCAGCTGCCTGCAGGGTGCGTTGCTCAAAAAGGTTGACACCCTCTTGAGGATGGAAGCTCAGCCTGAGGAAAGGCCCTGTGGCCCTCCCTGGCCTGGAGAGAGCAGAAATGGGGGCGTTCTTTCCTTGGTCTCTGAGATGTATTTACCCCTTCAGCATCGGTTACTTGCCCATTATCACTGTAATTGCTTCCCATGGGGTTCTGGGGCACAGGAACTGGACTCTTTTTTTTTTTTTTTTTTTTTAAGATTTATTATGTATATGAGTGCTCTATCATCACATACACCTTTATGCCAGAAGAGGGCATCAGATCCTACTATAGATGGTTGTGAGCCACCATGTGGTTGCTGGGAACTGAACTCAGGACCTCTGGAAGAGCAGCCAGTCTCTTAACCGCTGAGCCATCGCCAGCCCAAGAAGTGAACTTTTAATTAAGGACTTTGTAAAAGCTGAAAAAGGGCTAAGGGGACGTGAGAATTACTAGCTTCCCGCTCTCTGTCTGTACCCAAGGCTTGCCTTACTAGCTCTCAGACTGAGCGGACACTGAATCCTGTCCTCCAAAAAGTCCCTGTCATTCTCAGGTGCTCTGCTCGTCACCACTTGTCCTGACGAAATAGAGGCCCTACCCACTAGCCATGGGGAATAATTAGGGAGGGCAGCGAGGCAATGTGGGCCAACGCTCCCCCTGGAGATGGTCCTTCTCGAGTGTTGCATGGTCTTTCCCAGGAGCCTAGTACTCCCAGAACAAAGACCCCTGTGTGGGTGAATGAGGGTCTGTCCTGTGGGAAGAGCCTCTATAGGCCCTGGTTCCACTGTCTGTCCTAAAGTCCCCTAAGAGAGTTAGGGCTGGTGCTTGAACTCTGTTCATTTTCTGTGGGCCTTGGCTGACCCTGCCCGGCCTTGCCCTCCCACCCACTGTCTCACAGGCACTGTCCATTCTCTTGTCTGACCCGACAGAGTCAACCTGTGAGGGTCCCCGCAGATTTCAGTGTAAGAGTGGCGAGTGCATGGACGGCAGGAAAGTGTGTGATGGTCAGAGGGACTGCCGGGACTGGTCGGATGAGCCTCAGAAAGAGTGTGGTATGCTACCTATCTACACCTAGCAGCTGGACTAATGTTCTCACTGTGCTCCCTCCTGGCGTCCAGGATAGAGGCCCTAGTACCTCTTCTGACCCTCTAGACCAAGTGCTATCTATCCTGTAGCCTCACATCAGGCCATTTGCCACGAGGATCTCGTGCTGCAAAGCTCTAAGGGCCTTTCCCTTGAAGTCTAGATGCTCAAAGGTTAGGCTGCTTCTCATAAAACTGACCTCTTCGCTTCTGCCATTCACAAACTATACAAACTGAGTGTGTGCCCTCTGCAAGTTTCTCTCTTCCTCTATGTCCCTGCCCTGCTGATCTAGCCATGGCCTGGGTCCTTGAGCTCTTCCAGTCCTTTGTAGGACGCCTTGCAGAGTCAAAGGTTGGAAGAAGCAAGGAAGCCCATTAGAAATATATCCCAGCCAGCATCACTGCCAGGCCAGGCCTGGATGGGAGCAGGGTCCTCCCAGCAGCAAGCAGTGTCACCATTCTGAACTCTGAGAAGCTGGAACCTGGGCAAGGGTGAGGGCTGACGTGCAGTTTAAGCTAGAGGGAAGAGAGAGGGCCAGCTAGCTGGTGACTAGCAAGCGCGGAAGAGATGTGAGTCATCTCTGCTTATGTCAGAACAGAATTCCAGAGAACCGGACAAAGGAGGCCCTGAAAACAGAGTCTAGGCTGGCCCCTCCTTGTCCTCTCTCCAGGAAGACTGCCCAACACCTCCCCTACTGGGTACTCAGAGGAACGTCATGCCCCAGAGCTCCCCAGGAGCAGCCTCTTTGCTGAAAATTTCAAATGAAACCAGGCTGACTGCAAGGAAGAGTAGCTAAGCAAAGCTTGCTGAGCCTCCACCTGGGCTTGCAGGAGACCCACACTCTATTGCCCTCGGGCCTTGCCTGGAAAAGATTCAGAAGGGCCTCGTGGAAAGGGGGACAGGGAAACAGGAGCAACTAGCTGAACTTAGCTTCCCCACACTTGGAGCCGCAGTTACCCAGGGACTACTAACCTACCAAACTCTCTTCTGCATGACATGCTCATGAGAAATACGTGCTCGTTTGTGTCTGTGTGTTCTTTTTGTCTGTGCTGGTGAAGAGACCAGCGTCTGTACCCACGTTTCTGAACTATTGCATTCTTGCATCTCTGCCTGCATTCCCATGTCTGCGGAGCCTGCAGACCTGTCTATGCCTCTGCATAAGCTAGTATGGGTATGTGTGTGTGTATGCATGAAGGTGTGTGCATGCAAGTGTGTACTGTGCTGGGGAAGGTGATGTCAAATGCTATTCAGGCCTCTAGAACACTCTCCCTCTTCCTTCCTCTCCCAGCTCTACCTATAGGCTACACAGAATTAGAGGAACAGAGTCTCTCTTCAGGCCTGCTAAAGAAGAAGGTGGTCAGGGATAAACTAATTGGAGCCTCCTAGCTTTTCCCCTCTCTCAACCTTTGTTAGCCTTGGGGTACTCTGTACGTTCTTTCATCAAAAAGTCCCAGTCATTTCGAACTCTTCCTGAGCAGCACCTCCCTATAAATTCATTCCATTTGGCTAAGTGTCCAGTAAGTACAACTGTGGAGTTGCTACCACCTACAGAAAGAGGAAGGAAGTGGGTGGGTGTGTGTGTGACTGAGGCAGCGCATGAATGGGAGAACAAACGGATGGATGGAGCTCGTGGAATAGGAAAGCTCAAGACAGATGACAGAGGTGCGCGACAGAAGATTCCCAGCGGGAGATCTCCCAGCGACTACTCTGAAGCTCCTGTGGCTCAGATGTCTCCAGAAGCCTGGGGCTTCCCAGGGATGGGCCTGACAGAGCCACTTCCAGTCCCCCAAAGTCATGGGATTGCTGTGGTCTTGTTCTTTCAGTTGCATCAACATTCCAGGGAAACAGGAGGAGGCCCAGGGGTAATGGGGACATTCCCTAAGCATGGCTCCAGCTGGAGGTGGGGTCACCCACAGCTGTGCATGGCCTGGGGCGGGCAGCTCAATCCAGCTGTATGCATGGCCACAGCTGGCTCCACTCAGCGCTGCTTCTTCGCTTGGCTGGAATGACAGTGCATGAACCTGGTGGGCAGAAGGGTGGTGTGGCACTCTCCCCTGGCTTGTAGAATTAACTTTCTGTGATTCTAAGTCCAGGAGATGCTGTGAGAACTTGGTAAACCTTGAACCCCTAGAACCCTCCAGAAGGTGGTGAGGGAGTGGAGAATGAGGGAACCAGATCCAGGTGACCTCTTGACATCCCTTCACTCTTTTCAGCACGTGGTAATCCTGGTCTAGGCTTGTGGCAAGGTAGATGAATGGTCAGGTCAAAGAGGAGTTGAAAACGCTCCATTGTGTAAATTCTGGTAGGAGAAACCTGATTCGTCCACAGGCACATGTGAAAGAAAGTCTGGCCTAAGACTCAGCTGTAGCGAGTAAGGGCATTCTGCATTATTCCTCCTGACCGGCAGACTAACTCTGGGCCCTGCCTTGAGAAAGTATGCATATGGTAGGGGACCAGAAGTCAGCACTTGGCAGAGATCTGAGGGACCCCTGCACGGCAGCCAACCCCAAGGTACACAGCTGGGAGGAGGAGAGAGTTACAGGAGGCAGCTCCTGTGAGGAAAAGGTTTAAGGGCAGCACCATTCCAGAGTGGCATCACCTGCCTTGGAGTGAAGCAGGCTCCTTAAGCTGAGCACGGATGTGCAGAGGCCTTCAGAAAGCATTCCTGAGGTCTCTCAAGGGGCGGACATTACACATGCAAGCTTTAAGCTTAAAGGTTAGAAGGAACTGTTTTCAAAAAGTGTTTGTGAAAGACCCCAGAGCTCCAGGAAAGGCCTAGCTACCTCTAGAGTGGCAGTGGATGGAGCTCTGGCCTGGGCGGACAAGACCTGTGTGCTCCTTGTTCCACTGGCCCTGTCTTGTCTAGTCAGGGACCTGCCATCTGATCCTCCTCCTTCCCAGTCACCTGGCCAAAGAGGTAAAGGTTCCGTGCAGCTTCCTGTTTTCCTGGTTCTGTGGGAGTCTGCTGCCCCAAGGCTTTGCTTTGCTCTGCGCCATTTCCCTGCCTGTCAGAGTTCAGCAGCTTGTGTCCCTCCCCAGGGCTGAACGAGTGTCTGCACAATAATGGCGGTTGTTCCCATATCTGCACTGACCTCAAGATTGGCTTTGAGTGCACATGCCCAACAGGCTTCCAGCTCTTGGATAAGAAGACCTGTGGCGGTGAGCCTTCCCCAATCTGCCCAAGCAGATACAGATCCTCCTGCCCGTTCTAACTTCTGGTCTTTCCCACAGACATTGATGAATGCCAGGACCCAGATGCCTGCAGCCAAATCTGTGTGAATTACAAGGGCTACTTTAAGTGTGAATGCCACCCTGGCTATGAGATGGATGCACTGACCAAGAACTGCAAAGCTGTAGGTACGGACCTCCAAAGGAAGAGGGAACAACTCTGGAGGGTCTATGAAGCACCCGACTGCCACCTATGTGAGGAGTGGTTAAACACACACTCCCACAGTGCTCAAAATACAAGTGAACATCACACGCACAATGCACTGCACGCTAACACCCACAGGCATGGTTAGAGCCATCCATTGATAGCCTGGGGGACTCCATTTGTACGGCACAATGTGTAGGCACAAGTGTGGACCACACAACTGGCATACACAGCTCACGTGAAGTGCATGACTTGTGTAGATCTATATATTGATCTATTCAGTCAACTGAAGTAATTATTAAATTCTTTATATTAAGTGCAATAACATCGTTGTAGGCACTAGAGATTCAGTCAGCACAAAACACCTTGTTAATGAGTAAGACAGACAAAACATAAGATGGAAAAATAAAATACGGTGTATGGCAGGTGGCAAGTAAGGGCTAGGGGGAAACAAGGAAGTGATGGAAAAGTCTCGGAGAGTAGTGGGTTATGGTTTTAAACAATAGTCAGGGAAGCCCTCACTAAATAAAAAGGGCATTTGCGTGAGGACCTAAAGGAGGCGAGAGTTAGCTGCAGGAATGGCATTCTAGGCTGAAGGGAAAGAAAGTGCAAAAGCCTGAGGGAAGGAGTGTGACTGAATGTTGAAGGGGCAGCCAGGAAGCTGGTGTAGTTGGAAGGAGACTCGTGAAAGGTGAAGTCAGAGGTGACATGGCATTCCCCAAAGCCTTCCAGATGGTTGTAAAGACTCCTGAGTCTAAGGGAAGCCCTCAGAGGGTTCTGAGTGGAAGGGAAATGTAACGTGGAAACTCCCCTGGCTTCATTGTTACCGTAGTGCTCCAGGAGGAAGGCGTGGAGCAGGATGGCTGCTGCGGGAATATTGAGAAAGGAACAGATGTGTGTATATTTTGAAGGCCAGCTAGCTGGATTTGCTTATAAATTACAGTGGGATGTTAGAGAAAAATGAACCAGAAGATTGCAGGGACAAATAACTTAAAAACAAAAAATGAATTACTATTTCAGCATATGAGAAAGGGTGAAAGGCAGGTTTGGGAAGAATGTAGACTGCATTGGACATGTTGAGTATAAGGAAATTGTAGCTCTCCACATGGACGCATTACACAGACAGTTCAATAGAAGTCTGGAGTTTCACATAAATACTTCATAGAACACATAGATTATAACACAGTAGCTATAGTCCTTGACATCAGATCCATAAATCCTAAAATATACCACCCACACCACACATACATCACATGTAACCTGTCTTGTCTTCTATATGGGACATGATGAATAATGTGGTCCATATAAGTACAGTAGAAATAACATACTAGATATACATACCAGATCTATACATGTGAATATCTAAGGTGCAATTATAAAAAAACACTCAGATCATAAACACACAGGTTCTCATCACAATTCACAAGTCGCCCTCTAACCCAGCTGGTCACTTCAGAGAGGTAAAGTCATGACTGTTATTTGAAGCGAGAGAAGTTCTGGTTCACTGGGGACAGAGCAGGCCTAGAACTTAGCTTTCCATCTGATACTTCCTGTACTTTCATCCCCATTTTCCCTGCTGTCTGTATCACCACTTTCCTTGTACCCCTCCGCCTTAAAATAGTTTCCATCCTCACACTGTGTATTTGTGTGTACACGATACAGCCCCAGCCACGTGGCTCTATACTGGGCCCATCCTGTCCCCATAAGCCTGGCCCAAATGCATAGACAGGGACCAGGTGGCTGACAGAAATGTGTACCAGGAAACATGGCAACCGTTCCTGAGAATTGCTTGATACATCTCAAAACCAGCTGAGGTGGGCAGTGCAAGGTCCTTGAAGACCTCTGGGACAGCAACCTTCCAGGTGGAAGTCACAAATATCTAGGTCCCACATGATCTTCTAAGTCTAACTCTAGAATCTAAAAATAGGTTTGATATATACATGACCAGTTATGTGTTCTGTACAATGCATGTGTGTGATCTTGTCAGATGCCACATATATCCTGTCTCTGTAGATGGCTCAACATACTTAACCCAGCCCTCTGGGCTATCTTTCTAGGACCTTTATTTTATTTTATTTGCTCAGGTGGGTCATTCTTGCAGGATGACAGGTGGAGCCCCAAGCAGAAACAGTAGTGATTGCTGCAAAGAAACACACTCTGGAACAAGGGAAAGACTTGAAAAGGGCCTGGGGCAGTGAAAGGGCTGGAGAAAAGCAGAATGCAGGTAGTTTAGCTGGAATCTAGAATGGGAGAAAAGCTGATAAGCTAGACAGACAGGGCTATACTGCAAAAGGCCTCTGTGCAGGCCTGAGGACATTAGGAGCCATGGACTTGGGAGTTTGTATCTAATGGAGAAGAGGGCTTCTGCTGTGTGTTGGTACTCATTATTTCATCTGCCCTTCTAGCCTGTGAGGTAGGACCATCATCCCTACTTCATAGGAAAACGAGGCCTCATCCAGCAAACTAGTGGCAGAAACTTGGTCTCTATGGACTCCCTGCTTCCTCCATTGACACTGCTTCCTTGCATGGCAGTTGGCAAGAGCCCATCTCTAATCTTCACCAACCGACATGAGGTACGAAGAATAGACCTGGTGAAGCGGGACTACTCGCGTCTCATCCCCATGCTCAAGAATGTCGTGTCACTGGATGTGGAAGTAGCTACCAATCGAATATACTGGTGTGACCTTTCCTACCGCAAGATCTACAGGTAAGTGGCATGCCCCCTGCAGCTAAGCCATGAGAGACTTGAGGGAGGGGCTGTTTACACGGAAGAGGAAGCATGGCCTCTGCCTCTCAAGATGGAGTTGGGCTTGAGAAGGGATACAGAATCACAGTGGCAGTAGAAGTACCAGGACTTTGAGCCCACATCCTAGACTGTGTCTGACCCCTGGTGGCCTAACGGTGAAGTACAGGACAGACGAAAAGGGAAAATGCTCTCCATGGAGAACTACAAATCTGGCTTAGATCTATCTATATTGTGGACCCCAAGGATTCAAGATGACTAAGATCTGATCTCTGCTGGGAGGATCCCACATATAACTAGTGAGCCACCTTTTTGCAGTCGTGAGATGAAGGTAGAAAGAAAACCTTTGACCCAATTTGGTAGCTGGGAAAACTTCCTGGGTAGTAGTACCTCATTTGTCACTGGGGTACTCCGATCACTGGCTGTGACTTTAGGAGTGGACTCTGGCACTTGGGAAAAATCATTGGACACTTGAGAAAGTTCTCTCTTAGATCTGTCTCAGATTCTGTATATCCTTGCATATCTGGGCCCCTTTGGACAGTTTATGCCCCTTTTTTTAACCTTTGAGATCTACTTAGCAGGACTGATGATAACCAGGCATTGGGTAGACACCGAGTCATCGTAGAAAGAAGGATAGGATGGGTGTGTGGGTGAGTAGATGAGAAGACAGAAACAAACTGCCGAGTGTGACGTACTGACAGCTAGATTCCTGCCTCCCACAGCACACATACACAGACTGAGTTCATGCCTTACATACAGAGAAGCAGCTAGAGCCTAACCAACAAATGTGACTGGCAAGCAGGATTTGATGAGAGACTGGGCCTGGGGCTGAATGAGGCATTACCCAGACTAACTCACGGGTTAATTTGGGGAATCTCAGGTATCTGGCTTGGGGTTTTTATCAGCTGTGCTGCTCTTTTATTGGGGGCATGCAGGAGATCAGGGATTGGGGGTTGGACAGTCTATGGAGGGACAGGAATGGGGATGAGCAGTTTGGAATGCATTGAGTAAAAGTGTCTATGGGCCATCTAAGAGTGCTTTTCGGTCTGACTTGAAGTAAATGTCAGAATTATGAATGGCAGTGGACAGATGGCAGTGATAACATGGAGAGAAATGATGGGGGTGAGGGAGGGGACGATGTCCTGTAGGCACAGCATTTGGGAAGCAAAGTCCTGCTACTGATGCCCCTGTGTGTTTATGCAGTCAGTTATCTCTGCACCACACAACTTCCTGCAGATCCTCTTTATCTCACATCTGCATGTCATAACCCCCCTCTCTTTCCCTTCCTTCATTCCTTTCCTTTCAAACCTGTCCATTCCACAGGTGCCACAGTGATCTGACATTCCTAGCTATGTCCTTCAACTCATTCAGTTACCTGTCTCATTCTTGCTCCAGTATAAAATCTAATTAGCAGTACACTCAGCTATGACGATGTGGTTCTTGTCCACTTTTACATCCCATAAGCCAACTTCACCACACCAAACACTGCATCGTTCTAGAACATGCTTGCTTCTATACTTGTATACACTGGTCCCTTTGTGTCCGGCTTCATCTTTTGCGCCCCTGGCAATCTAGTCCTTCAGAACTCAACCACAAGGCTTCTCCCACTCTGCAGGAAGATGCAGTCTCCATTTCCCCAGTGTTGTAGCTTCCGCACTGCATTGCATCTGCCTGCATGCTTGTTCCCCCATTAACTGAGCTCCACCAGGCCAGAAACTAGCTGGTTCGGCCTGTGCCCCTTTCCCGGTGGCTCAAGGAGTGTGTTGAGTAGAGCTTAGCCAGGTTCCTCTAAAACCCACTGCCATGGCACAGAGAGAAGACAAAATGGGGAGGGTTGCAAAGGCAGCTCCACATGGGCCCATGGGTGGAGCATCTGCCCATGGCCAGCCCTGCTTTCTCCTAAGCGCCCCCATGGACAAGGCCAGTATCCCGGACGAGCAGGTGGTCCTCATTGATGAGCAGCTGCACTCTCCAGAGGGCTTGGCGGTGGACTGGGTCCATAAGCACATCTACTGGACAGACTCAGGAAACAAGACCATCTCAGTGGCCACCCTTGATGGCCGCCGCCGATGCACTCTCTTCAGTCGTGAACTCAGTGAGCCCCGAGCCATTGCCGTTGACCCCCTGCGAGGGTGAGTATCCTCACGCAGACTTTCCATTTCACCAGCATACGTGTTGTTCTCATGTGTCTAAGAACTGTCAAGGGCTCAAGAAGCCTGTCAGAGACACAGGGAAAGAAGTCCAAATGGCCCTCATCCCACTTGTCTCCAGTTCAGGCATTGGCCATTAGTCACCAGAGGGCTCCCTGGACTCTTGGCTCATTCACTGAAATGGCACATCTTGGAGCACTACAGGACTAGAGATTCTTGAGAGTAGCTCCTGGGGTAGAGGCCCTGCAGGCTTTTGTTGGTGGGTATCTGGCAGCTGCTTAACCTTGTTCAGGGACAAAGAACTCATTACTCTTCATGAAGTCTATTTCATTGTGAGATACCACCTACCCATTATACAGTGGGGTTTTCCCTCATAATCCCGAATCTGTCTCCCTATGGCAGAGTTACATAACCATGCATTCAGCACAATTAGTGTGATTTAAGACTAAGGTCACTGGTGTTGATCTGTTCCTAACTCCTCACCTCTCCCCACCCTTGTTGCTAAATATGTGGACTCCTTACCACCTAGGCTGCTTTATTCTGGCCACACCTGGATGGGGGCTTAGGAATCCTGAGCAAAACAATACTTGTTCCTTCCCCAGTGGAAGTGTTCCTTTTTCCTTGTCCTTGGTCGCTAATAAGGAATAAGAAACCCTCTTAAATTGAGGTCAGCTACTGAAAGCAGTCTCATGAAAGGGTGAATCTGTACCAGTGGGCTGCTATGGTCTCTAGTAGGAACGAGGGTCTAAGAGCAGGGACCTGAGTTAGGATGGTTGTTTACTCTCTTCTCTGTAAATCAGGAGAGGTTTGCAGGGACCCTGCCCACACAGATGCTCCAGGGCTGGGCATACAGGCTATGCAGCTGAGACTGGCTAGATTAGAGGTGAGCCGAGCTTCCCCAGGCTCTCACGAGATGAAGGTTAAAGTGCCTGTTAGTTCTAACAGAGATAGTTCCAAAGGATTTCGGAGGTTTCCCATTAAATATAACCTCCAACTATTCAGTGGATCACCTATCCTTTGTGACTCAGACTACCCCAACTGTCCCAAACAAGAAGCTAAATGTGGGCTCTTCTATCTTTCAGGTTCATGTACTGGTCTGACTGGGGATTCCAAGCAAAGATTGAGAAATCTGGGCTCAACGGTGCATACCGGCAAACACTAGTTTCAGACAATATTGAATGGCCCAATGGAATCACCCTGGGTGAGCCCTGCCTATCTACCTGAGTTGGGAGCCTGTACTAGAACTGATCCTGACAACTGTTAGGGGTCCCATGAGTCTTCTTTCTGTCCCGTCATGGAGGCCAAGTGTCTTTGTTCCCTCAGGCTAAGTTCAGTGTGAGGCCTGGGAATGTGGGTAGAGAAGAGTTCAGTGGGACAGAGATGCAGCTGTAGTAACTGCTGTCTGACCTGATCCCTCCTCCCCAAGACTTGCTGAGCCAGCGTTTGTACTGGGTGGACTCCAAGCTGCACCAGCTGTCCAGCATTGACTTCAATGGAGGCAACAGAAAGATGCTGATTTTCTCCCCTGACTTCCTGAGTCACCCTTTTGGGATAGCTGTATTTGAGGTGAGCCCTAAGAGGGTGGGTATGACCCTGCTGGGAATATGAAACCTAGAAAAGGCTTGTTCAAATAGGATGCTTCCCTGAGATTTGTCCAAAGGGAAACAAAAGAACAGGGAACCCAACTGACACTTTTGTATATATTCTGAGAGCCACCTACACAGAGGCTCTGCAGCCCAGCCTTCCTGGCATTCTTTCCTGTGTTCTCTCTCCCAAAGAGCCTCGTTCAGAGAATGTCACAGGTAAATTATTCAGCACAGATGCTTCTTCTCCATGTCCTTAGCACCTAGCACTATATCTCCTATGAAGAAGGCTCCTAACAAAAGGAGGAAGGGGGAAGGAATATGTGTTTCCTTAGAATCATTTCATATAGGTCACGTCCTGACAGATGCTATGCAGGTCAGCTCATTTCTGTGCTGGCCTTTGCTGAATCATGGGGTTACAGAAGTAAATCAGACACTATCCAAGCTCTCAAAAAGAGAGGATCAAGAAACCCATCTGCCCTGACTCTGACTTCCTTTCTTCTTGGGAAATAAGGAAGCCAGAACCTACCAGAATTTCTTACACTCTTCCAGCTCTTCCCAAAACTAACCCTGCCATCGAGGGAAGGCAGAGTTGGGAGGCAATGGCAGTATTTTCTTAGAGCAGCTCCACTCTGTACTGCTTGAACTCGGGGGCAAAGTATCTCCTCCAAATGCAGCCCCTGCTTCAGTTCAAGTGTACTGGACATGCATGTGTATAAAGAATGTGTATAAGCCGGGCGGTGGTGGCGCACGCCTTTAATCCCAGCACTTGGGAGGCAGAGGCAGGCGGATCTCTGTGAGTTCGAGACCAGCCTGGTCTACAAGAGCTAGTTCCAGGACAGGCTCCAAAGCTACAGAGAAACCCTGTCTCGAAAAACCAAAAAAAAAAAAAAAAAAAAAAAAAAAAAAAGAATGTGTATGTGCACGTATCTACATAAATACACCAAAGTAAAAGTGTATGTTCCTGTGTATGTAGTTTTATGTGTATGCACACTAATAGAGGAACTTCATGCGTATGTCTTTGTGAGGACAGAAAGACCCGGGGGTGTATCTGGATCTGTGGACAAGATGCATGGTTGCACCTGCAATTGTGAATTTGCCTACAGATGCATATCCAAGCGTCTATGGACTAACCATATAAACTTATGTGTATCCTCCCAGGAGGCCCAATAGCAGCTGGCTCTCAGGAACTCACACATTCCTTCTGATCTTAGTTCCAAACCACAGGAATGGTACTAGCTATAGAGATCCAACCTTGGTTTTCTTTTGGCTCCAGGAAGTAAGCCTAGCTCAGCTATAGGTAGGTTTGGTCCTCTGGTCAAATATCCTCTAAGATAGAAGGAAGCTAGGTGAGTTTGCATCATCATCAGAGGCAGAGTCCTCTGAGAACCTGTGGGCAGGGTAGGTCTCTCTGGGAAGCTGTCAGGTCAGTTCTTCCCATCACTGGTTTGGGGCTAGGTCCTAAGATTGGGATCATGAGTTAGGATCCTGGGCTCCCCACCCTTTACATCTGTATTCCACAGGACAGGGTATTCTGGACAGATCTGGAGAATGAGGCCATTTTCAGTGCAAATCGGCTCAATGGCTTAGAAATCTCCATCCTGGCTGAGAACCTCAATAACCCTCATGACATTGTAATCTCCCATGAGCTGAAGCAGCCAACAGGTAAGTCTTCCCTGGCCCTTGGGTGCCTTGCCTGTGTCCTTTCCTGCCACTTGGCAGGCTGTTTCTTCCCGTTCATGCCATGACCCAGCCTCTCCAGGAATACAATAATTCCTCTTGTAAAGCATTTTGCCTCATTTTGCTTCAGCTTTTGTGTGAAGCAAGGCTAGGAAGAAATGAACACATAAGTTTCCTAGTTTTGCTAATACTATAACAGGTGCTTATTATTTTTTCTTATTCAATTATTGAAGAAACTGAAGCTTAGAGAGATAAAACAATGTTAGCAGGTAGAAGAACAAAAATATACACTCAGATCACCTGATTGCAAAGTTCCTTCTGTTGGGACATATAGCTTCTTGTTACTTCTCGAACCCATTTTTCAGCAATATAAAATAATATGTCTTGAGGCCTTACAGCAAGGCAGGTGGCTCACTGGGAACAGATGTAGTCATCTTACTGCTACTGGAACAGGTACTGGCTGCTGGGGTGAGAGGGACAGCAAAGAAGAGCAAGGAAATAACTGTGGTGCCTGATTCTAGTTCTAGGAATTTAAAGAAGAAAAATATGACATGAAACTTAGAGGAGTAAAAATCAAGACAAAAACAGTAAGGGTGGGGTAGCTTTAGTTTGGGAATCAGTATACCACAACTTAAAGTCTGCCTCCCAAATTCCTTGAGTTGTAATTTGTACATTTGTTCTCTGAGCATGGGCTCATCTGTCAGAACTGTAAGAACTGAATGAGAGTAGGAATAAAGTACCAAGTACTGTGCTGGTGGGTGCCCATATAAAAGGACAGAAAGATTTTTGAGCAAGTCCAGTGATGGGATCTCATTATCGGAAGACAAGAGGACCTGGCATGGCCTGTCAGTGTCCCAACATTTTGTCTGTCTGCCCCTCCCCTGCCATCAGCTGCAGATGCCTGTGAACTGAGCGCCCAGCCCAACGGCGGGTGTGAATACCTGTGCCTTCCTGCTCCTCAGATCTCCAGCCACTCCCCCAAGTACACATGTGCCTGTCCTGACACAACGTGGCTGGGCCCAGACATGAAGAGATGCTACCGAGGTTAGTGACAGACATTGCCCTTGGCTTCTAGGACACAGTGTGCTCCCGGTTCTCCTCTGTCTGCCCTGTTTGCTTGTCACATTTGCATATTTCCCTTTTTTAACCTTCCTTGAATGCGTGAGTCCCTGGGAGTCTTCTAAGGCTCTCCCATCTCCCAGAAAAATGCACATATACATACAGTATTTTAAATTCAACTTTCAGGAAGTTTCTGGAATCCTTTGAAAACATCAAGTTAATGAGGTTGGAGATGGCTCAGTGGTTGTGAACACTTGTTGCTCTTGCAGAGGACCGTGGGTTCAGTTCCTAGCATCCATATGGTGGCTCATGTCCATCCTTAACTCCAGTTTCAGGGGATCCAAACCTGATGCCTTCTTCTGGCCTCTTAGGGCACCAGGCAAGCACATGGTGCACAAGCAAAATACCTATAAATATAAACTAAAGAAAGCCTTGAGTTAAGAGCCTTCCATCTCCCCATCTCCACTGACTGTTTCTAAGCTAGACCAGCACATTGCACAGAAGCCCTTGTAACTAATGGTGGGATACTTCTTCATCCTCATAAACAGGGTTGATTTCCCATCTGCATGTACAGCCAAGACCTTTGGCTTGAACATTAAGTCTGTTGCATCATTTATAATGTTCAGATTTAATTGTTTAATGTGAAGAATTAACACTAATGATCTAACTATATATTAGATAAAATGCTTGTAGAGTTGTATGATTTCTGCTCCCTCTAGTCTTTTGCAGAGGCCTCTTCCACACATATTTCTGCAGCACTGTTTCACTGACTCATCAAATCAAAGTGAAGTGCTAGGATTCAGGATTCAGCTAAAGAGAAGATCATGGCCCATTCAGGGGATGAGGGAAAGTTTCACAGAAGTGGTATCTGAGCTAAACCCAGAAGATGAGTCCCTCCATGTAACGCACAGCAGCAATAATTTAGACACTAAAGCAACGAACTGCTCTGACTAAGTAACCTCCCTGGTCTTTCCCCTCCAGCACCTCAGACTACCTCAACTACAACGTTAGCCTCTGCCATGACAAGGACAGTACCCACCACTACCAGAGCCCCTGGGACAACCATCCAAGACCCTACCTACCAGAACCACAGTACAGAGACACCAAGCCGGACAGCTGCTGTCCCAAACTCAGTTAGTGTTCCCAGGGCTCCCAGCATCAGCCTGTCTACCCTAAGCCCTGCAACCAGCAACCACTCCCAGCACTGTAAGGAAATCACCTCTCCATTTTTTTATGACTTGGGGGAGTCCTATGGAAGTCAAGATGAAGGTTGGGGGTGGCTGGGAAGGGAGATCTTACCAGAACTAAGTAATGTCTGCCTCTTAGGAGGAAGCAATGACGAGAAAGGGCTATTCTGGGACTGAGAAAACTTGGGTATCCATAACTTTTCAAAGACCTGGAGGCAGACTATTAATTCCATCTCTGAGCCTCAGAGTCTCCCCCTAAAAGGAGCAAATAATAAGCTACCCCCACTCGCTTCTCAAGATGGTCAGGAGAGGCAAAGGAGCCTGGTATGGTGGTGCGTATCTTTAATTTCAGCACACAGGAGGCAGAGGCAGATACATCTCTATGAGTCTTAGGCCAGCCTGTTCTACATAGAGAGTTGCAAGCCAGCCAAGGCAACATGGTAAGACCCAGCCTCAAGAGGGGGTGGGGAAAAGAGGCATTACCAATGGAAGTGCCTGCTGGCTAGGTGTATGTCAGTTTTGTGAGTTCCTGAGGTGAGAGTCATCAAGTTTGGAAAGCTCTAATCTGAGTTCCCAGTAGCCGTGATGAGCTGACCAGACAGTAACATCCATAACTATGATCTGTTTGTGCCTGTTTCCAAGCCCTGGATAAAATAATTAAGCTCACCACTCCTTAAATCGTTGGAAGCAATTGTTGTCTCTGTTGGAACTGCTCTATCTCATTAACCAGAAAATACCTAATTACTAGGGGGAGTTCATTTTAACGGCTAAAACATCCCTCAAATTTTTTCCATACATGGCTGGCCCAGAAACCAGGCAACCTGGTGGCACCCTCCAGATGAGGTGTGTTTTGCCAACAGAAGCTAGATTCTAAGAATAGAGTACTCACCCTGGAGTTTGCAGAGGAGATGGAATTCCATTTCCTCTCATCTGGGGCAGAGCTCTAAGCAGTCCTCATAGGCCCCAGGAAGTTCTAGCACATCACAGTGCTTTCAGTCAGCGTCTTCCCACCCCACCCATGTGTGCATGTGTGGTACATGTAGAGGCCATAGATCAACCTCCAGAGTCTTCTCAGTAGTTCTCCATCTTCATTCTTGAGGCAGTCAACCTGGAGCTCACTGGCTGAGCTAAAATGGCTGGCAGCAAGCTTCAGGTTTCCTCCTGTCTCTGCCTTCTCAGTGCTGGCACTGTGGGCACATGCTGCCGTGCCTGGCTTTCCACATACTGGGGAGCAGAATCCAGATCTTCATTCTCATATAGCAAGCACCTATCAAGTGAGCCGTCTCTGCAGCCCCTCCACTTAGTGTGCCAGCAGCACAGCTCTCTGATCAGTCAGATTTGCCAGAGGTGACTTGGAGAAAGAGATTGAGGGGATGAATTTGGGGACATTGCCAGGGAGCACTCACACCTGATGTGGAGCAAATGTGGCTAGATGTCCCTCTTCACACCTCAGAGGGCTCTCCTGGGACCCCAGAGCCAGTACAGTACAGATGTCACAGGGAAGATGGCTGTGAGTTAGCAAAGGAAATGTATTTAAAATACAGTATCTTTTCCAAGCACTCTTTGGTTTAAGAATGTGCTTTTATGTGCCTTTAACAGTAATAACAACAAGAACCCTTTACTGAGAGAGGAGGTCTCACTATGTAGCTAGTCTGAACTTGAGGTCTTCTTTCCTCACCATCCTGCGTGGTGGGTTATATGCATGTACCACCATGCCTGGCTAGCATACCTTATAACAACTCCTACCCTCTCACTACCCTCTTGAATTAGGCAAGGCCAGCTAGATTGTGCTAAGTATCTTACATAAATTATCTCATGTAATCCTTACATGTATTATGTATTTTAACATAAAGAAATATAATGCACATATGTGTCTAATATTATATTAACTTTCACAGTGTTACACAGGTAATGAGTAAGAGCCATAGAATCTGCACCCAGGAAGCCTGACCTGGGAGCCTATGCTTCTGATTACACTCTACTACATTCTAGTGTATCTTATTTTAACCTCTTAGGAAAAGAAGCTGGTAATCCATATAACAGGCAGACCACCAAAAAGAGTGGAGACAATATATTGGATTTTGTTTGAAAAAGACAGCTGATCCTGTCAGCAACAAGGAGATCTAAGCAATCACCTGCCATGCACAGCTCCCAGCTTCCTACTATCCTGAAGCTGGGAGAAAAGAGTATAGGGCGTGGGGTGTGAGTCCAGAGTTCAAGTCCTACTCTGCATTTATCAAAATTTAGTTTGCCATTGTATGAAATAGAAATAACCTCTGTTGAATTTTCCTCAGGAATTCTGATGAAATTTAGTAAGACTGGATTCTTACATAATATCTGGGATCATCATTTTAGAGTGAGAACAGAGGTTGGATGGTTCTTACAGCTTGAGGCTAGTGAGGGCTGAGATTCACAGTGATAGAGCATCATTCTTTAAATGCTGGTGTTTTACAGATGGGAATGAAGGCAGTCAGATGGGATCAACAGTCACTGCTGCTGTCATTGGGATCATCGTGCCCATAGGTGAGTGTGGCCCCAATCAATGGCGGTAAAAGGATTCTTCCCAAGCTTTGGGAAAGACAGTGGAGGGATAAAGAACGTTGCTTACTGCCTGGTTCGGTTCGGGTTCTTGCACGGCACACAGTGCTCTCCAGCTTCTGGCCCTATGTGAACATCCAGGTGCATCTCCCTGCCCCTCCTTCACACTTGTACCATGTGAAGACCTAATGAATACTCCCTGGGACCCAAGTTGGTGTCTCTTGCTCACCACTCTCCCAAGTTCCTAGCAATGGCTGGTACATGACAGGGAATTATATGTCTGCTAACTGATAAGTCAAACTGCTTGCCTTTTCTTGAATAAATAATCCTGTCTTGTTTTCTTTCTCTTTGATTTTCAATAAACATTTATCAAGCAGCTACTGTGTGGCAAACTTTACTAAGGAAAGGCAAAAGCAGTGAAAGGACTTGGTCCTGCCCTGTGAGTCTGTGATCTAGCAAGGAGACTCAGTGGGGAAAGCACTTGCCATCAAAGCTGACTTCCCGAGTTCTATCCCTGGAAGTCACATGGCGGAAAAAGTCAGTTCCTGTAGTTTGTCCTCTGATCTCCACATACCCTCCCTTGTAGCATGCACTGCCCACCCCACCCCCAAATAAATAAGTGTTATGTTAAAAGCAGCATTCTTATCCAAGGGACACAAATCATTAAGAGTAAAGCTGTTACTGAGTTGGGTGGGAATGCCAAGGAAGCTCTTGGTCTCAAAGGGAAGAGGACAGGCAAAGTTTCCCACTAGAAATAATCCTTGAGCTGGGTTGGCCAAATGAAGAATCAAGAGCAGCCCAAACAGTACAGACAGCATGAGCAAAGCCAGGAGTGGGCAAGGCATGGAAGAGTTAGGGTTCAATACAGAAGATGGTGGAGAGACTTCATTCTAGTTTGTTTTGAGTGACCCTGTTCCTGCCATCTATGTGTGCTTTCTGGTTGCTATAACCCTCCTGAAAGAATCAATATTAAATGTTTACTAATCTGAAGGGGAAACATGAGTATTATTTCTACAAGAAGGTTTTCATAAGCTTCCTGGCCATTTATTTGCATTTTATTCTGTTTAAACTGCCCACTCAGCCTCATTATTTTTGTTGTTTTATTTGTAGAAATACATAATAAATATTAAAACATAACGATATACAAACAAATATTTTATCCCAGTCTGATACTTTATTTTAATTTCATAGTATCTTTTATCATTCATAAATTTTTACATTTTTAAAATGTCATATCTGTTAATCTTTTGTGAGTTCTGGATTTTCTGTCTTGCTTAGAAAGACCCACTTAAGCGGGGCGGTGGTGGTGCACGCCTTTAATCCCAGCACTCGGGAGGCAGAGGCAGGCGGATCTCTGTGAGTTCAAGACCAGCCTGGTCTACAAGAGCTAGTTCCAGGACAGGCTCCAAAACCACAGAGAAACCCTATCTCGAAAAACCAAAAAAAAAAAAAAAAGAAAGACCCACTTAATTTTGAATTTTTAAAATGTCTCCTAATATTTTCTTCTAATTTAAATTTTTTTCAGGGATTGGATATTTATTATTTTAGAATATGGCATGAGGTAGAGATTTAACTCTGTTTTCTTTTCTAATTGATATACCAGTTCTAATTCATGACTATTTTTTAATATATGTGTATAGATTCTCCAAAACCATTCTATTTAGGGATCCATCATTTCCTTCTGACATAGTGATCATCTTTATTGTAAACTCATGCCTATACATGCTAGCCTGTGTAGTCCCTTCACTTATTATCTGTCTAGTGTCATAGACTAGCAACACTTTATGAAATATGATTCTTGTAAACATCTTCTTAAATGCTTTTTTCTGGCTTCTCTTCTAGATTATTCTTTAGAATAATTGTGCCATTTTGTAAAATTTATGATAGATTTCCATTGAACATGCTTTGGATATATACATTTATATAAGGATAATTTACATTTTTTCTGTATCAAATTTTCCCATCTAGGACCTGACATCTCTATTTAAGCCTTCACTTATGTTCTTTAGCAGAACTTGATAGATCATATCACATTTGCTTGTTTCTTGTTAGGTGATTTCAGGTATTTTGCAACTTTTACTGGGCCATTATGAATGTACTTATTATTTCCAAGACGTTTTTCGTTTTTTGGTTTTTGTTGTGTTTTGTTTTGTTTGTTTGTTTGTTTGAGACAGGGTTTCTCTGTGTAGCCCTGGCTGTCCTGGAATTCACTCTGCAGACTAGGCTGGCCTCAAACTCACTAAGATCCACCTGTCCCTGCCTCCCAAGTGCTGGGATTAAAGGCGTGTGCCACCACTGTACAGCTGTTCCATGACATTTTTTAAGTGGTTACTTATTTAGGGGAATTTTGTTTGTTTGTGTGGGTAGGTGGGTGGGTTTTTTTGAGATAGAGTTGCAGAGACTCTGTAAGACAAACTTCCCTGAGCTCACTATGTAGTCCAGACTGTCCTCAGATTCATGATAATTTTCCTGTCTCAGTCTCCTGGGTGCTAGAATTATAGATGTCAGCTACCACACTTGGCATTCTAATGTGTTACTGTTTATTAAAAAGAAAACTATTGATTTTTAAATATTGATTCTTGATGAAGTACATTATTTCTTTTTTTTTTTTAAATATATATTTATTATGTATACAATATTCTTTCTGCGTGTATGCCTGAAGGCCAGAAGAGGGCGCCAGACCTCTTTACAGATGGTTGTGAGCCACCATGTGGTTGCTGGGAATTGAACTCAGGACCTTTGGAAGAACAGGCAATGCTCTTAACCCGTTGAGCCATCTCTCCAGCCCGAAGTACATTATTTCTAATAGTCTTTTTGCCAGCTTCTCTTAACATTCTAAATTTTCCTCATTACTATCTTTAATTATAGTATTCTTACTCAAACAGAAACTCCTCTACAGCATCCTAAATAGTTTCCACTGATATGCTCAGAACCACTACTTACTTTGGTAGGCACGGTCTTGGAAGCTCCCTTCCTGTAGGCCACCCTGGGTCACCTCTGCAGTTCCCACATGGCATTGAGTTCTTGCTCATTCCCATCATCTTGATCTAACTCTTTGATTGCACTCCCACCAGTTCTAGAAGGACCTGTCCCTCAAGCTGGAATCGAGCATGGGTTCCTTCCTAGGCCTTGGCCCTGAACCTATACGATGCTTTTTCCTATCTTTGTCCTATCCCTATGGTGATGGGACTTGACTTCCTCATCTGTCCAACAAGGACTAAGTGCTTAGTATTTTTACCTAGCTCTAAAGCCTTCAACTCACACCTATGTTGTCCTTCTTTATCCCCTTCTAGAGACACTCTTCATCTGATGGAGCCTTAGCTTTGGGAAGACATGCAATTTTTGAGGGAGAGTGACTTTCTTAAGAGTTCCAAAGAAGCAGCAGCATAGGGCACAGGTGTAAGCAAACATTTCTCAGCCATTTAGCATGTGCCACTGAGAACCTTCTCAGTGCTAGACATGGTACAGAGAGAGGTAAAAGAAAGCACAGCCTAGGCTGGAGAGATGGCTCCATGTTAGGAGTGCTTACTGC
This sequence comes from Chionomys nivalis, assembly GCF_950005125.1. NCBI lineage: Eukaryota > Metazoa > Chordata > Mammalia > Rodentia > Cricetidae > Chionomys > Chionomys nivalis. The sequence goes on along the minus strand of NC_080096.1, from coordinate 39,840,555 downwards.
TCTTGTAAAAGAATGGAATTTATTTCCTACCATCCATGTCATATAGCTCACAACCAACTGTAACACCAATTCCAGGAGATCAGAAGTATTTTCCTGGTCTTCACAGTTACCTGCACACACGTGCACATGTATACACTCTCACAGACACACATACATACACAGAAATAAAATGATTTTAAAAATCAGGGTTTTTTTTTAAAGTTAGCCCAGCCCTCAAAGGTTCATTCCAGTTGGGAGAACAGATGTTTAAAAATAAGAACACACCTAAGGGAACAGCAGAGTCTTTCCAGAGAGCAGTTGGGAAAGACTTCGTTTGAGCTGGATCTCAAAAGACGAAGAATTAATAAAGGAAAACATTGGTTCTCGAGAGGACTTTCAAGCAGGAGAAAATGAGCATAAAGAAACAGTGCTGGGGAGCAAAGGGCAGCAACGTTGGATAGGTGGCAAAATCTGTTTTGATGCTGGGCCAGAGATCCCAGTTGTTTAATGTGATGTATCCTTCCTTCCAGTGGTGATAGCCCTGCTGTGTACGAGTGGGTACCTGATCTGGAGAAACTGGAAGCGGAAGAACACCAAGAGCATGAACTTTGACAACCCAGTGTACAGGAAGACAACAGAAGAAGAAGATGAAGACGAGCTTCATATAGGGAGGACTGCTCAGATTGGCCATGTCTATCCTGCAGTAAGTATTCCTCAGTAGGAGAGCTCCTTCCCTCCCTTCTGTCCTCTCACCCTATCCTTCCCTCCTTGCCTGCCTGCCTGCCTGCCTGCCTGCCTTCCTTTCTTCCTTTAACCTTATCAAGAACCTGCCATGTATCAGCACCATTCTGTCTCTGGGAGAACACAGACATACTGAAGCAGGTGATGGGGGTATGAGAATATCAGGACCACCTTTTACCTAGAGGCTCTTCATGGCAGTTAAGATGCCAAATATCTTTCTGCAGAAGGGTAACTGGCTATTTAATCTATACATATATGAATTCCAACAAACTCTGAATGCCAGCTAAATACCAAACACCACATTAGGTATCAAATATTCAGAATTAATAAAGAACTGTATTAACTTCCCAAGTAGCTGGTGGGGGAGTTAGAGATGCTAAGTGTCATGGGTGAAAGTTGAAAAATATACCCTTCTAGAAAGCCTTCCTAGGCTTGCTTTTTTTCCTACACTCTCCTGGCTGGGCCTCTCCATCCACAATCCACCTATCTTTTGCTTAGTGGTTAACCTAGACCCTTAGGTCTCTGAGGGCAGGTCTGATGTGGTCAGTCTCTTTTCCTGAGCTTAGCATAGCCCAGATGGCTTTTAACAAATACTGAATGAATGGATGGTATGGAAGCACAGACAGGGAGCTGCTAATTCTGTCTGGGGAACAGGGATACATAATGACTCACAGCAACAGATGAACTGTCTTTAAAAATAGTAGTTTTTGGTAAGGAAGAATGGAAATGACATTCCAGACAGAAATATGTGCAAAGGCTGAGAGGCACAAAAGAGCATGGCCTGTTGGGGAACAAGGATTATGGAGTGGTTAGAACAGGTGTCATTGTTATACAGCAGAGTCAGGGGGCTGAGTATGACCTCAAAGGTCATCCAGTCCATCCCCCTGTCAGGCAATCAGCAGCTTTGATCGCCCACTGTGGGCAGAGCCCTGTCTTGGGGAGACCAGAGACCTGGAAGACCCAGCCCCTGCCCTCAAGGAGCTTTTTGTCTTGCCGGGGGAACCAAGGTCACAGCTGCACCAACTCCCGAAGAACCCTCTTTCCGAGCTGCCTGTCGTCAAGTCCAAGGTAGGGCAGTGCCACTCTGAGCCTGAGGGGCTGGTGAGTGAGGGCCTTAAACCTAGGCAGACAGCAAATCCTGGAAGGCTTTTTGGTTTTGAAAGGTTACAGCTGTAAGCTTGATATGGGGGCAGAGGAAGAATGGGTTTGCCATAGACAGAAGAAATGGCATGTGGAATGTACTGAATGTGTGGTAGACAAACTGCTGTTGGAGCAAACTGTTTGTAAAGGAGAGATGTATGACACAGAGTTGATCAGTGCTGTGAGGGTTAGCAGGTGACCTTAAGGCTCCATAACTGAGAACAGTGCAGACAAGCAGGTTTTTAGAGCTCGGAGAAGGCACAGAGACAATGACTCTCAGTCCCACTGTTTCATAGCCCTGGGTCTTGTCTACTTACCTTTCCTAGTGTAATGAGAGGGACAAGCCACTCTCTCTGCCTCCTGAGACTATAAAGTTAAAAGCACTTTGCAAATTACAATCAGCCTACACTAAATTGCCAGTCACAGAGAAACAGAAAAATATAGTAAGCAAAGTGGGATTGAGCAAGCATCTCCTGTGTGTCACACACTGCTCTCAGTGTTTCACACGTCTTTCTCATTTAATCTTCAGTTACCTTTGGAGGTGATATTATTAGCTTCATTTGCAGTTGAGAAAACTGAGAAACATAGAATTTTAATAACTTCCCTGAGACATGGTCAGAAAGTGGCAGAACCAAGTAAATTCCAGGCAGTGTGCACAGAGGCCCATGTTCTTTCCACTCTGTCATTGGTTACATGTCCTTGAAGCTCTGAAAATAAGAATTCTCTAGCACCTGTCTTCTTCTGCCCTTTTCTCCTATATCTCTGCCATCACTACCAGGGCTGTCTTTGGCCAAGAGATAAGGTGGGCGAGAATAAAGAGGGCGGCTTAACAATATTACTGTTAGTTAAAGCATGACCAAGTATGCATGGAGAAATTAAATAGAACCAAAAATTAACTTGAAAGGCAATGGGGTTTCTTTTCTTTTCTTTTCTTCATATGTGGCATATTCAGAAATGGAAAATGCTTATTTTATGCTGGTTAGGTTTGACTAGACTACTTCAGATGTCATACTTGCTAGGTAGCATGTAAAAACCCTAAAAATGTTATCTCATCTGGTTTCTCACCAATCCTGTGAAGTAGATCCTAACCTCACTAACAGTTGTTAATGAAACTAAGGCTTAGATAAGTGAAGGAAGGCAATCCCCAAATAGCTTGAGAAAAGTAACAAAACTGGGATCTATCCAATGAGGTGCCCAGGAAATGGGAAAAGTGGCAGTCAAGGTTCTGTGAGCACGATACAGAATGTTAGATGTGTATCCTAGAAAAGAAAGCAGAAAGAGAGAAAAGGGATTCACTTACTCAAAAATAAGTTTAGGAACTTTCCTGTCCAGAACTCTGAGACTAATATAGCACTGTAATCATTAGAAGATATAAATCAACAGCTTTTACATCAGTATAGGAAAGAATTTTAACCCTGAAGAGAACAGAGCCATTGGTCAGCCATTTGAGGCAGAAGAGAACTGAACATCCAATAACTGGAAACAAGGACTGGGAACTAGATATAATTACTTATATTACTTTCCAATGCTCTTTTATCACGTAAGAGAGGTGCAACATCGTACCCACTTCATTGTGATTTGTATTTTGGAGACAGGTGGCTAACTGACCAAGATTTAACATTTGACAGTTAACCCTCTTAAGTTCACCCAATTTAAAATACTATAAGGAACCTAAGTTTAAATCTTTGCTGCCCTTCTTTCTGGAAGGAGAGAACAAAATGATGGGGGAAAGCTACACTTCTAGAGCTGCACAGACATGCGATCAAACTTTAGCCATTTTCTGTGTGATCCAGAGTGGTATAATTGAGCCTCAGTTTTCTCATCTCTGAAATAAGTATGATAAATCTTGTCATTGGCAGTTGAAGATTATGTGAGCTAATCTCTATAAAGTAATACTATGTCTGATACTTTTGTTGATATTCAGTAAAGATTGCCTCTTATAGATCTAATGATGATTTCTTGCTCTATTTCCCCAGCGAGTGGCATTAAGTCTTGAAGATGATGGACTGCCCTGAGGATGGGACCACCCACTTCGTGCCTCATGAAGTTCAGTCCTATGCACTACTCTCTTTGGATGGATGGTGTGTGACTGGATGAATGCTATTTCTATATATGGGTCTGTGTGAGTGTGTATGAATGTGTGCGTGTAACTTTTTTTAAATTTATGTTGCGAAAAGGTAACCACAAAGTTATGATGAACTGCAGACATCCAAAGGATGTGAAAGTTTTTATATGTATAATGTTTTATACACTTTTTAACTGGTTGCACTACCCATGAGGAATTCATGGGACAGCTACTGCTGAGTGACTAACATGATGTATATAACCAAACGGGGGCCAATGGTACAAACTTTACTCATCATTTGAATACTATATTTACAGAGGATGTTTGATTTGAGGGCTTTTTTAGGTTTGAGGGACTTGGGGTTTTTTTGTAAATAAAATTATGCTTTGTGGCTATCCATCAACATAAGTATAAAAAGAACACTTCAACTCCCTTCCTCATTTAGATTATTTATTAACATATTTCAAAAGTAAGGTTAGCTCTATAAATAATTTAGAGAAGTGAAAGTATTTATTTTTGGTATGACTGGCCCACTGCACAGACTCGGTGTTTATGTGTGTATGTTTGTATGAGAGGAAGAAAAAATCTGTAGAGAAGAGGCACACTTATGACTATTGTTCAAATACATAAAACAAAGTTGTTTTACAACAGTCCACAAGAGGGGTATCTAGTTTTCAGAGACACCGTCAGAAACTTCATTCAGAAAATAGATGCCACAGTTCACACAGACATGTGGCGGGAAAGGTAGATCTTTTCACCTCTGGCTACTCCCGAGGCCTTGGTGAGCCAGTAAGAAGCTTTTGAGCTCGTCCATGGCTGCCATGACACCCACCTAGGCTTTCTGATATAGATGCCACTGATACACAGTGCCAGAAGCCCTCATGAGCTCACAATAGCAGAGCTCAGCGAGTCCTCTTAAAGTTCAGTTCTTGGTGGGGACTCAGGCTGGCTTCCTCTGAAGCTCCTGAAGGCTGAGCCTCTAGAGCAGCAGTTCTCAACCCATGGGTCACAACCCCTTTGTGGGTCAAATGGCCCTCTCACAGGGTCACCTAAGACTACTGGAAAACACAGATAATTACATTACGATTCATAACAGTAGCAAAATTACAGGTATGACGTAACAACAAAAATAATTTTATAGCTGGGGGTCACCACTACATGAGGAACTGTATTCAAGGATCGCAGCATTAGAAAGATTGAGAACCACTGCTCTAGAGCTAAGTGAAGACATTTCTAGGATTCCAAAGTTGACTGTAAGAACTGGCTCAGGCACTGAACCTCTGAGTTGCTGTGGATGAGGACAAAGGTTTTGGAATAGGTTTGATTACATCTCTATTTCTCCATCCCCTTACTTTATACCATTTTCTTAAGTAGGGGAAATATTTTAAAATAATAAACATGTTTCTTACCGTCAAATGTTCACATGGATAAAACTAAGTCCAAAAATGTGACCATATCCAAAGTTATATTTGGGGGAGGAAATACCATGGGAGATATTATAGCATATTGGGCATGTGTCCACACAAGGATTTGTTTTACTGCTTTATAAATAAAAGGAAAACTCTGGGTATTTATATAGATCTTTCTTCATTGTGAACACCACCTTTACTTTTTCTGAGCCTTGGGGGTGGAGTGGAGAGAAATGCCATTTTCTGTCCGTGGGATCCACTGTTGAAACATAAGCCCATAATCCCAAAAGGAATTCAGTCCCCACTAGCTCTCTCTTCCAAAGTATGGTCTTTCCGTGATTCTGCTGTCCTGCCAGTTCACTCCAGCTAAATGACCAGGGCAAGTGCAACATGGAAGTATGGCTTAGGTGGGAGCAGAGGATATGTATCCACCCTTGACATACCTGGAACTTGACAGTTAAAATGTCTCCTGTTCTCACCCTCCGGCTTCCCCCAAACCAGTGAAGCTTGAATGTCTCACAGATCATCTGAAGTTCTGCCATCCTGTTCCTAGGAGCTTACTTTATGTCACTCGTATGTTTTCTAACCTTAAAAAAAAAGTTGCTGTGTTCTAAGTATGGCTGTTATGTCTGATGACGTCTTTCTGGTATACACGTGTTGATGGTCCTAGACAGTCATTGGATAAATGCAGCTGACCTTGGACCCATTGCAAACAGTCTCACAAGCAGGTGGCCAACTCCTATGGAGCTTACTCACTATATTCATTCAAGGATGGAAAGGAAAGTCAATTTTAACTGAAGAAAAATGGTGAAAGTGAAAGCATCAAAATTTTACATAAAACAAGCAGCTCTTTTAAAAATCTGCTTCCAAAGGAACTGAAATAACTAACAGTAGTTAATACATAGTTTCCTAAGTTTCAGTCAGACCCTTGACTTCAAAATAAGGTTGAAACGCACCGACTAGGATTTCCAAAAGATGACTAAATTCACAACTCATAAAGACCATCTTCCCTGAATATGCTTCAACCACAGTCTGAAAGCAGAGGCTATAGACGCAACCTACAGCAAGCAGACAAGTACACGGATAGCAACAGATCAGCAGCAGTCTGAGGAGATCCACTTCCTCCTATCACTGAAGACTTTCTGAGCCTCATTCTGAGGCATTTCTCAAATTCTGTGTTGCCTTTTGCCACTGTGCATCTGTGGCCACAGCCAATAACAGCCAGAAGGATGCTCAGTGATGAATCACTCAACAAACCAGGCCAGTCCTTTTGTTCTCCCTTCTCCAGAAGACAACCCTGGGCTGCCTGAAACAAGCTATCAAACCTGCTCCCTCTCCCAGGACTATCTGTCCAATGGACTGAGACAGGCCTACCAGAAATGGCCTTTCTGAGACAAGAAACTAAAACTAGGTTTACTCTTCAGAACGTGTATGTATGTACACACAGAGACTGAAATGGCTTCTGACTTCAAGGAGGAAAAATAATGAGATGGGATTTAAACTGATGGCAGTTAATACTGTTGAGCCCTTCAGTTAATCTTATGTATTCACAACATACTTATTCTCTAAACTACCTGCTAGGTGCTATGTGGGTGCTAGGCATTGCAAACATCAAAGGTCAATTAAAATGTCTTTCACCCTTTCAGCGCTCACTGCAGTGGAAGATACATATGGATACAAAAAAAAAAAAAGTAGACTTCACTTAGAATACTGCCAGGGCAAAACAAAAAAGATGCGTCATTTTGCCTGAAAAGATGAAAAACCGGGTCTTCACAGAAGTGGCCCAAAGCCAAGTCTTAACTAAAGAGCGGTGTTGAGGCTGCTTCTGGTCGCAGAGACAGAGCTGAGACTGAGGCGGGGTCGGCAGCGGGGCTTTAGGGACAGCTTGTGGTCCATTATACCTGGACTACAGAGCTCGAGGAGAGGTGACAAGAAGTGGAACTGCTTGGAAAGACAAGTTCAGCATGAGCACTTTATAAAATAACTTCTGATTTGATGGAGCAGACCTTTCTTTCGTTGTTTACTGTGTACAAGGGATCATGGGAAACTTACTGCCAGCACTTTGAAGGCATGACATTTTTCCACCTCAGGCTTCTCAGTGGCCGCAGGGAATGCTGACTGCTTTTTATTTATTTGAATTGAGATTCTTGAAATGATCAGTGAAAACTAATGTCTTAACAGTGGGATGTTCAACAGAAGCATGCCATGTTGTCGAGCACCTTTTAGATTTTTCTCAGCTGTGAGAAAGAAGATGATAGAGATACAGAATCTGGAAAGAATATCCCCCAGTCACAGTAGTGAGGCGCTACTGGGTGCACGAGAAAAGAGATCTAATCCCACAGGAATGCAAAGACCACTCCCATCCCACCACACACTCCCCATTTCACAGAACATCAGTGAGTTAGCAGCTTCTAAAGACGTGGTTCTCTTCTCCATAAATGCATGAGGATAGAGTGTCAGAGTCTCCTTACACGGTATTTTTAGGGTATTTGGGAGTTTGCAGGATATGAAGAATTTAGAAGGTGGAGGAAATTAAAGCTCCAGCCTTTCAGTTAATTAGAGGAAGCTTCACTCAGACTGTGCACCATGTGCACGGTCTTAAGAACTGCATTTGCAAACATTTTGTGCTGTCAAAACTAATTTTAAAAAAGCTACCTGTATAACTATATATACATATATATTTAAAGACAAGGTTTTTGATAGTTTTTTTTTTTTTTTTACAAAAACTACAAGAGAAGACTGTACAAACCACCAACTTTTAAAATGGCATTTTGTTCTATACAAGCTGTGAACGTGAGGGGTAGAGTACTGGTTTGCAAACTCAAACCCTCCACATTACCACATTTGGTATAATAGTAGGGCATGTAAAATGCTGGGTCGCACTAACCATTTCTGCTCTTGTCGTGTCATTCTGAGTTTTGTTAGCTTCTGTACGCAGAACTTTGGCAATCTAGCTTCTTCTAGAGGCCGAGGGGCTGAAGGAGGTGTGCTCCATTTCACTAGCTGTACTGACATCATCTTGGTGAACTGAAAACCAAATGTGGACATTTGTAAAATCAGCACATTGTTTCTAGAGAGATTAAATTCATTTTTAAAAAAATATGTTTCATTTCATTGTGGTGCTTTAATTGGGGGAGGTGTGGGCTATCACTTAATATATACTAAATGGTTTACACAAATCACCTCAATCTTAGCAATAATCCTGTAAAATAATATATTCAGTATTATCCACTCCTATTTTATAAAGAAATGGGTAAAGTACAGGTCTTTTTAGTATTCCTAAAGAAACATAGCATGTGTAGCGGTCTCCGCCTAGGATTTCCTACTTGTTATTAAGTACTAAAATAGGCTTATCTCCTCCAGGAAGCAACCTCACGTCAGTTTGGGTTAGATAACTCCACATCGCCATTATTATTTTTTCCTACCTGCTGCCCAATATTTCTGAGCTGCCACTTATTCTCATGCCATTGAGGTGACTTTTACCAAGGTCATCTAGGGCCTCCCTTATTTGAAATCTTGTAGACACCTCCAGTCCTTTTCTTCCTTGACCTAAGAGCAGTATTTAACACTAGGCCATGCTTCTTGGAATACTCTTATTTTAGTGTAAACACCACCCTATTTCTGGTTTCCTCCTTACAGCTTTGGCCACAACTTAGTCCCCTTTGCCTACCCTTTGCATTATGGTATTTCATTTCAAATCCACTCACTTTTCAATCTGCATTGTTATTACCTGCACGGGGGTCATCATCATATCACTACCCTCGTGGACACTTTAACCACTACCTATCATAAAGGTGTTATACTTCTTGACTTTCAGTTTTCCAGTCTAGCGTACATGACAGCCAAAGGGGTCCTTCTAAAATGCAGTAGGAGCTGGACACAGTGATGGCACATGTCTCTAATACCAGTACTCCAGAGACAAAGGTGGGTGAATATCTGTGCTCAAGCCCAGTCTTGCCTACATAGTGAGTTCCAGGCCAGCCAGGGCTATACAGTGAGACTCTGTCTCAAAAACCAAACCAGTGGTAGGTGAGGGAATGGCGAAATAGTTTATTTGGTAAAGATGTGTGTCAATCTTCTATAATTAGAGCTTTTATTGTTTTTGACCTATTCAACCTTAAAATTCTCAGTCTGAAAACTTTCAGAGGTCAATTTTGACTTAAAAATGACCTCTTGGATAGTGGTTCCCATGTTTGTCTCACCTACTTCTTTTGTTTTGTTTTATTAGAGGGTCTCACTTTGTAGTCCTGGCTGGCTTTGAACTACTGTGTAGACCAGGCTGGGTTTAAACTCACAGAGATCTGCCCTGCCCCACTCTGCCTCTGAAGTGCTGGGACTAAAGGCGTGGACCACCATGCCTAGTCCTGGCCTGGGTATTTTTGGAGGCTTCAAATATGGGAGTCCATCAGTACGCAGCCAGGGCTGAGGATCACTGCTGGGTAAGGCTACTAAGAGCGGGAATCCGACATCCATTTTAACATCCACCCACAACACGTATCCTAGACGTTAGCCTAGAAGACAGGAGATGAAAGGCAACTTGTGAACTTGTGCGTGAGTGGCGACACTCTGGAAGCTAAGGTAGGAGGGTTACAAATCTCAGGTCAGTCCTGACCATGTAGCAGTACCCTGCCTGTATGTAAAATAAATGGCAGAAAGGAATGTTGGCAGTGCAGGCAAGCTCCAGGCAATGTTGTGGTTTGGGGAAGGAATCATTGAAAACAGTTTATTTATTTATTTTTTGGTTTTTCGAGACAGGGTTTCTCTGTGGTTTTGGTTCCTGTCCTGGAACTAGCTCTTGTAGACCACGCTGGTCTCGAACTCACAGAGATCCGCCTGCCTCTGCCTCCCAAGTGCTGGGATTAAAGGCGTGCGCCACCACCGCCCGGCTGAAAACAGTTTTCTTAAAAGACAGTTAAGTAAGCCAAGCAAGCGGTGGTGGCGCACGCCTTTAATCCCAGCACTTGGGAGGCAGAGGCAGGTAGATCTCTGTGCGTTCAAGTTCATCTTGGTCTACAGAGCGAGTTCCAGGACAGCCAGAGCCGTAAAACAGAGAAACGCTGTCTCAAAAAACAATTAACAAAAACAAAAGTAAAACTTTTTCGAAACAGGGTCTTAGTATGCAGACCCTAGTCTCAAACTCGTGCCCCTCTGAATTAAGCTTTTGAGTACTAGACCATCGCTATTCGCTACTACTCTAGCCCTCAAAGCCCACTCCTGACTCAGACACTGGGGGCGGGAAAGGGCGCAGCGAGCTCAATGGCGGGGGAACCATTTTGTCCCATTTTACGGTGGTTCAGAGTGTGAATAACCCCGTTCGACTCACTTTTGTCGGAGTGTCGGGTCTAAACCCTATAGGTAAAAGTCTCCTGACGCACTCGTGAAGGAGCACGCCCTCACGGAAGCCCAGCCCCTCGCAGAACACTGGACTTCCGGCGGTCCTCTTGATCTCGCCTCAGGACGAGGGGGCGTGGCAATCTCGTTCCCGCCTCCCGAGAGCGAAAAACTGTTCGCGTCGCGGTGGTTTGACGTCATTTCCGAGCGCCAATAGGGCGCCGATCATAGTAGTGTGATCTGTTCCTAAAGTTCGGTCTTGATTTCCCTTGTGAACTATGGAGAGTGACTTTTACCTGCGTTACTACGTGGGTCACAAAGGCAAGTTCGGTCATGAGTTTCTGGAGTTTGAATTCCGACCTGATGGTAAGAGCGACCCCGCGCCTGCCGGGAGAGGGACGGGACCTTGGGGAGGGCGCAGAAGCCGGGCTCGCGAATGTGGCGATGTGAAGGAAGGGGCTGAGACCGGTACTGTTGGGTTGTGAAAGGCGCATTCTTTTTTCGGCTTCACTGGTTCTTTCTGTCAATACACTGGAGCTTCTTCTTAGTAACTTTTTAAAAAGCCGGATTGCTTACATTTCAACCAAGATTGATTGAATGTCCATCTTACATCGGGCTGTATTCCACTCTGAGGATAGAGCAACGAAGATAAATTTCCCCTTTCGTGGAAAATTGTTTTAGTCTTGGGAGAAACTATAAACAGTTATTTCCTATAGTGAGAAGTGATCAGAAAATAGGATAGAGCCGGGCGGTGGTGGCGCACGCCTTAATCCCAGCACTCGGGAGGCAGAGGCAGGCGGATCTCTGTGAGTTCGAGGCCAGCCTGGTCTACAAGAGCTAGTTCCAGTTAGGACTGTTACATAGAGAAACCCTGTCTCGAAAAGCCAAAAGAAAGGAAGAGAGAGTGAGAGAGAAGAGAAAAGAAAGGAAAAAATATAGTGTCGCTTTTAGAGAGCACTCTGAAGAGTGGGTATTTGAATCAAGCCATAATCGAAAGGGATGGATTCGTGACGCTCATGAAAAAAAGCATTCTGTAGGAGTATCAAGTGAAAAGGCCATTGGACAGCAAAGAGCCAGGCATGTTTTAGGGGTCCATTGTGATAACTGAAGGATAATAGCGAATTCTAGGGAGAATAGTAGGATTTAGTGGCATTTCATTTTTTAATAAATAAAGCTTGTCTAAAGATCAGAGAGTAAAACAGCCCCACTGGTCAGCTTTACAGATCAGGCAGTGGTAGCACCTTTAATCCCAGTACCCACACTAGTTGCCATAGTAACCGGGCGGTGCTTGCATTTAATCCCAGCCCTAGAAAGGATTATAAAACAGGAGGAAGCCAGGCAGTGGTGGTGCTCGCCTTTAATCTCAGCACTCAGGAGGCAGAGGCAGGCAGATCTATGTGAGTTAGAGGCCAGCCCAGTCTACAGAGCGAGTTCCAGGACTGGCTCCGTAGCTACTAAGGAACCCTGTCTCAAAGGGGGGGAGAGGGGATCACGGAGACTGCTCTCAGTCTCATTCTGAGATTCTTGGAGGCAGGATCACCTGAGGAGGAGGAAAGAGCCAATGGCTGCCTGTTTTGCTTTTCTGACCTTCGGGTTGAACCCTAATTTCTCTCTATGAGTTTTTATTGCTCATGCATCAGCAGGAGACGGTGTTAGGTAGGAGCTTTGCTATGTAGGTGTTTAAAGGCCATGGCATGAATAGGTGCAGCAGGAAACAACTTGAAACTTTTTTTTTTTTAATATTTATTTTATTTATTTATTATGTATACAATATTCTTTCTGCGTGTATGCCTGAAGTCCAGAAGAGGGCACCAGACCTCATTACAGATGGTTGTGAGCCACCATGTGGTTGCTGGGAATTGAACTCAGGACCTTTGGAAGAGCAGGCAATGCTCTTAACCACTGAGCCATCTCTCCAGCCCCACAACTTGAAACTTTTAAGAGAAAAGGTGTGATCTGTTCTTCAAAAAGGATCCTAGCTCTTGGGCACAGAGTAGGCTAGAGTGATGGTGGTTGTCAGGTCATAAGAGATTGTGATCGGGACTTGGACAACTAGGGCTGTAGATGTGGAGAAGATTTAGGATACTGTTGGTGACAATTAGAACGTATTCGATTGGTAACATTTGGGAAGGTTGCAGTGTGGTGAGGCGGCAAGGACAATTCTACTCAAATTTTTTCCTTTTCATTCTCTATAAGATGGACAAGAAAATGTAGCGCAGGCCTGTGTAATTAGATTATTGTAGGTCTCGGACACTGTCAATAGCTGCTCTCTTCCTTCCTGGTAAATTCAAAGCCCTTACCGTGGCGTATGGCCACACTGAGTTCCTGCCTGCTTGCCAGCCTCAGCCCTACACATACTCATCCCACACTGCTTCGGTTCTGCCTGCAACATCCCAAGCACTTTTTAATTTTCAGTCTCTTTGATGTGAATTCTGTTCACACACCATCTTGTCTTTTCTTGGTCCCTTAACCCACACTTACACCTTATTGTACGTTCTTCCCATATCCCACCCACCCAAAGTCATTTTATGCATGAAACCTGTTCAGACCTTCAGCCTAAACTAGATGCTTCTTCTCCCCAGTTTCCTGACTTTTTTCTACAACAATACATTGTGGTTCTTTTGCTTTTATTTATTTATTTATTTATTTATTTATTTACTTACTTACTGTGTAGCCTTGCCTGTTCCAAAATTGCCACGCAAACCAGATTAGTCTCAAACTCAGAGATTCATCAGCCTCTGCCTCCTGAGTGCTAGGATTAAAGGTGTGTGCTCAAGTGATTTTGTTGTTTTTAATATTCTTCATCTCCACTACATGCCCAAACTGGCCTGATGGTTGTATACATGCACAAAGGGCCTTAGGAACCATCTGTGCTCAATTTAAAAGTATGCAGAAACTGATCAGCGTCACGAGACCGCATGGGTGTGTATGTGTGTGTATTTGTGTGTCCAGCTTTCTACAGTTTTCAAAATGCTTCACAACCCAGTTGAGCCTTACCATGTTCTCTTTGCGGGTAAGTTAGCAATTACAATTCCTGTTTATAGCTGAGGTCCTTAACCTGCAAAAAGCTATTTGCCAGAGTAGTTAAAGAGCCTGCCTGTGTGCTTTTGCCACATTGTAGTAGCTTTTGCCTGAACTCTAGTTCAGTGTCAGGTGCACCTTCAGTGGGTTGGTAGTTTACAGTGGAATACTGAAAAGACAGCTGTGAAGCGGGTTGAACTTGGGTATAATGTAGGCAAAGTTAATATTGTTAGTAGGCTCCTGGTGCTTTCTTTGATCATGTTTTGTTGTACATTGCATTCATTTTTTTTTTTTTGCCCCCCACAGGAAAACTGCGATATGCCAACAACAGCAATTACAAAAATGATGTCATGATCAGAAAGGAGGTGCGATGCTTTCCTTCACTCAAGAGGCTTTTGTTCTGCAGTGTTTGTGCTTGTGCTCTCTCTGGTAGTGATGAAAAATGAAGAGTGGGGAAACAAGTAGTTAGTTCTTTGTCTTTTCTCTTTTGTTTGCTGTTGTCTGGTTCTCTTTTTTTGTTTTTTGGGTTTTTTTTTTATTACTATTTTGTTTTGGATGTTTTGTTTGTTTGTTTTTAGATAGAGATTTCTCTGTGTAGCCCTGACTGTCCTGGAACTCCCTCTGTACACCAAGCTAGCCTCAAACTCAGATATTCGCCTGCCTCTGCCTACTCTGGAAGTAAGGCATACGCATACTACCTGACATATATGTATGTTCTTTAAGCCCTGATTATAAATGCCCATGGGACTGTGTAATCTGCCATATTTATATACCGGAAATTAAAAGCCCAGACACTAAATCTGAGGCTTGTTCTAAGTATTCTTGCTTGTAAGGGATAATGGCCAGAATTTAGGCATACTCATATCTCAGTAAGCTCATGTGTTCTGTTCTGCAGTGAGTTCTACCGTACCGTTAATGCATTTTAAACCTGATTTTAGGCTTATGTACATAAAAGTGTGATGGAGGAATTGAAGAGAATCATTGATGACAGTGAGATCACCAAGGAAGATGATGCTCTGTGGCCCCCTCCTGACCGAGTAGGCCGGCAGGTGAGTGCTCTACTGACTGTACTTCTCACAAAGGAGATGCAGACCGCTGCTCTGTGGGACACTGGGGCAGGAGGGAGAACCGGTAGTCCCATGTGGGTGCTGGGAATGGAACCCAGGTCCTCTGGAAGAGCAACTAGTGCTCTTAATCACTGAGCCAGCTTTCCAGCACTGTTACTTTTTTAATAACTAAAAAATAAAAGATAATTCTACCTCGACTGCTACTACTCTACTCCGTTCTTCTGGTTTCTGTGTTTCTACCCTACAGCCAGGGGGTTCTTTGACAATATAAATTGTGCTGAGCATGTTGGCGCATGCCTCTAGTCTCAGCACATGGGAAACAGGCTGGCGGGCCTCTGTGAGTTCTAGACCAGCCAAAGTTACATAGTGAGACCCATCTCAAAAAACTGTTGTAATAAGGAGCGGCAGGGCTGCGTCCCTGGCTGCGTCCCTGGCGCCCGGCCACCCGCACGGCTAGCTTTACCCAAAATAATTACACGGAAACTGTATTCTTTTAAACACTGCTTGGCTTATTAGCTCTAGCCCTTACTGGCTAATTCTCATATCCCGATCAACCCATCTCTAATAATTTGTGTAGCACCAGTCTTACCGGGAAAGATTCAGCATGTCTGACCTGGCAGCTTGCTTCATCGCGTCTACCCCAGAGAGGAGAGCTGTCGAGTCTGAGCTCACTTCCTCTTCCTCTCAGCATTCTGTTCTGTTTACTCCACCCACCTATGTTCTAACCTATGAGGACCAAGCAGTTTCTTTATTTTTTAACCAATGACCTTCCTCCATCAAAAAACAAAGACAACTTTCTCTTCTTAAAGGAAAAGATTTGTAAATTTGACTTCATTAAACTTAAAACTTGTTTTACCGAAGACATCTAATTAAAGTTGAAAAGAGCCACAGACTGGGTGAAGATACTTGAAAAATATATCTAACAAGGAGTGTCTCTACAGAATATATAAAGAACTATAAAGCAATAAAAAGATAACCCGACTTGAGGGGCGAAATGTTACAACGGATATAGACAGTCTGTAGACTCAAACATTGAACAAACCTTGAACTCAAATATTGAACAGATTTACAGGTGCATTTGTAACCTGCAAAAATTAGGACATCACATTTTCTAAAGCTTCACCCAGGTCTTCAAAAGTATAGAAAGAATTCATACACCTATGGCAGGAAAAAAAGTACCAGTGTGGCCGTATTAGGAAACCATTTGGATAGGAGCTGGCAGAGCGGAAAATACTTAGTTTTGGTGGAGCTGGGGACCCAACTCCAGGACTAGCACAGATGTTCAGCCCTAAGACCTAGAACATTCTTGCCACATCATGTCTAGTAATAAAAGTTGGGAACTTAAGTCTGCTTCAGTAAGGAAACGACATATTCAGTGCATTTAAATTGTTGAGTAGATCAACATAGATAAATCCTAGAAAAAACATGGAATGAATATATATATCAGGTATGGCCATTTATTTTAAAAGTATGCTGCTAAATCTGGAAAAGCAAGTGGCAGAAATACACACCAGTTTTAGGGGATGCCAAAGAATAGAGTGGGATACAGGTATAACTTGTGCTTCTTTTAATAAAGTAGGGAATATCAAGATGGACCAGTGGGTAAAGGCTCTTGTTACCACACTTGGCAGCGCGAGTTCATTCTCTATAACCCACATAAAGGTGTAAGGAGTATAAGCTGTCCTCTGATCTCTAGAATGTGCCCTGATATCTCTCTCTCTCTCTCTCTCTCTCTCTCTCTCTCTCTCTCTCTCACACACACACACACACACACCAATAAGTAAATATTATTTTAGAAGAAGAAAAGGGCTGGAGAGGTGGCTTGGTGGATGCAAGCATGAAGATCAGAGTTTGAATGAGCCTTGTCCTGTGTGCTTGATTAATGACCCAGTGCTGTCTTTGTTTTTGTTTTGTTTTTTAATGTTTCTAGGAGCTTGAAATTGTCATTGGCGATGAACACATTTCTTTTACAACATCAAAAATTGGTTCCCTTATTGACGTCAACCAGTCAAAGTAAGTATATATGACATTTATATCCAGTAGTGTCTGTTGTTAGAGAGTAAAATGAAAATGTCAGCTGGGTGGTGGTGGCACATGCCTTAATCTCAGCACTTGGGAGGCAGAGGCAGGTGGATCTCTCTGAGTTCGAGACCAGCTTGATCTACAAGAGCTAGTTCCAGGACAGGCTCCAAAGCTACAGAGAAACCCTGTCTCAAAAAAACAAAAACGGAAAAGAAGGAAAGAAAGTAATAAAGAAAATGTCAGTCAAATGAGGCCAGCATAGAAAGATGTAGTGCAGACACAAGACAGAAGTCAGCATGGTCCTCATTCATAGGGCTCAGGTTATACTTGTCTTTCAGTATCGTAGAAGGTTGGTTCCAGGAATTTTGGTACCAGAATCTTGAATGCTCAATTCCCTTGATTAAAATAGTGTCATATTTTCACAGAGCCTATGTACTTTTCATATACTTTAAATCATCTTTATAAAACCAAATTCTGTGTGAATATCTGTTATAACATTTAGGAAATAACAGCAATGAAAACCATCTGAACATGTATATGATAGTTGGGAACTTCATGAACCTGTCTTCATTCATGGCTGAACCCAAAAATGCATAGCTTATGAATTCAGGCCAATTGTGTTTTCAAAGGCTGCTTCTTCTCCTTGCGGTGGTTCATTCAGTTACTGCTTCTCCGTGACACTGAGGGATGCATAGTAGCAACCAGAAGAGAAAATTAAGGCCAAACAAATGTTGGTCACTGAGCGAACGCTTTCTCAGTGTTGACTTTCAGACTACCCTGTCTTAGTTTCGGTGGAATTTGAAATCTCATCTCTAAATTTTAAGATTCATGTTGCCAGTGGTGTGAATTATAACATGGAATGGGATCTATTTGTTACAAAGAATCTGGGGAGGGGGTGGCTGTTTGTTTGCAGTACCGAGAATTGAAGTGGTTAGAGTCTTGCTCCACCACTGACCTAGATTTCCAACTTTTTTAAAAAGCATAAGACAGAATCTGTTTTAGAAATCATGGTTTCTCCCTTGGTTTTATGTTTTTCACAGTAAAAACAGCATACTTTACTCCATTTTAATAAGTGAACCTTTCCTTCTTAATGGACATGTGGTTCCTCAGGGGTTTACTACTGTAAATACCTTCATAAGAAACATTTTTGTGGCAATCAGGGTTATTTTATTTGCCAATTTTCCTCTGCTTCTTAAACATCTTTATTTTCTTTTGTATTTTAGGGATCCAGAAGGCTTACGAGTGTTTTATTATCTTGTCCAGGACCTGAAGTGTTTAGTCTTCAGCCTTATTGGATTACATTTCAAGATTAAACCAATCTAGATTGGATATTGTGGACATGAGAGGGTGGGAATTTTTAGTTACCGTAATTAGGAATTTTTTCTGTATATTGGGGCAATTTTTATAAACAATAAATGATGGTCTTTAACAAATGTGATAACATCTACTTTTTGTTATTTTTCTAAACACCTAATGTGTGAATTATTTCTCAAGTAAAATACAAACATTCAGGGAAATGGTTCTGGCAGTAAAGCTTTAGCTGCATAAACCTGACATGACAACCACCATCTTCCTCCCTGAGACCCGCATGGGCCAGCCAGCCTGGACTAAGCAAGCAGCCAGCAGCAGAAACAGGGACCCTGCCTCAACAAGGTGGAAGGCAAGAAATGACTCTAAATTTTTACACCTGTGCTGTGGCATGGGCGCATGCTGGTGTGTACACATATACTAAATATTTTTTTTAATACAACAAGAGTTGGGAATCTCAGCAATATTGAAAGGAGATTCCGGGACAAGTTTGTTTTAACAGAGAGCCTCCCTTCGTTTTGCTGCCCAGGATAGCTTAGAACTTGGGATCAGTCTCCCAAGTACTGGGGTTGCAGGCTGGTGCCATCACGCCCAGTTCAGTTTTGATTCTTAAATTCCAAGGGAAAAAGTCTAGATATTTACAAGACAAATCAATGCTGGAGTTTTATAGCTCACTAGAAAAGCACCTGCCTACCATTCATGAGGTCTTGGATTTTATCTCCACTAAAGCAGACAAAATAATACAATGTTTGACCCTAACTGGGTCATGATAAAAAAAAAAAAAACAAAAAAAAAAAAAAACAAACTAAAGTTGACACCACTAAAGAAATTTGAATATTGGCTGTTGGGTTTACATATAGTGCATGTAAGACTGGGTTTTATACATACTAAGCAAGTGTTCCACCACTAGGCTACATTTCACAGCCGGGTAGTGTTAGCTTCTTGGGCATGAAACTGCATTGTGATCAGTCTTTCTTTTTTTTTTTTTTTTTTTTTTTTACAGATCCTGTATTTCAGTGTGAAGGAAAACTTCAGCACGTGGATTGATAGTTTTCTCTTGCTGTTACATAAATTTCATGGCTTTAGGCAAGTAGCTGGGTAGATTGCACCAGGAGAGAAGGGACATGATAGGTTTCGTGTGTCTGAGAGACATGATGGACCTAAATACACATCCATCCTTAGAACCATCCCCACCTTTGACAAGGTCCCAAAAGCGTTCTCAGACTCCATGATTCACTCTGCTGCTTCAAGTTAGGGATTGCATTCGTATCTGACAAGGCAGGATGCCAGACTATTGAGATGAAAAAGACTTTTTTTTTTTTTTTTCATGACACAAGTAGGGAGATGGCTCCACGGTTTAGAGTACTTGCCTAGTACCCCAATCCAGTTCCTAGCATCCATATGGTGGCTCACAGTCAACCGTTACTGGGGGATCCGGTGCCCTCTTCTAGTCTCGGCAGGAGCCGCATGCATATGTGGTGCACATATATACAAAACGGCAAAACACGCAAACACATAAAATTAAAACAAAGACGAGGTTATAAAAGTTTCAAGTGGATGACATTTTCGAATGTTGATGCCAACGGGCTCCTGCAGTGTGGTAAAAGATATGATATAATAAGACCGTAGGGGTGAACCAGCTGTTTTTGAACACTGACCACGAGGACGTGGACACAGTGTAGGCCTGTGGGAAAGATCGCAGCATCAGGTCCGGCATGTAGACCGAGTGAGCAGTTTAGCGGAGGGCCACTACGCCAAGTCCGCGAGGCTGCAACCTAAGACGACTCAGGACCACAGGGTAGTAAGGAGGCGGAAAGAAAACCGAGAGGCTAGAGCTGTCTAGCAGAGGTTTCGAGCCAGAATGCCCTGCCTGCTTGGTGGTGGCACAAACTGAGAAGCAGGAACTATCTCTGGCATTAGCGATTCCACGGGTCCCAGCGCACCCACTGAGAAAAGCTCTCCCCGGCTGATTACACAGCTCGCCAACGCCCCGATTCCCGCCCACCCGCACTGAGGCTGCGCGGCGGTGCCAGCCTTTTACGACGGGCCGGAAAGCAGAGGTCGCAGCGGCATAACGTGGACCAGGCAGCAATGGGGGTAAGGGGAGGGGACTCGCCACCGGAGCGTCCGGTAGCCGAGTCAGAGGTGGGGTGAAGGCGGCGAGGACCCGACAGTCGCGAGCTCTACCAGGATGGGGTGAAAGGCGTGAACTCGCGTTGAAGCCTCCGGGCTTGAGCTGGGAGGGGCGGGGTGGGGCGGGGCACGCGGCTGCGCACGCGAGGCTGTACATTCAGCCTGGCCCGCCCTCTTCTCAGAAAATCGCGCTGCAGCTCAAAGCCACGCTGGAGAACGTCACCAACCTTCGGCCAGTGGGTGAGGACTTCCGGTGGTATCTGAAGGTGAGGCGGAAGGCGGATCCCTCCTGGGAAAGGGAGGAGCATCGGGAGGCAGTGGGCGTCTCAGGCCAAGCTGTTATCTCAGTGTACAACTGGGAGCGTTTCTTTTGTGCTGTGCCCCGAGGTAGTTAATCAGGCATGTAAGTGGGTTTTTCAGACTGGTATTTTAGATTTTATTTTTATTAATTATATCAGTCTCATATAATCTAGTCTGCTCTTTACGTAGCAGAAGATAACTGATTTTGCCTTTCCCTTCTGTGTGCTGGGATAACAGATGGGCGTCCTCCTCCCACGGTGGGGCTTGGTCTTTTTCCTCCTCTGCAGTCCTGGCATATATCCGAATCTAGGGCCGCACGTTAGCATTCTCCCACTGTGTAGTCTCCCCAGCTCTTGATGTGTAAACAGACATTGAACAAAATGTTATTTGAGGGGACCTTGTGATTACTTAATAAGGTGAATAAAACTCACCGTGTTTTATTTTCTGGCTCAACTTATTGTGAAAGTTGACTGCCCTTTGTCTCACACAGTACTAGTAAACCCGGCAGAACCCGGTAGGTGCCCTGTCTGCGTGCTCTATAGAGGTCCAAACTGTGAGACTTTTCATGTTCCAGATTCTGCTTTATTTTCCTAGCCTATCCCAGCGACTCGCATAGCCATCCAAAGCCTTGTCTTTCAGGAAGTCATTACTGATCCTTTTATTCCCTTGGTACTAGACAAGTGCTTGACCTCTGCATCCACAGCTCCTGTTTCCAGATGTTTTAGAACATGAGTTCCAGGGATCAGGTGAAAAATGAACTTCTTTGACTTGAAGGAATAATAGAATAAGAAAGGAGACAGAAAAAACAGAAAAGAAAAAACAAAATGCTGAAAGCTTAACCCCAGCACTCTTAGGACCCTAAACGCAAAGCTCCTAGCTAGGCACAGTTGCTCGGGGCTCTGTGACTTGGATTTCCCAGACAAATGATATGTATTTTAGAAGAGGGTAGGGATAATGGCATCAGAAACACCTTGTTCCTCGACTGGAGATAAGTCTGCTCGTGTCCTCTTTGGGGTTGGTTGTAGGATGCGCTAAGACTCGCCTAGAAAATAGGCTGCATTAGGCATAGTGGCACTCACTCGGAATCCCAGTACTCCGAAAGCAGAGGCAGGAAGATCTCAGGGTCAAAAACAGTTTGGGCTACATAGTGAGAGCCTATCTAAAATAAATAGATAGAAGGCTGTGGCAGTTTATGAGCCTGCTTTACACTGTACTGTACTCACCCTTCCTGCTCAACTAATATTCTTTTTCTACCCCAAGATGAAATGCGGCAGCTGTGGTGAGATCTCAGAGAAGTGGCAGTATATCCGACTGATGGTAATAGTCCCTACCGCACATACTCCTGGGCAGAGTTGGGGTTGGTTGGTTGGGTTGGGTTGGTGACTTCCGAGAGCAAGCACCATTGTGGTCAGCACTGGGAACAACAGGCATCTTTGGGATATGAGGCAAAGTTCAAAATCAATCACAAAAAGACTGCTTAGGGTGCTGCCCCACCCCACCCCAGGTGTGCTGAGGGATTGACTCCAGGGCTCTGCACATCCTAAACACGCTCTACCACTGAGCTACCCCAACCCTCTTTGTCATCTGTCAGCAAGTGACTCACTTCTGTGGGTCTTGGTCTCTTCCACTGGATAACAGGGATGTGATCTCTGGGACCGTTGTATCTAACTGGTACGTAACTAGAGGTTATGTTTGTTTCTTGTCAGGACAGTGTGGCGTTGAAAGGTGGCCGTGGCAGTGCCTCCATGGTCCAGAAGTGCAAACTGTGTGCACGGGAAAACTCCATTGGTAGGTCAGGCAATGATGGCCAGATTCAGCAGACTTGTGTTGTCCGAGGTAGACACAGGGCTGAAGTGCTAAAACCTGGGCAGCTCGCTCTTTTTCATTGAGTGGAGCATGGGTATGGATTCAAGTCAACTTTTCCTTTTTGTATTTCAGAAATTTTGAGCGGCACCATCAAGTCTTACAACGTAAGTTCCCTGCTGTAGTGACAGGGGTGGTCAAATTAAATCTGAACTGGTGGTTAGGAGGAGTGGGTTCAAGAATAGCTGCATCAGAGTGGCCAAACCACTGGACATTGTCCCATGTACTTAACTCTTTTGTTGATGTTGTTGTTGTTATTTGAGACTAGGTCTTACTAGGTAGTTCAGGCTTGGCTCAACCTCAGCCTGCTCCTGTTTCAGCCTCCTGAATGCTGAGATGACAGGCACTTGCCACCATGCCTTCTTGCAGGGAACATGCTCTTTAATGTACTTAGTTGTTTGTTGGCTCGGTCCATCTTTTGCCCACCATACACTGCGTGGTATTGCAGTGTTTTCCTGAAGTATAGTGGATTGAAAATTTGGGCATGGTCCTGGGTAGTCACTGAGCCCATGGGTGAAGTAGGCATGGGTTTCTTGGCCACCCACCTCCTAAGAGGTACCCTCTTCAGTCGCCCGGCCCTTGTCCTCATGGCATAGTAGATGGTTAGCAAAAGGCCATGTTATGCCTACTCGGACCATACGGATGGTCTGGAGCCTTTGGAACATGACATTCTTACTGTCTTCTGGGTGCTGATCACTTACCATTCATGGAACTGTGATCGGCTCTTCCTGTGTGATTCAGATCTCATGTAGGTTTTCCTCAGCTCTGTTGACATGCAGGAAGGCTGACCCAAGGACCCTTACTCTTCTACAGAAACTGTGCCTACAGAAGGTCTTCCTGGGAGCAGTGTCCAAGTCAGGCTTCTTTTTAAAAAGGGCTAAGTTGTTCTGGGTCGTGTTCTGGGCTCATGGGTCCAGTAAGGATCCACATAGCAGAAAGGACAGAGGGCATGGGTCTCCTGGGGACCCATTGAGCTTGCCTCCTCAATATGCTTCCTTTCTAGGCTGAAGACAATGAAAAGTTCAAGACAATAGTAGAGTTTGAGTGCCGTGGCCTTGAACCAATTGACTTCCAGCCCCAGGTTTGTATTTTGAAGAGGACTCTCGGGGAGGGGATGTAGTAACAGAAACTGTGAAATAGGGATTCTCCATCTTGCTCTTCCCTTCAGTGTTCAGCACTGAGCTATAACACAGCCAGGAATTCTATGAATAGTAATTGTCACTTATTAAATGCCTGCTGTATGCTGTGCTCCATGCCTGTTTCCTTTACATGTTATTTCATTTCATCCTTACTGTAACCCTAGGGAGTGATTCATCCTAATTTCATACAAGGGAATGTCAGAGACTGTGCATGTCTTAGTTAGGGTTTTATTGCTGGGAAGAGACACTATGACCACAGCAGCTCTTATAAAGGATAACATTTCATTGGGGTGGTTTAGGGTTTCGGAGGTTTAGTCCATTGTCATCATGGCGGGGAGCATGGTGACCTGCAGGCAGATGTGCTAGAGGAGCTGAGAGCCCTACATTTTGCAGGCAGAGGACACTACGTGGTATCCTAAGCATAAGAAACCTCAAAGTCTGTCCCCACAGTGACACTCGTCCTCTAGCAAGACCATACTTATTCCAACAAAGCCATACCTCCTAATAGTGCCATTCCCTATGAGATTATGGGGACCAAATACATTCAAACTACCACAGTGCGGTTTGCCACAGTCCTACTGTTAGTAAGCAGAGGGCTGTGAATTGAACCCAGGTCTGTCTGACTCTTACAGTCAGTCCTCATCCCTTTATTTGTACATTTTTACCCGACAGTAACTCTGTGGAGTAAGTTAGAAAAGATGACTGGGCAGTGGTGGCACACACCTTTAATCCCAGCACTCAGGAGGCAGAGGCAGGTGGATCTGTGTGAGTTCAAGGCCAGTCTGGCTCCAAAGCTACACAGAGTGATGGAGGAAGGTCATTGGTTAAATAATAAACTGCTTGGCCCTCATAGGTTAGAACATAGGTGGGTGGAGTAAACAGAACAGAATGCTGGGAGGAAAAGGAAGTGAGCTTAGATGCCATGCAGCTGCTCCCCAGGGCAGGTGCCATGAAGCTCCGACCCAGGATGGACGTAGGCTAGAATCTTCCCAGTAAGCGCACCTTGGGGTGCTACACACATGAATAGAAATGGGCCAAGCAGTGTTTGAAAGAATATAGTTTGTGTGTTGTTATTTTGGGGCATAAACTAGCTGGCGTCTGGGAGCCACGTGGCAGGAATGCAGCCCGCAGCTCCCAGGCCGGCCCACAGTTCCTTCTACAACAGAGAAATCCTGTCTCAAAAAAACCAAAAAGAAAAGATGATATCGGCATCCCCGTTTCATAAACAAAAACAAGCAAACAAAATCCTCAGCCACACAGCAAGTTTAAGACCATCCCGGGATCCATGAGACTGTGTCTCACAAACAAACAAAAACCGAAGTTCAGAACCAGTTATAGTGATACCCACCTTTAATCCCAGCACTCAGGAGGCTGAGGCAGGTGGATTTCTGTGAGTTTGACAACAACCTCGTCTCCATAGGGAATTCTAGGACAGCCAGAACTGTGTAGAAAGACCCTATCTCAGAAAAATCAAACAAAACAAAACAAAAACCAAAAACTAAGGTTCAGTCAAAGAGTGGAGTGTGCACCCAGGTCCTTCAACAGACAGGGGTGATGGAGAATTTACCCCACTCCTACCTTTGTACTGGGCTAGTTTTTGTTAACACAAACCAGAATCACCAGAATAGGGAGCCTCAACTGAAGAACTGTCCTGATTGCCTATTGAGGTGAGCCCGGGATATATAAGAAAGATAGCTGAGGCTAGACATGGCCACACGCCTTTAGTCCCAGCACTTGCAGGGCAGAGACAGATTTTGTGAGCTCAAAACCAGCCTGGTTTTCATAGTAAGTCAATCAAAAAAGAAAGAATGAAGGGAAAGGAAGGAGAAAAGGGGAAAAAAGAGAAGAGAAAAGAAAGTAGGCAAGCGGGCCAGAAGCAGTCTTCCTAGATGGCCTCTGCTGGTTCCTGTCTCCAGGGTCCTGCCTCGGCTTCCCTGGGCCATGGGCTACAGCAGTATACCCTTCCTCCCCAAGCTGCCTTTGGATCCTAATGGTATTGCAGCAACAGAAAGGAAGCCACACAGTCTTCTAGGCCAGGGCTGTAACTTAGATACACCGTGGCAGTGCGAGTCACTAGAAGCTCGGGTTTGTCAGCAGCCGCTGCTTATGCTGCAGTTGCTTTCATCGTGAAGGCTTTACTAGCAAGCCCAGCCCTGGGCTAGTCTTCACAGGCGCTGTCTTTCCCCAGCCTCTCTCTGTTTTCCTGTCCCCTGCAGGCCGGGTTTGCCGCCGAAGGTGTGGAGTCAGGAACAGTCTTCAGTGACATCAATCTGCAAGAAAAGGTGAGACTTGGGGATCTGGCAAGGTGCTATATGGTACCTGGCAGGAATTATTTTTTTGGTGAACGGGGCTTCTCAGTGGAGAGCTAGCTCTGAATTTGGGTGCTTCTTGTTAGTGAACCTGCTATTTAAATGGCTCTACGTACAGTGCTGGAGTGCAGTCCTGTGTGTGTACCTGCAGGAAGGCTGAACGTGCCTGACATGGGAAGTGCACAGTAGATAAGCTTCATTCAGGCTTGAGTTACAGTGCTGGTGGCCGTGAGCTACGTAGGAAATATGCTACTCTTAAACACATAAACAGAGGTATTTACTTTACCCGTTGGTGAAAATCTGTGATGGATGCTTATGGGAGGCTAACCCGTCTCCCTGGGAGCAGTAGTTGAAGCACTTGTGGTGATCACCTATGGTATTGTTTCAACCCTGCAGATAGACAAGCCTTTTGTGCCAGCTGTGAAGGAAGGACACCAGTTCTATTAGCATAGCTCCTTGTAACTGCTGGTTTCAGTGCTAAGCATGTTTCCATGTTCCATTTCATTCTTTCAACATTCAATCTCAAGTCTCTTTTCTCCCTTTTTAAATAAAGGGCAGAACTCAAAAGCCTGGTGATGGTAATACAAACCTTTAATCCAGGTACTCGGGAGGCACAGGCAGGTGGATCTCTGAGTTAAGGCCAGCCTGGTCTACAGAGGAGTTTGAGGCCAGCCTGGTCTACAGAGCAAGTTCCAGGACAGCCACGGATCACAAGAAACCTTGTCTTGAAAAAAATAAATAAATCAAGGGCTGAACTTAGGTTTGGGAAAGTAACATGAAAACTTGCCTGGTATATGACAGAGAGATGAGTTCAGGCCTGAGTCGTCTGTTTTGTCAAGGGTTTCCTGTGTTTGTGACCTGCTGAGTCAGAGCCTGCATTGGGCTTTGGAACCTTGGTTCTTCACTGTCCACACTGTCCGTTCTGCCTTGAGAGGCTAATGCTGCCTTATTTCACAGGACTGGACAGACTATGACGAGAAGGCTCAGGAGTCTGTGGGGATCTTCGAGGTCACCCATCAGTTTGTGAAGTGCTGAACTATGTTCCTACAAACTTGCCCAGAAGAACTGAGAGGAGAAAAGGGCCCTGAGCAGCAGATCCCACGGAGGCTTCTCCTAGCACCTGTTCCAACCCTCACAGTCTGCATGCTGGGGTTTGTCACGGTTCTGAGTCCCACCAATAAAGCCCCATTGGTGTGTGAAGGTAATGTGTGCAGTACTCTCTCCACAAATACGAATGGACTCTGGAGGTCTCTGCTTTCTCATGCCTACTCTGCACCTGAGCCAGTTTGCAAAATACACAGGAGAACGCAGTCTATAAAGGCTCCCCAGCTCTTGGGAAATAGGCAGATCCATCTACAAGATCAAAGGCTTGAAGGCCAAGTGGCACCAAGGGCAGAGAAGCCTATGGAATGATGCTGTGAGCCCAGCAGCTCCAAACTAAACCCAGGCATCTGTTAGCCACTCACTTCACCCCAGACCTCACTCTAGGCATATATCCTTCCACTCCACATTCCTGGCTGATGGCTAGCCTCTTCATTTGCTGTGATAGAGCAATTCCTGTCAGAGTCAACCTGGAAGTTCTTCTTCATGTGGAATCAGCCTCTGTGATCCCTGAAGCACC
This sequence comes from Chionomys nivalis, assembly GCF_950005125.1. NCBI lineage: Eukaryota > Metazoa > Chordata > Mammalia > Rodentia > Cricetidae > Chionomys > Chionomys nivalis. The sequence goes on along the minus strand of NC_080096.1, from coordinate 39,813,107 downwards.
TCTCGCTGGTCCTGGCTTATCCCCGTGGCCCATATCTGTATGTTCTGCTTCCAGACAAATCTTTGGAGTGAAGACAGCTTCATGGCCTGCTGAGTCTCTTGGAACCAAAGATTCCCCACACAGCAGAGTTGGCCAGTGTAGTACTAGGCCATGAGGATATTGTGCTTTCATATGTGGGAACCCACCATTTGGAAAACCTGTTACACAGACTATATTTCTCCAATATTCTGCTGGAGCAGAAACAAAGATTTTATCTTTTAATTTTGTATACTTGTTTGTATTTATATGTAGGTGTGTGGGTGTGAGTGCAGATGCCTTCAGAGACCAGAAGAAGGTGTTGTGACCCACCCAATGTGGGTTCTAGGCACCAAACTCAGGTCTTCTGCAAGAGCGGTGTGTGCTCTTAGCTGCTAAGCCATCTCATCTCTCTAGTCCATGTTCTTCCACTTCTGAGAGTAGAAAAAGGCATGCCATCCCCAGGCTGGCTGAGAGGGTCTAACAAAGGGAGCTGGCAAAACTGGCCATATCTGAGCATGGTAGGGAGGTACCGACCCTGCTTCCTTTCAAGTCTGGCAACTATGTTGTATTTACTAAGCCCGAGTTTTCTTTTTCTGAGCACTTCTGCCCCTGACAGAGCAGAGCTTCCATCCTCCCCCAAGTCATAGGCTACCCTAGAAGCAAGCTATAGCCCTGGACTGGGAAAAGCCTTTCTTGTTTGTCATCTCTATATTAAGTTCATAACATTAAATATTAAAGGGATCTCTTGGTTCTAGAAGGTGAGGGAACCCAAGTAGTCATTAAGAAGTAAAGGAAAAACGAAACAGATTGTGCCAAACAGATATCATTTGATACTCATTTAACAGAAACAGCAACAAAGAAACTCTTAACCAACTAAAACTCAGGAGAACACTAAGAGCAAGTGTGTTCAGTAAGTGATGAGACCTCAAGTGCTCCCCTTGGGGTCAGGGTGGAGTGAGGACTCCCTCTGTCACTGCCTCCCTTCCAGGGTGATGAAAGAGCAAAGAACTTAGTCAAAAGTCCAAAAAAGTTGACAGGTGCTAGATTTAAGATCTATGCAGAAATAAAAGGCATTTCAATACATTAAGCAAAACATAATTTAAGATGCCGTTTGTAATAGCAGCCTAGGGTAGGCTGTCTTTGGGGACAGAGTACTTGCACAGCATGCATGAATCCCTGGGTGCACTCTCCAGTACCACAAAGAAATGTAATAGCAAGAAAATACACTCCTTCCTCACAGTCGCTAGGATTTAATTTTAAAGGAATTTACAACAATGGAGAATAGCATTAGGCATCACTGAAAGACATTAAAGACCTATATTATGATGACAGATAGGAAGACTTGATGTTCAGACACTCAATTTCAAATATATATATAATATAAATGAGATTGCAATTACTGTTTAGTGGAACTAAACTTGAGTCAATTCTGAAATCCCTGAGTCACAGACTTATGTCCCACATGGCACAGTGTACAGAGTGGCAGTTAAACTAGTATGGTATTAGCTCTGTGGTAACCAAGCAGATCGATAAACAGGTCAAACAGACCCATTGATATGAAAAAGAAATTGACAGATGGTGTTGCAAATGAACATGTTAATTATTAGCTCAGTGTGTGTAGGGACAAATGTTCAGTGAGGCGAGGTTGACCCTGCTTCACCCCCACACAGAGGTCTTCCTCCCGAGGCTTGTCAGCTATGGTGTCAGATGCCGAGGGGGGGGGGAGAGTGGTCACTGGCCTCAGCATCGGCTTCACTGCCAATCCTGGGCAAGTGCCTCCCATCTCGGGACCTTATTTTCTTCATGTGAAAAATGAGGACAGTTTCGGCTGTGGAGAGTGTTACTTGATGAGATTAGCCCAAACGGCGTGTCTGAGGCCCGCTTGTTACCAGGCCTGCTCACTGTGCTAGCTGTAAATAAAAGGCAGTTTCCCAAGTCCAAGACGATGAAGGTGCGAGCAGACTGTGGAGGTCAGAGGACACGCCGCAGGAGTCGGCTCTCTGGTTCCACCGTGGGTTCCAGTGATGCAGTTCAGGTCATCAGCTTTACAAGTGTCGTTACCCACGGCCCTTAAATTATCCCTGAGCCGCTCTTTAAGTACCATCTTTAAACATGTTTTTTTGTGACTGACAGTGTGAAGGTTGTGGCGTGTTGGGCTGCCTGCTTTGTGTACAGCAGCCTCTTCTGCTTGTCTGTGTGAGGAGAAACACCCGGGGGCTGTGCTTGGCTGACCATGGCAGCCATCATACACAGTCTGAGTTCTTCAATAAGCCAGGCGCCAGTGGGTGAGCCCGGGATGGGTCCAGGTGGTGTCCTGGTGGGTCCCTGGGGATGAGGGAAGAAGGGGGCTTTCAGTCCAGCCCTCCAGAAAGCTGCAGGGCTCTTGGCACTCGATTTTTGTTGTTGTTTGTTTCCTGGCACCTTTTGTGCATCTACACATCCCCTTGGCCTTGTTCCCCAAGGGCTTCTCTATGCTTAGAATGGATGTTACAATGGAGCTCACACATTTGGGAGCAAAGTGTGTATGTGCGGGGTGGGGGTGGGAGCGTAAGCCGTTAGCTGCAGCGTCTCTTCAACCAGTCTTCCCCACTGTCCCCACCGAGAAACTGCTGAAAACACAAGTTTCCCAGCTTCACTGCATGCCTAGCAGAAGCATTCCCAGAGGAATGGGCTGCATCGTCACAGCAGGAGGTGGTGTGGGGCTGCCACAAGTATGGACCCGATGCTGACCGCATGCTTAGCATGGGGTCAGCCTCAGTACATGGAAACAACAGGAAACAGTAATGATATGATCAGTGTGCAGACAAGAGTGCCTGGGAGTAGGGCTCATGCCCATAATCCCAGAACTCAGGAAGCACACACTGGTGAACCTCTGAGTTCAAGGCCAGCCTAGAGTGAGTTCCGGGACAGCCAAGGCTACACAGAAAAACTCTGTCTTAAAAAACAACAACAAAAAAAAAAAAAAAAACAAAAAAAAAAAAAAACAAAAACAAAAAAAGAGGGGGAGGGGAAGAGGAGAAGAAGAAAGCAAACAGGCTACTCTATTCTCTAGTGACCCAATACCTACTTGGAACCAGCCCAGGGCCCCAGCTGTCAGTGCCCAGCAGCCTCCAGATGGAGCCACCCTGACTTAGACCTGTCAGCCCTCCCTTGGCATCAAGTACAAACTTATGCCTGCCACCAGCTGCTTCTGACATGCTAGAAGAATCTGGCTGTTTTCAGATGTAAAGATAAAACCTTTTCCTAGCATCTGCCTCTTGCTACTCCCTAAAGTGGGAAACAGCGGAAAAGAAACTTGGCCTGTGTTCCTTAAAGAAAAGTTACAGGAGCAGATTCTGGGCCCACTACCTTCCAGTTAGGGAAAAATGGTTCGGAACAGAAAGAAAATCTAACACAAGGAGAAAGCCATAGATGCGGATTAAATTTAGAGCCAGTTAGGAATTATTCACAATATTTTATTTAGGATAGATCTGTGGCCTCCAGTGAATCAAAGTGCCCGGGAATCAGAAGTGATCTCAGGCCACAATCAAATACAACAGTGACGAAACCAGGGAGTTCTATTAGTTACTTTTTTGTTGCTGTGCTAAAACACCATGACCAAGGCAACTTGCAGTAGACTTTATGACGACTCCAGAGGGATAAGAGTTCAACAGGGCAGGAAGCATAGCAATGAGTGGCAGGAACTGGATACTGAGAACTCACATCTTGGACTGTAAGCATGGAGCAAAGAGAGAAAACTAGAAGTATGCAAAATCCTTTTCCCCTCAAAGCCGGTCCTCAGCAAGACCATACCTCCGAAATGTCCCCGAACAACACTACCAATTGGATGCTGACAGCAGCTGGTACCAGGGACTGGGATATGCTGTGATAGGCCTACGTATTTGGAGGAATTTAGACTATGGTACTTTGAGTTTGGAAAGCAGTGGAATGCTTTAAACACTACTTAAAGAGCTGTACTAGTAGGAGCATGGAAGACAGCAGTGCTAAGTGCTAAGAGTTATTTGAACTATGTAGGGCTCACTCGAGGTTTCAGAGGGAAAGAATTTGAGTATGTTGCCTAGAGGTCATTCATGTGATATTCTGGTAAAGAAAGTGGCTGCCCTTTGGCCTTTTCCAAAGAGTTTGCCTGAGGCTAAAGTGGAGAGTTTTGGATTAATTTGTTGGCAGAAGAAATCTCAAAACAGCCTAGTATATAGACTCTGTCATGTGGATATTAGTGGTAATGGTAATGAAGATTTATAATGAAAAGGAGAAAGCTGAGCAGGGTAATCACAAAAAGTAAATTTTGAGGAGAAAAAGAGCACCAGGAAGTGGAATGGAGCTAAATCCTATGTCCAAGGAGATAAACAGATTAATAAATGGATTAAAGGGAGTTGTGACCTCAGGGCAAGATCCCACCCAGCTAAGTTTCCAACATATAGAAAGAAACTAAAGAAAAACTTAGATCCAAGTGGGGAGGGACATGCTTTTAATCCCAGCACTTCAGAGGCAGAGGCAGGTGGATCTCTGAGTTTAAGGCTAGCTTGGTCTACAGAGCAAGTCCAGGGACAGCCAAGCTTAGTCAGTGAAAGACGAAAAGCTGGTGAAGGTGTAATTGCATGAGGGGGGCATGTTTCAACTCCAGCAAGCAGCAGAATTTAGCTTTGGCCACGTGATTCTGGGTTTAGAGTTAAGAGTAGAAGAAAGGAGATATGGAATAAGGCTGCTGAGGCCAGGCATGTGTCAGGGGTGTCCCTGAATGGAGGTCTAGTAGAGAGGCCTACTGTGAAGCTATGAAGTTGAAGCCTTGGAGAACCCAAATGTTAGAGATGCCAGAGTCCTGGGATACCTGCCAAGGAGAACTGCTAACTGGGAGTGGAACCAGAACAAGAGAGACGTGTGCTGCAGTCAACAAAGTGGAATGGAGCTGGAGATCTGGAGAGCGTTTTGACAGCAGACATGGGGATGCAGTTCGGAGTTTGCCCAGCTGGTTTTTGGTCTTGCTTTGGTTCAGTATTTCCTTGCTCTGCTCCTGTCCCTACATTTTGGAATGGTAATGTAAATCCTGTGTTATTGTATGTTGGAAGTGCGTGATCTGCTTTTTATAGGAGATTACAATTAAGAGATTGCATGAATCTCAGAAGTGACTTTGAACTTTAGAACAATGTTCAGACTGTGATAGACTATTGGTTCTTTTGAAGGGACTAAATGAATCTTGCATTATGATATTGTTATAAGCTTATGGGGGCCAGAGAGTGGAATGTTTTAGTTTGAATGTAATGGGCCTCATAATTTCATAGGGAACCGCACTATTAGATGTGGCTTTGTTGGAGTGGGTGTGGTCTTTTGGAGGAAGTGTGTCACTGAGGGGGCAGGCTTTGAGCTTTCATATGCTTAGGATATCACCTGGCGTTATCAGTCAACTTCCTGCTGCCTTCTGGTCAAAACATAGCACTCTCACCTCCAGCAACACATCTGCCTGCACACCGCCATGCTCCCTGTCATGATGATAATGGACTGAACCTCCGAAACTGTAAGCAAGCCACTCCATTTAAAAGTTTTCTTTATAAGAATTGCCATGGTCATGGTATCTCTTCACAGCAATAGTAGCTCTAACTAAGACAGGGGCCAAATATTCAAATGCCAGAGACTAAAGGGGGATATTTCTCATTCAAACCACAGAGTAGGAACAGACTAGGTAATGCGTGCTGTGTGTAAAAGACCGGGACGCTAAGCAGTCTAATGAGGTTCCACACAACACTCACTAGGGTCTGGAGATCACCCTGTGAGATGCACTTGTGCAAAAAGTAGGGATTTAACCAGGGAAGAGACACTAGGGAGGTGAGGGAAAGGGGCATCAAAACCAGCACATCCATCGGTCAAATGGGCATCATACACTGTTTGCCTCATACCTGATTCCCTCAATAGAGCCTGGCCTTCCTCTGTTGTCCTCCCGCCCTTGATATCCATGGAGACCTCCAGGAACCCAGTCCATCAGAGACTGAGTCCCTCGTACTGCCTCAGGCCTTGCGTCTCAGGACTGACGTGTGCGTCTAGTGCTCAGTTTCTCTGCGTCTGCAGCACTCAGACTGATCTCCATCGCTTCCCATGTCACAGCCTCACAAGCCAGGCTGCTGGAGAGTCTTTCATTGCCTGTTTAAAGCTATTCTAGCAGTTCCAGTGTGGAATAGCCTTTGATTATCACGGTCTTTTACACCAGACCATTGTTTAGACCCCTGTCTGCATGCTGGATAACAAGATTTTCCCTTCTCAAAGGTCAGACTTGTGGAATAGCTTGGGTTGCTAATGGGTCACTCCCTCCTTATTGTGACCATATTGGAGGTTCCAGGAGGGGCTCTGTTTACTAGCCCTCTTCCTCTTTCGGCTCCTTAGTCAAAACATTCAATCATTTTCCTATCTGTTTTATCCAATATTCCTGCTGAATCAGAAATGCTAATGTCAAAGCCATGAGACTCATGCCCCTTTCTTACCACCACCACCCCCACATCCCCTGTCCTTGCCCTGCCTCACATAGATCTCTTATTACCATAGCAACTGCTTGCTGATAGCTCCATCCCTGGTGTGCTACTCCCAGGGCTTGCAATGCCTGTTGCAGACCTTTGGCAGGTCTCAAAACATCTCCACACGTCCAGCCAAGACCCTGCCCGGCAGGCAGGCACAGCACTCCATACCGCCTGGAGGAAGCCTGACATCCTGGGATTTCCTGCACTGACCGCTCCTGCCCTGCTGACCACACCTTAGTTACATATCTCGCTAATTTTTGTACTGCCCATGCCTGGCCACTCTTCCCACAAAGCCCTTATAGGAAAATACCACCATGTCAAAAAGTCCTCCACAAAATACCCTGTTTTAGTGAGAGTTTTTATTGCTGTGAAGAGCCACCATGGTCACAACAACTCTTACATATAGAAAAATTTAATTGAGGTGGTGGCTTACAGTTTACAGGTTCAGTCCATTATCATCATGGTGGGGAGCATGGCAGCGTGCAGGCAGACATGATGGTGACTAGTTCTTGATTGGAAGGGAACAGGAAGTAGACTGTAACACGGAGTAGAGTTAAGCAAGAGACCTAGAAGCCTGCCCCTACAGTGACACACTTCCTTTAACAAGGCCACACCTCCCAATAGTGCCATTCTCTGAGTTATGGTGGCTAATTACATTCACACTACCATATAATCCCACCCCAATCACACAACTCCACTTCATCTGGGTCTCACTCCTCAACATCAGAGACACCATTGCTCTTCCCCAAATCACCCCATGTTCCTGTATCCTGCTGATAGCCAGGGAACTGTAAGCCACCCTACCTAACCGCTTCTCCTAAGGTCCCAGTGACAAACTGAAGCACAATTCCACCAAAATGCACTGTGAGGAACTAATGAGTTTATTGGGCTTCCTTATAGCACATAGGTGAGGGGTTACTTACAGGAATGGGCACTTCTCCCCTAACAGGCCACAGCTGGAAAGCTCTACCAGACAGAGAACAGAGCACCACCCCACTCTACCCCAGTCTTCCCTGGCCTATATAGCTCAGTCTCAACTTCCCACCCATCCCCCTGCGACCACATAACCAGCAGCTGCCCTCACCAGGATGGACCATACTCTCTCAAACCGAGGGCCAAAACAAATCTTTGCTCAAGTTGCTTTTTATCACAATGACAAGAAGAAGTATGACTACATCACCCAAGCCGCCATTTTATCCTGAGTCTAAGACAAGAAGAAAGGCTCAGGAGAGTGACAAGGACACTGGGCACTGATATCAGCATGCACCAAGGGGCACTGCAATGCCATCCCCCTGAACCTAAGCGTTAAGTATAATTTTCAGCCTTCCACGATTCAGTGGTGTATCAGTCTTAACCAGCAATGCGACAGGAAACTAGGTATTCAAATGCAGTCAGAAGCTCCCCAGAAAACAGGTAAGAATCGGCAAACATCCCAGCAGACCATGCAGAGCACCTACGTGCCAGGAACTTCACCCAAGGTATAGCTAATCCTGATATGAATCTCTCACCATGGAAACTAGAAAGAAGATTAAATGAGGGAATGAATAAGAAGTGATTCATGAGGGACCTGTATCAGAATTCCAATCTCCGCTGTACCAAGAACTCAGTAGGATGCCACTGGAGACAGTAAGATTATATGCAGACAAAAGACACACATACACACACACACACACACACACACGGCAAATTTTCCCTTTCATGTTACAGCAGCATCCTAACAAATGGGAGTGAAAAAAATATAGTGCTCATTCCCCTAAGTGGATAGGTTCTCTACTACAAAATATATACATGTGTTGCTACCTAAATTAGCACACAGGTTCCCGCCAGTGAACACATGCCTATTGGAATGGGAATTCCTGGGATAAAGAGATGGCTCTGAGGTTAAGAATACATGCTGTTCTTCCAGAGGACCCAAGTTCAGTTCCTAGCACCCATATCAGACAGTTCGTTATAGCTGTAACTCCAGGCTCAAGGGGTCTGGCGCCTCTGCCTCTGTGAGCACCACACTCACGTGCACATAGCCACACGCAAACACTCAATTAAAACAAATAAAAATAATTAAAAAAAAAACTGGAATGTCTCATCTGGTTAGAAAGGAATAAAATCAAGAAGTCTTCTAAGCCATGCGAAGAGCTATTGCAGCTGGCCTGCCAGGAGCAGCAGGTTAGTCCACGCCTTAGGAAGCAGTGCGTTCAAACAGACTGTACCCCAGAGACTGGAGCAAGCTTACAAACAGGACCCATGCCACCCCAAGGCTGGGGTCCCCAGGCCACTGATCATGCTGCTGCAAAGTTCTTTGAGGAATTAGGAAACAAGGTGGGGGAGAAAAAATGGAATCGTATCTTCAAGCAACAACTGAATTTTATTTCTGTTTAAACAATAAATACACATGAGTTAGTTTTCCAAACCTTGTCTCCTGAACAAAGGACTTTAAGTGGCAATAATCTCTCATGATCTTCAGCTGGAATCTTCCAGCACATACCTGCAGCACTAACTGTTTAAGCACCTTGGTACTGGCTTTGTTAGACACAAAATAGTACCTACCGGCTACATGGACACCCATGTTCATGATGAGGAAGAATGGAGGCTTTTCACCCACCGAGAAGCTAAGTTTTGATGGCCTTGCCTTCTAAGGTGTCGAACACGTCTTCTAAGCACTTCTGGACACAGTGGAGGAACTCCTGGGCATTGCGTCCTGAGTAGGAGGAGACATTGCAGCCCATCCAGTCATCATGAACAAGATATGCGATGCCAAAGCCATCAGGGACCACAGGGGCGAAGCCACCAATGCTCACTGCGGGGCTGTTCAGAGTGCTCGTGGACAGGATGTTGTGGTTTATCCGTCCGTATGCAGGATCCAGGTACAAATCGGGTAAGGTGATCCCTCTGGCTGTTGCCAGATACCGTAGAGCAAACAAGTGTCGGTCAAAGCCCTGGCCTGTCAGAGACAAAATGGAAAGCCAAAGCCTTAGACCCTTCCCAGTGAAGAGGACAGAAGCAAAGCCCCCACCACGGCAGGAACCATTTTCACACAAAAGTGGGACAAGGCTCTTTTCTACCCCTGCACACATGCCTCTAGCTCAGCATAGGGCAGGTCACTCAGAATGCCTAAAAACTATATTCTCAGTTGTCAATAGACAGGCTAAACACGAGCCTAAGTGAAAGCATGATGCTAAAACACTGATTTGTTACACGCCTGGAATCCCAGAACCTGGGAAGCTGAGGTAGGAGGATTGCAAGTTCAAGGGTGGCATGGACAATATGGCAAAAACCATGATTTAAAAACAAAAAGCCATGTGTGGTGACACACACCTTTAATATCCCAACATTCAGGAGATAGAGACAGGAAGATCTCTGAGTTCAAGGCCAGCCTGTTAAACATAGTAAGTTCCAGGACAGCCAGGACTACATAGAGAGACCCTGTCTCAAAAGACAAACAAACAAGGGCTGGAGCGTTGTCCCAGTTGAGAATTTGTTGTTCTTGCAGTGGACAGGTTCAAATCTCAGAATGCACATGGTGGCTCTTAACTGCCTGTAACTCCAGTTCCAGGAGATATGGTGCTCTCTTCTGACCTCCACAGACATCAGGAATGTGCATGGTGCACATGCATACATGCAAGCAAAACACTCACACGTATAAAGTAATAAATCTAAGAAAATAAAAAGACTGAATCAGCCAATCAGAGTCAAGATGGTAGGAGAGACGTGAAGAGAACAACGGACTTCACAACCGAAACAAAGCTCAATGGGTAAGGCCCTAGGTTCATTCCTCAACAACACACGCACACACACACATACACACATGCATACACACACATATACAATACACCTACACACATACACACACACTACACCCATGTTGGGAGCTGTGAACCCCCCGATCCTGAATTTCTGGTAAACAACTTATAATGCTTGCAGCTGCTCTGAGCACGAGACCCTCAGAAGTTCCTGATGGCAGGAGAATGGTTTCTGGTGGGTTTGGCTAGTTAAGGATCCCTATATAAGCAGCTCTGGTACACAATAAAGGGGGCATTCCTGTTTCGAGGATGACACGTGTCTCTCTCTGTAAGTCTTTGTGTGTTTCAATCTCCAGCCCCTTGCCTGGTTTACGAACTGTATGGTAGTACATAGAGCTTAGACGGGTGTGGTGCGCTACACACACACACACACACAATACACCCATATACACACACATACACACATACTGGGTTTGTTCTTCAACAACACACATGCACACAGATACACGGGGTCGGGGGGGAAGAAAACTGGGGTAAAACCCAAAGTTCCCGTGTAAAAGACTAGCTGGGAGGAACAAAGTGGAAAAAGCATCTAGCTGAGGTTTTGATCTCAGCCTTGTATAACACCGGGCCAATGGCTTAGCTTCCTGACTTCAAAATGGAGAAGGAATAACTAGATGTCATGGGTGCCTCTTAGTCTCAGGGCTCTGTTAAGGGCTACAGAACAGGACTAGGCTATGAGATCCTCTCCAGGACCTGAATTCTTGACCTTAAAACTGTGATGAGTGGGCCTGGAGAGACGGCTCAGTGACTACGAGCACTGGCTGCTCTTCCAGAGGTCCTGAGTTCAATTCCCAGCAACCACATGGTGGCTCACAACCATCTGTAATGAGATCTGGCGCCCTCTTCTGGCATGTGGGCATACATGGAGGCAGAATGTTGTAAATATAATAAATAAATCTTCAAAAAAAATGTGGTGAGCTTCTAAGATGACCTATTTACAGAGTCAACACTGCAGCTGAGGTGAAGTAAGAGGGCAGACTTAGAAACCCTAAACTGCCAACTGCCAAAAATGCGTCCATGACCAGGAAGGGGCAGGAGAACAACAGCTGAAAGTGACCTGAAATGGGGAGAACGTTCTCAATAGCTGCTCAGAAGAGATTCTGATCCCTAGTGGCTGCTCTGGCTGTTCAGACCTAGCTAGGGTAGGAAAACAAACAAACCAAACACATTTTGGGAGCTGAGAAGTGGACTGGACCAAGTGATGGGTAGCGATCAGCTGCGGGAGGGATATTAGCGAGGCTCATAGAGGGCAACAAGACCCAATGTGCTCCCCGCCCATGCCTCACCCATGGCTGCTTCCTTGGTCAGCTGGCCGTGGTATTTGGAGCACTCTGCCACCATGTGCTGAAGCTCGCCCACACTGTGCTTGGAGGGCTGCTTGACAAACGCCTCGGAGCACCTCTTCGTGAAGATGGAGGCTGGGCGGATGGTCTCGGTGCGGCCGTGCTTGAAGGCTGCGGTGCTACAGGACTCATAGGTAGCCACTGTCTGGCCGTATTGTCGCAGGAAAGCCATCTGGAAGGCCAGCTGGGCCACCGCGTCAGGGCTCAGCTTCTGTTTCTTCAAGAATTCCTTGCCACCCCTATGAAACTGAATGGAGTCAATGGTGAGGGTTTTCATAGTGGCATCGAACTTTTCCTTGGCGGTGGTGATGCCAGCCTTCACAGCATCGCTCAGCTTAAAGCTGAGTTTCTGCACAGACACAGAGGAGTTGGTGGCAGCTGGCTGGCTCCGGGGGGTGATGGCAGGGGTGTGAGTGCTGTCTTTGAACACTTCGTTGAAAAACCGAAGCACCGCTACACCATCCCCCCACGCATGCTCAAAGTTGATGGCGGCAGTGCCATCCTTGGCTACAATGAGGTTAAAGGACTTATCAAACCAGCGGTTTGTGCCGTCACCATGTAGCATGGTGTGAGACAAATGGGTAACGTCCTTCACCGGGAAGTCATCTAGGCAGAGGCAGAACACAGCAGAGTCCACTTTCTTCAGAGTTTCCTCGTTGCCACCATGCACGAGCTTCTGTCTGAGCTCTGCCCAGACATCTCGGTTCTCACTGGTCAGATACGCCAGGGGGAACTCGGGCACAGGGCTGTTGTCTGAGAGAATGTATTTTAGATGTGCCTGAATTTCTGAGGGGCTCACAATGTTTCCATCTTGATCGAGGACATCAAAGACATAGAAGTTTCCTTTTCTTAGGACCAGGAGGTGTCTGGCCTTTGCATCAGTGAAGAGTTCATCACGGCTGGGTTTGGGTAAACGAGTTGAATTGAAAAGTCGAAAATACTGAGACATATCCAGGGGATATGCATTGACCAGGTAGGCTCCATACCAGGACAGGGAGGAAGGAACAAAACGTATGAGTCTTTTGAAGGTATTGGTGTCACTTTTGGCAGGGTTCAAGTGGAATACTTCTGGCTCTAGAAGGCCAGCCCGAAGTGTCTTCAGAAACCGGACAGCGGACACAGTCATGTTTGTTGCCCGGGTGAGCTGGTCGTTATACTCAGACTTCGGGTCCGGATTAAAGGCCATAAATGGATTAAAGTTTAAAACAACAGAGTCTCGAGCAGTTAAATACATATCAAACCAGGGGCCTGAAAAAAGAGAAAACAAAAGGCTAAGGCAACCCCCAAAAATAAAATTTAAGAAAGAAAAGAATTCTAGCTCAGGTAGAGGAAACAAACCAACTTCAAGCAGGCGATTGCATTTGGTTGCACAAGGTGTGAAAGATTAGCAGGATCACACAACACAAGGTCTTAGGCATCCAGATTCTGTCACTTTCCATAATGGTCTGAGGCTTGCCCAGGCTGTAGCTGCACCGGTTCTTCTCCTTTTACTACTGAGTAACGCTCCATCATATGGCTATGGCACCTTTTGCTTATCCATTCATCAGTTAATGGACATCTGGATGCTTTTCATCACGTAGTTCAGCATGCTATTCCTACGAACTTTTATAATCAAGTTTTGTGGGGACATATGTTCTCATTTCTTTTTTAATAATTTATTTTATTTTATTTTATGTGCATCGGTGTGAAGGTACCAGATCCCCTAGAACTGAAGTAACAGACAGTAGTGAGCTGCCATGTGGGTGCTGGGAATGGAACCTGGGTCCTCTGAAAGAGCAACCAGTGCTCTTAGCTACTGAGCCATCTCTTCTGCCCCCTGCTCTCATTTCTTTTAAGGATATACATAAGCTAGGTAAGGCTCTGCTAAGCCTTTTTAATTTCTTATTTTATTTTACTTTTAATTTTTTTGAGATAGGGTCTCTCTACATAGCTCTAGCTGTTCTGGAATTCACTATGTAGACCAGGCTGGCCTTGAATTTACAGAGATTCACCTGCCTTTACCTCCCAAGTGCTGGTATTAAAGGTGTGTACAACCATGCCTAACTTTTTTGAGGAATGCCCACGAGGCCTATGTGAGAGCTCCAATTCCCACACCCTCAAAAGCAACTGTTAGCTGGGCAGTGGTGGCACATACCTTTAATCCTAGCACATGGGAGGCAGAGGCAGGTGAATCTCTTCTAGTTCAAGGCCAGCCTGGTCTACAGAGCAAGTTCCAGAACAGCCAGGGTTACACAAAGAAACCCTGTTTAAAACAAAACAAAACCAAAAAAAGACAAAAAACAAACAAAAAATACACACACACACACACACACACACAAAAAAAAAAAAACAGCTGTTATTCTGTGTGTATCTTTTTTATGGACCTAGACAGGGTCTCACTCTTGCCATGGCTGACTCAAATTTGCAATTCTTCAGTCTTCTGGGTAGTTAGTATTATAAAAACTCAAACAAGCCAACATTAAGGTCAAGAGAATGAGGAAAGCCAGGCTGAAAGGATGTCTAGACATCTGGAAATGCCCCAAACAGATGTAAGAAAGTCAACCTCACACTGGCAGGACAAGACACCATCCAGTTTACGCAGCAGGCCTTCTGGAGGACCTGGCTGAAATGCTGTCCTTACATCTTTGCCAACCACGCGGTGATTCCTGCCTCACTCTTGCAGAATACAGACTTTGCTCTCTCCATACAGATAAGCTGGGAGACACAAAACTGAGCTCACAGATTCCCTAGGGAATCTAGTCAGGCGTGACCACTAGAGGCACCCAAGACATCAGCTGAACCACAAACAGTACAGTCTAAACTGAGCAGCCCCACCCTCCCCCAGAGAACAGCTCACTCATCTGTGAGACAAGGACCGGTGATGCAGCATCTAAAGAAAGAGGCAAACAGAAGGGGAAATGAACTTGGAGGAAAGAGATTATGATAAGGGTAGAAAACTTTTAAAAAAAATCTGTAAGTAAATTTTAAAACAGAAATCTTCACTAAGGACTTGGTAAGACCGCCTGCTGCCAAACCTGATGACCTGCATGGACCCATGTTGTAGGAGAGCACCAACTCCTATGACATCTGAATGTGCACACACACACAAGGTAACTATTAAAATGTTTTTTAAAAATACTAACCAAAAAGAGTTGGTGGAGCAGAGGCGAGAAGTGGAGAGCAGAGAGGAAATAGAAATTCAACAGAAAAGTTGAAAGATAAACAGAAAAAAAGAGGTTTTAAATAGAAGGGAAAAAATAAAATATAGAAAACAACACACTATTCCAAAATAGAAGAACTTGAATTTCCATAATAGGTTTCAGTCAGTGACACAGCACAAATGAGTAGGAATAGACATATACCAAATACATTATGTGAAATTTCAGAACTCTGGGGACAAAAAAAAATTCTAGGAACTTCCAGAGACACAGAAGAAAAACAGCCAAAGGCTCAAGCTCTGAATAGCATCAGACTCATTAACAGCAACAACAGAAGCTAAAAGACAGTGGAAAACAGCTTTCAAAATCCCGTCACTTCCAGCCTAGCCAAAGCGTGTCCATCAGTCAAGCACTCGGGCAGCTCTAAGACTTTGCTTTCTGTGTTCTGGTCCCAGAAGGCAAAGTGCTCGAAAACAGTGAAAGGAAAATATGAGGTCCAAGAGACCAGAGTTCCAACACGGGAAAAGGCTGCGTAGATGTCACGGCTAATGGTAAAGATAAACAAAATAAAAAGATAAAAAATGAAAAAGAGGCTTAGAGAGCAGCTTCACCATAGGCCGAGAGTTCACAGATCTGATGGAACAATCTAGAAGTTCAGGAACAGACTCCAATAAGATTAAAGTAGCCGGGCAAAGGTGGCTGGCGCATGCCTTTAATCCCAGCATTTGGGAGGCAGAGGCAAGTGGTTTTCTTTGAACTGGAGGCTAGCATGGTCTACAGGAGCAAGTTCCAGAACAGCCAGCACTACACATAGAGAAACCCTGTCTCAAAAAACAAAAACAAAACAAAACAAAAAAAAGAATAAGAATAAGAAGAAGAAGATTAAAGTTGATAGAAAGTGAGGGTGCTCTCATGCACGCAGAAGACACTCTGACAGCTTGGGAGGAGTCAAGAGATAAATGAAGCATATAGAAAACTAAACACCCTTTAATCCCAGCTCTCAGGAGGCAGAGGCAGGCAGATCTCTGTGAGTTCGAGGCCAGCCTGGTCTACAAGAGCTAGTTCCAGGACAGTCAGGGCTACACAGAGAAACCCTGTTTTGAAAAACCAAAAAAAAAAAAAAAAAAAAAAAAAAAGAAAGGAAAAGGAAAGAAAGAAAACTAAAGTATGAGATCATTATAAACCAGAGAAATGAGTAGTTGGTAAAGGGAAAACAGTCCTAGTGGGCCGCATGACCCAGACAACAACACACCACAGGATTATGCCAGCAGGAACAAAGATACAGAGGTGACCAAATTGTAACTATATTGTGCAGATGAGGGTAAGGGAGCCCGCGTGTGTAAATGATTGCTGGAGTCTAACCTTTGTTAATGGGATGTCAAGAAACAGCCTAAAATGAAATAAAGGGGAGTAATATAAGTGTATAATGTAGAGATACAAGGATCTGAAGAATTAAAGCTGGATGTGTTGACGTCCAGTCCTCAGGAGGCAGAAGCAGGGGATCATAAATCCAAGGTCAGCTTGGGCTACATTCTGTGTCAATCAATAAATCAATAGTCAAGTGAAAAGTAATAAATTAGAGGGGGCCAGGCAGCTGCCGCTTATCCCAACAAGTCTGATAGCACAATCTGATTTCTTAAAGAACTGTATATGCACATGAGTCTGCATTTGTATGTGTGCACCATACGTGTGCAGGAACCCATGAGTCTGCATTTGTATGTGTGCACCATACGTGTGCAGGAACCCATGAGTCTGCATTCATATGTGTGCACCATACGTGTGCAGGAACCCATGAGTCTGCATTCGTATGTGTGCACCATATGTGTGCAGGAACCCAAGGAGGTCAGAAGAAGGGGTTGGGTCCCCCGGGACTAGGGCTATGAGTAGCTGTGAGCTGCCTCACATGGATAATCATAACCAAATCCAGTTCCTGTATAAGAGCAGTAACAGCTCATAACTGCTAAGCCATCTCTCTAGCCTCCTATTTGGTTCTTCAAACTGTGTGTGTGAACTAGATAAATTATAAACGATGGGCCAAGAAAATGGCTCAGTGGGTAAAGAGCTTGCTCTCAAGTCTGGCAGTTGAAATGGCCCTAGGCGCCCACATGGTAGGAGGAGAGATTTCGCTTCTGGAATCTGCCCTCCTGCCTCCACATGCATACTGGGGCACACAAACCCTCGCCAAAAATAAATGAATGTATAATTTTTAAGAAACTATATTATGACAGCTACTCAAAGCAGAGGCCAACTTGGTTTACAAAAAGGATTACAACCTGGATCTCAAAAACAATAAAAATTTCTTTTTCTTTTTTTTCTTTTCCTTTCTGTTTTCTCGAGACAGGTTTGGTTTTGTGTGTGTGTGTGTGTGTCCTGGAACTAGCTCTGTAGATCAGACCTGCCTTGACCTCACCTGCCTCTGCTTCCCAAGTGCGGGAATTAAAGACATGCACTACCACCATCCAGACAATAAAACAGTTTTTAATTTAAAAAAAAAAAAAACTAAATTTTAAAAACGTGTAAGAATAGGGGTAGACACCACTAACTTTAGACAGAGGACAAAGAGAACTTAGTTTCAAAAACCAGCCTGGACCACAAAGGAAGTGTCTGCCAGTAACAAAATGTAATGAGCAAGGACAACATGGCGGAAGAGTGCTGGAGTTCTGGGAGCCAGGTGCAGGCGGGTTGGCTGAAACATGATTTGCATCAGAGAGGTACTGAGATGAGGCTTTGGGGGGACAGGTAGGCCAGGAAGGTGACCCTCATGACAACAGGACTGACTCTCATTGTTTTCAGGCTGAAGAATCAACTAAGTTCTGACTCAACCCTCTGTAGAGCGACGACAAGCCGCTGGTCTTGAGCATAGACGCCAGCCAGCACCGTCTTAACCTCACACAGGGCCTCCCTCCACGTACTTCAGGAAGGAGAGGAGCTGAGAAGACGCCTCTGTGGCCCTATGGCGCCCCGCCCCCAACCCACCTGAGATATAGCTGGTGTGCTTATTCTGCTTGTCCTGGGCAAGCAGATGCTCATGCAGTTCCTTCCCGATGCCATTTTCAAAACTCTTACAAAATTCTTCTGTTTTCCTGCAATGTCCAAGAAAAGAGATAAAACCAGTGGGGTATACATGATTTTCGGGTTCGTGGCCAGGAATTCACAGTCTGGGTCCCCAACAGAATATTCCAGAACCTGGGAATAGATCAGGAAGTTTCTGAGGAGAACACAAATCAGCCTAAGGTGAACACACCTAGGGAACCGGGAAGATCAAAAGTGAAGGACGCTAGCCCTCTCCAGCGCGTGGCTTTGGCAGGCCTTGTCCTTCTCCCTCATTCCCTCTGCCTTGCTGAGAGCCCTTCCTTAGATGACACTCCTAAAGCTAGACCCCAAGGTCTGTTCCCTAATTTAGCCTTCCTTCTCCTGAGGCTGACCACCAAGGTCCAGCTATCAAAGTATTCAAGTCCAGTTATCAAAAGCCTCTTTTGGCTCACCTAATTAACATGCCCAGTTAAAATTAAACATCACATCCTAACACGGGGTCCCCCCCCCGTATAAACTGCCATTTTCCTGTGTGTCACATCTGTCTCTGTCTATGCAGAGGCAGCCATTTTCCTGTGGTCCACATCTGTCTCTGTCTATGCAGAGTCAGCCATTTTCCTCTGTGTCACATCTGTCTCTGTCTATGCAGAGGCAGCCATTTTCCTGTGGTCCACATCTGTCTCCGTCTATGCAAAGGCAGCCATTTTCCTGTGGTCCACATCTGTCTCCTGTCTATGCAGAGGCGGTCCTTTGTCCCTCTGCTCCTCTCCTTGTCCCCTCCCCTTCTCCCTCATCCTCTATCTCCTGTCTTGGTCTCTTATTCCCTGCCCTTTGTCCTTCTGGGGCAAATACATCTCCTTGGTGGTAAGAACTTGGCCTTGGGATCCTGAACTGATACGTTTCCTTTCAAAATGTCCCTCCCAAAGCCACCTGTCCACGAAGAGGTGGTGTGGCATGGGGAAAAGCTTTGGGGTCAGAAGGAGCCAAGTTCGAGCCCTAGCTTTACCACATTCAAACTGAGAGACTTTAGACAAGTTACCTAATCTCTCCAGGTCTCAGTTTCTACCTGCATAAAAGAGAGATAATGATGCCATCTCGAGGACTTAAAAGCCACAGAGCCTAGGACTTAGGATAGAGGAAAACATGATTCAGTAACTGGAAGCCACATTAAGAGAAACTGTAGGTGATGATTTCAAAGCAGAGGCTAGACTATGAACAATTCATCCGTTTCTTTCACTGTGCAGTCAAGGGCTCTGTGACTCTAAAGACCATACCAGTAATCTCGGAAAATTCCCAGTGTGAGAAACAGCACTGATTACACTAGGCTACAAGGCTTCGCTGCGGTCCACATTCTAACAATGCCTAAGGTTCGCTTCAGAGTCCATGCCATGCTGGCTTCCTAAGAACACTCTAACAATAGGATTTTACCACACGTGTTGGGACACACCTTTAATACCAGCACTCTGGAGGCAGAGGCAGGCAGACCTCTGAGTTCAAGACCAGCCAGGTCTACACAGTGAGTTCTCTGGGAGTCCTGGAGGCTGGAAGCACAAAACCAAGGTGTCAACAAGATGGTGTTCTCTCTGCAGACCACGGAATAGAATCTGTTCCAGGCCCTTCTCTTGACTTCTGGTGTTGGGAACAATCCTTACTATTCTTGGCTTGTGGACACAATACTCCAGTCTCTACCTGAGTCCTTCATGGCTGTCACTGGTTCTCCTCTTATAAGATATCAGCTGTCTTGGATTAGAGACTTGCCCAATCCCAGAAGAAACTCATTTAAACTAATTACATCTTCAACAAACTGATTTCCATATAAGGTCACATTCTGAGGTTCTAAAAGGGTAGGCTTGGGGCGCAGTAAACATCTTCAGCAAGCAGGCTCTGGTCCACCATGCAATCTTTTACAGACCTTCCTCCCCAGCACACAGGCCTCTTGGATAAGATCAGTACCAACCAGCCTGGCAGACATGGCTTCCAAGATAAATCACAAACATGCCACTTGATCTTATAAGCCACCTCCTGCTGAGTCTAGTTAGAGGGGCTCTCACCCCAGCTTGCTTAGGCCTTTGTGAATGAAGACCCAGTTCCTGAACTTGCAAATATATAAACCAGGTTCTAGGTTCTGGAGGGCTTGTCAAGATGTCCCTTGAAGTTTGGTCTGTGACCACTACTTGCTAGCCTCCCATGAATGCTGCCTGCTAGAAATGGTTCCCAGGATTCTCAGTGTTTACCTGAACTGGCTGTCATCCAGGAGAGGCTTCTGTGCACTGAGGTATCTTCTCATGGTGTCTTCAAGTTTGGGGATGGGCAGCCTGGGGGGAAAGTAAAGTCAGTGTGAGGCTGACAGTATGGGAAGACACCAAGAAGCGATACAAGCCAACTAGTAAAGCAGGTACTGAGAAATTCATTCCCCTTAAAAACAAACAAACAAACAAACAAACAAAAAACCAAAAAGGAAAAGCCAGTAAGTAAGAAGACAGACCTAATGGATGGGCTGGGACACAGGTCAGTGGTTGAGCGCTTCCCTAGCAAGCATGAGGTCCTAAGTTGGTCCCAGCACCCAGTAAATAAACGAGCAATAACAGAACTGACGAGTTTACTACTGCATCAACGGTCAAGTCTATTCTAAGTACTGTAAAATATTTTAGTGATAATAACAGATGCAAAAGGGGAAAAGAGGCTTTCCAAGCATTCCTGTTTCTGGGTCATGGCTATAGTAACTGCTAAAACTGTATGTACAGCACTAAAACCTACCCTTTGATGGCACATACATTCCCTACCACCCAGGATGCAAAGAAAAAAAGCTTTACTTGTAAAACATTCTTGTGCATTTCACAAGACAGAATTAAAAGACAGAAAAAAACACTGGGCATGGTGGTGGCTCATGCTTTTAATCCCAGCACCTGGGAGACAGAGGCAGGTAGATCATTGAGTTCAAGGCCAGCCTAGACTATATTCAGAGTTCTAGGACAGCCAGGGCTACACGGAGAATCCCTGTCTCAGTCCAGTATGGAGGCTACATACATCAAAAGGTAGAAACTGACCACTGTGCCATGCCCAGCACCAGCATCCAATCAGGAATCACCATGTTCTCAAGGAGCAGCAAGGGCGCCCTCTGCTGCCTCACTCGCTAGCAGTCCCCAGTCATGGCTATGATGGCGAGGATACTGGTCCATGGTGAAATAAAGAGCAGACAACACAGCCTCTTCTCTCCCATTTCAATAATTTTATTGAAAAATACAGACCCTAATATTAACACAATAATAGCTTACTTTACTTCTACCAAGATGAGATTAACAGTTATGCTTATATATAAAATACTGAACTGTATCAGTCATTCAGGAAAACTGAACCATTGTCCACAAAGCATAGCTCAATTTATGATATATTATACTGCATCCAATTATTTTTGAATGCATGTTTACCTACAACTTAATAACAAAAACGAATACAAATTATTATAGCCATTATGAACTTAGATACTCCAAGTAACCATTCAGGACACGTTAGCACCAGTGACCCCCTTTCGTGCACTGACTTTTACAGGAAGTTCCAAATACCACCTCAACTGCTCATAGCTACAAAATTTACTACTTATATTGCTTAGGCTTTAACACCAGGGGTATTAAGGAAACCTTTTCCTTCTTTTTAAGGAAAATCAGAGACAGCAGTGATTTCTTAAAAACAACCCTTAATAAAAACTTCTGAATGATCAATTCTTTCAATTCTGGCCTGACTGAACTTTCTTCAGCACAATAAGGACATTTTCAGAGTAATGACTATTTTGAGTTACTAATTGCATAATATAGGAGCTTTTTGTTGCTGTAATGAAAGTCCTAAGCAAAATAAATTAGAGGAATAGAGACTTGTTTGGGCTCGCTCCAGAAGCGCTCCTGGGATAGACCCTGACTTGGAACATCTGCCGGTTTCTGCACTGAATAAACACTCTCGCCAGGGCCAGGCCAGCCGCCAGCATGGTGTCCTTGAGCATGAAGTCACCAACCTGGTAATGCTATCTTAGAGAGAAGACCCTTTCCACTTGGAATTCTTCCTGGTACATGGGCCAACACAGGAAAGGCTTTTGATAAGCTTAAGTTGGATGAATTAGCTTATTACTTTCTTCCACCAGCCTTAGTCTGTTTTATGCTGTTACAGCAATACAAGGCGATGTGATGTCATTTACAAAGAGAAACTTCTGACACTCTAGAGGCTGGGGAGTCTGAGAAGGCTTGACTTTTCTTATTATTTAGAGTTAGGATCTCACCATATAGCCCTAGGCGGCCTAGAACTCACAGAGATCCACCTGCCTTTGCCTCCAAGTGCACCCCTGCACCTGGCAGAAAACTAGACTCTTGAAGGTCATCTGCCTGACAGAAGGTAGCAACACAGGGTCCACAAAAGGCCAAACCTGCTTCATCGCTGTTTTAACACACGACAACCCTCCTGCCTCGGTCTCCAAGTGCTGAGGTTACAGAGGTGAGCCACCATGCCAGTTCAAACGGTATTATAACAAAGTTAATCTCTCAAGAATAGCCTCCTCCAGGAAGAAGAACCCACTCTCCTGGGTTTACCTCTACCAGATTTAGTGGCAGGAGCCAGCAAGAGACAACAGTGAGTAAAGGCATCTACCGCCCCGCCTAATGAGCTGGATTTGATCCTCAGGGACCTGCAATTGTCCTCTGACCTCCACATGACCACCACAGCACGGGAATGCCCTTTAGCACAGGCGTGCACTTGTGTTTACACACACAAATAAGTAGTTTTATTTTTTTAGTTTAGTGGCAATTCTTACTTATTTTTCTCCTCACCAGACTGTGAGACCATTAATGGATGCTTGAAATTGTTATCATATAGCAGATACAGTTAAAAACTCTGTCCCCTAATCCCAGGGGTTTTGACATCATCTATCTTTCTTCCCCCATCTCCCCTCACCCTAAACATCCCAACCGTTTATTACTCTAACTGGATCATTTCAGCCTTTACAGATCCTCCAGGCAGGAATAAGAGCGAAACTGAGAGCAGCATGCTCTTGGCAACTGTGTTTATTCTCTTTAGATATAGTATGGCATGCTGGAAAACGTACGAATGTTGACAGTCGACAATCCTGATTTCGAACATTAAGTCACCCTCCAGAAGGACGATCAAGGGACACAGTGGATGTCAGGCAGGGTGGGATGTGTCGAATTAATGGCAGAGTTTGAGGGGGAAGGGTGAAGAAATGAATTCGACAGTGGTGATGGTCGTGCAATGCTATGAATATGCCAAAAATTATATACTTGGAAACAGTGAATTCTGGGCTGGCAAGATGACTCAGTCAAGAAACTGCTTGCTTAACAAGCGTGAGGACACGAGTTTGAGCCCCCAGAACCCATTTTTTTTCTTTCCAATATAGGGTTTCTCTGTGTAATATTCCTGGTTGCCCTGGATCTCGCTTTGTAGACCGGATTGGCCTCAAACGCACAGTGATCCAACTGCCCCTGCCTCCAGAGGGCTGGGATTAAAGGTGTGCGCCACCATCACCCAGCTCATAATGACTGTTTTTAATTGTCAACTTGACACCTTCAAGAGTCACAAGGGAGTAATTTCAATGAGGAACTGTCTGAGTTGGGCTGGTCTTCAGGCTCGCCTGTGAAGAATTTTCTTAGTCTGGTTAAGTGCAGTGGGAAGACCCACCCTGAGTGTGGATTTACGGCCTCCTGAAAGGTTTGGGTGTAAGCTATGGCTCACGCGCTGGCTGCCTCTCTGCAACCCTCAGGAAGAAACTGCTTGAGAATGAAGTCACACAAATGGAGAGGTCAGCAAGAAGGCAGAACTGCACCGTGTGGATCCTTGAGTCTGTGTGAGCTCATCGATCTCGGGTTACCTGAATCTGTGTGAGCTCATCGATCTCGGGTTACCTGAGCCAGTTTAACTGGACTTTCCGCAACATGTACAAAGACCCTTATTATAACAATTTTCTTTTTATAGAGTGTTCACCAACCATTCTTCCAGTAACATGATCAAGATGGAGAGCACTTTGGTCTCTAGGTACCACCCTGGTTTCCTCCACACTGCTCAAGAAGCACCAGTGGCTGCCAGTACACAGCAGTTCCTTTGGCTCCTGTAGGTGATCCACCAGGCCTCAGAAGAGGTAAAGCCAGGCCTGGAGAGATACTCACAGCAATTTTATCTTAGTGTTGTCCTGTTCCACCCAGCCCCATTTAATAGTCATTTGCCTGAATAAAGGCGAAGGGAAAATGCTAAGCAGATTTTCTTCCTGGGTAAGCTACCGAGTCACCTGCTCTCAAACCTGGTCTGCCTCCCAAGAGCGGGAACGTTGGCATTCTTCCTACAGGAACACAGCTCTAAGGCCTTCCCTGCCTACAGGACCTAGTTATAGCTAGGACAGTGTTCTCAAGACTCAGTTAGGAGTAAAGTTATCCTGGAAGTTAAGAAGACTGGCCTGGAAGACATGCTTTGGGGCTCACAAATTATTTTCTACCCGTTACCCTAGTGGCCAGGTAAACCCTGCCTCTCTTGCCTCTCTGCCCATCTTGTGCTGAACACCTGCTGTCACTGGAGGTGGTTAAAAGAAAAGCAACAGAAAACGGGCATTTGTTATGGATCAACTGTAGATCTAATAGAGGCAGTTGGGAGCTGCTGGATGTGGATGCTGGGAGTCGAACTCGGGTCCTCTGGAAAAGCAGCATGCACTCTTAACAACTGAGCCATAAGTTACAGACATCTTAGTATATACAGAAACAACAAAACCAACAACACTCGAAAAAAACAAGCAAATGATAATCCAAGGGCTCCTACTAGAAAGAGTCCAAGGCGAGTGAGGCTAAAGGAAGCAGTGACGAGAGGAACAGAATGGGGAGTGACAATGACTCCCATCCCTGGCATCACATCTCAAGGGCCTCCGAACAGTCCAAAGACCTGCCATTCACCTCACAGATGACTGTGGCAGTTACGGAATCTGAAACAAGTTCCGCCAGAGGTCAAGGGCAGGGTTCCTTGCCAAGTGAGACAGTCAAAGAGAATGCATTTTACTAGCCCAGGATTGCTGACACAGAAAGCATCTCCTCTAAATCCACTCTCGATGAGGCACCAGGAAGTTTGGCTGCTTGCTCCATGGAGGATGGGTGGTGGAAGGTACAGCAGTAATGTGTTCTTTTGGGTTTTGTGGGTTTTTTTTTAATTTTTATTTTTACAAGACAGGTTCTCACTATGTACCTCTCACTGTCTTGGAACTCTCTACATAGATCAGGCTGGCCTTGAGCTCAGCTGGCCTCCACCTTCTGAGTGCTGGGATTAAAGGCACTGTCCACTACACCTGACTAGTAACACTTCCAGGACCTTACAGGTGTTTGTGCTGTGGGCGGAACTAAATAATCTTGAACATTCCTAACAGTTTTCCAACTCCAATCTGCCAACAATCCATCTGATCTTAAACCTGGGTGAGGCTCAGGACTCAGAGTCAGAACTATCTGACTCAGCCAATGAAAACCGGTCCTCACCTTTCCCCTACATACTGGTGCAGTGCACACAGGCTGGTCAGGAGAGGCCAGGTCACATCCCTCAGCCCACAACTGCAAAGACCCTTTTTCTTCCCCCAGCCTCCTGCTGAGTTCAGATACCCTCGCTGCAGTTTGTCGTACATGCTTGCACACTGCACACTCTGCTGAGACAGCGCGGTGGGCAGATGACACCCGGGTAAATAACTGCTGGGTGTGGGGGAGAACACAAACCCCACAACAGGAGATAATACTGTGGTACAATGCTTGTCTTTTCCTGGATGGAGCAGGAAGCCCTGACCTCCAGCTCCTGGACAGGAGGACCCCTGGCAACTGGGTCAGAAGGACAGTGAGAAGCGATTTTGAGACAGGTTTGGCGCTTGGTTCGGGAAATAAACAGTGAGTGCAGAGAAGACAGTTTAGGTTTGGCTTAGAGTGAAGGCAATTCCTATTATTAAGTAGATCTGACAGTCCAGATCATAGCTGAGAGATCAAAGAAGAAACTCGACACTAGATGGTTTAAGGAAGTACTGACTATGGGGGAGACAGACACTTATTGGGGCTGTTTTGATAGGTCAGGCAGTCTGGATGAGGTATTGGGGACCGCCCAAAGGGGTGCTGAGGAAGGGTCCGTGGGGATGGAAACTTTCTAGGTTAGGGCTGACCTTAGAAGTCAAGATGGGGAGTGGAAAAAGATAAAGGTGTAGCGCAGGGTACTGGAAGGAGTGGGCTGAGAGGTCTCAGCAAGGGGCAAAGAAGGCGAATAGTGGAAACCGACCTGAGGGTGACCAGTGTTAGGAATTAGCTACCCGAGTTGTTAGGCGGTAAAGTGTGAGCGGCTCAGGAAAACTGTCTGAAAGATGAATGGCCAGGGAGTTTGCAGGATCTAAGATGAAACTTGTAGACGGGAGAATTGCGGAAGGGACCTTGAGGTTTCTGAGTCTTCTGAGCCAGGGAATTCTCAAAGTCTCCGACTTTCCAAACCAGGGAACGTGACTGCCTATAGGGCGGGAGGTCGGGGGGGGGGGGGAGCGGCGGCGGGCTGGGGCGGGGGGGGGGGGGAGCGGTAGGGAGGAAGAGTTCAGTGCAAGTCCGAAGTGCCAGGAGTCAGGCCTGCGGCGGGGACCAGGAGGCTGGGCTCACCTGGGCAGGCTATCCTGGTAGTGCATGGTGGGCACGATGCTGTGCTGCAGGTACTCGGCAGGCCCCGAGCCGGCACTCAGGGCCCGACTAGGGGCTCCCAGAACAGGCGCAGGGCCGCGGGGCCAGGCGCGCAGCAGGAGGCGCGGCATCATCGTCCCGGGCGGCAACGGCGGCTCGGGAACGCGGAGGCTGAGGGAGTTCCTAAGCAAGCAGGCCGCTGCCCTCAAGGCCGGGGACGCAGTGTCGGGGACTTAACGTCCAGTTAGTTCATCTCTGCCCACACGGGCACTTCCGGGCACAGACAGGAGGCGGCGCGAACACTCTGCCCTCTCCCAGAGCCCGCCCACATTGTGGCCACGCCCACGACCGGGCACCGCCCACTCTAGCGGAAAGCCGGCCCTAGTTCTGGGGCTTCTTGTTCTGGGGCAGCTTGGAAGCAATCCTTTCCTTTCACAGAAGTGGATAAAAATCAGAACCAGAGCAAAAGAAACGCTGAAACCTCTCATCTGGCAGACCTAAACTGGTCAAGGCTTGATCTCCAGAGACCAAGAACATTCCAAACCTTTATGTCTCCTAAGAACACGATCAACAAATTCCCCACGGTTCTAGATTTACCGAATAGCTATACTTATTTCACCAATGTAATTTGGTAGGCAAAATATTTCGCTCATACTAGGTCCAGTGGTGTTGCCCGAGCTTGGAGTCTTCAAAGTGAGTGGCTTGGGAATTGTGCTCGGTTGCCCTGCCCGCTCAGCTGGGCTGAGTTTTAGAGACTATTCAGCCAAGCATTGGGGGGTGCACACCTGCAATCTGCACGAGAGTCAGTGGCAGAAAATTAGGAGTTCTAGGCTACATTCAGCTACACAGACAGTTTGATGCCACCCTGGGCTACATGAGACCCTGTCTTAAAACAACGGAAGGGTGGAAAACGAATGTGCAGAAACGGGAAATAAACATCCTTTTCAGCTCTAATTTTTCAAAGGAAAAAAAAAAACCAACAAAACAAAAACAGGCTCCCTTCCAAGAGGAAACCCTAGTTCTCTGGCTCTAGGGTCTTCTAGGCTCAGCTCACCTTAAGAGAGGATCCTGAAATTTCCAACTTTGACTCGAAGAGTCTTCAATTTGAACATCTGTCACTAAACCATCACAGACAAGGAACATACCCCGCCCCCTGGTCTCTATCTCCTCTGTAACTGAAGAATTAATTGGTTCTGCTACCGTTTGTTTTACAGGAAAAGGGGAGAGTGAGGTAGCAGAAGACAGAATTATTTCGACTTGAATTCCAGCAGAAATCTATCCTGGGAGCACAGCCTTCCTTTTGTTCCAGACCTCTGCCAGGACACCGCAGATCCGAGGCAGCTTAGTCTGCTCCATAAGTAGGTAGGCGGAGCCAGGAGCTGGGACACACCCAAAAGAGCGCTGGATTTGGAGTTCAGGGGACCTGAGTTTGTATCTCAGCTCTGTCCTCAGTTAAGAGACCACAAGTTGAACAGGAAGATCGCTAATCAGCTTCACACTCATCTACTGAAGAATAAGTACAAAATTCAAAAATAATGGCAGCCGGGGGTGTAGCTCAGTGGATAGAGTCTTGTCTAGCCTGCACGAAGCCATGAGTTCGATACCCAGCATCACATAAACCAACCAGATGTCATAGTGCATGCCTGTAATTTCAGCCCTGGGGAGATGGAGGCAGGAGGATCGATTCACTGTCACACTGGTGAGACGGCTCAGTGAGTAGAGGTCCTTGCCTCTGATCTGATGACCTGAACTTGATCCCTGAGACACACATAGTGGAAAAGAAAACTGATTTGTGAAGGGGTGTCCTCCAACCTCTATACATCAAATAGTACAATGTAATTGGTTTTTTTTTTTTTTTTTGGATTTTCGAGACAGGGTTTCTCTGTAGTTTTTGGTGCCTGTCCTGGAACTAGCTCTTGTAGACCAGGCTGGCCTCGAACTCACAAAGATCCTCCTGCCTCTGCCTCCCAAGTGCTGGGATTAAAGGCGTGCGCCACCACCGCCCGGCTGTAATTGTTTTTTTAAAGAATTCAAAAAGGCTTAACATCTATTTCTGCTCCCTTGAGGAGAGAACAGATCCTTCTGGTGCAGGTCCAAAACATCAGCCTCTCTTGTGTTCAGTACATCGTGTCATGGGGAGAAAATGTAATCCTTTCTGAAAAGCATCAATTGTCATTTTTAGAGCCTTGGAAACTGTGGGGGATAGACATCCAGACCTGTGGGGAGATACAGGGATCAGAGGACCAGGAAGAAACAAAGGACCTAGTCGAAGGAAGTGGCTGCAGTCTAATGAGTCAAATGACTAAACTAGGGGTTTGAAAATCATCGGTGCATGGCTAGACAAATCTAACAAATCTAACCGAGGTTGTTACCCGAGGCCTTTGTGTCTGGCCCTGTGTGTTTCTCCGGCCTGCATATCAGTGGGAGCCCTCTGCGGTGGAAGCGCTGATCCCCCATCGTCCCCACCCCTGTTCTTACTCCGTGCTCTTTTTTCTATAGCTGTCAGGTAGCCTGGAACCTCCTTCTCCTGCATCACTGCCCGATGCACTCTTCCCCATTTCAGTCTCTCTGCAGCTCCTCTCCACCCTCACCCTTCATCTGGCAAGAGTGACTCCTCCCCTCTGTGGTTCTCCAGTGCTTTCCCTACGCTTCTATGGTGTAGGCAAAGCATAGCCATATAATCAGTTATTTCATTATCCATGTCTTACAGTAGATTTTGAGTTTCTCCAGGACAGGGTTCTTGTTTGCATTTATGTACCTGGGTCTAGCCTTGGCCCTTCTATGGGCAAGTACTGTGTACCTTTTACTTAGGGATGATCCTGTGCCACATTAAGGATACCATGAGCTGGGAGGTAGGAAGACCACATTTTTCTGGGTAAGGATCAAGAAAGTTCATCTTCTTAGAGAAAAAAAAACTCAAAGAATAAAGTATTTGGGAAGCAGAGGCGGGTGGATCTCTGTGAGTTTGGGGTTAGCCTGGTCTACAGAGTGAGTTCTAGGACAGACTCCAAAGCTACCTACATAGAGGAACACTGTCTTGAAAAAAATACAAACAACAACAACAACAACATAAAGTTCTTACAGCAGACTTTCACTGGCTAGGGGAAGAAAGAGTTCACATTTCAACAAGATTCATCTGGCAAAGTACGACCAAGCACAGCATAAATGAACTCAACTAGTCAAAGAAACGAGAGGAAGTGGCACCTAGAATCTGCTGGACTCCCGACTTTCCAGGTTCCACCAGGCTTCACCTAGAGCAAATACTGCTTAAAGCAAAAGCGGTGACAATCTGGTTGGTAAAGCATTCTCTGCCTTGATGGGATTTGTTGTATTGTACTCCAACCCTTTGCAGAAGATGCTGAACTGTCAGAAGAGATGGCTCAGCAGGTAAGAGCCCTCGCTACCCTTGCAGAAGACCTGAGTTTGATTCCCGGCATCCACGGGGCTCCAGTGGAAAACGGAGCGTCCAGGGGACCCAATGTACACATCGAGTATGTGCTTCTGAGCTGGCCAATGTCTGACCCTAGACTACCACAGGGAATGGAAGTGGGGAGGGGCGAGAGGGTAGGGAGTACTTCTACAGCTGAGAAGACCTCGGGGCCAGGGCCCTGGCATCTCGCAGGACTCTCTGGCTGTGGGTTCCTGAATTTGTGTATGCCCTGAGCTCTTCCAAAATGAAAGTGAGCACATTTCCAGCCCCAGGGTTGTTACTATGGTATAGCGAGTAGGCAGATGGCTGGGGGACGGGGGAGGAACCATGTGTCACCTGGAGATGAGTGGTGGAGGTGTTGACAGATAAGTGTAAAGCGAACTTGATGTGGATGGTTTGGGGTTTGTTTACACAGCAAAAGGGCTGGAGACCCCTGTCCTCCAGCTACCCTGGGAGCCTCACTCACTTCCTCCAGCTGGGCTGTCCCTGAAGTACCCCAGCTAATCTTCCTTCTGTAATTTAGCACACTTGTCTCATGCCCCAGAGCGCTCTTGCTGTCCCCTTCTTTCTTGTGTATCTCTTGTCTTTCCTTCAAAATCCTATCCTAGGGCCTGGAGCGATGGCTCAAAGGTTAAGAGAGCTTTCTGCTCTTCCAGAGGATCAGAGTTCAATTCCCAGCAAGCACATTAGGAGGCCCATAGCCACCGCTTCAGGAGATTGGCTGCACCTTCTTCTGGCATCCTTGGGTAGCTGAACACGCACACACACATGGGTGGGGGTCCCCTTCTAGCTCATTCTGTATCTTGTCTGTATAATAGTCCTAAAATACAAACCTGGCAGTAGTAACAATAATGATGAAATCATGGCAATGTGAGGGCTAGCTAGTGTTTACTGTGCTTGCTATTGGTCTGTCTGCATTTAACTTGTTTTGGTTTTTTTTGAGACAGGATCTCTCTATGTAGTCCTGGATGTCCTAGAACTTGCTATGTAGACGAGGCTGGCCTCTGAGTACTGAGATTAAAGGCTTGCATCATCACCATGCCCTGCCAGCATTTAGTTTCTTAAAACCCTAACATGGAAAATGAGGTTCCGTTTCTAAGCTTACTGCCTTTCATGATCTCATTTTTTATTTTCTTCTGTCAAATACGCTCTCCTCCCTGAGTGAACTTAAGACTATCCCAGTGTGTAGAGCATTGGGTCACTTTTATTCTGTGTTCTAAGCTAATAGATTCTTTAACTCCATCCCACCTTCGCTTCCTACAGACACACCTTCCTGCTCTTCTTTTTCTGTTTGTATCTGCACATGTATGTGGATGCACATGGAGGCCAGAGGTCCACCTCAGATATCCTGTCTCAGAAGTCAGGCACCGTGGAGTTTCTGAGGCAGGATCTCTCACTGGCCTGGGGCTTGCCAAGCAGACTAGCCTGGGTGAACCTAGGGATCCCATCTCTGCCTCCCCAGCCCTGGGATCACTAGGACACCACTGTGCTCAGCTTTCCTTCCTGCTCTGGACCAATCATCCTGGGCTCCCGCATCATGCAGCACGTGTCTGGGATGTCTGTCCCACGTCCCACCCACCTTAGCTGTGCCTCTTGTTGGTGCCCACCATGGTCAGAGGCTGACAGGGTGTAAAAGCTCAACAAACATCAGCTAGTGAATAAAGTGGAATTATCCAGAGATCAGTTAGAAAGCATTCCAGGCGCCAGGCCAGTGGTTCTCAGCTTCAGAGGACTTGAATTATCTGGACTGCCTACGAACACATGCCTGTACCGCACCATGGAAATTCCGATTCAACAGTAGATCTAGAACCAGGATGTTATTGCTCAACTCCCTTCCTAGATGGAGACAATGTCTACCATCTCTTCCTATGGTCCCAAAGACGAAACAAAGTATGATTCCACCAATGTTCACTTTGGGGCCCAGGAAATGAGTTGATTAGGATTGCGGACAGAGCAATGGCTGAGGGTTTACAGGAAGGAGCAGGGGTGACATTAAAGCAGTCGCACTGGAAGGTTTGCACCAGAATGGGTAACGACTTTTCGTTCATTGACTGTAGATGAAACTCCTTCCACCAGTCCTCCCCACCTGTATCCCCAGCCCTTTCTGAGACCTAGTGAACATTTGCAGTTAGGGCAGACTTGTTCACAGCTAGTGGGGAGGCGTGTCGGCATACTCCCGTGAGGGTCCTGTGACTCTCCCTGACCACTCTTTCTATGGAGGAATGTCAGCAGTCAGATAGGCCGGCTATGACGATATGCTGTGAACAGACCCAGCTAGATTCCTGAAGATGGCAGCAGAGTGGCTTGGGGGACAGTCCTGTGCCCCAGGGTAAAGTCCATGTTCTGTGACTCTCACTGGACGTTTCTAATGTCTACCTGGCGGCTGACTCATACCTTTGGTAGTCAGAGCCATTGGTGGATCGGAGTCACCTGGGAACATGCTTGAACTGCAGACCTTCACCTGGGAAGGGAGTGGGACACAGGCAATCCTAGCACTTGGGAGGTGGAGGCTGAAATGTCAGAGCAAGGCCAAGGCCAGTCTGGTTAAAATAGTGAGTTCCAGGCCTGGTGGTGGTGACACACAATTTTAATCCAACACTCGGGAGGCAGAGGAAGGCAGATCTCTGAGTTCGAGGCCAGCCTGGTCTACAGAGTGAGTTCCAGGACAGCCAGGAGTACATGGTACAGTGAGAAACCCTGTCACAAACGATCAAGTGAGTTCTTAGCTAGCCAAGGCCACAGAGTAAGATCCAGTCTTACACAAATGGATAGAAAACCCCAGGCATCACTCTCTCCGGATCTACTGTTGCGGAATCCACACATGACCAAGATTCCCGTATGACTCATGGGCACCATCATTTGCAAATCATTGAAATATTTACCCTTTTGATTAGGCTATCTCATATTAACAGCTAATATTGGCCGCTTTGTGATTTCAAGTATTAAGAGGCAATCAACTGTCCACCTTTGCTAAGCGCTATACCTATATTCATATAACTGGATCCTTGCCCAGCAACCTTCCCAGGATGCTTCCCTCATCAGACGCAGGGGAATCCTCAAGGGGAGTGATTGTTGAGGGTGCACATCACATGGGCCTGGATTCCTGAGACTCCCAACAGTCCCATTTGCAAATGTAAAGATGTTCTTTCTTTGGTGCCAAGGAGTATTAAGTCCCTTTCCCCTATGTAGAATCTGTTTTTCTGGCTCTTCAGCAACTGGCCTCGTATTGAAAGACAGGAAATGGAGTAGTCCTGGAGTAGACTGACCATGGAGTGGTGGGACTGAGCTTTGAGACCCTACTGAATAAACTCCATAAGGTTCCAGGGTCAGCCATGTAAAGATATAGATGTATGACCCATTCTGGACAACCTCCTCCAGACGACCCCAGGCTTTGCAACTTTGCAACAGTTAATGGCCTTTGAGAATTGAGTTATGGATCCTGACGGACTACCACCTGGGCTTGTGTATCAAACCTGGTTGAGTTTTAAAGTCTTCTTAGCAATCTGTCCATTGGGGAAGGGAAAGGAGAACAGGAGGGGTGTGCTCTGTAATGCGGCACAGGAAAAGATGGCTGTCCTGTCGAGCTGACTGGAATTGCTGCCTTCCTGTAGCTCGCCTGCTTTCAGTTCCTCAGGTGTTCCCAAGACCTCACTCTGAGCCAGTCACACACGTGAATGTGGAAGGTGGCGCAGTCCACAGATACCAGGTGGACGTAAAACCAACTATGCAGCAGCAGGATGTCTGCAGCAATAGCAGCATGCCTCAGGTGTCATTGGATGGGTGCTGCTGCCCAGCATCCCTCAGTGACATAGAGCAGGAACTCGGGAGGCACACGGTCCTCCACAGACCTTAGCAATCTCAGAGGCCTTTGCATCGGCAACACCCTTGGACTCTCCTGATCTCCTCTCAGGTTCAAAGGCCTCAACCAGGCCCTTGGCAATCATTTACCTCATTATCACTTGCAGCTCTCTCTTGTCCCAGCTGTGGCTTCGTTGTTACCCTTTCCCTTCCAGCCACTCATTCTCAAAGTTTCTATGCCATGTGTGCCAATCTCTGCTTCCACCACCTCCTCTCCCTCCCCCACCCCAGTGCTAAGGACTGAGCGCAAAGCCTCACACAGGCTAAGCAAATACTCCACATCCCCAGCCCTTCCATCCTCTGTACAGCCCGATTCCACTGAGCTTTCATACCTGCACCCCCACCCCGTCCTCTGTGTTACTAAAGACATTGCTAATTTTGCTTTCAGTACTACTGTGGAAAATCTCTTTGTACACTGTGAAGATTTGTGCTGTGGTTGGTTTAATAAACAGACTGACTGGCCAACAGCAGAACAGGATAGGATAAAGTTAGGCAAGAAAGCCAAACTGAGAATGATGGGATGAAGAAGGGCAGAGTGAGAGGAGTCACCAGCCAGATGAAGAATAAGTCAGACATACAAAATAAGATAAAGGTAAAGGGCATGAGCCTTGGGGCAGCACATGGATGGGTTAAATTGTAAGAGCTAGTTGGTAATAAGCCTGAGCTATCGGCCGAGCATTTATAATTCATATTCAGTCTCTAGTCGGTTATTTGGGACCAGGTCATTGGGACAAAAAGCTCCAATTACACAGTACGGGGGATTAAACCAACAACCTTATTCATGCTAGGCAAGTTCTCTCCTATTTTTTAATTTTGAGACTGGTTCTCACTAAGTTTCCTAGGCTAATCTGGAACTCAGTCTGTAGCTCAGGCAGCCCTTGTACTTGTGGTTCTCCTGTCTTAGCCTCCCAAGTAGCTGGGATTACCAGTTTGTGGGGCCCAGCTCCGGGGAATGAATACATCCTCTATCAAATCCAATGCCAGTGAGTACACCTCCCCTTCCTCCTTTCAGTGATTGTTCAGACG
Organism: Chionomys nivalis; assembly: GCF_950005125.1. Taxonomy (NCBI): domain Eukaryota; kingdom Metazoa; phylum Chordata; class Mammalia; order Rodentia; family Cricetidae; genus Chionomys; species Chionomys nivalis. Next base: position 39,778,299 of record NC_080096.1, on the reverse strand, counting down.
ACAGACCTTGTTGTCAGCCTTCGCTGGCCATGTCACGACAGTCATCTCTACTGGTTCAGTCTCCCTTCTTTGAGCTCCCAGCGTGTGTTCCTTTGAACCAGACTGATAGACACCACTGTCTTGATTTTCCCACAGATTAAAAAACAAAACAAGAACACAGTGACTCCATTTTTCCAGTGACTCAGGCAAAAAAGTAAAAACATTAGAGTCTTGAATTCCTGTTTTCATCTCAAAAACAATACTTTAGGAAGTTCTGTTTGCTATTCTGTGGGAACATGTCCAGAGTTAAGTCTCTTTAAAAAGGAGTTCTCACAAACTTTATTATTTTTATACATGTTCGGGTTTTGCCTACGTGTATGTTTATGCACCATGTGCATATAGTGCCCATGGAGTAAGAGTCCAGAAGAGGGCATTGGATCCCCTGAGACTGGAGTTACAGGCAGTTGTGAGCTGCCATGTAGGTGCTGGGAATCAAGCCCAGGTCCCTTGGAAGAGCAGTCAGTGCTGGGCCATCTCTTCAGCCCCTCAAGTCACCTTTTATCCCTTTGACCAGTTCAAGCCACCACAATGGCTTTGTCTAAGTTAGTTAATTAGTGCATCAACAAAGGCAGGGGACATTATGTGATATCATGTATGCCAGGCACTTTCCACATGTTTTACATATATTAATTCTTTTCCTCTTCACCCCAGCTCTGTGACATGGCTATTACCATTTCCTCAGTTTACAATGAGGAAAATAGAAGCCCTGAGATGCTCAGTGATTTCCCCACTTCCACTCAGACAGGAAATAGTGGAGCTAGACTCTCAACTTCCCTTCTTGTCCCTCCAACCATCTGCCCATACCCAGCCCCCAAAGTGATGAATGAAATGTCAGAGCAGGTCCAGTCTTTGCTTGGAGCCATCAGTGGCTCCTCAGCCGACAGCAACACTGAATCCTTACGATGGCTTCTGTGTGGACACTGTGGATCAACTATGACTGTCAGGCTTTGAATATGAAGTCGTATTGGAATGTAGTCCTGCCCATTCTTCTTTTTTATTTTTTTATTTTATTTAATTTTTGCTTTTTTGAGACGGGGTTTCTCTGTATAACACTCCTGGCTGTCCTGGAACTTACTCTGTAGAACAGGCTGGCCTTGAACTCACAGAGATCTGCCTGCCTCTGTTGGGATTAAAGGCGTGTGCCACCACCCGGCACTTTTTGCGTACTCTTAAAAAAAGAAAGAGCTGGGCAGAGAAACCCACCCACCCTGTCTCAAAAAAAACAAAAACAAAACAAAAAGAGGATCATTTTATTTTCATGATGAGTGTGTATACAGGTGTGTGGATGTGCGTGTTTATAAGTTTGTGTGCGTGTGCGAATGTGTGTGTGCATGTTCGTGCAGGTCAGAGTGAGGCATGTGATCATCTGGAACTGGAGTTACTGGTGGTAGTGAGCCACCTGACACGCGTGCTGCAAATGGTCCTCTAGAAGAGCAGCATGCCCTCTTAACAACTGAGCCATCTCTGCAACCTCCCCCATTCTTTTACATCATCTGTGGTTGTTTTTATGCTACAATGGCTAAGCTAAATGGTCATTTGCAGAAGACCACAAAGTCCACAAAGCCTAAATGTTAACAATCTATGTGCGCTCTTGCTCTCTCTCTCTCTCTCTCTCTCTCTCTCTCTCTCTCTCTCTCTCTCTCTCTCTCTCTCTCTCATACACACACACACACACACACACACACACCCCTTACCTGACTTTATTCTGCTTCAGTCACACTGGCCTCCTTGCCTCCTGGCACAGGTGGGCTCTGCCCTTGCTGTTCTCTCTGGCCAGCGTGCCTCCGGCCAGGACTTGGAATCCCTGGACTTGCTCCCTTAGGCCTTTGCTCACCTTCTCACCAGAGCCTTCCCCATCACCATATAGGAAGTTCTTTGGTCTCTGGTCTTGCCTTGTCGTTGCCACTGCCCTCTGCATCCTCTGAAACATGAATTCCCTGAGAGTCATGGTCTTTTGTTTTACTGTCTGTGACTGTAACACTGAGAGCGGTGCCTGGAACGGAGCGGGGGCTCAGTCAATATCTGAAAAATAACGAGCTGCTTCTGCAACAGTCTGCTAACTAGTGTCCCTATTTCCTGTGTTTTCTTCTCTCCTTGGGTCAGATACCATACTTCCCAGTCATCCTAGCATCCTAGACACAGGCCCTTCCATCACTCAGCACCTTCTATTCTATGGTCCTCTCTATGGCACAAGTGACCCTCCTTGACCTGGCCCTGCCTGACTCTCCCCTCCACTCTGCTCTCGGGGCCTGGCATCCCTTCTGGTTCCTCTGTGTGTCATAACCTGGACTGTCCTTTTTCTCTGCTGTCTATTTTTTTTCAGGGCAGAGTTCATAGCTCCTGCTGGCCTCAAATTTCTTATGTGGTGGAAGATGACCTCTAACTTCAACTCCTGAGTGCTGAGATTATGAGCGTATGATATCACATCAGCTTCTGCTGCCTATTCTGGGTGTTTGTTTAGAAAACTATTTCCAAGTCCAGATCTCATGGCGCTCCTTTGGGGAGCCTCCTAGATCCTCCTTCCTAAAGTCCCATTAAACCCCAGTGCATGGCACCCACCCAAATCATGGCCCTCACGTGCATCGGCAATTGACTCAAATTTAAATTGTTGAAATAGAAAACTATGCGGTATAAAATACTAATAAATTCTGATGTTCTGTCTTCAGCCTTAAAATATATCGCTCTTCCCATTTTAAATGGAAGTTAATTACGATGCAATTTCAAAGCCAAGTCCTTTGCAAAGAGTGTTTGCAGTCTGGCCACAAGGTGGCACCACTTTAGCTGGTAAACAGAAATCCCCGACAAGGGACTGCCAGCAGTATCCCATCAAGCTGCTGTTTATACACATCAGAATCTTGGTGAGTGCTTGTGGGAGTTTATTTAGCCCTTGTGCATTTAAATTCTCTTTAAGTATCTTGCATTGATGTCATCCAGACAGTCCAGGAGCAGTGGGACTACTGAGTGCTCACAATGCAGTTGTACCATCTATCACAGCCAAAGGGAGGTTGGACACCTCAAGCTTCCTAAAGCAGAAAGCAAAAAACAAGCTAAGAGCTTGCAGAAGGCTATTCCCCCTGATGCACTTCCACAGGAAACGCTCCCAGAGGGAAGAGACACTAAGTGATGTGTTCTTTCCTCCTGTCTGTATGTGAGGGATTGTTCTTGGCTCTTTGCTCTAAAGAGACTCTTGGTCAGCTGCTTGTTCAGCAAGGAAGCTCAAAGGCCGTGGAATGGAACTGCGTGGGTTTAAATCCTGAATCCAGTCACTTCTAAGCAGTGGTCTTGCCAGGTCCTCAGTTCTCTGCATCCCATTCCTCTGCTTTAAAGGGTGGGTGGGTTGTAAGAGCACACAGTTGCAAGGATGCTGAGCAAGTGCTAACTGGACACTACCTATGCTGTGCCTGGGGTAGAGGACAGGTTGGTTAACTACACTGTGCCTGGGGCAGGGACGGGCTGGTTAACTACACTGTGATTAATCAAATCATTAATTGATCTCCTGTTGTATTAGTCAGGATTCCCCTGAGAAACAGAAATAACAGAGTATGCACTTGTGTGTAGAGAGAAGCTGATGTTCACAAGGAACTGGCAAGTCCAAAACCTGTAGCGGAGGCAGGCGAGCTGATTTATGGAAGGCGAATTGCTTTTCCCAAAGGCCACCTATTTAAAGGTCAACCTTACCCCAAACACCTTTGCAGAAGAATCCAGAATGATATTTAATCAAGTATCTGAGCACTGTGGCCCAGCTGAGCTGACATATAAAATGAACTATTAGAGCAGGCCAAGGTTCATCCAGCTGTGTCCTGCTGTGGAACAGTCCATCTGCGGGAGACATGCTGTGCCTGTCTGTCTCTCCACCTAGACATATCAACACACACACGCACATACACACATGCACACACACAGATACACGCGCACGCGCACACACACGCGCGCGCGCACACACACACGTCACTGTGGGGGACTTCAGCGGCCCATTGGCCCTGTTCCACCTGGAACAGATCTCCCATCCGATCTGTTCTCACAGCTCCGTAGTCACGCATGTAAGGCAGAAACTCATGAAAAGCTCCCAAGAATAAGCAGGATCAATTCTCTGGCCGCCTCCCTCCCCGAACCCCTCCCACCAAGCTCAAGGAGGACATTAACGCGTGCCTTCTTGGCTAAGGGTGGAGTGGGCAGGGAACAGGTGTGTGTTCAAAGTGTGCACGTGAGGACCCTTGAACAAAGGGAAAGCTGCCAGAGTTATGAATGGGGAGCCCCTGAGCTGGCTAGTAACACAGGCATTGTCACTACCAAAGCCTGCCGCCACCTCTGCAGCGGCTACTGGCATGGGAAGGGCATGTGTGACTGTGGGGGCCAGCCATGATAAGCTAAGTATGGGCCGGTCACCCAAAGGAAGTTCTTTACTTCCAACCATTATCACCTGCCAGAGTAGAACTTGGCCATCGAAAAATTTAATAAGAGGCCCGAGTCTCAGTAGTTTACCCTGAAGCAATAACTGGTTGCAGGAAGGACCACAAACTGAGATTACCTGAGCATCACCCAAAAACAGACCATCCAAAGGAAATGCCTAACGTTCCAACCACTGTAGATAGGATCGCCTTCCAGCACACACTCACCAGGACACCCCTAGACAAATGTCAGCCAATCAAGGGTCCTGAACCTCAGAAGCCCCTCGCCCCCACCTTTACAACTATAAAAACCCAACTCTAGCTGAGCTCAGGGCTCTTTGTTTATTCTAATACATGCAGAGAGACAGAGTTTGCAAACTTGATTAAAATAAAGGTTCTTTGCTTTTATATACGGGACTCGGTCTCCTTGTTGGCTTTTGCGGGGACTTTGCGGATTTGGGCATAACATGACCTTGTTCAGAATACACCCCAGCCTTAAGTGGCCCTCACTTTCCTCTCTCTTCTTTGTTTTAATCCTGCCCTTGTAGCCTGCATCCCACCAAAAGTAGAAGATGAAGCAGCCCCTGGTGTATTCATAGGTCAGTTTCCTGGAGTGAGGAACAGGATGGAGAAGGGCAAGAGGGGATGGTGGACTGGTACCCTGGAGCCCTCGGGACAGAGGCATAGAGCTCCCCTGTTCTCCTCAGTGGGCGTGGGGAGGAGGGTGGACACTTGTTCTGTACATCACTCTCTGAAATACCTGCTCTGTGTGCTTAGGCATTGCTGCTTTCACACAGAAGTGGAGAGCACCCTCCTTCCCCTTCCCTTCCTCCTCCGTCATTCTCTTGTCCTCCTTTCTTCCTCCCCCTCCTCACCGTCTTTTCTTCTTCCTCTCCCTCCTGTCCCTCCTCCTCCTCTTCCTCCTCCTTTCTCCCCTCTCCCCACTGTCTTCTTCTCTTCTTCCTCTCCCTTCTGAGTTTTGCCACAAGGCCTGACAAAGTAACTCAGGCTGCCCTTGAATTTGGAATCCTCCTGCCTTAATCTTCTGAGTGCTATGTACGTGGTCCCCAAAAAATCTCTTTTCCCAAAGACTGGCATTTAGATAAAAGCCAGCACCTCCAGAGGGACTTGGGAAAATAGCCTCTACCTGCTAAAAGGACGCATTCTCACCTCTGGTGAAAGGGACGCTAACTTATGCCTGTGGTGCCTATTAGCATAACAAGGCCTATGCTAGCTTCTAGGCTCTCGGTCTCCACTCAACAAGTACCTGCTGTACACTTCAAAGTCCTCCATCCCGGTTCTCAGGTCCCCCTGCTCCCAGGGAGCAGTTGCCCTTACAATTCTGGAAGCCCTGCTTCTCTCTGCTTTCCTAAGAGACAACCTTAGCGGTTTATCAGCTTTAACTTTTCACGGAGCGGCTATTGTGGTTTCTTTACTCACGTATTTCATTCACTAGAAATACAGAACTCTACCATCATGATAGATTGCTAACGTAGTTAAAATCCTCCATACCAGTTCACTCCAACTGAAAGTTTGCTGACACCCAGCATGGCACAGTTCCCTAAATCCCTCCATATCTCCTCAGCAGTATTTCCTGCATATTTAATTTACTTTTGTATGTGTGTTTGTATGATGTGTGTGTGTGTGTATGCACTTACCTTGGGTCCACTCCGCTTTGAGAAAGGGGCACTTGTTCACTTTGATGTTGTATACAAGGATAGTTGACCTTCCAGGTTTGAGCTTCTCCTGTGTCCACCTCCCAACTCTCCTCCGACCTCTCTGTCACAGAGGTGAGCTACGGTATTGGGATTTCACACGGGTTCTAGGATCCAGACTCAGGTCCTCCATCTTGTTCAACAAGTGCTTCTCCCACTGAGCCATTGAGCCGCCCAGCGTCTCTCGCCAGCGCTCCAGCTCCTCCTGTTTTACAGAGGAGGAAATCAAGTCTCTACTTCTGAATATGTAAACAACCCAGGAGATAGTGGCCTACAGGCGAGTGACTGTGAGCCTTGGTTCCTGCTCTGAGGTAGTTGCAGTCTTTTGTGGAGACACAGTGAGTAAATATTCAGTGTGATTGCCTGTGTGGGGAGTGAAGGGCAGTGTGTGTGTACAGAGGAGACAGATATTTCATTCTCTGAGGTGTCCATGAAGACCCAGTGAAAGCGGCAATGTTGGTATTGTTTTTTTCAGGGGGGTGGAAGTTGAGACAGGACCTCTTGCTTTCCAGACTGGCCTTGAACTTGCTGTGCTACCAAGGATGACCTTGGACAACTCACGCTCCTCCCTCCCTATGGTGGCTAGTTTTACGTCAACCTGAGACAGGCAGAGTCTTTTGGGAAGAGAGACCCTCAGCTGAGAAAATGTCTCCACCATACTGATCTGCAGGCAAGCCTGTGGGACACTTTCTTGATTCCTGGTTGATATGATTAATGATTAATAGGTGAGGGCGCAGCCCACTCACCGTGGGAAGGTGGTTCTGGGTTGTACAAGAAAGCAGGCTGAGGAAGCCAGGAGGAGCGAGCCCGTAAGCAGCACCCCTCCATGGTCTCTGCTTCAGTTTTCAGTCTGTGTTCCCGCCCTGCTCAAGTTCCCTCAGAGATGAAGTGTGACCTGGAAGTGTAGCTGAAACAAACCCTTTCCTCCTCAAGTTGCTTTGGGTCATGGTGTTTATCACGGTGACAGAAAACCCTAACTAAGACATCCTACTTCCTGGATACTGGATTGCAAGTGCGCTGAATCTTAGCAGACCGCTGGGTTCACCAGCTGGATTGATAGGAGGGGCCGCAACAGACAACGGGCATGGGGAAGGCTCCAGAAAGGGCACAGCGGGCTGGGGAGATGAGAAGCTTGCCATAGATAGAACAAGAAGAGGCAGCAGGTGAGAGAATGGGGATACAGAAAGGGCAATCTTGAGGCTCTCAGAATACTCGCCAAGTGCACTTTGAGATTTTACCCAGACAGAACATCAGTGATCAACCAAAGGTCCCAAGTTGGATGTTATGTTTCGTTTGTTCAACTTGTCCAAACACAGCTATAAAAAGACTAAACAGAGTTTGAAAAGGATGTTTGGTTTTTTTTTTTTAAAAGGCGGATGCAGAAAACTTTCTACAATGCTCAGAAAATAGGCTTCTCTCTGCCTTGAAAAGCACGTGTGTGCCTCACAGAGTGGAGGAGATGGAAGATGGGGTCCCCTCAAGGACTCCCGAGGGGGCCTCTTACCCTGTCTCTGATGCCTCCATCTCTCTCTGTATCCACCCACAGTCTGTTTACCCCATAATCTAAACAACTAGGAGATCCAGGGACAGGCAAGGAGCATGAGGGTGGTTGGCAACCAATTTTATGAGCAATAAATAGTAAGAAAATAAGCTTCCGTGTGTTCCTAGTTCTATAGTAGCCAAAGGCCGGGAGTGGTCACCCCACCCTGTCCATAGCCAGCCAACTTCTGTAGCTTGCGTGTCTCATGCTGTCCCCAAGAGCTTACTTACAACTTGGTTTGAGACAGGGTCTTGTTCACTATTTAGCCCAAGCTGGCCTCAAATTCCTGATTTTCCCTGTGCTATGATTACAGGGTGAACCATTACATTACATCTGGCTATTGCTTCTGGTTTTTTATGATGGTCTTTGTGAAATTAGAATACATTGTGTCTGTCAGAAAGTCCACATCACTAGTAAACTCCAGTGTGTGTGTGTGTGTGTGTGTGCGCGCGCGCGTGCATGTACATGAGTGCGCGTACATGTGTGACATGAGTGTAGAGTCCAGATGTTGATGTTGGGGGGTTCTTTCTCAATCTTTTCCACCATTTTTTTCATTAAAATTTTTATGTGCATGAGTGTGTTGTCCGCACGTGTATCTGTGCATCAGATGTATGCAATGCCCAAGGAGGTCAGAGGAGGGAGTTGCATTCCTTGGGACTGGAGTTACAGATGTAGGTACTAGGAATCACATCTGGGTCCTCTGGAAGAACAGCCCGTGCCCTTAACTGTGGAGCCATCTGTCTAGCTCCTTCATCTTAGTGTTTGGAACAGGGTCTCTCACTGAAACGGGAGCTAACAGACGCTAGACTAGTGGTCAGCAAGCCCCAGGGATTCTCCACGTCCACAGCTCTGTGACTACAGAAACAAACAACCTGGCTTTTTCTTCTTTCTTTCTTTCTTTTTTTTTAACGTGACAGTTGATACAGAACTCATGTTCTCGAGCATTTTCCCAACGGAGCCACCTCCCCAGCCTCGAAGACTTCATTTTCCAGAGAATTCAGAAGAACTTGGCGTTAACTGGGCTCTAGAACAGAGTGAAAAGGTAATCCTGGGTTTCTTTGTCCCCGTGAGATTGGACCTGTAGCAGGACACTTCTCCTTAAACTGGAAGGGTGTTTGTGTAGCATCTGCGTGGAGGACACTGCCCTTGCTACTGCCCTTCAACTGGTAGGTGCGGGTGAGAGGTGGGAGCCTAGGGCTCTTAGGGCACTCAGAGCAGTGAGGGGAGTCTCACAGAAGAGGTGAAGACACCCAAGGGAGGACACATGGATCCAGAACTTGCTAGAGGGAAGAAGTCACCCGCCATCACTTATATTTGGCATAAACGCAAAGGTGAGTCAGAGCAGGAAACCTTTATAGTCTGAAGAAAGACTCCATGGTGGAGTCTTGGCATCCTTCAGGAATCTCTCTCTCTCTCTCTTACTCTGTGTGTGTGTGTGTGTGTGTGTGTGTGAGAGAGAGAGAGAGAGAGAGAGAGAGAGAGAGAGAGAGAGAGAGAGAGTCTGTGAGACTAGAAACACTGTCTTTACGTCATTGCTTGGGAACATCTTTAGCTGTCTCCAGCTGGCCCTTAGTTGGGGGGGGGGGGGACACTGACAGCCAGTGCCCAACTCCTGGCTGTTCTTGGCAGACCACTGCAGTGGAGCTGGCAGGGACTGGAGGTCAGTTCTACTGTCCTATGTCAACAAAGGTAGGGCACCAGTCAGAGAGACAGCTCCTCACTGTCCCTACTCCCAAACAGCCTGTAGCGCCCTTTCCAGAGACTTCCACTAAAGCAATGCCAAAGCCTTGTCTTTGCCACAGAGAACAATTTCAGGATGAGCCAGTACGGAGCAGGGTTCGAGGTTTTTATTTAAGCCCAGGGTCTAATAGAAAGAGCGACTCAGGGCAAGAAGACATACTCTGACGTGGGTGTGGCTTCTCGGGGAGAATTACAGTTCATTTTCTCCACACCCATCATACAGAGGAGTCTGGCGAGTTCCGAAGTTATTATCTTCAAAAAGTTGCTAAGGAATGTGAGATCACATTGCAGGGTGCTTTCTGAGCTGCGCAGACAGAATTTCAAGTGATAAGACTCTAGGGCCGGGTGGTGGCGGCTTGCAGCTTCACGCCGCCGCCGCAGAAGCTTCTGGATGTCTCAGCTCTCTGGCCTGGAAGGACGGGTGTCTATGCCGCAGACACCCGAGGCTTGAGGAGAACTCCTGAAGCTGCTGGCGCTCTCACGTGGCATGCTGCTGTGCAGTCAACCAATTGTCTTGAAAGTAGAGTGCGCTCACTCTGAAATAATGACACTGTAGAGAACTGTGGGCAAAAGTAAACCGGCAACAGCAGCACCTGTTCGCTGGTACCAAACCACCTGTGGTTCTGGTATCAGTCCCTATACCGAGCTGGGTGCAGTTCTCCCCTACCAGCAGGGGGCGCACCACCACAAACACTAGAGTCACGTGTTGTGCTGGGGCACAATGGCTTCGCGCTTACCGTTACAAGATGATAGGGATTTCAGCTCGCTGTCAAATATGAGGTGTGCTGTTATCGCATCATATACTCCCTGTGTATGTGTGTGTAACTTCTTTAACTCAGACATATGAAAACGGTGTGTCTTAGGGCTTCCATTGCTGGGATGAAACACCATGCTCAAAAGCAACTTGGGGAGAAAAGGGTTTATTTGACTTACATATCCTGAATCACAGCCACCGTGGGAAGCCAAGGCAGGGACTCAAATCAGATAAGAACCTGGAGGCAGGCGCTGATGCAGAGGCCATGGAGGACAGCTGCTTACTGACTTGCTCCTCACGGCCCATGGGCGGCCCTCTCACATGAATGGCTAGTTTTAAAAAGGCCTTGCAGGCTTGCCTGAATATAGATGGACCTTCTGGCAGCATTTCTTCCTTTGAAGTTCCCTCTGCTCAGATGACATAAAACTAACTGGCGCAAGGTCCTTACTTGAAATGAAATATTATATCTCTTATTATGTAAAACAGCAATGGGGATCTTTAACAACAGCAGTAATAATAACAAGACTAAACATCCGTGTGTACCTACATATGATTTTTATTTGCCAATTATGAACAATAGTCTGGGGCTGGAGAAATGACTCAGAAATTAAGAGCATTGACTGCTCTTCCAGAGGTCCTGAGTTCAACTTCCAGCAACCACATGGTGGCTCACAACCATCTGTAATGACATTTGGTACACTTTTCTGGCCTGCAGGCATACATGCAAACAGAACACTATATACATAATAAATTAATCTGTTTTTTTTAAAAAATATTTATTTATTTATTATGTATACAATATTCTGTCTGTGTCTATGCCTGCAGGCCAGAAGAGGGAACCAGACCCCATTACAGATGGTTGTGTAGGAATTGAACTCAGGACCTTTGGTAGAGCAGGCAATGCTCTTAACCTCTGAGCCATCTCTCCAGCCTCTGCTTTTTTTTTTTTTTAAAGTAGGCTGCAGCTGGGAAGTAGCTGAGGGATTTCAGTTGTTTAGCATGAGAAAGGCCCTAGGTTCAATTCCTAGCACCAAACCAAACCAATCAAAAAGTCCAAAAGCTAGAAGGAATTAATGAACTATTTGTGAGGAAAATAAAACAATATGTTGTAACATTTCTGTCCTCTGAGGAGTCAAATATTTAAGTTATTGTGATTTTTTATTGCTATATAAATTTTGTGATGTGAGGCTAGAGAGGTCACTCAGTGGTTAAGAACACTGGCTGTTCTTGCAGAGGACCGGGGTTCAATCCCTAGCATCTAGATGGTAGCTCACAACCATCTGTAACTCCAGTTCCAGGGGATCTGACTCCCTCTTCTGACCTCCACAGGTACCAGGCACACACATGGTGCACAGTCATGCATGTAGGCAAATACTCATACACAGAAAATAAAAATTAATAGTAATTAAAAAAAAACATTTTGTAGGCTAATTATTCCCAGCTGTCTCTGGAATACAGATAGCAATTCTTGACTAATCTCCAGGAGCATGAAGAAGAAAACAGCGAGAGAAAATTTTTATTGCTTAAATTTTATTTCCTTTTCTCCTTTGAGCTCCATCTTTGTTTCTCGGGCTGGTCGCAGACACCTTGGCCACAGTGAGCCCCTCTCAGTCTCCCTCGTGCTGGGATCACAGACACATGCCCCCGTGCTGCGCCAGCTGAGAGCAATCATTTTGCTCAGGCACATGAAATTCCAGTGTCTTTGCTGGATCCCAGTGAGCGTGCCCTAGAAAAGCGGGACTACTTCTGAAGGGAATCCTTGAAAATTGCAATTTGTCTTGGGTTCTTACTATAAAATCTTCCAGAGTCTCCAACGTGTACCGTGGCCCAGTGTCAAAACTGCAATACGAACTGAATAATGAGATAATAAGTATTCTTAGATGGCTTGATTGGTTTTTCATTATTACACTTTATAAACATTGTAAAGACAGAAGACTGCTGGTTATTTCTAAGAGGAAAAGTAACTTCCTTGCAAGTGAGACAGACTCACAAATCCTGAATTTGAAGGTTTGTTTTGCTTTGTTTGAGACATGGCATCAAGTAGCCCAGGATAGCCTCAAACTTACTCTATAGCCAAGGCTGCCCTTGAACCCCGACTTGCTGCTTCTCTCTCTCAAGTGCTGGGAGAGCAGGTGTGCACCACTAAGCCCCTTTCCTGTGGTGCCGGGGATCAGACCCAGGACTTTATCATCCACAGGTGAGCACTCTACCGACTGAGCTACATCCGTAGCCCTCAGATTTTTTAAAAAAGATTTATTTATATGTGTTTAGGTGTTTTTGTCTGTTCGTGTAGCTGCACACCATGTGCATGCAGTGCCCACAGAGGCCAGAAGAGGGCGTAGGAGCCTCTGGAACTGGAATTACAGGAACTTGTGAGTCACCATATGGGTTTTGGAATCCCAACCTTGGTCCTCTCTCCAGCCTCCATTTTCCCCTCTAGTGTTCCTTACCTGCTATCTTAGGTAGGATTTCTATTGCTGTGAAGAGACACCATGACCAGGGCAACTCTTATAAAGGAAAACATTTAATTGGGGTGGCTTACATTTTCAGGGGTTCAGTCCAGTATCATAATGGTGCAACATGGTGACATGCAGGCAGACATGGTGTTGGAGAAGGAGCTAGGAGTCCTACACCCTGATGGGCAGGCAACAGGAAGTGAACTGAGATGCTAGGCATATCTTGAACATAGGAGACCTCAAAGTCTGCCCCCATAGTGACACACTTCCTCCAACAAGGCCAATTTACTCCAGCAAAGACACAGCTCCTAATAGCACCACTCCCTCTGAGCTTATGGGGGCCAGTTACATCCGAACCACCACACCTGTGCTTGAATTGCACTAAGACCATCATAGGCCCACATAATAAATAGGCCCCCATTTTATGGTTTATTAAGGGACACGGCAGCTACTGACAGATAGCAATAGTCTCTGTTGTAGGTTACCTCAATATTCCTTACACTTATGCTACAAGCCATGCTCTTCCCTCAGAGTAGAAGTGCAGCACGAAACAAATAATACAAAACACAGAATCCAATCTGTGTTGGGGCTCACAGACCTGCCTGTCTTAAAGGGAATATAAAATGGGAGGAGAGAAAGGCTTAGTTTACTAAGTCTACAGTTGCCCAGCCTTGGTAGAGGTAAGACTTCTCTAGTGGCTTGGCTGCTTTGCTTTCCTGGTTTTCGGGTTGAATGCCAATATCTGACTCTGGATTTTTATTATTTGTGCTACAAACATTAAAGGGATTTCAAATGGGTCCTTGTTCCTCTCTTCAGTTTCCTGTGTTTCTCAAACCAGAAGATCATGACACGCAGAGCAGGCTTCCTCACCTTCCTCATCTTAGACAAGCTTGCCCTTGTCCCTGACATATGAGGACTTCACAGGTATCAGAGTGGTCACTGTCACTTCACAAGGGTCACAACTGATGGGTTATGCAACTCTCCTGAGGCCACAGAATCGTCAAGGAGTAGAAGAGGGGTTGTATTCCACACAGTCTGTCTCCAGGACACTGGCCCTCCGCAACAGCTCTGTCATTGAGCTAGGACAGAAGTCACAGTTGATTTATTTAAAGGTAGAGCAGGTCGATATGACCAGCCAGGAAAAAATTTATGTAGTGATATTTCATTTCTATTTTAATAGTTGAAGCTTACATGAAGATCAGAGAGTAAAACAGTCCCACTGGTCAGCCTTACAGACCAGGCAGTGGTGACACACACCTTTAATCCCAGTAGTCACACTAGCTTGCCATAGAAGCTGGGCAGTAGTGGTGCACACCTTTAATTCCAGCACTAGAGAAGAATATAAAACAGCTCTCATACACAGTCTCATTCTGAGGATTCGTGGAGGCAGGATTGGTCTCTTTCAGTTTGAGGATTTCTTAGAGCTAAGAACTCTCTAGTGGCTTGGCTGCTTTGCTTTTCTGATCTTCAGGTTGAACCCCAATATCTGTCTCTGGGCTTTTATTATTAGTGCTCCAAATTTATATTTCTAATTGCCTGATATAATTGGGATATATATCATGTATGATGTAATGTTTTGAAAGATGCATGTTCTGGAATGATTTTATCTAGCTAAATAGATAATAGCATTATGCTCAAGTTACTGATCCCCAAGAAGAAACTCCACGAAAACAGATTCCAATGTAAAGCACAAGAGGGTTTTTTGTTTGTTTGTTTGTTTTTGTTTTTGTTTTTGTTTTTGTTTTGATTTTTCGAGACAGGGTTTCTCTGTAGCTTTTGGTTCCTGTCCTGGAACTAGCTCTTGTAGACCAGGCTGGCCTCGAACTCCCAGAGATCTGCCTGCCTCTGCCTCCCGAGTGCTGGGATTAAAGGCCTGCGCCACCACTGCCCGGCTACAAGAGGGTTTTTAATATACACACTCGAGTTTGGACCACACCTCCAGCACGCTGACACGGTGGGTGAGGGAAGTGCAGCGCTGAGCCTGGGGAAGAGGGGAACTTTTAAAGTGGAAACACCATAATCAGGGGAGTTCATGTCTTGTAGTCTTGGGGATTGGGTAAGGAGGGCATAGGGTAAGGTAGTTTCTGAAACCATTCGTCAGTTTTGGGGCATTAAGAAAGAGCCATGATGGGGCTGGAGAGATGGCTCAGTGGTTAAGAGCATTGCCTGCTCTTCCAAAGGTCCTGAGTTCAATTCCCAGCAACCACATGGTGGCTCACAACCATCTGTAAAGAGGTCTGGCGCCCTCTTCTGGCCTTCAGGCATACACACAGACAGAATATTGTATACATAATAAATAAATATAAAAAAAAAAAAAAAGAAGAAAAGAAAGAGCCATGAGCCGGGCGGTGGTGGTGCACACCTTTAATCCCAGCACTCGGGAGGCAGAGGCAGGCGGATCTCTGGGAGTTCGAGGCCAGCCTGGTCTACAAGAGCTAGTTCCGGGACGGGCACCAAAGCTACAGAGAAACCCTGTCTCGAAAAACCAAAAAAAAAAAAAAAAAGAAAAAGAAAGAGCCATGAATAACTGACAAGTATCTTCAAGGACATGAGGCCCCCTAGGAACATCTGGACCTCAGTAAACGTTATGGCCCAGCTCCCTAGCTCCTTAATTGGCTACTTTTAGGGTACTCATTCAAATTCTGATATCGCAGTGTATTTCTGGAGTTGAGATGCCCCCCCACACACACACTCCTTATATGACTTAAGATGAAGCCCCTTCTTTAAAGTGGAGTTTGTAAAACCAGGTCCTCACAGTAGAAGGGGTGATATGGAGCCTGAAGGATGCTGGAATTCTGACTAAGATCCATCCAGCTGGACTGGAGAGATGACTCAGAGGTTAAGAGCAGTGGCTACTCTCCCAGAGGTCCTGAGTTCAATTCTCAGGAACCACATGGAGGCTCACAACCATCTGTGATTAGATCTGGTGGCCTCCTCTGACCTGCAGGCATGTATGCAGGCAGAGCAATGTAAACATAATAAATAATCTTTTTAAAAAAACCCATACAGCTGCGTTTAGAGGAAAACAGAACTAAGGCCCTGGTAGGCTTTTGAATTTGACCTTCAAGGCAATTGTGAGGGCTGGCTAGTTCTTTGAAGATTTAAACCACACACCATATTTTGTTTGGAAATCAGGACTGTCTGGCCATATGCAGAGCGGATCTTTAGTTTTTAGACAAGAACTGAATTCCAGAAAAACCTCTTTGCTACCTTAGCCCTCATCTTTGGTCACTCAATCAAGATGGATGGACTCTCGTTCAGCCACAGAAATGCTCTTCGTGCTGTGTTGTCTGACCCTGAACTTTTGCTACAAGTTCATTTTGTAGGAAGAACAAACAGACCTTGACCCAGAAACTGACCTGCTCTCCAGCAAGGCCCATTGCCCTATAAAATGG
Source organism: Chionomys nivalis (assembly GCF_950005125.1). NCBI lineage: Eukaryota > Metazoa > Chordata > Mammalia > Rodentia > Cricetidae > Chionomys > Chionomys nivalis. The sequence continues at coordinate 39,762,272 of NC_080096.1, read as the reverse complement.
GGGGGGGGGGGTGCTTAGCAGCCCAGTATCCTAGGAGGATGGTTTGTAACCCAAGAGGAGAGCACAGTCACAGTGCTGACTACAGCGCACCAAACCAGCTCTGTCCTGACCAGTCCGAGCGGCTGCTACACCACACTGGTGATAGTTTTAGCATTCTAGGCATGATTTATTGGGAGTGTTCAATCCCAGCACTCGGGAGGCACAGGCTTGTCCTGGCTTCCCAGCCATCTCCAGAGATGAATCCTGCCTCCTTAAATCCTCTCGCCAGTGGTTCTCAACCTCCCTAATGCTGTGGCCCTTTAATACCATTCTTCATGTTGTGATGACCCCAACCATGAAATTATTTCATTGCTACATCATAATGTAATTTCACTACTATTCATAATGTAAATATCTGACATTCAGGATATTTAGAATATCTGATACGTGACCCCCAAAGGGGTCGAGACTCACAGGTTGAGAACCACTTGCTTCCCTGCCCTCCTTTCTACAGCTCTTGCTAAGCTGCAGTGGTTTGAGCTGCCCACTCTCAACTGCTTTAACTTGTTCAGTTAAGTATGTGACATTTCGCCAGGCAGCCTTAGCACACACTTTTAATCCCAGCACTTGGGCCGCAGAGGCAGGCGGGATCTCAGAGTTCGAGGCCAGCCTGGTCTACAGAATGAGTTCCAGGACAGCCAGGGCTGTTACACAGAGAAACCCTGTCTTGAAAAAACAAATAACACAAAACAAAACAAACATGACATTTCCAAAGAAAGAAGGGAAATAAGGGAGGGAAACCGCAGGACCAGCATGAACTAAGGCTCCGGGGACTTGCACCTACTGTGAGTGCCCTCCCCCTCTCTTTCTGCTAAGGATTGAACCCCCAACCTTGTGCATGCTAAACACACATTCTCCCACCAAGTTGCACTCCACCGGCTCCTTATTTTGAGCTTTCTAGCTGTTCAAATTGTCTTCCTCTGCGCCTCAATTTCCTCATCTGTGAAATAGGAATAATAAAAATTTCTAGTCAAATTGTTTTTGAGAGTAAATTAAACCCTGCAACGTCCCTGGAGTGAGCCTGGTGCTTGTGACCACTGTTGCTATTATCCTCACCCTGCCTAGGTGACATGGTCTTCCCAATGTATGTTAACCGCTCGCTATCTCAGGGCTAAGGCTGAAATGAGACGAAGTCGGGAAAGGCGGATTACAAACTGGAAGTCTGAACCAGGGGTCCGGAAGACGGGGCGAGGAGGACACAGGTGACGGTGAAGTAAATGCTGGAAGCATGCAACTACCCGCAATCACGCAGCTGTTTCCAATGAAGTCAGGTTTTTATGTAAGATCTCCGGTTTAAAATGTTGGCAACTAAGCTAAGTTTTTTTGCAAATTGCTCAGAATGCCAATCAAAACAAGGGTGTCGGCCACCAGTCCGTGACTTACAAATGTTTGTATCTATTGCTTAATAAACCAAAGGGGGGAGCATAAAAAACAGCTGATGCAATAGCCCCTGCAAATCCAAGCAATAACTAGAATGTGCTGTGTATTATGTCACGGCAGAGCTGGGACCTCCCAACAGCCCGAAGAGACAGGCGTCCGTCTCTACTGCACAGGCAAGGAAGCTGGGATCTGACGTGAAAGATCACAGAACTAGAGTGTGGCCAGTGGGTAGGATGCTATATGTCTCTTTGAATTCCCTCTGATGCCAAGGCCAAATTACAACCAGCCCCTGGGATTCCCAACATCACTACAGAGCAAAATGCAGCGGGGTCAGCCTTTAGAGTCTTGGCCTGCCCCGCGCCCCTGGGAATATACTAAAATGTGCATGAAGGCATCCACCTCTACCTGTTGAGTCAGAAGCAATAAAGGGACAGCTGGCAATTTGTGTTTCCACAAGCATTTCCCCATGGCGCTGAGCCATGCTTCTCTAGTGTAATAAACATAATTCTATTGCCTTCTTCTGGAACTTTCCATGCCTCTTCTGTAAACATTGGTAACACAAACATTTATGGCTATGCTCTCTTTGGTTAATGTGTGCTGGTGACTCTTCCTTTTCCTGTCTATGGGAATATGAAGCTCACTGTTCTAGGCTTTCCTACCGTTTTCTTGCTTAGCTATTTAGCCGTTCCCTCCTCCTGAATGTGGGTGTTTCTGCTAGCATCACCCGCTGCTCCATTCGGGCCTAGTCTTCTGCTCGTGTTGTTCCCGCCTGCAATAGTTAGGTCAAGAGCCAGGCACAGAAGACAGAGGCCAGCAGGTCTCTGTGAGCCTAAGGCCAGTCTGGGTTCAGGCAGTAAAACCCTGTCTCAAAAAACCAAAAAAGTTAGAATCATCCTGGAAGTAGGATGTTCTATCAAAGAACTGAATAATTTGCAAATTTTATAGAAATTGTTCAATTGTAGCTCAGAGAGGGCTTACCATCTCTCCAGCAACAACACAGCAGGCTTTGTTTCATTACAAAGTCAAGGCAGAATGTGCTGGAAAGTAACCACCTCGAATTCCAACCTGTTTATCTTATTTTCAGTGAAGCTAAGCATCTTCACATATGTTGAAGGGTCATCCCAAATGAAAAAAACTATTTTTAAATTGATAAAAAAAAAAGGAGATAAATCTTCACTGAGAAAGATGTCCAGTTGTGCAAATGGATAAATAAATCTCAAGCAATTACAATTAAAATCGCAGTCTTGACAACTGTTTTTTTCTAAAAAGTTTTGGAACTTCTACTGAAGATCGATACAAAGAAAGGAGTTGACAAACACAGTGGAGGAACTAGCCTTAAAAAGCATCAAAGATGGATCTGACTCTGGAGTTAGGAGTGTTTACTGCTCTTCCAGATATCTGTATTCCCAGCACCCACATCAGGCAGCTCGCCAACAACTGGAATCCCTCCAGCTCCCAGGGTTCGGTGCCTCCCTGAGCTTTGCCTAATATTTTCTGTGGGCTCTGCATCTGCTCCCATCAGTTGCTGAATGAAACCTCTCTGGTCTCGTTAATGACAATTCTGCTAGAATACTCTGTAGGCAGGACAATCTCCATGTTGGATGTTCTGAGCCTTAGTTGATGTCCCAAGTACTAAACTTGAGGTTACAGAAGATGGCCAGTTCAGTGTCTGTCCTCCATTAGTAGGAGTCTTTGCTGGTGTTAGTTACTCCTGAAGATTCCAGAGAGTTTCCATTGCATTAGGTTTCCAACTCCTCCCTGAAATTCCCCCCTGTAGATAGATTTTTCTTTAGGCCACCAGCTCACAAAAAAATGACATGGAGACTTATTATTAATTATGAAAGCCCGGCCTTTCTTAGGCTTGTCCAACTAGCTCTTATAACGTAAATTAACCAGCTTTTACTAATCTATGTTTTATCATGTAGCTTTCCAAATTTCTTTTATTCTATATGCCTGACTTCTCATGTATCCATGGTGTCCTACTACTCCCCCAAACAAACAAGTAAAAAACCCACTCTACTCCAAACCTCTCCCTACTCCTTCGAGTGTATCTCTCTATCTCTTCCAGATGCCTCTGTTGTTCTATGACTACTTTCTGTTGACTAGTTGCTAACTCAGCCTCCTGACTCAAGATTAATTTTTTTTAAATGAATGAAAATGCAGACTTGAGGTTCAGAATATAATCAAATATCCCCCAACATTTCTTCTTTTTTGTTTAAATAAAAAGGAAAGGTTTTAACTCTAGCATAATAAAACTATATACAATAAAAACAATTATCAAGTAAGGATTATATTCACAATGTCCAGTCTATTTGTATTTGGCAAATTCAGAGAAACGACTTTGTTATGTATCCTATCTTGTATTACCAACCCCAAACTATCATTTTAGACTTCAAAATGTCAATCCCAGCTAAGTTGATTATCCTCTCATTTAATTTTTCCATTTTCAAACCTTCCATCGTGGAACCATACAGAGACCTAACTCCCTGCATCATAATATTGGTCCCCATTCTTAATGTGTGGAAAACTTTTTTTTTTTTCAAAACAAAAAAAAACCTGATTCTCCCTTAAGAATTCCCAGGTGTCTCCCCAGATCTGCTAACAACAACAACAGCAAAGTCTGAGGCTGGCTGTGGGTACACCACATGCCTGTGCATAGAACACAGAGGGTGCACAGCCCGGCTGAGGGCAGCTGCTAGTGTGTTGTTGGGCGCTAAGAGTGTGTGGAGGTGACAGCAGCAGTGAAAACTGTCGAGGCGGCTGACCTTGCATGGCAGCGGCCCAAGGAGGAGGTCTCGGGGCAGCCTGCCACCCAAGGCGAGAAGGTGCGGACACAGGGGAGGTGTGGCAGAAGCTCATATGGCGAGAAGTGAGGGCATGGGGGCTACCTGAATGACAGAGCCAGCAAGTGGTGGGTGGTTAACTCTTCAACCTTTGGGACCCTGCTGCCTGTGGCTTTTGGTCTGAGGACAGGCAGCAGCTGGAGGCTGCTGTAGAGAGGCTGCAGCAGAAAAACCCAGGCTTGCACACAGAGCCTGTGGGGAGGAGGGAGAGAAAGCAGCTGCATTGGTGACTCCAGTGGCTGCAAAACCGGCAGCTAATGGCTGCCTTGTGATCTTGCGTCCCACATTGGGTGCCTAATCAAGAGTTTATCTAATTATTCTTTTATCAATAAAAACTCAGGAGTCAGATGTTGGGGTAAAAACCTGATTGATCAGAGATGGGGCCCAGAAGTGATCAGTGACCTCTCTTTCTCTTTCTCTCTCTCTCTCTCTCTCTCTCTCTCTCTCTCTCTCTCTCTCTCTCTCTCTCTCTCTCTCTCTCTCTCTCATTTTCCAGAATCTCCCAAATCCCTCCCTACTACTTGCTATGTCTCTCTATATGTTCTCGGTTCTCCAGAATCTCTATGGCTCATTTTGGTCAGTTAGTAACTAGCTCTGCCCTCTGATTCAAGTAAACTTTATTGTCAGTCTCAAGAGTGTCAGAGTACGTTCAAACTATCCCACGGCACATTCTTGTTCAAGTCACTACACTCACATGCACACATAGACATAATTAAAAGTAAAATACATCTTTTTTGGGGGTTGGTTTTCATGTCAGAGTTTCTCTGGGTAGCCTTGGCTCTCCCGGAACTCACTCTGTCAACCAGGCTGGACTCAAACTCATAGATATCCACCTGCCTCTGGCCTCTGTGTACTGGGATTAAAGGTGTGAGCCACCACCGCCTGGCAGAATAAATCTTTAAAAAAATTATTAAGCTGGGAATGGTGGTGCGTGCCTTTAAACCTATCACTCAGGAGGCAGAGGCAGGTGGATCTCTGAGTTCAAGGCCAGCATGGTTTACAGAGTGAGTTCCAGGACAACCAGGGCTACACAGAGAAACCCTGTCTCAAAAAAATTAAAATTGTTGTTAGTATTAAAATATATAAGTGTTTGCATTTTTAAAATCTATTTATTTTTATGTGTATAGTTAGTTTACCTGCGTGTACTTCTGTGTATCACATGCAAGCTTGGTTTCTGTGGAGACCAAAGAGAACACCAGATCCTCTGAATCTGGAGCTCCAGGCAATGGTGAACCACCAAGTGGAGGCCAGGAATCAAACCCGGGTTCTCTGGAACCACGGAACCATATCTCAAGAACCCAAGTATATATACCTAGCACCTGTGGAAGCCCTAAAAGGGTGTCAGATCTTCTGGAACTGGAGTTACAACTGTGAGCCACCATATGGGTGCTGGGAATTGAATCTAGGTTCTTTGGATGAGTAGCCAGTGCTTCTAATTACTGAGCCTCCTCTCTAGTTCCAACCATCTCTCCTTCCCCTAAAAATACATATATTAGAGTATTAGAGGTCTAGAGAGATGCCCCCGAAGTTAAGAGTACATGCTACTTTTGAAGAGGACCTGAGTTCAGTTCCCAGCACCTACACAGGGTGGCTTACAACCGCCTGTAACTCCATCTCCAAAGAAGTCAGCATTCCCTTCTGGCCTCCCCAGGGATCTGCACTCATGAGAATATTCCCTTCCATCAAGATGCATATCATTAAAAAGTAAAAATAAATCTCAAAAAAATAAAGTGTTTAAAGTGACCATAAACTTGTAGTAATCAAGACAGAATATTAACAATAGTATAGACGACCACTCAATATGACAGATCCAGATGATACACACATGCTTTTATTTCTGGGTGGCCACTTTGGTTTAAGGTGAAAGATAGATTTTTGACACGTGGGACTGGGACAACTAAATAACCTCAAGGAAAAACGGTATTAGACTTTACCCCAGCAAGCACGGTTGGTTAAAGATCACACAAAAATGTAAAGTTACAAAAATTCTTAGAAACGTGCCCAGCAGAGAAACATTGTTGTTTTGGGGAAGATGGCATCTTATTTCTCGGGTTTTCAAGGTCAATGATTAATTAGTGCCGAATGTTGGTGAGTGTGTGGTTTCATGGGATCTTCCATACATAGTGAACAAATATGCCAAACTGGTAAATTGGCAAAGTGATTTGGAAGTGGTTACCATGATCAGGCAATGCCAAACATCTGTGCCACCTGTGACCTGGCAACTCCTCGCTCTGTAGATGGCCTAGAGGGACCAGCGCACATAAGTTAGTATCTAAATGTTTACAGCAATGTTCAAAATTTGGGATACTGGCTACTTGGGAAGGGAAGAAATAAATATTTGAGATAATCACACAAGATGGCCAAGACTTACATTCCTTGTTTTGTTTTGTTTCTTGGTTGTGAGCCTCGCCTTTAATGGTTGAGCCTTCTCTCCAGCCCTTGTTTTGCTTTTTAGAGACAGGGTCTTACTCTGTACTCCAGGATGGCCTGGAACTTGCTGTGTGAATGAGGTTGGCCTTGAGCTTGTAGTGATCCTACTGCTTCAGCCTCCGGATTACTAAATGGGCCACCACTCCCTAAAAGGTCTACATCTTGCAGCTGGCAACCCTAGATTTTATTTAGAGATTGCACTCAGGGGTTCTTGCACACTAGACAAGCATTCACACACACACATACATTAATTAAAATGTAATTTAAAACCTGTAAAACATATACATAGCTAGCAAGATGCCACAGCAAGTACAGGCGTGTGCTGTTAGGCCTGAGGCGTTCCATTCCTGGAACTCACACGGTGGAAGGAAGGCTCAGGGTTCCTGTCCTCCTAACAATTACAATGAAGAAGCCCGAGTCAAACCCGGTCTGTGCTCCTCATAGCTGCCCACAGTGCAGGTGTTGAGTGAAGAAGGAATGAGCGGGCCAGATACGATGGCACAGGCCGCCTCTGAGGCCACTGAACGTTCCAGGCCAGCCTGGACCATAGAGTGAGACCCCGTGCCAAAGCAACGAAAATACAGAACAAATGAGTTTTCTGGTACTCAGAAGAAAGGGCTGGAGAGGGAGGGCATTCCATCCAGCCAACACTTGGGTCAGATGGTCTCTGAGCTGGGCTCCACCTTGGCCATGGCTTTTGCCATCCCCAACCTGCCCCACCTTTTAAACAGGAACGGTTTCACCACTGTGGGGTTTGTGCAGCTGCAGAGGCCCGGCTCGCAGAAGGGCCTGGTGTTTGGCTACGGCTCTGCTGTCTCCATCTCTGAAAGCATCTTAGTTTAACCTTTGAACTTGTGTTCAATAAGCAGTGTGTGATGGGCAGTGAGCCTGCCTGTGAGCGGAGGAGATATTTGCTGCGCACACCCAACACAGCCTCAACCTTTCCATCCTCACATGGTGTGTGTCATGCCCCATGGATGGGAGCTGGGGGAGCTTGGGGTGCAGCAAGATTCTATTAAGTTTGAGGGAGGCATGGAATGTCTGCCAGTGGGCAAGCAGGAGGCACGCACAGCCTGCAGGAGCCTTGCTTTCTTCAAAGGGAGTTTGCCCTGCACTCACCCAGGGCAGAAGCTTCCTGCGGAACTCGGCCAAGAGCCTCATGTCCATTTTATCCATGTGCCTTCCACATAGTGACCGGTTGAACTGAAGGAAAGCAAGGACACTGGCCACTCTCAGTCCTTCCGTGCTCCTCAGTAGCCAGGCTTGGGCACCTATAGAGGATGTCTCACGGAAAGGTGGATGCATTCAGGCAGTGTTTTCACTGTTCTGCTAAAAACCAAAACGCACACACAAGTGTGAGACACAAAACACAGAAACCATGGTTTGATTTGAGTGATTCTAAATAAGACTTAAACAGGTCTCCTGTGGTTTGTTTTTGTTTGCTTGCTTTTTTTTTTTTTTTCTTGACAAGCTCACTATGTAGCCCCAGCTGGGCTGGAACTCACTGTGGAGACCAGGCTGACCTCAAGCCTCTGCCTCCTGGGTACTGGAACTAAAGGATGACTACACCAAGCAAGCAAGTACATTTTCACTTGACACCAGCATTGCAGGCCTGGCAATGTGTGCCTGTAATCTCAGCACTTGGGAAGCTGAGGCAGGAGGATTGCAAGTTTGAGGCTAGTCTGGGCTACAAGAGATCCTATCTTAAAACAAAACAGCAAGAATAAAGCAAGAGAGGTTAGGTAGCAAATAAAACCAGATGACTGGCTGGGACTGTAGAAGCAGGTAAGCTGTTTTAATGCCTTCCGAGTTTGTTTTCCTGCTCTGTGAGCATTGGCACCCTAGGCTGGTTCTGCATGTGTCCTCCTGGCTCTGGATCCCACAGATTCTGCCATCTGCCCTACATATAAATTCCCTTTTTACCCATGCTAGGTTGATTTAATTTTCTGTGACTTGATACCAAGAATCTCGACTGACTTTAAAACTTGCCCTGGGGATGTGTTAACTCTACACTTCAACTAAGGTACTCCAGGGAGAGGCAGTGTGGTACAAGGTAAAAAGCATGGGCTTTAGTAAAGGGGAGGGAGGCTCAGAGAGACTCCTTAACTGCAGAAACACCACACAGCATCCCGGGGAGTTCAGATTTAAATTTAGCTCATTACCACTGTAGAACTTTTGTGAGAACTCCCTGTGAGCATCGACTGTGACTGCTCCGTAGCCACGAGGCCACTGAAGCCCTGAAATGTGTGTGACTAGTTTGACTGAGCAATTGCATTCTATAGTTTATTTTGGTCAGTTGAAACAGGGGGATTGGATGACACAGGCCTTGTGACTCTACTTTTCTGGTCCAGGGAGTTCTTTCAGGGGGTCAGCTGACTCACTGGCTCCCCTGAGGCACAGCACTTCCTGGTAAGTTCAGGTGATGGAGTTAGAGTGCCCACAGTGGCACAGAGTGCTTGGCATGGAACCCTTGCTGGGCTCACTGGGGTTCAGGCCTGACTTCCCTAAGTCACAACTAGACAGACGGGAAGGGCAGGAAGGAGACAGCAGGTGCAGACATGCGCCTTCCCCTAAGTCACTTTCCTCTGTCTGTTGAGGCCAAGGAGGGGGGTAGGGCCCTCCACAGAGGTTAGCCAAGTCTCCAGAGATGAAGGATACCAGGAATTCACGCTGGCGGGATTGGCTGCTCACAGCAACCTTCCCGGAAGGGCTCAGCCCCTGGCAAGCTGGAGAGGTGAGCTGGGGAGAAGCAGGCGCCTCTGGTATGTCTCTGGAAAGATGCCAACAAACCCAGAGCTGTCATCACCCCAACCCAACTAGGGTCTGGTCAGCTCAGCTAATGTGTCTTGACACCTGCTGGAAGGGGTAGGGCCCCAGACCCTGGAGCTGCTGGCTCTCCAGCTTGGTGCTGACTTTCAGAACAGGCTCTTCCCTTGCACCCATCTCTGGTTTACTGAGGTCAACCAAACAGGCCCTACGTTTGGCAAGGCTATTGTGCCCCTCTTTACTCTTCTGCAACCAAGGTCATACCCTGGCAGAGCTGTGCGGCCCTAGGGCTCCAGCCTGGCTCATGATCTCTGTTTCAACATCTTAACGCCTGCAGCCCCCTAGATACTCACTGCCGACACAGCGCACAACTGCGCGACTCCCTCCTCCACGGAGGCATTCCAGACTCTGGGATATTGCAGGTAATTGTTGCCCTCATCAGAGCTACTTGTCAAGGAACAGGGCCTCGTCACTGGCCTGAGCTGGAGATGGGAAGAGAGGGTGTCCAGCAAGAGTGGCATGTGATTTGGAACTGCAGAAACAGTGATGGACATTCTAGGCAGAGGAAGCAGCGTGGGCAAAGATATGAGAGGCTGAGGAAGGAGGCCTTCCATATAACGGGCAGGAGGAGGGTGTGTGCAGCAGAGGGGAAGAGGGACCCTGTGCTGGTTAGTTCTGATTTGGTTTGGTTCTTGTCAACTTGACACCAGCTAGAGTCATGGGGGAAGCTGCATCCTCTACTGAGAAAATGCCTCCATCAGATTGTTTGGTATTAATGATTGACATGGGAGAGTCCAGCCCACTGTGGGTGGTGCCACCTCTGAGCAGGAGGTCCAGGAGGGATAAGAAAGGAAGTGGGCATGCGCCAGAGGAGCAAGCCAGTGAGTGGTGATTCCTCTGCTGCGGCCTCTGCTTGGGCTCATACCTCCTCAGGTTCTTGCCTTACTTGAATTCCTGTCTTGATGAACTGTGAAGGAGATGTAAGCCAAATGAACCCTTTTTCTTTCTTTCTTTCTTTCTTTTTTTGGACAGCAATAGAAGTGAACTGGGACAAGCCCCAAGGCATCAGATGTCCTGAGAGGCGTGTGAGCTCCACTCTGGAGCCACAGCTTCCCATGTGTGTGCCCCAAGCACCAGAACGTCAGAATGCTCCAAGGTTCCCCACAACAAACCAACTACCAGCTTTGGAGACTTTCTCTAGTGGGAATGAACCCCAGATGGAAATAAAGTTGCCTAGGAGCACCTGGGTGGCACACATGACCTAAGTACCTGACCTGCAGTATTGCAGGGAGCCCATATCACAAGCTGGGGTAGTTTGAATGTAATCGACCTCCATAAACTCATAGGTAGTGGCACTATTAGGAGGTGTGGCTTTGCTGGAGTGGGTGTGGTCTTGTTGGAGGAAGTGTATCACTGTGAAGGCGGGCTTTAAGGTCTCCTATGCTCAAGCCATGCCCAGTATCTCAGACCACTTCCTGTTGCCTGCGGGATGAAGATGTAGCTCCTTCTCCACTCTCAGCTCCTTCTCTAGCACCACGTCTGCTTGTCTGTGTAATAATGATGATGGGCTAAACCTCTGAGCTGTAAGCCACCCCGATACAGGTTTTCCTTTATGAGTGCTGCATGTTCATGGTGTCTCTTCCCAGCAATAGGAACCCAGACTAAGACACAAGTCTACAGGAAACCATTGTCTTCTCCCCACTTTACAAGAGGTTAAAAGTGTACCCAAGTTCGCACAGCAATCTTGGCAATAAAGCTAGGACTTTTTTTTTTCAATAGCATCTTATGCAACCAAGGTTGGCCTCTGACTTCACAAGTTGCTGGGGGTGATCTTGGATTTTCTGCCTCGACTTCTCAAGTACTAGGACAACAGGTGTGCACCACTATACCTGGTTTATGCAGGGCAGGGGATGGACCCCAAGGCCTCATGCATGTTGGGCAGGCGCTGTCAACGGAGCCACACCTCCAGCTCCACAGTTAGGACTTTAACTTCAGCAAGCTGGGCCAGAATGAAGAACCCGAATAACTTCGTCTTACCAGAGTTTCCTAAGCTTATTTATTTTATATAATTATGTAAACACTTTTGCCTATTTAGCCATATTGTAAAAGACAAATGATTCTGTAGGCCAAAGTGATCTTATTAAAGGGTTCTAACACAGGAGCCTTTAGATTTAATTCAAAGCTGTCTGTAGTAAGGCTTGCTATCTGTCCACATTTCAGTGGGAGGTAGTCCCTTTTCTTGGAGGTTCTCTGAGACCAGATTGTATCTGACACTCTGTTCTGTCCTTAGTACCCCGAGATAGCAAGAGCATCTGTAGACAGTGTGAGCACTGAAGAATCCTGGAATATAGGGGACAGCTTAGAGTGTGGAGGGATGGGGTCAGTGGCAATTGTGGGGGACATTCTGGAAACCAAAGTCTTAGAGCCAAAGTGGAAAGCAAGCCTGACCCACCATGTAGCACAACTAAGGTGGGCATAGATGGTGTTTGAAACCTGCCCTAAGGCTACCCAGGATTTTTCAAGCAACAGTTAGCCACTCGGTGAAGTGGAAATACTGCATTTGTTGGAGTTGAAGGTGTCTTAGGGAGCTTTGGGCTTTAAGAGGAAGACAAAGAAATCTCTCAGATTGCTGGGCAGCTCACCTCCTCTGTTGCCATGGAGGCGCTGCCAGGAGCAGGGTCTTTGGGCTTCTCTGTGCACGTGTGCTCATTCCCTTCTCTTTGTAAAGGGCAGGATTGAGGGAGGGGTCACAAGTTGATTCAGAAGGGACCAGAATCCATCTCTTCATTGCCATGGCACTAGGGCTTGTGACCAGCTTCCTTTGTCTCAGCCTACACTTCCTCGCTGCTGTCTCCTTTCTGGTCACCTGTCTGGAGGAGGCAGTCACCCTGTATACCCCACACCTGTCACACCCCCACCTCTACCACAGCCTGCTCCCTGCTGCAGCCTGACTGGCTCTAATGAGATTACAGATGCCCAGTGACACAGGCAGCTTAGTCCCCTCTGGTTTAAAGGCCAGGCCACAAGCAAGAGCAGGAAGGAGTCTCCCGCTGAGCTGCTGTGTGTCGATGGCTCCAGCCACGGCTGTTGCTGAGTTTGCCATTACCCTCACTCATATTCCCTCTGGCCAGACGGTCTTATCATCTCTGTTGTATGAATGGGGAGACCGAAGATGAGTGAGATGAGATGGTTTCACAGGATCACACAGCTGGCAAGTAGCAGACCTGGGTCTCAAATGCAGATCTCTTGGTCTTTGCCATCTTTAAAAATAGGAGGCCTCGGTGCCTTAAACCTGGTCATAGGCCTGTGGCTGGAGAGGTCAATGACCCTGTTGAGGTGGGGACCTACTATTGTTTTGCTAGACAGGCTTGTTGTTAACTGCCTTCTAAAAAGTTATGCTTATTCCCACTGTCAGCCTTAGTCAGAGAGACTTCTCGCGGTGGGCAGCAGTCGAGGTATTTCTGCTCAGCATGCTGAGAATGAGCGACTGTTGAAAACCTCGCCCTAAATGGGACATTTAGATCAACCTCTAGGGGCTCAGGGACATCCTAGGAGAGGGGGCAGAAAGAGAGAGCTGCAGGATGGGGAGAAGTGTTGTGACACCCCCTCTTCTGGATGTGACAAGGCCACGGCACTCATGAATCTGCAGCAGCTGTGAGCACCCTCTGTGGTCACCTGCTGGTCACCAATTCCAGCATGGATGGGCAGGGGCTTATGAGTCCCACCCCTTGCTGAGGAGCTGTTGGCGGCTGATGGCAGCTGAGGGAAGGGGTCTTGGGGAATATTATTTTAAGGTGTGTTTCTTTTGTTTATGCTGCATTTAAAAAAAATTCTGTGAAGTTGTGATTCTTTGCCTGTCTGAAACACCTGATGTTCTAATAAAGAGCTGAATGGCCAACAGCAGGGCAGGAGCAAGGATAGGCGGGGCTGGCAGGCAGAGAGGATACATAGGAGGAGTGAGGAGGAAGAGGAGCAAGAGAACAAGGAGGGGACATCAGGAGTCAGCCACCCAGTTGCACAGCAAGTATGGAGAAAGAATTTTTAAAAGATATACAGAAATAGAGAGAATTAAAAGCCCAGAAGCAAAAGGTAGTCGGGATAATTTAAGAAAAGTTGGCAAGAAACAAGCCAAGCTAAAGTTGGGCATTCATAACTAAGATTAAGCCTTTGTGTGTGATTGATTTGAGAGCTGGGTGGTGGACCTCTCAAAAAGCCAAAAGAATAAAACTTCACACAACAAAGACGATTTTTTTTTCCTCTTGGAGTACGGCAGTTGGTAGGCTGTCCACGCTCATTCAGGTAACACTAGTTGTCCTCTGGGTTATTTAAAGAAAAGGACATTGAGATGGGAGGGGCGTGTGCTGGGGAGGGCCCAGGAGGAGCTGCTGTTGTGGGTGGGTGTCGTCAGGTCTCAGATGGTTCAGATGGCTGGAAATTTTGCCAGGTGGTGATTGTGCACGCCTTTAATTCCAGCACTCAGGAGGCAGAGACAGGCAGATCTCTGTGAGTTCAAGACCAGTTTGGTCTACAGAGTGAGTTTCAGGACAGGCTCCAAAGCTACAGAGAAACCCTGTCTCAAAAAAACAAACAAACAAACAAAAAATTGGGCAAAGGGCTGTGACGCCTATTACCATATCAAAGCAGACTCTGGTCACCAGGTTGTCCCTGCAGCCCTCTAGTCCTACCTGAAAGGGTCCTTCTGACTGGCTTATGCCACTCCCTACCCTGAACTCTACAGCCCAGAAACTGGGCTGCCCACTCTCCCTTCCCCCAGCTCCTCTGGCTCCTGTATAACTCAGCCATTTTGGCTACACCAGTCTCTTGACCAGACCTTCGGCCAGGGCTGCCCTTCTTGGTAGGTGGCTCCTCTCTTGCTCTCCCTCCCCCTCCTCCTGTGTCCATGTTCACTCTGGACTCTTCCAGATGCCTCTGGCTGTTTTCTCTCTCATATTTACAATAAACCTTCTCCTCCACCATACCAAGAAGCTTCATGTCCTCCTTTTATTTATTTTTTCATTGAGATATGATCAAGATACATTGTATATATGTATAAAAAATAAATAACACTTTAAAAATAAATAAGTAGATAATAGTCCCTGAGAGATGTGGGGTTGTGTCCCGGACTTGAAGCATCCCGAAAGAAAAAGTATTCATTTCCTGTTAACAGCAGGCTGGACAGGGCAACTGAACTCAAGTCTGAAGTCCTCACCGTGCTGCCTGGCTCCATTCTGCTGAGTGCCACCAGCTCAGCGACTACGCCAAGAGACTCAGGCTCTCAGAGTCTCAGTCCCTCTCCAGACCTGGAGACTGGAATCCAGTGCCAAGGTGGTGGGGTTGAGTCCCCATGACTGGCAGTAGCACCCTGGGGCAAGCCTGGCACACAGCGTTCCCTCCTCCCCCAGATGCCTCTGAATGTGCACTGTCAAAGTGACGTTCACGGCACTCCGTGCTTCTGGGGACTGGTGTCAGCAGCACCATGCTCATACGACAAAGGTGCTCCTGGGACAGCCGCCAGATGCCCATCCAACACTAACCGAGGTAGGCAGTGACTGGCACCTCACCGCTGTGTTTCCACATCTTTCTGGAATGAGGTGGGCTGATGCACCTTTGCTTCCTCTCATGGTGTCTGGTCCCCTGCCCTCTTCAAGAGGAGTATTTGGCTTTGAGGACTGGACACACGGACCACGTGGCCTGCTCTAATTTCTCAGGCCCTAATCTGCTCCCGGCTCCTAATGATGCAGCTGGTAATAGGATTGTGGCTTCCCTCTGGGTGGCTGCCGGGACCATGGCTGCAAGGCTGGTGATAGGTGCTTAGGACTCTGTTCATCCGCGAGTGGAGAGGCTTGTGCCTCCAGCCCAGACCTGGGCCACATCCTACAGTGCATGGGATGCTGCCAACCACCTGGACCGAGCATGGCGCTGGGCGCTGTCCTGGCTCGAGGACGGGCGGTGTGTAGGCGCAACGGGCTACTCATCCTGTCTGTGTTGTCTGTCATCGTGGGCTGCCTCCTCGGCTTCTTCCTCAGGACCCAGCACCTCTCACCACAGGTCAGGCCCCCGGGGTGTGTGGGGCTCTCCAGTGTCGGTACAGGAGGTGAGCTAGGTTGCCTCTCTGGGCCCCAGTGTTCCCATCTATATAATGGGCGTGAGAAAGACCCATTAGTGTGAGAGATCAATAAAATGGCTGACAAAATGACAACAAAGCCAGTACAGTAAGGTGGCCGGGGGCAAAGACATACCACTGAGCAAGCACGGGATTGAGAGCAGGGTGGGGAGACCAGGGGCCTTCAGAGAACACCCCCTATAGGTCCTCCACGACCAGGAATCCAGGATGGGTTTCTTATAGCAGGATCAGTGGATAAGGCTCAAGGGTGCGTGAAACAGGAGCAATGCAGCAAGCCTTTGGAGAGGGTTGGAACATACAGCGAGAGCAAGAGGCTGGAGTTAGGGGCCAAGAGCTGGATGGTTTCCATCACCAGACACGGGCTTCAGACAGCTGTGCAGAGCCATGGAGAGGAGAGAGAAGGGACAGTTCTACATCCCTGGGCTGAGCGGAACAGGGGTGATAGTGGGTCAGACGGGAGCAGCTGCAACGGTAGCGGTAGCGAGGGATAAGTGACACTGGGCTGAAGGGGAAGGTGTGAGAGCCGTGCTCCTGCAGAGGAGACTTCAGGAAGGGTGGCTGGTGGAAAGCCAGAGGCAGAAGGGGAAGCAGATAGGCGACTGTGTAAATGCATCATCTGGTAAGATCTTTCTGTGGAATGAGGACGGCACTGTGATGTTATATAAGACACTACAGATGCCTGTTCCAACATGGAAGACACAGCTCAGGACCGTGGAGACAGGCGTGCAGACCTCCTGCCGGAGAGACAAGCCTGAGCACCACACAGGACAGCTGGGGTTCGGGGTTCACAGCCTGGGCACAGAGGGACAGCAGGCAGGAAATGACTAAGGAGACATTAGGAGTGAGGCCCTTGCCCAGTGCAGACACGGGATCAGATACTGAGAAGAAGGAAAGAGGGATTGGATCTGCTCTTGAGGGGCTTGAGGGTAAGGGGTTCTGTCTAGACCCACTTAGTGAGATTTTGGTTATGACCGCTCCATGGAGGCTCACTGAGGAGGGCTCTGAGGGGTCAGTCTTGAGGCAGGTCTGTCAGTGGGCTCCTGGGGATCCCAGACCCCATAGGTCCTTCATTCTCCTGATACCTCACACCATCTCTGAAGCTGGAGCCAGACTCCAGACTCAGACTCACATCTTCCATTAAAGGGATGATGCCCCCACCCCGGTATCCAAGCAACCCTGATCACCACCTGAAGCTACTTAGGAAGAAGCAATGATTCTAGAAGCACAGGTTGTTACAATCTTACGGGGGCCACGGGGTTCATGCTATGGTTTGAATGTAATTGCCCCCCATAAGCTCATAGGGAGTGGCACTATAAGGAGGTGTGACTTTGTTGGAGTAGGTGTAACCTTGTTGGGGGAAGTGTGTGTCACTGTGGGGGTGACATATATGTCCAAGCCACATCCAGTGCTTCAGACCACTTCCGGTTGCCTTCTGATCAAGATGTAGCCAGCACCCTGTCTCCTGCATGCTGCCATGCTCCCACCAGGATGATAATGGATTGAGCTTCTGAACTGTACACCAGCCCCAGTTAAATGTCTTCCTTATAAGAGTTGCTGTGGTCATGGTGTCTCTTCAGAGCAATAGAACCCTAACTAAGTCAGCAGGTAGTACCAGGGACTGGGGATTGCTGGGACAGGCCTGACCATGTTTTTATTTGGAGGAATTTGACTTTGTTACTTTGGGTTAGGAAAGCAGTAGATTCATTCCATTGGCAGAGAAAATCTCAAAACAGCCTAGTACAGACTGTTGTGTAGTTGTGAGTGGTAACTCTAATGAAGATTTATAATGAAAAGGAGCAAGCTGAGCAAATAAAAATACAAAATATAAAGACTGAGAAAAGGGGGCACCAGGAAGTGGAATGGAGCTAAATCCTGTGTTCGAGGAGACAAATGCATTAAGAAATGGAATAAAGGGAGTGGATTCCACCTACGGTGGCTGGGCTAGGTCCTCTCTCCTCTTTGGCCTCACTGTCCTTATCTGTGGGGCAAAGGGAGCATCAGTACCTTCCAAAAAGTTAAAGGAGTGAATATCCACAGCGCCTGGCAGACAGTAAGCATTGAGTGCCATTTCGTCCCCTCTCTTGTCCCTGACAAAGTCCATCTGTGACGATTAGCTAATCTTGACCACTCTGATTTAAGATCACCATGGTAACACACTTCTGGGGAAACATCAGAGGCTGTCTGCAGAAACGTTTAACTGAAGAGAGACGACACCTTGAATGTGGGCGGCATCATCCCACAGGTGGGGGTGCAGGTTAAATAAAAGGAGAAGGCAAACTGAACACCAGCACCCTCCCTGCTTCCCGACCCTGCACCATGAGCAGCTGCCCCATGCACGTGCTTTGGTGCCTTCCCGCAAGTGTCTGGATCTTTTCCATGTCTGGATCTTTTCCACCTGCGCAGTGAAATAAACTCTCCTGCCCATGGCCCAGGCACTCTCCCGTGGCCCCAGCACTCTCCCATGACCCAGCACTCTTCAATCTGCACTCAGATTCTGAAGCAGCAACGATCTATGTCCTGCAGGAAGATTATTCTGGGAAAACAAATTGGACCACTGGCTAGTAGGAGCCAGATCCTCTAGGGCCTACTGCGTCAGAGCTGCCCCATCTGCTTGGGCGTGCAGATGCGTTCAGCTCTGGACTAACCTGCCAGACACTGAAGGAGGCATGGATGGAGAACAGTTATTTGGCAGCAAGTGGCTTCTCTTGAGCACTGTCCTGTGAAAGTCAGGGTTTTTCTGTTTGGTCTTTGCCTGTGACTCAGACAGCAAACCCTTCCAACTGTTTGAACTTATGCAAGAGGCAGAAATCATAAAAAATTTGGAAAATGGTAGAATGTTCTATTTGTGAAATGAAACTCACAAAATTAATGTGATTTTACTTTTGGATGCAAATAACTCATTAAAAAAGCAGAGACATTTTGAGACTTCCACTTACGACGTGAGGGTTTATAATTGTATACATTTCCTTTCCTTTCTATAAGTTTGATGAAATTTTAAAAATCATTGCATTTATTTTGTTTGTATGTGTGTATGCATAGGGAGGCATTTGCAACCACATGCATGCATGCACGTGCACACACAAACACACACACACACACACCCCACAGTGCACATGTGAAGTCAGAGGACAACTTGTGGGAGTCAGTTCTCACCTCCAGGAATGGAACTTAAAGGACTGTCAGCTTGGCAGCAAGCCCCTTTACCTGCTGAGCCATCTTTTCAGCCCTGGTGGGATATTTTCAAGGACATAAACTATCCAAACCAAAGAGAACATAGAGTCATTGAGAAAGAAAACTCTGGTTAGACAATATGGGAAGTGGGTGGAGCCAAATAGTCCCTTCTATTGAAGCCCAAGAGGCTGGCATGCTAGCTCATAGGAGCAGAGACTGAGTAGCTTCTCTCACGGGACTCCAAAGGGCTCTGATATGGAAGGCAGAGCAGGGATGAAGCCAAGAGTTGAGAGCAGGCCCTTAAATGCCAGAGCTCTTCCAAGCAACATGGTCAGAGGACTCTTCTCTCTATTGTGTCTAACTCTGGCCTGCCCAGTGTCCAGAGAAGCTTGCCTCGGGGACATCAGGCCCACCTGTGTGAGGTTAGAAAGGCTCAGTGGGGAGGTCCATGCTTGAAGCAACAGACACCCGCATCCTAGGTGCAGCCTCCCCAGCAGAACTCTGGAACAGCTGGAAGCCGGGCTTAGGCACAGGCTTCTTGTTGGGGCCTCATAAAGACCCATGAATTCTTGGAGAAAAGAGGTTTTCGTCCCCTCCTTGCAGGTTACACCCATCGCTCTGCCCTGAGGGACCCTCAGTGGCAAGCCCAGAAGCTTCCCACTCCACACTTACCTGTGAGCAGAAATGTGGGGTGAACTGCGCATGTCCAAACCTGAGACAACTGACGAGAAAAGAGGTCTCTGGAAACTCTTAAAATTCTTTCTTAGGGCTGGGCGTGGTAGTCACATCTTTCACCCCAGTACTTGGGAACCAGAGACTGGCAAATCTCTGAGTTCAAGTCCAGCCTCGTCTGTATATCAAATTCCAGGCCAGCCAGAGCTAGAGTGAGGCCCTTTCTCAGAAAATTCATTTCTTAAGATCTTTGGAGACATGAGAGATAGCATAGTTATCATAAACAGAATGGGGGCTGTCAAGATGGCTCAGCAGCGGTAGGAGTTTGCTGTCAAGCCCAAGGACTTGAGTTCAATCCCCAGAACCCACACAAAGGAAGGGGAGAACCAGCTCCTGAAAGCTGTCTTGACCTCCATGTGCATGCTGTATGTAGCACATGTGTACACAAAAGTAAATGAACAAATGCAACTTTTAAAAACTGGGATGTAGGGGTAGTAGTATAGCAAAGTATTACCGTGCGCTTAGTGTACATAAAGTCATAGGTTACAGTCCCAGCGGCACACACATCAAACAATAGCAGCAGCAGATTGGACGCTGTCTTTGTTTGGTTTCTATTGCTGTGATAAACACCACGGCCGAGAGCAACCTGAGGAGGCAAAGGTTTATTTATTTCAGCTCCCAGCTGTAGTCCACCATAAAGGGAAATCAGGGCAGGAGCTCAGGGCAGGAGCTGGAGGCAGGAACTGAAGCAGAGGCCAAAGAGGAGTGCAGCTCACCGGCCTGCTCGGTCAGCTTTCTTATATAGCCCAGGACCCCTGTCCAGGGGTTGCACCACCCACACCTGTCAGGGCTGGGCCCTCTGCCCTCCCATACCGATCATTCATCAAGAAAATCTCTCCATAGACTTGGCTAATCTCTGACACAACAAGACCAAGGTCTCAGCACAAAGGAGATTTATTTGCCCCGGAGGGACAAAGGCCAGAAAATAAGAGACAAAGACAGGAGATAGAGGATGAGGGAGAAGGGAACAAAGGAAAAGAAGCTGAGTGGGACTAAGGACTGCTTCTGGATAGAGAGGAGACAGATGTGGCACATGGGAAAATAGCAGTTTTTAAGGGGGAACCTCCATGTTAGCATGAGGTGTTTAATTTTGATTGGGCAGGCTGATTAGGATGGCCAAAGGGGGAGTGTTGATTGCTGGACTTCAATACTTTGATAGCTGGACTTTGGTGGTCAGCCTCAGGAGGAAGAAGTGGCCAAGTATCGGAATAGACCTTAGGGGCTATCTTCAGGAATGCAATCTAACAGTTTGTAGCAAGGCAGAGGGAGTGGGGGAGAATGGCAAGGCCGCTCCCATGTGTGCCAGACTCCGGCCTCCTAGGGCCCTTCATTCCCAACTGAGGTTTTCCTTCCTAGATGACCCTGCCTTGTGTCAGCAACACAGGTGCTAAAAAGATGGATCAATCAAGAATAAAAAAGAGTATTTAAAATTTTAAAAAACAAGAATCAATATAAAAATATCAGCATCTGGGAAGGAGGTAGAGACATCTGACAAATTAGACCAAATGATGAAATATGAAAAAGAAGAATGTCCAACAAAGATGGAGAGAAAATGTGCAGCAAAGATGAGAAAGTTTCCTCGAGTGACAGGTACAGAACGAGAAAGACAGGAAGATCGCCCCCTACAGAGACACGTGGCTGTGAAGTTACAGGAAAATGGAGAAAAATAGATGAGCCCCAAGAGTAGCGTGGATTCTAATTGGTCTTAATAATAAAAACCCAGAGTCAGATATTAGGGGGTGAAAGCTGAAAGATCAGAGAAGCAGAGCAGCCAGCCACTAGTTCTTATCTCTGTGAAATCCTCAGACCAAATGGAGTATCTTGTCTCTACAAATCCCTGGACTGAATGCCTTGAGCTCCTTTCTCCTCCTGGTTTATATTCCTCTCTCCACCCAGCCACATCCCTTCCTGTCTCCACCTCCCTAGTGTTTGGATTAAAAGTGTGTGACTCCCAAGTACTGGGATTAAAGGTGTGAGCCACCACTGCCTGGCTCTGTTTCTCTTCGAGACTGGAACAGTCTAGTGTAGCCCAGGGTGGCCTTTGAACTCACAGAGATCGGCACGCCTCTGCCTCGCAGTGCTGGGATTAAAGGTGTGTTCCACCACTGCCTGGCCTCTATGGCTAACTAGTGGCTGGCTGCACACTCTGATCCTAAGGCAAGCTTTATTTGTTATAGCATGAACATTTAAGGGGTACTAAGGGGATAAGGCAAGGCTCCTGTAGCAAGTAGGAACTGACTGGTAGCTTATGGATAAGCATCCCTTTAGAGGAAGAAGAAGGTCAGCCCAACAGTTCAGCAGGTAGAAGTGCTTGCTGCATCCGCCTGGGAAGCAGTTTGACCCCAGGAACCCACATAAAGGTGGAGGCAGAGAACCAACTCTACAAAGCTATCTGCTGGCCTGTGTGCCCACACATGCACAACACACGCGCGCACACAACATGCACACACACTACTAATGAGATAAATTCAGAACCAGAAAAGGACATTGTTTTCCAGTAAAAATCTCAAATACAATCAGATTGTTGCTAGAGGGAAAGGTAGGACCGAGGCAATTGAACTGAAGGACTCGGAAGTTGCTCTCTGCATCGTTTCTGAGGAAGCTGCCATAAGAGATGGTTCCTCCAAAATAAGGACAGAAACACTGGCTCCTGTGCAGGACAAATCCCATAAGGAAAGCCAAGAGGCTGCAACAGCAGCTGGGTCATGAGACTCTCCCTCAAACACACACACACACACACACACACACACACGCAACAAGAAGGTGGAAAGCTGCAGGCCTGAAGTCCAGATGAGATAAAAGGGAGCGAATCTGCTTCTGTTGTAGGGAATGTTTGCTTTGATGTTTTCATAGATAAAAACATTTGTAAGAAATTAGTGAGAAGCTCAAAGAAAACAAAGCAAAATAAAAACAGTCAATTATTGGTGCAGGAGAATTGTCTCTATTCTGCCAATCATGTTTTGGACAGAAACCCCCACAAGCCCACCGCTCCTCCTACTACAAATTATGAATCTCAGGGACAAAATGTAAGCTGTATAAGTAGCAGGGTGTGGTTGCAAGGATGTCCCTTGGCTCAGCGGTGAGCAGCATTTGATAAGAAAGATATTGTTAACCGTTGGGCCTGTGAGTTGGCTGGGCAGGTAAAATTTTAACCTGATCACATGAATTTTATTCCCAGAACCCATGGTAGAAGGAGAGAAGTGACTTCAAGTAGTCCTCTGACTGACTGCCACATGCATCATACACAGACACACACACACACATATATATACACACACATATACACACACACACATGCAAGCACACACATGCACACAAACACAATCCAAAAAAATTTAGAAGAAACAGCTAGGCAAGAGCCCAGGTTTGATCTCCAGTACTACGTACATACAAAGATACAGACATGATACATGATGAATGTATTTGTGTGGGATTTTTCTGGCACATTGGAAATGGTAGCATCATGGACCTAGGAAACCCAGCTCTCTCTCTTGCATGTCACTGGGTGGGACATCACCTCCTCTGCTTGGTCTGCTTCCTGTCTGGGATGTGGGTGGAGTAGATGGGATCTATCTAGCACCACAATCCTATGCCTTGGAGCTTTTCAAGGCATCAGACTACTAACAAGCCATTACATCTGGCTTTGTTTTTATTTGCTTTTTTCATTGAGACAAAGTCTCACTATGAAGTCCTAGCTGGCCTGGAACTTACTATATAGACCAGTCTGGCCTGGAACTCATAGAGATCTGCCTGCCTATACTTTCAAATCTGGGATTAAAGGTATGTTGGCCACCACTCTGTCTTGGCACTAGTTTTTGAGGTGGGGTCAGGCGCCAAAATGTAACTTGGATGATGTCTGAGATCCTTCAGCCTCTGCCACCCACATCCTCCCTCTCTAGAATAAGAATCCCAGCCAAGGATTGCCAGAAACAGAAGACCTGAAGGCAAGCTGTAGAAACAGCACTCCAGTTCTGTTGGAATTTCAGACAATCCACAAGTCGTTTTCTAGAACAAGCAAAGGACAGAATTCCGCTATCATCTGGAAGGCACACTTAACTGTTCACGGCAGTCCTGCAGCTGAGTTCCTCTCCTGTGAACTGCCAGTGGGAAGCAGCTGTGGCCAGGGTTAGTAGGGGTTAAGTCCAGGCCCCTGCAGCTCTAATGAGCTAGGCTCAACCTCACCCTGAATAGATCAATTAAAGGAACAAGTGATAGCCAAAGGCAGAAAATGAAGGTTTAATCCATGTGACCACATTGGGAAGAGGATTAGAGAGGCCAGAGGCCTCTGGAGTCATCTTCACAGTCCGCGGCATGAAGATTTAAGATTAACTAGAAGGCCAGAGGTACCCAGGGCTAAGGGGTCCAGGCTGTGTTCCCACTATCATTGACCCATCGTTGTCTTGGCTCCTTTTTCTTCCACAAGGTTGTCTGACAAGTATCAGAATTGTAGGAAATCTCTCCAGGGAGACAAGTTCTTTTTCTGGCTGGTGCTAGACTTCAGCCTTTTTCTCCCATTGTGAGACCCTTGGGGAAGTTGCAGTTCCCTAGGGTATAGTGTCCTGGTGGGAGGGACATGTGTGTCTTTTTAGAATGTCTTCATTTCTACCAGGGTGGTTACAAGCTATCTGTACTAGGAGATGGTGGCTACGAACGGCCCAACGAAGGTCCTTTACATAGAGTAGGACCTCTGTCTCCAAAGTCAGTACTTCTCAGGGGTAAGCTAGCAGAAGGAAACTCACCAACTTATGAGAAGGCTGTGGTTTATTGGTCAGTCTCCTCAACTAGACTGGGACCTTTTCTGGGACAGAAACCTGGCTTAATCCATTTTGGGGACCCCAGAGTGATGCTTGACCTAGTGTGGGTTGCAGAGACAGCATCCCTGCCCCCCTGCCCCTTACTCTCTGGTGGATGGAGCCGACTTTACACCATGGACCGATGGGTAAATGGTGCTAATGGGGAAAACTGCACCAGTGATGCTAGGTGCTCATGTGAGGTGTTAAGTGCTCAGGAGAGATGCTAAGTGCCCACACAGTCTCTCAATTGAACCTCCCAATGACTCCATGAAGTAATTATTGGAGATAAAGAAACCCAGAGGGCTAAGACCATTAGGTTGGTTTTAAAGGAGGAGCTTACCATGATCCAGGCTGTTTGGCTCCAAACCAGTTTCTTCTCACTGGTCCCTGATGTTCAGGTGCTAGACAGGAGTGTGCAGACAGGACAGACAATGCATTGAAGATGGTGACGAAGAAAGCAATTTGGAGTCTGTACTGTGTCTGCTCTGACCCAGTGCTTGCTGTGTTTCCAGGAGATTAGTTACCTCCAGTTCCCCGGCGAACTGTTGATGAGGATGCTGAAGATGCTGATTCTGCCACTGGTGGTCTCCAGGTGAGAGGAGGAGAGGAAGAGGGGGGACACAGGGTGCTGACTGGTGGTCCCCAGGTGAGAGGGGGAAGGGGAGGGCACAGGGTGCTGACTGGTGGTCCCCAGGTGAGAGGGGGGAGGGGGGCACAGGGTGCTGACTGGTGGTCTCTAGGTGAGAGGAGGAGAGGGGAGGGGGCACAGGGTGCTGACTGGTGGTCTCCAGGTGAGAGGAGGGGGAGAGGGAGGGCACAGGGCGCTGACCCGTTCTTATGAGGTAGAGTCAGTCCCCCAGTCAGCTGCTTCTCCCTTCAAAAGCCTTCCCTGACTCCTCAACCCACACCAAGTATTGCCGCATCCTTTCATGCAAGCTTTCGTCATCACTGCAGCAAAACTCCCAAGAAAATCGACTTGAGGAAGGAAAGGATTTTCCCTCACCATTTCAGAGTTCTTGGTCCGCCGGGCGGTGGTGGCGCACGCCTTTAATCCCAGCACTCGGGAGGCAGAGGCAGGTGGATCTCTGGGAGTTCAAGACCAGCCTGGTCTACAAGAGCTAGTTCCAGGACAGGCTCCAAAATCACAGAGAAACCCTGTCTCGAAAAACAAACAAACAAACAAACAAACAAACAGAGTTCTTGGTCCGTGGTCACTGGGCCCGAGGTGAGCAGAGCATCATGGGAGGGAGCATGTGTAGATAAGAGCTGCTTAGCCTGTGGCACCTGAACCACAGAGGGAGAGTAGAGGAGGATCTGTTGTCCCAATGTCATCAAGAGCACACCACCTGTCCCAATACCCCAGTAAGCTAAGGACCCATCAGTGAGTGAGCTCAGACTCTTGACCTCCTTCCCAAAGATCCCCACCCCCAAACAGCGCTGCACTGGGAATAAACCTTCAATACATGAGTGTGGAGAGACCCATCAAATAAAAAACTGTATCCACCTAAATCTCAGCACCCCCGAGAACAGAGCACCCCGATTCTCCTATGTTCCCACAGGCTGTTAACCAACTGCCTGATGCTTCTGCAATAGATGAAGTTAGGGTCACCAACTAGAGATTTTACCCAGAACTGAGCAACCCACACACACTTTCTGCTGTCAGTAAATGGCCCCTGCAGCTGCCTAGCACAATGGCTCTTTCCTTGCCCAACACCAGACTGTCGACAGCTTGAGCTATCTCTCTGTAGAAAGCAGAATATGGGCACAGAGCTCTCTCTTCCTCATCTGAACCCATAAGCCCCTGCTTGTACCCACACAGCCATCTCTCCCCGTTCCCAGTGGCCGGAGCAGTCTGAGGAAGCCTGATCTCATGTCTCATCATTGCCAGTCCTGTGAGCCTTTGGTCCCTGATCAGACCAGACCCTTGCCTAGCTTGGGGCCTCTACACATGCTGGTCCTTTCACCTGGTGTCCTCCTTTGTCTCTCTAAAGCATAGACCCCCCCCCTCCAAACAACCCTCCCCACCATCCTTGCTAGATCCATTCTGCTCTCCCTCCCCCAGGACACTTACTGTTCCTTGTTATTCTGTGTGTGTTCACTTGTTGGCTTGTCCCTTTATCTTCCCAAGGGCTGCAATCTTAGAATACTTGTCTAATGACTCAACGGCTCTACCATCAGCACTCCTGCGCATGCCTGCTGGGTGCCCAGCCCTGATGGGTACTGCAGACCCAGAACTTAGTCTCTGAACTCAAGTTGCTTGCAGACTTTAGGTACAGCTGACCAGGGACACACAGTTCCCCATCAGCTAGGGAATGAGACAGGCTTCCTTCTGGGTGGCTTTGGGTCCCTTTGCTGTGCCTCTACTGTCCTTGTTGCCTGAGCGGTTAGTCAGGACATAGACAGCACACACAGCAAACCCTGTAGTCATGTTGGATTTCCCACCCTGCCCTTGTCACTTGGTCAAGAGAATCCTATTTGGAAGTCCGTGGCCTTATGCATAGTTCTGCCCCCCATCATATGGCCTAGGGTAAGCCACCCTTCCCCAGTCTGTGATTCCGGTGATAGGTGTCTATCTGTCCTGTGCTCTGTCATACGGCCTGGGGTAAGCCACCCTTCCCCAGTCTGTGATCCCGGCGACAGGTGTCTATCTGTCCAGCCTTCCAGCTCCTTACTCTCTCCACTAGACCAGAACCCTCCTCCTGACTGGGACTGGAATGCTGTCTTAACTTGAGAAAAGCCAGTGTATTCATGTTTCCTTTGTTTATTATATAGTTAGAGCTGGTGCAGAGCAAGCGTGCCACCGAGAAATGGACATGCTCTAACATTTCTACCAACAGAGAATTAAACCTTTGTGTGTGTGGGGAAAATGACATATTGTTTTTTTGATTTTTTTCCTGGTCTAGAGCTCAAAGCCAGGGTCTCACAAATACTAAACAGGTTGTTACCACAGAGCCACATCCCAACTCCAGAATGATGTCTTTCTGATTTCCTAAGCCTCTTAGTCCTGAGCCTGCCCTCTTTAATTCTTACAAAAGACTGTGGTCTGTGCTCCATTTACCACTGTCCCCTGAACTGTCAGCCTGAGCTGGCATTCCTGCCCTGAGCACCACTCAGGTGATTGCAGGCACAGTGAGTCAGATGCCAGGCTTAGCCTGGACTAAACACCAGAACTGACAAGGGACTAGAGGCGGTGTGAGCTTTTGAAGCCTCATGAGTGTTCTGATGTTCTCTTTAAAACCTAATAGTCGCCGGGCGGTGGTGGCACACGCCTTTAATCCCAGCACTTGGGAGGCAGAAGCAGGCGGATCTCTGTGAGTTCGAGACCAGCCTGGTCTACAAGAGCTAGTTCCAGGACAGGCTTCAAAACCACAGAGAAAGCCGGGCGGCGGTGGCGCACGCCTTTAATCCCAGCACTCGGCAGGCAGAGGCAGGCGGATCTTTGTGAGTTCGAGACCAGCCTGGTCTACAAGAGCTAGTTCCAGGACAGGCTCCAAAACCACAGAGAAACCCTGTCTCGAAAAAACCAAAAAAAAAATAAATAAATAAAAAAATAAAAAAATAAAAAAAAAAGAGACAAAACCACAGAGAAACCCTGTCTCAAAAAACCAAAAAAAAAACCAAAAACCTAATAGTCTTGGGGTCCAGCCCTCAGCTGGTTAGCTGAAGAGCTTGGCTTGAGGGCTTCTGCACCTCCATCCCAGGGCTCCTGGCTGTGCCCCAGGAGCTACGGGTGGGCGTGGGAGCCTGAGCAGCATCTACAAGATGGGACAATCACCTGTTCACAGGGCTGCTGGGAGAAGGCATAAGATCAGGCACAGCCCTGCGCGTGATGGGCCTTGCATATTTATCGCAAACTTATTAAAGAGTCTCCGAAGCTTAGGTATTTACAAAGCCTCTACCTCCGTTCCTGCTGTCAGGGGTCATGGCACCAACAACACACACGGCACCTCCCCTGAGAACTTCTCTTTGACACAGACACTGATACAGCCCATTCACACCGTTCTGAACCTCCCAAGTGGCACATCCATGTCTCTTGGGTCTCATCACGATTCCGTCACGGCACCCTGAACCACTCTTTTTCATGCTTCATGAATTCTCAGAGCTATTGCTTCTTGTTTCCCTCTGCTCTCACGATCCTACATCCAGCAACCTCCACCAGCGCCCCACCCCTGGGGAACGGTGGGTTGCAAATCGACCAATTTCTCTGAAAGCTGGGAGAGCACACTGGGGTCTTCAGCCTCCTTTGTCTGCTATTTACAAAGTCCAAGCCTGACTAGGTCCCTCGTCTCTGTGTCTCACGTGGTCCCAGTGTAGGGTCAGCTGGGCCTCTTCTCATCTGGGTGCTCTCCTGTGGAAAAACCCACTTCCAAGCTCCCTCAAGTCATGGGGAGAAAAAGTTGAATCCCTGCAGCTTGGCCTGAGGGCCCAGCTTCTATTGTTTTTTTGTTTGCTTGTTTGTGGTGTGTGTGTGTGTGTGTTATTGCTTTGAAACATGGTCTTCTCTAGTTCAAGCTGACCTCAGATTTAATACATGACCCAGGGTGACTTTGAACTTCTGACCCTTTTTCTTCCACTTCCTATGCACTGAGATTACCGGCCTTTGCCATCTCACCAAACATTGGGGATTAAACCCAGAGCTTCAGACATGCTAGTTTGGCACTCTCCAATTGAGGTACAAACAACCCCAAGGGTCAACTTCTTGATGGCTGCCCTCTGTCCTCAGCCACTTACAACCCCTGGCTTCCTGTGCCCTTCACAGATGGTTCACAACTTGGCTTCAGCTTTCTCAAGACTGGCCAGAAGACCTTCCTCTCATCCTCTAAGGCAAAGTCACATATGATATGCCCATGCATGGTATATGTTATATGGTCATGAGTGTTATATCCCGTGCTCATGCATGTTATGTGTTATATGGTCATGTGTGTTATATCCCATGCTTATGCGTGTTATATGTTATATGGTCATGAATGTTACACCCCATGCTCGTGTGTGTTATATGTTATATGGTCATGGGCGTGTTACAGCCCATCACTTTTGTCACGCTTGTTAGAAGCAGGTCACACTCAGGAGAGAGGCCTGAATGCACAGGGCCAGGGCCCTGGAGTATCTACATTTTTCATCTTCTCCTCCAGCTTCTTTCTTTATCTTCTAGTACAGCTGAGTCATGGTCTTTGTGTTTCAAAGTCACCTCCACTCAAGCTGTCCCTGCAGTGAGGCAGGATTGGGTGAGGCTGTTCAGATTCTGCTCTTCCAGAAATTTCTTCTGAAGTACAGCAGCTTTGCCATAGAGACAGAGCAATGAGTGACTCTCGCTGCCCAGTCAGGCTCTGGGACACAGTTGGTACCTAATAGTAATGACACCCACCATTAGTAAAGAGGCATGGGGAAGCAGTGGGGGGCAGAGTTCAGGACAAGTTTCATGGCCAATATTAGAACTGAGTCCTGAGGGAGGTTAAGAGTTATTTTTTATTTATATTGTTATTAATGATTATTTTGGAGGCAGGTTGCATGAATCCCACGCTAGCCTCAAACTTTTGATCCTCCTGACTCTACCTCCCAAATGCTGGGATTCCAGGTGTCTTGCTTTGTTATTGTTGTTAAAATGTTTGTCCTTCCTCCTCATGACAAATTCACCAGCTCCACAGTACGGCCCTCGGGTAATTGGTTCAGAAGCCTGGCATTGCCCAGAGTAGCTCAGGTCAGTTCACTGATAAAGCAAGAGGTGACCAAATGTAGACGTGAACACACGACGGCGGGGGGGGGGGGGGGGAGGGGGGGGAAGGGGCAGGACAGAGTCATGACCTCTGATGACCTCTGGCCAGAGTATTTCTTGTGGAGGCTCACTGTGTGTGGTGATCACCTTATGGTTAATATGTTGCTGGTGGGACAATTTGGTTACTTAACTGTACAACCAGAGTGTCTCCAGGTTTTCTGTGTTCTGTATCTGAGGTGCCACTGGTCTCTGCTATAGGCCTACCTTGCATGTATTTATCTGGAGTAAATTCAATTCTGTGTTCCCCCAAAGGCGGGAGCTCCCCCTTTGATGTGCTGTGCTCTTCCAACCCCCTCCCCCACTGCAGTGGCCTTCCAAGGGAACCTCACTCTGCTCCCAGCAGTCTCCACGTTCCTGAGTCCCTCCAAGCCCCAGCAATTCTGCCCTCCTGGCGCCCCTGAGGCCTGGAGAGGGGTTATTCTTAGTGATGTCCATGCGCATGCTGACTGCCTTATCTGACGCTCATCCAATGAAAGAGCAAGACTGGAGCCGAGTGAACCTCAGCAGAGCGAGACCACATTAACAGCTGAGGCAAGTTTAGTCGGGGTTGGTTTGCGCCTTATTTACTGACTGGAAAACTCAGTTTAGGCTGAAACCCAGGGTCTTGCTCTTGAGACCCCCTCCACTCCAGAGGCCAAGGTCTGTTGTAGGGAGCTGCGGGCTGCGTTCCTGCCACCCAGCTCCTGGCTGCCTGGCTAGCTTATGCCCCAAAATAAGGACACACAAACTGTATTCTTTTAAACACTGCTTGGCCCATTAGCTCTAGCTTCTTACTGGCTAATTCTTACATCTTGATTACCTATTTCTATTAATGTGTGTAGCACCCCAAGGTGCGCTTACTGGGAAGATTCTAGCCTACGTCCATCTTGGGCCGGAGCTTCATCGCGTCTGCCCTGGAGAAGAGCGGCATCGCGTCTGAGCTCACTTCCTCTTCCTCCCAGCATTCTGTTCTGTTTACTCCACCTATCTAAATTCTAACCTATGAGGGCCAAGCAGTTTCTTTATTAATTAACCAATGACCTTCTCCATCAAAGGTCAGCTTCTGTCACTCAGTAGAAGCTCCGGGTATCTCAGAGGGATTGTAGGGCTGGCCAGCTATTAGCACTGAGGCTCTGGGTCTTTCTGCATAGTGTCTCCATGAATTGCAGGACCCATGAAGTACAGAAGACATATGTCCCTGCTCCAGCCACGGAGATACTGTCACCCCTTCCATAAGTCACCCCTGAGCGCCCATTCTTCATTGTTCTCAGCGTGTCCTAAGATTAGCACCCTAGGGTTGAGCCTTAGTCTCCTTTCCCTTCCCTGGTTCTCCCGAGAGCCTTTGCTGCCAGCTCACTTCATAGGCCCCCTGGTGTACACTGCCACTAACTTCAGTGACAAGGAACGGGGTTCAGAGCTTTAGTCTTTCCTTGCAGAGGGTCCTTGAGCCTCTATTGCAAATTGGTGCACCTTTCTACAAGTCTATAGCTCTTCCATTAGCCACGAAGGGGCCCCCTTCCCCTGGGCAGCAAGCCCTTTCTTGCCTCACATCTGCCACTGGGGAGATTTTTTCCCAAGTGAAACTGGCAACAAGGGGAGTCCCCCCCAAAAAGCCCATCTTTATTACTGAGTGTTGGCACCTCATACAAAGTTGAAAATTTCTGCATCACATGACAATGGTGTCTGGTCAGCAGAATCGCTACAGCACGATCCTTAACTTACGTTGGGTTCTCACCCAAGAGTGGTACTCAGGTGGAAGTCATGTAATTTGCCATTCTCAGCCCTCCTCTGTAGTTCTACCCATCCCTGGTTCCTTTCACGCATGCTCCTGGGACCCAGAAGCCTTCTTTTCCCACTTTCTCCCAATAAGGATGTTTGTTGCTGTAATATCCTCTTTCTTTAGAATTCACAGACCAACAGAAAAAGAAAAAAAAACCCACAGCTTTCTGTTCCTTTAAGTTCTTGGAGAATACCTTCCTGTTTCTTCCACGAAAACAAATCTGCCTCCTGCTTATTTTGGTTTTCATTCAACAAAACGTTTTAGGAGTTTCCACTCTGTGCCCGTGCCCCAAGGCTCTTCCACTCTTCCACTGGGGGCTGCAGCTGGACCCTTTCCCATCACCGGTTCCTGCGGTACTCCAAGACACACACTGGGGCATTTCTGTACCTGGGGCTCTAGAGTTACCTCGAGTTAAGTTGTTTCTAACATTCCTGGCCTCTGCCATAAAATAGACCCAGCAAATGTGCAAACTTCCAAGGCATATGGGTGTGTATAATATGTGGCCCATTGTGGCTCTATTAGGGCTGAACCTTGGGATGTTAACTGTGCCTTGCTCTCACACGTCCACAGACAAGGGCAGCAGAAAAACTGAGGGTGATTAGCTCAGCATCTGGATCCAGCCAGAGCCTCCAATTCTTCCATTGTTTTTTTTTTTTTCTTCCTCTCCCCTCCTCCAGTTTCTCAAACTAGGCATCATTCAAGGAAGCAGAAGCCATGTGTTTGTGATTCACCGAGTCTGAGCATGGCAGTGTTTTGTCAGCTCTGCCTCGGAGAGAAGTCATGTGCGTGTGCTTGTGTGGGAGCTTCGTGTGGGTCTGTAGCGAGCTTGGGTACATTTGTATGCCCACGTATGGATCGTTTCTCTCCCTGTTTCTCGTAAGAATTTTCAACGGATATTTCTCAGAATCAGGAAATCATGTTTGGTCAAGAGTCTCCCCGCCTGTTCTCCCCCTGGCTGAGGCACTCTATTTTGGCAGGCTGCACCTCACACCCACGTTCTGACTCCTTGGAGATGGGCCTGGGCCAAGCAGTCTTGAAGTCTGGTTTGGGAGCCAGAATGCAGAGCAGTTTCCCTGGGCTCTGCGGAACAGACTGCAGGCCTGAGGTGGCCACAGCCTCCAAGTGTCAAAGTTGGTATGGCCTGAACTTCTGGACTCAGCCCTGAAGTCAAGTTAGCCTTTCTGTGAAGGGCCCTGCTGTTCCTGCAGTGGAAGCTGGGAACCTTTCTTGGCCCTCTTGTCTTGTTAGCTGAGCTTCTTGCTGATCAAAAGAGGAAACAGCCCAGCTGGGGTCTGTGCTAGGGCAGACCTTCAGCCTAGAGATTCAGAAAGACTTCGTCTGTCTCAGATGCCCTGGTCTTGCTGTTTCCACTTTCACTTCCTGCTCACCTTCCCAGGATCTCTTGGACAGGATCTCCAGGAAGGTGGATCCAGCTCCCTAGGGGGCTCCCAACTGCTTTTGATCTCTCTTGGTCACAGTGGTGACTCAGAGATTTGTGTCTTTACGCTGCAGGTCTTACTACCTACTAAACAAGGTCCTTGAGGACCACAAGCCCTCATTCATTTCTGAGACCCCAGGTACTCAGAGTAAGCGCCCACCCTGGTTGGTGTGGTAACACATATACAAGGCTGGGGAGGTAGGTGGTTTCAAAAGAGTTCCTGTCATCCTCCGGCAGAAACTCTCTGTGCCCAGCAGAGCCTCATTCAGACAGGCCCAATCTGAGCCTGGGGACAGACACCTGTGACTCCAACTGGAGGAATGTTAGGAGACGTGCTTCCGAATGCATATGGCCTTCCCTTCTCTCGGGAGTGGTCCTTGTAGACACAGCCTGATTCTGGTCCACCTGGCAGGTGTGTCTAAGAAGTCACTACTCATGGTGAAGACTGTGCCCTCCTATGCTTGGCCTTCTGTGCCGCGTAAGAGAGACAGCTCTACGGAAGCCCACCTAGGAATCAGAGAGGTCTGGTCTGTGTAGCTGCAAAAAGCAGCTGTGTCCAAAGGTGATCCTCTCCTCTGAAGGTAGATTTCATCCTGGCTCTGGGAAAAGTACTTCCTAAAGGACAAATCAGTCCGGGTGGCTGCTGCCCTGGAGTGGTGTAAGCAGAGGCTCCGGGGATCTCTGCACTTTGGAGGGAGTGCTGGGGCCAGATGGCCCATATTTTAGTGAACTGGCACCAAGGCATCCTGCCCCGAGTCCTAGATGGAATCGCCTGGGGGAGTAGGGGTGTGGCAGAGCCATCTGGGAAGTGGAACCAGGCGCTAGCGTGGTACTTGCTGTCAGACTGTGCCTGTCATCTGCCGAGGACATGGTCAGAAAGACTGATGGGAGACCCCTCACTCACGGCCTGCACCCCTTCACACACACACACTTCCTCGCCCGCCTGGTAGACTGCCTATAGCCTGAGAAGTTAGCTAAGGTCAGAGTCCAGGACTCAGCTCAGGGACCCAGGTTCATTCTTGTTCCTCAGGTCTATACGTAGCAGCTGTTGTGCCTGGATGTTGTGCTGGACCCCTGAGCACCCACTGTGTGATTTCAGGAAGTTGCTTGCAGTGTCTCAGAGAGGTTCACTCCAGGGTGGAACGGCTCTGACAGAAGTTGCTACAGGCATTGAGCTGAGGACCTATAGCTCCCTCTCAGCCCCAGAATCCCAGTCTGCTGGCCTCCAGGCTCTGGGGTTCTTGCCCCAGAATCCCAGTTGCTTCCACTAGAGCGTTTGTCTCTTTTACTGCCTGTCAACCCCAGTTGCTGTCTGAGGGACACATCACCCTCCCTGTCCCTTTCCCAGCAGGACTGAACCTCAGGGCAGGTCTGTGGCAGCCTCAATCCCTCAGGCTAATGGCCCCAAGTCCCAGGTACTCATCAGGGTACCAGCAAGCAAACTGCCAACATCCCCTTCCCCGTGGCACTACGGCAACTCAGCTCTCTTCCCAGCCACCTCAGTGTTCCCGCTGTCCGGTGCTCCGAGCCAAATGCAGCCCAGGACTTGTCTGTGTTCGGTTTCATCGCGTCAGATTTGGCCCGTGATTCTAGCTTGCTGGGGTCCTTCATCCAACACGTCAGCTGTTCCTTCCAGCTTGTTGTCGTCTGCAAATCTGATTCACATGCTGTCGGCGGCCTTGGCCAAGCCATTGATAAAAATGACTAGAAAGGAGAGGGCTGAAAGCAGAGCCCTGAAGACCCTGTCTGCTGTCTGCAACTGTTGTTCAACTCCATGTGGTTGCCGACACCCTCTCTGGTCCCTGCAGGTCTAGCTCCAAGAGTCTCTACGTCCAAAACACACAGTACCGGGGAACTCGCCTCAGCCTGGCGAGGGGACCAGAGTTAGCTCAGCTGACCAGTTCTCAGGGAACCTACATGGGATACTCAAAGTCACCAGAACCCCAAGCCATCCTTACTATCTGGTCCAGAGCATTCCCATGTTTAACATCTCACATCAGCAAACCGACACTCAGGTCTAGCCAGGCCCTGGGCTCTGTGGACCTAGGAGCAAGCCAGACTGAGGCCTACGCTGAGAGGGATCCAGAAAACCTGGTGCTTGTTAAATAGTTTATGCTGGTATCAAACTCTCTGTCCTCCTGCCTTGACCCCACGTGTAAAGATTATAGACCTAGTCCGCTTCCCTCACTTTCTGCTACTCCACTGACACCCTGTGCT
Source organism: Chionomys nivalis (assembly GCF_950005125.1). Lineage (NCBI taxonomy): Eukaryota > Metazoa > Chordata > Mammalia > Rodentia > Cricetidae > Chionomys > Chionomys nivalis. Next base: position 39,726,807 of record NC_080096.1, on the reverse strand, counting down.
AGACTCAGGGTCTGGTCTTAGGGAACTGGGGTGAGCATACGGTCACAATGTCCTTCAACAAACTGAGAGGCACATGGTGCTTCGTAGAGAAGATGGCCGAGGTGGCCACTGTCGGGGAAGCGCTCCAGAGGACATGATGTCTGGGATGACCTTGTTACAGTGGAGAGAAAGCAGGGAATGGTGGAGAGGAGGTGGCTGGAGCAGGCGAGGAGACAGGAAGGCCAGCCCCAAATGGCCTTCTCTTGTATGGGCACGGCACTCGCCACCTAAGGTCAGGCACTCTACAGTGAGGTGCTCAGTTATCTGGTCAGCACTGGGGTTCAACAGTGCCAACCTAGATGTTGATGTGGAAGCCAGGTGAGGTGCTTAGGTGGCCCTCCTCTTCATCAGGAGCCTGGCGGTCAAGGCCTTCCTTCCCCCACTCCTGCAGATTGAAACGGGCTGGGAGTCAGGCAGCTCCCTACCATCTCGATAAGCTAATGTTTGTAATCACTTCAATCTCTTGATCCCCAATCCCTGGGCACTCAGGAGTGAACCAGATGGCCTGAGGGGGGTGTGGGCCTCTGGGCTCCCACCCTCCCGGGGACCTTTCACTGACCTTAGGTACTCCTAAGAGCAGCCAGCTAAGCCTGGACCGGGACAGACAACACAGCATTGTCCTCACCCTAAGTCAGGAGGAATAGCTGAGGTCATCGCTATGGAATCTACGACTCCATCTGTAAGCCTTGGTCTAGCAGCCCAGCAGATGTCATCTGGACTCTATTTGGTTACTTCCTTAGTCGGCAGGCTCACTACCACAAATCTATAGCTGTAACTATGGACAAGTAAGAGCTCTGAGAACTGAACTGAGACAGGATCACATGGGCTGGCTCACACAACAGTCATCTTCCCCAACTGGGCCTGAGACCAGGACCTGACCTATTACCAAGAGACACTGGAGAGAGGGGTCAGGAACCCCTATTCCAGTCTTGATTCTAGAACTTACTTCTTGAGTAGCCTAGCCTCTCTCCAGCCTGAGCTCCATTGTCCTTATGTGCAGTTGCCCCAGACTGCCCAATATGACAGCCCCTAGCCTAGCAAGCACCTGAAGTGCAGCCAGTACATAAATACTGATTCACCCACTAATTTTAATTAAAATGGAAAGCCTGAGCAGCATAAAAATTTCGCATGGATTATGCGTGGCAGTGGTTGGGTATCCTGGGTTAAAGTATTATTAAACAGACTCCATAGTTCCTTTTAATTTTTTTTTATTGGAGATAGAGCTTCACTATGTGACCTGGGCTGACTTTGCCTCTCTGAACTTTTCTAAACTAACTAAGGGGCTCAGGGGCACAGACCTATAATTCTAGCACTTGGAAGGTGGAGAAAGGGGATTGCGGAGATTAAGGCCAGTCTCTCAAAATAAAATAAATAAATAAATAAAAAAAAGATAACTATTAGCAAATCTAAATGACGAATGGGTCTGACCTGGGGACTCCTCAGGGTGCCACTGACTTACAAGGCTGTTGAGTTGTGGAATGAGGCAGACAGTCAAGTCTTTGGGGAGCTGAAAAGCTCCTGGCACACTGTAGCTTCCATGACTGTCAGGCAGAAAGCCTGGGGCTGTGCCTTCAACCACACAAGACGTACTTGTTCTGGACATAAGAGAGAATATGGAGAAACAGGAAAAACAACAACAAAAAATGACAGTGGCCCCTCCCCCTCCACAGTCTGCTGCTCTCTTTATTCAGTTACATGCACTAGCGAGCGAGCAAGCCAGCAAGCCAGCGAGCGAGCGAGCATCCACAAGGCTTAACACCCTCCCAAGTTCCAAAGCAGAGGTTCTCAACCTGTAGGTCACAACCCCTTTGGGCCAAAAAACCTTTTCACAGGGATCGTATATCAGATAGCTATCATATCAGATGTTTACATTATGATTCATAACAGTAGCAAAATTACACTTAAGAAGATGCAATGAAAATAATTTTATGGTTGGGGTCACCGCAGCATGAGGAACTGGATTAAAGGGTCAGCATCAGGGAGGTTGAGAAACACTGTCCTAAACTCTCAGTTCTAAAGAAACTCACCAGCAGGAGGAACCCCAAATACCAAATAGTAGACGTTTCCACCCCATTCCGGTGCCCACCTGTATAAGGAGTGCCGCCGCCCTCACCCAGGGTCTGTGTTCTCCTGGCACTCTCCTGCCAGTCTTGGTGGTCACTGCCGGCCTGGGGAGCTGCCTACTCTCTCGGCTCTCATTCTGTCTTTTCAGACAACGGTGCTCTCTGGAGTTGGGCCACAGTGCCCTCAAGCTCCAACTACATTTGCATTTCCCCTCTGCCTCCCACAGCTAGGTGTCCAAGTTGGTACCACCTCACTGGGCCCCTTCCTCAGGAGCCGTGGTCCTAAGGAGATCTGATTCTCATCATGCCCCATCCACAATCCTTCGAGCTATAAGTCTGGGCTGCAAGTCAGAGAGGGGTCTGTTTCCCGAGACGCTCTGGGCTCCCTGAAGCTGAATCTCCTTTCCACTTCACTTCTCACTTCGGTAGTCTTTCCAGGGGTAGATCTGTCCCTGACGGTGGCTACCCAGCACAGCTAGACACAAATATCTTTTCATCTCGAGTTCCAAATGTTGCCTCTGCCCATTTCAGTGGCTTCAGGGGATTCACAGTTTATCTCAGAACCTTCAATCCTGAGAATCTTTTGTTCTGTCCTCTGTCTCCCTAGGCAGAAATTGTTAAGACAAAGTACCTGGGAAGCAATGGTTGCTCCCTCTCCTCAGCACCCCTTGGTGCCCCCGAGTCCCATTGGCTCACCATTCAAGGCCACCTACCACACCTCACACAGAACCTGAGCTACCTCCCTGAGCAGCCCAGTGTCCCCACACTTTAAAATCTCCTGATGCCTTCTGCCATCCACTCCGTTGGCCCCATCTCTAAATCCTCCCCGTCTTGGAGGAAATGGCTCCGATACTGCCACCTCCAGGAAGCCCTTCCCTACTGTCTTAGCTGGTGCTCTCTCTCCCTAATAGAAATCACCCTCCATTGTCACCTTCCTTATTGTGCAGCTCTGTGTCCCCTTGTGTCCTGGTGTTCTTGTCTGCCATTTCCCTGCTTCCCGTCAGAGTAACAGGGACAGGATCCAGACACTAAATCAGACGGGCCCACAGCTGGCCTGAGGTCTGGTCCAGCAGGGCACTAGTGTGGGAGAATTGGGGCCGATCCTCTCTCAGGGTCTGGCTTCCCTATGGCCCACAGCAGGTGGGCTTCACCACAGTTCTGCTGAGGGAAGGCAGAGGTAATCTTCCTTGGATAATGGTCCCAGAGCCTCGTTTCCTCTGCTGACAATCCCATTACTGGCCTTTGCGATTTATGCCTGAGACCAACCCTAAGCCCATCACTAGCATATGGCGTCCTGGCAGAGGCGGAGAAATGAGATTGTGCAGCACTTCCTTCTTTGCTTCCTTCTTTGCTTCCTTCTTTGCTTCCTTCTTTGCTTCCTTCTTTGCTTCCTTCTTTGCTTCCTTCTTTGCTTCCTTCCTTCCTTCCTTCCTTCCTTCCTCCCTGCCTTCCTGCCTCCCTGCCTCCCTCCCTCCCTGCCTGCCTGTCCTGGAGCCATACTCTGGGACAACCTTGTGTCCCCAGCCTATCCTGTCAGGGGCACCTTATAACAACTCAAAGAAATAGGGTGGGTACAGAAGAAAGCACAGGGACCAGGAGAGGGGGCTAGGCATCATGAGAGGCCTCCAGGAGGAGGGACCTTTGCCCTGGGCTTACTGGGAGGAACAATTCATGCCTACAGCCAAGCAGAACTGCCCAGGTCTCAGGGATAGGCCCTGTTCTACGGGGTGGGCGCTAGCTGCTGCTGGCTATCAGGCTGACACGGAGGAGAACATGAGGAATGGGGCGGATTATCTGCTCTTGTTTACATGATTAGAACCAGACAAATACTTCCTTTATCTGAAAGAACGAAAGGGCTTTGGAGGAAAATCCTTTTGGCAGCGAAACAAAGTGCAAACATTTCCATAATTAATCTCTCGACTCCCTCCCCCAAAGCAGAGACACCTTCAGCACTGGCCAGGCAAGGGGGTGGTCTGGATCAGGTGCACTTTGGAGGATACGCCTCTGTGTCCTCATGTGGAGAGGGGGATCTGGGACCCCCTCGACAGAAGGAAGACTGACTTGTTAGCGGTCGCTTGGCCAGCCTGCAGGCTAGGTCCCTGTCTCTCCCTCACTCATTAGCTCCTTCAGGAAGTCTGTAGTGGCCTCTAGGTCCTTACTCATGCCATCAGCCAGTGCTATGGGCATTGGGGACCCAAAGAGAAGTCAGACATGTCCTTTTCATGGGCATTCAGTCTTGTGATTGCATTAGGCAGGTAAGTACATCGTGACAACCAGGTCATGAGAGAAGAGGCTGAGGGAGCCCCAGGACAGACCCCTACCATTGGCCGTGTGAAAGGACTTTGTTGTGGAAGTGACATGGCCTGGTCCTGTCTCGTGAGGAGTTGGGCAAGTAAAAGGGGCTTCTGTGAGGCGTCATGCAGTGGGAACAGCGTGAGTAAGGGTCTGGAGGTGTCGTGGACTGGACTGGAGACCCAGGTTTCAGAGAGAGAGAGAAAGAGAGAGAGAACAGAGCAAGGGAGGTTCGGAGCCTCGTGACCGGAAGTCCCAGAGGGAGACTTCCTAAAGCACATGATGGCACAGGGCTCAGTGAACGGGACCCCAGTGAGCACACCAGAGTCTATGGCCAAAGTCTTGTGCCTCTCACGAACCTGACCCACCTTACCTTCCAGCTTGATGTCCGGCCTTGCCTCCCTGGATGCCAAGACCTCCAGCCGCCTGGGCATCCTCACTGTGGCATACTACCTGTGGACAACCTTTCTGGCTGTAGTCGTGGGCATCATCATGGTCTCCATTATCCACCCTGGCGGTGCAGCACAGAAGGAGATAACCGAGCAGAGTGGGAAGCCAGTCATGAGCTCAGCTGATGCCCTGCTGGACCTTGTCCGGTAATGCTCCATCCATATGCTCTTGGAATCCCCAGGCCTGGCACAGGTCCCCTGAGTGGCCTCCAGAGGGTACACAGAGTATGGGACTCAGGCCAGCTCTTTATTATATGTGGCAACATGGAGTAGGATGAGCCTTGTGACCCTCAAGTACACGGACATGGGTGGTGAACACTCTCTGTCCCCTGCTCTCGGCCTGCCTGCTAGGCTCTGCTCTGCCACTTCCATGGGGTTGGGAGCAGGTGAGGGACACAAGGCTGAGAAGGGCTGTGAGCTGACTGATCCCACAGCTGTTGTACCACCCAGCCTGCAAGGCAGGAGGCCAGTAGTTATGATCCCTCCTTTCCTCTATTGGCCTCTTTGCCCTAAATGAGAAAACAAGACCCAAAGAAGCCATGTGGCTTTCCCAGTCTATCTAGCAGGGAGGGGAGGCACCAGGACTCCATCCAGGCTGCCTGGCACTCAGGACAGTGCCTTTGTGGAGCCACTTCAGCTCCATGGACCTGAGCCTGCTCCCTGCCTGTCAATTACCCTCCTGGCCCTCACCAGTGCCAGCCCTGGGCCCAGGCCTGGATCAGGAGGCTCAGTCTCCACCCTGCCATACTCTAGAGGAGTCGCTCTCTCAGGAGAGAGAGACTATGGCATGCAGGCTCACTTTAAACAGCCACAGGAAGCAAGTTCGATTTATTTCTGCAGTGGTGATGATCCAGCCCAGGGTCTTCTACATGCTGGGCAAATGCTCTGCGGTTGAACACAGCCCGTGCCCAAATTATAACTTTCAAACACAGGAGTGTCATAGTCCAATGTAGAAGGCTCCCCCTGCCCCGGCCCCGCCACCAGAGAGGCTACAAACCAGAGTTGAGCAGGGCAGGAGAGGAAGCAGGACTGCGATGGCACAGGGTGATGGTCATTGGGTGGGGTTGGGAAGACTGGCATGGTTAGCAGGAACACCATCAGGAGCCCGGAGCATGAGAGAGTAAGGGTGGAGAGGAGGGTGCTGCTGGCTGTGGCCCAAGCACCTGAGTGGATAACATGTGGTAACCAAGCCAGAGGAAGGTTCTGGAGCAGGCTCAAAGATGGAGAATTTGAAGTTAAGGAAAAGCACGTGGCCCTGAGGATGGGGGGTTTAGCTCAGGACATAGGAGTGTGTCAGTGCTGGACAGGCCCTGCACACACATCGTACTGGAAATGATCCGTGTCTTAGGGTTTTATTGCTGTGAAGAGACACCATGACTACAGCAACTCTTACACAGTTAACTGGGCTGGCTTCCAGTTTTAGAGGTTTAGTCGGTTATCATCATAGTGGGAAGCATGGTGGCATGCAGGCAGACACGGTGCTGGCAGGGTAACTGAGAGTTTTAGATCTGGATGGACAGAGAGCAGGAAAAGAGAGTGACACAGGGCCTGGCTTAAGCTTCTAAAACCTCAGAGTCCACCCCCCAGTGACACACTTCCTCCAATTAGGCGACACCTACTCCAACAAGGCCACATGTCCTAATCCTTTCAAATAATGCCATTCCCTATGAGCCTATGGGGACCATTTTCAAACTACCACAGCCTGGCAGACTCCACTGGCTGACTTGCTGCATGGATTCTTCTCACCTTCTAATCAGTCTAAGATATAAGTCCTGGCCTATCTAATACCAAAACCCCAGATTCATCAATTTGACACAAAACTGGTTATGGTTTGGGGAACTGTTGTGGGAAGTTTCTGATTTGTCTGCCCTGACTACTACACTCTAATAGGAGGGTACACAGGGCCCACTTTCCTGGGCATGAGTGGACTGCTGTAGACATTCCCTGGCTGTTTTCTTTCCAGTATGTTCACAGGTTCTAGCCTTCCTAGCACTGGGCTCCCTGCTAAGATAATCCTTATTTCATCTGAGCACACTTACAATGCTCTCTTCACTCAAGATCTCTGCTCAACCCTCTCGGTTAGGGTCCATTCTGTAAGAGCCACGGCTGACACATGGAAAGTATATTTATTTTTGCTGGAAGTGCAAGCCTTTCCCAAAGCCTTTGGAGATGAGTCAGGCACAAGTCTCTCCATTCCTCAAATCCTGGGGGACACAGCAGGGTCTCTGAGTGTTTCTCGTGGATGGGTGCTAGAGAGGAAGATTCTTTCCTCCCCCTTGGGACCCGATGAGAGAGCATCTCTCACTCTCGGTAGGACCGCTGATCCTGTGTGTCAGTCAGTTGCAGCTGTGTAACAAACACCCTGCACAGATGGACTTTAAATGTCAAACTGGGGTCTACAGTCAGCTGGAAGGGTCCGCAGATTCAGACTGAGCCCAGTCAGGGTCTGCAGGAGGTTAGTGGTCTGGATAACAGGGGGCTGGGATGGCTTGACAGAGAGCTGGCTGCTCATTGTCCATGCTTCAAGGCCAGCCCTGTTTTCTCAGAATGATGACATTCCTCATTGTGAGGAGAAGCTGGTCTGGGCATTTTCTTACCATGAAGGTTGAGGAGCTGGAAGTGAAGCATGAAGCTTTTGTAAGCCAGGTGATGAGACATCCCACACCATGGCTTTGAATGTCCCAAGACACCAGTGATGTCCACTTCTGGTTCAACCGGTAAACCTCTAGTGTCAACTCCTGGTTCTAACACACACTTGTCTACGTTATCTCCAAGCTAACATGTCCGAGGAAAAGACCTCAGCCCCACCCACCTCCCTCCACACCGCCCACTCTCCCACTCACCTCCCTCCACACCCTCCGCTCTCCTACCCCCTTATCCCTCCACACCGCTCCATCTCCCACTCACATCCATTCCTCTGTTAGCTCTCCCTTCAGACCCAGGCTCAGACCACGCCTCTCAGTGCCATGCCTGTCATTCTTACCACCACCTTCCATTTGAGTGTCCAGTGTGCTCCCCTGCTTTCTCTCTGCTCCAATCTGATGACTTCTCAGCACAGCAGCTCAGTAACCCATGCCTCCGTGTCCATGGCTCACCCACAAACTGTCCCCTTGGTGTCCATGGCTCACCCACAAACGGTCCCCTCGGTGTCCATGGCTCACTACATGCGGTCTCCTTGGTGCCCATGACTGACTTACAAGCTGTTCCCGCGGTCTCTGTGGTCTCTGTGGCTTGCAGCCATCACAACACCTCTTTCCCTCTCTGTAGCCTCACTCAGAGCCTCAGGGCTCCACTCCTCTCCTGACTCTAGCCACACCAGCCTCATCCAACCTTGTCCCATCCTGTGTGTCCTGTCTTCCTGCTGTCCCCACCTCTCCACCTGGCCTTTTCTGGCAAGTGAGCATAACTCTATTCTGCACAGTGCTGAGGGCTCTGCTCTGGGCCAACTCCCTGCTGTGAAGTTCTTTTATCTTCCCTTGGCTGAGTCTTTCTGCCCAGGCCCTCTCACTTCCTGACACAATGACATCCTCAGATTTCTTTATTTCTTCCTGTCACCCTCCCCGCCCCTGGTGGTGACAGTTTGTCACAGGCCTGTCCTGGAGCATAGAAAAGCATGTAGCTCATAGCCGATGCCTCATGCACAAGGTTGTCACACCGACTGAGCACTTGGGTCCTAAGTTTCCAGAAGAGCCTCTGCCATTCAGGAGAAGCACGTGCCCAGGAGCCCAGAGGACTTGGTCCTCGGCAAATCTGTGGGCTGCCTAGAGCCAACAGGGGCAGGAGGAGACGTGGGAGCGCAGGTGTCCTGGAGGCCAAGGAAAGCGGGATTTTGAGAAGCCTCCTTCTAAGAGCTGTTGTTTCTAGGATTATCCGTCGTTCCTCAGACCCTATGATTCAAGACAGCTTTCCCACCGGGTGGCAAAAACAGCTGATGTGTGGCGAGCCCAGCCCTCCCCACTTGCCTTCCCCTGCTGAGGGCTGCCAGGCTCTGGGTCCCACACATGTGTTAGAGTCAGATGTTCCGGCGTTCGTCTGCTCCTGGTGGCTTCTCCCGTGATGAAGTCAGTCCTTCTGCCCTGAGGCTCTGGAGAGCTACATGGCTGGGTACCGCTGACACCACATCTTTGTGGGATGGGGAGTTGGGGGCTTGCAGGGAAGGGGACATGCTTCCTGGGTGCTGAACCACCACCTTCGATACATGAGGTCTTACCTCCTTTCCTGCCCACCAGAAGCCACCGTGACCTTGAGTAGGTGGGTCTCTTTCCAGGGCCCCTTCTGCTCTATAACTGCACACACAAGGCCCACAGCCAGCAAGCACAAGCTTCTGGGGATGAGTAATGGGGCCACATTGGAAGAGCTCAACCTCAAACACTGTAAATGCCAGGTCTGGGTTGGCTTTCAGACCTCAAACATGGAATGCCGGGCCTGGGGTGGAGCTCAGTGGCAGGGTACAGGTATCTAGGTTTAATGAGGTTCTAGGTTTAATTCCTACCACCAAAAATAAGAACTGGAGAAGTTGGAAAGGGTGAACTGGAGCAGAGAGGGTAGCCAGGAGGCACAGGATGTCAGGAGGCAGCCCACCTTCAAGTCTCAGAACTGGAGGAACAAGTATGAGTGCCCCCATCAGGACCAACCACCATCCCCAAGAGTCAGAGGAGGAAGGCACACGGACATGGCTCTCTGGAGCTCTGGGAGGAAATGAGGGGCCCAGAGCAGGCATCTGCTAAATGCTGCTGTCAGAACAAGAACATGTGTGACCAGGACGGAGACCCTGGGGACACAAGTGACAACGTGAAAAGTCCGAAAGACAAAAGACTAGTCACACAGACACAGCCCTGGGGCTCGCCGCTAAGAAAGCGAAGATGTGTGCTCTTGTCTCAAAGATGATTTCAGATTACTGCAGACCGAGTCCCTAGCTGACCTGCCAAGTCATTAATTCATTTCCCAGGGCCCCAAGTCAGTGCCCTGACGTTGGCTCCCAGTGCGGCCTCGGGACGTCTGAGCAGAGTGCTAATCAGAGCTGGCTGGTCCTTTTCCCACCTTATTAAAACACCACAGAGATTAAGTAATAACTTGGCTCCACTTGGGGCTCCCTGTTAGCATCCTGAAGGCTGGATGAACCTCACAGGGGCTGCTCTTGAAAAGGAGCAATTCCTACCTTCGGGCCTTGGTGGGGGTCACAGGTTGGGAGTGTGTTTGGAACCATCTCAGTGGGAACTTAAGACCAGCAGATAGGATGGCAGCCTCGGCAGGGAGCCCAGGCCAGCTCCTGGGAGTTGCAGGTGTGGTAGTTCATATCCTCAGCCACATTCTGTCTATGCTTTAGGTAGCTGCTACCAGGCACAAGCCTCATGGGATAAAGAAAGGGTTTTCCTGTAAGAGTTCAAAACCAACAGAAAATGGGCATTTCCCCAATTAACAGTCAAAAGTACGCTTTTGTTTTTGTTTTGTTGTTGGCGGTGGTGGTAATGGTGGTGGGTTTTTGTTGTTTCTACTGTTGTTTGTTTTGTTTTCTGAGACAGGGTTTCACTCTGTAGACCAGGCTGGCCTCTAATTCAGAGAGATCTACCTGCCTCTGCATGTATCCCAATTGCTGAGATTAAAGGCGTGCACCACCACCCGAAAGTACAGGTCTTAACTGGGTCTGTCAGTTGACCAAGATGAGTCTGTATCTCAGCTGAGACCTGCACTGGCTGCTTGTTAAGAGAGTCCCAAGGCCCCGGGGGCTTCGCTGAGGGAAAGCTTCTTCTTAGAAGTGGGCCGTTCCTTATGCCCAGGATCTCAACTTGGCCGCCTGTGTTCTTGGTTGTGTTTAGCTCCTGGATCTCATCATCATTATGTTTCATGGTCCAAGAAGGCGGTTCATCTGTATTCCTGGAAGAGTGAAGAAAATTGGAGGAAAGGACACAAGGGTTCTAGACCAGTGGTTCTCAGCCTGTGGATCGCTAGTCCTTTGGCAAACCTCTATCTCTAAAAATATTTCTTTACGATGCATCAGAGTAGCAAAATGACAGTTACGAAGTAGCAATGAAATAATTTTATGGTTGGGGATCACCACAACATGAGGAACTGTATTAGAGGGTCACAGCATTTGGAAGGTTGAGAGCCCCTGTCCTAGACCAAAGTCATTCTTTAGGGATGGGGTTTAGTGACTTCCTCTCTAGGATGGGAATCAGGGTTTGATGGACAGGCCCCATGGATCTGTCACCCTAACAGGCCTACGTAAGCAAGGAAAGGAGAACACGCCCGGGTGGCAGCTAACCTGCTCTGCCATGGCCCCCCTTGCAAAGTGACCTCAAGCTAAAAGAAGTCTCGAATAAATGTACACTCTTGGCTTTTAGTTCTTTCTGGGCTAGAGTCTTTAAGGCTGACCACCTTCTAAGTTCCTTGAGCCTCCTGGGGCTCTTGACCAAGATTTTCACACTGTTAGGCAATCAGTGCAATCTGACGGCAGACATTAGCTTCCAACTCAAAGGGATCCCAGCTCCTGACCTCTGCTTCTCCCCTCCCTGGTGACAAAACTGAGACCCCTGGGGGCCTCTGCCTGGATAGCTCCTCCCCCACCTCCTCTGGCCAGATGTGTCCATGAAGCCTGAATCTTAAAGGCAGGTGTACAAACACTGCAGCCTCCGCTTCTGGCCACAGCCCCTGGGGAGGAGGCTTAGGAAACGAAGCACACTCATGTCCACATGCACAGTTTCACTCATGTGTGAGCTGAATCTGCAAAGAGGAGAATTGCCAAGCAAGCGAGCCAGGCAGACAGTGTTGGGTGGCAGGGGTGGGGGGGCAGTATCACAGCCATCACAGCCCATTCTGGGAAACCTGAACGAGAGGCTGTTAGCATCTCCAGCCTGAACCTTCCTAGAAGGGGCCTGGAGGGCAGAGGTGGGAGTGTCTTGATAAATCACAGCAGGGACCACCTGAAGGCACCCACTTCCCTCACCTCCCCAGTGTGCACTACCATTGTACAGAACTTTTTTAAAAAATGGTTTTGGCGATTTGCGTATCTTCTTTTGTGAAGTGAATTGCTGGGTATATCTTCCTGTCTTTGTCTATTGAAGTGTTACTGTCTTGTGACCCGTTTGTTTAAGCAGCAAATATTTTCAGAGTGCCTACTATGTGTCGGGCTCTCTTCTGGGGACAAAGAAAAAAAAAATGCCCTGCCATCTAGGGATCTGAGCTCTTGTGAGAGGGGACAGCTGGTGAAGACCGGGACCGCAGGGATTGTTGAAAATGTTTTAGATTCTGGATGATAACTTTGGCCATTGAGATGCCCCACCTTATCTAGCATTTATTTTAAAATTTCATTTGCATTGTAACCTTAGTAGGCATCTTGTTTATTCCCCAGATTGTCATTTTGGTATAATTTTTAGGTTTTCAGAAGGTAGCAAAGAAAAGAAATCCTACCTACCCTTACCAGTGACCCAGACGTTAGCATCTTCTGTAAACTAAGGAGTGGATTTGGGCCACCTTGAACTACAGTATAGACCTGGTCTGCTCGGTCTTTTGGGGCAAGGGCTCAGGCAGCCCAGACGGGTTTTGAACTCCTGATCTTCCTGTGTCCACCACTCCAGTGCTTGGGCTGCAGGCTTGTGCCGCCATTCCAGTTTGGATATCACTAATTTTTCCATTAATACCCTTTTCTGTGCCGGGATCCAAGCCAGGATGGCAGAGTGCACTGAGAATTTCTTCTTTTCAATGAGTAAAATCAGTTGAGCTGTCTGTCCACTTGGTTCTTAGTAGGTCCTTCCATGTTCAGGAGGTTATAAAATCTTAACCTACTGTCCTCTAGATTTTTACTGTTTCATTTGGAAAAAGTATGTCTTGAAGTCAAGTGGAATTTGTTTTGGTGGAAGACATTAAATAACAGAGTGAACAACTTTTCAGAGTGGCTGGTCGGCTATTCGGTTCTAATAGTGAATCCTTTAACTCCTCACTGGCTTATGAAACAGCTTTCCCAAATATGAAGTACTTGTTGGTCGGACACAGTAGCATACGCCTGTAATCTGAGCGCTTGGGAGGATGGCAGGTTTGGGGGTAGCCTGGGGTATATGGTGAGACCAAGTCTATAGTTGGATAGGTAAATAGGTAGATGATAGATAGATAGATAGATAGATAGATAGATAGATAGATAGATAGATAATGATAGGTAGATGGTTAGATAGATGATAGGTAGATAGATAAATGATAATTAGATAAATAGATATAGATAGATGATAGATAGATAGATAGATAGATAGATAGATAGATAGATAGATAGATGATGGATGATAGATAGATAGATAGATAGATAGATAGATAGATAGATAGATGATGGATGATAGATAGATAGATAGATAGATAGATAGATAGACCGACAAGCCAGATCATCAGGTGCTTGCCATACAAGCCTGATAACCTGTTTGATTCCTAGAACCCACATAAAGGTAAAAGGAGAGAACTGACTCCTAAAAACTGTTCTCTGACCTCCACACATGCCATGATACTCTCACACACACACGCCACCACCACCACAACAACAACAATGCCAAACTGACAACAGAAATGAAATGCTTAGCCACTGAGGTTCTACTCTGTGCTCCGGGCTCTATGGTGTGGGTTGCCGTATTGTTGTGTGTGTAGTGCATTTGACAACAATTATACTTGTCTAGTATATTTTCATATCTGGAAGGACAAGAGCCCCTCTACCTTCAGCCTTAAAATAAATATTAATAAGACACAGTCAGCTCTCCACTGGTGTGAGTATTGTGTCTACAGAGTCAACCAACTGCCGGTCAAAACTTTTAGGGAGCACAGTGAATGTGCATGGACCGTGCTGTTTTCTTGTCATTGTCCCATCCAGGGAGCACAGCAGCTCCTCCCACCACACCGCTGGCTCCAGGCATGCAGTGCCAGAGATGATTGACAGCCCGGCAGGATGTACATGTGCACGGGCCATTCACACGCTGTGCCGCCTTAATGTCTCCTAACACAACATCCTCAAACTGGGGCCCTGGGGAGGCTCTCGGGTCAATCTCTGAACCAAAGAGGGGATGGCCATGACGGGTTCATTTGTGTGTCCAGTCTGAGTCAGGCCCACACACAGATCAAGGTCGTCGAGGATAGAGGGGAAGGCAGGTAGGTGAGGTGACACACGTCTTTAGTCCCAGCATTTGGGAGGCCGAGACAGGTGGATCTTTATGAGTTTGAGGCCAGTCTGGTCTACAGAGTAAGATCCAGACCAGCCACATACTGAGACCCTGTCTCATAAACAAACAAAAGGACAGAGGGGACAAATGGAGACTTGCCTTTCAGACACCGTCTCATAGGAGGATGAACATCTATGAGTTTCCAACACACAGGACTGCCCAGGAGTCAGACGCTTAGCGAGGGAGAATGTGCAGATTTGCCCAGCAGTTAAGCAGCCAGGGAAGCAGGGATGCCAGGGCGGGTTCTGACCCCCAGAGGCCTCCTGTCCTGGCACTGGAAATCCTAACTTGCTGCCCACTCTTCTCTTCCCAGGAACATGTTCCCGGCCAACCTGGTAGAGGCCACATTCAAACAGGTAAGCAGAGCCGGGCTATGGAGGGGAGGGGCGGGAGGCAAAGAGAAGCCTGGCTACAGAGAGGAGAGGAAAGAGGGGTTGAAAGTGACAGGCTGGCAGCCTTCCTGCCTTACACAGGTGGATGCCGGGGGGTTGGGGGGATATGGGTAGAATCCATATCTTAGCCCGACCCACAGCCACACCCCATCCTGGGTTCAAGTCACTCACAAAAACTCTGTGTGGCAGAAGAGAGCCTTGGCTGAGCATCTGACTCAGCACACTGGGGTTTGTATTCGCTCTCCCAATCACCCTTACAAGTGTCCACACTAAGATAAGGCCAGCCCATTCTCTGGATGGGAAAACTGAGGCTCAGAGGTAGACCATTGCTTGAGATTATACCACTAGTCAGGAACAAAAGAGTGGGTGAATTCAGGTCAGGCTGACTTCTAAACCCTCTTTCTTTCTGAAAACAGTCTCCCCATAAGAATAATAACATTCCCTGTTGGAAATTAGGAAAACATTAAAATACATCAAGCAGGCCCTGGGGAATGTGGATCAGTAGTTGGTAGAGTGTTTTTCCTTGCATGTGCAAAGCCCTGGCTGGGTTTGAGTTCCAACACTGCATAAGCAAGGTTTGATAATATACTTGTAATCCTCGGAACTCGGGGAAGTTGGGGCAGCCTAAGCAATATGAGACTCTGTCTAAAAAAATAATAATAATAAAAATATACAAAGCCCACTGTTAAGTAAAAAACAATCAGAAAGAGGCAGCTCCGCTGGCTCAAGAAATCCAATTAGGTCAAATCAAACCAAATCAAAATGCCCATCGTTTTATTAAGAATGACGCTCTCAGGTGGCCAAGCACATGGTGGGGAAACGGAAAAGCAGGGAGCCCATGCGGACCTGAAAAACATGTGTTTCTCCCCTGGAAGCCCACTTAAATACCCTGTGGGAGTATTCATACTGGGATTTGGAGTCCAGAGCAATGAAACTCCCAGGCCAGGGGTGGATGCCAGGAGCTGGAGGCTATACTCCCAACTTAACACCCACCTTCAGTTAGCACATGAAAATCTCCGCTGGGTCTGAGATCTAGAAACAGTGAATGCAGATGGCTTGCTTCTCTAGATTTTGTTTAAATTGACATTGGGATCTTCAGGCATCCAGTTTGCATCTTATGTCCCCCACCCCACTCCTACCATGTCATGAACATCCCCAGGTAGGTCTCCCTTGTTTAGTGTCTGTCCTCTCCATGTCATGCAGGGTGTTCCCAAGCATCTGGCCATCACTCTGGCTCCTTTCCCGATCTCTACCCCTCTCCTGTCTGCCAAGTGCCAGATCAACCCAGCTAGTGCTTTCCCAAATCCTTCGCACGACCAAGCTGAGTGCTGGTCTGGGGCCACAAAGCAGGTGGCTTAAGAGCCTGGAAGGGGACCCTAAAGGAAACTGTGAAGCTGATGCAAGTCACCGACATCTTAATCGTCATCCGTGAACACAGTCACCGCGAGACGGGGCCCTGAAAGCTAGGCGGGGCATTCTACCCTAGTGGTGGTGAATTATCGGTGGTTACAGTTGTGTGTTCCTCTATTTTATAATCTTTTCCTTTCGGCAAACTACTCATCTTTCCAGACCCAAGTCAAATACCGCCCATTTGTTAATCGCTCTCTTCCCCAAGGCCCTGAGCTGATAAGTGTCTGGTTCAGTTCAGTGTGTGCTGATGTTGGTAGCAGTAAACCTCGCGTGGGCTTTCCACATGCCAGGAGCTGCTTCGTCCATTGAAGGAGATGCAATTGTGGTCCCCTTTTATAGGTTAGGGACATGAAGCCAGGCACTTTTGGTCCATATATTTCCTGAATTGAATACATTTATGAAAATTTCCTTCCCCAAGAAGCCCTATAGTCTTGAAGGGACAGCTGTCCCCTTGTTTGGGCTCCTAGAATCTGAGGAATGAGGGAGTGAATCCTAGGAATGTCCTGCTGAGCAGAGGAGGACTTTGGGTCTCATCAACTAGGCCCAGGGCCTAGGAGCTTTCTCTGAGGATGTTCTGGATCTTTCGAATGGAGAGCAGGGCTTCAGGCTGTCGGGTGTATGTGAAGCGGGAAGACACGTGACAAAGCTGGCAGAGAAGGAGGTAGATGGGTGGAGGGCATCAGGTGACACAGAGCTGGAGGGAGCTGCAGTCAGTGTGTCCCTGCATCCGGGCTCACCAGGCTCTCCCTCGACAGTCCATTGACGCCCACATAACACGAGTGCATACAATGTACCTTCAAGATGTTTCCTGTAATGACATGGTGCTGACTCCCTCTTGGTTGGCATGCTCCCCAACAGTACCGCACCAAGACCACTCCCGTTATCAAGTCTCCAAAGGGGACTTCAGGGGAGGCCCCACCTCAGCGGATCCTCATCTACGGGGTCCAGGAAGACAACGGCTCCCGCGTGCAGAACTTCGCCCTGGACCTGACTCCCCCGCCTGAGATTGTCTATAAGTCCGAGCCGGGCACCAGCGATGGCATGAATGTGCTAGGCATTGTCATCTTCTCGGCCACCATGGGTATGTATGTGCTGTGACCGCTCCCGGGAGTGCCCCTTCCATCTTCCAGCTCCCTCTTTCCTGCTCTACCTAAGTGATTTTATTTATTTAAGCCACTAAGAGCATGGCTTGGGGGGGTCCTTCAAAGGCATGTGCCTTTTTTTGTGGTGGTGGTGGGGGTAGTTTTATATTCTTAGCTTTGCTCGTGTTTTGTTTTTGAACTTTTTCTTTTGAAATTTTCATAAATGTATACAATGAATATAGTTTGAGGGTTCTGGGGGATCTGGGGGGTGGAGGTAATGTCTCATGTGTCCTGTGAAGGCTTCAAACTCACTTTGTAGCCGAGGACGGCCTTGAACTCCTGACCTAGTGCCTCCGTCTGCCAAGTGGGATCATAAGTGTAAGCCTACCCAGTCTACATTCTCGCTCTTAAAGAGCCCCCTAAATTGTATAGCTTCAGATTTCATGATCTTCTGCCATAAATGCTGCCCACCACCACCATTTCCCCACACAGGACCCCTTTCTTGGGGAAGCTCCAGCCCTGGATGACTGGAGGTATATTCAGCAGCAACCCTGGCATGGCTGGCTCCTGTTTCCCTGACTGGATTTCATGTTCACATAGCAAGTTCAGCGTACTGTTGTGTACATGAGACATCCGGGCCACGTGCTATCTGACCTCAGGAACACTCCCGACCCAGCTTCTGCCAGCCTGCCTCCGACCCCCCACCCCACCCCCTGCCACCATTACTACAACCCGGGAGTCATCTGGATCCTGCAACATTTGCCTAGAGTCCCCTGCATCTGTGCTCTTGTCCCCTCTGGTATGTCCTTGGGATCAAGAAGCCGATCCTGCTCTACAGGCTGCACCTGGACAGAAGCTAAACGGGGCTTTAGAGGCTGCAGAACTCATAGATGCATCCCAGGCCACTCCGTCTCCCTGCAGTCCTGTGGTCCAGGCCTCTACTCTCCTTAGCCCACTACTCCTGTCCTTTCTCCCTGCCTCCTCTCTCATCCTCACCAAGGTCTTCCTATCCCCCGTCGCCAGACTCAGTCAGGTGCCCAGGTGACGGCTTCTCTGCTCGGGATGCTCCACAGTGAACATCTGAGCCTGTTGCATTAGTCACTATTTGTGTGGAGTGGCACTAAAGCTGGGTTGGATGGCTCAGCATCACCTGCCTGGCGTACAGTCTGTTTGCCTGAGCCTCCGTGGTGCCTAGCAAGGACAGGGCTCGGCGAAACCTGCTAAAGAGATGCTCGGACAATGACTGAGTGTGTAGGCAATGACAGACAGCAAAGCTCCGACTGCCTTGGCCAAAATGCCAGGCACATGAAGGGTTAAAGGCCTGAGACTGGCCCTGGACTCTGTGCTCTCTTCCCCTCCAGCCACAGCCTCTCTGAGGAAAGTAACAGATGAAGGATACCTGGTAGCAGAGCAAAAGAAATGTCTGAGACTCTCAGTGTTCCCTGGGCAGTGTAACTGGGTATTGCCGTGACTTTGTGCTTGTGTGCTCAGTCAGCACTAGTTCACAGTAGTGTGCCCACTCCTACGAGCACACTTAGTGTGCCCACTCCTGTGAGAGCCTGAGAGTGCCCTCACTTTTGTCTATCCGTAGCACTATGTGAAGCTGCCCTAATCAAGGCGCCAGTCCTTCACCCTGTGTCCTTTCTGTTCTTTCCTGGTATGGGGACATGGCTGGTACTCAGGCCACCTTGCCTATGGGGTGACTCATTGTCACACCTGTGTCCTATGTACACACCAGATCTAAATTAGCCCAAAGTTCCATCTGGAGATATCCCAGGGAAGGTGAGGAGGGCCAGAAATAGCCAGAAGGCAGACCGAGCTGGAGAGCGTGAGCTTGCTCCTTTGCCAGGATGTCACAGGCCAGATGAGTAGGCCTGGCCCAGGATCACCCCTAGCCCTGGCTTGTCCTGCTTACACAGGCAGGCCTTCATTCACCTCTTCCCCACAAGGTGACAGAGCCCTTCTCTGGAGCCCCACATGCCAAGGTTCCCTCCTGGGCAAGCCACCGAGCTGCTGAGACGCATGAAGAGCTTTGGGGGGGGGGACAGTCTCAGAGTGTGGAGCTCCTCAGAATGGTGACATGGTGATGTTGTCACAGGGCTGACCCCAAGGAGCAGTCTCCCCATGTGTTCTTGTCAAGAGAACTCTGCGCCCATCTGTCCCCGCTTTGCTATCAGCATAACTGCACGATGACCCAGCACACCTGTGACTCTGTGTGACCCTGCAGGCATCATGCTGGGTCGCATGGGTGACAGCGGGACGCCCCTGGTCAGCTTCTGCCAGTGCCTCAATGAGTCCGTCATGAAGATTGTGGCCGTTGCGGGATGGTGAGTTCCCCAGGGAGGGGCCGCAGGGAGGGACCCATCACTAACCCATGCTCAGTGCTCTCTGAGGAGCTCAACAACCTGCACAGGAGGGTCAGCCTGGGCCCGGGAGAGCTAGCTGGGTGTGCGGGGTCCCCAGGGCACCCAAGCCTAGTCTTCTGCCTTCTTGCCTCAGTTGCCCCATGCTGTGGAGTCTGTTTAGCTCAGTTTTTGGAGACCGGTAACCATGCTAGTTAAGAGTTCTGACCTTAGGAGCCTTCTAGTCAGAGGTGCATGCAGAGGGCTGTCTGTGCTCACCTAGATGTGGCATTGCTGGGCTAAAGTGGGATTTGAAGTCCCCAGAGGCACAGATGGAACTAGCAAAGAGGGGCCAGGCTGCCTAGGGTTGGGGTGTAGCGATGTCACAGCTGGGCACCTCAATTACAGACTCACTCGGTTATTGGGAACCATGAAGGGCTTGAGATGAAATCACAAGGTGGCAGGTGGGATGGCCTGTCACCTGCGGCCACTCTGCCACCCCAGGTACTTCCCCTTTGGCATTGTCTTCCTGATCGCGGGAAAGATCCTGGAGATGGATGACCCCAAGGCCGTGGGGAAGAAGCTGGGCTTCTATGCCTTGACTGTGGTATGCGGGTTGGTGGTCCATGGCCTCCTCATCCTGCCCCTGCTCTACTTCCTCATCACCAGGAAGAACCCCATCGTCTTCATCCGTGGAGTCCTCCAGGCTCTGCTGATTGCATTGGCCACCTCCTCCAGGTAGCCCCGGATGAAGAGCTGAGTGGGTTGTGGTAGGCCAAACAGAACTCTCTCTGTCCGTCTGTCCAGCCACCATTCATCTACAGCCACAGAACCACAGGATGTCCCAGGGGTGGGAACAGTGCCATGGTGATATCACCATATGGGGACTTAGTGCTCAAGGCTTGCCTACCCTTAGGCCTTCCTTTGTCCGTGGTCCCAAAGCTTTTCCAGTCTTCATGGAGGGCCCGTCCTTACTCCACAGCCCATGTCTCCTGTCAGGGCAGGCCCCCCGACACCACAGGGCCTCTGTCTGTCTACTCTCTATGGGATGTCCAAGCTGAAAAACTGTTTCAACCTCGGCAGCGTCTCTGGACAGCCAAGGCTGGAGTCACGGTTCTATGAAGCATGCCAGTGTGGTGGCTGTCACTTAGCCTCCTCAGGCCCAAGTGGCCCCGTACTTGGACCGGAATAATCTGTACCTGTACAGGATTGCTTCAGAGGCTGGGATAATCCCCAGGGTGAGAAGGCCAGTAGAACCAGTGAACCTGAGCCTGGCCTTGGGGACTACTTATCACAGCTGAACACAGGGGACCTGTGATAGTCAGAGGAGGGAGGAGGGGCGTACAGCGGTCAGGCATGGTCATCTCGCCCTATGAGGACGTGATATTTTCCTGAGACCAAGTGTACAAGTCCGATGTGGAAGGAGTTGTGGGACCCAAGCCCATCTTTCTGGGTCAAAGGTCTACTACTCCTTACAGCCCTCACCTTTCTTGCCTGGGCCTCAGTCTCTCAGACAGTGCCAAGTTCCAACCCTGTCAGAGGCAGCCTCACCCCTGCAGCAGAAGCCCTTGCTCAGCAATTTGACACGCGGTGTTCTCTAAGCCTGCATGGCTTGCGCTTGCTGTCACCCTGTGGTCTGGGAGTGGTGTATAACAGAAACCAAGGCGCCCGAGGTTACAGGCCTTGCTGAGGGCCCATGGGGGGCTGGACTCAAGGCCCAGGCACTGGGGTACAACCTCCGTGGGGTACCACTATAGACACACTTGGTATCCCTCCCCAGGGAAGATGAAGGAAAAGACCACCCAAAGCCTAGTACACAGTAGTGCTCTTCCTGGGGTCACTCCTAGCGTCTCAAGCTGACCGACATGTATGCCCCACATTTCTGTCAGGGCATCAATGAGCTGACCCTCCTGTAGTGACCTGGAGGAGGGTGGTGGGCAGACACCTGGCCCTCTGCCCGTAGCTCAGCCACACTGCCCATCACCTTCAAGTGCCTCCTGGAGAACAACCATATCGACCGGCGCGTCGCTCGCTTTGTGCTGCCTGTGGGCGCCACCATCAACATGGACGGCACCGCGCTCTACGAGGCTGTGGCTGCCATCTTTATTGCCCAGGTCAACAATTACGAGCTCGACTTCGGCCAGATCATCACTATCAGGTGTGTACTAATGCCATACTCCAGAGGACCCCTGGGTCCGCAAGGACAGGCAGGACAGGCGCTGGGACCAGGATGAGCAGAGGCAAGGGCCAGGCCCGAGGACCAGAGAGGCTTGTGTCAAATGTGAGCTGCTGTCATGGGGGCAAAGCCTGAGGCGGCCTCCTTATAGGCCAGTCCCAGCACCCAGTTCTGACCCAGGCCCAGGGCGAGGCTGGGGTGGAGCGGTGCTAGTAGACCATCAGAATCCGGGTGCCTTTGCCCCACAGCACAGTTTCCTAGCTTATTCCAATTCCCCCAAGAACGGGGATGTGAACCCATGGGCCGAAGACTGTGAGCAGATACGTTTCTCTGGGAACCCCCGGCGTGATACTCATGGCAGTCCCCATGCCTTGGCCGGCCCTGAGGCCCTAGAATTCTGGTCTAGGAACCAGGGCTGCCACACCCTTCCCCCTCTGCAGCATCACAGCCACTGCGGCCAGCATCGGGGCGGCTGGCATCCCCCAGGCAGGGCTCGTCACCATGGTCATTGTGCTCACCTCTGTGGGACTACCCACCGATGACATCAATCTCATCATCGCCGTGGACTGGGCCCTGTGAGTGCTTTGTTCCATCCCTACCCAGCCCTACCCTTGCTGAGATGGGAAGGAAGGGGACTGGGGTGCCCCAACAATCCACACCAGCTCGGTTGTGTGGCTTAGGGTCCCAGAGTTCAAAAGTCAAGACAGAGTCCCCTTGAATTCCCTAAAGACATTCTAGATAGTGACCCCAAGTCTGGCCTCTCTTCACTGGGCCTGTGTTCATGAAGAGGCCTCCTCAGCTGCTTAGGCACCACTGAGGGTGGGTTGGGTGCTTCCCTGTCTGCAGCCACTGCCCGAGCTTCTGTGCCGTGGCCTCACTTTCCAGTTGAGCGTGGCCCTCTACCACTTCCTTGTTGAGGTTGTTGTGGCTCACCCCCCACCTTGGCTTGCCAGGGACCGCTTCCGTACCATGATTAACGTGCTGGGTGACGCACTGGCAGCGGGGATCATGGCCCACATCTGCCGGAAGGATTTTGCTCAGAACATGGGCACTGAGGTGAGAGCAGCGTCCCCCCAGGATGCCTCGAAGAGATGGAGTCAGGGGGAATACAGATTTCATGATGGACCTGACAGAGTGCCCAGATGTAGCCAGTGAAGCAGGAAAAAAACCCAGCCCATCTTCCCTCTGAGAAACCCAATCCCTCACGCAGGACGCTGTGAGGCTGCTGGGAACTGTCTGGTATTCAGGGTTGCTGGTGTGTGCAGTTGACTGTACCCACTTCCCTGGAAGGATGCTAAAGTTCAGGCGGAGGGGCTACTGTTCCCCAACTGGATTCTGGGGAGCAAGTCCTTCATCTACCAAAACAGGAGACAGGAGGCAAGGCAGCTTGCAAACTGGTACCCAGAAAGGCCTCAGCCCTGCCAAGGCTACCCACCCGTGTTTATAGGAAAGTCCCTTTCAGTGGCTCCCAGTTCCTGAGACTGTTCAGCACTATGCACCCTCGTCCCTCCTCGTGCTAACAAGGCTCGCTTCCTCTCCAGACACTGCTACCCTGCGAGACCAAGCCGGTGACACTGCAGGAGATTGTGGCGGCCCAGCAGAACGGCTGTGTGAAGAGTGTGGCCGAGGCCTCGGAACTAACCCTCGGCCCCATGTGCCCCCACCACATCCCAGTCCAGGTAGAGCAGGATGAGGAACTGGCCACGACCAGCCTAGACCACTGCACCATTGAGATTAGCGAGCTGGAGACCAATGTGTGAGCTCCCAGGGCTGCAGAGCCAGCCAGACCCTAGGGTCTGGGCTAAGGCACTGAACTCAAAAGACACCTGAGAAGTTGGCGAAGCCCAGCTCAAGTTCCACCCTGACAGGCTAGTCAGCCATTGGTGAGAAATTGTCTCAGAAAAGAGACGACAACATGCAGGAGACCAGCCAGCAACTACGGGTTTGTGTGGCCCAAGACCTAGCTATGACAGTTTCTACTGCATGAGCTCACAGAAGCACCTGGCAGGGAGGGGTCTTTGCCTCTAACTCATGGAGGAATAGTTTTGGGGTCTGAGAGCTACAACCACTCACTGAAAGCAACACCAGATGTTAACTCACGTCTCTGGAGCCTCGGCTACTCCCATCTAGTGGACAAAGCAGCCTGCAAGGACCAGCAAAAGAGGCTCTGCCCTCTCCAGTGTCCCCACAGCTACCACTGTGTGCAACTCATGGGGATACAACAGCGTCCCTGTTTCTGCCACAGGTCAACCGTCCTCCACCCGACAGCATGTGGTCTCACCCCAACACTCCCAACAAGGGCTGGCCTATACCAGGGCTGAGACCTGGCGGCTTCTGTGTGCCACTGCCTTGTCCATTTCTGTCCCCCAGATCTCACATCTAATGTGGAGACTGATGTCCATTAGAGCTGGAAGGCCCCATGGGTACAGCCCAGCCAGCCTCCCGTGGGACAGGTGGACAAGATGGGCTGTCCACAAGGAGGGAAGCCCGGCTGGGATTCTCTGGCCAAGTGACTGGCAATATCTTGGAGTCCAAACTCCATAAGGCTTGTGTGGCAAAGTGGAATGGGAGTTACTGGTCCCTCCTGTGTTTGCAATAACGTGATAAATAAAAGTCCTTGCTTTTTCAAGTCTTGTGGATATAACAGACTGTGTGCTGGTGGTGTTTTGTTTTGGGACAGGGTCTTATTATGCAGTACTGGCCACCCATTATGTAGACTGTGTTAGTAGCCACTCTCCTGCTCCCACCTTTCCAAATGCTGAGATGATAAGGCCTGAGCCATACTCTCTAGTTGAGACCAGACTCTTAGGCAGAACTTCTTTGTTGAGCTAACACAAGCTCACAGGACACAGATCAGCCAGTCCTGGTGGCCACAGTGAGGACAGGCCTATACGAGCCATCACCTGTGGGAAACAGGTATAAACAAGCCCACCCCAGGCCACCTTAGTAAGCTTGATTGGGTCTTTCCCAAGATAGTTATGTTCAGACCTCCTTACCTTGATTAGCCTTGTCTGGGCTCTGGTCCTATAATCAGACCCCAGAAAAGGGAAAGTCTCAGTCAAAGCCTGCCCTTGGTTATCTAACACTTTGCCTTAGAGAAAGACCTAGTTCAAAAAGCCTAAGGCACAGAGAAGGGTGCTGGCCACACAATCTGTTGTAGTTGGGATTGGAGTTAAGTGTGGGGTAGCAAGGTATAACTCTGGGTCTGGAGGGATAGTGTACCAGGCCCAAGAGGACACTGGGACCAAGGGAGGAGACAGGCCTCCCCAAGGTCACTCAAGGGTCAGGACCCTTACCCTTGAACTCTACCTTCCTCCCCTGAGTGTAAAGACTCCAGGAAGAACCTCAGCTCCAAGTAGACATCCTCCCATCCTCCCACTCTCTGTGGTCCTCTCACGGGTCCACAGTTGACTCCTGACCACCTGAGACAGAGCAGCTGTCCAGCCAGTTACTTTTCCCTTCATGTAGATGGGCTCATTTTGCCTTCCCCGAGTCACCTCATAAGGCCTTTGAGGAATCAGCTGCCTTGCCCGGCTAGCCGCAGGCAGGAGTCTATACTTGATGAACTTGACAGGCTTGTACCCACACACCTCCAGTTCAGGAGATCCCTATATAGTCATCGAGATCCAAATGGCAACTAGGTACAGCCTCCCTACAGCTTTTTGCCCAAGCCAAGCTCTGCCCACAGTGGAGTGGCATATTGGACATGTCCCTCACCTCTTCCCTGGGAATGCTTAAAGAGACTGGCCTCACGTCAGCTCTACACGAGCGCTCGGACCTGCCTTCTGCCTCTTCCCTATCTGTGACCAGCACAGACCACATTAGGAACCCCAGCAACACCACCTCCATGCAAAGATGATGAAGATGACTCTCCAGGTGGATCCTCTGCCTGGGGGCTCAGCTTGGGGGAGCAGGGGGAATGGACAGGCCTGTGCCCTGTCTGACTCTAAAAGCAGATTTCCACCCCCTGAGAGTGCATGTGCCAAGCCTTCCCCCCATGCTATGTCCTATCCCTCCTCTGTCTGCCCCACTCCTGCGGGGGCCCCTCAGACCTAGCCCCGGCCCTCATTCTTGCTGGTCAGGGGTATTGCTTGTTGGATCTCGTCTGCCCTGAGCAGAGGCCAGTCCACTTCCTGAGGGAAGCACACACAGACACAACATGGCTGCAAGGGCAGGGGTAATACTTTATATTAGTTTTTCTGTAACAGGAAAAATCAGCTTTGAGACTTTTATCTTTATATATTTTCCTCCTTAAACAAAACCAAAGGTACCCAGAACTTCCCTGCAGAACTGAAGACCAGCGCAGCTGCCACCTCCAACCCCCACCAAGCACAGCTGCCTCTTTCCCTCCTCCTCCTTCTTGAGATTGTCCTCAGAAAGTGCCTGTGGCCTGCCAGGGCACAGCAAAAAGGGGCTCCCTGTGGTGGGACTGCCCCAGCACCTGGGGAGGGGGCGAGGCCATGGTAGAAGTTAGAAGGTTCACATCCCCAGAGGGAAGGCAAAAAACAAAAGCCAGCTTTTGTGAGTCTCAGAGGGAGAAAGCACCTGGCCAAGAGCAAGGAGACAACCCGAGTCTCCAAGAGAGGGACAACAGAGGACAAGGCACATGGCCAACTGTTAACGGCCAGAGCTGGCCAGAAGCAGGAACTTTCGGTGGCATAGGTCACTCTGTATGTAAACTGGGGAGAGAGCAGTTGCCTGAGTGTACCAGGCCAGTGTGGACTCAGAAGTCAGGGTGTATGGTGTGTGTGTGTGTGTGTGCGTGTGTGTATGTGTGTGTATGTGTGTGTGTGCATGTGCATGTGTGTGCATGTGTACATGTGTGTGTGTGTGTGTGTTGGTGTGGGACTGTGAAGACAGCCAGTCTGGAGGGTCATGTGCAGCTGGCTATCTGTGTGTCTGTGTGGCCAGACTGGGGGTGTGGTATTTGCACGTGTCTGATTGTGTGGCATATTACAGGAAGGGGTGGGACAGGAGACTGTGTTCAGCCTGTGGCATTCGGATGCCCCTTAGGCTCAGCGTTGGGTGTGTCAGAAGGGGATGCTCGTGGGGCACAGGCCTGGGCTGCAGAAGGAGTCCGGTGGGTCCATCGTCCTGTGGAACACGTTGTAGAGTCAGGGCTAGCTACAAACAGCTTTGGATGAAATGAACCGGGGCGGGGGGGGGGGTTGGAAGCTAGGCTACTGTGAGTGGTGATGGGGAGGTGCCCCTGCTTGAATCCAGAACTCTCTGGGACTTCTCCCAGCATTCCACTCGGTTGGCTTGGCTATGGCCAACATTCCACAAAGGGGGAAGATTCTCCTTAACCCCAGAGAGTCCTCGTGGGATAGCAATTATCCTTTCCTGCTGACCCCTGACTTTTAAGGACGGTACCTTAGGACAAGGACTCTACGTCCTTAGCTGTCCCTGGTAGCTGGATCTGCCCCCCTATGCTTACAACCCTGCCATGCTTTCTGTCATAGGTATGCCCTGTCCCCACCATCCATCCTCAGAGCTGTCACCCCCATCAATAACCCCACCACCACCAGTTCCTCTCAGCTTCAAGTCAGCATCCTAACTGTGGCCATGACCAGCAGCCTCCTCCTATGGCCACACCCTGACTTCACAGCCCCTAATACATTCTCTAAAGCCCTAAGGAACCTTAGCTATCCCCCCTGACCACTTCTCTCTCCCGGAACACTCCCTATCACCTGCCCAGGTTCCAGCACTGCCCCCACACCTCTGCTACAACACTTCCACCTGCCCCTCCTCCTCACCAAGTCTGCCCCAGGACAGAGACTGTTAATATCCCATTTCCTTGTTCTTGTCTTTCTGGACTTACAACCCTAACCAAAAAGGCAGCCATGGATGAATCCAAATCCCTGCTTGCCATCTTCCACTGCATGGACAGAAAGCAGATGGACTTCAGATCCAGCCACTAAGCCTGTGACTGCAGCCACTCAGCTCCACGGCCCTCCGTCCACAGTGGGACAGTTACAGTCTTCTGAAACCCCTACCACAGCCCTCATACCCGCTCCCCTCACTGTACCGCCCTCCCTTGATGGCATATCCCATGAGCATCCATGCCACCTGTGCCAAGAGGAATACCAAGCAGAGCGGGTTTCGCAAGCTTTACATGGCCTCCCTCTACCGCTCCCTCAGCTCTTGCTACCCCAGAGCAGATATATTCATTGACTTCCCAGACATTCTCTCCACCCCTGCCTCTCTCTCGGGGGTTCCCTAGGAAGTCACAGGACTGTGTCGACACATCCAGTTAGGCTCAGCAGAGACCACCTCCCTCGAGCTCTTCGCACTGAAGCAGCTTGAGTCCCCTACTTCTAGAGAAATCCATGCATGTACTAGGTATGTGTGTATATGTGTGTCTACATGTAAGCCTGTGCAAATGGGTACCCATAGACACTCCTCTATGCACACTTGTTCACACAGATATGTACCTGTTATTGCCTGTGATTGTGTCCTGGAGGAAAGCATGCACACATGCACACACGAGTGTGTGCAAACTCCCTGTACGTTAACTGTCTATGGCTACCCTCTCCCTCTCTGTCCTGGACACGCTCTTCTAACTCCCTCGGTGTCTATACCTATCTCAAGGCCTACAGCGACTACCTCCCATCTCCAGCTCAGGCCTCGCCCCTGAGCCCCAGACTTGGGAGTCTCTGCACCCCAGCTATCTCCCAGTACCGTACTCATCCCCCTGTTAGAATGCCTTGGGCACAGACTGGCTTCCACGGGCACTATGCCACACACACCAACCTCTCCCATGGTGCAATCCTACGTGCAAAATGAACTGACAGGTTTTCAAAATGAAGGGGTAGATAGAGAACAGGGTGAGGTTGACACAGAGACCTAACAGGTCAGGGACAGTGTAGCGAGAAACAAGCAACACACCCACACAGACCACCCACCTGGGTCAGATCTGTGTCACTCCGTTATGATCCCGTCTCCTCTTCCTCATCCTCTTCCTCCTCCTCTTCTTCCTCTTCCTCATCTATGTGGCCCCGGTCCTTGGAAACGTCACCAAACTCAAAGTTGCCCTCAATGTCCAAGACCTGCAGGTGTTTCAGCCTCCGGAAGGCGCTTTCCACCACGGAGCCCACGGCCAACTTGTTGAACCTGAGCAGAGGTCCAGGGGTCAGTGTCAGGTGCTCAGGCTGATCCCCTTATGCCTGCCCAGCTCAGAAGGGAAGAGGGCAGAGAGGTGTCTGGGACATGGGACAGCAAGTTGAAAAGGTGGGGAACCAAGCTGCAAGGCGCACCATGGCAAGTAGACCTGTTACGGTGCTGAGAGCTTGGAAGAAGGGGACAGCAGAGACTGTCACCTGCAAGGCAGAGAAGTCCCCCACTATACATACACCCACTTCAGCTATAGAGTGGCAGCCAGAGAGTGGCCTCTGCTGCCCTCTGGCACTAGCCCCAAAATCTGCCTGGCACACAGGCAAGGCCATAGCTGAGCTGGTAAGAGTACTCAGTCCTGACTTTAGACCCAACGGTGCCTCAGTGCTGCTCAGAAACCCAAGCCACACCACACCAGTGCCGCCACCCTGGACCTTCTGCTGTCTTCTGTTCTGTCTCCTCTCTGATTTTGGCAGGGTGAGGGGGGTCGAGTTGGGGTGTGGGAGGGGTTGAGAAGAAGCCATATTCTGTGGAGTCTGAGTTCCCTGAAGTTCTAACCCCATCTAACCCCAGAGTCAAGTGGGAACTAGGCATCTGTTGTTCTTGGTCTGACACCTGAGCCCCATGTGGCTGGCTGTGAACACAACTGTCACCTTCGTCTGCATAGCTGTGGGCTAGCGAGATGCTCCCTGGGCCTCCTCTCATGCCCATGACAAACAGCAACACCCTACACCACTAGTCATCAACGTGCCTGATGCCCACTAAGAAACCTATGAGCCGTTGCGGGCCTGCAGAGCTGTGCTCACACTCTACCTGCAAGCCACCTCAACTGCCCATCTATTGTTAGATGTGTGGCGGCGGGGGGGGGGGGGAAGGAAGGGAGGGGCAAAGGAGGCTCCAGGGACTCCTACCTGAGAAAGATGCCCTTGAGGTTGGGGGTCGAGTTGAAGGCATTGGCGGGAACGGAACTGATCTTGTTATTCTGCAGGTACAGGTACTCAAGGGACGGGGGCAGCCCCTGGGGGATCTCTGTCAGCTGGTTCCCAGCGATGTCCAGCAGCTGCAGAGGCAAGCAGGGGATCAAGGACTCCCACCTGTGCAGAGCACTTAACAGTTTACAGGCTCCCACCAAGTCACAGTCTAGCTGTATCTAATGAGAACTCCAGTGGCAGCAGTGCGTGTGTGGGGGGGTCTCACCCTCTGTAAGAGGCTGGGACACGCTGCGCCAGACTCTGAATATTGTTCTAACTGATGTAGATCCTACCCAGGCCCTTCTGCCTTTGCACATGAGGTCATAGCCGTGCTGCTTGTGTATCATAATCCTAGCCTTTCCCCTTTAATCCACCTGTCACTTCCACCGGACTAGGCACACCAGGATCAACGAGTGCAGGTCACATGTACAGGGGCCAGGAGAGTGGGTACAAGACTTGTAGAAACCCTGTCACAACAAGCAGGCCCCAGGCTGGGCAGGCTCAGAGTCACCGGATGCCTGGAGCCCAGGAGCTATAGCCACGGAAGTGGGGCAGGGGACCTGGCACACACCGCACTGTGCCCACCCTTGCTGCCCCTCTGAGTGCCCATGCACCTTCCCCAGACCCACACTAGTGCTGCCGACGATGCGACTTCGTGCTCCTTGAGCTCCTTCATCATCCTGAGAGGCTGGGACTCGGGGTCATTGCCCAGATCCCACATCAACATCAGGATTGCAACGGAGCCCAAAATTTCCAGCTCTGTCACCTCCTCTGCCCACAGGGCTTCTTATTTCCCGTTTTGTCTTCACAGCCGTGAGCACCCTCCCCACTCTCGGCTTCACCACTCCCTCATTCATTCCAGAGATGGTTGGCACCCATGGGTGCTGGGGACATGGACTCCCTGAGACACCATCTCCACCCTCAGGAAGACAGGCTGTGTAGATGGACCAGCGCCTGATTAAACAAGCCCCGGGCCTGGCTGTAAGGAGGGAGCAGGGAAAGGCCTCATCCAGCCTCGACCAGGAAGCGCTTTCCAGGGCATTAGCACAGGGTGGATTTGAGGAAAAAGAAGCAGTTGCTGTCAAAAGACCCACAGTGTGAGGGACAGTCCCTGCTCGCTCTCCAGATGCCCAGGCTGAAGCTGGGGGAGATGTCTGACCTGCCTGTCCCTGCTAACTGATAAGATGTCTCCAGGAAGGAGAGCAAGCAGAGTGCTCCCAGGAGAAGGACTGATGTGTGCCTGAGCAGGGGCAGGGGGAGCCTTGAAAACCATAGCAGCGAATCTGGCCTGGGACCTTGAGGAAGCGGGGAGCTCCAGACGACTTGGATAGGGGTGTGCACAGATGCTATTCAACTAGGGGAGTGGTGAGACCCTAGGAAGGTGAGGTCCAGTGCAGAAATGGGGGGACTTGGCCTGGGGCATAAGCAGCCTAAGTGGAGAGCTGGAGCTGAGGGAGGAGTTCAAGCGTGGGCCTCTCCGTCTACCGAAAATACAGGCAACTGACAACCCATAGGACCCAAGGCCTGGCTGAAGAAGCTTATAAAGAAAACAGTGCAGCGAGAGACCTCAGAAGAGGCATCTACAGAGCAGGCCCTGAGGAGGTCTGAGGGAGGGGGACAGTGTGGAGGTTCTCAGCCTCTGTCATGAAGAATATCTCTGGGAGGAGAACAGCGCTGTGGCAGGTCTGACCCCCTCTTTAGGGCTCCGATGAATTCCACCTGCTCGCTGCTCCCCTCACATGGGAGGATCTTCTTGTCCCCAGAGAGGTTTGACCTTGGGAATACCCTTGCATGGCCACAGCAGCCATTCCCATTAGTTGGCCCAGAGTGCTTTGAGTGGCTCTCCCATCCTGCTCCATGGCTGACTGGTAAGATCAATAAGGACAGCACCCCAACCTCCAGCATCAAGGCCCAGTCTTCTGTAAGCACCTGCTTCTGTACTTCAGGACCATGGGACCATGTTGCCCAAACTGCCCCCTAGTCCTCCTGAGCTAGGGACCCTGACCTGAAGCCCTGACTATCTCTCACCTCTACCACCCTTCTCAAGCCTGGGTCTGCCTGTGGTGACCTGGCCCGGCCACCCCAGACACAGGCTCCTGTGCTCATTCTGCCCTTTGCTTTTGAACCTATAAGTAGGTTGGACTGCATGGTCACAACCCTCCTATCCTGAGGTCAGCCTCCCCAGCAGGTGTCTAACCGTGAATTAGGAACCTGGCGCCTGGCACAGCTGTCCCTCATCCCTGCAGCTGAGTAGGCTCAGGGCAGCCATCACAGTAGGTCCACCATCCTCTCTCCTCCCTGTGTCCCCATGTGGCCAAGTCCTTTAGTACCTGCAGACCAGCAAGGTCCACCCAGGCCCGGGGTCCCAGGGCTCGGCTCCGCAGTCGATTGCCTGTGAGGTAGAGTTCCCGTAACTGGGCCATGCCAGCTAGCGCCCCGCGTGCCAGGGCAGCCAACTCATTCCGCTTGACCTTCAGCACGTGTACATTTCTAGGCAGGCCCGGAGGCAAGGTTTGCAGGCGATTGCCAGACAGGTCAAGGGAGCGCAGCAGGCGCAGCTTGCGGAAGGCATCCCGGTGCATCTGTGGGCTGGTGATGCGGTTGTAGCTGAGGTTGAGCTCTTCCAGGAAGTAGGTGGTGGCGAAGTCCTCGCGGCCGATGCCCGTGATCTGGTTGTGCAGGATCATGAGGGTGCGAACTCTGCGGGGCAGGCCACTGGGCACCCGCTCCAGCGCGTTGTTGTATAGGTGCACCGTGTGCAGCCGCTTGAGGCCCTGGAAGGCCAGGGGGTGGATGCCCTCGGCCCGCAGCTGGTTGCTGTGCAGCAGCAGGTACTCAAGGCTGCGGATGGGTGTCAGCACGTCAGCGTCGACGCTCTGGATGGCGTTCTTCTCCAGGTGCAGCAGGACCAGGCTGCGGGGAAGGCCCGCTGGGACCCGAGACAGGTTGTTGCTGGACAGGTCCAGGTACTCCAGGCTCGAGAGCTTCCTGGAGAAAGGAGGGGACTGAGATGCTAAGCAGGAGCCCACATCCCACATCTGCCGTCTCAGCAGGCCTTATCTATACACTTGACTTGTTCCCAGAGACAGAAACGGCAAAAGACACAAGCCCCAAAGTTTCTTCTCCAGGGAAAGCAGGCAAGGAAAGTAGACACATGGCCGTGCCCAGCTGAGACCAGCTGGGACCGCCCGGTGTCATGGTGATGAGGAAGATGTGGTGATACAAGGACCCACCAGAAGGTCTCATTGTCCAGGCCTTCATCGGTCAGGTAGTTGTTTTGCAGGTACAGCTCCCGGAGGTTGCTCAGCTCACTGAAGGCCCCAGGGGGGATCTTCTCTAACTTATTGTTCTAGAAGGAAAGGCAGGGAGGGGGTAAAGTAAGCAGCCTGGGTCCTGGCACAGAATGAGGTGCACAGAGAAGCCCGGGGGCTAGCAAGAGGGGAGTCATACCTGCAGTGTCTGGGTGTGCTGATAGACCCCTCAAGCCCACACTGATGGTCAGGTGCCCAGATACCTGCCTATTCCCCTAGGTAGCTAATACTCCTGCATGGGACTCTCAGTCTCCCTCAGCATCCCCATACCCAACTGGGCCATGCTTCTCCCTCAGTTGGTCTCTGTGGGTCTGCTTCTACCCCCCATCTGCCCTTCTGCTCCCCACCTTGAGATGCAACTTGTACAGGGCAGGTGGCAGGTGCTTGGGCACGTGGCGCAGGAAGTTGCTGGACAGGATGAGGATCTCGACGTTGCTGGAGCCGTTGAACATGTTCTCCGGCAGCCCGGCATCTGCTAGCTTGTTATTGTGCAGGTACACAGACCTGTGGGGTTGAGGTGCAGTCCTCACCCCACCTGGGCTCCCCAGCCCTAGATCAACTTTGCTGTGTACCTTACCCAAGCTGAGATCAGGGCCTAGGGTACTTTTCTACCATCTTAACCCGGGGATGCAGAGTTAAAGGGCTTCAGAACCCTCTATATGGTCAGGGACAGCGACCAAAAGACTCGGCACCCTGCCAGAAGTCACCACATAAATTAATGGCAGAAATAGGACTTACTGGTCCCAGCCCAAACTCCTTCATCTGAAGTTCAGTGTGGGGGTCCCAGGAATGGTCACACCCCCTTAATCAAGTTCAAAGAAGGGCAGCGTTGCTGGCCGGAAGCTGCTCTTCCCTCCCAGACCCCATCACTCCCATGCATAAGCTCATTCCTCATTTACTGCACAGAGGCCTCCTCATCCATCAGGTCTCAGCTTTCTGGATCCTGAGCTCCTCTAGGCCTTGGCTGTTCCTCCACCACCCCTGAGCACAGCCTGTAGCCCACACACAGCACAGCAGGGTCCCTTCTCAGGGCCTGCCTGGGTCCCTTCTTTGTCTCAGCTTCCCCCAAACCCTCCTACTCACCCGACCCACATTCATTCCCACACCCAGGATCATCCCTCTGACTTCTGACCTCAGATTTGGCTTTTGGCCAAAGGTGAGTCCATAGATCTTAGTGAGATAGTTGGCAGCAAAGTCCACACTGATCAAGGCGTTTGGCAGGAATCGGGGTGCCAAGGTGAGCTGGAAAGGAAAGAGCCGGCAGAAAGACCAATAGAGGCTAGCTCTAGGCCCTGCCTCTGGGTGCTTATCTGTTTCCCTTCCCTGGGTTCTTCCCTGACACCAAAGCCACTTTCCTAATGTAGAAACTTCAGATGTTTCGAACATTCCATCTTTTGATAAAACAAAATGTGCCCAGTTCCCATAGCCCTTAGCTTGGTAGTCAAAGCCCTTTGCACCTGACCCCACACCCCTGGGCTCCTGGGCTCCTGGGAAGGGGTTAGAGGTCAGAAGGAAGAGTGTGATTGAAAAGTTACTCTGGACAGAGGGAAGGCAAGCTCCATTTCTGCCAACCTTTCTGTCTTTCTGTTTATTATTTACATCTACACATTTTGAAACAAGTCTCCTCGTGTTCAGGCTTGTCTCAAATTCCCCGACTTCAATGCTCCTACCCTAGCCCTGAGTACTGGGGAGAACAGAAGCGTGCCACCTCAGCTGTACAGACTTCCCCTGGGCCCAGACTTCATGGCTTTGCTCAAGGGCCTGTGTGACAAGCTGGGTTCTCCCTCCACCCATCCGTGCTGGAGGCCTTGGCTGCTTCATCAACAGACACACTCTAGCTTATAGGGGGATGGCGTGCGCCCCTTCTCAACAACCATGACAACAAGGACCTAGAAGCCAGGCTGGAAAGGGCACTGGGAGACAATCACAGAGTGCAAGGGAAGAGAGAGCCAAGAGGGCAGGGAAGCCTGCCTACCCCCGGGAAGCCCGCCCACCCTCCATGACCCTCACCTTGTTGTTGGCCAGGTACAGGTAATTGAGACTCTTCAGATGCTCAAATGCTTCCTCTGGGAGCCCTTTAAAGGACAGGTCAGAGCCCTGGGTGAAGGATAAACTGCAGGGGAACAGGCAAACCACCCCCTTGCTAGGCAGCTCCCTCCCTTCCCCACCAGTTTGTGTTTATCCTGTGTTCTCTCTTCTCCTGATGTGGCCCAAGCAGAGAAGCAAGCAGCTAAGTGCTTGCTGGGGACTGAGTGACCTAGCTTAACCCTTTGAAGCCAGAAGGAATGCTCCCCTGGGGATGGCTGCACAAGGGGTCAGAGCCCCCCTTCAACCTCAGCCCCACCTATAGGCAGGTGCAGCCAAGCCGGGATAGGCTCTGTGTAGGGGCAGGCCTTACCCCTGGTCCCATCTGGCAGCTGGCTTGTGAGGAGACCAGTTAGACTGGCCCCTCTCCAGCCATGTGCTGGCCTCTGACATCCAGTTCCCATTCCAGGACCCCCAGATGCTGGGACGGGCCCAAGTCAAAGGAGAAGGAACAGTTATATAAGCCACGGCCGGGCAGTCTCTCCATGGAATACCCTGCTGTGGAGTATGACGTGACAGCCAGACAGAGCTCCTGCAACAGCGCGAGAGAGAAGCTGCTAGGTAAAACAAAACAGGCGCAGCGATCGCAGGAGCTCAGTTGTGGCTTTAAAACCCAGGATGAAGGACTACAGATCACAGAGGCGGCTGTACACTGCGTAAACTCGCTGAAACATACCAGATTGGACTGGACTTTCAAACCGGGTCACTTACGGCGCATAAATTACATCTCAATAAAGCTGCTTTCTTTTAAAATGGGGAAGGGAGAGTACCAAATCTTAATATTGATTAATTCGAAGTGGCAGGATTAGGGTTTTCTTCTCCCCTTCCACTCTGTTTCCTGAAAGTTTTATCCCAATTATGTATTTTACTTGGTCTTCGGGGAGAAAAGACAACTTGCATATGTTGCTCTTGGATTCTAAGGGCCCTTGCAAATCGGAGAGTCGCTAACAAGGCCCCAGGAAGCTTGTACTCTCAGTGCCCGAGGTCCTACCTCCTGGGTCCCAGACACCCCCAGCAGGGTCAGGATAACATCAGAGAGCACCCCTGCCGCCCAGCCGAAGCCTGGCTCCTCTTCACCCCAGGTTCTCCAAGGTGAGTTTTTCCGTGGCCACCATTCCTCTCAAGCCTCTGACACACACACACACACACACACACACACACACACACACACACACACACACACCGTGTCCCAGGCCCCTGAGCAGGTGTCCCAGCTCTGGAGATGTCCCCTCACCTCGGGAGGTCAGGCGGTTGTTCTGAAGGTTGAGTGTCTCCAGCCGCTGCAGCCTAGCCAGCTCCTCGGGGTAGATCTTCTCCAGCTGGTTGTTCTGTGGGGAGATGGCGGGGGGGGGGGGGGGGGTGTCCCTGAACAGAAGCCACTTAGCTCCCCTTCTTTGTTATGCAGTCCCCACTCCCCTTGGGTACTAGGTTTCTGATATGACCACACCTGGAAAACTCTCCTGGGTAGAATGAAGAGCCTGGTCTGGACCCCAGATCAGGGGTCTCGCTCTCTCTCCCTCCCTCTCTCCCTCCCTCTCTCCCTCCCTCCCTCCCTCTCTCCCTCCTTTCTTCCCTCCTTCTTTGTTTTCAAGACATGGTCTCTCTGTGTAACTCTGGCTACACTCTGTAGACCAGGCTGGCCTCAAACTCGGATATCTGCCTGCCTCTGCCTCCCGAGTGCTGGGATGAAGGTGTGGGCCACCACTGCCTGGCTAAGCCTTTTATCTCTGTTTGACTTTTTTGTCTACTTAATGGTCTGTCTGTCTCACCCATATACTGTGAGCACTTAACTCAGAGTGGAACCATGCCCTTCCCACACATCCAACACCCCACACAGAACCAGAGATACCCACAGCAGGTCCATGACAGTCTGTGTGCAATGGGTGAGAAAAAGAGCCTATTAAGAACTGTCTTCAGTTCGTTCTTTCCTCTCATTGGCTGACTGCCTGCCTAGCCCCGCTCCACTGAGTGACCACAGGCAGATCTTCTGCCTTTGCTGGATCTCCTCTAGAGAAAGTGTAACAGTTCATCCCTCCCCTAGGACTGCCCTAGATGCACCAGGGTCCATCCATCTAGTCAGGAGGACCTCAGCAGGGGCCAGCCCTCTCAAACTATGCTCTGAGCCCACTTCCTCCTAGAGTTGAATCCCCTTGTCCTGGCTTTCCTAGTCCTGAAATGGTGTTAGTGGTTTCTTATCTATTCAACTGTTGGGCAACTCTGTGCCCACGGTGAGACATTTTTACACTACAAGCTGAACAGCCTAGACTCCTCCATGAACCAGCAGGCTATCTGTAACCAGGGCATCATTGGCACTGGAAGGGTGGGATCAGGACTTCATAAGTCTGATCTGCCTTGCTACACTGAACCGGGTGTGTGTGGGGGAATGCTCTGAAAATTGGAGATTCTGGGTAAGAAGGGAGTTATGCGACCATGTTGAAGGCTTGAAGTTAGCAGCTGGGAGTAGCAGCTGGAGCATCAGCCTCACCTGCAAGGACAGATGGTTGGTGTGCTCGGGCAGGTCACCTGGAAACTCACGCAGGTCAATACCACCGCAGTCTACAACACCTTCCTGGGAGCAGGCACAGTCACGGGGACAGTCGATGGTGGCTGGGCCTGGCTCTAGCTCCTCGGGGCTCAGGACTAGCACAGGCTGTCCCTCCTCCACAAATTCATTCTCCTCAGGGCTCAGGCTGTGGAGGTCACTTCGGCCAAACACAGGAGCCCTCACAGCCAGGACAGGGCCCAGGAGCAGCTGGGGCAACAGCAGCAGGAGTGGTAGGCCCCTGCTGCTGGCCATGGTGCCTGCAGGGGGAATGGCTCAGGCTCACCTCCGTGCCAGGTGACTCACTGATCCCACACATTGGGCATGTAGTTATGGCCACTGGAAGGCATGATAGGGCCCCCTTGACTAAGACAGTGGCACTCAAGAGCTCGGTGACTGCCACCCTCTCTCATAGGGGGTCTCCTCTGTAGTGATGGAAGGGCCATGAAGCCCTGTCCTTAGTCAGGGCTGCAAGACTGCCTATAACCCTCACCAGCCTGCGTCCTGAGGAATTTGCACCCTTATTTCACAGAAGGAAAGCCAAGGAAGAACCTGGAATCTACTAAACTCCTGCTGTCCTGACCTAGGCAATGTGACAAGCCTTTGTCTCTGCCCTAGTGGGTGTGACGCTCTGCTCCAGCTCCCATGGACGATCCCAGAACTGGGCCCTGACTCTTCCAACTCCCTCTCCATCACCAGCTGAGTTACACGGGACTACTTAGTGCTCCCTCCCTCCAGGCCTTAGCACATACTATTCCTTCTGCCCCAAATGCCCTTCCCCTCTCTTGTGTGGTCGGCAGTTTCCAAGAAATAACTGAAGAGGTACAGTGTATGGGGGTGGGTGGAGGCTGGGTAGAGTCTGAGATTGCCCAGGGCTTAGCGACAGTTGGCTTGGGTTGTGACTAAAAGTCACAGCCCCTAGACTGAGAATAACTTTCTGCATGTAGGTACAGTCTAAGTGCACCCAAAGTCAGGCAGAGAGGTGACCGAGCAGAGAGATGACCGAGGCTGCTGCCGTCCTATGACCTGATGAGTCCCACCCCTGATGATCAGTCACTCAGCCATCCTCACCAGGGTAGACACACTCACGCGACCACTGCCCATGCAGATACCCACCCCCCCAGGGCAGTAGGGATAGGTACAGGCTAAGGATGGGACTTGGCTACCATTGTCCCCATGGTCCCGCAGGCCAGGGTGTCACAAGGACTCAGAAATGTCTCCACAATGTGTTGAGCTGCAGGGAAAGGCACTGATCCCAGGACCACAGACCCCAGGCAAAGCCTCATCTCCCCCGATCCACCGCACCCTCACTGCACCAGGCGGGTGCTGTCTAAACTCACAGTCCTATCAGGACCGAGGATGGCAACAGACACAGAGCATCTGGTGCCCATTATGGGACAGGAGCAGCTGTTGCTACTTGGATGATGTTACATCACACCATGTTCCATGGAGTGGCCGAGGGACACACAGGTGAGTGTCCAGGCTTCAGGCTTCAGGCTCTACTCCAGAATGGAGTGGTCGTCAGTACACAAGTCAGGCTGGGTCTGCCCCACCACTCCTTGGGAAATGCAGCCAAGCAGCAGCTAGAAGGGTCTGACCAGAGCCTTTCTCTGCAGGATTAGGGAACCTGGGAAGTTGGCAGTGACTCTGGAGGCTGAGATGTGGAGATCAGTGTGTGACTTTGGACAGTTTGGAAACAGTCTAAACTTCAGTTTCTTATCTGTCCGAAAGATGATAACAGAAGCGTCCTCCGTGGGCACTCCCTAGGTCAACGAGGGACACACAGTAAATGCTTAACAAATGAACAAACATGAATTTCTCCCTTCCGTTCTCTCTCCAGTGCTTCTCAGCCTCCCTAATGTTTTGATCTTTAATACAGTTCCTCCATGTTGTGGTGAACCCTCAAATGTCAAATTATTTTCATTGCTACTTCATCACTGTAATTTTGCTACTGAGTCATAATGCAAACATTTGATATGCAGGATATCTGATATGTGACCTGTGTGCAAGGGCTGTTTGACCCTCTAAAGGGGTCTCAACACACAAGTGAGAACCACAGCTCTACTCCACAGCAGGTCAGCCCCCCAACCACCTCATTATCCACTCTAGCACCCCCTCTTCACCCCATCCCATATGTGGTGGTTTGAGTAGGTGTAGCCCCCATACACTCATGTGTTTGAATGGTTGGCCCATAGGGAGTGGTGCTATTAGGAGGTGTGGCCTCGTTAGAGTAGGTGTGGCCTAAAAGGAAGCATGTCATCATGGGGGCGGGCTTTGAGTTCTCATATATGCTCAAGCTACACCCAGTGGCACAGCTCACTCCTTGTTGCCTGTGGATCAAGGTGTAGAATTATCAGCTACTTTTCTGGCACCATGTCTGCCTGAATGTTGCCATGTTCCACGATAATGGACTAAACCTCTAAACTGTAAGCCAGCCCCAATGAAATGCTTTCCTTTATAAGAGTTGCTGTGGTCAAGGTGTCTCTTCACAGCAGGAAAATGCTAAGACACCATGTCTAGAATCCACTTGGCCTTCATGGTCTGGCTGGTCCCAACCCATCAGCCCTAGATGGGCTGCAGAAGATGTCTAGTCCACTAGCCATCCTGACTCCCATTGCTGCTCTAGCCCTGGGCCCTAGAGACAGAGATGAGAGAGATCACATGTCCGTCCTGTCTAGAGTAGGTGAGACCATAAACCATAACCTGCTCAGATCTGGGTGGCAGTCTTCCCTTGGAGGACAAGGTATCCTAGGGAAAGGTAGGGAGAAGAGGGTAATAGCTAGATTCCTTGACCATATATATGACTCACAAGGCCTACTTGAGTCCCAGCCCACTAGTCTGGCAGAGCCAGGGAGCCCAGCAGATGCCCAGCTCTTAGGTGCCAGAGATCAATGAGCAGAAG
Organism: Chionomys nivalis; assembly: GCF_950005125.1. Lineage (NCBI taxonomy): Eukaryota > Metazoa > Chordata > Mammalia > Rodentia > Cricetidae > Chionomys > Chionomys nivalis. The sequence continues at coordinate 39,686,450 of NC_080096.1, read as the reverse complement.
TGAATGAGTGAATGACACTGAAGGCAGCCTGGTTCTCCATTCCCCCCCACTACACCTCTACAGATCATCAGCCTCCCCTCCCCCACAGCTGATTCCACAGTCTTCTGGCCAGAGCAGACTTGGGGAGGTGGGGATTAAGCCTCAAATTTACTCAGAGCAGGAGGCCAGGGATGGATGCGGGAAAGGCGCTGGGCCTCACATATACAAGGTACTCACTGGACAGGCTGGCTTTCTTCCCTCACCTTTGGCTGGTCTCCATAAAAATCCACAAGCTTATCTGCACAAATACATAATTTATATCAACATTCTGAACCACACTGAAAATGTTTTCTTCACTACTTCAGAGATCAGAGAGCAGAGGCCTGCGGGGATCAGTCAGTGTAATAGCTGTTAAGGGGCTACACTGAGCTCCAGGGCTTCTGCACTGCCCCAGGCTGCTCTTGTGGGGGCCAACCACACCAGGCTGGATCCTCTGTGGAAGTCTGGGGCAGGCTCCTGGCTGAGAGGTTCATGATGCCCTATCTCCTCCTGTAGATACTGGCTACCACATGTGGCTATGGAGCACTTAAAGCATGGTTAGTCCATGTTCAAACAGGCTTTACCACAAAATTAAGTTTATCTGGTTTTTTGTTTTGTTTTGTTTTTTGAGACAGGGTTTCTCTGTGTAACTTTGGAGCCTGTCCTGGAATTCACTCTGAAGACCAGGCTGGCCTCAAATTCACAGAGAGTTGCCACTGCCCGGCAAATTTATCTGTCTTATTTTACTTTTAAAAAATTATTTGGGCCGGGCGGTGGTGGCGCACGCCTTTAATCCCAGCACTCGGGAGGCAGAGGCAGGCGGATCTCTGTGAGTTCGAGACCAGCCTGGTCTACAAGAGCTAGTTCCAGGACAGGCTCCAAAACCACAGAGAAACCCTGTCTCGAAAAACCAAAAAAAAATAAAAATAAAAATAAAAAATTATTTGGGCCAGGCATGATGGCACATGCCTTTAATTCCAGCACTCGGGAGACAGAGGCAGGCAGAGCTCTGTGAGGTTAAGGCCAGCCTGGTCCACAGAGCAATTTCTAGGACAGACAGGGATGTATAGTAAGACCCTATCTTTAAAAAAAATAAAATAAAAATTGGTTGGGCGGTAGTGGTGCACACATTTAATCTCAGCACTTGGGAGGCAGGGGCAGGCGGATCTCTGTGAGTTTGACAGGATAGCCAGGACCACACAGAAAAAACCTTGCCTCAAAAAACCATAATAAATAAATAAATATAAAAATTAAAGTGTATGTGTATGTGTGTGTGTGAGAGAGAACACATGAGCAAGTGTGTATGAGAGTGAGCGTACATGTGAGTGTGTATGTGCACACGTGTGTGCATGTGTGTGTGCAGGCATGTGCACACCAGGGTTAGCGTGTGGAGGTCAGGGGTGTGTCTTCTCCTTCCATTCCTGTTTTAGGCCTCTACTGCATACTCCATGCTGGCTGGGCATCAGCTCCCAGACAATCTTCTGCCTCTGCCTCCCACTTTGCCATAGGAGTGCTGGGATTACAGGTGTGTCCCTCTGCACCTGTGGGTTCAGGGCTAGCACAGCTGGGGCTTTTACTCGCTGAGCCATCTCTCTGGCCTCTCATCTTAACATGGCTTCTAGAACACTTTACACTGCATTTGTGGCTAACATCATGTTTGTTCAACAGTGTTGCTTTAGAGTCTGATGATAAAATGATGAGCTATACAGTCAGGTAAACTGAGTCACCCGAGAGTTGAGGGGTGAGGTGTAGCGTTCACAGAGGCTCAGAGAAAGCATAGCCTTGTCATAGACATCTTCCTAGAGGAAGTGAAGCCTAGACTAGGCATTCTGATGGGCAAGCATCAGGCAAGAACGAAAGAGGGTCGGTGTGTGTGAAGGCCTGGGGTCCAGACAGTCCATGTGGAGAGCTCCACAAAGCTCCCTGGGCTGTCCGTGGCAGGTGGCAACTGGGAATGACACAAGCAAGCACAATGGACACAAGTCCAGGGCAGGTTAGCCTTGCCTGGTTTCTGGAAGATAAGGAGCTATTGATGTGAAGAGAACAGGCTGTGGAAGGTTGGTTGTGAGCAAGGCTGTGCAAGGGATAAAGAAGCTGAAGGACTGGTGCAGGGATGGAAAGCAAGGACTAGATTCCAGAGCCAGACAGAAAGAATGAGCACAGCTGGGAGCAGATGCTCGGAGCCCAGCATCACCTCCTGTATTCAGGCTCACTGAGTCCCTACTCTTTTTTGAGCTATAGCTTGCTGGACCAAGAGAAAGCCCAGGAATAGGCATAAACTATGTTCCTAATTTGCAAGCTGGAAATGCAAGTGCAAATGCCTCCCCCAACTATTACCCACCCCCAAAATCTCAGACTCCTCAGCAGCCCTACCCTAGAGGTCCTAGATTTGTCCTTCAAGATTAGGCTGAGCCTCCCCTTATTCTGGGAGTTGAATGAGTTTATGGAAAGGCAGAGAAGAAAGAACTACAATGTCGTCTGTTCAGACTCCATTTTATAACCTAGTATAATAAAAATAATAATAAATAAGAATCAGGAGCTGGAGTGATGGCTCACCTGTTAAGAATAGTACTCCAGTTGCAGAAGATCTGAACCCAGCACTCACTGGGATGGCTTACAACCACCTATACCCCAGCTCCAGGGGTTCTGATACCTCTGGCCTCTGCCAGCACCTGCACACACAGACACATTGTTAAAAATAAGTCATAACCAGGAGGTGGTGGCATGTGCTTTAATCCCAGCACTCGGGAGGCAGAGACGGGTAGATCTCTGAGTTCGAGGCCACCTTAGTCTACAGAACAAGTTCCAGGACAATCAGGGCTACATGGGAAAACCCTGTCTCAGGGGGTAGGGTGGGGAGTCTTAGACAAAAGAAGAAAAACAATGCCATGATGGCTCGGCCAGTAAAGGCTCCTGCCTCCAAGTCTGGTGATCGGAGTTGGAATCCTGGACCCACATGGTAGGAGATAACCAATTCTGGCAAGTTGTCCTCTGACTTCCACACGTGTTCTATGGAATGTGTATAGATAGATACAATCGATGCATAGATAGATAGATAGATAGATAGATAGATAGATAGATAGATAGACGATAGATAGATGACAGATCGATAGGTAGATGATAGAATAAATTTTAAGACTAGAACTGACATTTTTCTTCCACCCATAGCCCTGAGATGGTCTTGAAGGCTAAGTAGGAGTTCCCCAGGTGAACACGGGGAAAGAAAAGCCCTCCAAGCAGATGGACAGCCTGGGTGGGGTGTGACATAAGGACAGGAAAGAGGTGGGTGTGTTTAAGCAGGGTAAACGAGGACTAGAAATTAGGGATGGAGACACACGTTGCCAAGGGCATCAGCCACCATGCCAGGGTGCTGGTGATAGGGAGCCATCAGGATTCCAGTAGGTCGTGATCAGCACTCTGTGTGTGACTCCACCAAGCCTACAGGTGCCACTTCCTACCCAGGATTCAGACAGAAGGGACAAAAAGTACCCACTCATGGTGCACAAAGTCACCGAATCTGACACTTCTTACCTTGCAGACCGAAGACTGGGCCCAGGGCTCCTAGAGTATACAGTAGGAGGCAGGGCTCCAAAAGTATACAGTAGGAGGCAGAAGCCCCAGCCCAGCCATTGATGAGCTTCCCAGGGCAGCCCAGGCCCTTCCCAGGGGTGTGTGCTGATCATTTTGGCTTTCATAAGATGAAAGGGAGAGGTAGAGGAAAGACCCATCCAGCGGTCCTCCCAGCTCACACCCCTGGTGCCTCTTCGTGCCTGGCAGAGCGCAGTCTCACCTTTTCCAGCAGACGCTCATGTTGCTACTGCCCATCCTTTTGCCATCTCTTGCGCGCCTGCCTCCTAGCCCTAGCCCTGACTGCACACTCCAGGAGCTTAGGCTGCAGCTGCCTTCCAACCCAGGCCCCAGCGCAGAAGCCCCAAGCCGACCCCACCCCCTTCTTCCACCTGACTGCCGGTCAGGTATTCCAACTCCGCACGCCCAGTGCCCAGTGCGCCACCCCACCCCTTCGCGCCCCATTCCCGCCTGAGGACGACTGTGCTTTTCGCTCTGCCCCTTTCTGTCCTGCTGGAAGTAGTAACTGCCTACACAGACAGTGGGGTTGTGGCCAGAGCGCATGGCACTGTACTAGACCGCACAGAAGGTCAAGATTCTTGCTCGCCTGTGCACCTCACCTGTCCACGCACCCTAAAGATTGATTTCTGCCTGCTGTGCTTGCTTGTCTGTAAAGAGGTCTGTGTTGGACTCGGTGGAGCCCCTGCTGAACTGACGTGGAAAGTCGCGGGATGTCCTGGGCCCAAGTTCTCAGTGCAGAGGGCCGGACCCCTTCCCAGTTCCACCTGCCCCCACAGTCCCTGTCACCCACCCGCGTGCCTCCACTTCCCCTCCCCATCCGCTCGCAGATTCTTTCCAGATGTGCGCAGCGGGAGGAGCCCGAAGGGTGGGATCAGACTCTAGCATCGAGTAGAAAAAGCTCCCTCTGTCCCCCTGATCCCGCAGGGGTCGCCCCCCTGCGCTGTGTGTGTGCCTGACCGTGCTCCTGCGCAGGGTCCACCGGACAGGGAGGGATGCGGCGACCCTCCCCGGCAGCAGCGATGGGCACCGAGCGGGAAGTCAGAGTGGGCTGCCCGGGCGCGGCCCATGGCCCGTGGTCCCTCGGCCCACCCGTCCGCCGCGCCCCTACCTGCTGCTGCGCCCGCGCTGTGGGCGGAACAGGCTCCCGGGTGTCCGCTGCGCTCCGCGGCCGCGGGCTCCTGTCATTCAAGTCGCGCCGTGCGCGCAGCGAGGCCAAGTTTTGTTGTGGGTTCTCTCTCCCCGCCTCTCCCCCGGCCCCCGCCCCGCTTGCATCTGCCGGACACGCCGGCCTCTCCCGACACAGGCGCAGGGTCCCGCCGGGCGCGGGGAGGGAGGGAGGGCCTGCGCCCAAGGCGCCGGGCTTGGCGAGGCCCCACTTCCCGGGAGCCCGCGCCGCCGCCCCGGCCCCTCTCCGCCCCTGCGGACGCCGCACCACGCCTCCCCGGACCCGGGCCAGGCGGGTGCCTCCCGCGCACCACGTCCCACTGCCAGCCTGCGCGGTGGGGCCGCTCCCCACTCAGGCCCCCGCACCTGAGCAGAGCCCGAAGGCTCCTTCAGCCACTGCCTCCGCGCTCAGCTTCTTCCTCATGCCTGGGAGGATTTTGCAACCATTCCAGGCGCAAATGCCTTTCTGTTCCCTCTCCCACCCTGGGGTCCCGGGCTGTGGCTAACGCGGCGCCAGCCAAGACCCTGCTGGACCCCTTCCCGACACAACTCCTTGTTCTCCGCCCCACCATCCGCCCTCATTCCGTTGGCCCTGGGCCAACAACTTGGTGAACCTTGAAGGATGGTAAATTAGGCCGGGAGTCTTCGCGCACACAGGTCCTAGTCACAGAAAGACAAGGGGGCGAGCAGGGAGCACTTACGGCACCATATTGCTCCCAGGAATTGAAAATGGTTTCAAGGAGAGGCGCATTAAGTAGTAGCAGCTGAAGCAACAGTGTTTGGCGCCAGGGGCTTCACGGTGGAAAGGCGGTGGGATGGATTTGGGTGCTACTTGGAACCTCCGCTGTGAAACAAACCTTTCAAAAGTGCTCTGGCCTTTGGGCAGGGCTCACCTGACTCTCGGAGAGGGTTGAGGATAACAAATCAGATGTGGAACCACTTGGCCTCCTAAACCGCCAAAGACAAGGGTCTGGTAAAGATCTTTCACTCTTGCTCTGCCGGCATTCTATTCCCATCTCCATGTCTTAGTCTCTAATCCTCACAGGACAGCAAAGGAGACTATTTGTCTAACAAATAGTAAGGGCATGGCCTCTGCCGGACTGTGTAACTGACATTCCCACTCAGCTGGGGATTCTGGCCCATCTACCCATCTCAACAGCCCTCTGTGATGCGAACAGGCAGGTAGGTGAATAGGAAGACCAGAGCCCGTATTTGAACCCACGACCATCTGTTTCCATTACCTATCACCGAAGAACTTACAAGAATGGGAAAGGGAAATATTTTGCCTTCTTTGGCCTCAAATTCCTCTCTGAGCTCAAGCTCGAATGTTGGTATGATTCACAGGGTTGGACCGAGCCCAGCAGAGACGCATCTCGTGTTTTCTGGACAGGGCCTAGATTCAAGCGGAGCTAAAAGAACTGGTTGTTATTGGCCTGTTTACCCATGAACAAGAGCATCAGCACACACTGAGGCTAATGAAGTGCAATCACTGTCCTTGAATATCCCATCCTCCTGGCCCTGTGGGGATGGAGCCACAGTAGACTATCCCGGGAAGGGCCAGGCACTTGGAACACTATGCACTCCCTTCCCTACCACCACAACTAGCTCTGCCAAGCCAGTGCCCACACACGCTTTATGTCTGTGTAGTGCTGAAGATACAAGCTCCATTACAGAGGCCAGGTCTGGGGGCATCATGCCTCAGGTAGAAAATGGAGATGATCCTGCTGCAGAAGCAGGCTTTCAGGAGGGATGAGGCACCTCTGAACCCACCGGTGCCGCTTCAGCTCCGCTGCACTTCTCAGTGTCAGCGTCTGTTTGGTCTGAGGTCGCTACAGTGCATGATGTCAAGTACAGGTTTTGGATAAAGACCTGGGCCCAAAGGAAAAACAATCGCTGTACACCAAAAACTGTCTACATTAAACAGAGAAATCCAGGACCCTGCACAGCACTGGACTCGTGGTAAGTAGCCAATAAACAATACCTGTTTTACAGAACTGGTACCCTGTCCTGACTAAACTCCAAGAGATGACCAATAGAAATGCAAAGACCAGTGTCATGGAGCATGTCTGTAATCCCAGGATTTGGGTGGCTGGGGCAGGAGGACAGCAAGCTTGAGACAGCTGGGCTACATGGTGAAATTCTATCTGAAAACGTGGTGGGATGAAGGGTTGGAGATATGATTCAGTGGGTAAAGTACCTTGCCACACGAGGGTGAGGACCAGGGTTCAGACCCCCAGAAGCCGAGGAGAAGCCAGACACTGCAGCACGTGGGTCTGCAATGCCAGTGTGCTCCAACCAGGAGACGGAAAGTAGAGACAGGAGAATCCCCAAAAGCAGTCTCAACAAGGTACACAGTGAGGCCTGACACTGGAGGTTGTCCTGACCCCCCCTACATTCACATTTTAGCCACCCCCATGCCTGTATTAACACACTAATAACAAACATATACGCAAAGATTTTAAAGATGACAAGTGTCGAGAAACAAACTCCTGAACCACCAGCCCGGGCGCCTTCTAATCAGAAACAAAAGGAAGCAACATAGAGGGGGGACAGCCATGAGACACAGAGCTGGGGCTGAAGGACGAGGAGTCTAGCGGAGGTTTGATGCTGAAAAGGAGAGAAAAAGAGCAACGAGCTATTTATCATAATTCATCAACCAGAGAAGAAAAGAATCCCTTCTACCCTGAGCTTAGGACTCAAGTCCTTTCCTTATCCAGGAGCAGCATCCTGAACACTGAGCTACAACAGGGCCCGGATCAAATCAGAGTGCTGTGTGGGTCTATGGAGTCTGTCTGGAAGTTTTTTTTATTATTGTTTTCATTAGTACTGGGGATTAAACTTGAGGCATTGTGTGCACTAGGCAAATGATCTACTGCTAAGCCCTCTTTAATTTTTAAAAAATTTATATATATATATATATATATATATATGATACAGGGTCTCATCAAGTTGCCCATCTTGAACTTTTGATATTTGCCTACGGCTTCTTAAGTAAGCTGATAGGCCTGCAACCATCACACCTGACTGAAGGCTCCTGACAGAGGCCGAGACTTGGGGCTGAGGAGATGGCTCAGTTGGTAAAGTGCTCACATGAAGACCTAAGTTCAATTTCCAGAACACACCCCAAAAAGTTGAGCATAGTGGCATGCATCTACAGTCTCAGAAATTGAAACGGGGGTGGGGTAGAGACAGGATCCCTGGGGCTTGCTGGCAGCTAGTCTAACTTAGGTGGTGAATTCAAGGTTCCCAGAGAGACATTGTCTCAAAACATAAATAAATAAGATAGGCTAGAGACACAGATCAGTTGGTAAAGTGTTTGCCATATAAGCTTGAGGACCTGAAGTTTGGGTCCCTGGTACCCATATGAAAGCCAGGCAAGACAGCACATGTCTGTAAGGCAGCCCAGTATTGTGGGGATAAAGACAGGCCAAATCCAGGAGCTCACAGGCCAATCAGTCTAACCAAATCAGTAAGCCTGAGGGACCCTGTATCCAAAACCATGCTGAAGAGAAATTGATGAAGACACCTAGAGTACAGACATGTGCACACACACAACTCATCAAAGAAGTAGAGAATGATGGGAAACCCACAGGCCAAGTCACATCAAAGAGGTCTAGACTCCTATGACATCTCACAAATATAAATTTTGGATTTGTGTATTTTTAATGTCCTCCACTGGGTTGAGCCCTCCAGGGCAAGAATCTTAAGTCATGTTGTGTGAGGTCTCAGGTAGAATGCCATATACCACCCCCAACATATACACACCAGAACGCCCACCCCTTAACCCCCACAACCTGAAAGCATGCTGCTATGTGACACAGAGGGTATTGCAGACATAGTGAGGAGCACGGATGTTTTCTCTGGAGAGAGAGCTTGCACTGGAGACTGAACGCAGGGCCTCAAACATTAGCCACATCTTCAGCCCAAGGTCATGGATTTTCTGAATTTCGTCATGGAAATTTATCTATCCATGCTGAGACATTCTGCAGGCTGGAGACAGAAGAAATGAAACAGAAGGGGCCTTCAAAAAGATGTGACATGTGCGGCTTCCACTAGCTTTAAAGATGAAGGAACTGTGAGGGAGGAAGGTTGTAGTTCTAGAAGATCAAACATCCACAGCCACCAGGGCCTGCAAGCCTGGAGCAGCTGGGAGCTGAATTCTGCCAAAATCCTGACCCATCCACCGGCAGACTCTCTGGTGATCTCCACATAACAGGCCAGGGCAGCAGTAACGCAGCTTCTAAGACTCCAGGCAAAGCAGCCAGGGCAACCAACCAGGTATCCTGAACCATGGTGGTGTTATCTACCCCTTATTTCGGGAAACTGTGTCCAGGGCACCCCGCTAATGAGGGCTGGGGGCAGAATTCAATCTCTGATCTTCAGGTTCCAGCCCAGGGAGACTCTTAAACAGGAAGAGTCAGGCAACACACCTCCCTCCGGCTGCCTTCACACTGAAAACTTCTGAAGATTCAATGTCTTTCAGAATCATGAACAAGTATAAAAAGTAAAGGAGACGAACAAGTCTTTCTGGCACACAGTAGTTTAGAAGACATCCTCAGAACCGGCCGTGAGTGAAAGGGTATGTTGCCCATTCCGACGGCCCTTCAGCCACAGTAAAGTCTGCCTTACAGTGGACGTCCTCAGGGTTAAGATGCCTCCGTGGTTGGGGCCTCTAATCCACTCACTGTCATTTTTATTGACAAGAAGTTCAACTGATTTTCTTTTTTAAAATATATTTATTCATTTTAATGAACTTACGAGTTTTTGACCTGCTGTATGTGTGCGTACCATCTCTGTACTTGATGCCCAGTGTGTCTGCTCTCCCTACCACTGAAGTTACAGACGGTTGTGAATCACGATGTGGGTGCTGGAAGAGCAAGAAGTGCTCTTAACTGCTGGACCAACTCTCCAGCCCTCAACTGATTTTCTCCTTCTGTCTTTCTTTCTTTCTTTCTTTCTTTCTTTCTTTCTTTCTTTCTTTCCTCCCTCCCTCCCTCCCTCCCTCCCTCCCTCCCTCCCTCCCTCCCTCCCTCCCTCCCTCTTTTCTTTTTTTTATTTCTTGGTTTTCAAGACAGGGTTTCTCTGTGTAATAGCCCTAGCTGTTCTGGAACTCGCTCTGTAGACCAGGCTGGCCTTGAACTCACAAAGATCCTTCCTCTGCCTCCCGAGAGCTGGGATTAAAGGTATGCACCACCCACCGCCCGGCAACTAATCTTCAACCAGATTTCTCATCCTATATTCTTCCCTTTACTTGTAGTAGCTAAGCAAACGTCCACCCTCGTTGGTCTTTCCTTGGCCCACATCTGTGAGCTGGCATCACACCCTGCCCTTGGGAATCATCTCAGCAAACCCAAGGCTTCTTTGAGCTGCCTAGGCCAACCACTCACATACTGTATCTTTGTGCCCATTTGTTTCCCTCCCAGTGAAGCCCCTACCCTTGACCAGACCTGTGTCCTTCATACTACAGAAGGTACCCCATCCTAACCAGTGAATTATAAAATACCTTGCAGGAGAAAAAAGGTTAGCATTGGGTAGTTGATTAATACTTACTTCTCTTCCTGTAACTTCTGCAACCTTGTTTTCTTTAAAGATTAAATTTTAATTATTTGTATATATGTATATGTGGGGGTGGTATACGCACGTAAGTGCAGATGCCGAAGAAAGCTGGAGACACTGGATCTCCCTGGGGCTGGAATTACAGACAATTGAGATCTGCCTGATGTTGGTGCTAGGAACCGAACTCAGCTCCTCTGTAAGCGCAGCACACAATCTTCACCACTGAGCCATCTCTTCAGCCCAATTTAATTTTTTTTCTCAGTGATGTGATTACTCCCAGAGCCTTGCACATGCTAGGAAAGCACTCTATCACCCCGCTACATCCCCAGCCCTTTTGCCTGCAATTTAAATAAACAGCACAGTATAATCAATTGTCCTCACTTAACTGTCCTTAATTGTTATGGCCATAAATGCAGCAACTATAAGTCAAATGTTTGCCATGTCTACATACCGCTGAAAACAGTAACGTGAGTATTGGCAGCAAAGACTTAAGAGAACTGACTTAAGACCTCCGCTTTGGGCAGTGAGTTTTGTTCTCTCTTTTCTTTTTTCCTTCCTTCCTTTTTTTTTTTTTTTTTTTAACATAGTTCTTCAAAAAGTCTGCCTAAAATCCCATACCAGATAAAACATCCAGCCAGATGGAATCAGACTCCACACTTCCCAAGAGCCAACAATCTAGCCCAATATTCTCTATTCTTACCAAGAATTAAAGAGCCGTGTGCTGCAGCAGTCTCCAGACACATAGAAGACCGGACTGTTCCAGAAGATTTTGTAACTCTCTACTGAGAAAAACTAAATTGGGCCAGACTTGGCTGTGGTTCCTGATAGCCCCGTAAATCTTTCAGGCCCCTCTTCGGCTGTTCAGCACAAATCCCTAATTCTTCCCCGTGTGGGTCCAACCCATGGAGTACAGCACATGGAGCACAGCCTGGCCGGTGGCTTCTCTGGTGAATAACATCTGCGGGCCTTGTTGTGTTCAGAAAGTAGCTGCCGCGCAGGTCAGCTAGAACCACGACATTTGGCAAAATCTCAGCCTCTGAATGTCATACTGAATTATTCTATATCTGTTCATTCAGCTACTGTTTAGTGACAGAGACAATTAAATTTTAATGGTTATTAGTCAGGCGTGGTGATGCATGCCTTTAATCCCAGTACTTAGGAGGCAGAGGCAGGTGGATCTCTGTGAGTTTAAAGCCAGCCTGGTCTACATATAGGGTTCCAGGACAGTCAGGACTATATAGAGAGAGACCCTATCTTTAAAAAAAAAAAAATTGATGGTTCTTAAGAAAAACGTAAGAATGCATATGGTCAATAAAGCAAACTGCCCTCAATCCTAAACCCAACTAATTATCTGGACTCAGACAATTCTCAGAATATCCCAGACCAGTAATTTCTTCATGTACAGAAACCGTTCTCAAATAACCTTAAATACGGCCTACTGAGCGCTAAAGCACACATGACATTTTACAGCCACATTACTAACCCTCATCCACCGAGGCACAATCACACCCAGATTTATTATTTATATGTGTGTGTGTCACGTGTATGGGTAGCCAAGGAGGCCAGAAGGCAGCACTGGAGCCTCAGGAACTGGAAGCCACCCAACGTGGGTGCTGGGTTCCAAACGTGGGTCCTCCAGTAGAGCAGCAAGTGCTCTTAACTGAGGCTCCAACTCAAGAAGAAAAAAAGCTTGCTGTGTGTGTTGCCTACATGTATGTATGTGAACCATATGTGCCTGCAGCGATCAGAAGACCTTGGATCCGCTAGAACTGGAGTTAAGGATGGTTCTGAGCCACTGTGTGGGTGCTGGGAACTGAATTGGGGTCCTCTGCAAGAGCAGCCAGTGTTAGCAGATGAGCCATCTCTCCAGCCCCTCAACTTTTCCCGAAAAGATATATTGCTTGTAGTCATGCTGTGTCAAGGTGAGTGAATGCCACGTGTGTGCAGGCACCCTAAGGGGCCAGAAGAGGGGGCCAGATCCTTTGGAGCCGGGGTTACAAGCAGCTGCGAGCCACCAGACACAGGTGCTGGGGTCTGAGTTTAGCTCATCTGTCAGGGCAGCAAGGGCTTCTAACCACTCTACCCCTTCTCCCTTCTTACAGAAGGTGAAACAAACGAGATCTTCACTTACTATTAGGTCAAGGTCACAAAGCAGTTTTCCCGCAGAGAGGACCAGACCACACACCTGACATACCCCTAAGTGTCCCACAACACCAGGCTCCTCTAAATGTCTCCTTGTCTACAGGTCTCAGACGAGAACACCATTAGCTATGGGCTTGGAGTTCCTGTTTGATTGACATACACAGGGGAAACCAGAATACTGACGGAACTAACTACCTTTTACAAAGTAGTTCACATCCTGAAAAGAACTCTTGAGCTGGCTGTGGTGGGCATACACCTGTTTATAATCCCGGCGGCTGGGCTGTGGAGGCAGGAGGATCAGGAGTACGAGGCCATCCTCAGCTACACAGTGAGTTAGGGCCAGCCTGGGCTACAGAAGACTGTCTCAAACAAACAAAAACTTTAATTATTACTGTCTAATCTTCATCACTTCATGAAATAGTTATTGGGGCTGGTTAAGAGCTCACACTGCTCTTTGTGCACAAGATCCAAATGTACATCTCCAAATAGCTCAGCTCAGCTCACCTTGTCAACTCAACACATTCCTTAATATTTCTACTTCAGTATTTCTTGGACACCCCAGACTTAAGTTCGAAAGATAAGTGTTCAAACACTCCTGTTTCAGGTTTCGCTGTGGTCGGCTAGGGCCCGCCCTGGTAGAAGCTAGTCACAGGCAGCGGTCTCACCTGGGGCTCCAGTCGCCAGGTTCTGCCAGCTACCGCTACTTCTGCCTGCCTTGCTAACATCTGTCTCCACCACTGACAGACGCCTTGGTAGAGAGCACCAACCCCTTGCATTTCGACAACCACTTTGCTCAGGATGTCACCCCACACCCGTGAGGGTGGAGGCTGAAACCATGACTGAAACGGTTTAGCCAATGACTTCTGGGGTGACTTGCCGTGGGCGTGGTTCTCTCTGGAGACGGGACCAGATAAGACCTAGAAGGGTCACGTGTGCTCTCTTGGGTGGTCAGAACTGGAGCAAGCTTTGCGGTTGGTCCTCATCACCCACGGGAGACAGACAGGACTGCAGCAGCTGGATCAGCAGTGATGTCTGCTTTGTTCTGTATTCGTGAGTTTGTTTTCCACTGCACCCCTTAATAAACTGTTCAGTAGACTTTTGTGGGTTCTTGCTTCACATGTGGGGATCATCATCTGGTCATAGATACCCCACCTCCATCCTCTCCTGATACATGTAGGGTTTTGAAGTTAAGTGTGACACATGACTTTCTTGTTTTCTGTTCTAATAAGACTAAATTTATTCAATATCCTAATAAAAGGTTTGACTGCAAGTATCCAACAGTTTAAAACTATAAAACAGATCTGTAAGGTTTAAAAACCGGGAACACTTCTCAAATTCGTATGTTACCCTTGCACAGGGCCATGCCAATCATCTCTAGATCATTCCAGTTTAGTAACTGTGCTGCCAAATGAGCACACGGACTTTGAACAAAGACATGGGATCAAAAGCTTTAAGAACACTACCTTCTCCTCTTCCTCTGCCATGGTCGCAAGGTGGACAGCAGGAGAGTGACCACCACGTGAAGCCCTGTCTTCAGCTCCCGGCCGGCTGCACTGAGAATAACCACCTTACAAGTGCTCGACAGAACGAACCAGACCTACGGTAAGGGACTCCAGCCCCTTCTCCTCTCCTCTTGGGCCTGTCCTTCCGCTCAGCGTAGTCTACTCATGTTGACCCCTTGCAGGTTTTAGGAGTCACCTTTTAACTCAACATCCTTTACTTCGTTCTACCCTTCCTAGCCTTCCATTCTCAGCTTAAAAATGGCTTTCACAGGTGTCTCTAACCACACTGCAAAGGCCTGTCCCCGTGGCCTCCGTCATGGCACCCGTCACTTGGCACGCAGCACTGCAGTCTGGAGTAACTGTTCATCTCTCTGTCCCCCTGACTGGACTGAAAACAACATCGGGAAGAGATCACTGGCATCTCTGAATTTGCACTGTGCTGTTTCTATGTAGGGCCTTCTATCTTTCTGATCATCCTAAGGCCTATAGCTAGAACCTCTTGTTATGTAGGACCAGAGAGGACAGACGGGAACAAATACAAACTACAGAGAAATCAGGCATTTTACTTTCTTTGTGGTCTTTCTTCTCAGAGTAGGAAGCCACTCTGACTAGGAAGTGGATCCACTCCTCGAATCCGTCTATGGGACTTGAGGTCGACCTGCTGTGGTTTCATTTATCACCAAATGTCCTGCTGGTCATAGAACACAGAATGCTAATGGTCTCAGGGACCTGAGTGAGTTCTGACCACACTACCAAGGACCACGAACACTTAAGATGAATCAAACAACCCAATTTTTAACCTCTGATCTCCTTTGGGTGAAGGGACAACATAAGCTGGGCCTACTGGGCATGATGTCACACACCTGTGATCCCAACACTTAGGAGGCAGACACAGGAGGATTATCACAAGTTCAAGACCAACTTGGGTTATGTGGAGAGTTCAGGTCAGTTAGAATAACATAGTAAGACTCTGTCTCAAACCCCCTCTCCAAAAAGCATTCACTCAAGCCAGGGACTGCTGAGCTCCCATGAGAAGACTAGCCTTTCAGGAGACCGTGACTTAACTCTCCCTTTAACGGCTCAGAAACCAGGGCCCAGGCAAGCAGCTGTTTACTAGTCTAAGGGAGGCAGTCTCTTGGTCAAGTGTCCTTCCCAAGTGTCCCACCTCCCCAGTCAAGAACTAGCGACTGTCTGAGAGCAGCTGCTGGATCATGTCCAGATAACATCTGGGTTCCAAAGCCCAGTGTTTCCTTTGCTCCACAGACTAGAGAACACCAGGCAAAAAGAACAAATACAATAAAAACAAAGGAGATAAGGAAGAGCTATTTTAATTTTCTTTTTAAATCTTCTAAAAGCATTATTTTTATCCAAACCTAAGTTATAACAAAGAGCATTAGAATCAAGAAAAATAGAAAGATAAATGCAGACAATTGAGTGTATGAAAAAGGAAAATTATGAGACTCAGTTTATGAAGTTAAAATTTGAAACTTGTGCCTCTGAAAGAGATGTTATTCAATTATTTTTAGCAATGGCATCCAACGGCTCTAATACCCTGAATTTTTAAAGAATACCCATTTTAAAAACATATTTTAAAAATAGCCCTGTTCAGCTGTAAATTCTATCTAAGCTCTGACCATAACTCTTGTATTTTATTTGGGAAGAAAAGAACTGTTTCTGATGGCATGAAATGCACATTTTCAAAAAAAAAATTTTTTTAAGAGTTTAGAATTTTATTTTAAGAACTATTAGGGACAACTTGATGCAGGTAATTAAGTGCAAGACACGAACTCCTGGTCAACTCCGGAAGTCTGCTTCTTCTCCAGTCCCCTAGGAACTCTCACACCAAGTGTTCCGCACAATGGTCCTTAGATATACTTCTAAGCAAAGCAAGAGCTTTGTTTACAGTCTTCGGATTTCACTGTTCTGAATTTTATTCTGAAACTCAAATTTACCCCAAACCATCATTGCTACAGTAGCTTTGTCATGCACAACCATATGCAAGTCCTCAGAGCAGCAGTGGTAGCTGGGAGGCCCCATTCACCTCCAGCTCCGGAAAAACATGATTGGTCACACCCGCTCAGCAACAAATCTACCTCCCGCTATTCAGAAGTGTCATCTAAGTCCTGATAATGGCCGTGGACGGCTACGTATCTACATCTGACGAGCCGAGGTTGCCGGAGGAGCTCCTCACAGCTTAGCTTTGCCGGGCTGAAGCTGAAGGTTCTGCAGTTTCATCGCCAGCCCCATGTTACCAGCGATTTTCAATTTACCTTGAAAGAAGGCCTGTGAGTAATAAAAAACAAAATGCATGAGTCGGTGGGTTTCGTTCAGCATTTGCTAGTGTTTCTAGACTGTTCAGGCCTTAATTTTCTGCAAAATACAAACCTTAGCTTTCTGGAACAGATTTAGAACAAGATCCCTTGAAAAGAAGAATTCCCAACGACCATGCTTTATATAAATGGAAGGGAGCAGAATTCCCAAATTCCCTTCTCTTAAAAGCTGGGTCTCTCTACTTCAAATGCGAAGCAGAACAGATCAATATTAGACGAATTTTCTTTAAAACATCACATATGGGCTTAAAATATGAAATGAGATTTGCAGGAGGTTGTTGGGAGAGAAAGCACACTGAGAACCCATTTAGAAGGTCCGGGGATTCAGTGGACGGTTGAAACTCCACCACTGACTCTGCTCTGCTCAGCTCTCCCCAGAGGGCTGGTCTCTGCAGAGGACAGGCCCGCCCCCTGTTCACAAGTGTTCCAGTTCCTCGGGCACAGTGAGAAGCCTCAGCCACTCTGAAGGGCAGAGCCACAAACTGTTCCATTTAACAAGACTGCGGATTAGATCATATGACATTTGCTAAATTTACTGTGCAACAAAACCCTAGGGAGACTCAGAAGTAGCAAAATGAGGGATATACATGATTCCTGCTATGACTTTAGTGTTTTAACTCAGTCTCTGAAATAAGGAAGAGCTGGCTGAGAAAGGTTTCTGGGAGTCTCAGAAGCAAGCAGCCTTGCTGGATTCTTCCAGGCCCTGTTAGGGATCACTAACACTCCCATTCCCCCAGCAGGGACAAACTAAATATTTCCTTTCTATATGGCACAATGCCGTCTGTCTGATGACTTAAAGGTCAGGTGTCTCGGAACACAATATATTTAACGTATGTTATTTAAAAATACAAACCAGCTATACAGCAGAAACGCACCACCCTGGCCTTTTAAAGCTACAGGAGGAAACAATGGAGAAGGCTTGAGTGTCATCATAAGACTCCAAGCCAGGTTAATCTGGCCCACAGGTTCTTTGTCTGTGCTTTTCTGCTGGCCAGATCACCACTTTGTTTCAACTACAGCCAAACACTGAATTTCCACTGTATTTAAAGATTCCCAGTCAAATCCTCTACTAAGCATCAGGAAAGGCCATTAGCACACCAACAGAAAAGTCTGCTGCTCTAATCTTCAGATCCTCTGGGTGCTACAGGTGCTGAAGGAAAAGCCGCTGACACCAGGCCTGCCCGCCCCTGTAGATAAAATACAGAACAGGGGCACCGGATGTGTGAAGGGCGAACCTCTGCCAGGGCTGTGGGGTGTGCACAGAATGGGCTCAGCAGCTGGGAAGAAGATGACAGCCAGCTCCTGTGCTGATGGCCTGTCCCATCCAGGTTTCTGGAGGACTGTGGGCGGTGACATCAGTGCCAGGGCAAGTGTGGCAGGGAAGCAGCACAGGTGCACACTGCTCGGTCATGGCATTACTGAGACACACTTAGTGGCTAAGAAACCCCACTTAAAAAGGAATAGGAACAGGAGCCAGATTTAGTTTTGTTCAATCATGAGTTACCGGGAAAACGAGAAACAAGGTCAAAACCAGCTAGGACCACAACAACAAAATGAAGTCAGAATAGAAGGGAAGGCTTGGTATAGCTAGTCCTCTCGACCCTGTTAATAAAGAAGGAAGGCTTCCTTAACAACTCTGGGTCCAGGAGAACCACATGAGGCATGTGTGCGTTTTAGATAAATACACTCTATAATCTAACAACTGTTGATAGCAACCTAGACCATCAGGCATTGTACTGCTGGAGAGAGACAAAAATATGTGCTTCGTCTTCTGTGGCTCGGGATCTAATGGGATGAGACAGACCTAGGACAAGGGCTAAGCTCAGCCAGAAGAGGGACAGTCCTGGAGGAGCTGAACTGAAAAGGCAAGATTATCAAGGAATGGGTGTAGGAAAAGAAAAGAACTTGGTCACCAAGAGGGGCACAGGAAGCCCTTTTTGTGTTCACCATCATCTCTTCTTCTCTCAAAGTGTTCCTTTCGACCATGCCTTGCTAACTCTGTATGTTAAGCCTTTCCTGAAGCTGTTCCTTGGGCTCACAACAAGCCAGGTACGGCACCTTAGATCTTACCATGGATCTTACCAGCTGTGCTTGGTACATACACCATGCATGCAGTGTGTATATGTGTGTGTGTGTGTGCCAAGGGCAGAGGTCAACAGAGGGTTGCTCTCCACCTTCCTTTCTGAGACAGGTCCTCTCACTGTGAGTTCCAGGGATTTGTACGTCTCTGCCTCCCCAGCACTGAGATTACAGACATGTACTGCCATGTCCAGCTTCTTTACATGGGTGCTGGCGATCCAAACTCAGGTTCTCATGTTTGTGCAGCATGCACTTTAGAGATTAAACTATCTCCCTGGCCTCTGCACTGAATGCATACAAACCTGTTTCTTATCAAACTGAGTGCAGGGACTACTCCAGTTCATCTGGTACTTCTAATAAACAGGTCAGTGATGCTCCACAAATGCCTGCCCATCATACTTACCGACTGAGGATTCATTTTACCAGTCATCATAGCCAGCAAGTCTGAGTCAGCCATGGTGATTGTGCAGTCAGCCTTCTTATCTAAAGGAGAGAAGAAGGAACATTCAGGAACACGACACTTGGAGATCACCCCTTGCATGAGAATCACAGTTGAGCAGCAAGAGGACATGGGCCCTCAGGAACATTTCTGTTGCAGTCTGGTAAGATGGGGTAACCTAGATGCTCAATAACAGGAATGAGCTAGGAAAGCATGGCAGCCGTGGTCCAAAAGGTGAAGGTGTTGTATTTGTGCCGACGACGATAGAGAGGCAGTTACAAAGTAAGCCTCAAGAATGATACCGTTCTTGCTTAAAAATGGTATTCAATGATAGAAATAAAAGGAAAACAACTGTCTTGTCAGATACTGATATGCCACTGTTACTGTGGTTGGCAGACTCGGGTGGCCCTCCTTATGATCCCTGCCGACCGTTTGGGCCAGTGTGAGCGGGACCTGTGCCTTGCTGCAGCCTAGGGAGTGTAGCGACAGTGCTGGAAGGGAACCAGGGATTTAACGCTAGATAAGCACCACCTCGCTAGCAGGCTCACACTCGCGCCCCTCTTGGCTCTGAGCAGCTGGTACATATGAGCGTCCCTTAGAGAGGGCCATACTTTCCAAGGAGCTGGGGGCAACTGAAGTTACTAAAGCTGCTGTTCTCACAGCCACAGGAAATACAGTCTGCCAACAACCTGGGTTAGCCTGGATGCCGAAACCAATCAAGCCTCCAGATGGGCCTAATTCTGGCCAATAATTTGATGCAGTTTTATGCAACCCTGTGCAGAGAATTGAGCTAGGCTGTCATCAGCTCCTTAACCACTGGAAACACGGGAGGTGATAAAGAAAAGTGGCTCCCCCCGACTATGTAGCCCAGACCGGCTCCAAATTGAGATTACAAGCACACGCCACCAAGCCTGCTAATGGGTATATATTCTTTTAAGACATTAAAGTCATAATTTGCTTTGCAGTAAGGAAAATTAACATAATCACATAAATATTGGGTTAACCAACATTTTTTGTAAAAGATCAGACACCAAATATTGTAGGCTTTGGAGGTCACCAGGAATCTGTCACAGTTATGCTTGCTATTCTATATAGCGCAAAAGCAGTTATAGATAAAATGCAAATGAGTATCTAGGCCCAGTAAAGAGTGTTCTTTCGTTTTCTTTGTGTTTTTGCATTTACTTATTCATTTTAGGGTACTGTGTGTTCATGTGCATGTGTGCACACTTATGCCCATGTATGACATAGTATGCATACATCAGAAGACAACTTGATAGAGTGAACTTTCTCTTTCTACTGTGAGTTCTGAACTCAAGTTGTCAGGCTTGGAGGCAAGTCTCTACCCACTGGCCTTTCACCAGCTTCCCCAACAAACAATTTTAGAGCAGTGTCAGATGGAGGGAACGGTACCTGCAACTCACAAATCTACAGACAATTTGCATCTAGAATACTGAAAGAATTCCTACCACTCAGCTGCCAGAAGTTAGGTGAGGGGCTGGGTAATGGCACAGGTGCTGAACAAGTGTAAGGACCTGAGTTCAGATTCCCAGCACCTACATAAAAATCGGGTGTAGCTGGAAAGCAGGGCATGTCTTTAATCCCAGCATTTGAGAGGCAGAGGCAGGTGGATCTCTGAGTTTGAGGCCAGCCTGGGCTACAGAGCAAGTTCAAGCACAGTCAGAGCTATACAGAGAAACCCTTAGCACTCTGGTGGGGAGCGGGGGAGGGGCGGAGAGAGATCTGAAGATCATCAAGGCTTGCTCCAAGTTTACATTCAGTGGGAGACTCTGTCTCAAAGGAACAAGGCAAAGTGACACCAATGTCCTACTCTGGACCCCATATGTGTGCACTTGCACGGACTCATACAAATATGCAAGGTGGTCCTGAAACTCACTAGGCAGATTAGGCTGGCCTTGAATTTACAGAGATCTGCCTGTCTCTGTCTCCCAAACGCTGGGATTGAAGGTGTATGCCAACATGGCCCTGCCTAAAAGGGTTTTTGTTTTGATTTGTTTTAGGGTAAATTTTGCTGAATATAAATTATAGCCTGACAGACATGACTTTATCATGTTCCTAGTACCATAAAAATCGTGAGGCAACTGAACATAAACCAGGGCACTCAGTAAAACCCTGACTGATGCACTTTGAACACTCCCACGCAGAGAAAAGTCCAAAGTCGTGACAAAATGCCCAGAGCAGCTTTCCTTAGAAAGGCCTAAATCAGAAATGAGGCAAGCTCACCCGACAGCGACTAAACGCTGGGGTTCGGCATGGGAACCACTTTACTGGTTCCTGCCCTGCTGAGCAAGGAGCCCAGCACTACACAGAAGCAAATGTGGGATGAATCCATCAACAGGTTCGCAGTAAGTAAAACTCCACAATCTGTGGGACAGAATTTGGACCGAGGCTTCCCTTTGGGGTGGATGTGTTAGGAGGCTCTGGGGAGGCTCTGGAAGCTGAAATGCAGCAGCATTCCGAAGCATCCCCATCCGGGAGGTGTGTCGGTCTGCAAACATTCATCAAGACAGTACCTCAGATCCACGTCCTTTGCCACAGCCTAGGCTTCAGTAAAAGTTACCCAAGTAAAACAGAGGAAGAAAACAGGCAGTGGGCTAGATTTGGTCCGTAGTTTGCCACTTCCTAGACTAGATGGTAGAGTTGGGGGTCGGAAACACCTACCCTAATTTTATTTCTCCATCTTTTTCTAACCTTTTATACTAAGTGTACATTACTTACATAGTGCCTTAAAAGTACTGATTTTGGTATTATCAATGTGTGATGATAGAGAAAAGACTGGACAGCAAAGACTTAACATCTCATTGTTAAGTTAGTCATGATGACTGTGGGCAATGAGATGTTGCCAGCAGAAAAGGACAAACTCGAAGAAATCGAATTTCTTAGCAGTCGGTGTTTTAGGCAGTGTAACAGGGTTTCAACAGTTGGCTCCTGATCTTACAAGCGATTAGCACAAATAAAAGTTGACCTTTTCCCCAAACCAAATCACCTTCTACCCTCTATTTTTTACTTATTACATTTATCTGAAACTACACTATGTAACTTATGTGTGTTTTCTATCCGTATTTGTACAAAGAGTGAAATCTCAAGGGGCAGGACCTACCTCAGTTTAACTTACTGTTCTGCCCCCAAGTCCCAGGAGGGGATGTCACAAATACAGAGCAGACAATAAATTGCTGAGATAATCTGGACCCCAAGAAAAGAGAGAGGGGCCAGGAGTGAGAACCAAGGCAAGCCTGGGGTGCAAATAATGCCTTGTCTCTGAAAGACAGGAGAGCTCAGAAGTTAAGAGTGTGTACCGCTCTTACAGGGGACCCACTTTCAGCTCCCAGCACCCAGATCAGGGTGAGCTGGAGATTTACGGCCCTGGGCTCCTCAGGCACCTGCTGGCATATGCACATCCCCACACAGAGATACAGACATAAACACATAATTAAGAAGAAAAAACTTAAAAAAGAGAGAGATGACTTACCAGGCATGGTGGCACACACCTTTAATCTTAGCACTTGAAAGGCAGACACAGGCAGATCTCTGTGAGTTCGAGGCCAGCCTGCTCTACAAAGAGTTCCAAACCAGCCAGGCTTTTTTTGTTTTGTTTTGTTTTTTTTCTTACATAGAGAAACCCTGTCTTAGAGGAAAAGAGACAGAGACAGAGAGACAGAAAGAGAAGGTGCCTGACATGGTGATATACACCTTTAAACACAGCACTTAGGAGAGAGAGGCCAGCCTGGTCTACCTAAGGAATTCCAGGAGAGCCAGGGCACATAGTGAGATTCTGTCTCAAAAAGGAGGAGGAGGAGGAAAGGGGACAGGGTAAAGCATCAGGGACGGCACACCCACACCCACATCACTAAATAACTAAAGTAAGACGGAGAGAAGCTTTCGCAGTAGGTTTTACAGTTTGGGGACTGGCATCCAATGGCCATTCCACTAAGCTGCAAACAACATTTCTAATTATAGGGCGAAAGGTCTGAAACTTTAAAAATGAAGACAATTTACTGCCTAGAAAATCAAATCCTACTGCAAATACAGAATATCAAAGAGTAGGGAGGAGACAGGGCTGCTAACTAGCTGTAACAGCTGGACCTGATCCTGTCATTTCCAGGAAGGATTCTTGGGCACGAGGCAAGTGACTTTGGGAAGTGACATCCGCAGTGACCGATCTACTGCGCTCTCACCATGCTGAGCATGGCATGCCTCTGTTCTGAGCTTTATAAACCCTGTGCAGGTGAGAGATACCAAATAACTCACCTAAAATCACACAGCAGATGCATCTAAGAAAAATCAGTATTTACTATATTGATCCACAGAGTCTCGCGATGCTAGGTGCTGCACCACACTGAATTCCCACAGAGCTCTCCCAACAGAAACCTGTTTTCCAGAGGAGACAACTAGGTGCAGGGAAGGACTGCACCTCGCCTGAGAGACTGGGCCAGGAGCTGAATCCAGAGGCTTTCCCTACTCTGCTGTCCATAAGGGATCAGTGGGAGAACTTAGCGAGGGCAGAAGGAAGGAATGAAGCAATAACTCGTGGCATCAGAAGCTAGCTTCTGGGAGACGCTATGTGAGGGCTTAAGGAAATCAAGGGAGAGAAGGAACTGATGGAGAAGGCAACAGAAAGCATCCAAGAATCGAGCAGAGATGATGCAGAACACATTTACAAGTGTCTAACAATCACGTGTATTCCTCCATCACACTCTTAGACAGCAGATGAAATACGTGTAGAAACCTTACTTTTTAACAGGAACAAAACTCTCTGATGCCAGGGACCAGAAGAACTAGCGATTCTCCTCATGGTGCCAGTTCAAACTAGGACATGCTTCTGAGGCTTTAACATAGCTGATACCTAACAAATGGGCATATGCTGTGGATGTAAGAGGGACTGGCAGTTTCCAGGGGTGGCTTTCACAGACTAAGCCCACATTTCAACTCGACTCCTGGCTGCCAACAGGTGTCAGGTTTACCTTGTCCCAGGTTACCGCCATTCAGATCTGGACAGGGCACATAAAAGGGGAGAGCACATGGCAGCAGGTGTTTGTGCAGGGAGCGAGGCCTTTCTGACATTACTCAATAGCCTTCTAGAGCAAACCATCTTTTATGACCAAACAACTAGCTAAATGGAAGAGCAAAGGAAAACTTTTAAAATTACTTTAGCAACTGTCAGGAAATTATTAAACTTTATTTTTATTGTCACTGCTGCTAGATACAATGGCCCATGCCTTTAATCCCGTACTTGGAGGCAGAGGCAGGCAGATCTCTACCAAAGCCAATCCTAACTACATAGCAAGTTCTAGGCCAGCCAAGGACACATAGTGAGATTCCCCCCCTCCACCAAAAAGCCACTGCTATATTCTCCAAAGCACCTTCCATTTTTAAGAGCTGCATTTAGAGGACACCTTTAAAAGCTTTTCTTCCTATACCACTTCATCAGGGCATGGAATGCAAACAGTTTCTCTGCTCACTCATTGAGGGGGTTGACTATGTATAATTCAGGAATCTTTGCGGAAAAGCCACTCTGCCGTACCTGGCAGGCTTCCCATTCGTTGGTCCTATTCAACAGTGCACAAAGCACTTCTCTTGTTCCAAATGCTTCACACCAATCCAGGATCTCAGGCAACCACCCCCTCCCTCTGGAGAGTCTGGATACCTAAGTAAAAGTACAGGGAAAGGAGCGTCCACCCCTTGTAAGAACACTCCTCCACCTGTGCCGAGGACATGCTCTCCTCCAGGGCTGGGTCAGGGACAGCATCACCTCTCTTCCCTCTGCACAGCCTCCAGGTCCCCCCAGTCAAATGTTCCAGCACCCCCCCTCAAACACTCACTTTGCTCTCTGCCACACCAAGCTGTCACTCAAGGCCATGGTGACACCATCGTCCTAAATGTTCTTTCTGGCCCTGCTCACTCCCTTCCAGTCATCAGGCCAATTACATCTTACAGGGAAGCGTGGCTAGGTCATGTGGTCACAGCTTGACCCCAGCTGGTGACACCACTGAGAGGTGACTGGGCTGTGAGGGCTCAAGATTCTTCACTTCTTCACAGGAGTGGGTGGCTGAATGGACCACTAGGAGGTGGGGCCTGATTAGAAAGTCACTCCCCGTGGGCGTGTCTCTGAGGGTACAGTATGATCCTGCTGCCTTCCTGCTCTCTGATTCCTGGCTGACGCGCAGTGAGCAGCTTTTGTCTATCATGTTCTCCCACTGCTATGTTTTCCCTCATCGAGTATGAGCCTGCTGCCCTTAAAACTGTGAGCCAGCCGGGCGGTGGTGGCACATGCCTTCAATCTAATCCCAGCACTCGGGAGGCAGAGGCAGGCGGATCTCTGTGAGTTTGAGGCCAGCCTGGTCTACAGAGGGAGTTCCAGGACAGGCTCCAAAGCTGCAGAGAGAAACCCTGTCTCAAAAAAACAATAAAGAAAAGAAAAGACAAGACAACGGTGAGTCAAGCAAATGTTTGTCTTTCTCTTGTGCCCTCACAGCACTGGAGCCGACTAGTGTAGTCACAGCACCTGCTTGTACTCCAAAACAAAGTTCCTACTATGGCATTTATTTAATTTTTAGTTAAAAAAAGTAAGTATTTTATGTGTGTGGGTGTTTTGGCTGCACATATGTCTGTGCACCACATGTGCCTGGTGCCTACAGAGGTCAAAAGAGGGTGTCTGATCCTTTGAAACTGGAGTTACGGACAGCTATGAGCTGAACCTGAGTCCTCTGCAAGAACAGCCAGCTCTGTGAACCTCTGAGTCATCTCTCCAACCCCAAGCTCTCTCCACATGACACGTTTGTCTCCTACCCACAGTGGGACCTGCCAGGGTCACTCGCACTGTAAATCTTTTAAGGGAATCCCCAGCCTTTAGTGTAGTGTGATTATCTCAGGAAAATATCCCGTTCTGCTGGGCATTTCGAACTGTGGATTACTATGAGGAGTATTTCCTCCTAAGCTGCACTGTTTAACTAAAACAATCATAGTTTAAATAGAATTTTAATAATTAAGAGTTTTAAACAAATATAGTGAAGGATTAAGATAGCGGTTAGTTTAATGGGAAAATTAATATAGGAAAAGGTAGGATAGAGTGTTGTCCCACCCTGATAAAGCAGGGGCTGCAGAGGATAGGAAATAAGAACAAGGAAGAGTCACGCAGCTAGGACTCATGGATTTCTCTTGAGGAGCTATATAGACTATGGCTTAGGTTAATGATTACGAAAAACAACTGTGTCCCAGAAGTTAGGCTAGCTCAAATTCTTTTAATCTTAATGAATACATGTTCACAGGTTTTGACGAGCATCATAGCTAAAACAAAGCTTTAAATAATGACTTAAGGTTAGGTTAAGATGCTTTTGTTAATGGCTTTGTGATGTGGGATGTCCTTCTGCATATGTGTTGCTATTATTAGTTGATGAATAAAGCTGTTTGGGCCAACGGCTTAGCAAAGTACAGTCAGGCGGGAAATCTGAAGTGAGAGAGAGAGAGTAGGTGGAGTCAAGGAAACTCCACATAGCTGCTGAAGGAGAAGGATGCTGGAACTTTACCGGTAGGCCACAGTCTCGTGGTAATACACAGATGAATAGACATGGGTTAATTTAAGAAGTAAGAGCTATCTAGGAATATGCCTAAGCTATTGGTCTAACAGTATTGTAATTAATACAGTTTCTGTGTGATTATTTGGGTCTGGGTGGCCAGAAAATGAACAAGCAGTCTTCGATTACAGCTCTAAGATAAAAAATCTTGGGGAACAATTTAAAGTTTAGAAAGACACATAGTTGAGTGAGGGACTTGTTGAGGTCAAGAAACAAGAACAAAGACAGCCCGGTTATTATTAGCTGACGTGCCTTTCTTGCTAGGATGGGTTGGTGATCAAAAGTGATGATTAATTCCTTGTACCTATTTCTGCCCTGATATGAAAACTGTTGATGAGGAGAGATGGCTCAGCATTTAAGAGCACTCGCTGCTCTTCCAGAGGAAACATGTTCAATTCCTAGCACCCACATGGCAGCTCACAACTATCTGTAACTCCAGTTCAAGGGGACCCAACACACATGGCAAACCACCAATATATACATAAAATAAAGTTAAATTAAGAACAAACTGATGAATGGGTATGCACCTTAGGGATTGAAAGTAGAGTCGACTGTTTTTCATATATAAAAGTTTAAATTTGTAAGCTGGATGGTGGTAGCACAGGCCTTTAATCCAGGCACTCAGGAGGCAGAGGTGGGCAGATCTCTGTGAGTTCAAGGCCAGCCTGGTCTACAGAGCAACTTCCAGGACAGGCTCCAAAGCTACAGAGAAACCTTGTCTTGAAAAAAAGTTTAGATTTATGATTCTTTTAAGATTTTTGATAAGATTACCTTTCAAGATAAATAATAAAGCAATAGATCCTTCCTTTGTAACTGCAAAATTCAGCCGCCAGTAAAAGAACTGGCTGAGAAAAATACTTTGCTTGTTCACACTCTGTTAACCTATAACAAGTTGTTTGGACATGAATGTATGTGGGTTCTTGAGAATAATTTGCTTTTCACTGTAATAGGTAAAATGTTTAATCAAGTAAGGATATGGGAAACACAATGTTCATTGTACATTTTTACTTGTATTCATTGGAATCATTCACTTGAAAAATAGAATGCAACCACACTGTAATTTTATAGTGCTTGAAAGATTTTGCTGGAGTACACAGGCTGTAAGGGAAGTTAAGAGCACACAGAAGGAATACATTTGGATGGAGGTAAGAAAAGAAATAAAAGATGATAGAGAGACCCTAAAGTGTGTGTGTGTGTGTGTGTCCCTTTCGCGGGCCCCAGGGCATTAAGTTTTATTCCCCCAGACAGAAAAGTCAACTTGAGTGATTAGTTTGCCAACTCTGGGGAGGGAGAGCAGCAGTGAATGAGAGTGGTGAGCACTCTCGAGAAAATAAGTGTGGACAGGAAAGTACTCGCTGAGAAGGGAACTTTCAGGCAAAGATGAGGCCATGAAGCTCTCTGGGGAAGACGATCACAGACAGACAGGACAGACAGAAATCCCAATCAGAACACCCTATGCTCAAGCTATAACAGGAGGCCGGTCACTAAGGCCAGTGAGGGAGAACACAGTAAGATAAGCCAGCCAGATTGTCTGGTGTCATCACAGAAACTCTGATTCTGCTTGGAGTGGAAGGCTGGCTTTGAGCAGAGAAGGATATAAATCCGACTCGGCTGCTGCGTGAAGAACTGTGAAGGGCAAGGACAGGAACAGAGACACAAAGCTCAGATCCAGTGGGACGTGGTAGAAAACAGGATTATGGAGTATGAGAAGAAGAGGGGCCAAGGATGACCTCACAGCTCTTGGACTAAGAACTAAGAAAACACAGCTTATTGAGAAGAGGGCAGACCACAGGAGAACATGCTTTAAGGGGAGTGGGGGCCCAGAGTTCTGTCACACACACAAACCTTTAAGGTACCTGTTAGGTGCTGACATGGTTTAATGTGCCCTCTAAAACACACTAAAATCTAGTGTCTAATGTAACAGTATTAAGTGGTAAAGCCTTTTAAAGGGGCTGAGGGTTATGAAGTCTCTGCCCTCATCAACAGATAGAGTCCATTACCTCAGGAGTAGGCTCCTGGACAAACAAGGACGGAGTTCAGCTCCCACCCTTCCCTCCTGTTTAGCCCACTTCCTGTGACCTTCCACTGCAGCAGATCACAGTAAGAAAGCCTCTCCCCAGATGCAGCTGCTCCATGTGGAGCTCCAGCCTCCAAAACGGGAGCCAACTAAACTTACTGTTTACAATTTACCCAGTCTGTGGTATTTTGTTATAGCAGCAGACAATGCCCTAAGACAGGTGTCCATGCACAGCTGTCAACTAGACAGCTACACAGACACCTCTGGATTCAGTGTGGGTCCATGTTCAACACATAAACCTGGGAGTCATCAGCACTTGTTTTCAGAACACAAGGCTACATGAGATCCCCAGGGAGTGAATGAACCAGAACTAAGCCTTGCAACACTCTGATGCGTAGAACTTAGGAGATGGAGAAATTATCAAGAGAGGCCAAAATGAGCAGCCAGTAAAAAACAAAGAACAAAAAACCCTGAACATGTGACATGAAGGCTGGAATTAACAACTGTATCCAGCATGGTGGCAATCACTGGGGACCTTAGCAAGAACAAATCTGGGAGAGATCAGGACAAAAGCTAGATGGAATGGGTTCAAGAAAGATCTGGATGAGAGGAAGGAGAGCTAGTGAACGTGGCTGGCTCTCCTGAGACCATCCACCACGCAATGGGCAATGTGACCTCAAGCTAATCAAGAGAGAAGGCTCTCCAGTCCCACATACCCTCCAAAGCAAGCAATGTTTATGGCCATTTATAGGTAAGAAAACTGAAGCCTGGCACGCTGGCTAATTTAAGTCAACCTGACACAGGCTAGTCATCTGAAAAGAGGGAAGCTGATAAAGAAAATGGCTCTAAGAGATGAGGCTGCGGGCAAGCCTGTGGGACATTTTCTTAATCAGTGATTGAGGGAGGAGGGCCCAGCCCATTGTGGGTGGGGCCACCCCTGGGCTGGTGGTCCTGGGTTCTATAAGAAAGCAGACTGAGCGACTATGGGGGGCAAGCCAGTAAGTGGGCCTCCTCCATGGCCTCTGCATCAGCTCCTGCCTCTTGGTTCCTGCCCTGCTTGAATTCCTGCTCTCACTGTTTTTGAGGATGAACTATTATATGAACTGTTAGTGAAATAAACCCTTCCCTCCCCAAGTTGCTTTTGGTCACTGCATTTCATCACAGTAATAGAAGCCCTACTTATACACTCAGAGAGTTTAAATAACTAGACCAAAGTCAAAATTGAAGTGATCAAGCCAGATGTGTCTACGTCCAGTCGAAGACTAGGAGTCCCCCAACTTTGCAGAGGTGGTCTGAACCTACATCTCTTCCCAAGGACAGAGCAATCTTTTCAAGGATTTGTAACCTCTACCGCAGGCCGTTGTGGGGACACCAAAGCAGACTCTAATTTCCCCTGCTGAAAGCCCCTGTGAACTCGTCACTGCTCTAAGTGAAGTCACTATGGCACCGACCTGAGTTGGGAAGCACCGACCCTCTGCCGTTCTTCACGTCCACCACCCAGGTGGCTTCTTTGCCGCCTGGGCCATCCTTCACTTTGAAGGCAAAAATACCACCGATTTTCTTCACGAACTGCTCCCCTTCCTGCAAACAGAAGTAACAAAGGGTGTTACCTTACGTCTCTTCCTCTGGCTTTAAATCAATATTTTAACAGGTACATGCGAGCAGCCAGGGCGGCGGAATCCCCAGACTTCCATAGGCTCTTTACTCAAGAAAGTAGGGCAACAATTCTCCCATCTGTCAACTCTGAGAAACAGCTTATAGATGGTAAGAAGGGGTCAAAGGCATGGCAGCGTGCTCTGGTGAGAACACCTTGGTTTGCCTCAGCGGTTTGAGATTCCTTCTGGCCTGTCTAAATGTATACACGCCAGCCTTTGATCCAAAGTCAGTTCCTTAACTCCTAATTTTGGTTCCCCACAATCAAAACTTAAAGTGATTCTGAAACCAAAATTTTCCTTGAAAGCTCAATTCCTGTCTTAGTATAAGGAACTATATAAATAATATCTTATTTGCCTCTTAATTTTGGATCTTGGGAATGCAATCGCCTAACACAGAAAACGTCACAGCGATCTCTGGTGGGCAGGTTTCTCTTCTCCATCCTCGGTGTTTCTCACTTCATCCCCACTCCTAAACGTTTGTGGCCCTTGACGCTGCTGTAGGCACCAGGATGAGGGTAGCGAGGGAGTCAGAGCACAGGCTGGCAGTCTTCTACCCTGACTAAACCATCCAATAAAGGGGCACAGAGACACAGGCGCCACTGGCAGCGCAGACAATGAGAGGAGACAGCGGCACGTGTGCCCAGCTCTAAAGAAAAGCAGGGGCTGGGTAGGTGGCTTAGTGTTGCTGATGACCAGAGTCTAATCCCCAGAGCCCAATATGAAGGCAGGAGGAGAACAGGCTCCACAAAGGTGTCCTCTCCTCCGACCTCCACAGTTGTGTCGTGGCACACACACCCCTCTCCCAGATCATGCACACAGACACTAACGGTAAATAAAATTTCTAATAAAAAAAAAGAAAACCAGAATGTGGAGAGGTGGACAGTGGTTAAAAGGTGGCTGTTCTTCCAGATGACCCAGGTTCAATTCCAAGCAACCACATAGTGGCTCACAATCATCTGTAACTCCAGCTCCAGGGAATCCAGCACTCTCTTCTGGCCTCCATGGGCACCAGGCATGCACACAGTACAAAGACATGCATATAGGCAAAAATACCCATAGACATATGCAAAACCAATGCAAAAATAAATTCACTTTTAAAAAGGAAGCCCAAAGCAGCAGAATTAATTTTTTGAAATCTTTTTCTTTAGAGAAGAAATACATTCATTATAGAAAAATTAACAAATATTAATAAGGAAAAAGAAGAAAACTCAAGTCATTTCTAATTTTACCATATAAAGAAAAAAAACCACAGCTGGTATGAATTCTTTTTTCCCCACACATAGTTTTAAAAACAGATGTGATGGCTGGCGTGGTAGTGTTATCCTTGAATTCTGTCACTCAAAAGGTGGAGGCAGGTGGATCTCTGTGAGTTCTAGGCCAGCCTGGTCTATATACGCAGGTTCCAAAACAGTCAGGGCTATACAGAGTCACTCTGAATCCAGTGGGGTGGAGGTGGAAAGTGGGTGTGATGGCATGTATGATGTAATCCTGCTGAGGTAGGAGGTTCAAGGCCAGCCTGGGCCGGGGGCTTGAGTTCTAGGACAGCCTAGGCTACATAATGAGAGCCCAATCAAAAAGAGGCGGGAGCATGTACTATTCGGGGATTAAAGGAATGTATCACCATGTCCTGGCCCTTTTCTTTCTTTCTTTCTTTAGTTCTTTTTTTTTTTTTTTTTTTTTGGTTTTTCGAGACAGGGTTTCTCTGTAGCTTTGGAGCTTGTCCTGGAACTTGCTCTATAGACCAGGCTGGCCTTGAACTCACAAAGATCCACCTACCTTTGCCTCCCAAGTGCTGAGATTAAAGATGAGTGCCACCACCACCCGCCTCCCTAAGCAGTGCTAGGATTATAAACAAGGGTGACCATACCCAGCAACATTTCTAGATGCGTTTATTCCTAGGCATTTTATAATAATATACTTTTCATTATACTTTATGGCTAAAATATTACAGATACATAGACAATATGCTAATTTTCTTATGCTTATTCTGGAACTAGTTCGTTTTTGAGTTCTCCTTTAGATTCTTCTTCATTTCAGAATTAAAACATCCCTGCAGTAGTTGGTATATCAAGGGTTCTCCCTCCCTGTTCATTCCCTTAACAGAGATTAAAGTGGCCACTGTGTTCAGACCTTGTAATGAGCACCTGAAATACTCAAAGGCTTATTTCCCTGGAGGGATTTACAGCAGCTGGTACTACACGCTAACCTCTGTTTCTATGTGTGCAGAATCACAGGAACCACGGCCCACATTTGTGTTTTCTCTCTCTCTCTCTCTCTCTCTCTCTCTCTCTCTCTCTCTCTCTCTCTCTCTCTCTCTCCTCTCTCTCTCTCTCTCTCTCTCTCTCTCTCTCTCTGTGTGTGTGTGTGTGTGTGTGTGTGTAACAGCAACTGAGGTATGATTAAGATCCTACAAGACTCACTCTGTGAGGTTACACAGTTTGGTAACTTTTCTTTAGTACATTATAAGATGCACACAACAGTTAATCTTCATTACCAACTGACAGAAATTAGAATCGTCTCATAGTCTGTGAGTGCATTTCCAGAGGTTTAACTGAGGAGAGAAGCCTCACCCTGGATGTGCGTGGCATCGTCCTATGTGCTAGGATCCAAGACCAAATAAAAAGAGAAGCAGGCTGAAGGCCAGCACTTCTTTCTCTGCTAGCATCTGCTCTTGGCTGCAGATGCGATATGACTCACACTCCTGCCACCAGGCCTTCCCATCATGTTCAGACTGTGCCCTTCTTAAACCATGAGCCAAAACAAATCCTTCTCTCCTTCTACTGCGGTGTCAAGAATGCGGCCACAGAGATGGGGAGAGTGACGAACATACAATGTGCCACCCCACATCACTATTGCAGAACACTTCATTTTCTCACGGAAACTGACACCCATTTGCAGTCCGTCACCATTTTTTGACACTAGCTTCTAAAAACCACAAGCCTACTTTGTTTCTATAAACTGGCTCATTCTGAACATTTCCTATAAATAGAACCATACGGTGTGTTCTTTTGTGAGTGGCCTGTCTCACACAGCATGTTCTCAAGGTAAATGCTGGATCAGCCAGGACCAGTCTGCTCTCCTTCCTACGGTCAGATAATATTCTACTGAATGTGGCTTATCTTGTTTGTTTATGTTTGTGTTGTGTTGTGTGCATGTGTGTCTGTGGTACATGCTGTGTACACATGGGGGAAGGGGTGTTCACTCATGCAGGCACACGTGGATGCCAGAGGCTGATGTCTTTCTCACCTGCTTTTCTACTTTGTTTCTTTTTTTATTTTTCTTTTTTGGTTTTTCTCTATTTTTTTGGTCCCTTTATGTAGCCCTGGCTGTTCTGGATCTCACGCTATAGACCAGGCTGACCTCGAACTCACGAAGATCCACCTGCCTCTGCCTCCAAAGTGCTGGGGTTAAAGGTATGCTCCACTACACCCAGCTTCCACCTTCTTGAGACAAGGTCTCTCACTGGGCCTAGAGTTCAAGGTCTTAGCTAGACTGGCTAGCCAGCAAACTCCCAGGACCCATGTGCACTCTCCCAACGTTTTGATGTTGACAAAGCTCTACTTTCTCTTAGCTAGGTAGCTAGAAGGAAATTGCTGGATCATTGGGTGCTGCTTGACTCTTCAAAGAACTAACCATTTTTACTAAAGTAGTTACACTGATACTCCAACCCTAGTAAGGTGATCTGGGGTTCAAATTTCTCTGCATCATCACCCTGAGTGTTACCTTTTATTAGTCAGTCCACTGGGTGTTGGTCTTTTTCTTATAGAGAAAATCACCCTTTCTTATTTCACTATTATTACCCTCCAGCCTACCAGAAGGCAGCCAGGGGTCTTACAGCAAAGAAGCTGTTCTAAAGTACTTTGTCTGCACCTACGTTTCTCAGTAGTCACAGGTTCATCTCCCCTCAGTTTTAAAGATTAAACTCAAGCCAGGTTTCCTGTGGGGCCAGTGATCAGTGAATGACTGTTTACAGATGTGTCTGCTCACAGTGTCTCACCAGTGAGCCAGGGCAGACACCACTGAGTTACATACAGCGGGGCAAGCCCAGCAAGCGCTTAGAAGTTCTACCCTCCAACTGCCCGAGAAATCCCTGCAGTCTCATTTACCCCACCACTTAAAACAGGTGGGTGCTAACTCGTGCTGGCTCTCTTACACACCCATACTCTTTAGTCCACAGAACACTTTCATTTGAAATGGGAGTGAAAGTGGGTAAGAGAGTTAAAAGAGAAAAAAAATGCAGTTGCAAAACTGGAGATCATTATTTCCAAGAAGTCCTAAGTGCCTCTTATGGGAGGAAAAGCACTGCTGCGTGGCACAAAGGTCGGGGCGTAGGTGCTGCTGTAAACACAATAGGACAAAACCATGAGGCCTGAACTCAAAGAACACCAGTGCAACACTGCTAAGAAAGACAAAGACGGAAATGAAACCTCGTGCGAGGTTGCCTCCACCAAGGCAGAAAATGCATTAACTGACAAAGAGTCCAGACTTTCACTTTCCAGCCCTGCAAACTGACAATCGTGGGAAGGCAAAAGCAGACGAGGGATAAGGTTATGAAGGGGTACGGAATCAAAATGAAAGCAAGAGGCATAAGCTTGCACCGCTAAAAGCACAGCGTGAAACTGAAACAGCACCTCTTTGTTAACTCCAGCAGGGAAGTCCTCCATGATGGGTCCATGGCCAACCTCGGTAATCGCTAACCCAATCTCCTATTTGACCTCTGAACTAAGTCCTCATGGAGTTCCTCACTTTACAGTGGACACTTAGCAATGAAAGGCATTCCGAACACAGTAGGGAGCTATCTTCTGACTCGGATGGCAAGAGTTTTATATAATAAGCCAATATAGTATTGGAGAAGGTGGAGAGAAAAAAGCAGTTATTCTCTCGAATTGTAAGTAAACCTGCAAATTATTATTCTCTTTTTGGTGGGAATCTGGCAAGCTAGACAATAACATAAAATGCACACATTTAAGTACCCAATTTTGTCCTTAATTATTTAAACTACTTAGTGCTTGAAGTACAGGAGGAAATTTATAACAGCAATGCTGCACTTGCAAAACTGAATATCATCTGATAGTCATCATAGAAGCCAATTAAATAACCATGGCACATATGTGCAAACATGTACAACGCGCTGAAAAGCATGCTAAGGACCTATACGCAGGGCCACAAAGCATACTACGGTGAAAACAGAATGAGGTCATCCGCCTAGACGGCAGCCTGATGGTCCTGCAGCTCCTGTTGCAGGGCCATGTCATCCACCGTGCGCTCCAGCCCTGAAAGGCTCTAGGGAAAGGCACACTAGCCACAGCGCAGCCGGGTGATAAGAAGTCCTCTGCCCTACAGTAAGGGACATATAAACTGTGCTCATCTTCCCCTCTGTGGCTCTGCCAGGAATGAAACGCCAGCCCAAAGGCCTTGGCTCCTTTTGTTTAGCTCAGCCATTTTAATCACTTTCTCAGGTGTGACCTGAATGGTGACTATGTCTGGTTTGGTCTAAAAATCTAAAATCAATAGCGAGATCCCAAAAGACTTCTACATTTCAAACAATGAAATAAATATCTAATCTTGCCTAAGAGTACCTCTTTTTGATTGCCTTTGTATGACTTTTATCTATCGAGAACTAATTACGGGGGGCTGAGAGATGGCTCAGCTGTTAAGAGCATTAGCTGTTCTTCCAGAGGTCTTGGGTTCAACTTCCAGCACCCACATGGTAGCTCACAACCATCTGTAACTGTAATCCTACGGGATTCGATGCCCTCTTCTGGAGTACAGCTATATATGCAAACAAAATACTCATATACATACATAAATAAATAAATCTTAAAAAAAAAAACCAACTTGTTCTTATAGAAGACTTGGGTTCAATTCCGAGCACCACATGGCAGCTCTAAATTGGAAAATTTTGACATTTTCCTTTTCATTAAAAATATTATTTTCAATAACATTGTTAATTTAGATATAGATTTTTAAGTTATTTATTTCTTTGATATGCACTGGTGTTTTGCCTGCATATATGTCTGAGTGAGGGTGTCAGATTCTAATATGTGTAAATGTTCTGGCTGCATTTATGTAGGTACACTGCACACATGCCTGGTTCCTGCAGAGACCAGAAGAGGGTGCTACATCCCCAGGAACTGGAGCCACCCACTCCAGTTTCCAGTCACTATGTGGGTGCTGGGAACTTTGGTCCTTTGCAAGAGCAGACAGTGCTCTTAACCACTGAGCCATCTCTGCAGCTAACTAAAAAAAAAAAAATTCTTTTTTTATGTGTTCCTGTATAATATGAATTTTTTAAAATTAGAATTCTTTCTTGCAAGAAGAGGGTAGCAACTACAAAAAGACTTTGAAAACTGCAAACTAAAGCTGTGTAAGATGGAGCACACCTGTGACCCTAGCACAGGCTATGGAGGTGGTGCACACCTGTGACCCTAGCACAGGCTATGGAGGTGGTGCACACCTGTGACCCTAGAACAGGCTACGGAGGTGGTGCACACCTGTGACCCTAGAACAGGCTATGGAGGTGGTGCACACCTGTGACCCTAGAAC
Source organism: Chionomys nivalis (assembly GCF_950005125.1). Classification (NCBI taxonomy): domain Eukaryota; kingdom Metazoa; phylum Chordata; class Mammalia; order Rodentia; family Cricetidae; genus Chionomys; species Chionomys nivalis. The sequence goes on along the minus strand of NC_080096.1, from coordinate 39,649,825 downwards.
AGGCTACGGAGGTGGTGCACACCTGTGACCCTAGAACAGGCTATGGAGGTGGTGCACACCTGTGACCCTAGAACAGGCTATGGAGGTGGTGCACACCTGTGACCCTAGCACAGACTATGGAGGTGGTACACACCTATGACCCTAGCCCAGGCTATGGAGGTGGTGCACACCTGTGACCCTAGCACAGGCTATGGAGGTGGTGCACACCTGCGACCCTAGCCCAGGCTATGAAAGCAGGAGAGGAGGTCATCCTTAGCCAGTTAGAAGCCAGCATGAACTATATGAGGCACATTTCAAGGAGGGAAAAAGCCAATAAATAATTTCATTTTAAAAATAATTCTGAGGAAAGAAAGGTGGATGAGGACAAGAGAAACAACACAAACAAATAATGTTTGAAAATGCCATTATGGAACCTAATATGTACATGATAATAAAAAGAAATAGAAATAAAGAATTCTGATGTCATGTAGACTTAAATATTCATTTCCAATATCATTTGAAATGATTTTATATAAAATCTCTTTAATTCGGAAGGAAATTATAAAGCTGAATATGATGTCTACCCTATCAAACCCAGTACTTAAGAGCTGAGGCAGAAGGACTGCTGTGTTTGTGGCCAGCAAGCAGTATGTCTCAAAAAGACAAATAAAAAAAAAAAAAGGTTATATCAAAATGAGGCTTCTTACATCTGAACTATACCCACAACTACTGAATATCTTCCTGACAAAGAAGATGGAAATGAAAATGATTTTAAACATTATTTACAGTCTTTACAATCAAATCTGGAGATGTGTGCTGGGCAGTGGTAGCACAAACCTTTAATCCAGCACTTGGGAGTTAGAGGTAGGTGGATCTCTGTGAGTTAGAGGCCAGCCTGGTCTACAAAGCGAGTTCTAGGACAGCCAGGCTACAAAGAGAAACCCTGCCTCAAAAAAGAAAACAGATCTGGAGATGCATACATTTTCAAAACGCAGTCTTACTAAAAATACCAAGAAGGCTTATGAGACACTCAGGATTCTGAAACAGAGACTATTTCAGCACGTGACCATCAGCATCAGGTGAAACCGTGCGCCTCCCAGCCCCAGCTCTGGTCTCTCACCTCTTCGAGCTTCTTCTCGATCTCCTTAAAGACAAGATTCGCCTTGAACCCATCAACCGCAGAGCTGGTGGGCACAGCCTCGATCTGGTGTGCTCGGGAGCTGCAGAAGGAATCAGTGTCAGCTCTGGGACTCACAGAGGGACCTGGGTTTTAACATCTACGTAACAGTAACTTTCAAAAGGCCCAAGAAGAGATGTTGCAAATCTGACCTAAAGAAAATCTTTAGTAAGTATATAAAACAATTACCCAACTCCCATCCCACAATAAATACTGAGTTCTCACTAGGTGAAGAGAAGCTACCCTCATGAAACTTACATGCCAGAGAGACCTTGGACAAAACAGACAAGCACACAAAGCTACAGTTACCTGTTGAAAGCAGAGCAGCTGAATGGCTAGAGAGAGGGACATCAGGCATGCTACTGTGGATAGTGGTCACCGAGAGCCCCTCTAGGGAAGTGATATTTTATATTACATCTTCAACTGCTAAATGAACCAGTCCTACAAAGAGTTTTGGCGGGGAAGCCAATGTAAGCCCGAAGGAACTTAGGTATAAAAGTGAAGAAGGAAATACAAGGAAGCCAAAGGAGATAGAAGGCTGCACAGCTACAGCAGAGGAGAGAGAGGCCACGGCTACAGCAGAGGAGAGAGAGGCCACAGCTACAGCAGAGGAGAGAGAGGCCACGGCTACAGCAGAGGAGAGAGAGGCCACAGCTACAGCAGAGGAGAGAGAGGCCATGGCTACAGCAGAGGAGAGAGAGGCCATGGCTACAGCAGAGGAGAGAGAGAGGGGCCACGGCTACAACAGAGGAGAGAGAGGGGCCATGGCTACAGCAGAGGAGAGAGAGGGGCCACGGCTACAGCAGAGGAGAGAGAGGCCACGGCTACAGCAGAGGAGAGAGAGAGGGGCCACGGCTACAACAGAGGAGAGAGAGGGGCCATGGCTACAGCAGAAGGGAGAGAGAGAGGCCACAGCTACAGCAGAGGAGAGAGAGGGGCCCATGGCTACAGCAGAGGAGAGAGAGGGGCCATGGCTACAGCAGAGGAGAGAGAGGGGCCATGGCTACAGCAGAGGAGAGAGAGAGGCCACAGCTACAGCAGAGGAGAGAGAGGGGCCACGGCTACAGCAGAGGAGAGAGAGGGGCCACAGCTACAGCCCCCAGCCTGTTACATTTCAGTTTTAAGGACTGGCGTGTAGCTCAGTGGTAGAACATGCACTTACCATGCTTGAGGACCCTCATCACAAAAACAAAAAACAAACAACCCCCAAGTTTCAGTTTTAAGTATAATCAAAACACTAGAGCATGCTTTAGTTTATATCTTGAAAAAAAATCTAGCTCTCAGCTAGAAAGTGAACCTTAAAGGGACAAATCAGGAGACAGGGAGATCAACTAAGAGTCTATTGCAATCATCCGATCAGAGATGATGGCAATCAGAACCAAATTACAAGGAAGTGGACGAGGCAGTGGGACACAGGCCAGGCTGGTCGAGATTCCCTTTGACCTGTGATAGGAGATAATGACATTGCTGACACGTAGGAGATAATCACTGATAACGGCCTGATGTGCATTAGCAACACAGCTCTTAAAGCTCTTAAGGGCCTATTGCATCCACAGGCAGTTGGACTCTGAGCAAAGGACGGACTTCATCCCACTGCACAATGGGAGGGAGGAAAAAGAGTACCAGTGACTTTGCAGAATTAAAACAAGAGCCCGAGAAGCGCCTAGCAGTGTGCAGCCTGTGGAAAACAGTAATAGCCGTGAATGCTGTTAGGTCGGAGGTAGCAGTCAATGTTCAGCTGTCAGCTGTTAGGAAATTCCTGAGAGACCAGCACAGACTGGTGAAGGCAGGGGAGCCAGGAAGTCACAGGAGGGAGGCACAGCTGCTCCATCATCACTCCTTCCTCCCTTTCTCTCTCCCCTTATCATCTGTCTATCTATCCTCTATCTTTCATCTATCTATCAATCTATCATCTATCTATCTATCTATCTATCTATCTATCTATCTATCTATCTATCTATCTTCTATCTTCTATCTTCTATCTCTCTCTGTGGGAATTGAACCCAGGACCTAGTACATGCTAAGCACGACTTTCCCAATGAGCTACACTCCCATCCTCTTTCAGTCATTTCATGACCATTTAAATTGGAATGGTGGCAGAGCCTATAATCCCAGTATTTAGTAGACAGAGTCTGGAGGATTGAGTTCAAGGCCAACCTTGGCTACATAGTGAGTTTCAAGCTAACCTGGGCTACCTAGTAAGATACTGTCTCAGAAAAAAGAATTAGCTGGGCATAGCGGTGCATGCCTCTAATCCCAGCATTTGGGAGACAGGAGCAGGCAGATCTCTGGCCAGCCTGGTCTACATAGGGGATTCCAGGAATACATAGTAAGACCCTGTTGAAAGAAAAAGAAAGCAAACGAGGAAGGAAGGAAACAAAACAGCCATTAAACACATAAGCAACATCCAGCGATTGCCTGCAACATGCAAGGCAATAGTGCTCAAGGAATGATCTGAGAGGTAAGGTCTGAAGACTAAGCTGCCATGATCTCAAGGGCAGAAAGCTGGGGATGAAAGGAAAAAAGTAAAATCAGAGTGACCAACACAGCAAGCAGGGAGAAAATGACACGGCCTGAAGGTGGAGAGCTGGACAGAAGACACGAGCAGCACAAAGCTAGGAATCTGGGAAGCCACAGGGAGAGCAGCAGTAAAGCAGAAGGGTGTGTCCTGACAGTCCTGCCAACAGTGTGCAGAATGATTGAGAGAGGGGACATGAAAACAGGTGAAGAGAGCCGGTCGGAGGCTGCTGCAGTGGTCGGGCATAAGTGATGGTGGCCTGGACTGCGGCTTACAACCGCCTGTAACTCCAGTTCCACGGGCTCCACTGCACTCTACCGGCAATGCATGAATGTGGTTCACAAACATATATTCAGACAAAACAGACATACACGTAAAATCAGTAAATGAGTCTTAAGAAACAAGTTGCCTCACGTGGTGACACACGCCTTTAATCCCCCAACACTTCAGAGAGGCAGATAAGTTTCTGTGAATTCAAGGCCACCCTGGGCCACAGCAAGCCCCACGCCAGCCAGAGCTACATAGTGAAACCCTGTCTTAAATAAACAAGTCTGTTTTTTAACCTTTAATCACCAATGTGCCCTTTTCCAAGCTAAACACTTCTTGATTCTATCTGGTAGAACAACTGATCCTGGCAGATCAAAAGTGTACAAAGTATCTTGACTATGTGGCACATACAGACATATTTCCAAAGGTCAAGGTCTCTCGTGTTTGAAAAAGCTCATCATTGGTTAACCATCCTTCCATTAGATTAGAGAAAAAGTTAACACAAGATACTGTCAAGATTTTCTGAACATCCTTCCTTACAAGTCACTTTTATACCTGCCCTGTTTAAAAGAAATCAAGTAATAACTTAAACTCAGCTATCCCCCACACAGACATTCCTCCTGGTTTCTTTTCGTTTTCTTGTTTACTTTGCTTGCTCTTGCTGTGCTGCCCAGGCTAGCTTAAGTGAACTTCCCCTCAGCCTGCCAAGATGGGGAATACAGGTGTATGCATACCATTGAGCCTAGAGTCTCATAACTTCTTTCAATACAAAATTTTAGTAGAAACTAAACTACGATTGGTTTTTATTTTAATTTTGTAAATACGAGTTTACTGGGATAAGTCTAGCAGTAAATAATGTTGGAAGGGGCTTAAAAATTAGGAGCTGGAGAGATGGCTCAGGGGGTAAGAACACTGGCTGCTCTTCCAGAGGATCTGAGTTCAATTCCTAGTAGCCATCCATAATGAGATCTGGTGCCCTCTTCTGGAATGCAGGCATAGATACAGGCAGAACACTGTATTCATAATAAATAAATAAGTTTTTAAAAAAGAAAGATTAACTTAAAGAATATCCTAGTGTGTGTTTGGTTTTCCGTTAGACACACAGGACGTTTTACTGTGAGAGCCGTCACAGGCTCAGTATCAACAATGTCACAAGATTGTGAGTGAGAAGGAAATGAAACAGGAACTTCACTCTGTGATGGTGGCTAAGGCCTTACTTAATCTGAAGTGTTCTTTAGCTAAGCTGTCTTACCTCTGCTCTCCAATTCATCTGCGGTGAGTTTGGTACTACCTACCATGTGGGGTTTTATACAGAGAAATGCGGCTGCGGAAGCATCACTCAGTGATGAAGCCCTTTCCTAGCATACACAATACCCTGGGTTTAAAACCCAGCACAGCCAGAAAGAAAAGGTTAATACAAATAGCAATAACCCTAACGGACAGTTCTCCAACTATGATACACGGATGGTGGATAAGCAGCCCAGGAAATGAGGCTCAGAAAATGGCTAGTTACTGAGGAGATGCAAGCCAAAACTGTGAGCTTTCCCATCACATGCACGAGGACTGCTAAAAGAAAAAAAGACCAGTAATGACACGAGCCAGGAGGGGCTTTCATACAAATGGGATGCCAGTCAGCCTTCACCAGCAATACAGCGCCTTGAAAACACTACATCAAAGAAGCCAGTTATGAAAGAGTAACACCACATGACCCCCTTTATATGGAATACGCACAGCAGGCAAATCCAGAGACAAGGAGTGGGTGAGGAGCTGACCGCAGATGAGACAGACTGGAAGTGAAAGCATCTGGGGTATGTGTTCGCCCATTCGGGGGTGATGAAACCTTCTAGAACCGATCACGGGAAGGATAATCTGGAAATCACTGAACGGACTTTAAGCGGTGAGCTGTGCAGCATGGAAAGTGTGTCCGATGAGCAGTTTAGAATCATGTCTGGAAAGGGTTACGGTTATCTTAGTATTTGAATGAATACAGAAGTCCTCCAATTCAGTCACTCAGTCTGAAAGACAACAGGTAATGGGTCATCGTTTGTTCTGACTACAGAATGCACGACAGCCCAGGGAGAGAAGTTCACGAACAACCAGCAAGTCCCTGTGGCCTCAGAGCTGGCAGAGGAGCCCACGTGACATAACAGACGTACAGCCTCAAGAGCTGGGAGTTAGAACAATGCGCTCCAGGAGATGGTGGCAAAGGCAATCCTCCCTGACCAGGCTGTGGGCTGTGACAAGGGGAGAGTTCCCATCTTGTACTAAAAAGCCAAGTGTGTTTTTTACAAACTCCCGAGTGATCCCTCGAATTCAATAAATAAGGACCATTTCAACCACTGAAGCAGGGCGTGAACCAGAGGCACAGGGAAGGAGAAAGGCAAGTGTGCCGGGGAATAGACGCACAAACGCACGGTTCACCCACACCTAAGTGTGTGACACGCACACTCTGGAAGGTTTCTCAACTCTGAAGCAGATACTTCCAATATTTTCTAAGTAACAGAAAGGTTAACAGGCACAACACAGGTAGTATTACAAAAAGGTTAAGGCACTCTTTCAGGTCACCTCTCCCTCTTTGTCTGGAAAACAACAACAACACAAACCACACACACACACAACTAAAATGATGCCGTCAACAGAGGATATTTAACTAGTTGTCTAAATTCCTATTCTTTTTTTGTAATTTTATTTTATGTTCACTGGTGTTTTGCCTGTATGTATATCTGTGTGAGGGTGTCACATCCCCTGGAACTGGAGTTACAGACAGGTGTGAGCTGCCATGTGGGTGCTGGGAATTGAACCCAGGTCCTCTAGAAGAGCAGCCAGGGCTCTTAACTACTGAGCCATCTCTTTAACACCCTACATTCCTATTCTAACTGCTAAAAACTGGTGGTTACATGAGTATAGAAACACATAAAATTACTCACATCGCCCCTAAATTTCTATTTAAAAACTAGATAAACTAATGTATGCATGTGTCCACCACGTCTCCTGAGAGGGCCTTGGAGGGGCAAGAAGGAGCACCCAGACAGCAGCCATAGATGGCGTCTCGACATCACTCTCCACTGAAGGAAACCAAGAGTCCTTGGAGAAATGCCTGGTGTTATTGCATCATGGGCAATGAAAAGGGTCTGGGGAGATGGACCCGCATCAGGCAGCTCACAATCACCTACAATTCTAGCTCCAGAGAATCTGGTACCTTTACTCGCTTTCACACGCATGCCCAAACACACACACACAAATAAACATTAAAAATTTTAAAAAGAGCAGGGTGATGGTGGCACATGCCTTTAATCCTAGCATTTGGGAGGCAGAGGAAGGAGGATCTCCGACTTCAAGGTCAGCCTACTCTACAGAGTGAGATCCAGGACAGCCAAGGCTACACAGAGAAACCCTGCCTTGGAAAAGAAAAATTAAAAAGAAAATACCAGAGGAGATTGGACTATCTTGAGCCAGAACAAGGGGAAAGAATGTGCTACAGAGAATCATGGGGCACAAGTGTCACCTTGAGGGGGTTCCCACTGGCCAGACCAGGGGCATTCTGAGCACCAAAATAACTGACACTGAAGGAATACGACCTCTTGGATAAAATACAGACTCGTGACTTCACACAGTGTATATGAATGCATTTAAAAATAGGAGAGGAGGGAAAGTTCTTTCTTAAAGCAGAATATCCGTCAGTAAATCAGAAGGAGAAGTCAGAAAATCATCAATGGGCACTAAGATTAAAGGAGCACCCCCGCTGTGTGCCTTTTCTATGGACTTACTGACATTCATAAAGGGCAAACTACACAGAGGCAGAGGTCACAAGGAAGGTTGAGCAAGGGCACATAAATAACTAAAGAGTTGCACACAGGTGGTGCAATACTCAGGAAGCAGAGGCGGGTGGATCTTTGTGAGTTCGAGGCCAGCCTGGTCTAGAAGAGCTAGTTCCATGACAGGCTTGATAGCTACAGCAAAACCTTGTCTCAAAACACCAAATAAATAAATAAATAAAAATCTTCCTAATTTTACTCTGAAGGAAACAAAGTGTCTACACCAATTATACATTTGTATTGGTTTTTCACAGCTTGACTTTTACTAAGGGATTTCAACTACAAGAGTTAACTGGGTGGTACTCCAAGGTTATCAGCACAGAATGAATGAGTCAGATTTAGAAAGAACAAGATTCAATCCCTTTATTTGATTCAAAAGCATGTAGTCATATGAGACTGACCCCATGGGGCAGGAAAAGCCATAATTTTAATTAAACCTCAACAAGAGACCAAAACTGGAATAGGACCTAAGGACCACAAAAGGCTGTGGACATTAGAAAGGAGCTAGTCTTCGAGCTAGGTCGTAATGTCCGAAACAAAAATAAAGTTCTGAGTGGAGAAAGAAGAGTGAGACCATGGAGAGGAAAACACCCCAAAGTCTGTAAAAGTGAAGACATAATGGAGTCTGTAAGCATGCCCCATCCTTTGTAGAACAAAACGTGTGAATAAATCATTAAGTAATTACCAAGAATTTCAAGAGAAAAAGAGCCCGTCAGTGTTAAAAAGTTACAGTGTGGTTAAAGACTTTTAAGAATGGAAAATATGGTCAACGGTAATCAGTTCATTCATTCGGCTCAGAACACAATCTGATCTGACCTCATTCCAGACCCTGAGGAATCCCAGCACACACAAAAGCAAAGGTGGATCATTATAAGAGGCTCATCACGGCCAGTAGTGGACAGTAGAGGCAGGCAGATCTCTGAGTTCGAGGCCAGCCTGGCAATATGGTTCCAGGACAGCCGGGACTATGCAGAGAAACCGTCTCCATGAAACAAACCAAGAAAAAAAAAAAAAAAAAAAGGCTCTTCATGAAAAGGAATAATTAAAGCAAGAAGAAAAGAAAAATGAGTTTGTGGACTAGGGAAGATTCGCTGGTGTTTGGGAATGGAGGCAAGGAGCCAATGACAGGAAAGCTAGAAGATTCTGAAGAGGATATACATAATCTGGAATAGTACAGAAGGTGGGTGGAACTCAAACACAGCGCAAAGCTAGGCCTCGGAGAAGAAGAACCCCAGAGGCTGCAAGGCAGCTGAGGGATCCGAGAGAGCTGGGAGAGAGGCACCTGAAGCAGCAGGCACTTCCAAGAGAGGAAGAATGCGAGAACAGGAGGAATTCGAGCAGCCATGAACGTGTCTGCAAGGGTCCAATGGCACAAGTATTTGGTTGTTTTCTCCCAACCCACTTCAGAACCCGAGAGAAAGGAGAGCATCGATCGTGGGAAATGAAACCAAAAGGTGACTTGCCTGGGTTCTGCTGACTTGTGGGTCAGCATTCCTAGCTTCGCTCTTCCTCCTGAACAAAACTTTCCTAGGGTTGACTGAGCTTAAAAAGAAGTCTTAACTTTTAAAGTCAGGTTAAAGCAGTAATGCCATACTTTCCCTTAAATGTTCAATCAAACTGTGAATTTAAAAAAAAATGCAAGCGTCACTTATTGCGAATAATCAGAAGAACAAAAGTAACAAAACTTGGAATGCCGCTTACCTGACAGCTCCAGGAAAACCCATCCTGTAGAGTGTAACCACCACAGCTCCTCCGAGGCCTAAATTGTGCTGCAGAGCCACCTTTGCCCCAGGAACCTGTCTCTTTCCGGCTTCGCCTCTCAGCTGCCAGCAGAGCTCCGCGCACTGAGCCAGACCTGGCGAGTCGAGCACAGAGCGTCCCGGGCCGCGTTAGAGCGAAGTCTCCGCCCACTCGCCCCACGCAGCGGCTAGTCGGGACTTCCCGCTAAAGCCACCCTCGCCTCAGGAACTTCGAGCCCAAGATTCGCAGCTAGTTCCCACGCTAAGCGATCTAGCATTTAAAAAAAGACTCGAGTTCACAAAATCATGGAATGCTCGCACACTTTCTTCAACCCATTGTTTCCTGGCTTGCTGAAATCGAAAACACTGCATCCGGCTGGTGTGTGTGTGGAGGCACACTCCTCTAATCCCAGCAGAGGCAGAGGCAGGCGGACCTCTGTGAGTTAAGGCCAGCGTGTTCGGCATATTGAGTTCCAGGACTACTTAGTGAGATTTTGTCTCAAAAAAGAAAAAAAAAAGTTGACTCACTTAATTCTTTTGAGATGGGAACATTTTGAAAAGCAATGAGGAAGATAAGCTGAACTCTTGAGAGGGGACGAGAAGGACGCAGGCGATATTCGGTGGGAAACGGAAGAACTGGTTAGGAGTAGGGGTTCAAAATGGAGGGGAAGGAGACAATACAGACGGAGAGGGAGGGATCTATAACCCTGAGGATGTTTGAAATAGTCACAGGGCATCATCTAACTTTAAAGTACTTATAGCACTGATAGGTGTATTACACACACACATTTATTGTTTAAATGAAGTTATGCCACTTGGGATAATAATGCCTCTGCCAAGAGCCGTAGACTAACAAAACACCTAGTGCCTGGCTTGAGAAAGCTCCTTCCGAGTTCAAGAGACTCCCCAAACAGTGAAGACATTGTTTCATCCCAGAAGTCAAAGTGCCAATTGCTAAAGATAGCACACACTTGGCCACAGGACTCAGAGGCGTTGAGCTGGATCTAACCCAAAAGCCTACTTCCTGAGGACTATCCTGGGCAAGCCAGAAATAAAAAGGGGGATGAGAAATCAATAGTCTTACCCAGCTGTGCTGTCTATGAGCCACAGCAATGACCAGCACAGCCAGATGTCCCCAGAGGTGCAATAGTGACTGTGTCCTGACGGTGATCACTGCTGTCTAGTTAGACTTAAGGCCCACTCAATAGGAAGGAAATCTCACCTGATACCATAAACCCAGCCAACCGCCAGTGGCGAGTGAGGTCACATCTCTTAAAAGAGACCCTACTAAGCTGGGCAGCGGTGGTGCATGCCTTTAATCCCAGCACTCAGGAGGGAACCTCAACTGAGAAAATGCCGCCATCGGATTAGCCTGAGGCAAGGGTGGGCAGTGCCATTCCTGGGCTAGTGGTCCTGCTTTAAAAGGAAGCTGAGTGAGCCAGGGAGAGCATGCCGGTAAGCAGCGTTCCTCCACAACCTCGTGAAGTTCTACCCTCCAGGAGCACCTGTGACAAACTTCTATAAAGAAGGAATTCCACGGATGAGAGAAAATAATAAACCTCTGCCAGTTTTTTAAAAGACATAATAAAAGAACCAAAGAAGAGAGGAAAAAACAGAATGGCAGGGTAGCCCACCACACTGAGCTACCTGTGAATACGCAGCCAGCCTGCCTGCCCTCCCTTGTTTATCTTCCTCCTGAACAGCCTGGTACAGAACCTGGGGCCTTCTGTATCCTAAATGTCCCACCACTGAGCTACACAATAGCCCCGCACCCTGCCACACTTCTTTCTCCTCCCCAGTCCATCTAGCTCTTCTGTTTTCTACTATGTTGTACGCTCACAAAACCTGAGGGGTTCTTGCTGTTTTTGTTAGTTTTTTGACACAGAGTCTCTCTGTGTAGTCCTTGCTGTCCTGGAACTCACTCTGTAGACCAGGCTGGCCTCAAACTCAGAGTTCTCCTGCCTCTGCCCCCCCCCCCAAGTTCTGGGATTAAAGCTGGGTTGTGGAATAATCTTTTTGTACCCTGTGAAGATGTGACATTCTGATTGGTTTAATAAAAAGCTGAACAGCCAGTAGCTACATGGGATTTTCAGGTAACTGATGCTAAGAAGAAAAAGGCCCCAGCCAGGTAGAGAGAAGCAGCATGGGGCAGTGCTGAGTAAAGATGATAGAGCTCGAGACAAAAAGTAGATTGGTAAAAACGGGTTAGTTTAAGTTGTAAGAATTAGTAACAAGCCTAGGTTATTGGCTAAGCTTTTATAATTAATAATAAGTCTCCATGTCATTACTGGGAAGCCAGTGGTCCTGATGAAAAGGTCCAACTACAAAGGCGTGCACCACCACACTCAACTGAAATTTGAGTTTTAAATAAAAATAAAACAAGGCTAACTGCTTTAATTTATTGCAGAAATTTCAAGAAGTTAAATTAATATTAATAAAAAATTAATTAATTAAATTAATATTCCATTAATCAACACATACCAGATAATAAAGAGAAAACACAGCCCATCTACCTTTACAGAAACAAACAATAGAAATTTGCCACTAAGTTATTTTAGAAGCTGCAATACAGAAGTTGTCATTTTTTTCAGTTAAAGACCTTAAAGTCATAGTGATTAATTTCTAACTGCTCAGAGGAATCACGGTGGCCAGTGGGCAACAGAGCCATAGTAAAGCTCTTATTTCATAATTTCTAGTCTGGATTTCTCAAGAGGAGGCAAGGTCCACGCAGTGCTCAGCTGAGATGATCTTATCTGGGTAGAAAACAGCTTGCGAATTAAGCAAACTGCAGGTCAAGGGAAATCAAGGGACTGCAGGTAAGAAGCATTTAAAGCTCCAGGCATGGAGCTGGAATGGTGGCTCAGTGGTTAAGCATGCTAGCGGCTCTTCCAAAGAACCAGCACCCACATAGCAGTTCACAACTATCTGTAACTCTAGTTTGAGGGGATCTGGTATCATCATGCAGGCAAAATCCCAATGTACATAAAAAATAAATCAAAAGAAAAGAAAAAAAGAAAGAAAGAAAGAAAGAAAGAAAGAAAGAAAGAAAGAAAGAAAAGAAAAGAAAACTCCAGTTACTCCAAGTTCAAAGAATACAGACCTACTGAAATCATAGACTTCAGCCACTCACAGCAGTTCATACCAACAATCCCCACATTTGGGAGAGGCAGGCAGGGGGATTGCTGAAAGTTTAAGGTCATCCTGAACTATACAGTGAGTTCCAGCCCAACCTGAGTTATAGAGTTTGACTGTCTTGAAAAATCAAAAACAAGGGCCAGCAAAACGGCTCAGCAGATACATATGTGCCAAGCTTGATGACCTGAGATTTGATTCCCCAGGACCCACATAAAATTGGAAAGAGAGAGTCAATTCCCTCAAGCTGTCCTATGATCTCCACATGTGTATGCTATAGAACATGCAAGTGCACGCATACATACACAATATACAAATAAGTAAATATAAAAAAGAACTAAAAAGGAAATCAAGGTCTAAAGTATAATTTTGACAAAAAGAATAAAAACTTCTCAAATCTGAATATATTGTCACCTGTTGCTCCCAGTGGGTGTCCCTTAGAAATGAGTCCGCCACTAGGGTTTATGACCCACTTTCCTCCGTAAGTGTTGTCTCCTCTGTCAACCAGTGTTCCACCTTGCCCTGTGGGAGGAAAACATTAACATTCACAAATGTTACAAAATAACATCGGACAGAAGGCATGTCTGTTTAACTTTCCCATACAGCTGCTGCGTACTTAATACAAACACTTCTCAGGGGCTTAATAATTTGTTACAAATGCTTCTAAGTGTTGAGTAATGATATTGAGCAATAAAGGCTTACCTTTCAAAACTGTTCTGCATGAAACAGAGCACTGACTAGTTCCTAAAAGCCCTGTAGCTTCCAAAGTTGCCCCAGCTGCGACAGAGAGGCAGAAAAGAACTAACACGGACAGCACAAATACTCTGAAATACTCTGCTGGTAGACAGCACAGATACTCTGCTAACACGGACGCACAAATACTCTGCTAACACGGACAGCACAGATACTCTGCTAACACGGATGCACAAATACTCTGCTAACACGGACAGCACAAATACTCTGCTAACACGGACGCACAAATACTCTGCTAACATGGACGCACAAATACTCTGCTAACACGGACGCACAAATACACTGCAGCATTTTAACTGGAAATTACGGTTTCAAAATTCTTTTTTTTTTTTTGTAGCGCTAATAGCTCTTTATTGCCAATAACTGACACTACCCAGGACTCGGGGGAAATAAGTTACAGCATCTGTGGCATGTGACGGGAACTGCCAAGCTGGGGAGAGGACCGAGTTGCAGAGGGCACCAATCCTAGGAGAGAGGTATGAGATGGTCGTGGAAATATCCACAGAGAACATCTCTTTTCTGCCTCCAAGACCATAGAAATGTCTAGTCCCTCCTTGTGCCCAAAGGGGCTAAGTGGAGCTAAGTGAGGGGCAAAAGGCAGAGGAAGTTCCTAGTGGAGCCCCAAGGAAACAGGTTTGAACCTCAGAACCAAGCTTCCAAGAATCACATGTTGTCACAGGATGACACAGGGAGGCCGGCTATTGGTGATTTTTTCTAAAGGTTCTCCATTGCTGGCTCTTCGGATGGCCTCGATGAGATCTTTCTCATAAGGAAAACCCCCATTCTCCAGCTTGGAGAACACCAACTGTCCATTGATCTCAATCTCAAAGGCCCCTGTTCCCCCGTGTCGCGACTCAATCTCGATGCCCAGATACTCCTCCTTCACGGCGCTCGCCAGCTCCAGGTAGGTCGCCTCAAAGCCGCAGGGTTCACAGTACTCCACCACAATGTGGACTCCACTGCCTGCTTCCACCTCCCCGGGAGTGGGCACTACGGACACCTGTCCTGGCTCCCCACTCATTGCTGCCCGCTCCGCTGCAGGGCTGCTTCCGCGGTTTCAAAATTCTTAAGTGTCCAAAATGAATTTATTTTCTCTTTGGTTTCAGCTGTATTACTATGTGGTATATAATTGTTTAAATTAAAAAAAAAAAAAAGCTTGTTGATCATCATGGTGCAAACCTTTAATCCCAGCACTCAGGAGGCAGAGGAAGATGGATCTCTGTGAGTTCGAGGCCAGCCTAGTCTACAAAGCGAGTTCTAGGACAACCAGGACTATGTGGAAGAATCCTGTCAAAACAAAACAAAACAAAAAACAAAAACAACAGAAAAGCAGGACTGAAAGTGTGGCTCGTGGCAGAGTGTGTACCCAGCATGTGGATGGCCTGGTGTTTGATTCCAGTACCACAAAAACAGGCAAACAAACAAAAATTCATTTTCATGAAATTAAGACAAAAGACTGAAAACACTGTTGAACCATAAAGGTTAAAAATAATTATTTCACAGTCACAGGAGTGGTGCATAACCTTTTGTCATAGCACAGAGGCAGGCATATCTTTTGTGTTCAAGGCTAACCTGGTCTACATGCTGAGTTCAAGACCAGCTAGGGTGATGCGGTGAAACTCTGTATCAAACTAAACCCTCCCCTCAAAAAAAAAAAAAAAAAAACTACAAATTTATTTCACATGCTTGGTGGCCTCCACATTGCCCGTTAATGATCTGTTTGCTGTTTGGTGGTTACAAAACAAAAGTGCATGGATCATATAAAATATTCTTCCAGATGCTTTTCTGATCAAATAGTAAGATCTGGGAGCTCCAGAGGTGACGATAATGGTTTGGGTGCTGTCCGTAGCCATGGCACCATGAAGAGGAGGATAGAAAAGAGTTTGCGAAGGTGGGAACAAGGAAGAGAACCCTGGACAAACCACATGGGGTTCTAGACACAGCATCTGAGGGAAAAATGAACCGAGGGTGCTTGAAATAAGAGGCAACGTGGCTTCAGGAGAGTAGTCACAGAGAGGAGAGACTGCGGACACCTAGGTGCACCCTAAAGAGACAACACTCAGCCAGTGCCTCTCTGTAAGTGAGAAACGAGCAGGCCTGGAAGAGAGGGGCAGCCCTGACCATTCTGCGTGGGCTCGAGCAAAGAGACTGGAGTCCAAGCAGATGCAGGGCCAGCTGTGAGGCAACCACAGCCTAAGAAATCATGCTGGCAGCGACAAAAACCTGGCAAGAAGTGGCCTACTCAGATTTGCCTGAAGGCAGAGTCCAGTGCCAACAGGGCTCAACCAAGGATTCAGTCACGGTGGCTTGAGAAAGAAAGAAGACTCGAGACTGACTCTGCAGAGGCTGAAAGGATAGCTCAGCAGTTAAGGGCACCTGATGCTCTTGCAACAAGTTTGCTTCCCAGAAACAAACTTAGGCAGCTGATAACCTCCTATGACCAAAGGATCTGACAGCCTCATCTGGCCCTACATAGCGTGCACACATGCACAGGCATGCAAACACACACATAAATAATAAATAAATCTTTAAGAAAAGTGATTCTTTCCAGTGTGATCAGCTGGAAGATGTCAAAGATGAGAGAGAAGTTTGGGAAATACTAGCAGTTCCATTCAGAACTTACATTTGAGATGATGACAAGCCATCAAAAAAGCAAATCAAAATAGCACTCACACACACACAAAACCTGTAACACCCTTAAATGTAGGCAGCTTATTCACTGAATCTAGATTTCAGGGAAGCATCCAGAGCTGGGATAAAAACCTGAAAGTCATCGTCCCATAGATATTTAACTGGGTTCCCGTTCTGCTACCAAATCACGTTCTCCATGGTACTCTTCCCCCAGTATTCTTCCCTCACACTGCTTCTCCCCTCACGGTACTCCTCCCCTCACGGTGCTCCTTCCCTCACAATGCTCATTTCTCAAAGTGCTCCTCCCCTCACGGTGCTCTTCCCCTCACAATGCTCCTCCCCTCATGATGCTCCTCCCCTCACAATGCTCCTTCCTCACGATGCTCCTCCTCTCACAATGCTCCTCCCCTCATGGTACTCCCTCCCTCACAATGCTCCCTCCCTCACGGTGCTCCCTTCCTCACAGTGCTCCTCCCCTCACGGTGCTCTTCCCCTCACAATGCTCCTTCCTCACGATGCTCCTCCCCTCACAATGCTCCTTCCTCACGATGTTCCTCCCCTCACGATGCTCCTCCCCTCACGATGCTCCTCCCCTCACGGTACTCCCTCCCTCACAATGCTCCCTCCCTCACGGTGCTCCCTTCCTCACAGTGCTCCTCCCCTCACGGTGTCCTCCCCTCGCAATGCTCCTTCCTTGAAATGCTCCTTCCTCACAGTGCTCCTCCACTCACAGTGCTCCTCCCCTCATAGTGCCCTTCTCCTGTGACCACCACTGAAGACATGTATACAGTGCTACTCACAGCTACCTAACAACTAGAGAGCAAACAAAAACATGAAAATTAGCAAGAGAAATCTCAGAGAAGCTGCTGCACAGCATGACTTCTCAGGCTGGCCTTAGCAGTACTGCACAGGGGAGCAGCATCCTGGGACAGCACAGCGAGTCAGCACTACAGAACTAAGTCTGCTCCCTTCCTCTCCACCCCAGCCCACCTTTGGCTTTTTCAGACAGTCTCAAGTAGCCCAGACTAGCCTTGAACTCCTGATCCTCCTGTCTCTGCTTCCCAAATGCTGAGATTTAAAACCCCCCCTTTCTATCCAACAGAACCAGAAAAAGAAACTCCACAGGCTGAGTAGCGAGCAAAGAATGCCACAGTAGAGAGAGCCAGAGCAGAGTCCCCAGCCTGATTCTGAGTGCAGACTTATGTAGGTCTGAGACTCACTCCCCTGAGCTATAGATGCACAGGAGGGCCCCGAACCAGCACAGCTGTAACAGGCTCAGGAGCTAAACATGAGCATCAGTCACCACCTCCAAAGGCAAGACAGAACTTGTCACAAGAAACTGGGCTGACCGCTCCCTAAATCACAAACCGTGTGGAGCGGGGGAGATAACTCGGTCAGTAAACCATGAAACATGTAGGCAGTAAGCACGAAGACTGAGTTTAATCCCCAGCACCCACATAAAAGGCCGGGTTTGGTGTGTGTGCTTAGAATCCTAGACCTGAGGAGGCAGAGACAGTGGACTCCTGGGCTCACTGGCCATCCCACCTCGCCTAAAACCAGTGAGTCCCCGGTCCCAGCAACAGAGTTTGTCTCAAAAATAAAATGGGGAGAGGTAACCCAAGGGAGAAAGAGCATCAACAGATTACAAAGTCTAGATTACAAAGGTATCAAGGACTTTCAAACTGATCCTAGAGCTGCAGGGGAAGGAGACACACTAGAAATAAACACCAAGACAGGAGTTCTCAGCACAGCCAAGAAACTAGAAAATGAATCCCAAAGAAATTTGAAAAGAGAAATCTTTTAAATAAAACACTAAATCCAGATGTGGTGGTTCATGGCCAGGATGCTAACCCCAGATGCAGAGACAGAGGCTGCAAGGTCAAGGCTGGCTCTGCAACAGTGAGCTCGTCGGTACTGGAGACTGAACCCAGGGGTTCCTGCATGTGAGGCAAGCACTGTGCCTCCTGAGCTAGCCCCAGCCTGAGATCTGTCTCCAAAAGGAAAGGAGGGAAAGGAAGAGAGATGTGAAAGGACATCCTACCATTCTGGAGGCGGAAGCAAGAAGACGGTCATGTGATCAAGGCCAGCAAGACTCTTGTCTCCAAAAAAAGTTCTTCGAATTCAAAAAAAAAATAAGGAAGAAAGAAAAGGAAAAAAAGAAAGAAAGAAAAAAGCTGGGTGACAGTGGTGTATGCCTTTAACCCCAGCACTCGGAAGGCAGAGGCAGGTGGATCTCTGTGAGTTTGAGGCAGTGTGAGTTCCAGACAGTCAAGGCTGATACACAGAGAAACCCTGTCTCGAAAAACTGGGGAAAAGAAATTACTCCAGAGGCTCAGAGCAGAAAGGGGATTTTAAAAAACAAACAGATGTGCATGGTCCCAGGTTTGATCACCAATTCTACAAAAAGAAAACAAAACAGAAAAGGAAGTGTTCCACAGACTTGTGGGGCAATATCAAAAGCTCTAAACAGACATCACTGTAATGGCGCACGCCTTCAATCCCAGCACTCAGGAGGCAGAGGCAGGCAGATCTCTGTGAGTTCGAGACCAGCCTGGTCTAGACAGTGAATTCCAGGTCAGTCAGGGCTGTGTATTTAGACCCTGTCTCAAAGTGGAGTGGGAGGCAGAAACAGAGAGAGGATCTTGGTACATTCAGCCCTAAATGGGATATCTCTATCAAATCCCTTCCACCAGGACAGGGGAACCCACCCACCTTGAGGAAGAAGAAAGAGTGTAAGAGCCAGAGGGGATGGAGGATGCCAAGAAAACAAGGCCCTCTAACTCAACATGACCAAAGCGCATATGAACTCAGAGAGACGGCTGCAGCCTGCCCAGGGCCTGCCCAGGTCTGCACCAGGTTCTGTGAGCACAAATAATGGCTTCCAGCTCAGTGTTCTTATGGGATTCCTAAGTGTGTGAACACACGGGTCTCTGATTCTTGTGCTTTCTCTTAGGCTCTTTTCCTTCTGTTTATTTGCCTTGTCCAACTCCAATGTGACAGTTTTTGTTTTATCTTATTGTATTTTATTTTGTTATATTTTTAGAAAAGTATATACACAGGTCCTTGCAGAGGACCAAGGCTTGGTTCCCAACTGCTCACAACAGCTTTTAACTCCAGTTCCAGGGGATCCAATGCCCCCTTGTAGTCTGCTCAGGCAATAGGCATACATTGGTGCACATACATACATGCAGGCAAAATTCAGAAAACAAAAACAAAGAAACAGGGCTCTTGTGTTCGGAGCCAGGCTGATCCAAGGCTTTCTCAGCAGCCCCGATGAAAGGGCAAAGGGAAAGGGCTAGTCTGTGTCTTTGCCCAGGGCAGACTTGGTTCGTCTAGTCTGGAACTGGAAACAGGCCCTCAAGGGAGTTAGGTTTCGGTTCCTGGGAACCTGGCCTTTTCCCCCAGAACAGACTGGAGTTATGAGTCTCAAAGATGCTGTGTGTGGGTCTGTAAGACATTTGCTATGTTCCTTTTGTGCAACATGGCTTGATCAGCTCCCTGATGACTGTGTCCATTATATGATAGTTTTCCAATGACTGTGTTCATTTGCCCCTGAAAACTATATATATAAGATGCTGTACATTTTAATAAACATCGTTGCATCCTGATCCCAAACTTTCATGTCTTTTAATTTATCTTCCTCTGGTCCTCCTCTCAGAAACCTGTCACTAAAGAAAAACCTGCCAGTCCAGGTCAGTCTTGGACTGGGAGATGGCTCAGTGGATAAAGTATTGCCACTCAGACATGAGGACCTGGATTTGAAACCCTAAGATCCACGTAAGAGCCCAACATGGATCTATAACCCCAGTACTCCTACAGCAAAATGGGAAGTGGAGCCAGGGGAGCCTCTGGACGCTTGTAGGGTGCACAGCCATGAGCAGTAAGAGAAAGACATTGTCTCAAACATGAAGATTCTACACACACACACACACAAGATCTTTAAGAATGAAGTGACAAAAATTATAAATACCTAGGTAAATATAAAAGACTTTTTCCTCTTAATGCCTTCAAATATGATCGCGTTAATATTTTCAATATAAACAGGTGTGATATACATGACAACTACAACAATGAAGGCAAAGAGGAGTCAGTTAAGGGCCTGTGTGGTGGCCAGGGTTCTTCCTTGCATCTTAAGAGGCACAATACTAACTACTGGAGACTGAGGGCTAAGTACACACCATGGCCTTGGAGCAGTGGTTCTTAGCTGGGGGAGATTTTACCCACAGGGAGAGATGTGGTAATGTCTGGAGACATTTTTCGTTGTCACGACTGTGGGAGGCATTTGTGGCATTCTGTGGGCAGAAGGTCAAGCACACTCACTGCTGAACACCCTAAAAAGCACACACTCTACCACAGAACAACAGGGCTC
Organism: Chionomys nivalis; assembly: GCF_950005125.1. Lineage (NCBI taxonomy): Eukaryota > Metazoa > Chordata > Mammalia > Rodentia > Cricetidae > Chionomys > Chionomys nivalis. Next base: position 39,629,445 of record NC_080096.1, on the reverse strand, counting down.
AAAGGCCAACAGTGCTGAGGATGTCCTATCAGCACCCTCTAGAGAAGAATATAGGAGGGAGCTAACTCTGTAGAGTGACAGAACTTGGGAGATAGAAGCAAAAGGACCAGAAGTTCAAGGTCATTGTCAGCTATATAGCAAGTTAGAGCTAGCGTGGGGAAAAGGGAGGGCCTATGAGATGGCTCAGCAGGTAAAATGTTCCTGAGACAAGCGTGGTGACCTGAGTGTGACCCTGAAACCCTACAAAGAAGGAAAGAGAGAAAGCAGCTCCATGGTGCTGTTCTCTGACCTCCTTATGAGCACCATGCCACATGCACACCAATAAACACAATACCCACGATAACCATAATATGGACACAGAAGACTATGTTCTTGGACTAGGAGAAAATGTTCACAACATAAATATTTATCACTGGCTGGGCAGTAGTGGAGTACACCTTTAATCCCAGCACTGAGGAGGCAGAGGCTGGCGGATCTCTGTGAGTTCGAGGTCAGCCTGGCCTATAGAATGAGTTTCAGGACAGCCAGGGCTACACAGAGAAACCCTGTCTCAAAAAACAAAACCCAAAACAACACAAAACAAAAAAAACAACAACAAAAAGAAGCTTATCACTGAAATGTATCTAGAATATATAGAGTATATATATTAATATTGTGATGTCATATATATGTATGTATATAAATATATACATTCTTAAAATACAATAATGACAACAGACAACCAAAAGGCAGAGATTTAAATAGATATAAAGACAGGCACAGGGTACATAAAAAGAAGGTACATGAGGGGCTGGAGAGATGGCTCATCAGTTAAGTGTGCATGCACTACTCTTCCCTAGAGGACCCAAGTTTAATTCCTAACACCCACATAAGGTGACTCACAACCAGCTTAACTCCAGCCCTAGGGATCATGAAGTTACTCGTTCACTTACCCACACACGGGTACCAACATAGACACATAACTAAAGATAACATAAATCTTTTTTTTTAAAGGCGATAAATGAATGACCAATAGGCACATAAAAAGGTTTTTAGTATCATTAGTCACGAGGAATGAAAATCAAGACTACAGTAAGAGACAGTCCTATCCTCTGAGCAAGCCTGAAATGTGAACAACGCCGTCAAAGGCCGACAAGGAAGTGAACAACCGGAGTTCATGCACTCAGAAAGGTGCGCTTTCGAAATGGTCAGGAACCTATCACACTCCGTCAATCATCAGCTCTGCCGTTTTCCTTTCTGCAAGGCTTTATTTAAACACAATTTAAAAATACTTGAGATTGTAGGCCTAATAAATCCTCTCTAAAATGGAACAGGACATTCTAAGCACTAACTTGCATAATGTAAAGGAAGGTATACACTCTGTTCTGCCAGGGTTGGTGCCGTCCAAGACTGGATGCTCTAAACCAGTTTGCACAGTGTGGCAGAGCCAGTGTGCAGAGACAGGCAATTAGTGACTCCTATTGCTTAATGAGAAAGTGATGGCTTCTCAGTGGGACCGACATACACACACACACACACACACACACACACACACACATACACACGGGGGAGCCATCTTCAAAGACACTACCTTCTGGACAGAGCCCCAGGGCTTCGTAAGTCAGGAGCTCATTGGCAGAAAAGCAGTCATGAAGCTCTATCACATCGACGTCGGTGGGTCTCAGGCCGGACTTCTCATAGCACTTCCTGGCGGCTTCTTTAGTCATATCAAAACCAACCTAGAACCAAAAGTCCATTCGGGAGTGAGAAAGGGCAGCGGCCCATGGCCTTTTAGCCAAGGCATTTAAGAGACTAGTGCACGCATAACATTAAAAGCTCAAAAGATCACACATAGTGAAATCTCAGCTGAACCTGCATTATATAAAAGGTCTAAATAAAATAATGTCCAAAAAGAAGAATGTACATATAGAATTTTATACCATAAAGAACAAAAGTTTAAATAAGACATCGAAAAAGGACTTAGAATCTCTGAGGTTCTGTCTAGGCCGTTATGAAAACTATGGAATCATAACATATAGCTGTACTGATAAAGTTATAATGTATAGTTGTACTGGCTGAAGAGAATTTTTAATACATTATTATGAGTCACAGTGAAATATATGGAACAATTCTATAGGAAAATATGCAACCTTCTTTTAGAAGATCACAGAGGATTCAAACCACTTTGGCACAGGCCATGGTCAAGTTCTATTCAAGGAGAAGACAGAAGTAATATAAAATGTGCTATGAGAACCTGACTAGAAGCTATGTGGCATCACCCAATGGTATGATCTTGACTTTGCTGGTCAACACCCCACTGCTCTGACAAAACACCCAAGAAAACAACTGAAGAGCAGGGAAGGTTCTTTCCCGCTAGTTTTATTTTTCAGACAGGATTTCATGTAGCCCAGGCTAGCCTCAAATCTACTGTGCAGCTGAGGATGACTCTGCTCCTGTTCCTCCTGCCTTCAGCTGAGGTTACACGTCATGCAGCCATGCCCCACGGGAAAGAATCATTTTGGTTCATAGTTTTGCAAGTTTCAACCCAGGGTCACCTGGAGCTATCACACCAGACCCACTGCAAGGTTAAAAAAAAAAATCCTAGCAGAGAACACGTGGTAGAGCAAGGCTGCTCCAGCAGAGAACACGTGGTAGAGCACGGCTGCTCCGGCTGCTCCGGCTGCTCCAGCAGAGAACACGTGGTAGGGCACGGCTGCTCCAGCAGAGAACACGTGGTAGGGCACGGCTGCTCCGGCTGCTCCAGCAGAGAACACGTGGTAGGGCACGGCTGCTCCAACAGAGAACACGTGGTAGGGCACGGCTGCTCCAGCAGAGAACACGTGGTAGGGCACGGCTGCTCCAGAAGAGAACAGGTGGTAGGGCAAGGCTGCTCCAGCAGAGAACACGTGGTAGGGCACGGCTGCTCCAGCAGAGACCACGTGGTAGGGCACTGGCTGCTCCAGCAGAGAACACGTGGTAGGGCACGGCTGCTCCAGCAGAGAACACGTGGTAGGGCACCGGCTGCTCCAGCAGAGAACACGTGGTAGGGCACGGCTGCTCCAGCAGAGAACACGTGGTAGAGCACGGCTGCCCCCCCCCCCCAGGCCAGGGAGCAGTCAGAGCTTTTCCACAAAGCCTCATCCCTGAAACCCATTAAACTGTGAACCCATCAATGAATTAATCCTTTGATTAGGTTGGAGCTCCCAAGATCTGGTCACCTCCCAAAGACTCCACCTCAAAACAATGCTGGATCAGGCACTAAATCTATAACATGTGAGCTTACGGGGAATCAAACTAAAGCATTTGATTAAGTTGTGTAAGCATTTCACATTTAAAGCATGTTGTAGAAATTTATTTTATAAACTCTAATTTACTGTCACAATTGTTTCTGTAGTTGAGGGGCAAATCTTCAATTGTTCAACTCACTTTAGGTCTGAAATCTTTTATTTTCCCTTTAATAAGGGTAAATGCCTTTAATTCTAGCACTTGGGAAGCAGAGGTTGGTGGATCTCTGAGCTCAAGCTAGCCTGGTCTAGAGAGAGTTCCTGGACAGCCAGAGCTACATGAAGAAGCCCTTTCTCAAAAGTAAATAAATAAAAAACCAGAATGTCCAATAAATTAAAATACCGCATTTATGATGCCATTCTAAGCAGCATCTGATTAGCAATGTAGCTGAGGCTGGGCCTGAATTCCTGATTCTCCTTCCTCCACCTCCCAGTGGCCTTGCTGGAGTAGATGTGCCCTTGTTAGAGGAAGTGTGTCACTATGGAGGTGAGCTTTGAGGTCTCATATGCTCAAACTACCACCCAGTGTCTCAGTCCACTCCTGTTGCCTCCTGATCAAGATGTAACCAGTTCCATGTCTGCCTGCATATGAACTGAACCTCTGAACTGTAAGCCACCATCTCAATTAAATGCTTTCTTTTATAAGAGTTGCCGTGGTCAGGTTAGAAAGATGGCTCAGCAGTTAAGAGAACTGACTGCTCTTCCAGAGGACCTGGGTTCAATTCCCAGCACCCACATAGCAGCTTGCAACTGTCTGTAACTCCAGGGTCCAACACCCTGACACAGACATCCATACAGGTAAAACACCAATGCACATAAAAAATAAAAATAAATATTTTTAAAAAATTGCCATGGTCATGGTGTCTCTTCATAGCAACAGAAACCATAACTAAGAAAATGGGCTACACAAGAACCTTTCTAGATCAAGTTTTTTATAAGTGCTTTCCAGAGCTAACGACAATAAAGTGTCAGGTTGCAATTTAAAATAATATTTCCTTAATTTAATTTTTTAAAAAAAAATGAACCTCGGATATACCATTTTAATAATGCTTTTTTCTTCAAATGTGCTTGGCAAATCAGTCATCATCTCCTGTGCCACAATTTCCACAGCTTTGTCTTGCAGGCCATACTTCAGTACGAAATCTTCACTAGACAAAATTGCCGCTGCAGCGCCATTGGAGGTGGGACTAGGAGGAAGTGAAACAATTACTCCACATTGTCCATCTCCTAGGCGTTCAGACTGGGAGCTGGGGTGGGGGAGATGAAGTTTGTCCCCTGGCCAATCCCAGTCTTCTCTGAAATGTTTACTATTTAACTGCACATGCATCCCACTGAGGCTGAGTCTCCAGCAAGCCCTCAAAAGCTCCTCTCTGCTTAGTCCACAGTCTCTCCCTCAAGCTCTCACTGAGAGAGTCCTGCATATGCCTCCACTGACGCATGAGGCGATTTCTGGAGACCTCTGCAGAGTGGTCTACTTCCTGCATTAGTTCTATGAAGATACTACTAGGGACTCACACCACTCCAGCCTTGCTGTATCCCAGAGAGCTCAGTCTGGAATTCTCTTGGAAGCTGGGGCATAATAGAATGGTGACATTAAAAAATCCAGAGGTGAGACCCTTGAGATCTCAACACAGATCTACAATCAGCTGGGAAGCTAAGTGGCACACACAAGAGCCCCTCGATGAGCTGGGAAGGATTTTCTAAGTGGGCCGTCCTTCAGACTCTGCCAGTGACAGCTGACCCATTTTGTCAACTGCATCCCAGACAGTATCCCCAGAACTCAGTCAGGAATGTACGCAGGACTACCCAGTACTCAGTCAACGTTCGAGGAGCAAGAGAATGGTAGGCAAGTTTCAAGATGTGACTGTGAGCACTGTTAGAGCTATGAATCCTTCATTTCGCTCTTATCTATCACAGAGAAAAGTTTTCCGTGTTAGAAGTCTACAGGGAAAACAAACGCTCCCAGAGCCTTAGGGCTGCACTCACCTCCTAAGGCGTTTTTAATAAATAAACACAGAATACCCCAAACAAGTAAAAGTTACTAGAGAAGGAAGAGGTAAAATGTATTTTTTCATGACAGAGGGGATCTGCCTCAGAGCAGCAACAAGAAGTTGGGTACATGCTCAGGAAGCCACCCAGAGTGAGGGGACACTGGCAATTCTACAAAAGTTACAGACAGAGCCTAACATTTACCCAGGGAGGGACGGGCAGGGGATGAGCAGTTAGCTATACTTAGGAAATATTAACATGTTTTTCTTACCAGCATTGCAAGACAGTCAGAAAATCGAAAATCGTCCTAGATTTCATTACTTCATCTAAGCTGTATTCGCTCTGGAACTGGGAATACCTAAATACAAGATACATGGTTGCAAGTAGGGAAGCAACTGTAATTTCTGCTGACGAATCTTTTCACAATCTACAAACTTACATTAAGAAGTTTCAACCTTAATGTCATTTGAATGAAGTTTTTAAAATAGAGGAAAAACCACCTACTCTACAACCCTATGCTGTGTATGGAAACTGTCCTAGCTGGGCAGGGTGGCACATGCCTGCAGCCCCGGAGCTAACACTGTACTTGGCACTAACTATACTTGACATTAACACTCGGGAGGAGGAGGCAGGAGGCTTAGAAGTTCAAGGTCATCGTCAGCTACACAGAGAGCTCTGGGCCAGTCTATACTACCTGAACAGTCTTAACAACAACAGTAAAATCTGCCTACTACGGAGTTCTAAAACCATTTCCCTGTGACAGGACTGGCTTTGTGATACTAATAAGATGGCTGAAGCAGGGCCCCTGGCCCACCATTTCCTCTCTCCTCATCTCTCTCCTCCTTGACCCAATCCTAAGAGGGTCTCTCTCATTCTAACCCAGGTTGGCCTTGGACTCTTCATTTTCCTGCCTCCCTATGTACTGGAATTAGGTGTGTTCCACACACTGCTGCCTCAGGAACCTTTAAGACAGGCATCTGATCACCAAGGAGACCAACCAGCCTGCTCATCCTTTGCTGGGGAAAGGAAGACGGGAAATTAAGTTCAGTCATGTGACCAGTAATCATTTACGGAGCATGCCCATATAACAAAGCTAATAGAAATTCTAGACACAGAAGGTGGGAAACGCCTAGATGTCCTGAGGAAGCTACAGTGAGGGTGACAGCCCCTCCCCATCAGAGGATAAAACCTCTCTATGTGGGGACTCAGCCAGTTAGGAGCTCCTGAATTCCAGACTAGGACTCCACACTGCTACATAGCCGAGGATGACTTTAAACTTCTGGTCCTTCTGCTGGGATAACAGGCATATGACACCATGCCCTGTTTCATCTGGTGTTTTTCTGACTAACATTCTCTATAATAACGCTATGTTATTCTAGAATCATAAAACCGGGGGGGGGGTCATAGGAATCCCTTAGATTGTAGCCAGTGAGCCAGCAGTGTGAGTGAGCTGGCCAACTACCAGTAACTGGCATCTGAAATAAGTCATTCTCCTGAAGGGCAGAAGCTGAGCCTTGCACTGTCTGTTATCTTTGGGTGGCTCATGCCAGCCCCAAGTAACAAGGTGTCCAGCTGGTGCTAACATCAGTTAGATGTTACAGCAGAGCGCCTTACTTTCCCCTAGCCAGTTATAAAACACTAGCCACTAAAATGAAAGGACTTGGGGTCAATGAGATGGCACAGGTGAGGGTCCACCCCCCTCAGATCTGGTAAAGTGAGTATAATACCCAGAGCCCACACAAAGATGAAAGGAGAGAACTGACTTCACGGAGCTGTTCAGTGAACCCCACACACATGCCACACACATCATGCCCATAGCACACAATAATAATAGATTAATTAATGTTTAAGTCAAATGGCTTGTTGGCTAGGGATGTAGCTCAACTGGAAAAGTTAGGGAGAGTTCGTTTGCAGTTTAAAACAGGATCTCTTTATGTAGCTCTGGCTGTCCTGGAATTTGCCTTGTAGAACAGGTTGACTGACCTCCAACTCACAGAGATCTGCCCACCTCTGCCTTCTGACTTCTGGGCTTAAAGGCATGCACCATCACACCCAGCTAGAGTACTTTCCTAGTACACATGAGGCCCTGGGTTCCCAGTTCCACACAAACTGGGTATGGAGGCACATGCCAGTGATTCTAACACCATGTTTGTAGAGGCAGGAGGAGAAGAAGCCTGAGGTCATCCTCCGAGACACATCCAGTTTGAGGACAGCCAGGGCTACACGAGACCCAGTTTCGGGAAGAAACAGAAAAATCACTTGCCTAACATATGTGATGCCCACATTCCGTAATAAATAAAGTTAACTTTGGCCATGACTAGCTTTCAGAAACTACCTTATTTGAGCCATACCCCATGCTGGGCAAAGAGACAGGAATGCAGTTCCTACCCTCAAGGAATCCTGTATGATTCCACAGTAAAGAAATACACTCTCTTCTAATATTTACAATACATGCTATGACAAAAATGCTATGTGGGTGGTATAGGAGCACACAGCTGTGCATTAAACCCAGATGCCCCAAAACAACTAACAAAAGGGGGGTGGATTCCTGCCTGGCAGGAGAGGCTGCAGATGCAAAGCAGCCTGCGGTGGAAAAGCAGCCTGCGGTAAAAAGGCCATCAAGACAGGCAGGAGGACTTGGAGTCTGGGAGGGGCGAGGAGGCAGGACGGAAAGGTGGACAGGAGAATGACCCGGGATTAGAGCAGAAAAGCCCATTTTTTGATGGTTGTATTTAATCCAAAAAACAGTTAGGAACAGGGTACTAAACTGGGCCATGGCTCGGTAAGATCCATATTTCATCAGTAAAACTTGGTATGTAAAAGGGATAGAAAATGACAGCACCAAAAGAAAATCGGCAAAGAGATGGGGACAATTAGTTAGAGCCAGAAATGAAAGGGCCTGGTGTGGGAAACTGGAAGTGAAAGACAGAGAAAAGGAATAAATTCCAAAGATGGTCAGTAAGGAGGCAGAACCTGTGAGTTCATCCCCAGCTGCACACAGAACAGACGCCATGGGAGGTAGACACGAGGATGTTCTAGCTTCCTTAGACAATGAGGTTGATGTTGATGTCAGTGCCCGTGATAAAGAACAAGGAAGGAAATCCAGGGTTGAGGGAGGTGACATATTTAGAGTGGACCCACTGGCTCTGAAGAACCTGCAGGACATCGAAGTGGAGCCAACCAAGAGAAACGTCAGACCTAAGGGCAAAGGTGCAGGTGGCGTAGGCTAGCCCCAGTCCTTCCTACTTACCACAGATCCTCGCGGCCTTTCACTGGCCCTATTCTGTGTGGGAATATGCTCAAAAATAGGGGTTGGGTTTAGTTTTCTCTTTTGGAAGTAGGATCTCATGGAACCCAGGCTGGCCTCAAACTAGATACGTAACTGAGTGTGACTGGCCTCCTACTTCAGTCTAGAAGAAGCCAAAACTGCCTTTTGGAGCCCCAATGCCAGAAAAGTGCAGTGTTGTTAATTCCTCAACATTCCAGGAAATCAGAAGGACCCTTACAGCTCTCCAGGGACTAAGGGCAAGGGATCAGTTGTACGCAGCTTTACAGGCCTCAGCAGGCCCGTCCTAACTCTGCTACTCACTGCCAGCACTTCCTCTGACGCTAACTCTGTCCCAAGTACACTGCAAGAAACAGAATGAGAAGCTGGGCGGTGGTGGCGCACGCCTTTAATCCCAGCACTGGGGAGGCAGAGGCAGGCGGATCTCTGTGAGTTCGAGGCCAGCCTGGTCTACAAGAGCTAGCTCCAGGACAGGCTCCATAGCTACAGAGAAACCCTGTCTTGAAAAACAAAAAAAAGAAAGAAGGAGGAGGAGGAGGAGGAGGAAAGAGAGAGAGAATGGGAAGAATAAGTGAAAGAGAAGAAGAAAGAGAAAGACGTGAAAGAAAAGGAGGAGGAGGAAGAAAAGAACGAGAAGTGAGGAGCTCTCTGTGGGAGTCATGGCAGGCAGGGAAACGAGGTGAGAATGAAAAATTGGTTCAGCCCGACTCACCTGTCAGACTGGATCAACTTCTAGGAAGTCTGATGCCAGGCAGTTTATTGCCAGCATACTTAAACACAATATAATTAGGAAAAGGTTTCCAGGTGTAACCGTATTCCTGGTGCACAAGGAGGCAATAACTATATTGAAACAACTTAAAGCAGATGCCATTTCTTCCAAGAAGATGGGTTCTAGAGCCAAGCTACCTGTATTAGTTTAAGGGTCTAAGGGAGGGTCTGGCACAGTCTTGATCATACAGATAATACAGAGGTCGTCTGGGCTATTGGCCACCTCTGGTCATTGTTGTGGGCGCTTGAGGGAGCCCCTGGCTGTACAGGTAGTGTAAAGATCCTTTAGATCACTAGCTACCTCACGTCCTGGTGGTAGAGCTTTGATATATCACAGCCCAACAGGTATCACAGATTTCCAGGGTATTTCTCACCTCCAATTCCTGGCCTTCTGAAAAAACAGGTTCTACAGCTTTCCCTTTGACAGGACAATCCTGGGTGCTTAAAATTCCTGGTTTCCCTGAGCTCTGTGGGTGCAAAAGCCTTATGCTCCCCACAGAGGAGGAGCAAAGGGTGACGGAATCCGACTTTACCATGTAAGCCGTGGGCATCACCGGACTTTCACAATAGTCTTAGGTTTTCTATGAAAGACTCTTGGGTCTTGGGGATGAAATCTGTCTAAGTTCCTTCTCCTGCAGCCATGATAAAATAACCTGACAGAAGTAATGAGGGAAAAGGATTTCTCTAACTCACAGGTGTAATCCATCATGGCAGAGAAGTCAAGGCTGCAGGCTTAAAGCAGCCGATCCATTCCATCTGAGGTTGGAAGGAAGAAAGGGACGAATGAATGCAAAGGGATCAGCTCCCTCAACTTCTCTGCAATGATGGGCCTGGAACTGTGTGTGAGCCAAGGAAACATCTCCCTTACTGCTTTTGTTACAGCTACACAAAATGAAACAAGGCAGAACGAGGCATGCCCGGAGAAAGCTGACAGCAGCGTGAAGTGTGACACGCTCGCAATGGTTTGTGTTTCAAAAACACCCCTATTATGTCAAGGTTTACATTTAGTAAGTGTGGCAAAGACAGTTCAGAAACAATTTTCTGATTCCCTCTGTGCTAAGCACTAAGGATATGAAGATGAGAAAAGACTCTTGCCCTCAAGGAGTTTGTAATTGAGGAAGAAGAAATAAATAAGAACAAGGTTGTCACTTCTCAAGATGAGGCAGGGAGGAAGAGAAGAAAAGGCGGGAAGAACTAATCTGACTAGGGTTCAGAGGTGGGGCCTTGGGAGGTGATCTGGATTAGACAAGGTCATCAGGGGAGAGCCCTCATGATTGAGTCCAGGTGGCTTTACAAGAAGTGCAAGAGACCAGAAGACACAGATCTACACACATGACCCTAGTCTCTCACTATACACTGTCCTGTACCTCCTCAAACTTCTGCCAATAAGAGGCCATTATCAAGATGGACATGGTGGCACGCATCTTTAATCCCAGCATTTGGGAGGCAGAGGCAGGCAGATCTCTGAGTTAGAGGCCAATCTGGTCTACAGGGTGAGTTCCAGGACAGCCACGGATACACTGAAAAATCCTATCCAAGAAAAGAAGGCCACTGTGAGATGGAGAACTCTGTGACTTGCAATGTTCAGAACCACAAGGCAAAATAAATTCCTTTTCTTTTTAACTCATCCAATCTGTGATATGGTGTTACTGGCAAAGAAATGATCCAACATGTTTTGCATTGTTTTTACAGAGATTCTGGTTATATGATACCGGTTCAGTTCCCAGTGGACCACTTTCCCCAGCAAACACTGAGTTCATGCTATGCACTACCACTAAGCATTCAGAGATTGCTGAGGGACAATATATCTGAATACATCCAATATCATTTTCTTCAGATTACTTTTAGGATATAAATAATTATATTGTCCTTCCAGAATAAGTTAATAACACTAGAGTGACTGAAATTCATCTCAGTTATAAAATTAATATGCATTTTACAATCTTTTTTTTTTTTTTTTTTTGGTTTTTCGAGACAGGGTTTCTCTGTGGCTTTGGAGCCTGTCCTGGAACTAGCTCTGTAGACCAGGCTGGTCTCGAACTCACAGAGATCCGCCTGCCTCTGCCTCCCAAGTGCTGGGATTAAAGGCGTGCGCCACCACCGCCCGGCTACAATCTTTTTTGTTGTGCATAGAAATGCACCTAGAATCACTAGCTCTAGCACTAACCTGCCCCATCCGCCCCATGCAAATATTTTAGCATCTGTCACTGTTATTCTTATTTAAAAGAACCATTAAAGACAGGTGGGACAAACCTTCTGATGCAGAAGGACTGCCACAAACTGGAGGCTAGCTAGGGCTACTCCCTCCAACTCGGCCTCCCTCTCCAAAAACAAACAAACAACCTTCAGAACATAAATAAGTTTAAAAAGAACCATTAAGCTTTAATTGTATTTTAAGTATAAATAAGCTAAGAACTAGAATGGCAAAAGCAGACAATGTATGCTTTGAGCACAAGCCTTTCTTTTATAGAAAATAATAAACATCCAAGCTAATATCTTTGAGATCTTGCGTTTGTTGTCCAAGTATACAACTGCATATTACACAGTAGGAGAGACCAGATTTTCATGTCATATCTCTGAAGTACTTACGGGTTATTAACTGAGTGTTTGTGATTTTTCCATCCAATTTTTGCAAAGTGTTCAACTTTTGTTCCTGCAGAGAAAGCAAACATCAATCAATGTGCTGTTTTCTTCAGCTCATTATCAAATGTCACAGTGGAACTCAGTGTTTTGCTAAATATTTCCATAGTTTCTCTTGCCCTGATATCAGGGTTAAAGACAGCAATCACTCATACGATTTGCTATAATTAAATCTGAGCATTTCACAAATTAACTCAAGAGACATATGAGATAAAAACACTTCCAACTGTCTGTTCTATTTATACTAAATAGGATTCAGTTTCAAAAACTAGGAAATAAAGTCTGGAGCCAAGTGCTTAGCTGGAGAGTATTGCCAGCAATGACCCAGTGCCTGCCAGACATTCCCAAGCCCCAGAGTGGGTGTACGAGTCACGTCCTCTAGGGCCTGACAAACAACCCCCAAAACTTTATGATACAGCAGAAGGGTCTTTAGAAAAGTTACAGCCAGTGAATCATAGATGTTTTCCAGATCTTTGGGGCTTTTTGTTTTGCTTCGTTTTGTTTTGTATTTTGAGACAGGGTCTCACTGTTTAGCCTTTGGCTGGCTTGGAACTCACAGAGATCCACCTGCCTCTGCCTCTAGAGTGCTGGGATTAAAGGTTGTGCCACCAGTGATGGCTTTCAGTTCTATTTTTAACCTCAAACAAACAGGGCAAAGGAAACAACTGAACAGATTCTATTTAATCTCAGTACTCAGGAGACTGGGTGAGCTGTAGCAGTGTGGTGGGCACAGTACAGGACTTTCGCTGATTTCAAGGAGTGTTGAAACACCTTGTAATCCCAACACAAGAAGAGGGAGCAAGGAGGATCAAGATGTAAGGCCAGCCTGTACTACACTGAACCTTGTCTCAAAATATAAAATAAGCAGGGCCAGATGCTGTAGCCTATGCCTTCAATCTCAGTACTCAGGAGACAGCAGCAGATGCTGTGGCCCATGCCTTCAATCTCAGTACTCAGGAGACAGCAGCAGATGCTGTGGCCTATGCTTTAATCTCAGTACTCAGGAGACAGCAGCAGATGCTGTGGTCTATGCCTTTAATCTCAGTACTCAGGAGACAGCAGCAGATGCTGTGGTCTATGCTTCAATCTCAGTACTCTGGACACAGCAGCAGGTACTATGAGCAGGTCTTACATCTTCAAATTCCAGGTCACCCAAGGCTATGCAATGAGATCCTGTCTCAAAACAAAATAAAATAAAAACTGTGGGTAGAAACTCTAGGAAGGGGCTGGAGAGATGGCTCAGCAGTTAAGAGCACTGGCTGTTCTTCCAGAGGACCTGGGTTCAATTGCCAGCACCCACATGGCAGCTCACAACTGTCTATAACTCTAGTTTCAAGAGATATGACATCCTCACACAGACATACAAGGAGGCAAAACACCAGTGCAAATGAAATAAAAATAAATTATTGGAAGAAAAAAAAAAAGAACTTCAGGGAGACAGACTTGAGGATTTGTTGCTGTTGTTTCTGATTTGGTTTGGGGTTTTTTGGTTGGTTGTTTTTTGTTTTATTTTGTTCTCAATACAGGGCTTTATGGCTTTCCACAGAATCCAATTTCACATATAAATGATCATCCCCTAGAAAAGGATTCTGCTGATCACTTACCACGTATTTCTTAAGATCAGGCATTCAAGGTCATCTTTAACTCATGAACCCCACCCAACAAAAAATGTTCCCCTTAAAAAATTTTTGGATGTTCAAAGAATATACTTAGCATAAAAAGATTCCAATCCCCTAGAATCAAATTATAAAACCACAAAAGGCTGCCACCGACTCTGTCAAGTTAAATTCTAGAAAGTGTGACTCATGCCTGTAATCTCAGCACAAGAGAGAGAGAGAGACTCTGCCTGTGATCTCAGCACTCCAGAGAGAGAGCAAAATTCATGCCTGTAATCTGAGAGAGAGAGAGAGAGAGACAGAGAGAGAGAGAGAGAGAGAGAGAGAGAGAGAGAGAGAGAGAGAGAGACTCTGCCTGTGATCTCAGCACTCCAGAGAGGGAGCAAAGTTCATGCCTGTAATCTCAGCACTTGAAAGAGAGAGAGAGAGAGAGAGAGAGAGAGAGAGAGGGAGTGAAGCAGGGAGAACTACATAAAGTCTAGGCTAGCCTGGGTTACACAGTGAGCTCCAGGGTAGACCCTGTCAACACAAAACCAAATTCAACTATTTCAAAATTTAGACTAGAAAATTATTAAGCTATCCCAAGTAATATAAAACTTTAAAAAAACACGTGAGTTTTAAAACACACCAGTTCAAGGATTTCCAAGGCCAATGGAAGGAGTCTTTATAGCCTCCAAAACTAACACAAATGAGAAGGAAAACATGAGTGAACAGTACCATATAATTGGCAAAACCAGAAAAGCAGCGATGCCCAAACCTCACATACACAAATGCCAAATCCCAACCACAGACCTTTGGGTAACAAGAGCAGCCTGAAGGAAAAGAGTGCAGAGGAGACACAGGAGGTGCTAATGGCAGCCTATGGTCATTCAAAACCCATCATGGGACAAGAACAATGCCCTCCCCAAGTGTGAACACGCAGATAAAAAAGTTTCTATAATAGAAATAAAGAACTTATTTTTAACTTTTTATTTATTTGCATGTGCATGTGTATATGCTGTATTTGTGTGTGATGTGTGTACGCTGTATTTGTGTGTGATGTGTGTACGCTGTATTTGTGTGTCATGTGGGGTCCTAGGGATTTGAACTCAGATCCTTAAGCTTGCACAGCAAGTGCTCTTATCTGAGCCATCCTCCCAGGCCTCTAGAAAAAAAAAACTTTATAAATGATTCTTTAAATCAGTCAATAAATAATAGACATTACTTTTTAGAGTCCTAATCAAGCTGACTTGAAAATCTAAGTGAAATGGTAATTTCTTGGAGAAATAGAGATTTACTAAAATTGAACCCATTGAAAATAGAATATTTAGCCTAAAAGAAATACAGAAAATGAGGCTGAGGATGTAGATCAGATGGTAAGGATCTAGCATGCAGGAGACCCTGAGTTCAATCCCAAGCACCACAAAAATGATGTGGTGGGGCTGGAGAAGTGGCTCAGCGGTTAAGAGCACTGACTGTTCTTCCAGAGGTCCTGAGTTCAATTCCCAGCAACCACATGGTGACTCACAACCATCTGTAATGGTATCTGGTGCCCTCTTCTGGCCTGCAGGCATACATGCAGGTAAAACACTGCATAATAAATAAATAAATCTTTAAAAGCCAATGTGGTGACACAAGCCTCTAATCCTAGCACTTAGGAGACAGTGGGATGATCAGGAGTTCAAGGTCATCCTCAGCTACTTTAAGAGTTAGAGGCCAGGCCGGGTAATCCCAGTGCTCAGGAGGCAGAGGCAGGAGGATCTCCGTGAGTTTGAGGCCAGCCTGGTTTACAGAGAGAATCAGGACAGGTTCCAAAGCTACATAGAGAAGCCCTGTCTCAAAAAAACAAAAATACAAAACAAAACAAAAAAGAACTAGAGGCCAGGAAAGAGGGGGAGAAAGGAAAGAGTAAAGAACAAAGGACAAGGAAGGAACGGGCCAGGCAATGGTGGAACACATCTTTAATCCCAGCACTCGGGAGGCAGAGGCAGGCAGATCTCTGAGTTTGAGTCCAGCTTGAAAGCCAATCACAGAAAGAAGAAAAAAGAAAGAAAGAAAGAAAGAAAGAAAGAAAGAAAGAACACAACCAAAAAAAAAAAAAAAAAAAAGAATTCAGACAGTGTCACACAGAATTCTACATGCAGCCCCAATGCCCCACAAATGGTGGCAGGGCATTAAAAGTGAAAATTAATCATCTTTTTATGAGCCAATTATGAGGCAAGTTTAACATCCTGGGCCAGTGAGTTAGGGCCCAGGGAGAGATAGGGCCCAGTGATGGGCACTTGACTAGCCCAGGCCCAGAATCCCCAGCACCTCAAGAAATTTAAAAAAAAAAAGAAAAAAAAAAAACTTCCACCAGGTGGTGGTGTACACCTTTAATCCCAGCACTTGGGAAGCAGAGGCAGGCGGATCTCTATGAGTTTGAGGCCAGCCTGGTCTACAAGAGCTAGTTCTAGGACAGGCTCCAAAAGCTACAGTCTCGAAAAACAAACAAACAAAAAAAAAAAAACAAAAACAACAACAACAAAAAACCTTCCCTTCCATGTGATTACAGTGTGGCAAATGAGGTCTAACTAGTGCAGACTAAGTTTAAAACCAGAATAAATTAACATCAAACTTGATGAACATAACCAAAACGGGGAGCAGGGCTTATGGCAGGGCATGGTAGGACACACCTATAATGTAGGTGCTTAAGACACAGGGGCAGGAGGATCAGGAGTTCTAGGCCAGCCTGTGCTGTATAAGACCCTATCTCAAAAAAATAAAAACATATAAAACATTGAAAAATAAACAACAGGGGGCTAGAGAGGTGGCTCAGCAGTTAAGAGCACCAGCTACTCTTACAGAGGACCTGGGTTCGATTCCACATGGCTATCTGTAATTCCAGTTTCAGGGGATCTAGCGCCCCCTTCTGGTCTCTGTGCAAGAGGTGCACAGACATACATGCACGCAAACAACCACACACATACAAAGTAAAATTATTTATTTGTTTATGTTTATGGTTTTGCTTTTGTTTTTGTTTTTTGAGACAGGGTTTCTCCGTGTAGCTTTAAAGCCTGTCCTGGAACTCGCTCTGTAGACCAGGCTGGCCTCAGAGATCCACCTCCCAACTGCTGAGATTAAAGGCCTTCATCACCCAGCAAATTTTTTAAATTTTTAAAGAAAAGTAAATAACAAAATCATGAGGAGCTTTGGAGCCAGGAAATGGTATCTGTGGGATAAATGGGTGAAATTACAAGTTCACCGTGCAGTCTGGGTAACAATACCATGTTAGCATAACTAATTTTTTCCTGAAGTGGGGAAAGATGAGGTCTTGCTATGGTCTCCAAGCTGGCTTAGGAGGCCTGGCCTCAAGCAATTCCCCTACAACAGCTCAGACACACACATTGATATGCTTGGCTTTATATTCATTTCTTGATTTTGGTTATTATAAGTTAGCTGTGAAAGTCTGTAATTTATTCTTTTTTAAAACAGAGTCTTACTATGCAGTCCTAGCTGATCTAAAACTCACTATGCAGATCAAGCTGGCCTTGAACTCACAGACACTCTCCTACCTGGGGTGTCTACTCCTGGCCTGCTCTCAAATATCTAAGTAACATAATAATATAGATTAAAGATACTAAAAAAATAAGCATAGCAAAACATAAATGATCTAGAAAAAATGTATTAGGAATTTTTTGTACTATTTTGTGCAACACTCTCATGAAGTCTGAAATTATTTCAAAACAAGTATGAAAACTGCCAGGCAATAGTGGCGTACACCTTTAATCCTTCTTCAGGAGGCAGAGGCAGGTGGATCTCTGAATTCGAGGCCAACCTGGTCTACAGAGTGAGTTCCAGGACAGCCAGGGCTACACAGAGAAATCCTGTCTCAAAAAACAAAAAGGCAAAGGAAAGAAAAGTACCAATCAACAACTCTATAAGCCCCTAAGTCTAAAAGTGAATCCCAGTATCCTTCAAAACTGATAGTCTCTGAACTGACAACCATGAACAATTTCAATGATGGGCCAGGGAGACGACTCTGTGGATCTGAGAGCTTGCCATACAAGCCTTGTGACCTGAGTTTGATACGCAGAACCTAGTTAAAATCCCAGATGCAAAAGCATATCTGTAATCACAACAGACCTATGAGAGACTAAAGACGGAGGCAGGAGAATCACCTGCAAGGCCAAGGACCACTAGCCTGCTGCAGTACACAGCTCAGGGCAGAGATGGAGACGGAGACGGAGACAGAGGCAGGAGAATCACTGGCAAGCCCAAGGACCACCAGCCTGCTGTACACAGTGCAGTGTAGAGACGGAGACGGAGGCAGGAGAATCACCGGCAAGCCCAAGGACCGCTAGCCTGCTGCAGTACACAGTGCGGAGCAGAAGCAAGAAGAAAGACCCTGCCTCGATACAGTTGAGTGTGAGAACTGACTCCCAAAAGTGGTCCTCCCACACTCACGTTCACATGTGCACACAAAGAATAATAAATAAACAAAACCGTAATCTGGTCACTTTCATTATCTAGAAAGCAAGGAAACTTAAGGTCTGTTTAATAGTCACATTTGTTGCAAAACTCCTTACAACTTTATTTGCAGAATAGATTATTTAAAAACCACCCAAGCTGATTACTTAACCCAGTGCTCTACTAAACCCAGGGCTATGATATCAAACACACAGAAACACCTTCCACACATTGGCATGTAAAGTCAGGAGATCACTTATGGAAGAGGCATTCCTAGATTCCCATTTCATGTCCACTAGCAACATCTAACAGTTCCGAGTTCCTCTACCCTGCCTGCCTGTGTTACCAAGCTTAACATAACTGGAGAGAGGGTATTATCAAGATGGCATTCATGTTTTTCTGCTATTATTAGTTAAGACAAGCGTGTTTTTATGTTTTCAAAAAAAAAACTGAAAGCCACGCTTGGTGGACTCAATCCCCAGTGCTGTGAAGGAGGAAAGTGGAGCCTGTGTGAGCAGGGTGCTGCAGTGGCAACACCGGAAACACCAACACATGAACAACTTCTGATGACCCTCCTGGCTACACAGTGAGTAACTGGATACTAACCAGGGTCTCTCTCCACTTCCCAATGAGATGTTAAGCCCTCATCTGTAACATTACCAAAGGACCTCAAAGGTATTTCTAACATCATCCTCCCTCCTAAATTCTAAGGTTGAAACCGGTCTCAATGACTGGCAGATGGGGCCTGTGGAGGGAGGCAGTGAACAGCCTGCTGATGTCCTAACAAAAGTCATATGCTGAAATCTAATCCCCAAGGTGCTTGTATTAGGAGGAAGGGCCTTCATGAACAGGATTAGTGTCTCATAAAAGAGCTCCTGGCAGGGGTGGGGGTGTAGCTCTGTTGGTAGAATGCTTGCCTAACATTCAGGTTAAAACCCCAGCACCATGTATAGGATAACAACCTAGAACTCCAATTCCAGGGGATCTGATGCCTTCTTCTCTTCTCCAAGGGCACCAGGCATGCACGTGATGCATAGACTAACACACAGGCAGAACACCCACACACATTAAAAATAAAGAAAAACTATTTTATTTCTATCTTATATCTTCCAGTCCCTCCCGCGTCCTTAACAAATACCTGCTGTTTCTTACTGTACGAATGTAACCAGTAATAAGCCCGAAGGGTGGTGCTGTTGCCGTTATTTTGAGGCAGGCTCTCATTATGTATCCTTGGCTGGCCTGGAACTCATTAGGTGGACCAGGCTAGCTTGAACTCAAGCAGATTCAACTGCCTCTGTGCAGGAATTAAAGGCGTGTGTCACCATACCCAACCTCTAAAGCAGTGGTTCTCAGCCTTCCTAATGCTGCAACCCTTTAATACAGTTCCTCGTGCTATGGTGACCCCCAACCATAAAATTATTTCATTGCTACTTTGCAACTGTTATGAATCATTAAAAAGCATCCTGATAGGCAGGATGCTCTTAGGTGATCCCTGTGAAAGGGTCATGTGACACACACACACACACATACACACACACACGCACGCACGCACAGGATTGTTTTAACATACCATATTTTTCCATATGCTCCTTCCCAGCTCTCCCAAACATCTGTGGAGCAATTGGGTGGGCAGACAATCCATACTTATTGATCAAGACATCAAGATGTTTGTCAATTGGATTAGACCGATCTCCAAACTTAAAGAGAAAAAATAAAATTTAATGAGCAGCTAATATAAAAACTGTTTCTTGCAACTTACGCTGTTGTAATGACATTTTCCTATCTTGAGAGCACAGTCTATGTGAATAAAATCATTGAGAAATGCTTTGTCACAGGAAAACATGAGAAGCCAACGCTCGGGAGGTAGAGGCAGAAGGGTCAAGAGTTTAAAATCAGCCTTAGTTATATAGGAGTCAGAGGCCAGTCTGGAACACATGCAACTCTGTCTCAAGAATATATACATATTTCCTTGCTTATTATTTTTTCTTTCTCTCAGGTTTTGTTTTAGTTTTGAGAAAGGGTCTCTCCACACAGCCCTGGCTGCTCTGAACCTCGCTTTGTAGACCAGACTGGCCTAGAACTCACAGGGACCTACTGCCTCTGCCTCCCCAGTGCTGGGACCACCATGCTTGGCTTATTAATTCTTTTGAGTGTGATCCCCAGCACCTACGTGGTAGAACAAGAGAACCGACTCCCTGCAAGTTGTCCTCTGACTCCTTCCTCTTTCATGCCATGACAGATGAAGAAGACATTCAAAAGGACACATACACATAAAACAAATACGCATGAATTTTAAGTTTTGTCCTAGGTTTTAAAAATATTTTGTTATTGTATATGTGTTTTGGCTGCATGCATGTCTTGTGAACCATGTGTGTGCCTGGTGCCCCAGATAGTTGTGAGTCACCATAAAGATGCTGGGAATCTCTGGAAGAGCAGGCAGTGCTCCTAACTGCTGACCATCTTATCTCTCCACCCAGTAAATTAAAAAAAAAAAAAAAAAAAAAGTTTACCAAACATTCACTATCCACTATTCAACAGTAACTATTCAAGACATAGAAAATAAAGGCACGAGTGTGTCGCTTAAAGTTCTTCTCATCAGACATTTAGATTACGGAAGAAAAGAGGAAAATGGTAAGACTCAATTACCACGCAAATAATAATGCTATAAAACCAGAAACACTGAGTGGGAAGCTGGAGCTCAGGACAGCAGTCCAGAGCTTAGGTGGGGCTCTGAAGGGCTGGAGGAAAGAACGCTCAGGGCAGACGGACAGAGAGAACGAGGAGAAAAGCGGAAGTGTCGCTGGGGATCTCAGAAACACAGCCGAGCAGGATGAGGAGAGTGGGGTCTGACGGCCTGAGTTCAACCCCTGGAACCCACCGTGGAAGGAGAGACCTGATGCCTGAGGTTGTCCTGACTTCCAAACCTGCACCGTGGCATGTACACACCCACCCTCACACCCACACACATATACACACATGGGGGAACAGGGGTAAATGCAACAAAAATATGTTAAGGCTGTGTTTGAAGCACCTTGAGATGACACTACAGGGCAGATGCAAGCTACAATAACAACGGACAGGACTACACGCTGATCAGACTGTTTAATTATGCGTACCTCGGCCCTCATTTAAACCTAATGATCCTGGCAGCACCCTGAAGACGGACTTGAGGTGGCTGCATTCTTCGTATCTGCTCCTCTTCCCGTTGTGGCCTTGCTGACTAGATCTCTCTGCTTCCCACCATCACTCACCTGTTTAAGTGGCATCCTGGGGACACTTGCCACCAAGCCTAACGACCTGGGCTTGATCCCTGGAACCCTCACAGTGGAAGGAGAGAAGTGATTCCTGCAAGTTTTCCTCTGACTTCCAAGCAGGCCATGGTAAACCTACACCTAACCATTCCCCATTCCACCTCAATATGCACATACATACACAAATATAATTCTGAAAAATTCAAATATATCTTATTTGCTTTATATATTCATATTCTGATGGAGGAGGGTCATTTGTCTATGTGTTACTTTCATTGGTTAATAAAAAACTGCCTTGGCTTTTGATAGGACAGCAGCTTAGATAGGCAGAGTAGACAGAACAGAATGCTGGGAGAAAGAAGGCAGTGAGGCAGACGCCATGGAGCCAGCTGCCAGGTCAGACATACTAAATCTTTCCCGGTAAACCAGCATCTTGTGGTGCTACACAGATTACTAAATATGGGTTAAAGCAAGATGTGAGAATTAGCCAATAAGAGGCTGAAATTAATGGGCCAGGCAGTGTTTAAACAAATACAGTTTGTGTGTTGTTATTTCCGGGCATAAGCTAGCCAGGCAGGCAGGAGCCGGGCGGCAGGAACGCAGCCCGCTGTTCCTTCTAAAAGCAGGCCTGCTCACCTCATCACTACAATATTCATTTCAACAAGTAATCAATGTAAAAACAGGAAATATTTTACTTTTTGAGACAGGGTGAGCTCTTAGCTATCCTGAAATTCACTATGTAAACCAGGCTAGCTTCACACTCACAGAGATCCAACTGCCTTTGCATCCTGAGTTATACTCTTTTATCAAATTAAGTCTTCAAAATAGTGTGCATAAACCAGACATTGTATCATGTGCCTTTAATCCCAGCACTTGGCAGAGGCAAGAGGATCTCTCTGAGTTCCAGGCCAGTCTGGTCTCCAAGGCAAATTCCAGGACAACCAGGGCTATACAGAGAAATCCTGTCTCAAAAAAAAAACAAAAAACAAAACAAAAAAAAAAAACACCAACAAAACTGTGTATATTTTACACCTATGACACATCCCAATTTAGAAGTTATTTATTTATTTATTTATTGGTTTTTCAAGACAGGGTTTCTCTTAGCTTTGAAGCCTGCCCTGGAACTAGATCTTGTAGACCAGGCTGGCTTCGAACTCACAAAGATCTGCCTGCCTCTGCCTCCTGAGTGCTGGGATTAAAGGCGTGTGCCACCACCGCTTGGCTTAGAAGTAAATTTTCATTGGGAGTATTCATACACGTTATATTTAGATTTCATGAAATGACAGTTGTAAAAACAGATTTATGGGCCCAAGTTATCCCAAATACATTCAAAACTTTTTTTAATAATGGAACAGAGTATTAATTTAAGCTTAAATTAGTTAAAACTAAATTTAAAATTCAGTTTCTCAGTTACTCACTAGCAAAGTGTGCTCCCGTGATGGACGCTCTCTGTGAAGAAAGCATCCTTTCTTTAAAAAGTTTCTTTATTCGGTATGTGGGGTGGGTGGGTATGGACATGAGATTATCAAGACGTGTGTGCGT
This sequence comes from Chionomys nivalis, assembly GCF_950005125.1. Classification (NCBI taxonomy): domain Eukaryota; kingdom Metazoa; phylum Chordata; class Mammalia; order Rodentia; family Cricetidae; genus Chionomys; species Chionomys nivalis. The sequence goes on along the minus strand of NC_080096.1, from coordinate 39,606,662 downwards.
GTGTGTGTGCGTGTGTGTGTGCGTGTGTGTATGCGTGTGCGTGTGCGCGTGTGTGTGTGCGTGTGTGTGTGTGCGTGCGTGTGTGTGCGTGTGTGTGTGCGTGCGTGTGTGCGTGCGCGCGTGTGTGTGCGTGTGCGTGCGTGTGTGTGCGCGCGTGTGTGTGTGCGTGTGTGTGTGCGTGTGTGCGTGCGTGTGTGTGCGTGTGTGTGTGCGTGTGCGTGTGTGCGTGTGTGTGTGTGCGTGTGTGTGTGCGTGCGTGTGTGCGTGTGTGCGTGCGTGCGTGTGTGTGTGTGTGTGTCAGAGGAGAACTTGCAGGAACTAGCTCTCTTTTTCTACTAGAAGTGTCCCCGGGTCAACCTCAGGTCTGCAGGTTGGCAGCCCCCTGAGCCATCTCGCCAGCAAGCTCTCCTTCTTGCTCAAAATAGTAACTCTTGCCTTCTCTTTGAAGGAAGTGTTGCTTCTAGGCATGGCAACCTACAAAAACTGGATAGTTGTACCAAGTTATCTGAAGGAGATAACATGGGATAAACACGGAACAGAGGCCGAAGAGGAGCTTCTCCACAGAGAACCACCTGGGGCGGCACACAGAAACAACAAAACTGTTTTTCTTAAAATACCAAGGAGCCTGCCCAGAGAGGAAAGTCAGAAGTTCAAGAGCACCCTCAACTACAAAGTGAGACTGAGGCTTGTCTGTAATAATCAAATAAACTGTCAAATCATGGGCTGGAGAGAAGGCTCAGCACTTGAGAGAACTCAAGTACCTCAGGCTCTGTTAGCTGCATCCACACTGGGAGATCCAATAAGTCCAAATCCTGAGGCATACAGACACACACACACTTGTGCAAAGAAAGAAAGAGAGAGAGAGAGAGAGAGAGAGAGAGAGAGAGAGAGAGAGAGAGAGAGAGAGAGAGAAAGAAAAGAAGCAAATAAGTTTTAAAATATATGTATTTTTAAAACATCAAATCATGTTCTCTGCCACTTACTGACATGCTCTATGATGGTCAGATAGACAGTTTTCTCACAGTGTTAAAACACCAAAACAATAATAAACGAGACTCACTTTCATTCCAAGTGGTCCCTTCTCCATCTTCTCAAACCCAAGAGCCAACACACAGTCTGCCACACCTTAAAGGAAAAGCAATTATATTGAAATTTCAAATTTCCAGGTACTCAACAAAATGTTCAATTAAATACCCCAATCTAAATAGTAAATACCTACTCTGGGTATGGTGGCACACACCTTTAATCCCAGCATTTGGGAGACAGAGGCAGGTGGATCTCGGCGAGTTCCAGGCCAGCCTGGTCTAAAGAGTGAGTTTTAGGACAGCCAAGACTACACAGAGAGATTGTTTCCCCAAAAAAGATAGATAGATAGATAGATAGATAGATAGATAGATAGATAGATAATTTACATGAAATAAAAATGTGTATTACTATGGGACAATGAAATGGTCTTGTACCCTGTCACTTGTATTGTTTTAATAAAACACTGATTGGCAGTAGCCAGGTAGGAAGCATAGGAGGGACAACCAGGCAGGAAGTTGAAGTTGGGCAACAAGAAAGAATTCTGGGAAGAGGAAAGACTCAGTCTGCAGTTGTCACCCAGACCAAGAGGAAGCAAAATGAGAATGCCTTGCTGATAAAGGAACCAAGCCATGTGGCTGACACAGACAAGAATTATGGGTTGATTTAAGATATAAAAATTAGGCCGGGCGGTGGTGGCGCACGCCTTTAATCCCAGCACTCGGGAGGCAGAGGCAGGTGGATCTCTGTGAGTTCGAGGCCAGCCTGGTCTACAAAGGGAGTTCCAGGACAGGCTCCAAAGCTACAGAGAAACCCTGTCTCGAAAAAACAAAAAACAAACAAACAAAAAAACAAACAAACAAAAAAAAAAAAGATATAAAAATTAGTTAACAAGAAGCCTGAGCTAATAGGCCAACCAGTTTATAATTAATGTAGATCTCTGTGTGTTTCTTTGGGACTGAATGGCTGTGGGACCAGATGGGACAGAAACCTCTGTCAACAGCATACCATAACCATATAGAATTGTTTATTTGTGCACACGTATACACTTATGTTTGTGTATGGTGCACATGCAGATATGCATACTAGGGTGTACATGAGGCCAAAAGTCAACGGTGAGGGTTTCCCTCAATCACTCCCCACCTTGCATTTAAGACAGATCTCCCTCTGAACCTGCAGCTCACTGCTTTGCCTATTCTAGGTAGAGAGAAAGCTCCAGGGATCCTGCTGTCTCCACCTTCCCAGCACTGGGATTGCTGGTACAGGCCACCATACCTGTGGACAGGGTATCACTATGTAGCGCTTGGCTACCTTTAAGTCTGGATTTTCTACATGGGTGACAGGAATCTGTACTCAGACCCTTACACTTGGAGAGCTGGCATTTTACCCAGTTGTCTCTCAGCCCCTCAGGTTTAATAACTTAAAAATTACAGTGACAATTATTTTTCACATTTATTGTGTTAGCTTGAACAGTGCATATGTGCATTCCAGGAACCAAACTCAGGTTGTTGGGCTTGATAGCACATACCTTTACCTACTGAAAAAATCAAGACAGTGCTTAATTCCTTCCCTGAGTCTCATTATACTAACAAAATTTTCCATTAGTGTGAAATGTTTCAGTGAAAAAACAAATACAAAAAGCAGGGGCTGGAGAGATGGCTCAGTGGTTAAGAGCACTGGCTGTTCTTCCAGAGGTCCTGAGTTCAATTCCCACAACCACATGGTGACTCACAACCATCCATAATGAGACCTGGTGTTCTCTTCTGGCCTGCAGGCATACATGCAGGCAGAAACTTTATATATAATAAACCTTTTTTTAAAAAGCTATTTACAACAGCTGGGGAAATGGCTAGGCAGTTAAGAACACTGAGGACCCAGGTTCAATTCCCAGCACCCACATGGTGGCTCACAACCATCTGTAATTCCAGTTCCAGGAGATACAATACCTTTCCTGGCGTCCATGGGCATGCACCTGGTCATGCACCTGGTCCACAGACATACAGGCAGACAAAACACCCATACACATAATATAAGATAAAAAAAATTTAAGCTACTGTAATTTTTTAAATATGTTAAATTTAATTATGATTTTAATTAAAATTTAAAAGGGTTTCCAAATAAAATCTCAAAAGAATTGTTTGAGGGAAAGGACATGTGAAAAATTATATTAAAGTTCAAGTGAAGAACAAGAGATGACAAGAAAGAACTGCTGGAGAATACAGGTTAGTGCTGGAGCACTTGACCAGGAGGTATGGAGTCCTGACCAGCAGAGAGAGAGAGAGAAAAGGAGGGAGAGACAAAAAGGTAGGGAGGAGGGAGGGAGGGAGGACGGAGAGAGAAAGAGAACAAGGAAGGAGAAGGAGGGGCACCAAAGCCTGGTCTACAAAGGGAGTTCCAGGACAGGCTCCAAAGCTACAGAGAAACCCTGTCTCGAAAAACTAAAAAAAAAAAAGAGGGGCATCAATTTTATCAAACAATATGATGGCATAGCCCCAGAAGAGGTTGAAGGGCACCAGCTTACGCAGTAAGATTACAAGCTACAAAATTCAGAGCCCTAGGCAGTGGAACAATTATCAGATCGGTGGACTAGAAGAGGGTCCAATAAAAAGGCCCAGTATATTTGGAAACAGAGACTATGATACATATGAACATATACTTTATATAGATATAAATATAGACATGCACACAAGAAAATATTTGGCTACCAAAAAAAAAAAAAAACCTGTGCACAAATGATGCTGCTTATGGGATCGTTATTCATAACAGCCAAAAAAATAAGCAATAATGTCCATCAAAAGATGAACACACAGATAAGATGTAGCTTAGCCATGAAGTAGAAAATTATTTGGCCAGCCGGGCGGTGGTGGCGCACGCCTTTAATCCCAGCACTCGGGAGGCAGAGACAGGCGGATCTCTGTGAGTTCGAGACCAGCCTGGTCTACAGAGCTAGTTCCAGGACAGGCTCCAAAACCACAGAGAAACCCTGTCTCAAAAATCCAAAAAAAAAAAAAAAAAAAAAAAAAAAAAAAAAAAAGAAAATTATTTGGCCAGAAACGGGGATAAGATACTGACACGTGCTCTAAGAACGAACTTTTAAACAACAAATTGAGTGAAAGCAGTGACAAAAGGGCCGTGTATTGCATGATGCCACCGATAGGAACAGATGAGTTTGCAGAGACAGACAGCAGGTGGTAGGAGTGAGCGCCCACGGTGGGGAAGAAACAAGGACCACCAGCTGCTGATGCTCTGGAGCTGGGATCTTACTACCTGAAACAAGGTTTTCATTACAGGTGATGAAATGCTCTAACATACACAGTGATGAAGGCTGCACACAGGACTACCACCTCATCAGAGTAAACTTCGTGATTTGGGAAGTTGATTTCAACAAAGTCTTTGGGAGGCACTGGGGATACTGCTTAGCGGTACAGTGTCTGCCTGGCGTCCTCAAGGCCCTTGGTTTCATTGTCAATACCACAAAAACGAATAATAAAAGGTTTTTTTTTTTAAAGCAATATGTTTTATATGTTAGTATGTTATAAAGCAATCTCTCTCTGGTGGCAACTCAGCGAAGTGATTAAAAGGGGGCATTAACCCCGTATTTATTTAAGGACAAGAAACAAGGACCAGGAAGATGGCTCCGCAGGTGAAGGGACTTGCCACCAAGCCTGACAACCTGAGTCCAATCCCCAGAAACCACATGGTGGAAGAAGAAAACCAACTTCTATAAGTTGTCCTCTGGCCTCAACACATGTGCCTTGGTGAGTTCAGACACAGACACACAAACACACACATATTTCAGAAAAAAATTAAAAGAACATTAGAGCAATAAGCAAACACTTGGGGCTGGAGAGACATCTCAGTGGTTAAGGGACTCACAACCATCTGTAACTCCAGCCCCAGGAGATCTGATGCCCTCTTTTGGCTCTGTGGTCACAGCATGTGGTACACAGATATATGAGCAAGCAAAACACACATACACAAAATAAACTACAATCTTAAAAAATAATAATAATAAGCAAACACGCCTTACCTCCTTGAATTAGTTGCCGGGCCATAAACAAAGCCGTAGAACCAGTAGCGCAGTTATTGTTGACATTAACTATAGGAATGCCTGTCAGTCCCAAACTGTGATAGATAGCCCTCTGCCCACAGGTGGAGTCGCCTGCAGAAAAACACGTAAGAACTTTAACACCCACAGCACAGAAATGCCCATGTGATAATTCTCTCACGGCTATCGCTGACCCTAGTGTCCTACACGGGCATGCCAGTGATGCACAATGACCTGAGTCAGAAACTGTAGTTTCTGGCTGTCCTGGAACTCACTAGGTAGACTAGGCTGCCTGGAACTCACAGACATCCGCCTGCCTCAGCCGCTCAAGCGTTGAGATTATGGGCATGCACCACCATGCCCAACTAAAAATTTTTGTTTGTTTGCTTGCTTGCTTGTTGTTTTGTGGGGTTTTCTTTTGGTTTGGTTTTGTTTACTTAGTTTTTTGGGGGGTTGTTGTTTTTTTGTTTGTTTTCATTTTTTCCAGACAGGGCTTCTCTGTATAGCTTTGGAACTAGTCCTGGAATTAGCTCTGTAAAGCAGGCTGGCCTTGAACTCACAGAGATCTGTCTGCCTCTGCCTCCCAAGAGCTGCGATTAAAAGCGTGCACCACCATGGCCAGCTAAGAAATATTTTTTAAGTGCTATGAAAAAGCTTTACCAATTGAGTCATATTGCCAACTGCCAAAATTGGGATTTTAATCTGTCTCCTGTTTTAATACCATAAAGCCAAGAACAATGATTCGGAGCCAGCACACTCCTGAGGTTTAACATTCATTATGAATTTGTTACCAAATTTATGTGCATAATTTTAGAGCATTCTGTTTATTACATACCATACACATAACCAACGCATGCCTGCTCCACAGCAGAATAAGGAATCTGGGCATCTGCCAATGCCTTCAGGCCTGGAAAAACAAGAGGAGTTCATTAGAAAGCACTTGACAAAGTGGCTTCAGGTAAGGCAAATTCAGTGAGAGTTTCTTCAGATGCCATTTATTTCTTTATTGTCTGTTCGGTTCAAACGACAAAGTCACCACCACATCACCTTAGAGCCCCCCTTTCTCCTCCACACTACTGCACCACTTTTCTCTATCTTCCTTTTGATGTCTTCTGTCCTAACTGCACCCCAAAATAAACACAAAATTCTAAGAGTCTCTATTCGTGTGCAGCCCAGAATGGTCTATAATCAACTCCAAATCAACTGGAACTTGAGCTCACGATGACTCTCCAACCACTCCACCTCTTTCCTTTCCTATCATTCTTGAGTTGGCATTTATTTAGTTATTTCAACAGTGCAAAGAGTTCCCAATTTGTCCCTTTCTGAGAAAAAGAAAGAAAACGATGTTGGTCTCTCTGGGGGAACACGGGCAGCTGATGAACACCAAATGTTTCTAGACTAGGGGGCCCTGCATGTGAAGCCATGTCTTTGAGTTCCTGCTCCTAACTGTTGTTTATCCAAGTCTTTCCAGCACTAGCTCTCACTAGAATAAACAATAACAAAGTATATCATTTCGTAGGTATGCCTCAGCCTAGTGATGGAAGAATTCTCCTGTTGGTTCATGGAGAGAGGTTAAACCATCATACAGGCATTCAGCTACATCTTAAATGTAAGCATCCCTTTCCCAGGAAAGGAAGCAGTGGTTTGTTATAACTACAGGGAACACACATCAGATTTACATTACCTACTTAGCAGTTGTGGTGGTTTGAACAAGAATGGCCCCAAAGGCTCATGAATTTGAATATTTGGTTCCCGGTTAGTGAACTGCTTAGGAAGGATTTGGAGATATGACCATGCCTGAGGAGGTGTGTCACTAGGGGCGGGCTCTGAGGCTTCAAAAGCCCAGCTAGCTCTCTTCCTGCCTGCTGTCTGGGGATCAGGATGAAGGTTCTCAGATGCTGCGCCAGAGCCTGTCTGCTGCCATGCTCCCCACTATGATGGTGGTGGACTCACCCTCCGAAACTGCAAGCAAGTCCCCAATTAAATGTTCTCTTTTCTAAATTGCCTCAGTCATGGTATCTCTGCATAGTAAGAGAACAGAAACCGTTTGGCCCTACTTTCCTTTCCCCAGCTGCCTTTGGCATCTATCCTACCTGTTGTCTGTTGCTGTGACGAGAAGCATCTTCAGGAAGGACAGAGCTCATTTGGCTTGGACCTCATTTCATAGTCTACCACTGAGGGAAACCACTGCTGACTGGCTCCCTTTCTGTCTTGCTCACAAGCTCATGCGTAACTTACACAACCCTGGACCACTTGCCCAAGGAATGGTGTCACCCACAGTGGGCTGGGCCTTCCTACATCCGTTACTGGTCAATCCCCTACAGACATGCCCATGGGTCAATCTGACCTGGACAATCCCTCAGATGAGACTCCCTTTTCAGATGATTCTAGGTTGTGCCAAGCTGGCAAAGTTAAGTAGGACACCATCCCAACCCACAGCTTAATAGCACGGAAAAGTGTATGATGCCTTCTGCTTTAGCTATACGGTGGCTAAACATGTCAATGTATTTTTTCCTTCTCTGTCCACCACACCCACAGACAAGCTCCATGGAGTTCTTCCCCACAACTGTGTTTCTTTCTGTGCTTGCAAGGCTGTTCCACTCATGGAATAAGCACAGACCACACAATAAGCTATTCAGTGTTCGAAAATATTTTTCTGTTACCTGCTTCCTTTGCCATATCAGGATAATCCATTGAATTCTCACTTCCAGGCTTTATGAACTAGAATACAAAAGAAAGAATGACAAATAAAAACGGGTATAAAGTTTCGTTTTACAACAGTACCACAGAAATTCATTCAGTTATTCATTTAAAAAAAAAACTGCTATACTGGGCTAAGTGGATAGAGTAACCGGGTATGGTGGCCAAGGCCTGTAATCATAGCAGGAAGCTTGCTACACTCCCCCCCCCAAAAAAAAAAAACAGGGCCAGCAAGTGAAACATTTCCTGTACAAATCTGAGGATCTGAGGTTTAAGCCTCAGAATCAATCCAGCATGGAAGGAAAGAATGGAGTCCCAAACGTCATTCTCTGATCTTCACACATAGGGTTCTCTCTCTCTCTCTCTCTCTCTCTCTCTCTCTCTCTCTCTCTCTCTGTCTCTCTCTGTCTCTCTCTCTCTCTAGCATCCACATGTTCCTTTACTCTGAGCATTAAAACATCCAGTCCTTACCCTTAGGGAGCTTCCAATCTAATACAAAATAGGCAATAACACTAGCACCATTAAGTACTGAATAATTTGGCAAAGACCAAAGTAGGAGACAAAATAAGAAAGGCTTTCCATTTATTTATTTAGAGTGCAGAGAGGACAATTTAGAAGAAGCGGTTCTCTCCTCCACCATACACACTCAGGTCATTAGGCGTGGCGGCAAGCACCCGCTGAGCCATCGCACAGGCCTCACATTGCTGCTCTTCCTGTTGAAATCTGGCTTGCCAAGAGACAGAGTCATATCTGATACTTGCTCATATCTTCAGGTTAATCTCCAGTTTTACATTGCTTTGGTTGAGCAATATGAAATAAATCTGACCTGACACAGATAGACATTAGATAAATTTAAATATTCCTTTTTTCCATGTCTGTGTGCACTACGCATATGCACAGGTGTTGTGATCTAGCTGCCCTCACTCCCCCTGACAGCAGAACTTCCTTGTGGTCTGTAATTGACAAGGATGTTTGTGTTCTTTCTGGCTGGTGGTTTTCCACAGAAGCAGTAGAGGTATAAAAGGCTTTAGCTCGGGGGAAAAATAAAGGTTGCTGTTCTTCCACCTGAAAAGAAGCCTCCATGTCTCAATCCTGGCACCTCCCCCACCCCAGTCTCAGCTATCCAGGCTGCACTGGCGCGGCACACAGGCATGCATACACACACGTTCACATGAAGGCCCGAGGCTGGCATTGAGATTCGTTCTGCTGTGGTTGTCCATCTTAGTCATCGAGGCGGAATCATTCACTCAGACCCAGAGCTTTCAACCCGAATAATTCTGCATCAGCTTGCTCTGGGGATCCCATCTCTGCACTCCAATGCTGGAATTACAGCTTGGCCACCTACCTGGTATTTACATGGGTTCTAGCAATCTCAGTAGACAGAGTGCTTGCTTAGCAAGGAAAAAGTTCTGGGTTTGATGCCCCCAGCACTGTATAAAACATGTGTAGGGGCTAACAGGTGCAATCCTAGCATAGCACTCAGGAAGTGGAGGGAAGACGGTCAAGAATTGGAGAGTCATCTACTGCTACACAGGGCATTTGAGGGCAGCCTGAGACTACATGAGATCCTGTCTCAAAGTATAATAAAACTCAAAAAATTAGTAATTCTAGCTAGGTGTGATAGCTCATGCCTTCAGTCCCAGCACTCAGGAGCAAGAAGTAGGCAGATCTCTGTGAGTTCAAGGTCAGCCTGATCTACAAAATCAGTTATAGGACAGCCAGGGCCATGTAGAGTGACCTTGTCTCAAAAAACAAACAAAACAGTAATTCTGTAAGTTACACACTTCTTCCAAATTTGATATTATATAATTTCTTATCAGGATTCCCAATTTTCTCCTAGGAACTTGAATTTTATCATTGGTAATAACCACAACTAGATGACTGGTTCCTTTTATTTGCCAGTTTTAAAGAGAACAAACAGGTTCACTAATGTCCTACAAAGATCTGCTTTGAAGATATAGATGAATTATTTGGAGACAATAGCAATGGGCTTTAATCAATTAAAACCATTATTGTGTTTAAAGGTCAAATGGTTGGACTGGGGAAGTGGCTGGTAAAATGCTTGCCTTGCGTGTGAGAACACACTTAAAAATCCCCCGTGTAAGCTGGGCGGTGGTGGCGCATGCCTTTAATCCCAGCACTTGGGAGGCAGAGGCAGGCGGATCTCTGTGAGTTCGAGATCAGCCTGGTCTACAAGAGCTAGTTCCAGGACAGGCTCCAAAACCACAGAGAAACCCTGTCTCAAAAAACCAAAAAAAAAAAAAAAAAAATCCCCCGTGTAGTCTGCCTACCTACGATTCCATCCCTAAGGTAAGCAGAGACAGATCACAGGGCCTCCCTGGGCAGCCACCAACCTACCTAGGAAGTCATAGACAAAGGAGAAGCTCCATCACGAACCTGAGGCATACCCCTGAGGTCCTCTAGCCTCTCTCTTTCTCTTTCTTTCTCTCTCTTTCTCTCTCTTTCTCTCTCTCTCTCTCACGCGCGCGCGAGCTCTCTCTCTCTCGCGCGCACGCACACACACACACACACACAAAGTTCAAAGTTCAAACTGTCCCAGCTTTGGTCACTGAGAACTTTTTCAAGTTGGCACCTGACTCTTGACATAACCCAAGTGGGCCCTGATTTCTTCACAATTATGACAAAATTCTCCAAACCTATCTCAATCATTTCTTACCTCACCTAGATTTTGCAATTCCTCCAGTCAACCAGACCTCTTAACAGAAAAGATATCTCAAGGGCTAGGGTACTGGAGGGAAAATTCACTTGGCAGAGTATCTAACATGCATGAAGCCCTGGGTTCCATCTCCAGGACCACATAAACAGAACACAACAACACACGCCTGTAATCTGGATATTCAGGAGGTAGAGGCAGGAAGGTTAGAAGTTCAAAGTCATCCTCAGCTACATAGTTTGAGGCCTGAATGGGATAAATAAGATACTTTCTCTGGAAAAAATAAAAGATATTTCAAGACCTCAGTCTTCACATCAAGAATACAACTGATATGGTTACTGTTTCTAAAGTATCTTGGAGAGACAAAACTAAGAGCATTTTTAAAAAAAGAAAAATCTCATATACTCACATTAATACTTCCCACTCAACTGTAGTATTTCAGTGTGTTTTATCTGTTGGTTTGTTTGTTTGCTGTTGGGTTGTTTTTTTTTTTTTGAGACAAGATTTTTTTATGTAGTGCAGGCCATCTTCAAACTTCCTATTTTCAAAACCTAAGATCTTGTCTCAGTGTTAAAGCATTTTCCTGGCATGCTCAAGGCACTGGGTACCAACAACTAATTTACAAAAAGTATGAACAGGGCTGGCAAGCTGGTTCAGTAGGTCACACAAGTCTGGTGACCTAGGCTTCCCACAACCCACAAAAAGATGGAAGGGCAAAGTCAACTCCGTAAAGTTGTCATCTGAGTGCGCTCTCTCTCTCTCTCTCCTCTCTCTCTCCCTCTCTCTCTCTCTCTCTCTCTCTCTCTCTCTCTCTCTCACACACACACACACACACACACACACACTTTTTTAAGTTTAAAAGAAGCTTTCTGAGCATGAGTAGAGTTTATCATCTACTGAGTTTCACCAGAACACAACGTCATAGCAAGCTGACTTTTCCCTAAAGTCATTTCAAATAACTCCCCGACCCATGGCAGGACATTTGTATAGAAACGTATGTATGGATGTGTTTGTATGTTTGCATGTGTTTTCTAAGAACAAAGCTAGGAAGACCACACCACATGGAGGATCTTTGTGGTAGTTGGGGTTTGTTTGGTTTTGAGATAATTCTGTTGCCACCTACAGAACGCTAGGACTATAGGGGTATGTCACCAAACTGGCTTCTGTCCTCTTTTAATCTTCTAATATTTTCTGGCATCTCTCCTTATAATTTCTGCTCCAATGCATATTGTTACTCACTGACTTAATCATATTTGGGGAAGAAAAAGAGATAACTTCATGCCTTCAATCTTCCATGCTTAGCTAAAAATTCCAAGTTATCCTTATTTTCTCTCTTTCTTCATCTTTTTTATGTGTTTTTTTTAAACTGCCTTCATTTTGTTAGTGTGTGTGTGCGCGCAAGTGTGTGTGTGTGTGTGTGTATGTGTAGGGCCCACTCACTCTCCAGTACACATGGGGAGGTCAGAGGTCTTAAAAGGAGTCAGCACTCTCCTTGTAGTACATGAGGACCAGGGACCAAACTTGCTGTCAAGCTTGATGGAATGGACTTTCACCCAGTGACCCTCTTGCTAGGCCTTAGTCTTTGTTTAAGATAAGGTTTTATGTAATCCAGGTTACTGAACTTGCTATGAAAGTCGAGGATGACCCTGAACTTCTGATTCTCCTGTCTCCACCCCCGGAGTGCTGGAACTCTGGCGTGCACCACCATGCCTGGCTGATGCAAGGCTGGGGATGGAACCAGGGTCCTGCATGTTGGGCAAGTACTCTACCAAGAAAGTTAGATCCCCAGCCCAAACTTGCTTTTCCCCCCTCATCTTTGCTCACATCTAACACATAGCACCTGTACTGAACATATGCTTAAATGATGAAAACACCTTTTATTCCATTCCTCTTCCCCAAGGAATATTAATGTCTCTTTACCTCAACCTCTCAAATGGGGGGGGGGGAGGAATAAGCATATCTTATTTTTTCAGAAAATGTGCTTTTTTCTATACAGTCCCTATAAACAACCATTGGAAGACTTTAAAATGGGACATGCGAGCAGCGTGTGGTGGGGAACACCTGCGTCGCAGCACTGGGGAGGTTTGAGCAGCTGGATCAGAAGTTGGAAGCCAGCAAGGTCTATATGGTAAGATGCTGTCTTTCATTTTTTTTAAGCTAGAAAACACTTTAGAAAGTTTTTACTACCTACCTGTATCAGAAGCTCCCCCTCCAAGAAACAGTGGGATACTCTCTAAGCTTTATAAACTATCCATCAGCTTTTCTATTTGCATGCTTCGAGTGAGCTGCATGCTCTCAGCCTGCTACTAAGATAATACAAAGCTTGCCAGGAATGCTGGTGAACGACTTTAATCCCAGCACTCGGGAACAGAGACAGGTGGATCTCTATGAGTTTGAGGCCAGTCTGGTCTACAGAGCAAGTTCCAGGACAGTCAAAGCTACACAGAGAAATCCTGTCTTGGAGGTGGGGAGAAGATAATATAAAATTTAAGGCTGTTTTCTCACAGAAAAAAAAATCTCTCAAGGAACTCTTTCACAAAGTATATCCATCTAATATTGATCAACTAACAGTCATTGTCTTTAGGCACCAGGGATTATCATTGTGGGGGATACAGTAGCTAATAATCGTGGTACCCACCCTGTAGCGATACATTAGGAGAATATAGACATCTAAACAAAACAATTCAGTGCATCAAAGTAAATTAGAGCTAAGTTCAAGGTTCTGTGAGAAAGCCAAGATAATCAAGGGTTTACTAGAAGACAAGACCTGAACTGTCCCTTTAAGAGCTCAAAGAAGTTACCCAGGGGGTGTCAGCAGGCACAAGTAGTGCCACTAGGATGCAAAGCGGCAGAAGATTAAGACAGAAGCTGCGGGTAACTTGGCATTACTGGGGCACGGAGGGGAGTCAGGGTATTGAGAGAGGAGGCTATGGGCGCTTCTGGTCGCCTTCGTATCAGAGAAACAGCACTATGGTCAGAGGATGGAGGGAACCTGCGCCTGCGTTAAGACTGCCTGCAGCCGCACCTGCTGTTATCTGAGAAGGGCAAGGGCACCTATGGCCACTACAGAGCTGGTGGCATTCACGATCTCTTCTTCCTGTCGTTCAGCCCTGGCCTCTGTCCAAGCTCCAAATGTTTTTCTGTCGTTTTGGTTTGTTTGATGAAACAAGGTCTTGCTACATAATCCTCTATGACCTCGAACTTGTAGCAGTTCTGGCGGCTCCGAAAGCTCACAGTACACACAGATGTGAGCCACCCGGGATTTAGAATTAATTGGGATTTAGAATCTAAGGAAGTGTGAGGTCTGGGCTGTCTTGGGGGCTCCTTCATAGGCTCGGCAGCGAGAAAGGGGGAAATAGGAAGGCGAAGAAAAAAATAGCTAAGAGAACAAACCCGAGACATTTCGACCCTAGGAGCAACACCATCAACTCCCAAGTGGCCTCTCTGAAGCCCACGCGACTCTAGGAGGGATGGGACAGCAGTGCGGACAGTGGCCGTGAAGCGGCCACGCTTCCCTGTCACCTCGGGGCCTCACAGCTTCGTTTACCTTGGTCATGCCAACGCCGACCACGAACACCCGGCGCAGGCGCGGGGACTTCAACGCGGCAGAAGGCATGGTTCCAGCAGCGGACGCAGAGGAAAGCGCGACAGGAGCCGTCTCCCGCACACCGAAGCCTGCGCTGAACCGGGGCGCTTTGAGGACCCGGTACCCAGCCCTAGGCGTCGGGGGCGGGGCCTCGGCGTCGGGGGCGGGGCCGGGTGATGTGGGCCGGGGATCGGGCGGAGGGAGCGTGTAGAGCGTCTGCGCACGCGCGGCGGTTCTAGCGGCGAGCCCTTCAAAGGGCCCTTGATTGATTGTTCTAGATCCAAGCAAAGTTTCTCAAGCTGGAGGGCAAAAATCCTATAGCCTGGCATCTGCGCCACTCCGTGTTTGTTTCTGTGCTTCCGCCCTTTACCCTGAGAGAGGAAAGACCTGAAATGGGAGGGCTAGCCATGGAGGAAATTCGGAAGCCTGAGAATTCTTTGGAGTGTTAGAAACGTTCTGTATCTATTAGAGAGGATAGTTTCGACAATCAGTCTGTGAGCTACAGCACGATGTACACTAATAAAGTCAGAATTCTACATGTGGATCCTTGTTTTTAAAAGTTAAGTCAGAAGGCAGAGGCAGGTGGATCTCTGAGTTGGAGGCCAGCCTGGTCTACAGAGCGAGTTCCAGGACAGGCTCCAAAGCTACACAGAGAAATCCTGTCTTGAAAAAACAAAAAAGAAGAAAGAGAGAGAGAGAGAGAGAGAGAGAGAGAGAGAGAGAGAGAGAGAAGAAGAAGGAGGAGGAGGAGGAGGAGGAGGAGGAGGAGGAGGAGGAGGAAGAAGAAGAAGAAGAAGAAGAAGAAGAAGAAGAAGAAGAAGAAGAAGAAGAAGAAGAAGAAGAAGAAGAAGAAAAGAAAGAAAGAAAGAAAGAAAGAAAGAAGAAAAGAAATGAAAAAAATTCTCTGATGGATGTACCTTAAACAAAGTCCAGCCTGGTCTATTTAGGAAGTCCCAAGCTACAAAGTGAGACCCTGTCTTTTAAAAAAAGAACAATTAACATGGCTCTCTCTCTCTTTTTTCTTTTTTCTTTCTCTCTCTATATGTATATAATATATATAATACACACATGTATGTATGTATATATGCATATATATATATATTTGGGGGGGTTGTTTGTTATTTTTGTTTCTAGAGACAAGATTTCTCTGTGTAGTATTGGCTCTCCTGGAATTCATTCTGTAGACCAGACTGGCATTGAACTCACAGAGATCCTCCTGCCTCTGCCTTCTGAGTGCTGGAAAATTAAAGACATATGCCACCACACAGCAACTATGTATATTGTTGTTAACACCCAGATCTCAGTCAGTTATGAGCATTTCCAATTGTTCAGACCATATCCAAATAAAGCAACTGCTTGCCTGTTGCTATTTCTGTGCTTTTTCTCAATTGTTCTGTCTATAAATATTGTCCATGTTCCAAAGCTGAGTTCTCTGAGCCTCTTCTGATTATGAATGATGCCTGGCTTATGAATCATTCCTTGTATAATGGTGCACACCTTTGAGCCAGCTCTTGAGAAACAGAGGCAGGTGGATCTCTGTGAGTTTGAGGCCATCCTGGTCTAAATAGTGAGTTCCAGAACAGCCAGAGCTATGTAGAGAGACCCTGCCTCGAAGAAAAAAAAGAGTCAAATATACTGTTCAGATTAACCGGTCTGAAGTTCTTTTAAGCACAGCCTGCCGGCTGGTATTCAAAGCGTCTGTATTGTCAGCTAGCCTACTTAACATATGTTTGTAACTCCAAAATCAGCACTTGAAGTGATAAACAATTTAAGTTTTCCAATGCCATATCCTCAGGTGAGGTGGGACTAGGGAACAATCTACCCTCTTAATCCAGGTCTCATACTGCAAACAACTGCGTGCCGTGGTCTTACTTGGTCCTTACCACACTCCCCTTTTTGACATTTCGATTCTTTTTGTTTGTTTGTTTGTTTGTTTTTGAGACAGGGTTTCTCTGTGGTTTTGGAGCCTGTCCTGGAACTAGCTCTTGTAGACCAGGCTGGTCTCGAACTCAAATCCCAAGTGCTGGGATTAAAGGCGTGCGCCACCACTGCCCAGCTGACATTTCGATTCTTGCGCTTTTGCTGGCGGTTCTGCTGCTCGATAACTGCCCCCACCCCCCGCCACACACGCACATACACAGTGCTGCCATTCTTTCTGCTGTTCCCACATCCAAAAAGGCCTGGTGATAAACCTTATGAGAAACAGATACATGTTAGCTAAACTTACTTCAGACGTGAGTTATAGTGCTATTGGCCTTGTTTGAATATTTTTTAAAAATCAGTAAATAATAATTATTTCATACACAAAACAAGGAATACCTTGTGTTGCTCGGTTGACATAACTGTGACCTGTGTTAATCCTGTGTTTCCTCTGGGAGCAGTGATTCATTGATCCACTGTTCAAATTGACTTCATATTATGCAACTGCCATGAAAACCAGAACTGAAAGCCAACTGTAACAGTTACCTGGGAAGCTGAGTCAAGACAATTGGTTGGGCCCAAGAATTGAAGCCAACCTATGCAACATAAAATACAGGAGAGAGAGACAGACAGAGAGATTTGACTGTGTGGACTGTGTGTGTTCATTTGTATAAAATTTCTGTGGTCCTGTCTAATTCTCAGGAGCAGTGGTAAGAGGTCCTCATAAATTTCCATGAAGAAAGCATCATTTGGCCATAACAATCTCTCTAGGACACCTCTTTTAATTGTTTCTAGACTGCTAGAATTGAAGGGTGGGTGTTTGGAGGTGGGGGAAGGCTCAGTGGTTAGGAGCCCTTGCTGTTCTTACAGAGGACCTGGGTTCTATTCTCAGCACCCCCAGGGACACTCACAGCTGAAGCTTAGTTCTATCCAGAAGTCTAGTTCTGCTGTATCTGATGCCCTCTCCTGACCTCCGTGGGAACTGGCATACACATGGTACACATACATACATGCAGCCAGAACACGCATACACATAAAATAAAATAAATCTTTCAGGATGGGTATGCATAAACTCAACTTAGCTATGAGAGGAGGGGAAACTGAGGACACTTGTTTCAGGTACAACAGAAAGTAGCCAGGTGGAATCAGAGCAAGGTAGCTGTTAAGGGAACATCAAAGACCAACCTTTGAGTTCTGATGCTGAACACCAAGCAGGCTCAGTAAGGACGGCTTCCACTGTTGCTGGGATCTCTGCAAGCGTCATGGTCATCAGTAAAAGGATCTGCATGAGGTAAGAAGGAAAACTCAACTTAGTCCCGGTTCATCTTCTCGAAATCTGACACCAGGCCAGGTTATTTTAGACATATTTAAGTGCAATATAATTTTGGAATCAAGTTTCCTAGTAATGATTATCTCAGTACCATGTGCACAAGCTTAAGACATGACTATATGGAAACTCTTTTTGTAAAGTACATGTGACCTTTACCATAAAGATGGGTTCTATAGCATAAAGGCTTAGGATAGTGGTTCTCAACCTGTGGGTCGCCACCCCTTTGACAAGCCTCTATCTCCAAAAATATTAACATTGCAATTCTATAACAGCACTAAAATTGCAGTTATGAAGTAGCAACAAAAATAATTTTATGGTGGGGGTCACCACAACCTGAGGAGCTGTGTTAAAGGATCACAGCTTTAGGAAGGCGTCTTCAGGATCTTAGACTCTCATCTCCAAGAGAATAGGAGATAGTTTATTCTAGAACCAAATTCCAGTGACCATAGCCCGGAAAACATGGAACTAACTTATCCCAGGTTCCACGTTCCCTTTGAAATTAGTCTCATGATATTTTACATAACAGAACAAAGTCATAAACCAAGTTTTGAGAACCAGCCAGCCCAAGCCTTTCGCAGACGCCCTGACAAAAGGACAATGGACCTAGTTCTGTGACCTTGTCCGGGGGCAGTCTTGGCAAGGTTGAGTCTAGGGTCAGGGCCTTGAAGAAATTAAGATGTCAGTTCCTGGGAGCTTGGCTTTTCCCTGAAGAGACTGAACCTATCAGTCCCAAGGCCACTGTGTGCTGTTCCCCGACACTGAGATACTCCGTGTTCCCCTTGTGCAACATCGCCTGCTTAGCTTTCTGCTTACCTTGGCCCATTTTTCCCCTACGAACTGTATTTAAGATGCTCTTCTTCTTACTAAATGTACTTGCTTGAGCCTGAGCCTGTGTAAGACTTCTTATCTCTGCTGTCCTCTTCATTTTCTCATTCCATAGTCATACCATGGTCACTCCATGGTCCCCATAGGACTTGACACTGAAGAATGACCTGCTGGCACAGGCCAATCAAGGCAAGTTTAAATTACATTGTTGGATACATCACAAGTGAGGTTACAAAAAGGTGGGGTAATATCTCCTATAGGCCTCAGATACCAGCTTTGGGTTTGGTTGAAGATAGGGGTCTGCTAGGTTAATAGGTTTCCAAAGGGTTTTGATGGAGGAAGGTCATTGGTTAAAAATAAAGAAACTGCTCGGCCCTCATAGGTTAGAACATAGGTGGGTGGAGTAAACAGAACAGAATGCTGGGAGGAAGAGGAAGTGAGCTCAGATGCCATTTCCTCTCCTCTCTGGGGCAGACACCATGCTCCCCTCTCCCGGGCAGACTCGATAGCTCTACTCTCTGAGGCAGATGCAATGAAGCAAGCTGCCAGGTCAGACATGCTGAATCTTTCCCGGTAAGACTGGTGCTACACAGATTATTAGAGATGGGTTGATCGGGATATGAGAATTAGCCAGTAAGGGCTACAGCTAATGGGCCAAGCAGTGTTCAAAAGAATACAGTTTATGTGTTGTTATTTCGGGGCATAAGCTAGCTAGGCGACCAGGAGCTGGGGCGGCAGGAACACAGCCCACAGCTTCCACTACAGGGTTTTATCTATTTTATCTATAAACGGACAAGGAATGGCTGTTTAGGAATAAAGCTAGCCCAAAACATGATAATTAGGCTCCAGCCCTGTGACAGCCCCCCAAGTCCCTGCACTCGTAATCAGTCAGTCTCAGCAGCACAGCCTCTTTCCAGGAACTCCTGTTTACAGGGGCAAAGATACAAGTTGTTAGATATATAATCAGTAATCTTTCTCCAAAGGTGCAGAACTCACAGTAGCGTTTCCCCAGACGTACAGAGCTCAATAGGACGGTCTTAAGATAGCATCAAAATTTGTATCCAAAACTTGCTCATCAGAGCTGGAGAAAGGGCTCAGCAGTTAAGATCACTTGTATTTGCAGAGGACCCTGATTCAATTCTCAGCACCAGCGTGGTGGTTCGTAAACATCCATAACTATAGTCCCAGGGAATTCAACATCCTCTTTGGACTCCGGCATGCCCCCTTTCACCTAACACACACCCTTTCTTGACCAAAGCCACACTGACTAATGCGGGATAGAAGTGAGTGGCTGCAGCTTAGTTGTTAAGGCCACTTTTATCCATGTGGAAAAACAGCTGCCTAGGGAAAGATGAAACGTCAGAGTGGTAGAGACAGCTCCATGATTAAAAGCACTGGCTGCTCTTCCAGAAGACCTGGGTTCAATTCCCAGCAACCTCGTGGCAGCTAACAGTTGTCTATAATTCCAGTTCAAGGGAATCTGCTCACTCCAGTCCCGAGGGATCCACATCCCACTCCGGCCTCCTCAGCCACTGCATACACATGGTGTGCAGACATACATACATGTAGGTAAACACTCATAATATAAAAAGAAATAAAAATCTCAAAAAATTTAAGTGGCTCTAATTCACATTTCCCTGATAGCTAAGAATATTAAACACAAAATGTTAATTGGCTGTTGACAGAGGTTTCTATCCTGCCCAGTCCCTCAGCTGTCCAGTCCCAAAGAAACACACTGAGGCCTACACTAATTATAAACTGATAGGCCTATTAGCTCAGGATTCTTATTAACTCTCACATCTTAAATTAGCCAATAATTCTTGACTGTGTTAGCCACATGGCTTGGTACCTTTTATCAGTGAGGCGTTCTCATCTTGCTTCCTCTGTGTCTGGTATCTTCTGTGATGACTGCAGACTCAGCCTTTCCTCTTCCCTGAATTCTCCTATTCTGGTCACCCCACTTATACTTCCTGCCTGGCTACTGGCCAATCAGCATTTTTTTAAGCAACACAAGCGACAAATTTTTACAGGATAGAAGACCATTGCCCCACAGCTCTCCCCCCATCATTTTTTTAAACAAAAACTCTGAATCTAATCTCCTTTGTTTAGCTTTTTTCCTGACCATTAACCATAACAACTTGTAACCAACACACTAAACAAAGACAAACATCTATAATCCATTTTTTTTTGGGGGGGGGGATGTAGGTGTAGTTTTCCAGGCTGGTTCCTGCTGATTGGGGGCACTGATAATCTTATGGGTACCTAAAGAAAATTTAGAATTATGATCAAGTCCTGCTGGAGCATTCTGTTAGACTTGATTATCTCAGCCAGCAGTCTTGAGTCTGGTCTGGATAGATGTAGAACTCAGAGGAAACTCCAACAGAGGTCCTCCGAAATGTTTGATCATTTGGACCATCCACTCCTATTGGAGATTCTTCAGGGGTTCTTCCTTGATCAAAACTGATTTTTCTTAACCCAGAATAATCCACAGCCTCTCATTTCCTGTGAAAACAAAAACATAACCTCTTCTCCAAAGTAACATCTTTTACTTAAATTTTGAATTCAAGGCATTTTTAAAATATATATGTTGTATTAATCCAGCAGCATTTGTAATCAAATGTCTTTTAGCAGCTGCTGTTTCTTCTTCAGCCATCAAACCATTTAAAGACAACACAATAACATACAGTATCCAGACTCTGTGTGGATTTTTCAACTTTAGGTGACTTTATTTAAAACTCTATTTCTTTTATTTTTACTTGTAATTTTTGTTTTTTTTTTGAGACTAGGTTTCTCTGTGTATCTTTGGCTGTCCTGGCGCTCACTCTGTAGACCAGGTTGTCTTTGAACTAACAGAGATCCACCTGCCTCTACCTTCCAAGTGTTGGGATTAAAGGTGTATGCCACCATACTCAACTTCTCTCCTTCTTACTTTTTTTTTTTATTTTAAGAACTTTATCTTTTTTCTTTTCTCTCCCAAGCCTACATATAATTTTTAAACACACTGTAAACCATTTATCAGTTTTCTTCATCTGAATCTATCTTTACTGTATAGCTCTCTTTTTCTGACCATATGAGTCTTTAATTTGCTAAACAATATGGCTAAAATGAAAACTGTAGTTTTGATGGCAGAACCCACCCCATTCCTTAGCTGTCTGAGAGTCTAGTTTCATAACAGAGGTACTGGCAGGAGCCATGTTTATTGCCACAACTCTGTGGAGTTTCAAGGTCCCTGCTATCACCAAAAAGCATCCTGTTGGCTATTCATGAACACCATTTAAGTGTTTGCTGGCAGGGCCTCTGAAAGCAGCTGCAAAGCTTTTGTAATTAAAGCTGAGTCAGGAAGCCTCTCCTAAATGAGATGTGTTTGCCTCTAGCAAATAGAGCCCAACTGATAAAATGCTGCTACCAAGAAGCCATGCTGAACTCTGCTCTCTCTCTCTCTCTCTCTCTCTCTCTCTCTCTCTCTCTCTCTCTCTCTCTCTTTGCCTAGAATTACTTCCCAAACTCTCTCAGGTTTTTAAGTGGATTTAGCTGTCCACGTTGTCGCCATTTGTTGACTGAAATTTTCTGCCCTGCCTGGTCCTACAGCCATTTAGTCCTAAAGACATGCAGAGGTCTATATTAATTAAAAACTGGTTGGCCTATTAGCTCAGGCTTCTTATTAACTCTTTCTTTTAATTTCTTAATTTATTTATGTTTTATGTATGTGCGTTCTGCATGCCAGAGAGGGCATCAGATCCTATTATAGATGGTTGTAGTCACCATGTGGGTGCTGGGAATTGAACTCAGGACCTCTGGAAGAGCAACCAGTGCTTTTAACCACTGAGCCTCCTTTCCCACCCCCAAAAGATTGTTTTTTGGTGTTTTCTTTTTCTTTTTTTTTTCCTCGTTTTTCAAGACAGGGTTTCTCTGTAGCTTTGGAGCTTGTCCTGGAACTAGCTCTGTAGACCAGGTTGGTCTCGAACTCTCAGAGATCCTCCTGCCTCTGCCTCCCCCATTAACTCTTACATCCTACATTAACCCATAATTCTTGTCTGTGTTAGCTACATAACTTGGTACATTTTATCAGTGAGGCATTCTCATTTTGCTTCCTCTCTGTCTGGGTGATGACTGCAGACTCAGCCTTTCCTCTTCCCAGAATTCTCCTCTTCTGGTTGCCCCACCTATACTTCCTGCCTGCCTACTGGCCAATCTGCATTTTATTAAAGCAAAACAAATGACAAATCTTTACAAGATAGAAGACCATTGTCCCACAGCAATTGACCATTTGTATTTTTTCTTTAGAGAACTCCATTCAGTTTCTTGACCCATTTTTTTTTAATTTAATTGTGTAAATGGAGACTGCATTTTAGTTTCCTGGTCACCCAGACCCAAATAATCTCATAGAAACTATATTAATTACAACATTATTCAGCCAGTGACTCAGGTATATTTCTAGCTAGCTCTTATATCTTAGATTAACCCATTTCTATTAATCTGTGTATTACCATGAGGCTTTGGATTACTGGTAAGGTTCTGACATCTTTCTCCTTCAGCATCTACATGTCATCTGTCTGACTCTGCCTTCGCTCTCCTGACATTCAGTTTAGTTTTCCCACCTACCTATACTCTGCCCTGCCATAGACCAAAGCAGTTTCTTTATTAACCAATGGTAATAAAACATATTCACAGCATACAGCGGTAAGTCCCACATCATCTCCCCTTTTCTGTCTAAATAAAAAGGAAGGTTTTAACTTTAACACAGTAAAAGTACATATATAACAAAATAAGTATCAAGCAAGAATTACAGTTACAATATTTCTTTTTTTTTTTTTTTTTTTTCGAGACAGGGTTTCTCTGTGGTTTTGGAGCCTGTCCTGGAACTAGCTCTTGTAGACCAGGCTGGTCTCGAACTCACAGAGATCCACCTGCCTCTGCCTCCCGAGTGCTGGGATTAAAGGCATGCGCCACCACCGCCCGACAGTTACAATATTTCTTTGTGAGTCTAAAGTTTCATATCTAATTTGTCTTTTATCATAACTAAGGAAAACTATAACTATCTGTCTTCAACTCCATCAAAGACCCCAGAAGGATATACTATTACCAAAATAAACAGGAAGAACATTGTAAGCAAATTTGAAAACTCTAGCCGGGCAGTGGTGGCACACGCCTTTAATCCCAGCACTTGGGAGGCAGAGGCAGGCGGATCTCTGTGAGTTTGACCAGGCTCCAAAACCACAGAGAAACCCTGTCTCAAAAAAGAAAAAAAAAATTGAAAACTCTAAAATTGACAGAGACATATTGCTCCTGGACAGTCACCCAAAGTTCCTCTGTAATGTTAGGACATCTATCTTTAGCCTACAGGCCCATAGTATCTGGCAGACTTTTCCATGAAGCAACAAATTTGAAAGACTGTTTTGCCTATATTGGCAGTTTGTTGGTCGCTTTCTTCTGTGTCCTGAAGAATGCCTGGCAGACTCTTTCATGAAATAGGAACCTTGAAAAACTGCCTCACCTTCTTTAGGCAAGTTCAGCAGTCATTTTTCTGTGGGTCCTGCATGTTCAGTTTATACAGCATACTGTCAAGCAGTTAAGGCAAGAACAGTTTCTTACCCAAATGGCTAGTCTCATCACATTGAAGATAAATTTCATAACAAGTTTCTTCATTGCCCATCAATCTCTCTGAAATATTTGGTGCTGCCAGAAGCAGATGTAGCTCTCTGTTGAGAAAAGTCAAGTTCTCAAAACATTTAAATGCTGTATTCTGTTGATCTTTGAAAGATTTAAAGAATATCTATCTAACTGAAATATATCTCGGTATAGCTAGGAAATCTAACTAACATGACTGTAAGTTTGACTACTATATATGACTAACTGTTAATCTGTATTTCTTAACTATAAATTACTTTTTTAAATGAGCTTTATAACATAATACCTTAAACAAAACTGACCTTAAATTTGTATCAATAGACCAAAATCATACTAATGCAAAGTATTCATTTCTATATCATATCCTCCATATTTATTTATATTTTAGAAATTGATGATGACCATTAATCATTTATAACCAATCCTTTTAAAATGAAAATAAGCATTTATAAACAATCATTTTAGGAACTTGGGGATAGATTTCTCCAAACTGTTTCCTGTTGTTTGGGAGAAGTATTTTTAGGGTTCATGGGTCTTTTGGGGGGTTCTTGTTCCTCAATTCACATTAGCCTGAAATCCACAGGTTCCCATACTCTTTGGAAACAAAAGCAGAATGTCTCTTTCAAAGTAGCATATCCTTAGACTCAAATTTTGAAGTCAAGATACCTTTAAAATATATATGTTGGTTTAGTTTAGCAACCCCCAGAATCAAATGACTCTCTGCAGTCAGGAAATTCAAAGAAAACAGAATAGTATAACATAATTCAGACTCTCTGTGTATGTCCATCTTTGCATGGACAAATATGCATATATTTTAATACTATATTTCTTTTTAAGCAGAAAAAAATAATAACAGCTTGAATTTTGCAGGAAAATGAATGGAACTAGAAAATATTATTTTGAGTGCGGTAACCCAGACACAGAAAGACAATTATCACATGTACTCACTCATAGGTAGTTTATAAACATAAAGCAAAGAAAGCCAGCCTACAAACCACCATCCCAGAGAACTTAGACAACAATGCAGACACTAACAGAGACTTACATATATATAATCTACATGGGAAGTAGAAAGTAGAAAAAGACAAAATCTCCTGAGTAAATTGGGAGCATGGGTACCTTGGGGAAGGATTAAATGGGGGAGAGGCAGGGAGGGGAGCAGAGAAAAATGTAGAGCTCAATAAATATCAATATTTTTGGTTGATACTTTTAAATCATTATATTAATTTTTTAATTAATTTTTAAATTTTTAAAAGAATTTTTAAATCATTATATTAATCTATGACTATTTTTAGTTTTTCTTTTCTCTTTCCCAAGTCTACACACATTTATCAAACATATTGTGGCCCGTTCAGAGGCCTTTTTTTAAATCTGAATTTGTCTTTATTGTGTGTCTGTGATCCTTTTCTGACCATGAGTGCTTTTGCCAAGCAGAATGGTTAGGACTAATGCTGTGGCATTGCCTTTTGGCTCCACCCTGTTCAACACGGTGGAAGTGTGTTCACTGCCAACTCTGAAAGTTATGTCCACTACCCCAGATCCAAGGACACAGAGGGTCTATGTCACCACCATTAAGAAACTTGTAGCATTCTTATCACAAACCCCATTTAAGTGTTCTGTAGTAGGACCTCCCAAAAGATCCAGAAATGTTCCTGCTGTTGAGATGGTGCAATGGAAAAACCCCAGACTCACATGGAGGACCTAGCAGGAGAGAAGGACATGGAAGCCACTTTGGCTGCTGCAAATTGACTGCCTCAAGATCTCATGCCCTGTTTGGATGGCAAATGAAGCATTTATCTAATTATTCTTTATCAATAAAAACTCAGAAGTCAGATATTGGGTAAGAATCTGAATGATCAAAGCAGCAATCAGTGACTTCCTTTCTCTATCCTTCCATTATCCAACAGAAGCAAGAACCTTTCTAAGCCCTTCCCTACTACTTCCTGTGTCTGTCTACAGTCCTAGGTCCTCTAAAACCTCTATGGCACCGGGCGGTGGTGGTGCACGCCTTTAATTCCAGCACTCAGGAGGCAGAGGCAGGCAGATCTTTGTGAGTTCGAGACCAGCCTGGTCTACAAGAGCTAGTTCCAGGACAGGCTCCAAAACCACAGAGAAACCCTGTCTCGAAAAACAAACAAACAAACAACAACAACAACAACAACAACAAAAACCAAAAAACAACAACAAAACTAAAAAACTAAAACCTCTATGGCAAATTCTGACCAGCTAGTGGTTAGCTCTGCATAGCCCTGGCTGGCCTGGAACTCACTCTGAAGACCAGGCTGGCCTCAAACTCAGAGATCCCCCTGCCTCTGTCTTCCAAGTTCTGGGATTAGATGCATACACCACCACTGTCTAGTGGAAGGCTTTATTAGGAGAAAATGCTACAACAATCATGCATGTACAGGCATCCAAGAGGCCAGCTCTGGGGCTAGAGTTACAGATGGTGTGTGTATGTTGGGTGTTCCATTCACATGGTCTGTGGGAAGAAACAAGGTCACTTTAGGGCAGTTTTTAGCCTTTGCAGCCATAGGGGAGTCAGCTTCTGGTGAACTGGCTGACTATAGCTTTGCAAAAGTTTTTTTTTAATATTTATTTATTTATTATGTATACAATATTCTGCCTGTGTATATGCCTGAAGGCCAGAAGAGGGCACCAGACCCCATTACAGATGGTTGTGAGCCACCATGTGGTTGCTAGGAATTGAACTCAGGACCTTTGGAAGAGCAGGTCTTAACCTCTGAGCCATTTCTCCAGCCCCGCAAAAGTTTTTTTTATGGTTATACAATTTACATCTTAGCAAGTCAATTTCCACATACCAAAGATGTTGCGGTCCAGCATAATCATTTTGCATACCAGAGTGGAGGTGTGGGAATGAAAAACACAACTCAACTTGACTTTATCGGGAGGGAGTTTTCAGGGACCCTTCATGAAATCCTGAATTCACATCCTGAAAATCACCCACACTTATTCTCCAAACAGTTTTTATATCAAAACGTAAACTGAGCAGGAAGTTCATTAGCATTTGCTTCCTAGGTAGCAGGGAGAACGACTGTGGTCAAGTCCACAACTATCTATGCTCATTTTGTCACATCTTCCTATTGTTGGACTCCAGCGTCCAAACACCGAGGAGGAGTCGCCCCCAGAGACCATCTCATACACCACAGCCGATGCAAAAGCATGAGGATTTTATTAATTCTGTCATGACAGGGTCCCTCAGCATTCGGGAAGCCGAGAGACCCCAAATAGATGGCACAGGCTACTTTTAAAGGGGCCACAGAAGCAAGGGGGTTTGTTCTTTGACTATTCTGGTTGGCTTATTCGAAAGGGCTATTACCAATAATTGACTGGAGAGCTGTTGCCAGATCAGGTGAGGTAAGAGGTCATTTTGACCCCATTTCCCAGGGGACTGAACCAAAACATATGTATATGGGTAATTGTTCAGGAACAGCTTGGTGTCTTTCTTGGAACCAGGGTAAACTACTGAGACTCAGGCCTCTATTGAGCTTATCATGGCTGAGTCCTACATTTCCTGCTTCACAAGTACCAATGACAGGACCCAACCATGGGTCCTGCTTGCCCATGGGTTTAAGGAGATAAGAACCATTAGCTAACAGATTTTTCCAGGGCAGTGGCCATCCTCCCAGACCCTGTAGCTCTGATCTTTGAGTACAACCAGATTGTAATTACAATCTTGAATGTCCTGTTTGGTTCTGTGGTTCTGCATAAAGAATCAAAGTGTGTTTTTACTGTAGGACCATTTTCATTAATAAATCCATGAATTGACAACTCTGGGCTTATTTTTCTGGTATATCAATGGGCACTATAGGTAGTCATTTTGTCCCCCATGCCAGGGAGTTCACCCTCGTCTCAGCATTTCAACCTATTCTGGGCAAGGAGCATGGGACGTGTTCCTTTCTGCAACTACTTCAAGCTGACACTGGGGTGTTGTCATCAGGGCCCAGGAAGGCTGAAAGGCTAGCCAAAGGAGGGAATTCAGGCAATGGGGCACTCATCAGAAGCGTCTGGTTCCCAGACTGTTGAAGAGACAGGGAGCATTCACATCAGCTGGACTGGTACACATCAGCTTTCAGCAAGTCCTGGGCTCGCGGTCATTCGGAGCAGGCTGTAGTCAGCCGCTGATGTGTCTGCCAGCCAGTATTTCCAAGAAGTGGTCTAGATCAAAGTCCATCTTGGTCAGTATTTAATATTTAGATAAAGCGTGCTTCAAATCTGGCTCAGAATGGTGGAATTGGGTTTTCTCTGGCGAATCTCAGGATTAGCAGTGTCTCAGCAAATGACCTAGACAATTCATGGCTGTCTGAAGCCAGGGCAGGAACTGAAGCCAAAGCTCACGGGGGTAGTGCTGCGTACCTGCCTGCTTGCTTGCTTGCTTGGTCTGCCTCCCTTCCTTTATTTTCTCCTCACCTACCCGTTGGGAATCTCTGCTCCAGTCTCACTCCTTCCTTTCCAGACCCCACCCCTCAGAAAGCCTGCCAAGGGTAAGCTCCTCCCCCAGAGCTGCTTAAGACCACATCTACAGGGTATTTAAGACCTTTCTGCCAGACCTGCCACGTGATTTCTCTCCTGCCTTTCCAAGAGTCATGAATTGCTTTGTTCTGTTTATTAAATTTGGACCTATTAATTCAGTCTGATTTGGCTTATTGCATCAGCAGAGGATACTCAATAACTGGGAATCCAATGCTTATTACTCCGTAGGTTTATTTGTTTTATTTTATTTTATTTATTATGTATACAGTGTTCTGCCTGAATGTATGCCTGCATGCCAGAAGAGGGCACCAGATCTCATTCTGGATGGTTGTGAGCTACCATGTGGTTACTGGGAATTGAACTCAGGACCTCTGGAAGAGCAGCCAATGCTCTTAACCACTGAGTCATCTCTCCAGACCCTGTTTGTCTTTGTTTTGTTTTGTTTTTTATATTTACAGCCCAGGCCCATCTGCTGAAGAAGGGGGTCTCTACTTCCCACAGGGGACTGGGTCCTCCCACATGGATCAGTAATCAAAGATATGCCCACAGGTCAATCTAATGCAATTCATCAATTGAGGTTCTCTTCCCAGGTGTCTTATTTTGCTTCCTTGTTGCTGTGATAAAACACTGACCTAAACAACTTAGAGATTTCCTTTAATAAAATGAAAGGGATCATTTCATTTTACACTTCCTGATAACAGTGGATCACAGAGAGAAGTCAGAGCAGGAACTGGTGAGGGAGCAGAGGCAGGAACCATGAAGGAAAACTTGCTTCTTATGGCTGCTTAGCTCGGTTTCTTACATAACCCAGAGGTTATATAAGTGACCTGTGTCCAGGGCAGCACCACTCACAGTAGGCTAGGCCCTCCCACATCAATCATTGACCAAGGAAATGCCCCCTATGCCAATCTGGTGGAGATGGTTCCGCAGTTAAGATTCCCTCTTCCCATGTATATCTAGGTTTGTACCAAGTTGACAGAAACTATGACAGCAAACCTTTTGAGGTATGATTTGACAGCCACCAATGTAATTGGAAACTGCTTTTTAGTTTCCTGGCCACCCAGACCCAAATAATCACACAGAAACTATATCAATTACAACACTGTTCGGTCAATGGCTCAGGCATATTCCTAACTAGCTCGCATATCTTAAATTAACCCATTTCTAGTAATCTGTGTATCACCATGAGGCTGTGGCTTACCAGTAAGGTTCTGGCATCATTTTCCTTCCAGAGCTACATGATGTCTGTCTGATTCCACCTTCTTCCTCCTCTATTTCTGCTTAGATTTCTCATGTTGCTTTTTTCTACCCTGCCATAGACCAAAGGAACTTCTTTATTAACCAATGGGGTAATAAAGCATATTCAGAGCAGACAGAGGGGAATCCCACATCACATCAAAATGATACAAATGATGGATTGGTTATAAGAGATGGATTATAAGTGGCTTGGAGAAGCCGCTTGGGTATGCCTTTGTCGTCACCATCTCCAAAACTTGTGTTTCACCGATGATACACAGAATTGTGCGCCCTTCCTATGTGTTGAATCTCAGTCTTCTCCACGTCTACTCTCATACCAAGGTTTTCACTTCCGTCCACCATGTTATTTACCACAGCCTGCAGCTCATGTGGACCTTCAGCGAGTACTGCTGTATCATCGGTGAAGCACAAGTTTTGGATTCCCCTACCACCTATTTGCACGCCTACCTCCTCATCCTCCAGGGCTGTTGCTATTATTAATTTCAGGAATATATTAAAGAGCAGTGGTGAGAGGACGCATCCCTGCAACACTTAAACTGACCACTTAGCTCTCCACAGACTTTGACTGATGCAAAGGCATCTTCATAGTATTTTTTTTTTTTTTTTTTTTTTTTTTTGGTTTTTCAAGACAGGGTTTCTCTGTGGTTTTGGAGCCTGTCCTGGAACTAGCTCTTGTAGACCAGGCTGGTCTCGAACTCACAGAGATCCGCCTGCCTCTGCCTCCCAAGTGTCTAGTATTCTTATGGTTTCCCCTGGGTACCCGTAGAACCTCATTGTTTCCCGAATACTATCGAATGCCTTTTGGGAGTAAATGTAACAGACATATAAGTCTTTTCCAAATTCTTCGTATTTTTTTTTCTGCCAGTTGCTTCAAAGTGAAGATCTGATCAATTGTGCTCCTGTTAACTCTGAATCCGCACTGGGCCTCTGCTAGGATCTCCTCTGTTCCGTCCTAATGGAGAAGATCTTGCTGCTATGGTACAACAGACTAACACCCCTGTAATCTGAGCAGTCCAGTTTGTCCTTCTTCTTGTGTATGGGAATTATGACTGAGTGCTTCCATTCTGTGGGAATCATTTTATGTTCCCATATCTCTCTGAAAATTCTGACAAGCGCCTCGGCCCCTGAGCCTATTGTAGCCACCTCCAGCTCCTCCACTGTGAGGTCATCCACTCCTGGGCCTTCCTGCATTTCACTCTCTTGATAGCTTCCTCCATCTCACTCCTGTCAATATTTAATATTTCCTGATCTCTCTGGTGTTCAAGTGGCTGCCGAAGTGTTTTTCTTTGTACTCTATGTTGGCAGCATTAGGGTCATTGTACAGGGTGTCAAAGTACTCTCTCCATCTTTGCTTTACTTTCCCTAGTTCTGTTAATAAATCACCTGCCCATCTTTAATCACCGGAATCTGAAGAGCACATCTGGCAGTTATCTGACTTCATAGACAAGATGTGTTTTATTATATGGAGTCTGGCCTCTTCAACCTCTTTGCATTTACTTCGTATATACGGCTCTCTATCTTTCTTCGTCCTTCTTTTGACCTCCCTGCACAGACAGTTGTGGTGTTTTGCTGCCTGTGGATTGTCTCTTCATTTGCTCTTTAGCTTCCTTCTTTCCTTTGTCAGACTGACCGTCTCTGCAGTAAGCCATTCTACCAGTGTTGCCCTTTTAGCATAACCAAGCATCTCCTTTGAAGCCTCTGTATAGCTCCTCTGATTTTCTCCCCTCCGCTTTCTCTATCTGTAAAGGGCTGTTTAGCGATTTCCCTCATCTTATTTTCAGCAGTTCTTCTGTACCCTCCATACATCTGGGATCACCAGTTGTTTACGAACGATCTTTCCGGTTGTCTTGGCTGGCGTGCCTCTCCTAAGTTTCAGTGGAATGTTGGTGATCTGACCCTAAGTCAACACTAGGAAATGATTGCTAGAAAAGAGTGTCCTGCTGACCAGAAAACTCATGCCGAAAAGAATCACGACATTAGGAACCTGGAATGTGAGAACACTACACACAGTCCGGGGAACCGGCTTGCTCGTGCATGAGCTCAGTCTCTTCAGGTGGGATGTCATTGGGTTAGCAGAAGCGCACTGGACAGGAACACAGAAACTTGGAGTAAGGAGTATAAGCTCAGGTGGAGAGGGAAAACACACAGCAGGTGTAGCTTTAGTGCTATCCCGTTTGGCCCAAAAATGCCTGTTCAGGTACCAACCTGTAAATGACCAAATTTTATCAGCCAGATTTCGGACAATAACACATCCCAGTAACTATCACACAGGTATGCGTGCCAACAGCGGAAGCAGAAGAGGATGCCTTCAACAGTTTCTACACAGATCTACAGAACGAGGTCAGCAGGGCGCATAAGAATGACACACTAATTGCTATGGGTGATTTCAATGCAAGAGTGAGGTCCGCAGAAAGAATGGACTGTGGTGTCAAGGGAGCATATGGATTCGGACAAAGGGACAATAGCGACTGCTTGAGTTCTGCTATGCAGATGATTTGTACATATCCAACACAAGTACAAGCAGCACAAACCATCAAGATGCTGGATGTGGAAATACCCTGACAAATGCACATACAGCCAAAACTGGGTACACCTTACTTTCTTCTACACAACCTCAGGGAACACGTGCTCCATTTGCTTTGGTATGTGTTACTGTCTTCAGAATACCTTTTTCTTTTTCTGAAACATTTTAAAAATTACTTTTAGTTATGTGCACTGTTGGAAGGAGGGCTGCTTGTTTGTTTCCTGGCCTCCCAGAAGCTCACACCCGAAATAATCACACTGCTTGGCCCATTAGTTCTAGCTTCTTATTTGCTAGCTCTTACATATTAATTTAACCCATCTCCATTAGTCTGTGTATCGCCACAAGGCTGTGGCTTACCAGGTAAAGTTCTGGCATCTGTCTCTGGCAGGGTTACATGGCTTCTCTCTGACTCCGCCCTTCTTTCTCCCAGCATTCAGTTTAGTTTTCCCCATCTACCTTTATTCCCTGCGCAGGCCCAAGACAGTTTCTTTATTAACCAATGGTATTCACAGCATACAGAGGGGAATCCCACATCAGTGTACTGTGGGGATTTTTTTTGGGGGGGTTGTATGTGCACATGATTGTAAGTCCCCACAGAGGCCAGGCGCTTCGGATCCCCTTGGAGCTGGAATTACGAAAGTTGTGAGCTTCTCCGGGTAGGTGCTGGGGATGGTACTCTGGTATCCTCCAGGACAATCCGTGCTTTTAAGCACCAAGCCATCTCTCCAGGTCCCTTTCTTTCCTTTTGGGCTGCCTGTTAGCCACCTCACAGAAGCATGTCAAGGCACAAAAATTAATCCTGGTCTTAACTCTGCAACCACCTTGGATTCCAAGAACTGCAGAGCCAGCCAGGACCACTCTCAGAAGAGGGCAAGGCTGGGTGTTGGAGCATACCCAGTGCTTCCCGGCAGTCAGTCCTCCCCTCAAGCAACAGGGATTCTTTGGAACATCCTGAAGAACCATAACAGAGATAGTGGTCAACCAGACAACACTTGACCAAGACATCAGTGGTATACAATGTTTGTCCCTTGTTTTATTTTATTTTCCTACTCAAATGTACCGCTCCTGTCGGCACCCCAAAGACAGACCTGGGGGCTATCAGACTCTCTATTCTCCCTAGCCGTGTCACAACGATCAATCTTCTTTCTCTGTCCTTTATCATTCTCGCTCTCTCTCTCTCAAAAAAAAAAAAAAAAAAAAGCAGGAAGGGGGGATTGGAGAGATGGTTTCGTAAGGATGTGACGGCCAGCCCTAACCTGATGGCTCTGTGTTTTTGCCTGCCCAGAAAACTATCCCAGGCCTTAGAATGCTCAGACCTGAGGGAAAACTACTTACACAGGTTCCCCATGATAACTAAGAAACTTAATGTGGAGCCAGGCAACCCTTAAGGGCCGTTGACTTTCTCTGGAATTCCTGGGAGGTCCTAGTGGCTGGCAGGTGAGATAAGAATAGGGTAATGGAGCCGGGCGATGGTGGCACACGCCTTTAATCCCAGCACTCGGGAGGCAGAGGCAGGCGGATCTCTGTGAGTTAGAGGTCATCCTGGTCTACAGACTGAGTTTCAGGACAGTCAGAGCTACATAGAGAAACCCTGTCTCGAAAAAACAGAACAAAATAACAATAGGATGACGGGCTGTGAGGCCTTAACAGCCGCCTCTGCTTCTGTACACCTGCTTGTCCCCATGGGAAAGGGGAGGAAACGGTCTTTCATTACTATATAGTGGGGAGGAAAAGACAGCTGAGGGAAGAAAACCGTGTTCCTGCCCAGCTGTGGACTCCATGGACACTTGTCGGCCACACCTTTCTGATGTCCTCCCTTAAGACCCCGGGAGCCTCCACTTCTGGGAAGAATGAATTCATCTAATCTAAATTAGAATTGGGTCTAAGTCTTTGGTCTTTCCCAGTGGGCTCAAACGCCGTTAACAGTTGAAGGTTAAGCACACTTGTTATTCTTGCAAAGGACCAGAATTTGATTTCCAGCACCCACACGGTGGCTCACACTGTCTATAATTCCAGTTTCAGGAGAACCTGACGCTTCTTATGCCTCTGGGGGCACCAGGATAGCACAGGCATACATGTGGGCAAAACATTCATACACAAAAAATATATAAAGTAATTTTTTTAGATAAATAAAGGTTTTTGTTTGGTTTATCTTATTAATTTTGAGACAGGGTCTCATTGTGTGACCGTGACTTCCTTTAAATACACAGAATCTGCCTGTCTTTCCAGTTTAGGGAAGGTGATAGGGACTCTCTTCTGGTCTCCAATGGAAACAGGCACACAGAGTTGGCAGGCAAAACACTCAAACTCATTTTTTTTTTTTTTTTTTTTTTTTTTTTTTTTTTTTTTGCTTTTCAAGACAGGTTTTCTCTGTGGCTTTGGAGCCTGTCCTGGAACTAGCTCTTGTAGACCAGGCTGGTCTCGAACTCACAGAGATCCGCCTGCTTCTGCCTCCCAAGTGCTGGGATTAAAGGCATGCACCACCACCGCCCGGCTACTCAAACTCATTTTTTAAAAAAAGAGGTAATTTTGGCTGATATTCTAATAGCCATCCCTGTTCTCTTTTGGTAACTGGTTGATTTTTTTTTTTTTTTTTTTGACAGTGTCAGTGAAGGAGGCCTAGTTGACCTCACAATATGCAAACCAGGCTGGCCTTGACCTCACAAAAATTTACCCGCCTCAGTCTCTGGAGTGCTGGAATTAAAGCCATCGAAACCAGATTCTCCTTCACTTTTAAAAGACGGTTTGTTGAGCAAGGATTCTTGATAAAAAGGGTTTTCTCCTTTTAGCATTTCTTTTTTTTTTCTTTTAGCATTTCGAATACAGCTTGTGTTATTTGTTATTTTGTGCTGTTTGCCATAAGCTGGCCTTGAGATCACCGCCTAGTTGCGGATAACTGGCTTTTTGCGGTCCTGTTTAACTGAGACGCTCCGCTATGCACACACACACACACACAAACATCAGCGGCATGAGTTTTACTCTTAACGAGGGCCCATAGCTTGACTGTGGGGATGTTCACCTCAGACATTTGATTGATTCACCCTGGATGACCCCCCCAGGTCCCTGCAAGACCTCTACGTAGGAAGGTTAGGTGAACAATGGAGTTCAGGTGGACTGGCAGTTCACGGCTATTTCTAGCCTGACCTTACTGCCTCTGGGAGATGAGACCTTGTCACTGGGTGCAGACCACTCCCCAGTGACTAGTGAACTGAGGTACACGTGAAGAAGGCACACGCAACACATTCGGGTTTGGATACCACCTTCCTGCCGGCGCATTCGTGGAAAACCGCGGCGTGCCCAGAAGCTTTCTCACACCGCCTCGGGGTCTCCGGGGTCGCGGGCCGCCGCACCCTTCTCTCCGCCCATAGGTGGAGCCCTTTGCGAGGCCTCGCCCGCCCCGGAACTTCGACTCTCCTGCTTGACGGCCGAGGACCCCGGTCTCCGCGCTACCTAGCCAGCCTGCTCCCCGATGCTGCGCGCCCTGCCCCGCGTGCTGCGCCTCTCGCGCCCCTGGAGTTCCCTGGGGGCCCGCGGCTGCGCCTCCAACGCGACGACCAGGACACCCGAGATCCAAGTGCAGGCGCTGACTGGTCCGGACCAAGGTAAAGTTACGGGCAGGGAGACTAAGGCGGGAGGATAGGAGGATTGGATTTCAGGCTGCCCCGGGGTCTAGAAGGAGCTCCCGGACTTTGTCCGGAGTGGACTTTGTATCCGTCTCCCCAGACTCTGTGGAGGACAGGAGAGCTTGGAGCGGAGTTGTGCTCCAGGGGATCAGGATCAAGAGTGCTGGCCAGGACTTTTCCCTCCCAGGGCCTTGGCGATGATTCTGGGGGAGGAGATGGCGGATCCAATCCGGAGGGACCTGCGGGGACAAGGAGGGAGGGAGGCACGGGTGTGGGTCCGCCTACACACAAGTTCAAATTCAAAGTCTTTTATTATACAGTATGCTGTGAAGTATGGGTGCTTGTTTGGACCTCAGAGGCGTTAGTTGGGTGCGGACCCCTCTCTCATCAGTGTGACCTCCATCCCATCTCCTTTCCCATATTTGATGTATTGTTTTATTGTTTGTGTTAGACTTACGTACTTATTTTATCATTGAATAAGTGTGGATACGTGTACTATAGGGCACACTTTTTTTTTTTGGTTTTTCGAGACAGGAATTCTCTGTGTAGCTTTTTTGGAGCCTGTCCTGGAACACACACTGTAGACCAGCCTGGCCTCGAACTCACAGAGATCCACCTGCCTCTGCCGCCCAACAAACTATTTTTTATGTCCTTTGTGGGCATTTATGTCTGTGTATCTCCTGAGTGCCTAGTGCCCGTGGAGGACAGAAGAGGGTGTCATATCCTCTGGAACTGGAGATGGACGATTGCTCAGAACCACTTGCATAAGAGCTGCTTTCCTGAATAAATCTAAAGCACCACCACCTTCCTGCTGGTGTCGACCAGTCCCTCTGTGCATCCGTCACTTTTGGCATACATGAACCGCCATGTATGCCACCGAGGCGGAACAGAAAGAGAGGCAAAGTTATGGGGACATGGGAAGAGAAAGGATTTCCACCACCCTGGAGTATGGCTAAACCCTCTGGTCAAGAGAGAATGAATTGCATCATGGGGCCAGGCACGGTGGCCCACACCTTTAAACCCAGCACTTGGGAGGCAGAAGCAGGTGGATCTCTGACTTTCCAGGCCAGTCTGGTTTACATAGCAGGTTCTAGGCCAGTCAAGGCTATATAATGAGACCCTGTATATAATAATAATAATTTCACATCGACTGCCGAGATGGCTTAGGGGGAAAAGCCCTTGCCACCATACCTGAGAGATCCATTCTGAATCCAGGGATCTAGGCTGCAGAAGACCTAGCTCACTCAAGCTGTCTTCTGATCTCCACGTAATTAACACGGGGTGTGCATGTCCCCACATATACAGACATACACACAATAGATAAGTAAATAAATACATGTGATTTTGTTTTTGTTTTTTTTTTTGGTTTTTTTTTTTTTTTGGTTTTTCGAGACAGGGTTTCTCTGTGGTTTTGGAGCCTGTCCTGGAACTAGCTCTTGTAAGACCAGGCTGGTCTCGAACTCACAGAGATCCGCCTGCCTCTGCCTCCGGAGTGCTGGGATTAAAGGCGTGCGCCACCACCGCCCGGCCGATTTTGTTGGTTTTGATTTTTGTTTTTGAGACAGGGTTTCTCTATGTAGCCCTGGCTGTCCTGAAACTCTGAGATCCGCCTGCCTCTGCCTCTCGAGTTCTGGGATTAAAGGAGTGCGCCACCACCGCCCAGCTACAAATGTAATTTTTAAGAGAATTTCATCGTAATTAGCAACACTTGTGTAAAGTCTTTCGCAATTCCCAGAGGTAAACCTGCAATTTTCTAATAAGGCCTTGCACCTGCTGGCCACTAGGGGCGGTCAAGGGAGGTTCCCTAAATAACAGCAAGCGGGTCACTGGGAAATAAACAGAAGTTTCCAGCAGGCGCAGCCTGGGACAGTTCAGATTAGAGAAGACCCAAAGCAGAAACTGGTGGCTTCAGCAGCAGCTGTAGTGGCAGCAGCTCACACTGCGCGAGTGCCGTTTCTTCACAGTGATCCAGGCGGAGTGCTCAGAACAACTGGACTGTCCTGAAGCCAAGCTGGCCTTTTTCTAGCATGTATTTTGGGTGGGAGGAGGGGGCACATGCTACACAGTGTGTGTGGAGGTCAGAGGACAACTGGCAGGTTTTGATTCTCCATCATGTGGGTTGCAGGGATGAACTCAAATTCTCAGTCTTGTCAGCACACACCTCCACCCACCGAGCCATCTCTATGACCCTGGAAATAAACATTTTATTTCTTTTTTTGTTTGTTTGTTAAACTGTTTTTCCAAGACCAGGTTTCTCTGTGCCGCCTTGGCTGTCCTAGAACTCACTCTGTAGATCAGGCTGGCCTCAGACTCAAGAGATTAACTGCCCCTGCCTCCTGAGTGCTGGGATTAAAGGCATGGGCCACCACTGGGTGGCTTATTGTTTCTTCTTATTTATTTTTTATCATATGTATATGAGTATTTTGCTTGCTTATATATGTGTGCACACATGTGCACCTGGGTCCCTTGGACACTAGAAGAGGATGTTGGATCTCCTGGACTTGGAGTTGCAGATCGTTGTGAGCTACGGAATGAGAGTCCTTTGGAAGAGCAGCCTGTGTTCTTACCACTGAGTCATCTCCCCGGCCCTGAAATTAGTATTTTTTTTTTTTTTTTTTTTTTTGGTTTTTCGAGACAGGGTTTCTCTGTAGCTTTGGTGCCTGTCCTGGAACTAGCTCTTGTAGACCAGGCTGGCCTCGAACTCACAGAGATCCGCCTGCCTCTGCCTCCCGAGTGCTGGGATTAAAGGCGTGCGCCACCACCGCCCGGCTGAAATTAGTATTTTTAACAATATTAACCAATGCTCAACCCCTTAGCCAAATCCCTTCAAAAAGAGTTTTGTCTCCCTGATCTGTCTCATGAAAAAGAACTGTCGCACTGACTTCAGATATAGACACACCTGCCGTGTGAAGGCTGGGTCTCTTGCTGGACATAGAGGTGTACTCTTGTAAGCCCAATACTTGGGAGGTAGAAACAGGAGACTCAGGAGTTAAGGCTACTCTGGGCTGCATTAGACATTGTCTGGGCAGGGTGGCATTTGCCTTTAATCTGAGCACTTGAGAGAGAGAGGTAGGTGGATCTCTGCGAGGCTGGCCTGGCCTTTACATGGTGAATTCCAGTTGTCAGGGATACCTTGGAGACCTTATTTCCAATAAATAAATGCATATCTGGGGCTGAGGATATAGCCCAGCCGGTAGCATACTCACCTAGCATACCTGAAGTCCTGGCTTTGATGGCCAGCACCGGATAAACTGGGTGTGGCGGCACTGGCCTCTAATCCCAGTGCTCTGGCGGTCAAGGCAGGAGGAGCAGACTTCCGCCCCCTTGGCTACGTAACAAGTTGGAGGCTAGTCTGGGTTCTATTAGAGCCCATCTCAACAATTAAGAATAACGATTTTCTGGCAAAGGAAAGAAATTCATGGAGGTGATTTCTACTGCCTGAAGAGAGAGGAAGCGGGACTGACTGGCCAGGGCGTGTGGTGAGTCCTGAGGTAGTTGGTCCAGTTCTATGTCTTTATCCTGACTGATGGATACAAGGATATTTGTATCCTGAATATTACTCCTTAGAGGGAACTGTGTGGTTGGGGTGGGGGAGGATAATGCAGAGGGAGCAATGGGATTGAAGGCTCATGTATGAGAGAGCTTGTGGGTCCGTGTCCATGCTCTTGTGGGTCCGTGTCCATGCTCTTGTTGGTTCAGTTCACAGTTCACAAGCCCTTATACTCCCTCTGGGGCAGAGAAAGCAAGGGTTATTCTGTTTAATGCTTGGAAAAACTGAGGCCCAAATCGAGTGTGCGGCTTGGCTTGCTGCAGGTCACACGGCTCCTCAAGGGAAGAGGCTACCTTGAACTGGGCCTCCTGCCTCCAGACGTCCCTGACTGAGCAGGGCCACCCGGCTCACTCAAGGCTGCCTGTCCCTTGCAGGAATCACTGAAATTCTGATGAACAGACCTCATGCCCGAAATGCCCTGGGGAACATCTTCGTCAGTGAGGTGAGAAAGGGTTCTCCAGGGCGTGGCCAGGGATAGACTAGGAGATGTCTGACTGACTATACAGTCTCTGTCCTCTCCAGCTGCTGGAAGCTCTGGCCCAGCTTCGGGAAAACCAGCAAGTCCGCGTCCTGATCTTCCGAAGTGGAGTGAAGGGTGTGTTCTGTGCAGGTGGGTTCCCTCCCACCCTCTCCCCGTCTCCTCCCCAGGGATTGCTGTGCCTTCAGGCTCCAAATAGAACACATTCCCATTTTGGAGATAGGAAAGATGCAGGCAGGTAAAATTCCTCACCCAGTTTGGCTTAAACAGCTAGTATAGGATTCAGTTTGAACTTGGTCTCTCTGGATTGTATCTTTGTTCTTTCTGTACTGTCTTGCTTCCTTCTGAGCCTTTATGGAAGAAATGGAAACACTGAGTCCCAGCATGCTCACAAAGTAAATTCCAGTCCTTGTCCCTAGAGCACTGCCTCCAACCTGCATCCCCTGGCTCACAAGGGCACCTTGAACTTGAGAAACAGCACTCCAAACCTACAAGAGGGAAGTTAAAAAAACAAAACAAAACAAAGCATAGCTCTTAGGCCCCATGGACCCTACAACCTAACCTTTGAAGAATTAATTCGCTAAGTGTGATGACACATGCCATATCCCCAGCACTTTTGAGACTGACAAGAAGATAAAAATGATCATTTAACTTTTAGTTTTACTGGTTTTTCATTTGTTTCCTTTAAGAAACGTTTTTCTATAGCCCAGGTTGGCCTTGAACTCACTTTGTAGCTGAGGTTGATTTGTGACTTCTGATCCTCATACCTTCACCTCTGAGTGCTGGAATTCCAGGTGTGTGCCACCACCCACCGCTTGTGTTTTTTGTTTTTGTTTTTGTTTTGAAAGTCATCTCTCTGGAAGTTGGAGAGCTGGTTCAGCAATTAAGAGCATATACTGCTGGCATAGGCAGGCATTGTGGTAGAGAAGTGGTTGAGAGCTACATCCTGATCTGAAGGCAAAGCTGGGAGGCGGAGGGAGAAAAGGATGGGGGGAGCAGAGGAGGCTGGGCAGTAACACACCTCCAACAAGGTCACACCTCCTAACCCTTCTCAAAGAGTGCTACTCCCTAGTGATGAAGCATTCAAATCTATGAGCCTATAGAGGCCATTCTTATCCAAACCACCACACCTGCCAGCACTGAGGACCTGAGTCTGGGTCCCAGCACCCAGATCAGATGGCTCACAACCGTCGCAACTCCAGCTCTGTGACTCTAGCTCAGGCAGATGGCTTGGCTTGCTTGCTTCTGGCCTCTGCACAGGTGTGCACACAGGTAACACCCACATAATTTAAAACAAAAATAAAATCTTTAAAGGCCAGGTGTGGTGGTGCACGCCTTTAATCCCAGCACTCTGCAGAGGCAGGTGAGTTTGAGACCACCTTCATCTACAGAGCTCCAGGACAGCCGGAGCTACATACTGAACCCTGTCTAGGAAAGAGAGAGAGAAAGAAGGGAAACTGTTTGGTTTTGTTTTTCAACCTGTGAATTTTCTCTTCATGCTCTTGACAGTGTTTTTAATTTTTTAAAAATTATTTTTAGGGGGCTGGAGAGATGGCTTAGCAGTTAAGAGCACTGGCTGCTCTTCCAGAGGTCCTGAGTTCAATTCCCAATATCCACATGGTAGCTCATAGCCATCTGTAATGAGATCTGGCACCCTCTTCTGACTTGCAGAGCACTCATACATAAAATATAAGAAAAGAAAAGAAATATTTATGTATGTGTGGATGAGTGTTTTGGCGTGTGTATGCATGCAGTGCCTAAAGAGTCCAATAGAGGGTGCCAAATCCTTTGGAATTGGAGTTACAGATGGCTATAAGCCACCATGTGGGCGCTGTAAATTGAATCGGGTCTTCTGGAAGAGCAGTCTTAACCACTGAACCACCTCTCCGGTCCCTTAACAGTGTTCTTTGATGTACAAAGGGCGTTCACTTTGAAGAAGTCCACTTTGTTTTGATGCTGTGGTTGCCCCTCTCTTTACTGGCTCCTAGGACTGTGTTTCCTGGTTCCTCCGCTTCCTCCCCGAGTCTCCTATGCTGGCTCCTTTCACTACCTGGGATGCTGCAGTAACAGGCCATTTCCTAGTAGTCACGAAGGGCTTGTCCTCTGCAGGTGCAGACCTGAAGGAACGGGAGCGGATGACTGCTGAGGAGGTGGGGTTCTTTGTCCAGCGGCTCCGAGGTCTGATGAGTGAGATTGGTGAGTCTGAGAGTGGGGTGGAAGGCTGGGGGCCCTGCCGGCACCTCCTCTGCCTGATACCATCTCCTCTCTAAAGAGGGTATTCTTTCTGTTTTGAGCTCAATGAGGACACCAGGGATTGCGAAGAGCAGACGGGGGTCGGGGAGGTACATTTCTTCCCTTCCTCCTTTTAAAAACTATTATTTTTATTTTAGACACCCTGGGTACTCTAGGCTGGACCTCCCCCATTGCTG
Organism: Chionomys nivalis; assembly: GCF_950005125.1. Classification (NCBI taxonomy): domain Eukaryota; kingdom Metazoa; phylum Chordata; class Mammalia; order Rodentia; family Cricetidae; genus Chionomys; species Chionomys nivalis. Next base: position 39,564,576 of record NC_080096.1, on the reverse strand, counting down.
GGATTATATATGCTACCAAGTCTGGCTACAAGTTATTTCTAGCAGCCTTAGTTCTTTAGCCACAGACCCAGTCCCATGGACCTCCCAGTCCTCCTAGTAACTCCGGAGTCGTCAAGTTCACGGAACACACTTTCGGGCTTTGACAATGACTGTGCCTAGTCCCTGGCACACCCTTCCTGGCTACCTAACTTTTCAGCCACCCTCCAAGGCCTCCAGCGCGTCCTCACACAGGAAGTCCTCCTCACCAACTCTAAGCTCCCTGTTCTCAGAACACAGAAGGCCTCAGATTGTCATTGGCTGGTTATGAGTTTGCTTGCCTTCTTTCTCAGGCTGATCCCCCTGGGAGGACAGGGGCTCACCTGGTTGGGTTCCATGCCAGGACCATGCACAGGGCTTGGTACATAGGAGACGGGTCCTAGCAAGAGGGTGGGCTTGCAGCATCAGCCCATTCCCCCGTTCCCAATCCCTGATGGGGTCCAGAACTTACCCTATTGGGAAAAACAAATTTCTCAGATAATCTGACTGAGGTATCAGGCGGGGTTCCTCAGCCTGGGATCTGCAAGACCCTCTGTCCGAGGCCCTCCGTACTGGACCTGCTAGGATTTGTAGGTTAAGCCAACCTTTGTCTCCACAGCTGCCTTCCCTGCACCCACTATTGCAGCCATGGACGGCTTTGCCTTGGGCGGGGGCCTGGAACTGGCCCTGGCCTGTGACCTCCGAATAGCAGGTACTTGGCAGGGTAGAGTTGGGGGATGGAGGGTGGCGGGGCTGCAACTTTCCCAGCCAAGCTGGGAAAGTCAGATTTCTGTTAAGTCAGCCACCACTTGGCCTTTCAAACAATTGAAGCCCCGAGGCAGCGTAGGAGACGGGAAGCAGGTAAATCCGCTTCACCACCCACAGCTGTTGTAGACCATGCCTGTGAGAGTTGCTTTCCTCATCTGAGAAAGGTTGCAGAATTCTGAGCCACAGCTGACTACGCAGCAAAGAGAGGCGAAGCCAAAGAGGACAAAGTTAGGGAACTTGATCGTGTAGATCTGGCCAAGTTAGATTACTTGAACTGAACAAAGGTGAGCCGTGAGGGCTGTTTGTCACTGTCCCAGCTCACTGCAAAGGTGACTGGGCAGTGTGATCAGGTGTTCTACAGTAGAGCCCCAAGTAGTGGAGGAGAACCAAGATCACTGGTCACTTTTTAAGGTCAGACTTAGCTGGGAGAGCCCTTCTTAGAGGTAGATAGTTGGAGTGCCACCAAGGTGCCCGCCCCCTACTGCCTTCCCTTTCAAAGCCAGGAATATTAAATTATGTATCCAGGCATGAGGGCGGTTTCTGTCTACACTATGTGCAGAAGAGAGACTTGAGCGGAGCTTTGGTCTGACTCAGTGGTAGAGGGGTTGCCTAGCATGCCTGAGGCTTGGTTCCATCCCCAGCACCACACACACACTAAAAGTAGCTGGAGAGAGTTCAACCCTAGAGCCAGGCCAACAGAATTCTGCAGGAGGTTCAGGCAGGTATCTCAGAGTGGAGAGCCCCTCTTGAGCAATGGCACAGTCCTATCTTATTGCCTCTACTGCACGGGTCAGGTGGCCTGTATTTAGGGAACTCAGCAGAGGACTATCAAGGAAAAACACTCAGGAGGCAAAACTTAGAAGACTGTCCCGTGAACCCTCAGGGATATTTCAGGCTGACACAGTCTATGAGGGAGAACCACAGTTGTAACAGGCGCCATGAACAGTCGAGGTTAGGAAATCCAGTAACCTACAAATCAATGTCAGGCATCCGCTGGGGACCCCTTCCTTGCTGCTGGCACTTCATTCATTCCCTAGTCTGTGTGACATGGGCAGAAGGGTAGCCATCTTTCCCCACGATGCACACTCAGGAAGGGAAGACCCAAAGATTTACAACCACAGCACAGTAGCTGGGATGGTGGGCAGGGGCCTGGGCAGACTGGAGGTCTGGGTATGGCCAGACCTTGAGGAAGTAGCTGGAGGCAGAGCTATGGTCTGCCCAGGGACTGGTAATGGAGGATGTGCAAGAGGCAACTTCATTCTTGTTTAAACAGCTTCCTCAGCTGTCATGGGGCTAATTGAGACCACCCGAGGACTTCTCCCAGGAGCAGGTAACCTCACCCGACTTCTTTGCCCCAGGTTATTTCTTCCTTCCATCCTGACTGTTCCCAAGATGAGTTTCTCTCCATTTACCCTTCTCAGCCTGACTCACTGCTCTCCCCTCTACTGGCAGGGGGGACTCAGAGGCTGCCCCGCTGCCTGGGCGTGGCCCTAGCAAAGGAGCTCATCTTCACAGGCCGGAGACTGGATGGGATGCAGGCCCATCAGCTGGGCCTGGTAAATCACGCTGTGGCGCAGAATGATGAGGGTAATGCTGCCTACCACCGGGCACTGGCACTGGCTCAGGAGATCCTGCCCCAGGTATGGTGACAGCTGGGGCACAGAGGGGAGGGATGATGGGCGGCCCAGGGGACCTGATGTGTCCTGGAGCTGCACAAGATCCACACCTTGTGACCCCTGAAGTTTTGGCACCTATTCTGTTACAGAGTAGCTGAAGTCAACTTTAATTCTAAACTCATATACAAAGTAAATTTAGAAGGACTGGAATCTAGTGGGCTGCAAGCCATTGAAGCTGCAGTATCTAGTAACTTCCTGTGATGGTAGCAACCTTCATTACTTGTATGAAGCACGGTCTCATGATCCCTAATCCACAGTAGACCCCTTTCAAATGCCAGGAGGCACCTGTGATACTACAGTGCTCCCTTTAAGTGTCCCCAAGACCCAGAAAACTAGACATGCCACCTTTCCTACCTCTGCATAGCAGATTGTTTCTTGAAATAATCAGGACCTACATTAACTCATTAGGACTTCATACATGCTAAATAAACCTTAACTAGGGAGTTAAAGACTAGCCTGGGCTAGATGCAAGAGCCCTGGGGTCGATCCTGGGGTAATCCCACAAGATTTAAACTACTTGCTGGACAGGTTTAGACCCAGGATCTAGCTGATTTGGGTGTCCAAGGCCTGGAGGTTTGTGCTTTTCACAAAGGAAGCTGGAAGTGAGGGTAAGATCAGTTTTCATAAAAGTATAAGGCAATTGAACTCATCCAGGTCACCGAGTGACTGTAGCATCAAAACACAGGTCACAGTAAACTGTAGGATTGTGAAACATGTGTTGGGGGTCAGCCAGTCGAGTGCTTGCCTCCCAAACATGAGAGTAAAAACCTGTCAGGGCTTTATTTGGAGGCCAGACAACTTAAACTAACTGGGAAACCAAGGAGAGACCATGTCTTAAAAATGTGGAGCAGAATGCCAGGATGAAGTGTGAAGTGTCAGCTGGTCCACACACACCAGCACAGGTGGGCATGTGTACAAACACAAGAGACACTCAGAAGTAGAATCCAAAAATTTTAATTTTGAAGGAAAATATATTTCAATGTTACAAAACAGCCAAAATATAATATTTCAAATATTAGCCACACATCAGTTTAACATTACGACTACATTTGAAGCTGGCAGTGGTGGCACACGCCTTTAATCCCAGCATTTGGGAGGCAGAGGTAGGAAGATCTGTTAGTTTGAGGCCACCCTGGTCTACAGAGCAAGTTCCAGGACAGCCAAGGCTACTCCATTTGAAAGCCAGTTGTATAATGCTAGCATTCAGTAGGTTGAGGTAGGAGGATTTCTTTGAGGTCAAGACCAGCTTGGGCTACTGAGAACCTATCTTAAGCCCCCTAAACTTTTTAGAGGGGAGGGGAACTTCTGCAGTCTTTAAATTGAAATAATCCCACACGATGGGATGTTCTGTCAAGGACAATTTCCTGCGTATACTTCAGCAAGGAGTCCGACGCCCTGCGCAGGGCAACCTTATGCTGACAAAGCCTCTGAGCTCATACAGAACTCAGAATGACCGAGTGACTGAAGCCTCCAGAGGGAGCCAGGCGAGTGAGCTAGCTGGACATGTAGGCTGGATATTTGCCTTTTGGAATAAACTGAACAGAAGCTCAGGGTGATTTAGATTTCCAAATAGTGAAGCATGGAAGAATTGCATCATCCTAGGGTTACAGGCATTTCAGTGCTTCAAGAATAGCTGGAGGGAGGGTTGGGGATTTGACTCAGTGGTAGAATGCTTGCCTAACACACACAAGGCTCTAGCAAGGACCAATCCTTAGTATTGACAAAAATTAAAAAGCCAGGAATGAGAGGTAGCACATACCTTTAAACAGAGTAGAGGTTTACATTGCATCGTCCACATAGCAAGTTCCAGGCTAGCCAGAACTACAAAACAAGACCTTGCTTCTGAATAAAATCAAAGTAATTTTGTGTACCAAACACCAGCCTAACCACACTGGCCACTTACATGTCCCACAGCTAGAACTTTCAGAGTAGGGTTTGTGTAGTAGACAATTAGGGCAAACCACTGAACAGAGAATGAAACGGTTCTGGAGCTTACAGAGACCCATTAGAATATATTATCCTTTAACTAAAGGAGTTGGCTGTAAGGCCACAAGTGACCCACTATTCCTATTCCCAAGTAACATCTGAAATTGTATCCACTGTATTTCTAATTTTAATATATAGAAATATACTTATGTCCATGTGGTGTATGTATGTTTTAACAATTGTTTTTATTTTTGAGACAGTGTTTCCCTGTGTAGCCCTACCTGTCTTGGAACTCACTCTATGTACCAGTCTGGCCTCACAGAGATCCGTCTGCCTCTGCCTCCCAAGTGCTGGGATTAAAGGTATGCGCCACCACCGCCTGGCATGTGCTATTTTTTTTTTTTATTCTATTCTACCCATCACTTCTATGAACATGAATACTCAGCTTTTTCTTCTTTGTCTTTTCTCTCTTTATTTTGGGGGGGGGGGGGAGAATAGGGTCTCATGTAGTTCAGGCTGGCCTCAAATTTACCTTCCCAGGTGCTATCATGGAGGACATTAAGTTTTTATTCTTATGAGAAAAATCAGTGCTGCTGATAGGTTATCATAGCAAATAAACCAAATAGAGGAGGCAAGAAGGGGATAAAATAAAAGTCAAACACTAGCACTTACTGGGGAAGGGCTGGAAGGGAAGGAACAACAGCGGGGAACTCGCTGGATACCTGTGGCTGCAGCACTCAACCCCATCTGTAAGATGTGTCGTCTGTAAGCACAGTGACCACCTTTGTGGCACGCGCCTGTTATCCTGAGGATAAGGACCACAAAGGAAGACCAGCTTCAGCAAGACCTTAAATGTTTGCTCAGAGGTGAGGGCTCGCCACGTGCTCACTGCGGGTCTCACTCAGTGGAGAGCACGTGGCGAGCATGGGTGAAGCTGCAGTTCTGTGGACTGTGATGGGTCGAACATGTTGGAAAGTCGGACTTAATGATGCCAGTAGGTTAAGACTAAAGGGGCCAGGGCATGTGGAATGTAAAAATGGAAGCTTGACTAAAGTATCAATGGGAAAGCTGGACACACAATCAGTCTGTACTGTACTTTCCTGTCCAAAGCTCTTCCCTTGAGCTATGTCTCTTTAGTCCAAATCTCTGGGTGTTCTCTCCCCTAGGCTCCCATTGCTGTGCGACTGGGCAAAGTTGCCATCGACCGAGGAATGGAGGTAAGATTCTCCTGGTCAGGATTTAAGTCAGCCATTCACTGGGTAGGATGTAGTATATTCCTGCCACACAGCTGTCAGAGCTCCTCAGAAATGGACTCTCCTAACACTCAGGGAGTCAGACCCATGTGCATGTAGCTCACTTCAGTGGGAAGTGTGCTGGGTTGTTGTTTTTATTTTTGGTTTTTTGAGACAGGGTTTCTCTTTGGATCCTGTCCTGGAACTCACTCTGTAGACCAGGCTGGCCTCAAACTCACAGAGGTTCACCTGCCTCTGCCTCCCAAGTGCTGGGATTAATGGCTTGCACCACTACCACCTAGCATGTGCTAATATTTTTGATTGCATCCTAAAGAAACAGGTTCAGAAGGGCAAGACCACATAGAAGTAAGCAGTAAGAAGGCAGGTCTGTGTGGTCCTCAGTTCATGTACCTGAGCTTGGGCTTGGGTTGGTGGCCCATAAAGAACATAAGTCAGCTCTCAGGACATTAGTTTACCTGTTGACCGTTCCTCTGCACCAGACCTGAGAACTGAAATGTAGGGCTGAAATATGTCTACTGCCTGCATGATATTAATGGTACTATAGGATAGCCAGTGTCAGGGACTAGCCCAGTGCTTGCCTGGTTAGCATGAGGCCCTGGCTTTAAGCCCCAACTGTGAATAGAATTACTGCTCACTTCTGATACTTGAAAGACTTACCAAGTTAGTTAAGTAGCCACATGGGACAAGTAGCTATTGGTACTGAGCAGTACTGAGTTAGACATTGTGTGTGTGTGTTTGTGTACACCCGTGTGCCTTTAATCTTAGCATTCAGAAGACATAAGCAAGAGGATCTCAGAACTCAAGGCCAGTCTAGGCCATGCAGAAAATCCTGTCTTGAAAAAAAAAGCAAGGAGCCAGAGAAAAGTTGAAATACAAGCAGAAACACAGACACGTAAACTGAGGACGGACGACTAGGAATGGCAACCTGGAAGGGAGGGATCTCAAGCCAAAGACCAATTCTTTCCACTTACTGCAGCATCTGGGACCTTAGGTTACCCTAACATGTCTCAGACTTCCCAGTAGATCAAAGCACTTGTTTTGGAAGTAAGTTTTGTGCTAGCTCCAGCGTCAGCAACAGTGAGCACGAGGCTGCAGAGGCTAGAGAATGCGCCAGGTCATAAAGACTGGAGCTTCATGCCCAAGTCCTGACAAAAGGCAGGAAGAAGAGACACTGGCTGAAACACGCAGAAGCCACCTCCACCTGAGAGCCACACCACGCAGCCTCCTCCCTACTTCTCTCGGCGTCCTTCATCACTGTTGTGACGTCCAGGCAACAGTTCTGGAGCAGCAGTTATTTCGGTTCCGACTGGTGGAGACAGTAGGGTGGGCTGGCTCTTCTGTGTGGAGGGGGTTGGGCAAAGTCATATTGACTCGGCAAGTACTTTTTTGCAGGTGGACATTGCATCAGGGATGGCCATTGAACACATGTGCTATGCCCAGGTATGTAACAACTGCTGGTTTGTGCATGCTTGGTGGGGGCTGAGCAAACACAGGGAGCCTCATGCAGTCTAACTATGCCAGTGGCTCCCGGGGAATCACAGATCTTCAGCTCAAGACTCTTTCCTTCATCATTTGGTACCTAGAGAGCCACAGGGAAAAAAGATGCTTCACAAACAGAAAAAATGACTTTTGCTGCCCAGTACCAGCTGCCTCTACTGGGGGCTCAACTGGAGTTAGTATGCTAAGGCATGGCTAGAACACACAGCCAACCCTATAGAGGGACTATACACCTGATGGCATACTATTCTGATAACTTGTGAGAAAGGAAACAAAAAACGCTACTCTCAATCATAACAGACAAAAATCCTAAGCAAAGAGTCTTGACTTGTGAACAGAACCTAGCGACGCCCTCATGGGCACTCCAAATGTCAGGAGTAACAGCCAGCTGCTAGAGGCTGGCCTTCCGGATACAGCACCCTCTGGGGCTCGCAACTTTACACAACCCGGAGTCCAGAGACAATGGAAGCACTTGGACCCAGATGTCACAGTCTAGATCCACTTATGCAATGCCCTTTTTGTCTTCTGATCCTATTCTTCCCAAACTAATAGCCATTGTGTCATTGCAGAACATCCCAACCCAGGACCGGCTGGAAGGGATGGCAGCCTTCAGGGAGAAACGACCCCCAAAATTTGTTGGCAAGTGATCCAGTTAATTTTAAACGCACACTATAAAAGAACAGGATGCAGAGGAAAAGTCTGCAGGCTAGCCCTCTTAAGCCCTCAGTTTCTTCACAAGAACAATGACAGACACTGTGACTGGCGCTGACCATGCCGCCCACTGCCACCTTCCACATTGCTCTCACCTTGGCTAGTCAGTGGGACCCAGGCCTTCCTGGTTCCCTTCACTCAAAGAAGCTTTGGGTTTGTGTCATGGGCTCTGATCGTCATTGAACAGTGAGAAGGAAGTCACAGAACAAATCCATCCAGGTTTATCTGAGCAAGTGTCAGGAGCCAGTTCAGAGATCCCAGCTCTCTGCAGATAACCCGGTGGAAATTCTGGACAAACCATTTAACTTCTCTAGAATTCGGCTTTTTTATCTGGAAATAATCAGTTGCGATGACTTAAAATCCCTATGTTCAATAAACATGCTACAGCCATTGGCTTGTTCTGAAACTGTGGGGACCTTTTGCAGACAGCAGACGGGCAGGAGCACTGACAAAGGTTAGCAGCCCTGAAAGACGGGATGGGGATTCGGGCGGTGCCTGGAGGACGAGTGGTTTGAACTGGCACGAGCAGAGGTGAGCTGAAAGGTGCCGTACTTGAAAAATAAAGGGGATACAGGGCCAGCTCCACCCAGGCCCCTGCGTACCTAAATGCCCGCCTCCTCTCCTCTTCTACTAAGGCTGCCAAGCTGATCTCTGGCTGATCATCCTCAGCACAAGCTTGCCCTGGAGCCACAGCAGCATGTCTTGCAGAACACACCAGCCTAAACAAATACCAAGCTATGTCTGCATCCCAGAAGGGAGAAAACCACGGATTCAGGGCCTTAGCATCAGCCCACCCTCACCATCTTCCTGATCTAGAAGACTACTGGAAAAGAAACCAAATTTGAAGGGGTGCCTGATAGGGAGCTGGACAACACACCTTGCACACCTTCCCACTAGCAGAGGTCAGTTCCCAGGAACACAATGTTCCTAGGTACCAGAACCTAGGCTCAGAATCTAAACCTTTTTTTTTTTTTTTTTTTTTTTTTTTGGCGAACACACAGCAATGTGAGTAGAGTTTATTGACATGATCATAAATTCTGCTTTTCTGAGACAGCGGACAATAGAAACAAGGTGGTATGTAGGCAAGATTAGTTTGAACTTTAGATCCTTCTGTATCTTCTGTCTCAGGGCTTGGGTTATAGTTTAGAATGTGGCTTAGAATTCTAAGAATGAGTTTCTTCCTGAATTGACGCTCAAAGAGGGCTTACGGTACTACTCCAGTTAAGTCTTGACCAGAGGCCAGAAAGATGACTCAGCGGGTAAAAGTGCTTGCTACTCTTGCAAAGGAGTCAAGCTCGGTTCTCAGCTCCCAGCTGACAACTGCCTATAACTCCATCTCCTGCGGAATAATCATTCTGTACATTGTGAATATGTATTACTCTCACTGATTAATAAAGAACAAGGGTATAATCTGGAGTCATCAGCAGACACAGAGGGAACAGGAGATGAACATGCCATGCTAATAAAGGTACCAACACATGGAAGAGCATAAATATGGATTATGAGTTAACTTAAAATATAAAATATAAGAGCTAGTTAGTAATAAGCCTGAGCTATTGACCAAGCATCTGTAATTAATATAATCTACAGTGTTTGAGAGTGGTTATGGGATGGGAAAACTCTACCTACATCCAGTTCCAAATCCAATACCCTCTTCTGGCCTTTTTAAGCATTTGCCCAAATGTGTACATGGACACACACAAATTTGCATACACAGTAAGATCTTAAGTCTGGGCCAATACCAAGTCTCTCTGAGGTCTTTGTTCCTGTTGTGCAGGAGTAGGACCAAGCCTTTTTTGTAGCAGAAAAAAAAAACACCAAGATAGTCAACAGATAAATGTCGATAACTTATAAACGCCAACAGCTGGTTTTAAAATTCTGTTACCCAAAGGCAGAAGCTCTGTCCTTAAGCATCACCCCTCAAAGGCTCCTAGGTCAAAGAGGGCACTGGAGCTGTGGGGAGTCTCTGGTAGCTTGTGAAGTGCATCCGGAAGTCCTCCAGGATGGAGGCCGCCATCTGCTTCACCTGGGCATTGGCCTGACGGTTCTCTTGGATATCATACACGAGCTGCAGTCCTCCTTCTTCGACCAGCAGTTTGCAGTATTTGCCAGCTAGAAGAAAAACAAAAGCCCTTCTGTGGACAGCTTGCATTTTAAATGTTCCCAATTCACCACATTCACAGTGGAAAGGTTGAAGTCTTCGTGGCTCAAGAATTAACAGAGTAATTAGCATGGTGAAACCACAGATGGTCATTGTAGTACGTTTTTTTAGACAACTCTATGCTTCAAACACCTTTAGGTTTAGCACACCAGAGCTGGAGAAATGGCTCAGCAGTTTTAACAGCGCTCAGTTCTTTTGCTGGCTCCTCCTGGTAGCACCAAACAAAACTCCAATTCCTCAGACTCCAAAAGGCAGTCCAATGAGTTCAACCTGAACTACAGGATGTATGGTAGTTAGATAAAAGTCAGCATTTCTTGGCCGGGCGGTGGTGGCGCACGCCTTTAATCCCAGCACTCAGGAGGCAGAGGCAGGTGGATCTCTGTGAGTTCGAGACCAGCCTGGTCTACAAGACCTAGTTCCAGGACAGGCTCCAAAACCACAGAGAAACCCTGTCTTGAAAAACCAAAAAAAAAAAAAAAAAAAAAAAAAAAGTCAGCATTTCTCGAACTTGTGAAACTGGTTCCCATCTACTAAAAGGATCATTTCTCTCACCTCTGGCAGAAAGTAACTATAACATATTTCAAAATCCTGCCCTTCTCACCTTCTCCCCTATCATAAATTCCCTCCAGCTCATGAGCTTCCCTCCCCAGAGATACCCATTCTCCTTATAGCCTTGCTATTCAATGTTTGCATGTTCATGCGTTCTCTCTGTTTTCTCTATTCTCTAACCCCTGCTATTTTCCCCTCTCTGGCAGATAGCCCTGGCCATGTCCAGGTCTATTGGCCATGTCCAGTCTATTCCCCGCTGTGGACTCTTTTAGATGCTTCTGACTTCTCTTTCTCATATCTACAATAAAAAGTCCTTCCTCTTAGCCACACCATGGAGTGATCCTGTCATCAGTCTATGCAATTCCTAGCGCCCACATGGCAGTTCACAACCACCTGTACTTCTAGTTTCAGGGATTCCAACACGTTCTTTTCTAGCCTCCATAGGTTCCTAAAAGCAATGTATGTATGTAGACTGACTGCTTGTTCATTTCCCGGCCGCTCAGACCCAAATAACCACACAGAAACAATTACAACACTGTTCGGCCTATTAGCTCAGGCTTCTTATTAACTAACTCTTATATCTTAAATTAAGCCATTTCTATTAATCTGTGTATCACCATGAGGGCTCTGCCTACTGATGAGATTCTGACTGGCAGCTGGTGTTACTTGACATCTCCTCGACTCTGCCTACTTTCTCTATCTCTGTTCGGATTTCCCGCTCGGCTTTACTAAGTCATTGGCCAAAACAGCTTCTTTAATAACCAATGGTAACAAAACATATTCCTAGCATACAGAAGGGAATCCCATATCATATGTACACATACATACACTCTCAAGTACACAGTTGCAAATAAAGATTCTACATGTTTGGCTGAATGAATAGAGCAAAGGGATGATCCTGGAGCCAGAATAAAAAGGGAAAGAAGCTCTTGGGACTGGAGAGGCGGCTCAGCAGCTAAGAGCACTTACTGCTCTTCCAGTTCCCGAGGAACTGAAGCCTTCTTCCAGCCTCCATAGGCACTGCATATATATGGAATACAGAATCACACATGCAGGCAAAACACCCATACACATGAAACTAACACACACCCAAGCATGGTAACACACACTTTTTGTACAAGCAAATCCCAGGACACACAGGGCTACCTAGAGAGACTATCTCAGACACACAATGGAGTGTTAGTGATAAGTGACTATGGAAAAGCTGTAGAACTGCAGGCACAGAATGAGGCCAGTGCTGTGTAGTGCCTCACATGTGCAAGGCCGCAGACGCCAACCCTCAGCACCCGAAGACAAAAAGGGAAGAAGAGCAGCACAGCTCACGGTCTCACCTGTGAGGATGTCTGCGCTTACAATTCTGCAGCTTCTTAAAAACCAGTAAGACATTTTCACTTTCCCCTTATCTTTTGTATTTCCTTTAATAATTTTAGGTTTCGTTTAAAAAATTAATGTGTACATGTAAGTACCTGTGCAGGCCAGAAGATGGAATCAGGTGTTGTGTCACCCAAAGGTGAGTGCCAGGAACTGAAATAAGTATTCGTAACCACTGAGCCATCTCTCCAGTGGTTCTCAACCTTCCTAATGCTATGGCCCTTTAATACAGTTCCTCATGTTGTGGTGACCCCCAACCATAAACTTTTGGCTTTTCGAGACAGGGTTTCTCTGTGTATCTGTCCTGGAACACACTCTGTAGACCAGGCTGGCCTCGAACTCAGAAACTCACCTTCTCTGCCTCCCAGATTAAATGCACCACAACTGCCTAGTTTTACATTTTTGTTTGTTTGTGGGGGAGAACATTTTATTAAAATCAATTCTAAACTCATCCATTGCTCGGATATTAGCTGGAAAACACTTGCTCTGAATGCACATTGAATACATACGGTTTCTACTGCAGACATGATGCATGGCCCACAGTGCCCAGAGCTGAACTTCTGGCTGAGAGAAGTTGCCAAGGAGTGGAGAAAAGGCTTTGAAAGATCTGCAAAAACACAAAGGTGTCAATTCAGAAATCTAGGATATAAAAGTCTGTTCTGCATGGAGACAGGTAAATTATGCAGTCTATATTGGGGGGTGGCTTTATTTAAGAAACAGTATTTCATGTGACAGCATATATTCACTGTCTCATTGTAAATGAACGAGCACATGCTGGTAGCCTCTTTTCATAAGGAAAACTTAAGTCTTAAAGCTTTCCTTAGAATTTACAGGAGGCTACTTGACCTAACACTTTATCACTGCATCGCTGCAGAGGAGAGGACACGGAAGGCAAGGCTGACTGCTGTAAGACTTACCTGTAAGTCACCAATGCCGACATCTTACACTGTGAACTTGGCCAATTCTGGAGGGTTACACGCTGCACTCAGGAGAGGAGAAACAGAGTATTGTGTTACTGTTGAATTCTATGACTTACAAATCATCACAGTAGGCTAGTTCATACAGACATTTTCTTTCTTCCTTCCTTCCTTCCTTCCTTCCTCTTTCTTTCTCTTTCTTTCTTTCTTTCTTTCTTTCTTTCTTTCTTTCTTTCTTTCTTTCTTTCTTTCTTTCTTTCTTTCTTTCTTTCTTTCTTTCTTTCGACAGAGTTTCCCTGTGTAACAGTCCTAGCTGTCCTGGAATTAGCTCTTATAGATCAGGCTGGCCTCGAACTCACAGGGATTCCTGCCTCTGCCTCCTGAGTGCTGGGATTAAGGGCGTGCACCACCACGGCCCGGCCTACTTAGACATAGTTCAAACAATAATTATTTAAATTATGAGGCTGATTTTAAAAACTTTATATGGCCGGGTGGTGGTGGCGCACGCCTTTAATCCCAGCACTCGGGAGGCAGAGGCAGGCGGATCTCTGTGAGTTCGAGGCCAGCCTGGTCTACAAGAGCTAGCTCCAGGACAGGAACCAAAAGCTACAGAGAAACCCTGTCTCGAAAATCCAAAATAAATAAATAAATAAAAATAAAAACTTTATATGTACCTATTTGCCAAATCAACTAGATAACCACAATATGTGTAATTTATGGACAATTTGTGGGGAAAAACTGCAGTGGTAGGCTGGGGTGTAAGATCTCAGTAGTGTTGGGCAGATGCCTTTATTCCCAGCACTCAGAAGGCAAAGGCAGTTGGATCTCTGTGAATTCAGCCTGGTCTATATAGCGAGTTCCAGGACAGACCTCAATGCAACACAAAGAAACCCTGTCTCGAAAAACGAAGCAAAACAGCTCAGTGGTGAGTGCTTTGCTAGCTTAGCTTGTTGTGAAGCCTTGTGTCAATCAGTGCCTAGTGTCCTGAGAAGGATGAGGACAGGACTAAAGGACTCAGCAGTTAAGCACTAATTGCTTTTGAATCCAGAACCGCATGGTGGCTCACAATCATCTAAAACTCCAGTTCCAGGGGATCTCCCTCTTTTGGCCTCCAAAGGCATGGCACACAGACAAACAGGCAAACATTCGTGCACGTAAAATTAAAAAAGCAGGGCTGAAGAAATGACCATTGATTGCTCTTGCTTAGGACCTGTGTTCAATGCTGAGCACCCAAATAGTAGCTCACAACAGTCTGTAACTCCAGTTTTAAGGAATATGATGTTCTTCTTTGCCCTTCACAGGCACTGCACACATGGTGCAGAGACATATACATGCAGAGAAAATATCCGTATATATAAAAGTTAAAGGTGTAAAAAAAATTTTTTCAAACAAACCAAAGACCTCTTTTTAAAGAGAGTGGACTGAATATGGCTTTCCCTACACACTTTCCTTAATTCTTATTTAACAGAATGGTAAATCTGTTGTTTTTAAAACAAAAGATCCATCCTTTCTTCTTGCAAAAGATGAACATAGAGCCACTATATTTCTCCAAGCATTCACAAGAAGCTATCTTTAAAGCAAGAAGAGACCGCTAAAACAAATGTCCACAGGATTTGAAACAGAAGCAAACAGAAAACAGAGTAGATTGAGAAATTATTGATTTAACAGATGCACCATTGGATAAAGTTAAAAATACAAGCCGGGCGGTGGTGGCACACGCCTTTAATCCCAGCACTTGGGAGGCAGAGGCAGGTGGATCTCTATGAGTTTGAGGACAGCCTGGTCTACCAGAGGTAGTTCCAGGACAGGCACCAAAACCACAGAGAAACCTTGTTTTAAACAAACAAACAAATACCAATGGACAGGCGGTGGTGGTACACGTCTTTAATCCCAGCACTTGAGAAGCAGGCAGATCTCTGAATTCGAGACCATCCTAGACTACAGAGTGAATTCTAGGACAGCCAGGGCTACAAAGAGGAACCCTGTCATGAAAAACAAAAACAATAAAAACAAAGAAACAGCCGGGTGGTGGTGGCACACGCCTTTAATCCCAGCACTTGGGAGGCAGAGGCAGGTGAATCTCTGTGCGTTCAAGACCAGCCTGGTCTACAAGAGCTAGTTCCAGGACAGGCTCCAAAGCCACAGAGAAACCCTGTCTCGAAAAACCAAAACCAAAACAACAACAACAACAAAAAACCAAAAACAAAAACAAAGAAACAAACAAAAAGAATGGAACTTCTGAGGGAAAAAACACTGGCATACCAGGTACTTTCTTAAATGAACTAGAGGTGGGATTGAAAACAGAAAGTTGACTGGGCTAGGCCACTGACTACATACAGTCCCACCATTGTGAAGCATAGGGAAAGAGGAATGTCAAAAGCTCCAGGTCTTCCTGGGCTACAGAGTAAGATCTTGTCTGAAGAAACAAACGCAACAAAAAACACCAAGAATCTGGTTGAAAGAATGAAGTGATTGACCTAGATACCTCTGCTAATTTGACAAACAACCTGATGAACAATTACGGGCAGAAACACAATACTAAAGAGACAGGACATCTAAGTGCTGTAGAACTCTAAAATAACTCCAAAGCCACACAAAAGCTAGGTATAGTAGCCCACACATTTAATGAGATGAGTGGTAAATTTCAATAGACATAGAATCTTTCTAAAACTCAAGGAAAATAAATTGTCTGAGGAAGAAATTACTCTGGATTTTGTACCAAGTGCTGGAGAAGATGACTCCTCTGTAGGTCACGGGATAGCCAGTGCTGTCTGTCACATGTCAGATGGGCTATCACGCCTGCAGCAAAGTAGCTCACTTCTATGTTGGTGCTCTGGAGCAGACTGGTGACATGTTTCAAAACATCTTCTGTCATCAGCTTGGGAGAAAGCTCTCTGACTTCAGCTACGTTGTTCTACAGGGCAGCAAAACACAGCAGGGCAGGAATTGAGGAAAGACCAGGAACCAGCACCTTCCCTACTGCTCCCTTTAGACACGGTCTCAGAATTAGAGCAGCCTCCTCCCTCTGAACTTGGCTTATGACTCAAGTCTCACCTCTTCATGAAGGACACGATCTTTAATAGCAAACAGAATAAAGCACCTACTAAGTGCTGGGCACAGTATGAGAGAAATAAAAACAGCTTTATCTCTCAGTTAATGTTTAATCCTGCAAAGAAATTTGACCTTCAGCAAGACTAACTTGTCAGCCTTGCCAGTGACTGCCTGAAGTAATCTAGGTCTAACACAAATGCTTACGTTATCTATCAATTTAAAAATGAAAACTGTCCTGTTGTTTTAAACACATTGCGTTCTTTTTCTATGCTGTGTAATAAATTACCACAAACTTACTGGCTTAAAATAACACGCATTTATCATTTCACAGCTGCCGCGGGGCATGAGACATGACAGTGAGGTCTCGCATGGTCACAACTTCATCCAGCCTTACTCAGAATTCATTTCCTGTGACTGCAGAACTAAGACTTACTTCAGTGTCTTATTCAGCTCTTACAGGGTATCTGAAGTTCTTTGGAATGTGGATGTCCCTCTTTTCCAACCACGCATTCACTGACATTGAGGCAGTGGAAGCTTTCTATGTGTGTTACTTTTGCAAAGTTAACATCCTGTCAAAGTTGGCAAACTATTGGTTAGAAAGAAGTAAAGGACCTGCTCATGCTGGAGGGAGAGGTTTGTATGGAGACAATTAAGCCCCAGAAGCCTCACTGTTTCATAGAGTAGATCGTTAAGTCAGCACTTCAGCTTCTGCAGTCCTCAGGTCCAGACACTAGGATGTCCAAAGGAATCACAACTATAAAGCGACTGCCCTGGTTTTGAGATTCGGACTAGTCAATCCTTCTTTAACCAGCTAAACCCCTTGTTGATAACATGACCTCCATGTTAAGCTTATCTAACATTAGTCCCAGCAGAAACACAAGTTACCATTAGCATAACTCTGAGAAAAGTCCTCATGAGTCTTTAGCAGTCTACCAGGCTTCCAGGTGGACTAAAATCATATGTTATATTGGCAGATGAGATGTTTTTCATCTAAAATATACAAGACTTCCATTCAACTTTGTCGGACTATTTTCTACTGTTTTTCTCTTTTTCACCTTTTCTCCAAATTCCAGCTCTTCTGGAAACAACTTTCTAAATTGTGGGATTTCCTGGTCAAGAGACAATACAGACATATGAATTTAGAAGTCTGAAATTTTTAACTGCCTTGACAATCTGGAATTACAGGAAGGCTGGATCTCTTGTGAATTCAAAACCAGCCTGGTCTACAGAGTGAATTCCAGGACAGCCAGGGTGGTTACATAGAGAAACCCTGTCTCAAAAAATAAAATAAAATAAAAATAAAAAAAAACATTAAGTGAATAAATATCTAGTTTCACTATACTGTGGAGTTGTTCTTTGAACCCTGCTTGCAGTCCAGAAGCTGGATCTTTTGGGTTATGAGAAATATACTTGTTCATGTGTGTTATGTCTGTGCAGTGCACATGTGTGTGGAAGTCAGGTGTCTTCCTCAATCAGTTGTTGCTTACATATTCAGACAAGATCCCTCACTGAGCCGGGCGGTGGTGGCGCACGCCTTTAATCCCAGCACTTGGGAGGCAGAGGCAGGCGGATCTCTGTGAGTTCGAGACCAGCCTGGTCTACAAGAGCTAGTTCCAGGACAGGCTCCAAAACCACAGAGAAACCCTGTCTCGAAAAACCAAAAAAAAAAAAAAAAAAGATCCCTCACTGAACCTGGGGCACAAAGATTTGGCTAGAACAGCTGTGAACCCCAGGGATCATCCGGGCTCTGCACCACCAAAGCTGGAATTAAGTCATGCATCACCACATCCAGCTTTATCCAAATTCGGGTTTTCATGTTTGCACGGCGTGCACTCTACCTACTAAGGTATTTCCCAGTCTCTTGTTTGTTTGGCTTTAATTTTTGAGTCAGGATCTTCCTATGGAGCTCAGGCTGGCCTCAAACTTGTTAGCTTTCCTGGATCTGGGATTATAGTCACAGGCACAATACACATCACCTACATTTTCAGTAAATAAGATAGCTGTTTTTTTTTTAACTTTTATTTTTATTTTGTGTACCATGTGCACACAGTACCCACAGGGCCGGAAGAGGGCATTGGATTCCCCTAGGACTGGAGTTACAGATGGTTATGAGCTGCTTTATGGGTGCTGGGAATCAAACCCAGGTCCTCTAGAAGAGCAACCAGTATTCTTAATCACTAAGCCATCTCTCCAGCCCCAGATATCTATTATTTTAAGCCACTAAGCTGTGGGTTATTCACAGCAACAGGTAACTAACATACAAGGATTATCAGTTTGCTCAGAATATGATTAAATTAATCTATGCATCTAAACTGACTATAGCAGTGCCCAACACAAGGTAAGTAGTAGTTAAGTATTAGTTTTATATAAATTAATTCAAACAATTCACCTTACCAAAAGACCAAGTACTGTGCTTTGTATCAAAGGCTCGGAAAACGTCTGTCAAAAGAACACATAGGTTACTACTACACCACAAAAGAAAGAACTTTATATCTAAACTCAATCCCACCTTCCCACCTCTAAGACTTGGATGATGACTGCCAATCCTTCATTCTCAATAAAGTACTTGCAGGCTGATGGAGACTCATCTGTAAGATTCCAAAGTGCTTTCAGAGTAAACAAGAAGGTGACATCTTTTAAATTCTCGGCTGTCTTTTTTCTGATTATTGTTAGAAGCTCCTAAAAACCAAAGAGACAGAGAGTTAAACCACTCCACTCTTGTATAAGAAAGGGAAGAGGAACCCTAAAAGTAGGAGCTGGGAATATAGCTGGGTTGAGTACTTTTGAGTTTGAGGCCAGCCTGGTCTACAAAGCAAGTCCCAGGAAGCTAGGACTATTAGAGAAATCCTGTCTCAAAAAATCAAAACAAACAAACAAACAAACAAAAAACACAAAAGTGTCCACTATATCTGGTAACAATCCTGTTTCTCCGGTGAATATGTCCACAGACTGCTCACCATTTAGATACCATATTTTCACTCTCCTCGATCATTACTTTTTATTATTCAGGAATGTGCCGTTCATTTGCCTCATATCCAGCCAAATCCAACTCTCAATTTTGTCTTTCTCACTCAAACACTCAGCTGTATTTCATACAACCTCTTCTCAAATAAGTACAGAATAAAAACCCTTTTAGAAGCTGCATTAAGCTGGTCGGTGGTGGCACACACATTTAATGCCAGCACTCAGGAGCATAGGCAGGTGGAACTTTATTAGTTCAAGGCCAGTGTGATCTACAGAGCGAATTCCAGAACAGCCAGCGCTGTTACACAGAGAAACCCTGACTCAAAATAAATAAATAATAATAAAGAAATTAAAAAATTCATACACATTATAAAAAAGTCACTTGAAAACAATAAATGCTTCATTCATAAAATTCTTTTTTTCTTAATGGTATCACGGGTCAAGTTGAGCGGTAGAGCATTTGCCTAGCATGCACAAGGCCCTGGGTTCAATCCCCAGATGGTGGGGCAGGAGTGACGATCCCCTCAGCTCACCAGCTCACCTTGACTGTCATGATGAGCTCTTCCTGAAGCTGTTCAGTCTGCTCAGGCAGGAGCTGCAAGCAAACAGAAAAGCCAAGTGAAGTGGCCAAGTTTTCCCAAGTCTAGGAAGGGGAAATGGTGCCTCTGGTACATGCCTACCTTCAGGGCTAGGATAGAGATGATGGTCACTGCCATTGTTTGCATCTTGGGGTTCTCAGACTTGCACAGCCACCTCATAACAAGCTTGGCAGCATCAAACCTGAAAAGTAGAATTTTTTCTCACAGGTACATAAAATTTATAAAATTATAAAAAGTGAAAATAAATTCTTTCTTCTCCTTCTAAAAACATCTATCCACAGTTCAAGGCTGACAGTGGAAAGGCTCCCGAGGTACAGCCCCTCCCTGAGAATAAATCAGTTAAATACATGGTGGAGCTCATGAGGCCCCACCCCTCCCTTAGAATCTATCCAGTTAATGGCTTATCTCAGAGGGAGGGATATTTTCCTCACTGGTGTGGCCTGTGGCAAATTGCCCGTGCCCCTCCATGTAAATAAACCCTCATTGTTTATTTCCTGTAAGTAAGCCTAATTAAGCTAACAGGTTCACAAATGACAAATGAAAAGCAGAAGGAAGGATGAGTAGTTGGGAAGAGGAAGAGGCTCAGAGTAGAAGGGAACAAGAAGGTACTTGGGGCTGAATAATAGCAATACATTATATACAGGCATGAAAATATCATAAAGAAATCCAGTATTGTGTATAATACGTGCTAAGGAAATTTTAAAAGTTAAAGTAAAAATGTCAACTTCTGAAGCCTTATCAATGAAAATAAGAACATTTCAGAGAGACTCTAGGAGAAGCACACTCCAGTAAGAAGAGGAGTAGCCAAGTGCTGCTGGCCTGAACTCAATAAGATGTTTTATGTACTTGCCTGTCAAACGGAACGTCACAAAGAATCCTGGAACTGGTTAAGGAGAGAAGGCAATTCTTCTGTAACTTTTAGGGAAGAAAAGACAGACACTCATAAGCAAACTCCATTCTGAGCCAGGTTAAGATACGTGGCTGGTGTGACCTATGGACACCTCACTACCTATGGAGTCCTCTCCAGGATTTTAATTTATTCCTACAGTTGGAATAAAGACTGAATTATACCCTTTTTTTTTTTTTTTTTTGAATTATACTCTTAAAGACCAAGTCGCAAGCTGGAGAGATGAGTCAGTGGTTACTGCTCTTCTAGAGGACCTGGGTTCAATTCCCAGCACCCACATGGCAACTCACAACTGTTTGTAATTCCAAGATCTCTCGCACAGACATACAAGCAGGCAAAACACCAATGCACATAAAATAAAAAAAATCATTTTTTAAAAAGACCAACTCCCATTTTTTAATATATCTTTTTTCATTTTTGCCTACATGTTTGTCTGTGTGAGGATGTCAGACCTCTTGGAACTAGAGTTACAGACACTTGTGAGCTGCCACGTGGGTGCTGGGAATTGAATCCAGGTGCTCTAGAAGAGCAGCCAGTGCTCTTGTTTTGCTGTTTTGATTTGATTTTCTTTTTTCTTTGAGACAAGGCCTCTCTGTAACAGCCCTGACTATCCTGGAACTTGTAGACCAGGCCGGACTCAAACTCACAGAGATCCGCCTGCCTCTGCCTCCCATGTGCTGGGATTAAAGGCATGGACTACCTACCACCATCCAGCTGCAGCCAGTGCTCTTAACTGTTGAGCCATCTCTCCAGCCTGGGAGGGATGACCCGAACCTTCATTTTGTTAAAAGTTACATTAATTGTGTGTGTGTCTGTGTGTGGGTGTGCACATCACAGCACACATGCAGAGGTCAGAGGACAACTTAGAGTAACCCGCTCTCTCCTTCCATCGTGTGAGTCCTGGAGATGAAACTTGCCTTACCAGGACGGGTGCAGGCGCCTTTATCCTGAGAGCTATCATGTGTTCCAATTAGATTGAACACATTTATGCTGCTGAACAGCCACCATCGCAGTCAAGATTTCAGCAGCCATGTCACCTACCCACTCTTTTAGCATGTTTTGCTTGACTCATGTTGTTTAGGGTTACCTGTGTTTCATGTACCAGTACCTCTGTCAGACTCCTTTAAACAAACACATGACATTTGAGTACCTATTCATCTGTTGTTGGTCACTCCACCTTTTGATGACTCCAAATTAGGACACTATGAACATTCACATTTAAATTCATTGTGTGTGTGTGTGTGTGTGTGTGTGTGTGTGTGTGTGTGAGAGAGAGAGAGAGAGAGAGAGAGAGAGAGAGAGAGAGAGAGAGAGAGAGAGAGAGAGAGAGAGGTCTGTGTGTTTACTTGAATATCTTCCTTTATTCCTCTCTACTTCTTTTCCTTCCTTCCTCCCTCTTTTCCTCTCTCTCTCTCTCTCTCTCTCTCTCTCTCTCTCTCTCTCTCTCTCTCCTTCTTCCTGGCTTATGTTTTTGAGACAGTTTTACTAGGTATCCCTGTGTCTGACTCCCTGCCTCTGCCTCTGAGTGCTGGGGTTAAAGGCGTGCATGCAGCACCACCACCAGGCAGCTTTAGGAACTTAAACTCATGCCTACAGAGCAAGATCCTTTACCACTGAGCCATCTCCCTAAGCCCTCAACTTTTATTTATTCATTTATTTATTTCGAGGGGCCAGGGACTAAAACTTACAACCCCATGCATGCCAGTTAGGTGTTCTGCCACTGAGCTGTATTTCCAGCCCAAGAACTCTTAAATTTGGGCGGTTTTATTTTCTGGTGCTGGAGCTAGAAACAAGGATGTTGGCCTCACCTAGGTTAGCAAGTCCTCTTTCACTGAGCTATGTCCCCAACCTTGAAGAAAAGCCTTTGCTTTTAGTAACCTAACCTATCTTTGATTAGTGATGTAAAAAATATTTTCTCCTAAACATTTCATGACCTTAACTTTTATACTTAGGTCTATGATTTCATTCACCTAATTAAAGATATTTTATTACCTTCACTTAGAAAGGGAGAGAGTGTGTGTGCAGGTGCATGAGCGCACACATTTGTGCATCAGAAAGCAATTTACAGGAGGTGCAGTTTGTTTTGGTTTGTTTTTCCCCTTCCATCCTGAGCCTCAAGGATCAAACTCAGATCTTAAGGCTTAGCATGTTTACCTGCTAAGTGCTAACTTTTACTTTTGGCCACAACTCAATTTCCTTTTTTCCCGGGATTTGTTTGTCTGAGAGGGGATCTCATGTAGCCCTGTCAGGCCTTTAACCCCACAAGTAGTAGCAGAGAATTACCTGCTCTTCTGGTCCTACTGCCTCCACCCCAAGTGCTAGGATTATAGGTGAATGCCATCACACCTGCCTGATAATGTTAGTGGATGGATTTTTTTTTTTTTTTTGGTTTTTTTTTTTTTTGCTTTGCATTGCTTGTTTTTGTTTTTTGAAACAGCCCTAGCTGTCCTGGAACTAGCCTCAAACTCAGGCTAGCCTCAAACTCAGGCTAGCCTCAAACTCAGAGATCCACCTGCTTCTGCTTCCTGAGTGCTGGGATTAAAGGCGTACACCACCACCACCTAGCAAGTGGATGTTTCTTAGTAAATGGTTTTTTATTTATATATATTTGGAGACAGGGTTTCTCTGTGTAGCCATGGCAGGCCTGGAAATCGCTCAGGTTGGCCTCAAACTCAGAGATCTGAGTACGATACCTCTGCCTCCAAGCACTGGGATTAAAGGTGTATACCACCACGCCCAGCTTTCTGAGTAAATGCTTCATTGCATATCGATATTTCCTACTTTTCTCTATAACATTGAGTACTATTTTATCTATAAAAGAACAGAAAACTGCAGTTCAGTAATATGTATTTTCCCTGAATTTGCTCTAAGGCTAAATATTAGTCAGCAATTTAATTCAAATTACCTGTTTGTAGAACGGAAAATTCTTCGTTGCTTCGAAGAGTAGACAGGTGACTTCTGACAACAAACGAACAGGCATTCCCTTAGCCAGGTTCTCCCGAATCAGGTTGAGGATACAAGCACTACCTGTGAACTGCACTGGCAGATCCTGTGGGTGATTCCTCATTCCTATAGCAACAAGCTGAAGATAAATTTGTTTTAGAGGGACAAGACACCATTAAAAATTCTGGTGGCCAAGCAGTGGTAGCACATGCCTTAATCCCAGCACTCAGAAGGCAGAGGAAGTATATCTCTGAATTTGAGGCCAGCCTGGTCTAAAGAGCGAGAGTTCCAGGACAAGCAAAGCTACACAGAGTAACCCACCCCCCACATTGTCTTCAGTCTATTTTGGTACAACTGTCCGCTTATTGGGTTAATAACAGACTTCCTATTCTTAGCATTTATTCTGCAGGACATTGAGGAACTGCTGCAATTGCTTCAAATCCAAATGAAGCCATTAACTTGCTAGGTAGCTCTGGATCTGAATCTCTTCATGTGTGCCACAAATTGTATGATCATTTCCCAAGTCACCATCCAAGGTACTGTGACAAGCACTATAAGAGACACAAACATCAGAAAGATTATACCGTTTGGGGGATATTTCCTGAGTGCTGGGATTAAAAGCATACGCCACTATCGCCCAGTTAAATTCTCTTTTTTAGATTTACTTTATGAGTGTTTTGCCTGTATGTATGTATGTAAAATTAAATTTTAAAAATGAGTTTTAAATGTGAGGAAGCAAGTCAGTGTGGATAAACTCAAGATAGTGTGAATGCTTTCTGATGTGTAAAAAATAAAAATAAAACTGAGCTTATCATTTCCTAAGCCAAAATTCAGCTATAATGTATCCCAAGCTGGCCTTGCCAAAGATAACCTTGAACTTCTGATCCTCAAATCTTTGCATCCTGAGTACTAGATTCACAAGTATGTATCACTATTCCAGGTAACAGTTCATTTCATTTTGTTCTGTTCTTGCTTTCTTTCAGAAAATCTGACTTTAGGACAAGAAATATAGCTCAGTTAATAGAACACTTGTCTAGCATAAACAAAGTACTGGGTTCCAAGCCCAGGACGGCATAAGCCAGGCATGCAAACACGCCTGAAAACCTGGGACTCTTCTGCAGTCCTAGCACTTGGTCAGAAGAGAATCGGAAAATCCAGGCTGGAGCTGGGACTGTAGCGTAGTGCTACAGCGCCTCCTACCACACGAGGTGTACTCAGTCACCCGCACTACATACACTGGACATCATGGCACATGCCTGTAATTCTAGCACCTGGGAAGTAGATGTGGGAGGTTCAGTGATTCAAGATCATCCTCAGTAACATGAAGCTTAAGCCCAACCTGGGACATGTGAGACTCACAAAAGAAAAAGAATGAAAAAAATCAGGTATGAGAGTTTTAAGACCAAACAAATAAGTACATGCATAGGAAATGTCTAGAGCAAAGTGAATTCAATTCCTATAAATTCCTAACTCCTGTTTTGTATTTTAAAAAGATAATACAATGCTACTATTATCTTCCGGCAGTGCTCAATAAACAGTTTTTTTCGTTTGTTTTGAGACCCGGAACCCCCACTGACCTGTCCTTAGCCTCCTCTAGAATGTTGGGGTTAAGGGTGCGCACCACCATACCTGCTGGTAAACAGCTTTCAATGCCCAGGTAAGGTGAGACCTCCTGAGGTACCTTTAGAATGGCAGGCAGAATGGCGTGCAGTGAGAGCGTCTCTGTGAAGAGCATACAGAGTGTTTCCTTCATAAAACACGACCTGTTCCCATACCGGCTCAGGGCTTCACAGAGCTGATGCATGTTGGCTCCTCCAGCAACCTGAAAAATATGGAGTCACGGGAAGCTTCACCTCCTCACACAAGCATCTGGGTGCCCACAGCTTCAGAGCCATAGGTGTTTAGTCAAACACCCAGGTGTTTACAAAGTTGTTCCCATTTAGTCCTAATTCTAAGAGAATCTTGTGTTTCTCAACCTCCAATTTACAGATCTATCCTAGGAGCGAAATGTGCAGCTCGGTACCATAACAAAACAAGCTGGTGATGGTGTCAGAGTCAGAACTGACACCAGATGGAAGTCCTAAACTACAGTTCAGTTATGCCTGGAATCCCAACACTCGGGAGGCAGAGGCAAGAGAATTCTCAAATCTGAGACCAGCACCCTATCTGAATCAAGAACTGGGGGGTTAAAGACAAAACTCATAAACCCTTAATTGGCTGTGCTTTGGAGATTTGTCTTGGTGAAGCCCAGGGTACAGTTCTAGTGCAAACAGCAAACAAGCCACACAGGAGTGTGCAAAATTCCAACAATCAACAATCACAATGGAGGTCTATGGGAAGATTCATACAGGAGAAAACATCCAGTCAAAGCCGGAAGGCATAGAAAAAGGAGAGCGCTCGTCCTCATCCTTGGTACTAACCCTATTTCTCATATGCCATAACTCTTGGGTGATGAGTTGTTTTTTATTATTGATTTTACTGAGTTATACATTTTTCTATTTTCTCCTCCCTTCTTCTCCCCTCCCCTTCTACCCTCTCCCATAGGCCCCATGTTCCCAATTTATTTAGGAGACCTTGTCTTTTTCTACTTCCCATGTAGATTAGATCCATGTATGTCTCTTTGATGGTCCTCTTTGTTTTCCAGTTTCTCTGGGATTGTATTGTAGGCTGGTTTTATGTCTTAAAACAACTTATGAGTGAGTATATATTATATTTGTTTTTCTGGGTCTGGGTTACCTCACTCAATGTTTTTTAGATCCATCCATTTGCCTGCAAATATCAAGATGTCTTTTTTTCTGCTGTGTAGTACTCCATTGTATAAATGTACCACATTTTCCTTATCCATTCTTCAGTCGCAGGGCATTTACGTTGTTTCCAAGTTCTGGCTATGACAAACATGAACACATGTCCTTGAGGTACAATTGAGCATCCTTTGGATATATATCCAAAAGTGGTATTGCTGGATCTTAAGGAAGGTTGTTTCCTGACTTTCTGAGAAATCGCCACACTGACATCCAAAAGGGGCTGTACCAGTTTGCACTCCCACCAGCAATGGCGGAGTGTTCCCTTTACCCTACATCCTCTCCAGCATAACTTGGCATCAGTGTTTTTTATCTTGGCCATTCTTACAGGTGTAAGACGGAATATCAGAGTTGTTTTGATTTGCATTTCTCTGATGACTAAGGATGTTGAGCATTTCCTTAAATGTCTTTCAGTCATTTTAGATTCCTCTGTTGAGAGTTCTCTGTTTAGGTCTGTACTCCATTTTTTTTTCATTGGATTATTTGTTCTTTTGATGACCAATTTCTTGTGTTCTTTGTATATTTTGGACATCAGCCTTCTATCCGATGTGGGGTTGGTGAAGATCTTTTCCTATTCTGTAGGCTGTCGTTTTGTTTTGTTGAGCGTGTCCTTTGCTTCTCAGTTTAAGGAGGTCCTATGTATTAATTGTTTTTCTTAGTGTCTGTGCTGCTGGGGTTATATTTTGAAAGTGGTCTCCTGTGGCAATGCGTTCAAGTGTACTTCCCACTTTCTCTTCTCTGAGGTTCAGTGTGGCTGGCTTTATGTTGAGGTCTTTGATCCATTTAGACTTGAGTTTTGTGCATGGCGATAGATATGGACCTATTTTCACTCTTCTACATGTTGATATCCAGTTATGCCTGCACCATTTGTTAAATATGCTTTCTTTTTTCCATTTTATATTTTTTGCTTCTTTGTCAAAAATCAGGTATTCGAAGGTGTGTGGACTAATATCCGGGTCTTTGATTTGATTCCATTGGTCCTCCTGTCTGTTTTTATGCCAATACCAGGCTGTTTTCAGTACTATAGCTCTGTAGTAGAGTTTGAAGTCAGGGATTGTGATGCCTCCAGAAGTTCCTTTATTGTACAGGATTGTTTTGGCTACAGGATGATGCATTTTAAACAGCCCATTTGATTAGCCTAAAGGTGACAGGTCTCCAGATTTTCAACCATACCTTCTACTACACCCTCTCCTGTAGCTGTTCTCCAAAACATAAGGATTTAAGAAAAAAGAATACTAGACATGATCAAGTTTTCAACATTCCTTGGTAGTAAGGAACAAGGAAACAAAAACTAAACAGAAGAGATACAACAAATAAGGATCTTACAAAATGAAAAGAAAATTTAAAACCTCCCTCATTCCCTTCATCTTCCCAGCACTCAAACTGACAAGAAAGTGCTTTTGTTCTGTTGAGACAGGGTCTTACTGCACAGCCCAAACTAACTTGAAACTCACAATCCACCCGCCTCTGCCTCCTTAAGTGCTCTTTTTTTTTTTTTTTTTTTTTTTTTTTTTTTTTTTTTTTTGGTTTTTTGAGACAGGGTTTCTCTGTGGCTTTGGAGCCTGTCCTGGAACTAGTTCTTGTAGACCAGACTGGTCTCGAACTCACAGAGATTCACCTGCCTCTGCCTCCCAAATGCTGGGATTAAAGGCGTGCGCCACCACCGCCCGGCTTAAGTGCTCTTTAAAAAATTATTTTTTCAGGGATCTGGAGAGGTGGCTCAGTAATTAAGAACACTACCTGAGCCCAACAGTGGTGGCACACACCTTTAATCTCACCACTTAGGTGGCAGAGACAGGTGCATCTCTGTGAGCTGAAGGCTTGCCTGGTCTACACAGTGAATTCCAGAACAACCAGGGCCATGTTGAGAAACCCTGTCTCAAAACAAAAAACAAAAATAAAATAAAAACTATTAAGGACTCTATATAAGCAAGCCAAACTAATATAGATTCTAATGTACAAGAACATATAATGTTCTGAACAAATAAAACAAAAATGTATGTTAAAACAAACCTTCAAGCCTTGCTTTGTGATAAAGAAATTAGCATAACCAGCATTCGTGGACAAGAGTCCCACAAACCGCATGTCAGGCCGCTGCTGTAGAAAGGATTCCACAACTTCATCGGTGATGTCAAAGCCCCCAGAAATATCCAGGGATACTAGGTTGGGCAGGATGTTCTTCTGCTGTAACAGACAAAAAGCCAGGTCTGACCTGAGATGCTTGTGATTAGAAATATCAAGGTGAAGCAGGCATTTCAGCTGTCTGAGGACTGCAAGGATCTGTGGACTGGTCATGGTCAGACACTTCAGACAGTGCATGGTGAGAGATCTGAGTCGGTCCTTACAGGTGAGGAGTGCAGAAATATTAGTGACCAGAGTATTGGAGATGTCCAAGTTTTCCAGGTTTGGTAACTGAGAAACGCTCACTAGGTCTTCACTCCAAAAGGACATGTTGGCCACGCTTAAAGTGCGAATGCCAACGAACTGACCCAAGGCCAGTAGTCTTGAGTCTTGAGGGACACTAGCTGAGTCTAACAGAAGGCATTGAAGGTTTTCCTGGATCCAGGCACTGCTTTGGAGAGCGTGGATGATGTCTGGGGCTAGAAGCTCAGAGTCAACTGAGGTGGCATTCACTTGAACAAGCTTGTGATGGCAGAAAGCTCTTGTGAAGGCTGCTGCCGAGAGTTTAGCTCTCTGGATACTTATCCGCTTCAGATTCGTTTGCTTGCCTTGGAAAATGGCTGCTGTTCTGTCAGTCAACTTGCCTGTAAGAGAAGCAGAACCGCTTACAACGACAACCAAATCTCATGCCTTTCCTGGCCGTGATGCAGCAGTGAATGAGGACAGACGCTACTAAAAATTCTGACCAAATTTACTGCTGCCTGCTCTGTGCCAGATGCTGTTCTAAACACTTCACTAAGCTTACCTCGTTCGTGTTTTGCACTAACACTACAGGGGAATTATTGGTACTTACTGTCAGATAGATGAGGAAATGTAAGAATTTAATTTGCCTAAGGTCAATTTATGGAAGATCATACTTCGGAGCTCAGGCTAATCTATGCCAACCTTGTTCAAAGAAACAAAGCATAAAACCAAATAGGTGAACAAACAATAAGCAAGTAACCCCATTATAATCACTTTAGGGTAGGTGGGGGGTTCAAGACAGAGTCTCACTATGTAGCTCTGGCTGTCCTGGAACTTACTCTGAAGACCAAGCTGGCTTCTGCCTCCCCAGTGCTAGGGTTAAAGGCATATGCCAATACACCTGGCTTGTTCTGTTATAATCACTCTAAATCAAAATCCATGATGACTTAACAAGCCACTTACCTATCCCCGTTTTCTTTTTTAAAAAAATTTTGATTGATTTATGTATATGAGTGTTTTGCCCTCATGAGTCTACGGGCATCACGTGTGTGCCTGGTTCCCACGGAGGTTAGAAAAGGGCATCCAATCCCCTGGAACTGATGTTACAGATGGTTGTGACCTATATGGGTACTGGGAACAAAACCTGGTTTCTGCAAGAGCAACTGTGCTCTTTGCTGCTGAGCCACCGCTACAACCCCAGAAGACTTTATTGTCCTCATCTGTAAAACGAACAGCTTATACTAGACTCCACTTAGCAAAGATTTATAAAGCATGTATAAAGATTCCATGCTAAGCAATGGGCACATCAGACATCTGTGGCCCAAGGAACTCAATCTCGGAGGGTTCACCAGTAGATGATTAAAATACTTGTACATGCCAGGCTGTGGTGGTGCGCGCCTTTAATCCCAGCACTTGGGAGGCAGAAGTAGGCGGATCTCTGTGAGTTTGAGGCCAGCCTGGTCAACAAGAGCTAGTTCCAGGACAAGTTCCATAGCCACAGAGATCGAAAAACCAAAAAAAAAAAAAAAACTTGAACTCCCAGTAGGAAAATATGATTGATAAAACTGGGACAGGTGAGAGTGGTGTGTTTTAGGGAAGGTTCTGTATGTGTATTTTAGACAGGGCCTCCTTCTGTAGCCCAGCTATCACTCCTAGCTTATATTTATATTTTCAGAGAGACATAGCTGGGGACCATAGCCTGATGACGCAAGTTTGATCCCCAGGACCCATGTGTGTTGGAAAGTGAGAGCAGACTGACATCCATACGTGTGACTTGGCCGCTCATGTGCATGAGCACACACAAACATACAAATTAAAAAATTTTTTTTGGCCGGGCAGTGGTGGCGCACGCCTTTAATCCCAGCACTTGGGAGGCAGAGGCAGGCGGATCTCTGTGAGTTCGAGACCAGCCTGGTCTACAAGAGCTAGTTCCAGGACAGGCTCCAAAACCACAGAGAAACCCTGTCTCGAAAAACAAAAAAAAACAAAAAAAAAAAAAAAAAAATTTTTTTGTTGTTTTTTTGTTTTGTTTTTCGAGACAGGGTTTCTTTGTGGCTTTGGAGCCTGTCCTGGAACTAGCTCTTGTAGACCAGGCTAGCCTCTGCCTCCCAAGTGCTGGGATTAAAGGCGTGCGCCACCACTGCCTGGCACCACTGTCTTCTTTATTACTCTGAGTGCTTAATGTCAGGTTAAATTGGTACATGTTTCTAAAAAAAAAAAGAAAAAGAAAAAAGAAAAGAAAAGAAAAGAAAAGAAAAGAAAAGAAAAGAAAGAAAGAAAGAAAGAAAGAAAGAAAGAAAGAAAGAAAGAAAGAAAGATGCAAGTCTTTAATCCCAGCACTCAGGAGGCAGTGGCAGGCGAATCTCTCAGTTTGAGACCAGCCTGGTCTACTGAGCGACAGCACAAGTTTCAGGACAGCCAAGGCTACACAGAGAAACCACCACCTTCGAGACCAGCCTGGTCTACAGAGTAGTTTCAGGACAGGCTCCAAAGCCACAGAGAAACCCTGTCTCGAAAAAACAAAAAAAAAAAAAAAACCGGGCGGTGGTGGCGCACGCCTTTAATCCCAGCACTCGGGAGGCAGAGGCAGGTGGATCTCTGTGAGTTCGAGACCAGCCTGGTCTACAAGAGCTAGTTCCAGGACAGGCTCCAAAATCACAGAGAAACCCTGTCTCAAAAAACCAAAAAAAAAAAAAAGAGAGAGAAACCACCACCACCACCCCTCAAAAAAGAAGAAATAGCCAGGTGTGGTGGTGAATACCTGTGATCCCAACATTTGAGAGATGGGGGAAGGAGGGATCAGGAGTTCAAGAGCATCTTCAGCTACATATTTGATTTTGAGATCAGCCTAGAGGAAGATGTGTGAATCCCTGTCCAAAAAAACAGACAAACAAACAAAAAAAAAACCAACAAATTTTGGGACGGTAAATAACTAGAATGAATTCTACTGGAATGAGGTGGGGTCAAGAATGTCAACAAGGGGCTGGAGAGATGGCTCAGTGGTTAAGAAACTAGCTACTCTTTCAGAAAACTCAAGCTCAATTCCCAGCATCCACATGGCAGCTCATAACTGTAACTCTAGTTCCATGGAACCGAACACCCACAGCAAAATACCAACACACACTAAGAAAAAAAGTCAAAACAATACTAAACATGCTCTGTATTTTGGAGCATTTTAGATTTTCAGATTATGGGTGTTCAACTGTATTCCCAAATCCAAAACATTCCAGGACCTAAGCACATGATATGAGGCACATCCAACCCCTGCAGAACTCTCTAAAATACCCACATTCAGGTGGGGTGATGCAGGCTGTAGTCTCAACTACTCAAAAGGCTGAGGCAAGGGTTGCCTGCATGCTGGAGTTCAAAGGATGAGATCTTCATCTCAATAAATAAATAAATAAATAAATAAATAAATCAAGGGCTGAAGAGATGGCTCTTGCTACTCTTGAAGCCTACCTAGGTTCAGTCCCCAGCACCAACATGGCAGCTTAAAACATCTATAACTCCACTTCCAGGATCTAATGACCTTACTAGGCTTTCTTGAGCACCAAGCATACATGTGATACACATATGTACATGTAGAAAAAACACTCATACACGTAAAAAAAATCTTTTAAAAGAAATAGGTTTGTGTGGTGGTACATGCCTTGAGGCACAAGGATCTCCATGAGTTTGAGGCCAGCCTGAACTACATAGCACATTCCAGGCCACCTAGGCTACACTGTCAGACTCTGTTGATGGAGGTGGGTCATCTTTCTATCTGTTGTTTCATTGGTTAAGTAATAAAGAAACTGCCTTGGCCCCTTTAATAGGACAGAAAATTAGGTAGGCGGAGTAAACAGAGAGAATGCTGGGAGAAAGAAGCTGAGTCAGGAGTCGCCATGATTCTCCCACTTCAGACAGACGCAGGTTAAGATCTTTCCTGGTAAGCCAGCTCGTGGTACTACACAGAATATTAGAAATGGGTTAGATCAATATGTAAGAGCTAGCCAATAAGAGGCTGGAGCTAATGGGCCAGGCAGTGATTAAAAGAATACAGTTTCCGTGTAATTATTTCGGGGCATAAGCTAGCCATGCGGGCGGCCGGGTGCCGGAGACGCAGCCCTGCTGCTCATATTACAACACTCTGTCTCAAGTAGAATAATATTTTTAAAGTGCCAGTGAGATGCTCAGTCGATAAAGGAGCTTGCTGCACAGTCTGACCTTTGTCTCATCACTTGAACCACATGGTGGAGAAAAATCAACTTCTGGAAGTTGTCCTCTGACCACCACTCCTGTACACACACACAATATAAAACCAAATGTTTACTCTAAGAAAGCAAATCAAACATACCCTTTTATTCCTTCTCATTGTTCATTTCTTGTTGCTATTTTGATTTTTTACAGTTTATTTATCAGGTCGGAAGGGGGTGCACTGATGCCATGGTGCATGTGTGAAATCAGAAGACAACTCACAGAACTTATTCTTTCTTCCACCCACCATGTAGGGCCCAGGGCTAGAACTTGGGCCATCAGACTTAGTGTTCACTGCCCTTACACTAACTAAGCCTTCTTGCTGCTCTCTCCTTTGTTGCTGTTTTTTTCACCCCAGTCAGAATGTCCTAGAGCCCCGACTGGCCTCAGACTCACTATGAGCTGAAGAGGACTGGCATTCTGATCCTCCTGCCTCCTGTTCTCAAGTGCTG
Source organism: Chionomys nivalis (assembly GCF_950005125.1). Lineage (NCBI taxonomy): Eukaryota > Metazoa > Chordata > Mammalia > Rodentia > Cricetidae > Chionomys > Chionomys nivalis. The sequence goes on along the minus strand of NC_080096.1, from coordinate 39,531,415 downwards.
AATTTACAGGTATGTGCCATTGAGTTTGGCTCTGTGTGTGTGTGTGTCCTGAAACTCACTAGACATGTCTTCCACCACTGAGCTACATCTTCAGCCCCAAAGAAACTTTAAAGCTCACACCCATAGTGCAGAGAATAATGGAAGCGAATATAAGGATGTTAGAGAAGTCAGAGACTGATCAGTGACAATGGCTTCATTGTCTTTACCTATTAGCCTAGCAGCAAGAATAGCTTACAAAGTTAGATTATCCTGTAAAGATTGAGATAATCAAAGTAAAAACTGTAAATAAAGGTATTTTTCAATTTTTTTTTTTTTTTGATTTTTTGAGACAGGCTTTCTCTGTGGCTTTGGAGCCTGTCCTGGAACTAGCTCTTGTAGACCAGGCTGGTCTTGAACTCACAGAGATCTGCCTGCCTCTGCCTCCCGAGTGCTGTGATTAAAGGCGTGCGCCACCATCGTCCGGCTATTTTTCAAATTATTAAGCACTGAGGTTCCTTAGATTCCCCCAAATAATACATGCTATTGTCACTGTTCTTAGATGCTCTCTAGAATTAGAGGTAACAAATACCGTACTAAAGACACGATACACTTTGTATGAGGAATCAAGCAGTGAAGCTGGAACTGAGTTAAACGCTTCCTCCCTTGCTGGCCAGGCCTTATAGAATACCAAAAGATGCTGTTAGGGGAAACTGTCAAGTTTTATTCAGCTGTGGACTGTTTATACTAACTACCTAGGGGTCATGCAAGACTCGGCCACTGGGGCAATACTGGCAAGTCTGTCATAGGAAAAACCAGCTGCTCTTCAGTTGGATTTAAGGTCCATGCCACAAGAGGGAATTTATCTCTGGTACTGTAAACTTGGTCAAAAGCCTGCAGCCAGGGAGGTAGAGGTAGAGGCCTTAGCAGGGAAGGTACTGCTGTCGTTTTGTTGACTGGACATAACATACCTGTGACACTACCTTCTAAATACTTTTACGTCACAGCACTGCTGTCAGCTTTGGTTGAAGAGGCTTATTACTGCTTGGCTGCTAAGAATGACTAGCTGTTGGAGCTCAGGAGATAGCTTAGGGGGTATGAGTACTTGCTGTGCAAACATGAAAACAGGAGTTCAAATCCCCAGCACTCAAGTGAGAGGCCCACCATGACCCAGAGCTGTGTGGGTGTGGAGACAGGAGTGGCTAGAGCTTGCTGACTGTCAGCCTAGCTCCAGGTTTAGTAAGAGACTACGTATGTCTCATGGAGTTAAGTAAGAAAATGATAGAGCAGATCACCTGATGTCCTCTTAGCCTCTGCATGTGTACACACGGGCACCCATATACACACAGCACACATGAGCCTGTTGGAAGCTGAGCCCTAAATGGGTGTTCTCTACTGCACCCATCTCCATGAGGATATAAATGTAATTAATGGTTGCTGTGCACATGGTGGGTGGGGTGGGGGTGGGGATGAGGGTATGGGGTTGTCTTCAATAGTATAGCCACTGGTGAGGGGGGTCTGTGCTCCTGTAAATAACCCCTTGTCAATGGCTCTGTAAACTACCCTAACTAAACTCAGTGAGACACACACACAAAAGGTAAAGCACTTTAAGACCAAACTAAAGAGAATGTTTAGTACCTCGCCAAGTCATCCTCTCAAGGAATTGATCAGATATTTCTCGAGGAAGACGCCAATGCTCTGGAAGGCACAATGTTCCATCAGGTCTTGTAGAACACCATTGCTCTAATGTAGCAACCAAGACATCCAGGCAGATGCTGACCAAAGAGTAGGGTGATGCTTCCTCCTAAGCAAGAAGACAAAAAAGAAAAAAAATTGTTAGAAATGATCTGCATGGCCGGGCGGTGGTGGCGCACGCCTTTAATCCCAGCACTCGGGAGGCAGGCGGATCTCTGTGAGTTCGAGACCAGCCTGGTCTACAAGAGCTAGTTCCAGGACAGGCTCCAAAACCACAGAAACCCTGTCTCAAAAAAAAAGAAAAAAAGAAAGAAATGATCTGCAGCTGGGTGGTGGCGGCTCATGCTTTTAATCCCAGCACCCGGGAGGCAGAGGCAGGTAGATCTCTGTGAGTTCGAGGAGGCCAGCCTGGTCTACAGAGTGAGTTCCAGGACAGGACAGGCTCCAAAGCTACAGAGAAATCTGTCTCGAAAAAAAAAAAAATCAAAAAGAAAAAAAGAGAGAGAGAGAGAGAGAGAGAGAGAGAGAGAGAGAGAGAGAGAGAAAGGAAAAAGAAAGAAATGATCTGCAAACATTCAACATAAAGGGGGTCATTGCCAGCAAGATGGCTCAGTAGGTAAGGTGCTTGCTGCCAAGCCTGGTGATCTGAATTTGATCCTTGAGAAAAACCAACTTCCACAAGTAGTTCTTTGTCTTCCATATATCACATACAGGACATATTAAATTAAACAACACAACAACCAGGTATGATATTGCACATCTTTAATCCTACCACTTGGGAGGCAGAGGCAGGTATATCTGTATGAGGTCAGGGCCAGTCTGATCTTCACAGTGAGTTCAAGACCAACCAGGTATACATAGCAAGAGCCAGCCCCCAAAATAATAATAGTAAGTTATTATTACTTCTGGAATCAAATGCAAATGGAAGCACAGCTTACCTATGAGATAATGCTAAGGCAGTTTTAAAAGTTCAGTTTTAGTGAGTGCTCAAATTAAGCAGTCAGAAAAGGGGAAGTGAAATGGCTCAGCTGGTATAGACCCTTGCTCACAGGACTGAGGACCTGAGTTTCATCACCAGGATGTCCTCTGACCTCTGCACCCCCACCTTCACACGTACTCCCCCCAAATAAATTGATTTAAAAACTCAGAAAGGGGCTGAAGAGATGGCTCACTGGTTAAGAGTGCTGACTGTTCTTCCAGGACTCGGGTTCAATTCCCAGCACCCACAAACAAACAAAAACTCAAGAAGAAGTGGGTGGGTGGTTGTGGTGCATGCCTTTAATCCCAGCACTGGGGAGGCAGAAGTGGAGGATCTCAGAGAGTTCAAGGCCAGCCTGGTCTACAAAGCGAGTTCCAGGACAGCCAATGGCTGTTACACAGAGAAACCTTGTCTCAAAAAACAAAACAAAACTTACTCGTGGCAATCTTTGTCTCCTGGGGGGGGGGGGGTGACATTTTCTTAGTTAGGTATGACGAAACACACTCTTGATCCCAGTAACCCAAAGTCTGGAGGATCAGGAACTCACCTCCAGATTCAGCTATTCTTGGGCTGCAATTTCCTCTGAGTTCAAACAGTCTACCTTGGAGGTTTCTTAACAAATCTTGGTAATAATCAACTGCCAAGTCTCTGGAAGTTCCTGCAATTTACAGGACCCAAAGTACATGCCACACACAGGTGACAGCAGATCCCTAGTACCTGTAATGATTCCAGCCACAATAAGGCTGATACTTCTGGGTTCTAGGGGCCATGCATGTGCAGACAAGCCCTCAGGCAGAAGTGTGTAATGGCGCGTGCTCTCTCTCCTCTCCCTCTCTGCACACTGGACTTCCCCAGGCCTGTACACGCCCCCTCTAATAAACTCCTAACAGGTTTGTTGTGTTCTGTGTTTCCTTCTCACTTGTACCAGGTAATTTCAGTACCACAAAAAAGTCAGACAAAGCTTATAACCCCAGTGCTAGAGGACAAAGAGAAACAGATTCTGGTTGTAAAGATACAACCCACAACTAAAGAAACAAAAAAAGGTTCTCCAGGAAAAAAATTAATGCTATTATTAACCAGAAAAAAATTTACAGGTACCATATACATTAAAAAGATGATTTATGCCAGGTGGTGGTGGCACACGCCTTTAATCTCAGAGGTAGGCAGATCTCTGTGAGTTTGAGGCCAATCTGGTCTACTGAGAAACCCTGTCACACACAAAAAAAAGTTTTTTAAAAAAGATAATTTAGCCGGGTGGTGGTGGTGCAGAGGCAGGCGGATCTCTGTGTGTTCGAGCTAGTTCTAGGACAGGCTCCAAAGCTACAGAGAAACCCTGTCTCGAAAACAAACAACAAAAAAAGATAATGTAAAACTCCATTGGTTTCATTCCAATAAATTTGATAAATAGAGAAAAAAAATTCCTGGATATATATTACCAAAGCCAGCAATCTAAGCCCTGGGAAGGCTGTCTTCCTTTTTTGTTTGTTTTGCTTTTGTTTTTTAAGATTTATTTTTTATGTATACAGTGTTCTGCCTATATGTCTACCTACAGGCCAGAAGAGCTCATTACATATGGTTATGAGCCACCATGTAGTTGCTGGGAGAGCAGTCAGTGTTCTTAACCACTGAGCCATCGCTCCAGGTCCTTATTTTGTTTTTTGAGACAGGGTTAATCTGTACAGCCCTGGCTGTCCTGGAACTGACTCTGTAGACCAGGCTGGCCTCTGCCTCCTAAATGCTGGGATTAAAGGAGTTAACCACTGCCCTGAATTAACCCTTTTATAAATATGGAGGTATACAAGGAGCTCTATAACACCCAAAGAAATAGATATGATTATGAGTTAAAACCTTCGAGGGAGGAGGAGAATGCTCAGTTAGTAAAATGCCTGCCTGGCAGGCACAAAGATGAAGCATTCAACCCCCAAATCCAAGCAAAAGGAAGTTGAGTCCAGTGTCACTCGCTTGAGTGCTGAGACAGACAGACAGACACATACACACACTCTCCAAGCACGAAATTATGACACAAACCAGTAATTCTAGCAATTGTATGAGACAAGAGGATTGTTGAGAATGCAAGGTCAGCATGAGTTATTTAGTGAGTTCCACATAAGCCTGATCTAGGGTAGGACCTTATTTCCAAAATAAATAAATAAATAAATAAATAAAATAAAATAAAATAAAAAGGGGCTAAGGAAATGGCTCAGAGGTTAAAAGGGCACACAGGGCCACAGTCCAGTTCCCAGCACCTATATCTGCCTGCACTCTAGACTCAGAGAATGGACCATATTCTTCTGGCCCCACAGGTGCTGGGAACCCAACCCACATCCTCTCTTAACTGCTGAGCCACCAGACCAGTCTCATTCCCATACTTCAAAATAAAGTAGGGGCCCAGAAAGATGGGTCAGCAGACAAAGGTGCCTGTTCACATGAGCTCAGTCCCTCAAATCCACATAGTGCAAGGAGAGAATACACTACCAACAACTCTGATCTGCACACACATGCAAAAGCCACAAAACAAAACAAAACCCTGGACAAAATAACTAACTTTTCTTGAAGGGCAAGAGAATACAAAATTGGTATACAAAAATCAATTTTATGTATTTGAAAATACAACCCAATTTTACATGAACCTTTAAAACAGAGGATTGAGCTACAGGCTCTTAAATCCAAGGAGGGGCTGAGGAGAACCACTGGGTGGGGGTCTGAGGAGGCAGAGGCACGAGAATTTCGAGAGTTCAAGGGGAAAAAAATTAAAATGGGCTGGCCATATTATCAGGCAACTGTAATCCCAGTGCTCAGGAGACTGAGGGAGAGCTGAGTTGGAGGCCAGTCTGGGCTATACTGGGAGATCCTATCTCTTTCTTACACACAGTTTTTGAGAAACTGGGGTTAACAGGAGTCAGCACAATTTTCACTCCCCAGGTGGCACTGAGCATCCAAGGTCAGCATACTCCAGGTCAAGTTCCTGTGTAGACCCACCCAACCAGGGATTTCCAATTTCCTCCTTCTCCACAGGGTTAATGGAGTGGGTAGGTGAGCAGCTGAGGAGAGGGGCTGGGGGCACTGAGAAGAGGGACTGGGGGCGCTGAGGAGCAGGGCTGGGGCAGCTGAAGAAAGAGTCTGGGGGCACTGGGGAGAGGGGCTTGGGGCGCTGAGGAGAGGGGTTGGAGGTTGAGGGAAATGGCTGAGGAAAGGGGCTGAAGAGGCGCTGAGGGCTCTGAGGAGAGGGGCTGGGGGCTGAGGATGGAGTGCTGAGATGAAGGGCTGAAGAGGGGCAGGGAGAGCTGAGGAGAAAAGGGCTGGGGGGCTGAGGAGGGGGCTAAGGAGGACTGAAGGGTCTGGTTGGGTGGGCTCTGAAGAGACCCACTGGGTGGGGGTCTGAGGGGAGCAGGCTCTGAGGAGACCCACTGGATGGGAGTCTGAGGGGAGCAGGCTGAGGAGACCCACTGAGTGGGAGTCTGAGGGGAGCAGGCTGAGGAGACCCACTGGGTGGAAGTCTGAGGGGAGCAGGCTCTGAAGAGACCCACTGGATGGGAGTCTGAGGGGAGCAGGCTGAGGGGAGCAAGCTGAGGAGACCCACTGGATGGGGGTCTGAGGGGAGCAGGCTGAGGAGACCCACTGAGTGGAAGTCTGAGGGGAGCAGGCTCTGAGGAGACCCACTGGGTGGGAGTCTGAGGGGAGCAGGCTGAGGAGACCCACTGGGTGGGAGTCTGAGGGGAGCAGGCTGAGGAGACCCACTGGGTGGGAGTCTGAGGGGAGCGGAGACGGCGCGCAGCGGGCACTCAGTATGGAAGGGGCTTGAACTCCGGCGCCTCCCTCAGCGGCGCCGAGGACAGGGAGCACGCGGGGGCGGGACGCGGCGTCCACGGGGCCCGGGATGGGGGGGCCTGCTCACGAACCCCAGGAAGCCGTCACGACCAACTCGCGGGCCGCGGGGAGGAGGCCGCCCCGCAGCAGCCCTGGGGCGCGCCACACGACGGACGGGTGCTCGCCCGGGGACCCGGACGGCGGCCACACTCACCTGCAACACGCAGCGGTCCCGCGCGTCATCCAGGGCGTCGGGCAGGACAAGGGCCTGCGGCCACAGCACCCGGTGCAGGAAATAGACCATGGCTCCCCCGCTCGCGCGAGCCCGCTCGGCAGCGTCACGCCACGGCGCACTCACGGAGGGCGCAGCGCTGGGCGCAGGGCGTTTGAACTGCAGGCTCGTCCGCCGCGCACTCGCCCGCCGCGACCCCGCCCCCGGCCGCACGGCCAACGGTCTGCGCTCGCCGGGCGCCGCCGCGGAGGCCGACCGTCCTCGGAACCGGCTGCCGAGGTCGTTCCCACAGTCGCACTCAGGGTTGGATTGGATTTATTTTATTTTTTCTCAATACAGGGTTTCTACGGGTGTGTGGTCCCGGCTGTCCCTGAACTCACTCTCTAGGCGGGCTAGCCTTGGATTTAGCCACACACCTACCTTCGTCCCCGCGGGCTGAGGTGACAGGAGTGTGCCGCCACCGCCCCTTGAAGTTTGTTTGTTTGGTTTTTTTGTTTGTTTGTTTTGTTTTGTTTTGTTTTTTGTGTTAGAAACGGAACCTAGAGCCTTACGCGTTGTGCTCAGGAATACTACCATATCCCAGGTTTTTAAATGCTTTAACAAATTTAAACGAATTTTCAAAGGTCTTGCCCCTAGAAGTATGACACCAGTCACACTTCGACTCTTAGATGTAAACTATACAAAATATTTTTAGGGGCTGCTTGTAATGAGACCTGGTTCAGCGAGTAAAAGAAGGTACACCTGAGTACCATCTCCGGAACCCACACAAAGGTGAAAGGGGACAACAGACTTCATACAGCATGCAGAGTCACGCCTGCCTGCACACATGACACGCACATACAATAACATTTCAAAAACAAAACAGCACAGACCCTTTTGCTTGTTTTTTTTTTTTTTATTGTTCTTACTGAACTATACATTTCCTCTGCTCCCCTCCCTCCCCTTCTACCCTCTCCTGTGATCTCCACACTCCCAATTTACTCAGGAGGTCTTGCTTTTTTTCCTCTTTTCTGTGTAGATACACGTAGGGTCCTCTTTGTTGTCTAGGTCAGCACAGACCTTTTTAACAGCATCAGGGAAGGGGAGTCAGGAGGGTCAGCAGTTCAAGGTCATCCAAAAAATAGTTTGAAACTAGCCTCTACTACATTAAGGCTATCTTATTTAATTTAATGTACATATATTGTCGAGATCCATGCCAAGGAAAGAAGAGAGAGGGAGGGAAGGAAGGAGGGAGGGAAAAAGAGAGAGAGAGAGTAGAAGAGCTAAGGTCCCTTGGAATGTTGGAAGTCTCTGAATCTTAATTTCCTCAAAACTAAACTCTGGTGCTCAGGTGATAATTCTCCCAAGGTTGAAGTCAAGATTGCATAAGATAATGTAGGAAAATAGCACCCAAAGTCCCCATCTAGATAAAGGAATTCAAATGTTAAAATTAGTTTTCAAGAACAAATGACCAGGAAATACTTGCCTCTCACAGGCTCTTTTCTTTTTCAGCCACCCTGGAACTTGCTTTGTAGCTGAAGGTGACCTTGAAGTGATTCTGCTACTTCCCCCTCCCTGGGTGCTAGGTGAGCCCCAAAAGCCAACCACAAACAGTCTTTAATCATTTTCCTAAAAACAAGGAAGGATATTCGGTACCACGCTTGAGGTCCTCCTTTCACCCCAAGGAAGTGAAGACCCCAGAGAGTCTATAGGTGAGGCTGGCTGGGAGGTCCCCCATCTCTGTAGGAGAAGCTGCAGAGTCAACACTAATTCCAGGCCAGCCTAGTCTACTTAGGGAATTCAGCCAAAGCCCATAACAAGGTCCCACCCTAACCTAGACAATCACCTGCCACTCCAACACTCTTCTCTCCTCCCATTTTTGGTAACACTGCCAATAAAATAGGTAGAACTGAGGATTTATGTGGGGACCTTCTAGACTAGAAAGTAAAAGTCTCTTAATTCTGCAAATGACTTCTAAAAGACAGAAGGTACACAGATGTTCCTTCTAGGCCTGGACCTAGTTCCCCACCCCTGCCCCAACAGCAGCCACAGCTTCCCAACCCCTAGGGATTTTTACAGCTCTCTGATTGTCAAAAGGGCTCTTGGCTACAGGGGCCCTCAATTTACCTTCACTGCTAGCTGAAATGTAGGGAAATGGCTGCTAGGTTTCAGTCACTCATCACACTGAAAGAACAGAAACTGCAAAGAAAGTCAGCCTACAAAACACAATCCCAGAGAACTTAGACAATAGTGCAGACATTAAGAGAGATTTACATAGATATAATCTACATGGGAAGTAGGAAAAGACAAGATCTCCTGAGTAAATTGGGAGCTTGGGGACCTTGTGGGAGGATTGAAGGCGGGGAGGGGAGAGGCAGGGAGGGGAGCAGAAAAAAATGTAGAGCTCAGTAAATATCAATAAAAAAAAAAAAAAAGAATAGTGTATACTTAGATTTAAGAATTCCATTGTAAACCAGGCGGTGGTGGCACAAGTCTTTAATCCCAGCACTCAGGAGGCAGAGGCAAGTGGTTCTCTGTGAGTTCAAGGCCAACCTGGTCTACAAGAGCTAGTTCCTGGACAGGCTCCAAAACCACAGAGAAACCCTGTCTCGGAAAAAAAAAAAAATCCAGCCGGGCAGTGGTGGCACACGCCTTTAATCCCAGCACTCGGGAGGCAGAGGCAGGCGGATCTCTGTGAGTTCGAGACCAGCCTGGTCTACAAGAGCTAGTTCCAGGACAGGCTCCAAAACCACAGAGAAACCCTGTCTCGAAAAACCAAAAAAAAAAAAAAAAAAAAAAAAAAAATCCATTCTAAAGAGAGACTATGAGTTAGTGTAAATAAATATACAAGTAGACTGGCCTGTGGGGTGCAGAGGTCCTTGCTCTCACAGATAAGCACTAGGGAAACCAGGAATGTTGAACATGCAGGGTCATCTATTCAAAGGAAGAGATATATAACCTGTTTTCTGACCAGAAGGCTGGGAACTAAGGTGGTTAACAGGCAAGGCACCCTCTGTGCTATCTATAGGGCCAAGCCATATCTGGCTCCCCCAGGCTCCCACATACAGGGCCAGAAATGGTTAATAGCCTGCGTGACCTCTGCACTATCTCCATGACTGTTAAGAGCACTAGGCCTTACCCTAGGCCCTTAAGATAGCACATATATGTAGCCTATCTATAGAACCATCTTCATGCAAGAAGTGACAAGTACTTTGAAAAGAATTTTGATGTAATCAAGCCTTAAGCTTTATTGTGGACATGGGCTTGTGTTACACCAGGAAACTCTTCCCCAAATTGTACTGTATTTAAATATGCTTAACATAAATCACCAGTGTCAGGAAAAAAAAAAAAAAAAAACAGGCAGGCGGATCTCTGTGAGTTCGAGACCAGCCTGGTCTACAAAAGCTAGTTCCAGGACAGGCTCCAAAGCTACAGAGAAACCCTGTCTCGAAAAACCAAAAAAAAAAAAAAAGAGTTCTAAATATTTATTATATTTTATGTGTATGTGTGTGCTCAACCATGATCCACTAAGTTGGGATTTTAGAGAGCAACCTGGATTAGTTTTTTAAGGTCCTTTTATGAGGGAAAAAACCTACAAGGTCAATAGAAAATAGCTGCGAAAAGGCATTTACAGGGACAAGATAATTGGCAGTTATCAAAAATAAAATGAGAAAATAAGAATATCCATCATGTCATTAAGGAGTCACAGAGTTGGTGGGCGCAAGCATAGATCGAAGTACCCCTGGAAACATTCTGCAGGGCCAGGGGCAGGCCAGGGGCAGTCATACATCATGGGGTCACAGGTTCCTAACTAGAAATAGAAACCTATCCTTGTAGGGTGCGGGGACTTAACCACAATGTGGCTCGTGGGTTTTTTTTTGTTTTGTTTTGTTTTGTTTTTTTGTTTGTTTTCACAGAAATCTGCCTGCCTCTGCCTCCCGAGTGCTGGGATTAAAGGATGGCTTGTGTTTTGAAGAAAAGCCAACATGGCTCCTGCTCTGGTTTCCCAGCAACATGTGCATATAGGAATCCTTGTGGGTCAGAAGATGTGTGAGATCCCCTGGAACTGCAGCGGTTCTGAACCATCTGGACGCAGTGCGATGAGTGACTGAACCAGCCTCACAGGAACCAAACCCAGATCCTCTGCGAGAGCATTCAGTGCTTTTAATCACTAAGCCATCTCTCCAGCCCCTATGAGACCGTATTAATTTCCGTACTAGGAAGGGAAAGGCATGCATGTTTGTGCAGCGCTAAGAGGGAAGGCTCTTGGTCTGAACACCTGATCTCAAGTGGGTGGTGTGAGCCGAAGCTGCACCTACAGAGACGGATTGGCTGATTAGAATTGCATGCAGTCAGGAGCCCAGAACGTTGCAGGCCCACAGGCTAATTACCTTATCTTGTGCTAGCTTAGCCCTTTGCTGCAACCAGTCCTTGCTCACTTGTGTCTGAAGTAGCGTCTATGACTAACAGACAGAAACCTTTCGGAATCTCTTAACAGACCACTGGCTTCCTCCAAGCCAGAAGCTAAGGATGGCCTCAGATAGCATCTTGGACCTGTAGCACAGCTTCTCCTCTCTGGCTGTAACTGCTTCTCTGGTGTACCCTAGTTAGGGTTGCTATCGCTGTGATAAACATCATAACCAAAGCAACTTGGGAAGGAAAGGGCTTATTTGGCTTACACTTCCACATCGTGTGTGTCTCATCATCTAAGGAAGTCAGGACAGGAAGGCCACAGGGCAGGAACCTGGAGGACTGCTGTTGACTAGCCTGCCCAACCTGCTTGCTTGTTTTTTTTTTTTTTTCCTTTCTTTTTCCTTTTTTTTTTCTTTTTTCTTTTTTTTTTTTTTTTTGGTTTTTCAAGACAGGGTTTCTCTGTGTAACAGTCCTGGCTGTCCTGGAACTCACTCTCTCACTCTGTAGATCAGGCTGGCCGTGAACTCACAGAGGGCATGTGCCACCACCACCTATCTTTTTTTTTTTTTTTTTTTTTTGGTTTTTCGAGACAGGGTTTCTCTGTGGTTTTGGAGCCTGTCCTGGAACTAGCTCTTGTAGACCAGGCTGGTCTCGAACTCACAGAGATCCACCTGCCTCTGCCTCCCAAGTGACCACCTATCTTTTTTGGGGGGGCAGGGGCAACCTGCTTTCTTATAGACTCCAGGCACCACCAGTCCTGGAATGGCACCACCCACAATAGGGTGGGTGCTCCCACATTGATCACTAAGAAAATGCCCTGAAGCCAGACAGTGGTGGCATCAGTCAGTACTCAGAGGCAGGCAGATTTCTGAGTTCAAGGCCACCCTGGTCTACAGAGCAAGTTCTAGGAGAGGCCCCAAAGCTACAAAGAAATTCTGTCTAGAAGGAAAACCAAAAGGAAAGAAAAGAAAGAAAATGCACTGTTACACACAGAAACCCTGTCTTAAAAAAAAATTTGAAAATATCTTAAGAGCTGGATCTTATGGAGGCATTTTTCTCAGTTGAGGTTCCCTTCTTTCAGATAACTGTAGCGTGGGACAAGTTTACATAAAAACTAGGAGGTGGGGGAGCTGGAGAGATGGCTCAGTGGTTAAGAGCAGCTCACAACTCTCTGTAATTCCAGTTCCAGGGAACCCAACATCCTTATATAGACATACATGTCACCAAACACTAATGCAAATAAATAAATTATTTTTTTTTAAAAAAAAGAAAACTAGGTGCTGGAGAAGCTGGCACGGTGGTTAAGAGCACTTGTTCTTGCTACAAGACCTAGGTTCCATTCCCAGAACCCACATGCTGGCTTACCACTTCCTTGGGCATAAGGCCTGCATGTGGTTCACAGACAGACATATAAGCAAAGCACTCAAACACACAAAATAAATCCAAAAGCATAAATAAATGAAAACTAGCCAGCATAATTTCTAGAAATTATTTCATTTTATGTATATGTGTGTTTCACCTGCATGTATGTGTGCATGTGTCCCACATGCATGCTTGGTGCCTGCAGAGGTCGGAGGAGGGTGTCCTGTCTCCTGGAACTGAATTTATGAGTGGTGATAAAGGTCTTGGAGAGAGCAGGGATACGAGGAACATACCTAAACATCATTAAGGCAATATACAGCAAGTCAACAGCCAACATCAAACTAAATGGAGAGAAACTCCCAGTGATCCCACTGAAATCAGGAACAAGACAAGGTTGTCCACTCTCTCCATATCTATTCAATACAGTTCTTGAGGTCCTAGCTAGAGCAATAAGACACCAAAGGGAGATCAAGTGGATACAAATTGGAAAAGAAGTCAAACTCTCACTGTTTGCTGATGATATGATATGTTTACATAAGTGATCCCAAAAATTTTACCAAGGAACTTCTACAACTCATAAACACCTTGAGCAATGTAGCAAGATACAAGATTAACTTAAAAAAAAAAAATCAGTAGCCCTCCTGTACACAGATGATAAAAGGCCTGGGGAAGAAATCAGAGAATCAACGCCCTTCACAATAGCCACAAATAGCATAAAATATCTTGGAGTAACTCTGACCAAACAAGTGGAAGACTTGTATGACAAGAACTTTAAATCTTTGAAAAAAGAAATTGAAGAAGACACCAGAGAGTGGAAAGACCTCCCTCCAGACTCTGCCCCCCACCCAGAAAGCCGTCCAAATGATGACCCCTCCCCAGAAATGTTCATGACCACTCCCACAGGGTATTTTAACTGCCCCTCCCTGTGTTTATCTGGACTTTCTTTCCTGTCTCCTCTCTGGGGGGCTGGAAAGCCACCCGGAGTGTATCAATTAAACCTGGGCTTTTTCTAATTCGGTTTGATTTGGTCTAATTTGGATTATTGCATCGGTGGAGAGGCTTATGGGGTATAGAAACTTTTCAATAAATTCAACCCCCAGGATCCATGTGGTGGAAGAAAACTGATCCCCACTGACCTTCATGGGCTTGATGTGGCATGTGTGTATACCCACACACATATACCTGTATACGCACAAATTTGTCAATAGAATTAAAAAAAGACTGCCTGCCTCTGCCTCCCGAGTGCTGGGATTAAAGGCATGCGCCGCCACCAACGCCCGGCAACAGTACACATTCTTAACTGCTGAATCATTTCTCCAGTTTTATATAGTGCCAGAGATCGAACCCAGAGGGCGCTCTCTCGCGCTCTCTCTCTCTCTCTCTCTCTCTCTCTCTCTCTCTCTCTCTCTCTCTCTCTCTCTCTCTCTCTCTCTGCGTCTCTACTCTTCTCCTCTTCTTCCCTCCTTTCCATAACCACTAAATAAACATCCAACCTCACTCTGCATGGGTGTGCATCTCCCTACCCTGGACCAGCCACTGCAAAGGGACCTGCAACTGTCCCTGTCTGAAACTGGCTGCTCTCAGGGCCTGCTGCCTGCTGCCACATGGCCTGCTACTACCGCTTGGGGACCTGCAGTGTTTCTGCTGCCTGCTGCCACCGGGATCCTGCAGCAATTTTAATAATCCATTTCAATTATCTAGATTCTGAGCATCAAACTCAAGTTGTCAGGCTTGGAGGCAAGTGCCTTAACCTACCTAAGTGTTTTCACCAGCCAACAAAGTATTATTAACTGCACTAGATCTCCATCCCTTACAGTCAACATCTTTTCATAATTTTGTGGCGCCTAAACAGTAATGCCTGCTTGGGACGCTGAGGTAGGGGGAATCACAAGCTCAGGACCTGCCTGGGCTACGGGGTGAGTACAAGGCCAACATGGACAACCTAGCAAGACTTTATCTCAGGAGAAACTTTTTTTTTTTTTTTTTTTTTTTTTTTTGGTTTTTTCGAGACAGGGTTTCTCTGTGGTTTTGGAGCCTGTCCTGGAACTAGTTCTTGTAGACCAGGCTGGTCTCGAACTCACAGAGATCCACCTGCCTCTGCCTCCCGAGTGCTGGGATTAAAGGCGTGCGCCACCACTGCCCGGCCTCAGGAGAAACTTTTAAAGGACTGAACTATAGCTCAATGGTAGGTCACTAACCTAGCATGTGCCTAGGTTCAGTTCACAGTTGTGTATGTGTGTGGTGGAACTTTGCATGGTAGCAACATCCTAGGCAGTGAGGTTTTTTATTTATTTATTTTGTATTTTTAAAACTACTATTTAAATTAGAGCATGCAAAATGACTGTCAAACCTCTAACAATAGCCCCCTCAGTGCTGGGATTAAGTGTGGGCACTATTGTCAGGTTGACTGTCTATAAGCTGTTTTATTTCCAAGACAGGGTTTCTCTGTGTAGCTCCTACTCTCCTGGAACTTGATCTATAGACCAGGCTGGCCTCAAACTCAGAGATCCACCTCCCTCTGCCTCCCAAAAGCTCTGATTAAAGGCACACATTACCATGCCTTGCTTGTTTTATTGGTATGTGTATGCTTGTATGTATGTCTGTATACCACATGCATGTAGTGCTTATAGAAGCCAGGAGGAGGTATTGGATCCCCTAGAGCCGAAGTTGTGAGCCTCCACGTGGGTGGTGAAAAGAAAACACCAGTCCTTTGGAGTAGCCTATACTCTTTAATCGCTGAGCCACCTCTTCAGCTGTACTTAATTCTTTATTGTAGCACTTAGTCAAGATCTCAACTGTAGGGCTGGAGAGATGGCTCAGCAGTTAAGAGCATTGCTTGCTCTTCCAAAGGTCCTGAGTTCAATTCCTAGCAACCACATGGTGGCTCACAACCATCTGTAATGAGATCTGGTGCCCTCTTCTGGCCTACAGACATACACACAGACAGAATATTGTATACATAATAAATAAATATTTAAAAAGTTTTTTTTTTTGTTTTTTTTTTTGTTTTGTTTTTTATTTTTTCGAGACAGGGTTTCTCTGTAGCTTTTGGAGCCTGTCCTGGAACTCCCTTTGTAGACCAGGCTGGCCTCGAACTCACAGAGATCCGCCTGCCTCTGCCTCCCAAGTGCTGGGATTAAAGGCGTGCGCCACCACCGCCCGGCAAAAAAAAAGTTTTAAAAGATCTCAACTGTACCCAAGTAGAGAGGGGACTGACTGCAGCTTCACTTCACAATCTCCACTGTTGATGACAAACCCAGGTATCATTTTCTCCAGAACTTTTTTTTTTGTTGTTGTCTTGGTTTTTGAGACAGGGTTTCTCTGTGTAGCCCTGGCTGTCATGGAACTAGTTCTGTAAACCAGGCTGGCCTCAAACTCATCTCCTTCTGCCTTCTGAGTGCTGGGATTAAAGGCATGTACCAGGCGCCTGCTTCCCGCTCCTATAAAGGCTGACGCCGCGCGGCGTTGCTGGAGTGGCCTTGTCCTCCTAGTACCTCCTCTGTGCCAGGCGACCAGCAGCCTCGGGCCCGCGGTCTTGAGACCGAGCACCATGCCTTCGATAAAGTTGCAGAGTTCTGATGGAGAGATATTTGAAGTTGATGTAGAAATTGCTAGTCTGTGACTATCAAGACCATGCTGGAAGATTTGGGAATGGATGATGAGGGAGATGATGATCCTGTTCCTTTACCAAATGTTAATGCAGCAATTCTAAAAAAGGTCATTCAGTGGTGCACCCATCACAAGGATGACCCTCCTCCTCCTGAGGATGATGAGAACAAAGAAAAGCAGACAGATGAAATTCCTGTTTGGGACCAAGAATTCCTGAAAGTTGACCAAGGAACACTTTTCGAACTTATTCTGGCTGCAAACTACTTAGACATCAAAGGTTTGCTTGATGTCACATGCAAGACTGTGGCCAATATGATTAAGGGGAAAACTGAGGAGATTCGTAAAACCTTCAATATCAAAAATGACTTTACTGAAGAGGAAGAGGCCCAGGTACGCAAAGAGAACCAGTGGTGTGAAGAGAAGTGAAGTGCTGTGCCTGACACTGTAACACTAGAAGGGTTGTTCCAAATGCTAGTTGCACTGCTCTGTTTATAATTGTTAATATTAGAACAGTGGACAAACGCAGTCTCGTCCTCACTGCATGTGTAGTTCCAGTACAGATCTGACCTATGGCTGAGTTTCTTCTATGAGCAAAAGTTCTTTTGTTTTAGTTTTTTTCAGTATTCTGAATAAAACTGAACTTTTGGGTTCTCTGTGGAAAGTGGCATTTTGGGCTTTCCCTCTTTCTGTAAAGTGATTTCTGCCTAGTTCATTGTTCAGTTAACTTTAGTGAGTCTTTGAAAGTTGGCATTGTAAATAAAACAACGTATGAGAAGTATTCTGAAATAGAATTAACAAAACATGATCTTTGTTCATGAGTTGGAAAAAAAAAAATAAGGCATGTACCACTACTGCCCTACCCTCTAGGGATTTTTTGGACTAATTGGACTCAACTATCCAGCTAGAATTAGGTGTGGTCATTGGTCCCTTTAACAAGCACTTCAGACTGTTCTAGAACATACTGTTAAATAGTATCTATTATGCTTCTCCATTAAAATTAAATTCCTTGGCCGGGCGGTGGTGGCGCACACCTTTAATCCCAGCACTCAGGAGGCAGAGGCGGGCGGATCTCTGTGAGTTCGAGGCCAGCCTGGTCTACAGAGCTAGTGCCAGGACAGGCTCCAAAGCTACAGAGAAACCCTGTCTCGAAAAACAAAAACAAACAAACAAAAAATTAAATTCCTTGAAGTGTCAGAAGCATGTTTAATAATCCCTCTACCAATGAGTGATGAACCCAAACTTTATTTTAAAACAAAATTTTGTTGTTGTTGAAGTGTGTGTGTGTGGGTCTCACTATATCATACAGGCTGGCCTTGAACTTGAGTCCTGTTTCAGTCTCCCTAAGTGCTGGGATTACAGGTGTATACCAGCAAGTCTGACTCTAACATAAGTACTTCATTAAGGAATGATGTTCTAGTTCTGCAGGTTTCAGAAAGCACTCTTCACAATAGATTACTAAAGAACATAAAGCTTGGCTTAATACTAAATTTCAAAGTATATGAGTAAAACTAGATATATTTACATAAAATTTGTAACATTTATTTAAGCAAAAAAATCCCAATTTGTACATACATTAATAGTTAAGTACTGTTCCATTTGAATATACAGCATGATTCATGTGTAGAATACTCTTGCTCACCAGGCCATAACCAGAATACCTTTAGCCCAAACAATCCAGGATTGTTGTCTGAGATACACACATTCAACTTCCTGATGGGTTTCTGTTCCTTGAAGAGTTAAACACATAGGAGTTCAAAGAAAAGACAGCTTTTCATATGCACAAGTTTAGAATTTGACAGAGGAATCCTGCAGAATCAAAGATTTTATTTTGTCATTAATCACTTATTTTAAACTTTGCAAACAAGGTTTTTCTATATAGCCCAAGATGGCCTGGACTCACTTAGCAGCTCAAGCTGGCCTCCAATTCAAGACCCTTCTGCTTTGTCTCCTCAGTGTGGACATTAAAAGTTGGTGATTAATTTTGTTATACTTCTCTATTTAATGTGGGCATGAGTGTGTACATAATACATACATGGGGTCAGAGGACAACTTGTGGGAGTCAGTTGGCTCCTTCGACCACAGGGAACGGAGCTCAGCCTTGGCAGCAAGCAGCAAGTGCCTTTACTCATTAAGCCATCTCACTGGCCCACACAAGTCGGTGACTGAAAAAAGATGTTTCTGCAGACTATCTGAGAAATCTTGACATAACATTCTTTAAGAGGAAAAAATGTTCCCAAAGATTTCCTTTTATGAAAAGTGTCTCAACTTTCATTACTTAAAAAACTTCTTGCTTCAAAGTTGATTAAAATAAGATTAAAAGAGTCCAGTGTAATGGTGCACACCTTTAATCTCAGTATTTGGAAGGCAGAGGCAGGTGGATCTCTGTGACAAATCCAGGTCAGCCTGCTGCTCTACAGAGCCAGGGCAACATATCAAGACTTTTGACTAAAAAAAAAAAAAAAAAACAAAGGCAGAGCTAGGCAGATCTCTGTGAGTTCAAAGCCAGCCTGGTCTCCAAAATGAGTTCCAGGAGAGAAACCCTATCTAAAAAGCAAACAACCCTCCCCTGCCAAAAAAAAAAAAAACCCAACAACAAACAAAATCCTTAAAAGAACTCAAAGATTTCCATAAAGTAAGCTCAAAATCAAGTCTTTACCATTAATGAAATAGATTTATGATCTGCCACAAAATAATTTTGATAAATCTTGAAAAAAATATGTATAACTGGTTTTTCACGACAGAGTTTCTCTGTGTAGGCTGGCTGTCCTGGAACTCACTCTGCAGACCAGGCTAAGCTCAAACTCAGGGATCTGTCTCCAAGCGCTGGGATTAAAGTCATGCACTACCACACCCAACTACCAATTATATGTGTGTGTGTGTTGTTTTTTGTTTTGTTTTTTTTTAAAGATTTATTTAATTATGTATACAGCATTCTGCTTGCATGTGTCCCTGCAGACCAGAAGAGGACACCAGATCTCATTACAGATGGCTGTGAGCCACCATGTGGTTGCTGGGAATTGAACTCAGGACTTCTGGAAGAACAGTCAGTGCTCTTAACCTCTGAGCCATCTCTCCAGCCCCCTGTTTTTTGTTTTTTTGAGACAGGGTTTCTCTGAAGCTTTTCGAGCCTGTCCTGGAACAATTATATTTTTTTGGGTTGGGATCTTATTATGTTACCCAGGCTCATCTTAAACTCATATCTCACTTAAGTCCTCAAATTTAAGTACTCAAATGACCTTCTTGCCTCAGCCTCCCTGGCATCTGAGAATATAGGGGAAGACAGTATAGACCTCACAATCTTCTTGCCCTAGCACTTGCATGTTAGGTTACAGCATATGTTAGCACACTGCCTGGCATGTTCTTACCACAGGTCTGACTGTCAGCTAGGTTGTGCTGTCCTAGAGAGCCATCTCCTCAGCACAGTAGTACATTTTCTTTTGGGGGGGTGTCTCAAGACAGGGTTTCTCAAAGCTTTGGAGCCTGTAGACCAGGCTGGCCTCTAGTTCAGAGATTGGCCTATTTCTGCCTCCTGAGTGCTAGGATTAAAGGCATGAGCCACCACCACTGGCTATGAATTGAGTTTTGCATACTTTATTTTTTTAAAAAGTAGGGCAGTGGAAAGACAGAAAATGTTGTTTTTAAAGGTTATTGTCATCATAGTCTCTTGGAAACAAATGCATGTACCACAAAGTATGCCACATCATGCAAAGTCAGTCCATGAAATTCTAAGTAACGCAAGCCATGACACACACCTAAAACCCAACTGCAAAATTCTCTGACATACTCTATTCCTATCACTAGTGGGTTTACACATCACTAAAATGGAAATTTCTGAATTAACACTGAAAATTAAAACCGCGTTAACACACACTAGATGACAACTGAATATCCAATATCCAAGAGACAGTCATGTGAAATGGTCACAAGGGATTTAAGGAAAGCAAGTTTGCAAACCTCTCCGGAAGCAGTCTCAACAGTTTTGAAGCCCAAACATACAAACTCTTCACATAAATATGCAGATAAAGCCAGAAGAGCCCTTATTAGCTGACAGTAGGGCACTGCCTTAACCTGTCTTCAACTTATTTACACTGTTTAAATCACAACTAACCAACTAATAAAAGTATGCCATCGGAGAGGAGATAGGTTGCAGGTTATCATGTACAAAATGGTTTGTTCTGTTACCTCTTCTCCCCTTTGCTCTGAGTACTGTTACACACTGTTCTGGGCAGAGGATGTATTTTAAAACGTCAAACCTGGCTTAGTACACTCCTATAATCCCAGCACTCAGAGGGCTGGGGCCAGCCTGGAAATATATATATCCAGACTCTATCTCAAAAAGGCAAAAATAAGGCCTGGAGAGATGGCTCAGCAGTTAAGAGCACAGACTGCTCTTCCAGAGAAGCCAGGTTAAATTCCCAGAAGGCAGCTCACAGCTGTCTGTAACTCCAGTTCCAGAGGATCTGACACCGTCACACAGACATACATGCGGGGAAAACACCAACGCACATAAAATCATTTTTTAAAAAGAGGCAAAAATAGCTGGGGGTGGTGGTTCATGCCTGTAATCTCAACACTTAGCATGGGGAGGCGGCATTCAAAGTCATCCTTAGATACACAGTGTGTTTGAGACCAGCTTGGGGTATGTAAGATCCTGTTTCAAATAAAAAAATTAAGCAAAACCAAAAACTAAGCCAAACTTACTGTTCACTAAGTCACTCCAATTTTGTATATTTAATGTGTTCAGTAACATATACCAAAGGTGGGGGGAAGTATGGTTGAAGAGCATCAAAGACAGACCAGTGTTATCTCAACAGTCATGCTGAAGTGATTAACAGTCAGGAAGGTGGTAAGGTGGTGTGTTTGGGGCTCACAGGCAGGATGGTTCTAAACTAGTTCTGGTTACATAAAACAGAACAAAGAAAAAAAAAACAAGTAAAAAATATAAAAATTGAATAGGAAGACAACAGCCCAGCATAAAAGGACTCATTTGTAAGAGAAACATCATTAACTGGATTTTTTTAAAATATTTATTTATTATGTATACAATATTCTGTCTGTGTGTGTATGTCTGTAGGCCAGAATAGGGCACCAGACCTCATTACAGATGGTTGTGAGCCACCATGTGGTTGCCGGGAATTGAACTCAGGACCTTTGGAAGAGCAGGCAATGCTCTTAACCACTGAGCCATCTCTCCAGCCCCATTAACTGGATTTTTATGATTGATGCAGTTTTTGTTTTGACACAAGGTCTCCCTGCATAGCCCTGGCTCTCCTAGAACTATGTAGATGAGACTAACCCTAAACTCACAGAAATCTACTTGCCTCTGTCTCCCAAGTACTGGATTAAAGCCGTGAGCCACCAATCATAGCTGGTTGTTGGTTTTAAACATGGACCTTTGATTCTTTAGAAACAAAGAATAGAGAACTCCCAAGGCAGTTTTCATCCTGAGTGGGTGAACTCGCCTGCCGGGCTAACAAGCAGCAACAGCAATGATCAACTCCTGAACCTGTGGGTCTGATAGGACTCTTTAAACCTTTTAAATCAGCTACAATCAGCCGGGCGGTGGTGGTGCATGCCTTTAATCCCAGCACTTGGGGGGCAGAGGCAGGCGGATCTCTGTGAGTTTGAGACCAGCCTGGTCTACAAGAGCTAGTTCCAGGACAGGCTCCAAAACCACAGAGAAACCTTGTCTCGAAAAACCAAAAAAAAAAACAAAACAAAAAAAAAAAACAAAAAAAACCCAGCTACAATCAGTAGTCACTGTGTCCACCCCATTACTTCTTGATTTATGGTTTTTAGTTTTCTGATAGTAGGAATTTAACTCAGAGCCACTCACTCTAGTACTGAGCTGAGTTACACTCTCAACCCAGGAGAAAAAGTCAGAGTATAAAGACCATAGCAAAACTGACTTGATGCACAAACACCAGATGCTTTGATCTGCTATACTTTGCTTTATTCGATTACAATCTTACAAAGTCTTATTTCATTTCCTTGCTGGGCGGGATGCTGGGGACTGGACCTGGGACCTTGTGCATGTATTTCCTTCAGCTGACCCAAGTGTTGCTACTCAATGGCTTGTGTCTGAGTACACTGATGGTTCAACAAGGTCATTCAGCTTAGTCTAAGCTGCTTGAAAGCACACCCCTAAGCCAATGACTTTGGAAGTACCAAGTATTTCATTATGGTCTCCAATTATGAAGGAGAGGCCTGTTAGAGACTGGCTGGACAACCATACATGTATTTACTATATTTTGGCTATACTCAGGATTTAGCTATATTCAGCGATTTTCAATTAGAATTGAAAATTCTGTCTTAATGTCAGCTTTCGGAACCATCCCAGAGCCAGACACAGTAGCACGTGCCTGGAATCTTAGCACTTACTCAGAACTGTCAGCTGAGTGGGATCAAAGTGGACCACAGCCCTGTGTCTATACTTAGTGAGACGCTATCTCAAAAACAAAAACACACCACTCCCCAACAACCAAAAATCAAAAGCACAGAGGTGCTAACATCTTGATATATTTGGGATGTGAACAGTTTTTGTTTAGGTCTGGAATGAAGTCTTGACTGACCTGTGAAATATAAATTGAAATGTACTTGAGTCTTCATGTATCAGGTTACTGTGAAAAATTCTGTAGTTTTGGCTATTCTTGTTCTGCTTCTTGAGACAGGGTTTTGAATTTGCTATGCAGCTGGTGATATTGGGATTACAGGCATATGCCACCACAGCTGACCTCTTATTCTAAAGATTAGTAAAGCAGACAGTTTAGTATTGGTCTATAGGAACATGCACTCTTGTCCTGACATCTGAAGGCAAAGTTCTCAAATAGGCTCTCCCCAAGCATACTAGGTAGACCTGGCTGGTCAATAGCACCAACTTGTGATTTACTGCAGAATATCCTGCTGTCAAAATTTTAATTTTAGACATTAAAATTGGGGGTAAAATGTTAACAAAAAGCAAAACTCCTTTGACAGAATTTTTCTCTAAAATATGATTAACTATGAAAAATGCATCTTTTTGTGATGGAGGCTGTTGAGACAAGCATCACTATGTAGCCCAGGCTAGCCTCAAACTTTCAACAATCCTCTCTCTCCAGTGGCAACCATAGGTTTGAGCAACCATTTCAGGCAAAAATGTATGTTATGGCTCTAAAAATCCCTGGAACCAATGAAGTAAGAATTAAACCATTGTTTTATATGGCTTTTTGATAATTCTGTGTATTTGTTTTCTTTTAGTTTGATTCAGTATTCATTCCTACAAATGAAGCCCTAAACATTCAAGTCTGAAGTGTGACAGCAGTATAAACGTGAGTCAGACATGTTAAAAGCAGACTAATGCGTCAATCAGCTTGTCGGTTTGTTTGTTTGTTTTATAGACAGGGACTCTCATGTAGCCCAGGCTGGCTTAGAACTCACAATCCTCTCACCTTCATATTCTACATTACAAGCCCCCATGCCCAGCTTAAACTAGCTCCCCTCTACACTGAAATATTTGTGAGTTATTTAAAAATATCATTTTAAAGTTCTATTGAAAGCATTTTAGATGGGTAGGAATAAAATGTGGTCAGAAGAACTTTCAGGTTCAGCCCGTTCGCAGAACGAGCTGTTGCTGTACTTGTTTGGGATGGGCCTCGCTATCATGCCACCTGCTCTGTGATGCTTTAGATTACGGGCAAGTGCTGCCAAGCTTCCTTAAAATTAAAAATTTGCTCTGTTTTGTGAGAAACAGTTTCTCTCTATGGCCCAGGTGGGCTTGCTACTCTGTAGCCTAAGTTCATCTCTAACTTTTAGTTCTTTCTGTCTCACCCTGGTGATTACTGGATTATAGGTCTCCACTATTCCCATCTTAAAATGGAAATTAAGTTTGTTGGTAACTTGACATATCCCAGGTTTGTAGGACAATAACTGAGTCTTCATTATATCAACCACCTTAAAGGACAGGCAACTGTCTAAATGATGTCCATCAAAAACTTTCCTTTTACCTTTTACCCACTCGGCAGCACGTGTAACCATTTAGCAGCCTCTTCTTCTCCTGCACATTTGAAGTGAGATGTGGACATCTTTTTCTAACATGAACACATAATGAAGATACACTAACTGTCTCTCTGACACAGATTGGCCTCAAACTCATGGCATCCTCCCCCTATCTCAGTCTCCTGAGTGAGTACAGGTATGAGCCATTTATGCTAACAGATAACCATATTTTATCAGAAGAGAGAAAATTAACATTTCTGTATGTAGTGCTGGGTATTGAATCCACACATGCTAAGAACACACTCTACCACTGAGCCACACCCCAACTCAAGGTTAAATTTTTATAGCAATTTTTCTGTTGTCAATTGTATTTTTTAAAATATTTATTTATTTATTTATTATGTATACAATATTCTGTCTGTGTGTATGCCTGCAGGCCAGAAGAGGGCACCAAACCTCATTACAGATGGTTGTGAGCCACCATGTGGTTGCTGGGGATTGAACTCAGGACCTTTGGAAGAGCAGGCAATGCTCTTAACTTCTGAGCTATCTCTCCAGCCCCTGTCAATTGTATTTTAACTAAGCAAGTTAACTCTGTAAATAGTCTACTCCACTGAATAAAAATGACTTTGGAAAAGAAGGGGTAAAACAGGCAGCTTAACCAGCGACATTTAAAAAACCGCACTCTTACAGCATGACAGCCAGTGTCTCCGAGAGGCTTTGACATGCTACGCTGTGACGCTACACTGTGTAACTGGGCGAGTAGTTCTAGAGTAGCCTGCAGAAAGAGTCCACGCTCCCAGCCTTCAGCTTGGAGAACAGCTCCTGCTCCCGGCCTTGGGAGAGGGGCTCAAGGAAAACCTGTCCATTCTCAGAGCTGAAAAAGCAATGTCTAATTCCTCTTCAACACAGTTCTTCTTCCACAGCTTCTCTTTCGTTTTCCTTTAACTGCCATCCAGGCTCCAAACAGCAGAGCTTTCCAGAGAGCTTTCCACTCATACAAACAAGTGCATCTTGTGGAAGACACACAGAGAATGAAGGCATTTTTACAGAAGCGTAATAAATCTTACAATCGAACAGTGCTGATGTTGCGTCAGCAGCCCTGCTCACACTGCAAATTACCTGGAAGGGCTCGAGAGAAGTCTGGCCTAAGGGTTCGTGCAATTTATCATAAGACTGTAGAATCTCAAGCACAGGTTAAGTTCAAACATGAAAGATTTCCTAAAAGACAATAATGAAGGAAGACCTTTCTCCTCCTAAGTTAAAAATCACAGAACAAATCAGACTGTACATTACCAAGCCCAGATGGATCACAGGACTCTTATCACAGACACCCCACACCAGAGAGCACACCATTCCAATGAACCACCACAAAAATGATTTCCACTGTTCATTTCTAACTATCTATGGCTATCAATTTAGTCGGGCCTGAGGCTGCTTTTTACAGGGAGGGGGCCTCCCATGGCGCACAATGTGCTTTTCTAAACTGTCCAGAATGGCTACAGCAATCTGCTGGACGTAGGGGTCTGTCTGCTCATGCTCTTTGATGTTGTACAAATGCTGCAGTCCTCCTTCTTCAATCAGCATGCTGCAATACCTTGAAGCTGAAAGAAAACATGACATTTCTCTTAAAATATTTTTGTTTTTAAGTTATCCCATAAACCAAACAAGTTCTCCAGAGCTTAAAACAAAATACATCAAAAGCCAGGCATGGTGGTACATGAAGTATATCTACATACTCTGTCAAAAAAAAAAAAAAGAGAGAGGGTGGATCTCCGTGAGTTTGAGGCCAGCCTGGTCTACAGGAGCTAATTCCAGGACAAGCGTCCACCTCTATTAATCTCTTTATTTCTTTGAATTCAGGAATCTTAAAAAAAAAAATTATTCTTATTTTATGTGTATGGGTATTTTGTCTACTTCTCTACATGTATATCTGTGTATCCCTTTTATGCCAGGACCCAGCAAAAGGCAGAAAAAGGTATCAAATTCCCTGGAACTGGCGTTACAGATGGGAATCACTATGTGGATGCGAGAATCCCAAACTCAGATCCTCCGGAAGAACAGCTGGTGCTCTCAACTGTTGAGCCATCTCTTTAGCCCAGCCTTTTGTTTTGTTGAAACAGGTTTCTCTGTGTAGGCCTGGCTGTCCTTGAACTTGCTCTGTTGACCGTGCAGGCTTTGAACTCAGAGATCCACCGGCCTCTGCCTCAGGAGTGCTAGGATTAAAGGCGTGTGCCACCATGCCTGGCTACCCAACTATTTTTTTAAATGTGCCCATTTCTTTCTCTCTTTCTCTTTCTGATTTGTTTTTCTTGTGAGACATGGTCTTGTCATGCAGATCAGACTGGCTCTAAACTTTTTTTTTTTTTTTTTGGTTTTTCGAGACAGGGTTTCTCTATCTTTGGAGCCTGTCCTGGCACTAGCTCTGTAAACCAGGCTGGTCTCGAACTCCCAGAGATCCGCCTGCCTCTGCCTCCCGAGTGCTGGGATTAAAGGCGTGCGCCACCACCGCCCGGCCTCTAAACTTTTTTTGACCCTGTCTCAACTTCCTTAGTGGTGGAACATAATTGTGCCACCAAGCACACCTGCCAAACACTTTGGAAGGATTCACTTAATTCGTAACACGACCTAAATCTCTTACTCTATATTTTAAGTGTCTTGGGCCTGGGAAAATGGTTCAGTGGGTACGAGGGTTTGCTGTCCAAGCACGAGAGCCTGAGTTCTAATTCTAGAACCCACATAAAAAGTCAGGTATGGCCATGTGTGCATGTAATTCCAGCTTTATGGGATGAGAAAGGCCAGTTCCATTAAATCCCTGGCCAGCCAACCTACCCAAAACAGCAAACTTCTGGTTCAGTGAGAATAAGGCAGAAGGCAAGAGAGAAAGACACCTACACCCTCCTCTGGCCTTTGAATGTCTATGTATGGGTGCATGTACCCACAAAATCATGTGTATATCTCTCTCACACACAGAGAGAAACACACACGTGCACACACACACACACACTTGTAAGTAAATGTACTTAAAAATCAGTGCAGCCAGGAGTCATGGAGCACCCCTTTAATCCCAGTACTTGGGAGGCAAACAGATGGATCTCTGTCAGTTCAAGTACAGCCTGGTCTATATAGTAAGACCTATTTCAAACAAAACAGAAAACAGTGGTATATACGCTTTAAAAATTGCTTTTGAGCTGGGTGTGGTGGCACCTTTAACCCCAGCACTCAGGCAGAGGCAGGCAGATCTACATGAGTTCAAGGCCAGTCTGGGGTACAGAAAGAGTTCCAGAACTGGTTCTGTAGCTACTGCAAAACCTTGTCTTGACACCCGCCCCCCCCCCCCAAAAAAAACCCAAACCAAACCAACATCTTTTTTTAAAAAAAGAAAAACAAAGAAAACCCTTTGTCTTTCTGGGCTGAAGGAGTGTGTGTGTGCGCATACAGGCATACACATACGTCTTGTCCAGCCATGTTCTAGGCATGATGGTACATATTCATCTCACCACTCAGAAAGTTGAGGCACGAGAACTGCTGAGAGTTTATGGCCAGCCTGAGCTATATAGTCAGCTCTGTCCCAGCTTGTCAGGACTACATAGGAAAGACTCAACAACTCTTCTCCCCTCAAAATGACTTTCTTTCTGGAAAGGAGCATTTCACCTGAACCATAGTTCTAATTTTGGTACATACGGTTCTTGCTGCAAACATGTTGCATGGCCCAAACTGCCCACAGCTGGACTCCCGGTGTTGTAAAACAGCCAAGCAGTGGGAAAAATGGATTAAAGGACCTAAAGGTTCAAAACAAAAGAATCAAAGTCACATTTTATACAAGCATCATTTTCTAAGCAGTGATTCTTACGTCGTTAAGAAAAGGCATGCTATTTCTAGACTGATACAAAGGGTCAAAACACATCTTCTCTTTGTCACGGTTACTTCAGAAAGGATTGCACTGAGACACAGTGGCACACAAAAGGTATTTAATACACTGTATAAAGGGAGGTGGTGAGGATTTTTCAAAAGTTTTTGTTTTGTTTTCCTTTTTGGTCTTCCCCCTTAGATATCTGAAAAAGTACACTTTACACTTTAAAATTAGAAGAAGACAGGTGTGGTAGCTCACAGTTTTAATCGGGAGGCAGAGGCAGATGGAGTTCTGTGAGTTTGAGGTCAGACTGGTTTACAGACTGAGTTCCAGGACAGCCAGAGTGAGGAAGAAAGATGCATCTTTCTTTCTTTCTTCTTTCTTCTTTCTTTCTTTCTTTCTTTCTTTCTTTCTTTCTTTCTTTCTTTCTTTCTTTCTTGTTTTTTGCTTTTTTTTTTTTTGTTTTTTTTTTTTTGTTTTTTCGAGACAGGGTTTCTCTGTGGTTTTGGAGCCTGTCCTGGAACTAGCTCTTGTAGACCAGGCTGGTCTCGAACTCTGCTTTTTTTTTTCAGGACATAATTTTATTAACAGATCTAAGCTACAATTTTTTTGAACTATTGGTTGGCAACATTATACCGCTTTTTTTTTAATTTTTTTATTAAAGATTTCTGCCTTCTCCCCGCCACCGCCTCCCATTTCCCTCCTCCTCCCCCATCAAGTCCCCCTCCCTCATCATCCCTAAGAGTAATCCGGGTTCCCTGCCCTGTGGGAAGTCCAAGGACCACCCACCTCCATCCAGGTCTAGTAAGGTGACCATCCAAACTGCCTAGGCTCCCACAAAGCCAGTACGTGCAGTAGGATCAAAAACCCATTGCCATTGTTCTTGAGTTCTCAGTAGTCCTCATTGTCCATTATGTTCAGCAAGTCCGGTTTTATCCCATGCTTTTTCAGACCCAGGCCAGCTGACCTTGGTGAGTTCCCGATAGAACATCCCCATTGTCTCAGTGTGTGGGTGCACCCCTCGCGGTCCTGAGTTCCTTGCTTGTGCTCTGTCTCCTGCTCTTGATTTGGACCTGTTTTTTGCTTTTTTGAGACAGGGTTTCTCTGTAGCTATGGAGCCTGTCATGGAACTAGCTCTTGTAGACCAGGTTGGCCTCGAACTCACAAAGATCTGCCTGTCTCTGCCTCCCGAGTGCTGGGATTAAAGGCGTGCGCCACCACTGCCCAGCTAAGATGCATCTTTAAAAAAACAAAAACAGATGAGGGTATGGTGGGGGGAGAAGAAGTAAAGGCGTGCATATTAATAAAGGGAGTCATTCACCAAGGAGCTGGAACAACTATACACACAGATGCACCAAAGGCATCTGGGGCTGCTAGCTTCAGAAAAAAACAGCCTGGGCCACATAAGAGCCTTAAAAGAATAATCCAATGGTGTACCCTCACAGTCCTAGAAAAACAGCACACCCCAACACAGTGCATGATATGAAACAATAAACAGCACACCCCAACACAGTGCATGATATGTAACAATAAACAGCACACCCCAACACAGTGCGTGATATGAAACAATAAACAGGGATGAAAGCCGTAAACATGGAGACTAAAAACAATGCACAGAATCAATCAAGTAAGGAGTTGCTTCTTAGAAAAAATAAAATTGGCAGTTCACTTAGGCAAACTAACCAAAAGAAAGAGATGGCCCACACTAATACAATTAGAGATTTTAAAGATGTTATAACAGAATACAATGAAGTCCTGAGGATTATTAGAGAATATTTGAAAAAGTATATTACAGAAAATTGGAAAAATGGATAAAATTCTAAATGATCTACTAAAATTAAGCCAAGAGGACATACACAACTTAAAACAGATTAATAACAAGCAAAAAGGTTGAAAGAGGATGGAGGGAAGCAGGAATGGTGGTGAACCTCTAGTCCCAACACTCGAGTGGCAGACAGATCACAAGGAGCTAACGGTCTAAACAGTGAGTTCTGGGCCAGCCAGGGCTATGTAGTGAAACCTGCCTAAAAAATAAATAAAATAAAATAACCCAACTGCCAAAACAAATAAAAAAATCCAAAAGTAAATTAAATTCTTACAGAGCAAATTTAAGAATATGTTTAGAAGATTGTATATCATGACCAAGCTGGCTTCATTCCAGGGATTCAGGATAGCTCAACATATGCACATCAATAAACAGCACATAAACAGACATGAGAACAAAAATATTGATCATCTCAAAGTTCAGCTCTCATGATAAAAGTCTGAGCACAGCCGGGCGGTGGTGGCGCACGCCTTTAATCCCAGCACTCGGGAGGCAGAGGCAAGTGGATCTCTGTGAGTTCGAGACCAGCCTGGTCTACAAGAGCTAGTTCCAGGACAGGCTCCAAAACCACAGAGAAACCCTGTCTCGAAAAACCAAAAAAAAAAAAAAAAAAGTCTGAGCACATCAGCCTGATACAACAGACCCATGCAGGCTCCCACTATACACCAAATGGCAAAAAGGTATTTCCAGGACTGAGACAAGGGTGTCCACGTCCTCCACTGTTACTTAATTTAGGACTCAAGTTTCTAGAGAAATAAGACAAAAGAATATAATAAATGAGGCATAAATGGGAAAGGAGGGTGTCAAATTATTACTATTTGCAGATAATTATTACTTCTTTTAAATATTTTCAGCAAAGTAGCAGCATACAAAACCAATATCCCTATAGTGGTATATTACTTGTGTTTTAATAAATAAGGATGGCCTGAAGATCAGTGCAAAGCAGCCACACTAGTCAGCCATACAGGCCAGGGAGTGGTGGCACACACCTTTAATCCCAGCACTAGAGAGGAATATAAAACAGGAGGAGACAGGTCCCACACTCAGTCTGATTCTGAGGATTCGTGGAGGCAGGATCTCCTTTCAGTCTGAGGATTTCATAGAGGTGAAAGTTCTCTAGTGGTTTGGCTGCTTTGATTTTCTGATCTTCAGGTTGAACCCCAATATCTGTCTCTGGGTTTGCATTATTCGTGCTATACACCGCCAAATCAGTAGCCTTTCTATATAGCAGTATCAATTTACTGAGAAATAATTCAAGGAAGAAAATTCCATGCAGAATAACTTCATAAAAAATAACATATCCACAAAGCTACAGAGAAACCCTGTCTTGAAAAACCAAAAAAAAAAAAAAAAAATTATCCAGAAATAAACCTAGCCAGGGAACTAAAATCTTCTAGAATGAAGACCTGAAGACACCAAGAAGGAAACTGGAGGACACACTGAAAGCCTCCAAGCTCACGGCTGGTGTAATTAATGGTGTGAAAATGGTCATGTGACTGAAGGCGACCTGCAGATTCAACACTACCTCTATGAAAATCCAATGACATTCTTCACAGAACTAGAAAAGCCACCCTAAAGTTCTTATTAAAACGCACAAGCAGGGCTGTGACATGGCCTCTGGGGTAAACACTTGCAGTGCAGGTCGGCTGAGAAAGTGAGCTCCAGGCCTTGGACAGAAAACCACTGACTAGCAAAGGTTCTCCTGTCTAATGCACATCATGGCATGTTGGCAAGAGCACCCCCCACACAAATAATAATCTACTTCTAAAAAGAAACAGAAAAGATCCTGAATGTGTCAAAACAATCTAAGCAGAAAAGAACACTGCTGGAGACGGCAGACCTCGAACTATACCACAGAGCCGTAACAAAACAGCACGCACCAGGACAAAACCAGACATGTAGGCTGGTGCAATAAAAAAGGGGAACTCAAATATGCCTCCAAAACTACAGCCACCACCTTTGACAGCGGAGAGATGGCTGAGCAGTTAAGAGCACTGGCTGCCCTTCCAGAGAATCAGAAGGACTACGTATGGAAAGCAAGAGGTCAGAGACAGGGAGGAAGGGAAGGCAGTGTAGGTAAGAGCAAAATTACAAATAAAACACATGACTTTTCCAAAAAAATTAAAGTAACATACATTTAAAAATCTTTCTTTCTGGGCTAGTGAGATGGCTTAGCAAGTAAAGGCACTTACTACCAAGTCTAACAACCTAGGTTCAATGCGCTGACCCCCATGTTGGAAGGAGAGAACCAACTCAAAGTTGTCCTCTGGCCTCCACATGCATACAATAGTATACACAAGCATCCCTGCTCCTCACACAAAATAAATAATCATAAGAAAAAGATTTAAATATTTTTTCCTTATTTTTTTTTTTTTTTTTTTTTGGTTTTTCGAGACAGGGTTTCTCTGTGGCACTGGAGCCTGTCCTGGAACTAGCTCTTGTAGACCAGGCTGGTCTCGAACTCACAGAGATCCGCCTGCCTCTGCCTCCCGAGTGCTGGGATTAAAGGCGTGCGCCACCACCGCCCGGCTTTTCCTTATTTTTTTAAAGACAGTCTCACCCTTTAACCAATGCTAAACACTTTGAATTTCCTGTGATCTTACCTTAGCCTCCCTGATGCTACAGTTACAGGCACAAGTCCTCACATGCATCACCTGCCCGACTTAACTCCTTTTTTTCTTTCTTTGTCTTTTTCTTGGGGGAGGGGTTCAAGACAGAGTTTCTCTGTGTAGCACTAGCTGTCCTGGAACTCACTCTGTAGACCAGGCTGGCGTTGAGCTCACAGAGATCCACGCCTTTGCCTCCTAAGAGCTGGTATTAAAGACACGTGCAACTACCACTCCCCAGCTGTTGTTAGTTTAAAGATTTTGACTGGAGTGACGTAAAAGAACAATCTTGGGTGCTTTGGTCCTGCTTTTTACTTTCTTTAAAGGCTTCTGAAATACTAGCACATACCATCTTCTTTAGAGACACTGAGAAATTTTAATATTCTGCTAGCTCTTTTGGGCCCTGACTGCCAAGGCACAGTATCTTTCAGTCCCTCCGCAGACCGTTCTTGCTCTCCAATAACCAAGTTGAGACCACTCAGATTGAGGCTTGTGCGTTCTCTCTCTGTGGTCTATAAGAATGCCCCTCTGGAGCACACGCCCTTTTTAATCCCAGCACTGAAGAGGCAGGCAGATCTCTGTGAGGCTAGCCTGGTCTACAAAGCAAGTTCCAGGACATCCAGGGCAACAAAGAGAAACCCTGGGGGGGGGGGGGGGCGGAGGGACAAACCTAGGAAACAAAGAGCCCCTCAGTCATTAGCAGGTACCCTCTACCATCAGTCAGAACCGCTTGTGTCATAGGAAAACACTGTAATTCCCACCACTGATTCGGACCACATAATCCTTTCACTCTTCAGGCAAAATACCAGGAGCTACTTCTGTGGTCATGAGCTTCTTATAGAAAGAGGAAGCTTGCATTCATCATCCACTACAATGAGTTCCTTTCTTTTTTTTGTTTTTAAACATTGCTAAATACTCTTTATTTGATATATTATACATAGACCACAGTAAGTGTCTTTCAATGGTAAAAGGCAGCATCCTTTGACTTAGGGAATTCTAATAAAATAACACCATTGAGTCAAGAATAGACAGTTGCCTCCTGACCTTTAGCCATTGCCTGTAACAGCAGGGAGTACAAACTTTACCACAGGTGAGTCTTCTAGTTTCTGAGATGGTGACAGAATTCCCCAGTGTTTAAACATATTCATATGTCCGATTATATAAATTTAATTATAAGACCATTTAGTAGGTTTGAGGTGACACCCCATCTTTATGGAAAGTAGAACTTTAATAATTAAGTCCAATCTTATCTTGAGAAAGGGAGAGCAGTGACAGTGTTTGTGCAACTGGAATCGTTACTTTAAAAAAGATCACATCCACTTTTCTACAAGTCAGTTTTCCTTAATCAGGACTGTCCAACAAAACATTGTTAACCATTTATGATCTGAATTTTGGGGTATGAATTAAATTACGTACTCATTAAAAGTCATGAGACATGTGTTTTGTAATAAATAAGGCAGTGGAGTTACTCCTTAGTAGCCTTTTTAAGATAAGCTATTAGGTCCGCCCTCTCTCCCTTCTTCTTAATTCCAGTGAAGATCATTTTTGTTCCAGTGATGTACTTTTTGGGATTCTCCAAACACTCCATCAGGGTGTCCTCTCCCCAGGTGATACCTTTGTTCTTGTTGGCATCTGTGTATGAGAATCCATCCGCCTGACCTGTCTTCCTCCCAAACAGACCGTGGAGGTTTGGTCCAGTCTTTCTTATGCTTGCCTCCCTTTTCCACAGTGTGGCACTGGGCACACTTCTGAACAAAACTTTTCTTGCCTTTCTCAACATCACCCATTTTTTTTTTTTTTTTTTTTTTTTTGGTTTTTCGAGACAGGGTTTCTTTGTAGCTTTGGTGCTTGTCCTGGAACTAGCTCTTGTAGACCAGGCTGGCCTCGAACTCCCAGAGATCCACCTGCCTCTGCCTCCCGAGTGCTGGGATTAAAGGCGTGAGCCACCACCGCCCAGCAACATCACCCATTCTTTTTTGGGGGGGGTTTCTCGAGACAGGGTTTCTCTGTGGTTTTGGAGCCTGTCCTGGAACTAGCTCTTGTAGACCAGGCTGGTCTCGAACTCACAGAGATCCGCCTGCCTCTGCCTCCCGAGTGCTGGGATTAAAGGCGTGTGAACATCACCCATTTTTAATTAGCTCCCGCGTGATCAACACCACAAACACAGCTGCAATGCAAAGACGTCCCGCTCTCTAACCCAAGGACACGCCACAGTCCGTGGCTGGGAAGGAGACATCCTGCTTCATCTTGACATGGCCAATTGCCTAGGGAACACCAAGAAAAAGAGCCCTGCCTCTCCTACTTTTTTTTTTTTGGATACAGAATCAGTATATAGCCCAGGTTGCCCTTAAATGTGTTATGTAGCCTAGCCTGCTCTCCTACATTTCCCTCCTTTTTAAAGTTATTATTACTGTGTAGTGTGTGTGAGCGCATGTGCAACAGCAAGCGGTCAGAGGACAACTCTTGGCAGTCAATTCCCTCTCCACTGTAGTGGAGGGAACCTGACTCAAACTGTCAGGTAAGTTCTTTCCCATTGAATTATCTTGCCTCTTGAGTGCTGGCGTTATAGAGATAACACACTCGGCCTTAAGATACACACTTTAATCCCAGCACGGGGGGGGGGGGGGCAGAGGCAGGCATGGATCTCTGTGAGTTCGAGGCCAGCCTGATCTATGAAGCAAGTTCTAGGATAAGCCAGGACTGTTACACAGAGAGACCCTGTCTCGGAGGACCAAAACAGACAGACAGATACTTTAAAGACCTGATGTATAAAGTAGGAATGGAGACCGTCAATAATAACTGGCGGAACACCACAAAGAAGGCACAGATTTGCTTTTCTCTTTGTGTTGTTCTAAACAAAATGGGTTTAAAAACTATTCAAGAGGGGTTGGAGAGATAGCTTAGCAGTTAAGAGCACTGGCTGCTATTCCAGAAGCCCCAGGCTCGATTTCCAGCTCCCACATTGGTTCACAACCATCTGCAACTTCAGTTCCAGAAGATTGATTCCATGGTCTCTGAGGGAACTGCATACATATGGTATACAGACATACAATCAGGCCAAACACTTACCATCCACACAAAATTAAAATCAAATCTAAAACAAGTCAAAAACATACCAGAATGTATGAAGTAACCAATAAAAATAAGTTATGATAAAATTACGCAGCAATGGAAATATTTCAGGCAATAAGTTGTCTATATTATCACTTAATTGTCATAGACAGATTTAGCCTTCCAGAATGCAGTTCTTGTTGTTACTGTTGTTATTATTTTTTTGGGGGGTGGTGGTGGTAAGGGTAGGATGGGAGTTGAGGTCTCCTGTAGCCTAGGATGACATTCAACTTCTTTTTTTTAAAAAAAAAAAATATTTTTTTAAATATTTATTTATTTGTTATGCATACAATATTCTGTCTGTGTGTATGTCTGTAGGCCAGAAGAGGGCACCAGACCTCATTATAGATGGTTGTGAGCCACCATGTGGTTGCTGGGAATTGAACTCAGGACCTTTGGAAGAGCAGGCAATGCTCTTAACCACTGAGCCATCTCTCCAGCACCAACCTTCCTATCTCCACTGTCCCAGAATTAGCATTTCTGTCTCAAGCAGTCACACTCAGTTTATGTAGTGACAGGGATCCCAAGTCCAGGGTTTTACAAATCACAGACAGCACTGTACCAGGTAGAGAACCCCAGCCTTCTCAGTTTCTTTAAATTTGAACAGCAGAGAACAAATTCCAGGGAATCTACTTTCAATTAATATGGATAAAGAAGAGAATATTGAATGAATAGTAGAAAATAAATCAAAATACTTTTTAAAGCCCCCTTGAGACTGGGTCTTGTCTTATAGCCCAGGCTGGCTGGGAACTTGGCATTCCTGTCTCAGCCTCCTCGGTGCTGGGATTATAAGCATGTACCACCATGAGCAGTTACTTTACATGACTTTACTCAAAACTAATATTATGAGAGATACTTGAAGTAATGATTGTAAAAAAAAAAAAAGTGACCAGATTACTTAATAATCATGCTAATTACCTGTATGCTACCATCTCACACTCTGGAGTTGGCCATTTCAAAATAGCTGAATGCTAGAAGACATAAAACATAGGGTATATTACAATACTTACTTTTTAGCAATATTACTTCATAATGAAGCTTTCATATTTAACTATAACAAATTTAACTTATATCATTCCAGAAAATACCAAATGACCCTACCAAATCATCAAGAAGAGAATTCCTCTGGCTACGGCTCAAGGTCCACGCTTGTTCACCTCTGGATATTAAGTGGGCGATAATCCCAGCTGCAAAGTAACTGACTTCTACTTCCACACTGTGCAGGAGACTGCTGATATGGTCTATGAAATCCTTCCACATTAGTTCAGAATGGAGCTCTTGTACTTCAGCTATATTGTTCTGGGAGGAAAAGAAGGTATAAAAGTTAGTCTTAGCTGGACGGTGGTGGCGCACGCCTTTAGTCCCAGCACTCGGGAGGCAGGCAGATCTCGGTGAGTTTGAGGCCAGCCTGGTCTACATGAGGTAGTTCCAGGACAGGCTCCAAAGCTACAGAGA
The DNA here is from genome assembly GCF_950005125.1 of Chionomys nivalis. Lineage (NCBI taxonomy): Eukaryota > Metazoa > Chordata > Mammalia > Rodentia > Cricetidae > Chionomys > Chionomys nivalis. Next base: position 39,494,539 of record NC_080096.1, on the reverse strand, counting down.
AACGGACTCGAAAAACCAAACCAAAACAAAAAAGTTAGTCTTATGCAAATTAATGGTTAAGAGGACTGTTTTCAGACACTAGACAAGCACTCCTGGTGATCTCTGACAAAGTATGCAAGCTGGTCGCTTTGCAGACTGGAGTAGAGGTAAGGGGAATAGCGGTAGTTTGGGTAGCAAATATCCCCTATACTCTTAGATACTTAGATACTTGAACTGATGATGCTGTTGGGAGGTTTAGGAAGTGTGGCTTGTTGTAGGAGTTTATCACTAGGGGCTTACTTCAAGGTTTCAAAGTCTTGCACCATTCCTGGTGCCCCTTCTGCATCATGCTTGTAATTCATGATGTGAGTCACCCATTCCTGCTGCCATCCTGATACTGGCTGTCATCATGGAGTCTTCCTTTAAAAGGTTTTTTTGACTAAGTTCAACACTAGCCTAGTCTACAGAGCTTGTGTGTGAGTGTGCATTAGGTGTGTGCACTGCAGAGCCTGGAGGCCAGGGGAAGGTTGTGATCCCCTGGCTGGAGCTGCAGGTGACTGGGATTGTCCACAGGGGTGTAGGGACTTGACCTGGCTCTTCTGGAAGGCAACCAACACTTTCTTTTTCCTTTTTTCAAGACAGGGTCTCACTCTGTAGACAAGGATATCATCAATCTCACAGAGATCCACCTGCCTCTGTCTCCTGAGTACGGAATTGAGGGTGTACACCACTACACCAGGCTTGTTTTATCTCTTTAATTTAATAATTATATCTATTTTCCATTTTCTCTAGATGTTCAAAAACAACACAACATCATATTTCTATATTTCTTCTGGTTTTTTTCTTAGACAGATCTCACTACGATGTAGGTTAGCTCTGAATTTACAGATTCACCTGCACTACCACATCAGCTTCCTTCCCTCTTTCTTTTTGAGACAAGGTATCATGAAACCCTGGCTATGCAGAAGATGCTTTGAACTTCTGATTCTCCTATTCTTACTCTTCACCTCCCAAGTGTATGTATGTAATCTCATTCTTACGCTTTATACTCATGGTTTATACTTTCTTTAAACACGCAAATTTATGTGATGTAGAGGATGAAAACCAAGTTTCAGGCATGCGAGGCATGCACTCTTCTAACTGACCTATATCCCCATTTATTTATCGTGTGTGTGTGTGTGTGTGTGTGTGTGTGTGTATCTCACATGTATAAGTCAGAAGACAACTTGGAGGTGAGTTCGTCTATCATGTGGGTTGAGGATCAAGCTCCTATCATCAGGCTCCTGTAGCACAAATAATAAAAACCCAGTGACAGATATTGGGGTTCAAGCTAAAATCAGAAAAGCAAAGCAGTCAGCACTGGCTCTTACCTCCACTGAAATGGGCGACCTACCTCCACAAATACTAAGACTGAGCCCGAGACCTGTCTTCACCCGTTTTATATTCCTCTCTAGTGCTAGGATTAAAGGCATGCACCACCACCGCCCAGCCTCTATGGTTAACTAGTGTACTAGTGTGGCTGCTGGGATTAAAGGTGTGTGTCACTACTGCCTGGCCTGTACAGCTGACTAGTGTGGCTACTTTGCCCTCTGACCTTCAAGTAAGCTTTATTTATTAAAGCACAAATAATATATCACTGTAGGTTCTGCGGGGAGTATCCTAACCAACTTGGGCCTTGAGGGCCCAAGCAGCAACTTTCAATGTATACACTCAGACAGAAAATAATTATGCTTTTGAATTAATCAGGAATGGTGTATAACTTACCAAAAGACCTAGAACTTTTTGTTGAATGGATGACTCAGTTGGGAAAGACTGTACAAAAGAAAGAGAATGTGTAACTATCTAAAGAAACAAATATAACAAATAAGTGCTCAAAGAAATCACCCACATCCAGCAGCTAAGTATATTCTCATTCTAACCTCTAGAACTCTCATGAAGAGCTCTAACCCTTGATTTTCAATGAAGTGTCTGCATGTTGTTGGGGATTCATCTGTGAGGTTCCAGAGTGCACTCAAAGTAAATTTCAATGTAGTATCCACTGAATTTTGATTAGTTTTCTGCTTCACTATTTGAAGAAGTTGCTAAAGAAGAAAAAGAGAATTTTTCATTATTGAGTTGTCATAATCTGAGATTACCAATAAGCACAAATCCATGAGGAATATTCTCATAGTTTAAAGCATTCCGTGTAAAGGTTAAAACTTTGTCCGTCCATCCGTCTGTCCATCTATCCATCCATCTATCTAGTAGGGGGTGCATGTCCAAGTCACAGCATGTCTGTAGAGGTCTGTGAGTTCCACCCTGTGGGTCCTGGGGATTGAAACAGGGTTGGCAGGAAGCATCTTCTTGCTGAGCCATCTTGCTAGCCTTAGTATGTTTTTGTATTGTTTCTTCAGATAATTTTGCTATACAACCCAGGGCTAGTCAACTTGACACAAGCTACAGTCACTTTGGAAGAGGGACTCTCTCTCTCTTTTAAAACATCTATTTAAATTTATTTTATGAGCCAGGTCGTGGTGGCGCAAGCCTTTAATCCCAGCACTCGGGAGGCAGAGGCAGGCGGATCTCTGTGAGTTCGAGATCAGCCTGGTCTACAAGAGCTAGTTCCAGGACAGGCTCCAAAACCACAGAGAAACCCTGTCTCGAAAAACCAAAAAAAATAAATAAATAAATTTATTTTATGAGTACTGCTGTGAAGGTGTTAGATCCCCTGCAACTGGAGTTACAGACAGTTCCATGTGTCGTTGGGAATTGAACCCGGGTCCTCTAGAAGACTAGCCAGTGCTCTTAATCACTGAGTCATCTCTCCAGCCCCTCGAAGAGGGCTCTCAATGAGAAAATAACTCCGTAAGATTGTAGGCAATTTTGTAGTGTACTTCCTTGATTAGAGCTTGCTATAGAAGGGCCCAGCCCATAGTGGATGGTGCCTTTTCTGAATAGGTAGTCCTAAGGATGTGTAAGAAAGCAGACAGGGCAAGTATTCCTCCATGGCCTCTGCATCAGTCTCTGTCTTTCCTAGATGACAAACTAAGATGAAATAAACTCTTCTCCATCTGATTTTGACCCTGGTGTTTTATCACAACAACAGAAACCCTAAGACAGCAGCCAAAGCTAGTCTCTAAGTCAAGATTCTCCTTTCTCAGTCAACAATTCCTTAGTATGGACCTTCATTTTTCCTTCCTATCCTTCCCTTATTTCTATTTGTTTTTCTGTAAACAATAGTTTAGTTAGTACTGTGTAGAACTGCAAACTGGACTATAAGAAAAGTACTTATTTGTGTTCTCTCTCCCCTCTCTGTTCCTCTCTTGGTCCCTCTCTCTGTGAGCAGGGTGGATCTCATGTCGCCTTAAACTCACTATATACCAAGAATGATATTGGACTCCTGTCCTCCAGCATCCACCTCCCAAGTGCTGCAATTGCAGGCATGTACTACCACACGGGGTTTATGTGGTGCTGAGGATGAAGTGTGTTCATTTCACACACGGAGCTATATCCCCAGACCTCTGTTTGCTTGCTTGTTTGCTTTCTTTCCTTCCGTCTTTCATGTGTGTGCAATATCTTCTTTTTTATTTTAAACTTTGTGTCGTGTGTGTGTGTGTGTGTGTGTGTGTGACAATGAAATGTATGAAGGACTGAACTTCTGTAGTCAGAAGAGAGCTTGCAGAAGTTGGTTCTCTTCTTCCACCACTAGGTCTCAGGGATTGAACTCAAGTCACCAGATTTGGTGGCAGTTGCCTTACTGCTGAGCCATCTCACTGGTCGCGAACCAACTATCTTAACTGGTCATAGAATACCATTCTAATAAAGCCTGGGACGTAAGAAAATGAAGAGGGGTTGAAGGGAGGCAAAACTAGTATTTTTTAACTTATAGTTAATAATACTTATAGTATCATTTCCCAGGGACACAAACTAAATCTAAAATATTAAGTAATTTGGTCATAATCAACTTGATAAAAGAGTTAGAAGGCCTAATTCTAACAAATTTCAAGTTTGTTATTTTTTAAGGAAAAAGGAAAAGACTGGGTGAGGTAGCTCACACCTGTAACACCCGGACTTAGGAGACTGAGGCAGGAGGACTGTCACAGCTTCAAGTCCCTCTGGGCTACACACAATGGTAAGAGAACTGAAGTTAACATTGGATATTAAGATGACAATAGCTTTGACATGTCTTCTCGTAAGCTACGTCTACTGTAACCAGCCTGGTCTACAGAGTGAGTTCTAGGACAGCCAGGACCGTTCCACAGAGAAACCCTGTCTCGAAGCCCACACCCCCCCCAAATCAAATCAAAACAAAACAAAAAAAAATTAAATACAATCATTTAGAAAAAGTGAATTTATTAAAAATAAAGAGAGAAGCCAGGACAGGGGTGGTTCTGTAGCAGAAAGCCAACTTAGTATGTGTGCAGCCCTGGCTTAGCTCCCCAGGAACACAAACACCTATACCCACATATACCCACAAAAGATATACCACACTACTTGTCAGGAGGATAAAAGGAAAGAGAAGAATACTACTAGGGACTGGGGAGACGACTCAGAGATTACGAGCACTGGCTAATCTTCAAGAGGATCTGGGTTTAATTATCAGCACCCACATGGCAGCTCACAACTGTAATTCTAGTCCCATGGGATCCAATTTACTCCTCTGGCATCCACAAGCACTGGGTCACCTCCACGCAGTGCACAGACATACATGGAAACAAAGCACCCATACACAGAAAATAAATAATTTTTTAAAAGTTAAAAAACAACAAGAAACCAAACAAACAAACAAACCAAACCAGTATGTAGTGTTCTAAAAAGAGGGAAATAAACTCACTCGGACAATGAAGAGCTCAGCACCAAGCTGTGCGGTTTGTTCTGTAGAGAGCTGGAAGCAAATATGAGACAAAGTAAATGTCCAAGTATTCATGGGTGTAAGTTTACTATAATTCACCACAACAGCCTCCATAGCTAGACTGAAGCAGCTCATTAGCCTCCAATTCTGCAACACTTAACCCAAGTAAGCAGGCTAGCAAAGAGGTGTACTAACTTTTCTGGCACACAAATGGAAGGGGGCAGTATTAACTGTAACGAGAAACAGCCTTTAGGAAGTCATTCAGAAACGTTCAGGTACCTTAGCAGCCAGGATGGAAATGATGGCAACTGCCATTCTTTGCATGTTTTGATCTTCATGGTTGCAAAGCCACTGCATGACAAGCTTGGCTGCATCAAACCTGAAAACACAAGAGGGTTTCCTCAATATTGGAGATCCAGGCATAATTTTAGGGAGTCAAGTGAGGGCTGATGCTACAACTTAGTGTGTGGGAAGAGAAGGGAAGCTTTCTCTTAATGAGAGAGAATAACAAATTACCATTAGTGTCTTTTTGGTTTCTTTCCTATGCTGGGGATGGACCCAGGGCCTTGTCTAGACAGAAGCGCTACCACAAAGATATATCCCCAGTCCTTTCTCTTATTTTATTTCCTTGTAGTGTCTATTATTTTTATCTTCCTTTCTGGTAGTGTGAGTGTTTGTCTATGATGTGCATGAGTGTGCATGCATGCTATGATATCCATGTGGCTGTCAGAGGACAGCATCTGAAACTCAGTTCTTTTCTTCTAGAGTTTGAACTCAGATGGTCAGGCTTTTGTGGAAAGTGCTTTTACCAGCTGAGCCACCTTGCCAGCCCTTGTTTATGTCTTTTTGAGATAGGGTCTCATGTAGTTCAGGCTGTCCTCAAACTCTCTGTGTAGCCAAAGATGACCTTGAACTGCTGATCTTCCTGCCTCCACCAGTAAACTGGGATTACTGGCATGTGCCACCATACCTGGCTCTTTGTTTTTATTCTGAAACAGTCTTAATAAGGTGCCAGGTAGGCTTTGAACTTTTGATTCTCCTACTGGGATTATAGGCCTGCACCACTGTGCTCATCAAAATGATAGCAATGGTGGAGAAGCAGGAGCATAGGGGCTGAGGAGAAAGCTCAGCTGGTAAAGTGCTCGCTGTGCAAGCATGCGGACCTGAGTTGAATCCCCAGCAACCATGTCAAAGAGCTCGGCATGGCAACGCATACCTGTAATCTTAACTCTGGGGAGGCAGAGACAGGAGGATCCCTGGGACTTGATGGCCAGAAGTCTAGCCCACTCCGTGAACTCCAGGTTCAGTGAGAGACCCTGTCTCAAAAAAATAAGGTAAGGAGCAATTGAGGAAGACACCCAATGTCAACCTCTGGTTTTCACACTGATACATTTGCACATGGTGCACACACATATCAATAACAATATACACACACACAAATACACACAAAGACACAATAATGTAGAAATACAGTCAAAATTGGCATTTTATCTTCTACAATAAAAACATTTTAGTATTTCAACATCACAGCTTTAAGAATATTCTTTGATAAAAGCTTTTAAAACTTTTATACGTGAGTTGTACACACACATCTTCTCACAAAGCATGCACACAGAGGTCAGAGGACAACTTGAGGGAGTCATACTTCTACCGTGTGGTCCTGGGGACTGAACTCCTGTAGAAAAGCTATTACTTGCCTGTTAAATGGAACATCTTGAAGAATTCGGTCACTACAAAGTGAGAGGAGGCAATTCTTCTGTAACTAAAGAATAAAAAGAAGAAAACAAAACAAAGTCGAAAAGAACATCATTCTGTTACCTGTTAATCAAAGACAAGTGGTTTTTTTTTTTTTTTTTTGGTTTTTCGAGACAGGGTTTCGCTGTGGTTTTGGAGCCTGTCCTGGAACTAGCTCTTGTAGACCAGGCTGGTCTAGAACTCACAGAGATCCACCTGCCTCTGCCTCCCGAGTGCTGGGATTAAAGGCGTGCACCACCACCGCCCGGCAAGACAAGTGTTTTTAAAAAAATATTTTAAAAACTATTGTTTAAATGTGTGTAAGAAAAGTATGGGCATGCTGAGTGCTGGAGATGGAACCCAGGGTTCATGAAAAAGCTCCAGTTAACTATATAACTAAGCTATACAACCATACAACTAAGCTATACAACTATACAACTAAGCTCCAGTTAACTATACAACCTGCTCCAGTTACTGTTTTTAAATCTTGAAAAACACAATTTTTTTTTCTTGGTTTGAGACAGATCTCTCAATTATATATCTCTGGCTGTCCAGGAACTAACTATGTAGACCAGGCTGGCCTCAAACTCACAGACCTCACCTGCTTCTATCTCCTGAGGGCTGGGATTAAAGTCATGTGTCACCATGCCAGGCTCAAAATTATATTCTTTAAACTAATTCTTTATAAATGCTATCAAAATAAATTGATTGCTTTATGTAAACTTTGTTTTTTAACTATATATTTATTATTTATATAGTGTTCTGCCTGCATGAATGCTTGCACGCCACAAGAGTGCACCAGATCTCATTATAGATGGTTGTGAGCCACCATGTGGTTGCTGGGAATTGAACTCAGGATCTCTGGAAGAGCAGCCAGTGCTCTTAACCTCTGAGCCATCTCTCCAGCCTAAGAAAATTATATATATATATATATATATATATATATATATATATATATATATATATATATAATTTTTGGTTTTTCGAGACAGGGTTTCTCTGTGGTTTTGGAGCCTGTCCTGGAACTAGCTCTTGTAGACCAGGCTGGTCTCGAACTCACAGAGATCCGCCTGCCTTTGCCTCCCAAGTGCTGGGATTAAAGGCGTGCGCCACCACCGCCCGGCTGAAAATTTTATATTTTTAAACATAGGAATTCAATTCAGGTTTTATATCAGCACATTAAATTATGATCTTTGAAATTTATTTTTATTTTACGAGTGTTCTGTCTGAGTATGTGTGTGCCCAGCATGTGTACCTACTGTCCGCAGAGGCCAGAGGATAGCAATGGATCACAAGGAGGTTGTCAGCCTCTATGCCGATACTGGGGACCAAACCTGGGTCCTCTGTAAGAGTGAGTCTTGGCCGCTAAGTCAACTCTCCACCCCCACCCTGTTTTTGTTGTTTGTTTTGAGACATGGTCTCACGCAGCCCAAACTGACCTCTAACTTACTATGTAGCTGAGGATGACTTTAAACTTTTAATCTTCCGGCTTTCACATCTGAAGTGCTGGGGTTACAGGCAAGCAAGTGTATACCCTACTCCAAGAGATGGAATCCTGGACTTTGTATATTCAAGGCAAGCAATCTCTCAACTGCGCTATATTCTTAGGCCCTGGTATTTACATCTCTCAGGATGCTTTCCCAGTTTTCAACTGCCCTAACTGCCTCTTCTTGAGCTCCCAGCAGTGCAGTACTACTTAGCTGAAATGTCTGGAAGCACAAACACCAGATTTCAGAGCTTTTAATGTAAGGCAAGATTTTAAAGAGCAGGTTCTGTTGGAGCCCTTATATTGAAAAATGGTTAGGAAAAGCAGTGGACCTATTACGGAAATAGGTAGGCCACACTAGGCAAGCAGCTTGTGACCAGAGTGTAGAAAGGACAAACATTTAGATTTGGAAACATCTCCAGGCAGTGATGGCACACACCTTTAATCTCAGCACTTGGGAGGCAGAGGCAGGTGGATCTGTGTGAGTTTGAGACCAGCCTGGTCTACGAAGAGAGTTCCAGCTAGCTAGAACCCTGTCTTGAAAAAACAAAAACAAAACAAAACCAATCTGAACAAAATAAATAAATAAATAGGAACATTACCAATTGAGCAGACCAAATATAAAAATCCAAAATCTGAAATGCCCTAAAATAGGAAGCTCTCTGAGTAACACATAGGCATCAAGCATCAAAGGTTTTTTTTTCCCCCCAGTCTATGATTTTGAATTTTGACATTAGGGTTCTTAAGCTGACTTGTTTCTTAGTATTCACTGTGTCGTGCTATATTATGTGTTTTTCTATCTGAATTGCAGACCTCATCATAGGGGCACATATTCTAAACTGAATAAAGAGACACTAAGCTTAATTGAACTGATGGCTTAAATTGGTAACAGAGAAAAGCATCCCTGCATCTGACTGATAGTTTATTCCTTCTGCAAAACACCATAAGCAAACAGAGAAGATGACATTTGTTACAATCTCCAAGTTCCGACCATCTGGAATTTTGACTTTTGTGGCTCTAGCCTCAAATATGCAAGTATTTAAGAATTTTGTATACTGCCATTCACCAAATCTGGCTATCGCTGGCCTAATCCTACACTGTCCTTCCTACATTCTGGTCACAACAGCTCGCCCTCTGGAACGGCATGCACATTTCCATATAGGTCCCACTGCTTTTCTTACCCGTTTTCCAAGATGTGACTCCATCACTTGTTGTTGGAAGTCTCCCTGTCCCTGTCCATACACCACGTACCTGACAGTACTACTCGCTTCCCTCAACGGCCTATGGCATTCAGTTCAAACAGCTGAAAAATAAAATGCTCATAACAGCATCCAGCAGCTGCAACTTTTCCTTGTGTGAGGGGTTTCCTTATTTTGACAGGAGTCTTGCTAGGTTGAGCAGAATAGCCTGTAACTCCTGGGCTCAAGAGATCTTCTTTCCTGAACATCTCTAGTAGCTGGGATTACAGGTACAGCATGCCTATCTAAATATTAAGTCCTTTTTTCAGGTTTATTTATATAGTATCTGTGTGCGTGCGTGTGTGCGTGCACGTGAGTATACATAGGTACCACGTGTGTGCACTGCCTGTACAGATCAGAAGAGGGCATCGAATTCCCCCTGAAGCTGGTTTTACAAGTGATTGTTAGCTGCTATGTAGGTGTTGGGAATACATCTAGATTCTCTTAAAGAGCAGAAAGTGCTCTTAACCACTGAACCATCTTTCCAGTCCCATAAATTAAGTAACATTTAAATGTTCTATTTTATAACAATTTGCTGAGCGGTGGTGGTGGTGCACATGTTTAATCTCAGTACTCAGAGGGCAAAAAGGCAGGCCAACCTGGTTTACAGAGCTAGCTCCAGGACAGCTAGGGCTATAGAAAGAAACCCTGTCTCAAAAAAACAAAAATAGGCCTGGAGAGATGGCTCAGAAGTTAAGAGCACTGGCTGCCCTTCCAGAGGTCCTGAGTTCAATTTTCTTTTTTCTTTTTTTGGTTTTTCGAGACAGGGTTTCTCTGTGGCTTTGGAGCCTGTCCTGGAACTAGCTCTGTAGACCAGGCTGGTCTCAAACTCACAGAGATCCGCCTGCCTCTGCCTCCCGAGTGCTGGGATTAAAGGCGTGCGCCACCATCGCCCGGCCTGAGTTCAATTTTCAGCAACCACATAGTGGCTCACAACCATCGTAATGGTATCTGGTGCCCTCTTCTGGCCTGCAGGCATACATGCAGGCAGAACACTATATACATAATAAATAAACCTTTAAAATAAATAAATAACAATTTTATTTGTGGTATAAGTGGTTTGATGTGTATGAATACGTGGGAGCCAGAGGTATACACTGGTACTCTTCCACTATTATTCTTCATCTTATATTTTGAGACAAAGTCTCTTACTGTGGTGGTTAATCTCAACTGTCAATCTGATGTGATTTAGAACCACTTGAGGGATCAGCCCCTGGGCATCTCTTGCAGGATTGTCTTGATTAGGTTAACTGATGTGAGAAGACTCACCCACTGTAGGTGACATCATTCCCTAAACGAGGACCCTGGACTGTATAAAGGGAAAAGGTGTGCTGAACAGTACAAACCACCACCATCCAGTCCTCCTGGTCCAGGATATTCCCCCAACAATGGACTGCAACCTCAAACTATAAGCTAAGTAAATGCTTCCTTCAGCTGATCTCGGCAGAATATCTTATCACAAACTGGAAAAGCAAATAATATACTTACTGAACCTGGAACTGAAGTCTCACCTAGACTAGTGGCCAAAAAGCTCCCAGGATCTACCTGCCTCTGCCCCTACAGTGCTGGAGATCTGAACTCAGGTCTTCCTGACTGTGCAGCAAGTACTTTACTCAATCTCTCAACTCCCTAAATGCTATTAAATAAATAGACAAAATATTTATAAAATACATTTATTATAAGGTAGTACCTCTTAATCTTTAATAGATAGACACGACTTGCCTAAGAATTATTTTGGAGGGGATGGATTTGTGACAGGGTCTACTTTATCCCAGACTGGCTTGAACTCACTACACAGTCAAGGATCACCATGGATCCCTGCTCTTCCAGCTTCACCTCCTAAGTGCTTGCATTACAGGAATTTACCACATTGGCCTGCACAAATTTTGTATTTAAAAGCCTTTAACTTTGAATACATTATATTTTAAATAACTTCAAAAACTACAACATGTATTTCTTTTTCGTTTTTGGTTTTTGGAGACAGTGTTTCTCTGTGTAGGCCTGGCTGCCCTGGTGCTTTCTCTGTAGATCAGCCCTGCCTCAAACTGAAAGATCTGCCTGCCTCTGGCTCCCAAGTGCTGGGATTAAAAACATCCGCCACTATCACTCGGTCTATGTATTTCTACCGTTAAATAGCATTGGATAAAAATGATATGGTGCACAGGTCTGCCTGTGATGCCAGCACTGAGAAAAGGCAGAAATTACGCCCCTTCTCAACAGAAATACTAATAATTAACACACTGGGTAACTTTGATTTTTTTTCAACTGAGTACATGAAATCATATATGTAGGCTTCTGCAGAGACTGATCTAAGTTGTGGTTTGCAGTTGTGATAGTTTCTTGCTAAAAGACTACACTTCCCAGCTTCCCTTGTGAACTACAGAAATCATTTCTGCCCCATAAAGGGCTGTATCCCATCTTCCTCTGTAGGCATTTCAGCCATCTACACATTCTAGCATTCGAGTGACAAAAATGCTACTTTGCTGTAAATAAACATGGTACCACGTAGAACCAGACCAAGCCTCTCTTTCCACCTTCATCCCTCTAGAGCTGCTTTTAATAATCTAATACTAACTAAGTCATCATTCATTACTTTGTTTTGAGACAGGGTTTTTCTACGCAGCTCACACTTTTAATCCCGTGGCTCAGGAGGCAGACAAGGGCGGAGTTCTGTGAGTTCAAGACCAGCCTGGACTACTGAAGGCAAGCATAAAAGCTGGAGAGAACCCGTTTCAAAAACCCAAAACAAACAAACAAACAAACAAACCAGAATGGCCTGCCTCTGTCTCCTAAGTGCTGAGATCACTGGGGTTACATATGTGATTAACTACGAGGCAGTGGTGGCACACCCCAGAGTTTGGGAAGCAGAGGCAAGCAGATCTCTGATTCCAAGGCTAGCCTGGTCTACAGAGTAAGTGGACAGCCAGGGCTACACAGAGGAACCCTGTCTCGAGAAACAAACAAAACAACAAAAAAAGACTACGCCCAGCCATTCACTACTGTTTTTAAGAACTCTGTTGTACGACTAACACCAGATTAATACGTTTTTGGTGCTTCTAACTTTTGTCATTATATATGATATTTGTACAGATTTTTAATTTTTTTTATTTTTATTTATTTATTTATTTATTTTTGGTTTTTTGAGACAGGGTTTCTTTTTTTTTGGTTTTTTTGAAACAGGGTTTCTCTGTGGTTTTGGAGCCTGTCCTGGAACTAGCTCTTGTAGATCAGGCTGGTCTCGAACTCACAGAGATCCGCCTGCCTCTGCCTCCCAAGTGCTGGGATTAAAGGCGTGCGCCACCACCGCCCAGCGAGACAGGGTTTCTCTGTGGTTTTGTAGCCTGTCCTGGAACTAGCTCTTGTAGACCAGGCTGGTCTCGAACTCACAGAGATCCGCCTGCCTCTGCCTCCCGAGTGCTGGGATTAAAGGCGTGCGCCACCACCGCCTGGCCTTGTACAGATTTTTTAAACAGATTAGCAGATTTATCAAGATATAATTCACATAGTATACAATCCCTGCTTTGTGTGATTTTTTAGTCTATGCACAGAGTTACAAACCTATTATACCATAGTTAGTCTTCACACAGTCCCTTTTTTCCTAGAGTCAGTATCCTGAAATCTAACTGGGCCTCAAACCTGCTGTGCAGGTGAACACGCTCTTGAACTCCTGCTCCCCCTGCTGCCACATCCTGAGCTCTGAATTACAGCGATACACCACCATATCCAGTTTTATTCAGTGGTGGGGATTAAACCCGGGCTCTGTGTATTCCAGGCAAACATTCTATCAATTGAGTCACATCTCTTGTTCAGTTTTTAGCATGTTTTCCTGTCTCCAAAAGAAATCTAGCTGAGGATGCAGTTTAATGACAGAGTACCTAACACTGGCCAGACCCTGGGATTGAGTGTCAACACTGAAAACAAAAACAAAAACCCACATCCATTATCTATTACAATCACTCCATTTTTTCCCCACCCTTACTTCCGAACCTTTTATTCTGAATTTTTTTCTCAGTTTTCCTTTGTTAATTACACCAATACATTTTTGGTTCTGTTTTTTTTGTTTTCATTTTCTCTATGTATTTTTGGTACTTGCTGTATAGTCCAGGCTATCCTTAGACTCAGAGAGATCACCAACCTCTGCCTCCCGAATGCTAGGAGTAAAGGTATACACACACCATCATGCCTGGAACACCAATAAGTTTTAATTCTGGGCATAGTGATGCATACATAATCTCAGTACTTTGGAAATAGACCTGGAGGTTCAGGAGTTCAAGAACAGGTTGGGCTACAAAAGGTCCTGCTTCAGAAGAAGAAAACATCAAACAAGAAGGCTTAGTTATTAAATTGAACTGTTATGGAAATAGGAGGTAGTAAAGAAGAATCTAAGAATATTTGAGTGGGAATTCACAGGTGCTTACCTGCTGGTGATTAGGAAAATGTTCCATGGCCTTGAGCAGCAAATGGGTTACGTCAGCGAGGAGCCGGACAGGCATGCCTAAAGCAAGGTCCTGCTTAGTTAAGTTAAACACACAGGCACTTGCAGCCAGTTGCACAGGCAAATTCATAGGATGGTTTCTCATCCCAGTAACCACAAGCTGAAGCAAAACAAAACAAAACATTTAGTCCTCTTAATTCCATAAACACAAACCTTCTTTATATAACAAGGCTGTGTTGCTGTTCTAGATAACTTCAAAGACATGTTCCTAAGTCAAGAGCCTAAACCGATTCCCAAACTTCCTTCCTTGACATGCTGTCAGCTGGAACGCAATAAAATCCATCCTCTCAAGGACTAGATAACTATTCTTCATTTGTCTTCTTTCCCTTCTAAAATCTTCCCCACTCTTCAATTCAGCTGAAAACTTAGCTTTCTTTAAAATTTATTTTATTATTTACTTATGTGTGTATGTGCCCTCACAAGAACCAGAGAGGGTGCCGGATCCCTCAGAACTGAAGTTACAGGCAGTTGTGAGCTGCCTGACGAGGGTGCTAGAAACCAAGCCCCGAAGATTCTCTGAACAGCAGCAAGTGCTCTCAATTAACCACTGAGCCCCCTCTCCAGCCCTAGAAAACCTAGCTTTCAACCACACTAAGAACACTCAAGTAACTAGAAAAGAAACTTCAGATTCTGACTGCCTATGTATTCTCTTTACCAGGATACAGAAATACATATGGCACCTTGCCAAACAATGATCACAATCTTCTCTAAAGCTGATCTTTCCATGGATATGCCAGATCATTTCCTCGTCTGTCTACTCAAGAAAATAATTACCTCTATGTCATTTTTAAAATTCTGGATTGGAAAGATAGACATATCTTAAAAGCTATTCATTGCCGGGCGGTGGTGGCGCACGCCTTTAATCCCAGCACTCGGGAGGCAGAGGCAGGCGGATCTCTGTGAGTTCAAGACCAGCCTGGTCTACAAGAGCTAGTTCCAGGACAGGCTCCAAAACCACAGAGAAACCCTGACTCAAAAAAACCAAAAAAAAAAAAAAAAAAAAAAAAAAAAAAGCTATTCATTTACGGGGTTGGAGCGATGACTCAGTGGTTAAGAGCACAGACTGCTCTTCCAGAGGACCCAGGTTCAATTCCCAGCACCCACATGGATCTGACACATTCACACCAATGCACATGAAATAAATTTAAAATAAATTATAAAAAAGCTATTCATTTAAAAATAAGGGGGCATTGAACTTGCCTGCAACTCCAGTATTAGGAGCAGAGACAGGAAGACTATAGATTTGAGGCCAAGCTGGGTGACATAGCAAGATCCTGTCTAAAAACCAAAATTCTCCTTTAATCCTATTTCTTTAATCAATTGCCATTTTTCCCCTTTGCATTCTTTTACAGCAAAACTCTTTATGTGAATGGGTTTTAATCTTTACTCTAAACAAATGAATATTTCAAATCAGGGCTAGAGATCTAGTGCTCTATGCTTAGTTTTATAGAAGTCAAAACTGAAGCTGGGCAATCGTGGTAAACACCTCTAATCCCAGCACTCTAGAGGCAGAGGAAGATGGATTTCTGAGTTTGAGGCCAGCCTAGACTATAGAGTAAGTTCTAGGAGAATTGGGGCTTTTAAAAAAAAAAACTAATTTGTTTATCTATTTATTTATTTTTTTCAGAACAGTGTTTCTCTGTGTAACAGCCCTGGCTTCCCTAGAACTAACTCTTGTAGACCAGGCTGACCTCGAACTCACAGAGATCTGCCTGCTTCCCGAGTGCTGGGATTTAAAGGTGTGTGCCACCACTGCCCGGACAGATTTATTTCTTTATTATGTATAAAGAGTTCTGCCTGCATGTATGTTTGCACACCAGAAGAAGGTACCGGATCTTATTATAGATGGTTGTGAGCCACCTTATGTTGCTGGGAATTGAACTCAGGACCTCTAGAAGAACAGCCAGTGCTCTTAATCACTGGACCATCTCTCCAGTCCCAGCCAGGACTTTTTTATCTGGGGAAAAAAAGAAGAGAAGAGAAGGAACAAAAACTGAAAGGGGGGGGGGACAAAGCAAATACCAGCATCTACTGGTTTATACGGAGGAAGTGACAGGCATTAGTGAAAATAATAAAATGTTACAGTTCCTACCCAAGCAGTCCATTCAAAAATTTAAGACACTTAGGGGATCAAATCAGTTCCGGCTCTGACACGGGCCCTCAGTTTCACAATCTATAAAATGGAAAATAAAATCCACCTCTTCAGATTGTTCCCACTAACTGAAAAAGTCTCTTTACATGTGGATGCTAGGAATCAAATCTGGGTTTTCTGCAAGAGCAACAAACAGGGCTGGAGAGATGGCTCAGAGGTTAAGAACACTGGCTACTTTTTGGCTGCTCTTCCAGAGGTCCTGAATTCAATTCCTAGCAGCCACAAGGTGGCTCCCAACCACCTATAATGAGATCTGGTGCCCTCTTCTGGTGCCTAGGCAGAATACTGTATACATAATAAACAAGCAAACCTAAAAAAAAAAACAAAACAAACAAAACCCAGAGTACTCTTAACTTTCGGAGCACCTCCCTAGCCCCAACGCTCTCCTTATAAAGCCTAGGTTGTTCTTAAACTTGCTATTTAGCTCACCTGGGCTTGAACTTGAAACCTTTCTGCCTCAGTCTCCTGAATGCTAAGAGTTACGACCTAATACCACCATTTCCAACTGAATATACCCCTCCCCCCCTCTCTCTGTGTACACTGGGGAATAAACATAAACATTAGGGCTATGCACCCATCTTAGGAAATGCTCTACCACTGAGCTATAGCCTCCATTCCTCACTTTGTATATTTTTATTCTGAAACTAAGTCTTGCTATGTAACCTATGCTGGCCCTGGGCTCACTCTGTGATACAGGTCAAACATGAACATGTAATCTTTCTGCATCTGCCTCCTGAGTAATTGGGATTATAGGCCCAGTTAAATACTCGTGTTTGTTTATTTATTTTTAGGACAGAATCTTTAATCCCAGCATTTGGGAGGCAGAGGACAAACTGGTCTACAAAGTGAATTCTAGGACAATCAGAGCTACATTGAGACACAGTCTCAAAAAAGAAAAGAACCTCCCTACTGCCCCCCCAAAAGAATTTCCTTTCTTGGGTGGGATATATCTTAGTTGTGGAGTACTTATCTAATATATGGAAAGCTTTGTATTTAATCCCAGTATAACAGAAAAATGAAAAAAATAAATCTTTTTCAGCTTTCAAAAACATCTTAGCTGGGCAATGGTGGTGCATGCCTTTAATCCCAGCACTTGGGAGGCAGAGACAGACAGATCTCTGCGAGTTCAAGGCCAGCCTGGACTACAGAGAGAGCTCCAGGACAGACTCCAAAGCTACAGGGAAATCCTGTCTGAAAAAAACAAAAAACAAAACAAAACAAAAGAGATAGATAGAGAGAAAGATAAAAATAAAGGTCAAAACACACAAAATCTACTAGTAATTTCAATTTTTTTCACCTGTTTTTGTTCTTACCTTTAAGATTTCTGGCTTTGTTTTTTCCATCACGTGAGTCAAACTAAAAAGATGAAACAAAGCTTCCCGGACAAAAAACGCCCTTTCGCTGTACCGCCTTAATGCTTCTGCAATCTGAGTCTCGTTGGCTTCTCCAGACACCTTTGAACAGCCAGAAGATGAGTGTTTAGCATTCTTCTCACCCGCTACCTTTCTCCATCTTAACATCAGTTGGAGAGATGGCGCTCGGCATAACTAAGGCTTGAAACACATGGGAACGCTTCCTAACCCAGCACAGCCATCATCTCCAGAGACACTCTGGACTAAGAGCCCAGCACAAGCCTGTAGGTATTTCCTGCCCAACACCTAAAATAAATCTCAAGACATTTCACGCTCCATCAGGCCTTGCTGTCTCACTGAGGCTTTTAAGATGCCTCTTAGGGAAAACTCATCCCTTAAATCATCTATTGGGATTACTGGCCTTTCTCCATGATGCTTCAGTCACGTTCTATCTCAGCAAAAGGTCATCACAAACAACGTCAACTTAAAACTTTCTCTCTTTGCTTAACTAATTTGTACTAACCCTTCCTAAGTCAATCCAATCTTAGGGAAAGCCTTGCTGACACACCAATCTCAAGCCAGGTTACCCCCAAATTTCGTTTTCCTAGTTATCATGATTCTCCCACTTTACTGACCCATGTGCCACTCAACATATGTCAACAGTGACTAGCATTATGCATGGCTCAGAAGGAACACTTATTATGTATGCATCAAATAAACCTGTTAATTTCCCCCAGATCGATCAAGCGCCATAAGAGGGTTTATTAAAAATGGAATCTAACTTAATTTATACAGGTAAATACACTTATGTTACATTGTGGTTCAGGGAGCACTGCGCAAACACACAGGTAAATACACTTATGTTACACTGTGGTTCAGGGAGCACTGCGCAAACACACAGGTAAATACACTTATGTTACACTGTGGGTCAGGGAGCACCATGCAAACAAATACAGATAATAAAAAGTAACTTTATAGTCAACCTGGCAAGTGAAAAAGAAATGATTAAGATACAGGACTGGTGAGATAACTCAGTAAGTACCAAGCCAGCGTGAGGTACACCAAGACCCTATCCCAACTCCTAACCCTTCAAAAAAAAAAAAAAAAAAAAAAAAAAAAAAAAACAGAAAGAAATATGGACTATGAACATGTGTAGCCAAAAAATAAAAAATTCTGAAATTCTACTCTGAGGAGAACTGTAAAAGTCAAAAGGACTGTTTTTTGTTTGTTTTGTTTTTGACAGTCTCACTATGTATCACTGGCTGATCAAGAGCTCTTTGTGTAGACAGGCTAGCTGTAAACACACGGTGGTCCACCTGCCTCTGCCTTCCAAGTGCTGGAATTAAAAGTGTGCACCACCATGCTGGGCCAGGAGACACATTTAAAGGAAAAGAAAAGGAAGGAAGGGCCTATGAGGCAGATCATTGGGAAAGGAACCTGCCATCAAGCATGAAAACCTGAATTTAGTTCCTGTGACCCACATAGAAGCAAATCCTGCAAGTTGGCCTGTGACCACCAAACATACTATGGCACATATATATGAATGTATTCATATTTATAATAGGAATAAAAGGGAAGAAAAGAGAGGATTGCTGGGCGTGGTACATACCTTTAATCCCAATAATTAGGAGGCAGAGGCAGGAGGATCTCTGAGTTCAGGGCTAGCCTGGTCTACAGAGTAGTTCCAGGTGAATCAAGAGCTATAAGGATACCCTGTCTCAAAAAAAAGAGGGGTGAGGGAAGATGGGCACAAGATTGCATGCCTTTAAGTCCAGAACATGGGATGCAGATGAATCTCTGATTTTGAGGCCAGTCAAGGCTACATAGTGAGATACTGTCTCAAAAGAAAGAAAAAAAAGGTGGGGGTCAGAGCTGGAGAGATGGCATTTATTTTTATAGAGTGCCTGGGTTTGATTCCCAGCACCACACATAAAACTTAAAAATCTAAAAAAAAAAAAAAAAAAAAAAAAAAGGTGAAAGGGAAGAGAAGAAGGCACCTATACACTAAGAGATGAGACACTCCAGGGTCGGAAATGGCACCTATACACTAAGAGATGAGACACTCCAGGCATGGGGTGCTGCCTCAGTGATTAATAGAGCATACTGGGCTGGGCAGTGGTGGCGCACACTCGGAACCCTGGAGGCAGAGGCGGGTAGATCTCTGTGAGTTCGAGGCCAGTCTGGTCTACAGTGTGAGTTCCAGGACAGCTAAGGCAACTACACAGAAAACCCTGTCTCAAACAAAAAGAGAGAGGAGAAAGAAGAGAAAGAACATATTGCTCTTGCAGAGGACTGGAGTTTTGATTCCTATCACCCACACTGAGCAGTTCACAAGTATCTGTATCCCCAGCTCCTTTAGCTTCCAGTTTCTCTCTCTCTCCCTCTCTCCCTCTCCCTCTCTCTCTCTCTCTCTCTCTCTCTCTCTCTCTCTCTCTCTCTCTCTCACACACACACACACACACACACACACTCTCTTTCTCCCCCCCCCGCAACAATAATAATAATAATAATGTAGTCCTGGCTGTCCTGGAACTCACTCTGTAGACCAGGCAGGCCTCAAACTCAGAGATCCGCCTGTCTCTGCCTCTTGAGTGTTGGGATTACAGGTGTGCATCACTATGCCCTACCTATAATAAATCTTAAAAAGACATTCAAAAAAATTTTTTACCTTTATTTTTTGAGAGTATATGTGCCATGGCATGTATATAGAGGTTAGAGGGCAATTTTAAGGAGTCAGGCTGATGGTCTGAGGTCAGTTCCGGGCACCAACATGATGTAGAAGATAAATGATACCTGATAAGCTCCACACATGTGCAGCAAGCATGCACACCCTCCCCAATAAATAAATGTAACAAAAATTAAGACATTAAAAAACGTACAAAATAAAATACAATAAACAAAACTAAGACAAAAGAATAATTGCAGGGCTGGAGAGATAGCTCAGCAGTTAAGAGCACTGGCTGTTCTTTCAGAGACCTGGTTCAACTCCCAGCACCCACATGGCAGCTCACAACTGTCTGTAACCCTGTTCCAGAGGATCCAATGCCCTCATACAGACATGCATGCATGCAAAACACCAATGCATATGAAATAAAAATAAATAAATCATTAAAAAGTTTTGTTTTGTTTTTTTCTGGTTTTTCGAGACATCTTTGGAGTCTGTCCTGGAACTTGCTTTGTAGAACAGGCTGGCCTCGAACTCACAGAGATCCACCTCCTCTGCTTCTGAATGCTGAGATTAAAGGCATGTGCCACCACCACCTGGCCATAAGAAAGTTTTCTAAAAAAAGAACAGTTGATTCTTAAACTTTTGGGTAAGATTAATTATAGAAATAAAATACAAATTTGCAGGGCTATAGCATAGAACACTGTAACAGCAGAAGCCTTAAAAATGAGGGAAAACACAGTAAAAGAAAACAAGAAAAAAATAAAATAAAACAAACAAGGTAAGTATGATATCCTAAAAGCTAAGTTTAATAAAGCAAAAGTACTACAAGGAGAAAAGCAACGTAACTGTCAAATACCTCTCTGGGTAGAATAGGATCAAGTATGAGAATCAACTTTGGGTTTAGGAGATGCCAAGGAATTCTTCAGAGTCACAGCTTGGTTGATAAGGTAAGCCTTGGGAGTTAGGCGGCCAACAAATGGAAGACCTTACTTGTGAAGTGCAAGACTAGGAAACGAGTGATGAAAAAGCCATTGAAGGAATTCTGTGGTCGGAAAACCAGCTACGGTGTAAAGAAAACCCAGGAAAAGCCAAACCAAGACTTATTTCAGTAGAGGTAGGCAGGCAGAGTAGGAAGCACACACACGTCAGATTCAAACTGTCCAATGCACAGAACAGGTTCTAAGATCAGCTGGCTATCACTCCTAGAAAATCATTTCTGGGGCTGGAGAGATGGCCTTGCAGTTAAGAGCACTGGCTACTGCTCTTCCAGAGGACCTGAGTTCAATTCCCAACACCCACATAGCAGCTCGAAACTGTATGGAATTCCAGTCCTAAGAGATGTGATGCCCTCTTCAGGCACAGGCACACAAATGGTACACATACATCCGGGCAACGCATTTGTACACACAAAATAAAAAGAATGTCTTTTGGGACAGGGTATGGTGGCATACAGCTTTAATCCCGGCACTCTATAGGTAAAGGCAGAAAGAAGGATCACTGTAAATTCGAAGTCAGTCCCTCCACATAGTGAGTTTCAGTCCAGGCAGGGCTACAAAACTAACTAAAAACAAAACAAAAACAAACAAAACACAAGAAAAGAAAAAGAAAAACCATTTTCTTAACTAGGTATGGTGACTCACATCTGTAATCCCAACACCCAGGAATCTGAAGCAAGAGGACTATGGAGACACCAAAATAAGTAATGCTTATGAAAGTACAATAAATACAACAGGAGCTTAGAAACACCTGCTCCATAGAAATACTGGGAAAGTATATTGGCTGTTTCTTGGATCCATTACTTGGCCTTATAGCCAAAAGACAAGCTAAACTCATGGTAACGCAAAACAGAAATAACCATTTTAGACATGACTCTTAGCAATTACACTAAATTGAGTTTTTGTTTTGTTTTGTTTTTGAAGACAGAGTTTTGGTGTCCTGGAACTCATTCTGTAGACCATGCTGGCCTTGACGTCAGAGATCATCTGCCTGCCTCTGCCTCCTGAGTGCTGGATTAAAAGCAAACACCAGCACCACCCATATAAATTGGATAAATTCTGACAAAAGAGACAGGCAATCTCAGTTCTTTCCCTTCAACCTGTCTTATTTTGAGCTGTCAAATCAGTAGTCAAAGAAACATCAACCTTTGTACATACCTGAATAAAGAAGGTCTAAGGAGCCTTTGTCTGTTTTGAGTCAGTTATGTAGACTTGACTTGCTTGGTCCTTGCTATGTAGCTCAGGCTAGCCTCAAAACCTCTGTCTCAGTCTCCTATGCTACTATTACAGACATGAAATGCCATGCCTTATTTTTTAAAGTATTTTTAAATTATTTACTTATGTGTATGATTTTATCCACATGTATGTCTAAAGGCTGTAAATGCTATAAGACATCAGATCCTCTAGAACTAGTTACGGATGGTTGTGAGCTGCCATGTGGGTGTGCTGGGGGTTGAATGAGGCCAGGTCTTCTGCAAGTATAGCCAGGGCTCTTAACTGCTTAGCCATCTATCTCTCCAGTCCAAATGTTTTAAAACATTATTACTATTGTTGCTGTTGTTATTAATATTATTTGTGACAGGGTCTAAGTACTCTTAGCTAGTATGGAACTCAGTATGTATACCAGGCTGGACTCAAATTCTGAAATCTGCCTGCCTCTGTCTCCAGAGTACTGGGATTAGAGGTAAGCACTCTAACAAATGAACCCCATCCACAGGCCCCACTGGACATTTTTGAGACAGGGTCTTACTATGTAGCCCTTGCTACCTGGAACACACAGAAATTCACCTCCCTCTGCCTCCATGAGTATGCTTGGCCCTGCTGGACTTTTATTTGATACTACTAGCCTAAAGTAAGCCTTTCCACTATATGATGATTTTCCATGCCTTGTTTCATATAATAGACAGTTATCCTAGTGAGATCTTGTGGAAGTAAACAATTGACCATCAGACAAAATACATTTTTAAGATCTAACCTTCAAATGTCCTTTGCCCGTAAGGAATTCAGAGTAACCAGCATCTGTGGCCAGCAAACCTACAAACTGCATGCTGGGCCGCTGCTGTATAAAGGCTTCAACAGCTTTGTCTGTCACATGCTTCCTCCCTGAAACATCCAGGGAGACAAGATTAGGCAAAATGTCCTTTTGCTCTAACAGTCGCAGGGCTATGTCTGATGTGAACTGTTTATCATCTGAGATGTCAAGATGATTCAGATGTCTTAGTTCCCGAACAACATCAAGGATCTGGGTAGTAGTCATTTTTAAACATTTCAAATGGTGCATGGTGAGAGACTTGAGTCGGTCTTTGCAGGCCAGCAGGGCAGTGATATCTGTGATTGAGGTGTTAGAAATATCCAGGCTTTCCAGTCTAGGCAAGGAAGCAACTTCAGCCAGATCTTCATTGTAGAAGAGGACATTAGTGATGCTCAGAGCTCGAAGACCAGAAAGTCGGCTGAAACACCGCTCATACGGATCCTCGAGGGACAAAGTTAATGAGTTTAGTACTAAGCACTGAAGATTTTGCTGGATCCACTTGTTACTGCCAAGGCCACTTATGATGTCTGTGATAGTGATGTCGGCGTTCACACCCGTGGCATCAAGTTCTACTAACTTATGGTGGCAGAAGGCTTTCCGGAAAGCAACAGCGGAAATCTTTGCTTTGCGAATGCAAGCTCGCTTTAGGCGCATCTGATTACCCCTGAAAATTCCCACAGTTCCATCATTCAGCAGACCTGGGGGAAAATAAGCAGTATTTTAACTTAAAAACAAAACAAAGAAGCAAACAAAAAACAGTCAAAGAATAGCAAATATTTCCACCACATTTTAAGTTTCTAACATAATTCCATGTAGCTGTATTACACTTGATACAATTCTGTGAGATGAAGATACTATTACTTAGACTGAGATTCAAAAGGAGACTTTCCAAGATTATGGAGCTGGTAATAGCAAATAGAGATTCCCAACACCTGGTTGTCTTCACTCTATGAGACACACAGGCAGCTGTGATCCCCAGTACTTCCTTACAATTAGATATACCACATATAGTCAAGGGGCTGTAGGCTTAAGCACCCGAGTGTCAACTATGATTCCACACACTCTCTTCTCCTTCTGGGACAAAGGAGAAGCTTCAAGTTCTAGAGAGATTGTATTATGAGGGCTGAGTGTCTATCAATCTGGATACTAATGTAACTAAAGAAAGGGAATCTTCAATGGACCTTGCAGAGTTTATATATGAGCAAGGTTTAAACTTTACACTAACATATTGATACCAATATATTTCTAGACTATCTTTTAAATTCACAATACATTATTACATATATAGACATACACACAATATATTTAGTAGATATAATGGCTAGAATTCATTGTTAAACTATTAGTCAGATCTGGGGATGATGGCACATACCTTGATTCCCAGCACTCAGGAGGCAGACGCAGGCAGATCTCTGAGTTCGAGGCCAGCTTGATCTACACAGCCAGTACTGCATAGAAACCCTGCCTCAAAACAAACAAAAAGCAAAAAATCCACTAGCCAGATCTGAAACCTTTTTATTTTGGTTTAGTGTTTTTGAAGCTGTTGTTTTGTAGATGGGTATCTGTGTTTACCAGACCTGGCTGCCCAAAACTTGCTTTGTAGATCAGGCTGGCCTAAAACTCACAGAGATCCACCTGCCTCTGCTTCCCCACTGCTGGGATTTAAGACGTGTGCCACCACACCCCGTGTGGCTTAGTTCTTAAATTTTTAGAAATTGTACTTATTTATTCATGTGTGTGCACATGTCTGCACATGGCATGGCATAAGTGTGGAGGTCAGAGGACAACTCTGTGGAGTTCGTTCTTTCCTTCTACATGGATCCTCAGAATAGAACTCAGGTCTTAGGCTTGGCAGTGGTGCTATTTATCTAGGGAGTCATTGGGTCAGCGTCTGGGGTTTTGTTTGTTTTTGAGACACAGTCTCACACTGTATCTCTGACGGGCCTCAAACTTGTAGACAGTGCATGAAACACTGGCCAGGCAGTGGTGGCGTATGACTTTAATCCCAGCACTTGGGAGGCAGAGGCAAGTGGATCTCTGTGAGTTCAAGGCCAGCTACAGGACAGCCAGAGCTACACTAAGAAACCCTGTCTTGGGGGGAAAAAAGAAAAGATCTGGGAATGGTAGTACACACATGTGATCCCAGTACTGGGAGACTGAAGCAAGGAGATCATTTTGAGTTCATTACTTGTTAAACCCTCTGCCTCAAACACACACACACACACACACACACACACACACTTAAAAGTAGAATAAAGTTTTTTCCTAAAGAAAGAGGGATAAACAAACAAATGAAGAAATTATAGTACAAACGCAAAAAAAAAAAAAAAAGGAGCAAAGTAAAAGCCTCTTAGAAATGCTGGGCCGTGGCAGTGCACACCTTTAGTCCCAGCACTCAGCAGGCAGAGGTGAAAAGATCACTTGTGTTTGAGGCCAGCCCGGTCTACAGAGCTAGTTCTAGGACAGCCAGGGCTACACAGAGAAACCCTGCCTCGAAACAAAAAAGGAAATGACCTATCAGACAACAGTGCTACAGAATATGACACTATGGAGCCATATCTCAAAAATATTACATATTAAACAATACCTACTAAGAAAGAAGTAAAAGCCATACCTATAAAATGTACTCTAAGAACAGTCTGTGGGCCGGGCGGTGGTGGCGCATGCCTTTAATCCCAGCACTCCGGAGGCAGAGGCAGGCGGATCTCTGGGAGTTCGAGACCAGCCTGGTCTACAAGAGCTAGTTCCAGGACAGGCTCCAAAAAAACCAGAGAAACCCTGTCTTGAAAAACCAAAAAAAAAAAAAAAAAAAAAGAACGGTCTGTGGCTATAGCATTTGGAGCAAGATAAATCAATACCATGGGGTTTAAAGACAAAATTTTATGGTCATATCAGTTAGTTTATACTAACAATGCCATTCAAGCTGCCAGACAGTTATTATCAAATCAGAACTAAGGCAATTTTGTCTAAGAGCTGTTGTTAAGTGGAGGAGCTCTTACCCAGCATATTCAAAATTTAATTATTGTAAGACATTCAAAAGTCTTCATGAAACTTGTCATGTTGAACAAAAAGTGACTCAAGCAACCAACAGGGTATTAATAGTTCAGCAACTAATTGACACCCAGAGTTGCAATAACATGCCCTTTCTTATCAATGCACCTGCAACCTGCTAACCCTATACACACCTGCACTCAGCTGCATATACGCCTGCTTTAACAATAAAGACTAGTCTTCTTAGCAATCCCTAGATAACACCTGTTTCTACTCAAACATGTCGTGAGATGCATCCAGTATCTAGACCTATTCAGCCTGGACAGGTTGTAGGTACGTAACCATCAAGACAAACTGTGTCCTGAGAGACCTTTGTTGTTGTTAATGTTTGCTTGTTTTTTTGTTTTTCAAAACAAGGTTTCTCTTTGTAACGCTCCAGCTGTCTGGGAACTCTCTCTTTAGACCATGCTAGCCTCAGACTCACAGAGATCCTCTTGCTTTGCCTTCTGAATGCTGGGATCAAAGGTATGTGCCACCACTGCCAGGCAGTCTGAAAGTTCTTTCAGGAAGAATCCCTCACTTACTATCTTATGCTTAGACATAATTGGGCATGCACATGATTAAAATCAGTTGCATCAGCTGGGTGGTGGTGGCGCACGACTCCAAAGTTACATAGAGAAACCCTGTTTCAAAAAAAAAAAAAAAAATCAGCTGCTAAGGGATGTGTAGTAGACAAAAGGCAGTACAACAACCCTGTCAATCAACACAGATGGGGCTGGAGAGATAGCTCAGAGGTTAAGTGCATTGCCTGCTCTTCCAAAGGTCCTGAGTTCAATTCCCAGCAACCACATGGTGGCTCACAACCATCTGTAATGGCATACAGACAGAATATTGTATACATAATAAATATTAAAAAAAAATCAACACAGATAACCCCCCTCACTCACATCTATAACCAGCTCTGCTTCCACTGAACTCCATAAAGTAAAGCCCCAAACAGTAACAAACAAGACCATTCAGTACTTTCCCACTCAGGTGGTCCCACCTCTCTTGGTAGTGTATCTGTGTATCTAAAACTTGAACTTTTTATTTTGCTATAATGAATCTTACTGATTTTTTGTTGTTGTTGTTTTGTTTTGTTTTTCAAGACAGGGTTTCTCTGTGGCTTTGGAGCCTGTCCTGGAACTAGCTCTTGTGTCCAGGCTGGCCTCGAACTCCCAGAGATCCACCTGCCTCTGCCTCCCAAGTGCTGGAATTAAAGGCATGCACCACCATCACCCGGTGAATCTTACTGATTTACTTTTTGTGTGTACATCTTTTTCAAGTTATGTCGACAAGGTACCACAAACTGGAAGAAAAAAAAAAAACTATGCTAGAGCTCAGTGGACTAAGAACACTTGCTCTTGCAGAGGACCTGCATTCAATACCCAGTATCCAAACAGTGGCTCACATCTATCTGTAACTCCAGTTTCAGGGAGGCCAACAATCCTGCTCTTGCCTCTGCAGGCATCAAGCACACAAGTGAAGTACAGCAACAGCAAAGCTGGGTGGTGGTGAAGCACGCCTTTATCCCAGCACTAAGGAGACAAAAGTAGGCAGATCTCTGAGTTCAAGGCCAACCTGGTCTACAGGATGAGCTCCAGAACAGTTAGTCAGGACTGCACAGAGAAACCCTGTCTCCAAAACCCAAAAACAAATAAATTTTAAAAACCTAGCAACAGAAAAGAAACTAATATAACACAAAACTGAAACTTTTTTTTTTTTTTTTGGAGATAGGTTTTCATGTAGTCCAGACTGAACTCAAACTCTCTGTAGCTGAGGAAGACCTTGAACTGCTGATTCTCCTGTTCCGGCCTCCCAAGTGTTACAGGCATGTGCCAATGCATCTAGCTTTTATTTACTTTATTTCTGGAGTGTATCTGCATGTTATTCTGTACATGTGGGGTAAGTCAGGTTTTCCTTTCACCATATGGGCCTGTGGAGTTGAACTAAGGTCATCAGCTTTGGCAGCAAGTACCTTTACCCACTAAGCTATTTCAGGAGCCCATCACACCTGGCTTTTTATTTATTTTTAATTTTTTAAATTGTTTTTAACTGAGCTATATATTTTTGTCTATTCCTCTCCCTTTTCCCAGGGGCCCCATGCTCCCAATTTACTCAGGAGATTTTGTCTTTTTCTACTTCCCATGTAGATTAGATCCATGTATGTCTCTCTTAGAGTTCTCACTGTTGTCTAGGTTCTCTGGGATTGTGAACTGTAGGCTGGTTTTTCTTTGATTTATGTCTAAAAGCCACTTATGAGTGAGTACATATTTGTCTGGGTCTGGGTTACCTCACTCAATATGATGTTTTCTAGATCCATCTATTTGCCTGCAAATTTCAAGATGTCATTATTTTTTCCTGCAGTGTAGTACTCCATTGAGTAAATGTACCACATTTTCCTTATCCATTCTTCGGTCAAGGGGCATTTAGGTTGTTTCCAGGTTCTGGCTATGACAAACAAAGCTGCTATGAACATAGTTGAGCACATGTCCTTGTAGTATGATTGAGCATCCTTTGGGTATAGACCCAAAAGTGGTATTGCTGGATCTTGAGGAAAGTTGTTTCCTAATTTTCTGAGAAATCGCCATACTGAAATCCAAAGTGGCTGTATCGGTTTGCACTCCCACCAGCAATGCAGGAGTATTCCCTTTACCCCACATCCTCTCCAGCATAAGTTGTCATACTTTTAAAACAAATTTTGAGACTGTACATGCTGAGCATGATCACTGAGAAATACTGGTATTACACAATCTCTTAAATTGTTGCACAGCATTGTAAGCGACTTACTTTTAATATATATTACTTATTGATAGTTATTCTGGTTCCTGTGTCAGAATGCGAGTTAAGCAATTCAGTGAAAAATAATCAAATATAGAGGTTTTCTTTTCTAAATTATACCAAATAACTCAATTACGGCTCCATTTTCTTATTCTTCTTTGGGATGCATAATATACATTCACACCTAACAATATTTTTCTTTCTTTTTTACTTTAATATGGGTGGGGGTAAAAAAGTACATGCAGAGGCCAGAGGAGATTTTCCAGTCTTCTGTTGTTAGTCTTCTATTTTTCTTAGTCTTCTTCCTGTGCAGCAGGGTCTCTTACTGAACCTGGAGCGAATGGTTCTTCTAAGTATTTACTTTAAATCAGGGTGGCAACAGTAATCCTTTTGTCTTCATTCCTTACCAAGTGCTGGGTGTAGCCACACCTGGCTTCTCGTATGATACTGGGGATCCTAATGCTGAAGTACTTTGTGCTGTTGAAGTCCTTTACCCACTGAGCCACCTCCAGCACCCAACAGTATTTTTCATACACATGTATGTGAAGCAGAGGCAGACGATCTCTTGACTTTGAGGCCAGTTTGGTCTACAGACTGAGTTCCAGGACAGCCAGGACTACACAGAGAAACCCTGTCTCAAGAACAAAACAAACAAACAAAACAACAACAACAGAAAAGAGTCAAGACCAGAAACCAGTTTTTTCATAATAGTATGATTCTCCCACTGTCAAGAGAAGATGTAAGGTATTTCTGTACCTGTTGACGTCTATGTAGAAATACTGTAGTTAGAAAAGTTCCTTTTGCTATAAGAATCACTTTTTAGGTGTTGGAGAAACGGCTCAGTGTTTAAGAGCATTTGACATTTCTATAGAGGGTCAGTGCTCAGATCCCAACCCACAAATACTCACAACCGTCCCTAACTCCAGTTCCAAGGGATCTGACACCTTCTTCTGATCTCCATGGGCACCAGGAACGTACATGATGCATATACATACAGGCAGCCAGAACACTCATCCACATAAAATAAATAAATCTAAATATGTGTGTGTGGGTGTGTGTCTATTTTAAAAAATTACTTCTTAAATCAAAAAAGAAAAATAATGGTTTGCCTAGACTGGAAAGGAAAAAAAAAACATTAAATCTGAAACAAAAACAGGTCAAAAGTAACTGAATTCCTTTTCCTAGAATCAGGCTCATCTGACTTTTTCTACTATTTCTAAGAAAACAATTAAAGGGGCCATAGCAGTATTTTCCAATCCAGTGCCAATTAACAGCACACAATTTGTGTCTTCTATCTTTCATCATTTACCATGAAATGCCATGGTCTGAAGCAGTCGGTCAGCCACCTCCTGTGGAAATACTCCGGGTTCCTGCAGACACAGCGTTCCGTCTTGTCTTGCTGAACAGAACTTCTCAAGGTTAGTGGTCAGGAAACTCAAACAGATGTCAAGTAAGGAATAGGGAGATGCTTCCTCCTTGGAACACAGGAAAGAACATAAAGGAAACACAAAAGCGAACAAATTAGTTTCCAGAAAAGTGGAGAATAAAACCCTTATTTACTCATTCAATAACTATTTATTGCCTATGAGAGAGACAATAAATACCATGACAGCAACAGATACTGTGTTAGGCAGTAGGACATAGTCTGTAATGTGCATCTCAAAAGAACAGACATCCTGAAACAAATCTCCACAATCCCTTAAGTACTACAAGGGAAACCACACTGGGTACGTGTGAACACCCAGCTGGTTCTAACCAGTCAGAGGCAGATAGGGAAGGCCTCAGAGGAAGGGCAGATTAGCCCTCCCTAAGTCATCACCAGATGACTTAGGAAGCGCTATCAGGTCTTCATAGGCTCTCCCCACACTGAAGACAGCACTCCTTTTTCTTGTCTTTTGAGACAGAGTCTCACTGTGTATCTACCTCTGGCCGGACTAGAACTCAATATGCAGGTGAGGCTGGCTTGGAAATCAGAGATCCACCTGCTTCTACCTCTGGAGTACTAAGACTAAAGGTGAGCATCACCACGCGCAGGCACAAAGCCAAAAATTCTTAAAACTGTTGACTTTCCTATCTGAATCCTTCTGTGCTGTCTATGTCCACTTAGCACACAAACTAGAGTTATCTGAATGGACAGAACCTTAATAGAGAAATGCAGGAAGAAAAGGTTTGTCTTAGCTCACAATTCCAGATTTCAGTACATCACAGGTCAATCAAGGTGTGAGGAGCTTAAAACTGCTCACATCACATCTACAATCAAGAGCAGAGGGACGGGTCATACACATTCAGTACTCAGCTACCTTTCTCGACTCTTACACAGCCCAGGACCCAAAGTCAGAGAACTGAACTGTACCACTAACTTTCAGGCTGAGTATTTCCACATCTGTTAAGGCACCAAGACAGTCCCCCAAACACAAGCCCACAGGCCAACCTAATGTAGACAGTCTGTCACTGAAATTCTTCCCAGGTGATTTTAGAGTGTGTCAAGTTGACAATTAATTAACATCGCATCTCCCTACTCCATCAAATAAGTATTTTTATAGTCTTCCCTTTCACCAGGAGCGTGGGTCCTTTAGAATTTCTGCCTTTATGTGGTGATCTCAGTCAAATTCAAAATGTCATCTACTACTTGAAAGGCTCCTAAGGTTGACAAACCCATCAAGAGACAACAATGGCACTACCTTTTCCTGTACACCTGAAAGATGTTTTTGTTTCATCTGTAAGAAGTACTTTTACAGGCTGGGCAGTGCTGGTGCACACCTTTAATCCCAGCACTTAGGAGGCAGAGGCAGGCAGATCTCTGAGGGCAGCCTGGTCTACAGAGAGAGCTCCAGTACAGCCAGGGCTACACAGAGAAACCCCCCACCCAGAAAAACCTCCCTCCAGAGTCATTTCATTACATTTTTATTTAGCTATTGTGTGTGTGTATGCACGCACACATGTAGGGATGTATAGTGTATATGGGAGCACGTGCCAGCGTACACACGCAGAGGTCAGCACACCTGTGTTAGTCACTGTCCTACTGCTGTGAAGAGACTCCACGGCCAAGGCAACTCTTTAAAAGCATTTGATTGGGGATGGCACATAGGCAGACACGGTGCTGAGAAGTAGCTGTGAGTTCCACATCCTGATCCACAGGCAGAGAGAGAGACAGAGACTCTGGCCTATCCTCAGTGATACACTTCCCCCAACAACCCTTCTAATCCTTCTAAGAGTTGTTTCTCTCTCCACATGGGTCCTAAGGGGTGAACTGAGATCAGGCTTTGTGCCTTTATACACTATGCTACTTTCACAGTCTTGGTTTTGTTAGAGATAGAGTCTCACTCTGAAGTTCAAGTTGTCCTTAATTCATGGCATCTTTCTACCTCTGCCTTCTGAGAACTAACAATCCTGATGTTGAGGTGCCGCCTGGCTTAATGTTGTTATCATTGTTTGTAGTGCTGGGGCTCAAACCCAGGACTTTTTTTATGTCAAGTAAACTATCACTAAGCTATAGCAATCGTTTATTTTCTAAATATTGGATAAGAAATTAGGTAACTTAAAAGATTAGATAACAATTGTTGATAGAAATTATTACTTTATTTTAGAGATTGGGTCTCACTATATTGCTTAAAACTGGCCTAGGGGTCAGCGAAGAGCTTGGCAGGTAAAGGTGCCACCAAGCCTGATAACCCAAGTTTGATTCCTGAAATAATGTGGCAGGAGAGAACTGACTCCCACCACATTCCTCTGTGACCTCCACATTCCCAATGCGGCACTCTTCACTCCTTCCAACTAAATAAATAAATGTAAAAAAGTAATTTTTAATGATTTGTTATTATTGTTATTTTTAGTGATTTGTTATTATTATTATTATTAATGTTTTTTCAAGACAGGGTTTCTCTGGGTAACAACCCTGGCTGCTGTTCTGGAACTAGTTCTGTAGAACAAGTAGGCCTCAAATTCTGGGATCTGCCTGCCTCTGCCTCCCAAGTGTTGTAATTAAAGGTGTGCACCACTGTGTTTGGCTTTTTTTAAGATTTTATTTTTTTATGTTTGTTTTTATCTGTTTGTTTTGTCTACATATATGTACATGTATGACTCATATTCACAGAGATCAAAAGAGGGCATTAGAGCCCCTAGAAGTTACAGGTTGTAGGCTACCATGTGGGTACTGGGGAATGAATTTGGCTCCTCTGCAGCAGCACCAGTGCCTAAATGCTGAACCATTTCTCTAGCCATAAAATTTTTTTTTCAAGCTTTATTTGTTCTTTGTTTATTTAGAGTGTGTGTCCTACAGAGACCAGAAAATTGCATCAGAGCCCCTGGAGCTGGAGTTCGGGGGTTGTGAGCTGCCTGATATGGGTTTAGAAACTAAACTGTTGACCTCTGCCAAGAGCAGTAAAAGCTCTTAACCTGGGAGGGAGGGGAAACCGTGGTTGGTACATAAAATGAATTTTAAAAAACTAAGAGTTCTTAACCTATGACTATTTTCAGTGAGGTGCATGTGTGCACAAACATTCTCGTGTTTGCCTCATTTTTTTTAATGTTCATTGGTGCTTGCCTGCATGTGTGTCTGTGTGAGGATGTTCAAAGTTCTAGAACTGGAGCTACAGGTAGGTGTGAGCTGCCATGTGGGTGCTGGGAATTGAACCCAGGTCCTCTGGAAGAGCAGTCAGTGCTCTTAACTGCTAAGCCATCTCTCCATCCCCATCATTTATTTTAAAGATTTATTTTATCTTTATTGACATGTATGAACATGACACATGTTCGAGGATACCTGAGGAGGCCAGAAGGCGTTGGAGCTGAAATTACAGGTGACTGTCAGCTGCCTGATGTGAGCACTAGGCATGAATTCAGGCCCTCTAGAAGAGCAGCAAACTCTCTTATCCCCTCTGAGCCATCTCTCCAGCCCACATTTCATTAAGGTAAAAAAATAAATTAAATAAATAAATAAATAAATAAATAAATAAATAAATAGATGAAGATTAGGAACTCTATGCAGCCCAAGTGGATATCTAACTTTCAATCTTTCTGCCTAGGTCTCCACAGCCCTAGGCTTATAGGTCTATATCACTATACTTGGCTGTGAAATGCATTTTTGGTTTTTGAGATAGGGTTTCTCTGTGTAACAGCACTGGCTATCCTGGAATTAGCTCCTACAGACCAGACTAGCCTCAAACTCACAGAGATCTGCCTGTCTCTGCCTCTGGAGTGCTGGGATTTAAGGCGTGAAACACTACTGACCATCATGAAATGCATTTTTTATTAACATCTTTTTGAAGGACTAAGTAATATCTTGTACTTGGACTCCAGCTGTCTGGATTAAAATGCCATTTACAAAACTATGTAAACTTATTAAGTAAAGGACTTAGTCTTCCTGTATTTCAGTTCATGATCTAAAAAAAAAATGCATAAAGCAGTTCCTACCTCATGAGACTGTCTGTTGTCAGAAATAAATACACTCTAAATACAGCACTCCTGAAGTAGTGCCCAGCATATACTAACTGCTGAGTCAGTGCTTATTATAGAATGTAAGTTCCACCAGGAAAAAAATGTTTTGTTCACTGATACAGTCATAAGCCTAAAATAACACCTACTACATCATAGCAACAAACGAGCATTAAACAGGGAATCATCAAGCACAAATGTACTGTTAGGTGTACTTCACACCTAGAGAAAGAGATGACACACCCAGAGATATTAAGTCACGGGTTAGAACCGAAAGGTGGACAAGCATCACCGAAGCACACACATACCCATCCTGACTTCCGACCACCATACTTCATAAGAAAGCACTTCTTGGTTCTTTGCAGTGCTAGGGAAGGGACTATACAAGTACAGTGTCACTGAGCTATACCACCCCCCCATTATTCTGTACCAATAATTCCACCAAGTCAGGCTTCTAGAAATAAGCATCCGAGACCAGATGAAACCAAATCCTCTATTCTACCCCTTTCTGACACCTTACAAATGAAGTCAATAAAGTAGTCTCAAGGACATAGGTGATATCATCCTCAATACAGATATTAGGGGCCGAAGAAATGGCTCCACAGTTAAGAGAACTGGCTGCTCTTCCAAGGAACCTGGGGCAACTCACACCTGTCTATAACTCCAGTTCTGGGAATCTGACACCTTCACAGAGACATACATGCAGGTAAAACACCAATGCACATTTTTAAACAAGAATGCAGATATTATGAACTACTGGACGTAGGGTTTTTGTTTGTCTGTCTTTTTGTGCTGGGGCTCAAACCCAAGGTCTTTTGCTTGTTTTTGAGATGGAGTCTCCCACCACAGGCTGAAGTTGAATTCAGAGGCAGCACTCCCCCACCCCCACCCCCAGTGCTGGGATTAAAGGCATGTGACACAATAGCTGGCTCAAACCCAGAATCGTGTCTCCTCCATGCTATTGGAGTGCTCTACTGCTAAGCTATCCCCAGCTGCTTTACTAAAAGAAATCACTAATTACTCTTTAGAAACTCTTAGATTAAAAATTAAATTTTCTGCATGCATAACTTCAGAACCTAGCCAATATGGCAAGTAGTTATGTCCTAAAGGGCAAGGAGGCAGAGTTCTAGCAAAAAAGATTAAGGTCTCAAACAGTAATCAATCCCCTCCCTGCTTCCTTCTTGGGTCATGTAGTAAAGCTATCCTAAGACATAAAAATTTAGGTCAGTAATCACTGAGCATTTATGGATCATACCGAGTGATAACACAGAGATGCCTCAGCATTATTTCCCTCCTAGCCACAAGTCTGAGTTTTAAAGTACAACAGAGTTCACAGATACAGGTTTAATAACGAAAACAGCAGTTATGGGCTTTGCTACTTATTAGTTATATGGTCTAAGGAAAAGCAATTAACTTCTAAGTTTCCTTATCTGAAGAAGTGAAGCTAGACCTCTACCTTGACTATCTCATCAGACAGTAGTTTGGAATAGACGGGATGTGTGTAAAACTAGCTCTAAAATACTAAAGTAAGCTAGTCATGACGGCACACACCTGTAATTCTAGCAAAGGCAAAGTCAAACAGAAGGAATGAAAAGTCAAGGCCACCCTGGGTAACACAGCAGGTTCAAAACCATCTAAAGCTACATAGTGGGTGTAAGTCTCAAACCAAAGGCTACCTATGTAGCACCATGGTAGATCATGTCCCTATTATACAGAATAATTGGATTCAATTCTGATCGTGACAGATAAAATAAAATGCTACAATATTTGAGCTGAGGATAGAGCTAAGTTGTAAAGCCTTTGTCTAGCATTCACAAGGGCCTGGGTTTGATCCTCAGCATTACAAAAATCCAGCCAATCAAGAGCCTTTACGTTATTAGCAAATATGAACACCAGTGAAACAAGAGTCCTTGGTATGAAAAATTTAATTAATACATTCTTCAAATCTAAGAAGTCAAGTTTATGAAAAACTTAAACTCTTTAACAGTAATTACCTTTAATTACCTTTCCTTTAAGGAACAGGAGAGCCAGGCTTAGCATTTGGAAGGGAGAAACAGAATGAGCGGGAGTTCAAGGACGGCATGAGCTACATGAGACTCTAACTCATAAATCAATAAAAAATTACTTTTTTCAAGACAGGGTTTCTTTGTGTAGCCCTGGCTGTCCTGGAACTCTCTTTGTAGACCAAGCTGTCCTGCCTCTGCCTCCGAGAGTTGGGATTAAAGGAGTGCATCTCCACTGCCCAGCTAAAAATTCTTTAAAAGCAACTAAAAATTTAATAAAGTTAGAAAATGCTAATAGTCTAATACTTGACTTTTGCAAGAACTTTGCTTAATGAATAAAGGATTTTATTACATTTATTTTTATTCTGTGGTTTGTATTTAGTAATTCTGTTGTTTTGTGGTCCTAGAACGCTAACCCTGTGCCTTGCACATGCTGAGCAAGTGTGCTAAGATTGAGCTACACTTCAAACCCTGTGTTGTCTGGGCTTTGGGGTTTTGTTTGTTTGGTTGTTTTGTTTTGAGACAGGGCTCACAATGTAATCCAGGCTGGCCTCAAACTCAAGATACTCTTGTACTTTCCAAATATTGGGATTACAAGTGTGTACTGTTTTTAATAATTTCATAAATCCCTAATGGCAGTTTATACGAAACTGAGAATCAGTAAGCAAAATTCTAACACTAACATAAATACGCCCTTCTCCCAACTCCACACTATAGAAAGTGAGGTTAGTATAGAAAATGCACTTAAGTCTAGCCAGGCAGTGGTGGTGCATGCCTTTAATCCCAGCACTTGGGAAACAAAAGCAGACGGGTCTCTGTGAGTTCGAGATCAGCCTGGGTTACAGAGCAAGTTCCAGGACAGGCACCAAAGCTATACAGAGAAACCCTGTCTCAAAAAATAAACGAAAAAGGAAGGATGGAAGGAAGAAAAAAAAGAAAGAAAAAGAAAATGCACTTAGCCGAAGAGTGGCATGCCAGGTCCTTGCAGTTTGTTTTCTTATACTCCTTCCTCCAATTTAAACCACACTACTGGGCTGGTGATACAGTTCAGCAAGTAAAGGCACTTGCTGAAAACGGACAACCTTAGCTCAATCCCAAGGTCGCAATGGTGGAAGGAAAGAACTGCTGTATGTTGTCATTTGACCTCCACACACACTCAACACACAGATAATATAATGATTTTAAAATAAATAATTTCAGCCGGGTGGTGGTGGCGCACGCCTTTAATCCCAGCACTCGGGAGGCAGAGGCAGGAGGATCTCTGTGAGTTTGAGGCCAGCCTGGACTACAAGAGCTAGTTGAGGACAGGCACTAAAACTAGAGAGAAACCTTGTCTCGAAAAACCAATAAATAAATAAATTCAAGGAAATTGCTATTATGACATAGTGAGAGATTATACACTGCTACTCGTACTGAACAAAAGCTGTCCTCATCCCAGACCAAGTTTCATAATTCACTTAAGGGCCATCCTTCCTCCATCTCAAATTTGACACTACTTCCTGTGAAGTCTTTCCACCTGGTGACCATGGCTGAACCTGCGGGCCTAGCACTTGGGAGGGTGAGGCACAGGATCACCTGAATCTATCACTCAAGTCCAGCCTGGATATTGCAAAAGCCCATCTCAAAAAAGCAGTAAACAACAAGCTTTTCAAGAAACTAAGGTTTTTAATGTGACTCAGGGTCTTCTCAGTCTGATCACAGGTTTGTTTGTCTAATCTACCACACCTTCAATGCTAAAATCACAGTTTCTAGAACACATCCTGCTAAACCTTCACGCTACCTTTAGTGACTTTTGTTGTTACTCTGTTTTGCTTTTTGAGAGGGTCTCTTGTAGCACAGGCTGACCTCTGTAGTAGGAGGCTGCTTGTTTATTCCTGGCTGCCCAGGCTTGAAATAATCACATAGAAACTATATTAATTAAATCACTGCTTGGCCTATTAGCTCTAGCTTATTTTTTTTTTCAAGACAGGGTTTCTCTGTAGCTTTAGAGCCTGTCCTGGAACTAGCTCTTGTGGACCAAGCTGGCCTTGAACTCACAGAGATCTGCCTCCCCGAGTGCTGAGATTAAAGGCTTGCGCCACCACCGCCCGGCTAGCTCTAGCATCTTAATTTAACCCTTTTCTACTAATCTGTGAAACGCCATGTGGGTGTGGTTTACCGGCAAGTTTCTGTCTGTCTCTGGCAGTGCTACATGGCTTTTCGCTGACTTTGCCTTCTCTCTCCCAGCATTCAGTTTAATTTTCCCCACCTAGCTCTGTAAGAGCCAGCCATGATAATCTAAGTCTGGGCAGAAAGGAAGTTCTTTACTTCCTCCAACCATTATCACCTGGGACTCTGGCCATTGATAAATTTAAATGGAGTCTGGAGTCTCAATAGTTTACCCTGAGACAATGCCTGGCAGGCCAAGATTACCCGACCCCAACCCAAAAGCAGACCATTCAAAGGAAATTCCTGGCATTCCAAGCACTGTAGAAAGAAACACCTGCCAGCACTTCACCAGGACACCCCTAGACAAATGTCAGCCAATCAGGGGTCCTGAACCTCAGAGACCCCTCACCCCCACCTTTACTACTATAAAAACACAATTCTAATTAAACTTGGGGCTCTCTAGATATTCCA
Organism: Chionomys nivalis; assembly: GCF_950005125.1. Classification (NCBI taxonomy): domain Eukaryota; kingdom Metazoa; phylum Chordata; class Mammalia; order Rodentia; family Cricetidae; genus Chionomys; species Chionomys nivalis. Next base: position 39,455,714 of record NC_080096.1, on the reverse strand, counting down.
ATACGTTGAACATGTGGAGAGACCGAGTTTGCAAACTTGATTAAAATAAAGGCTCTTTGCTTTTACATATGGGACTTGGTCTCCTTTGTTGGCTTTTGTGGGGACCCACGGATTTGGGCGTAACAGCTCTACTTTGCCCTATCACAGGCCAAGCCAGCTTCTTTATTCATTAACCAATAAAAGCAACACATATACAGAAGGACTGCCCACACCAGACCTGAAAATCACCAAGAATGACTCTGAACTCCCGATCTTCCTGTTGTCACCTGAGACTAAGTATGCACTAACCTAAGCTCCCGGCCTTATTCTCTCTTGCCCCCTTCCCACTGACCCCCTTACTCTTCCTAACTAGCCCCCTTTCTATTTTCAAGTCAGAGAAGAATAGGACTCATGAGCCTCTCCCTCTCCATGACAGATTAGTGATGAGCCCAGTCTAGGGTAGATCTTGTAACACAAGTGACCAGAGCTACCATGAGCTTAAGAGCACAACAGTTGTGCCCTTATCCTCATGCCTTTATCTATACGCTTTACTTTCAGCATCTTTGGTATCCGTGACTTTTCTCGTCACAGTGCTAGGACTACCCGACAAGAACAATTAAAGGGAAAGATTGATTTGGCTCACAGTTCAAGACTATGTTCTGCCATCGTGGGAATGACATGTCAGGAGAGGTGAGGCAGCTGCTTACATCAGCAGGTAGACAGCAAAGAGCCAAGGCCTAAATCAGGCCCAGCTTTAACTCAAAAAGCATGCCCCAAGCCGGGCGATGGTGGCGCATGCCTTTAATCCCAGCACTCGGGAGGCAGAGGCAGGCGGATCTCTGTGAGTTCGAGACCAGCCTGGTCTACAGAGCTAGTTCCAGGACAGGCTCTAAAGCCACAGAGAAACCCTGTCTCGGGAAAAAAAAAAAAAAAAAAAAAAACATGCCCCGTGGTAACGCACTTCCCCAGGTAGGCATTACCTCTTACAGGTTCTACAGCCTACAACAGAAGACCATACGGGCTAACTTTAGACACTGGAGCATATGGGAGACATTTCACATTCAACTATTATACTGTTGTTTCTAATATATTTTAATTATGTTGCATTCATGTCTGAGTATGTGGATGTGAGTGCAGGTGCCTGAGGCACTCAGAGGCCAGAAGAGGGCATCACATCCTCTGGAGCTAGAGTTACAAGAGGTTCTGAATCATAAGATGGGGGTACTGAGACCCAAACTGAAGTCCTATGGAGGAGCATCAGAAGCACTTTGAACCACTAAGCAATTTCTTCCCAGGGTCCTTTATGGCACTGTCACATGTGTTTTGTTGGCCCTCCCTCCATTCTCTCTACCTCTCTGTCCCCATCTATCTTCTCGCAATAGTCCCTATTACACTTCCACCACTTTTTAAAAGATTTAATTTGATTTATAAGTATGTATGTCAGAATATGTGCATATAAATACTGGTGTCTGTGGAAACCAAATTCCCTGGAGCTGGGGTTCCAGGTAGCTGTGAACTACCTGATGTTGGTGCTGGACATTGAACTTAGATCCCTTGGAAGAACATCAAGTGCTCTTAACCAGTCACTATTTCCTCATGTGAATTTTGTTTTTGAAACTGAGTCTTTCTATGTAGTCCTGACTGTCCTAAAACTCCTTATAAGACCAGGCTGGCCTTGAACTCAGAGAACCTTCTGCCTCTCTCTGCTTCCCAAGTGCTGAGATTAAAGTCATATGCCACTGTATCCAGTTTTTATTTATTTATTTAAACCACTGCAATAAAGGTGCCTATACAGTATCATCCAGGTCTCAGCAGCTGGCCAGAAGCCATCTCTGCATCCATGTCTTATACTCTGAAGATGAGACACTCTAATAATCAACAACAACAGCTAAAAGTATAACAATATAGCAATTGAGATATATCCTATGAAAGAGCTGCATAACAGAGATGAGTGTGACCTAGGGGTTTTTGTTGTTATTTTGTTTTTTGTCTTTTGAGGAGTAGCAGGCAGGACAACCAGGATTTCCTTGACTTTCTTGGATGACAAGTCAACGGCACATGTGGTTCCTTCTAACTATACCAGCCTCTCCACAACAGAACTCTCTTAAATTAATTCCTCAGGTCTCCATTTGAAAGAAGGATCCTTTCCAAAGTCACCACTGACTATCATACTCCATGATGCCACCATGTCTTTCTTAGCACATTTTAAGTATGCTAAACCTTTCACACCTAAAAACTACTCTACATTCACAAACATAAAAAGGCAGGGACCACACCTATTTCACAATCTGTGATATTACCAATGCAAACACAGTCAAATGGCAGAAACACTGTTAGATGAATGGAAGGTCAGAACTGTCTTAGGCCTTACGTATCAGCACTACAAGAGTTCTTGAAAGAAAACTCTCAGGCTCAACTCCAAACTTAATGAATCAAACTCTAGAGGCACGGAGCCCAACAAACCCTTCCTGATTCACAGTAAACTCTGAGAATCGCTGCCTTAAATATCTCAAGTATGCAATGCATCATAACAAACATTTGAAAATATATACTACAGCCAGGCGGTGGTGGCGCACGCCTTTAATCCCAGTACTCGGGAGGCAGAGGCAGGCGGATCTCTGTGAGTTCGAGGCCAGCCTGGTCTACAAGAGCTAGTTCCAGGACAGGAACCAAAAGCTACGGAGAAACCCTGTCTCGAAAATTCAAAAAAAAAAAAAAAAGAAAAGAAAATATATACTACAAAGCTTTCTAATAACCATTCAATTATTTACTAAAAATATATTAAACACACTGTGCAAGGAAAACAAAAAGTAGCCCCTACTAGTAATTTCCGGCTCCCAATAGGTCAGTACTTTCCTTTTTCACCCTCCCATACACTCTTACTGTGCATACATATTTGAACAAGCAAGAACAACACAAGTCAGTTTAACATGAAGTTTAAAGCACAATAAAGCTGGCCAGGCAGTTATGGAACATGTTTTTTATCCCAGCACTCGGGAGGCAGAGACAGGCAGATCTCTGTGAGTCTGACACCAACTTGGTCTACAGAGCGAGTTCCAGGACAGGCTCCAAAGCTAGAGAAACCCTGTCTCGAAAAACAAAACAAAACAACAAAAACCCAATAACGCCCAAGTATCTGCTGTGGTTTGATTGTATTTCCCCCAAATGCTTATGATGAGTGCCTTACGATTCTAGCCTACAAGATTATGCCTTCAGAAAGTGATTAGATCAGTTAGGCAGAACCCTCTGAATGAGACTAGTGCTCTTATTTAAAAGAAGCCCCAGGGAGCAGCCTTGCTTATCCAACAAGTACAGGGAAAACATGCGTCTATGAACCAGTGCAAAAACTCCCACTAGACACTGGGCATGGTGGTGCATGCCAGCACTCAGGTGGCTGTGGCAAGCAGACACCCTCCAGGTGGAGGCCAGCCAGAACTACATGGCAAGCCAGATAGCAAGGCTACTCAAATAAGGAAGCCGGGCAGTAGTAGTTTATGTCTTTAACCCCAGCAGAGGTAGGTGTATCTCTGAGTTCGAGGATAGCCTTGTAAACTGAGCTACTTCCAAGACAGCCAGGGATACACAGAGAAATCCTGCCTCCAAAAAATAAAATATACAAAACATATTTAACAAGGGGGGAGGAGTGGGATGCGACTCAGGGTATAGCTCAGATGACAGAGTTCTTATCTGGCATGCACAAGGGTCTGGGTTCAACACGGCTCACATAATCCAGGTGTTGTGACACACACCTAAAATCTCAGCACCAGGGAAGCTGAGGCAGGTGGCTCAGAAGTTCAAGATTATCCTCCACTACACAGGGCCACACTGAGGCTTTGCTGTAGGGAGGGGTAAAAGAAAGGGCTGGGCAAATAAATGCAAGCGGTCGTATAAATGCTGTCCTGGAAAGCAGGAGGACCTGAACTCACATCCTCAGCACCCATATAAAAGCTGGGCATGGCGATGTGTGCCCAGAACTCTGGCCCGGGAAGCAGAGATAGACACATCTCTGAAGCTCACTGGCCAACCAGTCTAGACAAATGGACAAGCTTCAGTTTCAGTAAGGGATCCTGTCTCAAAAAATTAAATAAATAAGAGGATTAGGGAGATAGCTCACAGTGAAGAACACTTGTTGCTCTTTCAAAGAACCAGGGTTCAATTCATTCTTATTTATTTATTTATTTATTTATTTATTATGTATACAATATCCTGTCTGCGTGTATGCCTGCAGGCCAGAAGAGGGCGCCAGATCTCATTACAGATGGTTGTGAGCCACCATGTGGTTGCTGGGAATTGAACTCAGGACCTTTGGAAGAGCAGGCAATGCTCTTAACCACTGAGCCATCTCTCCAGCCCCGGTTCAATTCATTCTTACAACCATGTATAATTTCAGTTCCAGGGGCTCTGACACCCTCTTCTGACCTCCAGGCACACAAGCAGTACATATCATACACACAGGCATTTTGCATATTAAAAATCTCAAAGAAATTTTAATTTAAAAAAGCAACTCTGGCCTACACACACATACATTCATATATACATACACATGTACATGAGCACTTATACATGCATGCACCCATGTTAACACACATCCACACACACAAAAAAAGAAAACACCTTTCAGACAACGAGTGTATTGGCACCTGTTCCTGGATATCCTATACTTCAAAACTCTTACATTTTTCTGTAAGTTTGCCAGCTGATATTTTGTTATAGCACCCTAAATGGACTAAGACAGTATCTTTCTCACCTCATTTCCTATACACATCCTATCTCCTTCCAGGTAGTAAACAGAAACCCTTCACTACACATCTTTTCTTTCTTTTTCCCCCCGAGACAGGATTTCTCTATGTAGCCCGGCTGTCCTGGAATTCGCTCTGTAAACCAGGCTGGCCTTGAACTCACAGAGTTCTGCCTACCTCTGCCTCCCTAGTGCTGGGACTATATGCATGCGCCACCATACCTGGCTTTCACAACACATCTTAAATTTCGTTCATCCTTCTACTTAAATTTATAATGAAGCTTTCTCCTTCATTCCCAAATATTGCATATACATGTTTCAGGCCCAGCTCAAGTGACTCTTTTGAATCCCAGTGGGAAGGCCCACATTTCCAAAAGTCTAGTATGGTATCTTCTCCAGAAAAATGGCTCTTTGGTCTGTCACTATCACGACAGCCCACTATCTTCCTTTTCACACCAAAAGCAAGATGCTTCAGTCTGCTAGGTGCCTTCAATTTCAGTGTGAGACTGTGCTTGTCAGCTGGGGAAATAAGACCAATAATCGAATCATTCAAGTGTCTACCTGATCAGGGCCCTGGAAATAAAGGGATACGTAAGGCAAAGCCGTTTCCGAAATCTAGATTCTACAGGAAGGAACAGATTAGCACACAATGACAGTAATGTCACTGGAGAATGACAGCATATGAATGGCAGAGTCAAGGGAGCTAGGGAATGTATTAAACATATAATGTTTACATGTTAAACAGCCAGACAGTAAATGACTTTCCTAAAAATTAGATGGAGAAATAAAGAAACGAGGAAACTATGATTAGCCTGAATCCTTTTCAGTAGAATGTATTATTCCTTTGACTAGAAGGTAGATCAAAATTTAGCTTACTGTATATGACGGAACAATGTTTTCAATATTCATACTGCAAAACATAGGTAATTCAACTCACTTACAAAGGGCTGTAGCCACAGCCATTTTGAAGCAGAAGGAAAATGTGCAAAGGAAAGGTCCCTCCAAGAAAGGGCAGAAAGGGCAAAACAGACGCACCTTTAGAAAAGGAATTCAGAAGACTGTCACAATCTGACTGCCAAGGTGATGTTCAGACCTCAAACGCCCTTGGTCTCTGCCTCCCAACAAAAACAAATCATTTGTTCTGAGCAATAACTGTCATGTTTGCAAATTTAAAAAGGCTTTTAATTTCTGTAACTGTAATTCCACATGCAAACACACTCGAAACAAAAATTTTCAAAACCTTTTTAGATATATCTGTCAAAAGCCAGATGATCACATACGGACACAATATGTTCTCTGTAACACACTATCACTCAATTTTTTTGCAATGACACTAGGTAGTAAAGCTTCCAGACTATTTCTCCATACCTCCCATCTCCCCCTTTCCACCCTCCAAAACAGAAAAGGGAAAGGCAGGCTTCGAATCTGTACGTGCCCGCCCAACAGCTCCCGGAAAGCAATCGCCTTCAAATTGTTCCTGCTTAGCCCCCTGAAGTCTGAAGAAGGAAAAAAGGGACAGATGTGCGAGCCGGCGACGGGGGACATCCGACAAGGGGCAGAGGAAATGCGGATGGTCGAGGACCAAGGGGACAGCGGAGATAAAATGGTGAAGGGGGAAGGGGGACGAGGAGGGAAAGCAAGCAAATGCGGGAACGAAAAACAGGGAGGGGGGGGGCTAACGATTACAGAGGAGAAAGGGAGAATGGTTGAGGAGAAAAGGGAAGGGTTAAGAACGGGGGTTAGGAGGAATGAGAACGCGAAGGAGGCTGTCACGGGGGGACAAAAGGGTGTCACCGGAGAGGAGGGAGATTAAAGGATGTCCCCTAAAGGGATTCTCTCCTGCTGGATGGGGAACGACGGGCCGGAGAAGGCGGAGACGGGGGTGAGGGAAGAAGAGTGAGGAGGCTAGGCTGCCCGGTGTCCTCGGGCCACCCGGGGATTGTGGGGGTAGGCAGGCCGCGCTAGCTCACCATGGCTGCGTGGGCCTGGTCCTCCGGCATGCAGTCTCGGTCCTGCGTGCGGCGGCGGGCCGAGCCCGAGCCCACCCCTAAGATCAGCCGGCGAGGGGGCTCCAGGAGGCTCGGGTCGGGCAGCGGCTCCGGGCTGGGCCCAGGCCTTGGCCTCGCTCCTCAGAAGTACACCACTCCAGCCGCAGCCGCAGCCGCAGCCTGACCGAAACACAGACTCCGCCTCGCTCGCCGTGCCCGCCGCGCCCCGCCCCCACGAGGACCCGCCCCTCTCCCCGTGCCCGCCCTGCCCCTAGAGGACCCGCCCCTCTCCCTGTGCCCGCCCCGCCCCCTAGAGGACCCGCCCCTCTCCCCGTGCCCGCCTCGCCCCGCCCACGAGGTTCCGCCCCCCTTCGTCCCGCCCCCTCGAGACTCCGCCCCGTCCTAGCAAAGACTCCCTTCTCAAAGCGTTGACTCCTTTAAAGTTTTTCTGACAGGAAGAGCTTTAAACCCGGAGACTGCAGTGCTGGTCCATAGCTCACGCTCATTTTTAAAATTTAGCTTCTGATTCCCGGTCATTAATTATCATTGTCATCGTTCTTGGTGATTTCAGCGTTCTGTTACATGATTTTATTTTGCTTTGTTGTTTGCTTTGCTTTGTTTGTTTTCTGAGAGAGCATCTCTCTACATAGCCTGGCTATTCTGAAATTCATTATGAAGACCAGTCTGGCCTGGGACTCACAGAGATCCTCATGACTCTGCCTCCTGAATACTGGGATTAAAGACCATACCCCACCACACTCGGTGAATGATTTTTTTCCCAAATACATTTTTTCTTTTTTTGAGACAAGCTGTGTAGCCCTGGCTGGCCTAGAACTTATCTTGTAGACAGGGCTAGCCCGGAACTTTAGAGAGATTCACCTGCCTCTGCCTCCTGAGTGCTGGGATTAAAGGTGTGCACTACCACTGCCCAGCTCAAATCCTTATAAAAGAAATTATAGTTATTTATTTTGTGTGTATTTGGGTGTGTATGGGACATGAGTACCTGTAGATGTCAGAAGACTTCCAGTTGAGCAAGTTGGTTCTTTTCCACCATGTTGGTCTTGAGAATTGAACTCAGATAATCATTTTCAGAGGCAACCACTACATCATCTGACCAGTCCTAAGTCATTTAGTATTTTTAAATTTTATTTTATGAGTATGGGTGTTTTGCCTGCATATATCTCTGTACACCACTTGTGGGTTGGTGCCCCTTAGGCCAAAAAAGGGAAGCAGAGCCCTGAAACTATGGCTACATAGGATGAGCTGCCATGTGGGAACTGGAACCGCACCAGTGTTCTCTGGAAGAGCAGCCAGTGCTCTTCGTGGCTGAACTCTCTCTCCAACCAAAGATGTTGGATTTTTGCGGTGCTCCGGCCTTTCTGGCTCCTCTACTCTGGGGATCACCCTTGTTCCTGCCTCTCATTGCCACATTTCTTACTACCAATGACTGTGATCTCTCGAAAATTCCATTAATATTTTTTATTTATGTATGCATTTATTGTGATGCTGAGAATGAGCCTAGGGCCTCTAATATACCAGACAAGTGCTCTTTCTGCCTGAGTCCCATCCTCTGGCCCCACAATCTCAGTTTTGACTGCCTTCTTCTCCTTAGCCTCCTGTCTTTCTAGCTCACTCTCCAATACTCCTACTATCAACTCATTCAGGACCCGAAAGCCACTGGCCCACTTCTTTCATTATTTCCTCGCACTGCTTTCAGTATCTCGTTTCAAAAATTCATTTAGTGTCTGTTGCCTATGATGAAAATCGTGGCCAGCATTCCCTTTCTTTCTGCATCCCTTCTCTCTCCTTTATACTATCAAAAAGCTCCAGACACTGCAAGATGGCTCAGCAGTTAAGAGCACTGACTGCTCTTTCCGAGGACCTGGTTTCAGTTCTTAGCACCGACATGGCAGCTCACTACCATGAATAACTACAGTTCCAGGGGTCTGATACCCTCTTCTGGCCTCTGAGGGCACCAGGCACGCACATGGTACATATATATATATATATATATATATATATATATATGCAGGCAAAATACCCATGCACACATAGAAGAAATAATAATATTTTTTAACTTGTCAGTGGTGGCATAAACCTTTAATCCCGGTCCTCAGGACGCAGATCTCTGTGAGTTCAAGGCTAGCCTGATCTACAGAGCTAGTTCCAGGACAGCCGGGACTAAACAGAGAAACCCTGTCTCAAAAAAACAAACACAAAACAAAACAAAAGCTCCTGTATCCAACTAAAAATTTAGGAAAAAGGACCTGGGGTGTAACTCCAGTTTTTTCTTCAGGGTAGACCTATATTTTTGTAAAATAGAATAAAAAGAAATTGTCAGAAAAATAATTTGGGGTTTTGTTTTTGAGATAGGGTTTCTCTGTGTGTAGCTCTGACTGTCCTGGAACTCGTTCTGTAGACCAGGCTGGCCTCAAACTCACAGAGATCTGCCCGCCTCTGCCTCCCAAGTGCTGGAATTAAAAGAGTGCACCACCACCTCCCGGTTAGAAAAATAAAAATTTAGAAACAGGTAAACTGACTAGAGAGATGGCTTAGTGATTGTGATTGCTCTTTCAGAGGATCCGAGTTCAACTCCCAACACACATAACAGCTCACAACTGTCTGTAATTCCAGTTCCTGGGTATCTGACACCCTTACACAGACATACATGTAGCCAAAACATCAATGGATATAAAATAAACATAAATTTAAAAAAATTATAAAAATAAAAACAGGGATACCAAGTATAAACTCTGTGTGTGTGTGTGTGTGTGTGTGTGTGTGTGTGTGCATGTTTTCTTCTTACCCATCTTACGCACTTTCAAGTGTACAGTTCAGGTAACATTAAGTACCACTGTAGCCATCACCAACCATGCTGCTCCAGATCGGCCACTTGTTCGTTTGCTTTCATTTTGTAGTACTGAGAATTAACCCCAGGGCTTTGCACGTACCGTGCAAGAGTCCTCGTCTTGGGCAACATCCTCAGCTACTCGGAAGTCTTCTGCTCTTACAAACCTGCCAGTCCGTGCTCATCAAATAGTAACTCCCCATTCTCTCTCGCCAGCCCTTGGCAAGCACTAGGCTACCTTTTTGTTGAGTTGTCGTAGCCCTTGATGGCCTCACACAGGCTGTGCAAACTCTCTACCACTGAGCCACACCCTAAAGCTAGCATAGCCCTGTTTTTTAATCTCTGTGATTTTGATCATTCTATGTCAGAGATGTGTATTTGTGTATGTGTATGACTAGGGATTGAGCCTATGGCTTCCAGCAGGTCAGGCATGCTAGGCAAGTGCCCTACCACTGAACTGTATGACCACCTAGACGATGATGATGATTTGTTTTGCTTTTTGTTTTGTTGAGACGGGGTCTTATTATGTAGCCCTGGCTGGCCTGTAGCTTATTAGAAAGATCGAACTGGCCTTCAACTCACAAAGATCCGTTTAATTCTGCATCAAAAGTGCTGGAATTAAAATTGTGTATCATCACACTTTGTTCTTCTTATTAATAAAAAGAATTGGGGTCCAGGAAGTGGCGGTGCACACCTTTAATACCAGCACTCAGGAGGCAGAGCCAGGTGGGTCTTTGTGAGTTCCAGGCCAGCCTGCTCTATACAATGAGATCTAGACCAGATGGGGTTACACACTAAGATCTTGTCCGAAAACAATAACAAAAAAATGGAGCTAAAGTTGATGTGTAGTCAATGAAACCAATTAGAAAGTCCAAAAATATATCCAATATACATGGAAATATAACATGATCAAGGCATAATACCAATCGAGGCCAGCCTGTTCTACAAAGCAAGTCCCAGGACAGCCAGGGATGTTACAAAGAGAAACCCTGTTTTGAAAAATAAACGAACCAAAAAGATATAATACCAAATCAGTAAGAAAAGGGTGGGATTATATTTGGGGTTGGGATAACTAGTCAACTATCTAGTAATGGTTAACATGAATCTACACAACATGCTACTCAGCAAGATAAACTGAAATGTGAAGAAAAAAAGCAACAAAAACACTGGGGGAATTTTGTTTCATTTTGTTTTTGTCTTTCGCGACAGGGTTTCTCTGTAGCTTTGGTGCCTGTCCCGGAACTAGCTCCTGTAGACCAGGCTGGCCTCGAACTCCCAGAGATCCGCCTGCCTCTGCCTCCCCTCCCGAGTGCTGGGATTAAAGGCGTGCACCACCACCGCCCGGCGGAGGAAAGTATTTTTAAATGCAAAACAAAACCTAATTCCATTAAAGAGGGGCTGGGGAGATGGCTCCGGGGGTAAAAGCTTAGACTGCTATTGCAGAGGATTTGCGTGTCCAGCACTGTCTATATCCCCAGCTCCAGGGAATCTGATGCCTCCAGCCTCAAAGGGAACCCACATACACATAGTTAAAAATAAAATAAATCTTCTTTTTAATGCGATAAAGAAAAATCGATACATTTAGTATTGATGTGGGGTTTTGCCAGAGAAGACTGCTCGGCCATGGGTTTAAGCCAATAGAAAGTCTTTATTTGATGGCCGGCAATCACTACATGGTGGTGGTGCTCACCTTCAATCCCAGCACTCAGGAGACAGAAATAGGTCAATCTCAGTGAGTTTGAGGCCAGCCTGATCTCCAGAGAGAGTTTCAGGACAGGCTTCAAAGCTGTAGAGAAACTCTGTCTCAAAAAACAAAACAAAACAAAACAAAGCAAAGCAAAACAAAGCCAAAAGATGGCTGGCAACTACACTGGGTGCTTGGGATCCTTTCTCAGGGTGAACTTGTAAGGACTAAAACTGGTCCTGGGTTGACATGCTTCAGTTAACAAGAACAGTCAGCCAGACACAGAATTACAGAAACTGTAAAGCAAGGTAAATACTGTTGCAGAATATTTGTTTACACTGTAAAGGTGTGTCACTGCTTAACGTGCCTTCTGATTGGTTCAATAAAGAGTTAAATGGCCAATAGCTAGGAGGAGATGATAGACAGGACTTTCACGCAGAGCAAGAGAGAGAGAAACTGGGAGAGGAATCTAGGCACAGGAGTTTGCCAGCAGACACAGAGCAAGTTGGATGTGCCATACTGAGAGGTAACCAAGCCACATGGCAGAATATAGATTCAAAAAATAATGGTTAATTAAGTTATAAGAGCTAGTTGGGGAAAAGTGTAAGCTAAGGCCAGTCTTTCATAATTAATAATAAGCCTCTGGGTCATTAGTGGCAGGCTGGCAGTCCAAAGATAGTCAATAGTAGTATATTATTTGTGTTTTAGTAAATGAAGTTTGCCTGAAGATCATAGGGCAAAGCAGTCATATTAGTCATATATAGGATAGGGAGTGGTGGCACACACCTTTAACACAGCACTAGGGAGGTGGAGACGGGAGCAATATGGCTGGGTGGACAGAGGAATATAAAGGGGAAGAGACAGGAACTCAGTGGTATGTGGAATCTTCAGGATTTATGGAGACAGGATCTCATCCATTTTCGGTCTGAGGTAGAGGTAAGAGCCATGGTTGGCTGCTTTGTATTTCTGATCTTCAGGTTGAACCCCAGTATCTGTCTCTGAATTTCTATTATTCATGGCTATATTTGGGACCTAACATTTGGGGTGTGATTTCATGAAAAAGCCATTAGCCTATGCTTTACAGCCACTGGCACAGGCCGGAGCTACAACACGTGGCTGGAGTCACTGCTCTCCTGGCTAGTTGTTTCTTTTTCTCTCCCTGAACCCCCTTCTCAAACTGCTGCCAAACTAGGTAGCTGCCTTGAAATCCAGGCTTTTACTGTCCTACGCAGCAACAATAAACCTCACATCTTCATCATCAGCCTCAGATTTGGTATACCAGACAATTGGGAATTCTTAAAGGGAGGAATTATTTAAAAAAGAAAAATTTCCCCACATTAAAAAATGGGAAGCAACCAGGCAGTGGTGGTGCACATCTTTAATCCCAACACTTGGGAGGTAGAGGCAGGCGGATCTCTGCGAGTTCGAGGCCAACCTAGTCTACAAGAGCTAGTTCCAGGACAGTTACCAAAGCTACACAGAGAAACCCTGTCTCGAAAAACTAAAAAGAAAAAAAAAAAAAAAAGAAAGAAAGGAAAGGAGAAACACCATTACATTGGAGAGATTTGTTAGAAAATGGAACAATTAAATGAGAGGATAACTAATTTAGATGGGATTTTATGTAATGTCAATTGTAAACATTATCAGCTTTATCATTTCTGTTTTGTCACTAAAAAAGTTAGTTAATCTGAGTACTAAGATGCAGGACTTAGAAAAACCTAATAAAACAGACCACAGAGATATTCAAATCTAGACAAAGGAATTTAATGGAGAACCAATTTCAGTGTTGTATTATAAGAATAGAGAGGAACAGCCTAAGGTCTTCAAGCAACCTTAACATATCCAGTAACCATACAGGAATTGCCAAATGATAGCGTAATAGCAGAATGGACTCCTGTGCCAATGTTAGATTTAAGGAGATCCAATTCAGTAAATAGAATGATAACAAATTCAGAAGCTAAACAAGCAATAGTCTCATGCATTCATTCACCTTTTGTGAAGCAAATGTTAAACTTGTAGTCAGTTTGTAATAGAATTATCCCTAAAGACTGGATAGAACTGTTTAAAGGTACTTTAGAGCCTGGTCCATAATTACAATGGAGTACGTGGTTTAGAAAAAAAGCTAAGATTATTGAACAACAGAGTAAAGCTAGAGGTATGTAAATCTCCCAAGATCAAATTCTTGGAGAAGGAAATTATGTTACTATAGAAAGGCGATCTGTATATGATGACCACATCCCGGATTTATGCTGCATAGTAGCTTTGAATACTTGGGACAGAACTGGAGAAGTAAGAAAGAAAATTGAGTCATTTACTAAAGTTATACAGGGCACAAAGAAATCCTTTATAGATTTCCTACAAAGACTGACTTCAGTAGTAAATAGAATGATACCAAATTCAGAAGCTAAAGAAATATTAACTGAATCTCTGGGTTTTGAAAATGCTAATTCTCTATGCAAAAGGATAATCAGGCCATTAAAGGCAAGGTCAGCACTTTTGGAGGAATGGATCTGACATATAATGAACTGAGTTGAATTGAATCACATGACCATGATGATGCTTGGACAGCAGAGGTGATTTCCAGAGGTTTGAAGAGAAATAGAAATGTCAAGTGTTTCAACTGTAGCAAACAAGGTCACCTTAAAAGGGTTTATAAACAGGGTGTTCCTAGAAGCAATGTTTTTTTCGAAGCATAATCCATTCAGAACACCCCTCCTTTCCGGATTATGCAGAAGGTCTGGCAAAGGCAGGTATTAGACTAATGAATGTAGGTCAATAAGGGATAGTCAAGGTAATCCTTTGCCATAGGGAAACTCCATGTGGGGCCTCTCACAGGTCTCTATGCTAAATCCAGTCATTTCCTGCCATATTACAGGAAACTCCTTCCTAGACAAATCAAAGAATCTAATGCCTATTGTAAGAAACCATATTGCTCTGGATAATAGAACAGTTATAGGAGAGAACAAAAAATTCAGAAGAAACCATAAGGTGAATATTTTGGCAAACTTCTATAAATTAACAAAGACCAAAATTAAAAATATGAATAAAGGACATTGTCATTTAAGGTCTGGTAAGATCAGGTGCAGATGTAACAATAATTTCATCAGAATGTTGGCACTCAAATTGCCTCTTCAGGATGTAAATGTTCAGTTTTTAGGGACTGAAATTTTATCTCAGGTAAAGCAGAGTGTGAGATGGGTCAAATGTATAGGGCCAGAGAACTGAGAGGAAGATTAAAACCATGTGTGGCTAACACAGCAATGAATTTGTGGGGACATGATTTGCTAGAGCAATGGAATGCTCAGATTAACATTCCCCTAATCTTAGAAACAAACCATAAATTAAAGTATGTTTCTGGGAAAAATACTGCAAGATTTATAAAGAACAGTCACTGAGCATTCAGGCTGTATAAGAACAGGTCACAATAGTTGTTGATATTTCAAAGGCACCAACAGCCCTACCTTTAAAATAGTTGACAGACAAACCTGTATGGGTTGTACATTGGCCTTTAATAACAGAGAAACTGCAGGCTTTAGAACAGGTAATATGGAGCAACTAAAATGCTCAGTATATTGAAGAATCAACCAGACCTTGGAATTTTCCTGCATTTGTTGCTAAAAAGAAATCTGGAGTAGGGCTCAGAGGTTAAGAGCACTGGTTGTTCATCCAGAGGTCCCGAGTTCAATTCCCAGCAACCATATGGTGGCTCACAAACATTCATAATAAGATCTGGTCCGCTCTTCTGGCATGCAAGCAGAACACTGTATACATAATAAATAAATAAACCTTTAAAATCATTTTTTTAAAAAAGGGAAAAAAGCGGGGCAGTGGTGGCGCACGCCTTTAATCCCAGCACTCGGAGGCAGAGGCAGGTGGATCTCTGTGAGTTCGAGGCCAGCCTGGTCTACAAGAGCTAGTTCCAGGACAGGAACCAAAAGCTACAGAGAAACCCTGTCTTGAAAAATCAAAATAAATAAATAAATAAATAAATAAATAAATAAATAAATATAAAATAAAAAAAGGGAAAAAAAGAAATATGGGAAACAGGGAATGATAACAGATCTAAGAGTCGTTATTAAGGTGGTTTAGCCAATGGGCTCTCTACAGTCTGGCATTCTTTTGCTTTCTTTATTGTCTAAAGGATGGTCTCTTACAGTTACTGTTTTAAAAGATTGTTTCTTCATTATACCTTCACAAGAAAAAGAGAGAAAATTTGCCTTCACAGTACCTACTTATAATTCTCAGCCTGGTAAGAGATATCAATGGAAGATTCTCCCACAGGGAATGTTAAATAGCCTCACCCTGTGCCAATGTTTTGTAAATCAGCCATTGGAAATGATACAAAAGCAATGTCCTTAATCTATAGCTTACCATTACATGCATGACATTTTATAATCGGATTCAAATGTAGGTACTTTAAAAAGAATGTTTGAAGAAGTAAAGAAAATTTTGCCTTGTTGGGGATTACAAATTGCTCCTGAAAAAGTACAAAGTAGAGGTTCTATTAATTATTTAGGTTATAAAATAAGTTTACAAGAAATTAGAAAGTACAAATTAAGAGAGATCTATTGCAGATTCTTAATGACTTCTAAAGATTGCTAGGAAACATTTCCCACCTACAGTGTACTATTGGTATAGGTCCTGATGACATGATTAATTTTAACAAAACCTTAGATAGTAACAAGGACTTAAATTGTCCTAGGAATTATCAGCTGAAGCTGAGAGAGAATTAACTTTGACTGAAGAGAAATTACAGAAGGCACAAGTGGATTGTGTGGATCTGAATCTTTTTTTTTTTTTTTTTTTTTTTTTTTTTGGTTTTTCGAGACAGGGTTTCTCTGTGGTTTTGGAGCCTGTCCTGGAACTAGCTCTTGTAGACCAGGCTGGTCTCGAACTCACAGAGATCCGCCTGCCTCTGCCTCCCAAGTGCTGGGATTAAAGGCGTGCACCACCACCGCCTGGCCTGAATCTTAATGCAATATATCTTAATGCATATAATTCTCCAAACATTCCCCTGGAGGAATTTTAATACAGAAGGAAAATATTATGATAGAATGGATCTTTTTATCACATAAACCAAATAAAAAATTAAAAACTTATGTAAAAATGGTCTCTGAGTTAATTTTAAAGGGAAAATTGAGACTTCATCAATTAGCAGGAATAAACCTACCAGAAATTATAGTACCTTTTAATAATAATGAAATTGACAAGTTATGGGAAGAAAATGAACACTGGAAAAGATCTGGTAATTTTTGGGAGAGATTAGTAACAACTATTCCAAAAAACAAGAGAATTGAAGGTAACATGAACGGGGGCCTGCTTGTTGGGGGCTTTTGTCCCACCCAGTTCCCCACAGCTGGCAAGCCCCAAAGAAAATCACATATAGGTCTCAATAAATTATAAGCTGATTGGTCCATCAGCTCTAGCCTCTCACTGGCTAACTCTCACATCTTGATTAACCCATTTTTCTGATCTGTGTTAGCAATGTGGCTCAGTACCTTTTTCAGTGAGGCAGATCACATCCTGCTGCTTCAGTAGTCTGGGCAGGAGTGGGAGGAATCAACTTCCTCCTTCCCAGAATTCTCCTGTTCTCATTACATCATTTCTACTTCCTGTCTGTTTTTCCCACCTATATTTCCTGCCTGGCCAATCAATGTTTATTTATAGTATGATTGACCGAATACAGACAATTCTCCCACACCAATTCAACTTATAAAGAGAACTAATTGGATCCTTCCTCTCATTGTATGGGACACATCAATAACCGAAGGCCCTACAATCTATACTGATGCAAATAAATCAGGAAAGGCAAGTTACAAATCAGAAAAATTAAGTAAAGCGGATCAAAACCCTTATGATTCTGCAGAAGGACTTCTGTTGTGTAATAATCTTTTCATCCACTGTGAGGATGTGTGAGATAAGTGACCTATAGCTAGGCAGGAATAAGTTAGGTGGGACTACTTGCAGACAGGGAGAAAGTGCTGGGATGAAAGAAGTTGGAATTACCAGGAGACTCAGGAAGAAGCAAGATGAGCGTGCCACACTGAGGAAAGGTACCGAAATCACGTGGTAGAATATAGTAAGAGATACACGTTTATTTAAGTTGTAGGAGGTAGTTAGTAACAAGCCTAAGCTATAGGCTGAGCTTTTATAACTGATAATAAGTTTCTGTGTGATTATTTGAGAGCTGGCTGGCAGAATAGAAAATTATGCCTGCAGACTTTAATCCCAGCACTCAGGAGACAGGAGGAAGAAGCAGGTGAATATCTGATTTCAAGGCAGGGCCTGATCTACCCTCTTCCCTGATGACGCAGGTGCTCATCCACGATGGTCAGAGGAAAGCAGGCCCATGGGAGATGCAGTAGTTACTTCAACCAAAATGATTTGAGCCCTAGCCAGGTGCCTCAAACCCAGAGAGCAGACTGATCTGACCTGGGTTTCCCGATGGGGAAAGCAAAGTCCACCACCATATGCATGGACCATCAGTGAATTATTCTCTTTACTACCAGGCAAGTCCATATAATCTTTGGGGAAAAAAAAGGGCTTCTCACAACTGGAAAAAAAGGACATTGAAAAAATCTTGGCCCTCCTAGAGGTTATTTGCCTCCTTCTACAACTTCTGTCTTCCGCTGCTGGGCTGCTGACCTGGATGCCCAACGAACAGCCCTAAGATCAAAGGAACCTATTAATATTCTGATGACATGCCACAACCTGGTGCTGCCTGAGACTCCATTGTTAGACCCAGATCCATGGACTCCCCCAAGAACCAACAAGGAGACCAAGTCCTGTATGTAAAAGCAAAGAACCTTTGTTCTTACACTCTGAGTGCCCAATGTATTGGCAGGATCCAAGAGCCCTGAGCACAGTTGAGGTGGGGTTTTTACAATAGCAGAGGGATTTTTTAAGGTTCAGGACCCCTGATTGACTGACATTTGTCTAGGGGTGCCCTGGCAAAAAGGGGATGGGTGTGTGCTGGGCTAAGGGGTGTCAAGTGATCTTATTGACAATAGTTGGAACATTAGGAATTTCCTTTGGATGGACTGTTCCTGGGTAGAGCATGGGGTGGTCTCTGCTTGTGGTCTTGGAACCAAGTGTTGCCTCAGGGTAAACTGAGACTCCAGCCTACCTTCTTGTTCTATAGAACTTGTCTTGGCAGATGTGTACCAAGATGCCCAGGGTCCTACATTCATGGTAAAGAAATAATGAACAGCTCAATCCCTCAGGTTGAAGGACACCAGAGGGAAAGATCATTCTCCTGAAACTAAGCTACACCAGGCTACTCGTCTGGTATCCACAAAACTTTCTGGGTTGCTTAGACCAAGGTATGTTATGCTAGACTGGACAGCCTAGTGTGGGATGTTTTAGCCAAAGGCCAGGTTTGTGCATAAGTAAACATAAAACAGAGAGCCCTTACCCAGGCAGGGGTCCAGATAAGAAACCAACACCCTGATGGGCTCTAGGAAAATTGACGTCACCAAGATCCAGTCCACTGGGGGAAGATAAAGCGCTTGCTCGTTTTTATAGATACCTTTTCTAGGTGGGTAGTGTTATCATTTATAAAGACATGGGGGACCGGAGGCCAGTCCCACAAGGGGCAGCGGTGGGTCACCCAAGGCTTCAACAGGGCAGTGGTGGGTCACCCAAGGCCTCAGCGAGTCCCCTTGGCGGGTGGGAGACAGATACACCATACAGAGAGAGAGTTTGGGTATAGAGTTTATTTAGTGGGTTATGGAGGGGGAAGGGAAGGAGAGAAGGAGGGTAGCAGAGAGAGGTTCAGAGAGAGAGTTGGAGAGAGGCAGTAGTTACCTTTTCAGAAGGGGGACCAAAGGGAAAGAGAGAGAGCAGGCTGGAGAGGAGGTCTGCTTGTCTTGGTGGAAAGGGTGGTTGGGAGTGGGTGGGGCTTGTCTCTTAAAGGGACAGGGCGGGGCTGGAGAGATGGCTCAGTGGTTAAGAGCATTGCCTGCTCTTCCAAAGGTCCTGATTTCAATTCCCAGCAACCACATGGTGGCTCACAACCATCTGTAATGAGGTCCGGTGCCCTCTTCTGGCCTGCAGACATACACACAGACAGAATATTGTATACATAATAAATAAATTAAAAAAAAAAAAAGGGACAGGGCACCCAGGTGACAGACCAGGACAGCAGATTATAACAGGTAGACACATTCTCCACCCAGACTAAAACTGCTAAAAAAAACTCCTCCAGAAATTTGTTCCCTGACTAGCAATGGGGTCCAGCAATTGCCTGGCTTTCTCAATTAATAGTTAAATCTTTAGACATAGATTGAAAACTTCATTGTGCATATAGTCCTCAGGACTATTTAGAAAAACAATCATGTCATGGTTGGAGAAATAACTGGTACCAGTCTCTGTTCTTTTGGTTCCTCTGGATAACTACTCTGCTATCAGCCCTTGCTGGCCTTTAATTCTCTTTCTGATTAGATTAATGGCAGGCCCCTGCATCCTAAACTATTTGACCTATTATGTAACAATTCAGTAAAATTAATAATCCTTAGGACTAACTACACCTCTTTAGAACTGGATGAGTCCAAGATTTGACTCATTCACTAAGACCATGGGGAAGCAGGGTCCTAGACCTAAGTAGGTCCTGGGACCTTAGCACAACTGACTCCATGATGGAAGTGCCATTCAGACTATAAAACATAGCATATAGACAGCACCACCTGCCAAAACTGAAACAAAGGCCTAATCCCTCAAAGCCCAAACTTGTGGGAAAGTCTGTAAAAGTACTAAACTTGCATTTTGGCTTCTGTGGTTCCACTTCTGGCTGACTGTTCTTGCTAACTGAAGTATGTCACCCAAGAACATGGTTTTCGTGCTTAAAAGCTCACCCTGAGAAGGGATCCTGAACACCCAGTGTAGTCCCGCCATCTACTAGAGACTGTCTATCGACTGAAATGCATGTCTGAGCAGTCTTCTCTGGCGGGCACCCTACAGCATTGTTTGGTTACTTCCACTTTGTTCCTTAGAACAAGGAGATTATTCTTTTCCCATCACAGGGTTCGGGGATTTGTATGACCACTGGAATCTCCCCAACCTGTGGGGCAAATCTGATGAACACTCCAGACAGGGGGCCAGAAGAGGGTCACAAAGCCTTGCCTTAAGGGAGTCAACAGTGTCACCTCCTTGCTTCTCTGCATCGATCCTTGACACCTCCAAGCAGTTTGGTTATAATTCATGATTGATCCCTGTCAGCTTCCTCTGGATGGTATCATTGGTCCTGCGGAGATCCTTTTGCTCTTAAGGGGGTAGTTCCCAAGGGGCCCGGAAGATGCACACTAGACCAAACCTCTTCCTCTCCTTGGTCTGTCAGATTGCATCACAGAGGGCACAGCTGCAGTTCCTATCTGACAAAGACGAGGCCGAGTCATCCATACTTGGTCGACATCACCTGCCAGGGTCTTCCTGCTTCTCCCAGCAGGATCTTTTTGGCTTCACTCAGACAGAAGAGCTCCATCTCCTTCTGCTTCTTGACTTCCTCTGACAATGTGCACACTTTCATGTCATTGAATACTTCAACGACACCAACAGAGACAGCCATACCAGCCACCCCATTCCACAGAAGACCAGAGCCACCTGAGCTGCTGAAGGGATTCAGTGGAACCTTAAGCTAAACTTGCAGGAAACAAAAGTTTATTTTGCTTACAAGTTGGTTTTGGTCAGTGTTTTATCACTGCAATAAAAAGGACACTAGGACAGGTGCCAGGGAGATACACTATGAAAAAGTCTCACTCATGCCTGTCTCCTGCTCCCTGGTCTTAGTCCATGGACAGTTTATGTACATGCAAGTGGTTATGAGAGTATATTACCACTTCCTCCTGGGATGAGCATGGGATACACACTGTTTAGAGCCCGTTTTACTTTGTAATAGAGCTTAAGGTTCACTAAAGGAAGCCAAGGCAGGAACCTAGAAATAGAAAGTAAAACCATGAAGGAACACTACTTGCTCTTCGTGGCTTGCTAAACCTGTTTCTTATACAATCCAGGGCCACCTGACTGGGGGTGGAACTGTGCACAATGGGCTTGGTTCTCACAAGTCAATCATTGGTCAAAAAAATAAAAATAAAAATAGCACTAGGCGGTGGTGATGCACACTTACTGTGCATGGCCCTTCCCATGGGGCATCTGATTTTAATTACAGGCATAATGGTAAATAAAAGAATCTCCAGGGCTGGAGAGATGGCTCAGTGTTGTAAGAGCACTGGCTGCTCTTCCAGAGGTCCTTAGTTCAATTCCCAGAACCCACATGGTGGCTCACAGCCATCTATAATGGGATCTGATGCCCTCTTCTAAGAAAGTCATAAATAAATTAAAAACAAGCAACAACATCAACAACACTATCATTAACAACAACAACAACAACAACAACCAAAAATCTCAAAAAAAGTTCACTAGGAGAGCAATTTGCCTATTGCACTTGCACCCAAAACTAATTCGATGAGACCCATGTCCTTAATTCCAGAGATTGATCTCTGAGTGCAAGACCAGTCTGGTCTACAGAGTGAGTTCCAGGACAACTAAACCTTCACAGAGAAACGCTGTTTCAAGAAATCAAGACAAAAATACCCAACAGACTTACCTACAGTCACTCTGATGGAGGTTTTTTTTTCTCTATTAATTCCCTTTTCACAGATGAGTTGACCCTAGCTCATGCCAAGGTGACAAAAAATTATCCAACACAACATAACTGGCTATCATTGTTATTTTATTTGAGACAGGATCTCATATAGCCCAGGCTGCCCTCAAACTCAACTTATTGTGTCCCAAGGGTGACCTTGAATCCCATCCTCTTGACTTAACCTCTGCAGTGCTAGGATTACAGGCATGCAACACCAGCTCAGGTTATTTACTTTGTATGTGTGTTTATGTGTGAGAGTGCCTGCAGAAGCCACAAAGAGAGTATCAGATCCTCCAGAGCTGGAGTTGCAAGCCATGTGACTTGGGTGCTGAGAACCTAACTTGGTTCCTCTGGAAGAACAACAAGTGCTCTTAACTGCTGAACCATTCATTCTAGCCTCCACAGATTGGTATTTTTTATTTGTGAGAATGTATTTTCTATTCTAAAAGTAAACTAAAATTAAAAAAAATATATAGGTCAGAAATGTTGTTCTATGGTAGAGCAACATGCTCTCATACATGCTATTTAGTTGCTCTACCATGTATGAGAGCATACACGAAGTCCTAGGTTTAAGCCACAGTTATTGGAGAAAAAAGCAACAATAGTTAAAAACAACAACAACAACTCCATTAAACCCCACTAGCAGTGTATGCCTGTAAATCCAGCACTTAGGAGGCAGAAGCAAAGAATCAAGTTCAATATCATTCTCAACAGCAGGGTGTACTGGTTTATGCCTAGAATGAACTAGATTCTAGGTTCGATCTCCAAAACTGCAAAAAAAAAAAAAAAAAAAAAAAAAAAGGAAGGAAGAAAGAAAGAAAGAAAAGAAAAGAAAGAAAAAAGAAAGAAAGAAAAGTAGAGTCTTCTAAATTCTGAACACAAGTGATTTTATGAAGATATAATTTATACTGCCTGAATATCATAGGAGAGACTTGATTATAATTGTGTAAGATCAGTAGCTACAAGGCACAGCACTTTTGAGAGCACAGAACACTGGATTAACCAATAACATCTGTTGCTAAAAGATAAGAGAAAACAATAGTGGAGAATTGGTGATCACTTATTACTGGATTTATGTTAAAAAATATGCTTTGAATCCTCCCTTCAGCAAAATGAGGACAGCTTTCCAAAAATACCAGAAAGCTTATTCTGGTTGTTCAGAAGCAATTTTGTTTGTTAAACTGTTAGAGAAGCCGGGCGGTGGTGGTGCACGCCTTTAATCCCAGCACTCGGGAGGCAGAGGCAGGCGGATCTCTGTGAGTTCGAGACCAGCCTGGTCTACAAGAGCTAGTTCCAGGACAGGCTCCAAAACCACAGAGAAACCCTGTTTCGAAAAAAAAACCAAAAAAAAAAAAAAAAAACTGTTAGAGAAGACTATTTGTCCCCATTAGTTACAAGCCCTGTTTGCCAGAGGAGATTGATTATGGTTGCCAGCCTTGTGATACATAGCTGCTAATTTAGTTCTGATGAACCCAGCAAGGATATGAAGGTGGCTCATACCTGTAATCCCAACACTTTTCAGAATGATACTAGAGACTTGCTGTGAGTTCAAGATCAGTCTGGGTTAGGTAGTACCTGGTCAGCCAAGACTACATACATAACAAGGTCAGATGTAGTGGCTCACACCTTTAATCCCAGTACTTGAGAGGCAGAGGCAGTGGATCTCTGTGAGTTTGAGGCCAGCCTGGTCTTCAAGCCAGTTCTTGAACAACCAGAAGTACACAAAACAAACAAACCAAAAACATAAATACAAATAAATAATCAAAATATATAATAGGATCTCTTAAAATTAGAAATATGAGCTACCAGTACCTTAAGTTATCAAATGCCATCAGACAGATCTGGGAGGGATAAATGAGCAGAAGTGAGACAGCTTTTTTTGGCTACACAGGCAATCCCAAGTCTCTCTGTAGTCTTTGGTGAACACCAGTCTAAGAAGCAGTGCTTGCCATTAGCTGCTGAGTCCAGGAGGCTGGAAGATTTTCCTGTGGGGGAGGATTTAGTTTACCTGTCTTGGCAGGATAAGATGATTGATCCCCCCGCCCCCAATGTCTAGGAAGCTGATGAGGTGGAAGGCCACTTTTTGCTGTGTGGGTGGCTTTGCCATACCCAAAGGCAAGCCTCCAGGCATAAGGTCTTCTGCAACCATATATCTTCTTGGGAGAGCTATAGGATGTTGCAGAAGCTCTTTTGTCAAATGTCATACTCTTAGATCTGTAAAGGCACTTGAGAATTAGGATACCATTACCTGTTAGGTATATTTAAGTTAGACATAAGTTAAATTTAGGCATATACTTTACCCAATCAGTTACAGCTTACCAATGTTAGTAAATGTAAGAAGATTAAAAGGAATATTTTAACAAGTTAAATAATATTGTAGGTGGAATGTCTCTTTGGTAGGTTCAGCACACAAGAGTACTCTTACCAAAGATGACCCTGAGGCCAAAATGGCAGCTACCCACAAGTTTGTATTTTTTCAGAGCTGTTATAATCTGCAGTTACAAGTTTTACAGATTTTAAAACAGCACACATACACACGCAGACATAAGACAAGCATACTGTGGAAACAAACACATATACACACATAGACATAAAGCAAGCATAGTGTGATCATATTATTTTAACGCACAGACAAATAAAACTTTTTTTTTAGGACCCTGTGTCAGTTGGCCAACTTAAAAATCCTGGTGTTGCCGAGTGGTGGTGGTGCACACCTTTAATCCCAGCACTCGGGAGGCAGAGGCAGGCGGATCTCTGTGAGTTCGAGGCTAGCCTGGTCTACAAGAGTTAGTTCCAGGACAGGTGCCAAAGCTACAGAGAAACCCTGTCTCAAAAAAAAAAACCAATAATAATTCTGGTGTAGGCAGCAGAAGCCAGGAAAGCACACAGGTGGTCCCATTAAGGACCAGGTTAGCAGACGCTGTAAGAAGGAACAAAAACATAAGGATGGAACACCTATACAGTGTTGGGAGCTTCAGACACTCAGACCCTGAACTTGCTGTGACCTCTTGCCTGCTGGAGTAAGCAACTTGTTTCTCTATGCTTACCCGCTGCTCTTAGCATGGAACCCTCACGAGTTCCTGAAAACAAGGAAGTGGTTTCTGGTGGGCTTGCAGTGGAAAATCCCCAGAGCTAGGGCTTGGCCACTAGTCAAGGAGAGCACTATATAAACTGCCTTGGAACATAATAAAACTGGCATTCTTGCTTCAAGAATGACCGACATCTCTGTGTGTTTTTAAACCCCAGGCCCTTGCCTGGGTGGTTCCAGGTGCCACA
This sequence comes from Chionomys nivalis, assembly GCF_950005125.1. Lineage (NCBI taxonomy): Eukaryota > Metazoa > Chordata > Mammalia > Rodentia > Cricetidae > Chionomys > Chionomys nivalis. The sequence goes on along the minus strand of NC_080096.1, from coordinate 39,430,562 downwards.
ATACAGCTTTAGAGTAGATGGACAGGGGGAAATGGATTCATTGTGGAGAATCCAGCATGACCAGATTAATGCCAGGAATGTAGACAAACTATAAACAGCTAGAGAAGCAGGGAGGTAGGTTGGGGAGTGGGAGCTAGCATCCAGAAACCATGGGCATATGGGGGCTTGATTGTTTTACGCTAGACATTAAGGGATGTATGGTGTCAGATAGCCCCAATTTAAAGGGATTTTTTTGTAAAAAGCAGCCCAAGAGCATTTGCAAATACAATTTCAAATTGGAGGTGGATATCTAGCAAGTCTGTGCCAAGACTCAAGACTCAAAGCCTAGCACAATGTGTCCACCATGTTAGACTTTTGAGCTGAAAACAGAGAGGTGTGAGGGATTCCTTGGAAGGACATCTCCTACCTGAAAGAGCATCACAGGGGCAGAGGCTGCCTTGTCCCTCCTGGTTGGGTCAAGTGCTGGGCACAGGCTCGTTCGTGACTTCAACAGAGAGCCTGACAAACGAAGAGGCCCTGCGCCCTAATGGCAGCAACTTGAGAATGGGGACTCAGAAAAAGGTGATCTTAGACTAGTGGAAAGCAAATGCGGGTAAGAAGGGTATTTTCCAACATGTAGCCCTGGGCCAGTGGCAAAAAACAGCCCCCTCAGTGGGACCTCCAGATGATCCAACAAACCTCCAGATCAGACCAAACCAAACCAAACCAAATTAGGAAAAGCCCGGGTTTAATGTATGCCAGAGCTCCTAGGTGGCCTTCCAGTTCCCAGAGAGAAGACAGGAAAGAAGAATGGAAAACCACAGAGAGAGAAAAAGAGCACTGGAAAGAACACATGTTCATACTCTGAGGAAGGGGCACTTTAAATAGCTTGTGGGAGTGGTCTTGACCCTCTCTGGTTAGGGGTCACCATTTGGTGGGCTTTCTCAGAGGTGGAATCTGGGGTAAGAGGGTCTGGAACGGAAAGTTTCACCCAAACATTCCAGACTCCTGTAGACACATAGATGCCAGGGGTTGGGGTGAGGCCTGATCCCAAACACTCTACCCTAACTCTAAACCCAACCCAAACCCTAAACCAATCAGAACCCTAACCCTTACTTTAACAATAACCCTGACTGCTTCCTTCACCCATATCCTAACCCCAATTCTAACTATAAGCATAACCATAATTTTAAACTTACCCTAACCCTAAACCTAGGCACAAACAAAACTGAATCCCAATCGTAACTCTACGCCTAACCCTTGCTCCGACCCTAACCTTAGTTGCAATCCTTACTCTAACCTTAGTTCCAACCCAAAACATAACCCTAAGTCTAACTTAACCCAGCACTACTTCCAATTCCAAATCTAACCCTAATCCTAGCCCTTCAAACCCTAACCCTGCCTCCAAACCTAACCCTAACACAAGTTCCAGTTGTAGAATGGATGTGGATTCACACAAGTCCATAGAAGAAGACAAAGGTCCTTAAGAATGATTTTAGCATTTCCAGCTGTTGGGGGCCTCAACCCCTTGAGGACCGAGACCTCTCCCTTAAATAAGGGCCTTTTTTATTGTTCTCCAATTTAAACCTTTAGCAAGTTGATTTCCACATCCCAAAACATCTTAATTAAGCTTCCAAAGGGACAGTGTCAAATGCAAATTTTTGATTAAGGAATATGCCAGATTTTTTCCCAGCCAAGATTGCATAGACTTTGTAGCCATGGGAAACTCTCAGACATGATTTACATATGTTAAACAGAAGTTGCTGAAGACAAAGGGCAGATTAAGGCTATATGCTGACATTCTGGAACCAGCTGCAACTGTGTAGGAGTTCTGCCTACATCCAATCTTAACTCTAACTCTCGTACTAACACTGCTGTGGGATAATGTTCTTGTACACTCTAGAAATTTGTCACAAGAATTGTTTTAAATAAAACACTGACTGGCCAGTAGCCAGGCAGGAAATATAGACAGAGCATCCAGACTAAGAAAATTCTGGGAAGAAGAAAGGCAGACATGCAGCCACAAGCAAGATGCAGAGGAAATAAGATAAGATTGCCTTACTGAAAAAATGTACTAAGCCATATGGCTAAACATAGATAAAAATTATGGGTTAATTTAAGTTGTAAGAGCTAATTAGTAATAAGACTATGTAGTAGGCACACCTATTTAAAATTGATATAAGCCTCTGTGTGTTTATTTGGGACTGAATGACTTCAGGACTGGGTAGGGCAGAAACTTCCATATATAAAACCCTAACCCTAACCTCAACCAAACCCTAACCCTCGCTCCAACCCTAACCCAAACCCTAATGCTAAAACCAGCCCTAAACCTAACCCTAACCCTTAGCCTAACCAAACCCTAACCCTAAGCCCACTGCATAGCTGGAATATGAAATGCAGGTCAACTGAAGAGTTAAAACTTACCTTGCACAAGGCATTGGGTTTTAGTCTCAGCACACACACACACACACACACAAAAACCAAAAAAACACAAATTTAAAAACCACAAAAATCAATCTTGTGTGGTAGCATATTGTTGTAGAATATTATTTTATGATGTGTTACATTTGTTTAATGAAGCAAAGATGTGTTGCATTCCTTTATGCTGTATTTGTTTAACTCTACAAAGCTGTTACTGTGCCTGTCTAAAACATCTGATTGGTCTAATAAAGAGCTGAATGACCAATAGCAAGGCAGGGGAAAGGATAGGCGGAGCTCGCAGGTTGAAAGAATAAATAGGAGGAAAAATCTGGGAGGAGAGGATGAGGGAATGAGAAGAGGAGGAGAGAAGGATGCCAGGGTCCAGCCACACAGCCAGACATGCGATAAGAAGGAAAGAAAGAATATACAGAAATAGAAAATGGTAAAAGTCCAAAGGCAAAAGGTAGACAAGATAATTTAAGTTAAGAAAAGCTGGCTAAAAACAAACCAAGGTAAGGCTGGGCATTCATAAAAAAGAATAAGACTCTGTGTGATTTATTTGGAATTGGAAGCTGGGTGGTGGGCCCCCAAAAGAACAAAGAACCAAAGAGCAAAGAGTAAAAACAAAACAAAACAAAACAAAACACCACAACTACAGCATATGCCTTTAATTCCAGCTCCCTGGAAGCAGAGACAGGTAGATTTCCATGATCTACACAGAAAGTTCCAAGATAGCCAGGACAGCAAAAACAAAACCTTGAAACCTATTGAAACCTAGATATACCCAGCCCAAGTAGACAATAGAGTTTAGTGAAGGTCTCCATGTCACTTTTTTCAGATGCACTGCTTTTCCTGGGTTTTGAAGGACAAGGAAGAATTAAATAAATTTCAGGAAGATGGAAGAAGTATAAAGACTCACTTATGTGGAGGCATTGGAGCATGAAACCAGATGATGTGCTTGGAATCTACAAACAGAGTGTGGCCAGGCGGAGAAGACAGAGCTGGAAAGACAGGCTGGGGCAGATCACTCTGGAGAGCGAGCTCTTGTTTCATCTTCAGTGTTATATGACACTTGGTTAGAACACCCTACTGGCCCCGGTTCTTTTCTGATAGTCAGAATTTGATGACATTTAGAGGTCCCTATTAACCCATTATTAACTTATTCCCTCGTGCTTGAGCACTTACCTACATCCATTCAGGAAGAGACTTTGGGGGTCATAGCTTAAGACCCTGTGAGCTTAGTTAGTTGTGCTTGTTTGTGTTTATTCCATTTAAAGATTTATTTTCTTTAGTTTTAATTATGTGTCTATATGTGTGTGGTGGAGTATGTGCATGTGGGTGTCTAGGAAAGGGTGTGGGATCCCGCAGAGTCAGAGCTACAGATAGTTGTGCATGCGTGTAGGGAAGCTAATTTAGCTTTTCTGCACAAACAGCACCCAACCTTAATCACTGAGCCACCTCTTTAGGCTCTGTGAGAGCCAAAGTTACAGAGACATTTTAATTACTATGCCTAAGAGATCCACGAAACAAAAATCGTCTCTGATCTGCAAGTCCCTTGCCCAAGGACAGTCACTGAAACGTTGGAGGCTGTTTTTCATGGGTAATAACAAGTCACGTGTTTTCATTCCCCTAAACCAGTTTGTTTGACTCATGTGCACCAGATGGGCCTCATCACAATGGGGAGGAAGTACGTCAGGATGTACACTTGCTCCTGATTGGGCACGAGAAGAAATATTTTAAGCCCCTGCAAACCATGTCTTGGGGACATTTCCTGGAAACCTGGGTGTGGTCTGGTTAGAACCCATGCCCCCACCATTACTTAATTAAAGCTTGCTTCAGAGCCTGGCAGTGGTGGAGCACACCTTTAATCCCAGTACTTGGGAGGCAGGGGTAGGCAGATCTCTGTGAGTTTGAAACCAACCTGGTCTACAAAGAGAGTTCTAGAACAGCCAGGGCTACAAAAAGAAACCATGTCTTGGTGGGGGGAGCTTGCTTCAAATTTGACTTTAAACTGTGGCCTGTGGTAGTGGCCTTATTCTTCACCTGTGGGATTAACAGCTCTGGGTATGTTTCAGACAGGCTCTCACGGTGTAGCCCATGCAACTTGAGGCAATCCTGCTTCAGCCTCCTAAATCACAGAATTCATGAATCACCATTCCTAACTAAAATTATGGAATAAATTTGAGTGTCATCCACGGACAGGAGTCATGCTAACCTCTGTTGTAGTCAGACTTTTCTTTTTTTTTCTCTTTTTTTTACCCAACTAAAATTAATTTTATTAATTTAAACTTAAGCTTAATTGCACCATTAAAAGATTTATAGCAAGCACAAAATATTATGATTGAAGTTGGAAAGATGTATGATACCTAAAAACGTATTTGTTTTTGTTTTTTTACCTATGAACCCCAGCTCCCCCTCCCTCCTCTCCTCCCACAAACTCCACCTTCCTCCCAGTCCACCCCCATCTGCTCCTCAGAGAGGGTAAGGCCTCCCCTAGGAAGTCAAGTAAGTCTGTCCCCTTACCTTGTGACAGGACCAAGGCCCTTACCCCTCTCCCCCCATGCCTAGGCTGAGCAAGGAATCTCTCCGCAGAGAGTGGGCTCCACAAAGACAGTTCATGCCTTAGGGTTAGATCCTGGTCCCACTGCCAGTGGCTCCAAATACTGCCCAAGCCACACCATCGTCACCTGCATTCAGGGGGCCTAGTTCAGTCCTATACAGGTTCCTCCGTTGTCTCAATTCAGAGTCAGTATGTTCCCACTAGCTGGAGTCAGTGGTTTCTGTGGGTTTATCCATCATGGTATTGACCCCTTTGCTCATATTATCACTCCTCTCTCTCTTTGATTGTACTCCAGGAGCAGTGGTTAGTTGTGGATCTCTGCATCTGTATCCATCTGTTTCTAGATGAGGGTTCAGGCTTCTCTGGGTTTGTGGACAATAGGATGGTTATCTTTTGCTTTATTTTTGATATCTACTTATGAGTGAGCACATACTATATTTGTTTTTCTAGATCTGGGTCACTTCACTTAGGGTAGTTTTTTCTAGTTCTGTCCATTTGCCTGTAAATTTCAAGATGTCATTGGTTTTGTTTTATTTTTTTTTTAACTACTTAGTACTTCATTGTGTAAATGCACCACATTTCCTTTACCCATTCTTCAGTTGAGGGGCATCTAAGTTGTTTCCAGGTTCTGGTTATTACGAATAATGCTGTTATGAACACAGTTGAACAAATGTCCTTGTGGTGTGAGTGTGCATTCTTTGGGTATATACCTAAAAGTCGTCTTGCTGGGTCTTGGGGTAGACTGATTCATAATTTTCTGAGAATCTGCCATACTGATTTCCAAAGGGGCTGTATAAGTTGCACTCCTACCAGCAATGGAGGAGTGTTCCCCTTATTCCATATCCTCGCCAGTATAAACTGCTATCGGGTGTTGTTTTTTTTTTGTTTTTTTTTTTTTTTTTTTTAATCTTAGTAATTCTTATCAGTACAAGATGGTATCTCAGAGTTGTTTTGATTTGCATTTGCTAAGGATGTTGAGCATTTCCTTAAATGTCTTTTGGCCATTTGAGATTCTTCTGTTGAGGACTCTCTGTTTAGGTCTGTTGATAATTCTCTGTTTAGGTCTGTACCCCATTTCTTAATTGGAGTATTTGGTAGTTTGCTGTCTAGTTTCTTGAGTTCTCTGTATATTTTGGAGATCAGTCCTCTATCAAATGTGGAGTTGGTGAAGATCTGTTCCCATTCTGTAGGGAACCATTTGTCCTTTTTTTTTTTTTTTCCCCCGGAGGGAGGGGGTTGAGACAGGGTTTCTCTGTAGCTTTGGAGCCAGTCCTGGAACTAGCTCTTGTAGACCAGGCTGGCCTCAAACTCACAGAGTTACTCCTGCCTCTGCCTCCCAAGTGCTGGGATGTAGGGCCATATTATTCAGTCCCTTATTTCTACATTGTATGGTGGCCAGAATTTCAGGCCACAGTTTGCATCTGCCACACAGGGGGTGGTCACCTGGCCTTTTGAGACAAACTGATGCCATCCTAAACAAAGGGTCAGGATATGTTAATGTTGCTCTGCTCCTTCTTTGTAATTTGGGAGGTCACCTGGGAAAGAGGTGTTAATTCAGTCTATGTGACAGAGCAGGCATACAGAGCAGGAAGATAGGTAGGAAGACATGACAAAATGGACATAGATAAGGTGTGGACATGACCACGGTCATTCTCCCCACTACCTACGAAACAGAATGCTAATGAACTTCCCCCTCCGTTTACATTTTGGTATAAAAGCTGTTTAGAGAAGAAACATGAGTAATTTTCAGGATGTGAACTCAGGATTTCGTGAGGGAATCCCTGAAAACTCCTTCCTGATAAAGTCATGTGTGTTCCCTCAATTATTCCTACACCTCCCCTCTAGTTCGATAAATAATTTATGGTCCAGGCTGGTCCCGGACCATGACACTGGGATTAAAGGTGTGTGCCACCACTGCCTGGCCTTGTCTTGTTGACCATGTCCTTTGCTTTACAGAAGCTCCTCAGTTTCAGGAGGTACCATTTATTAATTGATGCTCTCAGTTTCTGTGCTACTGGTGTTATATTTAGGAAGTGGTCTCCTGTGCCAATGTGTTCAAGTGTACTTCCCAATTTCTCTTCTATGAGGTTCAATGTTGTTGGATTTATGTAGAGGTCTTTGATCCATTTGGACCTGAGTTTTGTGCATGGTGATAGATATGTATCTGTAGCAGTAGGCTACCTTTGGTTCCCGGCCCCCCAGCAAGCTTAGACCCAAAATAATCACACAGAAACTATATTATTTAAATCACTGCTTGTCCCATTAACTCTAGTTTCTTATTGGCTAACTCTTACATATTAATTTAACCCATTTTATTAATCTGTGTATCACCATGAGCTTGTGGTCTATCAGCAAAGTTTCAACACATCTATCTCAGATGGCAGCTCAGTGGCATCCCTCTGACTCTGCCCTTCTTTCTCCCTGCCTACCTAAGTTCTACCTTGCTATAGGTCCAAAGCAGTTTCTTTATTCATTAACCAATAAAAGCAACACATATACAAAAGGACCTCCCACACCATTTCCCCTTTTCTGTTTAAACAAAAAGGAGGCCGGGCGGTGGTGGCGCATGCCTTTAATCCCAGCACTTGGGAGGCAGAGGCAGGTGGATCTCTGTGAGTTCGAGACCAGCCTGGTCTACAAGAGCTAGTTCCAGGACAGGCTCCAAAACCACAGAGAAACCCTGTCTCGAAAAACCAAAAAAAAAAAAAAAAAAACCAAAAAAAAAAAAAAAGGAAGGCTTTAACTTTAACATAGTAAAATTACATGTAACAAAATAGTTATCGCCGGGCGGTGGTGGCACACGCCTTTAATCCCAGCACTCGGGAGGCAGAGGCAGGCGGATCTCTGTGAGTTCGAGACCAGCCTGGTCTACAAGAGCTCGTTCCAGGACAGGCTCCAAAACCACAGAGAAACCCTGTCTCGAAAAAACAAAACAAAAAAAAAAAAAAAAAAAAATTGCAGTAGCAATATTTACATTTACTTTATCTTTTGTCATAACTAAGGAAAACTATAACTATAGCTATAAGTTCTTTAACTCCATCAAAGACTCCAGAAGGATATAATATTACCTAAGTATCAGGAAGTGCATTGCAAGCAACTTCCAAAATTCTAGAATTGACAGAACATCTTGCTACCTGGACAGTCACCCAAAGTTCTTCTGTACCATTGGGGCAGCCAATCTTCAGCCTACAGGCCCATAGTATCCAACAGACTTTTCCATGAAGCAGGAAATTTCAAAGACAGTTCCACCTATATTGACAGTTTTTCAGTCTCTTTTTCTTCTGTGTCCTGCAGAATGTCTAGTAAACTCTTTCATGAAGTAGGAACCCCAAAGGACCATCTCATCTTTAGTTAAGTTCAGCAGTCATTTCTCTGTGGATCCTACATGTTCAGTTAAGCAGTCCAGGCAAGAGCAGTTTCTTGCCCAAATGGCTAGCAAACTCCATAAGGAGCCTCTTCCATGCCCACCTTCCTCTTGAAGTAACTTGGTGTTGCCAGGAGCAGATATATCTCATTGTCATGAGAAGTCCTAAGTTATTAAAACATTTTAAATGCCATATTCTGTAGTCTTTGAAAGGTTTGAAGAATACCTACTTATCTGAAATACATCTCAATATATATATATTTTGGTTTTTCGAGACAGGGTTTCTCTGTGGCTTTGGAGCCTGTCCTGGAACTAGCTCTTGTAGACCAGGCTGGTCTCGAACTCACAGAGATCCACCTGCCTCTGCCTCCCAAGTGCTGGGATTAAAGGCGTGTGCCACCACCGCCTGGCTATCTCAATATATATAAAATCTAACTAATATGACTACAAGTTGACTATTGTAGATGTTTCTCTATTTACCTATATTTCTTAATTATTTAAACATTTTTAAATGAACTGCACAATACCTTAATCAGGAGCAGAAATATACATATGACAATATTGACTTTAAATTTATATCAATAAACCAAGATCCATACCAATAGCATATTCCCCTTTAAATGTATACAAACTTTTATAAACAATATTTGGGAATATGGGCATAGTTTCTCCAAACTGCTTCCTGCTGTTTATTGGGCAAAGTATTGTGGGGGTGTTCACAGCAACCTTTCAGGGAGTCTTGTTCCATCAAACTATATTGGTCTGGAAGCAACCCACAGGTTCTCATCCTCTGTGGAAATGAGAAAAGAACCTCTTTTCCAAAGCAACATATCCTTAGACCCAAATTTGGAAGTCATCATACCCTTATAATATACATGCTGGTTTAGCTTAGCAGCCCATACAATGAAATGTCTCTCTGTATTTAGTTTCTTCACAGTTAAAAAATTCAAAGATAACACAGTAATATACATAATCCAGACTCTGTTTTTCATGTGGATTATTTTTATTTACTCTTTTTAATTTACTCTGTACTCTTACAATATTTATATCCACTTTATCTTTTGTCATAACCAAGGGAAACTATAACTATAACTATCTATCTATTCTTCAACATCATCAAATACTCCAGAGGGATAGATTACCTAAGTATACAGGAAGTGCAGTGTAAGCAACTTCCAAAACTCTAGAATTGACAGAGACATTGCTCTGCCTGGACAATCACCCAAAGTTTTTCTGTATCATTGGAGCATCCATCTTCAGCCTACAGGCCTGCAGTATCTGGCAGACTTTTCCATGAAGCAGGAAATTTCAGACAGTTCCACCTATATTAGTGGTTTGTCAGTCACTTTCTTCTATGTCCTACAGAATGTCTAACAGACTCTTTCATGAAGCAGGAACCCTGAAGGACTTTCTCACCACTTTAGGAAGAGTCAGAAAGCCACCATGTAGCTGCCAAAGTAGGTAGATGCCCTGTAGCTGCCTAAGAAGTAAGAGATATCAAACCACAAACCTCGAGGTAAAATACAAAATAATAAAAATGGGTTAATTTAAGATATAAGAGCTATCTAGAAATATGCCTGAGCTATTGGTGAAAGAGTGTTGCAATTAATATAGTTTCTGTGTGATTATTTAGGTCTGGAGAGCTGGGAATGAAAAAGCAGTCTCCGATTACAGCATTCAAAAAATTCAAAATTGGCCGGGCGGTGGTGGCGCACGCCTTTAATCCCAGCACTTGGGAGGCAGAGGCAGGCAGATCTCTGTGAGTTCGAGACCAGCCTGGTCTACAAGAGCTAGTTCCAGGACAGGCTCCAAAACCACAGAGAAACCCTGTCTCGAAAAAAAACAAAAAAAAAAAAAACCAAAAAAAAAAAAAAATTCAAAATTAATAAAACACTACAGAAGGTCCAAACTTCCTGTGTGATAATATTTTCTATCATTATGTGACTCGTTTTATGTGTGTGTGTGTATTACCTTACTCTCTTTTTAATGGCATTATTTTTTGATTATTTATTTTTTCTGATTGTCTATGCCCATTTTCTTCTCGTTCTTTAGCATCTAAGCACATTTCTAAGCATTCTCTACCTGTTCTGAAGTTTTCTCCATCAGAATCTGACTTTCTGCACATCTGCAGTTTTTCCTAACCACAGACAATCTTTACACAGACATGCCAGCTGCCCCAGGGCTCTGGTGGCTGGCTCTGCCCTCTTGGTTATTTGAGAGCCTTGTCTCATGACAGCACCCACAGGAGCCGTGTTTGTCACCCCAGCTCTGAGAATTTGCTGAGTCTGAGTGGCAGGCTTTTTTTCCCTAGCAGGCCAGTTGCTCAAGTGCCCTGATGCATGACCAGGGCCTCTGAAGAGAGCTGTGTTCCTATACGCTGTGAGGAGTGGGCTGTGTGTCACCGCTCTGGGTACCGTTTGTAGTTGGATTTTTTTTTTTTTTTGAGCTTCCAGCCAGCTACCAAATAACAAAACAGAGACTTATTGATTATGAAAGCTCAGCCTTATCTTAGGCTTGTCTCATGAATTCTTATAACTTAACTTATATTGATCTACGTTTTGCCTTATGGCTTTTCATATTTCTTTCACTCTGTATGTCCAAGTCCCTGCAGGTCTCATTGATGTCTCTCTGCACCTCAATTATCTCCTCCTACTTCCTCTTTCTGTACCCAGAAGCCCCACCTAGGTATCTTCTGCCTAGCTATTGGCCATTTAGTTTTTTTTATTACACTAAGCACAGCAATGCATTTTCACACAGTGTACAAATATCCCACAACACTGTGTCACTCCAATTATAGCAGATGAACTGCTAAAGCAGACACCTTGCAAGCCTTTTTAGAAGGCATTAAATCTCAGCTGAGACTCGAGATAATTCACCACAAAACCTAATTCTTTCCCAACCCTTAGATCTACAGTCATCTGGGCCATTTGAATGTCCCTGAGTCCACATTCACACTGTGAGCCTGGCTGCCATCCCCAGCTGAAGCCATCAGCATGCCTGGTGAGCAGAGCCTGCTGTGCTCAGGCACAGAGGATCCCGAGTGAGAAGAATGGAAATGAGTAGCAGGTCCCAGTCCTCAGGTATTTCAGATCTAAAACTTCAAAGATTTGCGTTACACCCAGAAAACCTTTGGGAAGTCATTGACCCCGAGGAATAGATTGAATACTTATCAAGGTCCTAGTGACATGTTGGGACCAAGTGGTCAAATAGATCAGAATGAGTTCCTAACCCTAAGGAGCTCATAATCTGGTAAAATTGGCACTGAAGTGATAAAAAGGAAATAACTGTAATTATCGAAGAAAAGGAGACCTCATCTGTGTGCCCACAACCCTGGACCAAGCAGTCAAGATTCAAAGGAGAACAAGTCAGGGAGTGAGGTCAAGGGTGTGGTATCACAGCCTGAGCAGAGGCTTGGGGCTTGCAGGAAGGACAGCCCGGGAAGAAAGCCTGAGCTATGGGCAAAGTATGGGGTGTGTCTGAGGGAGTTTCCAGTGGTGTGGCCCTGGCCGTCTGACGGGAGGGAGGGCTTTGGGAGCTGAGCAAAGGACCTGCACTTTCAGGGGACCTGAGACCAGTTCCCAGCTTCCATATCAGGTGACTCATAACCTCCTGTAACTCTAGCTCTAAGTGATCTGGTACCTTTGACCTCCCCTCTGTAATTGCATGCACATACTCACCCATACACACACACCTACACATAATTAGACACTAACAGTCTTTAGGAATTAAGGTTAGTATGTATCCTCTTAACCTTGAGGTAGCATAGAAGTCCAGAGTCCAGAGTCCCATTACGCATCCACCTAGATCTAAAATCTCAGCACTCAGGAGGCAGCAGCAGCAGCTCTCTGTGAGTTCAAGGACAGCCTGGTCAACGGAGCAAGTTTCAGACCACAGTTATATAGTGGCATAGCAAGTTCCAGATCACAGCTATACAGTGAGACCTGACCCTGTCTCAACAAACACACACACAAAACAAAATAACAAGAATTGGAACCAACTGTCTGTCCAGTGCTATTCCTCCTGCATCACTATCTCTCCCTCCCCTATCTCTCTCAACAAAACAAAACAGGATGTAGCCCCTGCCTACTTATAATGCACGATTCTCCAGTAACAAGCTCTTGAATACTGGGATTATTGGTGTGCACCCCAAGTGTGAATTCTCACATCTTTCTATTCCCTGTAGTTAAGGTGCTCATTCATTGACTTAACACAGCTTTGCACCTCTCTCTCTCTCCTCCTCCTCCTCCTCTCCATTTCCCTCCCCCAATAAACTCTCCACATAATATGTCACATAACATCTCTTTCTTGTGCATGCTCCTGTTGTTTTTTTAAATTATAACATTGGTGTCGTGTCTTGGTCGAATCCATGTTGGCTGGTGGCCTCATCATGATGTAGGCAGCCACATGACTGGCAGTCATCTTTCACTAAGGTTAAAGAGTACACTTCTTAGTCCTAATGAGCTCTGTTCATAGTATCTCCTAGACTAAGAAAGCAATGAGTCTCAAACATTTTGGATTGATATGGATTTTTGTATGATAATAAAAATATATGGCTAGATCTGTTACAACAAACTGTATATGTGATTCAATTCTGCTTTAAAATATATCCTATAAGATGATAAAAATTTTTTTTTTTTTTTTTTTTTTTTTTTTTTGGTTTTTCGAGACAGGGTTTCTCTGTGGCTTTGGAGCCTGTCCTGGAACTAGTTCTTGTAGACCAGGCTGGTCTCGAACTCACAGAGATCCGCCTGCCTCTGCCTCCCGAGTGCTGGGATTAAAGGCGTGCGCCACCATCGCCTGGCAAGATGATAAAAATTTAAGGTTATAAAGATATATTCAGATTAACAAAAGCTAACTTAGGGATTTACATCTAAGTACTTATGTTTTTGCCAAGTGAACATAAAGCTTCTAGAGGACTTAGATGAATGACAATATATGTTTGATAAATAAGAGATTTGATAAATAAGATATACATTCTATAATGGAATGCCTGGCCCCCTAAGAGGGTCCTTTTCCCAGAGTTGGGCATTTAAACAGAGGCCTCCATGGGCCGTCAAGGGCAGTGCTGGCCTCTGTGCTCCCTCAGCCTGCTCATGGACCACATCCCTTTCTCCTTTCTCCTGCTCCCATTTCGCCCTGGGATCTTTCCCTTGTCGCTCTCATTTCCTCCAAAGAAGATGGTTGAGCACAGAAGAACGTCTGCCTGAAACTTCCTTCAAAACTGGCAACGCCAGCCACTGAGTGAAAGTGCTTTTTACCTCAACTGCTACAAAGACCCTCTTCAGACTACGGACAAAACAGGACATTGGCGAATCAACTGCCTCAAGCTGCCTAGGCAAAGGTAGGCTGGTCTTCCCCAACTCCTAATCCACAGGATCTTCTGAGACCTGCCAGGCCTGTCTTTCAGTCAAAGACTGATGTTGCCCTGAGACCTCTGCCCTCAGTGATCATGGAGGACCCTGGGGAGTGGCTGTCTAGGTAGCCAGCAGGTAAGTCTCCGCCATTTTTAATTGCTAATTCAGACAAATATCTTCTTCTTAGAACTCTGAGCTGTTTGAGGACTAGGCTAAAGGAAGCTTTGTCAGTTTAACAGCAGCAACCAAGGCTTCAGCTGCCTTCTCAGTTCTCTGTGTAAGATTCAGGCCCCAGGCCTCGATCTTCCTAGAGCTAATACTAAGTCTGGACACAGTTCATCTGGCTACCAGATTTAAAAAAAAAAAGACATTTTCACAAAACACATTTTAATGTAACTTTTACCATTCTTTTATCTGAAGGAACTGTAGTGAGCTGCCAAGTAGGTGTTAAATCTCTGGAGGAACAATCTGTGCTCTTAACTACTGAGCCATCCCTCCTGCCCATTGTTTTGGTTTTCTGAGATAAGGTCTGAGGGAGTTAGGCTAGTTCAGAACTAGCGTAAACTCGAGGATGACCTTGATCAGGCCTCCACCTCCTGAGTCCTGGAATTACAGGTGTGAACCACCACACCCAGCAAAAGGTTTTGAAATAAGTTGATTCTGGGTTATATTGTAAATTCTAGGCCAGCATGGCTGAAGAGACCCTGTCTCACTTCCCAATATACACCAAGAAACAAAACAAAACAAAACAAACCCATTTTAATGGTTTATTATCAGCAAATGTTTGTCTGTATACTATTACATATAGCTAGGGACCTGGGCTCATGTAAAGTTTTTACTAAAACATGAAAAGTTTTTTTTTTTAAATTTATTTATTTATTATGTATATAATATTCTGTCTGCATGTATGCCTAGAGGCCAGAAGAGGGCACCAGACCTCATTACAGATGGTTGTGAGCCACCATGTGGTTGCTGGGAATTGAACTCAGGACCTTTGGAAGAGCAGGCAATACTCTTAACCACTGAGCCATCTCTCCAGCCCAACATGAAAAGTTTTTGCGGCCCAATAAACATCTCTGCCCATGCAATAATCCAAATTAGACCAAATCAAATCAAATTAGAAAAAGCCCAGGTTTAATGGATGCCAGTGCTCCCGGGTGGCCTTCCAGGCCCTCAGAGAAGAGATGGGGAAGGAAGAACAGGAACAGGTGTGTTTGTTCTCTGGGGGGCAGTTTACATACCCTGTGGGAGTAGTCTTGAGCATCTCTGGGGAGGGGTCACCATTTGGCAGGCTCTCTCGGGGGTGGAGTCTGTACTGAGGCAACTCCCAGGGGAAGAAGCTGGGGTACTTTCCACCCAAACATTCCAGACTCTTTTTGGATATATGGATGCCAGGGGCTGAGGTACAATGTTAACCCAAACATTCCATACTCTTTGGGCATAGGGGTGCCAGGGGCTGGAGTGAAGCCTTAACCCAAACAAAAGGGGCTTGGGTGTTATGATTTCAGCCACAATAAGGCTGACACTTCTGGGCTCCAGGGCCATGCATATGTGGACAAGCCCTCAGGCAGAAGTGCCTAATGGCCCTGGGGCCCCACGTGACCCACAGGCATGCATGGTTACATCATCCACGTATGACTCAGCTAAGCCCTTGCACTCATGCGTGAGCCCCATCATCTGTGTACACACACACACACACACACACACACACACACACACAGCCACATCAACCCCCTGTGCATGCACTGGGTAGCCTTTAAAAGCGGATCTCTCTCTGTCTCTCTGTCTCTGTCTCTCTCTGTCTCTCTCTCTCTCCACCTCTCTCTCTCTCCACAACCTAATGTGGAGTAGGCCAAATATGAAGTTGAAAAGGTTCCCACACAACTTGCTACCCTGAGGGGGAAAAAAAGGAGTTCACGGCTGTCACTAACTTTTATTGCAATCCTCTTCTTCGGTGAACTCCAGGCCTCTCCCTTGTAAAGTAAGGCACAAGCAGTTTCAAGCTTAGCACGGGAGGTTCATAGATCTGCTGCTCTAAGAGGGTTCTGGGCCAGGCAGGTCACTGGAGGAGAGTGTGACTTGGAATCAATCACTCTTGATCTGCAGTCTGGGCAGGGGTGGTGGCTGTCATAGCCTGGGGTGGGAAGAGGGTGCAGTGAGGAAGGGCTCCTGGGCTTGAGGTTTGACTGGCCACAGCAGGAAAGGCAGGTCACCCCCACCTCTGTGCTGCCCAGTCTAGAAGGTTCCCAGGAGATCTTCAAGGATTTGGAGCTGGGAGTATTAGTATACCCGTTGTTGAGAAAGACTAGTTAAGACACAAACACTAATCCCAAGCCTCCAAAATGACCACATGGTAAAACGTAATTGGTCCAGCACCTCTGCAATAGGCAGGATCCTGGTAGCATGCTGTGTGACCTTTATTTGACTGAATGCCTGTTTAGAACTATTAGACTGGGTGTGGTGGCAAACAGCCTTTGACTCTAATACTGGGGAGATGGAGGTGGAGGCAGGAGGATCAGGAGTTCAAGGATTGTGTTGCCTCTAGATTAGTAACATGTACAAGCAGGTGGAAGGTGTGATGGAACCGTGTCCTGCGGTTGGGGAGAGGGTGGCGGCAGGAGGATCTCTGTGAGTTCCAGGCCAGCTGATATTATGCATTGAGACCCTGTCTCAAAAACAAACACACAACAATTGGAGGCCGCCTGGACCATACACATAGACCCTATCACAAAAGACGACAGGGCGGGGACTCCTGGCTCCTGCACAGGACCCGGATCCGGTGGTACCCACATGGCAGCACACTACTGCCTGTAACTCCAGTTCTAGTAGAGCCAACAATCTTGTCCGACCTCTGCAGGCACCAGGCGTGTACCCGGGGCAAATGCAGAGGAGCCAAACATTCATCAACACAAAATTAATTTTTTTAAATGTAAAAACAAAACAACAACAAAAATACTTCAGTTGATACTTGAGAACACTACCCAAAGTTTTCTGGCCTCACACACTGGTGCATACACATACACACACACATAAATGGATGCAATTAAAAAAAAAAGTCACTGGCCCACCTTTGAGTACTCAGCTGCCTCCCCCTAGAGTCCTTTCACGTCCCCACACTCTTCCCCAACACCCACAGCCATCTTCCGATGCCCATTTCCACCCAGGAAAAGGAGTCATATTGAATGTCCACTATTCAGAGCCTACATTCTTTGGACCGCTTTGCTGATGCCAGTAAGGGTGATGACCTTCTTCCTGCCAGCACTGAGGACTCTATCCATATAAGGAAAAAGAAAATCACTTGGTGTTATTGATGAAAAATATTTAACTGATTTTGGTATTTGAAAAAAAATTATCTTTTAGAGTTTTAAATAAAAAATTATGAGAATCAATGTACTAGAAGCGTATTAAAGGCTGTTTTAAATTGATTTTTTTAGTTTTTAGGTTTTTGTTCTGTTTTGTTTTGCTTTTGAGACAGAGTTTTTCTCTATAGTTCTGGCTGTCCTAGAACTTGATTTGTAGACCAGGTTGGCCTCAAACTCACAGAGATCCACCTGCTTCTGCCCCACAAGTGCAGGAGTTAAAGGCACACGCCAACACTGCCCAGTTTAAAGGCTGTTTTAAAGTACAATAAACAGCCGGGCGATGGTGGCGCACGCCTTTAATCCCAGCACTCGGGAGGCAGAGGCAGGCGGATCTCTGTGAGTTCGAGACCAGCCTGGTCTACAGAGCTAGTTCCAGGACAGGCTCCAAAGCTACAGAGAAACCCTGTCTCGAATACCCCCTCCCCCCAAAAAAAAGAACCAGTGAAGGTGTCTAGGAAGAAATTTGCCTGCAATGGTACTCTGAGCCTCTAGTGTAATGGTCTGTCCTTTTTTTTTTTTTTTTTTTTTTTTTTTTTGGTTTTTCGAGACAGGGTTTCTCTGTGGTTTTGGAGCCTGTCCTAGACTAGCTCTTGTAGACCAGTCTGGTCTCGAACTCACAGAGATCTTCCTGCCTCTGCCTCCCAAGTGCTGGGATTAAAGGCTTGTCCTGTCTTTTTAAGAGACAAGCCAAGCCCACTCCCTTCCCTGTCCACTGAGGCAGGCAGATCTTTCTTCCTGCTTGCAGCCTGAATCTCTTCCTTCTCCATCTCCCTCTCAAAGAGGCAGCTTCTGCCTCTCCCCACTTCTCCCCTACCCTGCCCCCCCCCGCCTCTCTGCTCGTCTCCCCTTCTCCCTTACTCCTCCATAACCCACTAAATAAATATCCAACCTCACTCTTCATGGCATGCCTATCTGTCTGTCTCTTGCCCACCATGTGGTTTCCTATCCGGGACCAGCCGCCTCTGGAGACCTGCGGCATGGTCTCATGGCATGCCCGTCTTTCTGTCTCTCCTTGTGGCTTGCTGCAGCCCCTCAGGGAACTGTGCTGTCCCTGCCTGGGACTGGCTGCTCTCGGGACCTGCTGCTCGCTGCCTGCCACCACATGGCCCACTGCCTGCTGCTGCTTGGGGACCTGCAGTGTTTCTGCCGCTGCAGCCACCAGGGATCTGCAGATTTTTACTTTTACCATTACAGTCTGTCTTGGAACTTGCTCTGTAGACCAGGCTGGCCTAGAACTCACATTGATCCGCCTTCCTCTGCTTCCCGAGTACTAGGATTAGAGGTGTGTGTTACCACTGCCCAGTGTGTAGCTGATTCTTTCCTTCCACTTTTACATGGGTTCTGAGGATCACACTCAGATCACAAGGCTGGTGCAGCAAGTGCCACTACCCCCTGAGCCATCTTGCAGGCCCACACTGGCTTTAATTGGCTTTCATCATTAAGAACAAGAACTATTATACGTATGAGCTGATGCTTTTCCTGTTCTGAGAGTTGCATGCTTTGATTGAGACCTTCTGGTTTTTAGTAGTGCATCCTTCAAACCCTAGTCACTATGAAAGCACCCAGGGATGATATTGAATGAGTGAGGAGATTGCTGTGAAGACCAAAGGGAATTGCATAAATTAACCACAACCGGTGGTTAATGACCATGGATATCAGCTCAGTCTCAGTCTGGAGTTAGAAAGTGAGCTGTGCAATGCATGAATCCGTCCCTCCAGCACTTGGGATGTCAGCTGTGAACTCTAGGATTAGAAAAACTCCTTCAGCTGGGCATGGTGGTGCACGCCTTTAATTCCAGCAGAGGCAGGCGGATCTCAGTGAGTTAGTGGCCAGCCTGGTCTACCAAGGACTTTTAAACAGAGAAACCCTGTCTCGGGGGGTGGGGAGGAGTTCCTTCACAGTGTTTTCCAGAAAAATTGCTTCACCTTATCTGCAACAGTTGGAAACACGCCTGCTAGCTACACATCACACTTACAGAAAAGGGCAGTTAGGTGAAAAATAAGAGATTAATTTGTGATAAACACAGATCAATGTATTCATTGGGCAACCAATACCTTTACAAAGTAAACATGAACATTTGGAAGAAAACAGAAGATCTGGGTATGCCTCAGAGGAAGAAAACGCGCCGCGCACGTGAGGCCCTGGCTGTGATCTCAGCACTTGAAAACCGAGGGAAATAATCCTACAGAGATAATGAAAGGACTTAAATAAAGCAGCAGCATACTGTTTTTTTTTATTTATTTATTTTTTTTGACGATCTTACATTTCTTTTTAAAATTTGAAGCATGCTTTAAATCCCAGCACTGGGGAGGCAGAGGCAGGTGGATCTCTGTGCGTTCCAGGCCAACTTGATCTATAGAGTAGTTCTGAGACATCCAGAGCTACACAGTGAAACCCTGTCTCAAAAACAAACAAACAAAAAAGTATGATTAAGTGACTTTGTGCTTGTTCTGGTGGTGCCTCTATTTCTGCCAACCCTCTACTGCCCTCTACTGCTCAGTTGGTCTCATTGCACAGCAGTTTAATGACTGAGAAGGAGTACTTGTGGCCAGTCCTTGACTTTAATTATGTGTAGCATCCTTACTGAACCCTGCTCTATTATTTTATTTTCTCATAGTATTGGTGAATCAGCCTAGGACCTTGACCATGCCAGGCAAATGTGCAGCACGAATTCTAATTGGTCTTAATAATAAAAACCCAGAGTCAGATATTAGGGGGTAAAAGCTGAAAGATCAGAGAAGCAGAGCAGCCGGTCACTAGTTCTTACATCTACGAAATCCTCAGAACCAACGGGGCAAAATCCTGTTTCTAGAATTCTCAGACTGAATGGGGATCCTGTCTCTACAAGTTCTCAGACTGATTGCCTTGAGTTCCTGTCTCCTCCCGCCTTTTATTCCTCTCTGCCCAGCCATATCCCTTCCCGCCTCCATCTCCCTAGTGCTGGGATTAAAGGTGTGAGCCACCACTGCCTGGCCTCTATGGCCACACTCTCACCCTTAGGCAAGCTTTATTTGCTATAGCACAAACAAAATATCACCACAGGAAGTCTTACTCCCCCCCCTCCCACACACACACCAGTTTTGTTTGTTCTGTTTCTGTATTTTTGAGACAACGTCTCACTACATAGCTCAGGTTGGCCTCAACTTAGTATATAGTCAAGGATGATTCTGAAGAAAAAAACAGGATGACTTTGAACTCCTACACCTGGCTTTTGGACAGGATAAGGACTTTTTTTGTATTTGTTCATTTGTGGGAGGAGGGGAGTTTGATCCACACCATCTCACTGACTCCCCCCCCCCCCCGCCCCCGGGATTGAACCTAGGATCTTGAGCAGGATGGGCAAGAGTTATAACTCTGAGCTCCACTCTCAGGGTGGGAGAGCCATTCTCAGCTAAGCTCTGTCTACCCTCCAAAACTAGTCCTTTCATAACGTATTATACAGAATATATCAAGTAATATGGAACATTGAGGAAGAAGCTTCTAGATCTATTTTGGGTTGGTGTAGTCGTTGTATCTGTCAAACTTTATTGAGAGGATATGATGAGATTTCACAGGGCCTTGAAGGTCAGGCTAAGGAGGGAGTCTCAAAACCAAAGGTCAGGCCTTCCCATCCGGGGGCATGTTTCCTGAGGTTCCCTCTGGTGGTCAGGGATTAAAAAAAAGAATATGGGTAGCTGGATGTGGTATCTTATACCTGCAATAGTACTCTGTTGGTTGAGGCAAGAGGATCGTCTCAAGTTAAAGGAAGTCCTAAACTACACGGTGAGATTCTATGCCAAGGAAAACGGTGGCATACACCTTTAATCCCAGCACTCTGGAGGCAGAGACAGGCAGAACTCTGAGTTCAAAGCTAGTCTGGTCTACAATATGAGTTCCAGGACAGCCAGAGCTGCTACACAGAGCAACCCTGCCTCAAAAAAACAAAACCAACCAACCAAATAAATAAATACGTAAATCGGGAATTTCCAAAGACGTTTACTAGCTGAAGTAAGTTGCTCCCCATCTGTCATTAAAATGAGTTAGTGGTGAGGCCACGCTATATCAGATACTGGGAAAACATGGACTGTGCTACACAGAAAAGCCCTAGACCAAGGGGGGGGGGAGGGAGGAACTGCCTTTGGGTAGTTTGTGAAAATTTTAAAAAATACAGGTGAAGCCCCTTGCCCGATCTTGACGCGCTTCTCCTTTTGCGTGGTGCTGGGGATCGAACCTAGGACCCCTGCACATGCTAGGGAAGCCCTCTGCCACCAAGCTAAGTCGTCATTCTTTCTCTCTCTCCCTCTCTTTTGGTTTTTCGAGACAGGGTTTCCTGTGTATCTCTGGCTGTCCTGGAACTCACTCTGTATACCAGGCTGGCCTCGAACTCAGAGATTCGCCTGCCTCTGTCTCCTGAGTACTGGGATTAGAGGCGTGCACCACCACTGCCCAGCTTAAATATATTTTTTAAAAATAACTATTTATTTATTTATTTATTTATTTATTTATTTATTTATTTATTATTTATACAGCGTTCTGCCTGCATTCCAGAAGAGGACACATGGTGGCTCACAAACATCTGCAATGAGATCTGGTGCCCTCTTCTGTAAGTGTAGTCAGAGTTTTTAACCTCTGAGCCATCTCTCTAGCTCTTCATTCTTTTTTTTTTAACTTTTTATAATTTATTTCACTTTATTTTATGTGCACTGGTGTGAAAGTGTCAGATCGCCCTGGAACTGGATTTATAGACAGTTGTGAGCTGCCTGCCATGTGTATGCTGGGAATTGAACCCGGGTCCTCTGGAAGAGCAGTCAGTGCTCTTAAGCACCAAGCCATCTCTCCAACCCTAGCTCTTCGTTCTTTCTCTTTGGAAAAAAGTTAAACTCTGAACCCATTTCTCGGTCTGCTATTAGAGAAGCATCATACGTACGTTGTCGCTGTAAAAGGTTTAGCTAGTGCAAAGCTCTTAGACCCGGATTCAATACTCAGCACTCGGCACCAGCTATCACCAACGTCACTACCAGCACTCGCGATCACATTCAAATCCCACGTCATTAATGGTGGTGACCTTGATGGGTCTAGAAAGAATATTGAGATAAATGCATCCCGTGGCACTAGCAGAGATTTATTTTTGTCAGGTGTTCCAGCCATATGTTGTTGGACACACAAGTTACTCAAAACGCTTGCTGCCTGAATACGCAAATGCTTTCCTGATGAATTTCAAGTTCTGTATTTTGCAGGGCTGGGAGCACTTAGCGGTGAGCTCCAGCCCAGCGCTGCAAGCTCTGGGAAGGCAGGGACCGGAGCTCCCGGCTGTCTCGGCTTTAGAACTGGGCCTGCAGGAGGGCTGGCTGATCCCGACTGCAGGGAGAAAACCACTATGTGGCAGAATTACCTCACTTCAGCGGAGGTAGACTACCAGGAGGGAGCCTTCCACAAAGACGAAGAAATGGGAAAGCCACCCCTACCGCAAAGGCTGTTGGGAGCGTCGGTATCCGGAGACCCGCAGAGCGCTGACCTCACACATGCTGCGGCAAGCCCCGCCCACTGGGCAGCTCACGTGATCTGGGGGCGGGACCACGTCCGGGTTCGTGGGAGTTGGAGTCATGGCGGGCTTGGTTGACTTCCAAGACGAGGAGCAGGTGAAGTCTTTCCTGGAGAACATGAAGGTGGAGTGTCACTACCAGTGCTACCGCGAGAAGGACCCGGATGGTGAGCGCCGCCCGCGCAGCCGGGGATGCCGAGAAGGGGCGCGAGCGTTTGGCTAGGACGCGGTCACGTGGCGGGTCGAGGACGCCTGAGGACGCGGTCAGGGACACTAGCAGGCTGTGGGCGGGGACTTGGGGTGTACCGGGGGCGGGGCTTCTGCGGAGGGGCGGAGCCCTCAGGCTAGACCCGGCGTGATCGGGTTTAGGGTGGAAGGACCTGAGATGCAATGGTGAACACGCATAGGAAATAAAAGAAATATGTCATAATAGTAAATGAGAACCAGGTTAGGATAAAAGAACTGGTACTGCACAATGGAATGGCTTTTGAATAAACTTATATATGAGGGGACAAACCATTGTCGGTCTTTGCCAGGCAGAGATAATAGCTAATGAAAAGATCTGAGACAGAACTGGCCTCTTTTGTGTGTAGTGTGGTGGTTGAGTGTAGGGTTGATTGACGCCCAGAGAAGCAGAGTTGTTTTCCTAGTGTTTTATTTATTTTGTAGTCAGTGGAGGTAAGGTGGGAAAACAGAGTTCTCTTTTGGAAGGTCGAAGTCAGGACCTGTCAGAATTAAGTCAAATTAATTCTTGTGGTGCAGTTTTGAGACTCAAACCCAGGGCTTCTGTGTGTATTAGGCAAGTCTTTACCATTGTGCTCTGCCTCCGGTTCCAGAATGAAGTTTGTACAGGGAACCTGGGTTGCAGTGTGTCCGTCCTTCTAAGGCAGGAACTTGATCCTGTAGAGATGTTTGAGGGGTTCATGGTAGTTGGTGTGTGTTATGTGGAGACTATACAGAGCTGTGAGTGGAGAACGGGCTGAGGCCTGGGGATGTGGGTGCTAGTGTTCACCCTGAGTTCAGTTCCTGGCTTAAACTGGGTGTGGCAGCACATGCCTGGCCTGGGTGTGATCCTGGCACTCTGGGAAGTGGAGGCAGGGAGGGTCAGGGACAGACAGCCTCAGCTACGTAGTGTGTTCTGGTCCAGTCTAAGCTATATAAGACCCTGTCTCAAGGAAATAAATAGAATTAAAAAAACAAAGATAACATGTGTTATGATTTTCTGTGTCAGAATGTCTCGTCATCCTGTAGTCATACAGGCAGGTGCAAACATGTGCCTCTGTGTAACGTTTTTACAAAGGCAAAGCGAATCTTAGCCCGTTCCCTTCTTTGTAGCTTACTTGTGTTATTTTTATTGCGGGGCTAGAGATTGAACAGAGGGCCTCCCACGCTCTAGCAAGTACTGTGCCGCCTAACTACATACAGCCTAGCTACACACAGCCTAGTGGCACACAGCCTAGCTGCACACAGCTTAGGTACACACAGCCTAACTGCACACAGCCTAGCTGCACACAGCCTAGCGGCACACAGCCTAACTGCACACAGCCTAGCTGCACACAGCCTAGCTACACACAGCCATTTGAGTAAGAGCTAGGCTCTATCTGGCTCTACCTGGACCCACTGAACAGCAGCAGCTGGTATGAGCAACTCTTCCCTCTCCTAGGATGCTATCGGCTGGTGGACTATCTGGAGGGGATCCAGAAGAATTTTGATGAAGCTGCCAAGGTGCTGAAGTTCAACTGTGAGGACAATGGGCACAGTGACAGCTGCTATAAACTGGGGGCCTATTACGTGACTGGAAAAGGTAAGATGCCTCACAGAGTACAGGCAGGGGTCAGCAGAGAGGTGGTGGGAGAGAGTGGCCCTTTAAGTGAAGCAGCCTTTGAGGTTACTGTTTGCACATTGTGGGACCTTGAGCTAATTAATTTTCTTCTTTTTCTTAAAGAAGTTTTTTTTTTAATATTTATTTATTTATTTATTTATTTATTTATTTATTTATTACGTATACAATATTCTGTCTGTATGCCTACAGGCCAGAAGAGGGCACCAGACTCCATTATAGTTGGTTGTGAGCCACCATGTGGTTGCTAGGAATTGAACTCAGGACCTTTGGAAGAGCAGGCAATGCTCTTAACCTCTGAGCCATCTCTCCAGCCCCTTTAAAGAAGTTTTTAAAATTACATTTACTTATTGATTTTGGTGTGGGGCAGGTATGTACCATGCCCTACATGTGGAGATGAGAGGACAGCTGACAGAAGTTGGTTCTCCAGTTCCACCGTGTAGGTTCTGGGAACTGAACCCAGGTCATCAGAGTTGGCAGCAGCAAGTCATGTCTCTGGCTCATGATTAAAATACTTTTTTTTTTTTTGGGGGGGGGGGTTTCGAGACAGGGTTTCTCCATAGCTTTTTTTTTTTGGTTCCTGCCCTGGAACTAGCTCTTGTAGACCAGGCTGACCTGGAACTCACAGAGATTCGCCTGCCTCTGCCTCCCGAGTGCTGGCATTAAAGGCGTGCGCCACCACCGCCTGGCCATGATTAAAATATTTTTAAACAGGGTCTCTCTACAGCCCTGTCTGTCCTGGAACTCACTCTGTAAACCAGGCTGGCTCAGAGATCCACTTGCCTCTGCCTTCTGAGTGCTGGGCATGGGCTACCAGGTCTAGCTCATTATTTAGGATAGGATTTTACTCTAGTTTTGTTGGCTGCTCTGGTTAGAGTCTCTGAAAGGAGAAAACCCCAATTGAGAAAATGCCTGCGTAAGATCAGGCTATAGGGCTACCCTGTAGGACGTTTCTTTTTCTTTTGGATTTTTTTTGTTTGTTTGATTGAGGTTTTTTTTTTTTTTTTTTTTTTTTTTTTTTTTTTTTTTTGGTTTTTCGAGGCAGGGTTTCTCTGTAGCTTTGATGCCTGTCCCGGAACTAGCTCTTGTAGACCAGGCTGGCCTCGAACTCACAAAGATCCGCTTGCCTCTGCCTCCCGAGTGCTGGGATTAAAGGCGTGCGCCACCACCACCCGGTGAGTTTTGGTTTTTTGAGGCAGAGTTTCTCTGTGGAGCTTTGGAGACTGTCCTGGAATTTACTCTGTAGATCAAGCTGGCCTTGAACTCACAGAGATCCGCCTGCCTCTACTGGGATTAAAGTTCTGTTGCCACCACCATCCAGCAAGTAGGACATTTGCCTACTTAGTGATTGATGGGGGAGGGCCCAGCCCATTGTGTGTGAGACCACCAACTCTGGGCAGGTAACGGTTCTGGGTTCTATAAGAAAGCAGGCTATGGTCTACAAAACGAGTTCCAGGACAGCCAGGACTGTTACACAGAGAAACCCTGTCTCAAAAAAATAATGGAAAAAGAGAAAAAGAAAGCCAAGGGTGGATTATGGATATGGAAAAATAAGCCAGATGAACCCTTTCCTTTCCAACTTGTTTTTGGTCATGATATTTAATCATAGCAATAGAAACCCTAAGACACTGGCCTAGAATTCATTCTGTAGTCCAAGCTGGCCTGGAATTTTCAGGAACCTCCTGCCTCTGCTTCCTGAATGAGAAATTACAGATTAGGTGCTGTTGGAAGGACCAGCCTTTGGTAGTTTAGGAATTGAAGGAGAGCCATGGAGTCGGCGGGACTAATCATTCAATTGACCTTAATTCTCTGGGGCCAGTGAGAATTGGAAACTCTCTCTCACTCTCTCTCTCTCTCTCTCTCTCTCTCTCTCTCTCTCTCTCTCTCTCTCTCTCACACACACACACACACACACACACACACACCCTCCAGCATGTCAGCATCTCACTAGGGTACTGATGAATAGCAGGCCCTCAGAGAAACTGAAGAGGAGACAGAGCAGGCAAACTGCTGGACAGACAAACAGACACTCGAGGACTTTTCTGCGGACCAAAGCTTAGTTCTTCCTTTTATTCTTTCTGTTGCTTGTTCTACTCTATTCTTTTTCTGTTCTTCTACCCTGATGTTTCCCTTCTGTGCCTCTTTATTTTTTCCCTTACAGCATGTATATACCCCCAAAAATCTTTCAAGCAATATAAAAATTACAATATGGTTATATTCTATTTTTTAAGAGAATGATTACAATGAATACAAATAAGAGACATCATGTTTTCCATTTCCCTTACGTAAATATTTTATATATTACAGGTGAAAACAAATTATCTTTAAGAACCCACATACATTCATATCCAAGCAACTTGTTATAGATTAACAAAGTGTGAATAAACAAGACACTTTGTAGTAATGTGATGTTTTGCTATTTGGACTCTTAGGGGCCCACCACCCAGATCCAAAATGGATCACATACAGAGTCTTATTTATAAACATCCGGCCTTGGCTTGGCTCATTTCTTGCCTGCGTTTCTTATATTATCCCATCTACCATTTGGCCTCTGTGTTTCTACTATTCACTTATTTCTTTAAATCTTACCCCGCCTCCCGAGACACGGTTTCTTTGTGTAAGAACTGTGGTTGTCCTGGAACTAGCTCTTGTAGACCAGGCTGGCCTTGAACTCACAGAGATCCACCTGCCTCTGCCTCTCAAGTGCTGGGATTAAAAGTGCGCCACCACCAAGCTTAAATCTTACTCTGTGGATTGCTGTGTAGCTGAGTGCCTGACCCCTGAAGTCCGTCTCCCAGTGTTCTCCTTCTGTATCCTCCGTGCCTGCCAGCCCCGCCTGTCCTTTCTCCTGCCTTGCTATTGGCCATTCAGATCTTTATTAGATCATCGGGTTTTCTAGACAGAAAATGTATCACAGCTTCATGGAGTTAAACAAATGCAACATAAACAAAAGTAACACACCTTAAAATAATATTCCCAACAGTGCCTTACTCAGCTAATTCTTTTACCAGCAGGTTGCATTTTGCAGTTACCAAAAAACAAAAATTAAAAAAATGAGTTATTTAATTATCTCAAAAGGTAATCTTATAAAAATCTGAAAAGAATCACAAATCTAAACTTCCATATATGAAAAACAATCAGTCATTTCTACTTTAAGACCTTAGGGTGCATACCCACTCATCAACAGTGTTTTTTATTAAATCCTATCAGGAAGTTGAGAGCAGAAATGGTTACAAGTAATTAATCATCGTCTTTGATCATCAGGCTATTGTCGCAAGAAAGGTACGTCAGCCAGCAGTGGCCAGGCTGCAATTGTTTTTGTTCCCTGACAT
Source organism: Chionomys nivalis (assembly GCF_950005125.1). Lineage (NCBI taxonomy): Eukaryota > Metazoa > Chordata > Mammalia > Rodentia > Cricetidae > Chionomys > Chionomys nivalis. Next base: position 39,402,829 of record NC_080096.1, on the reverse strand, counting down.
CAGTGAGTCCCTTATTCAGCTGTTTAAAGTGTGTCTTTCTAAACTTTATAAATTGTCCCCCAAGATTTTCTATCTCAGAGCCATTAACAAAAGCATCTTAACCTATATTACTAGCAATCCATATGTCTAGAGTCTTTCTCAGAATGGTGGTTGAGTCGTCAATCTGCTCCAGCAGCAATGCTTGGAAAAAGTCAATCACTGTTATTGTAAGTACCAGCAACACTGCCCAGTGAGGGGCTAGAAACCCCGGAGAGTTTTCATGTAACTCATAGATTATGATGGGCAGTGAGCAGAGCTGTGCTCAATAGCACATGTAGTCCCTGCGGTTCCATTGCTTGAAGGCTCACTCAGACATGGCTTTGCTGCCCGCCCAGCCATTGTTCCATGTGTTCCTTCCATGCTGCCTGTTGGTTCCCTTGCATGACCCTGACAATTAGGCATGACAACCATCCCAGCCTTAGCTAGTCACTTTTAACTCCGTGTTCCAGTTTTAGCACCTGTAAACTGGGGTTTACAGAGCCTGGACTTAATGTAGTTGGGTTACAGATTGAGATCCTGCCTCAGAATTCAAAAGAAAAAGGAATGAACTAGTTCTTGCTCCATAGTTTTATTGTGAAAGATAGAGAGTATCAGTATGAAACATACACTTGAGGAGATTACAGACTACTGAGAACACAAGGCCAATGGAGAATCCTTTATTTGCTACTGACTGAGGACAGGCTCATACCAGAAAGAACTCCACCTAAATTGAAGCACGGTGGGGTTCTAACATCCAAAACACAATCACTTCACGTCAGAGGCATGGGAGGGTGGGGTGGGATGTCTGTGTGCCTGTGTGAGGAGGTCAGTTTGTTAGAACAGTTTGTTTGATGTTGTAAGACAATGGCCCTCCGGAAGCCGCATGAGAACGTTCTGCTCTGCAGGATGTGGCGCTGGGGGTGTCGTTAGATAAACTAGGACAAAATGGAGTTACTCTGGGCAGGTCAGGTAAAGATATTAGTACGTGGACTGTAGATAGAGGTGGCTCAGCTGTTAAGCACTTGTTCTTGCAGAGGACCCAGGTTCACAACCATCTGTAACTCCAGTTCCAGGGACTTCAACTTCTGACCTCAAGCACTAGGTGCACACATGGTGCACACACATATGCACAGGTAGAATACTCTAAATAAAATTCAGAAATAAAATACAGTAAAGCTATCAGGATGTCCTGAACACAGAATAAGAACTGAGTAATTGTGCCCTTATATTTCTTCTCACGCCCCAGTTGGCATTAGATCTTAAGTAATGCTAAGTTTTTGCCACATACCAAGGTTCCCTCTTTGCTTCTATGGGCTAGGAATTTGGGGTTGGTTTAGCTGGGTGCCTTGGTCAAAACACTGGCAAGGGAAGTAGTGCTGCAGTGGTTGGAAGGTGTGATTGAAGTTGCCCTTTAGATGCTGACTTACTTCCTGGCCTGATTGCAAAGTCAGCTGCTGTCTGGGGACTCTGATCCCAGTGACTGTGAGCTCTCCATGTCCCCCTGCTGTGCTCAAGTCTCCTAATGATCTGCCTTTAGCTTTCTTCAGGGTAAGTAACCCAACAGAGAATCCAAAAAGGATTGGAGCAATGACTCAGTGATTCAACTGGCTGTTCTCCTAGGAGACCTGCGTTTCTTTCCCAGCACCCACATGGCAGTTACAGCTATCCCTAACTCCAATTCTAGGGGGTTTGATGCCTCTTCTGGCCTCTGCAGGTACCAGGCATGCATGTGATACACATATATACATGCAGGCACTCACCTGTACTCAGAAAATAAGTTTGACATTCATGCAATCTCTTAACTGTAATCCCCTGTAAGTCAGAATCAAAAAGCAGGTCACATACTTCCAACATATAATGGCACGGGTTATACATTACCATTCCAAAACATAGGGAAGGAAGCATAGTGAGGAAATATTAGACCAGAAAAGACTGAAAACCTGCTGGGCAAACTCCAAACTCTACACCTCCATGTCAAAATGCTCTTCAGATCTCCGGGTCCTTTCAATTTTGTTGACTGCAGTACCCTTCTTCTTGGACTGGTTCCACTTCCTGTTAGCAGCTTTTCTTGGCAGGTGTCCCACAGCTCTGGCATCTCCAGTATCCTGGGGTCTCCAACGCAATTCAAGCTTCAACTTCACAGCTTCACAAAACACCCTCTCTAGGCCTTCATTCAGGGACACCCTTGACACATGTCTGGTCTCAGCAGCTTTCCTTAGACACAGGCGAATTCCATAGCCCCTTCTGTTTTTAACTCTAAAGCCAGAATCATGTGTCTCAAGTTGCCAAGTTCTGCTGGGGCTGGAACATGGCTCATTCAGTTACATCTTTGTTAACTTTCTGGTTTTGATCATTTCTTCCATGGCCTAAGTTGGCTGTCCTGAAACTGGATCTGAAGACCAGGATGGCTTCAAACTCAGAGATCTTCCAGCTTCTCACTTCTCAGAGCTGGGATTAAAGGACTGTGTCACTACATACAGCTCTAAACTTTTCTTTAATCCTTTTCACAAGTTGGAAATTTAGCTAGGTGGGATCTTTGTCCTGAGGTCACCACACCCTTTATTCCATTTCTTAATCCGTTTATCTCCTTGGCCAGAGAAATTCCTTCCATTTCACTTTTTTTTTTTTTTTTTTTTTTTTTTGGTTCTCTGTGTAGCTTTGGAGCCTGACCTGTCCTGGCACCAGTCTGGCCTCAAACTCACAGAGATCCTCCTGCTTCTGCCTCCCAAGTGCTGGGATTAAAGGTGTTAAGCCACACACATCTTAGCTTTAGCTTTTCGTTGTTGTTGGTCTGCCCTGGGAGATTATTTCCAGGAGCCTCGTAGGATCAGAATCTTCCTTCAGGTACTCCAGATCTTGTGCACAGAGAATTGGCATAAACACCCACACATCCTTCCTTCCCTTCAAATCATTTCTAGCTGGGCTACCTAATACAGTGTAAACACTACCGTAATAGTTGTCCCATGGACTGTTCTGGGAATGACAGGGAAAGTCCATACGTTTTTAGCACAGACATGTTTTTTCCCTGAATATTTTCAGTCCGTGGTCGGATAAATTTGCAGCTGGTGTCTGGGTTGAGTGCTGTAATCGTGTTCATAACTGATGGGATCTGTATATGCAGAGCTCATAAATATGGAGGCCAACTGTATATTTAGATTAAGAAACATTCAGTTGCTTATTTTAAAAATGCAGTGTTCTCACCGGAGCCCCACGTGGTAGTCTCTGGTGCTCTAAGCTGACTTGTCTCTTCCTGGCTTGGCTTCCTCATAAGAGATCATGTGAACCAAAGAGTCCATGGCTCCCTTCCTCCATCTTACTTTAGCTCAAAGGCTTGTCTCAGGGATGGTTCCCTAACCTTGACCAGACACAAATAGGTTCAGCCCTGGTTTGGTGTGGTGGAGGTATTGGGAATTGAACCCAGGCCCTCTGATATTGTTAGGCAAGAGCTCTCCCACTGAGCTGTCTGCCCAGCCCTTGAGCCTACCTTTCCTTTTTATTCTGTGTCCGTAGGTGGCCTGACTCAGGACCTAAAAGCTGCGTCCGCCTGCTTTCTGAAGGCCTGTGAAAAGCCAGGGAAGAAGTCTGTGGAGTCCTGTCACAATGTTGGGCTCCTGGCACACGACGGACAGGTCAACGAGGACGGCCAGCCTGACCTGGGAAAGGCCAGGGACTACTACACTAGAGCCTGTGATGGCGGCTACGCAGCCAGCTGCTTCAACCTCAGCGCCATGTTTCTACAGGGTGCCCCTGGCTTTCCCAAGGACATGGCTCTGGCGTGTAAATATTCAATGAAGGCCTGTGACCTGGGCCACATCTGGGCCTGCGCCAATGCCAGCCGCATGTATAAACTGGGGGATGGTGTTGATAAGGACGAGGCCAAGGCCGAAATGCTGAAAAATAGGGCCCAGCAGCTCCACAAAGAACAACAGAAAAACGTCCAACCTTTAACGTTTGGGTAATATGTGGCCCCCTCCCTTCCAAGCAGCGGACAGCTTGACAATGACACCTCTGCTATGGAACCAGATGAGCCCTTGGAGGTCAGTCAGTGCCATCTGCTCCAGAGTGCCACCTGCTGGGAGGGGCTGGAAGTGTGTGTTTAGTAAATAATCCTTTGTGGGTTTTCTGTGAAGACACCTGTGTTATGGGGGCCTTAATTTCTAAACTGGACCTCTGAAAAATAGGGGCAAACTGAGGAGCCTTTTGGGGTTGGGGAAACAAAGAGCAGCTGGGAAATTTAGCAGCCACAGGCCTCGAAGAATCAGTCAGAAGAGCTTGAAAAGTAGAAAGTGTCCTAATTTGCATAACAGAGGTCTTGAGGAGCTAAGAACAGCCGCAGTCACGACTGCCGCCCTCTGCCTTATGTAACCACGGTGTGGGCTTCTTGCCTTTCCAGTCAGGCCTTTCGATAGACTTATAGGGATCAGGAGCTATGTGCCAAGTGAAGGTTGAAGGTGGTTATATTATGCCTGGCGGTTAGGAAACAAAACCTAAGCGTCCCCTCCTCTAGACAAGACATTTGCAGTTCAAAATTACCCTCCTCAGCTGCCTCTGCTCCTCATGGGAAGACAGATGACTCCTGAAGCAGCTGCCGCTCGGGATCTGACAGGACAGCACAAAGCTGTCCACTGAACAGAACCTTTTCCTTTTGGGGGTGTGGGCAGAGTGTTTCGAGACAGGGTTTCTCTGTGTAACAGTCCTGGCTATCCCAGTACTTGCCTTGTAGACCAGAACTCATAAAGATCCACCTACCTCTGCCTCCCAAGTGCTGGGATTAAAGGCACGCACGCACCACCACCACCACCGTCTGGCTGCTTCTTTTTTGAACAGGCCTTTGTGCTATCTATGCTGGCCTTAAAACTCCCAGCCCTACCTCAGCCCACTGTGTCAGGCAGGACTGACTGAACTTGTTGAACTGTCCAGATGAATGAGCTGTTTCAGTTGACTTTTTAATCTGTTGTGCTCCTGTTCTCCAGATCCTGGCAGGATGGAATGTACTCATCATGGTGGCTGTGCAGTTTTCTTTTTTGTCTTTGTGTTTGCATGTGCCTTTGTAATCTTTTTTCCTTCTATTGTCTCTACTTGTCACTAGGGGGCGAGCTTGTCCTTTTCCTCTGACAGCTGGACCACTGTATCTATCCTTACCCTGGCTTCCCTTCTGGTCTGGCAGCTGGCTGCCCTAGAAGGCAAGCTTGCCTTTGAGGGCTGTGCACACAGCCAGCTGCCCCCTCAAGTTGACACAGAGGAGGGCCTTTCCTGAGTGTGGAGAGAGCTTTTTAAAAGACATCAAGTTTGCTTTTAGAATGTCTTGAAAATAGCGTTTGTTGTGATTGGCTGCTGTAGACCAACAGGCTTGGGCAAATATCCTAATCGTGGGGAAACTACACATGAAAACCACACAAGCCGGGCGGTGGTGGCGCACGCCTTTAATCCCAGCACTTTGGAGGCAGAGGCAGGTGGATCTCTGTGAGTTCGAGACCAGCCTGGTCTACAAGAGCTAGTTCCAGGACAGGCTCCAAAGCCATAGAGAAACCCTGTCTCGAAAAACCAAAAAAAAAAAAAAAAAAAACCAAAAAGAAAACCACACAAACTCTTCTACTGTCCTGGGACCACAGCGTGGAAGGAAGCAGCTGATCCTGCAAGTTGTCCTGTGGCCTCCATGCAGGACTGTACACACCGTGAAAAATAAATGGAATAAGAAATAAAACAGTAGACAGTCGATTTGATTACAAGATAACTGAAAGCTATGTGCAGAAGTGCCAGGCTAACCGGGACTACATAGTGAAACCCTGTCTCAACAAAAGCCAGCAGCCTCTGCACCACTGCGACCCCAGAAGGCAAAACAACAAATGCAGGTGGAATCTAGTGGCAAGGACAGCATCGTTCATGAGAACAAAAGATGGCTCAGCCACTTGGGAAGACAGCCGATCAGTATTTAAGAAAACTAAACATACAGCGTCTTTTGGCAATCTTGCCTCTTTATATTTCCCCCGGGGTATTAGACATAGGCTCAAATCCAGTAGGGCTGTGAGTGGCAAACTTTGTGATTGTCAAAGCTTGGAAGCAACAAAGCAGATGAAAGGGTAAATGATACAATAGAATATCTAGGTACTTAAAAAAAAATGAGTCACAGCAGATGCAGAGGGATATTACTGAACGGAAGGGCCAAATCTGAAAGGTGACATTCCTGATTCCCGTTGTATGATACTGGTGTCCTCAAAAAAGTGGTATCGGTAAGTTAGAACCTGGCAGTGTGACTCTGTGGAAGAGGGCTGAGTTCCTGGGTTCTGTGGGTTCTGGGACTACAGGTTAAGCGGAGGTGGCAGGCTGCTGAGATGGCTCAACAGGTAAGAGAGCTCACTGCTGCTCCTGCAGGGGGCTTGAGATTGGTTCTATCACATGGTGCCTCAGAACCTTCTGACGGCAACTCCAGGGGATCTCACCCTCTTCTGGCCCCAGAGGCAGTAGGCACATACATGGTACACAGATATGTAAAGTTCACATGGTAGGGTGGTTACAGTGTTTAAGGTCATGAGGCCACTCTGTATGGTACACTTGATGTGGATACGGGTCATGAGCCATTTGTCCAAATTGGTAAAATGTGAAATAAGAGTAAACCCTAATGTAAGCGAGGACTTTGGGGGATCATGTGCTAACAGAGGTTCATTGATCATAATGGGCCTTCTGGGGAAAGTGTCAGGATGTCTCTGTGTAAGGGCTGATTCTTCCTATAGGAAGTTGCTGCATTGTCTCAATTTTACTCTGAACCAAAAGCTGTAAGAAAATCTGTTGAAAATACAATCACACCAAGATACTACCTCACACCCAGTAGGACCACTACTTTAAAATAGATGTCAAGTATAGAGAAATCGGGACCATTATGCCCTGCTGATGAAAATGTGAAAATTTAGAAATAAACTGCATTTTGTTTACGAAGTTGCTTGGAAAGATTTGTGGCTCTCAGCATAGCAGAGAGAGGCCTGGACTTCGCTCTTGTGGATGTGTGCAGTTCTGGGCTAGGCAGAGGCAGACCAAGCCTGTGCATTTAGAGCACCTGACAGTAAGAAGAGGAAACTTTAAATTAGCCCTGTGAGCTAGTAATTCCACTCCTGCATACCTGTCTGCAGGAACTGGAAGCTGGATCCCCCGGGATTTCTCTGTGTGAAAAACACAAGACGCCGTACACAGTGGGATATAACCAGCTTTGGCATGTGCCTGCGTGTGTGTCCATGTGAGTGTTAGATCCCCAGGACTGGAGTCACAGATGGTTGTGAACCACCATGTGGGTGCCGGGAATTGAACCAGGGTCTTCTAGGGAGAGCAGTCAGTGCTCTTAACCACTGAGCCATCTCTCCAGCCCCCAGATTAACTCTTCTTAAAATTAAGAATTGGGCCGGATGGCAGGAGGCCAGCCTGGTCTACAGAGTGAGTTCCAGGACAGGCTCCAAAGCTACACAGAGAAACTTTGTCTCAAAAAATCAAAACAAGTTCAGAATTGAGACTGGAGAGATGGTTGAGAGCATTTGCTCTTGCAGAGGACCTGGGTTAGGTTCCCAGTGCCCACATGGTGCCTTACAACCATCTCTAACTGCAGTTTCAGGTAATCAATCCAGCGCCCTCTTAGACCTCTGCAGGCACCAGGCACACGTGGTGCATATATGTGGATAGAACATACATATAAAAAATCAATTTTTAAAAAATTAGGAATTTGAGCCAGGTGGTGCTAATACACATCTTTAATCGCAGCACTCAGGAGGCAGAGGCAGGTGAACGAGGCCAGCCTGGTCTACAGAGCGAGTTATAGTACAGCCAGGGCTACACAAACTTTGTCTCAAAAAAAAAATTATATATATATATATATTTTTTTTTTTTTCAATTAAACAATGGCTTTTGTGATTTGAGGAGTTAGTTTACTTCACTGTTGGGTGCGTACTCTTTTGTATGGAGTAGTTCCTGCCCGGGACCTGAGGCACCTGTGTCATTAGGTCACATCCTGAGATAGAGCTGGGAACAATAGAGAAGGTTAGCTGTCAAAATGTTACATTTTCAGCCAGATGTGCTGTAGCGTGTAATCCCTGCACTGGGGAGATTCACGCAAGATGACTGAATTCCAAGCCAGCCTGGGCTGCATAATGAGGCTCTGTCTCAAGAGAAAAAAAAAAACCCAGTGTGGGACACATGGATGGTGTGGGGCCTGTGCTAAGGAACGTGAGGCAAGGGAGGGCGGGAAAGAGACTGAGGCAACAGGATAGGCAAAATGCGGAGTCCAGTCCAGCATGAATTTAAAGAGAGACATAAATTTTAACTCGGGCAATTCCAAGGACAGTGGGAGTCATTCATAGTGATTTGACGCTTGTGTGAAGGGGCTAGAACAAGAAACAGCTGTTTGCTGGTTTTTAAGATAAATATATTTAAAAATAAGTTACATTTTTGGTGTGTTTTCTGGCATTTTTTGTAAAGCCAACGGGGTGGAAAAAGCGCCTGGACGCTGTTTCTTGCAGGTGTGCGCCATTCTGGATTAGCGAGACAGACTAAACAGTTTAGGGCACAAAGAGTGAGAAAAATAAATAATTGTTTTAGGGGCTGAGACGACTCTGTGGGTAAGGGTGCTTGCCACTGAAACCTGACAATGGACCTTCAGTCCCCAGCACCCCCATAAACAACCTCCTCTCTCCGTGTGTGTGTGTAGCATGCAGGCGCCCATACATACTAATATTGATAGTGTTGATAAAAACCTACATTGTTAGAAAGCTTTGGCTGCCAAGCTGTTTTGCTGCGTGGATCTTCCCCTTTGAAGTCCACCTCATGGTTTGTGGTGGTTGTGGAATCCAGATACCAGTTTTTAGGTCCAAAGGCACGTGCTGGTTTCCACTCTTTGTTCTGCATTTAATGACTCTCTGACCTCGGACAAGTTACCCAACCTGTGTTCAGGTAGAGATAAGAAAGCCCTCTAAGAGGTCCTTGGAAGGATTAAGTAATAGCCTTTATCATGGAATCACGGACTTTAAAAGCAGCCTCTACTGTTAGAGCCTTGTTTCTTGCCAAGAGGCATTGTCGGCTTCTGTGGGAGTCTAGCGTTTAAAACAGGCTGTCGTTTTACTATCAGAGGAGCAAGGGAGGAGGCTTTCCAGGGGGGTTTTGATGGCTCAGAGCAGCTGCAAGAGGTGGGCCTGGGGCAGGGGACTTAGGGCCCCACGGTCCTCTCTCCTCTGTCTCTTGCCGGAACACAGCCCCTGGGAACTGCACCTGCTGGGGTCTCGAGTGGAAACTATTCCCAGCTGTTGCCCCTCCGCAGGCCCGAGGAGTGCCGATTGTATTACAGTTTATGGACCAGGCCTCCCTACTGTTTGAGTGGGGAAGACAATCCCTTGCCCGGCATATGTCTCCCCACCCCCATGCCAATTCCTGACGCTGTATTTAGCTCCGTCTTGGGCTCCTGCATCGGGGAGCTGCCTGTAGTCTCCGCACTATCACCCCACAACAAAAGACGGTCGGCACACGCGTTAATTGTGGGGGTGGGGAGACATATGCTGGGCATTAACTCCTGATCATCGGTGCATAATGTGTACATACAACACATTGTTCACCTTGAGTATATACACTTTTCATTTGTCGGTTATTATGAATAAAATGAGAAAGCAATAACAAAAATACCCGGGTTGCCTGTGCTGGATTCTTCCCTGGAACCCCTTTCTCTTTCATCTCCTAGGCTGGAAGGCTGCACGTTCCTCCAGTGGGGTCGCCCCTGAGTCGGCTCGCTCACATAGCGTCCATCCATCACAGCACCGATGACGTGCCGAGCCTAGCAGAGCGAGCTCTCTGTATTTACGGGTCTCTGCTCCTCACAAGACTGAGTTCTTGGGGAGCAGGGCTTTGGTCGATTCTAGTTCTACCCTGAGACCTGAGGGAGGCTGGGCCCATCCCAGGCCTTCGGTGGCTGCTTGCTGAGATGACAGCTTCCCCCACCAAGACAAATCAGACCTAGGCTCCTTCTCAGTACATAAGGCTCCGTGTGGTTCGCAGGGCTGTAAATGAGGCTCCCCACCCCCACCCCAGTCTGCTGCAACCGATATGGCTGAAGCTTACAGTAGATAAGATCAAGTCTGCTTTCACTGGGCTCTGAGCTTAACAAAATAATAATAATAATAATAATAATAATAATAATAATAATAATAATAATAATAATAATGAAATAATGAAGGGACAGGAGCCAGAATTGCCACTCTGGCATCTTAAAGCATGTGTTTGGTCATTTAATGCCAGCAGACCAATATTAATATCCTCACAGCCAGACTCCTAAGTAGGCCACATGTTCTTGAAATACTAAGAATAACTGAGGGAGAACTGGATGCAGGGGATGGACAAGAGTTATGAAAGATAATATAAAGCTAATTGCTTTTCTAGTTCAAATTCTCTCATGACTTTTATTTTTGCTGGTAGATAAATGCATAAAATACATTCAACATCAAAAGTATAAACTTTAATGTGAAGCTCATTGGTGCCGTTCTATTTTTAATTTTTCTACTTTTTCATTTTTTACTTTTTCCAAAACAGGGTTGCTCTGTAGTTTTGGGGCCTGTCCTGGAACTAGCTCTTGCTGGCCTCAAACTCACTTTAATCCCAGTACTCGGGAGTCAGAGGCAGACAAAACTCTGAGTTTGAGGTCAGCCTGGTTTACAGAGAAAATTCCAGGACAGCCAAGGCTTCACAGGGAAACACTGTCTTGAAAAAACAACAAAAATAGTTGATGATCAAGCCAGGCATAGTGGCAGACACCTTTAATTCCAGCATTCAGAAGGCAGGCAGGTCTCTGTGAGTTCCAGGGCAGCCAGGGCTAGCCAAGTAGAGAGACCCTGTCTTGAAAATTAATAATAATAATAATAATAATAATAATAATAATAATAAATGGTCTTTGTTCATCATAACTACTTGTTAATAGAGACAAAAACTGTCCTCTTCCAATTCCTGAGATTTTGTTTTTCTCTAGTGGTAGGCACCCTACTTCCTCTTCTCCTGGAGCATCTGTTTAAACCAGAGGAATTCTGGGGTCCACCTTGACCTAGTGAATGAAAACCTGGAGTTCAGACAAACAGAGCAACCCCAGAGGAGCCATATGCACTCAGGCAAGGCAGCCTGCACCAGTGGCTGAAGTCCACCCTCCTTAGCCAGACCCCGTGCCCTCGGCAGCCCGGCTCCACCGTCTCTACATTTGTGGTGGTTGTTTTGTTTTTGAGACACAGTTTCATGTATCCCAGGCTGGCCTCGAATTCACCGTGCAGCCAAAGATGGCCTTGAATTCCCCATTTCCTGCCTCCACCTCCAGGTGCACCAGGTGCACCACCTCAGTCAGCCAGCTCACGCGACGGTGGGGATTGAACCCAAGGCCTTCTGCTCTCTACAGCTGTAGCTGTTTGCACACAGCCGCACCACAACAACGTCTTGCTTTCTTGCTCCTTGGCACGAACCTGGACAACCAATAGTCTCGGAACTCAGCTCAAATGTTGCCTCCTGGAAGCCCTCCTGGATCCCCAAGATGTGTGCTTCTTCATCTCTTTTCACGGGGTTTGGAACAGTGAAGGGCCTGGACTGTCTGGAGCATGGGTCACACCTGACTCATGTCATACCTGTGCACTGAAGGGAAGGGACAGAAAAGGAAACTCCGAGGACTACTCCTATCGTCCAGCAGGTTCCCTGAGTGTTGAAAGGGCAGCATTGGAGAAATCCTTGGTCACAGGAATGGATTCAGGCAGGAAGACTGCCGAGAGGTTGAGGCCAACCTGACCTACACAGTTTAGGGCCAGCCTGGGATACACAGAAAGGAAGAAACAAACAGACAAACCCTGTTAGAAAGGGTATGTCTCTTCTGAGTCTGCTTCCGTCGTCTCTGAAGTAGAGATGGTATCTGTCCATTTTCAAGGCTAACATCAAGGTTAAAGGATTAAATGAGGTGCCTGGCTCAATGCCTGCCACTTCCTAATTCTCCTGGAAGTGGAACTAGGCTTGTTTTAGACTCAAGCAGAGAGCAGAAGTGAGTATAGAAACCGAGTAGAAGGAAGAACATTGGTGAACTAAAGTGAACTTCCGGTCCCGGGCACATGCAAGCCAAGCTGGGTGCTGGAAGGCCAGGGCTGATGCAGAGGTAATGAGTCTAGGTAAAGTTGAGTAGGAATTAGTGTGGAAAATCTGAAACCCAGAGACCAGAGGAGTCGCTCGTGTCTGCATTAGTCAGTGTTGCTGCAGCGAAATACCTGAAGGGGCTAACTTTGTAAGAAAAGGGCTTGCTTTAGTGCACAGTTCTGGAAGGTCAAGAATTTAAGTGTCACAGAAGAGACCCTGTGATAAGGGCAGCTCCTTAGCTGTGTCACCTCAGGGAGAGAGCAAAATGATTGGGGTGTGTGTAGGAACAAGGAGACTGATCTCAGGCTCACTGCAAAGGGGAAGGGAAGGGCCAGGCTTGCTGCCTTCGTAATAATCCCCTTCTCTTTTAAAAAAAGTGCTTATTCGTTTCCTTATTCCTGTGTCTCTCTCTGTGTGTGATGTGTGTGAGTGAGTGCCGCGTGGAGGCCAGGGGCTACTTTGTGGAGCTGGTCCTTTCACCCTTTACCTGGATCCCAGAACAGAACTGAGGTTGTCAGACTTATGTAGCTCATGCTGAACCAGCTCAGTGGCTGTTATCTCTTTTTTCACTATTTTGTGGTTTTTGTTTTTGTTTTTGCTTTTACACAGGGTTTTTCCAAATAGGCCAAATTATTTATTAATTATGTTTGTTTGTTTTGTTTATCAAGACAGGGTTTCTCTGTGTAGCCCTAGATGTCCTAGAACTCACTCTGTAGACCAGATTAGCCTCAAACCTATAGAGATTCAATTGCTTCTGCATCCCAAGTGCTGGGATTAAATGCATGTGCCACCTCCCAGCTTGCATTTCTATGGCTATGATAAAACACCCTTTATAAGGTAACTTGAAAAAGAAAGAATATAATTGGGCCTAGGGTCTCTGAGGATTAGAATCCATGATTGTGGAACAAAGGCATGGCGGGCGGCATGAACAGTTGCGAGCTCACATCTCTTCAGCGGGATGCAGATAGCACAATGAGAACGATGGGAGGCTTTTACAGTCCCAGATCAGAGCCAGGTGCTGGTGGCACACCCAGCACTCAGGAGACAGAGGCAGGCAGCACTCTGTGAGTTCGAGGCCAGCCTGGTCTACATACAGAGTGAGTTCCAGGACAGTCAGGGCTGTTACACAGAGAAACCCTGACATGAAAAATAAAAAACAAACAAACAAAAATAATAAAATAAAACAAAATAAATAATTCCAAGTCAGTCCCAGTGACATACCTCCTCCAACAGGGCCACACCTCCTAATCCTTCCCAAACATCCCAGCAGGGACCAAGGTTTCAGATGGATAAGCCTTATTGGGACAGTTTCATTCAAATGATCACAGCGGGTGTCACATCTTACTATATTGCCAAGGCTAGCCTTGAATTAGTGAAATCCCTGTGGCACTGGGATCACACACCACCAGCTGCACAATAGCATTCTTACAAACTACCAGCTGGACCAGGCGGTGGTGGCCAATGCCTTTGATCCAGTAGATCTCTGAGTTGATGTCAGCCTGGTCTACAGAGTGAGTTCCAAAACAGTCAGGGCTACACAGAGAAAACCTGTCTGGGAGGGGGAGGCAGAAAGAAAGAGAGAGAGAGAGAAAGACAGACAGACAGAGAAAGGAGAGAGAGAGAGAGAGAGAGAGAGAGAATTGCTAAGGGGAGTGAGGCCAGAATGTTGACTCACAGGTATAGCACCTGCTGTACAAACATCCTCAGAACCCACGCAAAGCCAGGTAGGTGCGATGGCCCTCCCACAGTTTCACAGCTTGTATGGTGGAGACGGGATCCCAGAACTGGCAAACTAGGTAGACTGGCCCACATCAGCAAACTCTGGGTACAAGTGAGAGACCACACCCCGGTATACAGCTAGAGAGCGATCAAAGAGAGGACACTTGCTATCAAACTCTGGACTCCACTTGCACATACATGTAAACATGAAGGCACATACATGCACAGCCCACACACATATATGCACATGTTACAAATAAAAGAACTAGCAGCTTCACTAGACTCATCCCCCCCACCCCTACCCCACAGTGACCTAAAGTGCTCCCCTAAGGCCCTTCCCTCAGAGGTTCCCCACCTCCCAACAGCTCCCCTGGGAGCAAGGTTTTTAACACATGAAGCCAGCATGGCCCTGAGGCTGGACGCTGGGGACACAGAGGCACCCACGCACTTGTCTTTTAGGGGCTCGTGGCCTCAGTCGTGACTACCATTGGAGCACAAACTATCCTTGTCCTCTGTGCGACCCTCCGAGGAAACTTTCACTCTCACCATTTTTCAGACAGAGAAACTGAGGCTCAGCCAAAGCAGCTGCTAGGAACACAGGCAGACCCTGAGAGTGAGGCGGCTGGGATTAGGAGCTAGTCCTGCCTCCATCTTTCCGCTCAGAGGTTGGAAACCAAACGGCCACACATCATCTCTGAGCATGGTCTAGATGCTAGGCTAAGGTCAGCTGTGCGGGGTGGGGGTGGGGTCTCCACAGCACACTGTGTGTGCTCCAGAGGCCGCTCAGCCTGGCCACGTGGAGAGCCCAGGAGAACACCCTGAGGTCAGGCACTGCTCACCTGATCAGCAAGCTGTCAGGGCCAGGGTTCCCTGAGGGAACCTGAAACCAGCTGGGTTTCTTCACTCCAGGAATAGAGATGACACCGCTCCTCAGCCACTGACTGACGGCCTCTGATCAGGTTCCCTGAGGCCCCAGCAGCAGGCTCCGGACATCAGTGGCCACAAGCTGTGATGCCTGCATCCCCCAGTGACAAGGTTTCTTTGTGTTGCAGCACTGGCTGACCTGGAACTCTTCTGTAGAACAGGCTGCTCTCAAACCACAAGCTCCTCCTGCCTCTGGCTCCCGAGCAAGAGGTGGTTGTGAAGTCACTGTGGGGTAGATAAGAATGGTGATATTGTCTTCTTCCTGTAGGGAGCTCCTGGAAGAGAGCTCCTGTGAGGAAGATTGGGCCACTGGAGCCCATTTTGCAGATGAGGAGATTGGGGCTCAGATATAGTCTGCCCTAAGTCATAGTGAGTACGTGGCCCGCCTGGAGTTGAGCCTAAGCGGTCCCTGTCAGTGACCCTGATTCTGCGAGAAGGAAAGAGTACTCCTGGGACCTCAGAAGGGGGTCCTGGGCATAGCAGACAAACGCCCAGGTTTCTGAGTTGGTTTCCCAACAGAATGCTGCCAAGGATTCTATAAGGAGCAGGTTGTAGCTGGGTGAGGTATCACATAGTTATAATCCCAGGACTTAGGAAGCAAAGGCAGGAGGATTGCTGCAGGTCTAAGGCCTACAGAGTGAGTTCGGGGCCTGCTGGGGCTATAAATTCAAGCCCGGTTTCAAAACAACAACATAAAGGAAAAGATCGTATTGAAGAGCAGGTTGAGGCCCAGCGCAGCTGTGTGTAGGCCTTACGTGAGAGGCCAGGGCGGTTCCTTTGTTCTGCAGTTTCTAGACTCAGCCTCCAGCGGGCATGCATGGGATGGGCTGCAGGTGGGACGAGAGGAGCCAAGGGTGAAGGATTCCCTCAGGGCCTGCACGTTTGCAAAGGGTGCAGTTTGGATTAATGCTCCTGGTCACTGCTTAGTTTGGGCTAGATTCTAATGTTCCTCGACCTTTGTGTTGAATGACCCTTTCACATGGGATCTCTCAATGCCATCAGAAAATGCAGCTATGTATGGTACAACTCATAATAGTAACAAAATTACAGTTATGAAGCCACAGTGAAAATAAGTTCATGGTTGGGCGTCACCAAATATGAACTAACTGAATTAAAGGGTTGCAGCGTCAGGAAGGCTGAAAACCACTGCCCTAGAGGGTCTTTGTCTTCTTTCTCTCTCTGTCTCTGAGCTTCATAAAAGACATGGCACGTGCCCCACTGGGGCTGGCAGTCACTGCAAAAATCCCTGCTTCCCAAAGCAGGTTTACCGGGCACTTTACATGCGGCCCACCCTGCTTGATGGACACAGGAACTAGTTAAAAGGCGGAAGCTGTCCCTGTCTCCTGTCACCTGGCAATCAGAGACAACTGACTGTAAGCTCGTACAACAGGCTGCTTACTAACACGTGAGCTGAGAGCCCTCCCCGTCCTCTTAGAAACATAGGAAGGGGTCCCCGCTTACTCGCGTGGACCTGAAAGTTCTTCAGAGTCCCATGTTGTCTTTCTGTGGTGTTAAGAACTTTCTCAATAAATCTCTTACCCAAGAAGATAATCCAGCTCTGAAGTCTGAGGCCTTTCGGTCCCTGTCTTGAAAGTCTTAAGGACGATTTTGATAATGAGGCCCTACGTGGTGCTTGACCGTGGTTGTCAACTTGACACACATGGGATAAGAAACCTCAGTTGAAGAATCGCCTGTATCAGGTTGGCCTGTGGCATGTCTGTGGATTTCTTGATTGCTCACCGATGGAGGAGGGCCCAGCCTACTGTTGGTGGTACCGTCCACAGGCAAGTAGGCCTGTGCTATCCAGGAAAGGGAGCCAAATAATCTAGAAGACACAATCCAGTAAGCAGAGCTCCTCTACTGTTCTGTCTGCATCAGCTCCTGCCGGCGCTCCTGCCCTGACGGCACCCAGGATGGACTGTGATGTGGAGGTGTAAGCCAAGCAAACCCTCTTCTCCTCTGGGTTGCTTTGGGTCATGATGCTTATTAGGGCAGCAGAAGTCACACTAGAACACTTAGATTTTTATTTTATACTGGACCCTGCAAATTCTGTAGTTTATTTATGGGGCTCTGGGCTGGGAGGCAGCTGCTCCGGGCCTATGGTGGCTCTGGGATTCGTCAGAGGCTTGTCAATCCCACAATCCCATCATTTAGGCTAATGGCTAAGTCACCAGCAGACAGGAAGGAAGCTAGCCGAAGCCCCACCAGGCAGGTCTGCCTGTTACCGCAAATCTCTTCAAGACCGTACAGACGCAAGGGAGGATGTGGCTGGAGAGATTCTGGGGATCAAACCGGAAACTGCCCTGATTTGAGGGGACTTCAGCTTGGTGTCAGAAGGATATGATAGCCAAAATGTAATCATAACATGCAAAATATACTCCAATAAAGCTGTTAAAATGCAGCCATGATGCGGGCAAGTGATAGAAACAGCGCTTCCTGTATGCAAATAATTAATTCATGGAAACACAGGCAAGAGCAGGTCATTGGAGAACGGTCTCCACAGGACATTCAAGACTGTCTCCACCTGTGTGACCTGGGTCAGTTACTTGACTTCTCTGTGCTTCCATTTTATCACCTGGAAAGTGAGGAGAAAGATATCCCCTCCCCTGGGTTAGTGTGAGGATTAAGTTTACACACACAAAGCATGTTGTCATAAACGAAGTACCGTGTAGAGAGAGTCATCTAATCCTCAGGATAATTCTGCAGTGTAGGCATGTTGTGGCATTCCCATTTCACAGACGGGCAAACTAAGTCTTGGGAGAGGTTAAGTGGCTTGTTGGTCACAGCGCTCTTAAGTGGAGGAGCAGAAGGTTGGGCCCTAAAAGCTAGGTCACATTTTATGGTCATTATTTCTAGAATTTCGACCAAAGTCGGTGTCTACCCTTTGTTTTCTAAGTTCTAGGGAAAAAGTGTCAGGTCTATTCCGCGCCAAGCCTTCTGAATCGATCCCGCTGGCTCCTTCCTCCTCTGCAGGCTTGGTCTCTCTGGCCTGTGAACTCACCTCCGCATGCTGGTCCCAGCCTCTCACATCTGGGCAGCATTACACCGTGTCGCGTTTTCACTTTCGGTGGCTCATGGGTTTGTGGCCGAATTTCTGGCACACAGACAGATCCCAATTAGTCAGGGCTGCCTGCCCCCAGGGACCATCGGGCCACAGGGGAGGGGGCTGTGCAGTCTAAACACCAGGAAATTAGGGTTGTTGCTGGCTGGGTGTGTTTGGAGTCAGTCAACAAGCGTGGGGAAAGAGGCAAGGCCACACGGGCCCCTCTCCTTCTTAACAGATCCCACGTGAGAGTCAGTCTCCTCACTCTGGAAGCCTCTGAAGAAGGCTACCCATCATGCTCTAGGTGCGGTCATGGTCTATTATAACTGCAGAGGACTAGGTCCTATAGCCTGTCTCTGCCACAGACAATACAGCAGGTGGGCTGAGGCTGTAACTCGGTTGGTAGCGTGGTTTATTAAGTACAAAGAATACCTTGCATTCCACCTTCAGCACCACACACAGCGGCAAATGTCTGTCGTCCAGAGGATCAGGAGCTCAAGGCTAGCCTGGCCTACTTAAAACCCTGTTTCAAAACTGTAAACAAACCACCTGTATTCAAGCTCATTTGGAGCTTACTCTTTATCGGCCGCTGCTGGGAAACCAAACCAGCTCAGGTGGCCGCTCAGACACCATGGTTCACAGTTCGATTCTTTTCAATTCTCGTCTAACAATTTTGTGAGACACATACAGTTCTTGTTTTAGCTTATAGAGATTCAATTTTATGGTGGCTGGAGAGATGGCTCAGAGGAATAGAGCACTGGCTGCTCTTCCAGAGGTCCTGAGTTCAATTCCCAGCAACCACATGGTGGCTCACAGCCATCTGTAATAAGATCTGGTGTCCTCTTCTGTACTGCAGGATACATGAAGGAAGAAACCTATGTACATAATAAATAAAAATCTTTAAAAAAAAAAGAAATTCAATTTTATTTGCTATCAAAAGACTAGACAGGGTTGTTACACGGCTATAAACCCAGCACTCGGTAGGCAGAGACAGGTGGATCACTGAGTTTGAGATCAGCCTGGTCTACAAAGTGAGTTCCAGGGCAGCTAGGGTTGTTACACAGAGAAATCCTATCTTGAAAAACAAGCAAACAAAACACTAGGGAGGGACAGAAATAGAAAATAGAATTTGTACTAAGCATATAGTTTATACCCAGTATCAGCCCATGGTTAGCGGGTCAAAGAGAGGTAAGCCGGCTGTCCACTGTCCCAGTGACTAGGTAGCTCATAAGTTCCTTCATGCGTGTGCATCTTACACACTGAACATGACTCTGTAGTGTGGCCCTTGAGCAAGCAGCTCAGCATTTCCATCAGTTCTCACACTGGTAGCTAGCTATTCCATCCACGGGAGAAAAGCTGTGTGTGTCCAGCAACAGTGGTGTGTCACCTCATGGCTGTGTGTGTGTCCAGCAACAGTGGTGTGTTACCTCATGGCTGTGTGTGTGTCCAGCAGCAGTGGTGTGTCACCTCATGGTTGTGTGTGTCCAGCTGCAGTGGTGTGTTACCTCATGACTGTGTGTGTCCAGCAACAGTGGTGTGTTACCTCATGACTGTGTGTGTCCAGCAACAGTGGTGTGTTACCTCATGACTGTGTGTGTCCAGCAACAGTGGTGTGTTACCTCATGACTGTGTGTGTCCAGCAACAGTGGTGTGTTACCTCATGGCTGTGTACGTATGTTCAGCAACAGTGGTGTGTTACCTTTTGGCTGAGAGTGAGAGACTTTACACGCATCATTTTGATCTCAATACCAGCATTTGGGAGGTGGAAGCAGAAAGGTGGGGAGTTTAAGGAATTTGAGGCTAGCCTAGGCTACATAAAACCCTGTGTCAAAAAACAAACAAACAAACAAATATAAAAACAGAAAAAGTAATTTTAATTATTCAAAAATTTCTAGACTTTATCTTAGAGGGAGTAGTTTTGTTGTTGTTGCTGTTGTTATTTTTTTTTCTACTGGGTATGGAATGGAAAATCATGGATATGTTTAAACATGTTCTTTCCTACTGAACTATGCTCCAGCTTACAAAAGCTTAAAAAAAAAACTTTAGCAGGTGTGTGTGTATATGTGTGCGCGCACGTGCACATGTGTGTATGTGCACACGCATGCGTGCTGAAGAGATGGCCCATCAGTTGAGTGCACTGGCTCCACTTCCAGAGGACCTGGGATCAATTCCCGTCACTTACATTGCAGCTCACAACCGTCTGTGACTCCAATTCCAGGGTATTCAAAGCCTCTTCTGGCCTCCTCCATGGGTATCAGACATGCAAGCTGTGCACAGACATATATGCAGGCAAAAATGCCTGTACACGTAAAAATAAAAATATTTTTTAAAAGCCATTTAATGCTACAGCATGCTTGTGGAGGTAACTTGTGGGAGTCAGTTCTCTCCTTCCACCATGTGGGTCCTGGAGATGAGACCCAGGTGACCAGGGCTGGCAGTGAGCACCTTTACCTGATGAAACCATCTCACCGGCCCATACACAGCTCTACCTGAACTGTCACTCAAAAAGAGACCAGCACTCTCGGCCTGCCTGCAGTGTGGGCTGCACTAAAGCCGAGAGCATTCCAGGCAGGAGAGGAGACAGGGGTCACCCTGCTACAGAGGGACCCCTGTCCTTTGTGATCCCTAAGGAGGCTTTCAGAAGGGAAGCTCATTCATCTACCAGGACTGGCTGTGCATCTTCGAGGAGTAAGTGGTTTGTTTTTTTCCCATGAATGCCGTGACCTCTGTGAGCTATGTTTCCCTTTTTCTCTGCGCTGCCAGAGTCTTCAGGGCTAAACAGATGACACAGACTTGGCTGTGTAGGTCGCAATGGTCTGGGCTGCTATCATTCTGGGCTCCATTTTGTCCCTACCTTGTTTTTCTCCAGTCTCCTCTTGACCTGTCTCAAATCTTTCGTGATTTATTTTAAATGTCCTCTGGATCAAGGCAGGGTAAAATGAAATAGCTCTTAACTTAGAGTCTGTGGACTCTGCCGAGAATCATTTACTATATGGAACAAGATACAAAATTTACTTGTATATTTTCCCCGGGGAGAAAGATCATACATTTTATTAGTTTGAACATTTTCTTCAAGGAGGTTTACATTCTGCAAAATATTAAAGTTATTGGTATAAGGAATGAAGAGAGGGATAAATACTTGTAGTGAAGGAAGCTTAAGTTGTAGTGCTGGTTGGTGGTGTAGGTGGGGAACGACAAAATGGGGACGTGTGCAGCTCTGGCAGGGTAGCGCGTCAGAACGTTAGCGTGTTCTGGAATTGACTCCTAAACTCCTTCTTCCAGACATGATGCCACCCTCCTTGCCTAGGGACATCTCAAGGATTCAGTGTGAGGCCTCAGCATGCCCTAGTCAGTGACCCGTAAGAGCTTCTTAAAGAGCAGCTGGTCGAACTGAGGTTCTTGCTCGGTTAGAAGTGCTTGCCTAGCATGCACAGAGCCCCGGCTTCCACCCCCAGCACCCCACAAAGCTGGTGTGGGCCCACGACTGTAATCCCGCACTCGGGAGACGCGACAGGAATATCACAAGGCCTGTCTACATTGTGAATTTAAGACTGGCCCGGCACACCAGTGACTCAAAAGAGGAAGAGGAGGGAGGGATGGAGGTAGCACCCACTTCCTGCTGGAACCACTCACCTGCCTGCTTACCTATCACCTTCTGACTCTCCCACTGCCCTCGGGAAAGCTTCAGGTGACAGCTCAAGGTGGGCTTTGTCTACTTACGTGAGTTCAGTATCTTCACAGCGTACATGCTAACCCTGTGACAGCTCTTGGGTTACCTCACTGAATGCTGGCCAGGGTACATGAAACACTCAGGGTTGGGGACAGCTTCTATGCAACTCAGGACCCTTGACTTTTGTAAGAAGCAGGGCAGCTAGTCAGAGTTATTTGGGGGTGATGAGCGATTCATGGCCAGAGAAACCTGGTCTGAAGCCAAAGCCTGGAGATGGTAGGATGGAGTCTGAGGTCCCTTAGCCTGGGTTTCAGGGGGAGCAGAGAGAGGAGGACTTAAGATGAGGGCTGGCTTTCTGGGTACTTCTCCTTTCCTCTCTCTTTTCAGGCAGCTACCATCCATGCCCAGGAGTTAACACATTGGAATAGAGAAGACAGACACACAGGTCCTAACAGCCAGAATGGCCAGAGTCACAACATAGAAGCTGTGGGGCTTCTGGGAGACCAGAGGAGGATCTCATCTGGTGTGAGAATCACTAACATTTCCTGGAGAAGTGATGTCTGAGCTGGCTCTGGAAGGGTTGGGGACAATGCAAAAGTACATGGAAATTACCAGGTGTGGAGGTGCGGGCCTCAGGGCAAGGTGCTAACAGTCACAGACTGTCCTGTTCTTGGGCTCTGCATGTTTGGTCTACTTGAGTCAATTACCTTCAGGCTTCTTTCCCCAGCTATTCCAGTAACCCCACGGGTTTAAGCCTATGGCAATCAATTCCAAACAGGGGACGGTAATTGACTCTTAACGTTTGCAGACATCACTTGATTCGGAGAGAACAGAGTTCTCCGGAGGTGCAAACCTGTTCCTTCCCCGCCACTCTGCCACCCTGTCTTCTCGTGTGAACTCACACCTCCACTAGCTCCTGTGCCAACATCGGGGTGGGCTATTTACTCCCCAATGTCCGTCTCAGTCACTTCATACTGGTGAGGTGAACACTTCTGAGCTGAGAGGCAAGAGAATTTCATTTAAACCTGAGCTCTTGCGTGGGGACTTCATTCGTGGTGCCGGGTCAGGCAGCGCGCTTCTCACCTTCCGCAGGAACTCAGCCTTCCCGCCAGCGACAAGGATGACAGAGTGCGAACACAGCCCAGGCCTCTTCCTGCCTGGATGCTGTGTGTCCATGGGGACGCCTGCCTATTCTGTTTTCAGCCCGCCGCTCCGAGAGGCTGTGCGCCAGAATGGACTCGGGAAACAAGAGCTCTGGGTAGGATTCTGACTCTGATGCACCCTGTGAATTTGCCGCAGCCACAAAAAGTCTCGAACTCTAGTCTGAAAGTCTAGGAGGCTCCAGTGAGCAAAAAGCAACGTGGTGATGGGGAAGGCACGTGCTGGTGATGGTGGCGGCTATGGTTCTCTGTACAGAAATCGTCTTGGATCAAACACAATTGTGATTGTGGCCCAGGAGAAAAACCATCTCCAGAGTCCCAGGGAATGTAGACAAGCCTTTGAAAACCTCCTCCAAGCAAACACTCCTAGCGTGAACTATTACCAAGGGAAAGAACATCAGCTCTTACCCATTGCGTAGCTCATGGCTCCTCTGTTCCTGTAAGGCTGGGTGACAGCAAATAAATCTTTCAGGGCCTCAGTCTTTTCGTCTGTAGAGTGGACTATCATCTGCTTTAAGATCCTTGACTGCTGTGGAGACAGATGGCTCTGGGTCATCTCACGTCCGAATTCTTTTCCTGACTCTATCCTCTGACCCTGCGTGGGCCTGCATTTGGCCAAGTTCACTCACTGTCTGAACTTTGGGTCTGGTGGGAACTAAGCAGAAGGGTGAGGACAGTCAGAGGTTACTTCAGGAGGCTGCAGTGGCCAAGAGCCCAACAAGCGGTGGTGATCGGCAGTGGCACAGGCATGGAGCTGACGACAGACATCTCTGTGGTACAGTGTGTTTGGACATCTTCCTTCTTTCACTCTTCTCTTTTGGTCTTGTTTCTGTTTTTCAGACAAATTTTATTTGAGGCTGGCCTCAAACTCCGCTGTAACCAAAGATGACCTTGAACTCCCAACCCTCCTACCTCCACCTCCCAAGTGCTGCCCATCTAAGTGATGATGACTTAGACATCACTTCCTATCATCACGATACACTGTTGTTTGACACTGTAGAGTTAGCTCTTTGCTCATAACTTTCAAAACAACCTTGAGTCTAGGGGGCAGGGAGGTCCCCTGTATTGGTTGGGGTTTTCTAAGGGAACAGAACCGATAGAAGGAATAGGAATATCCATAAATAGAAATAACAGTTGCCTCAGATCTGAGAGGCTGGTTGCTGCTCAATCCTGGAGACTGGGTTCCTGAGCAGTCTCTTCTGAAAACCTGGTAGATTAATGGAGGATTGCTGGTCCCTAGTCCATGATGGAGACCTGGAAACATTGGTTCTGATATCAGCAAATGATTCGGCAGCAGCCTCAACATCGCAAACCAACCTGGAGGCAAGAGGGAAAGCCAATGCAACAACAGGCGCACAATCTTCCCTTTGCCACGCTCTTTTTATTCAAGATGCCACATTTGGGGAGGGTCTTCCCATGGCAATGAAGGCAGTCGGGACAGTTCTTCTGATGAGGCCCCTACTCAAGTGAGTCTAACGTGTGGCAAGCATTATACTTTTGCACCCAGACGAGGCACTGGCTCCACGAAGCAACTCTGTAAGCAGCGTGAACTGGGACCCACGTACATCAGTAGCTCCTGGCTGGCACTCTGGTGGTGTTGACACATGATCTCATGGTAACTGGTCCTGCTGTGGAGCAGTCCTATCAGAACACATACCTGGATACCTGTTGGGGAACACAGTCCTCCAAGCATCATGGGAAGCTATTTCCAACATAGTATATGGCTGGGTGGTGCTCCTTCATAGGAGGAGGAGGTGGGGAGGGTCTTGAGACCCACCCCTGAGTTTCTAGCTGCTCTATCCTACACACACTCAACTCCAAGTGTTTGCAATTCTGCTCCAGCTGCCCGTGAGCTTCCAATGTGCAACAACATATAGAGTGTGGAGGATTAACTGGACGCGGGATGCTGTGCTGGGCGGAGACATTTAGGTGTGGTGATTGTGTTGGGGTCTCCCAGGCCTCTGGAAGTAAGCCCAATAAACTCATTACTTCACTGAGCTGGGCCATTCCAGCTGCCTATCTAAAATGAGTTCACACAACAAAGCTTTAGTCAAACCCTGGGGTGAGTCAGCAGCTCCCCCTTCCCCTGAGGCTATCAGGGAGAGAACACCAAGTACCAGACAGAACCTGCAGAGACAGGAATGCTCCTGCAGCCGCTGCTCTGGCCTGGAGTGTAGCCGTGGGAACAGGTGCTCGGGATGGATGAGAAGTCTAGGGTGAGGAAGGGACAGGTAGGTTCCCGGCTCCCACCCTGAGTGAGGGAGGGTTTATTCCCAGAAGCATTGGCAAAGTGGTCTAATTGGAATTAATGGGAGACAACTATGCCATGAATATTGATAGCGTAGAAATCGAGGCCCTGAAGGAGGTTGACTGGGAGAAGGGAACACACTGGGGACAGGGATGAGGCTGTAGCTTCATGGGTGAGCACCGGTGGTGGGCAGCAGAGACACCTGCTTGTCCCCTATGGCCTAGGCCAGTCCTTCTGGCCTTAGTCCTCATCCTGCACTGGCCTCTAGACGCAGACTGCCCAGATGGATAGAACAAGAAAGTTGGAGCCACAGGATTAGAATCTGGCTCAGGATGCCAGGCTCGTGGACTTTCGGTATCACCTATGTTAGTAACAGACTATTTCAGAGTCCACCCGACAAGGGGTGGGGGAGGTGTACTGGGTTAAATAAAAAATGCTGTGGATCCTGAGTGGCTGCAGTGGGCAGCAGGCCATGAGCTGCAGGTCCCCAAGTGGGGCAGGCAGTGGGCCCCAAAGCAGCCAGTCTCAAGCAAGGATGGCACATGAGACCATGCCGCAGGTCTCCAAAGACGGCTGGTCCAGTGCAACGGGCAGGCGAGAGACATGAATAGGTTTTCCATGCAGAGTGAAGTTGGATATTTATTTAGCGGGTTATGGAGGGGAAGAGGGAGAAGAAGGAGAGAAGAGGAGAGAGAGAGAGAGAGAGAGAGAGAGAGAGAGAGAGAGAAGGGGAGAATGGAGAGAGGAAAATGCTGCCTCTTCGAGAGGGAGACAGGGAGATGGAAAAGATAGAGACTCAGGCTGCAAGCAGGAAGGAAGATCTGCCTGCCTCAGCTGAGGGTGTGTGTGTGGGGGGCTTGTCTCTTAAAGAGACAGGACAGACTATTACAGGAGGGACTGAGGAAGAAAATAGAGGACATCTCTTTTTATGTTTATTAGTTTTGCTTTATATGTGTGTATGTGTACCACGTGAACGGAAAAGCCCAAGGAGGACAGAAGCACCTTCAGATCCTCTGGCCCTGGAGTTACAGGTGTTAGTGAGCCACCATGTGGCTCTGCATGGACTGTAAGCGCTTAGCATCTGAGCTATCTCTCCAGCCCCTAGTATTCATTTAATAACAATAAATGACATGCGACCCGCACATCAAAATGTTGATAGTCCTTTCACATCTGTATGGTTATCATATAAGAACGACACCTTTAAATTAACTTGCAGAAGACAAAGAATGGGTTGATGGGATTGGAAAACAGCTTTGTAAGACAGTCTATTTTCCATATGTCAAGGTGTTCTTGTCTTCTGGAGTTACAGTTTAACTACTTGGTACCTTGTATCTAAATCCTGTGTGCTGTGTAAATTTGGCATGGTCAGACCTGGTTTTTCTTAATGCACTCTGGCATATCGCAAGGCTCAAAAATATCATCATTGTTTCCTGAGCATAATCAGGGCTGGTACATTCTGAGATGGCTTTTTGGCAGGTCTTTATCATCCAGCACTATTTTCAGTTCACAAAGGACTTGAAACGGCGAATCCAAGAATAGATTTAAAGTTACTAATGTAAGGATTGAACTTCATGTCATTAGTCTTTTAAGACAGAACATGTTGTGATTTTCTTCTAAGACAAAAATTGAACTACCAAGGTACCAAAGATAGGGAAGAAAAGAGAGGAGAGAGAGAAAGGGAAGGAGGGAGGGAGGGAGGGAGGGAGGGAGGGAGGGAGGGAGGGAGGGAGGGAGGGAGGGAAGGAGAGAGAGAAACAAGCCTTGGAGGCCCAGTGAGCTGCACACTGAAGGCAGGAGTATGCATGGCAGAGGTTGTCTGAGCTTGAGACTGGCGGCAGGCGGAGCCAGGAACAAATCGCTTAACGTCTGGGTCTCAGCTTTCACTGATACCGAATGCGGATAATAAATCTTGCCTGGGGAAAGTTCTGGATATTATCAACCCTACTGGGAATCTGCAGCCCAGAGAGATGGCGAAGGGGGGAGGGGTGCAGAAACGCAGGAAGCTGCGAGGGGCTTGTGGTCTCCATGGAAACGCACCAGGAGAGAGGCTGGGTGAAGGAGCCCGGAGTGAGGCCCGGGAAAATGGTTTCACAAAGGGAGCTTCGCAGCCTGGAAAAAAAAGGCACTTGGAGATGGATCCCTTGCTGCACCACGCGGTGATCTTGCCCTGAACTGGAGGACAAAATCCTATTATTGCTTTTTGTACTACAATGTCACCTTCTATTTAATTTACCAGTCCGTCCCAATAGGTTGAGAGATGTCTGCAGGACAGGAATTAAGATGATTTTATTTATTTGTTTACAGAACTCAGGGCAAAAGATTCGAATGTGTGTTGGTTGTTGTGGTAAGGGGTGGGGGGTGCTAGGAATGGTTCCATTTTTGCTTTTAGTCTTTTTTTAAAAAATTAATTTTATGTGTATGAGTGTTTGCCTACTTGTATGTACCCCTTATGTGGATCTAATTCCCATGAAGGGGGTCAGAGCCCCTGGATCTGTAATTATAAATGGTTGTGAGTCACTGTGTGGGCGCTGGCAGTTTAGCCCAGGTCCTCTGGGACAGCTGTCAGTGCTCTTAACGGCTGAGCCAGCTAGCCTCAACTTCCATCCTGGATGGGCCCGTATCTCTAAAATTCGAAGTCAAAGCCAGATGTGATGGTTCACACCTGTAATCCTAACACTTGGCGTGCACCAACATGAGGGTGTTCATTCTGAGGCTAGCCTGGGTTACTCGGAAAGCCGCTGTCTCTCAAACAAAGAAACAAAGACACTTTGCTCTGGGGCCTGCAAATATTGTCAGGTTCCACCAAGGCCAAATTCAACCAGACCTTCCTTCACAAAGGACGCTGGGTTATTTCTTATCTATGGGATTAGAATCTGCACTTGAAGGGCCCTCAACCCTACACATTTACCTGACAGCTCTGACTTCTTTTCGGAGTCTAACCTGGTGAAACTTACTCTGCATCCTAGTGGGTCCCTATGGACAGGTTTCCTTCCATAAATTCACAGCACCAGCTTGATCAACACCCCCAGTGGCCCATCCACTGGGGCGACCATCTGTGAGGTGTGGCCAGGTGCGCCTCTCCTGGACACTCGCCCGCAGCTTGGTTTCAGTTGTCCCCAGCACAAAGCGGACAGTGTTAAGTGGCCTCCTCGAAGACGAGCAGCTATCTGGGGCCTGTGTCACTTTTGTGTGCAGGTAAGCTGCTGCCATGCTGTTCTGCAGACTTCTGAGCTATCCTGACCCCCCACAGCAGGAATTCAATAGCACTTCCCCCCAAAGAAATCCTTGCAGATTTATGTGTCAGATCAGGTTCTCCCATAAACTGCTGGTCTATGTCTCCCCATTGCCATGAAGCTAAAGTTCCCAACCTCTCAATAGGTAGGGCAGGGGCTTCAAGACCTGCTTCTAAGCACAATGTCATCTCTTGCCATACCTTACCTTGTTACCCAGAGAGAACTAGCAATCGCCAGTTCACTGTCCTCACCTGTGACTCTTCCTTGTCATGTTCCCCTTACCTTGAACACTGTTCTGTCGCATGCAATACACTCGGGACTTGGTTCAGACACCATTTCCTTCCGGAAGTCCCTGGCCAGGTTAGCCATCTCCTGCAGACACCTATCGCACGCTTATCAAACAAACTGCTATGGCCTCTTTCTAAAAAAGATTTATTTTATTATGTGTGTGGTTGTTTGGCCTGAATGTTTATCTGTGTGGATGTGGTGCTGGAAAAGGGCACTGGATCCCTTGGGACTGGGGCTATACACAGTTGTGAGCCATCATGTGGGTGCTGGGAATCTGTATCTCTGAAAGAAAAACCAGTGTTTTTATCATTTGTTTTTTGGGCAGGGTTTCTCTGTAGCTTTGGAGCCTATCCTGGAACTCTCTCTGTAGACCAGGCTGGCCTCCAACTCACAGAGATCCTCCTGCCTCTGCCTCCCGAGTGCTGGGATTAAAGGTGTGCGCCACCACTGCCAGGCTCTACAGGTTTCTTGAAGACAGACTGTGGACCTCATTGAGCCTGGCGAAGAATCACTGTGAATGAGTGTTGACTAGAGAGAAGTGAATGTTTGTGCAGAGGCTAGACCACCACCTAGCAGGATGCTATAAAGTGAAGTGGAATATTCTAGTATTCCTAAATTCCAACGTTCAACATTCTCTAAATTTTGGCTGAAGATGAGGACTACGGCTCTCCTCCACAGACAGCCCACTCCCCAGCTAGCCGCTCCCGCCCTGTGTCCTCTGCGTGTTTCTTCTCAGGGAGTCACACGTACATGTTCTGAACATCACCCGGAAAGCAATTTACAAGATATAATTGCTGGTCGATGTGAGCCTGGCAGCCCCAGCGAGCTCGGGAGTATTTGTGTTTGTGAGTCAGTTCACAAGCCTTCAGCCCTGCTCTGCGTCCTGGGGGTGGGGGCGGGGATTCTGTCTCCAACGGTGGGTTGTTAGGTTCCAAAACAGGACTTTGACCAGCCAACCCCAGTGAAAACCTGCTCAGGGTGAGCGAATTCAAACCCAAAAAGCTGAACTCGGGTGGGGGTGGGAGCTTTATGTAGCCTGTGATATACAGGCGGCAGCTCATTCTGTTCCACCCGTGTCCATTCCATAGACACGGGGTCCCGGGGAGCAGATCCTACCAGATTCCTGGGCTCTGCTCTGTGTGGGGTCTCTGACCTCTGTGACCAAAGTCCACAAAGCTTCTCTTTGTTCTTCAGGGCCACTTGTGCTGTGAGGGAGGTCCCAGGGTAGCAACCGCAGCAGCGGCGGCGGCGACGGCAGCAGCTGGAATTCGTTAAACATGCAAATCTAGGGGACTCGCTTCAGCCCTGCAGACTGGGGCTGGGGTGAGGCGTGAAGACCAGCAAACTGCGTTTTGTTTATGTGCCCTCACACCGGGTCCGGGTACAGGCCTGTAATTCCAGCTACTCAGGAAATCAAAGCAGGAGGGTCACAAATTCAAGACTTGCCTGGAAAATGGGGAGAGTCCCTGGCACAAGAAAAGTTGGAGGTGTAGGGGGTGTGTGGCCCTGGGTTCCCCCCTCAGCACCCAAACCAAATCCAAAGCCAGAGCTGACTCTGATGCAACCAGAAACTCGAGAACTGTTGCGTCAGACTGATGGGGAGACCCCCCCCCCCACACACACACACTTCCTTGCATTCTTTGGATTTGCAACTGTCTCTCCCTCTTTGTAAACAGCCAGACAGGCACCAGCAGATTGTTGCACTGTAGAAAACATTCCGAAGAAAAAAACCAAAGTAGTTATTGATGAGGTTATCAGGACAGAAAATCTGTCCTGCAAATAATAATCAATGGCTAAACAGCAACTGTGCCCCACGCTCTACATCTACACAAACACACACACACACCACACCACACCCTGTGGGGAGTCCTCTTTAAGAACTTGCAGTTCCTGGGCTACGCTGGGCTTTTCTCACTAATTTTGAACAGGCTGTACTCTGTCCCTATCGTCTTCTGAGTCTGCCTGACCTAATGAGTCAGCTTAGACATCTTTGCTCCCTCCTGTAGAATGGGGGCCACCAGAAGGCCAATTGCCTTTTTTGGGGTGTCTACCTCAGATATCTGAGCCCCCAAACAGCAGGAATACCCTTTGTTTTTAGCAATTGTACAGGTCCTGGTTTGGTAAAGACATCACGGAGTACATGTTTAGTGGACAAAGGTGTATTCACTGTGCTGAGAATACCGCACCCCTCAAGGGGACGGGGCGGGGATGGGACCTGTGCACAGATGTCTAAGAACAACCGTCTCACTGTTGCCAAACCCAGTACAGGATTATTACCATAGTGGAGTGTCAAGAGGAGCTTTCAGAGGCTACAGGGTCTCTCTGGTCAGCCTGACAATCCCAGGCAAAGCGAAAGCCACTGCCAAGTCCGGAGAGCAGTCAGGAGAGAGGGGTGGCAGTGAGCTTCTGCCTTGCAGCTTCCGGCTTGCTCTAGCTATCTAGCTGGTAATAAAAGCAAAATGTTAGAGGCAAATGAATAATAATAATGGCTAATGTAAGGCACTTCCCCCTTTTCCAACATTTCTATTTCCTGGAGTAAATATTTTCCCCTGTGCCTGAGGAACAAGCTATTACTATTCTATGTGCTTATGAGAGAAACTCATAAGCACAGGTTACCTCACAAGTGGCAGAGTCAGGACTGTAACCAGCTATTTGACTCCATCATTATTGTTGGTTTGTTTGTTTGTTCGTTTTTTGAGACAGGTTTTCTCTGTGTAGCCCTGGTTGTCTTGGAACTCACTCTGTAGACCAAGCTGACCTCGAACTCACAGAGAGATCCACCTCTGTCTCCCAAGTCCTGGGATTAAAGGAGTGCACCACCACCCAGCCTATCATCACTGTTTATAATGATCGTGGTACACTGAAGCATATTCATTTGGTATTTTATTTATATTATGCATATATGTATATATTTTTAAAGGTTTATTTATGTTTTTGTATATGTATGTAAGGAGCCTGAGGAGGCCTAAAGAGGATGTGAGATCCTCTGGAGAGCAGCAGGAACAGGCTGCTTAGGAGGTGGCTACTAGAAGTGGAACTCAGGTTCTTGGAAAAAGTAGGAAGTGCTCAGAACTGCTAGCTATTTTTCCAGGTCTATTTTGTTGTTGTTGTTTCTTACATACATAGCTCTGGCTGTCCTGGAACTCATTGTGTAGATCAAGCTGGCCTCAAACTTACAGAGATCCACCTGCCTCTGCCTCCCAAGAGTTAGTCAGAGCCATTAGATTTATTCATTTTATTTTACGTGTGAGTATTTTGCCTGCATGTATGTGTGTATACCACCTGTATGCTTGCTGTCTACAGAGGTTAGGAGAGGGCATCAGATCTTCTGGAACTTGAATTACAGAGGGTTGGAAGTTACCATCTAGGTGCTAGGACTCAAGGCCAGGTCTTCAACCCAGGTTGAAGAGCAACAGTGCTCTTAACCACACCATCTCTCCAGCCCCTATTTCATGTATGTATGAATGTATGTATGTATGTATGTATGTATGTATGTATGTATTGAGACAGGGTTTCACTATGTGATTCTGGCTAGATTGGATCTTACTATATGAACCAAGCTGGTCTTGAACTAGAGATCTACCTATCTCTCTATTTTTACTTTTAGTAATGTGTTTGTGTGTATGTGTGTGTGTGTGCGCGCGCGCGCACGCGTGCGTGTGCTTGCACACCAGCCATCGTGCAAGTGTGGCGGTCGGTCAGAGAACAGTTTGGAGGAATCTGGTCTCTCCTTTTACCATGTGGGTTCCAGGGACCGAACTCAGACCACCAGGCTTGGCTGCAAGTCCCTTTGCTCGCTGAGCCATTTCACCAGCCCTCACTCGCTCGTTCTTTCGTCTGCCTGAGAAACTCTGAGTGGCGCCCTGTACCGTACTCCCTCCCATTCTGGGAGCTCATCAGTAGCTCACTCCAGGGCAGGTGGAGTGACAGACAGGTAGATTTACCCCTTTCAGTGTGGCTTTTCATCCCAGGGACTTTTATGTACACCTCCTCTGGGTCAGAGAACCCACATGAAGGTCAGAACTTCTCAGAAGGGCTCCCTGAGGTCTCCACAGACTCAAGTTTCTGGATTGTGTGGTATTGCTACTCCCCTGCTCCCAATCGATGACTCACATCCAATTTCTGTTGGTCCTAAGTTGGTCAGGCCAAGCAAGACAGCTGGGTCCATAACAAGACCTGGGTGCTTTTGCTGGGAAAAGCTCTCATTTAATCTTCTAGACTTCAGCCGGATGGTGGTGGCGCCCGCCTTTAATCCCAGCACTCAGGAGGCAGAGGCAGGCGGATCTCTGGGAGTTCAACGTCAGCCTGGTCTACAAGAGGTAGTGCTAGGACAGGAACCAAAGCTACAGAGAAACCCTGTCTCGAAAAACCAAAAATAAATAAATAAATCTCCAGACTCCAATGTATCTTTAGTCATCCCCACCCTCACCTTTAAAAAAAAAAAAGACTCAGAAGGGGTGATATAAGACATTTATTGGATGTTTAAGGAACTGATCCACATGGGTCAGGGGTGGGGACAGAGGCCTCTTCAGGGCTGCCTGGAATGTTGCTAGCGGTCACCGGGGCCATGAAGTGGTGCTGGAGGGGACATCTGGGGCCCACAGGCAGCCTTTCATTGCTTTCCAGACGTGAGTTCAAGGAGTAACTCTGCCTGGGAGAGTTTGCCCCTGGCACCTCCATGGTGATTGCTGTGCGCAAACCTTGATGGTCATGTGACATCTCCTTAGCGCCTGAAAAACAGCAATCTTGAGGTGGCATCTTCCCGTAGTGCCTTACCCAGCAGTGTTACACCCCTGGCAACTTCTCTGCTGATGACCCGAGCACCTCACTGTATTCACCGTCTTCAGCGAACCATTCATACAGCAAATATTTAATACTAGACCGCATTGCGCCTATGTTTTTCCTTAGTAAGGGACGCCATTTCTAGGGGAGAAAGAGCAGACCCTAGGAAGGATAAAAGCCATTAAAAATTTGCAAGTCCATTTTCTGGAGGAAGACACAGGCTTGTTATACAGCCAGCATGCAGAGGAGCCCGGCTGTTTGTAAAAACATCTGTTGTTCTCTGCTTGAAGAACAGAGACCGGCTGGGTGGTGGTGGTAGTGGTGCATGCCTTTAATCCCAGCATTCTGGAGGCAGAGGCAGGCTGATCTCTGAGTTCGAGGCCAGCCTGGCCTTCAGAGCAAGTTCCAGCCAGAACTATACAGAGAAATTTTGTGCATATACACCACACACAATGTGCATATCCACCACACACAATGTGCATATACACCACCACACAATGTGCATACACACCACCACACAATGTGCATACACACCACCACACAATGTGCATACACACCACCACACATATGTGCATATACACCACCACAATGTGAATGTCCACCACCACACACGCATACATGTGTGCATGTACACCACCACACAATGTGCATATACACCACTTACGAGCCCGCTACTACAAAGTCAGCTAGAGTATCTGGGATGAGGGTCATTAAAGTCGAGGGAATGTCAGATGGAAGAAAGAGAGACGGAAGACACGGGATAGAATTGGGAGGTCTGTTTGGTCATGTCAAAACAGGCAAACAGCTTAGAGTTTATTTTAGAACTTATAATACACAAAGGCAGAACAAAGCAGGGCACAGACAGTCAGTCAGCATCTAACCACAATTGCATTCCTGTCCTTGAGTGAACAGTTGCAGTTTCCATCTCAATGTCCCTGAGGTTTGGCATCTGAAGTATTCTTTCTGCTAGATAGTGAAATGCTCTTTCCCCTGGGCTTAATCAGAACTTTCCCACAGCCCTCAAGGATGCAGGCAGAGCAGACGAGCTTGAACACAAATGACTTCTTTAAGTCAGAATTGACTCCAGATGGAAACCGAGTCACACACAGGCTGCCACACACCACTACACATGAGCATATACACCACCACACGTGCATATATGCCACCACACATGTAAAAAGAAAACAACAGTTAATTAACATGAGAACTACTTAGAACTGGGGTATAGCTCAGTGGTAGAACACAAGTTTAACACATATAGGGCTGTAGGTCCAATCCTCAGCACAAATGAAAGAGGCGCACGCTTAATTGATAATGCCACGGATTTCAGACTGACTAGGTACTGTGTAAACATTATCTCTAATTTTTTCCAAAGGTTTCTTTACAGATTCGATTTGTTTAACATTCGAGTCTGGGCTGGAGCCACCACCTGCCAGTAACCTGCCAAAATGAGAAACACAAAGGGAGAGGGAAGAGACACTTGATACGTGTCCTCTGCACGTTTTAGAAAGCCTGGGGCTGGCCTTTGGCTCTATGTTTGTGAATCTGCAAGAAAGGGACATTGTTGACATCGAGGAAATGGGTCCCATTCAAAAAAGGCGTGCCCCACAGACTTTACCGGGCCAACAGGAAGAGTCTGCGGTGTCACCAGGATGCCGCTGTTGAGCTCATGAAGCAGTGCCAGGACCAAGAAAGCATTCTGAATGGTGAAGGGAAACGGCCAGAAAAAGAAGGAGATGCAAGAGAAAGGTGTCTGGGCTCAACTGAAGAACTAGCTCATTCTGCATCTCTGTGAGTCGGCGGCAGTGAAACCGAAGCTTCTGGAGCCTGTTCCCTATGAATTCATGGCTTAATAGGTACTAAGAATAATAATAAAAAGATCTCTAAATGATCCAAAAAACCAAAAACAAGGAGCCGGAGAAATGGTTCAGCAGTTAGGAGAACTTGCTTCTGTTCCCTGGGAGTTCTGGACGAGAATCGCTGATTGATGAACTCTTTCCAGAGGAAAGTGAAAGCAAAAGTTGATTTTTTTTTCTTCTTCTTCTGATTTTTCCAGGTTCCTTAAATGGGCTTGGGGTGGGACATCATCTCCATCCTCACTGTCCTTGTCTGGTCTCCAGACAGAATGGGTAGCAGCTAAGAAGAGAAGTGGAGCTGTGATGTGTTTGAAGCCCCCAGGACTGGGCGGAACACAAGAGCAGGACCTCAGTCACCATTCTGATCTAGCTGTTCCTCCCAAAGAATCCACTAAGGAAGTTGTGTGCGCTTAGCGTGTGTGAATTCTTGCATTAGAGCCCCAGCCCAGGGAGGAGTGAGAAGAGGAAGGGAGGGAGGAAAGAGGAAAGTTTCTGTCTCTATTGCAGGTCAGGTTTGGGAGATAGGATGGGATAGGGTGGTGGCAGAATCCTAGGCATGGGAAAGAAACTGTCAGAAGTGGCTTTTTCATAGCCACTTGCCAAGGCACCTGCCACACCACTTTTGCCCCATCATTCAGAGAGATAAACACACACACATACACACACACACACACACACAGGTATACACATACACATACATATTCACACTCACAGACACACACAAACACAGACACACACAAACACAGACATACACACAGACAGACATACAGACACACATAAACATATACAGACATACACACATAGACATACACACACATAGACACACACAAACATACACACACATACATACATACACACAGATATACACACACGCACAGACAGACAGACACACATGCACACACACAGTACAGCAATTGCACTTGAAAGCCTGGGAGATCTGCCTGGCATCCCAAACACACACGCTCACTCTCTGTGGGGATTTGGTCACTTTCCCTGCTAAGTCTTGCTTTTTTTTCTCCTGTAAAATGGGAACCATGATCTCTCCTGTCTACCAAAGAGCAAGACAGCAAAGCAAATGGAAGCAGGAGTCTATAAAGGGGAGAATATCTGGTAAAAAACAACAACAACAACAACAAAAACCAATGTGTGTGTGTGTGCATGTGTGAGTGTGTGTGTGTGTGTACATACACACATATATTCGTTGGCTTAGTGCTGTGAGTATAGAGAAAAGGGGGGGGGGGGCAACACAGTGGAGACCTAGGGACTAGAGCTGCGTTTGTTCAGATGGCAGAGGCGAAAGCAATCATTTAGTAAAAGGTCAACGGATGCATTTTTCATCTTTGAAAAATGAGAAAGAAACAAAAAGAAAGAGTATGTGCTGTCCCAAACCTTGATGACTAAATAACCCGGCTGGTTGCTGAATGCGGAGAAGCAGGAAAGTGGTCTCCATCTCAACTGTCAAGGACGGGCTGTATGATCTCTAAGCCAGAAAGGCTGGGGTGGGAGCAGGGCGTGGGGGATAGAAAGACCCTGACAGCCACATCCTGGGCTTGACACAAGGAGGACAGGGCTTGAGAGGCAGAGATGTGTGTTGGAATCCCAGGACCACAGCTTGCAAGCTGGGAGCCCTTGGGCATCTCATCCAGCATCTCTGAGACCTGGCTATCCCAGCTGTATGTGAGTGACGCTCATCTCACCGGGGCAGTGGGGAAGACTAGGTGAGAGGGCACATGCGCAGTTTCAGAGTGGTATCTGGTGCACAATAGGGGCTTCCCTTTCTCAGAACATGGGTAAAGGGAGGGAAAGATGGAGCTGGCCAGTCACTCAATCACTAGGAGATTTTGAACCTGTTTCCTCACCAGTGAGCATGCAGAAGACACTGGAGAGTCTATTCAGGGAGGGTTCATCCCTGTAACTCCTGTATAAATCTCACTACCCCAGCACATCAGTTCACTTAGCTCCTTGCACTGATAAACTTTTAGCTGGCTTCCTCTGTGACAGGCTGTCCTGATATCTATTGTACCGTCTTCATCTAAAGGAGTCATCTCACAAGGATGGACCATCAGACATAGAACTGCGGGGTTACAGGGCACACATGTTTTTAGCATAAGAAGATCATTCCACGAAGTAGTTGAATCAATTTATATTCCTGCCAGCATCGTGCTATGTTTCCCATTTCCCCTCCAACTTTCTCACTATGACTGTGACCCATCTCTGAACTTCTGTCCGTGTTTTATTTCTTTTTATTTTACGTGCGTGTTAGTTTGCTTGAACATGTATAGGTGCACCACGTGTGTGCGTTACCCTCAGAAGGTATCAGATCCCCTGGCATTAAAGGAGCCTGTGAGCTGTGTGTAGCGTGACTAATAAAAACCCAGAGACAGAGAAACCCTCAGACTGAAAGATGTTAATCGTGCTGCAACTGGGAGTGTTCTCTTTTCTTTTTAGTTTATCATTGTTTTCTTTAAAGCCGTGTGTGTGTTTGTGTGTGTGTGGTGTTTGGTGTTTGTGTGTGATGTGTGTGTGTGTGTGGTAACACCTCTGTGGAGTTAGATCTCTCCTTCCTTACACAGGTTCCAGGGATTGACATCAGCTGTCAGGCTTGCCCAGCCAGTGGCTTTACGTGCTGAACCATCTCAGCAGTCCAAAAGGTCTATCACTCTTGAATTGCATTCTCTTGACTACTAATCTCTTCACATGCATTGTGAATTTTGTTGTGTTATGGCTGTTTGTTTGTTTGAGATAGTCTCATAATTCCAGGCTGGCCTCAAACTTGATATATAACCGAGGGCAACAGTGAACTAACTTCTGGTCCTCCTGTTCTTTTTTCTTTCAAAACAGGGTTTCTCTGTGTAGCTCTGGCTGTCCTGGAACTTGTTCTATAGACCAGGCTGGCCTCGAACTCAGAGATCCTCCTGCTTCTGCTTGGAGTGCTGGGATTAAAGGTATCTACCACCACCCAGCAATCATCCTATTTCTACCTCCCAAAAGGCTGGTATTACAGGCATGTTCCACCACACCAGGCTTTTATTGGGCTTTTATTATGATTATACTTTTCTCATTTGTTTAAAGATGTGTTTCTGTATTCTGGAAATCATCCCTGTCTTATTTTATATGCAGTGAGTCCCACTTATCCACAGTAGTTACATAGTTATGTATTATAAAGTTCCCACAAAAGCTGAGTTAGCAAATACTAAAGCACCACTGAAACAGGCTTGGTGGCAACTTGGTGTTGGAGGAAGGAGGATCAGGAGTTCAAGGTTATCCTTGGCCTACGTGGTGAGTTATGGGCTAGCCTGGGCTGTATGAGACTGTCCTAGGAAGAACATAAGATGAGGTTTCTGTGTGCCTTTGGTCATGACATTTTTATCAATCAATACTTTTAGGTGCTGTTGATTAAAGACACCTGATTTAATATATATGTTTCTTTTAAAAATATTTATTTTATTCTTATGTGTATGGTTGTTTTGCCTGAATATATGTCTATGTACCATGGGCACACCTGGTGTTCTGGGAGACCAGAAGAGGGTATTGAATCCCCTGGAACTGAAGTTATAAACAGTTGTGAGCTGCCACCTGGGCGCTGGGAAATCTAACCCAGGTCCTCTGGAAGAGCAGCCAGTAGTACTCTTAACTGCTGAGTCATCTCTCCATTCCCATGATTTATTATATATTTTTGATTTATTAACATTGAACTCAAGTCCTTAGGTCAGACATTTAGCATTCTGTGTTCTTCAGGAAGCACACAGTGTTCTTATGTTGAGGGGCACTAGACAGTGCTTCAGAACTGTATCCGGAGGCATTTCAACAGAGTCACAAACATGGAACAAAGTGTCTCTAGACAGACACAAAGAGGACACAAACTTACAGAGTGAAGCCTTGAATGACATTATCTGGGACATGTGCACTTCAAATTTTTGCCACTCTGTACATAACCTCATAAGTGTCTAAAGTACTGATTTTGAGGTTACAAATACATTTTAGCAAGTAAGCAAGTTAAAAAATATACAACCTGAGAATCAGATTACTATGAAGATAGATGTTTCACAGACACACACACACACATACATACACACACACACAATCTTTGTAGTCCATTATTTTTTTTTTGACTTTACATATGATGTCTTATATCATTTGTATCTGATTTAGGCAAATTAATCAATTTATTCTTCAGCTCAGGTTTTTTCCCTATCCCTGACTCCACAAGGAGACAGATGAACCCTTCCACTTTCAACCATCTTCAGAATCCTAGAAGGGTTTAGGGCTGTCACTTGTTGCTTTCTTAAAGAAATTTTTAGAAAATTAATCTCTTACAAATGACAACATTCAGAGTTCTCCATCTTTCTCTGAGACGGAGGAATTACCCACCCGCCCTTCTACTTCCCTGATGCTCACCACCTTTGCCTCTGCTGCTCAAGTTCCTCCCCTACCTTGCTGGCCTTAATCCTTGTGGCACCCCCACCAGTGACCCTGCTGCTGCACAGGTCTCAGTCAGCCCTGCCCACACCTTTATCCACCGCCTACTCACCCGGCCTTCCCTCCTCTGTCCCACCTCTCGTCATCTTCACTGACTCAAGGCTGGTTAAAGCTGATACAGTTGGTATCAGGCAGGGTTGTTCTTACACGCCTGCGTTGCCCATGTGTAGCCGGCAGAAGAGCGTGTCTCTGAGAGCAGAAGCCCGGGCTGGACCTCATTTCATTGTCAGCCGGGACTCCTTGAGTGAGTCTCCAGCTCTCTCTCCACCCTGATTCTCTCACCTGTGATGTGGAGACCACACCCACCTTGGCCGCTCACTCAACGGAGAATTTTTGGCTAACATGGGCTTGGATCTTTCGCCGTTCCTTGGCAGAGCTTATAAAGTTTGCAGTATGGGTTTAGGAAAGGGCAACACATCTTTTTTTTTTTTTGTTCCATTCGAGGTTCCCAATGGCCCCGGGCTCAAGGAGGAATGGGTAGTCAGGACAGCAGACTATGAGAAATAAAGTCCTGTATTCGCTTTCTGATGAAATGTTGATTTTTGAGAAACAGTAAGTTTGTCTTACCAGCTCTATTTTGTTTGGGAGAATGCAAAAATCAGTTTGCATCCCCTAAGGCTAGAATGAAAACACTATTTTAGAAAGTACACCATGCATACTCTCTGTGTGAGGATGGAGGGCTGAGGGCATTCGGCACCCTGATGAGGACCGAGCACACGAGGTCTGATAGGGTCAGGTCCCAGACCTCCTGAGAAGTGTGAACTTTTCAGAACATTCAGGAGGTGAATGTTCTCCATCTCATTTCTCCTTTTCCTTTCTTTCACTTTTATTTCCCCCCCTTTGAGACAGGCCTCACTCTGTAGGGCAGGCTGGCTCAGTCTCAGAGATCTGCCTGCTTCCACCTCCTAAGTGCTGGGATTAAAAGGATACTCACCATACCTGGCCTCCTAGATCTCATTTCTAATTCTCCCTCCTCCGCAAAGAAAGGTTTGAGTCTGCCCATTACAAGGACACCAGATAGCTTCCCTCTTACCTGTTGTCGCTAAGCTTAAGCCCGGGTCCAGCTTTGTGTGGGGCTTTGAGCTGATGAACAGGTAGCAGAGCACGCACGCAGTGACAATGAAGGCCAGAAGGACCACGGCTGCTGTGGAGAGGCCCACGAGAGCGCCCACACTGGGAAGAGAAGACAACAGGGGGAGAGAGTGCTAGGGAAGGCAGAAGCCTGGGTGCTAGGAATCAGCTTCAACTTTCCGGCTATATCTGAGTAATATCAGTGGGGGTCTTCTGCCTGGCTGTGCTCTCCAGCCCATTATATGTGCACACACTAACCCCCCCACACATATAAATACGATTGCAAGATGTAAAGGGGAAATAGCAAGACAATACCAGACACAAAGCTTAGCCCAAACTTAACTAAAATATAGAGATAAACACAAGGTTGGAGGGAAATACAGCAAACTACCATCAAGCTGTCTCTGGGTATAATGCAGGCTGTAGATATCCAGTCATATTCCCTTGGGTCCAATCACGGTAGGATACTCATACAGTTTCTGTTGTCAGCATCTGTAGTTCTTTGCCTGAGGACTTTCTTGGACCCAGAATGAAATTCTGCTCATTGAACAAGTCAGGACTATGGGATGATTAATGCTTTCTGCCCTCTACCTGCCCTTAACCACAGTGGTGCTCTTGTGTCCTCTGGGGGCATAACTCAGGTAATCATTGAACGCTGACTGGCAGACACTAAGCGCTGGTTACTACTGTGTGACTTGTTGGTAACATAATCTGTTCTTGGTGTTTTCTCTCTGACTCATTTTCCCACCCTCTATCAATGTTTTCTGGGATCACTTTCCATAAAAGACTACTTAGCTGAGTGTAACGGCACACGCCTTTAATCTCAGCACTTGGGAGGCAGAGGCAGGTGGATCTCTGCAAGTTCAAGGCCAGCCTGGCCATAGTGAGTTCTACAATAACCAGGGCCACACAGAGATTTTTGTCTAAAAACCAAACCAAGCAAGCAGCAAAACCTCTTTGTCTCTTCACACAAACCAACACACTCCAGCTCCCTTTTTTGTATTCCTTTCTTCTGTCTTCCATATTTCCGGTACTGGTTACATGGTGCTTAGCTCTTGTTGATGCTAAAATGGTTATCTCAGGCGGATGTAGCTCACTTGGTGAAGGGCTTGCTCGACTTGCAAGTATGAGGACTCAAGTGCAGTACCCAGACCCATGTGGTGGTGTGCACTTGTAATCCAAGCACTGCATAGATGGAGACAGGAGGCTCCCTGGGGCCCACTGACCAGCCAGTCTAGCTTAGCTGGTGAGCCCAAGGCTAAGGAGAGAACTTTCCTCAAAGGAGGTGGACGGTGTACCTGAGAATCACACCTAAGGTTAACTGCTGTCCCCCACACATGCAAGTGTGCATGTACAACCGCACACATACACACACACACAGACACACACAGATAGACACACACAGACTCATACAAACACACATACATACAGACACACACAGAGACACACATACACGCACACATGCATTAAAAGAACATCCAGTAATTTTCTCATTTGAGATACACTTATTGTTCACGGGACTGCCAGTTGGTGGTCCTGTGTGCAGATGCTTACCAGTGACCTCTGTGAGCACCAGGATGGGGAAGTGGCCTTTGGAACTTTCCAGAGAACTTTTGTGGAATGGATAAGAAGACTAGAGGATGTGTCCCTAACTGGAGGTGAGTTAGGGAGCAAATGCACTGTCCTTGGTGTTCTGTCTGGGGACTAAGGGTACAGAGATGGGAACAGGCTCTGAGCGGGAAACCTGGTTTTAGTACCAGATGAACTTAAACCGATCAGCATTGTCTGATGTGGGGAGACACTGTCCCCAGAATGGGGTGAGTTCTTCGATGAAGTCAGCACCCTGCTCTGCACAGAAGCCAAACTAGAGGCCTCTGGACTGAGGAGGTTTCACCGCGCTGACTCTGAAGGACGAAGACCCGCCGTGACTCCTGAGAAAGCCCTAACAGGCTCCAAGATCAAGTTCTTTTCAAGGTTTGAATCCCAATTCTGCCATGCATCAGTGAAAACACGTTTTTGCTTTTCTGATCTTCGTTTGTGAATGTTGCTATCTCACCAGGTGGCCACAAGCGTGCTGTGAGATGGAGTTTGCACTACCTGGCCACCAACTCTGCCCTTCAGCTGCTTGCCTTCTGTCACACTCAGGCAGAAAGAAGCTGGAAGGAGGTTTTGGTAACTGGGCCAGTTGGCGCAGTTATACCAGCCGCTTCTCTACGGGATGTCTTCTTTCTGAGATGATTAGCTTTTAAAGATGGCTTTTTTTCTCCCCTCAAACTCTCTCAAAGGATACAGTGTTTACCTGGAGTTTTTTTTATGCCTGCAAGAATGAAATTTCATGAAAATGGCAAAATGAAATTTGGAACAAAACAAGGTCTCCACGCCGCAGTGACTCTGTCACTGCGTGAGCTCTGTCAGAAGCACGTGGTTCAGAGTTCAGAGTGCACTAATCATCCTGAGGACCCTCAGCTCTATACTTAGCAACTGTCTTGATCCCAGGAAGTGGGGTCAGCAGTTAAGAGTACTGGCTGCTCTTCCGGAGGACCAGCATTCCGTCTCCAGCACTCACAGCTGACAACCTTCTATGACTCCAGTCTCTGATGCCCTCTTCCAACCTCCACAGGCACTGTGTGCACAGGCACAGCGAACCCCATCCCCCCAAAGAAAGAATCCAGGAAGTTGCTTCACACACTGGAAACTTTCAGCTGTTTTGGGGGGTCACACTGACACAGGATCTGACCTTAAAGTGCTCCCTATCCAACCCTCCACTGAAACCTGTCTAAGCCACTAAACTTGAGGAACTAAAGCATTCCACTGGGAGAAGGTTTCCAAGACAACAGGAGAGGTCCCCAGAGGTGAGTAGACAGGGAGTGATGGAAGAGGGAAGGATTACCAGTCAGGGGCTTGGGGCTTGGGGGCTTGGGGGCTTGGGGTCTGTGCGTCTCTGTATCCTGAGGGTACAGCACAGCAGTCAGACGACAACAGTTAGTGTATGGTTTGGGGAGAGCTGAGGACATCAGCTGTCTGTTGGAAGCCAGAAAGGGTTCAGACAGTCATGGAACAGGACTAGTCTGGGTTTGGGATCATCTCAGCCCTCTCACTTCTCAATGGGGTACTCTCAGTAGCAATGTAACCCCTCTTAAGTCTCTCCATCTGTAAAATGGAGCAATATCTTAGGGTTATGTATATGTGGGAATGTGTAACCCGCCCTAAGCCCATCTCTGCCGTCATAGTGCTGAAGTCGGGGTTCACTTTGAAACTCTGTGCTTCGCATCCCACACAGATGCGAAAGGGAACCCTTTCCCGCGTGCAACACACACCACTTCCTCCCTCCTTGCACTCTGTCTTCTGTGAGGCAGGCATTCATACTGCTCTGCATTTTTTATTATCTTATTGAGACAGGATCTCCTGGGGGACTTGAGGCTGATCTGGCACTCGCCATGTACCCCTAACTGGTCACAACATCACCCATATTCTCTCTGCCTCAAGTCTTGCTTGCAAGTGTGAACCGCCATGCTTGGACTTTTCCAGTTCACAAACTGGGAGGTTAGTGCCAAGGTTTGTGCCGGGTTCTG
Source organism: Chionomys nivalis (assembly GCF_950005125.1). Lineage (NCBI taxonomy): Eukaryota > Metazoa > Chordata > Mammalia > Rodentia > Cricetidae > Chionomys > Chionomys nivalis. The sequence goes on along the minus strand of NC_080096.1, from coordinate 39,358,652 downwards.
AACATATCACAGCCCCACACCGTTCCTGTTCCCCAAAGGCAATCATCTTCCTTCGGTCTTAGCGCAGTGCTAAACACAGTGAGACTTCAGCAGACACTGTGCTGTTTTACACAGGTGTGGCTTCTGCAGCTCTAACCCAGCAGTTTGCAACCTGTGGGTCTTGACCCCTTTGGGGGTCGAATGACCCTTTCACAGGGTCACCTAAGGCCATCAGAAAACACATATTTACAATATCATTCATAACAGTAGCAAAATGTCAGTTATGAAGTAGCAATGAAAATAATTTTATGACTAGGGTCACCACAACATGAGGAACTGTATTAGAGGGTCGCAGCATTAGGAAGGCTGAGAACCACTGGGGGGCTTGGTGATATGCTCAGTGTTAGAGTACTTGTCTATGATATGCCCAAGGCCCTGGGTTTGATTCTCACAACAAGAATGGAAGGTCCTTTTGCAGGGAATAATTGGTTTTCTATCCCCATTGCCTTGCACAAAAACACTATAGCAAGGATTACAGTGAATGGATAAACACACAGGAACAGGCTATTAGTGTGATTCCTTGGGCTTTTAGACAGCAGCCAAATGTGCAGGATACGATAGCCTGGTCGTCTGAAAATGTTTGAGAATTACAGACTGAACACCTTAGAAAAAGCTATCTTTGTAGCTGTAATTGGCATATACCAAGTTGCTTTCATCTCTTTCTTGGTCCTTGCCTCTCTCTGCCTTAATCAGAAATCAGGACAGCAATGGGTCATTTTCCCCACGGGTAGCAAAAGAGACAGAAAGACTCAGATGGTTCAGCAGCTAACGATGCTCTTCCCCCACCCAGAAAGCACAGTCTTCTGCTCACACACTGTTAGGGACAGAAAACTCTCGATTACCTCTTTCCCGGAGTAGATTGAGGACCAGGCTCTACTTTGTGGATGAAACCTTTGGAGACTCAGAGGGATTCAGACCTACTGACCCTCAGCTCCATGCTTAGGTCTCAGGGTTGTCAGAGTTGGCCCAAGCAACCCTGTCCCCGACAGCCAGAGAAACTAAAGTGTGTTCACCCAGACTATGCTCTGTATTAAAACGGCTGGAGCTGGCCTCTGCTACGGCAGCACTGTGACACACTGGACTTGCAGGGAGCTTTTGGACAAGCATAGGGTACGTCTCCAGGACTCACACAAGTGTCCAGTAGAGAGAGTGAGAGGGAGGGAAGAAGCTGATGCTGGGCTGAGATGGGTTGGCATGCGGAATCAGGTAAGGATGACGTTTTGAGGCTGTGGTGTGGATGTGGGTCTAGACTAGAGCTTACCGAAGTCAACATGTGGGTTAACAGCTGAGGAGGGTTTGCAGGCAGGCTTGAGGAGAAAGCTGGGGCAGGTGATAGGACAGGGACTTCATAAAGCTGGGAATGGGGATGGGTCCGGCATCTGGGACAGCCCCAGAAGGGTGAGCATCTGTGGGAGGACTAAGGGTAGAGTTTGGGATGCCTCAGTATGTCTGAGATAGCATTTGCTGTTAGGGCAAGAGTTGGCTTGTGGTTTGGGATTGGGGAGGTGGCAGCAAGAAGCTCAGAGTAGGGACAGAGGGAGAGCTTCGCGGCAGTGCTGGTCAGGTTCAGGCACGGTTCCAAATAATGGTTGGGATCAGGATGAAGGAAGAGTTGAGATGGGGCTTCAAGAGTGCGATGGTTAGTGATAAAGTGAGAGGAGGGTCAGTATTGACAACTAGGAGAAAGGATGGTTTGCGGTATGGGCACTTAGATGAAAGTGGAGGCTTAGCAAGAGGCTAGCCTGCAGGTAGGAGAGTGGGTTAAAGGTTCAAGGTGAGATTAGGGTCAGAGCCTGTACCTGAGCCACCACATGTAGCTGTGCTCGTAGGGGAAGAAGCTGTGCGGGTCGTCGCAGCAGTATTTGTGGTCGCGGAAGCCACAGCAGAAGACGGCAGCCGCCTCGCCCCCCGGCAGCGGGCAGCTGAAGCCGCGCACCACCTCCTGCTCCGCGCTCACGTAGCTCGAGCAAGAGCCGCTCATCTTGCCTTCCTGGACCCCCAGACGGAAAGCAGGCGAGCGAGGGACTATGAGAGACCCAGCGGATCCCGAGAAAGAGACGGGGGGGCGGGGAGCGGGGGACAGGCAGGCAGGAAAGAGCGCAGGCAGAGGCGCGCAGAGAAAGGCACAGCAAAAGGCGCGGATGCGCGGTGAGGACGGGGCGCCCGGGGACCCGGTGGACAGGTGCGCGGGCGCGGGGGCAGGGGAGCGCGCGGGGACCCAGTTCGAGGAGAGACCTGCCTCCGCCCCCCGAAACACCACACCAGGACTGGGGAGGCAAAGTGGACACTTGACCTCGCCTGCGCGAGGTAACACCTTTCCCGGGCGCCAGGACCCTTCTCGGGAGGTTGTGTGCTACACAGAAGACAGGCAGATGGGGTCCTCTGGGGTTGAGGAATACACTACTCTATTTAACTGGGATTTTCATTGTATAGACGGCAACTGAGTGGGGGATCAGAGACAAGTCATTTATTTCCCCAGGCTTCTGAGCCCATGGGATTTCAACCCTGCTGCTGCCTTGCTGGCTCTCAGCAAACCTCTTTTCCAGTGGGCCTTGTATAGTCCACACTGGCCTTGCTGTCTTGACGATCTTCCCTTCCACTTCCAAATACTGTGATTCCAGGTGTGTGCCTCCACACCCCGCTCTAGTAATCTTTTAAAAGTCTTTATTTCTACCTTCTTTACCTGTGTTTTCTTTCCTCTCCTGGTCCCTCCTTCACCCACAACACGGACACAGTCCCCATTAGCACTTCCTGTTATTGGCCAAGAACAACAGAGAAGAAGCTTTTTCCCTGCCTCAATTAGGGGCTGCAGTCTTCACAACTTGTTCCCAGACTACAAGGGCAATATTCTCATTCCTGTCTGAAGTCCTGTCTGAAGAAGCTTCCAGAGCCTGGGTTTCCCCAACGTACCCTGAGAGGGCAGACAGAAGATCACTAAGGACTTACCCAGTTTCTCAGAGCCTTAGCTGTGTGTGTGTGTGTGTGTGTGTGTGTGATGTGTGTGGTGTAATCATGGACCTGAAGGGGTCTGGGTATAAGCTCAGCTGACTCCTTCCCTGCTTCTCCCTGAACTTTTTCCCCTTTGTCTTCTAAGGCAGCTCCACAGATGCTGTTGTGTTTCAAGCCCTGACCTGGGTACCTGAAAGGGTCAGATCTGGGCCTGCCCTTGAGAAATAGTTTGGTGGAGGAATCAGTGTGAATTCATAATGGAGAGGTCAGTGGAGGAATCGGCACAGGACTCGGCAGAGGACGGGGGATACCGGGATTATAGATGTGGAGGGCTCTATGTAAAAAGACAGGGAAGGGTTTGAGAGGGTGATGACTTTGACGGTCACCGTGAAGTAAACAAAAACAATAAACAGAAAAGGAGCCAGATTTGATGGCATGTACCAGTAGTCCCAGGTATTCAGCAGGCTGAGGCAGGAGGATGGCTTGAGCCCAGGAGTTTAAGGCCAGCCTGCCAATACAGAGCTCATTTTAACAGTAAACAAAAACCTCTGGCATAGAGTACTGTCTGCTTAGCATGCACGAGGCCCCAGAGTCTGTCATCAGTACTTCAAAGCCAAGAGGAACTGTCATTATTCCCAGACAAGCCTTTCCTGAGCTGTGATCACTGAAGACTGAAGAAGGTGCACTTTGACCTCCATCTACCAGAAGAAGGTCAGGGTAGGGGTGGGAAATGGGAGGCTGGGGGGCGGGAGAGTCCTTTGGGAAGGAGTGAGGCCTCAGCGAAACGAGGTCAGCTGGCAAAAATGGGAAGACAAGCCCCAAACCCTCTTCCAGTGAAGAATTTCTTTCTTTCTCCTAATAGCCCAGAGGAAGGATTATGCCCCTAAAGAAACAAGCACAATGTCACGCAGTCACCCATCAGTGGCCCAAGTACAAGCGGTGGGTGCCGTGACTGACTCTTTGGACTCTTGATGAAGCCTAGGGGCCTCTACTAGTAATGATGTTTTTAATTGCAAAGGAGACATTTTTAGGATCATAAAGGCTGTCAGATGCATTGAATGGCAATTTAATCCTTCTGTTTAAAGTGTCAACAAGATTGCTGAGTCTACCAAGCACTATAATTTTGAAGTCATTTCTAAAGTGACGGAGCTGTAGACAGCACTTTTGTGCCTTTGTTTTTGTCGTTTATTTGCGTTCTAGAAGGAAGTGCTGAAGTCCAGTTGGGGCTAGTGCTAACAAAGATGTACTTCCCCCTCCACGTTCAGACCGTTCCACTGCGTCCAAGGATTCCGAGCACTTGTGGTCTTGTGCTAAAATCATCTTTCTCTGGTCTAGCTCCTTCCCTAATGCTTGTTCCTTTGTTACACCCATTATGTTCCTTTATAATATTTTTCTGAAGACATTAATTGCTCACTTATTGTATGCCAGGCAGTGTGTGTGTGTGTGTGTAAGCATGCTCCATGAGCCATGGTGCACATGACTTTTCAATCCTCCCATCGTATGGATCCTGGGGCTGAAATGCATGTTGTTAGGTTTGGTGGTAAACACCCTTGCCCTCTGTCTTAATTAGGGTATTTATTGCTGTGAAGACACACCGTGACTATGGCAACTTTATTATTATTATTATTATCATTATCATCATCATCACCATCATTATTTTGTTTTTTCAAGATAAGGTTTCACTGTTTAGCTCTGGCTGTCCTGGAACTCACTTTGTAGACCAGGCTGGCCTCAAACTCATGGAGTTCCACCTGCCTTTGCCTCCTGAGTGCTGGGATTAAAGGTGTGCTCCACCACCACCTGGCCATGGTAATTCTTATAAAGTTAAAAAATTTATTCGGAGCCGGGCGGTGGTGGCGCACGCCTTTAATCCCAGCACTTGGGAGGCAGAGGCAGGAGAATCTCTGTGAGTTCGAGACCAGCCTGATCTACAAGAGCTAGTTCCAGGACAGGCTCCAAAACTACAGAGAAACCCTGTCTCGAAAAACCAAAAAAAAAAAAAAATTTAAAAAAAAAAAATAAAAAATAAAAAATTTATTCGGGGGTAGCTTGCTTACAGTCTCAAAGGTTTGGACCATCATCATCACCGTGGGGAGCAGGCAGATGTGGTCCTGGAGTAGTAGCTGAGAGACCTATATCTTGCAGGCAACAGGGAGTGAACCGAGACACTGGTGGTATTCTAAGAATAGGGAACCTCAAAGGCCAGCCCTGCAGGACACATGTCCTCCAACAAGGTTATACCCACTCCAATAAAGCCACATCTCTTACTAATGCCACTCCCTATGAGATTATAGGGGTTCATTACATTCAGACCACCACACCTTTGAACCATCTTGCCAACTAAAAGCATCTTTCGAGGTATTTTCCCATTTTGCAGGCGAGGTGACTGAGACTTGAGGAGGCTACATGACTTTTCCAAAGCCACGAGTCCATCAGGGTTTTGTACCATTTGCCCTCCCAAGATGAAGTCTGTGGGCCAAAATCTCCCATCGCCGGAAGGGACAAAGAGTGTAGGAGCGTATAGAGAAGAGGGTGGGCAGGGGGATCTCAACCTGCTGAGAACAAACTGGAAACTAATATTTATGCTCATGCTTTCCGTTGTCTCTTTACTCCTCACAACAACCTGCACAATAATATTTTCTTCATCAAAAAAAAAAATTAGCGCCGGGCAGTGGTAGCGCACACCTTTAATCCCAGCACTTGGGAGGCAGAGGCAGGCGGATCTCTGAGAGTTCGAGGCCAGCCTGGTCTACAAGAGCTAGTTCTGGGACGGGCACCAAAGCTACAGAGAAACCACCCTGTCTCGAAAAACAAAAACAAACAAACAAAAACAAAAAAATTTGCTAGTGTAGAGGTGGGGCACCTGTAAGGCCAGCACTTGGAAGGCAGAGCTAGGAGGGTTGCAGCAAATTCCAAGCCAGCTAGAGTTGCATAGTAAGACTTAATCTTATTAAAACAAAACAAACAAACAAACAAACAAAAAAAACAAACAGGAGCAGGGGATAAGGTAGTAGGGATGGTGCAAGCTTTTAATCCCAGCACTTGAGAGGCAGAGGTAGGAAGATGTCTGAGTTCAAGCCCTGCCTGGTATACATAGCAAGTTCCAGGACAGCCAGGGCTACACAGAAAATCTGTCTTAGAAGACAAAAGCATCCCCCAACAAAAAACAAACAAACAGCATTAGCAAAATGCATAAGTATCTGTTATAAAATAATACGTTTAAAATGTCAATAATTAAAAGAAAAACTGGCCCATAGTCTCCTCTCCCTCTCCCTCTCCCTCTCCCTCTCCCTCTCCCTCTCTCTCTCTCTCTCTCTCTCATACCCACATACATCTTGAGACATGCACCCCCTTCCTCTGTCCCCCCACCAATCACACACTAACTTAACTTTATGGATAGGAAAACCAAATCCTAGACAGGACAAGTAAGTTGCTGAAGGAAACACAAGTAACAAGTTCCAGTCACTGCTGGGTTACATAGCTGGGCCATTTTTTTGGAGCAGTGGCCAATTTTGCTCCAGGCAAGCACCTACCAGTTCTACTGTTAAAACTGTCAGGTCTGGTGTGTGTGTGTGTGTGTGTGTGTGTTTGGCATACACAGAAACCAACCCTGTCCACTCCAGGTCGGGGAAACAGCTTGCTGTTCACACAACTGGAAGGATGGGACTGGGAGCCAATCCTTAGGGAGGCAGCTTCCCCTTCCCTTCCAAAATGAGAGAAGGGACAGAGCCATGGTGGGACCTCAGCGTCCAGATCCAGTAACTAGCCAGTTTTTCTCTACCCTTTCCTCAGGTTTTCTTGGGTTTGCTGTTTGTTTTACTCCAAATGACAAAAAGACAGAGATGGACTCTGAGTAAAGTTCCCCTCCCTCCACCTCCCACACATAGCCAGAGGGAACCACTCTGCAGAGCCTATAATTCCTGAACGCTTACTGATGCTGTTTGGAATCCTTGGATAATATGTCACACAATTCCTCAGGCGCTGGTTTTCCACTTAGCCTTTTGTCTGTGGACTTTGTTCATGCTGAAGACTTTGCTGTATCTAGTTGATCCATTTTTGCTGTGGTTTAGTTTTCTGTTCTCTGCTCACGTGATTTGTTTAGTTCTTGGACATTTAGGTTCCTTCTAAATTTTTTCTTCTTTTCTATTTCTTCCTTTCTTTTCTTTGTTTTCTTTCTTTCTTTCTTTCTTTTTTAACTGATGCTTTTGGTTTTTTGTTTGTTTGTTTTTCAAGACAAGGTTTCTCAGTAGCTTTAGAACCTGTCCTGGAACTAGCTCATAGACCAGGCTGGTCTTGAACTCACAGAGATCCGCCTGCCTCTGCCTCCCGAGTGCTGGGATAACTGATGCTTTTTTAAAAGCCCAGTGTGGGATGTGGTGGCACTGGTCTTTAACCCCAGCACGCCAGAGGCAGAGGCAGAGGCAGGGTAGATCTTTGGGAGTTCAAGGCCTGCCTGGTTTACATAGTGAGACCCAATCTCAAAATATTTTTTCTTTTAATTGCTAAACTTATTTCCAGAATTTTTGTACAGTTTTCTGTTTTCACCAATAGTTCTTAAAGGCCATAGTCCTGCAGTATTTTTATTTTAGCCATTATTTTTTCATTAATTCTATTTTTAAAAGATTTACTTAACTTTTTCTTACATGTGTGAGTATATGTGCATATGCTTGCATGCAGTTGATCCAGAGCCAGAAGAGGGTATTGGGTTCGTTGGAACTGGATCTGTGAAGGCTATAGATGCTTGTGAGACACCATGTGGGTGTTGGGAAATTAACTTGGGTTCCCTGGAAGAGCAGCCAATGCTTTTAATCACTGGGCCATCTCTCTAGTCCCTAATATTTGTCTTTCTGTGTCTGAATTATTGCATTTAATTCAGATCTCTGTATTTACATTTTTGTTTGTGTTAACAAGTAAAACTTGCTTGAAGATCAGAGTGCAGAGCTAAGCCACTGGAGGCCAGGGAGTGGTGGCACACACCTTTAATCCCAGGACTCGGGAGACAGAGGCAGAGGAATCTGTGAGTTAAGGTCACCCTGGGCTACATAAGATTGAATCTGTCTAAAAGAGAAACAGCTCACACAAAGGTGATTCCAGCACTTGGGATCCCACACCTTTAATCCATCCCAGCACTAGGGAGGTAGAGACAAGAGTGATATGGCTGGGTAAAGAGAGGACTATAAGGCAGGAAGAGACAGGAGCTCAGTGCAGTCTGAGGTTTGGTGGAGACAGATAGAGTCTGCGGAAGCAGTCTGAACTTGCATTCTGAGGATTCATAGAGACAGGGTCGCCCCTTCAGTCTGAGGACTTGGTAGAGGTAAAAGGTCCCCCTAGTGCCTGACTACACTGCTTCTCTGATCTCTCAGCTTTCGGTCCCCAATAGCTTTTTTTTTTTTTCCCGAGACAGGGTTTCTCTGTGGTTTTGGAGCCTGTCCTGGAACTAGCTCTTGTAGACCAGGCTGGTCTTGAACTCACAGAGATCCGCCTGCCTCTGCCTCCCGAGTGCTGGGATTAAAGGCGTGCGCTACCACTGCCCGGCCCCAATAGCTTTTTGATATCAAGAGCAATTGAATTTGTGCTACAGATCCCCAGTTGCATCCATTTCCCTGAAAATGACATAATTTCATTATTGTTTGTTTTTTATTTTTTTGAGACAGGGTTTCTCTGTGTACCAGGCCTAGCTGTCCTGAACTTGCTCTTGTAGATCAGGCTGGCCTCAGATTCACAGAGCTCCACCTGCCTCTGCCTCCTGAGTGCTGGGATTAAGGGCTTGCCCCACCACACCTGGCTATCACTTTTTTTTGAGACTGGGTGTCACTCTGTAGCTGTCTTGGTATCAGCTATATCGAGTTTATGCCTCTGTAGATTTCACACTGTGTTCCTTCTCTCATCAAGCCCCGAAGTGCCTCTCAGTGTCATCCTAATCAGCCAGCCGTCTTTATAACAAAATTTGTTGATGAGCCCTAAGTTTTCTTTCTTTTAAATGTTTTAAATTAAATTAAAACACATGGTTGTTTTGCAAGCACGTATGTCTGTGTACCGCTTGCATAGCTGGTGCCAGCAGAGGCCAGAGAGGGAACTGGATTCCCCTAGAGCTGGAGTTCCAGATGGTTGTGAGACACTAAGTGGGTGCACTCAAACCGGGGTCCCCCGGAAGAACAGAGGAGTTGAGAGCATGCTCTTAACTGCCAGGCCATCTCCTACCTCTAATCCTGGATTTTCTGCAAATGCTCCTTTTCTCCTACGGGACCCGTCTCAGTCAGCTAGTCTGACCTTGGAAAGTAGCCATCAGAGGCCAGAAGAGGTTGTTGGAGCCATGGGAGCTGGAATTGTAAGCAGTTGTGAGCAGCCTGGTGTGGGTACTGGACACGAACTTGGGTCTTCCATAGAGCAGTGGGCACCCTTCAGTGCCAAGTCGTTTTCCCCAGCCCAGTAGGCATTTATATAGAAAGATAGTAAGGCTTAGGGAGGGACCTTCCTGGAGGACCCAGGAAGGAGTCCCAGGAACTGGACTGCGTCCTGAATGTCCTGTATGTTTCTCTCTCCTTCTCTGGTCCAGCCTTGAGTGGTGCGTTTTCCATGTTATGAAGCCGTTTTGTTTGATCCCTTCTCAGCCTGGGTGCAGTCACTTCTGTAACTTCCTCCTAGGTGGGCCCCGGGGTGATCAGCTGACCCTCTCTTCAGACCAGTGTCTCCAGGCCTCTGCCCCCCTGACTCTGCTGGAGCGCCACCAGGAGCGCCACCAGGAGCGCCACCAGTACCTAGGAAGCTGAGGACAGGAGGGGAAGCAAGGGCTTTGAGATCACACCAGCGCAGATTCTAATTGCTCCTTGGCACTTGACTTCCTGTGGTTTTGAACTCCTCATTTATACTGCCTCATAAGGATGAGACACAGGCGTGTGAACACTGGGAAAATTGCTTTCGGGGCTGGAGAGAGGGCTCAGTGTAAGTTAGTTTGCTCCTCTGCAAATACGCTAGAGTTCACTATGTAGAGCAGGCTGGCTCAGACTCAGAAATTCTCCTGCCTCTGCCTCCTGAGTACTAGTATTAACCTATGAATACTTTTTTTTTTTTTTCTGAGACAAGGTTTCTCTGTGTTACCACCCTGGCTGTTCTGGAACTCACTCTATAGATCAGGCAGGCCTGGAACTCGCAGAGATCTGTCTACCTCTGCCTCCCAAGTGCTGGGATCACCACCCAGCTCCTATGAATGCATTTTAATGTCACACACCAAGTAATGTCATACTAATACTAGGTCTTTTGTGTTTCTGAGACTTCCTCTGGAGAAAGGTGAGCCATCTGAAGTGCTCATGGGCAAGAGGGGACTACTCAGGTTCTTTTTTGCTTGTTTCCTTGTGATGTCGAGGATCGAACCCAGGGCTTGCCCATGCTGGGCAGTTGCTCTTAGATCCAGAGAATACTTAGGGTCTAAGGTTCTAAGAGGAAAGGCCTTTGACAACACTTTTCCCTGTGCCGGAGAGCCCTCAACCCTTCTCTGGGACGAGCCAAGTCTCAGGGAAACCTGGTTAGTACAAGTGCATTTAGAAACAATCATGGGTAATAGCAAGGGCAGTTGGTCAAACAAATGCTCTTTGATTTTGGTTTTGAGACACTTTGTTGCCTAGGCTGGCCTAGGACTTACATAACCCAAGCAGCCTTAAATTCAAAGAAAGTATCTGCCTCAGCCTTCTGAATGCTAGGACTACAGGCATGAGCCACCATACCCCATGGGAGTGGGAGGGTGAGTGCATTTATAAACTTTTAAATTTGATATATTTATAATGCGTGTGTGAGGAGGATTCATGCATGCCATGGTACATGGTTAGAGTTGGCTCTGTGCTTCCACTGTGGGTCCCAGATAGACTTCAAGTCACCATCTTTGGTGGTAAGCACTTTTATCTGCTGATCGGTCTTGTCCCCCAACCCCAGTGTATTTTGAACACCTGCTGTGAGTCAGGTGTTTGCTGTGCTCGGCGTCCCTAGGCGTCCCTGAGAGATAAGACAAGGCTATGTTGAGGCAAGAAGGAGAAGAATTTCCTCTTGGGCAATGGAAAGAAGTTGGGAAAGAGCCCAGCAGGCCATCTGGGTCACAGTGCAGTGGAGCAGATGGGTGCTCTGCTTGTGCTTTCTAGAATGCCATTCGCCTTGCAGTAGGAAAGATGGATTGGAGGAGTCATTGAGTCCAAGGAGATGAGTTCCAGGGATGGCGAATTCCCACGTCTCCCTTAATCCTTCCATCTTAATTTTCTTCTGCGGCTTCTGCCTCTGGTTGGGATACAGATTTAGCTGCTGCTCCAACAGTGCACAGTCTCAAATAAAAGTAGGAAGCAGCAGGCAGAAAAGGGGAGGAGATTTGAAGTATGTTAAGGTTTGGGGTACAGATGACTTCTGTCCCTGACCCCTCAACGTCTGTTCTCCCCTTCTGCGTTAATGAAACCCTTGCTTTTTTCTTTTACTTGTTCTTCTTCTCTCTCCTTCCTTCCTTCTTCCTGTTCCTCTGTTCTAATGTGTCCCAGGCTGAGGGGACCCCTGAGCCTCCTACTTGCACCTTCCAAGTGCTGGGAACTACAGGCCTGTGCCATCTGCCTTGTTTAAATCCCCAGTTTTCACCGGGTGATCACACAGGATAAACATCTTGTGTTCTAGAGAACTGGGCGTGGCCAGGTGACTGAATTTTGAGTGATAAAGCACAGCCTAGGAGGAATACGGTTGAGATGGACAGCCATCTTGGGCCATGCAGTTCATAGCAGTATCCCAGCGATGTCATCAGGCTGGACCCCCAATGAAGTTACAGCAGAGCAAAGGATGAGTAGACGACCTCTCCCCCTCTAGGTCCCTCTTAGAGCAGACAAATGTGTGCTGTCATAAAGTCATAGAAACTGCACATGAAGCCCAAACACAGGTGCTGTGGGGAAGAGCGGAAATTGACCTATTGTTTTTACTTGTTTTGTTATACCCTGGACAGTTGGCCTTAAAATGTGGCCTTTGGACCGTGTCCAGTATAATGACCACTTCAGCAGGACCCAGGGAAGGTGTGATGTGCAGGATTCAGTCTTTTGCAGTCCCCTCTTGCAATGCCTAGGTTGGCCCCGCTGGATGGTCCTTCTTCCGGTGTTCCCAGGATTACCTGTGCTCCACGACGTCCCCAGAGCAGCCTTCTACCCGCGATCTCTTCCTCTGCCCCACAGTTTACTTTCAGGGTTTGGAACTGGACTCTTGTGGAAGACAGGCTCTGCTGGGCTGACTCACTATCATCTCACTTAGATCACAGTCCTTCCTGGCCTGGCTGTGTACCTTGCCAGGCTCTTATCACTCGGCTGCAGGCAGTACTACTGGCTCCATCAAAGCTAGCATCTTTCCTCCTAAGGGCATTCGCCCAAGCTGCTCCATCCACTTAGGACTTCCATACCTTAACCTCTAGATCTTTGGAAAATTAGAGTTCTCAGCTGTAAAGTCATTTTTCAGGGAGGTGTTCTCTGTACTCCAGAATGGGCCAAGTGACAACTCTTGTATACACACACACACACACACACACACATGACTCCCTGCTCTTGGTGCTTATCCTAATTGTAATTATGAAATAATCGGTGTAATTGTTTGTCTTTCCCACTGTTCTGTGAATCCTGCACAGCTGGAAAGGTGCCTGCTTTGTCCACTGATGCGCCCTAAGAACACAGCAAGAGTCTAACGCTTAAGCAGAGAGCAAAAAAACCTTCGTTGATGTGTGACTATCACCTCTAACTATCAATCTCCAGGGAGTGCCCTGACTGTCCACTCTCCCTCCCTTCATTGTCCATCTGTCCAACCTGAGGACAAAATCACAGGTGGTGATGAGCCTGGACCGCAGATGTATTGATGCGGCAAGGAAACCACCTGGAGTTGCAAGGGAGGTTCAACAAAAGACAAAGGCTACAGCCATCAATGGCCCCTCACCCTAAAACCTACTAACCAGAATCCGTGGCTGGTAATCTACAGTAGCGCCCTTATCTGCAGCTGCCTGTTCCAAAACTTCAGTTATTGATGGTCTGAAAATATGAATGAAAAATTCCAGAATTAACCAATTCAAAACTTTTTTTCTTCTGGGACAGTCTCACTATGGAACCCTGGCGGTCCTGGAACTTGTTCTGGTCGTCAAGGCTGGCCCCAAGCTCACATAGATCCCACCTGCAACTACCTTCTTTTGAGTGCTGGGATTAAAGTCGTATGGCACCATGATAAGCGCGGAGTCATAATTTTTAAATTGCTGTTGTGATTACACAAGGAAGTCCTGGTTCCTTCTCTCCCAGGTATGAGGCAAATGTGACTAGTGTATCCATACTATATGTTCTATTTACCTAGTGGTGGGGGGAGAGAGAATGAGACAATGCTTCTATTATAGCATGTTACGATGGTTTATCAGTAGCTACTGCTGTTACTCTCTTACTGCGCTTAATCACACCTTATCTCAGGTGTGTATAGGAAAAACAGAGTCTTCAGGGGTTGGTACGATCTGCAGTTTCAGGAATCCACCGTGGTCATTAGTGACAGGGGTGGCAGGAACCTAGAGATAATAACTCCACGCTGTTACTAAAAGCAACCTGAGAAATTCCCAAAACCTTTTGGGGACCTTGATTCAGGTAAAATCAGATCCTTGGCTTTAACCCGGAAAAGAACTCCAGGAATGAAGCCAGATTTATTAAAGATATTTAAGTACAGATTTTAAGTATAAAGGCTAAGATAAAGAGGTGCTTAGGAGAAGACTAAGACCTACCCACATGGGCACGGGTTCTCAAGGGAGAGCTGCAATCAGGTGTCCTGGCCTTAGTGACATATACCATCTTCAGGGCTCTCAAGTCCCCCCCCCCACGCGCCAAGACAGGGTTTCTCTGGTGTCCGTATATATATCCAATATGGCCACATTGGGAAAAGGAACAAAGCCCAGTGACCCTTTCCCAAGTTAGCATTCAGGGTCTGATGCAAGATTTAGGTTTGAATAGAAAGCAAGATGTATATAGAATTGAAGAGTTCCGGGAAAGGGGTGGTCCCACCCATCACTGCTCCATCATTGCCTGGGCACCAGTCTCCTCTGCAAGGTGGTCTGACAAGTGTCATACAGTGGACATCTCTTTCTGGGGAACCAGCTCCCCTCTGGCTGAGGGTCCCCATCTTATCTCTCTACTAGCATGAGACTGGGAGAGAATTCCAATTTCTTAGAGTTCATTGTTCCAGTAGTCTGAGAGGCAAAGGGAAGGACATGGTGTCTTTCTTTAGAACATCTTCAGTCCTACTAGAATGGTTAGATTTGAGCACTAGCCCCAGGGCCTTTTAATCAAATCCATGAGTACAAACCTTCCATAAGGCAAACTGTCTCTTCTTTGAAAAGGCAAAAATGCATAAGCAACAAAACTCAAACAAACAGAATAAACTTTAACCCCTTGCTGTGGGATAATGCTCTTGTACACTATAAAGATTTGTCACTCATATTGGTTTAATAAAAAGCTGATTGGCCAGTAGCCAGGCAGGAAGTATAGGGAGCAACCAGACTAGAAGAGGAAAGGCAGAGAGTCAGTCATCATCCAGAAGCAGAGGAAGCAAGATGAGAATGCCTTACTGAGAAAAGGTACCAAGACACATGGCTAAACATAGATAAGAATTGTGGGTTAATTTCAGTTGTAAGAGATAGTAATAAGCCTGAACAATAGGTCAAACAGTTTATAATTAATATAAGTCTCTGTGTATTTATTTGGGACTGAATGACTATGGGACCAGGTAGGACAGAAACTTTCATCAACGCCTCATACTTCACTTGTGCCCAACCATGAGGCTCTTGATACAAGGTGTGTTCCATTCCTTACACCAGTTCATTGCTACAGCTTGGTAGCCTTTAACACATCATACCCCTAACACAGGCCTTCAACACATCACACCCTAACACAGGCCTTTGACATATCACACCCCTAACACAGGCCTTCGACATATCACACCCCTAATACAGGTCTTCAACACCATACCCTAACACAGGCCTTCAACACATCACACCCTAACACAGGCCTTCAACATACCACACCCTAACACAGGCCTTCAACATATCACACCCTAACACAGGCCTTCAACATATCACACCCCTAATACAGGTCTTCAACACCATACCCTAATACAGGCCTTCAACATATCACACCCTAACACAGGCCTTCGACATATCACACCCTAACACAGGCCTTCAACATATCACACCCTAACACAGGCCTTCGACATATCACACCCTAACACAGGCCTTCTACATATCACACCCTAACACAGGCCTTCAGCATATCACACCCTAACACAGGTCTTCAGCACATCACACCCTAACACAGGTCTTCAGCACATCACACCCTAACACAGGTCTTCAGCACATCACACCCTAACACAGGTCTTCAGCACATCACACCCTAACACAGGTCTTCAGCACATCACACCCTAACACAGGTCTTCAGCACATCACACCCTAACACAGGTCTTCAGCACATCACACCCTAACACAGGTCTTCAGCACATCACACCCCTAATTCTCCTCCTCAAAAGACAAGAGGATCTGTGTTATTACTCTTGCACTCTAAATTTTGCAAAAGCAAAATAATAAGTAATAATTTAAAAACTTGGTTTATCAAAGCTGCAGGCATTTTTATATGGTATTCAGGGAGTTAGCACTGGGGACTATGAGGTGGGGGTTATAAGTCCAAGGCCAACTGGGGCTACATAAATGGTTCAAAATGGGGCTAGGGAAATGGCTCAGTTGATATAGTACATGAAGACTTGAGTTTGGTCCTCAGCATAGGAAATCAGGCATGAACCATGGGAGGCAAAGTCAGGAGGATCCCCAGAGCCACTGGCCCGCCAGATTCCCACAAGAGATTTTGTGTTCTATAGGTTTTGCAATGTCCACAAACTTGTAGATTAAACAGTTAAATTTCTCCTGCATTAGGGATAAGAGAAGAAAAGCAAACCTTAAATGATGGCTCCACCTTGCTTATTAAAAGTTCCTAGAGGCAAGTGTGGTGGCACACACCTTTAATCCCAGCACTTGGAAGGAAGGCAGGTAGATCTCTGTGAGTTTGAGGCCAGCTTGGTCTACACAGAAAATTTCAGGATAGTCAGGGCTGCATAGAGAGACACTGCCTAAAAATAAATAAATTCTGAAAACCCTAGGTGCAGCTTGACAGGGAAATAAGGCCTTATCCTAGTCTGGCCCCAGCTGTGGTCCCTGAGAATATACCACCCAAAGGAGCTGCCACATCTAGAGTCCTTACTGGCCACTGGAGTCTGCAATTTCTGTTTGCATTCTTTTCTCCTGGCCATGATCTGGCCAATGCAATTCAAGGGAGAAAACATTTCTCCTGGCTCACAGTTTTGGGGAATATCAGTCCATCATAACCTAGAAGGCACAGTGGTAGGATTGATTCCTGGCCACAGTGTGTGTGACAGCTGGGGTCCTGCTACCAGAGCAGTCTGGAAGAAGAGCCTGAGGTCCAGCCAGAACCCTGGTTGAAGTCCTGCCCCTATGGCCATACATCTGCCCCAGATATAATAGGTTTCATAACCCGCCCACCCGCAACCAAAACTGTGCCACTATCTGGGACCCAAAGGCTCAGGTACAGAGCCTACAGGCTCACATTTAAACTTACAATATCTTTCACTTATTATTTTTATTGTAATGTATGTTTGATTGGAACATTTTTAGGAGCATTAATGCTTAGCTTGATTGAAAAAAATTAAAAGGGCTGGAAGCCTTTAATGTTTACTTTTATTTTATATTAATCAGTATTGTTTTTTAAAATGAATTATTTACTTTCAATTTGTGTGCATTGGTGTTTTGCCTGCATGCATGTCCGTGTGATAGAGTCTTGTCTCCTCCAACTGCAATTACAGACAGTTGTGAGCTGACATGTGGGTGCTGATAATTAAACGGGGGTTCTCTGGAAGAGCAGCCAGTGCTCTTAACTGCTGAGCCTTGTTTGGCTTAACTCCGTTCCTTGTTTGGGTTTTTATTAGCTGCTCTCTCTCTTTCCGGGCCTTTCTTTTTGAGAACAGAGCCCAGAGTCTTGCAAGTGTTTGAACTCTGAGCCCTTCTCCCACTCCACTCCAAGAACTGGCGTCTTTTGTAATTAAATAAAATAATACACACAAGAACAGAAGACAAAGACAACAAACACGTTTGGCCTAGATTTCCTTTGGCTAGAAATCCGTGTTGAGTCCAAGTTTTATTATCACAAGTACTGTTTTGTTTATAGGCAGAAGCATGTGTTGAATGCTTCATCTTTGGCTAACACTGCCCCAGGCACGTTCACAGGTATTAGATGCTAATCCTCACAGCCTTCCTGTGAGGGAAGACTTGGCTCCCTTTACAGAAGTCTGGCTAGGGGATGATTGCTTCATACCCTTCTACATGGTTTCTCATAGCCTGCCATGTTTCTTTTGGCTATCGGCCTAGGGGCCGCTGATTGGCTGTTAAGAACTCTCGTTGGCCAGGCGTTCCTATTCTTTGCTCTTGGATTCAAATCATCCAACTCTTAGACTTCTTCCTTTATGTGACCGAAGGGATGAGAAGCCCAGGCTTTCTGCCTGTGAAGCACCACTTGAGATTGCTGAGGGACAGGAATGGTGGGGAAGAGAGAACCAGGTCACAACTCTGCTCGTCTCTGAAGAATGAGCTTTGCCACCAGCTCTGTGATCCGTGGCTTGATCTCCTGCACGGGCACGGTTGGATCCCAAGCCCCCACCACCTTTCCGTCTGGGGCCACTAGGTACTTCCAGAAGTTCCAGGTGGGCTCCTTCCCAGAAGTCTCTAAAGAAAAAGGAAGCAGAAGAGCAGTGTGCCTCCCCGTGCCCAATTCCTGGATCCCACTATCGGTCTATCTCGCACCAGGCCCCACCCAGACCACTTAAATTAGCGGCACTGAGAACAAGCCCCAGCTCCCAGCACTTTTCAAAAGCTCTCCAGTAGATTCCAGTTGGGGGATCCGGATTGAGAGAGGATCCTGGGAAGTACACGATACAGTACAACCCACCAGTCATCCTCTCCTAATTACCCCAAACAGTCGTACCCTGTTCTCGAATGCTGTTCTGCTTCGAGACAGGATTCCATGTAACTCAGGCTATCTTCGTCTTGCTACACGGCTGAGGATCTGGAAAGCCGTATCCTCCTAGCTTCTAACTCCTACGTGTAGGCCTGCACCACAATTCCCTGCTTCCAATTAAGTCTTAATGGCTTCTAAAGGTTAGTCCTTGTACTGGCTGATTCCAAATCACTGTCAGGAAGTGGGGCCTTCGGAAAAATTCTTGGGCTCTGATAGAGTAGGTTCAGGCTTGTATAATTATGAGAGCTTTCCAGGTGCTTCTAATGCAAGGCCAGACTGATCTACAATCGCGGGAACTGGGAGGACACTAACAAAACACACAGGAGGGGGAGAAAAGGATGATTTTAACAAATACACAAAGCTCTCCAGATTCCAAAGTTCACAGGGGCTGCAGCCGAGACAAACATTTGGGATTATCTTTCTTCCTTTTCTTTTCTCCTTCTTCTATTTTTAACGTGTATAGGTGTTTTGCTTGTATGTCTGTCTGTACATGATATGTGTACAATGCCCGAGGAGGCCAGAAGAGGGTATTGGATTCTCTGGGGCTGGAGTTGCAGAGGGTTTTGAGCTGCCATGTGGGCACTAGGAATCAAACCTGGGTTTGATTCTGAATGAGCAGCCAGTGTTCTTAACCTTGGAGTCACCTCTCACATCCCAGAATCCCACTTTTTATTTATTTTATTTTATTTATTTATTTCCCTGAGATAGGGTTTTTCTGTGTGACAGTGCTAACTGTCCTGGAACTCGCTTTGTAGACCAGGCTGGCAGAACTCACAGAGATCCACCTGCCTCTGCCTCCCAAGTGCTGAGATTAAAGGTGTGCACCAGCGCTGGGAGCATCCCACTTTTGAATGAGCAGGCTTAGAACATTCAATGTTTGACCCTTGGTGAGCCAAACCTGCCTCTCACATAGATAGTCAGTCCCAAGAAGAGATAACCTATGTGGTAAAACTTATTCCTCAACGAAATAACGTGACACCTGCCTACCCTTCCAGGGAGACAGCCCTGAGCAGATGTCCCACCGGGTAAGACCTAAACAGCACAGTGACACTGAAGCACTGTCTGACTGTCCACAGAGCCTCCCTCCCCATGCACAGAAAAGCACCCCCTCCCCTTAGACCATTTCTGCACAGCTTCTGTACTGTCTGGTCTGCTGCAGTTAGACCACAGGGTACCTAACAAACTCTGCTGCCTTTCCATGCATGGTGATTTCATTCACAGCCCATGCCTCATGCCCGTTACTGGTATTCCAGGCATGGCAATCAAGCTGATTCTTTTGGAGAGGTTTCCCTCTTTGTGTATAGACTTTAACTCAGAACAAGAGACTTTCAGTCATCTTGGTCACCCTTCTCCAGGTGTGTGGCATCTCATGGCTGTGCCTTAGTTTCTATATTCTCAGTCTTCTGTTGCCCAGGGAGTCATGGTGACAGCCAGGGAAGGAAGTGACGGGGAGAAGAGACAGGACTCACGGGTCAGGAATTTGAAGGCAGGGTGGGCACCAGTGCCGGTGACTGCGATCTTGCTAAACATGGGGAAAGAGACACTGTAGGTACGGCGGGCAAAGTTCTCAATCTCCCTGTCGGTGTCTGGTTCCTGTTGGCCAAACTGGTTGCAAGGGAAGGCGAGCACGTTAAAATGGTAGGGACCCAGGTCCCGCTGCAGCTGCTGCAGGGCTCGGTAGTTCTGGTCTGTGAAGCCACATTCGCTGGCTACGTTCACCACCAGGGAAACCTGCGTGGTAGAAACAAGACAGAAGAAGGCTCAGAACCATACACAATCCAGCGAGGAGGCACACACCTGTGTCTACTCTGATGCGCCTACATCACACACGCAAGAATGCTATGAACATATGTAAATATGTGCATAATGTTCCCACAAAATACACCCACATATGAAATCAAGCATGTGGGGGCCTATACACATGTACACACATACATGAGTATCTGTGACTGTAAACACACAATTCACCGAAATTAACAGGCACATGCTCTATGATGCAAACCTACATTAGCTAGAAGTACACAAATCCACAAATACATATAGTACATTCACAGACAGGCACGCACACAGAGATCACGTATCAGTAGGCGATGCTGGGGAGGAGAAAGGCACATGTGGGTTCGATTTGGTTCTGTCAGCTGGGTACTTCCAGGAATTCAGGCGGGCTCTTTCCCAGAAGTCTCTAAAGGAAAAGGAAGCAAAAGAGCCTCCCTGTACCCTCCCCGGGTTGGGACTGCCAGTACATGGGTACACAGACAGAATGACCCCCAGGACAGTCCTTTTTATCTTCTCCCTTCCAGCAAACAAATACTTTGATCACTGAGCCCTAATTTTATTAAAGACTTTAGGCAATACATACAGCGCTAGCTAGCTGATGGAACTGAGTTATAATGTAATTAGAATTTTGGCACCAATGCCACATTTCCAGCTTCTAGTTATGTATTCCTGAAAGATTACACTCCTTTGCCTGGGCACCCTAGCTCTGTGGCTGTTTTTGAGACAAGCTGGGATAATGTCACCTGGCTACTGACCACTTCCCAGGGTCAGTCTGGAACAGACTAGATAGACTCAAATTCAGCAGTACTGAAATTACAGGTTTTCGTTGTGGGGAGTGTCCTGTTTATCATAGAATATTTGGTATCATCCTAGCCCGTACCCACTCGATGTCTAGACTTGACCACCAAAAATGTTTCCCAGTGGGGTCTGTGGCACATACCTGTAATCCCAGCTCTAATGACGCTAAGGTGGTAGAATTGTAAATTGGAGACAAGCCTAAACCACACAGTAAGACCCTTCAATGAAAAAAAAAATGCCACATGCCTTTAATCCCTGCACTTAGGTGGCAGAGACTGGAGCAAGTGAACTTTCATGAGTTCAAGGCCAGCCTGGTCTACTTAGCAAGTTCCAGGCCAGCTACTGCACAGTGAGACACCGTATCTCAAAACAAAACAAAACAAAAAACTAGAGAGATAACCATTTGCTGCCACACTTGACATTCTGAGTTCAATCCCAGGGCCCCACAAAGTAGAAGGAAAGAAATGATTTCCCTAAGTTGTTCTCTGGCCCCCACCTGGACACCATGAAAGGCAAGCACACATAACACACATAAACACACACACACACAATGTAATAACAGCAAGCACACAAAAGCACACACATACAATGTAATAACAAAAAAACCCTTTTGTTTTTTAAATTTTTGAGACAGGGTTTCTTTGTGTAGCTCTGGCTATCCTAGAATTAGCTCTGTAGACTAAGTAGGCCTCAAACTCACAAAGATCTGCCTGCCTCTAACTCCTTAGTTCTGAGATTAAAGGTGTACGCCATCACCCAGCTAACATTTAAAAAAAATCTTTGTGAGAAAGTTTCCCCCTGCTGAGAATCAGTGAGCTGATCTGACCCACAGCACATTCTGTCTGGGGTGGTAAGAAGTCGGGACTCTAAATTCTCTTCTCCAGGTAAGGCTCTCCTACCTTCTTTCTTGTTGGGCCTTTATTGAGTGCACTTTAAGATGCTTCTTTTTATCCTGTATCATGTGTGTCTCCCAAGGCTTTGTGAAGGGGAGCATCTTGCTTCTCATCCCATCCAAGAAACCAAAGAGCTTATCCACACACGTGCACACACATGCATAGAAACAGACTCAGATGTGTACAGAGAAGCAAGCCAGTAAAACACATTACCCACCCCCTTCTCTCACTCACACATTCCACCCAGGAAGTAAGCACACGCCCAAGTGACGACCTCAACATTCATGCCCAGCCATGCACTCAGTGACGTCACCCATGACATCTATGCCTGTCACTCAATGTCAGGCATGTAGTAGGAGACGGCAAATGTTTGTTAACAAACAAATGAAGGTATACCCTAGGCAACGGCCCAGCTCAGATCAACCAGCTGCCCTGGACTGACTGCTCCCGGGTTCTTTTTCTGAGCTTAGCAATTGAGGGCAGAGACTCTTGAGTTGTACCGCTGGGGTTCAAATTCTAACTCTACCCCTCTTCAAACAACCAAAACAAACCAAGGGCAGGGTGATCCTGCACACCGTGGTGTGCGTGTTTGGAGTTCAGAGAGTAACTTCCAGGAAGTGGCTCTCTCCTTTGACCGTTGAAGTCCTGAGAATTGAACTCAGGTCCTCGACACACCCACTGGGCAATCCTACTGGCCCTCCAAAGCTACCTTTTTTAATTTTAATTTTTTTTTTTTTTTTTTTTTTTTTTTTGAGACAGGATCTCATTGCCTAACGCAGCCTTGGCTGGCCTAGAACTGGCTATATTGACCAGACCGACTTTGAACTCACAGCTATGTGCCTGCTTCTGCCACCCAGGTGCTGGGATTAAAAGTATGAATCACTGTTCCAGGCTAACTCTACACACTATTCCTATCAGGAACTGAAAAATATCATCTATTTTTTTTTTAATCTCTTATCGCTGTTGGGATTGCCTGACTCAGTTTTCAGTGTCTCGTTTATTGTCTTTCCTCCCTATCAGTTTGATTAAAACATCAATTTGTTTTTGTTTTGCCCATCACTATTTATCTTCAGGGCTTGGGTTTCTAGCTAGTATACAGTAGGTGCCAAATAATAAACAATGTATTAATGACTGGGGGAGCTGCTCAGGTGGTGTATCTGGGGACTATGTCCAGCCGTGTTAGAGGGGAGGGGAGGCCTGACAGGAATGGACCCTGCTCTTTGCAACTCTTTTGGCGTCCTGGATGAGGTCACTGACGAGACCTACAATACACAGGGCACCCTAAAGTTCACCAAGTGCTTCCACAGGATCCCCTCCCCTCATTTTGAAATTCACACCGGTCAGAGCAAGGACTCCCAGCACAATCGAGAATGTCAAGGTG
Organism: Chionomys nivalis; assembly: GCF_950005125.1. Classification (NCBI taxonomy): domain Eukaryota; kingdom Metazoa; phylum Chordata; class Mammalia; order Rodentia; family Cricetidae; genus Chionomys; species Chionomys nivalis. The sequence continues at coordinate 39,335,724 of NC_080096.1, read as the reverse complement.
ATTGAAAATAGTTTTGTCCCTAAAGACTGCCCTGCTCTCAAGATTTCTTTCTTCTGTGATTCGTCCAAGCCTGCATGATGGGCTCCCAGGCCCGCTAAGGTCCAACACCACACACCTTCACATCAAGGTCTCCCACTCCATCTCAAGAGGCAAAAGATTCTTTGACAGATTTTTTAAAAATTAATTATTATTATTTTTCTGAGATAGTAGCCCTGGCTGGAACTCCCTAAGAGGACACCAAGTTGTCCTCGAACCCACAGGGGCCAGCTTGTCTTTTCCTCGGTAGTGTAGGGCTGGGGATTAAAGGCCTGCAACACCTTGAGAGGATTCTTTGTCACAAACATCATAGCACCGGGTCTCTGAACTTGTAGTTCAAAGTCCCTCTGGGTTCTCCCAGGCCGCATCAGTCCGGTCTACTACCATTAGCCTGGGGGTTTGTATTCTTCAGGTACCACTGTTGAAAGCCCTGCTCCTGCTCCTCCCCCCACTCCCCCCTCCCCCGTGCAGTTTTGCTTGTGTCTGGAGTTGGCCAGCTCTCCTTGTCTTGCTCATTGCTCAAATCTTTTTTTTTTTAAGACCCAATCCTGATACACTCCCTTACTGTGATTCAGTCGAGCAAGGAGGGGCCTGTCCTGCTGGATGGCTAACAGCTCCATCACAACTGCCCTCTAAGGGGTGGGGCTTGAGAGGACCAAAGGGATGGGAGTTGGTTGCTTTCTACTGTTGTGTGGTTCTGTGCCCAAGCCTTCGTTCTCAGTGTGCATTCTAAGATCCAAGCAAAGGTCCATCTTAGATGATCACTCCCTACCCTGCACTTTTATTTGTTAACCCTCTCACTGTTCCAGGCGCAAAAGTCAGACTAGAGGGGCAAAAGCTAGAGTTACTTTTACTCTTAGAAGAGGCAAAGCAGAGGCGGAGGGCATTCTCTTTCCGGGCGAGATCTTGCGCCCCGAAGAGCGTAGACAGCGCGTTGTGGTTTCTGGGCTGTGCCACGTAGCCGCGGGCCTCAGTGGGCAAGGGCCTGGGGGCGCCGGATGGATCGCGGGGCTGGGATCCCCGGGGTGGTGCCCAACGGGAGCATCCCCGAGCTGTGATGTACCCGAGGGGAGCATCCCCCGAAGAGCCCCGGCTGGCTGCACCCATGGAGCCCTGCCCCCGCCGAGTCAGGCCCGCAGGACGCCGTCACTCACCGAGCCGCGGTATTTCTCCAGCGACACCAGCTTGCCCCGGATGTTGACTGCCTTGAAGTCGTAGAAGTCCTGCTCGGATTGCACGCAGGCCGCGGCCCATAGGAGCAGCCACGCCGCCGCCACGGTCGCAACCATGACTCGCTTCCGAGGTGGCGGCTTGGCGAGGGAAAAGACAGGGAGGGGAGACCCCGGCGTGGCGGGCCCGGAAGGAGGCGGCCCACGGACCAGGACGCGCCCCCTTTGCTGTCGCCTCTGCAGGCGTGGAGTCTTGGCTCTGGACCTCAGTTTCCCCAGATGCTCGGGGCCGGTCGGCTCGAGATTCAAGGATCCCGTTTTCTTGAGTCTGAGATCAAAATTCGCTTGTATGAATTTGGTTGCTCATGCTCAGGATACAGCGACTTAATAGGAAGAGAAAGGGGAAAAATCTGTGTGAGATTAGCTCCTAGATAGTACTTGGTTAGCCTGAGGCAGATGCTCACTACTCTGAGCCTGCTTCTTCACGGGAATAATACACATAGTATAGAATCGAGAGTACTGAACTACAATAGAAAAATGATGGGGCTGGGCGGTGGTGGCGCACGCCTTTAATCCCAGCACTTGGGAGGCAGAGGCAGGCGGATCTCTGTGAGTTCGAGACCAGCCTGGTCTACAAGAGCTAGTTCCAGGACAGGCTCCAAAACCATAGAGAAACCCTGTCTCAAAAAAAAAAAAAAAAAAAAAAAAAAAAAAAAAAAGATGGGAAACTCCTGGATAGCTGAACGATGTGTACAAACTTTAGGTTAAGATGGAGAGGTCAGAGAAGGCAAAGGAGCCTGAGTCCGCAGCGGTTTGGACTCCTGTAGTGCAGGAGGTTTAGGAGAGACTGTTTTCAGGTTCACCCTGTAGAGACTCCAAGATAGCAGACCCTTACACTGCGGTCTTGCCAATCACCGATTAGTGTCTCTTGGCAAGAGGCGCGACAGGAGCCAAGAAGGCTCCATATCTGGAGCAGCTGACAGCTAAAGGCTTCTTGTGGACACTAACATGGCTAGCAGCTGGAATGTCGTCTTTGGTGACAGGCGATCTGGACAGCGCACTACACTGTTTCGCAGGCACAGAAAACCTCTTTGATACCCACAAGGGGCTGAGCATCTGTTGGTGACTAAGTGTGTGTTACTCATTTGGGGTACCTGTTCTATGCCAAATTCAGCTCGAGGCGCCTCATGTGCAATGATGAATATGTGGTCCCTATTCAGAGGGAGATAGGGCACTAAGTGGTTCATAGTTAACTCTGAAACCACTGTTATGGCAAGTTAGTACCTGACAAAGCTGAGGGCGGGTTGGGGGAACGACAGGAGGTTTGAAATGAACTCTGACAAATGAGTAGACATTATTCAAGCCAAAGCAGGAAGCATGCGCGAAGGTCGCCAGGTAGAGGGAAACAAGATACACTGGGCAAGAAAGGGTATTTTGGCTGGAGTGGAGAGAACAATGCAGGGGTGGGGGTGGGGCAGGGTGGACGGTATCACAAAGCTTGGTGGGCCACAGTAAAGTTTATGGGCTTGTGGTGCATGGTAGCCAATGCCTCTAATCCCAGCATCGGAGGAACAGAGGCAGGCAGATCCCTGAGTTAGAGGTCAGCCTGGTCTATATAGATCCAGGCCAGCTGTGGAAAATAATTACAGGCTTTAAATCAAGAAATGAAGTTCTATTTTTGTTTCTGCTAGGACAAGCATCATGATAAAGTCCTACATATTGAAGACAGATCCCGCTGGCTTCCCTGTGGTGAGTAGAGACAGGAAAAGGCAAGGACAGATGCTAGGGGAGATGAAACTGGAGCTTTAGGGCCCGGAGATGGTGACAGCAGAGCCAGAGAGAGCAATGGAACTGTCAAAGTTGGGAAGGCTAAGCAAAGGTGTCAGAGTAGGGAAGCTGTGTCTGTGAAGGCACAGAGCATAAGGGGAGGGTTTGGCTGTTTGGGGTAAGAAAGGGTTGGAGCAGATGAGTCTTCAGGGGCCAGCTGGGGAAAGGCTGTGTGTGCTATGTGTCACTCTGTAGGTTGTAACTAGCAGACTCGAAGCTACATACAAGGTTACACAATAAGAATTAAAACCCAGGTCCTCAGATTTCTTCATGAGCAGACCACTTTGTCCGCAGAGGTGGGATACAGGACAAAGGTGCTCCAGGCAAGGCCAAGGCCTAAGCAAGTGCCCTGCCCTTCTGCCTCTTTACCCCTGTCTTGTGGGAGCCTTGAGACCTGTGATGGGTAATAGCATAAACAGTTGAGCTGACAGCAATGTTGTATAGCTGTCTGTTTCCATGACTACCTTGCCCATTAGGCTAGGAGCACCTCCAAGGAAGGCCTGTGTGTAGATCATCTTTTTATCCTCTTTTTATGTGCTAGATACTCAGTAAATGTTCATTCTTTGTAACCCTTCTGGTGACCGATTTTGTCCAACAGAGTGTAATCTGTCACCTTAGTCTCAGTCCACTGCTTATTTCTGGCGTTTTTAAAAGAGCACAGTTATTTCCAAGTGGCACGTTTCACAGCTAGGAGACCCGAAGACACAGACAAATGACACCAAACCCCAGCTGAGCATGTGACAGGGTTGGGCACTCTAGGATCCGTAGTCCTCCTCTTTCCTACAATAAGCTCAACAACACTATTCATGAATATTTAAGAATCTCACAATATTTGTTCATCAGATTGAGTCCCTAATAGGAAGCTATCTGAAGAATTTTTAATATAGTGAACAAACAAAATAAAATTATTGAATTTATGTTCCCGTGGGAGGGAAAAGGACTGAAAACTAAGCCATGTAATAGGAAACCTATAGTACTTTAGATGATGAGATAGGGTAGAGGGGATGTGGGAGGAAGAAGGATCGCGATGCTGTGTGCTGCGTGGTGCCCTGTCCCTCATAGTTTGGGTCCTAGAATCTTGGCTCAGGCTGGCAAGGGAATGAAGAAAAGACAGACGTACAAACACACATACAATGAAGTTGGATGATGGGGGTTTTGCTTGTTTGTTTTTGTTGTTGTTTTTGTTTTTTGAGACAGGGTTTTTCTGTGTAGCCCTGACTGTCCTGGAACTCGCTCTGTAGACCAGACTGGTCTCAAACCCAGAGATCCACTTTCCTCTGACTCAGGAGTGCTGGGATTAAATGTGAGCACACCACCACCCAATGATTTTTTTTTAAACACTACTGCTATCACTGCAGCCCGAAACCTTAGCGTGTTTATTAGGTACAGCACAGGGAGAAGGGTTGGATTAGTCTTCCTGGAAGGTCTCTGCAGGCGAGTAGTCTCAGGCTGTCAGCATCCTAAAGGAGGAAGTTGCAGTTGCTAGTCTTCACACACACTGGTTACTCCTTCATAAACATTCTTACCCTGAAGAAAACTCAAATTCCTTTTGAGCCTCATCCATAGATAATGGCTTTCCCAGTTTCCCATGGGCCAATTGGTATCAGAGTCCTCAACGGGACTTGCTCATGCCAAAATACACCGTTACTCAGAACTTCACTCTCTGAGGGCTTCTTCCATTCCCTTCAGTATGTGTTCTTTTTCAGTTATCAGTGGATATATGTATTAGTCAGGATGAATGAATGAATTCATTCACACACACACACACACACACGATTTATTATAATGGCTTACAGCCTGTGATCCAGCTAGCCTGACAATGGCTGTCTTCCAATGGACGGTCCAAGAATCCAGTCAGTCATCGTGTGTTGGAATCCTGAAGTAGGCTCTAATGGACTTGCCAATGAAAATGAGAACAAGCAGGCAGAGGGGGCAAACTTCCTTCTTCCATGTCTTTTATAGAGCTATCAGCAAAAGATGTGGCCCAGATTAAAGGTAGATCTTCCCACCTCAAATGAGCTGGATTGAAATGGGTCTTCCCACTTAATTTAAATAAGAAATAACCCCTCACAGGTGTACCCAGTTGCTTGGGTTTTAGTTAATTCCAGATGTGGCCAAGTTGACAACCAATAATAGCCATCACAAGTCTACACCTTGTCAACCTGACAATCAGATCTCTTTATGTCATGCTTAATTTCCAAATAAAACAATAAGCAGGTCATAATTATACCTAATATAAAATAACTATCTCTTGTACAACTGAAAATACATTAAAATTTTAGAATAGATGACAATATTCCTTGAAGGACATTCTTTTGGTATCTCAAAACTTAACTATGATAACCAGATATTCTCTTAGTTGATGTTGCATTACATGATAAATTTTGTTTTGTTTTGTTTTTCAAGACAGGATTTCTCTGGGTAACAATCCTGGCTGTCCTGGAACTTGCTTTGTAGATAAGGCTGACCTCAAACTCACAGAGATCCTCCTGTCTCTGCCTCTTCAATGCTGGGATTAAAGGTCTGTAACCACCACTGCCCAAAATCATTACATGATTTATTGAGGAAAGAAAACAAATTTTGGTACAAGCATATTCTTAACAAATACTTCAGAAGGCTCATGTCAATTATAATCTTCATTTCTATAACTTGGTTGCATGGCCTTAGCTAGAATTTATACCTACCTTCCTCTACTACCCATTTTGTATTTCCTTGACCCTCAACAAGCTCCTCATCAGGTCTTGGCTCATCTCGTGGAGGAGTAACCCATACTTTCATCCCTGATGGGTCTGTGCCCTTTGTCATTCTGCCTGGATTAGGCTGCTGAAGTTTCCTATTGACTTTGATCACAGGACATGGTGGCACCAAGAGACACCCTAAAGGATCTCCTGAACTCTAGACATAATCATTCATGCCTCCACTGTGGAGAAGCAATCTAATTTTCCCTTGATAATATGAATCAATCACCCCTCCTAACCCTGTCATTTCTTTTTTCAGACTGTTGACTTAAGGACATCAGAACCCAAAGTGTTCAGGGGAAATTCTGAGCTTCCAGTTCAATACACTGTTGTGTCTCCTGATAAGAGCACTTCCCACTCTGGAGCCAAAACTTTTAGGTCAGGAGAACTTAAGGTTACTGGAAGAAAAAGCAAAAATTTCCTAATGGGTCACTGGAGGTGATAGTGAGTGGAACCATTCCCTTTTCCACCTTTTGATTCCTGGACCCATGGATCCTGGCTGTGGGAAAAACAGTGCCATAATATTGGATGCTGATTCAAAGCATATACTGCCTAGTGGAGGACCCTGCCCCAGCCTTCCAGGGTGCTACCACTGATGCTGTAAGTTTGTCTTCTAAAGGCTATTTCATCTTTCTAGCATGCAAGCTGCTTAAGGATGATGGCAAACATGGGTAAGACCAGTGGATTCCATGATTGTGGGTTCACTGGATTCCATGATTGTGGGTTCACTGTCACATTTCTTTGACTGTAAAATGAGTCCCTCGGTCAGAAATAATACTCTATGGAATATCATGATGATGGATAATGCCTTCCGTAAGTCCATGGACGGTGGTTTTGGCAGAAGCATTATGTGCAGGAAAGGCAAACCCATAACCAGAATAAGGATCTATTCCAATAGGGACAAAGCCCTGTCCTTTCCAGGGAGGAGGTGGTCCAGGGTAGTCAATCTGCCACCATGAACCAGTGAACAATTACATAGTTCTCCTTCCAAGCAAAATGTATGACATGTGTACTGCCTGAAGTTCTGCCCCCTGTGAAGATTTCCCTTCTCTGGTGGCTTTTAGGATTCTCACAGAAGGGGTCATGATGCTGCAGCTGTCCACTTCTGGGTGGTGCCTATGTAACGTCAGAACCATCAGTAAACCAGGCCCTAGTCTTCTCTTCCTCAGTCAGCCGATCATAGGGCACACCCCATTAGGCTACAGGTGCATGCTTGGCGGCAGATGGCACTGTAACAGGACTGGAAAACATAGACAACTTCATGCACCTCGTTGTGTCTTCAAGACCTGCTCAGAGCCGGGCGGTAGTGGCGCACGCCTTTAATCCCAGCACTCGGGAGGCAGAGGCAGGCGGATCTCTGTGAGTTCGAGACCAGCCTGGTCTACAAGAGCTAGTTCCAGGACAGGCTCCAAAACCACAGAGAAACCCTGTCTCGAAAAACCGAAAAAAAAAAAAAAAAAAAAAAAGACCTGCTCAGGCCCGGTCACATATACACCACTTCTATTTGTTAAGAGGTTGCTGCTGTGCACATCCCACTTTATGGCTTGGTGGGTCAGATAACACCCGGCTCCTGATGGGCAGCTTGGGTCACATGGTAACGTGGTGGCTCTTTGTTAAATGTTCAGTTTCCACTAAGGCCCAATAACAGGCCAAGAGCTGTCTCTCGAAGGGAAAGTGGCCAGCAAATGATGGCAGGGCCTTGCTCCAAAATCCCTATGGTCTCTTTGTGATTCACCTATGGCGGCCTGCCAAAGACCCCAAACAGCATCTCTATCAGCCACTGACACCTCAAGTCCCATCAGGTCTGCTGGGTCATGTGGTCCAAGTGGTAGAGCAGCCTGCACAGCAGCCTGGACCTGTTGAAGAGCCTGCTCCTGATCCAGGCCCCATACAAAGCTAGCAGCTTTCTCAGGCACAAGCTCAATGGGCTGGGATAACTCACCCAGGTGAGGAATGTGATGCCTGCCTCCAGAATCCAAACAGGCCCACTAGCTTCTTTCTCGGTGGTGGGAGGGGCCAGGTGCAACAACTTATCCTTCACCTTAGAAGGAGTATCTCTGCATGCCCCACACCCTAAGAATTTCACTGAGGTAGAGGGCCCTAGAAGGCCCTACAAATTTGGTTGGGTGTATTTCCCATCTGCTGATGTGCATATATATTACCAACAAATCTAAAGTGGTGGCTACCTCCTACTCATTTGGTCTAATCAACATAACATTATTGATACAGTGGCCCAATGTGATAGTTTGTGTAAGAGACAGATGATCAAGATCCCTTGGAACTAAGTTAGAACACAGAGCAGGAGAGTTAATATATCCTTGAGGAACAACTGGAAAGGTGCCCTGCTTCCTTTGCCAACTGAAAGCACATTGCTTGTGGGGGTCTTCATGGGAAGGTGCTGAGAAGAAGGCGTTTGCTAGATCAATAGCTGCAGCCCGTGTACCAGGAGATGTGTTAATCTGCTCCAGTCGGGACCCACAGCTGGCACAGCAGCTGCCATTGGAGTCACTACTTGATTGAGTATGGTCAGCCACCATTCTCCTGTATCCATTTTGTCTTCTGTACTGGTCAGATACAAGAGCTAAAGGGAGATGTGGTGGGGACCACCAACCACCCCTGCATCTTTCAAGTCCTTGATGGTGACACTAATTTCTGCAATTCCTTCAGGATGCAATACTGGTTTTGAGTCATTATTTTTCTTGGCAGAGGCAGCTCTAAAGGCTTCTGTTTAGCCTTTCCAACCATAATAGCCCTCACTGCACAGATTAGGGAACCAGTGCGAGAGTGCTGCCAACTTCTAAGTGTATCTATTCCAATTACACATTCTGGAACCGAGGAAATAACCCCAGGATGAGCTCAGGGACCCACCCACCGGACCTACTGCGAATCAGACTTCAGCCAAAATTCCGTCAATCACCTGGCCTCCATACGCCTCAACTTTAACTGGCTGGCTACAGTATTTCTTCGGGTGTCCTAGGATCAGTGTCAGTTCAGAACCAGAATCCAGCAGACCCAGAATAGCTGAGTGTTCCCTTTCCCTAGTGTGCAATTACCCTTGTGAACTGCCAAAGGTTCCTCTGGGGAAGGATTGAGAAAGGCTAACAGTAAAACTCTTAGGTATTTTGTCAAGGTCCTTCCTCCAGGGGAACCTGGCCATCTCTTCATTACAGGGGTTCTGAGCCTGCAAACTACCTTAAGTCAGAAATTGGTTCACGACCTGAGATGCCCTTTAGCCTCGCTCCCATATAGCCTTTCTTTCATTTGTTTGAGAATTTTTCCGCTTACATAAATCAAACAAATCTTCTGAGTGAGATTCATGAAAATCAGAAAGCAGGTCACATATTTCCAACATATAATGGTACAAGATAAACATTTTATCATTCCAGACCATAGGGAAGGGGGCATAGTGAGGAAAGATTGGACCAAAGTAAGACTGGAAATCAGCTGGGCAAACTCTAAACTCTTCCTCAGTCTGGTCAAACACTCTTCAGCTCTCCAACTCCTTCCAGCTTTGTTGACTGAAACACACTTCTTTCTCTTGAACTGGTTCCACTCCCTGTTAGCAGCAGGGATATCTTTCCTCAGCAGGTATCCCACTGCTCTGGCATCTCTAACATCTTGGGATCTCCATTGCAACCCAGGTTTCAACTTCACAGCTTCATGAAATGACCTCTCTAGGCCTCCATTCAGGGATATCCCTGACACATGCCTGGTCTCAGTGGCTTTCCTTAGTTATGGAGGCAAATTCCGTAATCTCTTTCTTCTTCTTCTTTTTTTTTAAAAAAACAAAACTTTCTTTTTTTTTAATTATTTTTTTAAATTTATTTTACATGCCAACCACAGTTTCCCCTCCATCCTTTCCTCCAGTTCCCTCCCTCCTCAGCCCTTCTACGCCCCCTCATCTACTCTTCCTCCATCTCCATTCAGAAAGGGTAAGGCCTTCCATGGAAGTCAACAAAGCCTGGCATATCAAGTTGAGGCAGGACCAAGCTCCTCTCCCTTACATCCTACTATAGAGAATAAGTTCCAAAAAGCCAGCTCATGCATGGGGAACAGGACATGGTCCCACTGCTAGGTGCCCCAAAACAGACCAAGCTACATAACTCTAACCCATATGTAGAGGGTCTAGAATCTGTGAGCGCCCAACAAGTTCAGGTCAACTGTCTCTATGGGTTTCCCCATCATGATCTTGCTCGTATAGCTTTGTTCTTTTGTTTTTTTGGTTTCTCTGTAGCTTTTGGTTCCTGTCCTGGAACTAGCTCTTGTAGACCAGGCTGGCCTCGAACTCACAGAGATCCGCCTACCTCTGCGTCCCAAATGCTGGGATTAAAGGCGTGCGCCACCACTGCCCAGCTAGCTTTGTTTTTGAGACAGGGTTTTTCTGTAGTTTTGGAGCCTGTCCTGGAGCTCACTCTGTAGACCAGGCTGGCTTCATACTCATAGAGGTCCACTTGTCTCTGCCTCCCAAGTCCTGGGATTAAAGGCGTGCGCCACCACTGCCCAGCATTTTTTTGTTTTGTTTTGTTTTTGAGACAGGGTTTCTTTGTGTAACTGCCCTGCCTGTCCTGGAACTCAGTTTGTAGATTGTGGTGATATTTTATATGTGTTGTAACAAATAACGTTTGTCTGAAGATCAAAGTGCGGAGCTAGCCACACTAATTAGCCAATACTAGTTAGCCATAGAGGCCAGACGGTGGTGGCACATGCCTTTAATCCCAGAACTCAGGAGACAGAGGCAGATGGATCTCTGTGAGTTCAAGGCCACCCTGAGCTACAAGAGATAGAATCAGACTAAAAGAAACAGAATCAAGCAGTGATAGCTCACACCTTTAATCCCATCACTAGGGAGATGAAGACAGGAACTGGTACGTTGGGTGAAGAGAGGAATATAAGGCAGGAGGAGGCAGGAGCTCAGGATTCAGTCTGAGGTTTTGCAGAGACAGGATCTTGCCTATTCCATGTGAGCATTTGGAGAAGTAAGAACCCTAGTGGCTGGATGCTCTGCTTCTCTGATCATTCAGCTTTCACCCCCTAATATCTGACTCTTTTTATTATTATTATTATTATTATTATTATTAAAACCAATTAGAATTCGTGCTATAGTAGGCCAGGCTGGCCTCAAACTCACAGAGATCCACCTGCCTCTGCCTCCCAAGTACTGGGATAAAAGGCGTGTGCCACCATGCCCAGCCCATTAAATGGTTTTTAAAGAGGGAATTGACATTTCTTTTTTTTGTGTACGCTAGGTGCTAGGGATTGTACCCACAGCCTTGGTGTGGTAGACAGCACTCTATCACTGAGCTACATTCCTAGTCCAGGAAGTGAAATTTCGAATGTTTCAGCAGAATCACTGTGGTTGAAGAAGCTAGTTAAGAGACTCTGCCACCCTCCATATGCAGGTCTTCTGGAGTGGTAGGATGCAATCAGAGAATTGAGGGAAAGAATTTTCTCTTCTTTTTTGATTTTCCAGACAGGGTTTCTTGGTGCAGCCCTTGCTGCCCTATAAATCACTCTGTAGACCAGGCTATCCTCACACTCAGAGATTCACCTGCCCCTCTCCCTCCTGGGTCCTGGGGTTGCAAGCGTGTAGCACCCACCCAGTATAAGATGAGGGCCTGTTTGTTGGGGTTTCCATCCTGCCCAGTTCCCACAGCTGTTTTGCCCCAAAGAATCACACAGAAGTCTACATTATATATAAACTGTTTGGCCCATTTGCTCAGGTTTCGTATTAGCTCTCATAACTTATATTAACCCATTATTTTTATCTATGTTAGCCACATGGCTCAGTATCTTTTTTAGCAGGGCAGGTCACATCCTGCTTCTTTGGTGATCTGGGCAGGACTCGGGAAAGAGTTTCCTTCTTCCCAGAATACTCCTGTCCTCATCGCCCCACCTCTACTTCCTGTATGGTTGACCCACCTATACTTCCTGCCTGGCCAATCAGCGTTTATTTAAAACATGATTGACAAAATACAGACAATTCTCCTGCACCACTTCCCCCTCTTTTTTTTTTTTTTTAAACAAAGGAAAATATTCATAGTCCATTTTTTGGGAATGTGGGCATAGTATTCTAGGCTCCTTCCAGCTGGTTGGGGGCACTGATAATCTTATGGGGACCTAAAGAAAATTTAGGGTTGCCAGGCGGTGGTGGCGCACGCCTTTAATACCAGCACTCGGGAGGCAGAGGCAGGCGGATCTCTGAGTTCGAGGCCAGCCTGGTCTACAAGAGCTAGTTCTGGGACAGGCACCAAAGCTACAGAGAAATCCTGCCTCGAAAAACAAAAACAAAACAAAACAAAACAAAACAAAAACAAAACAAAAAAAAAAAAAGAAAGAAAATTTAGGGTTATGATCAAGTCCTGTGAGGCTTAATCATCTCAGGCAGCAACCCAGTTTGGGAAAGCATTTCTTGTAGGCTGGATTTAGAGTCTGAGAAAGAAGAGTCAGAGATGACAAGAGTTCTTGGGTGGAGCAGCTGGGAAGGATAAAGTCCCTGTAATTGAGATAAAGAATGTCTACAGAGGCAGCTGATTGGGAGTGGACGGTCAAGAGGTCAGTTTTGAACAAACTAACTTCAAGTTACCTATTAGCGATGGAATGTTAGCAAATGTTTAACAGCTAGCTGCTGAGGAAGAAGAGTGGCATGTATGTGTGTGTATGTGGGTGTGGGTGTATATATATATGGTGTGTGTACATAACTTTACTGATAGTGAGATACGTTACACAAATAGTAAAATGTACAGTATTCCTTATTGAAAATTTGTGTATTACTGAGTTGTATCCCCAACTCAGGCTTTGAATGTTGCCTTTGTTCCATTTATATAATTTAATTTTTAGTAATGGCTATGGTTAACCAACAAAAGGCTTACAAAAGTCCTCAAAAAAATAACACCTGATGTTAGAAGCTGGCTCAGGACACCATTCTTTAGTGTTGTGAGGTTGGATGTAGGAGTTTAGAAGTGGAAGAGATCTGACTCAGAGCTATAAATCTGGACGTGGACAGCATGCAGAATATTTACAGTCAGGATATTGGAAGAAGATGGAGAGTTGGTAGATACAGACAAAAGAAGTAAGGAACAGCCTTTGGGACCTCAGCATTGAGTATCAGGAAGATGAAGACATTAGGGAAATGAGAAGGAAAAGGCTGAGAAATTTAGCCAGAGAGAGAACAAAACAGCTCAGAGTACGTTGTCATGGAGGCCAAGGAACTAACGAATTTATTCCAGGGTGGAAAGCAATGAACTAGTCAAATGCCACTGATAAATCCAGGAAGATTAAGATTGAGAACTGAAAAAAAGCCAGTGGCGGTGGTGGCAGCTGTGGCCTTTAACCCCAGCGCTTGGGAGGCAGAGGCAGGTGGGTCTCTGTAATGTCAAGGCCAGCCTGGTCTACAGAGTGAGTTCTCGGACTTCAAGGGCTCCACAGAGAAACCCTGTCCTCAAAAACAAAACAAAACAGAAAAGGTGCGTGCCACTTACTACACCACCGCCCCTTACGCCCCTTACGCCCCTTACGCCCCTTACGCCCCCTTACGTCCCGCTCCTTCCTTGCTTACAGGCTTATTAGTCAGAGCCTACAGAGGAAGCTCATCTGATAGAGATGTATTAACAAAGGGACTAATTTCAAACCAGGTAGAGGGCTGGGCTAATTCAGGAAACCTGAGCTGTTAACACCACTTGACCTAAAGTTGCAGGGAGCAGAGGGATTATGTCATCAGTCAGTAAACTAGATAGTGTCAAGTCCCAAAGAAACTCAGGATAAACGGCTGAGGTGCCTATTGGCACACCACAGTGACTGCTTGGCCTCGCTCAGTACCCATGGCTGCTCTCTACACTTCTCAACCCACCCCCAGGGTTCACTTCCCCTCCCCCAGCTAGACGCCTATAGAAACCTGCCCTTTTGGCTACACATTCTCTCTCCTTGACTCTCTTGGTCCTCGTGGCCTTCTCTCCTCTCTCTCTTGTTCTTCCTATCTCTCCTCTCATGGCTCTGTTTAATCTGAATCCTCCCAGATGGCTCTGACTGTACTCTTCCTCATATTTAAAATAAAAACCTCTTCAGCCAGGTGGTGGTGCACCCCTTTAATCACAGCACTTAGGAGCCGGAGGCAAGTGGATCCTGGTGAGTTCCAGGACAGCCTGGTCTACAAAATGAGTTCCAGGACAGCCAGGAATGTTCCACAGAGAAACCTGTTTGGAAAACAAAACAAACAAACAAAAAACCCTAGCTTCTCCTCAACCATACTTGGAACAGTTATGTTCCCGTTTTCGCTCAGACAGGTAGTGAGGTAGGCAAATCGAGGGTATCCAGCATAGGAACCCCACTCGAAACCACCTCTGGCCAGAGTGTAGATCAGTGCTAAAACTCTTGCCTGGTGCACATGAAGCTTTGGTTCCAACCCCAGCACTACAAATAATGCGAGGCCCAGTGTGGTGTCATCTGCCTGTAATCCTAGCATCTAGGAGGCGGATGTGGGAGTTCAAGGCCCATCTTGGCTACCTCAGACACCTATCCCCAGCTAAAAAAGTCACATAATGAAATTATGTCATTTTATGCTGTCTTAGTTTGGGTTTCTCTTGATGTGAAGAGACGCCATGGCCATGACAACTCTTATAAAGGAAACGTGTCTGCATGCAGGCAGACTCGGTGCTGGAGAGGTAGCTCAGAGTTCTACGTCTTGATCCACAGGCAGCAGAAGAAGACTGTGTGCCCCACCAGGTGTAACTTGAACCTATGAGACCTCAAAACCTGACTTCACAGTGACACACTTCCTCCAACAAGGCCACACCTTCTAAATAGTGCCACTCTCTATGGGCCAAGCATTCAAACACAAGAGTCTATGGGAGCCATTCCTATTCAAACCACTACATATGCTCTACAGTGAGTTTGAAGCCAATTTGGGGAACTACACAATATATAACAACAACAGCAAGCCAAAAGTTAAACACCAGACTCTCTCTGAGCCTCCTTGAGTAATCCTCGACTCCATGCTTTTCTAGAATGAAGCACAGAACATGCAATTCTAAGTCTTGCCTGCATCTCAGGCTCACACAGAAGTTTGAAAAACTGTTCACATCTAGGCTTTTCCCTCAACCAGCTGAATCAGGAAGTCTGGGCACAGGGTCTCGGTGTGATGTTTTTAAAGTCTTCCAGGCAATTCTAAGGTTCAGCCGTGATTGAGACTCATCACTGCCTGAGTGCCTGCACACTACAGCACAGGACCCCATTCAGGGGACACAGGAGGCCACAGTTCACACTAACAATAGTGTTATGACTTAGGGGTAGGGAGGCCGTGGTGGAGAGCTTGTCTAACATGCATACTGGGTGCAGTTCTCAGCACTACACATACAACAGATTAGGAATTTCAGCACAGTTTTGGGGTGTGTTTGGTGCATATAACATCTAGGGGATTATTTTTCCAATGGTAAGTAGCCACCCATGTAGGTCATGGGATTAATTTAGTAGTTCACACTATCATGGGGAAAAATAACTTAGTAGAAAACTTGGGGCTGGCAAGATGGCTCAGTGAGGGAAAGTGCCTGCTGCCAAGCCTGACCACATGAGCTTGAGTCCAGGGATCTACGAGGTGGAAAGGAAGAACTACTCCCACAAGATGTCCTCTGACATCCATACATGCTTGCATATTCACACACACACACACACACACACACACACTCTTACACACACATACTCACACGCTGAAAATTTCAGAGTGCTTCATATAGTTGAGCTTAGTACACTGCTATAAAATACCATGCAACTAGTTTTTGTTGTTGTTGTTTGGTTTGGTTCCCTCCCCTCCCGTGATTTCATTTAAAATGTTTGAAATCCATTGACCTAAGACAAGAACTGTAACTGTGCTTCTGTCTGTTTACTTTTAAAATGTGTGTGCCAATAGTAGCTCCTGCCTCCCGGGATTTTAGTGAAGATTAAGCGAGTTTTTGTATATGAAACGCTTAGTGGTTAGCAGAGAGTAAATAATCAACAGTAGCTGTTAATATTGTATAATAGCAAATATTTTCACAGAGGAGAATATAAAGTTTTATTTATGGTGTGGTAACCATTGCATGATATCATGCATGAACAGATAAGGGTGGTTACTCTATCAGATCCTCCAGATGCAGTAAATACTAGAGCAACAGACAACCTTCTGCAAATAGAAAGGAGTGGGCCCCATCTGGCTTTTCTTATCTTGAGGCCAAGCATTGAGGTGGAGGTATTGTCTTACCCTCTAACTGAAATCACTCCTATTAACATCTTTACTGCATCTGACAAGTACCCCGCAGGCTCTCCGTGCACCTTCTCTGGGGAAATTAACAGAGCTCTGTCTAGAGGCCCTTAGGGAAGGACTCAGCAGGCTCAGTTATTTAAATACCTAAAGTACTTAGCACCCTGCCTGGCACTCCCTAAATGTGGGCCAACTTGAACTCCAATGCTGATAACTCTTGTGTGACCTTGATCAAGTCACTCCCACGGAACCAAAGTTTCCTGGGTGGAAATCAGGGAAGCTGCACGGAAGGTTCAAGGCAGAAGCACTTCTGATTCTCAAAATGGGGAAGCTGAGACCCAAACAGAGGAAGAGATTTGCCCAAGTCCAAATCACAAATTGATAGACAAACTGAGGTTGTGGCAGAAGTCTCCGCTGCACGGTAGAACACTTTCTGCAAACATTGTGTTGCCATCCAATTTTATAACTCCCGGGAGCAGCAGGAACAACAAAGGAATGCTCTACCCAGCAGCAGGGGCCTCAGAAGATGGGGAGTGGAGTTGAGAGTAAAGGCAACCAGCAGCCCAGTATCATCTATACTCTGTGTACACATCATAGTTTAAATCTGAATCGTTCCCAACGGGCCCATGCTTTGAAATCTTGGTCCCAAACCTGTGATGCGTTGGAGGGCCATGGAGCCTGTAGAAGGTAGATCAGGAAAGGCGGGCCTCTGTACCGGATTCTGGCTCTGGTTCTTGCTTTATCTGTTTCCTTTGTTAGCTACCACACCTTCCCTGCCATCTTGGACTGACATTCTACTAAAACGGTGAGCCAAAAAGCCTTTCTCCCTTGAAGCTGTTTCTTCTGTCAGGTGTTGTTTGCAGTGACAAGAAAAGCAACTAACACAGCACACACACACACACACAAAAAAAAAAAATGAATAAAAAAAGAACACAGAACTGAACGCCTTAGAAGTTGGATGTGGAATGTCCTTCTGTATGCTGTGAATATGTGTTGCTTTTATTGATTGATGAATAAAGCTGTTTCAGTCAATGGTCAGGAAAAGTATATCAAGGTGGGAAATCTAAACAAAGATGCAGCGAGAAAGAAGGTGGAGTCAGGGAAACGCCATGTAGTCGCAAAGGAGTAACACGCCAGGGCATCACTGCATGGCAATACGTAGATTAATAGAAATAGATTAATTTAATTGTGAGATCTATTAAGTCTCAGAGTGTTACTTCAAAAGCAGCTGCGAAGACTCATGAGCAGGAAAGAGACTGGTCCAGGGGGATGAGCGGGACAGAAAAAGAGATTCAACTATAAGATGTTACCTCCAGGGATGAGGAGAATGAAGGGGATGAAAAGGAAGAGTAGGTAAATAAAATAAGAGATCTTTAAGAGCAAAGTTCACGAACTGTTATGTAGATGTTTACACGCACGCACACACACACACACACACACACACACGTTTGGGGACTGGAATTATCTAATATAGGATCTGCAGTATGAAGTCAGCTTGGGTTACATAGTGAGTTCCAGGCCAGCCTGGGCTAAAATAAGACCCCATCCAAAAAAGAAAAAAAAAAAAAAAGGAAAACAAACCCAATAAAACATCTGGTCATGCTACTCCTTTGTTCAAAAGCCCATCAGAGATTTCGTCTCTGACTAAATAGGCTGGGTAGTATGGGGCAGTGGTTAAGCAGACGGGGTTGGTGACTTGTGCATATAGCACAGTTCTGCCAATTTCTGTGGGATTTTAAGCCAGGTAATTGGTCCCACTGTGCCTCTATTTATTAACCTGTAAAATGAAGATAATAATAGCATTGTGAAGCTGGTGGATTAACTAAATGGATACTTAATAAATTCAATATTTTGTATTGCTGGTCAGAACCAAGTCATTATTCATGTATCCAAGGCTATTCAAAGTTTAGAGTCTATGGAAGCTTCCAGCCTCATTTCCCTTCCTCCATGTTTCTGATGCCTAATAAGCCCTGCTTCCTATTTCCTAGACGACACCCACTTGATAAATCCCATCTTCTGGGAAACCTTACGTGGGCCCCTTGTCACAAACAGGACACACTTCTCTGCTCCCAAGTCTCCTGTGTGCCTATCCTGCTACCTTGTACATTGCTCTCTGGATGTTTGTTCAACACACAATGCTTGGCAGCTGGCAGGTGCTCATAAATATTTTACTTAAAACTATGTATTGACGTACAGCAGAGTCAAGGTATCCCAAGCTCACATCCTAGATAAACTTTTGAAAACTGAGCATACTACCTAACCTGTAGCGGGTCTCTCTTTGTACTGCCAACTCTCAAATAACCACACAGAGACTTATTATTAATTATGAGGACTTGGCCTTTGCTTAGGCTTTTCCCCAACTAGCTCTTATAACTTGAATTAGCCTGTCTCTATTAGTCTGCATTCTGCCACACGGCTTGGTTACATCTGCTCTGAACAGTACATCCAACCTCTTCAGTGTCTCCCTGCCTCTCTTCTTCCCAGAGTTCTCTCTCTCCCCAGAAATCCTGCCTATTCTCTCCTGCCTAGCTATTGGACATTCATCTCTTTATTAAACCCATTAGAAGGTGCCTTAGACAGAGACACATTTTTACAGTGTACACAAATATTCTGCAACATTTCCTGCTTTTTTTTAATAAAAAGTGTAGACCGCCTCGGCGGGTCACTCTGTCTAGGGTCTGTAACCTGCCTGGCTGGTCAGTTATTCCAGGGTCACGGAGAGGTACCACCTGAAAGACATGGGCAAGAGAGAGGAAGAAGGCCAAGCATAGTTCTTGTCAAAGCCTCCGTTTATTAGAGTCATGGTTGCAGCTTATATAGCCCCTGGATGAGGATCTTGGGGGGCTGGGGCACGGGATCTTGCCACATGGTCCACGTCGGTCACGTAGGCCAAGAGGTTACGATCGGTCAAGTGACGGTTCCTTGGTCAGGAAGTCACGAGTTGACACACCTAGTTCTCTAGATAGTTTGGAATGTGAGGTGGGTTCCGCTAACAGATAGTTCTCTGTTAACAGTTAATTTGGGTGTGGGATAGGCTTTGTCAATAAAACAATTCTCAATACAATTGGGAAGTGGAGCCCTCTGCAAACTTCTCAGGGCGATGATCCCTATAATAATTTTGGGGGGGACATGGCTCCTGACAAAAAAGGAAAGGGTTTAACTCTAACATAGTAAAGCTATATATAATAAGGAAATTATCAGGTAAAAATAACATTCACAACATTCAGTCCCTTTGTATCTGGCCATGTCTGAGAAACTGCTGTATTATCTCTCCAATCTTAATGAGTCCGAACTTTTATACCTAAGCCATTTTCCATCATAACTTGTACTGCCATTCTAAAAATATCTTTTAGACCCTCAAATATTTTCTTAGTTAAACAACTTAAGCTTTTATGTCTCTGAGCCTTTATAAACTTTATATCTCCTTTGTAATTTCTTTTTTGAATTTGATAACAAAGAAAATGGTAGAATTATTTGACTTCAATCCCCATCATATACCCAAGAAAGATAAAATATTACCTGAGTAAACAGAAACTGCAGAACAAACAACTTCCAAAGCTATAGAAATGACAAAGACAGCTGGCTGCCTGAACAGTTGCGCAAGTTTCCTCCGCAATGTTGGGGCATCTGTCTTTGGTATACAGGTTTAGAATATGTGGTTGACTTGTGTTCACCATACATTCCGTATTTGTGTTAATGTAATACGTCTGTTACCTTTAAAGGTTTGTGTGTTTTCAGAACCAGACACCAATAAAAAAGATAAGTAGCCTAGCTGATCCAGTCTCTCAGAATGTCTCTGTCTATAAAGCAGGAATTTTGAATGACTGTTATACCTTGTCTTGGCAAAGTTTTTTTATTGGTGTCTGGTTAAAGGTAACATACATATTACATTAACACAAATATAGACTGTGTGGTGAACACAAGTCAATCACATTTGTGATAGGAAGGCAGTTTGTTCCCGGCTTCTCAGCCCTGAAATAATCACACAGAAACCATATTATTTGCAATACTATTTGGTCAATAACTTAAGCATATTTCTGGCTAACTCATATCTTACACAGATTAATGAAGGTAGGTTAATTTATTCCCACGAGGCTGTGGCTTACCAGATAAAGTTCCAATGTCTGTCTCTGGTGGGGCTGCATGGCTTCTCACTTATTCCACCTTCTCCCTCCCAGCATTCAGTTTAGTTTTCCCTGCCTAGCTAAGTTCTGCCTTGCTATAGGCCAAAGCAGTTTCTTTATTCATTAACCAATGAATAAAGGGACAGAAGGACCTCCCACACCAACATTTGCTTCCCTAGCTCTGGGAAGTTGCCAGGACCACTTTCTGGAATTCCCACCAATACCAGTTGACTCCTTGCCCAAGAGACCCAGTTGGCAACTGTGGCATGCTGGTTGGCTTGACTTCTCTATCCATGTGGTCGTGTACCACATTGGGCACCAAACGTAGTGAGTCTTTCTTTGTGCCACCAACTCCCAAATAATGACATGGAGACTTACTATTATGAAAGTTTGACCTTAGCTTAGACTTTTCCCTGACTTGCTCTTATAACTTAAGCTGTCTCATCTACATCTCTGTACCACATGACCGACCGCTTCAGTGTCTCCCTCACATCTCTCTGCCTCTCTTCTTCCCAGAGTATTCTCTCCTGCCTAGCTATTGGCCATTCAGCTCTTTATTAAACCAATCAGAAGGTGCCTTAGGCAGAGACCCGTCTTTGCAGTGTATACAAATATTCCACAACAGTAACCTACTCTCAGGTCCATCTACAGAATATTTCCAGAACTCTGCAGCCATCCCTCCTTCTACCGTCCAGATACTGCCACTCTGATTCTGAGAATGTCAATTAGATTTGCCTGCCTTCGTTTGCCCTTCATCTGGAATCATATAGATACACTCTTCTTTATTTTTTCCTCCAGCTTCCATCGCTCACGCAATATTTCATTCACAGTAGTTCATATTTTTGTTTGTAGTCATTGTTTAAGTGGAAGCCCTACCAGCATCCATACATACCCCAAAAGGTTGGAATGTGGGAATCTCTAGCTAGGGGCCCATTCCATGCTCTGGTCTCATTCCTCCCATTTCAAACCCCCACCCCTGAGAAAGTCCTGCCAAAAGTCAGCCCCTCCCTGGGACTGCTCAAGACCATGCCTACAGGCTATGTAAGACCTGGTAGCCATATTTGCCACGTGATTCTTCTCCTGCCCTCCGGGATTTGCTTTGTTCTGTTTATTAAACCTGAATTTAATAATTTGGTTTGGTTGGCTTATTACATTGGTGGCGGATTTCCAATAACTGGGGATTCAAAACTTATCAATTGTAGGTTACTCATTTTCATGGTGAGTTCATACTATTAAATTGCGTGAATATCCTACAATTTGTCCACTCTACTGTTTATACTACACTCAAATACTTGTGTGTGTGTTTGTGTGTGTGTATGTGTGTGTGTGTGTGTGTGTGTGTGCAGGCCAGAAGTCAACCTTGGGTGTTGTTCCTTGGAAGCTGTTTGCCTTGTATTTTGAGGCAGGGTCTTTTATTGGCCTGATGCTTGCAATGTGAGTTAGGCTGGCTAGCTGGCCAGTGAGTTCCAGGGATATGCTTGTCTCTGTCTCCTCAGCAGTAGGAATATAAATGTACACCACCATGCCTGGCTTTTTTACATGGGTTATGGGAATGAAACTCAGATTCCCAGGCTTGGAAGGCAAGCACTCTACTGAATGAAGTATCTCTTCAGCCCCCAGCCAAATATTTTCTTTCTTCTCTTCTCTGCCCCACCCCCACCATGCTAGGGATTGAACCTAGGGTCTGATGCTAAGCAAGCGCTGTACCCCTGAGCTATATCCCCAGCCTTCAAATGTTTCTTAAAACAATGGAAAAAAAAATCTGTCAATTCCACTACACTGGGAATTTCTTGAGGAAAGAGGAAAGGTTTTATTCATCTCTAAATCACCAGTACCTACAGTTGGGCCTGGTTCTTGGTGGGAGCCCAGGATTTGAGGAATGAACTGATGTAGGATCCTCCTGAGCCTTTGTAATTACACTGGTCATTTCCCCATCCTTGGAGGGGCCCCAGCTTCAGATCCGTGGGTGATGCAGGTGAGTTGCTAGGCAACAGCATGAGGTTGGCTCTGGGGTCACGGTGGAGAGTGTGCTGTGAGGCCTGCTTGCTGGTAATTGGAAACACTTCTATTCAGCTGCCTCTTAAACTGTCTCTGCTTTCTCCCTTCCAGCCCATCCCCCATTCAGCTGCAGGAGAGAGTGTTCTAAAGCAAGCACGGGATCCCAGTCCTCCCCCATCCCCATATCGCCTGTCTCCGAGGGGGGGAATCAAGGTTGAAGAGCTAGAGCAGCCTGTTCCAAGTCCATGTAACAAGCGCAAGGTTAAACCTAGGTTTTGTAGTTGCAACACTCGAGTTCTGGACAGTATTTTTGGCTTTGGACAAGTTGAATTTGAGGTGCCCACTGAAGGAGAAATGCAAGCTGGATTCAGCAGTGGTCACATTGCTGCTCTCCTCATCAAAACTCCAGCAGGAAACAGGAGCTTAGGGGTTAGGACACCCTGGGATAAGAAAGGACCCGAGGAGCTGGAGAGACAGTGCATCAGTTAAGAGCACTGGCTGCTCTTCCAAAGGAACAGGGTTCAATTCCCAGCACCCACATGGCAGCTCATAACTGTCTGTAATTCCAGTTCCAGGGGATCTGACACCCTCACACAGACATATATGCATGCGCATAAAAAGAGGTCCTTCAAAGAGTCTTGGGGTCTGGGGTTCTAGCTGGTGGACTTTGATCTGAACAAAGCAGCAGCACCAGGCCCCCAGAGCCCTTCTGCCTGGCCTCAGCGACCCCAGAAAGGCACAACAGAGTGGGAAGTAGTGGCCCTGGCTCTGTGAGAGCAGAGGCGATTCACAACAGGAGGACGCGTTGAATAGGGAGTGGGAGATAGCCAGGCGGAGAAATGAGGAAACACGATCAAGTTCAAATGGACGCCGCTGTGGATGTGGGAGAGAGTTATTCTTAAAGATGGAGCTTTAGATCTTTCTGCCTTTATTTAGCTGATAATTATTTTGAGAGCTTTTGTGTAAGTGCAGGAACTGATCCCAGAGTCTTGTGCTTGTGTCCATTCTGTCACTGAGATGTATTCCCAGGCCTTGGGTGGTTTTGTTTCATGACGACGGGGGATGGGAGGGCAACAGGATCTTATTAACGTTGTAATCTTCGTGAAGCTCACCCATGTGCTGGGATTACAGGAATGTGCACCCACACCCACCTAGGAGACCTGATTGAACCCTGATTACTATTTATTCTATATTTGTGTGTGTGTGTGTATTAATGTACTCTATGCTTCAATCACACTGTATCTCTTCTCTTTTATTAAACAAAATCCCTATTTCCCTGTAACGCAAGAGGTATCAGTATGCCCTGTTAATTTGTGTACGAGTCACAGCAGTTAAGATACACAATCAATCTAGATGCCCATCAGTGGATAAGTAAAATATGGTTACAGGCAGTGGGATACTACCCGATTGTAAGAGGATGATATACTAGCGTTTGCAGCAAGATGGGTGCAACCGGAGGATGTTACAGTAGTGAAATAAATCAGAAACAGAAGGACAAATACCACGTGTTCTCTCTTGTATATGGATGTTTAAAAAACAACTATGTGGCTTCAGGAAAAGAGGGAGATTGGATGAGAATGGGCATTCTCCTCTGTCCCTACGTAGGAAGAGTATTCCCTTATCAAAAGACTAAAGAGCTTCTTCTCCCATTAGGGACCCCAACGTGGAGACCACTGACTGGGTGCTGTATGCTCAGTCCCTGTAGGATTTTCCCCATCTCTTTTATGTCCTTTAGACCATCAGTGAGTGCTGGTTTATTTCCTCTTTAGCCTACCCTAGGAGAGCAAGGATCAGGATGGATTCATAGCCCTGGAGGCTCAGTGTCTGGGACACGAGGAGCAGTTCTCCCCAGCTACAAGTCAAGGAGGAACAGAAAGAATAATTAACCTGTGTACTGTATTCAGGGTGGATATAGGCTAATTCCTACCCATTCAATTTTAACACAAAAAAGTCTTCTTTCCCGGTAGCAATTTTCTATTTGTAGCCGGGGACTTGATTTATTGAAAGAACTTAAAGTTCCATTGAGCTGAGCAAAGAAATTTGGGAAGGACCTTCTTTTTCAGGGACTCAAGCCTTTCTTTCTATTACGTCAGTTGCTTTAAACAAAAAAGGATTTAAACAATCTTTTTCAATTGATTCTCTTGTAAACACTCAAAGAAAGAATGTCTATCCCACTCTGAGAATAAAGTGGGGGTCCCCTAATTGTAAAGACATGAAATGCCTTGAACTCCCCACCTACATAGTTTGAGTAATTGGCAATAATTTCCCCCTTCCCCTCCCCCCCATTGAGAGACAGCTCACATCTTATGAGAAGAAAACCAGATCACTAACCTGGGAACCTGAGTCTTGGAAGGAGTTTATTTTACCAGCGCAAGCTTCCAGAGGGAGTTGACGGCAGGAAGTGCTGTGTTTTCTCTCTCTCCGGTCCACCTGGTACCTGGACTGATCGCCACACTCGTGATTGGCCTCTGCTTCCCCCACTCCCTCATGGGACATTTTGCAGCCTTCAAAATATTCAGGCAGATGTTTCCTGTGGAAAATATTCCATAGGACAGCTCTCTGTTATATGGGTTTCTGGTAGAATTATCAAAGGTTTGAGGCTGGACCCAGATGGAAGTCCTAGGAGGCATATTGTGCTTTTAAGGATCAGCAGTTAGATTATAAATTTCTTTCTTTTCTTTATTTTTTTCTAAAGCATTTTTTTTTGCATTATCAACAGGTAAACCCTCTATTTCAGTAAACAGACTTTGGTTCTGCCCTTTATTAATATTATGGCTATTTTTGTTTTTTGGCTTTATGTATGTATGTATGTATGTATGTGTGTATGCTTACGTATATGCATACTCATATGTGTGTTGCATATTCATGTGTGAGGACATCTGTGTGGACGTATGTGGAGGCTGGAGGTTGATGTCAGATGTCTTTCGTCATTATAGTGGTATATTATTTGTGTTATAATAAATAAAGCTTGTCTGCAGATCAGAGACCAAAAAAGCCATACTAGTCAGCCACACAGGCCAGGGAGTGGTGGCAAACACCCACCTTTAATCCCAGAAGTCAGGAGACAGAGGCAGAGGGATCTCCGAGAGTTCAAGGCTACCCTGGGCTGCACAAGGTTGAGTCTGTCTAAAAGAGAAACAGAACCCACACAAAGGTGATTCCAGCACTTAGGATCCCACGCCTTTAATTCCAGCACTAGGGAGGTGGAGACAGGAGCGACGTGGCTGGGTGGAGAGAGGAGTATAAAGGGGAAGAGGCAGGAACTCAGCGGAGTGTGGAATCTTCAGGATTCCTAGAGACAGGATCTCATCCATTTCTGGTCTAAGATAGAACAGGTAAGAGCCAGTGATTGGCTGCTTTGCTTTCTGATCTTCAGGCAAGCTTTATCACAAATAATATACCACTATACTTCATTGCTCTCCACCATGTTTGTTGAGGCAGGGTCTCTTGCTACCCCCAGAGCTGGTCATTTGACTAGTCTGGCTAATCAGCTTGCTACGTGGACTTCCTGTTTCTGGTCTGCTCACTAGGATAACTGGGAAGCTGCCTCACCCACTGGATTTTATGTGGGTTTTGGGGATCTGAACTCTGGTCCTCATGCTTACAGGGCAAGGGCTTTACAGCTGAGCCCTCTCCCCAGTGCACACTAAGGTTTTGAAAGAGTAGTTTAACTTCTCTGGACATTCGTTTTCTGTTGTTTTGAGAGCAGGTTTCATGTACTTCAGGCTGGCCTAGAGCTCACTATATAACTGAGATTGATCTTAAAATCATCTATCTGTCTGTCTGTCTGTCTGTCTGTCTGTCTGTCTATCTATCTGTCTGTCTGTCTAGTACATTGGTGTTCTGCCTGCCTGCATGCCTGTGTGAGGGTGTCAGATCCCCTGGAACTGGAGTTATAGACAGGTGTAAGCTGCCTTGTGGGTGCTGGAGATTGAACCCTTTGGAAGAGCAGCCACTGCTCTCAACCAGTAAGTCATCTCTCCAGCCCCAGTCTTGCCCCTGCCTCCACCTCCTGAGTTATGGGATTACAAACTTGAATACCACAACATGCTGTCAATTTCCTTCTTAGTTTGTTTGTTTTTGGAGACAGAGTTTTTCTGTGTAACAGCCCTGGTTGTTCTGGAACTCACTCTGTAGATCAGGCTGGCCTCGAACTCACAAAGATCTATTTGCCTCTTCTTCCTAAGTGCTAGGATTAAAGGAGTGCACCACCACATCTGGCTTCAATTTCCATTTTTAAAACAAGTTTTTACTTTTAGAAACAACAGTTTCCCTTCTCCAAGAATTGTGATGAAGGAAAATGAAAATGAAATACGAAAATCTTCACACAAGGAAATCATGAATAAATTATAGTAATTATTATTATTAGTGTTATGCCCTTGCATCAAAGGCTCAGCTCTTCCCAGTGACTGAGCCAATCCATGCTATCATAGGAGCAGACTTCCTACCTCTAATTGCAGCTGGGTGCAAGAAGTGGACCTGATCTTAGACATGTCAGATGTAAACTCTGATTCAGTTTGTACAACTCCACTTAATACACCTGTCTCATGGCTGTCAGCCTGCCTAAATCCTGCTAACCCTAATTTAGGAAGGGAGTGAAGGGAATCCTGATCCTTATGCCAGCAGACCGCATATAGCGGAGCACAGGATAATAACCCAGAACCAAATGCCTCTTCCATCAGACTCTTGCCAGCATCACTCAATGCCTAGACGCTGGCTTTCTGCCACCACAACTGTTCGTCCACAATACATCTGAACTCATCATACTCTTTGGACACTGTGCATTTGTCCAAGAAATGTTGTAGGAGCTGTGGGCTACGTTCCTGTCTCCCCGGCTCCTGGCCGCCTGGCTAGCTTATGCCCCGAAATAACAACACACAAACTGTATTTATATATTAACTGGTTTGATGGGATGATTGGTATTTGTAAATTACTGTTTTTAGAAAATTGTATTGGTACTGTTTCTTGTATATTGATATATTAAATAATAAATGTGAGTGTTCCTACCTCTATTTTTGTATAAGAGTATGCTTATAACTTTGTCTATATTGTATTGATACATCTACCATATTACAATGTATATTTCTACCTCTGATACTATTTATATAATAACATTGTTTACATTTGATATATAATAACATTGTTTACATTTGATATATAATAACATTGTTTACATTTGATATATAATAACATTGTTTACAGTTAAAGATCATTGTCTTCATATATTACACAGTTGTTTATTCTCTTAGTCTTCAAGTTAGATAGGTATTAAAAATTATATGTTTGTCATATTTATTTTTAGGTTAATCAGGTTTTTTAGATACATAGAGATATTTAATATAGATAGTATGATCTTCAGCCTCTTCGAAGAACTGTAGAAAAATGGCCTTTAATCTAGCCTAGAATTCTGTGCCAACAAGACACAATTACTCCTGGTAACACCACTCTACTCCCGAGAGAACGTTGAGCACCAGAGACACTCCACTGGGAGCTTGTCTTCTTGGCAAAACTGGCCTTTGGGTTAAAAAAAGCCATACCTCAACTACTGACAAAGATACAAAATATCCAAAAGTGGATAAAACAGGATTGTCTTATCTTGCCAAAACAGGGTAAGATAGTTCTAAAAAAGTTCCTTGCCTTTAATAATGGTATGTCAGTTATGTTAGGTCTTAGCCAAAGTTGGTTGACGCAACATTACAAACGAGACTTTGGGTGATTGCCCAGGTAGTCAGTTGTCTCTGTCAATTGTTACACATTTTAGATATCTCTCGTTTGTTAGGTAATATTAATTTCCTTCTCAGATCTTTGACGGATTTAAAGATTAGATAATTGTAGTTACTCTCTACACTATATTCTTTGAAATAGAACATTTAGTATTTGTTTCTATTGTATATAGTTGTATTTGGTTTGGCTCTATCTTATTTAGACAAAAAGGGGAGATGTAGGGGAGATCCAGCCAATCACCTTGCTAGCAGGGGCGGGGTCCCCCGAGGATATTTTCTACTTATAAAGATTGCGGGCGTGCTCCCAGCCGCCCCTTCTACTTTCCTGTTCTCCGCTGGAACTTCAATTCTGTGAGTCTTTCCCTAATTAAAGCTGAATGTTTTATTATAATTTTTGTCTTCCGTTCATTTATGCTGCGACAAAGAAATTCTTTAGCCTTCCCCCTAGGTTGTCACTTTCTCTCTCTAACCCTAGCCTAAAAAAAAAAAAAAAAAAAAAGAATCGACATTTGATGGTGGGCTGCTCTTTATGTGTTCTTACTCAACGAAACCCTGTGAAAGCAGTACTCGTTTTTATCTTTGCTTTAAAGATAGGAAGCTCCATGTGGGGCTGGAAAGGTGGTTCAGTGGGTGAAAGCACTTACTGTGCAAGCGTGAAGACCTGAGTTTGAATCCCAAGCTCTCAACTCTACACACTGGACATGTTCCTTCAACCCCTGGGGTTGGAGAGGGGGAGCAGGAGCATGGAGACAGGGAAGCTTGCTAGCCAGTCAGCCCAGATAAAATGACAAGCTTCCAGTTTAATAAAGGACAATCAGGCAATAAAGAGTGATAGTCTCCAGATGTGTACACATGAGTACGTACAGCCACACTCTCAAATGCATGTATAACACGCACATACCCAGACACATCATATATCTGAGTCAGAGTTACTATTGCTGTAATAAAACACCATGACCCAAAGCAAGTTGGGAAGAAAAAGGCTTACACTTCCACATCATAGTCCATCATGGAAGGAAGGAAGCCAAGGCTGGAACTCAAACAAGACAGGAACCTGGAGGCAGGAGCTAATACAGAGGCCATGGGAGAGTACCACTTACTGGCTTGTTCCTCATGGCTTGCTCAGTTTGCTTTCTTACAGAATTCAGAAAAACCAGGCCAGGGCTGACACCACACACAATGGACTGGTGTGACCCTCCCACATCAATTACTAATCAAGAAAATGCTGTGTGTGCTTGCTTACAGCTGATCTTATGGAGGCGTTCTCTCAGTTGAGACTCCCTTCTCTCTGACGACTCTAGCTTGTGTCAAGTTGACACAGCATCAGCCAGCACACCATATCCCCCCCCCGGTGAAAACTTCATGAAACAAAAGCAATGAAAAAATGAGAAAGAAAGAAACGAAAAATAAAAAGTTAAATAATTTTCTAGAAGTACATACTGAGCAAGTGACGGGTTAAGATTTTGAACCCAGATCTCTGCGTCCAATGTCCATGCTAGCCCCTTCGCATATCTAAGACTCTTGCTTGTTTTTTGTTTTTCAAGATAGGGTTTCTCTGTGTAGCCTTGGCTGTTCTGGAACTTGTTCTGCAGACCCGGCTGGCCTCAAACTCCAAGAGATCTACCCAACTGCCTCTGCCTCCCGAGTGCTGGGATTAAAGGCGTGCGCCCCGCACATCTAAGACTCTTGATTTTGGGACCTTTATAAACATCCAAGACTCTTGATTTGGGGACCACTATAAACATTCCTATTAGGGCTATGGGAATGCCCAAGGTTCCCTCCCTACTCTGCTTTGCATCCTTCCCAGAGCCCTGCGTAGCTACACACCTTGGCTCTTCTTTTCTTACCCTTCTTCCGTGCGGCGCTCCTATTCCCATGCCTGCTTTGTGACAAGGAAATACATTATTTATCCACTGATTCAATCATTAAGTGCAGTCAGGGTATTAGTCACCTTGGATTGCCATAGCAATAGGACCATAGACCTGGTGGGTTTAAACCATAGAGATTAATTTTCTTATACTTCTCAAGGCGGCTCAAGGTGCCAGTAGGTTTGGTTTCTTTTCTGTTTTTAATTTTTAGATTTTTAAATTTTATTTTACATGTATGGGTATTTTGCTTACATGTTTCTCCTGAGAATCACTTGCGTGCTTGGTGCCTAGAGAGGCTAGAAGAGGGTATTGGATTTCCAGGGACTGGAGTTATAGACAATTGTGAGCTGCCTTGTGGGTCCTGAGGATTGAACCTGGGTCCTCTGGAAGAGCAATGAGTGCTGAGACATTTCTCCAGCCCCAGGTTTGCTGTTTCTGAAGGCGTTTTTCCTGGGCTGGAAGTGGTTTTCTGGATGCCTCTTTACATGGTACCCTGTCTGGGAGTGCATGCTCTTGATGTCTCTGTGTGTGTCCATCCATATTTCCTTTTGTCTAAGGATATCATAAAAGCTATACTAAGGTCTATCCTCTGAGCCCCAGCTTAACTTGCCCAGCTCCTTAGGACCCCATCTTCAGATGGAATCACATTCTGAGACACTAGAGGCCAGGGCTTCAACATGTGAACTCTATTTGGGGCAGGGTGTAATTCCTCCTATATCAGAGTTCTAAGTATTTCAGAAAAAGAATTATAAAAGAGCACCAAGGATTTCACAGAATCACAGGAAACTTGGGAAACAGACAGGAATGAGAAAGTCAAAGTGGGAAGAACCTCAAGCCTTCTGATGATGTATCCGCTGATGCTGCCTTTCTGGATCCTCGGTGATACTCATTTCCAGAATTTATGCTTGCTGCTATCCCCACTGTGATGCAAGCATGGGCTCTCCATGCTCTTTGCTTCTCTGGGCTACCATTCAGATTTAAAGTCTGAATGGATGTAAGTACTTGGAGCATACTTGCTTCCCTGCAAGGGAAGTGTCTTGTATTTTCTGCTTTTATATTAGATATTCTTTTTATTATGAGTCATGAGGAGTCTCTCTACATAGGAAGGAAGAGGATGGAGTGATGGCTCAGTGGGCAAGAGCCCTGGCTGCTCCCGCAGAGGACCTGGATTCCATTCCCTGCACACAAACAGGGGCTGACAATTGTCTGTAAGTCCAATTCCAGAGGATCTGACTTCTCTTCTGGTCTCCATGGACACTGATCATCTGTGGTGTACAGAAACACATGCAGGCAAAACACCCATACACATAATTTATTTTATTTTGAGACAGAGTTTCTCTGTGTAGCACTGGCTGTTCTGGAACTCACTGTATAGGCCAGGTCTGCCTCTGCCACCAAAGTGCTGGGATTAAAGTATGACCACTACCTGGCCATATTTTTTTTTTTAAGTTCTTTTGAGACAGGGTTTCTCTGTAGCTTTGGAGCCTGTCCTGGAACTCACTCTGTCCTTCAGGCTGGCCTCAAACTCACAGAGATCCGTCTGCCTCTGCCTCCCAGGTGCTGGGATTAAAGGCATGCACCACCACTGCCTGGCACAAAACAATTCTCAGGTGGACCGAGACAGCATGGTGGGCAGAGGAGCCCACGCAAACCCTGGAGGCCACCCATAATTTTTTTTTTAATTTTAAAAATAAAAAAAATAGCCAGGTGGTGGTGGCACACGCCTTTAATTCCAGCACTCTGGAGTCAGAGGCAGGTGGATCTCTGTAAATTTGAGGCAAGCCTGGTCTACAGAGCTAGTTTCAGGAGAGCTAAGGTTGTTACACAGAGAAACCCTGTCTCAAAAAACAAACAAACAAATAAACAAGAGATTCAGGCATGAGCCATTAAGAATCATAATTTAGACAGGCAGTAGAGGCAGGCGGATGGATCTCTCTGAGTTTGAGGCCAGCCTCGTCTACCAAGTGAGTTCCAGGATAGCCAGAGTTGTTAAACAAAGAAACCCTGTCTCGGGTGGAGGAAAAAAAAAGAATTACAGGTTATACCCACCAGACAGTTATCACACTAGCAATATCATCCATTACAAGTAGGAAGATAACCAGGATACAAACAGCGTCTGCCTCCACTGCTTTTGGTCTGGGGTGCTTGGAGAGAAATGAGTAAGTGGGCAACCTGAGTGGACTGTGATAAGAACCGTGGAGGACGAGAGCTGAGAGGGCAGGCAGTGCGATTACAGAGAAGGGGAACTTCCTAGCCTTGGTGGTAGTGTGTAAGAGGTATTAGGGAAATCAGGGGAAGTCTTCTGTAAAGACCACAGCTGAGACCTAAAGGAGAAAGGAGTGTTAGCTACCCAACAATTCTACTCCCAGCTCCTCCATCCAGGTACCTGCTTTCAAAACCGCCAACGTGAGAGCAAGGACAAGAGAGTGGAGGAGGGGAGAGAGCAAGAATGAGGGTGGAGGGGGGCAGGGCATTTTTAGGGAGCTTGCAATCAGGCTGCTGAGATAAAAAGGCAGACAGTGGGACTCAGGATGTGTTTCTGGGGACAGCCAGCTGGCCACCTGGACTCATTCCAAGGCTTGAGACCGCCATGGTCCAAGGTCTGACAGACACGGAACTTTGATTTTGTGCACATGAACAGAGGCTGCATCCTTCAGAAAAGATCTACCTTTTATTGGTCAGCGCGTTATGACTGGTACATAAAGCAGAAGCTCATCGATTCATTTTTTTTAAACGAAAGTATTATCTACAAAGCAGACTGGAACAATCACCTCGGAATATCTGTACATTTTCTCCTTTCCTCTGAGCATGTGACATATGGGAAGTCAAATATCAGAAGGTGGCATGGTTGTGGGTCTGGCGTGAAAGCAAGGGCGTGTGAGCCAATATCGAAATGAGAGCTGCCAGCGAATCTGGACTCTGAGCATTCGCTCTGTGTTTCTCAGCCTGATTGCCTAGTAGAATCACTTGGGAAGATTTCTGAGGTACTTATTCCTGGGACCACTCTCTGACGTTCCTGTTAAGTGGGCCTACATAGAGCAAAGCTCGAAAAGGAGGCTCCTTTTTAGAGCCACTGAGGCAGTTCTGGTGTGCAACAACGGACTTCTCTCTGGACCTTGACAAATAAGATGTATCAACATGGTTAAATCTCAAAAGCAAACACCAGGAGCGGGTGAGATGGCTCAGTGGCTACACGCACTTGCCACACAAACCTGATGACCTGAGGATGATCCCTGGACCCACATCAAAAAGCTGGATGTGATGGCTCATATATGAGAAACCTCTGTTTGTCATATATGAGCCAAAAGATATGCAAATATTTTCTAGCTCTGTTTCCTACTGTGAAACAGAAGGCAGAGACACGAGAACCACCCAGAAGACCCAGAAGTTTGGGGGTCAGTTAGCATGGAGTATGCAGCGGGGCAGAGACAACAGAAAGACTGCCTCGACAAGGTAGAGGAAATAACTGACTCTCCAAAAGCTGTCCTCTGATCTCCACACGCTTGCTGTGGTACAAGTGCAGCTATATGCATGTACTCATGCGCTCACACATACACCATGCACACACATACAAACATATGCACATACATATGCCGCACACTCACACACATACACCATGCACACACACAAACATATGCACATACATATGCCGCACACTCACACACATACACCATGCACACACACACAAACATATGCACATACATATGCCACACACTCACAAACATACACCATGCACACACACTCACACACAATAATAAATAAAGGAATACATAGTTTATACTTAAAAAGAGAACAACAAACAAAAAGTCTAAAGCTGCAGAAAAATAGTAGTAGTTGAAACCATACAGGATAAAGTTAGGAACACGAAGAGTATTAGCATCTCTTCACGTTTGTTTGTGTTTTAAACGTAGCGCTTTCCTTTGTCTGTCTTTATACCCTGTGCAAATAAGCCATGCATATCCTATCCTCTCATTCTGAAGATACAGAAGAAGGCACCAGAGATTTTTAGCCACTAGATGATTTAGTGGCTAAAGATAGTGTATTTTCTAACTTTCTTATGCAATCGACTTAATTTTTTTTTTCTGTTCTCCTTTGTTCCACAATAGCTCTTTAAGGCTCAGTGTGGTTGTGAACTCCAGTCATTCCCTCTTCCTTAAGATGAGGGCTCCTCTGTTACTGACAGTGATGTCTGGGCCGAGTGTTTTCAGGCTCTTGGCCCTATCTACCCATATTTGAAAACAGACACGGAGATAGATAACACTGCTTCTTATATATGAGCAAAAAGATACACAATTATTTTCTAGCTGTTTCCTGAGTGCATAGAAAAAAAGTGCATAGAAGCAGTGATATCCCAGTAGAAATGTTCATACTTAGTGCTCAGTGCCTGCCTTCTTCCCTCCCTCCTTCCCCCCTCCCTCCTTTCCCCCTCCCTCCCTCCCTCCCTCCTTTTCTCCCTCCTTCCTTCCCTCCTCCCTCCCTCCCTCCCTCCCCCCTCCCAAGTGCTAGGATTAAAGGTGTGATGCCCACACATCTGGTACATCTGGCACATTTGGTTTCTGATCACTGATCTTCATTGAAAACAATCAAGGCTTCTTGGAAGGATTCCAGGTTAAAGCTAAGAAAATATAAAGCGAACCTGGAGTAGTCATGGAGTCAGGCTGAGAACATGCCAAATGAGACTCAGAAAGTTAAAGCAAAGGGGCGTGTCCAGTGACCAAAGCTGTAACAATTTGAGCAACAAATTAAAGAATCATAAATTGGATTATATCTCAAAAAATGGAATAAATGTTGCTGAGTCTTTATTGATATAAATGACTGGATGAATATATAAATTGAAGAGAATAAACATTCTCCCTTCCAGAAGAATTTCAACTAATATTCAAGCTACAAGATAGAAGAAGTACTAAGAAACCAGTACTGGGAGACTGGTGAGAAGGAAGCAAACTCCATCCAGTAGACTGGAGGTCACTGAAGATAGGAACTGTGTTTTCTTTGGTTCCTCACACATAACAGTCTCTTTTCCACTAGAAAGACAGGTTGGTAGGCTCTAAGTAGGTGTCAAATAAGGCAGTCAGGGGCCAAGAGCGGTAACATATTAATGCTCTGGGCAATTTTGATGGCAAGGAACGAATCCCCAGAAATGGTCCAAGGCAAAGGAAGATAATGAGAACTGCATAAACCAGTATTGCTACAAATGTTTTCCCTGGAGGGCAACAAACCCCGATTCTTCTTCTGCTCTGCTTTAAATGTTATGATGCTTGTACAGGTGCTTTGCCTGCGTGTATGTAAGGGCACCACATGAGTGAGTGCCCTCAGAAGCAGAAGAGAGCATTGGTCCCCCTGGAACTGGAGTTACAGGCAGGAATGAGCTGCCATGTGGGTGTTGGTAACCAAACCCTGGTCTTCTGCAAGAACAGTTAAGTGTTCATGACTGCCAAGCCAGCTCCCCAGACCCTACTCTCTCTCTTTCTTTCTTTGTAGTGCTGAAGATCAAGCCGAGCAAGCATACTGCTCTGAGCCATACTCTCAGCTAACCCTAATGTCTCCCTTTTCTTAAATAAACAAACAATATTTAGTTTGCACATGTGCACAGGTGAATGCCAGAGGACAATGTTCAGGAATTGGTTATCTCCCTCTACCACGTGGGCACCAGGACTGCACTCAAGTTTTCCGACTTGCAGCAAGTGCCTTTAACCAGTGAGCTATCTTGCCCCCAGTGATCACAGTGGTTGAAGAGAAATGGAGGCAGAGGCTGCTTGTTTGTTTTCCAGCCACCCAGACTGGAAACAACCACACAGAAACTGTATTAGTTAAAACACTGGCCGGGCGGTGGTGGCACACGCCTTTAATCCCAGCACTTGGGAGGCAGAGGCAGGTGAATCTCTTGGAGTTCGAGACCAGCCTGGTCTACAAGAGCTAGTTCCAGGACAGGCTCCAAAGCCACAGAGAAACCCTGTCTCGAAAAACAAACAAAACAAAACAACCCCCCCCCAAAAAAAAAACAACAACAACAAAAAAAACACTGCTTGGCCTATTAGCTTGGGCTTCTTATTAACTAACTCTTACATCTTAAGTTAACCTATTTATTATTTTGTGTCTTACCCAGAGGTTCGTGGTTCCAGGTGGTAACTCGTCTTTCTCCTTCGGCAGCTACATGGTGTCTCTTTGACTCCAACTTTTCTCCTCTATCTCTGCTTGGAATTCTCGTCTTGCTCTATTCTGCACTGTCATAGACCCAAGCAACTTCTTTATTAACTAATGGTAATAAAACATATTCACAGCATACAAAGGGGAATCCTACATCAGAGAAATACTCCTAACGCTAAGTCACTAAGTGGTGATTCTCTGGTTTGAAGTAATTAGTGCCAATATGGAAGCCTGCTGAAAGCTGGGCTCCTCAACCATATTTGAAGAAAAGGCCTTGACTCATTTTGTTGGGAAGCTCCTCCCAGCCCCATTCCTCCCATTTCAGACCCCCCCCACTGAGAAAGTCCACCATTGGTGGCTCCACCCCCAGAGGGCATTTAAAGACCTCCTCCTTGAGGTTTTCTCTTCTTTCGGTGGAACTACCCGGGAATACTTTGCTCTAATTAAACCTAGACTTATTCTTAGTTCAGCTTGGTTTGATTGTCTACACCACAGAATACCGGGGTACAGTTTTCATGAACTGATAGAGCACAGGATTTTAGGAGTCCTTAAAGTTCTGTGGATTTTAGTGGTCCCAGCTTTTAGAGACAGGTTAGCATTAGAGTGGGTATAGAACGCTGCATGCATGGTCAACTCCCTCTTCCTTCACTCACTCAACCTCTTTTTTTTTAAAAAAAAAAAAAAGATTTATTTATTTATTTATTATGTATACAGTGTTCTGCCTGTGTGCATACCTGCACCCCAGAAGAGGGCACCAGATGGTTGTGAGCCTTGAACTCAGGACCTCCGGAAGAACAGTCCATGTTCTTAACCGCTGAGCCATCTCTCCAGCCCCTCACTCAACCTCTTTTGTTCAGTGAATTTAGACTTAAAGTGAATTTCACTGGGCTGAAACCAGGCCCTAGGAATAATGGTCTTGCCTTTTAACCCAAAGCCACAGGCTTTTGCTGTGACACCAAGATGTAAATCGGTTCCAGCTGTCGTACCAGTACTTGCAGGTTCCTGGGAAACGAGCCCTGCTACTGGGTCAAGGAATCTGGCCTGACGAAAACCAGTTATCAGTTTCTAGAGCTCTTATTTGAGGGTTCACTCCTGTCTGGGTCAAGGCCAAACCTGCAGGGAGCCCCTCCAGACATGCCAGCCCCTGCACCAGCTGCGAGGGCACCAACTAAGGATGCCAGCTGGGCGAATTACAGCAGGTTGATTTCACCCACAGGGCCGCTCATATCTCCTGGCTTGTTGACCTTCTACAGGATGGCTAGAGATATTTCCCACCTTCAGGGACACAGCAGCTAGGATAGCTCAGGTACTCTAAAGAACACATCATCCCTCTATCTGGCGTGCCATCTCCCCAAGCTCCTGGGACTCCACTGCTGGTACCACTTCTCCAGGCTCAAGCAGGCACCTACCAAGCAACTGAAACCTGGTTTTCCACGATGGCCCAAGGAAGGGCATATCTGCTCTTGGGTCTCGCCCATTCACTCTCGCCTCTTCACTTCTCCGTTTCCTTCCTTCCGGCAGCCATCATTCTTACCGTGTCTAGCCCCGTTCATAGGGCTGATGATGACAATTTACTTTTTCTCATAGCCACCTGCCTTCTTGCCTCCTCAAGGAACAGATGACTGAGGTCTCCAGGATGGCAGTTAACCAAAAGCTTCTTGACTCATACCTCCCGCTGAGCGCAAGCCCCCTGACGCCCACACCCCCCTCCCCCACCATGTTGTCCCTTGTCAGCAGGAAGAAGCCAGGCCCATGAATACTCCCAGAGATCGGGATGTTGGGAAGCTCCACCCATTCCCACTCTTTCCATTCCAGCCGCTACCCCTGAGAAAGTTTGACATCAGGGCTTCTCCCCTGGAGGATATTGGAAGCCCCTTCCTCGTGGTTTCTCCTCATGATTTTCTCTTCTTTCTGTGGGACAACCTGGGAATGCTTTGCTCAGATTAAACCTGGATTTATTAATTTTTAATTCAGCTCGGTTTGATTGGCTGTGTCAGTGAAGAGGCTTAATACCAGGGTACAGAAACCTTTCAGTCTATTCAGAACTTATGAAAAGAATGCTAATTGAGTGTCTGTAATACGCTATAGTCCAAGGGCTGAATTACGAACCCTATGATTTAATGAAGACAGGGTAAGAAAATGTTTACAAGTGTGATACATGACACAGTGAAGAAATGTGGGGAAGACTGGATGGTCTAGCAGTTAAAGGCACTAGCTGCTCTTTCATAGGACCCAAGTTGGGGTCAAAGCCCCCCCCCATCAGGAGACTTACTCACTGAGTAAACTGCAGTTCCACGGCATCCAAAACTGATTTCTGGCCTCCAGTGGCATATACACACATGTGGCACACACTAAGACATGGATAGACACACAGATGTAAATAAAATGTGTTATCTTAAATAAAAATAAAGACATGTCGGATAGTACAGAACCATGTAATGGGAAGATATAGACTGGTCTTCAGGTCAAATTAAGTTTCCTTCAGAAGTAATATTGAAGCTGAAATTTGGATACTGAGTAAGAGTCAGCAAATGGGGAGCAGGAAAATGAGCAGGAAGGAGAAGGGGCATAACATTGGTACTAGTGGGGACCTAAGACTTTGGGAACCAAATTTTGTGTAGGGAAGGGAAAAGTGCTTCCTATTGGTTGGGGCACAGAGTGTGGACTTTGAGAGAGCTGAGCGACTGCTGGAGGTCAGCTCATTTACGACTTCATACTATACATGTCACGGGAGTCAGAGAGCTCTTCTGGGCCTGACTGTACTTAGGATATGAGACCAACATAGGACCCAAACAAGCCCTAAAATTCTGTAAACAAGTACACTTCATAGAGAAATTTTGAAAATGGTAGTGAAGCATAATCAATAGGCTATCCATAATCAAGAGGATAAAGAGGGGAGGGGAGCAGAGAGAGGAGGGAAGGGAGGGAGAGAGGGAGAAAGGCATGGGGGAACCATGCCACAGTGCATATGGAGAGGCCAGGTGAGAACTTTTGGGAGTCAGTTTTTTCCTTAGGGACTGAAATCCAGGCCAGTGGACTTTTACAACAAGCATTTTTATTTATTTTGGCTTTCTAAGAGAGTCTCACTTGGATAGGCCAAGTGGGCCTTGCATTTCTTCATTTGGCTTTTGTTTTTAAGGACAGGGTTTCTCTGTGTAGCTTTGGCAGTTCTGGAACTCTTCAGGTCGACCAAAGCTGATCTTGAATTCACAGATCCACCTGTCTCTGCTTCCTGAGTTCTGAGATTAAAGGTATGCACCACCACCACCGGCTTTGCACAGAGATTTGAGGCAGATCTGCACAGGACCTTGTCACAAAGAAGGCCATGATCAAGAGAGACTGGGGCAACTATAATATGACTTAGTGGAAGGCACTCAGGTGTGTGGTATGTTGGGGCCTGTTTAGGAAGATTTGCCAGAACATGCCCACCACCCGTCAGTACAGAGGGTGCAGTTTAATTCTGATAAGGCAAAAACAAATTCTCAGTATGGCCAAGAATACAGTAAGCCATTCTCTTTGTTTCTATTATGCCCATGTCATGAGTCCCCCAGAGACCACCAGGAGTCTGAGTTCACATAATATAATGGTATATTATTTGTACTTTAATAAATAAATCTTGACTGAAGACCAGAGGCAAAGCTAAAATCACTAGAGATCAGGTATTGGTGAGACACACCCTTGATCCCAGGATTTGGAGGACAGTCATATGGATCTCTGTGAGTTCAAGGCCACCGTGGGCTACACAAGATCAGTGCAGAAACAGATGCAGGTGGTGGTGGCTCACACCTTTCATCCCAGTCCTGGGGAGTCACATGCCTTTAATCCCAGCACTAGAGAGAATATAAAATGGGAGGAGAGAAAGGGCTTAGTCTGTGGTCACCCAACCTTGGTAGAGGTTTAAAACTTCTCTAGTGACTTGGCTGCATTTCTTTTCTGGTTTTCAGGTTGAACCCCAATTTCTGTCTCGGGTTTTTATTATTCATGCTACAGCATGCAAAAGCAAAGGGCCTTTACTGTGAGCTCGAACTTGGGCTCTCTGTCTGCTCCCCTCCAACACAGCTAGATTAGGGAGAGCCAGGCCTGCATTTCTTAATTCTGCTTTCATCTCCTGAGAGCTGGAATTACGGGCAGTGTTTTCTTTTATCCCACTGGATTTTTTTTTCTTCACTAGATGTCTTAAGCATAGTAACTGTGTCTTGCCCATTCTTTAACATGTATCTACCAAAATGTGTTAGACATCCGACTAGGTGCTTCATCTTTAATGATAACTGAAAAATACATGTGTGTGTGTGAGGGGGAGGAGACAAGGTCTCACATCCTCTTCAACATAGGTTGTCATTAGTGTTTCTGATTTTAGCCATTCCGACAGGTATAAGAGGGTATTTCGGAGTTGTTTTGATTTGTGTTTCCCTGAAAGCTAAAGATGTATCTCGGCCATTTGAGATTCTTCTGTTAAGAATTCTCTGTTTAAATCTGTACCCTGTTTCTTAATTGGATTATTTGATATTTTGATGTCTAGTTTCTTGAGTTCTTCATACATTTTGGATATCAGTCCTCCCTCAGGTATGGGATTGGTGAAGATCTTTTCTTCTGCTATTTTGTCTTATTGACGGTGTCCTGTGCCTTACAGAAGTTTTTCAGTGGGGCTGGAGAGATGGCTCAGGGGTTAAGAGCATTGCCTGCTCTTCCAGAGGTCCTGTGTTCAATTCCCAGCAACCACATGGTGGCTCATAACCATCTGTAATGGGGTCTGGTGCCCTCTTCTGGCCTGAATACAGAATATTGTATACATAATAAATAAATATTTAAAAAAAAAAAGAAGTTTTTCAGTTTCAGGACCCTAAGGAGGAAGCATGGATCTCCCTGGGAAGAGGAAATAGATGAGATCTCCTGAGTAAACTGGGGCTGGGGGGCAGGATAGAAGGAAGGGGATGGGGGCATGGGAACAATGAAAACAGGATTGTCAGGTCGGAGGTAGAATGCAGCAGGACAGTAATGAAAGAGATATCTTAATAGAGGGGGTCATTATGGGGTTAGGGAGAAACCTGGTGCCAGAGAAACTCCAAAGAAGCCACAAGGAAGACCCCAGCTAAGACTCCTAGTAATAGTGGAGAGGGTGCTTGAACCGGCCTTCTCCTGTAATCAGATTGATGGATAACCTGTCATCGTAGAGCCTGAAGGAAGCAGATGGAGAGATCCACAGCTAAGCTCTGGGCTGAACTCAAGGAGTCCATTTGTAGAGAGGGAGGAGAGACTATATGAACAAGGGTGGATAAGATCACGATGGGGAAACCCACGGAGACAGCTGGCCTGAGTTTGTGAGAGCTCATGGACTCTGAACTGGCAGCTAGGGAGTCAGCATGGGACTGACCTAGGCCCTCTGCATCTGGGTACAGTCCTGTAACTTGATCTGTCTGTAGGGCCCCTAGCAGGGGGACCAGGACCTGTCCCTGACTCATGAGTTGTCTCTTTGGAACCTATGCTCTCTAGTGGGAAGCCTTGCCCAGTCTTGATGCAAGGGGGCGGAGCTTGGTCCTGCCTCAATTTGATATACCCTGCTTTGTTGATTCCCATGGGAGGCCTTACCATTCTGAATGGAGAAGGAGGAGGAGTGGATTGAAGGAGGTAGAACAGAGGTGACACGAAGGAACAGGAGGAGAGGGGGAGGGGAAATGAATGAATGAATGAATGAATGAATGAATGGAATAAATAAATAAATACATGAAATAAGGGACAAATTTGTTTGGGATTGCTCTGGCTCTCTGGGAGGCATTGTAGCAGTAAGCTCTTGCAGAGCCTTGACTCTAACATCAGCTGCTTAGGTTGAATCCTGGCTTTGATCAGTCAGCAGCTGAGTGACCTCAGGCAAATTGCATAATCTCACTGCATCTTTTTCCTTATCTGTAGGATAGAAATGATAGGAACTCATAGATCCCCCAACCACCACCAGGCAAGGTTTCTCTGTAGCTTTGGAGCCTGTCCTGATGACGGAGACTTGTAAATAAGAAATGATAATGCATTACAATCAAATGAGGTGGTAGCTGGTAAGTGCTGCAGAATTCAAGAGTTAGTGACTCATTCTCTCTGAGAAATCAAGGGAGGATTAAGAGGGGTGGATGCATTTGAGTCTGCCAACACACGCATGATCAACAGTTTAGCAGAAGGAAAACGCAGGAGGGCTCATCAGGTTAGGAAAGTACTGTGTTACTCAGGCTGAGTCAGATACACAGACTAGTGTTTGTTTCTAAACGGCGAAGAAGCCAGCTATGTTGGCGTGTACGGGTAATCACAAGTACTCAGGTGTTTGAAGTGGGTGGATGTTTGAATTCACAAGACGTCAGGCTGGTTGACATGTAACACTGCAAGATTCTGTACCAAAGGAAAATAAACAAAAATAAATAAAAAGGAAATGGCAAGGTACTTTTGGGTACCCTTTACATTCTAGGGTTTCTAGTAGGCACTGATGAGCCTGGAGTTCAACTGTGTAGACCAGGCTGGTTTCAAACTCACTGACACGCACTTGTCTCTGCCTCCTGAGTGCTGGAATTGAAGGTGAATCCCTGTGATAGGCACTTGGTATTCCTTTTGCTCTTTGTGTGACTACATGTTAGTGTGTGCACACGTGCGTGAGGGCCAGAGGCTAACCTTGAGTTCATTCTTCAGGAACTGTCCACCTTGTTTTTGAGACAAGGTCTCTTATTGGCTAACCTGGAACCTCAAGGATAGTCCTCCTCAGTGCCCCTCAGGGTTGGGATTCTAAGCATCCATCATGCCTGTTTTTTCCAGTAGGTTGTGGTGATCAAACTCTGGTCCTCAGCCTCATGCTTGTATATCAGGCATTTTATTGAGTCTCCTCAGCCCTATTTTTTTTTTTTTTACTCTCATAAGAATTTGGGAGGTAGCTGGGAGGCAGAGGCAGGCAGATCTCTGTGAGTCTGAGGCCAGTCTGGTATACAGAATGAGTTACAGAACAGCCAGGGCTATACAGAGAAATCTTGTCTTGAAAAATGGAAAAAAAGAAAATAATTTGAGCCTGGCGGTGGTGGCACACACATTTAATCCCAGCACTCGGGAGGCAGAGGCAGGTGGATCTCTGTGAGTTCGAGACCAGCGTGGTCTACAAGAGCTAGTTCCAGGACAGGCTCCAAAGCTACAGAGAAACCTTGTCTCGAAAAACCAAAATAATAATAATAATTTGAGAGGTATGTATAATTATCTACATTTTACTTATTTACTTGTTAATTTATTAATTTGAGACAGGTCTTCTCTCTGTAGTCCTGGATATATAGATCAGGATGGCCTCAAAATCACAGAGATATCTACCTGATTCTGCCTTCCAAATGTTGGGATTAAAAGCATGTGCCATTTTGTCCAACTTCTTGATACTATCCTTTTTATGCTGGGCTTGAACTGAATGCCTTTTACAAGCTAGCTACAACCTAGCTTCTGTTTTCATTGCTTTTTGTCCTTGTTTTCTTCTTTGCTACATTTTGTTATTACATTTACCAAAAATGCCTTCTCCACCCAACACACATCCAGTACTTATAATTGTGAGTACCTTATAGATATTAATCTATTTCATCCTTATGACAACTGTGTGAAGTAGGTACTATTATAATGTCCATTTTATAGATGTCTTGGTCTGTGTTCTACTGCTGTAAAGAGACACCATGACCACGGCAACTCTTATACAGAAAACACTTAAGTGGGGCCAGCTTACAGTTTCAGAGGGTTAGTTAATTATCGTCATGGCAACAAGCAGGCAGACATGGTGCTGGAGGACTGGTAGTTCTACATCTGGATAGGCAGGCCGCAAGGAGAGAAAGAGCCACTGGGCCTGGCTTGGGCTTCTGAAACTCCAAAGTCTATTCCCAGTGACATACTTCCTGCAACAAGGCCATACCTATTTCAGCAAAGCCACACCTCCTAATCCCTGTCAAGTAGTACCACTTCCTAATGACCAAGCATTCAAATATGGGGCCTACGAGGGCCATCCCTAGTCAAACCACCACAACAGCAGAAGAAATTGAAGCAAAAAGCGTAAGCAGTTTATTCAAGTCCTACAGCTGGGAAAGAGCAGCACCAGGATTCAAACCTATGGTTTACCTCCAGAACTGTGTTCTTTCCTCTGTGTTTCCCCCATCTCCCACCTCCACTTCCATTAGTTATTGTTCATGATCTGCGGCGGGCACAGAAACTAGATACCCCAACCCGGGTACAAAATCAGATGAAAGTCTCTTCCGGGAGAAGAGCGTGAGTGCAGACTACGGAAGACCAAACACAGCATACTAGCAAGTCACTCTTATCTCTCCGACTCTTTCAGCTGCTGTGTGAGCAAGGGATTGGGGCAGCATGGATATTTATTGCACTATACGAGATGTCTCAGGATGTCCATGTTCCCC
Source organism: Chionomys nivalis (assembly GCF_950005125.1). Classification (NCBI taxonomy): domain Eukaryota; kingdom Metazoa; phylum Chordata; class Mammalia; order Rodentia; family Cricetidae; genus Chionomys; species Chionomys nivalis. The sequence goes on along the minus strand of NC_080096.1, from coordinate 39,291,464 downwards.
TGAGGGGGGCTTTCATCTTAAATCTGGATCCTCCAACCTTCAGTTTACTCTTTGGAAACAGAAGTTTCAAACATTCCTTTCACTCTAGGAAAGGACAAAAGTGGGCATAAGTGTGTGATAAAAAGAATAAGAATATCTAGAGCTAGGTAGCATCACATTAGATCCACAAAGAGAAATGTCATTTCAAGAGACAATAAAGAATAAAAATGGGGGCTGGGTGGTGGTGGCTCCTTTATCCTTAAACTTCTGTCTCTTGTTAAACTGCTCTGTTCTAACCAAATGACACACGCACCAATCACAATTTTACAAGGGTTCTCCTTGCCTGCCTCTCACCACAGACAGCTATTTTGCATCCCAGTGAACATTCTCAGTAGAGTATTGTTATCTCTCTGAACTCAACCAGGACTTCCTCTGGGTATTCATTATCATATATGCCAAGAAAAGGACACTTTAAAGCCCATATTTTCTTTTCTACCCAAATCAGGAACAGGAGAACACAACTTTAAGCCTACTATAGTTACAACAGGATAAAATATTTGAAATCTGGGTCTGTCCTCAAAAATCTAGGACATAATGTTGCTATAAATTCCACTTGTCCAGAATCCAGCTCTTAAGCAAAATCACAGGAAGAAACCTGAACAATGAATTGCTGGGAAGCTTAGGTTCTATATATTGCTCAATCCAAAGAGAGGACTCCCCTACCCCTCAGCTTGCCCGAAGTGTGAGAATTTTGACGTCCAAATTACTATCTATAAATCATATGGGGTATTGGCTTCAAAAACCACATATGCTAACAACACATACTAAAACAGCACATACATAGAATTCTTTACTGGGGACTTTGTGACTCCCAAACATCACTCGCTGAGCAAGATTGATCCCCGCTCTGAAGTACACAGTTTGCTACTCATTAACTTGTCTGTCAATCTGAGTAGCAATATCCAGTGCTGATTCACTTGGTTTGTGTTAAACTTTTGGTTCGTTTTCCCATTGAAGAAAGAATTAGAGAAAGTTCTTAACCACTGAGAATTCTTCCAGTTCATCTAGACTTTTCTTTCATCTTGTGTTACCCAACTTCTGCTAATTCTCTCCTGTCCCCACAGTGTCTGGAACTCACTATTTAGTCCAGATTAAGCTGGCACTTGCAATCACCTCACCTGCACCTTCCACTTGCTTACTTGTTTTTGACATGTTTCTGACTTGGCTTTTACTTAGATTCTGCCATGTTCCTGCCAAAACATACATAGTGATTACTTTTGGCAATGACTCTTCAGATCTGACTTCTCTCATGTTACTCTCCTAACATCATAGACTGACTTCCTTGCCTCATCTTGAAGATGAGGTAAGGCTAAAATAAGATAAAAAAAAAAAAAACATACTAAAATATTAATAGGACTGTGGCTGGATCATGGTTAGTTTAATGTCATTTTTCTTCAAAAATTAAAAAAAATTATAAGCCAGGTAGTAGTGGCTCACGCCTTTAACCCCAGCACTCAGGAAGCATAGGCAGGCAGATATCTGTGAGTTCAAGGCCAGCTTGGTTTATAGAGTAAGTTTTCCAGGACAGCTAGGGCTACAAAGAAAAACCCTGTCCAAAAAAAAAAAAAAAAAATCAGAAAAATTATGATATGGTTATATTAGGTATATAGATAAAAATATTTAAGTTTGAATCAAAGTCGCTCACCAAGTGTTTTCATGGGTAATTACTGAATCCTCCTTCCCTTCATGATATTGAGAGAATATAAAATTAGTATCTCTTCGGCCAAGCAGCCACAACACCTGGGATCCTATTGGATCAAAGAAATGTCTTCTCCGCCTTTTCCCTCCACCTGACGTTGCACTGTCCCCTAGAATTTACCTTCCAAGGCAGAAATGTGAGCAAATATTTCTCCTACTTAAACTTTGAATGTTTCTCAACATTCCCTGCAGGATGGAGGCTAGTCTTCTTAGCAGGGCTTTTCACAGCCTATTGCCGCTCTCCTTTTCTAAGCCCTTTCATCACTTTACTATGCTAGTACCTTTTCCATTGTTGTGACAAAATACCCGGTAACAATGACTTAAGAGAGGAGGAGGTGGGGAGCTGGAGAGAAGGCTCACTGGCTAAGAGGGCTGACTGGGTTCAGTTCCCAGTACCCCATGGCAGCTCACAACTGTCTATGTCTTCAATTCCGGGAGATCTGGCACCTCCATAGACATACATGCAGGCCAAATACAAATGTGCATAAAACAAAAAATAATAAATCTTAAAAGAGAGAGGAAGGGTTTACTTTTGGCTCCTATTTACTTTAGCTCACAGTATTACATACTATAGCAGGAGGCGTGCCGGCCGGAGGGTGAGGAGGTCACATTGTGTTCTCAGACAAGAAGAGACATGTCAACGCTGGTACTCACGTTTTTCCATTAGCATTCATTCTGAACCCTAGACCATAGAGTCGTACTGCACATCCAAGTGGGTCTTTGTGTGTATGTGTGTGTGTGTGTGTGTGTGTGTGTGTGGCCCAGGTTGGCCTCGAACTCGTGATCCTCCTGCCTCTGCCTCCTTCAGCAAATCCTACCGGCTGAAGAGGGTCTTATGCACTACCATTTCATCTCTTTGGAAATTCCTCAGTGACACAGTGGTTTGTTCCCAGAAGATTCTAAATCCCATCAGGTTGGTGATCAAGATTTAATCATAACATCTGCTAGCGTTTTTCTTTCTTCTTTACCCCATGTTAAATCAGACTATTTGCCATTTTTAAATTACAGAATAAGAGCACAAGACAAGCATATAACTCATTGAGTGTTTACATTTGTGTACAACTGTGGGACCATGACTACTGATTTTATTTTTGTTTTTCTTTAATACTAGACTAAATAATGAAATAGTATCTTGCTGCAGTTTTGACTTGCACTTCAGCGTCTTTTCCTGTACTTATTGGCCACTTGAGTATTTTCTTTGGAGAAACCCTTCAAGTCCTAGTGTGCTTTGAACTACATTGTTACCCTGCTCTTGAGTTTTAGGAGTCTTCTATATATTGTGACTGTTTGCTCCTCACCAGGTACACAAATTCAATTTGTAAATATTTTCTTTCTTTCTCTGTGTTACCTTTGTACTCCGTTGATAGTGTCTTTGCAAAAGTAAAGTTTCTAGGTCATGGAGATGGCTCAACAGGCAAAAGCGATTACTGCTAAGCCTGACAACTTGAGTTTCATTCCCAGAATTCACACAGTAGAAGGGAAGAACTGACTCCCAAAAGTTGTCCTTTGACCTTCACTTGTACGCTGTCGCCTATGCATGTTCACACGCACACAGAGCTTAAAAATAAGGGAAAAAATCAAATAGACTGTGATCAAGGAAAAAAAAAAAAAAGGAAGCCGGGCGGTGGTGGCGCACGCCTTTAATCCCAGCACTCGGGAGGCAGAGGCAGGCGGATCTCTGTGAGTTCGAGACCAGCCTGGTCTACAAGTGCTAGGTCCAGGACAGTCTCCAAAACCACAGAGAAACCCTGTCTCGAAAAAGGAAAAAGAAAAAAAAAAAGGAGGGCTGGAGAGATGGCTCAGCGGTTAAGAGCATTACCTGCTCTTCCAAAGGTCCTGAGTTCAATTCCCAGCAACCACATGGTGGCTCACAACCATCTGTAATGAGACCTGGTGCCCTCTTCTGGCCTGCAGGCATATATGCAGACAGAATACTGAGAATACTGTATACATAATAAATAAAGTCTTTAAAAAAAATAGGAGGTAGAGGCAGGTGGATTTCAGTGAGCTCGAGGTCAGTCTGGTCTACAGAGTGAGTTTCGGAACAGCCAGGACTGTTACACAGAGAAGCCCTGTCTTGGGGAGAAAAAGAGAAAGAAGCTTTTCCCCTGCCGCCGCTGAGTTGCGCGGAGGCGGAGCCACGGGTGCGTTCAAGATTCGGCCTCACCCGTAATCCACCGCCACGGCCGAGGAAGGCATTGCTGCTGGAGGTGTAATGGACGTCAACACTGCTCTTCAAGAGGTGCTGAAGACCGCCCTCATCCACGATGGCCTCGCACGTGGCATCCGCGAAGCTGCCAAAGCCTTAGACAAGCGCCAAGCCCATCTCTGTGTGCTTGCATCCAACTGTAATGAGCCTATGTCTGTCAAGTTGGTGGAGGCCCTTTGTGCTGAGCACCAAATCAACCTAATTAAGGCTGATGGCAACAAAAAACTCGGGGAATGGGTAGGCCTCTGTAAGACTGATCGAGAGGGAAAGCCACGGAAAGTAGTTGGTTGCAGTTGTGTAGTGGTTAAGGACTATGGCAAAGAATCTCAGGCCAAGGATGTCATCGAAGAGTACTTCAAGTGCAAGAAATGAATAAATAAAAATTTTGGCTCATTAAAATAAAAAAAAAGAAAAAGAGAAAAAAGGAAGGAAAGAAGGAAGAAAGGAAGGAAGAAAGAGAAAAGGATTGGGGTGGTGGAGCACATCTTTAATCTCAGCACTCAGGAGGCAGAGGCAGACGGTTTCTGTGAGTCTGAAGCCAGTCTGGTCTGAGGTGGTAGTTCTAGGACAGCAAAGGCTGCACAGAGAAACTCTGTCTTGAAACAAAACAAAAAAGTAACAAAAGTTTACAATTTTCTTGTGGTTTAAGTTCTCCTTTGGTGTCATATTCAAGAGATCCCTGCCCCAAATAATGCCATAAAGCTCCTCCCCTATTTTTCTTCTAAGAGCTTTATCGTTTTAGGTCCTACATCCTACATTTTAGGTCATGGATCCATTTTGAGTTGGCTTTTGTATGTGGTCTAAGGTCAAGGTCTAACTTCAGTCTTTGCATGTGGGGGATCCAGTTTCTCTAGCATTATTTACTTAAAAAAAAAAAACCCAACTCTTGTTGCATACCTCAGCATCCTTGTTGAAATCATTTGACCATGTATGCAAGGATTTATTTCTGGATAGAGGGCATGGCATTTTATAGGACACAAAGATGAATCAGAGTACATATTGTCCTAACACATTAGAATTGGTTGCAGGGAGACTGGTAGAATGAAACTGCATCTCATTTTGTTTTAAAGGACAGAGGAGAAAAAAATTTGACTTAAAGGGAGGTAAACTAGCTGACTTAAGAAGAGTTCATATCAGAAGTTTAGAATTTTGGAACCTCTTCTTGCCTTAGTTTATCAAATCTATCCCCATTTTTACATATCAGAAAATGGAAGAGGGATGTTATTTTTGAAGCCAGAATTACTAGCAAATAAACTAAAAGGGAGATTTCTGGGGTGGAGAAATAGCTCAGAGTATGCCAGTATAATGAAGCCCTGGGTTTGATTCCTCAGTATTGAATGAAACTGGGGTAATTCCAACACTCTGAAGAATTAGAAGTTCAAGGTCATCCTCAGCTAGCAAGTTGAAGATCAGCTTTGGCTGCACAATACTCCTTATTATAAGAAAGAAAGGGAGGGAGGAAGGGAGAGAAGGAAGAAGGAAGGAAGTTAGATTTCGGCAGAATGTAGGAAGAATTTCTGTCATCTAGAACAGGTAGATTTAGGAAGGAATGTGATCTCTGTTAAATATACAAACATTCAAATTGAAGTTTAATGACTATCTGTTAGTTGTTATTGTTTTGTTTTTGAAACAGTGTCTTACTATGTATCCTTGGCTGGCCTGGATTCTCTGTGTAGATTTGATTGGCTTCAAACTCAAGCCTCTGTTTCCTGAGTGCTGGGATTTAAGGCCTGCAATAGACTCCCAGGCACCTGTAAGTTTTGCTGTACAACGGGTTTATCTCTCAAGCTTATAGATTTTTCAAAACTGTTCTATAAATTTAGGATAAAATAAAGGTTCTTTTTTTCTGGGTGGGGGGGTTGAAACCCTAGCTGTCCTGGAGCCTGGAGCTCTCTGGAGACCAGGGTGGCCTTGAACTCAGAGACCAACCTGCCTTTGCCTCCCAAATACTGGGATTAAAGGTGTGTGCCACCACGACCCGGCAAGAAAGGCTCTTTAAAAAATGTATTTATTTTCAAGACAGGGTTTCTCTGTGTAGCAATGGCTGTCCTGGAACTTGGTCTGTACACTAGGCTGGCCTCCAGTTCAAAGATTCACCTGCTTCTGCCTCCTGAGTTCTGGGCTTAAAGGTGTGTGCCACTACTGCCTGGCTAAAATTTTCTAAAGATGATTTTAAATTGTGTATATGTTTGTAAGTAAGAGGGTGGGTATGTGCATAAGAATGCAGGTGCCTGTGGAGTCAGACTCCCCTGGAGCTGCCGTCACACACAGGCCGTTGTAAGCTAACATTGTGGGTGTTGGGAAGTGAAATCGGGTTTTTTAGAAGAGCAGTATGCATGCACTCTTAACTTCCGAGCCAGTTCATTCCCTAAAAGATGTTTGTAAAAGAAAATTGTATTTCATGGGCTGTGTATGGTGGTGCACACCTATAATCCCTCACTGGAGAGGAAAAGGCAGGCGACTCTCTTGTGAGTTTGAGGCCAATCTAGTCTACATAGTGAGACCTATTTCAAAAAGCCAAAAAATCAAAGACAAAATATACGTTTAGAATTTATTCATCTTATTTTCTGTGTGAGTGTTTGTAGCAGATGTGTGCTTAGTGCCCTCAGAGATCAGGAGAGGGCACTGAATCTCTTGGCACTGGAGTTATGGGTGATCCTGAGCCACCACGAGAGTGCTGGGAATCAAACTCGGGTCCTGTGGAACAACATGTGCTCTTGACTGCTGGGTTGTCTCTCAAGACCCCTAATGAAAATTATTTTTATCACAGCCCTTATGATATGGTCCTAGATTAGCTTCAAAGGATCATCTTCTGCTATGTATATGGGTTCTTGATACATCTGTGAATACTAAAGTCTTTTTTAACTAAGATCATCCTTCCTCCCCATGTGAGGTTTTTTTGTGTGTGTGTTGTGTATGAGCATGCATGCGAACGTGCAAGCGTGTGTGTTTGTGTGTGTACTTCTTATGCTTCAGGATAGTGTGATGGGATGATAAATTAGAAGACATGGTAAGGACCACTTCATAAATGTGATGCATTCTTACAAGATTAGGGTTTCTCTGTAGCGTTAGAGCCTGTCCTGGAACTAGCTCTGTAAACCAGGCTGGCTGGCCTCGAACTCACAGAGATCTGCCTGTCTCTGTCTCCCGAGTGCTGGGATTAAAGGTGCACGCCACCACTGCCTGGCTTCTATGGCTAACCAGTGGCTTAGCTCTGCACTCTGATCTTCAGGCAAGCTTTGTTTGTTAGATTACAAACAAAGTATCACTACAATTAATGACCTGACAAGTTTTTTTTTTTTTTTTTTTTTTTAAGCACGAGTGTATGTGTGTATTTGTATATGGGAGGGTGACATATGAGTGCCATGGTGCATATGTGAAGGTCAGAGGATGACTTATAGAATTGGCTCTCTCCTCCCACTATATACACAGGTCTTTATGATGAACTAGCAGATCTACTTAGTTTAGACAGACTTATCTCTTAAGTTTATCTTTCTTGCTTTGATTTTTATTTACTCAATAGTTTTTTTTTTTTTTTTTTGTAAGTTTTTGCTCTGGTCAGGATTTGGTTGTCCCCTTAGTGGCCCACAAATAGAAGGTTGGCTCCCAGTGAGGCAATATGACACCAGATGAAACCTTTGGAGAGAAGTGGGTGGGTTGGAGAAGCTCACTGGCCAGCCTGGTGCAGTGAGAGAACTTTTCCAAAAAAAAAAAAAAAGATGAAGAGATGGAGGAAGACTCCCAGTGTCCTTCTCTGGCCTACGTATGCATATGTATGTATGTATATATGTATGTATATATGCATGCATGCACATAGGTCTGCCTATGTGCCTATGCATTTCCTGCCCTGTCACCCCCAATAAATTAATTTGAAAAGGAGGATGGGTCTAATGAAAGATTATTCGAATTAAAGGAAGTAGTTTTTCCTGAGAGGGCTCTGATAAATCCCTGAGCCAAGCCCCATTCCTGGTTGAAGATATGACAACCTGTTCTTTTATATAGTTTTCTGCTATGAAGTGACACCATTTCCCATCCTCATCAGAGGCTCAAATCATCATCAGATCTTGAACTTAGAACCTCAAAATTGTGAACTAAATCACCCCCTCCTCCCTCAGATATAGGGAGCAGACATGGGGATTTTGAGCATACTAGGCAAGCAGTCTGATACTGAACTGCACTCCAAGCCCTAAACTTCTTTCCTTCATAACTAAGCTACTTCTGCTATGTCACTTTAGTAAGAGAAGCTGAATCATATAGTTCCATTATCTAAGAGGAGAATACACACAAGTATTGATCCATTAGGCAACTGTATTTCTCATTTGGTAGACAGAAGAGGACTTTTGCTGCAAATAATGTTCACCTGTTAGGATGAAATGGCTGGAGCTCCTGGGCCATCTAGATTGGAAGTCTACATTTAAAACCTTAAGCACAACCGTGGGACTGTTCTAGGAAGTATTACAGAGAGAGTCTCTTGAGTGTTTTCACGGGGCAGCTAGAGACTTGTCCTTTTTCCAGTAATCTGTAGTTCAAAGCAAAGAACGTAAAACTGGTATTCTAGTTGTGTCTGCAATTTATTTATGAACGTGGGCATTAATTAAACCCTATGTTTCCTCATTCGTCTTGCTGGAGTACTTCAACTGTTTAGTTGTAATGGTAAACAGGAGTATGATTGCCAAAATGTTCAACGCAACAAGCATGTAGGTACTGCAATACAAATAGAAGTATGTGTGTCTAAGATTACAATCCATTGGTATCAGACGGGTAAAATTCTTGGGATTTGGAGATTGGAGAGAGAGCATCCAGTGGAGTGCTTGTGTGTTCACTTGCTGGAAGTTATGAGGGTAAAGGGTTCTCGTGGCACACGCCTGAAATCCTAAAGCTCTAGAGGAGAATCAGGAGTTCAACGTTATCCTCAGCAATGAGTAGCTGGAGGCCATCTTGAGTTATCAGAAATCCTGTCTCCAACGACACTAAGTAAGAGTTGGGCTGGGTCTTGAGAAATAGGGAAAGGGTGTTATCTGGAGGCACAAGGGCAGAGGTGTGGCGCTCTCCCAGCTGGCTGTGTCTTTGTTTTAGACTCAATATCTTACTCTAGACTAAATGCTGTCTTCTGAGTCATCAACACGTCTTTGGTACAAAACAGGTAGTCCCTGAAGGTCGACCTTTTCCATTGACGCCTTCCTTGCGTGGAATTTATCACATTCTCCTCTGGATTTGCCCAACCCTTTGTTCATATGATCTGTTGACTATAGGTTAATAACACTGCCTTCCTTGCTGGACTGTGAGCTTTCTGAGCAGCAGTGTGGGTGGTTTGTCTAGGCACTGAACTATGTTTTGCTTACACTAAGTAATCAGGAAATGTTTTTTCAATTGAATTTGGTCCAAGGACATTAATATTAGTGAGGAGCATGTTGGTAATCGTTTTAAATGTGTCTATCAGCTTTAAGCTTTCATCATTTATTTTTTCTGGTACAGAGGATCAAACTCAAGAGCCCTTAGCGTACTAGGCAGGCACTCTTATATTGAGCTGCTATATGCCCGATCCCTACCTCTCTTTTTTTCTTTTGAGACAAGATCTCAAGTATTCCACTGGCCTGGAACTCCCTCCCAGACTGGCGTCAAATTCAAAGATCCACTCCACCCTCCCCTGTCTCTCTCTCTATCCCTCCTGGGATTAAAAACATGCGCTCCATCACACAGATAACTTTGTTTTGTTTTCTCTGTATAACAGCCTTAGCTGTCCTGGAACTCGCTGTGTAGACCAGGCTGGCCTCAAATTCACAGAGATCCACCTGCCTCTGCCTCCCGAGTGCTGGGATTAAAGGTGTATGCCACTACCGACTGGCGCTATGCTGGCTTTGAACTGGTGATCCTCCAGACACAAGCCACTACAGGTAACACTAGGTTTCCAAGTCGTTTTCCTCTCCTGTTCCTTTTTCTTTTTTTGGTTTTTCGAGACAGGGTTTCTCTGTGGTTTTGGAGCCTGTCCTGGAACTAGCTCTTGTAGACCAGGCTGGTCTCGAACTCACAGAGATCCGCCTGCCTCTGCCTCCCGAGTGCTGGGATTAAAGGCGTGCGCCACCACCGCCCGGCTTCCTGTTCCTTTCCTTATCTCTCTGAAGCGCGGACGCATTTAAAAAGGTTCCAGGTGAGAAAGATCTGGACTTTTATTAATCTGAAGTCATCCAGTTGGTAACTGCCCAAACCTGGAGGGGCTGACTTGAAATCCTGTATTCTATCCAATGCTTGTGGGTCTGGAAGAGTCACGGGCGGGGGAGTGCACTTCCAGAACTTAGTCCTCTCGTCTGCAAACGGAAGCAATAGCAGCTATCGTCACAGGAGCAGTATGAAGACTAGATGGTTAGGTGTATGAAGTCCCTAGTTCAATACCTAGTACTAAGCAGGCAATGCTTGGTCTCTCCTCGCTAAACTCATTAGCTTTGGGGATTCAGATGGACAAATCAAGTAAGAGGTATTCAGTTCTGGGATGCAGTGAGAAGTTGTTGAACTACAGAGACAATTGCCTCTCTGTAGCCTCTGAGCTGTTCTGGCCTCAGTCATTAGAAAATTTGTCATTGTCTTGTAAACATTTAAGATATAGCCGCTTCCCTTTATAAACCCCCACGTTTCAGGGTGTCGTCCACTTTTTCTGCCTAGTAAATATCCAACTCAAGGGTTGCCGTTTTGTGATTTGTCCCTCTCTGAGTGAAGTAGGAGCTTGGTCAAATAATCGCGAGGCTTGGGGCCATTAAAATAAACTAACAAAGCCTTCTCAAGTCTTTCACAAGTGTAAATTTAAATGACAGGAACCTAACACATTAAAAAAAAAGAAAGGGGGAAGCCGTTCGCGGTAGTTGTTTCTATGCCCACCTAAAACTAAAGACATGGTTTTCGAAATGTTTCTCAACATCTCTCGTCTTTGTTATTCCTGAGGTGACGCAAAGCAGGGCTGGTGGCAAGGGTGAAGGGGTGGGGGGGACTTTCTCTCGCCAGCTCCCTGACGGTGCACAGAAGCCAGGGATGACTGCAAAGGCTTCAAAAGGCATGGGCAGTCGAGCAGTGACAAGCCCGAGCCTGCATAGTCTGTCCCGTCCTCCCCCCCCCCCCCAGCACCCCCTCCTTCACCCGGGGAACTGCTAGAGGACCAGCCCCTTTTCCCGCCCGGAGGCCTCAGCAGAGCCGCCTGCAGCCCGGGAGCCTGACGTGAGCGGCGCGACGGTGCACGCGACCCCGGGATCGCAGGCGTCCTCGCGCCGCTCCCCGGCGTCGGCGTGCCGGACCGCGAGACCCTCTCCCGGCAGGCCGCTCCGACCCTGTCACTCCTCCCGGGCCCGCCCCCAGCTGGGGCGCCACCGAGAGCCCGCGGGCGCTCGCCCGCTCGCTCGCTCTCCTCAGCGCGGGTGTGTGCGCGCCGTCCTCCCACCTCGATCTCCCCCCCACTCCCCTCCCCATTGTTTCCGGGCGACCGCCACGAGCCCCCGAGCGTAGCCCCTCCCTCCAGCCTCCCCCTCCCCCGCCGAGTTTTGACGGGTGCCGCGGGGGGGGGGGATCCCCAGAACTGAAGACGAGGGCGCCCCTGAACCCAGCCCCAGGAGGCTCCGCTCCCGGGCTGCCGAGCCCATCTCCTCCTCCCATCCCCGCGGGGACCCCAGTCTGCCGAGCGCCTCCCGCTCCCCTCCCCCCTCTTCCCGGCGCCACTCTCCCTCGGCCCCCTCCCCTCAGCGGGTCCTCCTCTTTCTCTCGCTCCCTCCTCCTCCCCCTCCCCGTCCCTTCCCCCCCCACAATGCAGTTCGCGGCGCGGCGGACATGGCGGTGGAGTCCTGAGCTCGTCGTGTCCTGGCCTCCATCGGCGGCGGCGGCGACGGCGGCGGGGGCGGCGGCGGCGGCGGCACCGGGAGGCGGAGGGGGAGCCGGAGCCTCTGCGATGAGGAGGCGTCGCGCGCGCCTGTAGCTCGCGGGCCTCGCAGGTACGGAGCTTCGGGCCGCCGCGCTGCGCGGGCTGCCGAGGGGGTGTGCTCGGCCGAGCTAGGGAAGCCCCCCCCACCCCCGCTTGTCCCCTTCAGGTGCGGCGCCCCGCAGGTGTCGGGTCCCCGGGAGCGCGACTCCGCCGCCCCCCTCGGGGCTTGGCGCTTCCTCCTCCTCACGATCGGGCTTCAAGTGTCCCAGGGGAAAGCTGAGGGAAGGAGGGAAGTGGAGAAGGCGGCCTGGGCGGCCTGAGGAGGGTTTTGGGGGGCCCGTTCGGCCACCGAAACCTGTTGTAGTCGGGTTCGGAGGATCTGAGTTAACGGGATTGGTCTAGCCTTGTCTTAGAGCCTGTGTGTGTCTCTGTAATGTGTGCCTTTTCTTTCACCCTGTAGAGATGTCTATACGCACATGTAAACACACACACACTCACACTCACAACAGTACCCCCCCCGGGGGGGGCTCGTCCTTGTAGGGAGAAGGCAGGGTAGGTTCGTGTGGATTTCGTTTCCTGCTCGCCCGCCGTCTCTGTCCCCCACCCCCCAGTCGAATGGTGGTACTGCGCGCTTTTGACGTGGGTAACTGTGAGATTCGTATTTGTAAACAGACAGCACTTCCCCAGTGTGTCGCACGCCTCCGCAAGTGGTTTCTGATCCTTTTGATATCAGGATTACAAAAGAACAAGGTGGTTAAACCTCAAAGAAGCAGCGGGATTTCTAGTCAGTACCTGAATGGGATCAATTACTGTTATTTTTAACGTTGGTTAAACATTTTTTTTTTAGAAGAATATCAAACTTTAAATCGGTCGAATCTTGTACCTTGTGCGAGGTCTTAGTTCCAGTATACCGTCTTTCTTTATTTTGATAAAAAAATCATTCCCTAAACATTTGACATTCTGCGATCTTTTGTAATCTTCGTGTTCAGAAATGCAATTCGAATTGTGTATTGTTAGCTGTTAGCATGCATTTAGTAATTAGCCAAGTCATATAACCTTTTATATCTGTAGACTTACCCCTCTCCCGTCCTTGCAGCAGGAAGTTTAAAACGCTTTGTGAAACAGCATACCTTGTTTGTTTTAAAAGGAATAACTACTAGCTAATACAATTGGATAATCCCAAGTGGATCTGATAATTTAGAGACAATGCCATTCTCAGTCCTTGAATTGCGGAAAGGTTTGAGTAAAATGTTGTCTGTATGCATTAACATTTTCTTTACTCAGAGCCCATGTGCATCCCCTTAGAAATACGGTGCACAGTGTATCCCACTGCTGATTAGTCACACCTCTGTGAAACTATGAATATTGTTTTATATAGCTTTATTTAAGACAACTCACAAGGATACAGTGTGCTTTGTGATGCTTTAATAAACAAATTATACAGAGGGATTAAAAACCATATATGTTGGGGAAAATAAGTTTGTTTCTTGCTTTAAAAAATTATTATAAACAAAAGAAAGTTACTGAAAACTCTTAGATAAAATGTTCTTCTTGCATAGTTTCATTTGACTAGTGTAGAAAAACGAAAAAAAAAAGTAAAGCTTCCTTAAAAGAATCTAAAAGTGGAAGTGAAAGTGATTGGCATTTCATGTTTTAAGTGCTGTGAACATCTAACCACAGAAAGTCAACAGGTATTGTCAGGCACATAGAAACGCACTTCAGATTTGTAAACCCGAGCCCTAAGTTACATCTGATTCTGTTAATTTAGTTAGACCAGCACTTGCCTTTTAAATTGAGGTGTTAAAATGAAACTTTATGACTGCAATGATAAATGGTCCTAAATAAGAAAGTGCTTAAAGATGATTTTTATTTGCTCCCATAGCATGTTCATTTTAGTAAAAGTAGCTAGAGAACTTTCCTTTTTAACCTCAAAATTACCTTTACATATATAAGTGTGATTATGTTGTGTTCTTTATAGAGTCAAGTCAGGGTCTGTGGGTAGAGATAAGTGTTTTTCAATTTACTGACTATGAAAAGATTGGATTTTTGAAAAAATATTAAAGACATAACCTGTAAATATTGATTCTAATAAATTTTGTCACCATTTTTAGCTGTGTATGGTGTTGCATGATTTAATCCCAGTGCTTGGAGGCAGAGGCAGGTGGATCTCTGTGGGTTGGAGGGCAGCCTGGTTTACATAGTGAGTTCCAGGCCAGCCAGGGAGGCATAGTGAGATGCAGTTTCAAAAACAAACAAACCAAATTCCCAAACCACAGAAACCCACAAAAACCCACAAACAAACAAAAAAGTGAATATTTGAATGTAGCAGAATTAAGTTAGATGTTTTCCTTTCCAGATAAACTTGTAAATGTTTTAATTAATAAAATAATGTTAAGAAATTGCTCTCATCTGTAGTTAGAAGTATGTTCTTAAAAAACAAAAAAATAGGAGCTTAGTGGTAGAACACTTTCCTGGTGTATGTATGAAGGCCTATACTTAACCTCCAGTATAACACCCAACCATGCACAAAAAGATTAAACAGTTCTGTGAAGATCTAAAACAGACAAAAGAAGAGACACTGTAGGTTGTAGTTCAAAGTAGGGTATGTAGATTTTAAAAAAAGTAACAGAGGACTTAGGAAAGCTTACATTCCTCTGAATAAGTTGTTTTAGATCTAGAATTCTAGCTTATCACATAATTCAGGGAAGTTTTAAAACCAGCATGTCTCCAAGTGCTTCTTCAATCCTCCCAAAAAAGACAGGTACTTAAATGTAGATATTAACAATTCAAATTTTTCTTTTGAATTAATAGTTTGAACAAATTTCACACCGTGTGTCCATAATTCTGTGCATTGAAGGAGAGAAAAAGTTATTAGACTCCTTATTCTTTCTAGGTACTGTTCTAAGACTGTGTGCACCTTTTTCACTTGCTTACCTACGACCTGTTTATAATGAGGAATTATGACTCACAGAACTTGAGTTATTTGCTGAAGAGCATGGAGCAACAAATTTCAGAGTGGGCCTTTATTCCTCATATGTATATGTCATTTGCTGTCGGATCTAGTGAGTTGTTTCTCAGTATAAAAGAAAAAATGCCTAAGGTTGATATTTATTCATTCAGTCATTTACTTTAACAAACATTTCTGTTTGTACTCTGTACTAAGACATGTTTTGAAAAAAGCTTTAAATCTTGTAATTGAGCTCACTATGTGAGCTAATGTTTGAGCTGTGATTAGAAATGTTTTCTGACTTCTACTCCAGTGGGGTTTTTTCCCCCCAATTTGGCTTCCTTATTAATAGAGTCTATGACCTAAAAGGAAGTTTTTTATTCTTTTGACTTGGGTAAACAAAGTTTTTCAATTTAGCACTAGAAAGCAGTAGGTTAGGACACACTGGGAAATGTGAGTTAGTTGGAAAGAGGAAAACTATATAAGCTTAGTGTTCACCAATAAAAATGAGCAAAGACCAACTCTATACAAAACATCTTGTACTTAAAAATGTTTAGGGAAGGCTGGTGGGATGGTTCAGTGGGTAAAGGCCTTTACTTCCAATTCTGACAACCTGAGTATGATCCCTGGGAGACATGTGATACAAAGGGAGAATCAAGTCCTGAAAGTTGTCCTCTGGCTCCATTCTTGTGCTGTGGCACATGCATGTATGTGTACACACATACACACACACACACACACACGTAATTTTAAGAAACCATGGAGAAGTTAGTGTAAAGCATATGTACGTTTTTGAGTTTAGTTCCTTTTAATTGAAGGAAAAAGCAAATATTTTCTATTAATTACTTAAGTCTCATAATTTTAAATTGATACTCGCTAGATAGAGTAAGAGAGTTCATAGTACTTTGTATATATTACTCTCTCAAGATTTTAGAAGATTTACTTAGTTCTCACAACAACCTTTTTATCTCATTTGCAGGTGAGGAAAGGAGATGTAAAAGAGTTAAGTACAAAATCTCACACCTAGTTTGCAGTAGAGTTGGGATTTGATCTGAGACTGACCTAGAGCCAGAGTGCCCAACCAGTACACCATGTTATGAGTGTCAGATGTAGTGTGTAGAGGGTATTCTGTACAGTCACAGGGTCTCAAAATATTTTCTAAGTATAGAAAGTATGAATTATACAGAATAACTAAACCTAATTGAATTTTATCTGTTAGTCATTGTAATTTAAATGATTTTGATTATTCAGATCAGCTACTCACTAAATATTAAGTGCCCATCACGTATAGAGTATTCAATGGTAATCATACTATGGAAACTAAAAAAAGATTGATTTTTCTTTCTTCTCTTCTCCCTTCCCCTCTCTTCTCTTTCCCTCTCCTCCAAGACAGGATCTCACTATGTAGCCTGACCTCAAACTCAAGAGATCCACCTGTCTCTGTCTCTAGAATGCTGGGCTTAAAGGCATGTACTACCATACCCAGCAGGTTTATTTTATTTTTAATTTGTATGTGTCTGGGTATGCGCACATACATGGTACCTGAGTATGCCACAAGAGGGCTTCAGATTTTCTGGAACTCAAGTTACAGGCAGTTATAAGCCATGGGGCATGGATGGTGGAAACTGAGCTATCACTTCAGCCCCATATCTTTTTTTAAAATTTATGTATCTCCCCTCATACCTGAACAGCTTTAATATGTGTGTGTGTGTGTGCGCGTGCGTATGTATGTGTATGTATGTGGTGTAGGTTAGAGGACAACTTGTGGGAATCAGTTCTTGCAGAAAGCAAGAACTATGTGGGCTCTGGGGATTGAACTCAGATTGTCAGGCTTGGTGGCAAACACCTTTACCTGCTGAGCCATCATTCTGTTACTGTGGACACATCTTGTGAAGGGTCTTTGAGACAAACTTTTTTTGTGTGTGTACCTGTGGTAATGCATGTGTGGAAGTCAGAGGACAACTTGTGGGAGTTGGTGATCTACTTCCATTATGTGGGGCCATGGGACTGAACTCAGGTCTTTGGCTTGGCAGCAAATACATTTGCCCTTTAAGTCATCTTGCCTAGCCCCCAAACTTGATTTTGTAATAATATGGTTGGAGCATTTTTTTCTTCCTTTTTTTTTTTAATCTGTACTGAACTATATGTTTATCTACATAATATGTGAAATTCTGTGCTCTGATGGCTAATAGAATGTGCCCCCCCTTTTCTTGATATATTTATAGTACCATAATCTTCACTTTTTAAAAACCCAGTTCAGCTGGGTGATGGTGGTGCACGCCTTTAATACCAGCACTTGAGAGGCAGGTGGCTCTCTGAGTTCAAGGCCAACCTGGTCTATATAGTGAGTCAGTATAACCAGAACTATATAGAGAAACCCTGTATTGGAAAAAAAAAACAACAGTCAACCAGAAAATTAAATAAATAAATAAATAAATAAATAAATAAATAAATAAATACCCAATTCCTGGGACTGGAGAGATGGCCTAGAGGTTAAGAGTTTGCTGTTCTGGGGCACTCAAGTTCAGTTCCAATGACCCATATCAGTGGGTTCACAACCACCTGAAATTCCAGGTCCATGGCATCAGCACACACACACATACTACACACACTCACACATACACAAAATAATGTAGGGCTGGAGAGATGGCTCAGTGGTTAAGAGCATTGCCTGCTCTTCCAAAGGTCCTGAGTTCAATTCCCGGCAACCACATGGTGGCTCACAACCATCTGTAATGAGGTCTGATTCCTTCTTCTGGCCTACAGACATACACACAGACAGAATATTGTATGCATAATAAATAAATTAAAAAAAAAGATTTATTATGTATACAGCATTCTGCCTGCATGTATGCCTGCACACCAGAAGAGGGCACCAGATTTCATCATAGATCGTTGTGAGCCACCATGTGGTTGCTGGGAATTGAACTCAGGACCTCTGGAAGAGCAGCCAGCGCTCTTAACCTCTGAGCCATCTCTCCAGCCCCGGGCGTCATATTCTTAAATTTACTTCCTGCTGTCTGGGGGTAGTGGTACCTTTAGGGGATCCTGAAAAAAAATTGGGTTGTCAAGTCCTGGGAGAGGTAGCTGTATCATTTGTTGTCCAGTCTCTGCGTAATGGGAAAGTGCAGGTCCTGTCTCAAGTCCTGGCTAGAGTAGTCAGTGAGGCTGGATCATCTCAGCCAGGGACCTCAAAATTGTTCTGAGTAGTTTGTAGTCCAAAGCTGATCTTTTAGGTGGTGTTTTTCAGCTTAGTGGTGTTATCATAGTTATGGAGGAATTGTCATTGTGGGACACCAATCCTACTTTTGGAGACTTTAAAGGTAGCTGTTAGGCATGCTCATGGTTCACTACAGAAAATTGATAGAGACCCAAACCCGAAATCATGGACAGGAAGGTAAATGAAATCTTTTTCAAGAATTAGTTAGTACTCTGTGACCTTTAATATCATAACAAAAAGTTTAAAATACACACACACACAAACATATAAATCTTATAAAACTTACACCTTAAGAAAAGCTGTTGGCCAGGCGGTGGTGGCGCACGCCTTTAATCCCAGCACTCGGGAGGCAGAGGCAGGCGGATCTCTGGGAGTTCGAGGCCAGCCTGGTCTACAAGAGCTAGTTCCAGGACAGGCACCAAAAGCTACAGAGAGACCCTGTCTCGAAAAACCAGAAAAAAAAAAGCTGTTAAAGAGTCAATATAAAACCAGAGGATTATAGGATTAGTGGCAGTAAAATATTTGTTTTTCTCCTGTCCCATATCAGGTAGCTCTTCTGACATGAGACTGAGGTTTTGAATTTTACTTTAATAGGCACGCTTCAGTTTAGAGAAGGAGAGAGCCATGCTCCAACTCCAAAGTCAGCTTTAATCTTTAATTGGATTTGGGACTACAAAAAGATCATTTGCATTATATGTCTGTAGAGAACGACAGAAACAAACATTTGGGGAGATTTATGAAATTTTATCCTGTTGGAAATGTGGTATACTTATAGACCAATTTACTATTTTTCTTGAGACATTTTTTTTTTTTCTGGATGATTTGTCCTTTTTCTTTAGATGTCTCATTTGTCCAGTAGTCTTCAGATACCTTCACTGGATGCATTTATTCTCCTGAAAAAACAGAAACAAAACCTTTCTCCAACCCTAATTTTGGGTAGATTCACTTTGGGCAAGTTGTATCTGATCAAATAAAAAGCATTTGTTAGTTTTATAGGTTGGTTTAAATGGCCATACTGCTTGATGAACTATCATCTCTTCTAATTAAGAGGTGCCTCTTGTTCAAATCAGATCTTCATCAATTTTGATGGTATCCATAGCTTTTCTTCTATGCAAACAAAAGCAAAACCCCTTCCCCTATGTAACACATATTCTGGGTTCCATTGTGAGGTCAGTACATCTTTAAAGTATATTGTTGATTAATTCCATAGTTTTTTCTACTATCCAGTGTCTCTCTGCAGCTGTTGTTCCTTTCTCATTAGCGAAAATTCAAAGTTGGGGGCTGCAGAGATGGCTCAGTGGTTAAGAGCTTTGCCTGCTCTTCCAAAGGTCCTGAGTTCAATTCCCGGCAACCACATGGTGGCTCACAACCATCTGTAATGAGGTCTGGTGCCCTCTTCTGACCTGCAGTCATACACACAGACAGAATATTGTATACATAACAAATAAATAAATATATAAAAAAAAGAAAGAAAAGAAAATTCAAAGTTAATAAATCATTATATTATGCATTTTTTTTTTTTTTTTGTCTTTTGGAGACAGGGTTTCTTTGTAGTTTTGGAGTTTATCCTGAAAGTTGCTCTGTAAACCAGGCTGGCCTCGAACTCACAGATATCTGCTTGCCTCTGCCTTCTGAGTTCTGGGATTAAAGGCATGCACCACCACTGCCCAGCTTTATTTTAGTTTCTCCAGACAGGATTTCTCTGTGTAACCACCGTGGTTGTCCTGGAACTCGCTCATGTAGACCAGGCTGGCCTCCAACTCATGGAGATCTGCCCCCAGAGAACTGGGATTAAAGGCATGCGCTATCACTGCCCAGTTGTAACTCCACTTCCTGGTCATATAGAGGACTTTTCTGGTTTGATTTTTCTGTTGCTTTGTAGACCAGGCTGGCCTTGAACTCTTAAGAGATCCCATCTAGTGAGTACTGAAATTTAAAGGCGAGTGCCACCACTGACTGGTCAGGTTTTATTTTTGTGGAAATATTTACTTATTTATTAGTGGAAATTCTCATTAGGCAATAGAAAGCAACTTTGTTTTTGTAAAAATCCTGTTTTTGTTTTCATTTGTTCTTTGAGACACTCTCACTCTGTAGTCTTTTGTGGCCTTGAACTGATATGTAGACTAGGCTGGCCTTCGAGTTCACCCTGCCTCTGCCTTCGGATAATGAGGATTTAAACCCTTTTCGTATAGCTTTCTGAAAAATGTTTTAGTTTTGAGAATACATTTTAAAATTGACTAATGACAAACTGTTTTTGCATTTTAAATAACAGATTTTGTTTTTATTTTAATTCCTATAGTTTGCTTGCCTAAACTAGTTTGGAGCAGTTCATATACCTGAGATCTGCCATTTTACAGTATTACAATTGAAAAGAACCAGATTTTCAAATAATGGAAGAGCCCAAAACTTCTAAAAGTGAAAATCATGAACCAAAGAAGAATATTATTTGTGAAGAAAGCAAAGCAGTTAAAATTATAGCTAATCAAACCTTGAAGCCTAGAAATGATAAGTCCGTAACAGAAATTGGGACCAGCTCTCTGAATAGGAATAGTAGTAAAAAAAACAAGCAAAATGATATTTGTATAGAAAAAACAGAAGTTAAATCATGTAAAGTAAATGCTGCCAGTGTTCCAGGCCCTAAAGATTTGGGGTTAGCACTTCGAGATCAGAGTCATTGCAAAGTGAAAAAGATACCAAATTCACCCATGAAAGCCCAGAAGGGATCTTCACAGGCAAAAGTAGAAAAGGCTCCTAGCTTACAGGCAAAACAAGAAAAATTACCAAAGTCACCTAATTTACCAGTAAAGGCAGAAAAAACACCCTGTACAACAGCAACAACAGAAAAAGCACTTAATTCACAGAAGAAAGAAGAAAATATACCCACTTCTCAGATGAAATTACAAAAGACACCCAGCTCGCCGTTAGAACCAGAAAATGCATCCAGTTTACTGTTGAAAGAAAATATGAAACAGACAGAATCACAACAGACTGGGAAAAAACTTACAAGCTCCTTTGTTTCTGTGGACAAAAGGAATACTGAAGCTCTACAGGGAGAAAAATCAACTCCTGAAAACTTATTGCCATCTCAGAGGCAACAGGCACAGACAGATAATATTGGTGATTCTGATGACAGTGCTTCAGGAATTGAAGATACATCAGATGATTTGAGTAAGTATAAACATACATACCATTTTCCATAAGTTATGTTTTGGGCAGGATTTTCCTGTTAATGTTCTGTAGGTTATTTGTGGTTTAGCTACTTTAATTTAAAAAGGTTGGGAACAAAGAAATAAGCAAAACCTTCATTTATTTATTTATTTATTTAGTGGTGAAAAGCTGTGTGCATAAGAGTTTAGTGGGTGTTTGTGAATACATTTGTTGTAGGGGCCCACTTGTTGATTCCCGGCCGCCCTCCGCTTGTTTGTTTCCCAGCTGCCCAGACTCCCAAAATAACCACACAGAAGCTGTATTAATTAAATCACTGTTTGACCAATTACTTAAGCATATTGCTAGCTAGCTCTTATATCTAAATTAACCCATCTTCATTATTTTATATTTTATTACAAGGTTTGTGGCTTACCGGCAAGGTTTCAGCTTGTCTGTCTCTAGGAGTGGGCTCTATGGCTTCTCCTAAACTCCGCCTTCCTTCTCCCAGCATTCAGTTTAGTTTTCCTTGCCTAACTCTGTTCTACCCTGTCAGGCCAAGCCAGTTTCTTTATTAACCAATGGTATTCACAGAGGGGAATCCCACATCATAACCCACTTATTTACTGATAGGAGGGATCTTATCCTTGTGTATGCTGGGCAAGGACAAGTATTCTGTCACTGGGCTACACACCTCTGGATTTGTACACTTATTGGTATCATTGTAGAAAGCATATTGCCTTTGAACTATGTACCTCAAACTGGTCCAGAACTCTTTTGTTTCATAATTTAAAAATTTATTATTATTATTATTATTATTATTATTATTATTGTTTTCGTTTGGTTTTTTTGAGACTGTCTCTATGTAATCCTGGTTGTCATTGAACTCATTATGTAGAACAGGCTGGCCTCTAACTCACAGAGATCTATCTGCCTCTGCTTCTCGAGTGCTGGGATTAAAGGCATGCACCATCACAGCCTAGCTTTTAAAATTATTTTTAATTATGTGCATATGTGTGTGTAGGCATGTGTGTAGAGGTTTGTGTGTTCATTGAGAGGCCAACGGTGTTGAATCTCCTGGAACTAGAGGATATATGGTTATAAATCACTTAATAGGGGTTCTGGGTCTTGAACCTGGTTCCTCTGGAAGAGCATTATGTGTTCTTAATTGATGAATCATCTTTCTAGCCCTTGCCTTGAATTTTTAAAAAATTATTTATTTGTATTTTATGTACATTGGTGTTTTGTCTACATATATATCTATATATCTGTGCCACAGTGTCAGATCCCTTGGAGTATAGATAGTTGTGAGTTGCTGTGAATACTCTCTCTCTCTCTCTTTTTTTTTTTTAAGTTATAAACTGATTGGCCCATTAGCTCAGGCTTTTATTAACTATTATAACTTATATTAACCCATTATTCTTGTCTGTGCCAACACGTGGCTTGGTACCTTATTCAGCGAGGCAGTCACACCTTGCTTCTTCTGTGGTTGGGTCAGGACTGCTGTGAGTGCTCTTAATGGTGAGCCATCTCTATCTCTCCATCCTTTTGAACTATTAATCCTCCTATTTTAGACAATCTCAGAAGTGCTGGGATTACATAAATTTACAACTCTACCTAGCTCCCCAGTTTTAAATGATCTTGGTAATATATTCTCATTTATTCTATAAATAGGTATATATTGGGTTCCTATTTGTGACCCAGTCATGTGTTTACAGTTGAAAACCAAAACCCAACCTAGGTCTCAAGAAATCTTCCTATTTGATTGTAGCATGAAAAAACAAAACAAAACAAAAAACCAGAGACAGATTATTGGGGTTCAAGCTGAAGATCAGAAAAGCAAAGTAGACAAACCACTAGAGAGTCCTTATCTCTACCAAGGCCCAGACAAAGGGGTGATTCTATCCTCAGCCTGACTGCAATGAGCTCTTGTCTCTTCCTGCCTCTTATACCTCCCTCTTCCCAGCCATATTACTCCTATCTTCACCTCCCTAGTGCTGGGATTAAAGGTGTGTGACTCCCGAGTACTGGGAACACTTTGTGAGTTCTGTCTCTTTTTAGACAGATTCAATCTTGTCTAGCTTAGAGTGTAGTGGCCTTGAGTCTTTGGATTAAATAAAGGTGTACCACACTCCCTGACCTCTAGTGACTTAGCTCTGCACTCTGATCTTCAAGCAAGCTTTATTTATTAAAACACACACACACACACACACAAAATCATTGTATTTGATGTGTTACAAAACTGATTTTCAGTGGCAAAAACTTGAGAATGTACATGATTAAATTTTGTTATATGGCCTTTAGATTGGGTAACTACATTATTAAGTATGGGCTGATTATGAATGAAATTCAGTATTGATTAGAGCAGAAATTTAAGCACATGATAAAGATTTCACCTTTTAGAGGGCATAAAATGAAGGGGCTTTTCAATTGACAAAGACCATTATGTGTGATTTTAGAAGACATTAAAGAAATCAAAGATAGTTTATTTCTTTTTAAAAATCTTTTTGGCTTGTGCACCAGATTTTTTGTTAGGAGTGAAATTGGAAGCAGAGATTGATTGAGATATATACTGTTTACTTGAACTACTACTTGAACTACTTCCCCCCCCCTTTTCTGTTTAAACAAAAAGGAAGGCTTTATCTCTAACATAGTAAAATTATATATAACAAAACAGTTATCAAGCAAGAATTACAGTTACAATATTTATATCTACTTTATCTCTTATTGTAACTAAGGAAAACTATATTATTACTATCTATTCTTCAACTCTATCAAAGACCTCAGAAGGATACAATATTACCTAAGTAAATAGGAAGTACATTGTAAGCAACTTCCAAAACTCTAGAATTGACAAGAGACATCTTGCTGCCTGGACAGTTACCCAAAGTTCTTTTATATATATGTGAGTTTCTCTTAGTATCCACATTGTTGTCTAAGTTCTCTGAGATTGTGGTTTGTAGGCTGGCTTTCTTTATCATCTATGAGTGAGTACATGTGATAATTGTCTTTCTGTGTCTGGGTTACCTCACTCAAAATGATGTTTTCTAGCTCCATTTTTCTGCAAAATTTAAGCTGTTGTTATTTTTTTCTGCTGTGTAATACTCCATTGTGTAAATGTACCACATTTTCCTTATCCATTCTTCGATCAAGGGGCATTTAGGTTGTTTCCAGGTTCTGGCTATGACAAACAAAGCTGCTATGAACATAGTTGGGCACATGTCCTTGTGGCATGATTGAGCATCCTTTGGGTATATACCCAAAAGTGGTATTGCTGGGTCTTGAGGAAGGTTGTTTCCTAATTCTCTGATGACTAAGGATGTTGAACATTTCCTTAAGTGTCTTTCAGCCATTTTAGATTCCTCTGTTGAGAGTTCTCTTTTTACTTTTCTTTTCCTTCCTTTCTTCTTCTTCTTCTTTTTTTTTTAATTTTTTATTTTTTTGAGACAGGATTTCTCTTTGTATCTCTGGCTTTCCTGAAACATACTCTGTACACCAGACTGGCTTCGAACTCTCAGAGATCTGCCTGTCTGCCTGTCTCTGCCTCTCAAGTTCTAGGATTAAGGCTGTGCCACCTTATTTTCAATCATGTCTTCAAGAAACACTATAAATTGGTATTCATTATTCATTACCCTCTTCTATTGACTGCCACCCACTAATCATATAAACATTCATATACAAGGTTTTCTGTACTTCTTGTTTATAAGGATATTCAACATTTATCAAATACTTGTGATCTATGGAACATAGTTTGGGGCACTTTCCTTGTGTTTAGGGTATTTTATTTTTCAAAAATTTATTTAGTGTATGTATGAGTGCCTACTTGAGTATTTGTGCACCATGTGGCTGCAGGTACCTGTGGAGGTGAGAGGGTATCAAATCCCTTGGAAATTGAGTTAACTGGTGTAGGTGCTGGTAACCAAACCAGGGTCTTCTGCAAGAGTTGTTAAGTGCTCTTAACCATTGCACCATTTTTCCACCCCTACTTTATGTTTAGTTTTATATATGTCTGTGTGCATATGAGTTTGGGTGCTCAAGGAAGTCAAAGACCTTTGATCTTTTTTTTAGCTGGCATTTTAGCTGATTGTGAGTTGCCCAGTGTGGGTTTTGGGAATCAAAACCTGGTCCTGTGGAAGAGCAGTATATGCTCTATTTTTGACTTAGGGTCTCACTACGTAGCCTCGGCTCTCTTTAAATTTGCTATGTAGACTTGGCTGACCTTGAACTTGAAGAGGTCCACTTGTTTCTGCCTCTTGAGTTCTGGCATTAAATTTGTATGCCACCATGCTCTGCCCTATTTCTGACTTAAAAAATGGTATGTAGCCAGGAATTGTGGCCAACGCCTTTAATCCCAGCAACTAAGAGACAGAGGCAGGTGTATCTCTGAGTTTGAGGCCAGCCAAGGCTACATAGAGAAACCCTGTCTAGAAAAAAAAAGTGCCATGTAGCTTTTTCCAATTATTGTGTTAGAAATGATAATTTTATGGGATTTGCTATTGTTAGTTGATAGTCATGTAGGGAAAATTACACTTTTTTTTTAAAAAAAGAGGGTTATATTGTTGATATTGTCTTGTTACTGTTCTTTTTCATGAACTATAGAAATAAACTAGATTTCGTCCTTCATAGTTCTATAATAAAAGTCAATAAGCATTTCCCAAATATTAGGAGATAATTCCAAATACCACATAGTGCATCAGTGTTTGCCTGTTACTTTTAACACTTACTGTGCAAGTTGTGAGACTGTACTCAGCATTCAAGCTGGCAGGGGCTAATAGTATGAACTTTATTATTTTTTTTAATGAAAATAGTTTTATTCATATGTATAGATGTTTTGGCTGTCTGTATGTCTGTGCACCACATGTGTGCTTGGTGCATGTGGAGGCTGGAAGAGAGGGTGTCAGATCACCAGGTACTGAAATTACAGGTAGTTGTGAGCTGCTGTGTGGGTGCTGGAAATTATACCTGGGACCTCTAGAAGAGCAGACAGTCATTTTAACTGATAAACTATCTCTTCAGCTCCAAGACACCATTTCTTAGGCAAAAAACTAAGGCACTGAATCTTACCTAGTAACATTTGAGTATTTATGTTTTATATAACATTCTTTAAAAAAAAAAAGATTTATTGAGCCTGGTAGTAACTCAACCAAGTGGGCCTCTGAGTTTGAAGTCAGCTTGATTGACATAGTTCCAGGTCAGTCAGGGCTAGGTAAAGAGACATTATCTTAAAAACAAACAAACAAATAGACTTATTTTAATTTATGTGTATGGATCTTTTGCCTGCATGTATGGCTGTGCACTGTATATGTGCATTGCTTTCAAAGACCAGAATCCTCTGGAGCTGAAAGTGCAGACTGTTTTTAGTTGCTATGTGGGTGCTGGGAACTAAACCTGAGTCTTTTATAACAATTGCTTTTAACTACTCTCTCTTCAGCTACCTATAGTTATCTCTCCATTTCTCTTCTTATAACATTCTTATTTATGAGTTTGCTTTTTATTCTGGACAGTCCCATGACCTTTGGTAGGAAATGTACCAATTTCAATGCTATTTCTTCTTGGTTTAGAATATTAGAGCTTTAATATTTTAACACACACACACACACACACACCCTAGTCCTAGCTACCTCAAAATCAAGCAACCAAACGTAAGATTGACTGTCAGGATTTCTCTAAGTAGTTAGCTTTTGAAGATGATGGGGTATTTTATCGATTGAATAGAGCACTGGTTTAAAATTTTAAAATGTTGTTTTGTGAATGTGTGTGTTTTGCCTGAATGTATGTCTGTATATCATTTCTGCCTGGTACTAGTGGAGGTGAGAAGAAGGCATTAATCCCCTGGGGCTTGAGTTATATTTGTAAGCTGTCATGTAGGTGCTGGTAGTCTTTTTTTTTTTTTTTTTTTTTTTTTTGGTGCTTTATGACAGTCTTTTCTCTGTAGCCGTAACTGTTTTTGACTCACTGTGTAGACCAAGTTGGCCCTGAACTTAGGTCTGCATGCTTCTACCTATCCACTGCTATAGTCACTAGTTCACTTAACTGCTAAGCCATCTATCTCTTCAATCCATTAGCACTGCTTTTTAAAAAATGTTACATTTATTCATTTATTGTATGTGTGTGTGTGTGTACCTTGCATGTAGGGAGATCAGAAGACAATTGGTGGGAGTGTATTTTCTTCCACCATAGGAGTTCTGGGGATTGAACTCAGGACATCAGGCTTAGTGACAGTTATCCTTACTTAATAAGCTATCTCCTGAATTCACCATTCACATTTCTTATATATATATGTGATATATAAATATCATATTTATTAACTTGATCTAATAGCTTGCACAACCAAGTGAAAGAATTCCCACCCTAGCCGGGCGGTGGTGGCGCACGCCTTTAATCCCAGCACTCGGGAGGCAGAGGCAGGCGGATCTCTGTGAGTTCGAGACCAGCCTGGTCTACAAGAGCTAGTTCCAGGACAGGCTCCAAAACCACAGAGAAACCCTGTCTTGAAAAAACTAAAAAAAAAAAAGAATTCCCACCCTACTTAAGTGTTTATTTTTTAAGTTTATAATTTTTAATGATAATAACTGGTTTTTGTTGTTATGTTTTTTGAGACAGGATTTCTCTGTGTAGCTTTGGCTGTCTTGGAACTCATTCTGTAGACTAGGCTGGTCTCAAACTCACAGAGATCTGCCTGCCTCTGCCTCCTGAGTGCTGGGATTAAAGGAGTGCACTACTACTGCCATCACGATAACTGATATAATTGCTTCTTTTGCAGGTAAAATGAAGAGTGAAGAATCTAATAAAGAAAATTCTTCTGAGATGGACTATTTAGAAAATGCTACTGTGATAGATGAGTCTGCATTGACACCTGAGCAGAGGCTAGGCTTGAAACAAGCAGAAGAACGTCTAGAAAGAGATCACATCTTTCGACTTGAAAAAGTATGCTATGCTATGCTAGTTATTTTTTTTTTAAAGATTTATTTATTTATTAAGCATACAATGTACTGCTGGCAAGGAAGGCACCAGGTCTCATTACAGATGATTGTGAACCACCATGTGGTTTCTGGGAATTGAACTCAGGACCTCTGGAAGAGCAGCCAGTGCTCTTACCCACTGAGCCATCTCTCCAGCCCCGCTATGCTAGTTATTGAGGGAGGAATGTATGCTTTATAACTTTTTTTTTTGCAGAGTGTAATGCTTCATGTTTCTTTTATTTATTATTGTAGTATTCAACTTCCTCCCTCCCTCCCTCCCTCCCTCCCTCCCTCCCTCCCTCCCTCCCTTCTCTCCTTCCCTCCCTCCCTTCCTTCTCTCCCAAGAGCTAGTTCCAGGACAGACTCCAAAGCTACAGAGAACCCTGTCTCGAAAAACCAAAAAAAAAAAAAAAAAAAAAAATAGTCTTTGTGTAACAGCCTTAGCTTGTTCTGGAACTCACTCTGTAGATCACACTGGCCTCAAACTCACAGAGAGATACCCGCCTCTGCCTCCTGAGTGCTGGGATTAAAGGCCTGTGCCACTACTGCCCAGCATTTTTTTTTTTTTCTTTTTTCTTGAGACAGGTCTTCCTATGTAGTCTTGGCTGGCCTGGAACTCACTAGGTAGGTCAGGCTGGCCACAAGCTCAGAGATCTACTGCCTTTGCCTTTTGAGTTCTGAGATTAAAAGCATGCCATCACACCTGACATGCGTTGTTTTAGTAATTGTAAGCATTAGCAAACTATAGACTGCCCCCTTGTTTTGTTTGAATATGACAAAATACATGTCACCTTATTTTTTTGTAAACTTTTACTGGAACACAGCTGTACTCATTTCCTTTATATATTTATTGTCTTTGCCTGCTTCCATATTGTGATGACAGAGTTGACTGAATACCAGAGAGATGATATTGCCTGCATAAAATATTTACTATTTTCTTTCTTTTCCCCTTTCTTTGTTTTTTATTTTTCTTTCCCTATTTCTGCTTCTCCTTTTCCTTTGCTTCTTCCTTCCCCTCCCATTCCTTTTTTTTTCCATTTCATGACTCTACCCCAGGCTGAACTTTATATGTAAGCAGTGCTCTTGCTTCAGAGGCTCTTGGATATTGTAATTATATGAATGAATGACCATGCCTTCCTAATATTACCGTTTTTTCTTATTTTTAAAAATATTTATTTTAATATTAATAACATTTATATAATTATATATAATTAATAATATTTCTAATTACGTGTGTGTTATCTGAGTGGGAATATGTGCATGTGAGTGCAGGTACCCTCAGAAGCTAGAAGAGGGCATCAGATGGAGCTAGAGTTACAGTTGGCTGTGTTCTGGGAGTTTAATTTGGGTCCTCTGCAAGAGCAGTACACATTCTTACCCACTGACCCATCTCTCCAGTCTCTGTGTTTTCTGTTTTTTTTTTTAAATATTTATTTATTATTTATTATGTATACAACAGTCTATCTGTGTGTATGCCGAAGGCCAGAAGAGGGCACCAGACCTTATTGCAGATGCTTGTGAGCCACCATGTGGTTGCTGGGAATTGAACTCAGGACCTTTGGAAGAGCAGGCTATGCTCTTAACCACTGAGCCATCTCTCCAGCCCCTGTGTTTTCTGTTTTTAAAAGCTTAAAATATTTACTAAAATACTACTTTGGTTGGTATAAAATAAGTTATTGACTAATGATTTACTCCCTCATTTAGTAAATAAAGAATGCTTGTTATATGCTAACAATTGTGTTGGATGTTGGGTATATATTGATTTAAAAAAAAGGCATTTTTTTTTTCATTAAAAGTTAAAAGTCTAGCTGGAAATGTAGTTCATTGGCAAAGCATTTACCTAGCAAGCAATAGCCCTAGGTTCAGACCACCCAAAAGTTAAAAGTTATTCAGATTGATAAAAATAAATTACTAAATACTACGATATACTTTGCTAAATTGTTTTTCTCTTGTTTTCTACCCTAAGTTTATAAATAAGGGACTGTTCTCTTGATGTCTTGTGTCTGAGTGCTAATTAACTAATTTCTTAAACCAAAAACACATTCATAGCCTTAGCAATAAAAACACCACTAGATACTGAAAAATTACAAACCAGACTACAGAGAAATACATACTTAAGATGTACATAAATGTGTATACAAAGAGATCATTGTTCTTAAAATGGAAAGGAATGATGGTAATAGTATGATTTTTATATAGTTTAGAAAAACAAGATACCTAAATTGATGAAAGAAATCTTTGAGAGAGCACTTTCTTCCTGTTTGGTATTTTATTAGTGCATAGCAGTTGGTCCAAAATTAGAGTTAGTGTGCATGTTAGTACATACGTGGATTTTCACGTCTATCACAGTCACTTACTGGTGGGTAACAATCCATATGCTGTTTAACCCTTCAATTTTTTTTTTCTTAATGTGTATGGGTATTTTGTCTGCATTTGTGTGTCTGTGCATCATGTAGGTGCCTGGTGCATGAGAGACTGAAAGAGATCCCCTGGGAATGGAGTTAAAATATACTGTTGTGGAGTTGGAGAGATGTCTCAGCTGTTAAGAACACTGGCTGCTCTTCCAGAGGACCTGGGTTCAATTCCCAGCACCCACATGGCAGCTCACAACTGTCTGTTACTTCAGTTCCTGGGGATCTGATACCTTCACACCAATGCACATAAAGTTAGATAAATTCTGTAGGGGCCTACTACCCAGCTCCCGAGTAAATCACACAAGGGGGCTTATTCTTAGTTATAAATGCCCAGCCTTAGATTGACTTCTTTCTTGCCCTCTTTTCTTAGCTTAAATTATCCCTACTACCTTTTGTCTCTGGGCTTTTATCTTTCTCTATTTCTGTATACCTTTGTTTTTTTCTTACTCCATGGCTAGGTGGCTGGCCCCTGATGTCCTCCTCTCCTTGTTCTCTTTCTCTTCATTCTCTTTCCTTGTTTCTCCGCCTGCTAGCCCTGCCTATCCTTGCTTTTGCCTTGCTATTGGCCGTTTATTTCTTTAGTAATACCCTCAGGTGTTTTAGACAGGCAAAGAATCAGAGCTTTACAGTTAATTAAATGCAGAATAAACAAGTCACACACCTGAAAATTAATATTCCCCAACATATGTATTTAAAAAAATACAGTTGTAAGCCATCATATGGGTGTTGGGAATTGGACCTGGGTACTCTGGAAGAGCAACCAGTGCTTTTAACCTATGAGGCACCTCTCCAGCCTCCTATTTAACCTTTTTATACATACATTTTTTGAACAGTAAAATGAAGTTAAAAAAAAAAAACTTTTTTAGAACCAAAATGATGGCTCAAATGGCTAAAGTGATTACCACACTAGCATAAGGATTAGAGTTTAGTTCTGCTAAATCCACGTAAAACCAGAAATGGTAGTATGTGTCTGTAATCCCAGCTGATGAGAACAGTAGAATATCTAGAAACTCTTTTTTTTTGTTTTTTTTTTTTTTTTTAGATTAGAAAACTAGATTTATCTTTCTGCTGCATCCAAGAAACACACCTAAATATCAAGGATCAACATCACCTCACGGTAAAAGAATAAAAACGTATTCCAAGCAAATGGGCCCAAGAAACAAACAGGTGTAGCTATTTTAATATCTGACAAAATAGACTTCAAACCAAAACTAACCAAAGAGATAGAGAACTACACCACATATTCATCAAAGGAAAAAACTTCACCAAGAAGGATTTTGCAATTCTAAATATTGATGCACCAAATACAAGGGCATCCAAGTTATATCTAGAAACTCTTAAGTCAGCTAGCTTAGTACACATGGTAGTAAATAAGAAACCCTGCCTCAAACAAGATAGAAGGTGAGGAATGACAGCTGAGATTGTCCTCCTACCTCTACATTTGTACTGTGGCCCACACATGCCCAAACATACATGTGTAGCATGAATAATAAAAACCCAGAGACAGATATTGGGGTTCAAGCTGAAGATCAGAAAAGCAAAGCAGCACTCAACTGGCTCTTACCTCTATCTCAGACCGAAGTGGGCTATCCTGCCTCCACTAATCCCCAGAGACCTGTCTCCTCCCGTTATATTCCTTTCTAGTGCCAGAATTAAAGGTATGCACCACCACTGCCCAGCCTCTGTGGCTAACTAGTGTGGCTGCTGGGATTAAAGTTATGTGCCACTACTGACTAACCTGTATGACTAACTAGTGTGGCTGCTTTGACTGGCCTGGAACTCTTTGACTGGCCTGGAGCTCACCTTGTAGACTGTGCTGGCCTCAGATTCATAGAGGTCTGTTACCTCTGTTTCCCAAGTACTAGAAGTAAAGGCTTGTGCCACCATGCCTACCTTAACATAAATATTTTTAGATACCTTTCCCTTACATGTTATAAGTTTTTCTTTCTTTCTTTTTTTTTTGGTTTTTCGAGACAGGGTTTCTCTGTGGTTTTGGAGACTGTCCTGGAACTAGCTCTTGTAGACCAGGCTGGTCTCGAACTCACAGAGATCCGCCTGCCTCTGCCTCCCAAGTGCTGGGATTAAAGGCGTGTGCCACCAGATGTCTCAAAGTATTCTGAGGCTTGTAAAAATGTAAAGTGATCAAGTAACGAATAGGGCTACTGGCAGGGAAACGATTACTGCCCGGCAGTTTTTCTTAGAGTGAAAACAGAAATCCTTAGGACTTTGAGATCTGGCCCAGTTACTAGTCATACTAGTGTTTTTATAATGTATCAATCATTTTTTTCTTTTGACAAAACCAAGAAAAAGGGGGAAACGTATTTTAGCTCACATTTCAGAGATTACAGTTCTTTATGGTCGAGAAGGTGTGGTGAAGGAGAGGAATTGTTGTTCCCAAAGGGAAGGAGATGGGGAAAGAGGCCCCTATTCCTCAACCTATGCAACATTTATTCATCTCTTGGGTACTTCTCAAACAAGTGGACAGCATTAATAATCAGTTTTCCTTCCTATAACTTGACATTGAAATATGCCTTATAAAATGTAATGTGTAGTTTCATAAACATTTTGCTTATATTCTTGGCTCCAGACATTAGTTTCTTTCTCTGCCTGGAGTATTGTATATGACTCCAGATGTCTTACAACAGCCCAATTCTATACTGCCTTTAAGTCACTGTATAAAAAGGTCTTTTTTTTTTAAAAATATTTATTGATTTATTATGTATACAATATTCTGTCTGTGTGCATGTCTGCAGGCCAGAAGAGGGCACCAGACCTCTTTACAGATGGTTGTGAGCCACCATGTGGTTGCTAGGAATTGAACTCCGGACCTTTGGAAGAGCACACAATGCTCTTAACCACTGAGCCATCTCTCCAGCCCTATTAAAAGGTCTTTAAGTGGTGACCATGTTTTAAAAAGCAACTCCTCTCTTGTCTATATTCCTATTTATTTGTATCTTACCTTTATTATTAATCTTCATGCACTAGAATGTAAATTCATACTGACAGGAGTTTGTTTTGTTCATTGTTCAGCTCCATGAAGCATGTCTCACATACAAGAATTTTAAAATGCTCAGTTAATGCATAGTTGTAGTTGGAAAAGTAAGAAAGTTTTTTAATGACTTAACTGATCTGAAAGAATTTTCATGTGATAAAAATTAGAATAAATAGATTGTGTGTCATTTATATGCTTGTTGCCTCTAGGAAATTATTCAATTCTTGAGATTTAAATCCTTTATCATTAAAGTGGAGAACACTGACAGTTAAAACTTAATAAATTGCACTTTATAAATGTTGTTTGTTTTTTTTGTAATCTATGGTAAGGTTGTTGTTAAATTGAAGCAAGTTTCTTACTTCAAGAACATCATTTATTGCCGGGCGGTGGTGGCACACGCCTTTAATCCCAGCACTCGGGAGGCAGAGGCAGGCGGATCTCTGTGAGTTCGAGGCCAGTCTGGTCTATGAGAGCTAGTTCCAGGACAGGCTTCAAAGCTACTGAGAAACCCTGTCTCGAAAAATCCAAGAAAAAAACCCCAAAAAACCATCATTTATTGAGTTTGGAGAGATGACTCAGTGTTAAGAATACTTGCTGTTTTTACAAAGGACCTTAGTTCCGTTCCTAGCACCCACATTGTGGCTCACAGCCTTTTATAACTCCAGTTCTAGAGGATCTTGGGGGGGTCATTGC
The DNA here is from genome assembly GCF_950005125.1 of Chionomys nivalis. Lineage (NCBI taxonomy): Eukaryota > Metazoa > Chordata > Mammalia > Rodentia > Cricetidae > Chionomys > Chionomys nivalis. Next base: position 39,257,249 of record NC_080096.1, on the reverse strand, counting down.
ACACATGTGGTGCACTTAAATACTTATAAGCAAAATGCTCACACACATAAAATACAAATAAATAAAATCTTTTTTAAAAGAATCTGTAGTCCCAGGTGAGAGAACCACTTTGTCAGGAGTTGCACTGAATATTGAAAATTAATCTGAAACAAAATACTACGTATTACTGAAGTTTTAGTGTAAGGCAATAGAAACAGTGCTCTAAAAATCAGCATTTATTGTTTTTATTAATTTTTTATTGTAAAAGATTTTGACTAGCTGGGTGGTGGTGACACACGCCTTTAATCCCAGCACTTGGGAAGCAGAGACAGGTGAATTCTCTGTGAGTTAAAGGCCAGCCTGGTCTACAGAGCAAGTTCCAGGAAAGGCTCCAAAGCTACACAGAGAAACCCTGTCTCAGGGAAAAATAAATAAATAAATAAACAACCAAACAAAAATTGTTGTCTTTGTTGATATATGCATGAACTGAAATTCATTATCTCCTGCTCAGTACTATTGAAACCCTGTGAAGTCCCAAGCTGTAGCATGAATTCTAATTGATATTAATAATAAAAACCCAGATCAGCATTAAGCTGAAGATCAGAGAAGCAGAGAGGCTAGTCACTACAGAGTTCTTTTACTTCTACCAATGCTCATACTGATGGGGTGATTCTGTCCTCACACTGCATTTCCAGATTCCATCTGTCTCCACAACACCTCAAACGACTATGAGCTCTTGTCTCCTTTTGTCTTATTTCTGTCTCTGACCCAGCCGTATCACTCCTGTTTCTACCTCCCTAGTGCTGGGATCAAAGACTTGGGATCTCAACGGCTGGGATTACATTTGTGTGAGCTCTGTTTCTTTTGTAGGCAGATTCAAACTTGTATAGTCCAGGGTGGACTTGAACTAACAGATTTCTCTGCCCCTGTCTCCTGAGTCCTAGGATTAAAGGTGTGTGCCACCAGTCCCTGACCTCTAGTGGTGTAGTTTAGCTCTGCACTCTCATTCAGGCAAGCTTTATTTGCTAAAACAAAATATCACTACACTAATTGCCATGGTTTTCATATCTATAAAATGAAAATATTAATCTTCCTGGATTATTAAGAATTAAAAGAACATTATATATCATCTATCGTAATGTCTGGTATCTAGCAAGCATTTAGTAATTATTGTTTTATTATTTTGAGAAACATATAAAATCATGAGTGAAGTACTATAACTTACATTTTTACCATGCCCAGATTGTTTCTTAAGAGTGGTTACCTCAAGAGTTTATCCATTTATTCTCATGGTATGGTGATTGATTGGAATATTTTTAAAACTTAGCCTTTGAAATTAAAATGAATAGTTGTGCCATTCATTTAAAATCACAGCATAAAGAGTACATTTTGTTTTTCATAGTACTCAAAAAGACCAAAAGTTAAGTTTGAAATTGATTTTGGGAATACCATTGGAATAAAGATTGAGGAGCAGGAAGCCTATTTAGCATTTTTGTGATATAATTTGAAGTTAGTACTTAGGATATCCTATAGTGACTGTTTTGAAAAAGTCATTTATATCTTCGGTACTTAAGCACTGGGTATTTACTAAAACACATGTTCTTGCAGTGCCTACTTGTTTTCTTTCTTGTGATACTGGAGTGTCTGACCTAAGTCCTAGCACATGGTGGGCATGTATTCTACCACTGAACTACAACAGCAGCTCACTGGTACCTGTTTGGGCCTGTTAAAGTTAGTAAGATTGTTCACTTATATAGTCTGTCATTTATTTGTTTATTGAGAAAGTATATTTTTAAATTTGTTTCTTCAGCGATCACCGGAATATACCAATTGCCGTTATCTATGCAAACTTTGCTTAATTCACATTGAAAACATCCAAGGAGCACATAAACATATAAAGGAAAAACGACATAAAAAAAATATTTTGGTAAGTTAATATCTTTAAAAACCTTTACTTTTTGAATTGTAAAAGTATATGAGACCATTTTAAAACTTACAAACCTAATAGTGAGGTGTGAAGTAACCGAAATGATAGTCTTGAATAACTGTAATTAACTTCTTTATCTCCAGTGATTAGAAGGAACCTTCTAGGAACCAGTTTGATCATGCTGAAAATTGATTCATAAAATAAAAACTGTCAGGTACAGATTACCCATCTTTCAGGAGAAGCAGCAGCAATGAGAAGGCTCTGGAGCCTGTCCTAGAACTTGCTCTTGTAGACCAGGCTGACCCTGAACTCACAGATATCATCCACCTGCCTCTGTCTCCCCAGTGCTGGGATTAAAGACGTGCGCTGTCACCACCCTGCTCCTTTAATCTTTTAGTACGTCTGCTCAGGTGAAATTGGATCTTTGGCTTCAACTCAGAAAGGAATTCCAGGACAACCAATGTAAACAGAGTTGTGATTTATTAAGAGACGTGTGTGTGTGTGTGTGTGTGTGTGTGTGTGTGTAGGGGGTGAATGTGTTTGTATTGTACTGAGGCCATGGGATGACTTTGGTTGTCATACTCTATCAGTTTCTACCTTATTCCTTATAGATACGGAGATACGGTCTCTTATCTATATACTGACCTGAGAGTTATTCCTACAGGTCAAAAAGTCTTTTAACAATTTTCTTGTCTTCATTGGTGTGCTCAACCAGTCTTGGCCTTTTACATGGCTGTTGGGAGCTGAACTCCGGGTCTTATGCTTACCAAACTTTCTTACCCACTAAGCCAGCCTCCCAGCCCCCAAAGACATTTTTATTTTGAGAGTTCTTTCACATTTATTAACATTTGTTTTTTGTACATGGGCACACATGCCACAGTACACATGTGTACTTGCTATTTTAATATAAAATAGCTATATATGAAATGAATATTATCTCTGTAGTCTTCACAGCAAACATTTACTGTGCTGGAAGTTTGACTTCTCACTAAGACTCTTCAACTGGACTCTGGGATGAGGTGCTTTTCCACCTTTCATTTCCCGTCTTTCTATCTTACTTTCCGTACGGAGTAGTCATTGTCTGATTGTCAGATGCCCATAATGGTGAATAAGAATCATGGTTCCTGTTCCCAATAATTGGTGAATAGCAGTTTGTGTACAGTAAGTCTTATTAGAGGGAGAAATAATGTGAAGGAAATGAACATTTTACTTGGTTTAGAACGGGGAAGTTTCTCTGGAAAGTGACCTTTGAGCTGAACTTTGATATAGTAGTTTAAAAAGCAAAAAGTAAGTGTGGTGCATTAAAACATCATAAAGAAAGGTCTCCAGAGAAGAGTGGACATAGTGTGTAAGGATGTGAGTAAATCTAGTAAGAGGGAAGGAGAGAACTAGAAGGAAAACGGTGTGACATGCGGCTGGAAAAGTACAGACCAGAAATCCTCACACATTTGCACTTCAGAATTTGTAATTTTTAAATTATTCTTATTAAATTATCTCACACAAATTTGCATAGAGTACTTTTCTAAGCATATTATTAACTAATTTTCTTTCTAAAAATCTAATACTAATAATATATACTCTCAGCTTAGATAACTTCTGAGAAGAATCCTCTCACCTGATCTTCCAGAAAGTCTGGGTTGTAGTTCTTCTCTGCGTTTCCATAGAAGCTTTTGCATTATTTGATTATAAAACCTTATGTTTTATAAACTTTGTGTATTAGCGAGTGTTCTTATGACCACTTGACTTGATGCTGCCTGTGTTGATTAGATATGATTGATGACTTTTCTTTTTTACCTAAGATTGCTGTCTTTGTTGCTACGGAATCATGAGTCAATTGTTGAACCTCTGTGTTAGCTTAGATGTAGAATTTCAGAATTTGTACCAATAATACAGTAGAACAATTTTTAAAATGTTATGTTCTTCTTTTAAAATGGTTATTTATTTGATATTTATTTATTTATGAGTGAGTACGTAAGTGTATGATGACTCCCTGTGGGAGCTAGCAGAGTCAAGGAGTGGGTATCCGGTACCCTGGAACTTAAGTTATATAAAAGCAGTTGTGAGCCACTGGATGTGGGTGCTGGGAACTCGAATGGGTCCTTCACAAAGGCAGTCCGCACTTCTGAGATATCTCTCCAGTTCCAGTAGAACAGATTTTAAAAAATTTAATAAAATGATTTTTTAAAAAATACTTATTTATTACGTATACAATATTCTGTCTGTGTGCATGCCTGCAGGCCAGAAGAGAGCACCAGACGCCATTATAGATGATTGTGAGTCAACATGTGGTTGCTGGGAATTGAACTCAGGACCTTTGGAAGAGTAGGCAATGCTCTTAACCTCTGAGCCATCTCTCCAGCCCTTAATAAAATGATTTAATTATAGTCTCAAAAAAGTTTAAATTATTAAAAAATCTTATTAATAAACTCCTTTGTTGTACCTTTAATTCCTTGAGTCTTGTATCCTAAAAGCAAAAGTTTTTCTTTGCTTCACTTATTACATGTTTTATTTCTCATGTGAATATTTGTTATTTCTGTTTTTCTTTCTTAAATATAAGGACATTAAAATGGAAACTTTTTTATTGTTGTGAAACATTCTATTAACAGGAAAAACAGGAAGAAAGTGAACTGCGATCTCTTCCATCTCCTTCCCCTGCTCACTTGGCTGCTTTAAGTGTTGCAGTTATTGAATTAGCAAAAGAACAAGGAATAACAGATGATGACCTCAGAGTCCGCCAGGACATTGTGGAGGAAATGTCAAAGGTTATAATGACATATTTACCAGGTACTAAACCATTTTACATATTTATTAGAATCACAAAATTTTCCTTTACTTCCTCTTGAACTAGGGTAAATTTCTTATTGTATATTCTTTTTTCTTCTTTTTGAGACAGGGTTTCTCTGTGTAGCTCTGGCTGTCCTGGAACTTATTCTAGGCTGGTCTCCAACTCATAAAGATCCAACTGCCTCTGCCTCCCGAGAGCTGGGATTAAAGGCGTGTGCCACCAGTGCCCTGCCTTTTTTTTTTTTTTTTTTTTGCTTCTTAAAATAGACAAATTTGAGTGTCTTAGGAATGACATTTTTTTGTTCGTTAATTTTTTTGTTTGTGAATGTGTATGGCCTGACAAGTAAATGTGGAATCAGAAAACTTCTTTCCTTCTACCATATGTGTTCTGGTATCCACCTCAGTTCCTCAGGGAATAAGCGCCTTTAACATCTCACTCTCGAGGAATTGCTTTTATTTTAGAATTTTCTTTTAAGAAAAAAAAAAAAGTAGTATAATTTTGTGGTATGAGAAATAGATATTTTAAAATGCCAAACGTGGGTAATTTTTTATTGGTAAGATATATTTTACATTGGTTTATGAGTATTTTTTTTAAGAGAGTGAGTTTTATTATAAAAAAATATTTATAGGTGTATGTATTCCACACATGTGCCAGATGCCTACAGAGGCCAGAAGAAGGTGTTAGGAGCTGGAGTTACACAGGTGATTGTGAGTTTCCTGATGGGGTGCTGGGGATCTGGACCTGGGTCCACAGGAAGAGCAGCAAATATTCTTGAGTACTGAGTCCCTGATTATCATTGATTTCTAAGTGGATTTTAGCGTTTATTTTATATATTTTCAGTGTAAACATTATAACATTACCAAATAACATTTTTATTGCTTTATAATAGGGAAACATTAGTTTAATTTATTTTTGGGTTCAAGGTTCTATGAATTTAGGTTTATTTGATACATTTACACAAGTATAGGTTGATGCCTATCTTTTTTTTTCTTTGACATATAGGTAAATTATACAGTAGTTTGAGAACAATCTAGCCAAGTAGGTTCTGTTTATCTTGTAGCCACAAATTTTTTCTGTTTAAAAGTTTGCACTATCAGTTTACTTGGAGTTGCTTTGTAGTTTGAAAAGCATTTGTTTTGAATGATCCTTTTTTTAAAGTTGTATAAGCATCTAAAATAATAAATGGATTTTATGACAGAGCATTGCTGGATGAGTGCATTTGTTAAATAATCTGATAGGTTTCTAAATGAATTGTTTCAATTTGAACACTGAACTTTTCTGGTAGTTTTTATTCCTTGTACTTTCTTCTTGTACTCATGATACCCATCCAGTTAGAAAGGATGTCAATTTTGTGAAAATCATTATGCCATAATCATGTGATTGAAGTTACGTATAGTTTTCCTGATGTTTTTATTTATTTGTTTTGTATGTGTGGGAATCTAGTGTGCGTTCATGTTTAGAATGTATATGTGAATGCCTGATAGGTTGGAAGAGGCAATTGGGTACCTGAAACTGGAGTCACAGATGTTTATGAGCCACCATTTAGGTACAGGAAACTGATCTCTGGTCTTCTGCAAGAACAGCAGCAAGTGCTCTTAACTGCTGAGTCATGTTTCCAGCTTCCCAATTTTTAAAAAAATACTCATATTTGCAGTTACATGCTTTTGTGTTTTTTCTTTATTCCAGAATGTTCACTGAGGTTGTATGGCTCATCTCTAACAAAGTTTGCTCTAAAAAGCAGTGATGTTAATATAGATATAAAATTTCCTCCCAAGGTAAGTAATTAAATAAGAATCTTCTTTCTATGATACTTATGGGTTATCTTTTAGAAAAGAGGTAGGAAGGAAAAAAAAAAAACCTTTGACTTATTGAGTATGACCATGAAGACTAAACAGTGTTTTTAAGTTACTCTTAATGCCGGGCAGTGGTGGCACGTGCCTTTTAATCCCAGCACTTGGAAGGCAGAGGCAAGGAGATCTTTGAGTTCAAGGCCAGCCTGGTCTACAGAGTGAGTTCCAGGGCAGCCAGGGCTACACAGAAAAACCCTGTCTTGAAACCCCTCTCCCCACCCCCCCCAAAAGTTACTCTTACATTTCAAATAGGGAGAGTAAAAACATTCAGGTGGGAGAAAAAAGCCAAAAGAGGAAAATAATAAAAGGGAAAAGTGCTTACATTTGAGCTTGTTGACTAGTTCCTACTTTGGGTAAGCAGTATTAAAAAGTGGAAAAATAGAAACCAGAAAGCTAAATTTGAAACCTGACTGAAAAACAAAACAGCACAGGTTCCTTGATCTCTTTGAACATTGTTTTCCTCAATTTTAAAAAACAGGATAAAAAACGTTTTTTGTTGGTTTTGTTTATTTGAGATAAAATTTCCCTATTTATCCTGGCTGGAACTCAGTGTATATTCCAGGGTGTCCTTGAACTTGTTGTACTTCTCCTGCTACTGCCTCTTGAATGCTGCTATTACAGGCACATTGGGCCATAATGGTGTTTGTAAGAGCCTGGGCCGTATTCTACTGGAATTCCATCTCTATCTTCCAAATAAGGGATAATGTTTCAGCTTTTGAGGCAGGGTCTCAACTATGTAGCTCTGATTGGTTCTGGAGCTCTTTGTGGCTCAGGCTGGCCTTAAACTCAGAGAGATCCCCTGCCAAGTGTTGAGATTAAAAGTGCTCCATCACACTGGCCCAGTTTTTACATTAAATGAGATGAACATACACATATAGCCTGGTAAATGATAAATACTTATAAGACCTAGTAGTGAGGTAATGTTATTATCAACTGTCAATAATATTTGGCATTAACAGTGCTAATTTTTGTCAAGTCAAACATTGAAAATTGTCAGTCAAGGTCTGGCAATATGTCTCAATGGGTAAAAGAGAGCCTGGTGACCTGGTGACCTGAGTTCAGTCCTTGGAACCCACATCAACTTGAAAAGAGAAACTGACTCTGTGTGTTGTCTTCGGGCTTCACATGGTGGCTGTGTGACATATACTCTATTCTGTCAAATACAATAATACAATTTTTAAAAAGTTAATAGTCAAAATTTCATATTTGTCTTAGAGTTTCGGGTCTATGATAAAACACCTTGGAGACATTTATTTCATTTTAGCAGCTTGTAGTCCATCCAGGGAAGTTAGGGCAGGAACTCCAGGTAGGTAGGAACTGAAGCAAAGGCCACGAAGGAACTGCTGATTAATGACTTACACTTCATGGCTTGGTCAGCCTGCTTTCTTACAGCACCCAGGACCACCAGCCCGTGAATGCCACCACATCAACCAAGGAGTGGGGGAAGCACTACAGGCTTGTCTACAGGCCAGTCTAGTGATAATATTTTCTTAATCAAGATTCCCTCTTCCCAAGTTCGGTTCAAGTCATGTCAGGTTGACATAAAATTAGCCAGAACAATGTTATTTTTTTTTTAATGCTTTTTTTGTTGTTGTTGCTCATAGATACTTGATTTGAATGAAAGTTTGGTGTTTAAATTTCTAGTTTATTTAATAGTCATTTGGTAAACTTGGTTTCTGTTTTCCTTGAATAATAAATAGTTCAGCATTTGTTGTAATTGTACTTTTCTGAACAAGATTTGTTGACATAAAGTAAAAATACTACTCTGATTGTATTATTTTAAAATACAGAGCATTATTTTTGTTTAAGTGTTGTTGTTTAATCAAATTGAATTCTCACTAATGTCCTGCTACTTGTTCTTTGTTTTAATGAAACTTTTTAGATGAATCATCCAGATCTTCTAATACAAGTGCTTGGAATTTTGAAAAAAAGTAGTAAGTTCTTGCTTTTTCTTCTTTCATAAAAATTTTTCTAATAGTATAGGCACTGTGTTGCTTACATATGGCTAACCAAGTTAAAATTGGTACCATGTATGAGTATGCGCGTGCGCGCACACGCACACACATACACACATACACACACATATATACGTATATAAATATACATGTATATTTATAGTAGGTGTCTCTGGAAATATAATTGACCTGTTGGTTAAGTCAGATGTACTGTGTCAAAATTGAAAATTAAAAATTGTTATGGGATTTGGAGCATTAAAAAAATACCTTTCAATACAATAGCCTCTCCTTATCTTCAGGATTTACTTATTTATGTATTTGTTTAGTGCGAGGGATGCAACCCGGGGCCTTGCACTAGATGTATATTTTGTCAGTGAGCTATAGTCCAGTCACTATCTCAGTTTTGCTTTCTGTGGTTTCAGTTAACCTGCATTCAACTACAATCGAAAATCAGGTAGAATATTCTAAAAACAAACAATTCCTCTTTAAAAAATATTTCCTTAATTTATGTGTATGATGTTTTACTTGCATGCATATATGAACATCATGTGTGTGATTGTGCCTGCAGCAGTCAATAGAGGGTTTCAGATTCCCTGGAACTAGAGTTATGGACAGATATGAGCTAACATGTGGGTGTGTGTTGTGAACTGAACCCAGGTCCTTGTTTAAGAACAATTGCTCTTAACCGCTCAGTCATTTCTGTAGCCCTTCCTCATTTTTAAGTCTCATTCCATTCTCAGTAACTCCATCAATTTATCTTTTAGTAGCTCTTCCACTTTCAGGTTATTAGATTCTCTGCAGTGTCATGTACAGACGAGAGTCCACATTCATATAACTGATTATGTTGTAATTGTTCTGTTCTGTTTCATTAACTCCTACTAATCTTTTATAGTGCCTAATTTATGTATTAAATTTTTTTTAAAGATTTATTTATTATGTATACAATGTTCTTCCTGCATGTATACCTCTATGCCAGAAGAGGGCACCAGACCTCATTACAGATGGTTATGAGCCATTATGTGGTTGCTGGGAATTGAACTCAGGACCTCTGGAAGAACAGCCAGTGTTCTTAACCTTTGAGCTATCTCTCCAGCCCTGTATTAAAATTTTTCAAAGGCATGTATGATTAATAAAAGATGAGTATTTACAGCATTTGATGCTACCTTGGGTTGCAGATATTTGCTGGTGTTTTATAAATTATTTCTTTTAGGTAAAAGAGAGCGACTATGTTACCATCATTTCATGTGTAAATGAAGACAAATAGATCTATCTTCATCTTATTGGAAGGTCACTGATGAAGGACAATTAGGGAGAGATGTAGAATAAAGATGTGTTCATACATTGTGTATACATGCTTTCTTTCTACCTGATTTGTTTGTTCTTTTTGTTTTTGTTGTTGTTGTTTGGTTGGTTTTTCAAGACAGAGTTTCTCTTTGTAGCCTTTACTATCCGGGCTGTCCTTGCTTTGTAGACCTGACTGACCTCGAACTCACAGAGATCCACTTGCCATTGTCTTCTGAGTGCTGGAATCAAAGGCGTGTGCCACCAATCCTGGCCGCTTTCTTTTCATTCGAAGCAGTAACCCACTTGAAGTAGCTATAGTCTATTGTAATCATTTATGTTACATCAGCTGAATCACACCAAGTAGCTTTTCCATGTTACTTGTCTGGAATGCTTTTATAAGAAAGGATACTTAATAGATAAAAAATAAAAAAAAAGAGTGTGGTGTTTCAAATCAAGCTCTAAAACATATATTATAAACTGGTAAATTAGTTGACTCATCCTTCTTTTTTTTGGTTATTTAGGTGTGTGCGCTTTTGTGTGTGTTTATGTGAGAGAGAGTGTGAGTGTGAGTGAGTGTGTGGTATTTGTGGCATTTTTGGTGTGCATGATAGTTGTTCTTTTAGTCTCTGGAATTGAACTCGGGTTGTCAGGCTTGGAGGCAGGGGCCTTTATTATCTGAGTCATCTTATTAGCTTATTATTTATGAGCTTCTTGTTGACCGTTGCTCTGGGAAATTAGTTTATAAGGAGTTGCTTTTATTAATAAATACTTGTTTCTAATTACACAAAAACTTAAAAACATAAACCAGTTAAACATAGGAGGTAGACATAATGGCTTTTATCTCTCGAGAGTTATTGAGAAATGTCAGCCCATTTTAACTATTAATATACCTTTCACATGAGAGATTATCTTCACTCATATAATGTAGGTTTAAAAGCTTTTTCTAATTTTTTAAAATTATGTTTCACTTAATTTTCTCATTGCATCCTCTAGAAATCTATCATCAACAGATTTGTTTTTATATTTGTGTTCCTAATCCCTTGTTGAGCTTTTTGTGTCATAAGTTACTGCCATATTTACTGTATGTTATAGCATTTCTGACATGATGGGTTTCCAGTACATATTTTTAAATTGGTAATTATCTCATCAAATACTACTAGAGTTTCATTGAGGTTTTTCTTCCCAAACAAAATGTCAATCTATTTATCTTAAAATATTTATTTTTAATTTTTAAGTTAAATTTATTTTATGTCCTTGTGCATGCTTGTGGGTGGATGCGTGCTTGCATGCATTTGGAAGTCAGAAGACAACTTGTAGGATTTGGTTCTCCCTTTCCAGCACATGGGTACTAGAGGTTGAATTTTCCTGCAGGGCCATCTCCCCAGACTCTGAAGTAGATATTTATGACTTGAGATCTACTTTGGTGATAGGCTTTGCCCGCCACCCCACTCTCATTAATTCCTCCTAAGAATCTTTCATTAGTCAGATTTTAGAAATATTAATTGGGTGAGGCCTAGAGTTGTACTTGAATGGCAAAGTATAAGTTCTCCTATAACTATATATAGCCCTCAGAAGTGATGTGCCCTCTTTGCTGTGTATCTGTGAAGTCTGACTACTTATTTGAAAATATTCAAACATTTAGGGATGTTAAAAGTCCTTCTTAAGGTGCCTCTAATTTCCAAATGGTATTTAAGACTATACTTGTGGTTTGTGGTATACAAGAAATGACTCTAGGAGAGGTAAGAGATTCTTTCGGGGTTTATCATTTTCATAATTAGAAAAGTAGGTTATCCCACAGAAGTAATGAGAGTGATTTTTAGAATGAAACTGTTATTTATTGTTTACTAGTGAATACTTAGTAATGCTGACATTAACTTACCTTTCCCCCTCTTCTCTTATTAGCATTATATGTAGATGTGGAATCTGATTTTCATGCTAAAGTTCCTGTTGTGGTGTGCAAAGATCGGAAAAGGTTGGTAATGAAGAAAAAAGGTATTTATAAAAACAAACAAACTTGGGCTGAGGAGATTGCTCAATGGGTAAAGGGTTTGCTGCACAAGCATGAGGCATGAAGACTTGAGTTTGAATCGCTAGCACTGAGATAATAAGCTAGGCAATCCTACTTCTTTGAGAGATCATAGGGTCTTCTTGAGCAGCCAGCCTATCTAAGATGTTGAGCTTCAGGTCCAATGAGAGATCTATTAAACAAGAAGGAGGAGAACAATAGTCAAAGATACTCACCATGAGTCTGACCACCACACACATGTGTGAATGTACCCATGCATGTTAGTACACACATACACACGCCCACAAGATGACTCATTTACTACATAAACCTGACAAACTTGAGTTCTACTCTTTGTATCCCATGTAAGCCACTGTGCATACACACACCCCATTATTTTTTTATTTTTTTAAAAAAGGAACCAAATTTGATTCAAACATTTCCAAAGTAAGAAATTGTATATCTTAGATTTCTCATTAGGTTAATATGACCATATGAGTTGTCATTTATTAAATGACACACCAAATGCATGTGAACAAGAAATTGAGTTAGCAGAGTTAAAGCACTCTAGGTAAAACTTTCCCTTTCCCTTCTCCTCCATTTTCTTTTCCTTTCTTTCTTTTTCTTTTCTCTCCCCCATTCTCTCTTTCTTTCTCTGCCTAAATTCATTTAGTCACCCATCAATACTAAGAACATTTACTTTTGTGCACGTGCTATATTGCTCTGGAAATATAAAAATAAAGAGATAGCCACTCTTTGTTTTGTTTTGTTTTTTGTTTTTCAAGACAGGGTTTCACTGTAGCTTTAAAGCTTGTCCTGAAACTAGCTCTTGTAGCTCAGGCTGGCCTGGAACTCACAGAGATCCGCCTGCCTCTGCCTCCCGAGTGCTGGAATTAAAGGTGTGCACCACCACCGCCCGGCTGAAATAGTAACTCTTGATAAGGTTTTACTGCCTGTTATAATCTCGGGGCTGGTGAGATCACTTAGTAGGTAAGAGAACTTGCTGCCAAGCCTGAAGAACTGAGCTTATTGTGAGACATACCTGGTAAAAAGAGACACCTGACTCCTGAAGTTGTCTCCTGACCTCCATTTAAGTACGTGCATGCATGTGTACATACGCATACAAGATAAATAATGTAGGAAATATTTTACTTACAATCTAGTTTTCATTTAATTAGCATGACTCATTGCCTTTCTAGTCAGATATATGTAGGACTGAGAAGGTAAAAGTACTGGGTGTGTTGGTACACTTGGGAGGCAGAGGCAGGCGTCTCTGATTTTGTGGCCAGCCCTGTGTACATAGCAAGTCCCAGACCAGCCAAGGCTACATAGTGAGTCTTCGTCTCAGAAAATCAAAAAAAAAAAAAAAAAAAAAAAAAAGGAAGGATGAAAAGAAACTAAATACTACTTGAGATTTAACATGGAAGAAACTTACAAAAAGAGTTAAATGTTCTTCTGCTGATTCCTAAGTTGTTTTTTTTTGTAGTGTAAGATTGTGGGGTTTTTTTTTAAATTCAAATTGAAAAGATTTTGTAGAGATCTAGTTTGGACTTTAAAGTATTTCTGTATTATGGTGTGTGTATGTGTGGACATTTGTGTCCCATGACGTGTGGAGGTCAGAAGGCAACTTTATAATGTAAGTACTCCTTTAAAGCATTGCATGGGTACTGGGATTGGTTGTAAAGGGTTTAACTGAGGTCTTCAGGCTTATTTGGCTAGTTAAGACATCTTGCCAGCCCAACTTCCTTTTTTTCTAAATTAGAAAATCGAGACTGGGAGAGGATAAACATTTGTCCAGATTTATATCTTTTAAGACAGTCTAGTAGATGGAAACAAAACAGAAAACAGTGTTTTTCATGTTGTAATTAATTGCCTGCATATGACAGCCTCAGCTTCATTCTTTTTGCTACTCCCCTCCCTTCCCTTGGATAACTCTCCACTGTATTCCTCTCATTCCACTTAAGGTAGCGCCTGTTTTCACTGTACAAAAGCATAAATTGTGGATCAATAAGTAAATTCCAATCCTTAACTTGAAAGTAGCAACAAAACTATGAAAATTTGAATAAGAATAAGAGTTGAGAAGTATAGCTACTAAATTAATTTTTAAAAATTTTATCATGTACAAAACCATAAAGAATGAACTAGAAGCCACGTGGTAGTAGTGCACACCTTTGATCCCAGCACTCGGGAGGCAGAGGCAGGCGGATCCCTCCCTCTGATCTACAGAGCGAGTTCCAGGATAGGTGCCAAAGCTACAGAGAAACTCGGTTTCGAAAAACAAAAAAAAATTGCCTCTCCCCAAAAAAGAATGAACTAGAAGAGAAGCACGCTATGGTAATTGACATTGAATGTGTTAGTGTCATTGGTGGCTTGAGCTTGTAATCTTAGCTTGGGCTTTATAGCAAGATCCTGTCCTTAAATGGTCCAAAAATGTGGGCTTATAAGATGGCTCAGTGGATAAAGTTGCTTGTCTCTAAACCTGACCATCTGAGTTTGATATATGGGACCCACATGGAGCAAAGAACTAACTTCCACAAATTTCCTCTGACTTCCACATACATATCATGGCACACATGTTCATACACAATAAGTAAAGGAGCAGAAAAAAAATGTTTTGCTATGACTGAAAACAATTGCTATTATATGTGTATCTTTGTGGATACTAGAAACAGCTGCAGGCTTTTGCAAGAATAGTACAGGCTCTTAACTGCTGAACCATTTCTCCATTCATGCAGTAACTTTTCTGGTTATTAAAATACATTGACTGAGCCGGACGGTGGTGGCGCACGCCTTTAATCCCAGCACTTGGCAGGCAGAGGCAGGCGGATCTTTGTGAGTTCGAGACCAGCCTGGTCTACAGAGCTAGTTCCAGGACAGGCTCCAAAGCCACAGAGAAACCCTGTCTCAAAAAACCAAAAAATAAATAAATAAATAAATAAATAAATAAATAAATAAATAAATAAATAAATAAATAAAATAAAATAAAATACATTGACTGAGCCGGACGGTGGTGGCGCATGCCTTTAATCCCAGCACTTGGGAGGCAGAGGCAGGCGGATCTCTGTGAGTTCGAGACCAGCTTGGTCTACAAGAGCTAGTTCCAGGACAGGCCCCACAACCACAGAGAAACCCTGTCTCAAAAAACCAAAAAAAAAAATTGACTGAAAAAGATAGCCTCTGGGTTTTTGAAGCATTCTGCTTTTAAAGGTATTAATGCAACAAAATTTTTTTCTCATTCACAGTGGTTTACTATGTAGAGTGAGTGCTGGAAATGATATGGCATGTCTCACTACTGACTTACTTGCTGCTCTTGGCAAAGTGGAGCCTGTCTTCACTCCCTTAGTGTTAGCCTTTCGCTACTGGGCTAAGGTAAGTGGAACAGAAGAAAATAAATCAAGCCTTTTCTTGTTCTAATACATATTATAATGTAGGAGGAAATAGTTGTCTGTCGCCTACAGAAAATCCTGTGTCTGGTTTCATCATGGACATCAGATAAAGTTTCACTGGCATGTAGTAAGTTCCCTTTTCCAGTTGAAACTGTTGATGACCTTGAGCCATTATACATACTGGTTTTTCCTTTATTCACATCTGGTAAGATAAGAGAATAAAATAGGAATTTTATGACAGTGCAGTGCTTTAAGTTATTTGAAGCTTGTAAATTATTTACTTTTGGAATTTTCTGTTTAGCTTATATACTTATATATTTTTAAAAATTTATTTACTTGCCGGGCGGTGGTGGCGCACGCCTTTAATCCCAGCACTCGGGAGGCAGAGGCAGGTGGATCTCTGGGAGTTCGAGGCCAGCCTGGTCTACAAGAGCTAGTTCTGTGACAGGCACCAAAGCTACAGAGAAACCCTGTCTCGAAAAAAACCAAAAAAAAAAAAAAATTATTTACTTTATGTGTACAAGTGTTTTGCTACCTTGTATATATTGGGTGCCTGGAATCTGGGAGGTCAGAAGAGGGTGTTGGAACCCCTGGTCTTGGAGTTACAGAAGCTTGAGAGCTGCCACAGGTGCTGAGAATCAAACCCAGGTCCTCTACAAGGACAAGTGCTCTTAACCTGTGGATTAACTCTAGCCATTATTTATTTTTTAAAGCACTTATATTTTTTATAATTTGTTAGTTATTATTTTATATATGTTATTGAATATTATACTGTAATTATAGTATCTATTTTTTATTTTCGAGACAGGGTTTCTCTGTGTAACTGCCCTGGCTGTTGTAGAACTCATTCTGTAGACCAAGTTGGCCTTGAATTCACAGAGATCCATCTGCTTCTGCCTCCCAAGAGCTGATACTAAAGGCATGAGCCCCACACCCATTTTTCTAGTATCATTTCTAATTCCATAGGAAAAAATTAGTAGGGAAGCCAGTGGCTCGATACATACAAATAAAATGTTTCTAAAATAAATAAAGTTGTCATAAATAGAATACTAACTAGTTGGGGAGGGATTTGGCAGTGAGTTTTACTTCTTTTCTCCATTGGGGGAAACTCCCATCACCAGACACTGATTCTCACAGTTTAGGAAAAATTGTCTATGGGAACCAGTTCTTTATGGCACATGATATTCCCAGAGGTAAGAGTTGAACAGAGCCAATACACTACTTAATTGTAGCACTTGGGGGTCTAAGGTAAGAGAATTGCTAGTTTAGAGTCAACTTGGGTTATGTAGTGAGTCTCTGTCTCAAATACAGCACATGCAGGGTAGGTGTGATAGCCAGGTCTTTGTTGAGGTTGTGGATGAAATGGCATTTCAAGCCATAGGCATAGTAACCCTAGAAAGTAGAACTTGTGGTAGAGTTTCATGTTGTACTTGAAGTGGGAGTTGGCTAGTGTAGCTCATCTAGACTATGGACAAACTGGCACTCAGGACCAAAGTGACAACATTCACTCTTAGAGATGGTCCATGAGAACTGAGTATTGTAGAGAGAGGAGATGAGTGGGGATGCAAAATGCATGATGAGGTGTCCCAGGGAAGAGGGTATCTAGCCATAACTTTGGCTCTCTAATAGGCTGGTAGAGCGGCTAGTTAGGTAGGAAGTACCCTAGACAGGATGGAGTAAGAATTTGTGATTCAAAGTACTGAAGACTTAATTCTTTGGGGTCAGATGGCAGATCAAAAATCAGTGACAGGGCCGGGCGATGGTGGCGCACGCCTTTAATCCCAGCACTCGGGAGGCAGAGGCAGGCGGATCTCTGTGAGTTCGAGACCAGCCTGGTCTACAGAGCTAGTTCCAGGACAGGCCCCAAAGCCACAGAGAAACCCTGTCTCGAAAAAACCAAAAAAAAAAAAAAAAAAAAAAAAAAAATCAGTGACAGGAGACCCTCTTAGATTGTAGCGATCCGTGTGGCATCAGTTGTCATGTAGTTTAACTTGAAAGTATGAGCACTAAGGTCAGTCTCTTTTCTTTTAAGTAGTTAATATACATTCTTTGAGTTCTGGTGATAAGTAGTTTTATAGATAAAACTTTTTAAATCAAGGTAATAAAGCTATTTAGTTTTATCATTCATAAATCCTAGTCAAGCTACCTGATTTTCTTAATTTTTATTAAAGAATTGTATTTAAAATTTAAATCTTTAAATTTTAAGTTTTTTATTTTTAATTTTGATTTCTTTGAGACGGGGTCTCTATTATTTTCTCTGTCTTAGAACCGACTATGTAGACCAGGCTGGCCTCACACTCGCAGAGATCCACTTCTGTTTACCTCTCAAGTACTGGGATTAAAGGTGTGTGCCAATTTGCCTGGCCTTATTTTTATTTTCTAAGCATTGTTTGACATCTAAAAAGAAATGATGGAATTCCTTTTCTTTTTTTTTCCTTTTTGGGTTTTTCGAGACACGATTTCTCTAGTTTTGGAGCCTGTCCTGGAACTAGCTTTTGTAAACCAGGCTGGCCTCAAACTCACAGAGATATGCCTACTCTGCCTCCTGAGTGCTGGGATTAAAGGCATGTGCCACCACCGCCTGGCTGAGATCATTGAATTCTAAAAAGGTTTTTCTTGCCTGATGTGGTAGTATACACCTGTAATTGCGCTAATTGGGGGGAAGGGGTGGCAAGATGCTTGCAATGTTAAGTATAGGCTACACAGTGAAGTCCTCCATCAGAATGGGCTATATGAGCAGGGAACTAGGAACATGAGGTAATACATTCTGGATGGTGATATTTCAGATTATTTCTTAAGTTTCATTGTTTTTTGAACTTTTTTTAACAGTGAAGAAAGAGCTACTTATACTATGAAAATTGAAGAAAGCTAAATGCTAGGACTTTGTTCTTTTCTATTTGCAGTTGTGCTATATTGACTCCCAAACTGATGGTGGAATCCCTTCTTACTGCTTTGCTTTAATGGTGATGTTTTTTCTTCAACAAAGAAAGCCCCCTCTTCTTCCTTGCTTACTTGGAAGTTGGGTAAGCTTGAGTTTGTGATGTATATGTGCATATATATATATAATATATATATATATAAAAAATGTATATATAGTTCTTGCTGAGTGTTGTGCTCAAACATTTTAAGGTGAAATTCTGGTTTTTCTATCTTTTCTTTCCTCTTTCTCTTTCTTTTTTTAAAAATAATTTTTCTACTACCAATTTGGAATGCCTTTTTATATAGATTGAAGGCTTTGACCCAAAAAGAATGGATGACTTTCAGCTGAAGGGCATAGTAGAAGAGAAGTTTGTGAAATGGGAGTATAATTCAAGTAGTGCAACTGAGAAAAACTTAATTGCTGATGAAAACAAAGCTAAGGCAGACCAACCAAAAGATGATACCAAGAAGACAGAAACAGACAACCAAAGTAATGCCATGAAGGAAAAACATGGCAAAGTAAGCTTTTTGTTTTTTATTTAACTTTTCTCTCTGTAGAACTTATGAATAACTTCAAGTGAAACTATTTGACTAGCAGTAGATTGACCTCTTGGCCTCATTTTCCTCATCTATACAGTGAGGGGTTGATCTGGTTTAGTTTTTGGTCTGAGATTTTCTAATAAATGTACGTATTGTTTGAGTTATATCAAGGTAATTCTGTTTCCTTTTTCATTTAAACCAGCAAAATTCCCTTAATGGGTTAAGTTTTCATTAAAGTTTAAGCGTAATGTGAATTATGTGGCCAGATTGAGTAGAGAAATAAAAAGTCTTTTCTCAGTTAATCAATTCAGCATGCATTTATTAAAGACCTCCTGTGTTCCAGGCATTTTCTTGAGTGCTAGACAACGATAGGCAAATACACATGGATTGTTTTCTTCATACACTTGTAGTATTTCAAAAATATATGCACTATTGTTTGAAATGATTGCTCTACTTAACACTGAATTGTTGTAGTTCTCTGGATTTACTTCACTATTTTAGAGAGTTATCTTTCTTTTTCTTCAACTACCTTCTACTTTTTTTCTCAAAGCATTAGTGCTCCCAATTAATGATCTTGCTTTTTAGTTTTCTGAAAATACTGAAGCAATCAAAAGAGGACTACACACTCCACCATCATCTCTGTCATTTCTACTCATATTCTTTTTTGCTACGTCTATTTCTAAAGGAACCTCCCATGCCATAATCTAAAGGCATCTTCTTCATTGCCTTCTGAATTATTTCAGAATATATTACTTTAGCAGTTTTCTTTCCTTCTTAAATTGTCAACTTTTCATTCTTTAATCAAGCATTCTTCTATTTCTCTCATTTTAAAGAAAAATGTTAAGTACCTTCCCTCCCATCTATTGCTTGGTTTCCCTTTGTAGTAAACTAAATAGAATTGTTTCTATTCATGATTTCCATTTTTCTGTATCTCTTTAACTCACATTATCAATCTGCCAAAACCTGTATTATTAGCTTCTATTTTGTTAAATTTTATGGTCACTTAAAATTATATCTTTGTAATAGCAACATTTTCCAGTTGATAATCTCAGCACACCACACCTATAGCTGTTTAGTCCATCTCATGTTTTTCTTTGCTAATTCATTTTTTTCTCCAGTTAGTAACGTTGAAGTGCTATGAGCTTGCTTTATGATCTCTCTTTTTCTTTTTTCTTTAAAGATTTATTTATTTATTATGATTTATGTGTGTTGGTGTTTTTTCTGAATATATGTCTGTGTGAAGAAACCAAATCTGCTGGCACTGGAGTCACAGAAAGGTGTGAGCTGCC
The DNA here is from genome assembly GCF_950005125.1 of Chionomys nivalis. Classification (NCBI taxonomy): domain Eukaryota; kingdom Metazoa; phylum Chordata; class Mammalia; order Rodentia; family Cricetidae; genus Chionomys; species Chionomys nivalis. The sequence continues at coordinate 39,237,330 of NC_080096.1, read as the reverse complement.
ATGTGGACGCTGGGAATTGAACCTGGGTCCTCTGGAAGAGCAACCAGTGCTTTTAACTACTGAACCATCTCTGTAGCCCAATCTCTCTTTTTCTGGTATATCTTCTTTCCTGTGGTAGGTGATCCTGTCCAATCCTTTTGATTTTTAGTGCCATCTGTAGGAGCCTAGTTAGTGTCTTTTTAGGTATCTAACTATGTCTAAACTGAACTTCGGATGTTACTCTGAAACTTGGAAGGAAGTTTTTCATGTTTCATCAGTTGATAATGCTTCGTCCTTTTAAGCATTCAATTTAAAACTCTAGAAACAGCCTATATTCCTTTCTTTCTTGAAAATCCTATATCAGGTATGTTAAAAAATCTTGAATCTTGTTATTTTTACTTCAAAATATATCTAGAATAGCATCATCTTTTACTGCGTACTGTTACTATCCTAGTTCTAGCCACTGTCATCCTGGCCTGAATTTTTGCATGTCTTCTAACAGATAATTCCTGCATGTACTCCACCTTTATTTATACTCAGCATCATCGTAATCTGGGTGGCCATAAAAAGGTTAAGTCAGCTATTGCCCTTGTCTGTCCTTGCACAAAAATGTTATCAGTTGTCTCATTTTATTTAGTATAGAAAAATGAAGCAGTCATCGGATCACTCTTTGCTTCCTCCGTTCCTTCTACTGCACGAGCTTTCAGTCTTCTCTTTTGTCCCCTCTTCCTCCACTTCCTCTTCTTCCATGTGAAGTTCACATGGTTTTCTTTTTAAAGCTAGTTACTCTTTGGTGTTATGTGTGTTTGTCTGCTCCCTATTCTTACAACACATTTCTCTTTTCATCAGGTCAGGACTTCTGAACAAAACTGATCCTGATACTCAGTTTAGCACTTAATTTTTTCTATTCCTTTATTTCCATCCCTTTTGTTATGGTCAACTCATCCCCACCCCCCCATAGTACTTAGCTGCTTCTAACTTGTTATTTAGTCTACCTATTGAGCATGTTTGTTCTCTTCTTATAAGCTCCATGAAGGCAAGAACCTTGACTTCTTTAAAAAGATTATCCCAAATCCCACCTTAACATTTAATTTTTACTGCAATTCTCAAGATCATTTCTCTGTCCTAATAGTCTGTATAATATGACCTCTCCTTCTTTGGGTAGCAGTATTGTGTAGAGAGAGATTCTTAGCACAGACACAGTAGCCAGGTGGTCTTCAGTCAGATTCTTGCGCTGTAGAATTGTTCATGTAGGTTTAGGCTTTAGAAGTGTTTGTAAGGATCGGAGGCATTCTGTGAAGTTATGTGTAAATGTGAGTTTTCTTTGTTATGATATCCTTCGCACAAATCCAGGAACATAGTAGGTTCTAAAGAAATGTTTGCTGAATGACATTTTTTTTAATTTTTGAAAGTAATTTACAATATGAAATTGTAATAGTTATCTAGTAGTTTACAACCTTTACTGTGCATGAGGTTCACAAAGAGCTTCAAAAAAAAAAATAGGTGTGGTACTTGTAATTCTAGTACTTGGGAGGTTGTATCTTGAGCTACAATCTTGCTTGCATTACAGGGTGAAACTCTGTCTCAAGCTCACACATCTAGTCAATAAAACAAATACAAGAAAGATTAAAAAGCAACACAACAAAAAAAACTACAAGGACTGGAAATGTACCTCAGCGGCAGAGCATTTACTTAACATTGTGCAAGCCCCTGGGTTCCATCCACAGCGTTCTCACCCCACACGCTCACACATACAGAAACCCTAGTCTCTGGATATCAGTCCAGATATCCCAGATCAGTTAAATCAGATTCCTAGAAGTAATATGGAATTTCATGCTCACCTGGTGATTGTTTTGTGCAGTCAAACTTGATAGTCACTGGCTTAATGAAAAAACACAGAATTCCTTGGATTTCTGTAATTCAAACTGACTTTTTTTTTTTTTGCTTTTGATAATGCTTTGTTATGCCTGTTTGAAAACATAATCACTTAAATTTTTTTCTAATTAACAACTTACTGATTTTATAGTTTTGAGAAACTTTAATAAAAAGTATTTTCTCTTCTAGTCTCCTTTAACATTGGAAGCACCAAATCAGGTACCCTTGGGACAGTTGTGGCTGGAGTTGCTAAAATTTTACACACTGGATTTTGCTTTGGAGGAATATGTCATATGTGTTCGGATACAAGATATTCTAACAAGAGAAAACAAAAACTGGCCTAAAAGACGAATAGCCATTGAAGGTGAGATGATACGCTGTGTATGTGCGAGCTGTTTAGTGTTGTGGTCCTCACCTTCTAACGCTGTGTTTCTAACTTTGTCCCTTGGGTATGCTAAAGAAAACAATAATTGGTT